>NC_141883.1:27848207-30464682 GCF_030686135.1 Camelina sativa
AACTAATATTAAAATCAATGCATTAAATGTAAAAACTTTCCAAAAAGTATTTTTGAGCAAAAACTGCTGCAAAAATACTAGTATAGATTATTGACATAGCTATAACAAATCAATTTAGAGTCTTTATAGTTTCTAAATTTTATATCAAGTTTCAATATATTAAAAATATTTCAAAAGAAATTATTTAAAGTTTATTCTATTATATAAAATTCAACAAAAAAATATAAAATTAAATTTAAATAGTCAAATTTTGACCCGTTACTCAGAATTTTTTTTAATTCAATAGATACTATTTTTAAAGAATAATATTATTAAAGTTTGAATATTTTCTAGATTTAATAATTTATATTTGTAATTAAAAATTCAACTTATGTTATATCCGGAAATAAAACTATTTTTTTTAATTATAATAAATAATATGATAATTTATTTGTTTCACAAAATGGAATCATATATAAAAATGAAAGGTGAAGTATAATGATAATTAACAAATTAATATGTTAAGTTAGATATCAAAAGATTTTATTTGATGAATAATTTAATAAAAGAAATTAATATGGTAAATTAGATGATATGATTCTTTAGAATATTCTATTTAAGATTTTTTGTATAACATATTTATAACCAATTAATCTATCAATTAATGTATAACCTATTTGTAACCAACTTATTAAAATTATATAGTCTAGACAATTGTGTACTTCCCTTTTACCATAAAGGGGATACAAGATGGATATTGCTTTCGTCACATTCATAGTCCTCGCTTGTCTTGCTGCCATTCTTCTCGTATGTTGTGTCATCTCTGGTTGCAGCAATTGGGGCGAGGAGAAGTATCTGTCCGATGCTTTTGATCTAGAAAATGGTCAAACGGGAACAAAAGATGTTCCAAGTTTGACCAGCACTGGCCATCATTAATCATCATGATAACAACAATAATGACGGTCACCACAACATCATCGTTAATTTTCCGGTGGAGACTCTTCTGGTGGCTGTCATCGTTAATTTTCGATGATGTAGCTTGTAGATTTTATTTACATAGTAATTTACAGAACATTCCATTTACTTTCGTTTATTTTTATTTTTTTTTCGTATATTCAATTGTTTGTTATCAAATAGATGTAGAGATCGAGAAAACGCAGAAAACAAAAGTGGAGCAAATTGTTTTTGATTTCTATTTAGAAAACTACACAAATTTTTGTTTGTGTTGTGTTGATGATTACAAATACAAGATATTTTGAACGTCGAGAGAGGTTCTTAACACTATATAAGGCAGTTTCTTTACGTACTCTACAAGTAAGTAACAAAGATACAAATCAAGAAATTAAACACCGATCGATTCGTTCCTTTCAAATCAAAAGAGTGTCGTTTGGCGACCGATTCTTCTTGGTAAGCCAAAATTTTGGTAAGATCTGATCTCGCCATGTACTGTTGCCGTTACAATCACCATCCCCCAAGCCGTTGGCTGTATAGTGTGTGGACCATGGCCACCACTGTCGAACCACGACCATGAAGATAACCTTGATGATGTGTTTATCGATGGGGATTCCCCAAACCTTGATGAATGCTGCTCTGAACCGTTCATACTCGACGACGCGCTGAAGCTTCCCAGCTCCGGTCCCGCCTCTTCCTCTGGTTGCTGAGGACTCTGCGTAGCGGCTTTCTTAGGCATTGGAGGTAACCCCGGTTTTTTATTGCGGTTGGATGTAGTTGGTGCTGTCGCAGAGGATTCTTCTCTTGTTGGTGAGCTTGTGGAGGATGAAGGCTGGCTTGAAGTGGATATGCGCTTTGAGTGGCGTTTAGAGTGAATCTGAACCGGTGGTGGCTCGCCTCTAACATGACCGTGCCAAGGAACAGCGGCTGAGACATCTTTGCAGTGAAAATGTTCGTGAGATTGTGTCGTCACTGTTGATCTTGTTCGGTGACTGTCGTTCTTCCACAAGTAAACCTGAGAGTCTTCGCTCGCACAGATTATGTATCTCCCGTCCTGGCTATATGAAGCAGAGAGTTGGCTGCACGTGTTTCTAAAGCCTGTCAACAAAAGTATCAGTTTTGTTAGCTGCATATATCGATTTGATCACGCTGTTGTTTGTGTATCTCTAACTGGTGGCTTGTAGAGAATTAACCTTTGAACTTGTGAATAACTTCAGAACCGTCTAAAATTCGAATCCGTGAATCAGCTGATGTGACAAGAACTTCGGATGGATTCACCGGGGAAAACTATATAATGCATCAACTTGTAAACATTTTATGGTGTTTGTTTACTCAAGTCTTAAAGAGGAGTTTTGGTTTTTAGGACACGAACCTGAAAACTGGTGATCTTCCTTCTCGCTTGTGATTTCTTATTGCTTTGAACATCAATCTGACTAGTTTGATTCAGCTTACAATCTGTTCTACAGAAGAAGAAAAAAAAACGCATAGCAATGAAAAGGAGTATTCAACTAGGAAGTGATGTTTTGAATCAGAAAGAGCTTAGGAAGAACCTTCTGTATCGTAAGCACGGCAAATTCCTTTATGTGACCCGATAAGTGCACCCTTCAATCGGAAAAAAAAACAAGATTTCCATCATTGAAAAAAAGGAACTTATCTATTGAAGACTACTGCAAGAAACAGAGCAAATACCTGACCGTCTGGAGTGTAGCAAGCAGCAGTGACCATTTCATGAAGATCACTCCATTCCACAACATGTCGATCTTGTATGCTCCATATCCTTATCTTAGCGTCAAGTGATCCACTTAAGAAATAATTTTCATCCACTGGGCTGAACTGAATACATGTCACTGTTGAATCAATGTGAAAATGGTCAAAAGGGAATGCAGCAAAATTATAGCTAGATGTAAAAGACCGGATAAAAAAAAGATGTATATCTCACCGTAGTCATTGTGGGCAAACAATTTGAGACATGTTTTGGTTTCTAGATCCCATAACCTGACTGTTTTGTCCATGGAAGACGAAAGCAGAAGCTGAGATTTGGACCAAGACAGATCCAAAATAGCATCCAAATGACCTTTCAAAGAGCAAACAGGCTTATCAGAAAAGGAGAAGACGGTTTCAGGAACATGTACGTAATCCGGGATGTGATTGCTTCTTCTTCCGGAGGCGCTTTTCCCTTTCTTTTTCTTGTCCGTCATCTCATTCCCACCGCCTGATCTTTCCCCAGAGTCACAAAGTGAAGGATGAATAGGAGTAAGACTCCCTTCATTCATAGACATCAGCTCACATTCTTGAACCTCCCACACATGAATGACTCTATCAGCTCCTCCGCTCGCAAGATAATGAGCGTCTTGACTAAACTTGATAGTCCAAACCGCACCTTCATGAGCTTGAATCTCTTGACACATATGCAAAGCACTCAATTCCTTATAAGACTTCCCAGTAGGTCTCACTTTCACCCACTCATTAGCTTTATCATGTTTATTACTATCTTTCCCTTTTCTAGGACTATCCGTGGAGGTGCTTCCATCGCTAACATCTTTATCCGCAACACGTAAACTCATAGAATGAGCAACACCTTTAATGTTCTTCAACAAGGCAGCTCCTCTTCTCTTACTCAACCTCACACTTTTCGAAAGGTAGGAATTAAACTTCCTTAAATCCATAATAGGTTCGTAGTTAATCCTATTCACATTCTCTCTACGCATAAGCTCTTTAACCACAGGTGAATACCCAACACATTTCTCAAACTCCTCCAAAGTTAATTGCTTCCCTGTTTGTAAATCACTAAGCCTATTCCACATCCCATCTTCATCATACTCATTCACTATAAACTCTTTCCCTGTATCAAGATTCTTAATCAAGAAAAACGCACCAACCGCAGACGTCAACGCCTCTGAACCACCGCCACCGCCGCGGGGAGCCTTACCGTTTCGACAAACAGCAGGGGATGATTGTCTGATCGGAGTTTGGTAATGACAGATCCTCGTCCGTGTAGTAACTCCAATCGTCGAATAGGTTCTCGTGAGACGTTGCTTTGAGACTTTCCCTAAAATCTCATCTTTCCTCCTTTTCTCAATCAAGAACCTCTCGATATCAGATTCCGATCTCGACCGAGCAAGCATAACCGGAACGTGGTCATGATGATGATGATCGTGATCTTCAATCTCCGGTTCACCATTCGCCGTCATCTTCATCTTCATCTTATCATCACTATTGATAGCAGTAGCAGCGTTAGAAACAACGCGGCGGATGGAAACAGCAGCACTGACCATATCTTTATTGCTAACAAGTCCCATCCCGTGGAGAAGACGACGACGCCGTTCCGAAATCGATCCGGGAGCAGCCATCCAGATATCGTAATCAGGAGACATGGCCGGCGTACGGAACTTTCTAGAGGCGGTGGTTAAGGAAGAGACGGCGGAGGAGAAGGAGAGACGACAATCGTCGAAATCTTCGTCTTCGTCATCGGAAGAAGAGGAGTTAGCAGCAGACATGTCGAAAGCTAAAGCAGAAGAGAGACGATCATGAGTTTCGAAGAACCTATCGTCGTCTTCGTCTTCTTCGAAATCACCTAATCCTTCCCAGTTCATCGCCATTGTTCTCTTCCGATTCATTTTGTTGTTTCCTCCGTTTCTTTCTTCCATTGTCTTCTTCTTCAACAACAAAACGAATTCGATCGAAATTGAATTTGAGAAACAGATTTTGATTTTTTTTTTTTTTTTTTTCAGGGCAGCGTTATGGAAGGATGGGCAAATCGGGAAATATGGGGGAAAGTGTCGAAGACGTGTTTTGTAATAAGACAATTCATCTCTTCACGTTCATTTAAGATCTTTCTTATTTCAAAACAAAAAGGTCGTGGAAGCATGTTTTGCTTCCGTCATACTTCAAAAGATCTAATTTACGTTTGGGTTCTTCGACTCTATATAATACTAGTATTAGATAGAAGTATATTTTAGCATCATACATCTGGTGCTATAGTCTAAACATTTTAATACTTTAGGAATATTTTCAAATGTACAATATATAAGAGAGAGAGAGATGCATATCTCATAATCTCAAAAAGGTTTTAATAAGAAACCAAAAAAAGAAGTAGTAGTTGGGATGAGAACGAAAAAAAAAGAGGGCTGAGAATACATACATACACGTGTAAAAGAAATGACAACTGGGATGGGATCTCAGTCTCACTCTAATCTCTTCTCTCCTCTTTGATTATCCAGCATTTTCTGAAAAGAAATGAAATCGTTGATAACCATTGTAGCAAAACCTTTTAATGTCACTAAAAGAAGGCATAAAATTGGAGAGAAGGTAAGGAGAAATTACATAGTCTTTGAAAACGATAGGTCGTCCCATGCTCTGTATAATACTATAATTTCTTCCGTGAGTTCCAGTAAAACTCGCTTCTCTCTCCCAAATTTTCCACCGTTGACAATCATTTACCTAAAAAAAAGTATATCAATAACATGGAAATAACATAATAACATGTTCTACAATTTAAAATAATAAATTATATTAAAATTTGAAGACACAGAGGTTTAAAGAAATCCAGAAGAAAAAACCTGATTTATAAGAATGTAAAACAAAAAATAGTCGATGCAAGATGTGGAGAAGATCAACCTTGAGAATTTTAAGCAGACAGTAAAATAATTCATCGAGATTTAGGAGGAGAAGAGGTGGGGATCGTGGCCAATGAAAGAGAAAAGAGTTTTGAGAAAGAAAAAAGACAAAATAAAAGAAAAACGATAAAAAAAAAATTGTGCGAAACTGTGAACCGATAAAAATGTTTTTTCTTTGATTTACTTTTTACCACGATCTTCTTTTTTTGTTTATTATTATTTTAAAAAATTACTATTTGTTATCACGTTGGTTGGTTTAACTGTTTTTGTTTTAAATTTTAATTATGTAATATCGATTTTCTGATTTTCGTTTTTTTCTTCCCATGAACTATTTATTGTTTTACAATTAATATTTTTTCTAACATGTCAAATTTTTATTGGTCAGATGACTTGTGCTTTATAGGATAAAGGATATATAATACGAAACAAAATCATATACATGTTATTAAACTTTACGTGTAACCCAAATCTTTTTATAAATATATAATAACATTAATTTTAAAGTTTTTTTTGTTTTTTTTAATATCAATTCTAAGATAGACATATAGGTGGTGATCTTGAACTTCATAAAGGATAGTAAATAAAAAAAATGAATTCTCAATGGTTATGTAAGCTAAGATCAAAACAACACTTACAATTCATTCGGTTTATTTTGTGTCGGCATGTTGTGGACTATGATACAACTTCATGCGTGTCGTCGGCCCATACAAATAGATGTCAACATTAGAAATGTGACGAGGATAGCAGTGGAATGGGTGAATCTACCTTTTATTGCTCAGCTTTGGAAATTTCACAAGGCATCTAGAGAGTAGAGAACATGCACTTGAAGTAAGCATCCTAGCCAAGCTATATATATTTATACTCCATTTGATTTCAACAAACTCTTTCTAGATGTTTGATGTTTCCCTTTATCATCACTTCTTCTAGTTTTGTTTTGCTAAATCGTTTTAGACATACTGCTCGCATGGAACAGAGGACGTGAAGAATATGCAAGAAACAGAGAACATGAAGAGGAAGAAAATTAGAACGTAGCATATGCTGTTGTTCTTCTTCTCTAAGGCATTTTCATATGGTGAATTGTTTGTTGTTCTACTTCTAGCGGGAAACGGTATTTATATTAACCGATAATACTTATGGTAACTCTCCTTCATTACAGGAGCATCAAGGAAGGATCTTAGTTACTTTCAAGATCATCAGATTTTGTGATTCTAATTACTTCTATATCTGATTTAGACATAAGAAAATATGCCTATTTTCCTGCAGCTAATCAATATCTTGAAAGTTGGAAAACTATAGAGCTGCAAAAAATTGTTTGTTGCTTTAATTTATCTGTAACCTGTTTACAAACTATAGAGCTCTCTAATCAGTTTTGAGTTTAACGTTTTAAGGTTTGACAAGAATCAAAACAGAATGAGTACAGCTCTCTATGTACATCTTCATATTTTTTCTTGTTGGAGTCTTTAACATTATTTCGTCACAACATTAGCGTTGAGAAATATTGTTCAAATTCTTGATCAATTGTAGGCTTCTTTGTGTCATGTAGAGTAGAATCTGCTGCACACATAAGAAACCTAGTTAATGAATTTTCCGGTTCAGTGAATCAATATGGTCAAACCAAACACCGGTTTTTAATTACCTTGGTTAACCGGCCATCTCCCAGAGGACAGAACAAACTTAGCAGCATTACTACATCCTTTAGCTTCGTATACTTCTTCTCCTTCATCATCGAGATAGAGAATGTTTTCAATGTCTTTCTCTGAGTAATCCTCTAGTTTCTGAGTCCCATAGATGAAATCAAGATGGCTTTCTAAACAGGTCATCTTCTCTTCGCCCCTGCACGATCCGGATGATTCCTCTTTCATCTCAGCCTCATCATTGTTACAGTCCATAGAAGTTGTTGAGTTCACATATGACATGGAATACTCTGTATCAATCTCCGAGCCACCATTGGTATTGTCAGAACAAGCAACATTGGCTAAACAAACGTGCTTCGACAGAGGCAACAATGATAACTCAGTTTGATCTGTCTGAAATTTCCTCTTCTTGCTCACTTCTTCAACTGTTTCCATTTTCAACGCATTTTTACTACTACTGATGATCATGTGATGGAACCTGCAAATGAAACCGTGACACAACAACTCATATTAGGACTAAACATCTAGTGGATGAATCTTAATTCTTAATCATCAAACATATGAATCGAGTTTATTGATCTTAAACTTAATAAAAATGGAAACTTGTAAAATCTCAATGATCAAGTAACAACACTTCAATCATATTCAGCAGATATGAATACATATATAGGTTTGCTAATCAATAATCATAAAGAATCTTATTAATGTTTCTTTCAGAAACTTGAGAAGAAGCATAAGTAGAAAACTTGATCTCTAAGTTAATTAAACACTAATTTTCCAAAACACAGAGATCTCTATAGAAAAGGGTAATAAAACAAGAAGAGGAAAACTGAAACCTGCTAATCTCAGATGGCTTCTCGTTGTTGTTAACTAGTTCCACTTCAGGCATAGATCGCAGAGAGAGAGAGATAAGAGCTGGAAGATAATTGTTTTCTATCTCTTTATGCTCTTTCCCCTTTCGGGGAGTCGTAAAATCTGGAAACTGCAAACATTTTATAATGTAAAAATTAATCATCAAAGAGTACGACGCTCGACGTAAGAAAGTGTACTCCACGGACAGTTTTGAATCCGTTGATCTCGTCTATGCGGGGTTTGTGTACTACACGGTGAAAAGCATCTTGGGTATTGGAGAGGTGACCCATCTCCCTTTCACGGGACCGTTTTTTTAATTTTATCTTTTTTTTTAGCTTTTCGCTCCATACGATTTTGTAATCTTTTTATTTACTATTGTCCCATAACGATTTTATGGGATTTGGATGAGGTCTAGTTATGATAAGTATTTATCCTTTTTTTTTTTCTAAAAATAGAATAACATTTTCAAACAATTTCAAACTATTTGGTAATAGTTTTGAGATATATAATTACTAGAAATGAGATATGACTTAAAACATTAGATTGTACCATAATGACAAAAGAGTATTTTAGTTCTTACTGGTTTGGTCTGCTATCTAAAGCAAAAATATCCTACTATAAATAATCTTATAATAATTGACACGTCATAATGTACTGGATCACGTGCCTCGCATGTGCCCACGAGTGTATCATCATATGGGGCTGTCTGATGATGGTTTTGGCTTTTCAAGTTTCATCATTGCAACTCGTAAGAAGAAAAGCTGAAACCAGATCTTCCTTCGTTTACTGTTTTAAGCTCCAGCTTCTGAAACGGACTGGCCAAAACAATACTGATTTTATTAGCTTTTCACACCTCAAACAACAACAACAACATTTCTTTGGACTAACCTGCTGTTTGGATCATAATAGAAACCGCTGATGGATCCATCACTGCAGGAGAAGCATACGTAGTAAAATCCAGCTATTGTTAGTCCACAATCTGTGCCAACATTTACAAAGTATTGCTCTTTCCACCTCTGCACCGCAAGTAAATAAACCGGAGTTGCAGGAATTATATGGAATACTTGGAGATAAACTCTGATGATCAGTATTGATAAGAGAAAACTGAGAGTTGTACCATAAATATATAAGGGTAATTGTTAAGATCCAATTGCCTGCCACCGTCAGACTCAACTTGTCCCTGCAGGATTAAGCTCAGAACGTTGCTTAAGAGGTGATAATGACCCTACAAGCAAAGTTACTTGAGCGTTACCTGAAGAGGCGAAAAAGATGGGAACTTTGACCAATGTCTCATATCATCTTCCCTCCTGTGACAACACAAATTCAAAATTTTATTTTACCCTAAGAAATCATCAGTTTCATATCTTCAAGAAAAAAGGGGTTTGGGACATACGTGGCTTCCCATTTTCCGGTGTAGAAAGTATAATTCTTTCCATCAACAATTTCCCCTTCCCAGAAGGTTATAACCTGACACGCATAACAACAATCAAGAATCATTCCTGTGATTGTATTCCAAGGGAAAGTAACATGAAGACAACAAACGAGTAAGAGTGTAAGGGCTTACAGGAGTGTCTGCCATGGGAACGTTTAGAGCTTCCATGGTACCACAAAGATAGCCATGCTCAAGGTCAATTCCCTGTATCTGGACGTTAACTCTCCAAGCTTCCTCCTTCTGTTGATTAGAGACATTTTGCGTACCAGAAAATGCCTGCAGCATAAAAACATGTGCATATGCCACAACTCAAAAGCCTTCATCTTATGTTCATTATGAATAATCAATCTCTCGAGCCAATACATGTTCTACAATTCCTACTACATACTCTAGATACAAGTGAACTTGGATTTTAACATGAAAAAAAAAAGATATCAAGCCAGTCAAAGGCAACTTCTACTTCATCTAAAATTAAATCAGCATTACTCTACAATCTTTATGCAATTAGAGCATTGGTAATTGCAGAAAAAAGGAAGAAAGTATATCAGTATATGGCCCCATGATGTTTGGTGCCTGCCTATGAATGATGCTTTGTGTCTAGTCTAAACAACGAGGCACAAGATCTTTAAGTTTTTTTTGCTTTTCTAAGTAGCTAAAAGACTAAAACAACATGGAAATTATAACTTCACTTCCAGTCTTGCAATAGCCCCACTCCCAAAAAAATTACATTTAAGTATATTAACAAACCCTTATGAAGCAGAGTTTCTATAACTACCACAGTCGATCGACTGAACCAACAGAAAATTAGCAATTCTAGTGATTTCAAGTATTCAGAACTTCTCAACCCTCGCAGCAATTTCACCTTTACAGATAAGAAACCTGAAGATAATGTCTTTATTTGTATATAGGTAGGTATACTCAGATTCTGCGTACACATTAGGCTATGTTCATAAAAAGAGTGTACATACATATCCTAGTGAGTGTATAGTCCTTCAATACTCCCCCACAACCTCTTTCTATGGTCAGACATTAATAAAACAAATTTGTTAAACGAAGAGAGCAGCTTGTGAATCCAAGTATTAAGATTTATCATCATCCAATTACAATCCTACAAAGAAATTTCTAGTTTTTACACCAACGGTTTATGCAAAATAACATTTTTTTCTCTTCATTTATAAATCGTTTTACCTGGCCAGCGCCAAGAAGTGAACTAGGCGGAAGCTGTGATCGATTCCCAGGATCAGTTCCTAGATGACAACAATTTGAATGAATGAGCGAGAGAACCACAAATTCAGGAATAAGAACAAACCAAAGAAGCGATCAACACCTGAAACTTGAGCAGGCGTGTTGCTCTCAACGACTCTCACCGGCATTTTCTTCCCCCTCCTTGCCGTCTGATAAAAATCCGATCTTTGGTGCGACCAAATCAAATTATGGAGCTTTAATTAACGAGATGGGATCGAACCGATTGTACCCGGTTCGATTTTTCTAAACCGAGTGAAATTATACAGCGGGATTAGGCTTCTCCGGTTTACTCACCACTATGAGAAAACCTCACAAAAACCTTTTCTCCCTCCTCCGTCAGACCGAATCTTCTCTCTCTCTATCTCTCTCTCCTCGCCGGCGCCTCTGAATTCTTCGACTTCCGAAGGTAGTGTTATTGGTCGATTACAAAGGAAGAAGCTTTTATTCACCTCTGTTATCGAACTTGCTTTATAAAAATCTAACCTTTGGACCTGACTTCTCTACTCTTCTCTTTGTCTAGCCGCTTCTGTCACCACTCGACACCAGGTTTGTCTCCTTCTCAATTTGAAGCCATTCTAGTGTCACAATTCGTGGCTGTATTAGTTTTAGTTGTTGACCTTTCCTTGCTTCGTTCGTTAGTTTAGTTGTTGACTGTAAGAATGTTACTGGAATCTATTCACATTGGTTTAGCTATTGATATTGACTTAGGTTTGCTTGAGTTCATCCTTTATTTTGGTCTACCATACTTTTTTCATGTTACTTAATTGCATACTTGTGAACGGTGCTAAAAGCAGTATGTTCTGAGTGTAATTGTTCCTAAGTTTTTTTTGTATTGCATTGTAGATGTTGCTTCTGAAGCCAAGCTCAGCTGCTGCTCTTTTCTCTGGAAATACAACTCCAGTCCTCCATACTTCTCGCTTTACCGACAGAGTTAAACCTTTTCCAGTGAGCAAAACTCTGTTGTCCCAGAGTTTGACAATGGCAAATTTGCAGAAGCTTCCCACTTCGTCATCTGGGAAATTGAATCCGGTGTTAGCCTGCAGCTCTCACGAAGCTTCTCCTATCAGGTACCTTATGTCCCCTGTACTTTTGATTTTGTGTACACGACATCTTTTAGTTTGGATATACGCTTAATTAGGTTGCAAATCTTATGTGTTTTGAGTATAATGGTGTCACATCATAATCATTTGTCTCAAGTATGTGTATGTTCTTGATTCTTATTATTTTCTTGTCTATTGTGATTATGCTGGTTAGAAAGATAGATAAGAATTGATCAATTAAGCTGAAAGTTGGATGTCTTTTCTTTAAAACTAAAGATCAATTAAACTTGCATTTATTAATCTTTGGAAATGAAGAAAACTTTCTCTTTTCTTGTAAGTGTCATGGACTTCAGAAATTTCATAGCTGTTGTGGTTAAGATTGCATCACACCAATTGCAATGAAGCAAAATGTTAAGAAACTAGCTGTGCTTCTCTGCTCGTTTCTCTATTACTATGAATTTCTAATGTTATTTTTCTTTTCTCTTTGAAAGTGAGAATAACGAGAATAAACATGCCCATGGAGTTTCTGAGAAAATTGTTGGAGTTCTTGGGGGTGGACAATTGGGTCGTATGCTTTGCCAAGCTGCTTCTCAACTGGCTATCAAAGTGATGATTTTAGATCCTTCAGAAAATTGTTCAGCAAGTGCATTGTCTTACGGTCACATGGTTGATAGCTTTGACGACAGTACTACAGTAGAAGAATTTGCAAAAAGGTCTCTTTTTTGTTTTGTTCTTGAATGCTTCAGATTCTCAATTCTTAATTTCATTACAATATTGATGGTTATTTTTGTTTATTGTCGTAGTTAGATGTGGAGTCTTGACTGTAGAAATTGAACATGTTGACGTGGAAACATTAGAGAAGCTTGAGAAACAAGGAGTGGATTGCCAACCGAAAGCTTCTACTATCAGAATAATACAGGTTTTCTAGTCTCTCAAATATTTTCATCAGATGGAGTTTTCCCAGCAATGTGATTTATACGAGGCAGTTTGATGTTCCAGGATAAATACATGCAAAAGGTTCATTTCTCTCAGCATGGTATCCCACTTCCAGAATTTATGGAGGTTAGGCCCTTGTTTATGCTTTGTTGAAAGAATCACTCATGAAGTTCTCCATGAATCATGAAGAGTATGTTAAATATTTTAACCCTAAATCTCGCCACGTCAGATAGGCGATATTGAAGGAGCAAGAAGAGCCGGTGAACTATTTGGTTACCCTCTTATGATCAAGAGCAAACGGTTGGCTTATGATGGACGTGGAAATGCAGTTGCCAACAACCAAGATGAGCTTTCTTCTGCTGTAACGGGTAAACCCTTAACTACCATATGTAATGTGGTTTCACAGTATCTAGTAACAGTCGAACCAGTTAATCGTGTACTATGCTACAGTCATTGTGGAAACAAGAAATTGTGAGTTACATGAACAATAATGCTCTCATGTGAAACTAGCAATAGTGTTCTGAGACATTCATTGACTTTTATTCTTAAGTTGGTATTAAGACCTGTCACCTATGTTTGTAATAGATTCCTAATGACATACCTTTTTAGCTCTACAGCATAACCTATATTTTCCTGCTTTTGCGTCAATATGTTTTCTCTTTTCCAGCTCTTGGAGGTTTCAGTCGTGGTTTGTATGTTGAGAAATGGGCACCTTTTGTCAAGGTAAACGATGATAAAATTTGTTTGCTTTCGTAGCTTATTGAGCTCTGTCGTGTATAATCGGTTACATATCAAATTTTAGGAGTTAGCAGTTATTGTGGCTAGGGGAAAAGATGGTTCTATGGTTTGTTATCCCGTTGTTGAAACTATTCACAGGTAACTCAAAACTCCACCAAATATTATTTATAAGATTGAAAGATATGTTACAAATTTTTACTTTCTACTAACACCTTGAAATACACTCTAGGGATAACATATGCCATATAGTTAAAGCACCTGCAGATGTGCCTTGGAAGATCAACAAACTTGCAACCGATGTTGCCCAAAAGGCTGTTGGTTCTTTAGAAGGCGCTGGTGTTTTTGCAGTTGAGCTGTTCTTGACAGAGGATAGTCAGGTATATTCATACATTTTAGGAACTCTACCGTTTCTGTTTTCATTTTTAACTTATCAGAGTTTTAGTTCCTCACAGATCCTGCTAAACGAAGTTGCACCTAGACCACATAACAGTGGCCATCAAACAATCGAGTGCTGTTATACTTCACAGTTTGAACAACACTTGCGGGCTGTGGTTGGTCTTCCACTTGGTGATCCGTCAATGAGAACTCCGGCATCCATTATGTACAATATATTGGGAGAAGATGATGTAATTGATTTTGGTTTTTACTTTATCATTTGAAGTTTCTTGATAACAATACCCATTCAATTATCTTTCTATCCGTTTAACGAAGATGTAGTGGCCTTTGGTTTCAATTTTTCAAATTTCAGGGAGAAGCTGGTTTCAAATTGGCTCATCGGCTAATTGCAAGGGCTATGTGTATTCCAGGTGCATCTGTTCATTGGTATGACAAGCCAGGTTAGATTTTTGTTCCCTTACGGTTTTCTTCTGGTGTGTTGCCAGTTTTTGTGAACGACCTTGATTACTCACAAAGCTTGTACGATAAACTCTTATTGTCAGAAATGAGAAAGCAGAGGAAGATGGGTCACATCACTCTTGTTGGGCAGTCTATGGGTGTTTTGGAACAAAGGTTACATTGTATATTAAGTGAGCAAAGCCACCAAGTAGACGGTCAGTTTCCATAGCATCATTTGGTATCAATATGTTATAGGCTTTTAGTTTCCAAATGCCTTCAGACTTAACTTACCAAAATCTGTTGTATAACCTTTTTGTGAAACTACCGCCATTTTCATGATTGTTGAACCCTTCATGATTTTCAAAGTATCTGATAAAAATATTTGTTGCTTGTTGTTTGTACATTGCAGAGACACCTCGTGTTGGCATCATCATGGGTTCAGACTCGGACCTTCCTGTAATGATGGATGCTGCCAAAATTCTGGACCTGTTTGGTGTGACACATGAGGTAAATTTTAAGATCTGCTCTAATAATTGAATTTGGCACGACTTACATGAGGTAATTATAATCCACTGAAGACAGATATAAGAAACATGACATTTGTAATTTGGTAAAACTAGTTGTGAAGAAGCTCAAATATAGTCCAGTATGTCAGGTCTTATGTATAGTACATACTCTGTAATCAAAGATATGCATTGCCGAATATATGGCCACATTGATAGTGGCCTCAATTTTCGGAAGCAGCTTCTCCTATCAAATATGAAGGGTTTTTTCATGTTTTATCACAACAAAATTCATTGCCTCAAACTGTGCAACTGAATGGTACAATATGGTATCATTTGCTTACAGGTAAAGATAGTTTCTGCTCATCGCACCCCGGAGATGATGTTTACATACGCAACCTCAGCTCATAGTCGAGGCGTTCAAGTTATCATTGCAGGTGCTGGTGGTGCTGCTCACTTACCAGGTATGTCTTTAACATAAAACTCATCTTGTCCCTCCCACAAGATTGTTACCGTAAAGGATTGGATTTTCTTGGAATTTAGGTATGGTTGCTTCACTCACTCCTTTGCCTGTGATTGGTGTCCCTGTCCGTGCTACCCGTTTGGATGGAGTTGATTCACTTCTCTCCATCGTTCAGGTACACTATTCATTGCATCATAATTAACTTCAGCTATTAATTTTCTTGCAACATTTGAAACGATTTAGGTCTGTTGTTCTTAAACCTTTCCATTTATCCTTTTTTTTATTACCAAAGATGCCTAGAGGTGTTCCTGTTGCGACAGTTGCAATAAACAATGCGACCAACGCAGCCCTGCTTGCAGTCCGGATGTTGGGAATCTCTGATACTGATCTTGTCTCAAGGTTCTTTTTCTTATCTTTTCTTCTGTTACATAAAGAGTCAGATAGAACAAGAACTAGGGAACCGTGTTATAAATGAGATATGTGGGTTTTGTTTGGTTGATCAGGATGAGTCAGTACCAGAAAGACATGAGAGATGAGAACATGGTTAAAGGAGAGAAACTTGAAAGAGAAGGTTGGGAATCATATTTGAACCAGTGAGCGTGTTATTGGGAATGAACCATCACGATTGATTTTGCTGCAACGAAGATCTTAAAGAGTGATCTGAGAGTTAGCCTCAATTCTTGAGTTAGTTTTTTTTTTGTTGTTGTTGTAATTGTTATTGCCATTCGCTTAGCTTGGATGTAATTGAGTTTGTATTTCCTAAATGTCCATGAAAACTTTTTAACACTTAAAAATTGGATTTATCGGTTCATAGATTTCAATGTAATAATAAAAACCGAAGTAAGATAAACAAGTTGCAATGTATCGAAAGTTAAAAAAAAAAACACCAAAGAGCTTCTTCATCTTCTTCTTCTTTAACAGTCGTCGTCGTCGTAAGAGAAGGTAGTCTTCTTACCGCAGAATCTGATCAAGTCGGATTTTTCCTCCTGTAGAAGGTTGTCTTCATACCAAAGCTTCTCTACAAGGTTGTACTTGTATCGGATTGGGTATGGAGCTCTCTCAACCACGTCAAGAAAAACCTTACTAAAAAAAGATTTACGATAGCGCAACATTTGACCATTCTTCTGTTCAAGCGCCTTGTCTGCTTCGTTAGCAGAAGCAAACTGAACAAAACCACATCCCACATGCTTACCCATGTGGTCTACAATAAGTCGAACACCAACAACTTGTCCAACATCTTTGAAAAAAGAGATGATATCTCGTGTTTTAACTTGAGAAGGGAGATTGGAAACAAATAGAGTCTTGTTTCTTGCTTCCTCATCAACAGAATCAGCAAGTCCTTCCACTGCCACACCAAGGCTTTCTTGTCCAAGGCAGTCTTCGTAGCAAACCTTGTGATCCAAAGAATACATTGGTAGAGGGTGTATCTTCTTATTAGCCACATAAAGAGTGATCTTGCGAGTGAGCAAACGTTTACCGTTCTTCTTTTCCAGCGCCTTTTTTGTTTCATGATCAGAAGCAAACTCAAGAAAGCCAAAGCCAGCATGCCTACCATCGTGTTTCATAGCAAGTCGAACATGAACGACACCTTTGAAGAAACCGATGATATCTTGTATATTAGCTTGGCGAGAGAGATGGGTAATACAGAGCGTATTTTTCATGAAGGCAGCTTCTTCTTCCTCGACAAAATCGGGAGTGACGTCGTCATTAAGTCCTTCCATTGTCTCCTCCTGATCATCATCAGACTTGTGCTGGAGACTAGTAGGATCAGCAAGAGCAAGTCCTTCCGTTATTAATGTCTCCTCGGATGTTTCCTTAAGTTTCTTCAGCATGGGTTTGGTCTCCAAATCATCATCATCTTCCAGGATTCGCTTACCAGATAAATTAGCCTCCTGATCAATATCAGACTTGTGCTGGAGACTAGGATCATCAGCAACTCCTTCCGTTAATGTCTCCTCGGATGTTACCTTTTGTTTCTTGAGAATCGGGTTGGTCTCCAAATCATCATCATCATCATCATCATCATCATCATCATCATCATCATCATCATAATCATAATCCGGCTTTCGCTTACCCAATAAATTGCCCATGGTGAAGATGAAAACTGCGACGGCTTATAATTTTCTGGTAGAGAGTTGAAGAGCAACGAGCAATATTTAAAAAGATCTCCAAAACCCTTTAGCCACTCTTTGAATCTATCTCTAAGGAAAGCTATTCTATGAATCTCTCTGCCTCTACCCTAAGGCCAAAGCGTAACTTATTTATACTAAATAGGATGATTAATACAACAGGCTTTTTTCCTCTTCTAAAACAAATAGGAATTGACAAATTTCCTTCTTCTTAAAGAAATAGAAAATTGAACAAATAGGAAATTGACAAATTTCCTTCTTCTTAAAGAAATAGAAAATTGAACAAAATAGGAAATTGACAATTTATTTTATTGTTGATTTTCAAAACTAAAGTTTTGATTTATATTAAATTTTAATGGATTACCAAAAGCTACAAGTTTACTTCTTAGAAACTATATTTTTGACGAATTAATTAAAATTAAACAATTAATTAGTACGAATTGTTGAATCCCTTAGGTCTCGAAAGATGGAAGAAGTACGTAGAGGTTGGAAACCATTTCGAAGAGCAGCTTCCCAAACCCTGGGAGAATTAAGGATTGAATTGTCGAGACCGCACTCGTGTTCCTCCCACCCTTCTAGCGAGTGTACTATCCCACCAACTCTCCATGCACTCATCACTCTCCTCCCCAGCCAATTCTATATATAGACACAAATGTGTTATTTAATTAAACACTTAGACACGATACGAAAATGTTCTGTTTCTGTTTGAAATTTACGTTTAGAGACTATTTTACTGAACTGAGAATGTTTATGTACCTCACAAGAATCAATGTTTTGGGCAGAGTGAGGGATGATCATAGCCGGAGTAGTATGGTAAACGCAGTCTTTTCGTAGTTTGTCAGGAGGAAATTGAGAGAAAGGAAGAAACATAGTTCCTTCTTTTGCCATCTTCTGCTCTTTTGTGCTTACTCCATCTCCCACCAACCAAATCTACATCATACGTTACATATTTTTGTTATGTAATCTTGAATATGTCACAAATAATTTAATGTCATTTTGTAATTTACGCATACCATTGGATTGTAATTGGTTGTGAGCACCAGATTTTCCTTACAACTATCGTCCAAGAATTCGGCGAGCATGGAATGCTCTTCCTTGCGTAACACCATCACCTATTTAATACATTTGAGTATGAAAACCGCTCAGAATTTTCTCTAAAATATGAATCATAATTTATTAGAATACTTTCAAAACTGTAAATATCTTAGGCAATTTCAAACACAATCCTAAGTAGGCCACGTGACATTGTTTACGTCTCAAAAGGCACCTATTAAACTATCAAAGGATTAATTAGATAGTGGCATATTGGCATAGCGTTTATATATGGATACTCCATTGACTTTATCTACGCTCGATCCTATTCTCACGCGAAATTAATTATAGAATAAAGTCAAATCTTTTCATTTCTTCAGTCCAAAATCCAAAACATTTTTTGTTCAAAGGGCCCATCCAAGATTCCAAATTTAAACCTTTGTTCAATCTTTTCATTTAATAAAAAGTTATGGGGTGTACCTTGATAGCATTTTGGCAAAGAGAAAAGACAATGGCACGAGCAACTTTTGTGACTTGGCCTCTAAAGAGAACCTCTCTGGTCCGAACAGGAATGCTATGAAGCACCACCTCAGCTGCAAGACTGCTTCCGTCCACAATCCTTATCTTTAGCTTTGGATGCTTCCTTACGTACATTTCTCCATACCCATTTAATTCTTCTCCCTGAGTATATCAATAATTATATAGGTTTTATTATATAGAGCTGATGATAAAACTTGTAAACATAAGAATAACCAATATAATTAATGTATTAATAATTGCATGCCTGGTTCATTAGCCCCAAACTCATTACTTTCACACCCTTTTTCTCCGCTTCAAGAATAGCCGACTCTATCATTTTGTTGATACATTCTTTCTGCTCCGGTGACATGTACTGTTGATTGGCAAATATAAATTATTAATGACAAATGTTAAATTATTTGATGTTTAAAGATTAGAGAAAGAGAAGAGATACATGAGAGGGGAACTTGGGAAGAAGGTGGGTGTGAAGTGTGAGATCACGGAACCGGTTTCTCTCGAAGACAAAGGTTCGAGAAGAGAAGGAAGTGAGGATGAAGGAGAGGATAAGAGTGAAGGGCTTCATGAGGAATAGGTAAAACCGGGAAGAGAGCGGGTGCGAGGAGAGGGAAGCAAAACCGAGACGAAGATGGTAAATAGAGTCGACTGATGTTAGATGGGTCAGATGAATCGCGTCAGGCTTTTCTTCTTCTTTCTCCAACGATGTTTCGTACAATGAGTCACTGCACTCGTCAGTAGTCCCATACATGTAGTCGTACATTGGCATGAATAGAGAGTAGTTCGTCCGGAATTGCGTATGGTGGAGCGAGTGAAACCTACAAATATTTTAGTCACAGTGCTTTTATGTTTGGTAACCAAAACTTCTAATGTTTTCAACTTTTCATTAAAATTCATTTGTAGACTGTAAACGCAAAAGTCAAACGCTTGTTTGCGATTACAATTTACAAAACTATATATTTCGAACATTACTTTTAAAAATGTGAAAATAGTATTACCACACAGAAATGTAACGCGTTCACAAGAATCGTGCATGGTAATAGTTAATTTACTATTCTAGTGGATTTAAGTACTTACGAGGGAGTGTAGCAGAGGAACTTGAGAGGAGGTAAAAGAGAAAAGAGAAATCTCGGAATGAGCTCGAAGTTGCAGTGACCCATATTGTTCATAAAATCAATGTAAGTTATGTATAAGAAAATGGAGACGACCGAGGCCGTCCCACACAACAAAGTCGTTACTAGAGGTAGTCCCAAGATTAACGTATATCCGATGTGCTCTGCAAATGGATGTACCACCGCTGCAATCAAGGCCCATGGTTTAGAATTTGTCGCACACATTAATTAAAATATGTAAGATAGTGGACATAATTTTTCTCGAAATGTTATGTACGTACAAGTGATCGGCTCGGTGACAATGGAGGAATGGTGATGAGAATGGTAGCGAGAGTAGAGGAAGTGGTGGTGAAGGGCTCGGTGAAACCAGTAGTAGATGAACTCCACCGGGCCAGCATGGAGAAGAGCGACTAAGATCAATCCATCGGTTCGCCAGAAGGGAAGGGTATCGGTCCCTAAGACGTACACTTTGGTTAAGTAAACAATGAGGGAGTTGAAGATGATCTGATCGTCCCAGGATCGTTCTCGGTCGACTTGGTCAAACTCTATGGACTTGTTCAAGATCCGCTTGGTTCCTTTTGCAGTTTGGTACCGGGACAAACTTATCCATACTTGGCTATGAACAATCCTCCACACCGTCATGGCCACTACCAAAAGTTTCTCGTAATTTCTCATGGTTGCATATGAGTAGATGCTGTCGATAACCAGCGGGGCTAACAGCAAGTACTGCAATATATATATCCAAATTGTATACAAACATTATGACTAATGAGTGATATAAGAAAAGGTTTATAAATGGATGTATTTGCAGATATTATAAAGCAAAAGAGGCAATGAAAGAGACCTTAAAGCTTCCAAGAGGTGCCCATGGCCAGTCCGTGAGAAAACCTGGTCTCGACGCCATTTTTCTTCCGCACAATGATGGATGACTACTCGGTCACGTCCTTCCAACTCCTTGTGTGTGCGAATGTTACTATATATATACAAATACATGCGTAGTTAGAATAGAGGACATCACATTATCATGTGAGGCACATGAGACTTCCTTTTTCCGAAAGTCTAAAAGATTCTAAACCCAATATTTAAGTTTAACAGATAAGAGATCCCGTTTGATTGGTGAGGACTTAGTCCTGATCATTCTTCATTAAATTTCTTGAATCGACACGCTTCCCAAATACTAAGCTATTCATTTGACTATATAAATTTGGGATATTCCAATTTTCCTTACTGTTTTCATTTTCTTTTCATTACTTGGTTCCTTCTTGGAAATTGTTCAAGAGTACCTAAAAGTACACAACAAATAATGCATTATGGAGTTAATTATGACAAAAGAAAAGAAGAATTAACAACCAAACATTGACTGAGCCAACTGGGTTAATTAAGCACTATCCTTGAACCCTGATCACTTCAAAACTGAAAAATCCACTGCTGTGGCACTAATCTACTTTAGTAATCATTCAATTATGATAAACTTCTATTTGTAGATACTAAATGATCAATAAGCATATGTGACTCTGTTGTACCGTAATCGTATTACTCGTTCATATGTTATCATGTGGCCATTATATTCTTAAGACAGTAGCTTCAACATATGCTGAAGTATATATACATGGTCTCATATCTCATCCAAATAGTCTCTACATATCAAAATGCAAAACACACAAAAAAGGTTCAAAATATTCAAAACATCACTATCGACGTAAATAGCATAACATATAACTTCAAAACATCCCAGTCATCTCCCTCCCGAAAGTTGAGAATCAGCAATGGAAGATCCACCGGTAAAACCTTTAAAGACGGAGGAGGAATACGACATTCCTAACTCACTAAACCCGTCATGAACCCCAAACATCATCCCAGTCCCGGACAAGTCCAACGGAGACAAATCCGGTAACTTTGCATCTCCTCTTAGATAATGTAACACTTGTCTCATACTTGGTCTAGCCCGTGGGTCGGAGTGAGAACACAAGAGACCTAGCTTCAGAACCATTTCAACCTCTTTCTCGTCATATTCTGAACCCATATTCGGATCTTTAGCAGCCAAGATGTTCCCCTTGTTCCATAACCCGAAAACCCAATCCACTAGCAAGAACGTCTCATCGGTCTCATGCTGCATCTCAATAGGACGTCTACCGCACGTGACTTCTAGTAAGAACGCCCCAAACGCGAAAACATCTGTAGCGGTCGTGGCACGTCCTGTCCGAGTGTGTTCAGGAGCTAAATATCCCAATGTTCCAACAACATGCGTGGTCTGAGGATCCGACCCGTGATCATACAACCTAGCCAAGCCGAAATCCCCAAGTCTCCCATTGAGCTCTCCATCTAACAAGACGTTGCTGGCTTTGACGTCACGGTGAATCACCACTTGTTCCCATTCCTCATGGAGATAGAATAAGCCAGAGGCAACGCCTAGTATAACCTTAATCCTCTGTTTCCAGTTAAGCGTTACCTCAGGAGTGTTGTACAAGTACTTGTCTAAGCTTCCATTAGGCATGAAGTCATACACAAGAAGAAGCTCACCTCTCCTACGACAATAACCCAACAAAGGAACTAAATTCCGATGACTCATCCGACCAATACTCACGATCTCAGCCACAAACTCTTTCATCCCTTGTCGAGACTCATGCGAGACTCTTTTAACAGCAATCTCCAGCTTCGTACCTGGCATCACACCTTTGTAAACACTCCCAAACCCACCAGATCCAAGAAGATCCTTCTCCTTAAACCCTTTAGTCGCGTAGTACAGATCCTTAAACCTGAACCTGTTCTTCCCAAACTCTTTTTCCCAATCCTCGAGCTCCTCCGCAAACTTCCTCCTCCTCCTCACGATGTAAATAACGAGGAAGATGAACGAGAAGATCAAAAACAGAGAAATCAACGGCATCCCGATCTTGTAAAAGTCTGAGATCTTCTTGGGCAAGAACCGAGGAAGCTTGGGAAGTCTTGATAAAGCCAAAGGTGGAGCCTTTTCGTTCAACCCGAAACTCCAGCCGAGAACATAATGTTCAGACAGAACAGAACCTGTCGCAGAGGAGAAACCCACATACATATCTTGAAGAAGAACAGAGGAAAGATCTCTAACAGCCGAAACAAGCGGCTTTAGAGGTTTATCCTCGTTGAACGGAGCCATCGTCACATCGATTTTATTACTACGACCATCGTAGTCAACCCAAACCTGCATCGGCTTACGACTGATCAAACTCAGGTTCTTGAATTGGTTTTTTTCATCCCACCACCCAGCGTAAGCACTATTCACAGAGGTCAAACTATTGATATCGATTCCGACATGGTTATCGTCAGTATCATTGAACTCTGTACTCCGGATCGTGTCCAATTCCACAGCAAAGACATGGTTAGTGTCATTACCGTTGTTTCCTATGTTGAAAAGACCCAAGTATTGGCTTGGCGTTGCGTCAGGGAGACCTGGTTTCGGAGCGACGACGAAAGCGATGCCGTGGCCGCTGAGTATGTTGATCTGAGGGTTGATAGCGAAGACGAAGGTGGTGGAGAAGGAAGAAACGGTGCCGTTTTGAGAATCTTTGAACCGGATTGGTTTGGTATAGAAAGCGTGACCGGTTTTTTGAACGGTTGTGTTGGTTAGCTTCAAGAGACCGTTTGGTGTGATGGTGGTGATCCCTTGGATTGATATGTCCTTCTGTTGATTAAAGCCGTTGTTGTATATGAAATTGAGAGTCTGTGAAGAAGATTTTAGGGATTGTGAAAGCAAAGTGAACAAGAAGATGGTGAAGAGCTTCAAGAACATGGCTACTACTACTAACTCTCTTCTTGTTTGCTTCTCTGTGTTTTTTTTAGAAAGAAGAAGAAAGAGAGAGACAAATTATTTATGGTGAGGAAGAGAGTGGAAAAGTCGTCAAATCTTTTTATTTACATTTTTTTTTAATTCTTTTTCTTAATTTGTTTCTAGAGAAGAGAAAAAACAAAAAGAAACGAAATAATTGTTTTTGATTATTTTCCTTTGGTGGGGGGGGGGGGGGGGGATTGAGAAAATTTGATCAAGGTTAGGTGATATGTGTTCCAACTTCCAAGATTAATTTTGCTTAATTTAACTCCCTCTCTCTCTTTGTGTGTGTTTTAAAATAATCCATTTTATATACTCCAATACCAATAATTAAATCTATCATTCTATCATGATCATTATGTTTGTAACCATAAAAAAAAGATGTACTAGTAGCATTTTACTCCCTCTAGTTTCTTTTACTTGTCATTCTAGACTAAAAATTTTGTTTTCCAATACTTGTCGTTTTAGGTTTCCAATGCATATGTTTGACAAAAATACAAATTTTATCCCAATTATTTTAATGATTTGACCAATAAAAAAATTAGAAAATATATTAAAGAAAGGATATAATAGAACATTGATCTAGTTTTTTAATTTGTGTGCAAAGCTCTAGAACGACAAGTAAAAAAAACGGGAGGGAGTATCAACTAGTAGCATTTATGGGTAATGATGGAAGATTCGACGGTAGCGATAACAGTGACTGGTTTTATTTATTTGAGATAGTAAACCATATGAAGTCATTACTTAAAAGGAAAATTGATTATGATTTATAATCATTATGAATTAATTATGCTCATGGAATTTTGATATTTTAACCAGAAATCTCCTAGTATAAGACTGACTGAATGACATCAGAAACCACATCATCATACGCTGTCACGTATCCAAGGGAAGGAGTATTTCGAGTAATTAGTGCTAATTAAAAAATTATTGATTTGACTTTATGCTATACTGCTGCCTCTATGATATTTTCTTTTTTTAGAGACACAGACTTACAGTCGTCTAATAAGTCACAGACCCACGGTCGTCTAATAAGCCAAATAAATACAACGAGTTTCAAACCTTTCCTGAAGTTTTATTGTGAAAAAGATATTGCAAGACACGTACTACCAATCAAATGTGAGAATCTAATTTGGGCATATTTGTGGACACAAACAGCTTTGATGGTTCTCAAAGTTCCACTTCCTGCCCGCCGCTGACATAGCTCCCTTAGTTTCTTACATATGTTTAGTATTCGTCTAGATGAAAAGTGAAATGTATGACACTTTTTCAAACTCAAGTTAATTTGTAATCATATTCCCTTTTAAAATTCCCAACCTTTATTATATACCAGCGTTGTTTACAAGAATGATGATACCATGTAATTTAATAGTGTAGGGTACTGCATTTTACTTTCATGTGTTTTATTTTGAATAATGAATGAGGTAGATGGTGGGCTGATACTGGAAATGACCTTAATGACAAATTTGGACCCCATGTGGCAAATGCACAAACTGGTCAAAAGTTTTAGACTCCAAAGAGGTCCACACTAGTAATCTTGGAAGTTTCTGACTGACTGGATAATCTTTGATTCTTGAAGTCAACCATGTGAATATTCTCTTCTGATCTACTTGAGTTTTTGCGTTATATTGTCACTGTCCGTATGCTAACAAAGTCTTCTCTCCTTGCTTTTCTTGTGGTTCGGGAAGAAGAGTTTGCCACCGACGTGTGGTGCAGTACCATAGAGATGAGATCTAAAGGATACGTTGAAACCAGAGCCGGCCAAGAGGCCAAGCAAGCCAAGCATTGGCTTGCGGCCGATAATAATAAAAGAAATATTTCGGCCATTTTCTACAAAAGTTTTCTTTAGGCCAGTGGTTTAGGAATATTGTTTTTGGCACCACTGTTCAGGTTTGACCTCTTCGAGCTGCAATTTTTTTTTTTTTTTTTTTTTTTGGGCTTGTAGCCCTAAAAAGTTCAGCGCCGGCTCTGGTTGAAACTATATATTTATATAACTTCTGATCGAGTAGTATTCCGTTTACACTTACTTTTGGGTTTTTTTTCTAATTCGACCCAAATGTCAAACAGTTCTCTGTACAATTTATTTTTGGCTATATATTGAAATTATCTGTCACAAAAACAAATTGTTCCCTATAATGTATAAGATATCATCTAGTCCCCCAAGATCAATTTTTGTTTGTTATATATTGAACTTATCTCCTCAACCTCAATTTCAAGAGCCCTCTCTGGCTCTGCCTAATACTAATTATAATTATCTGTTACAAAAACAAATTTTTGTTTCCTATTATATATAAGAGATCATCTAGTCCCCCAGACCTTTTTTTTTTTTGCTTGTGGCTAAAACCAGCTCTAGCTATATATTTTTGAAGGAAAACATGTGTAACATGAGTTAATAAAACTATAATTATATTTGATATGATAAAAAAATGTAACAATCTGTATAATTTTGACTTTAGCCAAAGTTTATGATTTTAAGTTAGTTGATACTTACATAAACGAACGAATGAGAAAATTGTTGCTCAACTCCTCTTGATATGAGACTATATATATAGTCTCTGAAGATAAAACCGAGCCGATCAATCTGTCGAATTTTGAAACCTTCCATTCATTTTTCGTTCGGATGCTTTGTCGGAAGAGACACACTTTCGAAAGGATTAAAATGCCGTATCTTGACATGGATCACGTTTTTCGAGTCTCCTTCACTGTTGACAATTTCACAGAACTGTCTACGTGGTGCCTGTGACCCCAATCAAATGTAAAAAGATCATCTATATTTTTAACTACAAATCAAACACACCAAAATTAAAAGCACAATGTATATAACTAAATATAAATCAAGATACTATTCTCAAACGATGTACCTAAGAATAACTCATGAATTTATACTATAAGGTTGGTCACTAAATTGGTGTAGACAGACGTGAAGATTTTAGGTGTCCGTATAATTTTACTTACCATTTTCCATAGATTAGGCCTCCATGTGGTAGCCGAAACGTCGATGAACTCAACCGAGTTGGCGCGAGAATAATGCGGCGAATCACATTGCGCCTCGCCCACGTCAACATGTTTTCGATACGTCGTAAGAGTCTGCCCTGACCCTATCTCATAAACCCGGTCCAAGAAATAAACAATGGGTCTCTCGCACGGATCTCCGCTGATGGGTCGGGTATCAAACGAGAAAGGCTCCAAGCTCGATGTCCGCCACGACTTGAACGTAAGAAACGGCGTCTCAAGCTCCTTACCCGTGACCAAAGACGGATAAATCTGAATGGTGTAGCCCCATGAAACCGAGACAGACCAGTTCCGGCTCGGGTCATGGCAGAAGCTGTGCTGGATGATCCGGCTTGGATCCGTCTTGTATGCTGACATGAGTCTTCTTAGGGCGTCGATTTGGTTCGTCGCTGGAAATATTGAGTCAACATAGTCGAGGTGGTGGAGCGTAATCAGAGGAGCCACCGGATGGGCAGCTAGTAAACCGTACGGGTTTCCACGTATGTCCACCTGGATTTTACCATTCAAAGAAAATTCATTAAATTCTGATCTTATGGTTCCAAAAATTAAGAACGTAACTTAAATATAGTTTTAACAAAAAAAAAAAAAAAAAAAAAAAAAAAAAAACTTACATATAGTTGCACCAATATCAATATGCCACGAGACTAAAATTTGAAATTTTACTAACATTCCATCCGAATTTTAAGAAACGTACGAGTCCTAAAAATTATAACTTAATGAATTTTTACCAGTTACCAAAGATTTTATAATTAAAGGAAGAAAATAGTATTGTTGATTTTAATTAGGATAAATTTACGTTGAAAAAAAAACGGACACCAATATCTGAGCAGTGAAGCTTTAAAATTTTTACACGATTTGAAATTTAAAACTGAATTTTCAAATAATGGAAATTCAATATTCCACCGGAATCTTATTTTTAAAGCTAAAAATAATATACTTCTAAATAAGTAAAATTTCCATTAATGACAAAAACAAAAAGGGGAAAATTTGAATATACCTGATGGAAACCTAGTTCCTTGGTAAGGGGAACTCCAATCTCGCTTAGACAAGCTTCAATCTTTTGATCAGATCCATATAACGATGCGTAACGGTCAATACAACCATCGAGTATCTTTACAAGCTCGACGGCTAATGGGTAACTAATCGCCATACCTCCGCCACCGTAAGCCATGGCGTATGAGTGAACGATGTCTTGTTCAACACTCTCCGAGTTTCCTCCGATGTAATACATTTGATTATGATCATACTTATTTAGAACCGTTATAAGATTGTCCACAAAGAAAACGGTGTCGTCGTCACCCATCACGAACCATCTCACGTTCGTTAACCCTAACGCAAAAGTCTCTTTGATGATTCTCGCCATTCGTATAGCTGATCTTGAACCATACCTAATGAAAAAAAATTGAAAATCGAATGAATAAATCATAGGTTTTGGTATTGTCACAATATATTTGATTTGTGATTAAAACATTGGAAACTAGGGTTTTGAAGTTTTGGAGAAAAATGATTGGTCTTGTGAGAATTTATCGTTGATCTAAATAAATTGGTTAAAATAATTATTTTATGAAGTAGAAACAGTTTATACCAGCAAGTGTAGTTGAAGCGGGAGGTATCCGCCGAGACTTGGTACGGTGGAGAAGTTGGGAGCCACGTCATATTAAGAGGCGGTTCCTCGTCAAGCCATACGAAGCCGCGGGTGACGTTGGGACGCCACCACAGTTCGGAGTAACGGCTGCGATCTCCCCACGTTTGAATGGAGCCACCAATCCCGAACACTATGTGGGAGACATCGGTGGCCTCCGAGGACTGATTCTTCCGGAGGATGGTCGAGGAAGAGGCTGAGGAGTTTGAAGTGGAGTTTACATTGTAAGGACCTAAGCGACGGTGGCCGAGGATGCGGTGGCAATCGGAGCAATCGGAGAAGATGATGTAGAAGAAGATCAGAGCAACGGAGATGAAGATGCATATGGTAAAGAAGAACTTGGAGACGAGGGAGAGAACATGGCTAGGTTTTACAGTCGTCGTCGGAAATAGCGACGGCGGTTTGTAGCGGAGCTTAAACGGATCGAAGATGGCCATTTTTTTTTTTACGTTTATAATATGTGGGATGGGGTTTTAATTTGTATCTATCTATACAAAATAAATGACGACTGTATGAAACTCTTTTGTGGTAGGCACGACTGTATGAAATTATGAATAAGGGGGTTTAGTGGAAATAAAATTTGCATTTATTTATTGCGATACAAATTGAGAAAGTCTATGTTCATCGAATATTCCTACACCTTTATTTTCGTTAATGAAATATATGATTTCGACAAAACAAATCTTTTAGTTACGACGCAATCATCAACATTGTCTTTTTGAATTCAAAACATGTAGCTTCTATAAAAGATATTAATAGTCAACTTTTAAGCATATCAGATAGTCAGATATTGTATATGTATGCTAAAAATAATATTGATGGAACCTTAAGCTGTTGAACATCTATCCTATTGGGCCAAGCATGGTTGAGTATTTTTCTTCTTCGTTTAAATTAAAAAAAAAAGGAGGCAAGAGTAACCCAATAGTTTTGTTACAAAAGGTTATGAGGAATTAAATTGAAAAGCCCAAAAATCTTAATAATTATGAGGAACAACTCGAATCAAAGGTTTTACACTCTTGACTAAAAAAATGTAGTTATTGGGTTAACTATGTTACACACACTCACACCAACAACCCATGAACCATACTACTGTAGCTTTGTTCATGGTTTTGTGTGTGCTGTGTTAACTGAGTGAATAATGTTAGTTATGTAAAATTGTAATAAAATAAGAACGAAAACACACAAAATTATGATAAAATTAATTAGAGCATTAATTAAATAGTAGATATTTACAATGTTCATGTATATATATTCGTAATAAAAGGCCTTGGTAGTATTTGTTTTACAAACAGCATGCAACTACACGGAAGATTATACTGGTCAATCGAATTCGTATTAGAAAACGCATAGGGAAAGAATGATTACGCCGGTTAATAGTAATACAATGTATAATCAAATACTAATGTCAAAGTTTCATGCATATACATTTAATTTAAAAATTAAAACTCAAATTTTACAAAAGATATAAGAGAGAGAATTTAATGATATATAATTGTGAGTGAGACTTCCATGAGAGTATATAATTATGTAATGATGAATCAGAATGAGAGTTGTATGTTATATAATTACATTATCTCACTCGTGGACAACTACTGTTCTTTATAATTGAGAATAAAATAAAAGTAAAACCAGATTGGTAAAGCGGACCAACCAAGAATTTTTGGTCTTTTCTTGTTGTCAGGATCCTCTGTAGAACTTTCGCTTACATACGCACAAATGTATTATATTTTCAGTTATTATTTCGAAGTCTAGTTGTTAATTGGGAATAGACATTTGGCGATTGGGTTTGCGACGACAACAAGTTTTGTTGCAAGTTTTATTCATAAAATACCTTTTTCCAAAAACTTTTTTTACTTCACGAAATGAATTACAAAACCAATTTACCTTAGAAAATAGAGAAAATAGAATAATAATGCAAGGTTGAACCATGTGAAATCTCAAATCATCTGATTTTCAAGATTTAACCTTACGAAATGATTAAGGTTTGATTTCATAAGCATTTGTAAACAAAAGTAAAACCCTAAATCATTGATCTATCTTTAAATGTATGTTTACCTTGATGTTAGTTTTAGGCTTGGGCATAAAATCCGAATCCGAAAATTCGAACCGTATCCGAACCGAAATAAGCGGATTAAAACCGAACCGATATTAAAGAAATAACCGATCGGTTCTTAGCTTTCATTATTTTGGATATCGGATATTATCCGATCCGAACCGATATCCAATAGATATCTGAATATAACCGAACATATAAGAAATAGTTTGATATTCCGATAGATATACCTCATATCCTTTATATATTTGTATGGTTCCATGAGAACTTTGTCATTTACTTAATTTCTATCATTTGTTTTGTTTTAATACTCTATTAGTATGGTTATTTGGGTACAATAAGATTAAAAAATATTAGAATAAAAACATTGTCCAATAACTTTTGATTTAATTTTGGTTATCGACAATCATATCTGAACCGATCCGAAATCCGAATTATCCGAACTGAAACCGATTCAAAATTTATAAATACCCGAATGGATGTTAGAGTCAATATCCAAAAATCCAAAATCCGAAAAATCCGAACCGAATCCGATCCGATATCCAAACGCCCAGACCTAATTAGTTTCACGTGCCACGACTTTGGGTTCGACCATGTGGAACATATTTCATAATAAATATATAAATAAGATATACTCTAAATATTTTAGAGATTAAATAATTGGAAATAATTGATGATCGTATTTTATTTTTCTCCAGCAAATTCTTAGAGTATTATGGATTCTATATTATTATTTAAGAATCGTCCAAACTTCCGTGACACTTAATTCTTAGAATCCAAACAAAAATTATCTTCATATATTGTGCATATATATTGATAAAATATTGAAGCATGAGAGTTATAGAGAATGAGATTGATCATTCCCATGTGGAAGCTCTGCCCCTATTCGAAGACTTCACTTCCACCTATGCACTGATATATTCGGAGAAGACCACCTAATTAGTCTAAAATGCGTATCTAACTAATACCCAAACCCTAGGTAAAACAAGAATTAGTTGATAGCTTTGAAGTTACGCTAATTGGTTGTATAACTTATTTAAATGACTCGTACAAATGTCAAAGTCAGTGGGTGCTAGTATACCGTTTTGATTAGTAACGATATATTTCCCAAATATCAATGGCTACCATCGCTACTAATAAAAACGACAACAACGACAAACATGATCACTAATGTGAAATGTACAAAATTATAGACTTTCGAAATATATTGCGAAACCAATATTGCAATAAGAAGTATTAGAGGTAATTTTAACTAATAGTCACTAATGTGATCATAATAAATCATTCAAACTTTGTTTGAAATAAGGCTTTGATATCATGTCCAAGCTAACTAGCTCGCACAAGTTTTCTATGACTTCACTGTAAGTCTGTAACATTTCTTTGAATCTCATAACATATATAATTTCATATATATTCTATATGTTCATTTACATAATTATGAGGTAAGATCATTTACATAGTTAAGAGATTCATGTATATCTCTTGTCTCATATATATACCACTAGAAAATGTGAACTAGCTAGTAACGGCCAACATCGTTAAATCAAATCAACCCATCAAGACACTATTTAATTTTCTTTCCTTAGACTTCTAGTAAAAACTCACTATTAGATTGCGAAAAAAAAAAAAACTCACTATTAGATTAATTAGTTCCAAAACTCTTAAGACAAGTAGATACTGTACCGTAGATATATACATATATAGTTTTTTTTGGTAAAATATACATATATAGTTTCTCCTATAACTTACGTAGAATTGGGACTGAGGGAAGCAAATTTGGTAAAAAAAAATTCCGATTATGTAAACCTTTTAGCTATGGTATTTAACAAAAAAATAGAAATTTGTTTATATATATGGAAACTGGATGGTAGATAGAAAGAGTGAAACTACTAGGGTTTATAGGATCTTAATTCATGAAATAGTTAGTATAAACAGATTCTTCCTATGCATTAGTGCAAACCTAGTTTACAGACACAGCTTTGAAATATTTTTAAGTCTAAGCGATAGAAGAGTTGGTGACCCATGGGGCTAAAGAATTTAGGGTATAAGAGAAAGAGACTAAAGACTAATCGATCGGTTGGATAGTATAAATATAAAAATCTTATATATTAAAGTGTTTATTGAGACAAAACAAGCGAAAGGGAATATGTGTTGTGACATATTTGGATTTTTGTGCTCTTTCTTATGCTTATTTTTCTATGATTTTGACAGAATATCATGTTACGTACTGAGATGCGAATGTATGTGGAAACGAGCTTATAACGACGTTCCACAACAAGGAATTAATAAAAATTAAACTATTGAAGGTTATTAAAATCTTTCGTTATTTTGGACATCATACTCGTTATATTTTTTGGTTCGGAATTTAATTCTTAAATTACAAATTAGAATTCGTTTTTTATTTTCGGGTATTCGTAGACTTTTGTATTTTTGTCATCGAAATCCCTTTAATAAAAATAATCAACTAAGATCTATGAGACAATTATTCATCATTCTCTCTCTCCCTCTCTCGGAAATTGTGACAAAATATTCCGTCTTCATGTGATTTTATTTTGGATTGTGGTTACACTACAACATGCTCAATACTTCTTTTTTGATCTTTTTAACCAAGAGGTATCGGACTTTAGATCATCCGTAATTTTTTTCCTAACAAATGAGTTTGTCATTTTCCAGTAGTAAGATTCGAAGCCGAGATTTTAAAGCTTATAACGATCTCCTAGCTCTAGTATATCACTGATTCATTATAGTTGGGTTATATATATAGTATATATATATATATACTTTGGTCTTATTTATATATCCAAGTACTTCAAATAGATACATACATAGTATTTTTTTGATTGCCACGCACAACATTGTCATATTCGTTTTGCTATTTTTTCATATTTTCATTTCAAAGACTTATTAATACTAGTACCGAGAGTTCACATACTCTTTTTCAAATCCAAGCTTAACTTTAACGAGCTTTACCCACAAAACTTAATCATAACTTGGTATCTCATTTTACCCACAATGCAATGCTAATAGATATCTCAAAGCCTTAAATTAGAAATCAGGAAATGAATTATCTTTTGGTATGTGAAAAGCATTGTATATTATTGATTCATTCCCGGGAAAAAATTATCTAAATTTGTAATAATAATAGTGTATAGAATGATTTAACTAGGGTGTATACTGTGTATAGTAAGAATGCTTAGAAAATATATCAAGTACGAGAAAACTATATATGAAAATATTGCTCAAGCCTTTAGTATTTCCTTACATTTTTCACTTTGTTTTTTGTTTTTTTTTAAATGGATTTTTCATACAACTCATCAAAAAAAAAAGAACTAAAACCCAAAAATCTGTATAGCAGCTGGTACACTTTAAACACGCAAAAACCAAGGAAAGTTAAATCCAAGTAACACACATACACATACACCCATATGAAATGTTTCTATTTATATATATTTTTTCTTCCTTACCTTTGTTTTGGTAGGGATTCATCGGTCCATCAATCAATTTCCCTTTCGTGGATCTGTCCCTAGCCTAAGCTCAAGGTCTAAATCCTCAAAGCGATCACCCTTGTGTTTGATCTCCTCTTTTCTTGTAATAATATCACTCTTACAAGATAAACTTGAAATGAAAATCGATGGCTGCGATGGACTCTCATGCCTTCGTCTTCTCTTACATATATCACCCCTCTCGATCTCATCATCTCTGCCGTGAGCAGTAACCGGAAAACTCTGGTGGATGACCAGATTCATGCTCACCGAGAGATCAGTGCTATTTCCAAGACCAAGTTTTGCTTTGTGCTCGATTCTTGGCACATCACTCTCGATCTTTCTCTTCTTGTCTCCTTCCATAACCGGAATTTCATACAGATCACAACGCTTTTGCTCCACAAAGGTATTCGGGCAGGGCCATGGGGAAGAGGGTATTTTTTTGGAGTTCTTGGAAGGTACGAAAGAAGGAGAAGAGGAAGAAGTATTTTGTTTTTCAGGCAAACCAGAAGAAACCCTAGGAGTCAAATATGGTAAAGAAGAAGATGAAGAAAGGTCAATAACACAAGAGTGTTGAGTCTTAAAATAATTAGGTTTTGAGTTAAAAACCAAAGTATAGCAAGAGGTTTCACGAATATCATCGCTATCGTTATGAGATGGATACTCCGGAGGTGAAGAAGATTTGGAGAATAAGTATTGGTCTTCGGCTTGCTTAAGCCGTGCTCTGTCTCTTCGGTGAACGTTCATGTGGCCACCGAGGGCTTGAGCCGATCTAAACTCTCTCCGGCAGAAGCTACACGTGTAAGATCTCGGCGGCCACAAAGATCCGGCAGCATCGTCTTCCGCGAAAGCCAGCTCTTCCCATGATGATTCTTTGTTGCTTTTCTTGGGGATCCAGAAGTCATCAGGTTTCTCCATTGTAGATGATGGCCAATTGAGAAGTTGACGACAAGCCCTAGAGGAAAAAAAATAATTATTCCTTGTTTTCTTGGGTGGTTAGAGGAACCCTAGATGATTAATATTAGGTGGTGGATTACGGAAAAGATCAAGAATGGTGTCATGAAAATAATGGAGGTCAGGGTGTGATAAATATCAATTAAAACCAAAACGAGTGGAGTATTTTAAACGATCAAGGGGTTATATTTTATTATGTTAATTAATTGGACCGTAGGGATTTTATGAAGAAAAAAAGATGATACGAACTTTGGATTTTAGTAAAAGTTAGCTGACTGATCTAAAATCTTTTGTGTTTGCCTGTCCCAAGTGGCTACCCACAAGTGAACGTATACTAGTTTTTAATTTTTTTTTTTTTTTGTATCGTATTATTCTTGTGAATCTACAGTAGTTATATTATTGTAATGTAATCCGTTTATACACATTCTATACACACATACGTACGTACGTGTATATTATTTTCTTTGAGGTAGCTATATAGTGGATTAAATTAAAAAAAAATTGGTTAAATGTATAATATCATATTAAGACTTTAGTTGATCAAAAAATATGTTATGAAATAAAATATCTGATTAACAAACTAAATTATTAATATAACGAAATTAACTCTTTTATTTAGAAAATGATGATAATTCATCCCTGATTTATGTGATTTAGAACATGCAACACAAGAAAATTCATGGGGACTGAAAAAGTCATATGAATTTTCAATTGATGATCATATGAATTTTCATTCATCTTTTTGTGTCATTGTTCAACTGGAATGTCCTAATCTGACATATTAAATTTTTAATCTAGTAATATCTAGGTTTAGTGCCACTGCCATGTACATACATCAACAGTGATACCTGATTTAGCCCCAAAAAAAACGTAAGATTAAGAGCATAAGACCCAAAAGAACCAGCCTAGGTTTTGGGCTTCAACTATAACTATCTAAGGCCCATATAAAAAAAACAAAAGAGGGGATAAAAAACCTGACCTTGAGAGAGCAATCAACAAGTTCAATATTTTCTTGTTGAGTTTGAATTCCCCTTTTTTTTTTTTGTGTGTGTGTGTTTGAATAACTAAAAGGTTTTGAAGCTTGGCTTGTACATCCTATCTTTCTTACAAGAAACTCTTAATATACATAATTTCAGAAGGGAAAAAAAAACTAAACAACTCGTAAGAATTTACTACAAACTTCTTGAAATATGATGTTATTTGTGATAGACATGTTTCATCTTCATCTATATATACATTTTTGGAGACATTTAGCAAATAAATTTTGGAGTTGCAACCTATTTACAAGCATGCCATTAGCATTAATTATTAATTTATTTTTATTTAATTAATTAATATTAAGTTTTGATTTTTGGAAACAAGATTTCATATCCTAATAAAATTTCCAAAACAATAGAAACAACTCCCTTTAACATTAAGTATTAAAATTATAATTAATTTAATTAATATTAAGTTTCCAATTTTACAAAACAATAATTTCTCCATACAGACATTTCCTAAACAATCGACCTAATCAATAAATGACAATGTTTTTAAAACCGGACCGGAAAGTGAACCAGAAATCTTTCGGGTTGCTGGGTCAATTAGTCGGACCGGTTGAACCACGAGGTCAATTAGTTTATTAGTTTGTTTATATTTTATGAATATAAAATCTACTTTTCTATAAATATATGAACAAAACATACATAGTTAAGTAGTAGCGGTCGATATAACATTCCTACTTTTAGTACACGTAAGAATTCTATACTACTAACAAAATACTTTCTAATTTCTATACTAACTAATATATCTATATTTGTAAGTTTGTACATTTTAAAAAATACAAATTAAACATTAGTTATAGGTGAATATCTAGTTATTAATTAAGACCATAACACATTATCATATTAAAGTTCTTATGCGTATTTAATTACAATTTTCTTGTTAACATAAAAGTCTCTAAGTCAATCAAATTAAGTATATTACTATAGGATATAGTCACAGTCGTCACTTATACCAGGTAGCCCAAGAAGCAGATGAAGATAAACATTAAATCAAAACAATAGTCAATATATCGACGGATTAATCAATTCCTAAAAATGGCTAAATGCTTTTAATATGTTGACTATACCAAAATAGTCTAGTGGGCACAATTCCGTAACCCTTTCTTATTTTTATTTACCCCCAAAACGTCACCACTTAACAAATCTTTTGACATCATACGTTCTTTTCTATAATAATCCAAACATATCTTCCACTTTTGTAAATATATTATGATTTACTTCCAATTATTCAAAGATTTCATAGAATAATTCTTTTTTCGTAAAAATAAATTAAGTAACTACTCTAGTAGACTTTATCGATAAGAACATTTTTTAAAAGTCTACAAAAAAAGTTCCATATGTTTATATTCTAAAACTACAGCAAATCAACAAAAAGAAGATTTGCTAGTTTTTTACAATTACAACTCTCCAGCAGTCCAGCTGCATGCCATTATAAAAAAATTGGATGTGGATAAACTTGATTTTCATATAATTAAATAGGTGTTAATATATAGTTTTGTTGAAGATAAACCCATTGGACCAGCCATGGTTTTTATATTAGTTTGGATGTAGCTATCAGATTCTTCTTGTAGCCAGATTTCACATTCAAAGGTTGCTTCTCTTTTTAACCTTGCAAACTCATATAATGACGTGGGAAAACTTGTGGAAGCAGCAACAAATCATAATACGCCACGTTTGCAAATCTTGATCGCTCTATAAAAAACCAAACCTGCTCTGTTTTTCTTCGGTCTCGCAAAAGATAAATAAAGAAGAGAGAAATGGAGGGTCTGATCCCGTTGGTTTACAAAGCCGTCATGCAAATCCGTTACGGTGACGAGTCTTCGTCGCAGCAACTTTCTTCATCTTACTACGTTCGTCTTCCGGGTGATTCTGGTCGGTTCGGAAGATCTGATCTCGATGTATCGGGTCTTGGATCATCTTCTTCCAATACGGCGACGTCATCTTCGTCCAAGACCACCACCACTACGTTCGCTGTTTACAGGGGAGTCCAGTCACCTGTTTCTCGTCGGGTTGTCACGTGATATACATGCGCTTGTGTAAGGAACCTGAAGATGCATGCGTGTGAGGGTGGGGAAGGGTTCGTGATCTTTTGTTTTGTGTGTGTGTTTTAGAGTTAGGGTTGGAACGGTTTAATAAAATAAACCTGATGTAAATGTAATCATTCCGGTTTGGGAGATTGGGATCTCTAAGCGTGGGCTACTCAAAAGGGTATAGTCTTCGTGGCTTTTGATTTGTGTGTGTTCTTCTTCTAATTGTATAAAAAAAATATATTGAATATATTTAGTTTATCCGTCATTACTTTTGTGAAATATTTTGAACTTACGATGTTGTTTTCAATTTTAATAAATTGAAATTGTAGAAAGTGCATGTGTGGGGGTCAATTCTGTTTACATGTACAATAACAATACTTGAGAAGAGAAGACTAATCCAATTTTTAGTTTATGTTCTCATGGTATATTATAAGTTGTAAAAAAAAGAGGCTAATTAATTACGTTAAAATTGCCAAGTCTTGGCAATTTACATGCAAAAAATGACATGTAATAGCAAATTTGTAAGTAAATGGAAATCTATTATTTCTTTTTTTGCCCACTACATAATTTTTGTATCATGCATTTTTAATCAACTAACACAAAATCATACGGTACAAGATAAACATAACATGCGATTGCTAAACAACATAACACAATCGGAAAAACATGCTAATTTAGAAGAAGAAAAAACAAAGGCTAATGTTTATTAAGGACTTTGGAATTGACGGTATTATAATGACAGGCTCATAATACCAAAAAAAGAAACGCCTAATTTCTATGAATGTCATTGGCCATACGTTTTAAAGCAATTTTGAGGCAGAAACAAAAAGAGTTGTACTTGTCTCTGACTGAGTTGCGTCTTCTTCTTTTCTTTTGCATCTGGTCTCTCTCTCTCTCTCTCTCTCTCTCTCTCTCTCTCTCTCTCTCTCTTTTGTTCCTTCTGTTTCATATAATTTTTTTGAAAAGATGGCAGCTCCGATTCGATTCTTCGAGCTGAACACTGGTGCCAAGTTACCTTCCGTCGGTCTCGGAACCTACGCCATGGCTCCGGAATCCATCGAACATGCGATTAATGTATTATTATTTCAGATCGAGTTTTAAAACTTTATGTTTTTGATTATTCACTAATTACATTCCTCTCTCATTGTCAATTCTAGATTGGGTACAGGCATATCGACTGTGCATCTATTTACGGTAACGAGAAAGAGGTACAAATTTTTTTAACATTGACAATTTCTCTTAATTCTAAATTTTTTTAATTCTCTTGAACCATATAAAAAATTTGACTAGTAAACAGTGTAAGTTATAGCTTAGTTGGGGCTCATGGTGGTACTAGAATCATCACAATATCCTTAATACGTATTTGCACCATTGAATGAGTTAGGGAATATGCTCTGTTTTAGTCTGTTGTGTTAAAAATGTTCTGCTTTCTACCTGCTTTCGTTGTTCTCACGCTATGGTTTCATTTGTTAGATTGGTGGTGTATTGAAGAAGATGATAGATGATGGTTTCGTGAAGCGTGAGGAGTTATTTATTACTTCAAAGCTCTGGTTTGTGCAACTTTCCCCTTTGGGCAAGCTTTTTTAGTCTGCATATAGAAGCACATGTTTATGTTTTTTTTTTTTTTTTTTTTTGGTTTTGCAGGTGCAATGATCATTTGCCTGAAGATGTGCCTAAGGCACTTGACAAAACATTACAGGACTTACAGATTGACTATGTTGATCTTTATCTGGTACATATAACTAAGCTAATGAATCTTGGATTTGGATTTGTGTCGTTTCTTTCATTTTGATGTGTTGTTTTTTTTTTGTTTGCTTTTGTTGAAGATACATTGGCCAGTTAGCTTGAAGAAGGAATCGACTAAGCCAACACCTGAGATGCTCACTAAACCTGACATACCAAGTACATGGAAAGCTATGGAAGCTCTGTATGACTCTGGAAAAGCTAAGGCAATTGGTGTGAGCAATTTCTCGTCGAAGAAGCTCAAAGATCTTCTTGATGTGGCACGTGTAACCCCTGCTGTTAACCAAGTGGAATGTAACCCAGTTTGGCAGCAACATGGTCTTCATGAGCTCTGCAAATCCAAAGGAGTTCACTTATCTGTGAGTATACTTAAACATTCTGAATTTGCTATGATTTTTTTTTGTGAGTATGAGTAAAAGAAGCTGCCATCATCATTGGTTTTTGATTGATGATAGGGTTACTCTCCTTTGGGTTCCCAAACTAAAGGAGAAGTCAGGCTAAAGGTTCTTCAGAACCAGATTGTCTCCGAGGTTGCGGAGAAACTTGGAAGAAGCACTGCTCAAGTGGCTATCCGTTGGGGCCTACAAATGGGTCATAGTGTTCTACCAAAGAGCTCGAGCGAGGCTCGGCTCAAGGAGAACCTTGATGTTTTTGACTGGTCTATACCTGAAGATCTGTTTGTCAAGTTCTCTAACATTCCTCAGGCAAGTTATCACCTCTGTTTTTTCTGGATCAATCAAGTGACTTTCGGTTTGGTTTCTTGTGATCTTCCCTCCTCTTCTTGACTATCTTGTTTCTTCGATAGATCATCAAATCATGGTTCTTTTCTGACCCTAAAAATCTTGCAGGAAAAGCTAGTCCGAGCTGCTGAGTTTGCGCATGAGACATACGGCGTCTATAAGACCCTTGATGAGTTATGGGACGGTGAAATTTGAGATAACTTCCCTCCTCTTATCTATAAAACCAACAAGGACATTGAAAATAAATATGTAATGTTTTTGGAATCCTTCCATGAGGTTTTATATAATCCTTCCATGAGAAACACTAAACACATTAGGATTTCATGAGGTTTGACAAATGTTATTACTCTGCAGTCTTCAAACAATAAAATGATTTCAACATATGAGAGTTAAGTCGAGCCTAATATTATATCCTTAATTCTCGCGTAGAGAGTTTTCCACACACCGCAAAAGAAAAAAATCATGTAAATCTAAAATCTAAAACATGTTTGAACTTTGAATATGTCTATCAACCTTTAGTTGCACTCAAAACTATACTGTTGTATGGTCACGACTCACGATACTAGGGACTTGAATATTAATGTAATTTTTTCTTACAAAGAAAAAATTATAGAATTCACTTACTGAGCCTAATAATTTCAACAATAAAAATTATTCTCATCAAAATTACACTAATAATTTTGAAACTAAATCTATTTATTGAATTTTTACAAAGACATATCTTAGAAAGCTTTTCCATATTAAGGGAATTTACTAGGTCGGCAGTGTGAATGGTGAACTCAAATGAGCCGTCTATAGTGAATATTTTTGGTCGCTAGTGCGGTGGTGGACCAAAAAGACGCAGAGAAATCCAAGAGGAAATCTAAATGAACGAATTAAAAGTTACGTGCCACCGTCCACGTAAGGCTTTAATATCTGACGTGACATTGTGCCAATACACTTTTTAGGTTTTAACTTTTAATGAAAGGAAAAAGACAATTTCGTCGGCACGAGTCTCCCGCCGCTGTCGCTCTCACACACTTGTCAGTCAGTTGTCACTCCTTTATTTTTTCTTGAAATAGTGGGACGTTAAGAAAAGCTGAGTGCGTTTCACAGCAACAACACACTACCACATCTGATAATGGCGAATGCGATCAAATGCTTTGAGCTCAACACCGGCGATAAGATCCCCTCGGTGGGTCTCGGTACATGGCAGTCCTCTCCTGGCCTCGTTGGTGATGCAGTCGCCGCCGCTGTTAAGGTTTGCTTCCTATCTCTTTTAGATTCTCCACTGTCCAGCTTTATGAATCCATGCTTTTTTTTGTTTTCTTGTAAAAAAAAAATATAATCCAATCTTAACTCTAATTGCAGATTGGTTATCGTCATATTGATTGTGCTAAGCTGTACGACAACGAAAAAGAGGTACACACATATATTTCTATCTTTTTGGATCTTGAATTTATCTTACTATTATTCATTGATTCTAAAAGAAACGTGTTCTTCTTAATTGTGTTTGATGGCAAAGTGTTTATTTATACAATTTTTTCAATTTTGATTGATAATGCTGATGGAAAGAGTCTTTACTATGTCTATGCCTTCAATGATCTGCTTTTTGTTGTTACATTCTCAATCTCTTTGAGTTTTGTTGCTTTCCTCTGTTTCTCTTTCACAGATTGGGGCAGTTCTGAAAAAATTGTTTGAAGACAATGTAGTGAAACGTGAGGAGTTGTTCATCACCTCCAAGCTCTGGTATGATTTGATTTATCTTAATACATATTTCTGTAATTAAGTCATGTAACTAGCTTTAATCATTTTGCATTTTTACAAATTGTGTATCATCATAGGTGTAGTGATCATGACCCTCAAGATGTCCCAGAGGCATTAAACAAAACTCTGCAAGATCTACAGCTTGACTACGTTGATCTTTATCTTGTAAGCATCACTTCCTTGTAACATTTACATAATTTATATTATTGTTGAACAAGTGTGCAAACCTGTTTATACACTTCAAACAAAATCTACATAGCATTTCGGGGAAAGATTATTGCATAACATTTTGTTTGTGATTGTTGTTGAAGATTCACTGGCCTGTACGGGTAAAGAAAGGTTCCGTTGGACTTAAGATGGAGGACCTTTTGCCTGTAGATATTCCTAGCACATGGAAAGCGATGGAAGCACTCTATGATTCGGGCAAGGCACGAGCCATAGGTGTAAGCAATTTCTCCACCAAGAAACTCGCTGACCTCTTGGAGTTAGCTCGTGTTCCTCCTGCTGTTAACCAGGTAGAATGTCATCCTTCTTGGCGACAGACCAAGCTACGAGATTTCTGCAAATCCAAAGGTGTTCACCTCAGTGTAAGCATTCCTACTCATCATCTCACCAATTCATTTACTTTTTACCTTATACATTGATTAAATGAATATGTTTTTGCAGGCATACTCGCCGTTGGGTTCTCCAGGGACAACGTGGCTCAAGAGCGATGTTCTGAAGAACCCTATACTGAATATGGTCGCAGAAAAGCTCGGGAAATCTCCTGCGCAAGTAGCGCTTCGCTGGGGACTCCAAATGGGTCACAGTGTGCTTCCCAAGAGTACCAATGAAGGAAGAATCAGAGAGAACTTTGATATTTTTGACTGGTCAATACCGGATGACTTGTTCGTTAAGTTTTCTGAGATTGAACAGGTACGTACGTTCTTAACATTTCATTGCAATAAGTTAGTTGCTATGCTATTTCTCGGCTTGATTTCGAACTAAAAAATATATATTTGGATTAAAAATGCAGGCTAGGTTAGTGAATGGTTCCTTCCTTGTTCATGAGACACTGAGCCCTTATAAGTCTCTTGAAGAATTATGGGATGGCGAGATATGATGTTTAGCTGATCTGTTTGGTATGTTTGTTTTCTTTTCTCTGATGGAATTGTCAATTTCTTATGGATGTTGTCACTGATGTATCAAATTTGTTTCTATTGAATTTTTATTAAAAGAATCTTATTATACATTTTGTAATGTAATGTAGTTTTTACATTTGATGTTTGTATGTGGTTGTGAACATACGAACCAAACTCATGCATTCACATTACATTAGAGCTAAAGAAAAGACCAAACAAGTATTCAATCTCAGGATGAAATAGTTATCAAAATAATAAGGATTCAGTCGAATTTGATGATCAATGTGTCAATATGTTGTATTTTTGAGATGGCATATCCTAAATCTCACAACCAAAAAGAAAGAATATAAGAAAATTTTCAAAATTAGTAAGACCACCTCCCTTGGTCATATTATGGGTGTCTTTAGTAGTTACAACACTCCAAAAGATCATCTTGTATATTCACGAAACTAAAGACTTTGATTATTTTTTAGTTTTTCTTACAAAATCTGTTTCTAAAGAATCCGCTTACTAGAGAATCTTATCTTGATTCGGACCAAAAACGTGTCGCCATCAGAGAACAGAGGACAGCAAAGAGTTAACCTAAATAAACGAATAAGATACATGCGACCGTCCACGTAATGAGTGATATCTGACGTGACAATACTTATTAGAATTAAGGAAAGGAAAAAAGACAACCCGTCTTCTTCTCACACTTGTCACTCTTTTATTATCTTGAAATAGTTGGACGTTACCAAATGCTGACTGCGTTGAACCACATCTGAATCATGGCGAATGAGGTCAAATGCTTCGAGCTCAACACCGGCGCTAAGATCCCCTCGGTAGGTCTCGGTACATGGCAGGCCTCTCCTGGCCTCGTTGGTGATGCAGTGGCCGCCGCTGTTAAGGTTTGTCTTTTATGTATATAATTCGATTCTTATCTTCTTCACATCTCTTTTATGTAATTCAATTCTTATTTGCTTCCCATCTCTCTCTTTTTTTTTTCTTCATCATGATGATTCCATAACCCTGTTTCAATTTGTTTTCCTCATATTGAAGATGTTTAATGTTAATTCTAATTGCAGATTGGCTATCGTCATATTGATTGTGCTAAGCTGTATGGCAACGAAAAAGAGGTAGAACCACACTGAATAATTCTATCTTTTTGGATCTTGAATTGATCTTACACAGTTTAATTCTTGTTAATTGTCTTTGTTGTGTTTATGGACATAGTATTTATTTGATAGACAATAATACTGATGAAAAGAGTCTTTAATATGTGCATTTGCCTTGTTACATTATCAAATTCTTGAATCCATTTTGCTGCTTTCCTCTGTTTCTCTTTCACAGATTGGGGCAGTTCTGAAAAAATTGTTTGAAGACAATGTAGTGAAACGCGAGGAGCTGTTCATCACCTCCAAGCTCTGGTATATATTGATTGTCTAATACTTAAAACATATTTCTGTGAATACGTTAGCTTTAATCATCTTGCATTTACAAATTACAAATTGTGTATCATATTTCAAAGGTGTACTGATCATGACCCCGAAGATGTCCCAGAGGCATTGAACAAAACTCTGCAAGATCTACAGCTCGGCTACGTTGATCTTTATCTGGTAAACATCACTTCCTTGTAACAGTTACACAATGTTGTTGAACAAATGAGCAAACCTATGAACAAAATCTACATAGCATTATGGAGGGAAAGATTATTGCGTAACATTTTGTTTGTGATTGTTGTTGAAGATGCACTGGCCTGCACGGATGAAGAAAGGCTCTGTTGGAATTAAGGCTGAGAACTTTTTGCCTGTAGATATTCCTAGCACATGGAAAGCGATGGAAGCACTCTATGATTCGGGCAAGGCACGAGCCATAGGTGTAAGCAATTTCTCCACCAAGAAACTAGCTGATCTCTTGGAGTTAGCTCGTGTTCCTCCTGCTGTTAACCAGGTCGAATGTCATCCTTTTTGGCGACAGACTAAGCTACGAGAGTTCTGCAAATCCAAAGGTGTTCACCTCAGTGTAAGGCAGCACTACTCATCCTCACCAATCCATTTACTTTCTACCTTATACATTGGTTGAATGAATATATTTTCTTGGCAGGCATACTCACCGTTGGGTTCTCCGGGGACAACAGGGCTCAAGAGCGATGTTCTGAAGTACCCGTTACTGAATATGGTCGCAGAAAAGCTTGGAAAATCTCCTGCGCAAGTTGCGCTTCGCTGGGGACTCCAAATGGGTCACAGTGTGCTTCCCAAGAGTACCAATGAAGGAAGACTCACAGAGAATTTTGATGTTTTGGATTGGTCAATACCTGATGACTTGTTCAACAAGTTTTCTGAGGTTGAACAGGTACGTTCTTTAGATTTCATTCCATAAAGTTGGTTGCTATGCTATATCTCGGCTTGATGATCTCGGACTGAGAGTTTTTTATTTGGATTAAAAATGCAGGCTAGGTCAGTCATCGATGGCTCCTTGTTTGTTCATGAGACACTGAGCCCTTATAAGTCTATTGAAGAATTATGGGATGGCGAGATATGATGATGTTTAGCTGATCTTTTTGTTCTGTCAAATAATGGGAGGTTTCTCTCTGATGGACTTGTCAATTTCTTATGGATGTTGTCACTGATATATTAATTTACAATTACATTTGTTATTCTATTGAATTTTTATAACAAGATCGAATCTTATTATAAATTTTGTAATGTATTGTAGACTTGTAGTTATATCAAACCAGAAAATATGAGTTTGCATATGGTTGTGACTTGTGAACATACCAATCAAACTCCATGCATTCACATTTTATTAGAGCTAGCTATCTAACAAAAAAGACCAAACGAGTTAAAATAAAATATACAGTCAAAATTATAAGGATTCAGTCGGAATTGATATCAATGTGACAATAAGTTGTAGCTTTGAGATGGCATATTCTAAATATCATATCGAAAATATATAAGAAATTTTCAAGATTTGTAATCATAAAAAAAAAAAAAACATTCTTCTCTTTGTCTAACCAATTTTGAGATCGAACTTAAGCATATGTTTACAAAGAGAGTCTTCTAGAATTCTAAGATTTGAAAATATGTTTTTGTAGTCTAGGTCTTTTCGTATAGCATACTAACTTTGGTATATATGTTAAACAAAAATTTAGATCGATGAAAAAGAGAGCAATTTGCAGTCATGCGATAATGTGAGAAACGAGGTACATACATACACAGTCACATATGCATGTCAAAACAACGTCAAACTTAAAACACACCATAATCCATGAAACAAGTGAAAACATTCCATCAGAAGATAACCTCTTCTTCATTCAAGGTGCTACCTGTAATTGATGCAACGAGCAAATTGGTTGCTACTCCAGCAGTTACACCTAGTACAGCCTTGAAGCCATTAAGAACTCCACTTTTTTTCTTTTTAGGCGTACTTGAATCTGCTTTTGGGGAACCCGTGTTCATGTTTGAATGTTGATGTTGATGCTGATACTGATGACCACCATAAGGGTATGGTATAGCATAACCATAGGGGTTTCCGTGACCATAGTGGTGTGGCGACGATGGCTGTCCATGATGGTCGTGCAGGCTTCTTTGCCTCGTTACCGTTGCATGATCGAGAGATGAGGCATGCATTGGAACGTGTGTGCAAAGCGGGTGAGATTCAAAATTGCAATTCTTGCAAATGTAGAACATCCCTTGGATGTAAACTCGGCAAACATAGCACGAACGTTCGTTCATGTGCGTGGGACCGCTGTACAGGATAAGCTCATGATCAGGCCCGTGACATGAGTTTCTGAGGCTTAAAGGACACGTAGCGCAATATTCATGGAGATCGTAGTCGCATTCGTTGCACCGATAGGTCTTGCCCTCACCATACAGTTTGCAACCATTGCACGTGTATGTGCCAACACCGTTGACCTCGGTTAAGGGATGGATATGCGTGAAATGTCGAATCGTGTTTGACATCCCAGCTGCTTGATTTTTGGGAGTTGAAGGGAAGAGAGGTTGGTTAAGGGATGCCAAATGGTATTTTTGATCTTTGGTGCAATAGCTTCTACATTATTGATACAAAAATTAGTAATTTAGTTGACTTTGGTAGAGTTGACTGATCATTGAGAAGAAAATGTCACTAGTGTTATAAATTTTTCTGTGTCAAATTGTTGATATAATATGTGAATATTAAGTTGAAATGTTCGGTTACACGACTGGTTTTCAATTCGGACGTGTCTTCAAGTTTTCAACCATTACGATATTGTCAAATGTTTATGTACTAGATTAAGAGCATGAGTTGAAATTCATTTTATTTATATTGTAATTTTTATATAAAATATAATTTATATGATTGTTTTTAAAAGTTTTTTTGATAAAATATTATGTAATAAAATCATATGCTAAATATAATGACTTGAAAAAGACACATATTTTGTAAGTTTTATATTGTTAATGATTCTAGATAAATATTTGTGCTATAACACTGGTTAAATTTTATTTTATACAAAATTTTGTGTATTTTATATTTTAAAATATAATTTTAATATGTTGTATTAGGTTATATATGTGAAGTTATTTCAACAATGTATATTCTACATCATGACTTGAATGTCATTATAAGACATAATTTTGTAAATTTGAATTTAAATATTCAAATTTTGACTCGTTTACTTAATAATTTTTTTAATTCAATAGATATTATTTCTAAAGAACAATATTAGTAAAGCTTGAATATTTTATAGATTGAACAATTTATATTTGTTTTTAAAAATTCAACTTATGGTATATCCGAAAATAAAACTATTTTTTTAATTATAATAAATAATATGATAGTTTATTTGTTTCACAAAATAGACTTATATATAAAAATGAGAGGTGAAGTATAATGATAATTAACAAATTAATATGTTAAATTAGATATCAAAAGATTTTATTTGATGAATAATTTAATAAAAGAAATTAATATGGTAAGTTAGATGATATGATTCTTTAGAATATTCTTTTTAAGATTTTTGGTATAACCTATTAGTAACCAATTAATCTATCATTAATGTATAACCTATTTGTAACCAACTTATTAAAATTATATAGTCTACAAAACAATGTTGTGTACTTTTGTTTTATTATATAGGAGATGTATATATTAATACATGTCTAAACTGAGCCAGTCTCGGTATATATATATATATATATATATATATATATTTAAATCGTTTTTTCTTGAAAAAAAAAAGTAAAATAGCTTCATTAGCAATTTAGCATAAGGCCATAAAATCTTCAGTTATGCAATTACGTTATTAATTGTTTTCTGTTTTTTTTTTTTTCATTATTGATATGACATATAACATCAATAAAATTGTATTTATTTTAGTAAAGGAACGCAATAATTCTTGGTTTATAAACTTATAAGTGGAAAAAAAAATTAAAAAACTTGGTTATGAAAATGATAAAGGCCTAAAAAAAGGCCCAAATTGATATATCTGTATGGTCTTCTCCACACTTGACGTTAACCCTTAACAGTTAACAGAGACCAGTCTCATCAGACTCTCAGTGTTGATTTCAGGTGATACATCTCTGTAGCTCAGATCATGGCGGACGAAATCAGATACTTTGAGCTCAACACTGGAGCGAAGATTCCATCAATCGGTCTCGGAACGTGGCAGGCCGATCCTGGTCTCGTCGGAAACGCTGTCGAAGCTGCTGTTAAGGTTCGTCTTTTGATTTTGTAATTTGTGACTAATGATTGTATTAGCTAAATCACTAAAGATTCTTCTTCTTGATGCAGATCGGTTATCGCCATATTGATTGTGCTCAAATCTATGGCAACGAAAAAGAGGTAAATCCAAAAAACTCATCTTATATCTCCATTGTGATTATGGTTCTGTTTCTTTGTATAAGTTTTGAAAGTCATAGGAGATGTAAGCTGCATCGGTTTATGAAAAAGTGTCTGTCTTTTGTTCGATTTGATACTTTGTGTGAGGAAAGCTTTGATTTTTTATTCTTATGGGACTTGGAGCAAAACAAAAGTTGTGTTCTTTCTTATGGATTGTGTATCTCAATGAGTTTGCTTAACACTGCTCATCTTTGGTTTGCCTCATTTGGGAATTCCCCGGTTCATCCTGTAGATTGGGTTAGTCCTGAAGAAATTGTTTGATGATGGAGTTGTTAAGCGTGAAGAAATGTTCATCACATCCAAACTCTGGTATTCTCCATCACTATGCTTTGAATACCTTATAGGTTATTTATTTTTCTTTTGTAATCAGTTCTCAAGTCTATGTAGATACTAACCTGGTTACCTTTTCGTATGAAAGGTGTACTTGTCATGATCCTCAAGAGGTGCCCGAGGCACTGAAGAGAGCTCTACAGGATCTGCAGCTTGACTATGTCGATCTGTATCTGGTAAGCAATATATTAGAAAACCTTGTTTTGTTTGTCTATGTGCTTTTCTTTCAACATAACTTGCAGCAATCCATTTTGGTACTTCACTTGCATATAGATGTAGTTTTTATCTACCATGTATATATCACTCATTTTTTTTAAAGTCTTAAGGCTTAGTGTGAGATATTGTTCAAACATTTGTGTGGAACCATTTCGATTTACTAACAGTTTTTTTGTGGTCCGTTTGAAGATTCACTGGCCTGTTAGCCTCAAGAAAGGTTCTACTGGCTTTAAACCAGAGAACATATTGCCAACTGATATTCCTAGCACATGGAAAGCAATGGAATCACTCTTTGATACGGGTAAGGCCAGAGCTGTTGGTGTCAGCAATTTCTCCTCAAAGAAACTCGCAGATCTCTTGGAGGTGGCTCGCGTACCTCCTGCTGTTAACCAGGTGGAGTGTCATCCTTCATGGCAACAAAACGTGCTCAGGGATTTCTGCAAATCTAAAGGCGTTCACCTCTCAGTATGTAGAACAAACATATTCATATCCTTTTTATAAAAGTGAGAAAATGTCTTCGAAATTAACAGTTTAGTTGATGTTTTTGTAGGGTTACTCTCCGTTGGGTTCTCCAGGGACAACGTGGCTCAAGAGCGATGTTTTGAAGAACCCTATTCTTGGTGGTGTTGCTGAGAAGCTCGGCAAGACTCCTGCACAAGTTGCACTTCGCTGGGGCCTCCAAATGGGTCAAAGTGTTCTTCCGAAAAGCACACATGAAGACAGGATTAAACAGAACTTCGATGTTTTCAATTGGTCCATACCTGATGACATGTTATCCAAGTTTTCTGAGATTGAACAGGTAAGTTATTTTCCGCACATTGTAGTCCAAATAAGTCAAAGGGATTATTTCTGTTGCTCACATGTTTGTGGTTATCGAATATTGAAGTCTGTGTTGTTTCAATGTTGCAGGGTAGGTTGGTGAGAGGCATGTCATTTGTTCATGAGACGAGTCCTTGTAAGAGTCTTGAAGAACTCTGGGACGGGGAGATATGAGACTTAAGCTGATTTGGTCACTGTATGTGCCAAATCATTCCACGATTTGTCATAGATCAGTTTTTAGTAATGCTACTAGTTTTCAATAATTGGTTCTGCTACGTTTTCAATGTTTTCCTCGGAAGCTGCATCGCATTACCCCAATTATATTCGATATGGAAACCATGTTACGAGACTGTAATATGTTGTGTACTATTGAAGATGGTAAACACACAGTAGATTTATCGAATTGAAAGCGAAAGACGTTCCAGACCTTAATGGTGCATAACGTTACAGACTGCCATCTCAAAAGTAAAACCACTAATGGCTTTGGTACTGGCTATGAAGTGATGATACTTCAAGATGCGAAGCATTCTTTTTCTTTCGTATGTCCGCTTCCGTGGGTGTTGCAGCCATGGCATATGAAGTCACCAACTGTAACCACAATTAATGGATGGCTACGGGTGCAATGTTGGATTACTTTTTGTTCTGGCTTCAACGGAGACATCTCGTTGTCTTTTTTTTTTTTTTTTTTTTTTTTTTTTTTTGTAATAGTTAGATTTGCGAAAATGGGTGGTGGTCAGGAGCGGATGTACTTTTTGTTTGTAATGCATTAGAAAAGAAAATTAACTGTGAGACTTTCAATGGAAAACAAACAAAAAAAAGTCACGACATGAGACTTTCAATGGAAAACCCAAACAGGGCATTAGAAACAACTCCCATTGTTAGCTTCGATGCAACAGTAAACATTCTCCACCCCTTACTCGGACCCGGCTTTTGACCTGGCCCAGCCGCTGGTGGTACTTGTCCCGGATTCATATTGAACCCGTTCATGTAGTTGAAATTATTGTAATTATTATATGGATGATGATGATTAAAATAAGGTTGTTGACCCATCGGTGGTCCATACGCATACGGATAACCAAAATGCGGTTGTTGCCACGGCACCGACGACGATGGTTGTCCTCCCTCTGGCTTAAGCCCTCTGCTCTTAGTACTCGATGCTTCGGTCTGGTCAGAAGGTGACGTGTTGCACACGGCTAAGATACATTCCATATGAATATCGAATCTACATAGCTCACACCTATACCTCCAAGATTGGCACCGGCCATGACAAACCATACACTGGCTAGCTCCCGCCTGACGAAACTCCACGTGATGGGGAGGGTGAAGCACGTGCCTGACGTGCTGAGGCAGCTGCGTGCAGAGCGGATGCACGTCAAACTCACATAACTTGCATCTGTAGAACAATCCTTCCACAGACTCGTCGCAGATGTCGCACACACGGTCATTTTGGCGCGTGGACTGTTGTTTCCGAACAACGAGGTTGAGCGCATGCTGAGGATGAATGAAGGTTGGGAAGGTAAGGGGACATGTGGCGCAATATTCATGGAGATCGTAATTGCATGGTTCGCATCTATAGGTCGTACCTGAGCCGTAGGTTTTGCAGCCGTCGCAGATGAAGTCACCGATACTGTTAAACTCCGTCAATGGATGAATGTGCGTGAAATGCTGAGTGGTTCGCTGTTTTTGTGTTCTTGGAGCCATCTTTACCGTTTTTTGGGTTCAGCAAGAACAATAGTTGTGTTTGGTGTTGGAATATATTGAAATTTCGTCGAACTATTAAAATGAGAGTTGTATATGTTTACTAGTGTGACAGAGTGGCACACCTTTATTAGTTGACTTTCGACGAGTTGACGGACCAAAGAGGTGGAAAAGTCTCTATTCTTATTATGCTTATTGTTCATTTAGAATCACACAAAGATAGGTTGGTTAAAAGAACAACACAATAACGTATATGCTGAGTGCTATGTACTAATCTTTAAAAGTGCTATTGTTACATATTTTCCTATACTGGCAAACGATTTAATCTAAATCTAAAAACACTAATCACGAAAAACAGCAGATTTTGGTCAAAGCGATAAAGAGAACAATTATTCTTTATAACTTTTTTTATAACCAGTTTAGACGACTGACAATAGACAACATGTCACAACACTACAAAAAAAAAATAGACAACATGTCACAAACATGTCAATATACAACATGTCACAAACATGTCACGCATGATAATGCTTCGATTGAAGTTTGGCTAATAGGGTTTAATAATGGCAACATGGTTTGATATACAATGCATACAGTGTGATATGTAGGTCTTAAATGGTAACTAGTTTTTAAGTGGATTTTGGTTTTTGATTTTTTGAAAATCTATTTTTTATCATTCAAGATTTTTTTTAAAAATAGATTCTTTAAAAACTAGATTCATCCGAAAATTCAAAAACCAAAATCTAAAAACTAAAAAACAATGAAAAATCTATTGCCATTCACAGCCGTAATAATATACCATACCACGATTTTCCATCTTAATTGCTTGGAAGAACTATAGAAACTGATTCGTCAACCTGATCATACAACCATTTTAAACTAGTTTAAACTTTAGACTGACGATATAACAGACAACCATTTTACAAACATGTCAAGAATGATAATGCTTTTATTAAGTTTTGCTAGTATGGTTTATATATGAAAATAAAATTTTCTTTCAATTATCTAAAATTTTGGCATGTAAAAAATGATAATATATGGTTTCAGTAACTTGGTGAGCTTGGTTTCAGAACCAAAAATAAATTTGCATCGCATATTCTATCATGTGTGTAGCCTAGGGTTGTAAATCTTTATCAGTAATTCAGTACTAAAAAAAAGTAAAAGAAAAAAATTGAATTGTTTACGAAAAAAAAAAGAAAGAGGAAAAATAAAAACCAATCAGAACTTCTCTCTATTAATAGGAAATTAGGAACCACTTGATGGAGTCTTGCCCTGTGATATTTACTTCTTCAATTTGTGACTTAGTCTCATCGTTAAGTAATTAATATACCATGTATGCATAAATTAGGTGAAGCAATAATTTGCACCGTTCGATGTGTTCCAATTTGGCTTAAAAACATTCATCCAAAGTTCCAAACTATGTTTATATATATAGCACTGTTGGTAGGATAATATTATACATTACCATAGTATATATAATATTGGTCACATACATACCGCTAATTAGGAAAACCAAACGATCTTCACAAGAACTACAAATAATATACTTAAAAATAATCAACAAATAAAATATAGACTACTAAAATTCAAAATGCTTCACAAAACTAACAATTTTCACATGAAATAAATTCTATGAATTTTTCCTAACATGAACTTTTCTAAATGATATTAAACACCAAAGGTCAGCAACCTCCTCCACCTCCTCCTCCACCTCCTCCTCCGCCGCCTCCACCTCCATCCCCACCCCCGCCGCCGCCGCCAAAACCTCCACCACCTCCGTCACCACCAAAGCCGCCTCCGCCTCCGCCCCAGCCGCCTCCACCTCCATCCCCTCCGCCACCACCACTCCAAAAGGACCAAAACCCTCCATGACCCCCGCCACTTCCATCACCGCCAACGCCACCTCCGTTTACTCCAGCACCCATTTCCACATCTCCGCCGCCATCCTCACCTCCTCCTCCTCCTCCGCCGTCATGACCACCCCCACCTTTGCCTCCGGCTCCAGCCAAGGCCACAAGAAATACGAAAACACCAAAACAAGAAGAAATAGCAATTATAATTACTATCCATGTCTCCATTTTATGCAAAATATATATCGTTACAATTAGTTATCCCTCGATTGTGTATATATATAGTTGGTTGCCGAGGTTTGCCTGCAGACAAAATAACGTGTCAAGTTAGTATAATCGTAGACTTTGATTTATTCATATGTTTCTATATTCAACGTTCAAAGTTTTTCATGCATTACGGGTAAAACTTATCTATTATATTTATATGTTCCTATATTCAAGAGTTTTCATTACGGCCGGGAGAAAAACTTGAAAAGAAGTATACATTCCGTATGATGCTTGCTATCTTTGATGCCAACTCTGATAAGTCTTTATTAATAGCTATATATATCTTTGTCTAAGGATATAGGATAAAGATATGGATTGACTAGGTCAATTGGACTTGAATTCCAATTGGTTTTACGTTCAATCAGTGTGACATATATTTCACTCGGTCTTGACCAGAATGAGAAAGGAAAGTGCTCTCTTCATTGTTTGGAAAATCGGACAGTGGAATCTTTGTCTTTTTTTTTTTTTTTGGTTTTAGGTGAATTATATAGTAGGCATGAGATTATCATCTGTTATCTGCGGATATCCGTATTCGTATCTGAATCCGCTCTGAAAAAAATGGATATCCGAACAAACGGATATGAATACGGATAGTAAGATAGCGGATAAAACGGATACGGATACGAATATGGATTGTGCTAAATTTTAAAACGAATAATGGATATCCGTTTTTTTCTGGATATCAATTATATTCGGATACAGATACGGATAATACTAAATTTTAAAACGAATATTCGTTTTTTCACGGAGGATATCCGGATTACGGATATCCAAAATTTTCGGATACGAATACAAATAACAAATTACGGATAAAACGGATACGGATATGGATACGGGTATCCAAAAAAAACCGGATATCCGCTCAGTTTACATGCCTATTATATAGTATTGACGCAAATTAAATATGGACAGTGAAACTCTCGGTTTTGGGATTTGAATATATAAGACTTGCATGCACTTTAGACATCAATACACACACGACACGCCTAATAAACCACAAAACATTCATAGAAGTTCATATGATTCGATCGATCTACTTGTGATTCTGATATGGCTTATACAAAACAAATACATTTGTTTTGAACCAAACACAGTTTACACATAATGTCAGGAACTTTAATACTTAAAACTAATTAACATCCATAATCATTTGACAAGTCACTAAACCGTATACAAACGAGTATTATTATTCCTACTATAACACCATTGATGAACAGTAGTGATCAAAACACTTGCCAATTTTTTCATACTAAAGAAAACGAATACCAACGAACAAAAGAACTAAGAAATTTACCGCGTTGACGGCACTGAGGTTGCTATCAAGGAGATCGCCATGGATAGGCTTAACAAGAAGCTTCAGGAGAGTCTCATGTTAGAACTTTTCAGAAAGATGAAAGGATGTTGTAGAATGTGAGTTCATGAAGTCATAGACATATATTTCGTGTCCTTTGATTTGGTAGCACTAGAGGATAATAATAAAACAGTCATGAAGATCTTAAATTCTCAATCAACAAAAAAATAGTTATAGAAGTTGGGATTCGATTGTTTATTTATTAGTCTCGATCTTAAACTCTTAAATTTGACCTTTCGTCCGAATATTTCCAATGAGGGTTTTTAAGGTAGACTTTGATTTTAATCTGAAAAGAAAAATAAAACACTTGGAAATCTCGATGATATAATTCACAAGTCTCTAACGTAGACAAGTTCTAGCTAGGTATGAAAAACAAAAAAAAATAATAATAATAATAAGAAGAGAGATCACAAGTAAAACAAGACATCCATAAATCATGCGTTGGACGAGGATTTCAAATCAGCTTGGAAATCATTTGCTGCCACCCAACAAATTAACTGTACCAAAGAGTAGAGAAGAGCTGATACGGTCCATATAGAAGCGACTATACCAACACAAAGAGCGACTAACGGTGAAACAACGTAGAAGAGTAAGATGATGGCAACGATGCCCAACACATGACTGATGCGTCCCATAAAGATTCCTAGCTCGCGCGCGGTGCTGCACTGAAAACAATTCCGACGCTCCTGACAACATGTAGGAACCAATGACGCTATGTAGATTGAAAAGATAGATGTTATCCTCTTGGGGCGTTTCCGTCACTCGTGGGTTGCCTCGTAGAATCAAAAACAATGTAGCACAGGTTATTATGATGAGGACGTGCATCACTAAGTTGTAATGCCATGAATCCAACCTGCAGCTCATCATATAACAAACTATGTTTTCGTTTAGAACCTGAAGGCTTGAATAAGTATATAATAAGAACAATTGAATAACTTAATTTTCACAGTAGTAACTATCGACTCACCAACATCGGCTTCGTGATAGGGGTTCATCTGTATTCACCATGATCACTTTGGCCACGTTTCTCTTTTTTACTCTTCAAATTTTTTTCTCTCGCTTCGCTTCGTTTGTAAGTAACTGGAGAGATATGGTCCAACTAATATTAACTCTCATATGTACATGTTTATATAGAGTACATCGATTCATAATCTACCTAGGAATTGGAATATTCTATATATCTCTTATCTCTATTCCTCTTAGGAAACGTATGGAATTGATTAGTACAAAACGTGGACCACCCTATACTCTTCATGCAAAGCAAAAGATTCACCTAAATAGCTATATTTTTTTTTCACCCCTTAAAATATTTATTTGTAATAAGTACATGTGAATATGTGTATACTGGTAATCAGTTGTTTCTTCTTATTCTTTTTTTTTTTTTTTTAAACTTGTAGGAGTTTAATTATTTGGACACAGATATATTGTATTGGCAATTTGGCATTTTATGTACCAAACCATATACTAATAAAATCAATTATAACTCAAAACGACCATGTACAGGGGCGGATTGGTGGGCACGTGCCTCATTCTATTAATATATATTCGTTTAAACTGATGATTGCATTGACTAACTACAACATCTATAAATTAATACAAGGTAAATTAATAATTTTTATAAATTAATAATTTTTGTAAATTAATAATTTTTTTCTGTCTCAAGTTGGGTTTAGTGTAATTTTGGACACTATTCAATAATATAATAAAATAATATTTTTTAAGAATTTTTTATAGATATATAGTCCCATCAATAATATAAATTAATAATTATATAAAATTATCTAAATATATGTATATACATTAATTTTTATTAGAGTTCATTTTTAATATTTTATATATAAAAATATTTGAGTGCTATCTTCAAAAAAATGATAATTGTTATTTTCCTTATAATTAATTTTATAAAAATATTAGTTATAACAATTAAATTTTATTTTTAATTTCTTTTACCAAATTAGAAAAGTATTAATATTAATTTTTTGATAATTAAAATCTTTATAAATTAATAGATTTTTATGATCCAAATATTATTAATTTATAGAGGTTTTCTATAGCTCCTCTGGTTGTATATTGGCCACCTAGGCGTGTCAAGTTCGCTTTATTCTCTTTTCGGTACATTTTTTGTTTGGTTTGCCACGTCCCTTAGCTTGTCCTTTTTTTAGTGTCTTTTGCTAAGATTAGTAATTTAGTAAACAGTTATTATCTACTTTGTTATTCATTTGAATTTTAGAATTTATTATTTTGTGATATATGTTGACATGTGAATTTAAACGATAAATTTTACTTATATTTATTATGATTTGGTCCAATTATTACGAAAATAATATATAATCTAAATATTGTTTACAACTCATCTTCTCTCCTTTTGCCACTCTTTTTTTCTGTCTCAAATGTTTTTTTATCTCAATTATATATTTTTTGTTCTCTCTTCTTTTGTGCTCAAGAAAGTAAAAAAACAAATAAACTAAGAGTTAATTATGAGATAAGGGCTTCTTTGAGTGGCATTTATAGATTTTGCCATCTCTTAAAATTATTTCAATTTTGCCATTTTCTTATATTTAGAAACACAATTTTACACATTATATTTGGGTAAATTGGGTTAGAAAAGAGGTATAGTTTTTGTTATTAAGTATGTATTTTATGAAAAAAAAATATTCTTAAATTTTTAGTTTTTAAGGAGAAAAATAGTTATAAAAAATGGCAAATATGAAAAATTTTAGGAAAAAGGCAAATTAAAAAAATAATTTAAAGAAATTTGGTTCATTAAAACTAGCATTAAGGAAACGAGATTTGACTTTTACGCTTAGAGGAAATTCTTAAGAATACTAGAAATCCAAAATTAAAAACGAAAAAGAGAACATGTTAGTTATGTCTGCATCAATCAACCACAAAATAAGGAACTGTGGCCACAGAGAGACTTGGTAATAAGGACGGGTAATGGTACATTTACCAAGGTATCTAGCACCTTAGTCACTTCTCGAAGAACGGTTGAGTGCGTACGATGAGGACGTCTGATGGGTTTATCCCTTCGATCACATTTGCAATGATAGATAGCTTTCCTGCGATACCATCGGGGATTACACTTTCACCAGTGGCAAGCTGTTGTAGGATCTGAAAAAAAAGAATGTACGAACATAGAACATTGAACGGTTCTTCTATTTACGTAAAAGTGTTTTTTAGAAGAAATAATACTAATAAAATTTCCATCAAAACATCAAAATATATTTATTTTGCAAAAGAATTTTATAAAATAGTTAATAGAATTCAATCCACTATAATTCATTAAAGTAATAGGAAATTTTACAAAATAGAGCAAATGTTTACTGAGAAATTAGTTTTCTCCACACCAATATTTATTTTTTACTGTTTCTATATATATTTTTTAAAAAATTATACCATTAAGAAAGCCAAACTGGTAGAATTATATATAAAATAATAATTAAAAAAGTAAAAAAAATAAAGGTTAGTGAGATCCTAATTTCCAGGCTTTGCAATTCCATTTTCCAAGAATGTTTTTGGTAAACCGAGGCAAATTCATTGAACCAGTTACAGAACCGACCAAGAACCGAAGTAATTTTCAATTTTAATTCAACCTGGTTAGCGATGGTCACTAAAACGGACCTTTAACCTAATAAATATGGGCCTTATTTGAAATCCGTAACATTCAAAAGGTTGCTCGTCTATTAAACCTTGCAAAACTCATATAATAATGACGTGGGGAAACTCGTGGATGCAACAACAAATCATAAGACGCCACGTGGAAAATCTTGATCGCTCTATTTAAGCCAAAGCTGCTGCTCTGCTTTGTTACTTTGGTTTAAAACCAAACAAACAAACAGTTACACACAATGTCAGGAACCTTGATACTTATTAAAACTAATTAACATCCATAATCATTTGACAAGTCACTAAACCATAAAACAAACGAGTATTATTATATCCTAGCATGGCCGAGACATATACTAATAACACCATAGATGAACAGTAGTGATCAAGACATTTGACATTTTTTGAGCAAAGGAATGAGTCCATTTTAAAACGGTCGGTACATATAAAACATACAAATACAAAAGTATCAATAAACTTTTATTAGCGTCCCTATATTGCTTATTAACTAATAATATACTCAACCATCCCTATTTCGGACTAGAAATACATTTCACAAACACCTAACCAATTTTTCACACTTGAAGAAAGAAAACGAATAACAGAACGAACAAAAGAACTAGGAAGTTTACCGTGGAGCTTGCCGCACCCGCACCGTAACATGTTTTACTATTTCATGCCTCAATCTTTGAATCAACATAAAAAGCAACCAACTTAAGGTAATCTCAATTCTCAAACCACAAATTATCTCATAACAAATCCCATTTTTCCCACTAAAGCCGTGACGTAATAATCTTAACAATTACATTAATTAGTATTAATCATTAAATTAATTTCCTGATCTTTATCATATAAACCAAAATAAACGTTGTTAGCACCAAGATTCTTAGAATAATAAAAAAAAAATCTCAAAACATTATACAATTTTCACTAACCTCTCTGTCTCTCTTTGACTCTATCTATCTCTCTTCATTATCCGAATACACACACCCAATCGAATCCAATATTTCAATCGTTTTAAAAAAAAAAATTCCAAAAAGATTCCTCTCTCTCTCTCTCTCTCTCTCTCTCTCTCTCAGCTCAACTTTTCTAAAAGCTCCAACCTTTTCGATCCTCTATATTCTCGGCGCCGGTTTATCGGAGAAATTAAAATGGCTCAGTTCACGGGTCGGGTCGTTGGAGACTACTTGATGCGTCGGCAAATCGGGTCGGGTTCTTTCTCGGTCGTTTGGGAAGCGAGGCACCGCGTTGACGGCACTGAGGTTGCTATCAAGGAGATCGCCATGGATAGGCTTAACAAGAAGCTTCAGGAGAGTCTCATGTCTGAGATTTATATCTTAAGGAGGATCAATCATCCTAACATCATCCGTATGATCGACATGATCAAGGTTTTTTTCTTTTAACTTAAAAAAGTTTCGATTTTTATTTATTTTTTGCTCGGCTCTCTGTTTCTAGCTTGAAATTGAGAATGAGGTTAGCTTTGTTAAGATGTTTTGTCACTCAATTTTGAGATATTTGCCGTTGAATTTTGGATTATATGCATGAAATTAAGCTTGAATTGTGGAACAAATTTGAGTCTAGATTTGGAAGGTTGATGATTGTTTTGTTTTGTGCAATGTGATGCAGTCTCCTGGGAAAGTGCATTTAGTGTTGGAATACTGCAAAGGAGGTGACTTGTCTGTGTATGTCCAGAGACGTGGAAGTGTTCCTGAAGCTACTGCTAAGCATTTCATGCAGCAGTTAGGTAAATTCTAGTGACACTTAACTTACTCTGTTTTGTTGTTTTGTTTGGGTTGAAAGAACCATTTTTTTTTAATCTCATACGATTTTTTTGATGTAACAGCCGCCGGTTTACAAGTTCTTCGTGACAATAATATTATTCACCGTGATTTAAAGCCTCAGGTGTGTCTGCTTCTCGTTCCTTTCAATGATCTTCTGTGCATTAGGTGTTTTTTTTGTTGTTAAGCAGATTACTGTGTTAGTTGAGCTCTTTGTTAAATGATAGAAACCTTTCAAAAAGATGAAAGGATGTTGTAGAATGGTGATCTGTTAGTTTCCAATCAAACATGTTTTCTTCTATTTTCATTGGATATGCTTTCCAAGGGATAGAGTCTTGGAGATTCCATCTTTGTTCAAATTTAATATCTAAGGTTCTTCCGTTTTTTGAAACAGAATCTTCTTCTATCCACAGATGAAACTGATGCAGATCTGAAGATTGCTGATTTTGGATTTGCAAGGTATTGTCATCAGCACCCCTTGTTACTAGATCAAAGAGTGTAATATGAATGAATTAGACAAGGTTTCAAATGGGCTCCAGCTACTTTTGATTGTATATTGTCGAGTTTCTAGGTAATTTCATGCTTTTCTTGGGGGATTATGCTTATTGTACCCCCTCCCTCATTTTGAACATCACACTTTTTTCTTAATGCAGATCGCTGCAACCTAGGGGGCTCGCAGAGACTTTATGTGGTTCACCATTGTATATGGCCCCAGAGATTATGCAACTTCAGAAGTATGATGCAAAGGTCAGACCTTTCTCATACTATGGTACCTAGACTTTTCTCTTAACTTGACCTCCTTACAATCTAGCTTAATACACAGGCAGACCTCTGGAGTGTTGGTGCTATATTATTTCAACTTGTGACAGGCAGAACTCCGTTTACAGGAAACAGCCAAATTCAGGTTTTGTATTCTCTTTCTCTCACTGATTTCTATAGTGTATGCAAGTGTTTGTCTTCTGGTGCATAAACTAACACATTCTCCATCTTGTCTTCACAGTTGCTTCAAAACATAATAAGATCAACCGAATTACATTTTCCAGCGGACTGTAGAGATTTAAGTTTGGACTGTATAGATCTGTGCCAGAAGTTACTGCGCCGTAATCCAGGTCAGCATCAGTTTAAATTCAATTCTGCTGGAAGTTAGTTGAGGCTACAATTCTTTTGCATGAGACCCATATGTCTATTGGCATATGTGTGTTGGCCTAAAAAACGTAAAAGTATATAGAACTGTGGCCACGTTGAACTGGCAATTCAAACATGTTCATAGTTATTTGTTTGATTAGCATAATTGAATATAGATATTGTTACTGTTGCCATTTCAGTCTAGACTGGTCTAGTTTTCCGAGTAACTCATGGTTCCAGAACTTAGAGATGTGATTTAAATAGTGGTTTACACTGAACTCTATTCATCTCCTACACCACTTTATTATGGTCCTAGTCTGTGTGTATCCAATGCGATCGCAAGCCATTCTTGAATATCTTGTCTTTCGCAGTGGAACGTTTGACATTTGAAGAGTTCTTTAATCACCCTTTTCTTTCGGACAGGCAGGCATATGATTTCTCAAGGTAGATTTGACATTTGTCGTGACTAATGCTTTTACTCTCCTTTATGCAACCATTTGTACTGATGAAATTATCTGTGCTGCAGGAGTAGATTGGGATTAAGAACAATGGACGGTTTTCTTTCTTCTGGAAGCAGTCCCTCAAGAAACATGGAAGAAAGTTCTCAAGAAGACTGTTTGCCATTCTTTCTAGATGATGATTCAAGTGGACCTGACGGGAGCCCTTCCAATTTGAAAAAGACGTCCTCAATGATGTCGTCCTCTGGATTTAACGTTGATACCAGAGCTGAAGGAAGGGAGGCGGAATCTAGTCCTTTAAGATATCCAGAACATACTTCTGAACATAGTAGAATCAACCAAAGAGAGGAAAACGATAGATTTAGATTTGAAACTCAAATAAATTCGGATAGGAGAAACCGTAGGGTGCCTACAGGATTGACTGATTCCAGATCACTTATTGCTCCAGGAAGAGGTAACTGAATCTCTACTATATTCTACACTGTTGAGAATGAAAAAGTTTCTTGTTTGGGTTCTCACTTATATCAGTTCTGCAGTAGATGATTCTCAAGACTCCATGGATCAAGATTTTGTTCTCGTATCTGGACCACCAGTGGATATGCCATCATCTTCATCAGGTTCGTCGAAGCCGTATAATTTCCCATTCAAGTCTCCTCCTGTAGAATTATTCAACAGAAGCATAAGTTCAACGGCTCCCATGCCAATAACTGGTGCTACTGGCAACAGCATTGGTCGGTTTGATAGCCTGGACAGTCAGAACTCTGCCCCAAGCACTTCTCATGGGTCTCTGGATCTTGGAGATGCTTTTGAACAGCCATCAACTCACAGTCTGACAAGAATCAGGTCTCTGAGAAAATGTGCAGCAACAATTACAGAATTAGTTCATGAAAGGGTAACCAAACTTACACTGTTTATAGATAGTCTTGTATTACCATCGTGCCATCACTGGCCATCATGAGTTTCTGAGTAAATTTATTTTCATGATTCTTTGCATAGATTGAATCTGACAGACATTTAGAAGCGTTCTCGATCCAATTGGCGATTCTGGCAATTTGGAAACAGGCACTGCACATATGTCATACTCAGGCAATTTCAGCTCTGGAAGGAAGCCCAAACCAAGACATTATCAGACTAAGAAGTAGCAGCCTGAAATACGATACCCACAATTCTGATAAAATTACTGGTCTCAGCCATGATGGATCGGAGGAGATGTCCTCTCAGATTCAGAGGCAGTTTATCCAGGAGATTGAGCTTGCTGAAGAAGTTGCCAAGAGTATTGAACCTGGTATGTTTCTTCTTTGAGGTAAACAAAACTTATCTGTTTCTGAGGTATTCAAGATCTTAAAAGGAGTTGGTTGTAGGAAATATAAAAATGCCGGATGCAATGGAGACTATATTTGAAGCAGCCCTTGATCTTGGAAAGCTTGGAGGAGTAAGTTTCCTTTGCCTTTTCCCTGAGAATTTGATGAACAATCCAAAACTAGAAACAAAACAGTCAATTTGTCTGTTATGCATTCTCATATACAAAGTATATTTCTCAACTCCATTAGCGTGACTGTCTTTGTAGGTTAAGGAGTATATGGGAGATATAGAGAACGCTGGAAACCAATATTCAAAAGCGGTGCGATTGCTGGTATTTCTTCTAGTAGAAGCACCAATGCTGATTCTGAACCCCCCATTGTCTCTAACAAACTCAGTCAGGTATCGTCTCAGGACATATATCGATTTCCTCAGCAGAAGGTTAAAACATCTACAATCACACAGAAAAAGTTCAGGTGGTCAGATGCAAGGATCATCATTAGCCATGATGAACAGACAATCATAAACCCATTCACTCCGTTTGGGTTCTCTTGTTCTTCTTGTGTTCTTTTTTTTTGAATTATTCTAAAAGAGGAAAATGTATTTGTTTTTTGTACAGCAAAATCATATAATTCTTATTCTTTTGGGGTTAAATCTGGAGGGACGTTGGGGGATATAATGTGTGTGATTATTGATCGGTGTTGTAACATTTTATTTGTTCTATCTTGATCCCAATCCTTTTGTTTTTCCATTAGTCTGATACCAAACTTTGTTATGGTGAGAGTCTTGGATACATTATTTATGTATCTGAAATATGAAAAGGAGACTTTGTTTAAGTCAAATGCTATGATGCAAAATCTAAACTTTACATATTCTAAATTTTTGTTGGCACTTTAATTCCTGACCTCTTATATTGTCCTTTTGATTCTTATGTACTTTTGTTCGTATCTCATCATCAGAATAACAAAACCAATGTAAAAAGACAATTAAAGAATAAGGACAAAACCCTAAAGGGGTTCCACACATGTGCAGATGTTACGGCACGTACAAGAAGGAACTGAATAGAGAAATAATAAATACAGAGTCAAGCCGAAGAAAAATTAGCGCCAGTGGCCCTAATCCAACTCTTGCAGTCACACTACTCACTACTGTTTCTTCTTCTTGGCAGGGACCTTCTCTCTCCTTTCAAAGGTTAGGGTTTCATCATCATCGGCTAAAGTTTCAATCTTTGAGATCAATTGGGTTTTCGCAAGTTTATTCCTTTTGATACAGTTTTGGGGGTTTTTTTTGCTGCTTTTGCAGCAGCTTGTGTGGAAGAAGCCTTTTATTAGCTTGTTGTTCTTCAAATTTGGATTTTGATTGAAGAGTGTTTTTTTATTTGTCGACTTATCTCTCTGTTTACAGAAGAGGGAAAATGGCAGGATGTGGAATGAATTGTCAATTCTCGAGTGTTGTGAAAGTGAGAAACAAGATCTCTTCGTTAGGGATTTGTAATCGAGACTTTGTATTTAGAGATTCGGTAAAGGCAATGAAAGTGCCTGTTTTGCGGATTAGAAGTGTTTCAAGTAGGCAAAGGTCGAGTCTTTTGATGGTTAATATGTCTCAGTCTCCTGTTGAGCCGCTATCTAGTGTTGCGGCTACTAAAGAAACAAAAGTAGAAAGTGATAATAGCAACTTAGGGAAAGAAAATGTTAGAAACTTGGGAACTGATCAGCCTGAGAATTTGAATGGTGATGGTAATGTTGGTGATGGCTTTAATGGTAATGATGGTAATGGGGGAGTTAACAATGGTGGAGGAGGTGGAAATGGAGGAGGAGGAGAAGGTGATGATGGCGAAGAGTACGAAGAAAAAGAGTTTGGACCTCTTTTGAAATTTGAAGAGGTCATGAAGGAGACTGAAGCTCGAGGAGCTACTCTTCCATCTGATATGTTGGAGGCTGCTAAGACCTATGGGATCCGGAAAGTGCTGCTCCTTAGGTACTTGGATTTGCAGGTACATGTTTCATTATTTTTATTTCTATTTTTCTTCTGGAAGTTATAGTTATAGGGAAGAGTTCTGAGTTTGGATTTGTTTGCTTTTAGAGTTCAGCTGGGCTGCTTGGGTTTGCTATAAGATCATGGTCTATGCTTCGTAATAGAATGTTGGCTGATCCATCTTTCCTCTTTAAAATAGGGGCTGAGGTAAGGCACTCTTGCTCACATTGGATATGCAATACCATGCTTGCATTGAATAGATAATAAGCATTTGATATGTCTATTTCAGATAGTCATTGATTCTTGTTGTGCCACTGTTGCTGAAGTTCAAAAGAGAGGGAAGGATTTCTGGGCAGAGTTCGAGTTGTATGTTGCTGATCTATTGGTCGGAACTGTGGTTAATGTTGCTCTGGTCGGTATGTTGGCGCCTTATGTCCGTTTAGGACAACCATCTGCATCAGCTGGCTTCTTAGGACGCATGGCTTTTGCTTATAATGCGCTTCCTAGCAGGTACATCCCTCAATCTTCATATACTACTTACATCTTTCATCTTGTATCTCGGTTAGTAAACTTTGAGATGTTGAACTTATGCAGCGTTTTTGAAGCTGAAAGACCAGGATGTAGATTTTCCGCTCAACAGAGGCTTGCTACATACTTCTACAAGGTAATTAAACTTCACAATCTCTGTCTCAATTTCTCCATAATTTTTTGCTGTTGCTGATCAATATTTGTTCACATTTCTTCAGGGTATAATGTATGGTGCAGTTGGGTTTGGATGTGGTATTATAGGACAAGGCATCGCAAATTTGATAATGACTGCAAAACGGTAACACACCTCTTCCCGCTGGGCTCGAATCAAAAGGGTAACTTAAATTTTTTTGGATTTGGCTTACATTTTTGTTCTCATTCTCTTCTCTCAGAAACATGAATAAATCAGAAGAGAACATCCCTGTACCACCACTAATCAAGAGTGCAGCTCTCTGGGGTATATATAATATTATGGCTTTTTCTACCTTAATTCACTTTCACATTGCTCAATCATTAATCTCAACAACAATGGTGAATGAATCGCAGGTGTATTCTTGAGTGTTTCTTCGAATACTCGTTATCAAATCATCAATGGTCTAGAGAGAGTGGTTGAAGGATCTCCTTTTGCCAAGAAAGTACCTCCGGCAGCTATGGCCTTCACCGTTGGTGTACGGTTGGCCAATAACATCTACGGTGGAATGCAGTTTGTGGATTGGGCAAGATTGAGCGGTTGTCAGTGAGAACACAACCAAAAACTCTTCTTTGTGATTGTCTTATTTGATGAAATCATATATTGTTGTAGCCTACTTGGTTTATTTTCGATCTGTTCAACTACATTTTCCGTTGTTAGATCCAATAATACAAAATCTTAGCTCGAAATCCTTATAGTCTAATTAGTAATTAGTGGGAATGTTAACGAAGTAGGTAATGGGGAGTGAAATGTTCATTTAGAGAGTGCAAAGAGTTGTTGAAACCTTGTTTTATGAAAGAAAAGTAAAAGAGAAACAAAAAACAAACACGTAAGAAATCAAACGACTACACACTTAACAGATGGTGAAATCTAAATCAAAGTAAGCATAAACCAAATGATTACAGAATGGGAAAAGATCCAATTTAACGGTACACGTCACGAAAACACAACCACCCCACTAAATACATCTTACTATATAAGAATCATCAAAGCACTAACTTGATACACTCAACAAAACAAGAAGAGTTAAGAACAAGAAGAAGCATGAAGTGTTGTAGGTTTGTTGCAGTGGCTTTGATGATTCTTCTGATCACATTGACTTACACTGAGGCGGCTGGTGAGTGTGGTCGGATGCCAATTGGTCAAGCCGCGGCTAGCTTAACCCCGTGTTTGCCTGCTACACAGAACCCGAGGAGTAAGGTTCCACCGGTTTGCTGTGCCAAAGTTGGTGCTCTTATTAGAACAAATCCCAGTTGCCTTTGTGCTGTCATGCTCTCTCCTTTAGCCAAGAGAGCTGGAATCAATCCTGGAATCGCAATAGGTGTTCCAAGACGCTGTAACATCCGCAACCGTCAGGCTGGCAAGCGATGTGGACGTATGGATTCGAAACTTCTAAATCTCATAGTATATATAGTACATCATGAACTTCACACACTTATTCATGCCTTATGATTCTTTGCAGGTTACATTGTTCCATAAATCACCGCAAGAGTATGAGGAGTTAACCGCGGTATGGATCAAAATGAAGAAGAGTTCTAAAGATTTAAATAAACGTTTTCACTTCCATTTGTAGAGGAGAAATGTGAACTATATATAGATATCCTTTAATAATCTATCATGTTGAACTATATATGAGTATGCATATTTTATTATATACTATGAGATGGATCTATGTTTTAATATGGTGACATTGTGCATGTTTTGCTTCTGATTTAGCTGGTCCACTCCTCTCATAAACTTTCTAATACTGTTTTGACACATTTTATGCAAAGCTAATAAATACTACATATATGTTGCTACTTAGTTATACCATAGATCAAATGATAATGACTTAACTTAGTGCTATAAGTTTTTTTTTATAATGAGAGTAAAGTAATAGATCTAGTTCCAAAAATCATATTGGAAAGAGACTATTGGAAATGTAAACATATTATTATATTCTTCTTTTCAAGCCAAAAAAAAGAAAACTTTAAAACGACAGTGTAATGAAAAAAGAGGGTATCTATCTATTCTTTTTTTTTTTTGTGTCAAAGTGAAACACAAATATAGTATTTGACCAATTTCTTGAAATCAGCACAAGATAACTCTTTTTTCTAAAGCTTTTCTCTTCTTCTTTCACTTTGTAAAACGTTAAGCAGTAGTAATTGTGATACATCATACATAGACCGTACGGTAAAGTCACAGCAACAAAACAAAAACTGACCAAATGAGTTTCCGATTCACCGGTGAAAACATTTCCATCATAAAATCTTTTTCAAAAAAGAAACAAAGAATCCAAGATTCACTTTCCACGTGTCAAACCAACAAAATTCCACGTGTAAAACACAGTCAAAACCCAGTCAAAGCCCACAACGGATCTTCTCTTGTTCTCTCACTCTCTCTCTTCTCTGTTTCGCGCTTCCTTTATATAAAAAGCAAACACAAGAAACAGAGTTTTTCAGATTTCTCTCTGCAACTCTCAGAAAAAAAAGAAAAGAAAACAAAAAAACTCATTTCGTCTTTCCAAAGAGAAATAAAGAAGAGATGACCAAAATCGACTCACTCCGTCGATTTCTTCTTCCATGTATCACACCTCAGACGAATCCAACCACCGTATCCTTCCCCGGAGGAGCTACAACTTCCACCGGAGCTTCCAAGAAACGTCTCAGCACTTCCCTTAGAGACGACATAGACGTTCAAGATTCAGCTTCTTCATCCGCCTCTTCCTCTGAGGCTGTTGTTACTTCCGCCGCCTCCGACGACTACTACAACCTCTCCGCCGTCACGGTGCCTCAGAGACCTTCCAAGACGATGGTCATTGGGACGATATTTGGTAGAAGAAAAGGACACGTGTGGTTCTGCGTTCAGCACGACCGTCTCTCTGTTAAACCAATCCTTCTCCTCGAGCTTTCCATAGCTACGAGCCAGTTGGTTCAGGAGATGGGTTCGGGTCTCGTTCGTGTTGCTTTGGAGTGTCCGACCCGACCCGAATTGAAGTCGTGTTTGCTGAGATCCGTACCCGTTTGGACGATGTTTTGTAACGGGAGGAAGCTAGGGTATGCTGTGAGGAGAAGCGCTAATGAAGAGACGAGGATGATGTTGAAGAGGTTGGAGTCGATGACGGTTGGTGCGGGTGTGTTGCCATCTGGATCCGGGTCGGGTGATTCGGATGCTGATGAGGTTATGTATATGAGGGCCAACTATGAGCATGTTGTTGGTAGCTCTGACTCCGAGTCGTTTCATCTCATTAACCCGGATGCTAACTCGGCTCAAGAACTCAGTATCTTCTTGCTCAGGACGTCTAGTTGAATTGGCCATTTTGGGGGTAACTTATGAATCCTTTTCATAAAGTTTTGTTTTTTGTTCGGGTTCAGAGATTTGTGAAGACAGATGAGTTAGGTCTCTTTAGTGTTTTAGGATTTTGAGAGTTCTTGATGAGATAGTTCTTTGTGGGTCTTTTTGGATTTGAGTTCTTTGATCTTTGTAAAACATTCTTTGTTAGAAAGACTGATGATTGTTTCGAGATTTTCCTGAGGAGTTGTAATCTTTTTTTTGAGGTAACAAAATGTTCTCATTCCAGGACTGTTTAAAATCTCATCTTTGTTACAAATACAAAAACACATGATGTGAAGCAAACAAAAACTTACATAAGTATCATCATTAGAGTGTGTGAACATGATGGCAAACAGAGAAAGAACAAGACACAAATGTTATTCTCAGTAGATATGCTCACGTGGAACAGTGTAAATATGAATGTTTTTAACACCCAAGTGCAACTAAGTGACTAACCCTACACACTGGAAAAATTTCTCTATATTTTCACGGCAGTAAGAAGAATAAAATTTACTACCAAAAGCGTTGGAAAAGAAAACCAAGTTGTTCCTTTCTTCTACTAACTCTATAAGCAACAGCTAAACTCCTCTGAAGTATTAATGGAAGTTGTCAATTGGGGAGAGAAGTTAAGAGTATCCTGAAAGCCTCCATTGTCATGAAGAGGATACCAACGCCAGGAACCACTTTGTAATATTCAGGCAATATTCCTCTGTAAATCCCTCTAAGGCCTTCTGACTTGAATATGTGTTTGAATGTTCCAAAGACTCCAGTGTTATATACTCGCGCTCTTCCACCAGCTCCTTCCACTTGCATTCTTCTTCTCACAAGATCCAATGGATATGTAGCTACAAAAATTATGGGCATCAAAAAGTTTGTCATCTGAGGCATTTAGTAAGAAGCAGATATGTATTGAAGCTACAAACTATAACGCAGAGAGAAGGTCAGGTGGAATAGAAAACCTGTTGAAGAAACAGCTCCAGCTAGACCTCCACAACTAAGACCAATAAGCACTTTCGAATCATTTTGCCTGAAGAAGTTTCAAAGAAAATAGTAAGATATGTATGATGAGTTAGCATCTGAAAAAAAAAACAAATAAACTCAATAAGGAGTGCTAAAGTAACTGAAACATCCCAACTATTGACGACTTTTACCTATGAGACTGCCAACATGATTTCAAAGACTCATACGCAGCGAAATTGATAGCAAGACTTGGCCCAACACCCTGCATCACAAAAGATGTACCAAGAAGAAGTTAAGAACCAACAAAGTTTGCACCAAGAGAAAATGGGAAAGTTTACAAAGCATACCAACAATGTAGCACCAAGTCCTTTATACAGACCCAGAAGTCCCTCGTCTCTGCATATGGTACGGAAAGCATGCCCAATTCCCTGGTAATACATTGCATTTTTCTGGGAAGGATCAAAGAAACACTGGTTAGATCAAGGGAATATATAAAGCTTTCAAACATCATATTCAAGAAGAAACACAAAAGTTGAGGATAAGAAACCAATTACCTGTGCAGCAAGACGGGTCCTGACAAGATCAAGGGGATAAGTAGCTGAAGCAGCTGTAATTCCAGCCAAGCCACCACTAACAAAGTGCACAATTGGGTTGCCACTCCTATTTCCTATAAAACTCCGTACGATTGGATTTGAATTGAAAAACTGCAAAAATAAAAGAGGCATTGTGAGGCTGAGTGACAAATCATGGTATAAAAGGTTACAGAAGACACAGATTAGAGAAAAGAATTAGAATGCAACTCACTTTATTGTATTCTTCATATGCATAGAAGTTAACTGCAGTATAGGGAATCCTGTGTGCTACAGTAACCATATTCCCTTTCCAAAAGGCTCTAAATCCTTCCTCGTTGATAATTCGGGAAGCTTCACACCATAAGGTTGGACGGCTTAACACTGCACCTTCTGATTGCATGCCTTGCAACTGTAAAAGACAACAACCTTCTTAATAAAAACAAGAAGCTCTCAACCCAAACTATTATTGTAACTTTGCTACGAGTGTCAAAATGTGTGAAAAAACCCATAAGGACAAAACAAATTATACATGACTAATGACTTCATGAGCTCACTCAAAGTTCTTAAACCCTTACATCAAAATTCCTAATCCAAAACCTCAAAACCAAGCAGCAAGCTCAAAAAAGACTCAATTTTTACAAATTCTATGTGATACCCACATTGAACAAACGAAAAAAGGAAACTCAAATCTCAACCCAGACCTGAAACAAGATGGTGAGGCGAGCAAGAGGAGCGGTACAGGTCTTGCTAAAGGCGCCAGCAATACCTCCAGCAAGTAAATTCTGGACAGTGCCTAGCTGCCCCTGCGGATTAATCTGCGGCACGACGCTACTATGAACAGTGGTTGCAGTGTTCAGAGCACTCTGTGCTCCATCCACCGCCACACCGACTCTAGCGTCAACATTCATATCTCTCTATCACTCTTTTCTATGAGTAACCCGATTCTGGGTTGGTGGATTTGGAATCAAAGGTCACATCAATTGAAGGAAATTGAATTACGATGGATATCGGAGACATCGACATGAAAGGGAAAGAGAGAGAGAGAGGGGGAGAAAAGGTAAACTCTTTGAGAGAAACCCTAAATCTTGCTTGGAGAAGGAGAAGGGTATTTCGGTAAAACAACAAAGATCCGCGGAATATGCGTCAACCGTTCGATTTCTCAACTTGTCTTTTTTTTTTTTAATTACTTACTTTGTTATTACATTGAAAAATTGTACTAATCATTATGCAATTGCAAACCAAACAATGTAAAACAAAATAAAAATAAAAATTGAATCACTTTGGATTAAATGCGACGCCTTTATGTTTTTTTTTTTGTTTAAATGTTAAACTTAGTGACATAAACAACTTGTGGTGCATGTCTCTGTTTATTTAGGCGGCTGAGACGGACGAATCGGTAGAGTCTTGGCTTGGCTGCACACTTTTGTAAGGGCATCTCTTTGCTACAACCACAAAGACGCATATATTGGCAGCGGTTACACCGGCTAGAAACCAGTAGAACCGGTCTAACCGGCTGCTGTTTAGGTCCTTGCCGAACCAACTCTTCCCGGAGAAATCTTCCGCGAGGGTATCAACGGCTGTGATAAGGAGATTGTTAAGGAAGCTAGCCACGCCTATGACACTTAGGTAAAACGCTATACCTAAGCTTCTCATGGAATCAGGGACTTGGTCGTAGAAGTACTCTTGGAGTCCAACGAGTGTGAAGGCGTCGGCGATGCCAATGATTATGAACTGTGGAGCTAGCCATATCACACGCAAGGCCGGTTTGTTGTTGTCATTGGTACGGTCCAATCGTTGTTTCTCAACTAGAGCTGCAATGATCATGGTGATGAGGGAGAAAAGCATACCGGTCCCGATTCTTTGGAGGATGTTGATGCCTCTTTGGTTCCGTGTGATGCGTCTTAGCAAGGGAATGAGGAGTTTCTCGTAGATGGTGATTGATATGATCAGTGTGAGTGCGGTGAGAGAGAACATTGAAGCTGGAGGAAGCGTGAAGCCAGCGATGTGTCTGTCCATGGTGACTGCTTGTTTGATGAAGAAGGTCGAAGTTTGTGTCGCACAGATGCCAAAGGCCAGCGTTGAGAGCCATATGGGAATCACGTTGATGATCAGCTTCGTTTCTTCTACTTTTGTCAACGTTACAAGTCTCCATGGACTCTGTTTCTCTAGGGCCAGAGGATTCTTGTCTTCAATTATTGCTGCCTTGTCAAGAAATCTGCAAGGTTAGTTTGAACCACACATCAGAATCAGTTTAGGATACTCAAGAAATCAAATAGGGCATTGTTTGAGTTTGCTTCAACTCACTTAAGATGCTCCGTGTGACAGAGAAGTCGGCCACTAGTTAACTCTGCTTTGGAAACTTCATGAAGCAGAGAAGGGTCAGAAGGATAAGGTAGATTTCTTTTGGCAATGGCGGCAACAAAGACCTGCAACATTGGTGTCAAAGGGCTACCCAAAGGTGTCCGGTGACGATAGAATGGTTTACCAGCGAGGAAGATGAGAAGTGATATAGCCATGACTACAGTTAGTATGATGCCAGCAACACCCCAACCAACCCTGTCTTCGATATAGACAACCGAAGTCACAGCCGTTAAGATACCAGCACATAGACTCACGTTCCACCAGTTAAAGAAAGACATCTTCATCTTTCTTTCTTTGACATGATCATCGTCGAATTGGTCAGCACCAAAGCTCTCAAGGGAAGGCTTATGACCTCCAGTCCCTATGGAGATCAAGTAAATGGCAATGAAGAAGGCTAGTTCGTGTGCTTCCCTAGGTTCAACGCACATTTCTTTGTGACAAGGTTTCAAGCCCGGTATGTACCAGGACATTGTTAAGAGAAGCAAACCCTGTTTAACACATCAAGACACAGTTTAAGATTGTTAATGGAATCTTTATAGAAATTGGATAAGGGTAGTTAAGAAGCAAGAACATATATTACCATAAGATAAATGGTGGCTGCAACCAAGACAGTAACGTAACGGCCGAGATAAGCGTCGGCTACAAAGCCTCCAAGAAGAGGCATTAAAGTAGTGACACCTGACCAGTAGTTCACATTTCTTATTGCCGTCTTGAGATCTTGGTGGAGAATTGTTGTTAGGTAGACAACCAAGTTCGTAGCTAGTCCAAAGTAACTAAGTCTCTCGCTGAATTCAATTACTGCGCATAGAAGATGAAAAGAAAAAAGACTTCACAATGATGATATAAAGTTCTATGGTATAAAGTTTCAGTATATATACATATCAAAGTTCTATACCGATGATGAAGAGTGCAGCCCTCCAAGCTCCAGTTCGAGCTCGAAGAGGAACACGTCCTCTGCTATCGACAGAAGAATCAAGAACCCATTTCTGTTGATCATCGTACGAATCTTGAAGTTCTGCACCCATCTTCTTATGCTCCATGTATTCAAACCTTTAATGGACAAAACACACTACACGAGGGAGTCGATTAATAATTAAGGAATATGTGTGTGTGTGTGTGTGTTTGTAAAGTGTTCTGTTAGAGAAGAAGCAAACTTGGTCCTCTTTATATAAGCCTAAGCTCGCCGTGTTGACTCATCATCTTCTACAGTGTTTTCTATATCAATGTGCTCACTCTTTTACATTGCTTTATTTTCAGCCTGAGGCAATTTTCATTTTCTATTTATCTTTTATTTTGTTTCACATTCTTTTTGAGGGCCGTATTAACATAGATGAAAATATACGTAAATCTTAAAGGACACATAAAGTTTCACTTGTTGCAAGAACTCGTAAGTACAAAAGAGAAGTATCATCAGAGAGATGTCAAGACAGAACATAGCTCCCATATTCGTTTGCTTGTCCTACAACTTGGTCAATCAAAAACGTATGTTAAACTTGAACTTGTTCGTTTTTTATATTCTTTTCACCTTTCCAGGCAGAAACAAGAAAGATATATTCCCTTAACTACGTACGTACGGTAGATAAACACAAAGATTATGTATCCACAAAAGTGTTATCCTTTTCTGACAGAACAAAATGAAGAATGTGAAGTCAAGTAAAAATTACCCACTCAATTTACTTTCCTTATTAGGAATCAAATCTCTCAATATTCTGCATCTTGTCACAATTATCTAATTCCAAGGCAATATTACAACCATGACCCTTATTCTTAACTCCCCTACTCCATTACGATCTGAGATGCATAATTTTTAGCTAGGTAAATCCAATGCTTCCGATGTTCACCTTACTCTCTAGTCTCTACAACCCTTCTTCGTTTCAAAAAAGATCTCACCTCTCTTTGGTATTCTACTATTTAAAATACTTAATTAGCTTCAATACCTAGTTCCTACACCTTCTTATATCATACTAAAAAACATATTCAACAACCACACAAATAACTGTAAGCCGCAAAAACTTCACAATGATCATTTTACTTTGATACATTACTATACCACAACCACTCATGAAGAACAAAGAAGTACAGCTACGGGTTATTACTCATATAATTAGAAAAAATGCAAACGCGCTAAAAGTTATATGTACTAGTTTTAATGCTCACAGTACAGTGATTTAAATGGATTTTTGTCGAGGAAAATGTTTTAAGGTGATCATGACACCAATGAATCATTAGTTTGTGATCATAGTCAAGGTTTAGTGGATTTGCAATTACTAACAAAATCCAAACTTATCTTGAAGATTGTAAACGCTCCGATAAGCATTTAAGAGTCGACATACTATCTTGTATCAAATGTGACATTATGGCTTAGCTAGGAAAGTGGATAAACGTTTCTCCATATAGTGCTAACCACTATTGACTGAATTTTCGACAGACAGTACCAACGAAAACAAACAGTACTGAAAAGAAAAGTAAGAGAGAATATTGTAATAAGACTTGGCGCGCAGCTTGGCAAGTATGACTATATTGCAAATGGTGGGGGGAACTTTAAAGAAAAACTATTTTGAGCCACATGAAAACCTCATTTTCCAATGAATGGTCTTTTCTTTTCACCACATTTACAAAACACGAAAAACATGTTTTGCCTGGAAGTAGGACCTCCACTTCAGTGAAGTTACTTTTGAAAAGAAAAAAAAACTCCTAAATTGGCTTAGAGTTTCCCTTGTTAAGGGAAGTTTTGATATCATAAGCTCATATAGGTGTTGCCAAGCTGCGCGCCAAGTCTTATTACAAGATTGAACAACTTGAACAACACCTATATGCCTTGTTTATTTCTTGCCAAAAAGTTTCTACTATTTTCTCTCTTTCTTTTTATGTTTTTTTTTTTTGAGACTCTGAGAAGTGAAAAGCAACGAATGCTAGAATGACTACTTTCACATGGTTGTCATGGCAACAAGATAAACACAATACTTTTAAACGATTTGAAATTTGATGGAAATTGCTATAACCTCCACTAAGCCACCACATTCTTCTATATACTTCACGTGCTTTGCTCCCCATAAAAAGTTGTAATACGTACAGTCTCCCATTGTTATGCACTGCTAAAATAGTAGTCAGTAGAAGTGGGTCATAGGAGACACATTCCAACACATATGGCTGTGAATCAAATGAAGCACCATGCAATGGTTGATGAGTCAGAGGACGTTACCATCAAGAGCTAAAGATGACTATTGATTGAACGTCGGAAAAATGGCTAACCAATTCAGAGCAGACACGATATGGTCTTACAAGTGGAACCATTCCCATTGGATTAGATATACATATAGTGAATCAGAGTACCTGAAGGAATAGTATCAACAATATTAGTTTATATTGACATGTATGCCAATCATTGATATGGCGGATAACGTACCACACGAAGAAGTGGCAAAAAAAAAAAAAAGCTAATTTGTGGAGATCATGCCATTATTAAAGAAACTTTTTGACATCCAATAGACTTGAGCCATTTCAGTATCATATGATTTCATCCAAATACAGTATTTAAGTGTAAGTGATCACCAATTAGTGCTGATCAAGAATAACGGAAATAATAAAGTTTCTATCAATATCTATGTGTGGTTACCAATTAACATTTGTCTTCACAAATCTATGTGTGTGATCAATCACTAATATCACAAACATATTGGCAAAAATTTGACGCAATTGGAACACCACCACTACACATACATCACAAGACACAGCCAAAAGTTATTGAACCTTAAGCCCATCATGATATTGAAGGCCCAAGTGACTGAGTGAGTAATTAGGGTTTCATTTTTCCTTATCATTCTCGTGACTTCCACGGAAGACAAAAAAACTGTCTGCGCCACTTCAAGTTGAGTTAGGGTTTCAGCTGCTACACCTCCCTCATTTTTGTATTTAGAACACTCCTTCCCCTGTTTCCCAGAAACCCCAGTCTGAAAAACATTTGAGATGGGGAAAAGAGGCAGTAGCAGCGGGAACGTTCCTATTAGAGGATTTACGAAACTTGTTATAGAATCAAGGAATAAGGGATTAACTGTGGAGGAGATTGTAGATGACCTTCGTTCCAAGAACCGTGAATGCGTTCGGTTGAGACGTCAGATCCTCATGATCAAAGTCAAACAAATCATAAACTTTTTGAGTGAAGAAGAAGAAGACGACGATGAAAGTGAGGGTAATAGGAAGAAACAGAGGCGAGATGATTCCGAACAGAGGAACTCGGGTTTATGTATATCAGCATCATCACCACATTCTTCTGCTTCGTCACCCGGAAATTTATTGACATCAGACGATAACATGCAGTTTGATATCACCAATGATGGCTTACGTTTTTCTTACTCTAATAAATCCAAGACACCAATTACGCATTTTCCTACGGAGACAATGAAGATGCAAGCTATGTCTAGTGAAGACGGAAGTAAAGGTTGTGATGTGGAGGTAAAAGGACCGACCTTTAAGGACTTGGGTGGGTTGAAAGGTGTTTTGGATGAGCTCATGTTTGATGTGAAACTCCCACTTTTGTGTCCTGACTTAACGCAAGCTATTTGTATGAAACCAATTTCTGGTTTTATTACTTTATGGTCCATCTGGTTGTGGCAAGTCCACACTGGCTTATGCCATCGCCAATGAAACTGGTGTACCCTTTTATATGCGTTCTGCTTCTGAATTTGTTTCTGGTGTTTCAGGTATGATCGCTTAGTTCTATTTCTTTGCTTTACTTTCTCTAGCTAGATTGGTTTGGTAATAATAAATTGGCATTTTAATGTCCTTCTTCTAGGTGGATCAGAAGAGAATATCAGGGAACTCTTTTCTAAAGCCTATAGAACAGCACCCTCTATTATCTTTATCGATGAGATTGACGCAATTGCATCAAAGAGGGAGAATCACCAGCATAAGGGTATGGACACGCGTATCGTGACGCAGTTACTGAGTTTCATGGAGGAGAAGTATATGCTCTTGAAGCACAAAGATAAGAACTTGAGTTGTAAGCCTGGAGGACATGTGCTTGTGATTGGAGCTACCAACATGCCTGACGCTCTTGATCCGGCGTTGAGTAGATCTTTGCGATTCGACAAAGAGGTCTGCCTTGGTGTGCCAGATGAGAAGGCTAGGGAAGAGATATTCTCTTTGGCTATCCGTGGCCTTCCAGTACTGGATGGCAATTTGGACTGTGCAAGGATTGCTCGTCTGACTTCCGGATTCGTTGGTGCTGATTTTGAGGGTTTGCCGGTTTGGTCAAGAAGCTGGCAAGGTCTTAGCCAAGAGAATTATATATTCAAGAAAATCTGAACATTGTACCGATCATGATTCCTTGATGAGGCAATCATTGTCAGAGGAAGAGAGAAAAAATCTCTTCTACACCACCTCAGATTTCGAGGTGATCAGTTAAAAGTTTTCTCTCTCAAGTACCCAAATGCATGCATGAGAGTACTAACCGGTAATAGCTGTGTTATTTCCTAATTAAGGTTTTCATCATTTGTGTAACAGGAAGCGCTAAAAGAATTTCAACCTGGTTTAGCTAGAGAAGGATTCTCTACTAGGCCTGATGTAACGTGGGATGATGTTGGTGGCCTTGATCATCTAAGAGAGGAGTTTTATGACCATGTTATTTTACCATTAAAATTCCCGGAAAAATGTAAGGTAATAATCAATTAAGTAAACAAAGAATTTGGTTTTAGATAAGCTAGTGCACTTGATAATTGAGAAAAATACACGCATATTGCATTCTATGCTGTGCCTTATATATTAAGGCGTGGTTCATCTCATTTTTAGGGATTCGAACGTTGTTTAGAGACGGGTTTTTTACTCTATGGACCTCCAGGTTGTGGTAAGACTTTGGTTGCACAGGCGGTTGCTAACGAGGCAGGAGTCAACTATATCCACATCCAGGTTTCCTTTGGACAATTTCTGTTTTGCGTATGAAGGCTGAAAACACTTTCAAATTTTTGATCTTTTCTGATTTTCTAGCTTTTTCATATTATCAATGTATAGGGTCCAGAGCTTCTGAGCAAGTATGTTGGAGAGACCTAAAAGGCTATTAGGGCTTTATTCAGTCGTGCTAGGACATGCTCACCATGCACAATCTTCTTTGATGAGGTCAGTGTTACAAAGTGGATTATAAACTAGTAGAGTATGGAACAGTGAAAGCCAAACACTTTTTGTTGAAAGCAAATATTTATAACAGAAACGGAATTGAGAACTAAGTTCAAAAACTTGGTAGCAAATACTTGTCTTAAGTGAGGTTCATATTGATTGTTCTACCTTTGAGAAGACAAGATCCAAGTGGCTTTGGCCTTATGAGATGAGTCGGTTTTTGGCTTGCGAGATGTTTCTTTCTCATACAGCTAGAAAACGAAAACGTACATGTGTGTTGAGGAAGTTGGAGTTGAATCTATCATCTGTATTCAAGAAATATTGTTTCAAGAAGTTAGGACGCTCTGGAAGAGAGCAGTGATGTTCTTTTAACCTCTCTGTAGGTGGATGCTTAAACAACAAAACGTGGAGAGCAAGGTGCTTGGGTTGTTGAACGAGCTTTGACTCAGGTGATTAGTTTTAAATCTCATTCTCCAACATTGTACTGAAACTTGTCTTAATGCGGCTAACTAATGATTTGATAATTTTGACAGTTACTCATTGAATTGAGTGGCGGAAAAAAACGAGATGGTGTAATTGTTATTGCAGCTACAAACAGGTAAGGTTTTTTCTGCTCTGAGTTACGGGTGGAGTACTTGTTTAATTACTATGACATGTTATTCAACCCGGTTTATTTTTTCTTTTGGTGAATTAGGCCTGACAGGATAGACCCCGCTATTCAAAGGGCAGGCAGGTTTGGGAAAAAATTCTATGTACCACTCCCAAACCCGATCCAACGTTATTCCATCCTGAAATCTCTGGCGAGGCATTTTCCAATTGATCCAAGCGGCGTTGATTTGAACGCTATAGCGGAGCGTTGTGAGAATTATAGTGGAGCTGATCTTGAGTCTCTGGTCAAACAAGCGGCTTTTGCGGCTTTCAAAGATAGAACAACCATCAAGATGGTTCATTTTGAGAAACCTCACGAACCTTCTCTCACGAACCTTCTCTCACGAATCAGGTTAGTGACATGAATCAATGCTTCTTTCTTCTTTATAACTCTTTGACAATCATAAACACAGTTCTTTTCTTATACGCTTCATTCTTTGAATGCTACTTCGGAATACGATAGAATTTTCACAAAGTTTAAAGACGCCAATTAAAGAGACATATCGACTTGAGTTATCTCTTTACATCACAATTGAGGATTGTTTTTGCTCTCTTTTTAACATTTTTTCCTCCATTTCGCAACGAGAATCGTAGAAGAGATATCTCTAAACAAAATATACAAATATAGTCACAAATTCCTTACCATGTGAAAGCAAGTAATAAAGGAGGAACAAGAGAGACAATTCACTGATGTAAACAAAAGCTAACAAGTTACATTGAGTACTAGCCCTCTGTGATATAGTACACTAGAACAGAAGCTTATAGAAACACTAAAAAAATTTCCTGCATCATGTTCCATCATCCTTTTGAACTCATGTATAGCCAGTAAAATGATTACTACACCACATGAATTATAAAATTACATCATTCCCTATCACCACCTAACAGTCTTCTCGAGAGTGAAAACCACATCCTATAAACAGATTCAAGAAACACACATTTGCACACTCATAACTATCTATACACATTTGGCAATGCCTATAATCTCAATCATTGATCCATCTCTTAAAACTAATACTCGAACAGATACATCTGTGTTTGATTAAGCATACAACGTTTATGTTCAGAGACATCATCATCATTTGATCATAATCTAAGATCCAACTTGGTATCTCCCATCGTTCTGTAAAGTCATTTCATATACCTGAGACCTTCCATTTCTCAAATTCCCACCATTAACACGATTCTCAATCCTCTTCTTACCTCCTTCACCTCTCTCAATCCCCTTTATTCCAACCTTCTTCCTCACCCTACGACCACGTAGCTTCCCATCTTTTGGCTCAATCTCTTCTTCACCATCAGATTCGGAGTTTGATAATCTACCATAAGGTTTCACACTATGAACAACGCCTTTAGGAAAAAACCTAGCGGAAGGCAAATCATCAACACCACCACTCTCAAACAACTGCGGACCATCTCGATCGGTCCACAGATCGAACCCTCCAGGTTTCTGAAACCGATCCGCGAGCACCTTGACTTGCTCGTCGGCGCAAACGGAGAACAGATTCGGCGGTTTCTGAACCGGCTCCCAAGGTCGTTCAAGCTCAGCCACCGCCGCTTTGAGCTCGGCGCGTTTCCTCATCTCGTAGATCTGGCGTTCTCGGCATAGCCTCGCTTTGAGTAGCTGTTTCTGTTTCTTCGCTTGCATCCTTTTCCACTGCCATTTCGAGACGCCGCCTGGGAATGTTCTCGGACCGCCGCCCATACGGATAACCGTCGATTTTCGTGGCTGCGGTGAGGGTTTGAGAGAGAGTGAAGATAGCTTTGAGTTGAGAGAATCGATGTCCGGCGAGGAGAAGAACGATGTTGATTTGAAGCCGGAGAGGTAGATTCCGATCATCGTCGCCATTGGTATCCCACGGACGAGACAGAGAGCTGATTTTATCTGTTCCAGAAAATTAAAAATCTGGGTTTATTTAATTTAATTTTCTGGGCTTGGGCTGACTTTCTCAGTTGCAACTCAGAGAGAATTTTTTTCTTTCTCGTTTCAATTTACTAGTACTGGTTTTGGGAGATTACGTGAAATAGTTATCAAGATAATCAAATTTAGGAGAATTTCAAGAATAACAAAAAGTGAATCAAGTAAAAAAGGATGAACGATTTTTTTTTAACTGACTTAAGATGGAAAGGGAGAAATTACATTGTCATTGACACAACATTGTGAGAATATTTTGTACAGTTTTTTGTGTGTCTAAATAAAATTTTAAAGTTGTTAATTAATGTATAATACTAGTGAATACAGTTTCACTTATGTAGCTTCTCTCTTGACCAAGCTCTTATACAATGAAAAACCAAAGCAATATAAGACATCTATTCTGATCCGATGAATAGTGAAGTCAGCACAACTGAGCATTATAGCTGATATATCTAAAGAGACAAAACTATGTATAACAAGACACATGCTTTTCTCTCAAAAGTTACTATGTAGAACAAAACTATGATCACAGTTTACAGTATCCTACTACGTTTTCTATTTCAGGCTTCAAACTTAAAAGAAACACGAAGCATCCATCATTAAAACACTAAGCATCAGCACAAGAACTATTATCCAATTAGTGAGTGAATCTCATATACATCAAAGTTTCCAGTAGAAGAAACAAAAGTTAAATCGAAAAGTTCAGAACTTTAAAGATGTAAAACCTGATAGATAAGACCAGCTAGAAGATATTTCCAGTTCTTAGCCAGAAGACCAATCTCCGTTGTTATTTCAGAGTAAGAACTCAAAGAGGTGAAATAAATACATTGTTCAACTCAAAACGAAACCCAAGACAAATGTTTCTGCTGAGAAAGCAAAAAGCACAAGCTTTTCACTCAAAAGTTACTATGTATAACAAAACTATGATCGCAGTTTCGGAGGGTTTTTGTGTTGAATAGTTTAGGTACATGCAAGTATAGTAAAACCTCTATAAATTAATAATGTTGGAACCTCTATAGAGATTTTGATTTATCGATAAATTAATAATTATGGATTATTAAAATTAATAATTATAGATAAATTAATAAAATATCAAATTATGGATTATTAATTTATCAATAAATTAATAAAATGTCAAATTATGGAGAAATTGTCTATTCAAAGAAAAGTTAGAGCTTTCAGTTAAGGTAATCTCTACTCAAAGTTTTAGTTGCCGAACAGTAAAAGTTGTTAATGTTGTTACTCTTTTCCATTCACTATTCTTGTTTTGTAACAAAAATGATTTCATCTGATACTTGACATATATTTATCTGCTTCTGGTATACATTGTTAGGTGCTACTGTTCAACCATTTGAATCATTTGTGTCAAATCTCTTCACACAATGGGCAGACTTAGATATCTCTGTTAACCTATACAACAGTTCTTCCATCACTAAAAAGAGCCAGACGCAAAAACAACAGTTGCTTTCGGGTTTGTATGAAGCCTTGATAAAGAATGGTGATTCAGCTAGCTTACTCTTTATGTTTTGGTTCCTTTTGTATATGATTCACTGCTTTTTGCCTTATACGCAAGTACAGTAAAACCTCTATATTAATTTATCAATAAATTAATAATTTTTCGATAAATTAATAAAATATCAAATTATGTATTATTTATTTATCGATAAATTAATAAAATATCTCATCATGGAGAGATTGTTCTACTCAAATAAAAGTTTTTGTCCTAATTCACATTTGTTTAGAATTTTCTTTATTTATAGTTTTTATGCTTTTATAATTTACATCAAATTTATATAGTTTTTTACATATGTTGGAGATGAGTTTCATTAAGAATAAAGAATCAACAGTAAACAAAAAACACTACTAAAATTATATATATATAAAAATATATATATATATATATATATATATTTTGTTTATATAATTATTAATTTATGATATTGATGAGACCATATGTTTACATTTATTTTCTCAAAAAAAATTCACATTTTATTATTTTATCGAATTGTGTCATTTTTTACACCATCTCAATTTGAGATCGTAAGAATTTATTAATTTGTAGCGATTATTAATTTACGGAATATTAATTTATAAAGGTTTTATTGTACTATCAAAAATGTCGACCATTAACATGGAATCAAAATTGTTCCAAAAGAAATCTAGAAGGGTGATCAATTTTTAGTAGAAGATAATATTTATAAGTATGAATGGATTGTTTGAAAATTGAAATTATATAAAACTGCAAAGCACAATATCACTTTGACAACGAGACATGATATTTAAGATTAATTAGATTCAAATATATATGTTGTTTTAAGACATTTATTAGATTTAGTGAAGATTGCTCTTAATAAAAAATTATTGAGTTAGTTATTAGATACGAACAATTCTAAAAAAGTTTCAAAATTTTAAGAGATTATATGTTGAGAGTTGTGGGGTTTTTTTTTGTCAACGAGAGTTGTGGTTGTATGTTCATATCTCTGATTTTTTACTTTTTCAAATATTGTTTAAAATGGTGATCTTGGCTCGTATATTTTGTGAAATAAAGTAAGTTTTTGAGTTTTTTTAAAATGAGGTAGATCATCTAAATTGTTTTCTTAAGTTTCACTTGTAAACTCTTTTCTTCCATTGAGTTACCAATCATGATTCATAAAGTTGGTTTTTTAAAAGGTGGTTTAACCAAAATAATGAAATGAGCAACTTCAACTTTTTAAAAGGTAACAATTACTAATCCTCGGTAAAATTTACACTTTTTGTGATGAGTGTCGAAAATATTCTTTGAATTAGTGTAAATTTAAAAACGTAAACATTCACTAAACCTCGGTAAAAAGTGTTCTGTTTTGTGTCTCTTTTGCACTTGCACGTTACTATTAGTTAGATTACAAGAATATTTCTTAGAGCTATATAATGTAACTTTTAACAGTAATTTTGCGCAGCATACACATGCATCAAAGAAAATCCTCCAAAACATTCCATCTTTAAGAAACAGAGGAAATATTAATTGTTAATTTCCAAAAACAATATATATAAGTGTTTTAGTTGTAGATGTATTCCACACAAGAATTTAGGTGGGGTTATTGGTTCTATGATTTTAATGGATTTGGAAATCCAAATAAAAATCATGTGTTATTCAATCATTGATTTTAAAATACTTATTAAAATTATGTGTTATTGGTTATATGATTTACAAATACTTTTTAAAATTCCATGTTATTCATTTAATGATTTGTTTTTGGATTTCAAAATCCACATTATGTTTTAAATGGATTTACATGGATTTGAAAGTGTAAAATAGAAGGATTCAAATCCAAAGATAAAACATGTTATTTCAAAATCCATATGTTTTGATTTCCATTATTTACAATTCTATATGGATTTACAATAACACCCGTTGTATTTGTACATTTGGCAAAGTTATTCTCACAATCACAAACAATTAGACAAAAAAAAAAAAAAAAAAAAAAATGAAAACCATAGTAACAGATCGCCACTTACTTCACTTACCAAATGTAACGTACGAATCACAAAACAATTCTCTCATTTTTTTACATGTCAATGAACACACACAAATGACAAATCACACCATAAACCAAACAAGTTCCATTCTCGTTTAGTTCGGTATTAAACCATGCAGATACTGATATATATTCACGATTCCTACCTGTCGACTCGACCCACATTCCGAAACGCCCGTCCACGAAAAACGGCGAAGCCAAGAGCATGCCCAAAAATCGCGGCTAGGAAAACGCCACCATTGAACGAAACAACAGCAAGAATCACAAGGTAGCTAAACCCGGACTTAACAGCAAACATAGCCGTACGGAAAGCAACTTTAGCAAGCTTATCAGCACCCGGTTTGATAGAGTCTGCGTCAGAGCACCAAGCTAGCCACTCAGCCAAGAACGCCAAAAAGAAAACGAAGATAAGTGCGAGTGCATACATCCCACGGTCAGAACCAGGCCATCCTGAGAAGAGCACTTGGCAGTTGTAACCCCAATAAAAAGTGGGGTGTAACAGTGACGGTCTGTGTGGCGTTTGCGTTTGCGTTATAGTGTTGGTGGTGTTCCAAGCCTCTACTACGTTTTTGCTCGACAACATTTTCTTTTAATTTGGTGGGGAAACAAAAAAAAAAAAGGAGAATTGGGAGAGGTCGTTGTCGTAGTGGACATAAGGGGACTTGGCTAGTCTTAGCCTATAAAAAGTATTTCGTCTTGAGAGGAAGAGACTGGTCCTACTAATTATATGCTATGTTCTTGTTATGAAGCAAACTCGAGATTTCCTTGTCGGATTTTTCTTTCAAAAAAGCTACACTATGTCCATTAATAAAGTTTTTATTTGCCGTATATTTGTATTCAAAATTCGTTTTTTCCAGCTTAAATATAAACAAATTAATGCATATATACATATTTTGTAAGCTAAGTAGCTAGCTAACTATAGGTAAAGTATCTTCTTCTTTTTTTTGTGTACGTAATATATTTTTTTTGTTAAAGGTTTTTCTTATACGTGTATATATAAGTTACATAAAAACTACATGATCCAATAAAATGTAAATTAAATTAACAGCGAAAAATTAATCTTATTTTGAAAATTGAAATTGTCTCGGCAGAGAAACAGTTAAATGTTTACTTTACCAAAAGAAAACATAGAAAATAAGCAAAAAGAAGAAGAGCTATACGGCTGGATTATAAAACATGAAAAAGGAGAGATGCATGAGGTGGTATGGCGCTATAGTTAAAAGCTTTTCTAAAGTTATTGTAAATACTGAAGGCCAATGCAGCAGCTCTAGCTCGGGATGGTTTGTCTTGACAATTTGGAATTTAATGATGTCGAGTTTGTGTGCGATTCTAAGGATCCAGGCTATTGTTGATCCAAGTGATAAGTGGCTTCGACTTCAAATTTACAAAATCGAGAGTTTTGACGATAAAAAAGAAGATTTCAACCCACTTTCTCCTTCCGAAGTCGCCACACATATCTATGTGCGGATGACATAGCAAAATATTCTTGTGAGACCTATATATCTAGTTAATGGTTGAGATGGATAATCACAACTTGTATATATTTTTTGGTAGTGAAATATAAGTAAATTAAGTTTGAGAGGGGGAGAGAAGAAGGAGAGCTATGTTTGTGTTCATCTACCACAAACATTGTGTAGACATATATACACTTCAAATAGAACCGGAGGATCACTCTCAACTAAAACCACCTTATACGGATAAGCCAAGGAGATCTACTCAACTAAAACCAACTTTACACTTTTCGTAATGAGTAACAAAATCTATTTCAAAATTACACTTTTTCTCTAATGCATTTCAAATTTCCACTTGATTGATGTAAAAGTGTATATATTCGATTCACTGGTTTTGAATCTAGATCTAATGTCAAGGCACACCTATATATATGAAAAAAAAACAATTATATTGAAATCCATAGCTTTCTATTGTTTTTCTTCAGCGGAAACAGTGCTTTCAATAATGCACAAAAAAAAAAAGGAGAATGATAGCAAAATAACCCACACAAAACAATTTCATGCATCTTAGCCGGACCAAAAATTCCCTACGAAATCATTGTCAGCTTTCTTACTCATCACATCATGCGGTACGGTACCACCACCCTTTGGACCACCCCAATTTGACAAAATCACATCCAATAGATCTTATCAAGACAAGATTTCCAAATCAAACTAAAATGTAAGAGGAAGTACCAAATTTAGAACACTAAACACCGCAAGTTCTACATATTTTAGTTGTACAAATCTCATCCTATCACCACTAACCATAATAAAGACACAACTTCATCTGTTACATGTTTTAATATCAGAATTTATTAAATCAGAGTAAAGAGTAAAGACAGGATATTTAACCGAAGAGAGTGTGTAATAAATAAGTGACGAAGGAATTAAATACAGTAGTAGATAGTAACTGAAACTCAAGTGTTTGGACTTTAGTGGCAGTTTTAAGTACTTTGCTTCGGACAGAATCATCTTCTACAAACAAACACACACACACTACATTCTTCGTCTCCCTTCGTCTTCTACCTTTTTTTTTTTTTTATTTCGCGCCACCAAGCTTCAAGCTTTTCTTTACCCTCACATAGCTTTCTCCGATCTGCCTGAGTTTTTTTCTCCGTAAGTGGTCCCTAATTCCCACTTTTACCATCTCTCTCTCTCTCTCTGGTTTGGTTTGGAAAAAAGAAAAGGGAAAGTGTCAATTTCGTTTTTGCTTTCTCTTTCTTGTTCTTTACTGATTTTCTTAACAAAGGTTTCTGATTCTCCTAAATTTTACTTAGATCTGTGTTTGTGTGTGTGTGATTGATTCCTAAGAACTACTCAGAGATCTACAGATATTCTCCAGAACCTCAATTCTTCAAAAGCTAAGAATTGAGAATGAAGTATTCAATTGTGTGACTCCATTGAGTTCTCTTGTGAAATAATTATGCTTTAATTCTCTCATAATCTTTGTTTTTTCTTTCTCACATGTTATGTCTCATAATTTGCAGAGTGTTTAGTCTAAAGGTGGATGAAGATTTGGTATATAGTCTTGAATGCAATATAGAGCCATTTGAGGAGGTTGCAGGTGATTATATTATATCACTATGGTGAGGCAACAAAAAGCCTCCAAGGTTCATGAGGATAGATATCCCTCGTGTCAGGGCAAGGATGAGCTGGTGAAGCATGATATGTTGGATCCGCCAAGGTATCTAAGAAGAACTAGAGAAGATTTCCGCGGTAAAGCGCTCAGTTTTGGGGTTTTGGACTGGAAACAGTTGGAAAAATGGAAAGATACTAATGCAGAGGGAAGCAAAGGGTCTTCATGTTGTAGCTATGAGGAAACTGCTGCAAGTTCGTTGGAACTAGATTTATCAACCGGTGTTGTCAAAAGGTTGGAGGTGGATTTGAAGTCTCAACAACACATGAGAAATCACAGTTTCTCACTTAGATCACAAGCTTATTCAGATGCAATGGATGCTGATACAGTGATGAGAATGGATCAAAAGGGAAAACGAGATCATCAACTTCTGAGTATGAAGCAAAAAGAACATCAAGTATCTCCAAATAAGAGTCTATTAAAGAAAGAGCTAAGTAATGCCTCTGAGCTTAGCTCGTGTATCTCTCCAGGGTCAGAGACAAGTTCAAAGCTTTTATCTGAGGCATCTAGCACAGTTGAATGTCAAGATAGGAGGCGTGATATCGAAGGCGAATGTTCAAGTCCGGTAACTGTGGTTGAAAGGAACCAAAATTTTGTTGAGAAACCATCTTTGTTGGATAAAAATATTCACATTTTGACATCTAAAAAGGGAAGAGATGCTTCCCCTAACCGGCGGTTTAGCTTCAGTTTTAGTCAGATGAGTAGAAGTTTCAGTTCCAAAGAAAGCTCATCTCATGCTTCAGCTAAATCAGGTCCTTTGACATTCAACGACTCAGTTTACCCCAATCACCACCCAACCAGAACAAAGCCAAAGGGTCACAGCAGAACAAGATCGGGTCCTATATTAATACCCAAAACCGAAAAAAGGAATGTCCCATTACAAGTAGCTTCAAAACCTTCTTCCAACACAACACCACCAACCATGGAGAAGAACCAATGCAGATCAAGAGTTCACGCTCTTTTGCAATTCACATTGAGAAAGGGTATCAGCTTGTTTCAGTTTGTGGTTGGAGACAACAACAGCAATAATGTTCTTGCCGCCACCATGAAGAGTTCAGATTCTTCTACACGGTCTTACACATTGTACACCGTCAACGAAGTCAAGAACAAGAGTGGGAACTGGTTAGGCCGCAACAAGAATGAACATCCATTTGTACATACAACAATTGGTCATATAAAGACTGTTACTTCTTCAACCTCAGACTCATCAATCCACAAATCAGAATCTGTTCTGTTCGGTCCTTCAACCAACGAGGAGCTTGCAGCAATTGTTCAGACAAGAAACATGAGTCAGAGACATAGCAAAACTACAATTATACTCCCAAGTGGAGTTCACACATTGCCTAAAGACAGTAACGATGCCCCTTTACCGTTGATTGAGCGGTGGAAGTCAGGTGGAGCATGCGACTGCGGTGGTTGGGACATCGGTTGTAAGCTCCGTGTCATCTCTAATGATCATTCAAAGTCTCACACTTTCTCCTCAAGCTTTCAACTTTTTGATCAGGTAAACTAACTCGTTCTGTTTAAGCACACTTTTGATGAGTTTTGAGACATCTTTAACATCTGATTGAGTTTCTCCACAGGAAAGAGACGAGCCAGCATTCAAAATAGTTAGCCACGGCGATGAACTCCACTCGGTTGAGTTCGGCTCATCGATCTCTCTTTTGGAAGCGTTCTTTATCTCGTTGGCTGTGACCAGTCATCAGAGTTGGTGTCAGAAGGAGGAAGAAGAAGCAGCAGTTTTGATCGGAGATGGTCTGTTAAAGAGAGAAACACCGGCGAAATACGCAACAAACCCACCGGTTTCTCCAATCGGTCGGGTCTAGAGGCAGAGAAGAAGCTTACTGGGCTAGACTGTGTTGGATCTGATGTGGGCTGGGCTTTAATATAATTGTAATTAACAGTTTATATATATGACATAATTAATCGTTTTAGAATTTGTGCAATGTACAAAATAGTGTAATGCATTTATGAATCATATATAAGTTAGGGTTTTGCTTGCATATATTACCATAAATAATACCTTGGCATTTTTAATATAAAAATAAGTCCCTACTATTTATATATTTCCTAAACTACTTTTTATCCTAGGTTCAAAATCAGGAACATTGTTGGAAAAAACTTTTCAATTGAAGACGTTTTTACGGTTGGATTAAAAATCATTTGGTATATATATATATATTTTTTTTTTGACAAAAAAATCATTTGGTATTTAAATAAAGTTATTTATGAGAAAAGGAATTGAGGATAGATAGACAAGTGAGGGAGCATGTGAGGAGGATTCAATAAAACTGTATTTGTCAATTGACAGACATGCTTCGCTGCTTTACCCTACGTACCCACATGCTTCTTCTCCATAATCATAGTAATATTTACTTAATTTAATTAGAAACCTTTGTATGTAGTATTGTTTAAACGTTGCAAATTGGCCACTTACTAATCTCTAATTACCCCCCGACATCACCTTCGAAATTTTAAAATAAAGCGTTAATAACGGCTGGTGGGTTCATCATCTCGTGACCACTGACTACTACTTTTTTAGTGTTTTTTTTTTTACTGAACCAGCAAAAAGCTCTTTATCAGAATTTTGAAAATTTTATAATATTGAACTTGTTTCCTCCTATTTCGAATCATCTATATTTCCAATCATAATTGATTACACTAGATTAATGTTGTTTCTCCAATTTTGTATAAGTATTCCCAAACTTTTATCATATCGTTTTAGAACAAAATTAAACACAGGGTGGAACTGGTAAGACTATTTTTCTTGTTAATAAACATGTATACGTTAAGAAAACGGCATGAAACTAGCTAGCTAGACTCATTGTGATGTCGACAGTTTTATTTAGAGTAGATACCGAGCCAAACGATTGTAAGAATAGATAATGACAACAAGATTAAGGCTAAAGAAGGTGCGAGGATTGTGTTGTGTCGGACCAAAAATGGCCAAAATGTTACCACCCATCCTAAGAAAAAACCAAGTGATGGGTAACTAACTTGCACACCAAAACTTAATGGGTTCATATTTGACTTTTAATATATTTTTGATATTTTTCCTAAGGAGACTTTTATGACTTTTCTTTCACTACTTATAGCCACCATTTCCATTTCTGCATATACTTTTCATTATTTGATTTAAATTATTATTATTTTTTTTTTTTACAAAAGACAAATAAAAATTCACTTAAATATCTGAATTTTGAAACCATTTAAAATTTATATACAATGGCTAAACCATACTTGAAATACTAGTCAACATGCATGAAGAAGATTGGTTTTATTTCCATGAAGTATCTCTACACTATTATTATATACCATGAATTATTTCATTTACTGTTACATAACTTGATATAAATGTATTAGTATGCAATCTATATTTTTAAAATTGGCAATTGTTTATAGATTCATTAAAATTTCATTGCAAAAATCACTACCTAACACCTAAAATTTACAGAAAATACAATTTCAACCAGTCACTCTCTAAAATTGGTATATATATAAAAAAAATCGTAGCTCATAACAGCTATAGTATCATTATTCAACATGTGATAAATAAATACTGATAATTAATATTGGAAAATGTTAGATATTTAAAATAAATATAAAAAAAACACAACAAAAATTACGAATTTTACTATAAAAGAAACTTTATTTTTCCTCTGTACAAATATATTTCTCTAAATAAATTATTCTTTGGGGTTTGAATTTTGATAATTTTTGTTTTGGTATTTTAATGTAAGTTTTAATAATTTTCAATTCAACCGTTTCTCCGTGTTGAACTCTCTTCTCTCTCTCTCGGTGGCCTTTTTAATGAAATTGGCTTCTTCATTTCTCAGATTCTGCTAAAGGAATTGGCTTTTCTTACTTCAAAAGTCTTTTTTATTATAATCATCTTCTTTAAGCTCTTCCTTTTTATTTAATTTTCCGACGTCGATCTCTCTGTTTAATTTGTATTCTTTCGTTACCTCTCTTCTTCTTCTCAGATCTTGGATTTGACCATCTAGATCGTTGACCTCCTCGAGGTTGTGTTCGTATAGAGGCTTCACCAAAAAAAAAAAAAAAAAAAATCCGACCTTTTTCCGGCGAAAAGCTCGAGACTTTAGAGTTTCTTAAAAGGTTTTCAATTTGGTGTTTTGGTTTTTGGGAGGGGGTTGATGATGTTGACCCAATTTGTTGGGTTGTGAAAAGTACTTAAATGGAATGGAACTGATTGTCACAAGACAAGAACAAGAACATCATCAACAAACAAGAATAAGATGACGCTTTACATTCGTCGTGAATCTTCCAAGGTTCTTTGAATTTTTTTTCTCTCTCTCCTAATTCCAAATCCTGCGTTTTTTTTGGTTGTTGAGATGTTTTGGGTTGATTTGTCTTTGTTGTTTTTTGAATAGCTATGGAAGAGATTTTGCTGTGAGATAACGACGGAGATTGGTCTTCTTGCTGAGAACTGGAAGTATCTTCTTGCTGGTCTCATCTGTCAGGTTTTACATCTTTAAAGTTCTGAACTTTGATATTATAATATGAGATTCACTCACTTTTTAAATCTCTTTAGAGCTTTTTTTTTCCTGGTTAGAGTCAGATTAGTTGGATCGATAGTTCTTATGCTTAGTGTTTTAATGATGGATGATTTGTGTTTCTTTTTAGTTTGAAGCCTGAAATAGAAAACGTAGGATACTGTAAACTGTCATCATAGTTTTGATATACATAGTAACTTTTGAGAGAAAGCATATGTGTCTTGGGTTTCGTTTTGAGTTGAACAATGTATTTATTTCACCTTTTTGAGTTTTTTACTTATTTCGTATGGTGCAGTACATTCATGGTTTAGCTGCTAAAGGAGTTCATTATATTCATCGCCCAGGACCAACTCTTCAGGATCTTGGGTTCTTTCTTCTTCCGGTTTGTCTCTTTAGATATATCAGCTATAATGCTCAGTTCTGCTGACTTCACTATTCATCGGATCAGAATAGATGTCTTATATTGCTTTGGTTTCCATTGTATAGGAGCTTGGTCAAGAGAGAAGCTACATAAGTGAGACTGTGTTCACTAGTGTTTTTGTTTCGTTTTTCCTGGTGAGTCTTTCGATCTTTTGATAGTCCTCAGTATTCTAAGATTTTTGTACTATTGGCTCTCTTTTCTGGATATATGTTCTGATTAATAGCTGAATCAGACCAGCCATTACATTATTACATTTTGATATCTAACACTCCTTGAGCCTCTCTTACAGTGGACTTTTCATCCATTCATTCTGAAAACCAAAAAGATATACACCGTGTTGATATGGTGCAGAGTTCTTGCATTCTTAGTTGTAAGTGCCCTGCCTTTCTGTTTACTTGCTGAGTTACTTACTTTGTCTTGTTTATATTAAAGTTTGTCGATGTTTCTGTTTCCAGGCCTGCCAGTTTCTCCGTGTTATAACTTTCTATTCGACTCAGCTTCCTGGTCCTAACTATCACTGTCGCGAGGTAAATCAACTGAGAGATAGTTACACAATGTCATATCTGTCTAGCCGGTTAAGCTTAATCTTAAGCTTAATCTTTCCCACTGTTTTCTACAGGGCTCTAAAGTTTCCACGTTGCCATGGCCCAAAACCGCTCTTGAGGTGCTAGAGATTAACCGTGAGTAATCATACATATATCTCTTTCCCCAGTCTCAGATTGTGTTCACACGCATTTCTTTGTTTGCTTTAATAATGTTCTCATGTGACGACTCTGATCTCATCAGCTCATGGGGTGATGTACGGATGCGGAGACCTGATTTTCTCTTCGCATATGATATTCACGCTAGTCTTTGTCCGCACTTACCAGAAATACGGCACTAAAAGGTAAAACTTTCTTTGGCAACATCTTAAAAAAGGTTCTCTGTGAATCACTCTTTTGTTGATGCTATATCCTCATCAGGTTCATAAAGCTGTTTGGGTGGCTCATTGCAATCGTGCAGAGCCTCTTGATCATTGCATCTCGTAAACATTACAGTGTCGATGTCGTTGTTGCATGGTATGTTTTACATTACTATCACACAAGAATTGACCCCAAACAACAAAATGTCACTGAAATATTTATTGACTTGGTTGGTTGTGTTGATTCTTCCCCTGTAGGTATACTGTGAATTTGGTGGTGTTCTGTATAGACAAGAAGTTGCCAGGTTTGATCTCAGCAAAAACCTTTCTTCACTGACTGAAATCCAACAGTATATGTATTATTTTTCTGATCTTTCTCAAACGTGCATACAACAGAGTTACCAGATCGGACAGCTGTGTTGCTCCCAGTAATCTCAAAAGAGAGAACCAAAGAAGAGAACCACAAGCTGTTGAATGGGAACGGTGTTGATCCTGCTGATTGGGTAAGCATCTGATGAATCTGTGTTTGTTCTCCTTATCAACCTGAACACATCACATAGTTTGATGATCTTAAACGTTTTTTTTAGCGGCCGAGGGCTCAGGTGAACGGGAAGATTGACAGCAACGGCGTTCACACCGATAACTCAATGAATGACGCATGAAGCTTGCACTGAACTTGGAAAAACATTGTGGTCTTTTGATTTTCGATGATTTATAGAATATGGATCATGTCCTGTGAGTGGGGTTAAAATTTTGTTTTTTTTTGTTGTTGTTGTTGTTGTTTAAGAAAGAACAATGGTAATGGTGTTACCCTCTCCTAAAAAGTAGAGTTTTAATCAGTGGAAACAACTTTCAACTTTGCATAGAATTCAATCATCGTCGACCAATAAACCCATATTTATTAGACTGTGCTTCTCCCGTTTTCTGTCACACCTCGCATTGTGATTATCTTCCTCGCCAAACTTTTTTTTTTTTTTTTTGGTTCAACCCTTCGCCAAACTTTATCAACGTCATTTTATTTATTTTTTCGATAGCAACAACAAGAAAGGAAAAAAGTTCTGATTTTCCAAAAAAAATAAAAATAAAAATCAATAAAATTAAGAGACAAAGCTAAAATCATTTTTTCTTCTTCATAATTGCATAATTAAAATGAATTCGAATTCACGGTCACAAAAATTGAATAGACTTATACCATGATAAACTGCTGAAAGAATAATAAAAAAAAATGTTACGAAATATTGAACTAGACTTATAAAAGTGATTGTAATGTTATGAAATTTTGAACTACACTTATAGAAATTATTGAACAATCTCTAGTAGCTTTTCAGATAAACTCAAATGTAAACAATATTTAGTGATAAATGTAAATTTTCTTAATTAAGATATTGACATTATCAATAATCAGACAAATATTATTCTTCTATCATCATACCTTCATGAATTTCAAACTTTTATAATCATTTTGACATTTCAGTCTCATCCATCTCAAAATAGATATAGCGGACCATATCTTTATGAGTAGTGCTCGCTCAATCCGTGCACACATTTAGTTCGTTAGTACTCAAGTATGAATTGATATATTCTTCGTGACAGTCGTTTATTTCCTTTTTCTAATCGGTTATGAATTGATCTCTTCTTTCTGACAGCCATTTCTTTTCTTCTACAGCAATGGTCTCACAACCATTACAATGGTCTAAAGTGCCAGCTCGCTAATACCCAAGTATGGATTGATATCTTCTTCGTGACAGTCGTTTATTTCCTTTTTCTAATCGGTTATGAATTCATCTCTTCTTTCTGACAATCATTTCTTTTCTTCTACAGCAATAGTCTCACAACCATTACAATGGTCTAAAGTCCGAGCTCGCCAATATTTAAGTATGAATTGATATCTTCTTCGTGACAGTCGTTTATTTCATTTATCTACTCGGTTATAAATTGATCTCTTCTTTCTCACACTCATTTCTTTTCTTCTACAACAAGTTGTGACCTCAATGTCTCAGGCTTTAAATGCTAAATTAGCAAGTAGTCAACAGAACCGCTCGACTGATGGAGAGACGTCTAGTGGGTCAGTTCGCGTCAGCCAGGATTTGGCGCTTTAGATTCTTCGCCAGCTTGCCACATAAAACCACAACGATCCACGGGGACCCTAGCTTTTATCGCTGATTTGACAGCAAGGTTTAACAGATCCAACTAACTCTTCTTGTTCCGTGCTACCCCAGTTTTAAGGCTCGTGGATTAAATGTTTATCGGACTGCTTTATACACCAGACAAACCAACGAGTACGATCCACTCTCTTTGTCAGACTATCCATATGCTGCTTGATCAGTAGCATATCCAAGAATAATAAAACAAATGTTACGAAATTTTGATCTAGACTTATAAAAATGATTGTAATGTTACGAAATTTTGAACAAGATTTATAAAATTGATTGTACAAGTTATTATCTCAAGTAGTTTTTAAGATGAACTCAAACGTAAACAATATATTTAGTGATAAAATGTAGTTTTTCTTTGTTAAGATATTGACATTATCAATAATCATACGAATATTATTCTTCTATCATCATATCTTCATGAATTTCAGATTTTTATAATTATTTTGACCGTTCAACCTCATCGTTCTCAATAGATATAACAAACCATATCTTTATGATTAGTGTTCGCTCAGTCCGTGCATACATTAATCAGATTTTTAGTAAGCTATTTTACGAACCATGAAATCCAATTGATGACATTCTCTATCTATGTCACCCTCTTCGCGTTGCATACTCGTGGATACGAAAGTAGCGTTAATCTTTATCTTCTATAAAATCAAAAATAGTTAAATATTCTTAGGATATTTGTTTTATCACAAAAATATTAACCACTCATAAAAGAAAACATGCGTTTGGATATCTCAGGTTGATGAGAAAGATTTTCATAATTTTTGAATTATTTTTATTTTCATAATTTTTGAAGAGTGTGTACAAACCGGATCACCAACCAACTGGAATGTATTTATGTAACCTGAAATAAAATGTATTTAAGGCTCGTGGATCTAATGCTTATCCGGCTGCTTCATAAACCAGGCACACCAACAAGTATGATCCACTCTCTCCGTCACACTATCCATATGCTGCTTGATCAGTAGCATATCAAAGTTTCATCGGCAAGCATGTGACGAGCTCAGTCTTACTCTACCTACTTGATAACCTAAATACTATTCTGATCAGCAAACATTGCAACTATTTTTTTTTATCATACCTAAAGATGTAGCCTTGAATGGATGTGGTTTTTCAAATATTTTTTGGTTTTAGATTTTTCAAAAATCCATTTTTTAACCATTCAAGATTTTATGAAAAATAGTTTTTCTAAAAAATAGGAAATATAGATTCTTTAAGATTTTACTAATTTCTTAACAAAATCCAAAATCCCACCTCAATGAGTTTTTGACATTTCCTTTACAAAACATTTGTTTTTTAATTTATTTATTTATTTTTAAATTTATTTTGCAAAATCTATAAACCAAAATCAAAAAAATATTGCAAGATTTTTTTTTATCATAGGCAAGTTATAGTTATACAACAGATATATGTAACCATAAATAAATATAGAAAATCAGACTATATTCTCACTTTCTTCTTCATGTAGGAGAGAGTTGAAAGGAACTAGAATTTTTGACCAAGCATAGAGGTAAAGGAGCATGAATTCAGTGAAAACCATATCCTAGAAACTTAACCTGGAGAACTAAACAACACATCTTTAAGTAGTAGAACCAATATGGCACGCATGCCATTCTCACATTTGGAGATGCTTTTAATTTCGTTTCACTGATACACCGCCAAAAAACAAATATGGGAACAGGTGTCTGATTTCTGGAAATCCATAAAAGTAAATAATCATACTGAATAAAAAGACTAAACATCCTACTAGAAAGCAATGCAACAGAACAGTGCTAATTAAGAAATCCTTAATTATAGTGTTGTGCTATATATGTCCTCTAATACATTGATCATGGTCAAACTTTTTCTACACTTGCGAAGGTTACTCAGTATTCTTTAGCTAGCAGCTTGAGAGGTTATTGTAAGTTGTAATAGTTCTCTTTTTATTTTTGAATGAAACCCTTCGTAACGGTTTTGCTGCTAAAATAAGTGACATCATCTCAAAAATCATTAATAATGAAATGGCCTTTCTTGGGTAATATAATCTAATCTAATATATGACTCTCTCTACTAGGCCCAAATAGTATAATAATACTATTCTCTTTCGAAGAAAAGACCTAACTAAAAAGAATGGCGCCGAAAAAAATAAGAATGGCGCTGGCAGAGAAATTACCATCGTACCTGGTCAAAGAGATACTTTGTCGATTGACAACGAAATCTCTTGCTCGATTCAGAGCCGTAAGCAAGACATGGAACGCGTTTTGGGGAGACAAGAGTTTCTTGGAAAAGTGCTTGGCTCGTACGCTACCTCAATTCATCGTATGGACCAATTACCATATTTGTTCAGTAGGCATCGACGACGACGATGATGGCCCGAGACTTGAGCTACGTGATATAACTTTAGACATTTCAATACAAGCCAGCTTAGTTCATTGTGATGGGTTTCTGTTATCTAGTATTTGGAAGAAAGGTTTTGAGGTTTGGAACCCTTGCTTAAGAAGACGAAAGAGATTTGTAGAGAATCACGAGTTCAGGTTTTGTGGCCTAGGGTACGATAATAGTAGACCCGAAACAACAAGTTACAAGATTTTTGGGTATGATTTTTATTTCGATACTAGTGGCCAACTCTACCAAAACGTTGCCATCTACGATTGCAAGTCTGATGCGTTCAAGATTATTAGTAATGCCCCTTGCGAACAAGATTTGGGTGTGCCGCAGTTAGATACTATCGTGTGTCTCAATGGTAATTTATACTGGATTGCTTATCATTCAGTGGCTCGTCAGTATTTCATCCGAAGTTTTGATTTTTCCAAGGAGATGTTCAAGACCTTTTGTCTTCTACCTCATAGCCAACAACAACAGCAAGAAGACTTTGGCTATACTCAAGTCCTTGCTGTATTCAGGGGAGATCGGTTTTCAGTGTTAAGGAGGCTGTGGCGTGGATGCGTTTCATGACTGTGTCAATGCCAGACTTCCCCAGGTTACAACACAAATGTCTTGACTCTCAGCCAAGTTACTTTGTTGATAATGAAAAGAGGCTGTTTGTGTGTACTTGTGATGAAACTGGGCATGCCTGTATCTACATTGTGAAGGGAGATGTGTTCAGGAAGATTCCAGTAGATTCTATGGTTGATCTTTGGCCTTCTCACCTCATCTATATCCCTAGTTTCATCCCCATTTCTTTCGAACTACCAGTATCGCATGTTTAATTTTATTCTGTTTTTTTTTTCTAGCTCTTGTTTGTGTAGTTTCTAGTTAATCAAAAACCACACGAAATAAAAAATAATTGTTTAGATTTAAGTCGTTCAACTCCTATGTATCTCTTTTTATTGATTCATCTCTCTCTCCTACAAATATATTATGGACTGATTCAACTCTTCTAACGTATGATTATGAAACTGAGAGTCTGGTCTCTGTTGGTAGCCTCTCGCTTTGGATCCGGACCATCTGATTTGAGCATCTAATGATTTGAGAATACTCGTGATGGTAAGGTTCTCTGGTGTGCTTGATTCTGCTGTTCCATATTTTTTTTGTGATAAAGATAGATTTTTGCTCCTTGAGATCAATAGAATGCTGCGCGCTGGAGGAGATTTTGCTTGGGCTGCACACCCTGTTTATAAGCATGAACTCGCTCTGGAAGAACAATGGACAGGTAACATCCTTTTAATCTGCTTTGAGTAGGCCTATTCAGGCGTGAATAAGATTCTTTGTTCTTTATGATTTGTTTGGAGTTAGTGATCACGGTACATATCTTTATTATGGAAAGTTGGAATAACATATTGTCTCTGTGGGTATAGGGAAAGTTTTTTTGTCTTCATTTGCTACTTTGATTTTTTAGCCAATATGTCTACTCTTTTAATCTCACATTTTATTTTCCAGAGATGTTGAATCTTACTACTAGCCTTTGCAGGAAACTGGTAAAGAAGGAAGGATACGTTGCTCTCTGGAACAGAAGCCTTTCAACAACAATTGTTATATATAAGTCGTGAGGCTGGAACCAATCCTCCTCTTTGTGATGAATCTGATGACCGCGACAATGTTTGGTACAGCTGCTAAACGTGCTGTCTTTCTTTCATTGTGATGCCAGGACAAATCTTGCTACCTTTATGTTCTTTATGATGCCAAAGTTGCTAAACATCAAGTTTTTTCAAGTAAAATTTGTTTGATTGCATCTAGTCTGTCTATTAACTTGGTCTGTGTCTGTGGTGCAAAAGATCACACTTTCTAAGTCTCACGTTGTTTTGTTCTTTCTAAATCCTACATTGCTAGGAAAGAACTATTCAAGGCAGAGTCCAAGTTCTGGAATGAAATTATTGTCCGCGCCTTACAATGGAAACCTTAAAACAGAAAAAAAAGATGAGAGCTGGCTTTGGCGGGTATGAAATAATATTCTTTGGTTATTACTCTGTGTGATGCTATAATCACTCAGTATCTTAGCTTACCTCTCTTTACTTAATTTCTTTGGCTTTAAAAGAGTTGCAGCTGCACTAAATGATCATAAACTCGATTGCTTGGTTTTTAAGTGTGGTTCCTGTCAGCGGGTCTAACACATTGCCCGTCATTTATGACTGTAGATTATCAGGAGTTATTAGGAGTGATGCACGATTGGTACTGCTTTTCTCCTTACATTTTTATCATCTAAAAAACATAGAATCATGATTCCTATTGTTGATTTCGTGGAATTTAGAATCCTTAAAGAGACTCTTCTTGTTCGTTTCCTGCTCATGGTTTATTTAAGCACAGATCCTCATCTGTTTATTTGTCTTAAGTTAACAGCTAATCTTTAGATTATGGCTCTGGATGTTTTAACAATTCTTGCGTTCACCACATGTGTGAACCATTTGATACATACACCCAAGGACATATGACTTCTTACATGCTTAAGGACTCTTTTTTGGTCGAGAAAAAGGTAAGAAGCATTATCTGTAACTCAATTTCAAACTGACTTATAACTGAGTATGTGGTCATTTGGTGCCCTATAATCGAACTTAACCATTTGTCTTTTGTGTCAATAATGGTTAACAATGCAATCAGATGTGATATGTCAACCATATTGCTAGAGATGGACCGGATATTAAGACCGGGTGGAAGAGCATACATTAGGGATTCAGTTTATGTTATGGGTTGGCATACTTGTCTATTTGTGACACATCTGAGGGAGGGTCCTCACGCAAGTTGCAGGATTCTAACGTGCGAGAAGTCTCCCATGAGAGACTGATTACCAGACAAGTTACTGCACTTAAAGTCCTTTTAGATTCATCTCTCCGTCCCACAAATATTATTTGGATTCATCCCACAAATAATATGTTAATCCTTCTCATTGGATATTCATTGTTTTGTTGTGTGACGTAATTTTACTTGTAAGATTTCGGAATAAGTCACGTCAATACACAGTCTTATACAATGAATATAGATGTCCAGAGAGTGTTTTCACTTGTTTTGAAAATAAGGGAAAGCATTATAAATCAGAGCCTCGAGGGGGCATTATTTTTTTAATTAGAAAATGAAAGACTGAAGTTGGATTATACGAATTTGGATCGAAGTTTGTCAGCAAGGAGGCGATGCTCCACTCGAATCTTACATAAATGTTCTTCCAATACGTCTACTTGGTCCTGGAGGAGTTCGTCATGAAAAGCTTCGAGTTGTGGAATATTAGCATCATCATCTGAAGAAAAAAGAAACTGATACATTTGTGACAAGTAACAACAACAACAACAAAAACAAGTGCGTTTTCTAGTGTTGTTTCTTACGTGGTGGAAGTTCTATCCCTCTGATTTCCATCAGTAAACTTACTACAGCAAAACCTGCATATATTATCAGACTATGAATATTTTTCACCGAAATTTTTTTTTAAAAAAACTAGTCACTATAGTCTTTTCTTTTCTATAAATACATATATTATATAGGATTTACTTACGGCGTGCAATTTTCATTCTGCGAAACTCTTCAGAACCCCTGTTGCTGATTAAGCAAGTGAAGACTTCTATATCCATCTCCTTAAAATCCTTCCATGTTTCAAGCCAAGAGTCGATGGCAGAAGCGTTTGATGTGGTCATACAAGGAGGGTCAACCCCGCAAGACTGTTTCAGTTGGATCTCTATCTCCTTCATCTCCCTGAGATTATTAAGACAATCATCGATTTTGTCCTTAACCTACGATATTCAGACACACACACACAAAAAAAAAACAGTCAACATCGTCTGAAACTGAATAAAGTAAGGATCAAACACACTACTTAGAGACAGAGTGATCATAGATGGACTCTTCTTACAGATTTGTCTAGAACTTTTACACGCTCACTCATTCTCTTGAGTGAAAAAATATAATGTCAGCGGCTGCTTGCAACTAATAAAAACTCTTTTTCTAATTTTCTCCCCTTTCTTTTTATATACGTCATACACGACATGACCTAGTGTCTTTCTTTGGGCCCAAAAAAAAAAACTTATTTTGACTGTTGCATGGATCTTAGCATCTTAAGATATCTTGATAAATAAGAAACAACAAAATATTAGAAACAAAACAATAGTATCTATAATCGTAACACTTATTATGATCCTAACAAGAACCCCTAAGAATCCTAACAAGAATTATGATCAAAGCTAATCAAAACCCATAACTCGAAAATTCAAGAAGATAATTAAGAATAAAATTAAAAAAAAGGATGAAGTAGTTTTGATATAATTAATTACTTGTCGCCTTTGATCTTGAACAAGTCTCAGCACATTGTCTATGAGCAACAGCCAAATCTTCTTTACACGAACACCCTAATTCAATGCACCTCCACCGCTCGTTTCCACTCCCAAATGACAAATACGACAATCTTTCTCCGGCGGCGCTGTTGCGCCATCATCATATATCTCCGAAGAAGGACTCATCACTGACGACACTTTCCTCGACTGATCTCCTTCGTATTCGTACGATCCTCCATTCGTCGAGTAGAAGTAAGAGTAGCATGACATCATTAAGAAAACAAGACAGTCGCATAAATCACAGTGTTGAGACATAGCCAAGGATCAACTGAATGAACATCTCAACTCTTAAAGAACATTTTACAGATCATCAAATTCATTCTGTAGCCGTCACTCCTCATTTTAGACAAATAAAATGAAGAAAAATCATATTGAAAGAACAACTCCTCGCCTCAAATTCGTATGAGTTCTCATGATACCAATTCACCATAGACTTAAACAGAGATGATGAACACTTGCTAAAGTTTGTTTACTGAAACTATGTATAACAGAGATCGAAGCAAACTTAGATTCTTGTAGAAAGAGTACCTTAAATTCACCAGTGCTACCCCCAAATTTTTTTTTCAAAAATCCTTCATAAACACAACGAATAGCAATTTAGAAACGAACAAGATATATCTTTAATCCAATAACTCATTCCCTTTTCAGTACCTGTAGGAATCTGACGTCTCTATTGTACTCACTCACCCTGTCACACAAGATGAAATCTTTCCCACTTTCAATATCACTTAACACCTGTTGCAATATATGAATACTCATTTCTCCGTGATCACAAAGAATCTCTTTGAAAGAACTTACATTTCTTTCTACAAATTAACCAAGGAAACAGGAAAACATATGTGTAATTTATCATAATCAACCTATCAGATGAGGAATCTCTGAAATTACATAACCGAGGCCTCGAGTCAGGGCAACATAATCACATTTCAAAATCTCTAGAAACGAGAAATACCTGAAGAGGGAGATCGACTTGAGAGAGAGAAGATCGGAAGATTGAGAGGCTTAAAACTTTAAAAGTGCAGAGAGAGCCTTCCAAACCTTCTGGCTCACACAGAGTCTTTCATTTACAAGTTGATTTCGAACCTTCTTACTCGTCCAGGATGTTTGACTTGTTTTGACTTTCGAATATCATATATATATATATATATATATATATATATATATATATATATATATATATATATATATTTAGAAAATAAAAAAAAAGACTGAAGTTGGATTAGTACAAATTTGGATCGAAGTTGATCAAGCAATAACGCAATGCTCCACTCAAATTTGGACCTTATTACGCCGTTAACCACTCTTCTTCTTAGTAGAGATGTCAATTGGTCTCTAAAACGATGGGTTGTCCAATCCAAATTTTGACTGGTTTTAGTCATTATCAAATTTAAAATGGTCAAATGGATCTAAAACCAATTTAGCCCATTGATATATGGTCCAAACTAATTTGGACGTGGACTGTCCAATAACCCTAAAAAATTAGGGTTTTTACAATTTGGGGGAAACTTTTTTTTCTTCATTTCTTCTCTCTTTCTCCTCTTTCTCTCTCAGCCTCTCAGGCGATAATCGATTCTAAGTTTCTCTCTCAGGCGATAATCAATTTCAAATCATCATTCATCTCGTCAATCGTCATCAAGCATCTCCTCTGCGGCTCTGCTTCTCGTGATCTGAAGCTTGGAGCTTCAATCAGATCTGAAGCTCTACTTTGCGAACTTTTGAAAAGGTAAATTTTGTGGGTTTACTCTAATTCGTAATTACTGGGTTTGTGGGTTTTACTCTAATTACTCTAATTACTGGGTTTGTGATGTTGATTTTGTTTTTTGTTCATGAATCATGATGTTTCATGTAACTAGATAACTCAAATTCGAGTCTCCTTGAGTTCATTGTTTCTGTTGGCATCATTGTCTCACGTTTATTTTTTTCATGTCCACAGATGGACAAATCACTGAGCTTGTGTGATGATAACTACATCGTGAGTGATACTGAATGGGATCAACATATGCTGGAAGAAGAAAACAATCTGGTGGAAGATGAAAACAATCCGGTGAAAGATGAAAACAATCCGGTGGAAGATGAATCTCTCATGGGTGAATCATCTCATGCTCAAGTGAAAAGAGGTAAACGTAGACATTCAAGGTGTTGGAAAAATTTCACTATAATTGGAGAGAAAGATAAAGATTTAGTATGGATTTATAACTTATTTATGGATTTAGTATGGATTTATAACTTATGTATGGATTTATAACTTATTTATGGATTTAGTATGAACTTTTGAGTGTTAATGATGAATTTATAAGTTTAATCTTAAGAATAAGTATTTGATGAGTTTATGTATAATCTGGACCCCATGGACAACCCAATTGGTCATGGTCCTATTTGGTTTAGACATATTTGGACATGGTTTTATTTGGGCTTAAACCATGAATGTCCAAAAAATGGAGGTGTCCAATTGGACAGACCCATTTGGACATGGTCAGCCCAATTGACATCCCTACTCGTTAGTGACAAAACGACATCGTTTTGATGAAAATTTTAATTCGAGAAAATGTCATTTGAACCATAAACTTTTAAATTAAAGTTATTTAAACCATGAATTTTCAAATCTGGATCATTTAAACCATGGATTTAGTGATATTTTTTAGACATCAAAAGTACATTGCTCATATATGATTCTGATTCTTTTTGTTCGAACTTATTTGATTAGGTGTTGTTTGTTTACTAAAATGTGTTTGGTATTGTTGTTGTAGAAGAGCCAGACGATGAGTCAAAACTCTGTCTTTGATCCTACCCTTCAAGAAATTATTAAAGAGATTAGACCTACGCGAGCAGATTGGGATGCGAGGATCCAAGTGATTAATCGGTTGTGTGGCGTCGTACAATATGTAGACTGTTTAAGAGGTGAGGTGTTGATGCACACTTTTATGCTTCTTCTAATTTATATCATTTTTCATGGGTATCTGTGTGATTATTGTGATAATGGGAAATGAAAATGAGATAGTTAGAGCTTTCAGTTAAGGTAATCTCATTCACTATTGTGATAATGGGAAATGAAAATGAGATAGCTAAATTTGTTCAATGCTGTTAATCTTTCCCATTCACTATTCTTGTTATGTAACCAAAATGATTTCATCTGATACTTTGACATATACTAGAATGAAACTCTCCCATATTTATCTGCTTCTGGTATACATTGTTAGGTGCTACTGTTCAACCATTTGGATCATTTGTGTCAAATCTCTTCACACAATGGGGAGACTTAGATATCTTTGTTGACCTATACAGCAGTTCTTCCATCAATAAAAAGAGCCGAACGCAGAAGTAGATTTTAGTTTACAAGTTTTGAAGTAGATTTTAGTTTTAGTTTTTCTAAAAATCTAATTTATTGTCATTCAAGATTTTATAAAATTGGTTTCCCTAAAAAATAGGAAATCTAGTTTTTGGGAGATTTTATAAGAAAAACCAAAAACCATCTTTTAGTAGTTTTTGTAATCGTGAGTGTTATTCTTTCATTTTGAATTTTTATTATTATTTTAAAAAATGTTTTAAACTTTTTAGCAAAAACCAAAAACCAAATATTTAGAAACCAAAAACTAAAATCTAAAAACCAAAAGCTAAAAAAACCAATTTTAAAAACTCATTCCATTCATGGCCTTAAAAAATGTTTTTTCAATTGAGCATGCATGTTTGATTTTCCAAAAAAAAAAAATCTACAAAATTAAGAGAAGCTAAAATCATTTTTCTTCTTCATAATTGTATGCAATTTGCATAATTAAAATATATTCGAACTCACGGTCACAGAAATTGAATGGACTTACAAAAAACAAAATTTTGAACTATGACTTATAAAAAAAAAGATTGTAATGTTGTACAAGTTATTTATCTGAAGTAGTTTCTAGTTAAGATCATAAACTCAAATGTATACCCATATATTTAGTGATAATGTAAATTTTCTTAATTAAGATATTGACATTACCAAACAATCAAACATATTTTCTTAATTCTTCTATAATTAATATTTTCATGCATTTCATACTTCTATAATCATTTTGACTATATCATCTCGACGGTCTCCCAATATAAATAATGGACCAAATTTTTGTGATTAGCGCTTGCTTACTCCACATTCATTAAACAACAACTTCTCCAATGAGCAATGAGAAGAATTAATCCAGACTCACTATATCAAAAGCAAATTATAGCATCATTGCATAAGGTAATGTGTTAATTTTGAAACTAAATTTTATTGGGTGTTCTTACTAAGAGGTTGACATTATTCTGATTCCAGGTGATAGTGTTACAGGGGGAGGAAATTAAATAACTGAGAAGTGATATGAAGAAACAAGATCAGAAGATAGAAATTAGTCAAATTACTCTGTAGGACAATGATGGATGTAGAAAATTATTTACTATGGGGCACATTGATTTTTTTTTTCTCAAAAAATATCACACCTATCAAAATATAAATATTATAATTAAATATATTGTTCATCAATACATATAAATTGCTCGTGTATAATTTATACAGATTTATAATTTTGTAGTTCAAGTCCATACAAAATAATCATTTTTGCAAATATTTCATAAAATTTTAATCATTTAATGAAGAAATGTAAAAATATATTAAAAACTGACTAGTGAGGAAATAAGTTGGAACTTGAAATTAAATGAAGAAATTATCAAATTGGTTTTTATGGTGACGTATTTAGTAATAAATTATGGTTCATGGTGGGAAAAAAAAAGACAATAGGGAACTCACAAGGCTTGGGTATAGAGGCATATAATGTGGAAGAACGTATAACCAATACTGCTACGGTATAATAAGTAATAACTAAATTGTTCTATATACTAAACAATATAGGAAAAAAAATTCAGACTAGAATTTGTTTCATTTTTCTTTAATACTATATTTGGTGAGTGTTATGTTATGTGTTATTGTTGTTGTTGCCCCCTACAGCTTTAAGCATATTTTAAAGTAGAGTGTATAGATTTGATTGCAAAGACTCATCAATATATATGTTTTGGGGGTTCAAGAAGAAGAGGAAACGTGGAAATGAAAGATCCATGATATAAAGAACCCAAAAACCATACAAGCTAACACTAAATTCACCACTCTCTGTGGCTGCCACCTATTCTCCACCGCCCCAGTGTCCTCGCTGTTTCGCAACTCTCTCTCTTCCATCGTTGTTGACCCAACCATTTCGTTCGCACCGCCCACGTTTCGGGCTACCGATTGGCAAATCTCGCATACTCTGTTTCAATAAACATATATATGTTGTATCTTGTATGTTAATTTTCTATAAAGTAAACAAAACTCTTGGGGTGCATAATTAGCAACTAACTCACAAAAACTTACGTGCTTAAATTAATGGCTCATAATTCTTTACCAAATAAGAGAACAAATGAAGGTATTTTAACCGTGAATTTTGAGTGGTGTTTACCTACAACCAAGTTAAAAATACATTGAAAAAAAGAAGAAAACATTTTAAGTTAATACCTCTAGCTAAAGAACTTACGCTTCACATATGCCAAAATTTTCAAAAGTTTGACAAATTTCTTAAATCGAAAATTAATTATTAGAGAATAAGTCAATAAAATTATACACAAAAATAAGATAACGAAAACGTCCTAAAAAAAAAACAAGAACTCCTAAGAATCCTAACAAGAATTATGATCAAAGTTAATCAAAACCCATAACTCGAAAATTCGAGAAAATAATTAAAAATAAAGTAGGTTTAATATAATTACTTGTCGCCTTTGATCTTGAACCAAGTCTCAGCGCATTGTCTATGAGCAACAGCCAAATCTTCTTTACACGAACACCCTAACTCAATCGCACCTCCACCGCTCGTTTCCACTCCCAAATGACATATACGACAATCTTTCTCCGGTGGCGCCGTCGCATCATTATCATCACCATCGTCTATCTCCGAAGAAGAACTCATCACGGACGACACTTTCCTCGACTGATCTCCTTCGTATTCGTACGATCCTCCAGTCGTCGAATAGAAGTAAGAGTAGCATGACGTCACGTCTTCCCCGTCTGAATAATAAACGCTGGCGTCACTTCCGTCCAATGACCTCCGGTGGTGATATCCAAAAGCTCCCCCTTGTTCTAAATCGATGTCTGTCATTGTGTTTTTTTTGGTCTACAGTCAATACAAAACTGAAGAAGGAATTTAAAGAAGTGGGGGTTTTTGTGGATTTGGTGATATCTAACCAACAAAAGAAGATTATATTATTTACTGAGAAGTAAGAGATTGTAGGAGGAGTGAGTAATAGTAGTGGTGGAGCAGAGGAGTAAGCTAAAGAAACATAAGTGAAAGTGAAAACTATGACTATAAATTAAGGAAGAAGATATTAAATAGTTAAAAGCAAAGAGAAAAAGAAAAGAGAACCCCAACTGTTTATCTCTCATGAGCAGCTTGTACCAAATTTAAGGGATTTGTTTGTTACGAGTTAGAGATTCTTCTATACGTTCGACGGTATTACAACGTTTAAGCGTCTCGATTACACCCGTATCCAACGGTTCATATTGCGTGATCGTCGTAATTTGTATAACGAGAAATTACATAAGTTTATGGAAAACCCGATTCGGTCCTTGAAAGAAGAATAAAAATAGAAATCGTATAGGGGTAGTTATGTCATTACATTGTGAAGTTTCTTGTTTTGGATACACTTTTGACTCATTCCCGCCTCCGATCGATTTAATCACGGCCATTTTTTTTTTTTTTGTTGTTGTCTTTTGATTTTTCATCGATGGTACTATTGGCAAAATTTATGGTTTGAAAACTTTACGTACTCTCCGGTTTTGAGTCATCTTTTTGTAGGACTTTGTTGTCCTCTTTTTCTTGGAGTAACACCATAAATAACTCTAGATTTTGAATTGAACAGTTTCACCAATCTTGATTTACCATAACTTTTTTACCAAAGAAATGTTTGAAAATATTTACTCCGATGATGATCCTCTTATTCACGAAAATTATTAACGTGTTTTCAAGAAAGAAAAAAAAAACAAATGATCGTAGTCATTACTGTTTTGTAATTTTCCTCAACGCTCGTCGGCAACTTTAATGTCGATCTATTACGCCAAACACTTTTGAGAAACGAGATATGATGATGGCCTTTGCGTTTGTGTGTACACTATAAATATCATATGCATATATTTCCAAAAAATTTATATCACTCTCAGTTTCTATTGATTTTGTTTTTGGTCCTCATTCTCATCCTCAATAGACACTTCATCCACAAGTGGATTTGTCACAACATTATGAAGGCCATGCCACGAAGTTAAACGGTGGAGCTATGTTTATTTTACCAATAAAAAAGAGCTGTATAGTATTTGATTGATGTTACTAGCTTAGCTACCCAAGAAAACAGAGATACTATAAAACTTTTTTAGATTAAAATTTTATATTTTATGAGGAAGAAAGATATTTCAAACAAGCAAGGAATAACTATTTATTCGTAAAGCCATACAAATTAAAACTAAAAAGAAATAGGAATCTCATTTTCCACGTCAAAATGTTGAACCACCAAAGGAATAAAAGAAACAAAGAAACAAAAAGGGTAAAACGAATTTTGATGGCAAAAATAAAATAAATTAAGAAAACAACAGTTTATCAAATTGGTGGGTCTAGTTCTAATGACAAGACATACCTATTCTTTGTTTCATTTGAATCTTTATATTTGGAGTTTTCTTCTATCAAAATGACAAGATATTTTAAATAAATAAGTTCGTTATCTTTTCAAGAGAGGAGATGAGATATGTACTAACTCCTCCAATTCATGAAACTAAGCATGTTGAATATATGGGAACTAGTATAATCACCAAGCTCTAACGATTTGTTATTCATATTCATGTTCTAACAAACAACATCGATATATTTTCCTAGTAAATATGTTTGAATCCCTAAAAACATTCATTCAACACTTTATGAAATCTATAACTCTAAATGTGAAAAAAAAACTTTAGTGCATACATCTTGTAACTAGGACTCATGAAGGTTATGGATCACCTCGTGCGAGTGTTACTCATATATTCTGCCGGATCTGCCCAATTCCTTTTCTCTTTTTTGCTTTGACTCTTTATGTTTTGTTTGTTAATAAACATCGAAAAGGACAACACAAGTAGTTGCTCTGTCTCAACAGTTTCATGTTCAAAACTGGAAAAGTTGTTAAAACAAGACCAGAAACTGGAAATATTTGAATGATATGTGTTGTTCAACAGAAACATTTGGCTGGTGGCCCAAATTAGGTGGACAGAACAAAAAAGTGGAGAAGTACTCTTGGTTTGATTCAGATAGTTTTGGTGGTAAATCAAATAGAGACATGAATTGTAAAATAATAACAAGTTACTTCTACTTTTATGGATAGTCGTCATGTAGAGTATTGAGCTACCAAAACTAATCTAACTTAGAGGAAATAATTTATAGTTTACATAACTTACATTTAGAACTATCTAGGAGCTAACCAAAGGGCTACTACATTCTCACAATACATCCGGAAAAGATCTAAGTTGGAGCTCTCAAGACATATACATAAGCGTGGTTAGGTGGACATGGACACTCGAATCAGTCAATTGTGACTCTCTCTATGCAATTCTTGGCTGCATATAGAAGAAATTGTCATGTCAGGAAAAAAAGATACATGATTGAGATCTCTAGTATGGTTATATGATCACAGTGAGAATGGGCAATTACCAGGACTTAAGATTCGTAAGCATTTTGTTATAGACTTCACAGTAGTCATGGAGTCAGATCCTGCAAATTGAAACAGTAAGAGTTTATCACTGTGAACAGCTATGGCATTCTATATCTAATATATGAAGTGAAGACAGGACTCTAAACCCACCTTGTGTGTTCATGTCTTTCCCTTGTGTCATTTCTGTTACTGTTGATGTATACTCTGATACAACCTGGTCAGGCTCTAGATTCGTGTTTCTTGATTCAGGAGATGACCTGTGATTCAGAATTGGATCTAATAGGTAAATGGCAGAGCAGATAGTTAAAATTTTCAGACGGTATAGTAAGCCAAAGAGAAGAATATATACCCTGAAGCACTCTCTATGTGGAAATTAGATGGTTGTGGAAGGCAAGGGTCTAGCATTCCTTCACAACCAAGATCGAAATCAACTAGTAGCTCTGAAAATGAAAAGTCTTCACTGAGAAGATCTATGTTGGAAAAATCTATGTCAAACAAATCAGCTTCTGCTTCAGAGCCAGATGAGGAAGTTGAAACCATATCAGCAGTAACAGGTGCATCTAAGTGCATTGTGGCTTCAGTGTCATCGAAGTTGAGCCTTCCTTTCACATGATCTCTTTTACTCGACATTTTCAGATTAGACTTCACAGGCGAAAAAGAAGAAACCATATGGCTCCTTTCCACTGTATAAGAACCAATTTGTTTGAGAGGACTGACTGTGATTCTCTCCTTGGTAACAATTGTGCAGTTTGTAGGAGTAACTTCTTGCTGGGGACTGACAGACCTATCACTTTGATTAGATGCTTGCTTTTGCGGTGTCCTCGGACAAGCTGAACTGGTCGGAGGAGACAACATGTCTGATTTGTTAAACAAACACTTTGCCACACTTGGCATAAGATCAGACGACTTATTAGCTACACCGTTGTTCACAGGCATTTGTATTTCAGATGATGTTTGAAACGTCAAGTAATTAGCCACCACCTTATCAGCTTGTTGGAGCTTTTTCACCCCTGAATTAAGAAAAAAGAAGAGACAAAACAAGTTTAAGGATTATGAAGACTTAAAAGGTATCATCATCATCATCACATCAATGAAGTATATAAAAAGAATAAACTGCAGCAAAACTACCTTTCCTAGAAACAGAAGGAGCTCCAAGAGAAACCTCAGGACTCTTTCGCTTTTTGGTAGTAGACTGACTTAAACAAGGTGCAGTGAAACTCCCAACTCTTTTGTTTCCTGGTAATGATACTGGCATTATTACATTAGCTGTGTTGTACACAGTGCATCCTGTAAAACAAGAACATGTCATTAGCTCCACAAAAAAAACATCCAGATTCCAGAAACATCAGCCAATATACAAAATCTACCCATTAGCAAATTTGGTTACCAAGTCTGTAATCTATGTCATAACCAATGATATAACTAAAGTAGCAGCTCAAACAGCTTCAATATCAAAATCAGAGCTCAAGTAGCAATCAAGTTCAACACAAACTAAAGACAGTAATGATGATTCCAATTTAATTCCAGAATTAAACCAAAAGCAGCAAGTAATCTTCAATTTACCTGAAGAAGAGACACCAAAGTTGTTGTTCTGTTTAGAAGTCGAAGCAGCAACCACTTGGATATCCGCCGGAGGAGGAGGAGGAGGTGAAGCGACGGTGGAGTTATAAGCATTCATCACATCCTGCATCCCATTCAACAGATTCTGAACACGAGATTTCTCTTGATCCAGTTTCGATTTCTCCTGATCTATCATCATCTTCTCCTTCTTGAGAAGGATGTATTCGTTTAAAATCTCATTCAGAGGTAACAAACTGTTCGGAACCTAAACGAAATCGAAAAGAAAGAAAAAAAGAAAAAAACTGTAAGACTCACTCAACTAATAGATGAATCAAATTAGAGAAATTGAAAGATTAAATTATCGAGGTGGTGCTTACTTCGCGAACAGGAGAGTTAGAGATGAGAGAAGAAGCTTCAGATCTGAAAAGGGAACGGGTTTTTGAGAAGCGATTATCGCAAAGGTATCGATCGACGAGGAACGCGACTTGAATCGGAGTTACTTCACCGTTGCCTATTACACGCTCTGAAGCCTTGGATCTGTTTGATTTCGCCATTTCTCCGAAACGCTTAAAGATTGTGAATGCGAAGGAGAGTGAGAGAGAGATTAGAAGAAGAAGAAGAAGAAGAAGAAGGTGAAAAGGAGGAGGGAGCGGGAGATTTTGGAACGGTTTAATTCGATTTTGCCGGGAGATTTCTTGTGGCGGGTGAAGCTAAATTTTTTCTGTTATAAGGGCCAACAATTGGAAAAAAAACCATTTATGTTCACTGAACCGTTCGATTTTACTGTACTGGACCGTTCGGTTTGGGCTGGTTCGTTTGTAACTATTTTCCAATCGTTTGATTAAAAACCTAGTGAAATTAAATTAATCGGTCAATTTAATGTCAAAATTCCGGTCAGTTCCGGAGAAGTAGAAGAACATGTCATGTGTTCGAACCCACCTTGTGAGATTCATCAGTTTTTTTAAATATAAGGCTTTCTTTTGTGTGTGTTGTAGCCTGTAAAGCTCTTGCTGTGTGGCTTTCAAAGTATCACGGCCGGTTCTGCTGACAAGGGTAACTAAAGGCCTTAAAATGAGTCAAAAGTATTTATAGATTAGATCATATGCTTTGATGTTCCGAGTACGGTTACAATTCTTCTGTTAAGAATTGCATCAACCGAGCTTTGTTAAGTTTTTTTTGTTTATCTTTTAAAAGTCGCTAAATCATATTATTAAGCCATTATTATTCTCATGAATGTTCAGTTTTTTATCTTTCAAAAGTTGCTAAATATATTTACCCCATTATTCTTATGAATGCGTAGCAATTTAAGTCTGAAACTTATTTATAATTCAATCTTATGTCCAAAAATAATCGTACAAGGAGAAATCAAAACCCAAACCAAGATTAAGAACTAAAACAACGACATATCAACTGAATTAGGCTAAGACTAATAATCAGATCTCAGCGTTTTCTGTTTAGTGTCTGCAACTCTTGTTTAAGAGATTTTAAGATAGATAACGCAGTATTTTCAATTGACATCATCGATCTGACTCTAACAATCCAACTAAAACACAAACAAGGGATTTAAAAACAATTGGATCTCAGCTTTTTATTGTTTTTCTTCAAAATCCTTAAGAGGAGATTTGCAGAAAGATAACGCAGTATTTTAAACTAACAAATCATCGATCCAATCCTAAAACAAAATCAAACCAAATACAAAACACAATCCAAACATTGAATCATCATCATCAAAGACACAAAAACAAACCAAAAAAAAAAAAGAGCATCTCAGAAGTTGAAAACCCCATTTGTTTCTTCACTAGCAATCAAAGTGCAAGGATAACAATTTTTTCGTGGATTCATCACCGATGCTCACTCAACTACAACAATAAAAAAACCTAGAAATCCCAATAGAAAAACTAAGATCGAACTAGAAAAAAAAAAAATCAATCCACAAATAGCTTATAAATCAGAGACGAACGAAAGAGTAGGTCAAATCGCCGTACGAATTTCTCAGATTCAACGAAACTAGGTCGAGAACAATTTATATATAAGACGCCGAGAAAAAAAAAAAAAAAGGGAAAACAAAAAATAGCCCTACTCTTCTGTTTGGTAACAGATATATTACTAATTCTTAAACACGGAAAGGATACGCTATCCTTTAAAACGCTAACTGCGTGCCGTTTTCCAAAACATACGTGTCGTTTTTTTTAACCCACCGAGAAAGAAATAGTCTCTCAGCTTTGTCGTGGAACCAGAACCTCCACGTAACGAAATGTAAAATCTCTCAAGTCTGAACCACACAACACAGAAACGTGTCAAACTACTTCTGTAAAATTTAGTCATAGAGCAAGTTAGTAAACCATGACTCGTCTCTGATTTGAGTTATATCAAAAAAATTGTATCTTCTTCTATAAGTAAACTGAAATATTTTTATATACACAAACCTTATCAGATAAATGCTAACCACACGTTTGCCTTTAGTAACCGAAAGAACAAAACTGATAAATACTTCTTCTATGGGAATTGTTTCTGGTAAAACTTACATAATGGGTATGGTTTTTGGTAAAATCGTTGTCGAGACTCCCAAATACACGGTGACTAAATCCGGCGACGGTTACGAGATCCGTGAATATCCACCGGCGGTTGCGGCGGAGGTTACGTACGACGCGTCGGAGTTTAAAGGTGATAAAGACGGAGGCTTTCAGGTTCTGGCTAAGTACATAGGCGTATTTGGCAAACCGGAGAACGAGAAGCCGGAGACGATTGCTATGACTGCTCCGGTGATCACGAAGGAAGGTGAGAAGATTGCGATGACTGCTCCTGTGATCACCAAGGAGAGTGAGAAGATTGAGATGACTTCTCCGGTGGTGACTAAGGAGGAAGGTGGTGGAGGAGGAGGGAAGACGAAGATGGTTACGATGCAGTTTTTGTTGCCGTCTAAGTACACGAAGGCGGAGGAGGCGCCGCGTCCGACGGATGAGAGGGTTGTGATTAGGGAGGAAGGTGGGAGGAAGTACGGTGTGGTTAAGTTCAGTGGTACGACGTCGGAGAGTGTGGTTAGTGATAAGGTGAAGAAGCTTACGAGTGATCTTGAGAAAGATGGGTTTAAGATCACAGGCGATTTCGTTCTTGCTAGGTATAATCCTCCATGGACGTTACCACCGTTCAGGACCAATGAGGTCATGATTCCCGTTGAATGATATATGATCCAAAGTGTTGAGCTTTTGTTCTTAAAGAAGTTGTTGTTTCACTTTGTGCGTTTGTAGTTAAAAGAAGCATAACAATAATGTATACAATGTAACCTTTTGGTTTTGAATTTCCTTTAGAATGAGTGAATCAAACAAGAAACTGCTTAATCTTTAGCAAGGGACAAGAAGAACTTGCAGAAATGTTGTGGATTGAAAAATTTATTCAAAAAGTGGGTTTTGATCATATTAACCGGAGAAAAGCTTAAAGACAATGACAATTAAGTTAAAGAGCATGAGAGGAAGCCTCATGTAATGGCAGGCGTGGATGAGACCGATGATTTGGCCTTTGAGAGAGTTTCTTTTCCCAGTTTGGTGGAGCTCTGCAAGTGTCCATCCTTTGGGAGCTAGAAAACGGTCTTCGTTGAGGATAGCCAATGCATTTGCAAATAGCAACAATCCTTCCATCAGCGTCCAGAAGCCCATGATTATTCTGTGGAAAATGATTGAAAACAATCAGAAACTATGCATACAATTGTGATACTATATACAAGTAGTCATGTATGAGCAACTGCAGTGATTTTGAATATTTGGTGTTCTGAAAGATACAGAGAAGAAAGCCACACGAATGTAGCAGGAAAAATCTTTGAATCTAACACATTAATAATGAACAAGAACCAATTGCAATACTACTACTACTATAAAGCTCAACAGTGATCTCGGCAGGTCCTAGTTTTCATTGTTTGGTATCTTGAAATCTAAAACTATGTTTCTAGTGTTCCAATGTTGTCTAACGATTGCGCCCATTACCATCATACCAACTACCAAGTAACACAATCCTCAAGAGGGAAGTAGAATCACATAAAGCAACTCCAAAATAGCAAGAAAGCTAAGAAAACTTGACATGGTTATCTCATGGGAATAGGTTTAACATTGTGAAACCAATAACTAAAAAAAAACTGGATAATCATGTTCATTGTTCAATAGCTGAATCAAGCGAGATTGGAAGTTATCACAGTAGATTAACAAGACCTCATATCTAATACTTAGACCAAGAGAAATGTGAAAAACGCAATAAGAGGCTTTAAGCAAATGCCTACCCGAGTTAAGGAAGTTTAGCTCAAAGTCTTTGATAGAAACTCGTGAACCTAAGAATAACTGCAGAAAACGAATAAAACAGATTCCAATGATCATCAGTTTCACTTCCTTATAAGACAAATGATATTAGATGCAGAGTAATCCAAATCCTGTTCTAGATAAGAGAGAGGCTCACACAATCGTAAGTATAGTTTTCGATCGAAAGATCCAAGATTTCTAATAAATTCAATCGAACTGATTGATTGATCGATATCCCTAAAGATATAAACCCCAAATCTAGCAATTAGCTTAACCAGTATCGAGGAACGATTTCAAACCCAATAAAAAAGATCGAGTTTTTTTTTTGTCCCACCAAATGACTCATTGAAAGGCTCAATAAAATGAGCAGTTGAAGAGACAGAGAGAGAGATAGAGAGAAGTGGAGGAAGAAGGAGATTACTTACAGGTGAGATGAGATGAGATGAGTATTGGAGAAATCTTGTTGAAAAGACGAAGCTTGCGATCTGTTTCTAACTTGAACCATCAAATTCATCTCTCAATGAACCAAAAAAAAAAAAAAGCAGAACCGGGTTGACCCGGTACAACTCTATTCGGGTCAGAACCCGACCACATGGCTTCAGTGAAAAGAAAAAGTTTTTAAATACAGTCCTATTGGCTCTTACTTATCATGCTGACTAAATCCAGTCCTATTGGCAATCAACATAGAAGCTCTGAGAATCTTCTTATAACAACAATGAGATGAAAGAATACTGCTGTTGTACACAAATCATGCTGCTTTTTTGAAAGGAACAATCAAAAATCTCTATTGGGATTTTTTTTTACTTTTCTTTCTACTAATCAGCTGTTCTGAAGAGATACACAGAGGGAAAAAAATGCTATATATCTTTGATGTTCCTGTATGGTGGAATCAATTCTACACATTTTGTAGAGGATATTCTTGGAAGAATTTGTCTTCTTCTTTTTTCCTATATTGTACAAGAAGGCTACAACAAAAAAGGGTTTTGAATCAATATGTGTTTGTATTGTGTTTCACTGTGTCTTCTATCTTCAAGCACTCTTTTTCCATCTATCTGACTCTCCTGATGATTTCCAAACTTGCTCAGGCTGGGACTTTTCACATATGCAATCTGGTTGTGGGTTTGCATAGAAGTTTTCTTCTAGCCGAGGGAATTCACCGGGAAGTCTTGCATAAGGAGCTCCTATCCTGCCATTATGTAATCTCTTCACCTCTGAAGAAAACTCATCCCAAGACATGATACCTTCGTCTAAATGATCTATTAGTCTCACAAAATTTAACCTGCCATTCACATTAGACTCCATATCAGTCAAAAGTTCCAAAATAAAAAAAAAGGCAACTGCAAAAGGAATGATAATGATTGATTCAAACCTGTCTGGATTGATAGTCTTCTTAAACCCTTCAAATCTACGGTGCCCTTGTACAGCCTTAGCCATGTTCCCATCATATGTATATACAAAAACATCGCTTTCAAGTGCTACAATGTAATCCAACGCAGCCAGGCGATTCTGGTATGGTTTAAAGGGTTCTAACTCTTCTTCAGTTGCTAATGTTGAATGAGCAAAGACGTTTGGGTACTCTTCTCTGAAAGCATCCATACTGTTTCCTCCATAGATTTCACCAGCAACTATGTATACATTCGTTGAGGATGGATATCCCATTGCCTTCAGAAATATGGCTGCTTCTCGAGGAGACATCGGGCAACCGCCTTGGATCCGTCTCTCTCTGCTGTCAATCTCTTTCTCCTTCCAATGTTTAACATTGTACCTCATGATTCTCAGCTCTTCAGCTTCTCCAGCTGTGAGGTTGTGGCTGCAGCCTGTAAAGGCAAGCATATCTTTCTCGTATCTGCATTTCAAATTCTCATTTTTCAACCACCTTGTGTGAAAAAATGAAACTGAGGGCTGCATAAAGAAAGAAACATCACAGTACCTTAAGTGCAGAGCAATGAAAGGTTCACTGTTGTTACGTAACCGGTTAACCAAAACTTTCCCTAAATCCTCAATCTCTCTGGAGTACCCTAATGCTTGGTAATTAGCAAGGCATCTCAACCGTTGGATTGATGGTGGCAAGCCATTGTTGGCTAGGCGTGAATCAGTGTGTGTGAACTTTATCACCTTATGTTTTTTCAAGAGCGGTAACATCTCGCTTCTGTAGTAACTAGCCTGCGTAATGCACAAAACTTTTAACCACACAAAAAGCCGCTGAACCCCCGTTTATGGAAATGGTAGAAACAAGGAGCACAGACCTTGGACCAAGAAACAGGAGCCTTGAGGAGAGGTCTCATGGCTGCATATCGTGGAGGTAAGTACTCGACAATGTCAACATCATCTTTCAATACGTTCATGAAGTGTCTCCAGTCAAAAATGTCTTTGAAAGTACTGCAAATCACAAATAATTAACTCTTCAAAATTCCACTTATTTTCTTGGAGAATATCTTGGTTGTGTAGGGAGTAAATAAGATAAAAACCTTGGGTCAGTCCAGAAAGATTCATGGTCGAGGAGAGGAAGAACAAGAGTTGCATTCATAATCTTTGCTGCAGCAACCATGTCACATATCTGCATTTCAGTTGAAAAAAAAAACAATAGAGAAAGATAAGTAAACACCAGAGATCAAATATGTGTAAAACATACTTTCACATGAACTCTCACTCACCCCAGTTCTCATCTGATTCAATCCGCCGTTCGAGTGTACTAAAAGATAGCCGTTGGTTTTCCTACGCAGCCCTGAAATCAAACAAACATTTCAGAAAACTAGAAAACTGCAACTCTTGTATAAAGAAAGAATCAGGAAATGCAAGTTAACTGTCTTTACTTGAACGGTTCTTCGGACGTGACACACACTGGTGATAATTTTCGCTTTCAGGTTTCTGCCATATTTCCGGAATCTATAAAATCGCCAAATCATTGGAAAATCAAGTCAAAACATATAAATGAGTGTGTGGTTTCATACGTTGCAGAAACAACCAAAGTTAATAAATCTAAAGTCAAAAGTTCATAAATTTCAATCATCCCAACAACAAATGCATTGTTTTGGAATTTACACCGTTCCAAAAAAAACCCAAAAGGAGTTTACATTAAAGATCATTCCTTTTTAGTATTGACACAATCCACCAGATTTGACACAAAGGAACAAAATCTCAGGGCTTTTAGATTTGATTATTAATAAATAATGCATTCCAGCAACACATAGTCGAAGGTCAATGGGAAACTGTAGAAAGTGGTAATCCATACCAAACTAAAAAGGCTGCTCAATATCCAATTTTGACTAATTCCTCGTCAAATTCATTATTAACGAATCTCAGAAATTATGCAAAAACGAATTTTAATTGGTAAAAGCTAATATGATTCGTTTTAGTTTAATGATTTAATCCTACCCCACTTTTTCTATTTGGAAATTTTCCCGAGAAAAAGACAGAAAAAACAAACAAAGCGCCAATTTCCGTTAAAAATCCAATCTTTGACCCCAAAAAAAACTCTTCAACGGAATTAGAAAACAGAGGAAAAAAATTAGCAACAAAACGCTTTCTGGGTTTTTGATCAGAAAGCTCAAAACTTTTTCAGGAAAAATAAATAAAAAAACTGATCAAATGACGAAACTAATGTTTCAAATTCATAAGAATCTGAAATGCGTATAGCTTAAAGCTTTGATTTTTATTTTTTATTTTTATTTTTTTTGTCAAGGAAGAAAGAAACATACGGGAAGCTTTTCAACGACGACGTTCTCCGTCATTGCACGTTGAGCCATTGACCAATCTTCGTGTAACGCCCGTACGACAACGAGCTCATTCAAATCTCTCCGGTGCGCGTGGTCAACGACGCGCCCGCTCATGAGAGAGACTCTAAGGAAGAGAGAAGCGACGACGAGGATCATGAGAAGGCCCAAGATCCGACGACCCATGTTTCTCCCGGAACAAAAGAACCAACCTTGACCCACCACAGCCGTTGATCCGCCACCGTCGCATAGAAACGGTAACCGTAGTTTACGTAGGAGAAGGTACCGAATCGTCGGGTGGTGATGGTGGTAGTGATGATAATCGTGGTGGTAGTGGGATCCGCTAGAGGAGGAACCAATTGAGGAAGGTGAGGAACACGCGCCGCCTTGTAAACCGGCTTCTCCGTCGTCTAAATCAGGGGAGACGGAGATGTTGACAGTGTTGTTGTTGTTGCAGTAATCGGAGGAAATGGAGGGTCGTTCGGAGGTTGTTTCTAAGGAATCTCCGACACGGCGGCGTGTGGTGGTTGTTGGGGCAGTGATTGGTGCAACGGCCAAAGGGCTTGCACCGGCCGCCGACATATCGCCGCCTGAGAAAGCAAAATCAATCTCCGGGAAAGCGCCAAATTGGAAAAAGGATTGATTTTTTTTTTTTAAGAGAGAGAGAGAGAAAAAAAGTTGGTTTATTTTTTTTGTTTTTGGTTTGTTTAATAAGTTCGTTGGTGTGTTATTTTGATTTTAGGAGGGTGTTTAGTAGTGGTTGGGCATGTTATGGTTTTATTTTGGGGTTTCTGTATTAGCCACCGTGAGATTCGGCTATAAGCTGTGAGAGGTGTCTAAACTTTTTTTTTTTCTTCTAATCTCTCTGTTTTGGTGAGTTTGTGTATTTATATATAGTTTAGATTTATGTTATGTATGTATGTGTGTGTGGACCTTTTGCTAATCATTTATTTTTTTTGGTTGATTTTACATTCTTTTAAAAATTATGGTGTGTTGGGTAATTCCCAAATGCGAACATCTTATTTTGATAAATCTCAAAAGATCAACTTTAATAACTTTAATGTAGTATAAATCTTAATAAGATATTAGTTTTTAGGATATAACAAAACTGAATTATGGGCTACTTTACAAAATATACAAATGTTTATAGTATGTTGTATCACATTGGTTAAATTCATCTGATTAATGTATTTCCAGGTTTGAAGGCCGATTGAAAATAAATACAAATCTTAATGGTGGAATGTAATTATGCAAGTAACTTACCAACTAAAAAGAAAAAAACAAACTGTAATGTTTACCAAAACATGAAAATGCATAATTTTTGTTTTCACCTAAAAAAAATGTAAGTGAAAATTCATTACAAAACATAGTTGTTTATTTATGACAATTGGTTGAGAATTTATGTTTCTTTATCTTACATATGTAAAAAATTTAACAATTGTAAAGTAAGAAAAGAATTGTTTACTAATATTTAAAGAATTTACAAACTTCTTAACAAAATTTTAATATATTTTTAATATTTCTATGTTTTTATCGAATACAATTTAGGCTATATTAAAATTCATTAAAAATATTTAGCTTATCCAAAATATAAGTGTATATTGGTAAAGTAGTATTACATTTATGCAAAATATATCCAACCACACAACTTAAAAATAGTAATTTCATCATGTGATATTTTGTTATGCATTTTTAATACTACTAAAATGTCATTTTGGAATCATGTTATGTTTACCAATGGAAGTCTAAGTATAGAGAACACTAAACTGGTCACAATCCTTTGATCTAATACAATTTGTTTACACTCCAAGAAATTGTAATAATACAGCTCATGTCTTAGCAAAATTTGGATGTACTACACAACCTTTTTATTCAGCACTAGAATTAGACCCATGCTAGAGCACGGGTTAACATTTATTTTATTTATTTTATAATTTTTATTTAAAGTGTTATATATATATGATTGTTTTATTTGTTTAAATTTTTTTTTCTTTGCTCAAACACTATGCAATGAAATCATATGTTGAATATAACTTATGAAAATAACATCTATTTTGTAAGATCTATTCTAGTAGATTTAGATTTTAACCTGCGGTACAATGCAGTTTAAGTTATTTGATAAAAATATTAATTTCTGTTTGTTAATTTTATTTGATTTGTTTAGTTTCTAAAATTATATATTGTATTTTGATTGTTAATTATATGACTTAACCTACACTATACCGCATATTAGTTATTTTGTTACAGTATTAATTAATAGATTTAATTAGATACGTTTATTAATCTAATATTCATATTGTTAACAAAATAATAAGATGATATTTTATCCATGTAGCACCGAATTAATGATATTTTAAGTTTCTATTAATATCTACTCAAACATGTCTAGCCATATAACACGTCGTGTAATATTTTAATTTGTTGTACACTGCAGAAAAAACTTCATAAAAATCTAAATATATTTTTAACATTTAAAATGTTTTAATAAAGTTTCTTTTTTCTTAGAAATTGAACTACTTATAATATTTGAACTTCTTATAAAGTTTAAATGTTATTAATATCTTAAACAATTATAAAAATTAAATGTTTTAATAATTGAAATATTAATAATCTATAAAAATTTTAAAAAGTTCACAAAATAATGAAATGATATTTTACCCGTATAGCAACGAATTAATGACATTTTAATTTTTTATTAATATCAACTCAAACATGTCATGCCATATAACCCATCAGGTGATATTTTAATTCGTATATATTATTAAAATTTAAAATGTTTGAATAAATTTTATTATTTTAGAAATTGAAATACTTATAATATTTGAACTTCTTATAAAGTTTAAATATTATTCATATCTTAAACATTTTATAAAAAGATAAATGTTTTAATAATTGAAATAGTCATAATCTTTAAAATTTTTAAAAAGTTATACATTTGAATTTTTAAAGTTATTAAAAGTTGAAATTCTTTAAAATAAAAAACCATAATAAAATGCATAACATTTTTAATTTCAATGCCTGATAAATCAAGGTTTCTGCTCATTCGTATTCAGAATCATTTTGGTCTCTTTTTTATTAATATGACTTTGAATCATTGCCTAGTTTTCTTAGGTGATGTAGGGCATTTTGTATATTTTTCTTTATTCATCAGTTGAGCAATATATTTCTGTTTAAAAAAAAATTACATCATATGCAGAAAAAATCATAAATTTTATTAACTAAATATATTAGATAAAAAAATAAAATAATTTAAATATAAAATAAAATAAATGTGAAAGAAGAATCACATATTTTTGTTTTAATTAGGTTGAGAGATTTCCTTATCTTTTAAATGTTACCTATAATTGATTTATATGTTACTAATTAACTAAATCTATACTATCCTTACTTACCAAAAATCAGACTAACCCATATATTATGATACATCTATGTCACAAGTTTATAATAAAAAAATCATAAATATATCTATTATATAGTATACAAAAAAAAGTTGTGTACTTCCGTTTTATTATATAGTGGATGTTCTATTTCCTGTATGGTTAACAGAAACTTTTTGTAAAGATTACTATTTATCATCTATATAAATTCCTTTTAGACGGAAAAAAAAAGAGAACACTAAACTACACATTGCAGTTGTTTACAAATGAAAAATAAATTCTATTACACAATGCTCCTCGACGAAAAAGTCGGACGCTAATATATATAATTTTTGCTATAATCTTATAAGATTAGATTTTTTTTTTGGTCACCATAAGATTATATTTATCTTCCTCTTTTTTCGAGTTTCTTTATATTAGATGCTCCATATCCTTCTTCTGTTCTTCATAATCCAAAATGAATCTTTTATGTTCGGCCTCCAAATCCGCATATGTTAATTTTAGCGTCCGTGATGAGTTTTGAGATAGGAACCCCTGAATATATTATCAATTTATCATAGAACACCAATTGTCACGAACGATGTAAATAACAAAAGCCTCGATCGGGTTGAAGTGGTCAAATGATATCTTATATTTGTCTCTTCTTAATTCACCATAGACAATAAACAAGACCTTTTTCGGGTAAAGATACTACGCATAAAAGGTTATTGGCCGGAGATGGAAGAGAGTGCAAACTCCTTCAAGATCGATCTTTGCATGAAACAAATTGTCCATAAGATTTAACAAAAAAAAAAAAAACAAATTGTCCATAAGATTAAGATCGCAGAGAGAACGTTTTTGCTTTCTTGTTTTTAAATACGTTTTGAAACAAAAGACTAAACGTTTTAATCTAAATTAATTTCTTACTTTTCTTGAGTTTGTAAAGTGTAAACTCTTCTCTATTGGCAGACCTAATTCAGTATATATACATACAATCACCCTTTATTAAATACATGCATTAATCTTACAATTTTTTAAGAATCATCACAACTTTATATTTACCATCTTAAAAGTATAGTTCTAACCTATCCCACAACAAGAATGGTTCATACCCGATCCACTAACTCACCCCACACCCCTACATGTGCGAATGTGCCACGCCACACATGTCGTTCGTTTACTCTTAATTATTATTATTACGATTTTTTAAATTTGGAAAAATGAACAATCCAACTTAGTTGCTATCACTACATGTTTTAAAAAGCGTTATCTTTTCCTTTAAATGTTTCAGGTTTAGCTAATTTTTTACACAAGAAAATAAAAAACGTACAATTTACATTTGATTAAGATGTTATCATGTGGGGCAAACCTTAGATTTGCAGCCAATATAATTGGACACGTACATCATCAGCCTCCTATCTCTTGCTACCACGTGTATACATTCCAAACACTTTGCGGATCTCAAGCCGGTCGGCAAAAGCACCAGCGTGAAATTCGTCATTCTGCATCTTCTTCGTGCCTTTGATGGCCGTTGGATCCGAATCAGACGGCCGATACACGATCTATCTCGATCCAACATGTGAACTTGTCATTTGCGTAAGTCAAGTACCAAAATCATTTGTATATCTTTGGGACGAGGTATACACAAAATATAATGTGTTGTGCTAGAAAATTAAAAATCATACTTGTATTCTATGAATATTGTCGTATGTAAACAGATTTTGGATGTAAATGAATGTACGTATATTGTAGATCAATGATAGGCGTTTTGTTTATCTTTTAGAACTTGATGACCTATGTTAAGATAAAATTGCTTTTATAACAAGATTTCGTTTGTGAATTAACCAATCATATAGAAACGGTAGAATTGTGTTTCTTAAGGCGAAAATGCAACTAGAAGAAGGAATCGTAGAAGATTTTGGTTTTATATGGAAATCTCTTATTTGTGGATGATGTATGCGTCTTTTTTTTTTTTTTAATTATTTCTTAAGAAGTATTTTAAAAAACTAGTTTGGTGATTTAGTTAGTTCTTTCTTGAAGAAAGGAAAGAACTATTGGAGTATATAATGACATAAAGACACGCCACCATTCTTCTTCCAAAGAAAGAAGTGAAGAGAGCAAGAATAATTTTGTTACAATCGACATAAAATTCAAATGTGTGTTCATGCTGCACTGAAATGATTTATTTGGGAAGTGATCGTTGCGGAATCCGATCGTTGCAGGTGAAGAGTGAACATAACGAAGACATACGCACGCACAAATCGGTGTGATTAGCTGGACAGGAGCATTGTTTTACTTCTTTGTACCTTCGATCATGTTCTTGTATAAATCAAGATTTTTGTTGAGGCTAAATTTTCACATGTATTTGTTCTTCTGAAAAGTTGAATCATCTCTAATTGTAGTTGGAACTTAATGGACTATTTGAAAGAAACAACTATACTCGCTATAAAATACAAATAAAATCCTATATATATACTGACTTATTCTAATAAATCTTTATAAAAAAAACTCAACATATGTGATATGTGGAACTATAGGTTCAGTCATTACCTTCTTAACAAGTTGATCCCCTTAAGCATGATCAAGACGATTCTCTACTCTATTGTCTTTTTTAGCCTTTTGGATAAACATTTTTTTTTTACCTTTTGGATAAACATTATTTCGAAGACATTTTACTGTTGACAAAAAACAAAAACAAAAAAAAAGACATTTTACAAAATTTTCAAGTGAACCCAAAACTTACTATTCAAAAGATTAGTCTTGGGTCTCGACCTCAAACCTTAAATGGACCGTTCCATGTTCGAAATGTCGGGTCGGGTAAGAATTTGTGAAAAATTTGGAATTTCTTAATATAAGTTTAGAGATTTTTGTTAGTTTTACAACAACCAATAACGATCGTGTGACTAAAACTGAGTAATGACTAAATGAATGAGTACTTATTTGTTTTTTTAATTTGTGAAAAAAAAAAGAGTACTTATTTGTTTTAAGAAAAGAAAAAAAAAAACGTTTTGTACTTAAATGTTAAATTTTGAAAGTTGAATATATTTTTGAATGGTTAGGGTAAGAAAAAGGATTTATTTGCAAATTTCCGTTATTTAAGTTGGAGAGAGAGAGAGAGAGAGAGAGAGAGAGAGAGAGAGAGAGGAAGGTTTTTAACTCAAAATATCGCAAAACCCTAAAAAACAGTTTGGGTTTTTTTGTTTGCCTCACCTCCCCACTCTCAATTCCAAAACACTGCGCCGGAGAAAAGACATGGAGACGGAGACAGACCAAATATACCATCTCGATGTCGGAAATCTCCTAGGTTTCAATCCGAATCATCGTTTCCCTTCTGCTCCTTCTTCAAGGTTCGTCCTTTCTCGTCTTATCTATTTCCCTGAACCTTGTGTTAAGTTTTTTAACGGCGGCGGCGGCGGCTTGATATATATATATATATACATATACATATTTTTTGTATTGATTAGATGATTGAAGGTGGGTTTAGCTTCATACTAACGATTACTGAATTAGAGAAGTGAAATATGCATTTTTTCATAGAAAAGCTTTGATTTTTCATAGACTTTATGTTCTATTTAAGTACCTTAAACCATGAACCAATTGAAAAAGTTGTGTGTTGGCTGTTAATTTCAGCGACCTCTCTCGGTGCTGTTTGTAGTTTTGGGAGTTAAATCATCTTTCTGAGTTACAATCTTATCTAATTAAAACAATGCTGTGTCGCTATCACATAATATTGTTTTATGTTGAGTTACTTGTTTCTTGTTTAGAGTTTATTTTGTTGCTATCCTTGATGATTGTTTCTTCGAATTATATTAGGGAGGAGCTTGTGAAGGAGTGCATTGAGGAGAGCAGAAAACTTGTTCAGGCAATAGCTAACGCTCTTTTCAACTTTACTTCAACTGAAACTAATGATGGTCCTATTGTCCAGTTGCCTCCTCCTACTACCAAACTTCCTAGAGAGAAACATGTAAGACCTTCTTTTTTAGTTGTCACTACCAACACTGGATGTTGTTATAGTATGGGTTTTGGGAGTTTGCAAAATTAGACTACACATGGATGCAACCAGTTTTAGATGCATCTTGTATGATCTTAACATATCTAGCATCTTACAAGGGTGTTCATAATCTGCTCATCACTTATTTTACGAACGTAATTAAGTATGCTAACCTTCTCTTTTTTGTTTCCCAGGTTCCAAGGCCTAAGCCTCCTACAAAGTGGGAAGAATTTGCGCTTAAGAAAGGTAAGGCTATTTGAGAAATTCTCTTGAAGATTGCAAGCTTGAGATTTAGATTGGTTGACGACCTCTTTGTTCTATAGTTTGAAGTTACTGATGTTTATTTTGTTTGAAATTGTTCTTGCTTCTGTTTTTAGGTATACAGAAGCGCAAGAAGGACAAAGTTGTCTGGGACGAACAAACTGATCAGTTTAAGCGTCGCCATGGTTACGACCGTGTTAACGATGATAATGATGTTCCCATTATTGAAGCAAAGGCAACAGATGGTAGGTGTTGAGGGAAAAATTATCTTTATCTTTGTTGTTTTGGCACCAAGATTAATCTTGTTAGATACATTGTTGAAATCTAATCTCTTTGAGTGTGAAGACTTTATATGGAGTTGCATTACAAGTTGTATTTTCCTACTATTTATGAAAGCTTTTGGATAACTGCAGAACCAGGAGAAGATCCTTTTGCCAAGAGACTAGACGAGAAAAAGAAGAGAGTGGGAAAGCAACAAAAGAATAGACTTCAGAATTTAAAGGCAGCTGAAAAAGCTGGTGCTTTACCGAGGTAAAACAGCTTCTTTGATTGGTATATCGCAAATGTTATCCTTGCCTGAGATAGCATACCAATATAGTTTGCTAAACTTTTTAGTTTTATCTGACGGAAAGAAATTTATAAGTCAATCCTAGCTCCGTCTTTATGAGCTTAAGCTTGATTAGTTGCTTTTTATTTGTCAATGCATTTTACAGTTTTATGGTTTGAGCTGTTCATTTTTATGCTCAACGTGGGGTATCATACTACCTGTTTCATGGTTTTTGATATTTAACTGGGTCAACAATCTTTGCAGTCATGTCCAACTTGCTGCAACATCATTACCCATATCAGGCACGAAATCCCAACCAAAGAAAATTGGAAAGGATGAATTAGGAGACGTAGCAGGTTTAGCCGCTACTTCAACAGCTAGTGGTGGAAAATTCGATAAAAAGTTGCCTGGTGAGAAACCTCCTAAGAAGCAGAGCAAACATCACCAGGTATTTCAGCAATACTCCTTTAATCAAGTTTTCGACATGTAACAGAGAATACTAAATGACCATATCTGTTGATGATATTTGTGTGGGATTTTTGCAGTATTTACCGGTTGTAGCAGGGCGCGGGGCTGTTAACCCAGAAAAAGAACAGACTAATAATGTACTTAGCAAGATATTCTCAAAGCATTCGCATGAGATCCTCAATGTCGGCAAGGTAAAACCAAAACTCATCTCTGGTTTTGGTCTATTGCCTCTGATGTTTGTATGTGAAAAGATTGTGTTAATCTGTTGTATATAATATGTGATTTAGGCGATAAACATGTACAACGTCAAGAAGGAGAAGAAGAAGTCAGGAAGGTCAGACAAGTCAGGACGATCAGACAATTTGAAACCTAAGAAGGACATCACCAAGAAGCCTGCCAACAAAGCCAAGTGAAGAGACTCTATTTACTCTTCTTCTATCTGTCTCCAACTTCTATCACAAAACAAATTTTGAGTTGCTCCCTATCTGTTACAGTAATACTTTATGTTTACGTTTATTTTAATCATATTGACTTCATTCTGCACCATAAAACAATTTTAAAGCTCACAAGGTCTAGAAATCCAGTATAATTTTCACTTTGAAGCTCTCAATTTCCCAATGTAATTGTCTTTTGGCCACAATAATACACATATACCACATTTACTCCTCTGTTTACAAGCATTCTCTCTTGTGTCTTTACATTCAAGTAGACAAGAACAAAGATCAACTCTGTTTTTTCAAACCTTTAACCACTCAAGACAAGGACACAAACCCCAACAGAACCTTGCTGGGTAATAATCTTTCAAGTATATCTCTTTACCAAAACCGATTATGTAAAAGCTGAATGCTTTCCCACGGTCTTCCATGGTGACCCGAGTAACAGGCACAACAGATATGGTGTGTCTCTCGCATACCACATTCGCCGGCGGTGGAACTTCAGCTCTTAATGAGATAACTTCTGAGGAGAACCTGTTGAGGAAATATGAGTCTGCAAAGTATGCTGGCGAGCACTGGTAAGCTTGTGTGTTGCAAAGCTGAACTCCTTCTGCTCTGTCAAATACTTCTTCTGGTACTGAACCAGCCCCTCTAGTTGCACTCACCTTTCGCTTCGACAGAGTCTTCCTGTCAAACCCCCGAAAATAAAAATCAAATCTTACAATTGCTGCTACACAAAGCTATTATATGTTCTGTAAGAATTTGTAAAACTTACCATCTTACAACTGCGATACTGCTTGTAAGAAGAGAACCAGTACTGTCACAAGTCTGACATTTAATTAACCCGCGAGATTGGCAAGTGGGACAAGGAAGCTTTCCCTTACCACTACAGTCTGTGCATCTGTGGAGAAAAGAAGGTTTTCTGTGAATAGAGCCACAGCTTGCATATTGCAACCATCAAAGTGAAACTTGACTTCTTTATATGAACTTACATTGTGTCAGATCCATCTTTATGAGCAACCAAACCTCTTCCATAGCAAGCGGAACACTTCATCACTTGATTCTCCTTGTAATATCCCGGGTCTCCATCGGCATTGCATGTTGGACATACTACATCTCCTCTTCCTGTACAACCTGTGGATGAATTATACCGAGCCTCATCAGTCTCTACAAGATTCAAATTGTCCTAATGGTAGTCATAAACATAAATATTGTTACTTTTGCACTTCTCAACAGTCTCAGAATTAGGAACCGGGACTTGAGTTTCTTTATACGGAACAAACAGAGTAGGAAACTGCGATCTCAGGTCAAGTTCCCATAACCCTGGTTCAGCTCCATGTTTCTTTCCACTGAAATTTCCACCACTGAAAGGCACTGTCTGTGCTAAAGCTTCCCTCTCCTCAATGAAAGTGTCAAGAGTTCCCACATAAACATTGCAGTCTTCGACAGAACGAATCTTCCATGTACGAGCAGGACGGCTTCCCCAACAGCAACGGTGACCAATATGATCAAGAAGCAGCTCCCTTATTTCAATCTCATCAAGAAACTGCCTGGAAAAAATGAATTTACATAAGTTCAACACACCTTTAGCTAGTGCTAGATAAAAACAGCAAAGAAGATCAAACGTAAGGACCATGTAATCACTAGACTTACCTTTGCAATTCATGACCTGCTCCAGATGCAGTTGGATAACCAATAGCTTGAGCTGTGAATGTGAAACGCCAAGCATAATAAACAGAGCTAATGTAAATCGACTTTTTCATAAAGCCCGAAACTTTTAAGAACCTCGAGAGAGATGAAGTGATGATTATAGTAAATGATGAAACTTTCACATTTTTTTGATGATCAAAAATCAAAAGCCAGAGGAAAAACAAAGCTGATCAATCAACAAACTAAAAGGCAGGGCAATACACAATTTTGAAGGATCAGGAAAGATCTAATGAGACTTACGAGTGGGTAATGAAACGGGGGTTTTTATAACAGGAGGATAGAGAGAGGGAGGATCAGAAACAGCGGAAGCGGTACGGATTTCATCGACGGTGACGCCAGCTCCGGCGAAAGAAGGGTTACGAGCAGAGGAGCTGTTTCTCTGTAGGTACTGGTACGAATCCCATCTCTCGGATTCATTCGTTTTCTCTGATCCTAAAATGAGAATTTCGAAAAGATAGATTATGAAACAGAGAACTCAAAAGGAGATTTTTACACAGAGGAGATGATAAGTTTCTTCTGAATTTGTGAATTACCTGAAAGCAGAGGCTTATCCATGGATTACAAGTTCTCTCTTGTCTTCCAAAAAGAGATAAATTTTTAGAGATGTTTTCTTAGAGAGTACTACAATTCGATCTTCTTCTTCTTCTTCTTCTCCGTGTTGAGGAAATTTCATTACATTACAAGAAACAGAGAGAGAGAAGCGGGTTTTGTTGTCGGGTTTGGTCGAACCGGGTTGGGTCGGATCAGATAAGGTTCGGGTAGAACCGGGTCCTTAAATGCCACGTGTGGAACCGTTGAAGATTTCACCCACTTTTTTTTTTTTTTTAATGTTTTTAAGTAATTATGGAGAGAGACAAACTAGCTTTAAGGAGGTTGTGTTACACATGGATGGGGCATCTCGCCAACAAATCTGTTTTCATGTTCTTTCATTCCGTTCATATTTAAAACCCTTGAATATATAAAACATCATTCCAACCGATTTCAATTATTTACAAAAAAACATTTTTCGTCTGATTATGATAGTTGTTGACCTGAATTATTTTTATGAAGAGCATCTTCGTTTGTCTAGCAAACATATTCCGGAGTGATCACAAAATGGGGTATTTTGACATTTCTTTTGTTGTGCCATGTCCGGACCAACAATATATCTAGATCCATGATCCTCGCATCAATATAATGTTTACAGCTTCTTATGAACTATTTATTATTACAAGACTCGAGACGCTAATGTAGTTTTTGGTGTGTATGTTTCTATGTTCGAGTGTTGAGTTGAGATATCATTTACACGAATCTCACAATAGTCATGAGCATGACTTTCGTTTCTCCTATGTCCACTAAGTCACGTAGCTTTTCTCGCCTCTTTGAGCATCTCTATATAATATCCTATTGGAAACAACTAGTAAACATAGTTTGAGTTTTGTTTTTTCTCTTTGGTCTTGATATGTATTAAGAAAATGGATAGAGACACGAAGTACCCCTAAATTAAGTGAACCACCCACTGACAAAGTAAACGGAAGAAGAATAATCAAATCGCACGATAGATAATTGCATTGCCGGTCTGTTTATCTCTCATTATATAATACATAAGTAGAGAAATTGGGTGAGAATGCAGAATGCAAAATCATGACTAAAATTTACTATATGACGCGGTTTTAAATATGAGACAAATGAATTGATGACAGAGTAGAGTAGACAGAGCGAGCGAGTTTGGTTTGGTAATGGTTTGAGCACTACTTACCGACAACCACTCGCGTCCACATTTGAATTCTTTCTCTCTCTCTCTCTCTCTCTCTCTCTCCCACTCAAATCACTCACTCACGCCTTTCCGATTTCCTCAATCTTTCATGGCGCTATCTCTCTCAAATCCCCTCACTACTCATTCTCGTGTGTGATTCTCCCCTCTAAGATTCGCATTCTCTGTCCTCTTTCTTCTTCCCTCTCAAGCTCGCTCTCCAACCATGGCCGTCTCAGTGCCATTGTTTCTACTCTTTCTTGTTCTTTCGAGAGCGAGTTATTCGTCTTCTGAGTACTTAATTGGTGTTGGAAGCTATGACATCACTGGTCCTGCAGCTGACGTCAACATGATGGGATACGCTAACTCAGATCAAATTGCTTCTGGTATTCATTTCCGTTTACGAGCTCGTGCCTTCATCGTCGCTGAGCCACAAGGTAACCGCGTCGCCTTTGTGAATCTTGACGCCTGTATGGCTTCTCAAATCGTCACAATCAAAGTTCTTGAACGGCTCAAAGCAAGGTTAGCTTCAAGAATCTTCGGTTAAGCTAGAATCTTGACATTTTCATTAGCTAAAGATTTGATCTTTGAGAAAGAGTGTTAGTTGAATTTTGAACGAATCAATACGAATTTGTGATGGTGAATCATTTGCAGGTATGGTGATCTTTACACAGAGAAGAATGTAGCAATAAGTGGGATTCACACGCACGCTGGACCAGGAGGATATCTTCAGTACGTCACATATATCGTGACCTCTCTTGGATTTGTTCGTCAATCTTTTGACGTTGTTGTTAACGGCATTGAGCAAAGCATCATCCAAGCTCACGAAAGCCTACGTCCTGGTTCTGCTTTTGTTAATAAAGGTAAAGTTACAATCTTTTCTCTTGTTTCCTTTAATGGTGTTGAGAATTTTTCTGTGTTTGGTAAACCATTGTGTGTGTTTGTGTGGGATGGTTTTATAGGGGATTTATTGGATGCTGGCGTAAATCGAAGTCCGAGTTCCTACCTGAACAACCCTGCAGCTGAGAGGAGTAAATATAAGTATAACGTTGACAAAGAAATGACACTTGTTAAGTTTGTTGATTCTCAGTTGGGACCTATTGGTAGCTTTAACTGGTTTGCTACTCATGGGACTTCCATGAGCCGGACTAACTCGTTGATTAGTGGAGATAACAAAGGCGCAGCTGCGCGGTTTATGGAGGACTGGTTTGAGAATGGACAGAAGAATTCAGATAGCTCAAGAAATATCCCTCGGCGAGTATCAACCATTGTTTCTGATGTTAGCAAAAACCGTAAGTTTAATCCTTATCTTGAAGTTACCTAATGTAGCAATTCTACATTTGCAGTCATGTGTATGAAAGTTATGGTTTTGTTATTTCTTTGTTTCAGAGAGTAGACTTTTGGATATTGCAGCTACTTATAAGTCCTCTAAAGGACGTTTTGTGGATAAGTCTCTCCTTGATGCTAAAGTCCGAGTAAGAAACGGTTCAAAGCGTAGATTTGTCTCTGCCTTCTGTCAATCAAACTGTGGTGATGTGAGTCCAAATACTCTTGGTACGTTTTGCATTGACACTGGCCTGCCTTGTGATTTTAATCACAGTACCTGCAATGGACAAAACGAATTATGCTATGGCCGTGGTCCAGGGTATATATATTATACTGCTTCTTGATTTTCTTATGTTTTTCCTCTGTGTCTAATTCTATCTTTTGCACATTTTAATTAGCGTTCTGTGCTTTCTTTTTTTGGTAGCTACCCTGATGAATTTGAGAGTACACGTATCATTGGAGAAAAGCAATTCAAAATGGCAGTAGGACTTTTTAACAAAGCTACAGAGAAGCTGCAGGGCAAAATTGGTTACCAACATGCGTATCTAGATTTCTCAAATCTTGATGTCACAGTTCCTAAAGCAGGCGGCGGCTCTGAGACGGTTAAAACATGTCCAGCTGCAATGGGGTTTGGTTTTGCTGCGGGAACAACTGATGGTCCAGGTGCGTTTGATTTCAAACAAGGAGATGATAAGGTAACTAAATTAAGCAAGCTTATTCAGCCATCATTTTCTTGTTTCTCTGTGAATCTTTCTTTAGCAAAAAGATTTGCTTTCTTATGTTATTCTCTTTTTTTTAAGGGTAATGTCTTTTGGAGACTAGTGAGGAACGTGTTGAGAACTCCCGGTCCGGGACAGGTCCAATGCCAGAAACCAAAACCCATTTTACTTGACACTGGTGAGATGAAAGAACCATATGACTGGGCGGTGAGTGGCTCCATTCTGTGTTTCTCCTTATGACAGATCAAAGATTTGAAGTTTAAGTGTATTGACTGTTAACTGCATGAACTACAGCCTTCGATTCTTCCGATTCAGATGCTTCGCATTGGCCAATTAGTCATCCTTAGTGTCCCCGGAGGTAGATAATAAGACTCTCTCTCTTCCTTACTCGTTTCCAAAAGAGCTAAAAAGCCTAAACTTGGGATGGATATGTTATTGGATGCAGAGTTCACCACAATGGCTGGAAGACGTCTCCGTGACGCTGTGAAGTCTTTCCTCATCTCTTTAGACAGCAAGGAATTTGGCAACAATCTCCATGTCGTGATCGCAGGTCTCACCAACACGTATTCTCAATACATTGCCACTTTTGAAGAATACGAGGTTCAAAGATACGAGGTTTGTAAAAACACCATCTCCCTTGATTCAACTTTGTTTACATGTCACGCCACTATGCTTAACTTAACAGCTTGTCTTGGATTTTTTTCAGGGAGCTTCAACGTTATACGGACCACACACACTCACTGCTTATATCCAAGAGTTCAAGAAACTAGCCACAGCTTTGGTTAACGGTCAAACACTCCCACGTGGTCCGCAACCTCCTGACCTTTTAGACAAACAGATCAGTTTACTATCCCCTGTGGTCGTAGACTCTACTCCTCTAGGAGTCAGCTTCGGAGACGTCAAAGCTGATGTACCTCCAAAGTCAACGTTCAGGAGAGGTCAGCAAGTGAACGCTACGTTTTGGTCGGGGTGTCCTCGAAACGATTTGTTGACGGAAGGATCTTTCGCTGTGGTGGAGACGCTGCAAGATGGAGGGACATGGGTTCCAGTGTACGACGACGATGACTTCAGTCTGAAGTTTAAGTGGTCAAGGCCTGCTAAGCTGAGCCCGGAGAGCCAAGCAACCATTGAGTGGAGGGTACCACAGTCTGCGGCCGCCGGAGTTTATAGGATAAGACATTATGGAGCTTCTAAGTCGCTGTTTGGAACCATTAGTAGCTTCTCTGGCACTTCTAGCGCCTTTGTAGTTGTATGACATTATATTACTACATAAGTAAACATATCACTGCATAGTGTATAATTTATCAAATAAAAAAAGAGAAATCTGAGTTGACTTATCCATCAAAATGATATCAAATATCTCAGGCTTCCTGTAACATTAAATATCAAGAGTTCAACCAATATAGTGAAGACGACGAATAAAATGGAACTGGATGATGTATTTTGTCAACAGAGGAGCCACTATATTGGTGTTTATGCAACCTGGAGAACCAACTCCACTTTTTTCTCACATCATTGAATTATCTCACTTGTACTATTTTACACACTTCTCTGATGAGTTTTAGTTACAATCTTACAATCAACAAAAATCTTCACCTCGCTGTAACTTGAGGACTTTGAAGCTAGGAAGTTCCTTGGAAAGGGATTTTCAAGGTATCGAAAATAGCATTCTGTGAAAATGTCTTCCTGAATCTCTCCAGCAATTCTCCTCCATCATTTGCCTGAGCCGCTGCATCAGCCGCTTCCTTTGCCATTCCAATACGAGCATAAGCCTGAGAGAAGCCACAAAACACAAAACTCACACTAAAGGGTTTGATAGATTTTACAAATCTTGAATTGTACATGTTTTATATGTAGGACAGACCTCGCCTCTTTCCACAAGATCTGACAATTTGGGGATGTATTTTAGAGCTTCCGCTTTCTCATCAGCATCAATGCATGCCTCCACAAATGGACGGAACCCTTCATTCATGATATATATGCCAGTTAAAACACGATATAGACCAAAAAATGACTTTGTCTACACGCTTAAGTCTTAACATCAGTGCACTAGATGATGCTGTGTAAAATTACCCATTGGTGGTCTCTTTTCCTTTGAAAACTTTTCAAGTGCTGCCCAGTCTTTGATTGTAGCCAGAGCAAATGCTTTAAGAAAGTACCATCTTTTATCACTGACCTGAAAATTCAAACGGTATTGTGGTGAAGATGGCGATCTTACAGTCATCTATTGCACAACAGGGAAAAAAAAAATCCTTATAGACCTTGAATTCTGTCTTCACTTTTATTGCAGCACGATTATTACCAAGGACAATACATGTGCGTATAGTATCATTGATGCTTGAATCAACAAAAATAGCCTGCTTCGTACTAACTTCTAGCTCATTCTGTATCCTGAAATACGTAACCAAAAAAAGACAATGAGATGAAGAGCAACGAAAACATTGAAATAAAGTTTCCAGTACAGCCAGGCTGCTTAGAAAAAAAGAGCATATTGGCTTGCAACGATTACTTCAAGAGTTTTGCATGCTCCTCAGCAGCCTTAGACTCAAAAGTGTGTTCCTTTGTCTGAGAGAAAAGGTTTCTGGCCTTTTCTATTAGCTTTATGCGTGGACCGTATAGAGGAGATCCTTTGCTAGCCATTGGGTTTTTCCCCATATCCCATGATTCTTTCCATAAAAGAAAAGCTACCTCCTGAAACAACAACAATATCAAACACGAACTTATTTGATGGTCATTAACAGGAGAAAACTTTTAACAAACTGGTCCAGTTTAGCTTCTGAACTAAGAGAATAAATCAATGAAAAACTTGATAATGAAATCGTACATGAATCTGGCCCGTAGATAAGAAGAAATCCTTCAGAAATTCATGTTTATGACACCTACAGCAGGAAAATTTCATAACAACTTTAGATGCTTACAAAATAATATTGATTACAACTGCTTGGTTAAACCAAGTTTTGAAAAAATGCAGTTTTAATTAATCAAGCATGCTAGATAGAAGATTTTCATACCGTGCATAAGCTACAAATAAATCACGTGCCAAAACTCTGCCTTGAATCATCGCAAAGAATTCCAAAGGAGGCCTCTGGTAACCCCACAGATAAAAAACCAGTTAGTTCTTGTTTGATAGCAAATCATATAGACTTATCGTTAAAAGTGTAAATGTCACTAATTAATCAGTCAGAGACCTTTTGCCATATATGAAAGATGACCAGATATATCAGGTCGGTGTCACCACTCTCAGTTGCTTTCACTAAAGCAGTGTCTTCCTCCCCAATGCTTAATAAAAGAGGAACCTGGGATTACATTAAATGACCACGAAACATGAATGTCTCCTACTTCTGCATTAGGAATCTGAATGGGGAGGTGGTCATCTTAGATAGGCAAACCTGTTTTGTGGAGCGTGGTTCATGTTCAACTAGCATTGCAGCTAACTTTCGACGGCCACAGTTATCAGCATGAGTGGCCACTGCAGCATAAGATATTCCTCTGCATAGTTGGAGCTGAAATTTAATGACAACAATCCTAATAAGTCCATTAGTTCCTCCATCTCTCTCTATATATCTTGCAAAGACTAATCTAAACTAGTATTTGAACCTTCTCAAGTAAAACTTCAAGAAGATGAGCATCTGGAGTTGATGGTGAAGCAGTTATCTTTGCACATGCCCAATGCATTATCACCACTTCCTACATAACGCCAAAAACAGAAAATCATAAGGACCATAAGGCTTGTAAAACATTGGAGATAAAGGAGTGTGTCACAGGGAAAGATAGAATATCCTCTGACTCACTTTATTCATATCTAGGTACTCAGATATCCGCAGAGCAAGGAGGTGGTGATTAGAATTAATAAGGCGACTAATCAAAACCACTGGTGTCAGTAACTGCACGCCAAATTAATATAATCAGGAAAGGGTAGCTGCAAATGTTTCTTTCACGAGACAAATATATAATTTGCAAAAACCTTGTACTGCCGAATGCTAAGAGGTATGCCAATATCAGGATCACGAACAGCATTTACAACCCGTAAAGTTCTACAAGTCTCTTGGACACGCTCACGCTGGAAATTGCTGTTGCAGCTCACCGAGCGTTAGTCTCAGAAATTACGATACTGAAAGTCAATTCTTTTAAGACTAACCTGCAAAAAGCTTGTCCATAGCTTGCCGCTCGTAACAGAGCCCTCTGACGAGTTACATCAAACTCATGGCCAGCAGCATCAATACAGGATTCAACAGCCTCAGACAGTGACGAACGAATTAATCTCAAATTTTCATCTGCCTGACAGAAGAAGAGCAAATCAACTTCATCAGCCAGAACTAAGAACAGTAATTATAAACTATTCTTCTCAACTCATTCCATTTATCTGTAAGAACACCATATTCATTCTAAACCTAAATATATTATCCTGACAATACAATATTAGCAACAACAGGAAGAACTGAGACACAAAAACTTGACTGTGTATATAACATCTGCTACAGAGAACCATTAAGATGCCTATGCTTCTTCTTTTTATTTGTCTACAGTAACAAACATACCTTAGCACTTCGCCTGTCAAAGTGATCCAAAGCATCATATAGCAAAGCTGCAGGTGATGTGCTTCCAATCCTAAAGATTGACTCAGTAGAATCAGGTACTCTTTGCAGAAATTCAAGGCTCGTGTTAGATAATATTCTCACTCCATCGCATTCCGGAATAAGAATTACAGGTTCATCATAGAAATAGTGAACAGGATCTCCCAAAGGACCCACCATCGTTAAATCCTCATCCCAATAGAGCAGCACAGTATCCATACCACACCATGCCATTTGCTGTGGAGGAAGAGCTGACTAGAAAAATATACGATTAAAGACATAGTCAAGTCACCATACTACAAAACGACCACCAATTTCCATTATAAGAAAGAACCAAGCTTCTCAAATGACGTATACCTCACAACTGTAGTCAATAGCAATTTGTTTTGTTTCCATTTCAACAACAACAATCCGGCCATCATGAGTGAAGAGTGTTAGAAATTTTCCATTAGGTGATACAATCATCTTCTGGACCGGTCCAATCAAATTCCCATAATCAGTATCCTGCACATCAGATTCGTTAACACTAGGCTCATCAACCCTAAAAGTTTGGACACTGTCCTCCTCGACACCGAAAATTTCATCGCCAACTGCTACCAACACCTCAACAGTCCCAGACATCGTGTACTTAGGTTCCCTCACAGCCAAGCAAGTTGGCTGAAGCATATCGTCTTCAGTTAACCCCGGCACATCAGGCAACTTAATAGGCTTCATCGTGTCGAAATCAGAGATACAGAACAACTGTCCTCCTTCTGTCAAGCAGACAACACCATTACCCCAAAAGACACACTCCACCACATTCTGCTCAAAGCACTCCTTCCCCATTGACATATTAGGCTCAATGAGCTCAGCGTGGATGTTGTAACGATAAATAGTACCATCTTGTACAATACAAATCAGTGTCTGATCATCAGACCAGGACATTCCAATCAGACGTCCCCCGGGATGCTTCCAGATCGTCTCAGAGAGAAGTAGACCTGCTGAGTTAAAGATGCGGAGCTTTCTAAGAGCAGATTCAGCATATAGTTGAACAATCTTGGAGTCATCTCGAATGACTGCAATTGGACCACCAAAGGAGGCACAAGCCACTTTGTTGCGACTCAAATCTACATGTTTCCATCTCATTTGGTATATCTCAGGCTTCCTATAATATCGATCATAGAGAAGCTGCCACTCCGCAGCAACAGACACGTTCGTCATCTTGTTCCCTCAGGAACAGGAGAGCAATCAAAAGAACCTGGGTCATTAAAAAGATTTGAGTTTTTTTCAATTCCCTAATTCTATAAAGGTAAAGGCTTTACAATTCCCTAATCAAAGTTCATCAATCTGTAAGAAAACTTACTTTAAGAAATCGGAATCAAACGTTTGGTCTAACAGTAGAATCGAACAAGGGTCGACGACGGATTTGACGACGGAGTTTTGAGAAAGAGAGATCGGAGCTCAGAGCCTAGAACGAACAAAACAAACAAGCCACGATCCTTTTTTTTTTTTTTTCCTTTTTAGGGGCACCATCGTAATTTCCTCTTATAAATTAGCTTTTTAAAAAATACATTTTTATTCTTTTTGATATTTTTCTGTTATATAATTACTTAAATTGTGCGTTAAATATTTTTTTAATGTGAAATAAATGTTTACAAAAAAAAATACAATCAAGTTTAATTAAGATACACATTATGTATGTTAAGGGTACAACAAATAACCAATTTTTTTTTTTTTTTTTTCTCATAACAATATCCATGAAGTCAACGGAATCCTCAAGTAAGAAATAATGATACAATTCAACGAAGCAAATCATAATGGTTTCTACCACTGTAAAGAAGCCTAACAACATTCTTGTTCGTCTTTCCTTTTCCCCAGCCTCCTCGAAACTCAGCTCCATACTCTTGGATCGGTATAAAACCCGACGCATACCCTCCTCTACCGTGCTGGATAAACCAATACCAAATATAACTTAAAATCCGAATATGATACCTGACTTACTAGAACTAAAGAAACACCAATTCTTGTCTACTTTTAAAGACTCATAACTCTAAGGGATTATTATTACCTCATGCTCGGGTATGTAGACGATGATTGGCTGTTTACATAGCTTGGAAAGAACCTGTTGAAAGCAAACACATTGACTTTATTAAATCGTTTCTCTATGATGGCAATTTTTTAGTTTACACAATGGGTGCGTGGTGAGAACTCACTAGTAGCTCAGACTCCCCTCCCCAAAAATCATGTCTTCCAATCCGTTGACAATAGCTGTGAAGAAAAAGTGTTTAATGTGATAAGAGAAACATAGTCATTTAGCTGAAAAAAAAATGGGAAAAAGTGAATGAATGAATACTTATGACTCACCGTTTCAGAGACTCATCAACAGTGATAGCCACTAAAGCTTCTTTGTACTTCTCCCTTTCCTTGGGATCATTGCATATAACCTCTTTCACCGCCATTCGTAACTCATCTGTGTTAACCAAATGCAAGTTTTTGCCACATAGAAACATGATGAACAAGAGAGATAATAAGCATTCAAACGGATGAGGTTTCTCAACAATCAAATAGACCAGAGAACCCACTTAAAAGACTAACAACAGACTGGGAAAAAAACTCCAGTTTTCATTCCCCAAACTCAGCAATCTCAACACAGTTCAATCTCTTAGTTCTCAAAAACACACAACAAACACCAAAATATGGCTATATATGATAAAAATATATAGTCACCTGCATCATCCCTCTCTCGTGTGGGGTTAAGAGTAACACCTTTGTTAAAGGCCATCCCTTTCACCTAATTGAAAACATCACAACATGTCTTCAGGAAACCTCAGTAAGAACACATAGAAACAGAGAAACCATAAACAAACAATACCAATGCTCGAAACAGACATCGACCATCCCCTTTAACTCTATCCACAGCGTACTGCTCAACTTTTTCCTTTGCAGGAGACTGACTCCTAGAGATCAATATCGTAGATTAGCGTTAAAGGGTTTAACAAAAGACTCGATTTTTAATTTAAAGAGGTTTAAGAACTGATTTAACTTACATGGAGGAACCGATTCTGGCGAAGAACACATAGCTTTTGCCCTTAGTGACGCTCAATAACGAAGCAGGGAGTGAAGTGGAGGAGATTGAATCTGAAATAGAAGCAGTAGGGGAAGAAACAAGCTCGAACCGAGCGAACCCATTTCTCAGCTGCTCAAGAATGTTATCTGCGACATACAAATCCCAGAAATTGGTGAATGTGTTGGACAAAGCAAAAAAGAGAGCAAAGAAGTGAAGCAATTACTGTTGGAAGGTTTGAGCTCCATGGGAATCTCTCTTGCAAGGGAGATAAGGGGAATTCGAATTTGGGACTTGAAGAAGGGAAGAAGATCAAAGGTGTAGGTATCGAAATCTTATCCAATATATGCAATAATAACTCATATTGAACACAAATCCGTTGTAGTCTAGCTGGTCAGGATACTCGGCTCTCACCCGAGAGACCCGGGTTCGAGTCCCGGCAACGGAGTGTTTTTTTTGTTTTGCTTCTATTTATAGCCGACTGATTAATTTACCAATAGAAATAGTCCAATAAACCGTCACCGGCTACATAACCTAACCCCACCAAATCCACCGGAACATATCCAAAACTTATAATAGTTTTTGTTTTAAAAAAAAAGAAGTGATAGGTATCAAATCTCACACGTAGGAAGAGCCACGTGGGCACGTGCGAGAGAGAGCAAGGTCTAAAACTTTATGGTTTAACGACCAACCGGAAAATTCTGGCAATTGGCAACAAAAGACAGAACCCAAGCTGAAGCTGTGTGTTTATTTCCCAATCTGCATAAGAAATATCGAAAACACTTCCACACAAAATCCACGCGCTCTCTTCACGCTCACTCACTCGCATAACACTTGTTTTGTTCCTTCCTACCTTCAATTTTTTCAAATATTACGATCTCTTCGATGCTTCTCTCCTTATTCATTCCCTTTTGAGTCTGCCCACCCTCTTCGCCTCGGATCTCTGATTTTTCTTCGTGTTTTGAGGTAAAGTTTAATTCTTTGAGCTGGGTTTTGTTTTGTCATTGATGGGTTTGAGTCTTCTTGGAATTTGAGATTTGCTTGACACAAAAAGAGCAGTGGAACGAATCTGACCCTTTGATTAAATCTCTCGTGGATTTAGTAGTGATCGATTGATTTATTCTCTAATTTGGTATTTGGTTTTGGTTATTTTAGAGGATTGAGATCTGTTTGGAGTGGATCCATTCAAGTAATTTGAAGATATCATCGAGTACAAACAAAAAAAAATGGCTTCAATGTCTCATTCATCACTAGCATTAGGCGGAGCTTCTTCTGCTTCTGCTTCGGATTACTTGCGTAGTTCGACCAATGGTGTTAATCGGGTACCATTGAAAACCCTAGGAAGAGCAGTGTTTACTACCACCAGAAGAAAAAGCTTGGCTGTGACAGCTCGGCTCAAGAAAGGTAAGAAATTTGACCATCCATGGCCGGCGAATCCTGACCCTAATGTGAAAGGAGGAGTCTTGTCGTACCTGTCTGAGTTCAAACCATTGGGGGATACTCAGAAGCCTGTCACTTTGGATTTCGAGAAGCCACTAGTCGAATTGGAGAAGAAGATTGTCGATGTACGAATGAGAATACTTATCATATGTTTGCATCGTAGTTTGTCTGGACTGTAGTTTCTCTTAACTTTTTTGGTCCTTGTGATGCAGGTGAGGAAGATGGCGAATGAAACTGGCTTGGACTTTACTGAGCAGATTATCACTTTGGAGAACAAGTATAGACAGGCACTGAAAGATCTTTACACACATCTCACTCCTATACAACGTGTGAACATTGCACGACATCCCAACCGGCCTACTTTCCTTGATCATATACATAACATCACTGACAAGGTCTGGTCTCTCAGTAATAAAGCTTTTTTTTGTCATGCATTGGGGATAAATTCTTGTTTTTTAATTCTTGAGATTCTCTGATCTTGTTTCAGTTTATGGAGCTTCATGGAGACCGAGCAGGGTATGATGACCCTGCAATTGTGACGGGTATTGGAACCATAGATGGAAAACGATATATGTTCATAGGTCACCAGAAAGGTAGAAACACCAAAGAAAATATTATGCGTAACTTTGGTATGCCTACTCCTCATGGGTATGTTTGCTTCACTAGGAACTTTCTGGTTTGTAGTTAAATAGATATATCCAAAGTCGACAAGACTCTTATCAGAATTTCTGTAATGCCAACAACAGTTACAGGAAGGCACTACGGATGATGTATTACGCAGACCATCACGGTTTTCCCATCGTGACATTCATCGACACTCCTGGAGCCTACGCTGACCTTAAATCCGAGGAACTTGGACAGGTACAGGACTTGTCTTTTTATGTTTGCACTTTGAAGTGTATTGGTTTATCTGCAGTATTTCATTTTTTTTTTTGCTTATCTGTATAATAGGGTGAAGCCATAGCCAACAATCTGAGGACAATGTTCGGCCTGAAAGTGCCGATTCTTTCTATTGTCATTGGGGAAGGTGGTTCTGGTGGTGCCCTAGCCATTGGCTGTGCTAATAAAATGTTGATGCTCGAAAATGCAGTTTTCTATGTTGCCAGGTACAATTTTCCCCCAATGTAGATATGATGATATGATATTTCTACGGATTGATTTATCGACGTCTGTTGTTTTACCATTCACAGTCCAGAGGCCTGTGCAGCGATCTTGTGGAAAACTTCCAAGGCTGCCCCTGAGGTATGTGCACTGTTTTGCTACTTGATTAAGTGATCATGTAGAATCTAGAGTTACAGTTGAAATGAAACTCTTGTACGCAGGCTGCTGAAAAGCTTAGAATTACCTCCAAGGAGCTGGTCAAGCTTAATGTAGCCGATGGAATCATTCCTGTAACTGATCCTACTCTTTCTTAACTTATTTTTTTGCCTCTTACACCTCTTTTGTCGCTTTGGATTAATGAGTTTCTCTCTTACATGTTGTACAGGAACCGCTTGGTGGGGCTCATGCTGATCCTTCATGGACATCGCAGCAGATAAAGATTGCTATCAATGAAAACATGAATGTAGGCATAGTTATATGCCTCAACACTGAACATGAAATCAAAAAGGTTTTTTAACTTTTATTTTGTGTTTTTTGTAGGAGTTCGGAAAAATGAGTGGGGAGGAGCTGCTGAAGCACAGGATGGCTAAGTACCGAAAGATTGGAGTGTTCATAGAGGGTGAAGAAATAGAGCCGAGTAGGAAAATCAACATGAAGAAGAGGGAAGCCGTGTTTTCAGACAGCCGGAAGCTGCAGGGCGAGGTTGACAAGCTGAAGGAGCAGATTATGAAAGCCAAGGAAACATCTTCAGAGGAAGAGCCTTCGAGTGAAATTCTTAATGAGATGATTGAGAAACTCAAATCCGAGATAGATGACGAGTACAGTGAAGCTGCAAGAGCAGTAGGTTTGGAGGAGAGGCTAACGGCAATGCGTGAAGAGTTCTCGAAAGCTAGTGCAGAGGAGCATCTTATGCACCCGGTTCTGATTGAGAAAATCGAGAAGCTTAAGGAAGAGTTCAATACCCGTTTGACTGACGCGCCTAACTACGAGAGCCTAAAATCTAAGCTGAACATGCTGAGGGACTTTTCAAGAGCCAAGGCAGCATCAGAAGCTACTTCAATGAGAAAGGAGATCAATAAGCGGTTTCAGGAAGCTGTAGACCGCCCTGAAATTAGAGAAAAGGTTGAGGCAATCAAAGCTGAGGTCGCGAGCTCAGGAGCTTCATCTTTTGAAGAGTTACCAGATGAACTAAAAGAAAAAGTTATGAAGACGAAAGGGGAAGTTGAAGCAGAGATGGCTGGTGTGTTAAAGTCAATGGGTCTGGAGCTGGAAGCTGTGAAACCAAATCTGAAGGATGTGGCTGAGCAGCAGACCTTTGCCCCATCCGAAAACCTTCAAGAAAAGTATGAAAAGCTGAACCAAGAAATTAATGAGAAAATTGCGGAGGTGGTGAGGACACCAGAGATCAAGAGCATGGTGGAGTTGCTGAAAGTGGAAACCGCAAAGGCGAGCCAAACACCTGGTGTCACCGAGGCAAGTCAGAAGATTGAAGCACTTGAGCAACAGATAAAGCAGAAGATTGCAGAGACTCTGAGCATGTCAGGACTTCAGGAAAAGCAAGAGGAGCTCGAGAAGGAGCTCGCAGCTGCACGTGAACTAGCTGCAGAGGAATCAGACGGGAGTGTGAAAGAAGATGATGACGACGACGAAGATAGTTCAGAATCTGGAAAGTCAGAGATTATTAACCCCAGCTTCGCCTGAAGCACAGAACAAGCCATTGTTTGTAAGTCAGAATCTTTCTATTCTCATTCACACAAAACACAACCAATACTAACTAACACAAAGAAAACAAACTCGCAGGATCTTCAAGCTCTTTCGATTTCTCTGGTAAAGAGGCTGTATCCTCCACAATCTGAAGCAAAGAGAAAACATATAAACGCTTAGTGGAGAAACAGCAACTAAAAAAGACTTGCCTTCTCTAGTTTTAGTTACTGGAAACATGATTTCTGGATTGGATCAAGCGTTTGCTGTTGACTTTTTTGTCTTTTGATTCATTTCTGTATTTGTTATGTCTCTTTGTTTCGTTAGAACACTTAGTTTTTGTCTTTCTAAGTCTCACATGACGTACGTAACGCCTTCACCCCAAACCTTTGATATTTTATAGATTTGTCTAAATAATACACAGTTTTATTTAAGCACTTTTGAATGATCTTTAGACCATATAGAAACTTCGAAACATATTCACTAGTATAAAGTTTGAGACATAAATTATGAATAATGGAACACAATGGGTGTGAATGGTAACCGCGGTCAAGGCGGATAAATCCGTCTGTGGACTAGACCACTGTATTTTTTATGTGGACAACAGACCGCAGCGGTCCAACTCTATTTGCGTGTAAAAATGGTCCACAGTTGGTCCGCTGCAGTTTTGTTTCTGTTTTCTTTGGACCGCACCACTGTGGACTATGATTGATGAATGGTAAATAAAAAACGGTCTAATCGGCAGATGGATTTGTCCGCCCCAACCGCTGCAACCATTCACACCCAATATTTTTAGTACACAAAAGGAATAACAGCTTTTCGAGTCTTGGGATACTCATCCTTGAACTTGTCAATGTACCACTTGCGACTCGCATGTGCGCGTGGGATCAAATTGGAACAAGTGTACAGAAAAAACCCAATACCGGCCCAAGACCAAGTCATAACAGCCCAGCCCAACCACTCTACGACTTCTCCAAAGTAATTCGGGCAGCTTACAAGCTCGAACCATCCTCCTCTCGGTATCACATAACCTCCCCGGTTCTCTTTCTTCAATCGTACCAAAGTCCGGTCTGACGTGATGTTAATCCACATACCGGCGACAAAGACCATAAAACCAATAATAAACCGCCACCAGAACCATAGTCCGTCTTCGTAGTCGTTCTTGTAGTGAGAGACCCATCTCGCCTGTTTAAATTGAAATGTTCCGGTTTAGTTTGATTCTTTGCATCTAATTTTGTTAACCAGAAAATTCGAATCAAACCGGAATAAGTTAGACCCGTACCTGGATATAAGCGTTGAGGAGATTAAAGGTGAAAGCCATGGCGGCGATACTAATCGGAAAACCACTTTTTCCAGAGGAGCTGCGGAGGAGACGAAGAGGGTAAAGGATGGTGCGGTGGAAGTAATGGATGAGATAAGGAGAGATTAGGATGAGAGATATAGGATTGAGAGCGTGACGACCAAAGGGGAAGACAAGGAGCGTGAGCCACAAGGTCGGACTCTCCATGAGGAACCAAGCAATCGGAGGAGATAAGGTCGGACCCCATCCGGTACGGTTGTGTTTGCCGTAAGGAGCTTGGAGGAATTTGAGACTGACGGCGGTCGGTGGACCGGAGAAAATTAGGGTGAGGATACAGTAGCGGAAGAAGGTTTGATCGGCGATCTCTTCCATTTTTTTTTTCTTTTTTTGGGAGTTTTCGAATTGGGGAGAAAGATCAGATCTCTCCGTCTCCGGGGTAGAGAGTCAAATACGAAGATAGAGTGAGTGATGAACGAAAAGTCAAAAAAAAAAAAAAAAAAAAAAATTGGATTTAATATTTTTGTTTCCTTTTTCGGTGAGTAGATTTTTTTACTGTAAATTGACAAAAAGGGATCTATGAAAAATGAATTACTTTTTAAGAAATAGCCAAAAATATTTGGGGTGAATCTCTCTTTACAAATGTTAAATTTGGTGAAAATGTGCCAGCATTCAAATGTTAGCACATACATATACTCGTGCTTATGCTATTTAATTTCATAAATGTTTAGCAAGTCTGATTGTAAAATTAATAGGGATTTTTTTTTTTTGGTGTGGGTTTGTAGTAAAAAAGACTATATATAATATCTCAAAAAATTGTGGGTTTACAAAATATTAAATTTGACCCAAAGAAATATAAAATTTGACCAAAAAACAAATGTGATTCGGCAATTGTGGATTCGACACGTATTGTTTCTGCGGACATCGGGGATAAAGATAATGAACCATGCATTGAGCTACAACAATTTGACCAAGACTTGAATTTATAGCTCAGTTGACGTTGGAGATTACGAAAATAATTACAGGTATCCTAATAAAAATCTAATCGTGTTAAAAAAAATAGTAGCGCCCTTTTTTGGATCTAGAAGACTCGTTCTCCGGTTGCAAAAACGATCCAAAACACGGTGGTTGCAAAGTAAAGAACCGCCGTCAACGTCAGAAACGCCTGAAATGAGCCAAGCCATTGCACGAAATATCCCGTCCCTATTGTACTTACGATCGCAGCGAATGTGCCCACACAATTCGAAATACCTGTGTCAGCACACACAGCCCTCTAACTTTTTCAGCAAGAATGAATGAAAAAACAATTATATATGAAAAAAAAAGATCCACCATATGTTGACATTTACCGTGTAGGAAACCAGCATATTGTGGTGCAATGTCCTGTTTCCGCAAAGAGAAACCAAAACAATGTTGTGAAATTCAAGATTATCCCAAAAATGGTTAGGTTAGTGATCAAATCAATCCCAAAATGGTTAGTTTAGTGATCAAATCAATCTTGGAATAAATGGTTTATAATTAACGTACTTGCATATTGAGGAGAAACCCAGCTTGGCTAAATGAACTCAAGCTCAATGCAATGGTCATGAAAACCGCTGCACAAGTAGGCGTCTTTGCGTAGTTGAGGCAGAGCAAAGACAACCCAGGACCCATAAATCCGATAGACTGTACAATTCAAAGCCAAGACTTTCCTTTAGAATTATGTGAGAAAATAAAATCTTACTTTTTTGGCTTTTGTTAACTGAAGTATTGCATTTTTTTATAATCACCTGCATGACCTTCCGGACAAAGGTTACAGAGTGACCAGTTCTGATCATGAAGTCTGATGCTGCACCTGCATAGTAACTTGTGACCGCCATTGCCGCCCATGGAACAGCGCTGAACCAAGCGGCTTGCTTCAAATTCACATTAAATACCTGTGGGGATCGAACAACATAAAACATCATCATCTTTTCATATCTTATCTGAATCAAAACAAGAAATAATTAAGCCCTATATACTTACGGTTTGGAAGTAAACAGGCATCCATGAGAGAAGAACAAAATATCCCTGTCAACAACAACTAACGGAAACCGTGTGAGAGTTTATGACAACGAAGATAAGGCATTGCTCTTACAAAAGATCACTATCAAACTCAAACTCACCCAGTTATTAGTCACATTAGCGATAATGATCGCCCAAGTGGGCATTTTCGAGAAAAGAAGTCGCACAGGTGGGTCTGGATTCGTCCGCGGGTCAACCGGTTTTCCAGCCTGGATAAGGCTGAGTTCTGACCCGGTTATGAATGGACTGTCTTGAGGGTTGTTTGTAACGCCGGTTGACCAACTTGACGTCCACAATAGACCTAAGGATGCAAAAAGAATGAATGGACCAGATATTCCTATAGATGTTAACAAGAGTGGCGCCAACAGAAGTCCCGCAACATTTCCCATGTGAAACCCGGCCATCGATATACCAACCGCACTCGCTCGTTCATCGGTAGGGAACCACCTGAAACAGTACACGTTTTACATTATACATATAAGTTAGGTTGTGATTGTTTTCAAACCCCAATTTCTACGTACGCGGTTTACATAGTTAAGAAGTAGTAAAACGTTTTGAGTTATTCAGAAAGTATGTTCTTGAATGTAAGGACTCACCTTGAGAGAATTGTGGTCATAGAGGGCAATGCAACGCCTTGAGCGAGGCCAAAAAAGGTGCGGACACACAATAAGGCTAAGGTCGAGTGTGTAGCTGCCCAAGGAGTGAGTATAGTGGCTAAGGACCATAATGCCACTCCCCAAGCCAATACTCTTTTTCCTCCATACCGATCCACTAGTGCTCCTCCGATAACCGATGAAAAAATGTAACCCCATAGGAAGGAGGACTGCAAAATCAAAAAGTTTCAATCCATAGCACATAATTAAAAAACCATAGTGTATGCCAAACAATGTTAAGTGGTGCTAATCCAAGAAGGATATCATATATTTATTATAATATACATCTATTGGTGATAAAAACTTTGTGGGTGACATCGCCCCACACATACAAACGTTTTTTTTATGCGTTATTACTACACACCTACTTTGTTTCTCACACAGTTACAATTTTAATATTTCAAAATGACCCACATGTTTATTAAAATTTCTAAACATATTTTGAAGTCATAATTATAAGTAAACCATAATGATCTTATATATGATCCACACGACTTTTAGATTCGTAAAAACTTTAGTATATCTGTATATATAATCATATATCTTTGGAACACATAATTTGCATGTTTCATTTGAGTAAACTAATATGAGTCCATTTTGTTAACATTATTTCTGTTTTTTATTGGGCAAATTTTGTTATAATTAATAGAAACTACCAATATAGTGTTGGTCAAACCAGGAATATAGAAGAAAATACTATATAGTAATTGAGGACTCATATTTAGGATCCTCTATAATGGAATTGAATAATTCCAAAATGCGAGGGAATGATTGGATTTTGCATCTGGCTTTGAAGCCACACAAAACCTCTAAAAAAAACAAAATAAAGGACAATCAACGCGACCCCCCCCCCCCCCATAAACGATTTGGTGATAAGTTTCTGTGTTTCACATTCACGCTATGGTCCAAAGACTCAAAGCCTTCTCCACCGCTTAAACCAACGCACCAACCTTTTTCTCAACAACTACTCCATCTTTTTCTAATTTTTATCAAGTATTATTATTTCTTGTTAAGTAATATAATCACCCAACCATTCTACATTCTTTAATCATCCGATGTTCCAGTAAGTGTTTAACAAGTTTATAGATACAATTACGGACTTTAAGAACGTTTCAAATCCGTTTTAAAATAGTATGTTTTAGCTAAAATCTTGAAATCTTCGTTATCTTGTAAAGTTGATTACTCCAAAATACGCGGATCAAGAATGTAATTAGAGGAGAGTTAATGAAAGCATTGAAACAAAAAAAATATAGATTAAGAAAGTACCTGAACTACCCTTAAGAAAGAACTCGACCAAGCAAGCTTCTCGGCAAGTGGAACCACCGCTACGGACATAACAACTCGATCCGCGTTACACAGACACATCATGCACGCCATCAGTATCACTACTTTAATCCTTTCCGGCATCATCGGTATCGCCTCCGTCTCTCCTCCTCCGATCATTACTCCCTCCGCCGCGCATCTTTCCGGTGATTGGTTTCTTTTCTTCTTCGCCGCCGCAACCACCGCCGCACCTCTTCTTTTCCCATTGCCTTGCCACACGGAACGTATATTATTGCGTTGAACATGATCTTTTCGGGCTTTGAACCCGACCGGCACAAGGGCTTTCTTGGTTAAGATTGGACTCCGACGGAAACTTAATAAACATGACGAATGTTGCAAAGGTATTACCAACGATGTTACCGCCATTAAAGATTATTTAAGAAAAGATTAAACTTTCATATTAGTAACGATGTGAAGGTTAGGAGTGGTTAGAGGAAGGAGAGAGAGAAGGAGAGAGAACGACGGCGTCATGAAAGAAACGTTTGAAAGTCTTTGTACTGACTGGCGTAGTGTGTTTTGGTGGTGAAGGCTACTTTATTCAATGTTAAAAAAAAATACTAGTTTCTGCTGCGTCTTCTTACGTGGTGACACGTCATGTGTTTCATATGACAAAGTGCCTCTACTCTACCACGTCAACAAGACTACCGAGTAATATTACCGGAGCAACCGTTATAATCAACCTTAACAATTTCAATTTGTATTGGGTTTATATAAGTGAAACTATGGCCGCATAAGTCAATACAATCGCTGTCTACGCGAAAAGGTCACCACTTAAAGTCAACCAGCTATTCATCAAATGTCTAAATCTACTGTGAAGAGGTAAAAATAAAAGTATGAGACAGCATAGTGATTATTGTGATGTGTGAATAGAACTATTGCTAAGTATTTGGTACAGTATTTGTAGTGTGTGGTCTATAATGGTAAAGAGAAAGCCCAATTTATTTGAAAGCGCAATTTATTCGAAGCCCAAAAAGGGGGAAAAAAAACAGTAGCAAATGATTTTCCTTCACATCACATTAGCAAATCATATCACGTCCAAATTGTATCGTTACTATTTATTTTTATTTATTTAATTTATTTTAATAACTATAGTCTCTTCAAAACATTTGATATCGTTACCACTACATTATAATCGCAATCACATTATTTGCTTCCACTATTTTGTAATCTTATTACTATGCAATGAATGAATGGCATTGGCTTAGAACTTTCGTTAATTATTTTCTCAAAAATCGGATAAATATTCTGATGTAATATTTTTCGAATTAAGAATATATCGTCTAAAATCAGTTTACAATGGTTCCTTTTTTATGACATATTTGGTATAGCTTACATTTTGACAAAAAAAAAAAATTGGTATAGCTTACAAAGACTTTGTAGTCGTATTCATACAATCACACATGATGTCATGTGATGTGGATAGATCATATAGAATATAAATGATTCCCAATTAAGTATATGAATAGATTCCTAATAAGTTGTAGTGAGATCATGAGATGCCTAAACGGCTATAAACTATAACTCCAAATCTATAAAAACTTTCATAATTTGGGTCTACACATAGTTTTTAAATCATCAAAAGTGAGGCTGAAATATTCGAAGTGTTAATGCATCCTACGAGTGGTTCATAACATGGCAGGGATCACGTTACCTCAACATGTTTTAAATTCCTTCCTAAATAAATAAAAGATTCTAAACTCCATTAAAACTCCTACGATAGCTAAAACAAAAGAAAAGAGAAACATGATCTTTCACAAATATAATAATAAACAATTTATAAGACATCTAAAAAGAAGAGTGAACCTATTTTTAAAAATATGAAAACCTACGAGGGGATGAATGACTTATTATTACTTCATGTGCTAAGTGCGAAAATGGGCCGAAGATAAGCCTAACGGAGAGACGCATGTGCTAAGTGAGAAAAAGTAGTAACCGGGATTACACGAGTCTGGTTAAACTCGTGACTCACCGACGGGACTCTCTTCAATCTTCATCACTCCCCCTCGTGCATGCGCCGTCGGTGCTATCCCTATCCCACGCCCTTCTTCATTTGCTCAATTATTATTATTTTTTCTTTTTTAAATTTTAAATCGTAAAGTTATTTGGTTGTTCATTTTCTATAAGATACTATTCACGTGTGTGAATTTAATAGAATTCTAACGAAAACATGTGATTGTACATGAAAATATTAAAAAAGGCTCACGTTTTAGGTCTTAATTGGGTATAACTAACTAAAATTTTTATTTGCCTTTCTCTATGGTGGTTTCTTTCATCTCATCTTACTGTGCTTTGTTATGTATGTTTGCTTGCTTGCTGTTGTTATGTTTTTTTTTTGCATTGTAGTTCTTTGGTCTTTTTCTGCTACATTCTGTAAACTTCTGTCACAAACGAAAATAGTATAAAACTTAAACTTTTACCAAAAAAAAACTAACGATTTAACACATATGATTTAATTAACATGCATTATTTGATGTGTTCTCAAAAGATAAAAGGTAGAGAAAACAAAAAGAGCAATAGAACAAGAAAAGCTAAAACAAAATTGAAAGTGGAAAGGTAGAAAATATAAAAGAGAAAGACAGAAAAGGAAATAAAGAAAGCGAAATGTGATTATAAAGTGAACAAGTAATGGCAGAAACATCCTCCAGCTATAATATTTACCTGACTTTGCATTTTCTCCCCCTTAAAAGTATAAAAACTATTCATGTTTTTTTCCCCAAAACATATTATTAAGTTGTCGGTTCCTCGTAAAAAAGAAGAACTCACAAATATAGTATCTTATAGTGTCATTTAATAACCAAAATTACGAGTATTCATAAAAAGCACATACAAACAACAAACTAACCCATATGATATTTCTTGCACTCAAATTCACTGTTCTATACAAGACCCATATATATGTGCATACATGACGCTACCCCTACAAGCCAAGATAAATAGTATCCGAAGAACATGGAGTTACAAATTTCGTCAACGTACTTCAGCACAACGCACTTTAACGCTTACAAATGAGGATCTATTTTTATAGAACGACGAATCTAAGAAAGAACAGTAGCCAAAACACACACAAAAAAACTAGAATATACTAAGAGATACGAGAATAAAACCGTAATAAGGGATTAGTTTCACTTTGACCTTGGACATTCGGTATTATTATCACATTTAAACTCGAATAAATTATAACGTTTTAGTAAGGACAAAAACAGTCAAACAAATAATGATGATTGATGAGTTTTGATTCCAGGTAACTTTTATATCCAAAATTTCAAAAAGTACGATAGCTTAAAATTCAAAAATAATAAAATAACAAGAGAGCGTGAAAACTCAAAATTTTTGAGTAGACAACAAAAATGGCTTGTCCCTTCAAGATCGTAAGAGAAAAAAAAAACAAGATTGTTCTTATTATATACGACTTTACTTCTTAGGTAGTGATAGTAGAAGTAAATTTAGGGGCGTAACAGTCATTTAACAAGCGAGAGCCCCTAGACTTTGCCTTGTTCTGTCTGCAGTAGTAGTAGTAGTGTTGTTATAGTACGACTCACTCACTGCTAAAAAAAGTTTTACAACGGAACTAGCGAATAAGGTATTTTTCCAAAGTGACCCCTAATCTTTTCTCTTTATTCTAATTTCACTCCCTTTTCTTTTATAAACTCCATAATCCACCCTCTTTGTTTTCTCTTTCCTCTGTCACTATCCGTTGCGAACCCAAACGGCTCTCTCACTCGATCGACATTTTTCTCTTATTCTCTCTGAAGCTCTTCTCTCTCTCTATTTACGAATCCCGATATGAGCCACGGGTGGTTATGGTTATGAATAATCCTGCAAACAACAACAACAACAACTCAGTTGCAGCGTCTGTATCATCAGCCTTAGCTCTAGCTCCGCCGCCACATCCGCCGCAGCCTCACCGTCCTTCCACTTCTTGTGATCGTCACCCGGATGAGCGTTTCACCGGATTCTGCCCTTCTTGTCTCTTCGACCGTCTCTCTGGTCTAGACATCACAACCGGGAAAAGCACCGCCGTCTCCGTCGCGTCTTCTTCAAGGAAACCGCCATCGTCTTCCGCCGCTCTTAAGGCGATCTTCAAACCCTCTTCTTCTTCTTCCTCCGGGTCGTTGTTCCAGGAACTTCGGAGGACGAAATCGTTCTCGGCGACAAAGGCCGAAGCTTTAACCTTTGAGCCACAGAGAAGATCCTGTGATGTTAGGGTTAGGAACACTCTTTGGTCTCTGTTTCACGAAGAGGAGCATAATAATTCTCAAACCAGAGAGGGTTTATTAAGTGAGATTGATCTCGAAAACGCCAATTCCGTATTAAAGTCGCATCTTTTCGAGGAGGAAACTGAAATTGAAATCGTAAAGGACATTACTTTAGGGAATCTGAAGGAACCCAGAAGCGTAATCGACGAAATCGTCGAAGAAGAAGAAGAAGAAGAAGAAGAAGAGATTGAAGAAGAAGAGGAGATTGAGAAAGTGAAGGACTTTGAAATGGAGTTTAATCCTCAGACGACTAAGAAGCCAAACAGAGACTTCAAAGAGATTGCTGGGAGTTTCTGGTCAGCGGCGTCAGTGTTCAGCAAGAAACTGCAGAAATGGAGACACAAGCAGAAGCTTAAGAAGCATAGAACCGGTAATCTCGGAGCTGGATCCGCCGCGTTACCCGTGGAGAAGTCAATTGGGAGACAGCTTAGAGATACTCAGTCTGAAATCGCTGAGTATGGTTACGGGAGGAGATCGTGTGATACAGATCCAAGATTCTCAATTGACGCCGGAAGATTCTCGCTTGATGCCGGTAGGGTTTCGGTGGATGACCCTCGTTACTCGTTTGATGAGCCGCGTGCTTCTTGGGATGGTTATATGATCGGGAGAACGGGTGCTCCGCCGCGAATGACTTCGATGTTGTCTGTAGTTGAAGATTCTCCGGTGAGGAATCATGTTCTCCGGTCAGATACTCACATTCCGGTGGAAAAGCCACTGCCTTCTCCACCACTACTAGTACCAGGACCTGTGATGGATGAGATTGTTCCTGGTGGATCTGCACAGACACGAGAGTACTACTTAGACTCATCTTCACGACGGAGGAAGAGTCTTGACCGTTGTAGCTCCACCAGGAAGTTATCAGCCTCTGTTGTGGCTGAGATCAATGAAATGAAACTGTCAAAAGACTCCATTTCACATTCACATTCACATTCAGTGAGAGATGATTGCTCTGTTGAGAACACTGAGAGGGGTGTCCGAGAAAATGCAGGGACTACTATGGAATGCAACAAGAAGGGGACGAAGAAATCTCGATGGAGTTGGAACTTATTCGGGCTGCTTCATCGAAAAAACGGGAACAAATTTGAAGAAGAAGAAGGAAGAAGCGGTGTGGATCGAACGTTTTCAGGGTCGTGGAATGTAGAATCAAGAAAAGGGTTTGATCCGAAGATGATTAGGAGCAATAGTAGTGTGAGTTGGAGAAGTTCGGGTACCAATGGAGGAGGGTTTCAAAGGAGTAGTGTGGACGGATGTGTAAGTGGGAAGAAGAAGGTTAGTAAGATTGAGAATGGAATGCTCAAGCTTTACTTGACGCCGAGTAAAGGAAGGCGGCGAGGAAGCAGCAATTCGACAACTAACCGGCCTGTTCCGGCTTCTCAACCTTTTGGTAGTAGAAATGTTATGAACTTTTACTGACAACATTGTAATGGACTCTCGAGTCATTCTTTAGATTGGTAGTTGGGAATAAGTTTGGTAGTGAAGTTGAATTTGACAAAAACATGTCAAAGATTTTAAGTATTCTTCATTTGCTCAGTCTTATAACATTTAGTTCAAAGTTAATCACTCTTCTTTGGTAATGGATGTAAACAGAATTTTGAGTTGATTACATTTTTCTCTTTTTTCTTGCTTCTTTGTATAATAAGATTGGAGTTTCATGTGTATTTATTTTAGAAAATGGAAAAAGCAATGACATGTGAGATTTGATATATACAATAGTTAAATCAGAGGAGTAACTCATGGACAAAAGAAGGTTCGGTGTTGAATTAGCTTGAAGACAACACATCTAGATTCGTGGAGAATAAGATCATCCGAAATTTTCGCTAAATTAAATAATTTTTTTATTATGCCTTTTTATATCTCGTTTACATTCACTGATAAATTTTAAATTTCAAATCAAAAGTCAAAAAGCGACAATTCTTTCTCCTTTCAAGAAAAGAAAAAAAAAAAGCTTTATCAATAATTTGGTAGACGAAGCAAAACAAAAAAGGTTGTAAATCTACTGTTTTCAAATCATATATACAACTAAAAAAAATGCATTACTATTTGTTGGGGTTATTAATTTCTAAGCTTTTTGTCAAAGCTCTATCGACAACAGAAACAAAAGATAAAAGTCTTGGGTCCGTCGAACATGTTAGGAGACAAGAAACTAACAAGAAAAGAAAATGTTAAGGAGACAATAAGGGCCCCGTGGGAGCAGCAGGATGAGTCCAAAATTGTTTGAGGGTCATAGTGCAAAAAAATATCTTTCTTAGGGTTCTTTTTTTTAAGAAAACATAATTAAAAAACTCAAGCGACAAAAGAAGCAAAGATCAGTCTGCAAATCACCAAATGGATGAGAAAAGTGAGAGATGATGAACCCTGTTGGTTAATCTCAATCTTTTCCTTTGTCCATAAGATCTAGTGAGAGATAGTAAAGGACTAAAGACAAAAGAACTATATAGATGTCGTTCTATTGAGAGAAATAAACAATTTATAGTTTTATTGAGAGAAATAAACAATATACGTCTGGCCCAGCCTAATAATTTAGTTCTAAAGGCCCATAAGTCTTTTAGTTAGTCCATCCCACACTAACAACGTAACAAATTAAATTCAAGGGTCAAGGATAATTTATATTGAAGTCGTTGTTCAAGTACTATGGGCTCCAAGCTGATGAGAAATACATTTATCAGATTTTAAATTTGTTACGTTGTTGTCTTTTGGACTTTAGTGTTCTCTAAAAAGGAAGTGTTACTTTCAAAGATTGTTGAGAAAATGACAATAACAAATTAACTACAAATTAGAGAGGTGATTGACCGTTCAGCAAAGCATCAGTCTAGTTTAAGTTGTTTAACTGAGACATCTCCCGTACGGCAAACATACTAATGACCAATTTGACCAAGAAAATGTATAAAACTTGTTTATATCGTGTCTGACTGAAACGGTGTCGTCCAACTTGACACGCATTTTGTTTTGTGTATAGCCTTAGCTTTGAAACAAACCCAAGAAAGAGGCTGTCTTTGTTGAGGTCATTGTTTACAACGACATGAAAGCCATTTCTCAACTTATTCTACTCTCTTAGTTTCTAAGCAATTATAATCTCCACCTCATTTCACACAGCTTCTACGACACTTTTAAGTTTTAACAATACGTATGTGGCCATCGAATCCACTATCCAAATACCAAAATAAACAACTAATTTATCTATACCATAATATTTTTATTTTAACGATAAGTCGATAAATATATATGTTATTTACTTGAACCGGCAGTTTTTTTTTACTGGCTAATTATCAACTACTTAAGTAACCATAATTCATACATTACACAATCTGAATCCACGTTACTTTTTGATCATCCAATTAGATATTATAGAATAAAATTTTGGATCATTAGTGGAAACAAAAGAAAAAAAATTCCCTCGCTATTCTATTCGGCGCTTTTTTTGTTTTTGTGTAAACACAAATTTTACTTCATAAAACTGATGGATCATCATCCGTATATCCTAGAGACTCATTTCATATGATATATACTGGTTAATAGTATTTTGTCAAGAAAAAAAACATCATATACTTTAATTAAACAAAAATCAAAGTACTTTAAATCAAAAGGGTTCAACAAAAAAAACATATACACGGTATAGAGTGAAGCAGAAGGAGAATTATGTATTATGTATACCCGAAGGAATTGAGATGTATGATCTTAAAATGGACAATTTGACCATCTATCGAAATTAATGTCAAAAAGTTTTAATTTGTGGTCGTTTTACATACTACTTCGAGTTCAGACGTATACGTCTCACCAAAATAAAAACACATTCTCGATCTGAAAGTTTATCTCTTTTTACAATCCCAAACTTGGCGTTTGACAACACTTTAAGTCTACATTATCCCATTAAGCATACATAATAAAAGGACATGATCTTTCGTTCTCATGAATGTATAATAAGACAAATCAAGTCTAAGATTTTAATATCGTAATGTAGTGCATCTAATATTGATCATGGATTAAAAAGTTGAGTCGAACTGAGAGGTAGTGATAATGTTAGTACAACTTAACCACTAGCCTAAGGAAAACTTTTATTAAAAACGGCCGAATTTTTCTATTTATTATGCACGGCAGCAAGCTAATGCTTGGCTTGCTTGGCCTCTTGGCCGGCTCTGTGCACTACATATTATTAGATCAGATAAACATGATTTTGTGCAACTATATCAGCTAAACATTAATTAACTAAATAAATACTTTGCAAGCTGATATCAATGATACCGTACGTTTATCTAACCTTTCGTTCGTATATCGAAGGGAACATGACTTGACTTCTTCTGTTGGAACTGACTAGATCCCTCAACCATCTCCACTCTCCAAGGTTAGATAGAGTTAGTGATAACAAACTGAAGTGAGGATTTAAGCAGTTTAACTGCTCCATATATATATGATCACATTTATATTACAATACAAAATCTGCATAAAGTACAAGTACTAGTACCACGAATTAAGACAATAATTTTATATAAATAAGTACAAACTAAAGAATGCAGTACATGCCCCAGTCACTCATTGGAGTTGCAGTTGTGTCACTATGGTGTCATAATCCCGATTCAAGTTCGCTAATTTACATGTAAAAGATAAGAAAAGAAACTCAGACTGGAATAAGAAAAATAATTGATTATGTGATGGTCCATGTTAACTAAAATAAAGATATAAATGATCAAAGCTTTAGTTTAATTAAAGGCAATTCTCATAAATATTACTAAACCTAGTTATTATTATTATTATTATATTTTTTTTTTTGCCAACAACCTAGTTTTTTCTTTCCAAAAGTAATATTATTAGTTTCTTTCCAAAAATAACATTATAAGTTTTATTTTTCAAAATATCATTAAAATATATTTTCCAAAAATAGCACAAAACTAAAACTAAACTTTCAACATTCAAAACTAAACCCTAAATCCTAAACAATAAACCCTACCCCCTCAAAATTATTCCTTAAATCTAAAATAGTCAACTCAAACCCCCAAAAATAAAATTTTATATCCTTGAAAATCAACTTTTGTGTTTGTGGTTTAGAAAATAATACTTTTGTGACATTTTTGGAAAAATAAACTAATAGTGGTATTTTAGTAAAAAAGAGCTTAAAATGGTATTTTGAGGAATTAATCTTAATTTAATAACTTCTTCATAGGTTTATAAAGTTTATCCAACGAATTCAAACATAAATTTCGCATAAAGAAAAAAACAATATGTCGTTTTTGGTTTAAAAAGAAATAAACATACCGTAAGTTGTTAAACAAAAAAAGAGTTTTGACCACTGATATGTTATAGAAAGAAAAAGAAAATTATATCTTGTGTTTGGTCAGGGAGATTGGTTGTGGTAAGAATGGGAATCTTAATTACAAAGAATTGGATTTTGGGTCGACCTACCACCTAAAACGACGTCGCCTCTATCTCTAGTTTCCAAATCTCTTTCTCCTCTCCCTTTATAAGCTTGCGTTGGCCAGTCGTTCATCTTGAAAACAGAGAGAAAAAGACTAAACACACATATAAGAAGAAGAAGGAGAAGGAGAGAGACAGAATAGAGAGAGAGAGATATGGGGTCTCATATGGTTTGGTTTCTGTTTCTTGTAGCCTTCTTCTCTGTGTTCCCAGCTCCATCGGAGAGCATGGTTCGCCATTACAAGTTTAACGTAAGTTTATATATATAAACACACAGTTCCATTTACATATCTTCCACTGATTGGTGCATATGACATAGTCGCAGCTTATCTTAGATTCATAATCGACATTTCTGCTTATATACATGTGTATATATTTCATACATGCTTTGCGTATATAAACATCTTCATAGTGGAATATATGCAATATATTATAATCATGTAGGCTATTTTATAACTAAAATACTGTAATTGATTTTAATTTATGCAATCCTTATATTAGGAGCCTTCATACAAAAATTATTTCAGATTTTTGTACGTGTGGGTATTTTTTACCTTTTTATACATGAATTTACTACGTGAACAAAAGTAGGTTATATAAAGTTTTTAAAAAACTGAAGCATGGTTTTTTTTTGTTACAACCAACAAACAAATAATGATGATGGTCCGCCTTTTGTCTTTTGTCTTATGTATTTCTCTGTTTACCTTTGCAGTGTAATTATTACTGATTATATTTGTGTTTGAAATTACGCAGGTTGTGATGAAAAACACAACAAGACTATGCTCAAGCAAGCCAATCGTGACCGTCAACGGTAGATATCCAGGTCCCACAATCTACGCACGAGAAGATGACACGTTGCTCATCAAAGTCGTTAACCACGTCAAGTACAACGTCTCCATCCACTGGTAAGCTCATATACTTAGTCTTCATTTGAATCATCACTGATAAAATTAATTAGTTAACGGATTGGTGACTGTGGACGATCTGAGTACAGGCACGGTGTGAGACAAATAAGAACGGGATGGGCCGATGGGCCTGCTTACATAACTCAGTGCCCTATCCAGCCAGGTCAAGTCTACACATACAACTACACCTTGACCGGCCAACGCGGAACTCTCTGGTGGCACGCTCACATCCTCTGGCTCCGTGCCACTGTTAACGGTGCTATAGTCATCCTTCCCAAACGCGGTGTTCCCTACCCTTTCCCCAAACCCGACCACGAGAAAGTCATCGTTCTAGGTATCTCAATCTTCATATTTTAACTTTCTTGCAGAAAATTTGGAATACTATTGACTTGTTATACGTCATAAAAAATTCACATAAAAAATGAGATGTGTGACTAAATTAATATTGCAACGTGATCTTGAGTTTAAAGCTCATAAAACGTAATACTACTATCACTAGACGCTAGTGGTTCATTACAATATTGCTTATTTGTTAATTTGGCATAACTAATTTATAACGCTCATCATAATTGTAGGTGAATGGTGGAAATCGGATACTGAAGATATCATTAACGAGGCGCTTAAGTCTGGATTAGCCCCTAATGTCTCAGACGCTCACATGATCAACGGACACCCAGGTCCCGTTAAAAGTTGTCCATCTCAAGGTAATCTCCTAATTTCCAACAAATATGATGCCAAAAAAAAAAATGACTGATCATGAAAGCCTCTTTCTATGTGCGAAGGTTACAAACTGTCAGTGGAGAATGGCAAAACCTATTTGCTACGACTAATCAATGCTGCACTTAATGAAGAGCTCTTTTTCAAAGTCGCTGGCCATCTTTTCACGGTGGTCGAAGTCGACGCGGTCTACGTTAAACCGTTCAAGATCGACACCGTTCTCATAGCCCCCGGTCAAACCACCAACGTCCTCCTAACCGCCTCAAAATCCGCCGGCAAATACCTTGTAACCGCTTCCCCTTTCATGGACGCCCCAATCGCGGTGGACAACGTAACAGCCACCGCAACTGTTCATTACTCTGGAACACTCTCGTCCTCTCCAACAGTCCGCACACTCCCTCCACCGCAAAACGCTACTTCGATCGCCAACAACTTTACAAACTCTCTTCGTAGTCTCAACTCCAAGAAATACCCTGCCCTCGTGCCAACCACCATCGACCACCACCTCTTATTCACCGTCGGTCTTGGGCTAAACGCATGCCCTACTTGCAAGGCCGGAAACGGAAGCCGTGTCGTGGCCAGCATCAACAACGTAACCTTCGTCATGCCCAAAACTGCTCTGCTCTCGGCTCATTACTTCAACAAAAGTGGAGTGTTCACGACGGATTTTCCCAAAAACCCACCGCACGTTTTCAACTACAGCGGAGGATCAGTCACGAACATGGCCACCGAAACAGGAACGAGGCTATACAAGCTACCGTACAACGCCACGGTTCAGCTTGTCCTCCAAGATACCGGTGTCATATCACCAGAGAACCATCCGTTGCATCTTCACGGTTTTAACTTTTTCCAAATTGGTCGTGGATTAGGTAACTTCAACTCCACGAAAGACCCAAATAACTTCAACTTGGTCGATCCAGTTGAAAGGAACACAATAGGAGTTCCATCTGGTGGATGGGTCGCCATCAGATTCAGAGCGGATAATCCCGGTATGGACACTAAATTAACGTTAAAAAAAATCAAATAATAGTAGTTTAGTGATTAATTATCGCCATGTAGATTTAGGTCATATAGATCAATTTCTACTAGACACATCATCTCTTTGTCCTTTCCGGAATTCACATAATTAGCAGCTACACAAGCTGTAGCAATTGATTTATGACTAGACTTGCAATGTCCATGCCCCTAATAAAACAAATGAAATCTTATGATAGTAAGTCAAATACTATTATATTAAAATTGGTGGATTGATATGTTGTAAAATATAGGGGTTTGGTTCATGCATTGTCACTTGGAGGTACACACGACGTGGGGATTAAAGATGGCTTTCTTGGTGGAGAACGGCAAAGGACCTAATCAGTCGATTTTGCCACCGCCTAAGGATCTTCCCAAGTGTTAAGTCCTTCAACTAAACAAGGCGACATATCAACATCACGCCACGTCCAAGAAGACCAGTGAGTGGTGAATTAATGCGTGGATTTGGTTAACCAATTTTTTTTTTTTTTTGAGCAAAGCAAAAGGTTCGATATTTTTTGCTCATAAATAAAGGATGAAGAAAAAGAGCAATGTATTATAATTATTTTTTTTAAATCATTCTATTAAAATTCCATTTATGTTTTATTATTGTCTCCAACATAACTCTTAATATCTTATATGGCCCATGATTTTTATTTTACTCTTCTGGTCCAACAACTTTATTGTGATCACATTCACTTATTTAGATTCCTTGGTTTAAAAAATATATCAGTTTCAAAGTTTTATGTTCTCACTACTCCAGAGTTTTTCCAACCATACAAACTTAACCGGTTTGCAACTTAGAAGCTAATGTTACCCTGCCTCAGTTTCGTCTTATAAAACTGTTTTGAAATTCTTTCCATTTTTATGCAACATTTTAGATTTACAATAGCTAGTCGCTTCATCACTAGTATTATACGTTGGTATTGGTCAAAGAGGTTTAACAAGCAAATGTAGAATAATTAAAAACATTTTTTAATTTCTGTGAATTCATCCAAAACATAGTAAAACGAAACATACAGAGTATATGACAGTAATGCATTGAGAACCTCGCAACAGTTTTATTGGACATGAAGAATTTAATCGAGTTTAACGTTATATAAAATTAATTACAGGTCGATGTACAACGTACTATAGCCAAATAAAAAGTGTCGTACTCTTTGTATATTTTATCACTCTACCATCTAAGAAATACTTTATTACATAGGTATCCCATAGCCATGTGGGGTTAGGACTGTGTCAAGACTCAAGAGCATGATAATACGAGGATTAACGATAAAATGATTGGTTAAGGGGTGCACTAGTTAAATTAAAGAAAAACAAAAACTATATGGTTATCTAAATTGGCCTCTTGAAACACATTAGCTTTTGACCTTGACCTTGAGCCGCCCTCTTTGGAGAAAAGAGATGATATTTTTTTTTCCTTTTCTTTCTCAAACCGACGTTTTATCATCTCAATTATTCGGTTTATTTCTTAACTATTATTTTTTCCGATTGTGCTACCATGAAACTGGAGTTAGGTTAGGTAGCTAGCTTTCCTTTCCCTTTTTCTTTTTATATCTTGGTTTGTCTTTCGGATTTCTAACTTTTTAAACTCCTTATAAGAGAGGCAAGCGTATAATTAATAACCCATCTTATTTGTGATTTAAGTTTTAGCGGCGTAATCAGCATCAGTTAATCAAATTAAAGAGACCATGTGATTCAATAGATGACAACACTTCCTAACAATTCTGATCAGTTAAATTGTACGTTTAAGATATATTATTAGAAATGAAAAAAAGTTCAAAATATCAACTTTTGCTGCCAGATCTAGCTCAAAAGTCCTCTCATAAATTAAAAAAAAAATAGAATAATCCAAATGAGAATGTTAAAGTTGCTAAATAAATATATTTACCCCATTCACATCACTTGGTTAGCGGCTGTGTGCAATGTTTTGTAAATTAGGTACATCGAATACATATGAACTTCTACAAAATTATTAATAATCAGTAATTTTCTAGGGCAATGTCAGAGAGACATGATATATACATATTTTCTAAATCGAAATTAAATCGTATTTATTTATCTATACTATATCGCTAAAAATTACTTACGGCTGGAAGATTGAAATAATTGTCTGCACTTTGATACAATGTTAAAATAATCAGACTTATTGGAGTAATTAATTTAATAACCTAAATACAGTATGTAATTCTTGGTATTTTGTCATGCAAAATTAAGTAACATATTTATAAGTTATAACAAAACGACGTAAAACTATAGAAGTACATTCTTTAAACAGTAAAAGAAACCAAAACTCCTTTGAGCGTCGATATAAATTCAGAATGTTTCTAATGTCCTTTCAGAGTTATATAAAATTATCTATAACAAATAAGTAAAAACTAATAAATGATTAAACTACAAAAATTTCGTTGACTAAAAGACACTATCAGAATCATGTTATTTGCTTCGCTCCCCAGAATCACATACTTGGAACGTAAAATATGGGTTCCAACTTAGAAAAATAGAAAGTATATATAAATATAAATAATTAGGAAAAATTAATAAAATGAAACAAATGATTTGTGCAAAGCCACTAATGTACAAAGCGTGTGGAGCGCATTATGAGTAGCAGCCCTACAGGCACGCTCGCACTCTTTTGCTGTCGCTCCGGTGGGTCAAACTGTGTGCCAGTGCTCCCTATTTACTCCCAACTTCGTGTCGTTTCTTTGTTGCCCCTGTCATTTATTTAATCCTAATACTTTATAATATGAGAACATACCTCAATTGTTTTGCTGTCACAAATAGAACCCACTTTTTGAATAGTGGTGTATGACCGTACAAAAAAAATTATTTACATATACTTTAATGAGATATGACAAAAAAAAACTGATATTATAATTTTTTTCAACCATTTAAAATAAGTTTTGTAAGAAAAGTATTTCTATACCAACTTATTAGATTATTAAAGTACTAATTTGTATTACTCTTTAAATAACACTCGTATTGTATTAAACCTTTTTAAGTTTAGTTTAAATACACATGTTTGGTTTTCCATCTATTTAATATGTATATTGAAAAACATGAGATTATGGATGAGTTGACGTTGGTAATTATAGAAATTGGGTTAAATTGACAAAAGCTTATCAAGCCAAATTTCAATCTGATAAATGGAACCCATTTTTGTGTTTCGGTCATATATATATATATATATATATATATATTAGAGATTTCAAAATAGAGAAATATCTTTGGCTACCAAAGAAACAAAATAGTAATCAAAATAGTTTGAATTTTCATGCATATGATATATTATTTTTTTCTTGGTTTTATAAGATCTAGTAATAAGCAACAGAGTAAAATATCATTGTAATGTAAGTACTACATCGGTAGTGGTGGCAAGAAGATAACTGTAGGCTTTGTAGCTAAACCATTAATTAAGAAAAGTTATTGTAACACCAAAACATAGAGAAAAGAAACCTAAAAAGGTCCGAGATCTGTATTAAAGATTTAAAAAAATAAACGAAATTATTATGTACACTTACCTGCATCTCTATGACTATTAATAACAAAATAAATTGTTGAGGGGGAAAAAAGTATCCTCATTCGGAAATAGGAGATGCTTTCCCTTTGCGGAAACTCCACGATAATAATATTCATAACAAAACCAGTCATTGTCTTGCACCACTCCAATCTTTTTAAAAACGTCTTTACTGAATATATTTATTAACCTATTCATTATTTAAGAGAAAAATAATCGTGTGTTGGGTGTGAGTGGTGGACAAACAACTCTGACATTTCATTTAAACAACTCTTGATATTTAAAGAATTGTAGTTGCAGAGAACATCATATTTTATACTATTGTTTTAATTTAATTATTGATATTTCATTTATAAACATCTGGCACTTCTTATTAAAATTCGATTTATTGTGAAGACTCTTTGCTACTTAACGTTCGTCCATTGAATTAGTTTTGCATGGAGTGGTCATTTGAATTTTTGTCAACAATTTGTAATTTGCGGATTGAAACTTTGATGATAATTTAGGCGGTGATGCATTACTATTTATCATGTTCATACATTAATACGAAGCTGGACCCAATTCACCCTGCTTTTTTAAAAAAATGTAGTCGCAGTCTATAGATATATTACTATGTTCATACTTTAATGAATCTGGATCCAATATCGCCGTACTTACAAAAAGATTTGAAATCTAATTGTCGTAACACCTGTTGATTATATGTACATGTTAAGTCATTCTTCCATTTAATTTATGGATTCACTAAATTATATAAAATTTGCATGACTAAAAAACGATTGCTCATACATGTCTCATTAATATCTTAGTTGATCTATTTGTTGGTCTTTGTGGTTCATGTGTTTGGCATTAGGGTGTTTTTAAAAATAGCCGTAGTTTAGACATTTTGCTCACCCTATTAATCGATGTCAACAATCGATTTTGTTGAGGCCATCCACTTGTCTAAAGTAATTAACTTACTTATCGCACGTTCGAGAATAAAGCCTATAATTTGGTAGAAAATATTTTTTAATAAAGTATACTTTCGTTTTGAAATCTTTTGAATAAAAATATGATATTGAGACGAAATATTTTATTATTTATAAAAGACTAAGGATTTCATGTTTTTTTTTTGGGGAGAGATTTTAGCATTTTTCAAATACTTTAGTGGGGTTTATTATTTGCATAAGATATAGTCTTCGAAATACATAAACACAATGTCTTAGAAATATTCAACTATTTTCTTTTGCTATGCAAAACTGTTGCCATCCTGATTTTGTTGAGAGCACCCTAAACCTATCTATTAGGAGTTGTTGTTATGATATGTTATTAAATTACATTTACTTTGTAGTTTAACCCTCAGTTTTATTGTTGTTGTTTTTGTCAACAAGAATAATACTTTTAACTGGATAATTTTTGAACTGAAAACCAATCGTCTAATAATCAAGTCTGTAGTATAACAGGTTTTTAATTAGCCGCCCAAACTATATACAATTTCAAACATAGGACACACAAAGGAAGAGTCGAGCTTCGTCTCAAATTAGATCAACACAGTGAATCCGCAACTGCGGTATATTAATATATAATAATAATAGAAACTCTTAACATTTTCAAGAATTATTGTGTCTGCTATGGCGTGATCACTTAAGCTACCTAACCCATTTATAAATAAATCATGACTGTTTTGTTTGTTTTAAGAAATTGATTAGTGTAATGTAAATTAAATTTAAGTGTGGTCCCGCGATATGGGACTATGTTTGAGTAACAGTTGAGGGTTCAACTAGCTTTCAGTAATGTATGTTAGATTTACGTTTTTTGTATGATCGCCCATCCTAAGTGTTTAGAATGTATTAATATTATAAACTATATTCACACCCACACACACACATATATATATATATAATTATATTAAAACATAGTATATATTATCTCAAATTCTTGTGAAATTAGTATCTCACAAATTTTTTAAGACTGAACTGTACTTTTTTAAAATGATCTTATTGTAAATTGGGAGTATTCTTTTTTTTTTCAGCAAAAATGAGTTATATTGATGATTCAAAGTAATAGTTACATAAATGTTCTCATAGCCGAGAGGGAGGTGTAAAACATCCAGAATAGAAAATACTAGAAGTACAACCAAACTTTGCTAAGTTATGAGCAATATGATTACATGTTCTTAGAGCAAAAGTAAATTGGCAAGATTTAAAGCATGAACACCAGTGTTTTATATCATGAATGATACCACAAATAGCCATGTCAGTAATTTGATCGTTGAGGATTTTAAATAGAGTCTCATTATCTCCTTCAAAAACGACATTGGTCAGTCCTCTAATCCAGGATTGTTGTAGCGCTACCAGTAAAGCTTTAGCTTCCGCTTCAAGAGGTGAAGAAGCATGACTTAGAATCGAGGCTCCCCAACCTTGAGAAGTACCATTATGGTCTTGAAGGATCCAACATCTTTTTGCATGATTTGTGAGATGATCAAAAGCTGCATCATAGTTGCATTTTGTGTAGGGAGGTAAAGGTCTTCGCCATGTTTTCTTCTGCTGTTCTCGTGTTGTAGAATTTATCGAGGAGGGTGCATTGAGGACACGATTCCAATCACGGATATCCGAACGTGCCCGAAGAACAATTTGTCTAGGACTTTCTTGTAATCCCTCAAAAATGAAAGCATTTCTGCTTTTCCAAATGTGCCAAAGTAACCAGAAGGGGTGATTTGCCTCAGCTCTTGGAGTGTCATTGTCATTAAAATACTCAAACAAGGCTTCAATGAAAGATCCAGAGTTTGAATAATTGTTAAGACAAAGATTAGTCGGTAAACTAGATAAAAGCCATATAGATTCAGCAAAAGGGCATAAAAACAGAATGTGTTCAATTGACTCATCCGCCTGAATTCATCTAGGACATATTGGATCGAGGTTCATTCCGCGCGTTCCAAGTTATGTAAGAGTTGGCAATGATTTGGATAGAATTTGCCAAAGAAAATGTTTTAGCTTTGGAAGAATGATTAATTTCCAAATTTTTTTGCTTAAGATGGACTGAGCCATGAGGAATAGGAGGTAGATCAGGTGGTTGATTTGGATTGTGTCTCATTAACCATTATCCCGAGCGAACTGTGTATTCTCCTGTTCTATTGTAGTGCCAGATTATTTTGTCCGGAAGTGTCGACCTCGGCAGATAAGTGTTAATGATCTGATCTTGATCGTCCGCGATAATGTTGTTCCTGATCTTTGTATCATCCCAGTGACGGTAACCACCATATGTGCAGATTAAGTCTCCGATATGTGAAATTGTTTCTGTGCTGGAGTTTGTAACCGGTATGGGCGGATGATCTGCGATTACGTTATCTTGGTTTACAGGAATGCTTAGACCATCACCTACTATATACATGTAGCCTAATTTGATGAGTTTGAATCTTTCTAATATCGATGCCCAACCATATGACTGATTAGCTTTTTGTTTTGCGTCTAGTATGCAATCATCTCGACAATATCTACTTTTAAAAACTCTTGCAAAAGTGAGTTAGGATGTTGTATAAGACGCCAGGCTTGTTTGGCAATTAAAGCGTTGTTGAAATTCTATGCCTCCTTCTTTTTTTGAGTATTGTAAATGTTTCCAAGATATCCAAGAAATACCTCTATCATGGTTGGTTTTTTCCCACCAAAATTTTTGTAGAATACTTTCAATTTTAGAGAGTACTCCCAAGGGAATTTTAAAACAAGACATTGAAAAGACCGGCAGACTTAATAAATTGGGAGTATTCTTATGGTCATAATAAACCTTAATTAGTACCATTATCTGGAATTTTTGATATTGTTAGGATATCATCATGATTAATTTCCTACGTTAATTAATTAAGTTTCGATGTCTGGCTAAACTCCATTATTATGATGACCTTGTTAACTTAAGACACACAATATGATCACTAAACATTCACTACTACTAATCTATTGAATTACTTCCTTGATGTTAAAATTTGTGTTGTGGTTATTAAACCAAGAAGTTAAGCAAGGAATCATCATTGTGTATTAAAATAGCCTTTGGCAGTTCTTTAAGGTTGGTGTAGCAAATAGTACACCCTAAAAACATTATTGCCATTTCTTGTGCAATTTATTTTGTCAACCAAATGATTTTATACCAAAGCCACATTAATCTTCTCATTATACAACCATCATATACATTTTGTTATGGCTAAAATAGATGCACTCGTAAAAATATATTTTGTTCACTCTCGACAAATAGTTTGTGGTAGAATATTATGCCCACTTTTTTTGTTTGCTTCCTAGCATGCTAGTTTAAAACCACATACTCTAATGTGTTTTGTTATGGAAATTATAGACCAAAATTAGAATATTAATACGGTTTTGTTGTCACCAAATCATTTACCTTATAAAAAGAGAAAGCATCTCCATATTCATATATACAATATAGATACAAACAAAACAACTCATGTGCCCAAAAGGTTAAATGTCAACACCAAAGAGAAATCACATAAGTACCCCTTGTCACCGACCTTAAATCTTGTTAGCCAATGAGGGGTGCTCCTGGTTTGTGTGTCTTGTCTGAGTCTGTGATTGGCTCGCTCATCTCTTAAACGTCTTCGGCCTATCATTAGGCAACGTTTAAGCCGCAAAAACCCTCTCCCATTAGTTGAGTCATACATTAATTTCATCGATAAAACAAAATAGATAATAGAAATAAAACCAAATCAACGGTCCTCGGAAGCATAACAATGTATTAAAAAAAATAAAGTGTTCCTTGAGAACGAATGAGATCTGAACATGTGTGGCTAGGCCTATTTAAAGAAGACACATGTCTTTTCCTGATTTATGTGATTGGTCTATGCACAGACTAAGGACGAGTGTTTATTGGTTGATTGGATTAAAAAGGTACGACGAAATAAAATAAAAATAAAAGAATGTTTTTGATATTAACTAATCTCACTTTGTATTTTTTTTTTTGGTCAAAACTAATCTCCCTTAGTAATGAGAACCTTTTTATAAAAAAAATAGTTGAATTATACTAATAGTTCTTGTACTATGTTGATGTGGAAAAATTAACATATACATCAACACTAACATTGTTTTATTTGTGTCGTTATTCAAAATGATTTTGGAAAATACTTTAAACATAGTAAAATTTTTGTTTAAGCAGTTTTTTCTTATTAATTAATTTGGCAGGTAAGGAGAACAAAACTAGCATCAATTCACACACATGTCCAACATAAAATGTCATTTGATAATATCATTTTAGCATAAGTGTTTTTAGTCATAAAATTATTAAAGTGACTAATATTCTTATTTTCAAGAAGTAAACTTGTTTTTTTTAATCTCAGCAATTTTTCTTTCGAAGGGAAAAGTCTAATTGAAAGCCTTTTTATTAAATCAAGCAATTCAGAAAGGATATTACTAGTAGTAATAAAATACATAAATTAATCGTAGATCTTAAAAATAAATAAATAATTTAAAAAAAAAGGGCAAGACCAGAAATTGTTGTCTGGGAAATACACATAGACAATCACAGCTCAACAGCTTTTTAACTCACCTCTCACTCTCAGATCATTCCTGTTTCATTTACATATTTCTCTTTCTCTCTCTCTCTCTCTCTCTCCCTTTTCAGACTTGAGAGTTTGAGAGAAAGAAAGAACAAGTTTGGGTTTTGTTCACTTTTAACACAGCTTCAATCTCTCTGAACCCACCTGAAGTTTTTCTCCATTTCTTCTCTCTTCTGTGTTTTGTTCCTTTTTTTTCATCACTTTTTAAATTCTTCTATTTGGTTTCTTGCCAGTTTCCAAGAGAGCTTCCAAATCCCAGATCCTCTGTTTTCCTTCTTTGGTCATCCTTTCCCCTGTTTTTTCTTACTTTTTTACTTTCTCTCTAGATTCGGATCTGACCACTAAGGATTTAGTTGGTAAAAGAGGTTTTATATCCTTCACACAACAACTCTCAAAGATCGAATCTTTTTCCTTCTTCTTCTTCTTGTCCTTAGAGTCTGGAAAACAAAAACAAAAAAAGCAGCTCGCTTTATATCTCCTCCTTAGATTCTTCAAAGCTTTATATGCTTATCTCTCAGATTCCATTCCATAAAAATGCCATTTTGACAGATCAAAGTCTCTCTCTCTCTCTCTCTCTCTTTTAAGCTCCACCATTTGCTAAGAACATTTCTTTTCTTTTCCTAAATTCGAATCAACAATCGTTGAAAAAACATGAACAGAGGAATCGAAGTTATGTCACCAGCAACATATCTAGAGACATCAAACTGGCTGTTCCAAGAGAACAGAGGAACCAAATGGACAGCTGAAGAAAACAAGAAATTCGAAAACGCTTTAGCCTTCTACGACAAAGATACACCAGACAGATGGGTCAAAGTCGCTGATATGCTCCCCGGGAAAACCGTGGGAGATGTGATCAAACAATACAGAGAGCTCGAAGAAGACGTCAGCGATATTGAAGCAGGTCTTATCCCAATCCCCGGCTACGCTTCTGATTCGTTCACGCTCGATTGGGGTGGCTACGATGGAGCTGCTGCAGCTGGTAACAATGGGTTTAACATGAACGGTTATTACTTCTCTGCTACCGCCGGAGGAAAGAGAGGATCCGCTGCTCGAACGGCGGAGCATGAGAGGAAGAAAGGTGTCCCATGGACAGAAGAAGAACACAGGTAAAAACTCATCTGTGATCTCTACGTTAACGTCAATGCTTTCTTCTCTAGATTTGGACCCCTTTTTTACACTTTATTCTATAAATAATATATACGTACGTCTTTTTCTTGGAAACGTGTTTGTGTATACGTATAACGTATAAAGATACGCTTATAGTATAAATATATATATATTCTATAATATTAAGACATATATATAGTCGTCCACCAAAACAATTGTATCTTTAGTGCGTTTCTATATGACCTACGTATGGGTTTTAGACAGAGAGACAGAACACACGCACATTATTTTGTAGTAGATACATACGTTTTTATATATATTTATATCACAAAAATAATATATATATATATATATTTTTTTTTTTCTTGTATCGAGTTTGTAAATTCATTGGTAAACAAAAGTATATGAAAATTTGCTTCTTGTAGGCTTTTGATGTGTAGAATGATGGTTTAATTGGTGTCTTGGTGCGGTTAATTGATAGGAATGTAAACATTGGTATAACACATGAAGTTTTATTTAGGCTATATATAACATGTAATATTACCGGTGTGACACCATCAAATTTTACGTTGTTGGTATGCATGTTGTTGAGAATGTTAATGTGTTTAAGAGTGGGTTTGGTTTATGAATTATGCAGACAATTTCTGATGGGTCTGAAGAAATATGGAAAAGGAGATTGGAGAAACATAGCTCGCAACTTCGTGACCACACGGACGCCAACGCAAGTCGCGAGTCACGCTCAGAAGTATTTCATAAGGCAAGTCAACGGTGGCAAAGACAAACGCCGATCAAGCATCCACGATATCACCACCGTCAACATTCCTGACTCTCCTGACGCAGCAGCCACCGATAACGTAACCGCAAATGCACCATGCTCGCCGCCATCAGTAGGAGGAAGCCAGCAGGAGGCGTCGGAGTGGGATGGTCAACCGCTTTACGATGAAACAGCGGCTGCGTTTTATAACCAAAACGGGTTTCAGGAAACGCTACTTGGAATGTCCTCGACGCCGTACATGGCAAAACTTCAGGAGCAGAGTTTTCTGAACGCATCGCAATTCGGATCGTACAATGCGTATCTCCAAATGTAGCACAAGGTGAAGATCTCGGAGAAGTTATTTTACTACGAGTTAATAATCATTAATATTTTTTTTTGCTATTTCGCTTTTCTTAATTCGCGTGCATATACAAAAAAAAAATAGCTGCTATTTTTTTTTCGAAGATACTATTTGTTGTTTTGCTTACCCTATTTTTTTCGTGGTTGATTCAACGAGTTTTCAACAAGTTAATTAGGTTTTGTTATTTTCATTACTAAGTGATTATTTGTGTGATTTGGAACTCATATGAGCTCAAATGGTTTATGATAATTTATACTGTGTCATGTAGGCGTTTATTACAATTTTTTGCCCTCACTGGTTGCTTTTTAATTAATGAATCATGATTTTTTTAACAATTTGTTAGATATTTTACCACTTTTTTTTTTAATCTCATTTGTGCCAAATCTACAGTATAAAGGTGCCTATCAAGTCTCAGTGTGAGGTCGAAAAAATTATATGTCAATTAAAGTAAATAAACCAATGCAAAAAGAAAAGATATTGGTTATAAGTGGGGTGTACTAGTTTAGTATGAGTTATCTATTTATGAATATGAAGCTAAAAGTTATATAAAGTGGGTTTTCCACTAATCACAGATATTTTAACTTGTTGTGGTGACAAATCCGTAATCGAAACCTGGCTTTGTGCTGCTGATAATGATGCCTTCTTTCTTAGGAACATCTAAACTTTTTTCTGAAGTAATTAGTACTACAATTTAGTTTTTAATTACTTTATATTTCCCAACTGTTTTATATAGTACTGTCTGAAGTTCGAAGTTGACAAGAGAATGAGAATCTATATAGAGTCTAAAGAAAGACCATAAATAAAAAAGCCACAATGATTGATATGCTTTTGTTCCTCACCAAGTTGCAATTTTTTAAATCTCATCTTGGGATAATTACATTTCCATAGTTATTTTATTACTTTTATATGTAAAAATACTCATATTAAATTACCATACTAATATAATACTATATTTTTCTTTCCAACCGTATATACTAAGAAAGAAAATTACTATTTATTTTAACCTTTACATAGATACTAAAGTAAGATAAACAAATTTAATTAAAATTTAACCCAGGCAAAATTAAAATAGAATAACTGCCATAATAATAAATTAAAATTTTTGTTTTCAGTTACATTTTTTTCTTCTATAAAGCATTTTTTCCAGATTACTGGTGAATTTGTTCTTTAAATTGATGTTTGGTGGGTTCCATTTTGATGCCTTTGGTGAGTAACGAGAAGTATCTCCATATAATTGCAGATTTGACTTTGAAGGAAGACCGTTGATTCCCAATTATTCTTGTAAATCTATTTTGCACTGATTTTTTTCTTTTTCATAATGTTGGATTTGTTTTTTCTTTTCTTTTCCATAAACCAATGTTATCCGTGTTTAAGAAGAAGTCTTTGAAGGTCTTAAAGTTAGTTGATGTCCCATGTAATATGGCTTTACAAAATTAAGTTATGGTAATGATCAAGATGATTTGGAGAAATAAATTGATGGAAGATGATGACTTTTTTATTATTTCATGTTTTCCAAAGCCATAACACAATCACCTCTTCTAGCTCTCATGGGCCTATCAGTACATACATACAAATGAAATCTTAGGCATACAACAAAGTTTACTATACAAAAGCTATCTTTTTTATCTAACGTTTTCTTGTTCTGCACCATCTTTTTTGTAGCACCTTGTGTACCTATAGGTTACAGAGAAATACAACAAGAGATTGAACATGCAAAGCACTGTTAAAACCCAGTAATAATAATCCAACCGGCTCTTGTTTATTGTCTCTTGAAACCATTTGCCTCCGCTTACTCTGCCCACCACACTAACAAGAGCTATATTGCTCATGATCCCGACGCCGCACACCCCCACGTTTAGCAGAACCATGTATTGGCTTAACTCATCAGGCACTGTTTCTTCTAGGTAAAGAGCAAAACTGTTTTCGTAGATTCCTGTAATTGACCCCAGAAGAATGTACTGTGGGAGCAGCCAGAAAACACTCATTGGGATGGTTTCAGACACCAAACCTTGAATGCTAACCACTTTGAGCCTCCTAGACTCAACGTGTGCAGCAATGGAGCAGCAGAATGTCGATAGGATGATCGAGACTGGTATACCATATGGAGTTTTGGTTTGTTTTGCTGATTCGGGGTCAATGCCGTGGCTGCGTTTTGCAGCCTTGACACATAGTTCTCGGGATCCTAGTCTTGCAGCCTCACTAAAGAGTAAGAGGAGTGGGAGAGGGAGATTCCATGATCCGAACGTGGAGTCCATATTGTTTGCTTGTTCAAGGAAGAAAGTGTTACCGAGAGAGAAGACAATCCCAGAAATGAGAGATGTCACGAACAATGGTACCGCGCGTATCACGCTTTTGGTTTGCTCCACTTCTGTCACCCGGCAAAGTTTCCATCTGTTTTTCCTCTGTTGCTCCAAGGGCTCGGTTTGTAGTATCATTGCAGCTCTGTCTAGGCACCTGTATTTGAAGAAAAAATCAATGGTTTACGAGTTGCATACATAGCAACACAAGTTAGGGATCTCACATCGAAAGAAGTGTTGGTCCCTTCACACTTCTGACCGATGTGGGATTTCTAACTACTCTTTAGTGAGGTGAACTTTACCTCAAGCTACTTGTGTGGGGCTTTATATCTAGATCACACTCGGTTTTTTCATAGAGATGGGTTGAGTTGTTCGGGTATGCACACGACATCTTGGAAGCAGAAGCAACAAAGACCCGGAGAACAGTTGTCAAAGGGCTTCTACTTGGTATTTCCCGTTTGTATGAACGTGCACCGGACATAAAAATCAGCATAGCTAATACCTCACAGCCAGCAGGGATGGCGAATCTTACAAACCACGGACTTATCTGAGGCATTGCACTAGCAGCAAGTAACAAGAAGACAAAATTCCCCACATTACCAATGACAAAGCTAACGAGCTTTGCGGGAGATCCCTTGTTCCTACCGTCTTCTAGTTGGTCTTCTGTAAACACTCCCAAAGAGATTGATCGTCCAAATATACCAACGGATATAACTGTTAGCGCTACGTAGAACAGTCCCTTTTGTCCATTGCCAGAAAGTATTGGTGACGCTGATATTGCCAAGAACCCGAAACCCTGAACCATTAGAGAGTGTAAAATTTTCACTTCTAACAAAGAATACAATCATATATACTAGATAGCCTAAGTTTAAAGAGGTGGTCAAGATCTTACGAAACCGAATGCTAAAGTAGAGAGACAGAGCATCCAAAAGTGACCAATAAATGCATCAACAAGAAACTGCATGCCGAGATGACCTATAGCTGATACACCAGCAAAGACATTTACAACTGCAGCTGCGTCCGTGAACTTTAGCTTCATCTCGTTCGTTAAGTATAACATCAACATCCATAGGGTAAACCACGCAACGGTAAAAGCCCATGATAGAACTGACCATACAAGATTATAAAAAAAACATAATAATCAAGAAACCATTAAGAAAACGACCTAGAAATTCCAAGAATTGACTACAAATGATCAATGTGGCATCTTGGTGAAAATGTTGAACAATCAAAACAAGATCAAAAGGCAGAAACCACATCTCCACACTCACCAATGACTCGGAGAAAAGACGCCATTACTTCTCATGTGGAAACCAAAATCAATGGCTAACAACAATGGTCAAAATTGAGCTGGACAAATGAACAGAAGGCTAATGGAGGCATAGACGTGCTTGAATATTCTATTAGACACCGGCTTCAAATATTCTTATCATACTCTGTTCTATTGGGTCACACAACACAACCAACACGGCTGGTTTTATTGATAATGTTAATTTAAACATATGAAGATAAATTAACAATTTTTGTAGGAGACCAGGACTTTAGCCAGTTCATAACAAGCTATATAAGTTAACAACATACATTATATATACTTGACGGCCAAACAAAATTCAATAAAATAAGGGAAAAAGAAAAAAAAACAGATTTTACAATAGTTCGTATTAAAAAAAAAAAAAAAAAAAAAACTTATCTTTAGAGTTTTGAATTAACAGAATCAATGAAGAAGAAGAAGAAGATGATGAAGGTGGTGAATTGGAGAAAATAATCAGATATTTTTCATCATCTTCTTCGATTCACCATCTTCAGCATCTTCATTAATACTTACAATAGTTTCTTGTCGGAACAAGAAAAACAAACTTACACAACGATGGAGGAAGTGAAAAGAGTATGGCCGTAATCAAAAACTCTACCGACGGATAATCTCATGGTCTACGATGGAGGAGAGAAACAGTAAGGATGAAAAGCACAGAGAGAAGCGTCGGTGAAAGTGAAACGAACGGCAATGAGCCCGTACCGCCATTTCTAGGGTTGAAGCCTGAATGATATATATTGCTGATCAAACTAGGTTTACTTAATGGGCCTTCAAGCCTAGTGTAGCCCAAACCCAATATTGAATGCTCATATTTCAAATAATCAAATTACAACAAATTATGGAAAATATTAATGTTGTTGTCAAAAAAAAAAACTTGGCTGATGTAAATTATTAAATCTGACAAATATTTGTCTGCATGAAACAAAATAATTTTGCATTGTTCCATCCTTTTCCTAGAGATTGTGGTTAATTTGTAGACCCTTTTGGCTAGGAAAAGCTGCTGCTAACTCCTTCTTTGCTGCTTGTTTGAACGAGTTGCTACTACATACCATCATAATATATGATCCGAAGTTGTTGCCCATATCAGAAGACAATAAATAGAGAGTTTAAAGATTGGAGAATTGATTGGAACCAATATAATTGGGTTGCAAAAAAAAAAAAAAAAAAAGAAAAAAAAAAGAGAGAATTGGGATTGGGGAAATTAATACTATATTTCACATAAAGGAGAGTCTGTCAATCACAGCCACCGGTTGTTCAAATATTAAAGACGCTGCCTAAGTAGATACCCCATCGTTATGTAATTTAGGCCGTGTCAAAATCATGTCACTTTTAGTAGACCCGACATCGGACATAGATCTTGATTATCTATTCATTGTCCCACTTATAGGGTTAGCTAGCAACTTTAATAGAATATGCTAGTATCTAATTTCTATATGTACTTGCATAACCATACAGATTGATATGGACTAATAATGAACTAATGATCCACCTGACTAGATTGGTCAACTAAATTGATATGTGTTTTCTTGGTAAATTAATGAGATTACTGGTAAAAATATATCAATCAACTAAAATGATACTTAACCAATGGGGAATTATTATACAGACAGCAGAAGTGTCAATCTAGGCTTTTAGGTATTTTTAAAATTACTTTTAGCTTAAAATGCATAGATAACTCGTGAATTAATTGCATTGCTGTACATATTCCTGACATGATCAGGATCGGGTATAGTAGCTACTATATCAATAAATGAAATTAAAATTAAAATGATCTTTAATGGATATAACATATACATGATTTTCCATTCAGACGTCCATTTTAGTGTCAGTGGTTATCCCTTGTGATATATATATTACATTCATACGTACAAAATGTTCATCTCACAAGCGGTCATATATAGGTATAAGAAACTTTTATCCACTAAACATTATAAGAAAAGTAATGTTTACACGTCGTTAATTTTCTAACGAATAAAATTATATACAACCACACATCCATACCGAGTTTTTTTTTTTCGCTTTCTTTTCTTAAACTGTTATTGTACTAAAAGTAAAACGTGAAGAAACATTCATCGAAGCAGAGAAGATATTAAAAGAAACAACAAAAAAACAAACTTATAAATTCTTTGCCCCTTGAAATAATAATAAGTAACCATCCAAATTGAAATGATTCACATCTTTGTATTATTTCTTCGTTTTCTCCTTTCCTCGATCAATAATCACGTCTTCTCCTTCTTCACCGGAACCCTACCGTCGGTACCAGCGAGCATTGCGTACTTATCCTTTCTTGTGAAATTGGTACACTCAAAACCTAAGGTTCCTCCCAAAATCCTTTGTATATAATTTGCCACCTCTATGGGCGATTTGCCTCCTTTACACGTCAGCTCGGCTGGAATCTGTTTGAGGAACGTGATCTCGAACGTCGGCCTCGGGTTCATGAAAGCGAAGTAAGGATCAAGAAGCTTGTAGCCACGTGTGGTTGTACCATGGAACATGCTCTGCTTTGTGTTGATCGCCACGGGAACGATCCGGTCCGTGAGCTCAGCGAAGAGGGCACTAAACCGGAGAAGGAAAGGCTCACGGCATGTGGTTCCCTCGGGACATATCACGAGATCACCTTCCTCTAATAGACGCTTGATGTTAGCTGCGTCTTTCTCACGTTGACGAGTCAACGCAACTGCTTTGATTGGTGAGATCAGCTCAGAGAACTTGCTGATGCTGTAAGTGACGCAGCTGACTTTCCGACCGAGCACCACAGCTGTCACCACCGGGTCGAGGACAGTGCGGTGGTTACAGACCAAGAGGTGACCTGGTTGGCCGGGTTTTGGCGGTGGAGGAGGGTGGCCTTTGACGACTAGCTTGATGCCAGTGAGCTTGTAGTTGTAACGGGCAATGCGTTCGGGTAACGGAATATTCGTGTAGACACGGATGAGAGAGATGACGAAACCTACCGGAAGCCAGAGGAGAGTTAGTAGAGCAACTAACGGCGTTGGTCGTTGGACTAATCTGCCCTCGTGGAATATTATGGGGCTTAAGAGTTTGTTTCTTGGTAACGGTTCGCATTTCGTACGTGGCACCATGTAACCTTCCTGCAGTCAGTAATAGAAAAAAAAAGTACGTAAATTACTATGTTTTAAAGTACAAAAGTGGTTGTAACTTGTAAGTTGTACGTAATTTTTTAGTACCATGCATATATTGTTCATTTTTCTCTAATTATTTAGGAGAGTTGACAGCAAAGTACTCACAAGTCACAAGAGATACGTGTGTACTATCAGACTTATTGATGGTTGGAAAAACATGTATCTAGAATAACCTATGATTATTTTATATACTAGTTTATCAAGAAAACTGATTTGAAGTTTATGAAATATAAGTAGAGCGAAAAATAAATAAAAGTAGAGCGAAAAAGAACCAAAAAAGAGAGATGATCATGGCTTTTACATGATGAAAAAAAACTGGTGGTTGGTGTATGAGGAACCTAAGTTATTACTATTATTTCAGGTTTCCAAATTCACTGAAAACTACCCAAAAAATCTAAGAAAAAAATATTAGCATAAAAAAATCAAAGTAATTAAGAAAGGGTTATTTAGGTTGTTAGGAAAGTAAAATTAAGTAAATGGCTGATGTCTTTTAAAAAAAAAAAATTGGGGTGTTATAGTAAAAGAACATCTAAAGTAAATCATTATGCCTTTTAATAACAAAAGATATTTAGAAAAATAACACCCACTTTTTGGTTTCCTCATTAAAAAAAATGTATATGCTTTTAATAGCAATGGACCTAATTTTATCACCATTTACTGATCCACACCAAAAAGGCATAAATATGATTGGCCCAAAATTATTAGGAATGGTAGTAAACTCCATAGGACAACACAATAATTATTATACCAAAGAAGCTGCAAGAACGGACATATATATATATACACTCATAATAACGTCCTCTATGTTATTTAATGTAAGGTAGATGGTAAGAAGTATAGAAAGCGACAAATAAATTTTAAAAAGAGGTATTGACGGAAATAACCTTGCAGATGGACATGAAGTCGTGGTCCGTCTTGCTATCGCCGAGCCCCAAGTCAGGTAAATCAGACGCAAGGCCACCAAACTCTCTCAACACGGCGTCGCGTTTGTGTTGGCTAACGAGAACACCCGGTTTTCTTGCGAACCCGGTTGCCCGACCCGATTTTGATACCTCTAGCTCTGTTCCAAGAACTTTGTCGACTCCTAGGAACGTCTTGACGAACGGCTCGACCATGATTCGAGGACTCGCCGTTACTATGTACCGCTTCCCGAACGTGTTGAAGATACGCCACGTGTCGGGCCTCACGTCCTCCGCGTAGAACCTCGGAAGGACGGAGCGGACCACTAGCTCAACGTCTCGGATCTTGAGACCCGCGAAGGTGATGAAGAGGAAGACGTTGATGGCAAAAGTCTCGGAGACGGACAAGTACGTAAGGTAAACGAACGGTACGGACGCTAGGAGGATCAACGCTCGGAGCAAGCTTCCTGCTTCAAGGGCCACGAGAAAATAGTAAGGGAAGGCGCTACGAGAGATCAGTAGTGTCCCGTCTAGATCAGCGGCTGCGGTCTGGTTCGACCGGTCCTTAATGTCACACTTTGATATCGGCTCGAAACGGCGACGCTTCTCCTGAGCAGCCCCCATTAGTGAAGAAGCCGGAGGGAGAGGAGAAGAGAGAGAGAGAGAAGGGGGGGGGAGGGAGTTTTGGAAGGTGAGAATGGATATGGATTGGTGAATACTTTTGGGAGTGTTGTTTATATAAAGAGGCAAGAGAGAATGGGCATGATTTTGTTGTTGTGGTGGTTTGATATTAGTATGCCAAAGAGATATATGTGTTTTGATTTTTCAAAGGTAAGAGAGAAAAAAGAACATTAAGCATAATAGATAACAATATCTGTGACTATAACTGTTGTCATGTAAATTAATTAGTAAATCTTCTTAATTCGTCAGGAAGTGATTATGGAGATATATAGTGCCAATAAAGTGGATATCGAAATTTTTTTAATTAGGGAGAATAATTAATTGTAGAAGAAGCTGTTTGAGACGTGTGAAATAGAGAGAAGAGAGAGTTAAAGTTGGTGAAGACCGACACCAATTTATTGATTAACCAAAACTTATTTGAGATTCATCTTATGTTGTTGAGAGCGGCCCACGCGCCGCCGTTTTATAGTTAGAGCAAAATCTCTTTCGGAGAACTGCAAAAACAAAAAAAAACAATGGTTTTTTTTTTGGCATTCTAGTAAGTAGTAACAAATCTTTCAAGTCCCCACTTTTGTAAATTTATCTTCGATCGACCAAAAGATACAAAACAACTTTCAAAGACTCGTATATCAAAATGGTTGAACCTTTGAACTCTAAAACAAATATAAAACAAATAGTATATGTACCAAAACGTACTATATATTTGTCCATAATTAAGGAAAATCATAACCAAGAAATCACCTCCACTGACCGCCTAAGTTCCTAACAACACCACCACCGGCAATTCTGATGCGTGAGTGGCGGGTAATAGTTGCTACAACGGTGCTTGTGGCTGCATCAGTGATATTTTGTACATAATTAAAGAATGATTGATGATTCCTTTTTTTTTTAACTGTACCCAAGTCTAGAGTTTAAAACGTACGTAGACTAAAATGTTTATAAATATGTTAAAGAAAACTATTTGCAAACTGGAAGAAACATCCATATCATGAGTGTTGTATCCGTATCTTTTTGAGCTAGCGATTGTTTCTCATGTTACATGACGTTTTATAGTATATATTTAGTTTCCAGCCTTATGAATATTAAGAATAGTTTTCGAAGTGATCATTCATCATTAAAAAATAAAATAATTAGTTGCATGCTTACCTTAGGATTTTGATGGAAAGACGGAAAAATGATCATCGTAATCTTTTTAAAATATATATAGTCATACAATTTTTTAAAAAGCTTATTATCTCTGGAGTGGTATCATGTTCATTTCTGTAGTATGTGTAGTTTGAAAAATCTATTGCAAGTTACATGGTGCAGTAACAATATTAGATATTCATATATATGATGTGACTGGGTAAATTCTTTTTTTTTAAAAGTAACATCTTCTTAATGGATAGCATGAAAAAAACCACCCAATGAATGATATCTACTTCTTAAATTATATATCTTATTATCACAAAGAAATAGAGAAGGACCATTATGTTGATTTTTGTCTTCCTTTTGCTGGTTATGGAACTTTAAATTCAGGTTCGAAAAAGGATCATTAATTGGAGAAAGACTTTATGAAAAATTATTGTTTTGATAGTTTAGATCGTCGGGCTACAATCTACACGTTTAGATGAACGGTAAACTAATGATACATTTGTTTAACACTTATCTTGAAGTTGTTTGTCTGACACGTTGAAAATACGATTGCTTAGGCTCAAAGATCAGTTAACTTCCGGATATAACATACACCAGTTAGAAGAATATAGATGCTTTTCACAAGCGTATAGTCAAGTGAAAAAGATATAGAGAAAAAAAGAACTCGAGATTAGCTAAGTGCATAGTTGAAGACTACTTTTACATGTGGTAACTAATATAAAGAAAAATCATGTGCGGACTGCTAAAAGTTGGATTCTATTCATCCGCTATAAATGACATATCATCGGTTGCAATACGATTACAACATATATATATATATATAATTAAAAATCTTGGCAACGGATTCTTTTGGCAATGTTGAGACAAACCTTATGCTTAGTCCAACCGATGAACTTTTCCAACTATTTTTTGGCAATTGATTAGAATGACTAAAATAGAGTTTTTATAGAGTTCAATACAATTTCTAATAAACGTGATCCTTTCCATAAAACACTATAGCAACACTTATTCATTTTCATGACATTAATCTTTTTACTAATCAATTAATCATCTTTATTGCAGTCACTGATTGAGACCAGTGATCTTGGATCATGTACTTCTCAAATCATTATAAGATTCAAGATATTGGTTAAACTTTGATATGGATAATGAAATGATGGACTTTTTAGAAATCGCCCACAATTTCGTCTCATCCCCATTAGTGGTTAATAGTTGGTACATCACTGAAAAAATGCTATGTTGCCTGTAAATTGCATCAAAAAAAAGTATATATATATATATATATATATATATATATTAAGAAGTCTCAAATAACTCTTTTATTAGAACTTTAGGGTCCGAATGGTAATGGCGTATTTGATGGTGCGGGACAAAAAAATTGATAGTGCGGTATGGTTCAACTGCGATTCATGCGGAAAAATATATTTGCGGGACAAGTGCGGATTATATCGAATTAGCGGTACAAAATAATTTTTGATTGGTGAAAAGAATAATTGCGGTTCATAACAAAGTTATATATATATATTTTTATTATAATAATTGTATGAGTAAATTAGTAAAAATATAAATAATTATAAACTTCTATATGTTTTGTGTTAACTAAAAAATATTTAGAACCTTAAATACACAGATTTATTTAAATTTAAATTTAAATTCTTATGTAAAAGCCCAACTAAAAATATTATTTAAAAGTTATTAACATTTTTTGTTATTGATTTTGTTATTACAGAAATAAAAGAAGAATAATGTTTTTTTGTATATCTAATTTGTCCAACAAAAAAAAGTAAAAGTATATATGTATTAAAAATTACTAAATAATATTGTAGTACTGTTGCAGTTTTTATTCAAATCCGCTGGGTAAAACTGATGGTCCATTACAAAAATGGTCCAAGACAAAAATTATGGGACAAAACCGCAAATCACCTTTTTTTTCTTTTTGAAAAACGCAAATCAACAGTATATTTGTATGAATGGTGACTTTATATGGTTTTGACAAAAAGACATTCGAATACCGCTTATATAATGTCACCATTCACTATCTTAGATATAGATAAAAAGTCGCAAATAACTCATTTTATAAGTACATAGTTGATATGAGTAGATATAAAAATAAAAATAAAAGAATATGACTTATAGTAATAAAATTAAGTTGTAAAATAAAAGAAATAAATTAGCACTAATATTTACTTTCCTATTCGATACAGATATATTAATATTATGAAATTCATTTTAATCACTTAATGGTGTGTGCCTGTGTGGTGTTTAGATTCTACAGTTTTTCTTGTGGACAAGGTTACGTGATTGATAGATAACAACAATGCATATTTTTCCCAAAAAAAAAAAGCAGAAGATGATAACAATGCCTAATGTTGTGACTTGTGACATGAGAAAGCGAGTATTATCTACCATTATTCAAGTTGTATGTGGTCTCTTTACGCCACCGGTTAAAACATTAAACATTAACCTCTATGAAAACTAGTGAAATAATAATCAAGGGTTACTTGCAAAGATATATAGATTTTTTTTTTTTTTTTTTTTTTTTTTTGGAATTGTACATTCACGATTTCATCTATTAAGAAACAACTGTCCAACTTTTGGAGGAACTAATCTTTTTCTCAGTGAAAGCGAAATAAACCCATCAAAAGGGAAAAAATCAGAAATTTTGAGTAAACTTGCAAGTTGGAAAATAAAGACTTCCAACTGATTTATTAAAACCTTGTATGCGTTTTTCAGAACACATTGAATCTTTTTTCAGAAATGAGTTTCATATTAGTTTTTAGCAATCTATACCTTTTTCCGGAAACTTGATGCTGCTAACAAATTTTCACCAAAACGTGATAAACAATTTTTGCATCCAAAAAAACTAGGAGAACTACTTTGTTAGATAATTAGCAAGTATAATATTTGAAGACATTAAGAAACTCAAAAGTTTATAGGATCGAATTCCTCGTTATATATTAATTAATCATTGACAAAAAGGCAATACTATTGGCTTGAAAACGTGTGTGGAAGAAGTCTCCAAACTAAAATCAAACACGTGCGTGTAATATTTCTATATATGGTATGGATCGAGGGTGAACTTGAAATAGACGGTGGGTAAAAATCGTTATCAAAATCTGTTACATGCATGTGATGATCAGTTTTTCAACCACAAATTGTGATAGATTTTGCGGTTTTAAGATACTGTAAGTGATTGATTTTATTTGTAAACGTCTTGTTCGAAATATTATCCGATCCGATTGTAAATAACATATTCAGGTTCGAAAATTATATATACAAAATAACTATACAACTAAAGGTCATACGCTAAAGATGCTTGCATAAAACACACGTTATATTACATTAAAATAATCTTGAAGAACTTTGGACCAGCAAGCAGTCGACACTCACCATCATCTAACGCGTTATCATTATCATTACATATCACTATATCAGTCGAACTTGTTCTAGTAAAGTCTTCTAGGATTGCTAGCTACGCCAAACATATATGTGAATCACACATCTCATCTCATGTGGAAGATCAACAAGTGGTCGACCTATATCCAACCTCATAAATTCATGATTTGATAACTCAAAAGTCAATCTCTATGAATACTACACCACAAATCCAACATAAAAGAGAGGATCTCAAATTTGAAACCAAGATTCCTGAAGATAAAACAAGAATATAAAAACTCACATGCTGTTCAAAAAAAAAAGTACAAAAACTCGCTAAAATTCATACATCAAATTAAATAATTCATCTGCTAGTCTCTTTGCTCGAAACGAATACATCAGTGTCTCAATAATTTTGACTGCATATTTCGTGGAAAAGGTTTATTTACTCTTCGCCAGACAATTCCCAACAATTTCGAAAATAGTAGAATCAAGATGAATGGAAGGAAGGAGGATAATAGAATCTGTTCCACTCATTCCTTTTAGATATAGTTGAACAATATTTTCTTATAAATTTGTTCACACTTCGAAAAATTTCCTCTACCGGAATGGATGTTACACGTGGAATTACATATGTTTTCATCGTATATTATAAAATTTCCAAACTATGCATTTTTAGACTACCTCTATTATACAATGAGGCTTCATTTTTTGTGCCTTCAGAATGTATTTGATATATGCATTTTAATGCCCCTTGTCTATTTTTTTTGTCGATCGTCATGTCACCTGTCTTCAGTTTGACAATTTCGCAAAACAGAAAATCAATTCCAAACTGTGACCACTGACCACCGTAAGTTTTACTACCGGGTACTAAATTTTAAGTTTTTAACAAACAGAAAATTTCCCAACAAATTGTACCTATTAGTCCAACAGTTCTTTGTAGCCTACTTTCCAAAAAAATCGCGTATTGATAAAGAATTAATTATGAATTTGATATTTTTTGTGACATTTATGGATTTGCTAGTTTTTGTAAATTTTATGGATTTGTCATTTTTAAAAAAATATGATTAAACAATATGTGTTTTATTCATTATGTTTGAGTTTAATATGGGTTCTATTTGTTTTTAGGATTTAGTATTTATTATAAAATATTAACAAAAGATCATAGATATAAATATTTTTTAGTGTTAAAAATAGCATATTCATAAAATTTGTCTCAGAAAATGGTATGTTACGTAAGAATCCCTATTGGTAAAATCATTTTAGATAGAAATACATTGCAAAGCATTTAGTAACTTGCCGCCAAGAAAAGGCATTGAGCAACTTAAGAACTTATCATCAGATGCTTGTTATTTCGTCATATCATCTCTAATAGAAAATGTTTTCTGATGATGAAGGAAAACTAAGAAAAGCTTTCTCGAAACGTATAGAGAGAAATTAGATTTCAAGACTCATGCATATTTATTATTTTCCGTTTTATTAGTAGTATGCTCAATACCTAAATTTAGTGATACCACGTGGGACATTGATGTGGCCTCCATATAATTTACCAACTCATAGGCATTTATTAAGTAGCTTGTATTTACTCTCACCTTTAAATGTATATATACGATTTTCTGAAACCTAGACTTATTTCTACTTTAAAAGAGATGAAAATAAACCTAAACCGCATTATCTTTTCTGTCAAAAACCAAAAAACCTTTTTTTTCAAATATAATTTTTCTTTTCTTTATGAAGATATCCTTTTTAAAATAATAACATACCAAAATGGTTATATAAAAAAAACATCAACAATTTGTTCTTTAAATTTGGTTGTCAAAAAAGAATAGTAAATAAAATGGGGAGGGAAAAATATTGTTTGCGGTAGGAACTAGGAACCTACATCAGTCATTACCCAAATTTCTTGTTTATGTATATCTCTCTCTCCCTAATTTCTTAGATTGTTTGATGAATTTACTATTTGATAATTAGACGCACTTAGTAAAAATAATTATTTTTTGATCAAATGTAAGAAGAAAAGGTCTTACCTCCTTTAATTTGTCCCACCTAATTGATCTAAATGCTTTGACAGCTCCGTCAAGCCATAATTCTCAATCATGCCGTGGTCATATACCGAACTCTCTGTTTTTTTCTCATTGGCTTGCCCAAAAAATCAATATCAATATTTAACATGTTCGGCGTAGTGACGTTTAGCAACCACTTTCAACGACATAAGTACGTAGATGTTGACGGTCGCAAATCGAAACGGTGGTAAGAAAAAGAAAAAAACAAAAGGGTTGATCGAAGTTAAACTCAAATGTAATTGACACGCACGAACGAGTTCCCCAAACTATGGTATCCCGACAGAATCTTTTCATGTAGCTTCATTATGAGCACTTTGACTTAACAACGAGTTTACGTTACAAATTGTGGAGAGGAAAAAACAAACGGAGCAAAAATGAAGAACAAAGAGTTAAAGCATTCTTCTTAACATATCTGCTGAGTTTTTAGGAATATGAACATTCTTATAATTCTAACATTTCTATGTGAAATAACATCTTATGTAATCATCCATTTATGTGCTTAATTAGTTTTCCTAATACCCTATATAATTCTAGCTAATCAAATTGTACTACACCAATCATAAACAAACCTCCGCTGAATCATGTGCAAAACCCAATTTATTACATACTTTCTAACCATAATGCTTCTTTTGGTGAGTCTACCGGTGTCATGTATTCGGCATCTATTGTAGACAAAGAGTAATTACATGCTTTAAACTCTGAATCCAATCAATGATAGTAGGTTTGAAATTTGTGGCAACTATAATATAACTGTTTTGTACTTTGGCTTTCTTGTTGTTGTTGTTGTTGTTGTTGTTGTCAACAACTTTATAATTTAAACGATTCAGAAAATTCAAATCAGAGGTATAACGAAACTTGGTTTTATACCTGCTGACTTATGAAGCTTTTCGAACGGCTAGGATAGACTAATTGTCTGGTCTTTGGATTTGTGGGCTTTACAGTAATTGGGTTTGCGTTGTCATGTACGAACCTTTTATTGTGAGAGGTTGGGCCGAGAGATCGTTTTCTTTGCGGAGGATAATTCTTATCTTTAATTTTTTTTTTCGTGTAAAATTGAATTAATAATGTGTGCTATTATACGGTCACCAATTTGTAACGAATCATTTACATTCAATGTATTGCTAGTGGGACTTGGATATGCCCGGTTGTTAAACAATGACAAATTTTAGTAATGAAAGTGAAAATGACCTACAGTTGCCATGAACATATTTGGTCGGTTACAACAATCCATCACTATATCAAGATTGGTGCAATATAGTTAAATTTAAGTGAGTTTTTTTTTTAGTGTTTATATGGCTACAGATGCCCTTCAATTTCATTTAGAAAAAAAGAAAGAAAGAAATGTCTATAAGGCAGGAGGGCCCTAAAAGCAGGAGGGCCCTAAACAACATATCAGTGATGGAGGCAGCGAATAGTATTCCAATTTTTGAAGAAAATGAAATAGTCCAGGCAATTACTGACTATTATCAACAAATCTTCACCTCCCAGGAAGGAAACCGAAGGAAAGTGGTACAGGAGGCTCTAACTCCCTGCATAACAGAGGATATGAATGCAAAGCTGATTGAGATACCTTCAAGCCAAGAAATAAAAAAAGCATGCTTTGATATACATCCTGATAAAGCCCCAGGTCCGGATGGCTTCTCAGCTTGTTTTTTCCAATCAAACTGGAGTACAGTGAGTGATGAAATAGTTGCCGAGGTCCAATCTTTCTTCATCACTGGAAACCTACCACACAAGATCAATCACACCCATGTTAGGCTCATTCCCAAGATTACGGCTCCTCAAAAGGTCTCAGACTATAGACCTATTGCATTATGCTCAGTATACTACAAAATAATATCCAAAATACTGACCAAAAGACTGCAACCAATCCTCTCGTCGTGCATATCTGAGAATCAATCAGCCTTCGTCCCCCAAAGAGCTATATCAGACAATGTGTTTATCACACATGAAACCCTGCACTATTTGAAAACATCAAAGGCAAAAGAGAGAGTGTTCATGGCTGTCAATACAGACATGAGTAAAGCATATGATCGTTTAGAATGGGATTTTATCAAGGCTGTGTTGGAAAGGATGGGTTTTCATAGACAATGGGTGCAATGGATGATGCAATGCATAACAACAGTTTCCTACTCTTACCTGATTAATGGACAAGCGCTGGGCTTAGTCACACCCCAGAGAGGCATTCGCCAAGGAGACCCCCTATCGCCTTATGTCTTCATTCTGTGCAGTGAGGTACTTACTGGTTTATGCAATCGAGCACAGGAACAAGGCAGTCTCCCAGGGATCAAAGTTGTAAAAGAAAGCCCCCGCGTGAACCATTTATTATTTGCGGATGACACAATGTTTTTCTGTAAGTCGGACCAGAAGAGCTGCATGAAACTGAAGAATATCCTGCAAAAATATGGAGAAGCATCAGGTCAACAGATCAATCAAGATAAATCTGCCATCACCTTCTCAGCAAAAACAAGCAGGGAAATAAAAGAGCGAGTAAAGAGAGACTTAGCTATACACAAAGAAGGGGGTCAAGGCAAATATCTAGGCCTCCCAGAGTTGTTTGGTCGAAAGAAGAAAGACTTGTTCACTCAAATAGTGGACCGGATAAAACAGAGAGCTATCAGTTGGTCTTCCAGATTTCTCTCGATGGCAGGCAAAATCACACTACTGAAATCTGTACTAACTGCCATGCCAACCTACACTATGTCTTGTTTCAAGATTCCAAATTCACTATGCAAGAGGATCCAAGCTGCACTTACCAGGTTTTGGTGGGACTCCAATACCGGAAAAAAAAGAAAATGACCTGGATCTCCTGGAAAAAGATGTCAAGATCATTTAAAAACGGAGGATTAGGGTTTAGAGATATCAAAGTGTTCAATGATGCCCTTTTGGCAAAACAAAGCTGGAGACTACTTACCAAACCGGGAAGTCTACTTGCACGGGTGCTAAAAGGCAAATACTTCAAATCCTCATCTTTCCTGGAAAGTGAAACCCCAGGAAACGCATCTCATGGATGGAGAGGAATCTGTATAGGACGCTAGCTACTAAAGAAAAAACTGGGCAGACTAATAGGTAATGGGGAAGATACCTCTGTATGGTACAGTCCATGGCTATCACTCACATCCCCCTGCAGGCCCATAGGGCCCCCTACGAAACTCAACCAGAACTTAAAGGTATCAGAACTTATCCTACCAGATACAGGACAGTGGAATTTGGATCTTATCCGCACTGTTCTCCCGGGTTATGAAGAAGATATCAAAAAGATAATTCCAAGTACCTTAGGAGCAGCTGATGAATGGGCGTGGCTTCCACAAAACTCCGGAGTATATACAGTTAAATCTGGATATTATGAAACAATGGCAGAGAGAGAGGAAGAATATCATATCAATCACCCATATGTTGTGGATGACTTTGATTGGAAAGCTCTCATCTGGAAGAAGGAAGTATCACCAAAAGTCAAAATGTTTCTGTGGAAACTAGCTCAAAACGCCTTACCAGTGGGAGAGAACCTCATCCACCGTCAGGTGGTCACAAATGCTTCATGTCCTCATCGCGGGAGCCCTGTGTCTGAAATCCACCTCCTATTCCAGTGCCCCTTTGCGGAACAAATATGGACACAAGCCCCGCTCTACCCCCGGATTCAGCCACCAACCCTCAACTCCATTCAGGAGGGTATATCCATTTCTGTTAAAGCGACCTGCCTCCCCCCGACCGGAATTAGGGCTGGTCCACTATCCCCATGGATCATGTGGGCAACCTGGACAGCAAGGAATCGTTTAATTTTCAATAAAGAAAAGCTGAAACCAGGAGACGTCCTATCTATTGCGATTACCCGAGCTAAGGAATGGCAGGAGGCGCAATTTGAGAAATCAAAACCACTTACCAAGACACGGAAGTTGGTCCCGCCTGCCCCAAGAAACTCAAACCACCGGATCTGCACAGATGCAGCATGGAGAGAAGATGGATCAGCAGGTTTAGGATGGGAGATAAAGAACCCTCAGGAAGAACCAATCTGTGAAGGGTCTTCTTCAGCATCGCACGTCGCCACACCGTTGGTAGCCGAAGCTTTAGCAACTCTGATGGTAATCAAAGTTGCGATTGCATCGGACCTCACATCGGTATCCTTCGCTTCAGACTCGCTAACCCTTGTCAAAGTTATCAACAAAGAGATCCAAGTCAAGGAACTCTACGGGATTCTACACGACATCCTGAATTTATCCACTGCTTTTGCTTCTGCTGTTTTCTGTTTCATCTCTAGAGATTTTAATCGTCAAACCGATGCTCTGGCAAAAGAAGGCCTGTTGGCCGGTCTAAATTCTGTTACTTAATTGATTGAATGAAAATCTGGTTTAGTTCAAAAAAAATGTCTATAAGGAATTGCCTTAAGCTCTTTTGATGAAAATTAATAAAATAATAATAAGAGGAAATAAAAAGTTAGCAAGTAAAGTAGCCCAAAGGGAAAATTCAAAAAGACTGTTTAAGCCGGAAGCTCAGGCTCTTATCTTTTCCATTCAATGTCTGCCACCTCCTGTCTAATCCAATCCACTCGTGCAATTTAAGTAGGAAAATATAAAGACATACAAATCTAAGATATTGTAAACAGAATCGAATGGAAGACAAAAAAAAATCAATCAAGAAAGTGGAAAATGGCACTCTCTATTTTATAATCATTTAGACAAAATATATTTTCTCGTTCATTGTTAAATGTTTCGGAGCAGGTGTAAATAGCCTTCCAAAGAAGTCTCTAGTGTAAAAAAAATAATAATGAAGTTCGTAAACTTACGTGACATACTGACATGTGTCAAAAATAGAAATCTTTAGGAATTGTCCGGATTATTGTAAACATTATTTTTAGTAAGTTTTTTTTTTGCTTTTCTATTGTTCGAATCCATTTTTGGAAGTAAAAAAAAGGCTAAAAACTGAACAGCAATAAAATAAAATTTTACCAAACTGGTAAACGTTACCAGCTTTCTAATCAGAATGAGATCATCACGTCGTTCGTTGATAAGTCAAAACAATGGAGCCGGAATGAATGTACATACATACATGATACATATGCATGTTGTAGTAAACGAAGTATTAAATTAGCTCTGCCACGTGCCTTTTGTTTGTTTTTGAGATATTGACTCTCCCTTTGTTCTCTGTCGTTTGATCTTTTTCCCAAAATGTTTTGCTTCAGTTCTTCTGCAGGTCGTTAAAGTCCGTTCACGAAGTCTCGAATACAACCGTTAACAATGACATAATCGCCCCTTGGCTTTTAACCAAGCGACCTAGAGATGAAATGGAATACAATGGGGGCATAAGGTAATTTCTAACATCAAATCATTTGTTGTGTTACGATCGTATGGGTCCTCAAGAGTTACTTGTGTTTTTAGTGGGGTCGATTTGGGATAACGTCAAACATATAGATTCCAAAGAAAAGATAAGGTATAAGTTCTTACAAAAAAAATAAAAATAAAAAAAAATCTAACAGATACAAGTGTCATTGGATAACTTTACTTACCAAAACCAGGACATACAGAAACATCTATGAAACTAAAAAATATCATGAGATTTATGTTAACATTCAGTTGTATGTAGTTTCTATGAATGCCGAAACTACTTAGGGAGTAGTATAGTATGTTGTCACTTTTGATAAAAAATTTGTAGAAATTTATCAACTTAATATTTTTCTCAAAGCTTCCCAGACAATCATGAAAAGGGTTTAAGAATTATTAGTACTAAAACTTTGAACATATGTGGAGTATAAGAGTCCCCACTCACCTACTACTCTAAAAGACGAAAGAGCACATTTTATTCTCGACGAGAGCTCTTTTCTTAATTTCAACTTCTTTTTGGTGATAATGTGTTTTAATTTCAACTTCATAATATTATTTTGCGGTTAACATCCGTCAACCCTACAAAGTTAACATTACACAAAACACCGCTTTTGTATTAATGGTCCTTCTTTTCTTATCCCTTTGTAATGGATCTTTAACAAACCAAAAATAGCTTTCCGTTCATTTTATTTTATTCTCATAACTTTGGAAAAGGAAACCCAGCCTGTGATTAGGTTTATTTCTTTTTCTCTGAATACTGTATACGCTTCAATAACGTCAGACTTTTATAAGTACTAAACAAAATTAGGAGAAAAATTAAGACTAGGCTTTTTGTTTTGAATTCTAGCGTGTGTGTGTGTGTGTAAATATATAAATGATTTTTCTTTTGTGTGAGGTGGATAGGAATTTATTAGAAAACGAAAGGTGGTGGCCTGATGCTCACATGAATCCAACTAATAATTCAAAAGGGTCTTCGTGACCCATTGAAATTCTTCTCTATCTTTTCTTTAAGAACCATTGAAATTTTTACACAAGAAAGCAGGTGTCTCTTTTTTCTTTACTTCTTGTTTTGTAATAAAGACTTTCATTATAGCTGTTTTGATTAATAAAAACCGTTCATAGAACGACACATTTATCATGGGTTGCGAAATTTCTTATCAAATGGTATGCACTCCTATAATTTAGTCGGGCGCTTCAGCTAAATTATCACACCTAACTATAATCGAATACTTCATCGAAATATGTGAAAATCCGACGTAAAATTGTAAACTGTATTAACTCTCATATCTAACACTAACACGGTGTTTGACCAAAAAAAAAAAACTAACACGGTTCTACTTTCTAAACATAAGAAAATTAAAAAAGCGTAAATAAAGATAACGAAAAGGTAACAAAGATAAAATACGAGCTAAATACCATGGAATAAGATTTTATCCTACGAAGGTATAACCTCACTTTGTTTCATGTCGAGTTCATTAACTCCCATTATCAATGAACGGCTAATTTTGTCAACTATATAATGTCCTTCATTTAATTGGTCTGTACCATTTTATGGATTAATGTACCTCGTTCTGGAATTTGTTATATATATCTATGAACGAAAAATTCAAAAAGAATTCCTCTGATTCCTTTCCTTCTGCCATATATAACAGATCGATCTATAACTTTTTTTTTTCCAAGTGGAACGTAACACAAAATATTGATTGAGCACAGAATTATCTACGGTCGGTACGTATAGAGAGGAGTGGAGAGTAAACAAGATTTCCACTTATTTACTTTAACAAAGAAAAAAAAAAAGTTTTCCACTCATTTATTTTGTTTGGCTACATGTAATGAATTGTGTAGTCGAGCGACGAATTAAATCCAGACATATCTCACGTGGTGTTGTATCGGGAAAGTTAGGCATCTGACATTAATAACACAAAATTATGTATTTTATGAATCTGCTGCAGCACTGTTTCTGAATTTTAGTCTGATCTGTGGGCATTAATTTATGCAGTTCGATTCTTCTTTATTCTTATGGTAAGATATTTGTGAATAATGATGATTCTTCATTCATTTCATTCGCACTGGTTTTGTTTAATTGCAAGGTCGCGTTTAAAATAAGTGTGTGAATTACTATTAAAAAAATAAAAAGGATTATGTACTTTTTAGTATTCTCTCAGGGTCAACAAACTCAAAAGTTGAAACTACGCGACCTGAAAAACTCAAAAGAGTGAAAAAAAAAAGAAAGTCAAAGATCGAGTTCAAAATCTTACAAATACGAGAAAAAATAAAAATAAAAATAAGAACCACATTTAATGAATACTTCAATGATCACTTGTTCTTATATCTCCAGCAGGGAAGCTTTACGAATGTTTCCCTTTATGTTCAACCAGTAATTATTACAGAACTTAGCATTAAACCAAAAAATTACTACTCGAAATATTTATTGTCTCACTTTTAACAGAGGAGATCGGTGAAAGATGAGAACATGGGCAAAATAAAACGATGAAAAAAGTTGTTCAACTAAAATTAATCTTTTTGATTGTTTGAAACTGAACCACATATTTTTTTTCTTTTTAGTGTTTTTGTTTGTGCAAATCGCAATTGTTAATAAGACAAGATTTATCGTTTTTTCATGATCATTAATAATTCCATCAACATTATATAATTATGTCGAAACATTATTTCACCTTCCCATATTTTTGCAGTCAAAACCATACTTACATTGATAAACAAAGCTTTAAAAGCATAGCCAGCCTCTCTATCATGGACATGAACCGACATTACATATCATTTTTCCAGTAATTTCACTTTATTGTAAATGACAAGTTGTTCTTATGAAACAATTTTTTTACTTCAGAAATTGAGGGGTTAGGAAAGATTCAAATTTTATGGTTGAATTTATTTATGAATTTTCTGTTTTAAATAAATATCGAAGTTACAAATAATAATATGTTTTTTTACTAAATTACTTTAAATTTATTCTAGATTTAAAATTTTCCAAAACTTCAGTTTTACCTTAATAAAGGGAGGCCGAAAAGTGAAGGTAAGATTAAAGTTGTAGCATGTAAGGTACAATAATCACAACTGCTTCATGCTTGGTCTAAAGATATTATCATGCAGACTCATGATTTTAGTTACCGCATTAGTTTCATGTTAATGTAGTGCACCATGGAGCCCCTTTGAACTAAACATGTTTCTGAATCATCATCCATCTTTCGACATATCAGACAGTATATAATCTAATTCTTCACCTTATTTAGACACATATTGTTAAAAAGATTTATTTTCTTAAGAAATTTGTTAACTAGATTTGTATTTGACATTGGAAAGAGCTTCCAAAGTCAACTTTGTATTTGACGGTTAATATTTGTCGTTGGACGGTTTTGACATTGTAAACTTATTCGTATCGTTGACCTGGCACTTTGATAAATTTAATCGAGTACACATATATATCTGGACCTATACAGTGGCTTAATCGCTTTTTTTTTCTTTTTTTTAACAAACTGGCTTAATCGCTTTGGTTGTGAAATTTTGGGTTTATAAATTGGGTCGGAAGTGTGAAAACGCTCTCGTTTGTCGTGTTAAGAGAGAAACGAGATGGAGCACATCGGGAACGTTACGCCGGCTGGTGTCACCTTCGCACCTAGTATATGTTGATTTTGGACCGTAACTACAAGTAGAAACATCTCCTAGGGATTTAGCGAATCACTTTTTCATTCCACTAGTTCTCTATCAATTTACGAGTTTTTGTCTCAAGCTACTTTGTGGAGTATACAACGAAAAAAATACGGTGTTATAAATATTTAGTTTAAAACTATCAATATTTATTAGTTGTAAATCTGATTTTTATTTTGAAATATAAAATTCATCATTTTAAAATTAAGGAAATAGATCCTAAAAATAACTATGACGATGGATATTAGTTTTAAATATAATTCAGCTATAAAAATTGAAGAAAATGACTGTAAATAGGTTTCGGCTGGTATGTTAGAAGAGATATATTTTTTCTTATGATCTCATTGCATAAAAGCTTTTTTATGATAAAGAGTAGCCTTTATTCTTTTGAGTATTATTTTTGGGTCAAATTCTGTTGATCTAATATAACTTAAGAAATCAAAAATTGAATATATTTTTGGGTCAAATTCTGTTGATCTAATGAATTCGTTAGAACTAGATCATTAGAGCATTGGTCAAAGAATGTTAAAAGTAAAATCCTTGGGAAATTTTAGGAAATCATTGTAAGTTTAAATGTGTCATGTTATAGGTGTGCCATGGAGAATCTACGATAGATTCAAAAGTTTTGTTGACTACTCATTATCATATAGTTCAAACAAAATATTCATTAGAACCACTCAAAAAGCCAATTTAATAATAAAGCAAGAGAAAAATGATAAGATGTTTGTTTCTTGGTGTCGATTCAGATAAATAACATGCACAAGCAAACAATTTTTCCAAACTAAAATGATTTTTCTTGCTCTTCCTTGTCGACAAACTACTTTATTTTTGGAATGGCATAGAGTTACAAGTCTGAATATATATCTTATTTTCTTACTTGTAAAGAAATCTATGAAATTTAATTGTTTCATTAAATATCCATGTTGCTTATAAAAAACTATTTGCGTTAAAGAACAAAGAAGCTTCAAAAATTGTAACTTTGAATGATTAAAAATTTGGCCATCTTCACAGAAAAAAAAAAAAAAAAATGAGAGAATTGGCCAACAAAGCTGTAGTGGAATCTATTAAGGATTCGTATGACGATAAAAATAATGGACAGAGATGATGTGTCGACCCATACCAACAAAAAAGAAGATATTTCTCACTTCTAATTTCAAAAAACTCAATCAAACTAATTGAAACAAGTGAAAAAATTCATCATATAAAAAATTGTAAATGAGCTGGAATATGTTTTGTTTAGAACAAAAAAACTAGATCAACTAGTAATGGCACATCTTTGATGATTTACTTATTAAAACACAGTAGAAACCATTCAATACACTTTTTTTTAAGTGGGATGTTTTTAAAAATTAAACAAAAATCACTTTAGAAAAAACAAATACAAATAAGAAAAGTTTATCTAAGCACATGGAATCATAAGTAAAAACTGGTTGACACAAAATAAAGAAAAGAAAAAAAAAATGGAAAGGCCGCAAAAGGGTAGGGTCAAGTGAAGGGAGCAGAAGGGAACAAGGTCCGAAATTTGATCCCCGTTGGAAAGACCATCCTCTGCTCTCCATATCCTTCTCCTCATCATTACTTCTCCCACTCCTATATCTCTTTCTCATTTCGCACACACACCTTGCGTAATTAATTACTATATCTCTCCATCATACCCCCCCCCAAAAAATAGTAAAAAAAATTTATAATACTATAAGACTTTTTGTAGTTACTATACAACTCAATGTGTACTATTCTCTGGTGCAGTACCAGACTACCACCATATGCAGCAACCAAAAAAAAACCGTTTCCTTTTTTATGAATAGAATAAGAGTTCTATGTTGCATCACATAGTTATCATTACATCGTTATGTATTGTTGAAATCTGGTCGTATATTCGTCTAGTTCTGGGAATACGATATAGCTCGTTCCTGCTAGGTTTGTGAGGTGGAACATAACGAGCCGACAATAACTGAAACATTCATTCGGTCTTAGATTGGTGGTAAACACATCAATTGTTAAAATCAGTGAACTCATTGGCCCGAGGGTCTTTTATTGGTTTCAAGTTTCAACAAACATGTGTCTGTGTCTAATTTTCAACACCACTTGTTTTCATTATTCATCCAAATGCAAGTTTCTTAGCAGACAATTAGGAAGTTCACGAAAACCTTCTTACACCTGATTTATAATGACGTTCAGAAAGTGTGGTATATATTGTTACTAGAAATGAACCGGATTGTTTCATATGACTATATCATTGGATTATACATGTTAGATCGTAGATCGATGTATATTAGTATTATACTATATTATTACAAATTTTATCTATTATATATCTGAGATAAAATCTGTAAAATATGTAGAATTTTCTTCTATATAAAAAAAAAAACGTAACGATACGTTTTATAAAATAAATGTAATATTGTACATTAGAAAGGGGTAGTTTCCAAAATTTGCCACAATATTTAGTTATGTTGGGCCGTGAAAGCAACCCGCACCAATCCGACAAAACCCGGGTCGTGAGAGACATACGTAGCTGCTTTTTAATTTTAAAATTAATTAGTTATTTTTATCTTGTATGTTTAAAAAATCTACCAACGGAGTCAGGAAAATAAGATAATATGGATGGTAAAACAAACATGCGAAAGTTACTATTTACAGACTACAATGATGTGGTACACTGGTGCATGTCTTTTAATCGCGAATGAAAGGCTCTTTCAATGAAATGTTTTTCAACTACTTTGGATGTTGTTTGCTTTTGCATCGAGGAGAGGTGTTTCTTAAATATGCAGATATGCGAAAACCCTACGCATGAGATTTCATCCAAATCCAACATTTACATGTCACAAGTTGAGTGGCTAATTTAATGAACAAAAAATTCACCGCTAACATTTCTATATCGGTCAAAACTATATCTTAAAAAGTAATTAAAATAAACCTGTTAGTCATAAAACAAGATAAATCATTTATAACTTATAAGATTTGAAAATATATCTCTAACAATTGTTGAGACAAAAATCTGAAATAGAATAATAAATATGTTTTTGTTTTACAAGACAAAAATAGATATGGTCCGAAATGCTCGAGTTATAAAATAATATATATTATATATATGTGCTTTGTGTTGATAGTATTAAAGCCATCGCCTGATTATATTTGTTTATTGGTCCCCGATTTATCTGTGCAAATATATGACTTGAAAGAGACATCTATCGAGCGGATGTGAACTTAATAATTGAAGTTTGCTCAAAGTTGAAGTTTGCTCAAATCATTTAATCACAACTCGGCCTACTGAATAAGGATTTCGATACCTCTTAATGAACAGAGTGTAATACAATAACGTGAACTCGCGTATTTTGTACTATTAACTAAGACCCAAGCCACACTAAATAAGGGATTTGGCAGATCTGACTTGTAATAATTCTGCTATAACATATACTATATGAGATCGATTTTTATTGAAATTTTTTTGTAGTTATTAAACACTGCAAATAATTGTTTAGTGTTGGTGGCGATGTGGCTCCACCATTTGAGCTTTTCTTGTGTAGTCTTCCCCATGTGACCAACGATACGAGTATAGTGTTTATACAACCAAAATACTAGTTATTATATATTCATAATTTCAAAGGCATCTCACTAACCAAATTTAAGGATTTTATAGAATTAAACACGAGTAAAGATTCCCGAGATATGTCTACATGAGAAATGGACCCAATCGATTTGATAGCTACGTTTTCAAAAGGATTAATATACAGTTGATGTAATATAGTACGATTAGATACTTCAAATCTTGGAAGAAAAAAAAAAAGAAATCGAAGGAAAGCACAATTTTTTGTTAACGATCATAAATTATTCAACAAGACAATACACTAAAATGGCGGTGATAGCCTATGACGCACCATTTAGTAAGGAAATTTGTTTGTTTTTATGTACTTCATTATAACATAGTCATTACACGTTATTCACAAACTTATAATTTATAAATTATACCTCTTTTTTTGTTTTTGTAGATTATCCTGAGGGTGTTACAAAATTACAACATAATTACACGTTATTCACAAAATGAATAACAAATTGTGAGAAATCGTCAAAAAGAGGTGCCCATAGAAAGTGAAAGATAAAAATGTGAACAAAAAAATGGAAACTATTTGACCTGAAAACATAAAAATAAAAATGTAGGAGAAAAAGGAATGGACCTACTAGCCGATAGGAGGCTCAATGGCAAAAAACGTTCGATAAAAGAAAAAAAGGCATCTTTATAAATGATGAAACGGCGGCGTGTGGGGGCGCAGGTGTTCATAGTGCGCATGTTTCTTTTCTTTTGCAAAAGCCTTAAGCCTGTGAGTGACTTCGTGGAGGGTCTGATTCTGGCTTAGCTTCGCTTGGCTCATCATTTAGGCTCTGAGTTTTTAGTCTCTTGGTTCATAGATTCTCGAGTGTTTTGGTTTCGGCTCCCAAGCCAAGAGCTCTTGGGTTCAGACTTCAGACTTTCAAATTTTCAACATGTTTTTTTTTTTCAATACTTTTCCACCTGATTATTGATATCAAATCGATGATGGATTGGAGTGTGTGATGACCACCAAAAAAAAAAAAAAAAAATCGATGATGGATTGTGCAAATCAATAATAATTTTGATAAGATAGAAAAGAAAATTCTGAGTGCAATGAAACAAAATAATTTTCGACGTTTCTGCATGCGTGATCAGAATTGTGCCTATACATAAACAGAATTAGAATAATAAAATTATTATTAGTTTTTTATACAGAAATAAAATTTAAGATTAAATTTCTCGATTAAAACATATCATTTAATCTGAAGTTCATATTTTGGCTTAATTATTGAACCCTAGCTAGAGTGATATTTATCAAAACATTTCTAACGTTCTTATAATTAATCATTGTTTATAATGACTGCTTAACAAACTTATAATTTGAGTAGGAAAAAATTCATTTCCATAATTCATCTCAAATCTGCATTTTATATTGATTATTGCCATGTTTTATTTATACTCTTTATAAACAATTATTTTGTAATTTAGTTTAAGTATATAATATCAAACATATCAAAACTATAAAATATTTTGTAAATAGTTTCTCTTAGCTACAAGATGGAGCGATGGACATATTGTGGAAGTGGTAGACAATATGAAGTAGTTCATATTTAACCGTTCAATATTTTTTTTTGTCGACCAATCTTTTAACCGTTCAATAATAACTATTGAAAATCAATGCCTTCAAAAAGATTTTTCTATTTTGGAATAGAAATGGAGCCTGGAGGTGAGTTTAGAGATACTTACTAGAGGTTCTAATAAATAAATAAATGAAGTTTTGAGTGCTTGGAAATTCAAGTTTTATTTTTCATCAACTAGTGAAAATTATAAATTTATATTTTTATTGCGTGAAACAAAAGCAAAAACAAGCAACTCGTTGGGTAAAATGAAATCTGCAGTTTCTGCACCAGATTAAAGAAGACCTGCAACATTGCCGCCTTTACATAAATACACACACTAGATACATAGGCTCTCTGTACCTTGTTAGTATAAAATATCTCACGTCGGAAAGATGCGAAAAGATTAACTAATATATAAATGGTTAAGCCTCTTTATTCATTGCCAATTGGTTTTGAGTTAGAAGCCCACAGTAAAACCCAAATTTAATATGGTATCAGAGCAGGTTGTAATTGGTTTTGAGTTAGAAGCCCACAGTAAAGCCCAAATTTAATATAGTATCAGAGCAGGTTGTTTCTTGGACCAACTTGTGGATGTTGTTCCCACATATGCCCATGCTTCAGATGGTCATGCCTGAACGTGAGAGGGATGTTAGTGTAAAATATCCCACATCGGAAAGATGTAAAAGAATTAACTAATATATATTAGGGTTTCTCCATTCATTGTCAATTAGTTTTGAGTTGGAAACCCATAGTAAAGTCCGAATTTAATATCGCATGCACCAATATATCTCTTTTGGTAAACGATATTTGTTTAAAATATTATCCAAGTTGATTAAATTTCATGGATACACAGAGTTGTTTTTAGTTTTCTGAAGTTTCAATAAATAGTCAAATTTTCGATGTGTACGTAATAATTAAACCGTTTCTTAGATATAATATGATTTTACGATAACGTAGCCAATAATTAGAGATTATGGCTAGTGAGAAGTGAGAATTCTGAGAGAAATTAAGGGGTTTCAAACCTTTTAAGCAGATGAACAAGCAAGTTACAAAACTTAGAAACAAAGGTTGTCATACTAATATTCATACTGCGTGCGAATTCGTACAATGCACATCCGTTTATTTTTATTTTAATGATAAAACAACATCATATTATGTATGTCCAATTTTCTTTAACAAACCAAATGTTAAAACTCATAATAATATCTTAAAACTCATATAGATTAGTACCTACCTACCCTTGACCTTACGAATATAGTATCCTAAAATTTATAACACATGTATCACGGAATGGCATTGTAGAGTTAAGAAAAACAAAATTACTATTTCTTTCTACTCAAACTCTAATCTGTAAGCAGTAGTATCCAATTATTTCTTAGTATCATGTATTTGGCGTATACCGTAGTGTAACCAATTGTTTCTTAGATGGGAAATGAGTATTTGCAAGCTCATGATCACTGAAAACACAAGCCTTCGGCCGATGATCAGATAAAGATCGAATAATACTTACTGTAACATGGAAAATCTAATCATATTTTTGATTAACAAAAGACTTTGAGAGATTTCCGAATCTAGAAGCTACTTAATAACAAATTAGGGTATAATTCTTAAAACTTTTCCATGGACCGTTATTTGTAAATTTATATATTATGCGAAGGATTATCTTTGTTTTCTTCTAAAAATCTTAGGACCTCAATCAAACTGCCCCATTTAGTCCAACTAGATTAAGTAAGTAATAAGTACTCTATTAATTTAGTGGTTGGTCATACAATTAGACCTAAATTTGTATTCCTTCTGGTAACGTGATTACGTTTTTATTCTTAAAAGCTGATGGTGCGAATTGTAAACCATGCAGATTATTATTGATTTGTCCATGGTAGTTTTATTTGATACGATGTTAAACTTTAGTACTAGTATATTAATAGATTATCTAAATGTAGATATAGCTGTTGTTACAAAAGAAAAATAGAGAGAGATACCTAAATGGCTAAATCTAGATATGTTGCCTATAAAAAAAAAAGTCAATAACTCGTCAAACTTTAATGTGTTGCATTATTTCCTTTTTTCAAATAATGACACAACTTATGATTTTAGTAGTTGATATGTATCTCTACCTTTTTTTTACAATATAGACGATTATTTTATTGTATTCTGAAACCCATATGGTTGAACAAATTACTATTTTATTTTTATTTGGTTTTGGGTGTGGTCGAACCCGGAAATTCTGGATGTCAATAGTCAGATTAATAATTAAATGCGGAAACGTAAGAAAAAGTGTTAGATGCTACCGTTACCTAAAACAAAAGTGAAGTTAATGGTGGTGTGATTTTACAGCAGCTGTTTTTAATCTCTTTATTTTTTTTTATATAAAAGAAAAAATGAAGTAAGAAGTAAAAAATGGAGAAAAAGAGAGAGAAGAGAAGAGATTTGGTAATATAAAAAGGAGAGGGGGGTGAAGCCCGAAGCATCTTATAGTATTTTTAGTACCTTCATTCCCTTCTTTTGCTCAGATCAAAGTCTTCTCTCCCTCTCTCTCTCTATCTCTCTCCTCTACACATTTCTTGGTTCTCTTTTTTCTTATGCTCTGTTTTCTTTAAAGACAGAAGAGAGAGAGAGACAACTGAGTGTAACAGAGTACTGAAAAGAAGAACCGAGTTAAGAGGAACTTAAAAGGGACAAAAACCAAGTTTTGGTTCTTTCTTGCTTCTGATTCCTTCCTTCTTCTCACCTTCTTCTCATTCTCTTAAAGAAGAAAAACGTAAGTCACTCTCTCTCTCTCTCTCTCTCTAACTCTCTGTCTTTATTACTCTGTCTTTTACCTACTAAAGAAGAGAAAGAAAAAAAAACGTGAACAAACAAGAATTTAAACACTCTGCTTTTTAACCGTCAATTTTAGTTTCTTGAAAATTATCATCAAGTATGAGAGATCTCTCACACTCTCTCACTCTGCATGCTCTGTTTTTATCGTCTCTGTTTTAGCTACTAACGTAATTGATTCATCTCTCTCTGTTTATTTTTCTCCTCTTTCTCAGATCTAGAAGAAGCTAACAAAGAGAAAAAAAAATGTCGGAAGGAGTAGAGGCAATAGTAGCGAGTGACAACGGAACAGATCAGATAAACGGAAACAGAACAGGAAAAGATAACGAAGAACACGACGGTTCAGGCAGTTCCGCCCTAAGCAATTTCCTATGGCACGGTGGTTCTGTTTGGGATGCTTGGTTCAGCTGCGCATCTAACCAGGTAAAATTCCCAAAAACAGAACCCTTAATTGAAAAAGATTTAAAATTTTCGTATTGAAAAGATCTGATGAATCTTTTGATGATGGTTATCAGGTGGCGCAAGTGCTACTGACGTTACCGTACTCGTTCAGTCAATTAGGGATGTTGTCGGGAATAGTACTTCAGATCTTCTATGGTTTACTCGGAAGCTGGACTGCTTATCTCATCAGTGTTCTCTACGTCGAGTACAGAGCTCGTAAGGAAAAAGAAGGCAAAAGCTTCAAAAACCACGTCATTCAGGTCCCCCCACATAAATCCTCTCTCTCTCTAATCAAAATCACTCATAATCATAATTACCATTTCACTAATCTTTTTAAATATTATTATTACAACAACAGTGGTTTGAAGTACTCGATGGATTACTTGGTACATACTGGAAAGCAGCAGGACTCGCATTTAATTGCACTTTCCTCTTGTTCGGATCTGTTATCCAACTCATTGCTTGTGCCAGGTCTCACTACTTTCTTAATCTCTCTTTCTTAATCACTCTTTCATTATACTACTACTACTACTTCTTCAAAATCATTAACAAATAATGAAAAAAATGATTGGTTAATTGTGCAGTAACATTTATTACATAAACGATCACTTGGACAAGAGAACATGGACTTACATATTCGGCGCGTGTTGTGCAACCACTGTGTTTATACCGTCGTTCCACAATTACCGTATCTGGTCATTCCTCGGCCTTGGTATGACCACTTACACTGCTTGGTACTTGGCCATTGCCTCCATCATCCACGGCCAGGTAAAATTCTAAATTAGTATATTGTGTTTTTTCACATTTATATTTATAAAGATCACTACACTGTCGTTATCATATTTATATGCTTTGTAATGAAGTGACAGTATATGCCTTCATTAAAAAAAAAAAGAAGAAATTCGTATATTTTTCTCTTTAAGATCAGGGAAAAAGAATTGTTAGAATTATTCCCTGCGTCTAAACCCAAATTTGTATTTTAAAAAGTTTAGGACTAGGACAAAATTAGCACTCTCATTAATATTCTCCTAATCGAATTTGTTTTTGTTAATTATAGACGGAAGGTGTAAAACACTCAGGTCCAACAAAGCTAGTGCTTTATTTTACCGGAGCCACAAATATTTTGTACACCTTTGGAGGTCACGCGGTTACTGTGTAAGTTTTATCTCTTATCTCTATTCTTTTCATATCTTAATGATTATTCTAATCTAACATCCAAAATTTTCATTTTTTTAAATAAAAGATCAATTAAATTCTGTCAGACATAGTTGAATAACTACTATTTAAGCTTAAAGCTAAATACTAGCAGAAAAAGTATGATATCTTAAATTGGTGTCATATCTATTACTATTAAATAATGGCTGCTGTATTGTATCGTTTCTTCGCCGCTTCTATTGCAGCTTTTGCCGGCAAATAAGGTGTAACTATTATTACTGTCATGATGATTATCATTATTATTTTTTTCTCCATATCCTTAAAATAGTAGTAGTACTCTAATAAAATTTCTAATCTTCCTTTTATATAAAAAATAAAAGAATAGTAGTAATAATTATTCCTATCTATATAAAGAAATAACAAACACTATTGCTACCAAAGCACTACTACTAGTAGTAGGAATAGTACCACGCTTCCTTGAAATGTCAAATACACCCTTGATGATTGTGGTGCTTCGTTAATCTTTTACTCTTATTTGATTTAGGATTTTAATTATTGAATATTATTAACAGTAACGTTGTATTGCAGTGAGATTATGCATGCTATGTGGAAGCCTCAGAAGTTTAAGTACATTTACTTGATGGCGACGTTATACGTTTTCACGCTAACGATTCCGTCCGCTGCCGCCGTATACTGGGCCTTCGGAGACGCACTCCTCGACCACTCCAACGCGTTCTCTCTCATGCCCAAGAACGGGTGGCGTGATGCTGCTGTTATCCTCATGCTCATTCATCAGGTATTCATTTACATATTTAACAATTTTTGTTCTTTTTCGTTTTAGTAAAATTTCTACCATGACGTTGTGAACTTATTATTATGCAAATGTGTTCTTGGTGCAGTTTATAACGTTCGGATTCGCATGTACGCCGTTGTACTTTGTTTGGGAGAAAGTGATAGGGATGCATGACACAAAGAGCATTTGCTTAAGGGCTTTGGCTCGGTTGCCAGTCGTTATACCGATTTGGTTCTTAGCTATTATTTTCCCCTTTTTCGGTCCCATCAACTCCGCGGTTGGTGCTCTTCTCGTTAGCTTCACCGTCTATATCATCCCTTCCCTTGCTCACATGCTAACATACCGATCTGCCTCCGCTCGTCAGGTATTCATTTTGTACTACTCGTAGCTTGATTGATAACAATCTCTTGAGTTAACAAAGGTTTAGATCTATAAAACAACTTAAAAAAAATGTTACTACCAATTATACTCCAAAGTTGAAGAGTCGGTGGAGGAATATTATGGTTGTGGGTAGGGTTGTGAATAGTTATTGACACTGGAGGGCAAAAACGACTTGTGTTAGAAAGATAGATGGGGTTCAGTGTTCCGTATCTTACGGAAGATAGGATCATCACCCACATTCCTTACTGGCGTCCCCTCCAAATATTTATTATTGAGTTGGTTTCAGCTCATTCTTCTTTTTCTATATGCTTACATATAGAGAAAATTAAAAATAGTAGTATATAACTTATGGTTAGGTTAGTATTATTAGTAAATACTAAATAGTAATTGACCATGACTTCTTTTTTCCTTTTTCAAACCTGATTTTATGATATTAACATAAGAAAAAGAAAAAAAGTAGAGGAAAAGGGATATTTTGGGAGGAAAACAGGGGAGAGGAATAGGTAAGAGTCATAATCATGAATGAAAAGGAGCTGTACAATAGGGACTCTGTGCCTAACATTAATCTAAAGTGAGAGTCTGAGTATGACAAATCACAATCATGTAAATCTCTCTATCTCATGGGTCAACAAAGCTTTGGATTTTGTCCATTACTATACGACCAAAACCCACAAACACTTGTACACAATCATGTAAATCTCTCTTTGATGGTTCTTGATTATTATTTTTTTGTTTTGGATTTTTCTTGTAGAATGCGGCGGAGAAGCCACCGTTCTTCATGCCGAGCTGGACTGCAATGTACGTGTTGAACGCTTTCGTGGTGGTTTGGGTTCTCATTGTCGGATTCGGGTTCGGTGGATGGGCTAGTGTAACCAACTTTGTTCGTCAAGTGGATACTTTTGGTCTCTTCGCTAAGTGTTACCAATGTAAACCAGCTGCAGCCGCTGCACATGCTCCCGTCTCCGCTTTACACCACCGTCTTTGAGAGATGGAGCCAAGGGTCTAAACGCTTTTGTGGAGGGTTCTTAAAAAATTATTTGTTCTTTTCTGTTTTGTGTTCGTTCGTATACGTGAGGGAGTAAAAGTCACGAAAATAGTGTTCTTTTTACACACCCCTTTTAAATGCGTGCTAAGCTCTTAATTTTTTTTTTTTTTTTTCCTTCTCTTTTGGGGTTTTGTATTTTTGTTTTCACTCCTTAGTTGTTTAATTGAATAGTCGATAATATAATGTAGTGTGTGATTTCTTAATTTGGTATTGTTAAAACCATAGGCAAGTAATGTGTCGTCTTCTCTACTTTTCCTTGGCTTTAGTAACAACACAGAACAGTCATTATATTTATATCTTTCTTACTAAACTGAACACTAATTCTTTTATATCAACAATATATTTACTCTATAGATTAGTTTATAATTCTAACACAAATCATTATTAAGCGGCTCATCACTACATACTAATGATTGTTTTTAAAGATATTTAATTTAACCAATTATGATTCTGTATTTGAAAACAAAAACAGCTGATTCTTGAGTTTTATTAAACTTTCTATTTGTATAAACGACATTAAGTAAATATTTTGAAACTGTTACTTAATGGGAATGTATTAATTTAACTAATGGGAACATGGGACAAGTTGGACCGAGGGAGCCGGTCATCCATCTTTGGGCCACATGGGTGTGTGGGGAGGGGTCGCACGTGGATTCTTCGTCGGAGTCACGTGCCATTATTTACTTCTCACTCTTGTCTCTGATCAAAGAATGGATCAGAGGACCGCTCTTGTCTCTCTTAATAAATATGGCATGTGTTGTTCATACTCTCCCAATCGTTTCATTACCTTCCCATATCATATGCTCTGGTTTCACATGTACTTTGCTCAAAAATAACTATATACTATTATATATTGTGTATTATTAACTAAAATATTCTCGTTTGAATCCAGAGATGATTTCTGTACTTTCCATCTGACTTTTTTTCGTTTCTGACTTTCTGTATCATATAAAAAAAAGATGAAAATGTTTCTTCTAATAGTAATAGCATATATAATTGTTCTAGAGAAAGAAGAAGTGAATGTGACACAATGTGAATGTGAGTCACATATATGCGGATATGGAGTAGGACCCTTTTTGTGAAGTAACTCTGGTTAGTGTGAAGTGAGTTGAGTTCAAACTTCAAATAGTCAATAACTATGTGGCCAGAGATGAATCGTCTATAATTTGTTTTTGTGATTTAAGCCATGTGAGTTTTTGAGACATTTTGTGTTATTTTTGTTTGTAATAGAGACATTTTTAAATTAGTGGAAGATGGACTATCTGGATTCAAAAAAAAATCTGGCTAACATATCAATGATGGTATTTGTTGAAAATAAAATTGTTTGATGATGTATGCAATTAATAGTATTTTCATAAAATATCTCGCAACAATGATTCAATCATGTCTTTTCATAACATTTGACATCTTTCTCTCGTTTTGGCCTCAAATCCATTACTTTGACATATCATTGTTTCTTTAGAGGCATCTTGAGCTGTTTGAAAGTTTTGATGGCTGAATTATCAAAACTCATTTTTTTATTTTTACTATATCCTACACTACACACAAGACATAACCTAATGCGTTATATGAATTTGTAACAGACATTCATATGTTTGTTTCCAATCATCAGCCAAGTTTTGAGAGACCTGAACATGATAAATTGTTTCTGCACGACACAGAAGACCGATGAAATGTTCCACTAAACTTAACTGGTTGGACTAAGACCTTCAATCCAGTCGAGAATACTTCATCAACATGGGACTAGAAACCCCTCTAATATTTCTAAATACGAAATAGAACATTGTCTTATCATGTTCAGGATTTTGAATTACATAGAAGAAACACACCTTTGTTGATGGCCTAAAAGATTCTCTCGACCTCAGATGAAATGGAAGTGACTGGTTCATCCAGTAAAATTCTCTTACTCTTGTTGGGTTTGATCTTGACAAGCTATTTAAGGTACATGAGGCGTAGGGAACACGATCGGGGTATGAGCTTGAGGAGGTATTTGAGGTACACGAGGCTTGGGGAACAAGAGCTTCAGGCGAAAAGCATCCATCCCATTTAAGTAATAGTGGTATAGCCGTTTGGCTCTTATGAACCCGAGGCGCCCATAGAGTGCCAATGCTCCTTTGTTACTCACTTCTGCCTCCAGAGTTACCTTCAGTCATATACATCTTTCCGTTAATTAGATAGCATAATCACACAACCATACTCTCGTCTTGGAATCAGACTTGAATATATGGAACTTGAAGAACAAATGCCACTCAATTGGTTCCAGTTGCAATCTAGACTTACTAGTAGTAAGTTACTACTCAAATCAGAGTTGAGGAATCTCACAGATACAACAGAGAATGACTTGATTATGAGGACTTTTCTAGTAGTAAGTTACTATTCAAATCACAAAACCATACTTTCATGTTGTAATCAGACTTGATTATGAGGAATTTGAAGAGCAAATGCCACTTAGGAGGTTCTGTTTGCATTCTATTTACTACTGAAATTATAGTTAATATATCACAGAATACAAAATTAATAAGTTGGAGACAGGGATTGTTTATTTCAAAATACCATCAGTTACATTCCAATGCGAATGACTATAACGAGTCATGGACTACATACATAAATAATATAATATATGCATACTAGGTGAGAGACTAGGTTTTGTGATTTCCAACTACAAACATTCGTAACATACACAATACCAACGGGTCTAAAACGAATATCGAATGATTCCAACTCTTAGTAATATGATTAACTACTACTCTCATAGGTGGAACCGAACTTCCACACAGTGATCTACAAGCTTTTTCTAGCTAAACAATTAGATGCAATAAGAACACTTGCAATGATCTTTGGAACTGTATCAACTCAGCTCTGAAATTCTACACTATACTAGTATGATAAAAAGGAGGCAATGTTTGAGGACATACCTCTTCACAGCCTGATTCCATCATTGCTTTTATCGATCTTGTGACAAGCTCTGAGGCTGTCAAACACAATGAAAAGTTAGCACACACAAAATCCCAAACTTAAAGAGAGGCATGGCTTTGTAGTGGATCAAAAACTATCAGCAATCATCACAAAAATGTCAGCTATCACTATCCACTAATCCCACTATCAATCTGATTCTGTAAGAAGTTAGGGAGGAGTAGCTCAAATATTACTTACCTATGCCTCGGCCACGATATGGTTTAATCACGACCAACATGGCGATGTATCCTCTGAAAGTTTGTCGATGATCTCCCATCTTACAGACTACGGTTCCTATGCATTTACCTTTGTGAAAGGCCTTTTTAAGAAAAGAAACGAACGCTACTCATAATCCACTAAAACATAAAACTTATGATAAGAAAGCAAAAGGCAGGGTATCAAAAAAAGTACCAGGAAGCAGAGCTGCGGCCAGAGGTAGACGAAGTAGCGGTAAGTAAAGATGGAGTAAGGTTCACTAAGTTCTTGGTCAACAAGAGACATAATCAATGGCAGATGATGCTCACCAGAGTAACTCATGTACTCAATCTCTGCCTCATCAAATTCTTCTTTATCTTCCATCCCTTTCTCCATTGAAACAAGTGAATGAGATCCTGAATCGTATGTATATACTTACAAAGAGAAAGATGAAATTTTTGATCAGTTGTTTATGCAAAAGTCAGAGAAGATAAAGCAGAAACTCTGAAAGAGTGATTTTGGGAAACTAAAACATTTTCTAGGAATCAAAATTAAGTTGTTTTCTCGGATTCTGATTGAGCTGATTGTTTCAAACTTTAAAGTTTAGTGCTTTCATGAAAAACTCTAAATAGCTCAATCAATAGCTGAAGCAAAATCTAGAAAAACACTAAGTAGAATCTATAACAAATACTAAGTAGTGAAAGAGGGTTAGAAAGAGATAAGGGTTATCAAAACTGAAAATTTCAGATACCAATATCAATGGGATGATTAAATAATACTTACCAAGAGCTTGAGCTTTGAGAAATTCGAAGATTCAAGTTACGATTGGGTGATGATGTCTGATAAAGAAGAAGAAGCTCCGAAGAGAAAGCAGGAGGAAGAAGGTTGATGACACGTGACAAGCATGTGTAGGGTTTAGATAGATTTGGGCTTTAAAATAAGCCCAAATAATTTAAAATTTAAGCCCAAATGTTAAAAGATAATTAAAGAGGCTATCCTAAAATCATTTTTGTTTTTAACAACTTCACTACCTTATCTTCTTTCTTATTCTTCTTCTTCCTTGAACACATTCGAAAACAGCAACACGGCGATGGCGTCGCTTATACTCGGAGCTCCTCCGCGAGTCACCGTCGCATTAACCTCTTCACGGTTATCATCTTCTCACTCAGAAACCGCCGGTGTCTCTCTCTCTTGCTTCACTCAGCAGTTCTCTCTCTCTGCTTCCTCACCCAGCTCAATTCCACTCGGTAATTTCTCTTTAACTCTCCCTCCCCAATGTATCAATCTCTCTCTTACCTCTCATATAACGTTAATGGAGTGATTATTTTTCAGTGTACTGTGGAAGAGGTGACCGCAAAACAGCTAAAGGAAAGCGCTTTAACCACTCTTTTGGGAATGTAAGTAATCAAATCTCTCTTCTAAATTTCTTAAATTTTACTTTGCGAATTTCGAAAATTTTGGATTTTGAGTTTTGGGTTTTATGATGTGAATAGGCGAGGCCACGAAACAAGAACAAAGGAAGAGGACCAGAGAGAGTACCGGTTCCTCCAGCACCGCCGAGGAAAGATAAGTTTGAGAACGATGAGAAGATCAAAATCGACATTGACGAGTCTCTCTTCTCTAATTAGAAGAAATTTGAGATTCTCTTCACTTGTTTGTCTCTCTCTCACTGTAATTTTAAATTTGAGTTTTTAGTTCTGATGCTGCGACTCTCTTTTGTTGTTAAAACATCTCTCTTTCTATGAAACAGTTTTTTTTCTTCTGATTTGAGTCTTTTACAAAGGGAAAGTAAAGCAAATATGAACACCTAAAAAGCAAAAGAAAAACAAGAAGCGTTGTTGTATCTGTTTTGAAAGTATCAAGAGTTTGTGATGTTCCTGTAGACTGTGCAATGAGTGTAGATGAGAGACTGTACATGACGCTTCCTTGAAAAAACTAGAAGCCTTGTATCTGCTTAGAAAGTAGGAGAATTTGTGATGTTTCTTTAGTAGAACTGTGCATTGAGTGGAGATGAGACTATATACATGACGCTTCCTTGAAAAACTAGAAGCCTTGTATCTGTTTAGACAGTATGAGAGTTTGTGATGTTTCTGCAGACTGTGCAGTGAGTGGAGATGAGATTGTACATGACGCTTCCTTCTTCAATCTTTATCTTCCTTGTGACTTTGTTCCATAGATGAATCATGTAACTCCCTTTCCTCATGTCCTGTAGCGTCTTCTCTACCCATTCTGCTTCTCTTGTGGTTGCAGGTTTCTTGAATAGCTTTGGGATTTTGATCCAGTTTACTGGATAGAATGCATCCGGGGGCAAGATTTTGAAGTCGTATCCAGGTTTGTTTCCTAGTCTCGTGATAACTCTAGGGACTAGGTAAGGGCTGTTGTGTCCCCATATGTTTCCGTCGAAAGTTGTGGAGTATTCATGCAAAAATTCTCTCATAAGCGGATGGTAGATGTCAAAGACCATCACTGCATTGTTTAGTCTTGACCATGTCTTCGTTTTTGGATCGATACTCTGTGCTCCAATGGCGTTTCTTAGTCTTGTTATATCATTAAGGAAGATGATGTCTGTGTCTAGATAAACTCCTCCATATTTGTAGAGCACTGCGAGTCTTGTCAGGTTAGAGAGATTCATGTACAAGGGGATAGAACCAGGATCCATGTAGCCACTCTTTAGTCTTTTCAGCCAAGCTTCGACAGGAGTGTTCTTGACGAGGAACGGGGTATCAAAGGTTACAGCAATGAGGTTGAAACCTCGATCAAGCAATGGTTTAAGGATGGTGTCTCCTCTGGGGGAGTCTAAGGAGTTGGACAAAATTGCCAAGCAGGCACCAGGATTGGTCGTGAAGAGAGTGTCAACAGCTAACATCTCTCTTGGTCCAAAGGATTTTGCAGGAGAAAGCCAAACCATAAAGAACTGGGCTGAGCAGTTGTTGTTGTTGTACAACTCAAAAAGTCTAGAATGGAATCTCTTGCTCTTGCTAGTCGATTTCAGTATCTCCATATCAGGTAGCTTTCTTTTAATCCAGTCAGTTCTCTCAATCTTGCTAGCTTTAGGAGGAGGTACCAAAGGATCTAGCTCTTCTGTTTCGTTACGGTCCGAGCAGTCCACAACTTTGACGTTACTACTAGTACTCTTGGTCATGGTCACGGAGTCTTTGGTTCTGGAGAGAGGCATGTTTCTACTGAACCAGTCAATTGTCGCAATCTTGCCAGCTTTAGGAAGAGGTACCAAAGGATCTAACTCTTCTGTTTCGTTACGGTCCGAGCTGTCCACAACTTTGACGTTGCTACTAGTACCCTTGGTCATGGTCACGGAGTCATTGGTTCTGGAGAGAGGCATGTTTCTACTGAACCAGTCAATTGTCTCAATCTTGCCAGCTTTAGGAAGAGGTACCAAAGGATCTAACTCTTCTGTTTCGTTACGGTCCGAGCTGTCCACAACTTTGACGATACTAGTACTACTCATGGTCACGGGGTCATGATCATTGCTTCTGGAGAGAGGCTCGTTTCTTCTGAACCAGTCAATTCTCTCAATCTTGCCAGCTTTACGAGGAGGTATCAACGGATCTGACCCTTCCTTCTCGTTACGGTCCGAGCAGTTCACAACTTTGACGATACTAGTACTACTCATGGTCACGGGGTCATTGGTTCTGGAGGGAGGCACGTTTCTTCGGAGCCAGTCAATAATTCTGTCAACCTTGCTATCTTTACGAGGAGGTACCAAAGGATCTAACTCGTCTGTTTCGTTATGGTCTGAGTCCACAATATTGACGATACTAGTACTACGCATGGTCATGGGGTTACTGGTTCTGGAGAGAGGCACGTTTCTTGTGAACCAGTCAATTCTCACAATCTTGGCAGCTTTGCTTGGAGGTACCAGCGGATCTAAGTCTTTCTTTTCGTTATGGTATGAGTCCACAACTTTGACGATACGAGTACTAGCCATGGCCACGGGGTCATCGGTTCTGGAGAGAGGCAAGTTTCGTTTGAACGGTGAGTTGTTGTCAGGAACAACAGATTTTGGTGATTCAATGCAGATGAGATACAACACGAGTACACAAGTCGCATAGATCGCGAAGATGGGTAATTTCCTGGCTTGCATCTTTGATCCTATTTAGTGAAACAAAAAAAGCTCTTGCTAGGGTATCCTTGTTTCAAAATATAAGATCGTAGACAGAACAATACTTGAGCTAATCGATATATACAATGTTATGTCGGTTTAGGATTCCTATACAACCGACGAATCCCTAAATGGAATGGAAAGTCGCAAGTAAATTCTCTTTGCAAAGGAACTGTGATATCAACAATATCTTGATGCCACGTGATAATATATACCTTAATCCAATAATGGATAATTGTTTCCTTTTTTATTATTCTTAAATCATACTATTATCTTATTGGATAATCTTCTATATATATAAACAAACCTGACTTTGTAAAAACCAAAAGACAAAAGAGACTATGAATTAAAATTTAAAAATTCAAGTGAACTTTGTTCGATTTTTCCCAAAGAAGAACTGCCTTCACTCAATGACTCTGTTCGCTTTGTATCAAGTTGTAATGACTCTGTTCAACTAAGTGTTTACTTTGAGATGACAACGATGGAGGTGGAAAAGAAGGATTATACTTTTTCACAATGTTTGAATTTTAACTTCACAGATCATTTATAGATACCTGTCCTAATTATGCAATCAGATCATTGCTCCCAATATCTAAAGTTGATGTGGTTCCACATGCAAGATAAACAAAGCGTTAAGTGGTGGGCAACAGTTCGCGCAGGATCACACAAGAGACTCGGAGCAAATCGCTAGGTACCAAATGCTTTGTTTTGCTTCCTCCCCACCTTAACTGTAATAGATATATACTTAATTTGACCAAGTAACCACTCTGTATCAATAGCTGATTCTTGCCAAAAAAAATTCTTGATACTATCAATAGGTTTTTGTTATTAGACCACGCTACATAGAAGGTAGAATGTAGTGTATGGAGAAGGAAGAATGCTAACCTGAGCTGTAAGCGACTGAACACCGAATTCTTGACCGAAATGGTGCAGAGACAACGCAGGACTCGCGCTACTGTTACCGATGAGGTGAAATCATCTAAATCTTAAAGATTTAATATCCGACTCTACAGAAAATTACAAACAACAAAGTTCAGATGGTGGATGCTTTCATGGCCGTGAGACCTCACCCAAGCATGTTTGTATAAACAGAGAAAAAGGGAACTTTGCTTGAAACACAAGTTATAATTCATAATAATATTTCCCCCCCCCCCCCCCCCCCCCCGTCAGTAAGTTAATAGTTATGTTCCTTTTTTTTTTTTTTTTCTTTATTATTCATATTATATTTGTTTACTATTCTCATTTTTTTTTAATAAGAATTTATTATTTTTGGTAAAATCTGTTTTTCTATCAGTTATAATTCATAGTTATGTTCTTATTACTTTCCTCCAAAGGGATCAGTGATCACCAATTAAAGCCATGTTAGATAACAAACAACCAAATTCATTCTTATGTTTCTAAGGTATCTACCACAAAAGCTGAATAATATAGACATCAAGACAAAGGGGTTTTTGGTGTGGAGCTTGTGGTACGTGTGTCGCAAGGCAGACCGTTTTTGAGTAATGTGGAGTCATTTTCTGCTCCTTGGCGTCTGAATTAGTCTTGGAATGTCTAACCAAATTGAATGGATAGAACTCTTTGAAACTGACCAATCGTTTCTCGAGCTCTCTGCGCTACTCTGGTTACCAAGTAAGGTCCATTGTGTCCCATTTGTTCCCATCAAAAGGGGAAGCAAACTCCTCTACGAAACTGTAAACAAGCGGGTGATCTTTCTCGAAGATCAGAACCGCGTTGTTCAACCTTGTCAGATTCTTTGAATCTCCTTCCACCTCTGTTTGTGCTCCAATCGAATTCATCTGTAAAACAAATTGATCTAGCTACCATTGTCAACTATATAATCGAAACTTTTATAATGTGTATTATTCAACACAAAACCCAAATATGAACACCAGATCAGTTTTTTTCTTCTGATTCGAGTCTTTTACAGAAGAAAAAGAAAAGCAAATATGAACACCAAAAAGCAAAAGAAAAAACAAGAAGCGTTTGTTTATAGAGGAAGTATCAAGAGTTTCTGTAGACTGTGCAGTGAGTGTAGATGAGACTGTACATGACGCTTCCTTGAAAAAACTAGAAGCCTTGCATCTGTTTAGAAAGTAGGAGAGTTTGTGATGTTTCTGTAGACTGTACAGTGAGTGGAGATGAGACTATACATGACGCTTCCTTGAAAAACGAGAACCCTTGTATCTGTTTAGACAGTATAAGAATTTGTGATGTTTCTGCAGACTGTGCAGTGAGTGGAGATGAGATTGTACATGACGCTTCCTTCTTCAATCTTTATCTTCCTTGTGACTTTGTTCCGTAAATGAATCATGTAACTCCTTTTCCTCATGTCCTGTAGCGTCTTCTCTACCCATTGTGCTTCTCTTGTGGTTGCAGGTTTCTTGAAAAGCTTTGGGATTTTGATCCAATTTACTGGATAGAATGCATCCGGTGGTAAGATTGTGACGTTGTATCCAGGTTTGTTTCCTACTCTCGTGATAACTCTAGAGACAAGGTAAGGGCTGTTGTGTCCCCATATGTTTCCGTCGAAAGATGTGGAGTACTCGTGTAGGAATTCTCTCATAACCGGATGGTAGATGTCAAAGACCATCACTGCATTGTTTAGTCTTGACCATGTCTTGGTTTTGGGATCTATACTCTGTGCTCCAATGGCGTTTCTTAGTCTTGATATATCGTCAAGGAAGATGATGTCTGTGTCAAGATAGACTTAGACTCCTCCATATTTGTAGAGCACCGCGAGTCTTGTCAGGTCAGAGAGATTCATGAACAAGGGGACAGAACCAGGATCCATGCGGCCACTCTTTAGTCTTTTCAGCCAAGCTTCAGCAGGAGTGTTCTTGACGAGGAAACGGGATATCAAAGGTTACAGCAATGAGGTTGAAACCTCGATCAATCAATGGTTTAAGGATGGTGTCTCCTCTGCAGGAGTCTAAGGAGTTGGACAATATCGCCAAGCAGGCACCAGGATTGGTGGTGAAGAGAGTGTCAACAGCTAACATCTCCCTAGGTCCGAAGGATTTTGCAGGAGAAAGCCAAACCATAAAGAACTGAGCAGAGCAGTTGTTGTTGTTGTACAACTCAAAAACTCTTGAATGGAATCTCTTACTCTTGCTAGTCGATTTCAGTATCTCCATATCAGGTAGCTTTCTTCTAAACCAGTCAATTCTCTCAATCTTGCCAGCTTTACGAGGAGGTACCAAAGGATCTAACTCTTCTGTTTCGTTACGGTCCGAGCATTCCACAACTTTGACGATACTACTAGTAGTACTCTTGGTCATGTTCACGGAGTCATTGGTTCTGGAGAGAGGCATGTTTCTACTGAACCAGTCAGTGCTCTCAATCTTTCCAGATTTAGGAAGAGGTACCAAAGGATCTAACTCGTCTGTTTCGTGACAGTCGGAGCAGTCCACAGCTTTGACGATACTAGTACTACTCATGGTCACGGGGTCATGATCATTGCTTCTGGAGTGAGGCATGTTTCTTCTGAACCAGTCGATTCCCTCAATCTTGCCAGCTTTAGGAAAAGGTACCAACGGATCGAACTCGTCTGTTTCGTTACGGTCGGAGCAGTCCACAACTTTGACGATACTCATGGTCACGGGGTCATTGGTTCTGGAGGGAGGCACGTTTCTTCGGAACCAGTCAATAATTCTGTCAACCTTGCCATCTTTACGAGGAGGTACCAACGGATCTAACTCGTCTGTTTCGTTAGGGTCTGAGTCCACAACTTTGACGATACTAGTACTACGCATGGTCATAGGGTTACTGGTTCTGGAGATTAGGCAGGTTTCTTGTGAACCAGTCAATATTCACAAACTTGGCAGCTTTGCTTGGAGGTACCAGCGGATCTAGGTCTTTCTTTCCGTTATGGTCTGAGTCCACAACTTTGACGATACGAGTACTCATGGCCACGGGGTCATCGGTTCTGGAGAGAGGTAAGTTTCGTTTGAAGGGTGAGTTGTTGTCAGGAACAACAGATTTTGGAGATTCAATGAAGAGAAGATACAACACGAGAACAGAAATCGCATAGATCGCGAATAAGGGTTTCCTTGCTTGCATCTTTGATCCTATCTTGTGAAACAAAAAAAAAGCTCTTGCTAGGGTATCCTTGTTTCAGAATATAAGATCGTAGACAGAACAAGACTATAGAGGTAATCCATATATATCAAAGTTTTGTCGGTTTAAGAATCCCTAAATGGAATTGGATTGCGTTATGGTTGCAAGGAACTACGATATCAGCCAATCCCTTGGTGCCATGTGGGTTTTTGGAAATACCTTAATCTAATAATGGATAATTGTTACCTTTTTAATTTTTCCTAAGATAATCTTCTATATATATTAAAAATAATGCAACATGAGGAAAAATGTATTTCCCTTTTCTTAAATCATACCGTATTATGATTGGATAATCTTTCTTAAAATTAATAACGCAACCTGACTTCATAAAAAACCAAAAAACAACCTTGAACGCCACGCTTTCTCATTCTCTCTACCTTGACTCTGTTCGCTATGTCATTGTATTGACTCTGTTTCACCTAAGTGTTTACTTTGTAGATGAAAAAAACGTCGACAACGATGAAGTGTTTACTCTGTTCAATCTATATATTTCTAACATGGATTCAATTGGTGATCCATTTGGACAAATATATTAGAATTTATACAAATTCATCGCTATATTTCTAAGTTCTAACAACATTCAACTACCACATAAGCTGCTAAAATATAATATAGATATCAAGACAAGAGGAGGGATCTTGGTGTGGAGCTTTTGATACGTGAGTCCCAAGGCAATTAAGTTTATAGATCAAAATATCAGGTAACAGAAAAATAATCGTCTTCTGTATTTGATTAATAAGTGAAAAAAGTGTTTACCATTTAGGCTTTGGATACAATCTTATACAAACCTACAAAATCAAGATTAGAGTAAAAAACATAAAACACCTATTTGTTTTATTTCCTGTTATCTCTGTATTCCTCTGCAAACAAGACAGTGGTCTGAAATTATAATCTCTATAACACTTCCCTTTCCGATCTTAATTTTTCTGGTGATCTTGTTCCATAGATGCAGTCCATAGCTGTATCTGTTCAGCTTGACCAGATCGGCTTTGAGTAATGTGGAGTCATTGCTGTTTCTTGGCGTCTGAAATAGTCTTGGAATGTCTAACCAATTGAATGGATAGAATGCTACTGGTGGCAGTACTGTGAAACTGTCCCCGATCGTTTCTCGAGCTCTCTGCGCTACTCTGGTTACCAAGTAAGGTCCATTGTGTCCCCATTTGTTCCCATCAAACGTCGAAGCAAACTCCTCCATGAAACTGTAAACAAGCGGGTGCTCTTTCTCGAAGATCAGAACCGCATTGTTCAGCCTTGTCCAGTTCTTTGAGTCTCCTTCCACCACAGTTTGTGCTCCAATCGAATTCTTCAACCCTTTAAAGCTTCTTGTGACGATGAAATCGGTATCTAGATACACGCCTCCGTACTTGTATAGAATCGCTAGCCTCGCGAGGTTTGAAAGATTCTGGTGCAACGGTATCCTTCCAGGATCTCTTTTGCAGCTTTTCATTTCTTGAAACCATGTTTTGGCTGGTGTGTTCTCAAGAAGCAACGACATGTCTGGTGTGATTGCAAAAACCTTGTAACCCCGATCAAGTAGTGGTTTTAGGATGGTATCTCCTTTAAGAGTATCCATGGATCCTGATACAATCATCAAGCATCCTTGAGGATGAGCTTTAAAGACGCTTTCTACAGCCAAAAGTTCTCTTTTCCCAAAAAACTCTGCTGGTGAAAACCATGTCATGAAGAATCTAACCTCACATTTGTCGTCGAGAGACTCAAGAACCCTTTGATGAAACTGCTCTGAAATGTTAGTTGACCTAAAAACCTCGAATTCTGTTAGATGTGATCGAAGCCAAGCCATTCTGTCTCTGCTTGTTGTGTTCTTTGGAGGAGCCAATGGCTTTCTCTCCATTCTGTTTATTTGTATTACCTCAGAAGTTGGTGAAGACCAGAAGAGAGTTGATTCTAGAGACATGTTTGAGAGGATTGTTCCAAAGACAACGAGCAGCATTATGACCGCGAAAATGGTGGTAGAGAATACCGGAGAATTCGTGTGCCTGTATTGCCGGACATCAAGTATCTCTGAGAGACTCTTCTTGTTAGTATTATCCTTCTCCATAGTTTTCAGAATGTGTGGAACAGAGAGAGGGAAAGTCAAAAATCTCACATGGAGTCTTTGAAGCTAATGCATACAATTAGAAAGGTATATAATAACCTCCTCAATTATATTTTCATTATTTCTTACAGACTAATGTGATTTACTCTAGGTAGTTGGATTATATAAGATGTAGATTAATGTGGTTTGGTCTATGTAGTTGAATTAATTTAATAGAGGAATTTTTTTCTTTTTCTAAACATAAACATAGTTGAAATGTTGAGGTATAGTAGAATGAAAGAGCGCATGATGAACTCATCTTCTCCATTTTCTTGGTATTGTTTTGGGATTAGGATATTTTAAGGTTCTTCATGTTTTATTCGCTTTAAACAAAAACTGTTAAACTATAGGTCAACCTTACGTGGGAGTTTGGTTGTCATATAGATTACATATGATTGTAGAATATGCTGAAGATGTGCATACCACTAACTTGAGTGCCATGCTTTTTGTTGTTGTTCCTGTGGTGATTTAGGACTAGAAATTTTTAAAAAATATTATACTTATAATGTTTCTAGTAGTGAAGGTTTTGAGGTTTTTTTTTTTTTATTAAGTGCCATGGTTTCTATAGTTATATAATGGTTAACTATGATAATTCTATCCATAGTTTTAACTGCAGTTTTTTTTTCTTCCCCAAATGTTATTTTTTCATATTGTTGTAAAATTGTAAAAAAGCCATTGGAACTTATACAAAAAAAATAGTTATTACGATTAATTAATTTGCCAAACTATAATGATTGTAATTGATCAGTTTTGCCAAACTCTTTAATGGTTGAGTTGATTTTTTTGCTGTTGTTGCCAACCCTTTAATGATTCTAATAGATTGATGTTGAAAAAGAGTAGACATTATACGTGCAACATATGTGGTTTTCCCCCTTGTGAGAACACACGGATCGGTATACAATCATGAATGGTTTTGAGTTTTGGCGTAATTATTCTTTGAAAACTCAAAACACAATCTCCATGGTTTAGTTGGTTCAACTTGTACTAGTCGATATCTAATGAGAGATATAACTTGTACTAGTCGTCAATGTCTACTGAGAGATACTTCATACATATAACCAACAAATGGTTGCTAGGAAACAATTCTCTAATGAAACAAGTTCGAATGTAGCGTCTAGTTTATATATAATAGGTAGCTAAATATAAGGTAATTTCCATAAGAGATCATCACCAAAGATGAGGATATATATTACGATGACTCGTTTTTGTCCATCAAATTTGTTGGGGTATTGACTCGTTTTTGAACATCACTACGCCTTATGTTCTGCAAAATGAAATTTAACATTATTGTGAGAAGTTTAAGAAGAAAAAAGCTTGCAAAGTTTCCATTTACTAAGTAGCTTGAATTGTTAAAGGAATGAGGATGTGTACCATATGCCTCAAGGCCATGTCAAGGGAGGACCTAGAGAGATTTCTCCCAAAGCCCAAGCTCGTTTTATCGTCGTATTTTGGAGGTGGGAGTTTCCTCATGTTCACAACTCTTTCCACCATTTGAGTCCCCATCAACACAGGATTCACATCATTACTACTCTTGGACCGTCCTGTTGATCTGTCACCTGAACTGTACACTCTGCTTCTTGAAGCTGAGACAGGTCTAGGACGTGTTTCAGGGATTGTTGGAGTTGTAGACTTAGCACTAGAAACCGACTTTCCCACTGAGGATGAACGGGTATAGGCAGATGCTGCTCGTGGATTGGATTTGATTGTAGGGGTTCTAGTGTCTGGATATGATTTCTGAGCAGAGTTGGTTAGTCTAGTGGACGGTAATGTAGTTCGTGAAGTGGGTGTGGGTTGTCTTGACGGTTTACTCCTTGGATTTACTTTTTCAGCGGTGTTGATGACTTGTTTGCTTAAAGAAGTTCTTGAGATTGGCTTGGAAGCCTTGGCGCTCCGTGTCACAGGTTCTTGAGGAATGTTTTCAACCTTAAAAACAAAAGCTTACCATGAGTAAATCATTGATGCTTGGAAACATGAACCGCAATAGCACTTTAGGACTAGGATAGACTAACAAAGACACATATCAATCTCTTATGTCTTTTTAAAGACAAGATAGATAGATAGATAGATAGGAAGGATCAGGAGTTTTAAAAATCGGTTCTCACCCGTGGTTTCAAAGCAGTACTGGACCTAGCTTTAGTCTCTTTGAGTTTAACCATTAAGTTCTCTTGCCCTCCTAGCGTCTCAGGAGCCGCAAGTAACCTGGAATCAGATCATCTATACATAAATATCTCAACAAAAAAAGGGGAATAGCTCTGCTCTATTCGAACATTCTAATCTAACAACTCAGAATTGGAATTGATTAGAAGCAAAGCTAATGTTCAGAATCTCATCAAACAACTTAACACTTCTACATACGTACTATGAGAAACACATTGGAGCAAACTCGAGAGAAGTACCATTCGTAATCAGATTTGTCACTCTCAGAGTCCAAGAACTTTTCAACAGCGCTCCTACGCAGCTTAACACAGCTCGTTTCCAAGATCTCTAAACTCTTTGTGCTACTCTTGTCAACACTGTTTGCTCCTGTACAAATCAAAATTTCACTAAACAACTCTTAATTACTCAAAAACTAAATCCAAAATTTCATAGTTCACTTCTTAGATTAAGGTTCCAGGAGCTCAGATTCGGAGAAATCAAAGTCAAAATTAGAAGAAATGAAGAAGATCCGAAAGTAACTAACCAGATTCTGGGAGAGAAGAAACGATTTGAAGCTTCTCGCGTCTTCGCATCTCCAGAAACAAAGAAAGCTCTTCATCTCCATCACAAGCCACCAACACATTCTCCATTTCTCCAAAAAAAAAAAAAAAAAAAAAAAACGAAAGGTTTAACAATGCAGAAGAAGAAACAAACAGAGATTGAGAGATTTGATTCAGTCGCGTATTCACGAAACTGCCACTGATTCAGTTCAGGAGATGGTGGAGCGTCGAAGTAGAAGAGGAGGGGGGTATAGATGTAAATGACGTAGGACCCCCCTAAAGACTGAAACTTAAGATCTGAACCGTTGGATTCACAACGGCGATTGACTGATCGGACGTTTGATATTTGAATAGACTGACCAATGAAAGCTGCCTCGTAGACCGTGTGAAATTCAAAAACACTTCTCTGTTCATTTGTTTTCCTATGCGGCCCATTAGATAACTATTTGGGTTTTAAACATAAGCCCATTAAATTTCTGATTTTTACCGGTTTAGAGAAAATTGGAGGTTGATCGGTCAGTCATACCATACTTTGTAATTTATGTTAACTGCTTGGGAAAAGTTTATTGATCATATAAAAAAGTACATTAATATGAATAGAGATAGCGAGACAAAAGGCCATTCATAGACAAAACCCACAAGAAGATTTTGCGAAACTTATCAACAAGACTCATCTTCATCAAGACACCCAAAATAAAAAAAACATGAAATAATAAACACTGAATCTCAGGAATCTCTCTGACAAATCTTTCAAATTTATAAAATGAATCAAGAAAATTTTTGGGTTTTTTTTTTTTTTTTTGGTTTTCATCGATTCTCCATTGTCTCTGGTTTGGAAATTTTTTGTTTTCAAAACATTGGTGCTTTTATTCATTTAAGATGAAAAAACTCCTCCTCCTGTTGCAGTGACAACGTTGTTCATCGGTTGAAGTCCCATGTTTAAACCATTTGGTTGTTCTGAAAAATATACAATGTTAGTGTTATGAAACTATTATTGAAATCTTAGTATAACAACATGTGTAGAAAATTGTGTAAAATTAACTCACTCTGAGGAAGTTTGTCGACGAAGAAACATATGGCAATAATGAAATAGCAAAGCAAGAGGACCAGTCCCTTCATGTAGTGTGAAGTCCCGTCCTAAAGAACCACAAAAACATAACAAACAAATATTTGGATCATCTATTGATTGGTCTAATAGATTGATAATTAAGGTAATTCATTGATAAATGCTTAACCTGTAATGTGAAGGCTGTGATGATGATGGAAAGAGCAAGAGAACCGGTTTCGAGGAGATTGAAGTTGAGATCCATGTTAATTCCTATAATCCACGACACGATAATGGTCAAGGGGACGACGAATAAGCCAATTTGTGTCGCAGAGCCTAATGCAACTCCCAGTGATATGTCCTGTAAAAAATTATTTGCATGTGACATAAGTTTTTGCATTTTTTTCATTGTAATTAATCTACAAGTTATACATATAAAGGGTAATGAGAAGAAAATGAAACACTCACGAGCTTATTCTTAAAAGCGAAGATGATCGCTCCAGCGTGTTCAGCCGCATTTCCAACAATGGGAAGCAATATGATGCTTATGAAACTTACTGATAGGTTCCATGATTCCGATGCGGTCTAAACCAAAGATAACGTCATATTAAATTAAGGGGCATTTGCAACTCAAAATCAATTAGATGCATAAGCAAAAGAAAGAATTACCTCAATGGTGGCAACAACATACTCGGATAGCAATGCGATGACTAGTGTCATCCCAACCAACCATACAAAACCGCTCCAAAAACTAATCACTGCGGTTTCTTCTTCCACATCGTCATCATACTCATCCTCCTGAATACCAAATTCCATTATCAAGATCATTAAACACAATAATAATATTTGACTCTTTATGTTATCTCTCGTGTGTATGTATATATTTCAGTTACCTGATCTTGAGCGTCGAACAATTGGCGGTGAGTCCAAAGTTGGAAAACGAGATATGCAATGTAACTGATCAACATAATAATACTGCTGGATCGCGATAGAACCAGGGACATGTCGGAAATAACAGCAGCCGGAGTATCTTCCGTTGCCACGTAAGTGTACAACAATGGGAGCAAGTGACACAACAATCCCAGTAGGAGTAAGAAGAAGTTCACATCGGCTTGTTTCTGCAACAAATGACCACACAAATTGATTTGGTTTAGCAAAACCCGCTATTTAGATTTTGTTCAAACTAATTAACCTATGGTCACCATAGTAGTGTCTACGACTTGCTTGTTTATCAAGCTATAACTTTTATATAAAATCCTGGTTAAACACTCTAGCTATACAAAATCTACTGTATTCCATTCCCGGTTTAGTTATTTTAACTCAGACAAAATAATATTGGTTTTGATATATAATTGAACCGAAGTTAAAATAGAAGCATACCCGGTCGAACCGTTGCTCCCTCCGCAAATTAGCGATTCCGCCGCAGAAAAGTGAAGTCCCGAGAACCAATAGAAGGTTCGACAAAATCGAACCTAGCAGTGAATATTTCACAACTGCGACCTTATTATTGGTCAATGCAAGAATCGCGATTATCAGTTCTGTCGCGTTTCCACACGTTGCGTTTAGTAGACCACCCACTGCGGTTCAAAAAAACACGTAAAAAAACAAAATTGAGTATCTATATAAAATAAAGTAATTAACGTTTGCAGATTGAAAAAAATAAAATTGGTTAAGAAGACGTTACATGTAGGACCGGTGTAGAAAGCGAGTTGCCTGCACGAGATGCACGAGAGAACGTGAATATAAACTTACCACAACCAAAATAATGTTATAACCTTTTGACGTTGATAAGATAATAAAGATGCTTGTACTTTGAATACTAGATGATAAGAGTTTGTAACTATGCTGTCACGTTGACATATGAGTGGGAAATAATTGTGTGTGGTCGGTGATAATACCCAATCATGCATTGCCGAATCCCCCAAAGAATATTGGTCGATGTCCATTTATTTCAAAAAAAGCATAAGAATATGGTGGAATTTGGACCTAAATTACCTAACTAACGTGTTGCCCATCATAATAACCTTTTAGATTTCAATCAAGTAGTGAAGAAAATGAAAATCTTAATGGAAGTAAAAGAGACACGTTTTTCCTTGATAAAAAAACTATAGAGCAACAAAAATTGTTAAAATGATGTGGTTGGTTTAGTAAGAGTTTCTTGAAAACGAAATAAACTATTGGTATAACGTCGTGATAGATACTCATTTTATGACAGTTGGCTAAACTTTGTCATGATCGTAAGGCGAAGAATTCAAATAATAAAATATGTAAACCGATAGAATAAGAGATGAGGATGAATACTACTTACTCTGTCAGAAAGCTGACTCGCTCAGCCAAAGGTGTCAGTCCTAGCATGCTCAGTCCAAATATCCACGGCTGTATTATTCAAATATTAACCAAAGTATTTATGTACATGTATTATGATGTATATAGTATATGGTAGTTAATAATTTATATTAAGTGCACAATTACGTGGCAAGATTAAGATACACCAAAATTTTGAACTTTAATACAATGATTGCAAATCTAATTTTAGGGGGAGCAATAATTTTGATTAGAAAACAAACGTATAATGGCATAATTCCAAAATATCATAAATATTAATTACAAATTGATAAAAAACCAAGATTTAGGCGTTTCGAATCCTATTCCTTTTTGGGAATATTTTGAATGATTTTCTTATAAAAATTATTAATATTTGATGAAACAGAGGAAACTATAGATACCTGACTGACGCCACAATAGGTGCAGATAATGGCGGCAGGAATGGCCGGAAAAAGAATGGCAAGCTTTGTGCCGAGAATGACTTCTTGGAGATTAGTGAGAAAATCTTTGAGACCTTTGTATGGAACCTTCTGAATCACTCGGAGGTCTGATTTCTTCCTTAGAGAAGAAGAAGACATGTTGTGAGCTGTTCTTCCATGTCTCAGTTCTCTGCTCGATCCTTTCGCTGTCATGCTCGCGTTCCCGTTCTCTGCCGATGACCACGGCTCTGTCACGATTCCCGCCATTGCACCACTGACTCAAAAACTATGTATTTTAATTCTGAGTCACAAATGTTTTTTGTTGTTGTTGTGACCTCTTTGAGTTTTGCTTTGCTGATTCTTCTTTATATGATGGATGGCGTCATGATTTGGTTTGTATATATATATATATACTGTTTAGTTTTTTTTCTACTGGGTCCACAAGGCAACTTCCTCGAAGTTTCCCTTGTGATATTTTTCTATTTATTTAACGTTTTGGGATGTTATGCATTTTTATATATTTGGAAAACCAAAATCAGAAATGGTTATGTAAAGATATTGCCATTTGAATAACACATGGCTGGTCAATCTTTTGTTCTTGGGAATTATTAAATATTTGGATATTAATCCAAATATTGTAAAGATAGGTTTGGTTAGTCATATTTTAGTCTAATAGCAAAATGGTTAAAAAAATGTGTTTTGTCTTATTTTTGTTTATGTGTCTGATTGGTAATTCCTTACGGTTTTATTACTTCGTGTCGTTTTGACAGTTTTACAGCTTCACCTTACAATTTCTGTTTACAGTTTTTTTACAACTTTAGGTATGTTATTAATGAGACCCTATATCCCTTATATTAATAGAGAACCATTTTGGTCAAGAAACTCATGTGTCAGTATTATAGAACTTTAAAGCCAATTTGAGTTTTAATTCTTACCTTCCACATTATTTACATTAATTTGCCATTAAAATAATCCAACAATTTTTATTAAATTTTGCAAATCACAAAATCAATTTAATATTAATAACATTTTTATCAATAAGATTAATATATATATCAAAAATTAATATATAAATGATTTAATTGGTTATTGTTATCACACATATTTTTTTATTATCTAAATCATTACATGATATTCACTTAAATGATTTTAAAATATTATTTTTAAGATAATCAATTATAAAATTAACAAAAAAAATAAATAACAATTATCTCCTATATATTAATAGGGAAGCATTTTGGCCAAAAAGCTGATGTGTCAGTATTATATAGCTCTAAAGCCAATTTGAGTTTTAATTCTTACATTCCACATTATTTACATTAATTTGCCATCAAGATGATCCAACAATTTTTATTACATTGTGCAAATCACAAAATCAATTTAATATTAATAACATCTTCATCAGTAAGATTAATATACATATATCAAAAATTAATATATAAATGATTCAATTGGTTATTGTTATCACACATCTATAATATTAAAAGAGAAATATTTTTAATAAGTAGACTTAGATTAAGAGATTATTACATGAAATGCCACTTAAATAGGAATAAGGATATATATAATCCTTGAAGCTAAACAAGTTGAATTGGGACAATTAAATTTGAAATTGTATATATGTAAAAATATTTCATTTTGATTTTCCTTATATGTAAACATATTTCATTGTAATTCGAAATTCTATATATGTAAACACGTCTTATGATTTTCCTTTTTCTAAAATCTATATTCCAAAACTAAATGAAAAAATCTAAAATAACTACCAAAATATTTTGTGTTAGTATCCTAAAATATATTATTTTAGGAAAGATATATTAATCTTCGTCTCTATATAAGACGTGTCCAAGTCTTTAGTTTCGTTCATTCACAAAAAAAAACTTTTCAGCGTCAATATTTTGAGTTTTAAAATTTCTGCCTTTTATTTTTCATTATCTTTTAGTGTTTCAGATTTGAAACTCTTCAAGAATATGTGAAACATAAAAGTCAAGACTCAAGACAATACAACTTTTAAAATACGGATGTTGTGAAACAATTGTAAGTAGTTATAATTGATTTTCTCTTACTATTCTTTCAAATAATCACAGTTTTTTTTTTGTTAGTACTTATATATACATTATTTATAATATATAGTGTTCTTTAGTTGCATGATTATTTGTTTTTTGTTTTTCTTTTTTTTTTAAAAACTAAGATTATATTGTTACACGTAGCCTATTGGTATTAAATCATATTAGTGTGATTAATTTTTTCTTTATATTTTCTCAAATCATAATGAATTTTGCAATGAACTGGGAAAAAGGCTAAACAAATATATCTTTGAGAGGTAACATGTATTACAAAGAAATGTAATACAATATAAATGGACTATATTTTAAATAATAAGAAGTAATAGGTCAACTATTAGCTAAAATATTCCTGACAAATACATGAAGGGAATTATGGGTAATGTGAATTCAAGCAGGGTATATACCAATCAGACATAATATTTACTCATGTGAAATTCTTGGAACATAATTTATGCTGGTCGTAATGCTTTTATCCATTGCAGAGTAGTTATAGCGGACAAGGTTGACCCCTTTGACAACTATATATTGGTCATCCAGTTCATGAAGTTTAAATATTTTCTTAGTGTTGTTATTCAGTTTGATGGTTTACGAAGTTTAATAAAAAATAGATGACCACTAATCCGGATTATGTTATAAATGCAAATAAATATTTAAACAATTAAAATCGTAGTTTTTACATATATTTTTATTTGTTGGACTAAAATATACAATCTTGAATAGGAAAATTTAATACTAAAACCATAGTTATGAGATGAAAAACATGACATATACGGGACATGATGGATTTTCTTTCCTAAATTAGACATATCTTCTTACGTTTACTATTTCTTATAATAGAATTATCTTTACTAATAACAAAAACAAATTTGATCATTTTTTGTCTAAACCAAATTAAATACTAAATTGGTACGAGTTTAGATTATGAATGTTAATAACATTCCTAAAAAATATGTTTACAAACATAACCTACATCTACGTAATAAATTATAAATGTGTTAATAAACTTAGTTTTTAAAATCAATCCAGCACGTATGTGCGGGTCTGAATCTAGTATTTTTTTATTATCTAAATCATTACATGATTTTCACTCAGATGATTTTAAAATATTATCCTTAAGATAATCAATTATAAAAATAACAAAAAAATAAATAACAATTAATCCCGCGTAAAGCGTGGGTCTACTACCTAGTCTTCTATTGAACAATAAATGTGTTTATCTTATAAAATTTGACTTCCACATTCAATGGTTTTATAAGAGTAAATATATTATAACTCATAAAATAATACTAGCTGTAGTATTATTCTATGAGTGGTAAAGTTACTCTAAAATATTTCTTAGGCCTCAAAATTAACATATATATATATATATATATTTAAAAAAACACATACCGATTATGAGGTTGAATGGAAGTCCGGTACGGCTCCGGTGTGACGACCCTAATCACAAGGTCACCAATGAATGATATTCTGATTCAACTGCGGCATGACTCAGGTATGTGGAGACCATGATGAATTTAGTAAAAAATATAAAAGGTTTCGAATCACACTTGCTAGCTGTGATTGTGGTGCGGCAAGATTTTGTTTGATATGTAATTTACAATTTTGTTTGGTATAATTTTACCCTTCATATTCGACGAAACATTTATTTTTTAATCATCACCATCATCGAATTACAATTAGACTTATATATTATTATTAAACATATATTAAAAATTAAATGAATGTAAAAATGAAAATACAAAATAATATAATTAAAGGTTAATTTGGTAATTTTGTTTTCTAATCACACTCAAGCTGCATTCCGCTTTGCCAGTATGATATAACCACATCACACCCGAATCAGATTTCCATTCACAATTTTACCTAATCGCATCGCTCACAAATCACATCGCATGCACACTTGAATCGTAATCACACCATATATATAAACAGTCCAAGAAATCTTGGTAGCCTGTTCCAGATTATACATGGGAAGGAGCATAACAACCAACAATGCAGAAGATTACAATATATAGTTTATGCATATTGTTGAATGTGGATAAGTACAAAATGATAAAATCATAGTATTAAAAAAACCATTTTTAACTAAAGATACGTAGTTATGTACATATCTCTCTCAATACCCCACTTGATTAAGTTCAAGTGCGGAGATCACTAAACAGTAGACACTCAAACTCTGTTTGACAAAGGCTTTGGTGGAATACCCGTTGCGTGGATGTCAAGACATATTTAGTCCACATGGTACTCCAAAGAAGTTCATCAAGGATGAGATGTAATCGAACCATGATTCCATTTGACAGTCCTGTCCAGTAGTTTAGGTTGACATGAAAAATCGAAAATGAGAAACAAGTTTGATAACTAATAAAAAACACCTCGTAAAAAGACATGTTCGGTAATAAAAGAAAAAAAAATACCCATGTTGTGTATAAAATGAATTTCGCATAAGAAAACGAATTAGCGTCGCAATAACACGTGCGAGAGGGTGTTTTTAGGAGTATCTTAAAGGCCGAAAATTGTGTCGTTGAAGTTGATGGTTTTGCCATGTGGCTATTTGGCTTAGCGAGGAGGTAATAGCATCATAAAAGGCAGGAAGCGGCTGCTGGCTTTTGTTCGCTAGTATTACTAATTTATGATGTTATAAGTTATAACTTCTAGCTGATGTTTATTTCATGGGGGGGGGGGGGGGGGGGGGGGGGGACAAATCAGTTGAGATATCTTGCTCAATCTGCAAGTCATTTGAAACCATTGAGTTATTAGAAGAAGAGTTTGATGCTTCAAAAAGAATCATCCAAGCTAGTTGTTAAAAAGAACGAATCCAACGAGAAAAAGAAATACATAAAAAACGAGATTCATTCCTTAAAAATAATGACGTGTATAAATTCTATTTCTATTTTATACCATAATTTAACTGAAGTCTTGGAGCTGATTTAGAGAAAAAATATGCCCAAAATAGGGGTGGACAAAAAAACCGAAATCCGAAAAACAAATCCGTTTGGTTTTTATTTTAATTAACCATTTGGTTTAGCTTTAGTCTGGTTAAAAACCGTAAAACCGAATGGTTTTTTATAAAACTTTAGGATAATTAGATATAATAAGTTTTTCAACTATTAAATTTATATTGTATAACAATATCAGTAATTTTTTACTTTATTGGGCTTATAGTTATTGATCTCCAAGTTTTTTTTTTGGTTTTTTTTTTTGGTTTTCTTTTTTAATAGCCTTTACTTTTTAAAAATTAAAATTTCAATTAAGTATTTGGGTTTACAAAACTATATTTGGATTCTATTTTTTTGAATTATGTTTAGGTTTTACTTTTATGCTTATTTTTTAGTTATGTATCAACTATCTATTTTTTAAAGTATGGAATAACCGTCAAAAACTGGAACCAAACCGAAACCAAACCAAACCGTTATACGTATGGTTTTTATATGGTTTCATTTTTGATAAAACCGAAAAAACCATAAATCGAAAAAACCGAACCGTAACCAAACCGAATTACATATGGTTTCTATATGATTTAATTTTTATAAAACCAAAAAAACAGTAAACCGAAAAAACCAAACCGAAACCAAAAAGAAAAACTGAACGCCCAGGCGAGGATGTGAAGATTCGAAACTTCTTGCCACATGCTCTATATTTAGATTGCCTAAGATTTTGTGTGTGTGTTTAATTTTTTTTTAATTCTCAATTATTAGCAAAGCGATCAACTTCTAGCTTGCATAATATTTTCCTTTATCGATCGTTCCAAATTATCAGGATGTTCTGAAGGGACCATGTCCTAATATATATCTTTCTATACAGTATTTCGTATAATATTTAATAGAACCTTAGATCTATAGCGATAGGGTTGATTTAGTCCACTAAGCTCCAACGCATTATGATGACCATCTTTATTTTTTTTTGGGCAAACACACATTTTGATGACCTTTGCTTCAACAGCCACCATCCAATTCGTTCCCATAAATATGAGAATTTGAAAAGATCTCATAAAGAAATCGAGATGTGTGGTAAACTTAGACTAGTATATAAAGTAGAAGATTCTAATATGATTTCATAATTGTATATATGCATTATGCATCCGTATGTATTCCCATCAATTTTTCATATATATAACTTATCTCCTAACTCAGTGGCCTAAAGAATCTTAGACTGTAGCACCACTAGTCCCGGAAAACTATAAAACTAAATATCATAAGCGCTCTACTTATGTAGTAGTCCTCTAACACTGATAACGATTGAGATGATCAAAATATATATTCTTTAAAATTATGGTCTCTAAACCATAACGTAAGTACTCAAGCGGATGCGGCCGAAGAGTAGAGAATTATGGAACCCAAGTGGGTAGATGAAGACGCAAAGGCAGCTGATAAACTCATATGACATGTCCGAATACAGAATAACATTGTTATTTCTGGAAAAGCCCCACAAATCTTTAGTGATTTTGGAAGTTACACTAGCTTCTTGTTTTTGTTCAACCTTATATACGTATGGGCAACAATGGACGAAAGGCGTTGGGGACACAATAATGAAAAGGCCAAGAGAATAAAAACAAAATTGTAATTAACGTAAAAACCTTAGAGGAAACTTCCCGGAAGCTGCCTTCTTGATATTGCGTCTATGTACTTCTCATTTGCATGTGGAAGATGTTGTTATCGACACTTCTTGGATAAACAATCTATTGCGATCTTTTGTCTTTGTTACTTAAAGATATCAAAACTAATCCAATCGCCTACATTTGTTTCCTTACTGTTTACTTGTTAGGGCATCTAGCCTAGCGTGGTCAGAAACCATTTGACGAGAGCCGGTGGGTCCTTTAGTGTGTACGGAATAAGAGACATATATATTATCATTTACATCATCTCTTCTTAGAAAGAATCATAATCATACATTCTCTCACAGTATAAATAACCATATCTTTGCAAAGAATCCTAAGCAAAAATGAGTACGAATGTAAATAACGGCTTCGCAATTATTGTTGTCTATCATAAAAATTCTATTCACATACGACCAGTACTAAATAGTGTTCCAAGGATAAATTGGTAAAGGTAGCACAACACACAACAAAAAACACAAACGATATGGGAATTTTACATTATCACATAAACTACAATCTTTTCTTCTTGAAAAGTTTGATAACCTGCAGTAGTGAAGCAATTCAGTCTTGTAGAAAAGCGATTATTATGTTTTCAGACTTCACAAAATATGAAACGTATAGTTAAGGTGAAAAAAAAAACAAGCTGACCGATTGTATAAACTTCCGCAAAAGAAAAGATTCTTAAGCTTGATTATTAGTGATTCATAAATAATTATATGATACTAGCAAACCTAATGGAGCGCTTGAACCACTCCAATATGATGAGGAACCACCCCAACCTAATAAACATGAAAACTTTGTTAAAAGCGTTTTAGAAAACGTAAGTGGTAGCAAAAGCGTTTTAGAAAACGGAAGCACATTAGCGGTAATAAAAAAAAGGTACCAGTACCGTCTAATGTTTTACTTTAGAGCGATTTCTAATGTTTCAAAAATTAGTAAAACCTAATTTTGACTTGTAAACCAATACTGCTGTCTCTAATTCACATATTAAAATTATTGTGTTTTCTTTAGTAATACTGTACTAATTATATAACATGTTGACTAGGAGAGACCAGACAGAGGAATTGATTCTTTGATTATTTTAAGAATAATATACTTAGGGAATTTTTATTGGGTCTGATGTGTTTGGTACCTTTTTATCAGTAGTGCGATCTGACACTATCACAATTCACAAACGCATAAACCCTTTTTTTTTGCATGGCCTAATCAATTTATTATTAATCAGTCTTTTTTTTTTTTTTTTTTAAATTAAATAGGAGTGAGACGAAGCAAAATTCTCCTGGCGAGAAAAAGAAGCAGCCATGGTTGGACCACAAAGACCTCAAATCGTCCTCTTCGGTTCTTCAATTGTTCAATATAGCTTCACCGATGGTGGTTGGGGTGCCACTCTCGCTGACATCTACTCTCGCACGGTTTGTAAATTCTCTCCTCTTCTTCTCCCTTCCAATTCCCAATTTTTTTTTTCCCAATTCCCGACTTGTAGTTCTGGAATTTGCCGTCAGGACTTGATTGTGTAGTGAATAATGTAACAATGAACCAACCTAATCTGTTTAATGCGGATGACCCTTTACTATTCCCAAGTGGAGAAACTGTTTCAGTGTTAATAAAGCTAATGATTGAAGATAAAGTTCGTACCTTTATGTGTGTGTGTGTGTGTGTGTTTTGATTTCATATCCACAGGCTGACATCATCGTTCGTGGATACGCTGGTTGGAATTCTAGGTTTGCCTTAAAGGTCTTAAACCAACTCTTCCCAAAGGTACACTATCTTATGTATGATTCCTCATTGAGATGATCACCGTGAAAGATTTGGTTTTTCTTGACCTCTGTTTTTGTTTTTTTGGTTGGTTGGTTTTTGTACTGTTAGGATGCTGTGATACAACCTTCATTGGTGATAGTCTATTTTGGTGGGAATGATTCAATGGATCCTCATCCATCAGGCTTTGGTCCTCATGTTCCTTTATCTGAATTCATTGATAACATGAGAAAAATTGGAGTGCATCTTTTGGTAATGCCTTTTCAAAGTTTTTTGAATGTTGGTTGAGTGACATGTTTCATTTGTTAGTGCCTCTCTGAAAGGTGTTTCCTTTACTTGCTAACTCTTGGTATCTTCTTATTCCTCTTGTTACCAGGGACTTTCGGATAAGACCCGCGTCATTTATCTTACTCCTCCGCCAATGAATGAGAAACAGATCCAGCTAGTTTTTGGGTACATGTCTTACTGAAGCAGTCTCTTACTATTATCTTTTGGATGTTTGATAATTAGCTTTATGTAACTCATGTATCAGGGATGTGATAAAAGGCCGGAGTAACGAGCTGTGTCGTCCATATGCAGAAGCGTTGTTAAATCTATGCAGAGAGATCAATGTGAAAGGTGTTGATATTTGGACAGCAATACAGCAACAAGATGATTGGTTGAATAGCTGCTTCACGTGAGCTACTACAACCTTCATGATTCATTTAACTCTGAAATGATTCTTGGTTAAACTTACTCCTTGGGTTTGTTTTTACTTCGTAGAGATGGGATCCATTTCACAGCCAAGGCAAGCGAGATTGTCTTGAAGGAGATACTGAAGGCAGTGAGAGAAGCGGATTGGAAACCGAGTCTTTACTGGAAGTCATTACCTGTTGAGTTTCCATTTGATTTTGGTGTTCCAAACTCCATAACCCTTTGTGATTTGGAATTAAACAGAAACATGCGGTATGAGCCAGACACCGTAAGCCTTTGTGACCAAGAGTTAAACAGAAACGAGCAGTTGGAGTCACCACCGCCTACTGCCCGGTTGTAAAACAACACTTATTTAGAGATTATGCTACTATATTGACATCTTGATGGTGTTACCAGTTTCACTCTTTATTTGCATCTGGATATTCATATTGCTAATTTAACATTTGGTTAGAACTTAGAAGCTTTGTTATGTATCATTAGGTTTCATTGGGTCGTCGGATAACAACAATCAATCAATTCTCACTAGTATGCTTCAGAAAATACAAAACAAAACACATTCAAATCTACAAACTCTGTTTTCGTTTGGTGAACACTAGTGGTGGTCACTACACAGCCAATTTTTTTTTCAAAAATCCTAAGACAATGAAGGTTGAGAAAAAGTACGTAAATGTCTTATGAATCATTGTATTTGTATGATCATTGTTAGATTAATTACCATAGAGAAGTGTTAAAAACTTAAAATTGTGTATCAATATCTTTATTTAATACACTACTAATTAAATTATATGTTTTTTGGTAGGAGACTAATTAAATTAAATTGTAATGGGTAAAACTCAACCTATTAAGAAAGGATAAAATAGGTATTGCGTCTAACAGAAACTTCTAAAACATAGTCCAAAAACGACAAATCACACGAAGAATATATGTCTGTTTTAACATAAGTTTACGAAAACACCCTCAACTTTTGTTTTGTATTAAATTAATCAAAAAGAGTCCTCAAAAGTCAAAAACATTATAAGGTAATAACATTACTCTCTGGATATCTTTCCTTCTAACGTTCAACCCCGGCGACGAAAAGAGGGAAGACTTGCCGGTAAACCAATCATAAAAGTGTAACCGTTACATTATGGATAAGCTTAGTCACAGATTCTCATAGGTTTTTTTTTTTTTTTTTTTTTTTTTTTTTTTTTTTTTTTTATCCTTATTAATTTCTCCAATTTTTTTTCTTTAACAATTCTCCACCTTTCCCTTCCAACTTTTTTTTTGTCTCTCTTTAGAACCGCCGAGATGGATTCACCTCTTCATCCATCAACGCCGGATCTTAATGTACCTTATTATCCTGTGTTCGTCATAAGGATCTCAGCTTCATCTTCTTCTCATAACGTCGTCGAAGGAGATGATGATGATGGTGCTCGTAGTAGTGGAAGTCATGGGGTTTTCAACTGGGGTGAGTTTTGCTCGTTCCGGAACCTTTCAGAGCCGAACATCTACTGCGTCACTTTGAGTCTTCTTGTCTTGATCTTTGGTTTGTCTCTCAACTTCAAAACTTTACGATTTTTTTTGTTTTTTGTTTTTTGTTGGTCTTTGCTTTTTGACTTAATTCTCTCGATTTATGATGATGATTCCACAGCGTCGTTTATTCTGATTAACAATCTTTACGGAGCAAAGAATGTTTGGCTTGGACCTTCTTCGTCCATTCTTGTTGACCCAAGCTCCTTTTTTGTCAAAAGCATTATGGTTTGTCTTTTTTTTTTTTTTTTTTTTCTTTTCTTTACTCACTCCTCTTTAAGTGTTTCTCTTGATCATCAAGGGTTGTGTTAATTTATTGAATTATTTTTGTTAGGTGAAGGAGCTTGATTATTCCAAATCAGGCCTTCAGCTCTATGGATTCTATGGGTCCCCACCTCTGGATTTATTTGTAAACTGGTCAGAATCCCGAGTGTTTCCTCTCTCACATGATACTTACAAGGTAGGTTTTAGATTTCTCTGTACTACAATATGTTTGAAGTCAGAATCTATTATAGTTTTGATTGTCATTGAATACTCTTGTAGACAATTTATTGATCTGATTTCATTTTCCTCAGGGTTGGCCTTATAATTTTAATGAAGGATCTTCAATGAATATATCGTATAGGGTTAAACCAGAAGGTTCTGCGGTTCAGCTTGTGGTCAATGAAGGTTAGTATATATATTGTAGTAGTTTTGTCATTTTTCTATGCCTGCTTCTGCCTGTTGGTTTGAGGCTGCTTAAAATCATGTAACAACACAAAGAAAAACCTAAAAGCTTCACACAAACCAAATAACTTGACTTAACCCGAGACTTCATTGGTATATAGTATCTACTATAACGTAAAGCAAAACCCGAACTAGAAAAGGAAAATAGCTTTGAACAAACTAAGAGGATATAGAAGTGTGAGTGAGTTTGTTTTTTGTTTGAAAGTGTTATCTTTTAGGGAAAACTGATTATTTCGGGGCTCTCAATTCGTAGGAAGTCAAGGCATCTCTCGGACGTTTTGGGAAGAATCTGCATTTCATTACAATGCATTGTCGTGGAATCTAATTGAGGGTTAGTGTAATGAAAGTTCCCAACTTAAAATGCATCGTGTTATAATGATTACCATGAGTTGATAAAAGTTCTTTGCAGGGAGTGGTATGATTGAATTGAAGATGATTAAGTCTTCAAGTTATTATCTTGCTGTGGCTAACTTGAAGACGAGAAAGGACGTCGAGGTAATAATAACTGACTTATCAAGTAATGATTTTGGATTATGTTTTTGGTTTTTGCACCGTCCATTGCTTTACTTGACATGATGTTTGTTCAGGTGGAACTGACTATTGATGTGAGGGCTGTGTTGTATGATACTAAACAATCATTCTACAACTGTACCTTCAGCAATGGCGAGTGCACATTCAAGCTCAATGCAATGTCCCTTGTTGGAAATTCTGTTGTCGTAACTTCACCAGCACCGAGTCATGAGGTATGTATTTGTAAGACTAAACACCAACAAAGTTATTATTATGAATCTTAGCTCAATTAATGTTCGTTTCACTTCCCCTGCCTTTGAGCTTAGGGAGTATCCATCGAAGATAAATGGCACATAAAGTTCACATATCAACATAGAGGGATTGGATATGTAATTTTCACTGGTAAACATTTCAATCTTATAAATGTCAAGTTGATAATTGGATTAGAGGATTAGTCAGTTTCTTTTTGACAAGAATTTGAAGCAGTAACATGTAGTATTATTGCAAATGTAGGTGTGGTGACTTGCTTCATGGTGGTAACGTTACAATTCTGCAACAAGTTACAATGCTGTTGTGAAGAGGGATATCTAACGGGGAATGATTTCGCTAGAGCATTTTTACGTGAAAACAAAGATGACGATGTTTCAAGCATTGGTTCATGTAATGAGCCTTTTGCAAATGATGATGCTGATTTAGAAGATAATATGGGACAAGTGGATGAAGCAAGTAACCAAACTAGACGTCTCTGTGCCATTTGTTTTGATGCTCCAAGAGATTGCTTTTTCCTCCCATGTGGCCACTGCGTCTCCTGTTATGAATGCGGAACAAAGTAAGTTTTTCTACACGAATAATTGATAATATACAACTAGACATATCAAAACTACTTGATTGCAAAATAGTATTTGCTTAATGTGTTTAATGTATTGGGACTGACCTGAAATATTAAACCTTATGAATGTGTAGGATGGCAGAAGCTGGTGGGAATTGTCCAATATGTCAAAAGAAGATGAAGAAAGTAAAGCGTATCTATACAGTGTAAGATGAGTAAATATATAAATCTCTCTAACATGTTGAATCCATAGACCCATTAATAATAAATTATCATTTGATCTTGACAATGCGCATTTCTTTCTTTGCATGATTATTTTATTTCGTCCCCATGATCATCTTTTTGATCGCACCATTTGTTAAAACTTAAAACCACCATAGTTTTAGGCAAATATAGTGAATCATTGTTTTGTTGACTATAACATTCTGAAATGGGTTGAAGCCTGAAATGGTAAGTCAAGTATCTGTTGATGACTTGGGAATATGCGTTACAGTGGGAATGAACCGTACAAATCTATCTCCCCTCCAAAACACAACCCTCTCCAATACACCAATATCTGACATTAATCAAGCTCTACGTTAATAATAAATTACTTTAATCAAGCTGTATGCTGTTCTCGTAGAATCCAATCCCTTTGCTTTAAGATTGGCTAGTATATTAGTAAGATTGGCTAGTATATTAGTAATAAGGTTTCTCTCTTCCTCTAAGAATGACCTAAATGGATTCAGTTCGTATGCAAATACAAATGCAACATCCACATCTCGTGTATGGATCTCGTAACGTGGAAGAACAAATCCCCTCGTTATGGGTATGTGGTTCCTCGGTTGGTTTCTCAATTTTTTTTTGTTCCAATTTACTCTAATTAAACCAGGGCGTCAGCTATATGGATTCTCTATGAGTCTCCTTCTTTGAACTGTGATGTGATTGGTCATAATCCCGACTGTTACCTGTCTCACAGGATACTTACAAGGCAGGTTTAAGATTCTCAGTACGGTTTAAAATTGTCATTGAAAAACTGAAATCAAAGATTCAATCTTTACCTATTTTTTAGTCAGAATTGATTCTAGCTTTGGTTGTCATTTGAATTCTCTTTTTGACAATTTATTGAACTGATTTCATTTGTCTCAGGGTTGGCAATACTATATCAATAGAGGGACTCTTTTTAATGTCATCACCTATATAAGGTTAAGCCCCAGGGTTCTGCGGTTCAGCTTCTGGTCGAGCAAGGTTAGTAATAGTAGTAAATATTGTGCTATATATATTTTCAAGTTGAAGATTTTCTTCCGAAAATAATAGTGGTCTTTGGTAACAAAAGAATAATTACTTTCTAATGGTCGGTCTAAAAGAATGGAGTAAAATTTTTGTGTGCTATGTTGTGTAAGAGTAAACTATTTGTTTTTTTTTGTATATGATATGACTAACAATAACTTTGTATTGTTGACCAAAATGATTCTTTTAATAATTATTCTTTTCTGTATTTAAAATTTTTGGTAAGTTAATAAGAGGTAGTTGATATGACTAGCAATAAATTTATTAGTAGTTGACTCATATTCGTATATATATATAACTAAAATTTATCAATGAGAAACACAAGTAAAACTTAAAAATGGGTTTACATCTAGCGCTCGTTTTTACGTCTTATCTGCTATTAACGTTAGGGGGCAACGGAGTTATGCATGTGAGATTCTATAACTTCTACTTTGTTTGCAATTCTTTAATTTTGATATGAAAAAATAAAATTAATTGATTTTTCAGGATTTCGATTGTGTGGATATATACAAACAACCGGCTTTCCAACATCCAATGTTGAAGTATCACAAAATTCCGGTTTGGTGGTTAAATTTTTTCAATCATATATGAATAAATGTGGCCAACATTTTCTCTAATTAATAGAGAATAATGTTGTAATTATTTTTTTAAAACTTAATCTTGTTATTTGGTGTTATGTTATAGGAAAAATTCTTTTCAAATGAAATCCATACTAGCAACGATAAATATAAAATAGATCATCAACGTTGTCCCAATGGAATGGTACCGATTTTAAGGCAAATAAATGGAACTGAGAGCGTCCATCTCGACACATTCGAGTATCCTGGCCAACATGTAAATCTTCTTCTTTTATCATCGTTTTTATTGAAATTTTCATATATACCATCCTGTATAACATTTTATCTTATTTATAGCACAAGAATTGATTGAACTCTCAGTTTGTATATGTGGAAAGGGACCTAAGAGAACTGAAACTGACTATACGCAATCACATTATTTTATCTTCTTTCTAGTGTTGTGATTATAATAATACATGCAAACTTTATATATTTTTATGATTTATACAGTTTGCAACAATTGAGACCATTTTAGATGGAACCATCTATCGAGGAGCAAAGGCTTATATAAGTGTTCATAATTTGACTGTACAAAGAAACCAATACAGTAAAAATCAAATTTGGTTAGAGAATGGACCTCGCGATCAACTTAATATCATACAAGTTGGTTGGGCGGTAAGTTTTTATTTAACGTATAAACCAAAATGTGTACTTTATATAACATCATGCGATTTTACACAAGGAACTAAAACTTACAAATATGATTTATGTAATGAAAGTATATATATATAAATATATGAGCATAGATTAACTAAGAGATCCCTAAAAAATGTGGAATAATTACCCACAAAAACAAGAAAATAACTAATTTATGATGATTTAATGTTTGTAAATTCATCATGAAATATTGGAGAAAAGAGTTTGAGTATACACTTTTTTTGTAACAAATATTTTCATAAAATTTAAATTTTATACAGGTGCATCCAAGATTATATGGTGACAGTTCAACTCGATTTACAATATATTAGACTGTGAGTAAATTAATTATTTTCTTATCTATGTTTTTTACAACATAACTATGTTCTTTATACATGAGAAATATTCTTGCATAATTGTTTATATTCAATATTATATTTTTATTTATTAGGCAGATGGCTCTAAAAAAACTAGATGCTATAATACACAATGTCCTGGCTTTGTTCTTGTTATTCCAGATCTTGTGATCGGAGAAGCGTATGGTAATACCTCTATTTATGGTGGTAAAGTAAGCGCTTTTATTCAACCGCGAATTTTTCAGGTAAAAAATTCTCGACTTTATGTATGATAAATCATCTATTTGACAAGAATGTTGGATTTCTTTTAATAATTATATTAATTTCAACTATTTGGATTATGCTTCAAAATACTTGAATCCATCTTCTTTAGAATTTATTGCAGGCTTTTTTTTAAATATAGTTCATTTTTATGTTTCTTATTCAAATCACATATATAATTATAAATTTCAGAGATTTAATTTAATAGTTTTTCTAATGTTTTAATATTTATTAGGATGGCTTCACCGGGAACTGGGTACTAAAAAGAGTCGATAAATTAATAGGATACTGGCCCAAAGAATTATTTACACATTTAAACAAAGGAGCTTCTTTGATACGCTTTGGAGGAAATACGTTTACCTCTCCTGATCGTGTGAGTCCTCCAATGGGAAACGGTCATTTTCCAGTTGCAAATTTCCAGAAAAGTTCACATTTTTCGTTTATTAAAGTGAAGAATTTGAACTACCAAACCATTGATATGGAAGCTAAGAAAACAAGACGCTACGCAGATTCTTACGAGTGTTATAGACTAACGTATTGGGGATATCTTAACTTTAGTAGAGTAACCTTCTCCTTAGGAGGACCAGGTGGAAATTGTGGTACTTGATGATTACTGATTCATGTATATGTATCGACCAAAGCTATATCAATTTGCAGGAGAAATAAAGTTGACTAAACTATTTCCATATTATTATGCTATGCTGCACCGAGACGGGTACTGATACGGGATACGGGTATGGGGACGAGAACGGGAAACGACGAAGTAAATTTTTAGAATTACGGATACGGCAAGAGTATGTCAGTTTTATAATATATAAAATATAAAAATATCCATAGATTAATAAAATAAAATAAATAAAATCATTTATAAAGAATCTTCATGAAACAAAACATGACTATAATATATTAAATAATAATTAAAATAAGTTATTCTTTGATAAACTCATTCTCAAAGCTAAACAGAGAAGTTTGTCTTCACCAAAAAAAAAACAGAAAAGTTTGTGTGTTTTGGTTTTGCGATGAACGATGTCAATGTTCAGTAAAAATGCAAAAAGATGAGATATATACAGCATTGATATTTGTAAACCCTAATTAGACAATATTCAAAAGGTTAATTTTCCTTTTCTTTTTTTGGACAATGGAAAAAAAAAGAAGTTAAATTCCCTATTGTACAATAGAAACGTTTCTGTGTTGTTTATTTGCCTTCTCCGTACCTGAAACGTTTCCAAGACGGGAAACGTCATGGAACTGCCGTCCCCATGATTCATAGTTATTATGTACGAAAAGTATTTAAGGTATTCAAGAAAACAAAAATTATGGACAAGCGTAACAAAATTTTAAGTTTTTATTTTAAAACACAAAAGAAGACAACGACTTTACATTGTACATTGTTATACATATATATAGATATATATTTTTGTTATCATATATTTGCGTTACTCAATTAGATTTTTTTTCTTATGAAGAATATCGTCTGGTGCTTTGGCTGTGTAGAAGTGCTTTGGCTGTGTAAAAGTGCTTAACATCAAGAGGGTTGTATTAGTATTATCATATAAGCAAACTGAATTTTTAATCACAAATCATTATAAATAACATAATAACAAAATAAATTATTACAAATTTTCATAAAAAAAAGTTAAGTCTGCAGTTTACCGTTAATTAATACTTGGTATTGTTATTGTTTGTTCACCATTTAGTACATATATATATTTTAATTGTTATTGTGATTTGCATTGTTCTTTTTATTTTTTATTTTCCTTTTGTTCATATAATGGTTACTAGTAGAAGCATTTTGGTGTCCCAATTATTTAGATTTTAACATATATATATATATATATATTTTTTTTTTGTCAAACCAAAGCTTTCAATTAAGCTGAAGCCTCAATAAGAGGTGAGTTCTTACAACAAGAGACTAGGTAACAACCCGCACATAGTGCAGATAAATCAATTTAAATAAAATTATTATTTGGGATTTGATATTTGTTTGTATAAAATAAAATATGTAAATAATTCTTTTTTTGTTTTATTCAAATTTACGTTTATTTATATAAAATATGTTTTATCCGTGAAATATTTGAAAGTAAATAATAATTTTAACGCTGTGAAAAAATTTGTATGAAATTTATTTTAATAAAACATGAATAATTATTAAATTTTAAAAAGAAATTAATTTGTTGGTTTTTAAAAAAGTATAATATAGTTTCAAATTAAATGTCTACAAATAGTTTAATTTATTTAATGAATTTTTATTTAAGTCTGTAATGGCATATATGTAATTAGGATTAATTAATATGGTTTATTTGCTAAAATATGTTTCGAGCTCTCTGGCGACGACACATCAGCATTTTTTCAAGAGTGCTTCTCTATTAATATATAGGGGATAACATAACCAAAGAAACAGATAGATAAGAGCTCCATGAGCTTAACAAAGGGATTTTCAACTTTAACAAGTCTTACAATATTTGAAAAGTCTATTGTAACTGCGGATTCGTCTTTGAAGCCAAGCTTCACGAGATCCTTGACCAACAGGTGATCATGAACGGCTCTAGCGGATGACGCATTCGAGCTTGTAAAAGGGTGTTCCACAGAGGGATCAGATGGATGGCTTCTCGCCAACATGAGAGGGATCAAAAGCATAAGAGCAGAATCTTTCAATCTTTTAGAGATAGACCTCATGAATTTAGCTGAAGCTACAACCGGGGTTCGCAGAGAATGGGCATCAAACCGTAACAAAGCAGGTGGGTCCTCCCTCACATGAAGCTCAAAGCCATGGAGGTTAAGGAAATCCACACAAAGCTTGTAGCCGGTTTGGCTTTGAGAATTATCAACAGACCCAAACTTATAGTCTAGTGGCAATAGGTGGGAACAAGGGGCAAAGGGCATAAAAAACATGTTCAAATCCACAACCAGATCAAGATCATATGTATAGCTAACCATTGCAAACATCTGATCAACGCTAATATATTGGCCTCGACACACATATCTAACAAACCATTCTAAAGACACCAATGTTCTGCTACCGAGGGTTACTCGACTTGATCAAGCAGAGGTAATGGGTGCTAAAAAGGATGAGCTTGATATAGACTTATCAACAACGGATCTGGGAGGGTTCATACTCGGTTCAAGGTCAGGGAGTAGGACAGTGGCTTTGAAAGCAACACAACACATAATGTTTGAGACAGAATCAACTCCACATAAATTCAACATTAAGTTTGCATCCGATGACAAGTAAAGTGCAATATCCATACGGTTTTGATAAAGGAGTAGGCTAGTCTTCTCTAAAGATAGTGTTCCTATGACTGAATGGGAGAGCATTCTCGCCATTATCAAGCAAACACGATTATGAGTAAGGCTAAGCAGAGCAATTAAGAGATCAGACCTGGATATGGGACACAGTGGCGTTAATGGGCTACAAAGAGAAGCAAGGCCTATCCTCCCAAACCCTAGGGTTGCTGGTGTTAGGTGCTGGGAGAAAAGGTCGTCGCCGTTCTGCAAGATCAGAGAGACGTGCGGCGGTAACACACTTGAGGGAACCATCGGCCAGCTTTGGAGCTCGTCGTGTGCCGTCGACGTTCCCATTGGAAAAGGCACATTTGATGGTCTAAGAGAAGCTCCTGCCATCAACGAAATCCAGTAGGAAGGGAACAGTGGTGGTGTCGGTGCTAGTCCAGATCTAGAGCCAGTTGGTGTAACGATGAAGTTTTGCTCGGATGTATACGGTGAGGAGCAACTAGACTGTTGTGAAGCTTCTGTCATCGGATTCACGAGCGGGACCGCATCCGAGATCTGAAATAGATCGGAGCTTGTAGAGCAGAGATCTGCTCTTTCGTCGGTAAAACAACCCTTCGAGTAGAAGACTTTTTGGAAAATTGCATTTGGATTTTTAGGGGAAACAGATTTAAAGGTGGAACAAACGACCAGGGAGAACCTTATATAGATTAGAGAGAGATTAAGAGGGGTTGTTACCCCCTCCACGCCGGCGATTAGAGGTGTCACCAACGCTGAAAAGCATGGTTTGTAAGAGAGTCTCGAGTCCCGTGCCTAGAAGCTTTTTAGGGCGAACCCGATATTTTTTTTTCCTTTTCTTTATACCATAAAGACAATTAAAACACACAAACACATTAGATTTTAACATATATGTATGGTCATTTTCAGTTTTAAATCTCAAAACGTGAACTATCTGAGAACCACAAATATAACTATGGTTTTTATTAAATAACTATGGTTATATCCTATGACCGAAAACGTTGAAAAATCGTAGGAAATATTTTTATTTAAAAATAAATATTATTAAATAACTTTGTGGCTTATGGTGTTATTCACAAATTACCTTAATCAAGCTGTATGCTTTTGCTTCCATTATTACATTGCTATAACGTTGCCTAGTAGTAAGATTTAAGTATCATTAGGATTGTTAATCTATTAAAAAAGATTACAAGCCACTTAGCATAAAATCTGATGGACTTAAGTTAAATCAATGTACTTTATTTTAGCGTTAAATTAACAGTTAATTAACTTTAAAATACTTTACTAATAGATTGAGTTTAACAGAATTCACAGTTAATTAACGTTGGCCAAAGGATAAATTTGGAACTTTAATTAAAATTATAAAAGAGATTAAAAAAAAATAAAGCAAAACATAAACTCTACGGTTAATTGTTTAATTTATTTATTTGAGGAAGTTACATAAATACCCTCAGTATTTGTTATCTATTTCAAAAGATTCTCTCGCACTCTCCTCGTCGTTACCGTTCAGTCGACCGAGAATCAAAAAAAAAAAAAAAAAAAAGACCAAGAGTAGACTCGGCGCCGGTGGACCAATTTGTTCAAACCATTGAGCGTTACTTTATTAATAAACTTGCCCTTATCCTTTATCTATATCATGGATACACTTCCTCACCTCACAGATTCTCAAGTTCTTTTTAACCCCTATATATAAATTTCTTCTAGGGTTTCTTCAATCCCAAATTCTGAACTCTTTTTTTTTTTTTTTTGGTTCTCTCTTTCTCTAAGAATCACCGAAATGAATTCAGTTCGTATGGAAATGCAACATCAACGTTATCGATTACGTAACGTGGAAGAAGAGATCCGCTCGTATGGGGAGTTTATGATTTACTGCTTCGTTCTCGCTATTGCATTGTGGTTCTTCGGTTGGTTTCTTCAACTTTTATTATTCCAATTTACAGTATTGATTTCGAAAGCTTTTGTCTTTTATTTTTTTTGAATCTGACTAGCTTCTCGATGACTCACAGCACCGGCTTTTCTGATGGAGAGTATTTGCGGATCAGAAAATGTCTGGCTTGGACCCAATTCGTCCCTTCTTGTTAAACCAAGTTCCAGATTTGTCCAAAGCATTGAGGTTCGTCTGGGTTTGGTTCCCCCTAGCTATCTCCTTCTTCTTTTGGTTCTGTTTATCATCAATGGTTTATTGAACTTTTTTTTTGTTAGGTGAAGGAGCTTGATTACTCTAAACCAGGGCTTATGCTTTATGGATTCTATGGGTCTCCTTCATTAAGCTCTGTGGTGAACTGGTCAGAATCCCGAGTGTTACCTCTCTCACAGAATATGTACAAGGCATGTTTAAGATTCTCTGTATTGTTTGGAATTGTCATTGAGATTTGATATCAAAGATTCAATCTTTTTTAGTCAGAATTGATTCCATCTTTGACTTCTCTTCTTGACAATTTATTGAACTGATTTCACTTGTCTCAGGGTTGGCGATACTTTTTTAATAGAGGGACTCTTTTTAACATCACCTATAAGGTTGAGCCACAGGGTTCTGCGGTCCAGCTTGTGGTCGAGGAAGGTTAGTTAATATTGTAGTTTTGTCAAATGCTGATTGCTCTGCTTGCCTGTTGGTTTACTATTGTCATTGAGGCTGTGATAGAGTTTTAAAAACACATGAGCACAAAAAAAAAACCCTAAATTGATGGAAACCACTGAACTTCATTCGTATATACTAAAACGTAAAAGCAAAACCCCAACTAGAAAAGGAAAATAACTTTTGAATGAACTAAGAGGATATAGAAGTCTTAATGTGAGTGAGATTTTCTGTTTGTAATTGTTGCCTTTATTATTGGATATAAATACTGATAATGTCAAGGTTCTCAATTTGCAGGAACGCGAATCATGTCTCATTCGTCGTTGGACAAGATTCCATTGCATGACACCGCTAGGTCACGGCATCTAATTCAGGGTTAGTCAAATGGAAGTTCCTACTTAAAAAAATGCATTGCGTCACATTGATTACCATGAGCTAATTCAAGTCCTTTACAGGGAGTGGTATGATTACATTGGAGTTAAGTACGTGCTGTGGTGGAGAGGTGTTCTTGGTGAATCATCGGTTGGATCTCCCTCACAAAACTCTTTTTAATCATCTTCTTCTTTACCAATAATTATGAGACTTTGGATGAAAACGAAAATACCATGAATGAATGAATTTGTTGCTCACTCATTTTTACGTAATAACTTTGTATATTTTGTTAATATATCCAAAAAATATAGTACTAGTTCTTAGGGGTGGGCATTTAAACCGAATCAAACCAACTGAATTCAAACCGACCCAAACCAAACCCAATCCTACATTTCAACCATTCAGTTATATATGTTTTTTCTACCGAACCGAACCAGTAATCCAATATGTTTCTTAAATTAATTAATAATATTATTAAAATTATAAACATGTGATATTATCTATTACCATTTGCATTTTATTTCTATTTTACATTATTTTAACTTTTCTAATAAAATTAATTAAATATAAATATAAATTTATTTATATTTAATATTAGGTATTAATTTTAATTTTCCATCTTTTCTAATTTATTTGATTAATTAACTATTATAAAACTATAATCAATTTTATTTTGTTACATTAATTGATTCTTAAACCTAATTAAAAATGAACGAAACTAAAACCAAACCGAACCAAACATAAACCGACCCAAATACAAACTAAACCAAACTAACTTCGGTTGAGTTTGGTTAGAGTTTTAACAAAACCGAACAAACCGAATCGAAACGAACCCAAACCGAAGTCGAACTTAAACCTAAATGCCCATCCCTACTAATAGTAATTCTTAAAGGTTTATGAAGTTACGAGGAGATTCATGTTTGTAATTAATGAGTCTTTTCTAATTTTAATTTTTTATTATTACAAGCCATTTAGCAAATCTTACACAATATTAAATAAATGTATTGGAATTAGTTAAATCAATAGTATATTTGAGGTCAAAAAAAAAATCAATAGTCTTATTTTATTTTAGCATACTAATAATGAGTCAAACTCTTGAAGTTAAAAAAAAACTTAACTTAAAAATACAAATATTGATTTTAAACTTAACAGTTAATTAGCGTTGTCAAAGGACAATTATGGAATAACAGAAGAAACTATTAAAATAATAAAATAGACAATTTTCTAAAACAAAAACATAATCTGAAGGTAATAATTGTTTATTTATTTATTTAAAGGAAGTTACATAAATACCCTCATGATTTGTTATCTATTCAAAAGAGTCTTTGACCTCTCATCGTTACCGTTTAAACGACGAAGAGAAAGAAGAGACTAAGAATCGCCGCCGGTGGACCTGTTTACGCAAACATGTAGTGTTACACTAATAAACGTGTCCTTATCCTTATCTATATCATGGACACATTTCAGCACCTCACAGATCCTCTCTCAGGGTCTTTATAATCCCTTTAGATTTCTTCTAGGGTTTCATCAACCTCAAATTCTCATCTCTTTATTTTTTCTTTCTGTGTTTCTCTCTTTCTCTAAGAATCACCGAAATGGACTTTCGTATGCAACTGCAACCTCCAATTCTCGGGTATCGATCTCGTAACGTGGATGGACAATTCCACTCGTGTGCTGAGATTAAGGTGTATTGCTTCGGTCTCGTTATGGTTTTGTTTATGTTCGGTTGGTTTCTTCAACTTTTTTTTTTTTTTTAATTATAATTTACAGTTTTGATTTTGATTATATATGAATCTGACTAATTCACGATGATGTCTCACAGGATCGGTTGTTCTGATCGAGGGTGTTTACGGATCACAAAATATCTGGCTTGGACCGAATTCGTCCATTCTTGTGGAACCAAGTTCCATATTTGTCCAAAGCATTAAGGTTCGTCTGGTTTGGTCCCTCCTATATATCTCCTTCTTCTTTTGGTTCTGTTTATCATCAAGGGTTGTGCTTATTTATTGGATTTTTTTATTTGTTAGGTGAAGGAGCTTGATTACTCTAAACCAGGGATCCAGTTTTGTGGATTCTATGGGTCTCCTCCCTTGAATCGTTTGGTGAATTGGTCAGAATCCCGAGTGTTACCTGTACTCTCACATGATTCTTACAAGGCAGGTTTAAGATTCTATGTACTGTTTGAAACTGTCATTGAGAATTGAAATCAAAGATTCAATCTCTTTACCTATTTTTTACTCATGATTTATTCTAGCTTTGATTGTCATTGGATTCTCTTTTTGACAATTTATTGAACTGGATTTCTCTCAGAGTTGGCCATATTACTTTAACCGAGGGACTTTTGTGAATATTACCTACACGGTAAAACCAGAAGGTTCAGCGGTCGAGCTTGTGGTCGAGGAAGGTTAGTAAATATTGTAGTTATTTCATATGCTGATTGCTGTGCTTGGTTGTTGGTTTACCATTGTCAGCAAGGCTGTGATAGAGTCGTAGAAAAAAAACATGAACACAAAAAAAAAACCTAAATTGATGGAAATCCACTCAATCGTTGAACTTCATTCGTATATAGTAGTATATACTCAAAGGATATAGAAGTCTTAATGTGAGAGATTTTATGCTTGTATTTGTTGCCTTTATGGGATATATATACTGATAATGTGAAGGCTCTCAATTCACAGGAACACAAGGCATCTCTTCTTCATCGTTGAACGAGATTGCATTTCGTCGTGACTTCGCTTGGTCATGGAATCTAATTCAGGGTTAGTCAAATGGAAGTTCCTACTCAAAAAAATGCATTGTGTTATACCCACGAGTTAATAGAATTCTTTTACAGGGAGTGGTATGATTCAATTGGAGATAAGTAAGTCTTCTGGTTATTCTCTTGCTGTGGCTAACTTGAAGAAGAGTAAGGACGTAGAGGTAAATAATTACTGATCAAGTAATGACTTTGGAATAGGTTTTTTTTTGGTTTCTGCACCGTTCATTGTTTTACTTGACCTGATGTTTGTTTGTTTGTTCAGGTGGAACTGACTATTGATGTGAGGGCTGTCTTGTATGATACTAAACAATCATTATACAACTGTACCTTCAGCAATGGCGAGTGCACATTCAAACTCAATGCAATGTCCCTTGCTAGAAAGTCTGTTGTCGTGACTTCAACAGCACCGAGTCAGGTATGTACTCGTAATACGAAACACAACACTGTTATTATTATTATGACTCTTAGCTGAATGAGTGTTCACCTCACTGTCTCTACCTCTGGGTTTATAGGGAGTATCCATCGACGATGAATGGTGCATCAGCATCTCATATGAACATAGATGGATTGCATATGTAATTGGCACAGGTAAAAATTTCAATCGTTTCAAAAGTCAGTTCATTATTGGATTTGAGCATTGGTTAGTTTTCTCTTGTTAAAACAAATTTTGGATGAGTTACATGTATCGCATAAATGCATATGCAGGTCTGGTGATTTGCTTCATGCTTGTAGCTACACAGTGCTGTGGTGGAGAGAGACATCTAACCGAAAATAATGATTCAGCAAAAATACCTCTACTTGCACATAAAGTTGACGATGGTCTGTGTAATGAACCTTTGACAAAAGATGATTCTAATTTGGAAAAGTCGATAGAAAGTGATGATGAGGAAGCATATAACAGATCTGCCTATACCGTTACTTGTAATGTTGACATGTACTTTAAAGAAGTCTAATATGTAGAAAGATAACTTTGAATCTATAATAATAGAGCAATAATAATAAATTTATCATTTGATATTAACAAGTTTCACTTTTTTCTATGCGTTAATTCTTTTCATCTCTTTGACCATCTTTGTGTAGTGTCGTTGCTTATTCATTTTTAATTATTGAATAGTAGTTCTTAAAGCTTTACTAGGATAATTACAGTTCATGTTTATATTCACGTACAGTTCATGTTCTTAAAGCTTTACTAGGATAATTACAGTTCATGTTTATATTTATATTACAATGATATTTTATTAAAGCATTTTCTTATACAGCTGATTTTTTTTTTCTGTTTAAAGTAACAAAAAGTTCCAAAATCTCTAGTTTCTGTCATATACTCCCTTCGTTTCAAAGTATAAGATGTTTTAGAGAAGTTTTTTTGTTTCATAATACAGGATATTTTCAAATTACTATACAACTTTAGATTAATTTAGTATTTTATATTATGCAGTATTGTGTCTGATTGGTTAAACTTGTTAAAAGTAAAAACTTCTTAATCTGCGTACTTTAGTAAAACATATTATATTTTGAAACTGAGTATATTTCTAACCAAAAAAAGGAAGAACACTATCCGAGTCAGTGGTTTCTTCGACACACAAAGTTCATAGGGAAGTGAGCTTCCACGTCAACAAGATAAACCATCTCTTCGGGACTATATTACATAGGGAAACAAATCTTGTGGTCAAAGTTTCCATACACCTAGCTTCTTTTCTCTACACTCACCTCCCATTACAATCCCCAAACTCCTTCATCTACAGAACCGTCCGATTCACTTACTTTGACTATCTTCTCTCGATCGGACCACTCACAGTCCACAAACATATTTCAAATCACGACCCTCACTCACTCCATATATAATAATCCACCTTCCTCTGCTCCACACACTCTCTCTCAAAAACCCTAAATGGCAGAAACAGGAGTTGTGGCGGTGTACGGCGAAGTAGCCATGACCGAGACAACGAAGCAGAAATCTCCCTTCTCCGTCAAGGTAGGTCTCGCTCAGATGCTCCGAGGCGGTGTTATCATGGACGTCGTCAACGCAGAACAAGCTCGAATCGCTGAAGAAGCAGGTGCCTGCGCCGTCATGGCTCTTGAACGTGTTCCTGCTGATATCAGAGCTCAAGGCGGCGTTGCTCGCATGAGCGACCCGGAGATGATCAAGGAGATTAAAAACGCGGTGACGATTCCGGTGATGGCTAAAGCTAGGATTGGTCATTTCGTCGAAGCTCAGATCCTTGAAGCAATCGGAGTTGATTACGTCGACGAGAGTGAAGTACTCACACTAGCCGACGAAGACAATCACATCAACAAGCATAACTTCAAGATCCCTTTTGTTTGTGGTTGTAGGAACCTCGGTGAAGCTTTAAGGCGGATCCGTGAAGGAGCCGCCATGATTAGAACCAAAGGTGAGGCTGGAACTGGAAACGTCGTTGAAGCCGTTAGGCACGTGAGGAGTGTGAACGGAGCTATTCGTTTGCTTCGTAACATGGACGACGACGAGGTTTTCACTTTTGCTAAAAAGATCGCTGCGCCGTATGATTTGGTTGTGCAGACGAAGGAGCTTGGAAGGTTACCTGTGGTTCAGTTTGCTGCTGGTGGAGTGGCGACGCCGGCGGACGCGGCGCTGATGATGCAGCTGGGGTGTGATGGGGTGTTTGTTGGGTCGGGTGTATTCAAGAGTGGGGATCCGGTGAAGAGGGCTAAGGCGATTGTTCAGGCGGTTACAAATTATAGAGATGCGGCGGTGTTGGCGGAGGTGAGCTGTGGGTTGGGTGAAGCAATGGTTGGTCTTAATTTGGATGATAAGGTTGAGAGGTTCGCTAGCCGCTCTGAGTAAACCAATCAGATGTCACATGTTTTTTATTTTTATTTTTATTAAAAGGTTTTTATGAAAATTAAAATATTCTGTTTGTAAGAGAAATTGGTTGTCTTATTTCATGAAATTATACTTTGTGGCAAATTCCAATATTATTTGGCTTTTGTGAGGATTTAAAAAAAGAAAGTGCGTTTCAGCCACATAAGTATAAACGATAAAAAGTGCGACTACGTACGTATGAACTTTTGCCATTGGGGTTGGCTGTTGGCATAAACCGTTGAAGAGTCAGGGGTGACATGTAGATTTTACTGGACTATTCGGCATAGCAGAACCCATCATCATCTCATTTAGCATAATAGGGAGATTTCACCCTATATTATTGATTGGATATTTTTTGCTACCATTCTTTGAAATTTTGCTTACAAATTTAGAATTTAAGTTCACCTTCGGATATGTAGTAGATTCTAGATGCGTCTAGATTCTCATTGGAAGCCGAGATTTCCACCCGATCGCTAAAACCATAATAACCCATATTCTCAAAGATCAGCTGAAATGCTGAATGGATATTTCTTTCAATCGAATTAAGAGATTGAGATCTTCAGGGACTAGGCAATCCTCGACGTACCAGGAGACGTATGTGACACTAGCCGCCCCTTCACAATTAAAAACATGTAAACGCATAAATAAATTACAATCAAATTAGATCCATTAACCATTAATTTACTCGATCAAGAGATGATAGAGATAGAGATTGAGAGATAGAGAGTGAGGTCTTATAGGATAAATTTTCGTTCATGGTTTCCACAGAGATGATCACAAGAGAATTGAGAAAACAAAAGCAAGTTAGGGTTTAGATCGGCTTAATTTGTCATGTTTTCCAGCCGTTGGATATCAAGCATAATAGTGTTAGATCTATGTTATATTTTCAGCCGTTGGATGCGTCCAAGGTAAACAATTTTATTGCTGAATTGCCAATTTATTCAATCGCACATAGAGAGAATCTTCCGGTACACTAAAGTCGGTCCTTAAATTTACTGTAGTGGCTGTTTACGACCGGTTTTATCAAACCAATCCCTGTTAGTATATAAGAAAAAGTAAACATGATAATTTGAATATTCGATACCCAGTTATTTTAAGTTTTTTCTTTATTATATTGTGTAAATGTACGGTTCATTACATAACATTTAGTAACGGAAGTATCAAGTACATATAGGACTATAACAGATTATACTTGGGGTGTATAATTATAATCATTTACTTGATAACAGTGAATCGACTTGGTTCTTTCCAGAAGGACCATTTTGCCTAATCAGAAGACGGTATTCATCGAACCTGATCGGTTTATAAAGAGCGGGTCGGTTTTTGGTTAACAGTTCTTCAACTGGTCCAATCGGTATATCACTTCTTGGGTTGTAGAAGAATGCCAAAGAGACTCGATCCATACCGGGATTAACGATCACCTGATGCTCCACGCTTTTGTAAATTCCATTGCTAAGTATCTACAAGTTGACCCAAACATTATTATTGGTTAGTATTCGTATCTGATATTCCATTTCCAGATATAAGATGAAATATCACATAATACTAAGATATCAAGATTAGATGACTATTTGCCAAAATACTAAACAATCGTCATAGCATTAGCATGTATGCACTATTTTTAAGAAAATATAATTCTCCGCACATTTGTAAACCACCTAAGCCTTAGCTAAAATTATGTAAAAAACCATTTGATTTTGCTCCAACCACAGATATGGAGTTTATAAAATTAAATGTTGTCTATATATGTACCAGTTATGATTATATTTTAATATTTTAGATGTAAAAAGAACATAGAATCTCTAAATCCATATATAAAATAGTAGTTTTTAATTAGAGAAGGAAAACAAAAAACACAACAAAGCAAACACAAATACCTGAATCTGATCTCCCATATTGACGACCAAGGCATTGGGGACTGATTTAACGGTGACCCAGCCATCACCACGACGGACCTGGAGGCCAGAAACCTTCTCGTCCGGGAGGAGAATTGTGATGCCACCAGGGTCAGAATGGGAAGAGAGACCTAACGTCAGATGTGGCTGGGGGCATTTTGGGTAGAAGTTTGTCCTGAGAGAAGCACCGACTTTGTCTTCTCCTCCTAAGGCCTTCATCAGACGATTTGGTTCCAAACCTAAACTCTCTGAGAGCGTCTCTACCAGCCTCTCGCACAGTTTTCTCACTTCTTCTCCATACTCTTCGATCAATTCTCTGCGCGTTAGTTTTACCTCGAAATGTTAATTAATTACAGTGATCTATATAGAACAACTATATGTAACTTAACCTTTTACCAAAAAAAAAACAAAAAAACAACAACAACAACTATATGTGAGATTCGTTTATTACAATTTTTTTTTTGTGAAGTAGCCCATCAGTAAATCTTAACATCTAGGTTATAAATAACACAATATTATTTGCATAGTATAGTTTTCTAGCTTTTGTCCGATCGGTCAATTATTTTATTAATACGCAATACAAAGAAAAGTCATGTTTCACGTGGGTATAAACGACCACATGTAACGTGTTCACACATTTAGACACGTGCCTAAATAAACGTTTCGACCAAACGGCCATGTGTGTACGTTTATGCAAGCTGTACTTCCACATAATTCAGATGCTTGAACACCCTAAAAATAAATACACACGCAAGCAACGTGTCCCCATGCAAAACATTCACTTAGTAAAAACTCTTTGTTTTAGTAAAGGGTTTCGTTAGAAACTACTGTATATACACTTAGGAATAGAAAAATACTAGCAAACCTAAACCGTATATTAATACGCAATATAAAGAAAAATGAGGTCATAAACGTTTACATAGTTGCATAAATCAGGTCATAAAATCATGTACCTGATCTTAGGGGGGTGAGATGGCCACTTGGAGGGGTTTCTTATGGAAGAAGGCAAGTAATTAAGGTAGAAATAATCACTCCAATCTAATTTAGCATCTTTCACAACCCCAAGGCGGCTTCCATAACCTTCGTACGTGTCCGGTGAGTTTGCGAACTTCCTTTTCTCGTCTATCGGTAGCTCGAAGAACTCACGCCACGCTCCTCTCACTTTCTCCATCAGCGCATGGTTCACACCGTGGTTCACCATTTGGAAGAAACCCCACTCCTCACACGCCTTCCTTACGAGCATCAGCCCCTCTGGCTTCCCCCAAACGTCGCCCATGTCTAGCACGGGGATCTCCATCTCAGCATCGGATTGGGCAGAGTTCAGGACGGGTCTCTGATGAGAAGGTTTCACATACCGGCTTGGTACGGTTGTTACGCCGGTTTGGGACAAGGCTTGCACGGAGACAATCGGCTCAGGCCAGTATGCAGCCATTTTGTGAATTGTTTTGGAATTTAGATAAGGTATACTCAAGGGAGAGAGATAAGGGAAATGAAAGTTTTAGATGGTGGAAGAAGCAGGGACGAGTGGGGATATAAATAGAAAATTAAAAATAAATAAATAAATATGAAACGTGAAACAATTAATGAAACTTTTATTCCAGCCTCTTTTTTTCTATTGAATTTCGAGGTCGACTTAGTAAAGTTTGCATGCTGAGCTAAGTTGGATGAAAAACATTAATAAGACACGTTTTTAAAAGAGTTGTGGATAAATGTCGACAATATTGTTTTTTTGTGTCTTCAATGACTTTTAAAGTGAGGAGATGGGGATATAATTTCGGCGCCGTGCGACGGTTTGCATCACAAAAGTAATATACAATTTGTCTTTACTAAAATTTATTATACAATTTGTGTAATTTTATTTAAAAGACTATGATTTAGTACAATACCTTTTGCATTATGGCTGTTATTGGAGACCTCTCTTTCGTGGAATTCATTTTTTCTTTTTGAAAAATGCACATAAAACACCAATCAACAAATTTATTTAAAAAATTTGTTGTTTTGTACAGAAAGCAAAAAGTAGCGTATTGCAGTTTTGTAAGTAGAAAATGGTTTTAGACCGCTTTTTCAGAATAAATCTGTTTTTAACCAGCAGTCCGATCAAATACGCAACAGTTCTTTTTTTATAATTAAAATATACTGTATTATAGATGTATTATTATTTCTTCCACAAATATATTTTTATCTAGCTAATATTTCTCTTATCCTGTCAAACAATATAACAATAATATTGTATTTTATTTTTTATTAGTATTAGATAAACATTGAAAATATGTGATGTTATGGTGTACTAATTTTTGTTAAAAACATGTTATAAGAATAATTATTCTCACCCTCAACATGTTATAGATATAATTATTCTCTCACTTTTTTTTTTTAACATTTTTCTCTTTCTTTTTTCTTTTGGACAAAATCTATTATACATCTTCATTAAAATTCAGAAATTAAAACTTTATTTGTTAATAAAAATAAAAATATATAATTATATTAATTATTAATAAAATAATATGAAATCCGTACCACAAATGTTTTTTCACCAATCAAACATTATTTTGTACCGCTTATTTTGGAATAACCGTACTTGTCCCGCAAATATATTTGTCCCGCATGTACCGCAGTTGAACTGTACCGCACTATCAAAAATTTTGTTCCGCACAACTAAATCAGTGGTTACCATTCCGACCCTATATCAAATAAGGTTTTGACAATCAGTTGTAGATTGATAGACTCAAATTATATCTAATCAAAAAAACAGATTATCGGTGGAGGTCATTCCAACATTTGGAACACCAATCATAAAATGCCAACATTGAACAAAAACAGCCAACCCCATATATAGTGATTGCTTCATGTTCATGTAATTATATTTCTATAGTCGAGATCATCATGCATGTGATGCATAATTTAATCTAAATTATTGTTTTGATTGATAAACCACAAAGGAAAAACTATTTATACATATATACCAGATTTTGTTTTGAAAATAGTGGTTTCATTATAGTGGTTGAACGTCTTTTAACTGTTGTAGAATAGTTGAATGATTGAAAGCGGAACCATACTGGTTGAATTACGTAATGAAATTTCCAAAAATATTCATGAAATCTCAAACTTATATAATTGGTTAGTTATACTCTCAACACGTCCATATAGTATATATGTAACACTGATATATACCATATATTAATCTAACTTTATAAATTTACATTTTTTCTTCTTATATGATTGATAACACATCTATTAATCTATAAAAAAAAAAACATTGCATAACTCAATTCTACGTGCTGCTTACGAAGTCGAACGGATGAGCTTGTTTTATAACATGGACTGAAAAATAGTAAAAGTTTGACATAGTGAATCATACATCTCAAGACCTCAGTGAGAGCGCAGCCACTTGTAAAGTATTAGCCTCTTTTATTGATCAATACAAATTGCAATTTTAAAAGGAAATTTAAACACATCCTCAACCGTATATCTTCAGTTGTCGGACAAAATTTTCGTTCATTGGAATATTTATTATTGATAATAATAACGGCCGGGGACCATGTATTAAAGAATAAGCAATGTATATATTTATGCTTATGCATCACATGTTGTAATTAAAATCGACTAGAGATATTATGTTTTACCGGGTGAAATGAGCTGAATGATTTTAATTAAAGGGTTTCAGATCGGTTGAATCATGCATTCTACAACGTTGTAAGCGCTTACTACACAAATCATACAGTATCAATCAAGACTATCATTATTTTAATTAAAAAGTTATGTAACATCAAGTGAAAAATTACCACATATTTTTCAATAAGTTTTATGAATTTTTTTTAGATATATAGCTACATAATATAGTATTTTCCAAGTTGACGCATGAGTTCTACAGTTTTGCGCTGAAACGAGTAAAATATTGTGCAAGTATAAGAATCCAGTTGTATCTTATATTTATTTCTTCATCTTCAAGATAGATCGGGATGTGTTAAAATCATATACTAGAAGATCGTGTTACAAAGAAATTGTCCACCCAATATGTTGAATAGTCATTCACCCTTAAAAAAAAAAAAAAAAAACAATCTGAACGTAATGTATAAATGTATGATAATTAACAAAAGGACTGAACATCTAACTCGTTGATTGTCTTGAAGACAACAGCTACGTTGCCAAAAAGTAATAATCAAGAAAAAAACAATTGCTACACGTGGGCTACGGTATGGAATGCATTCATTTTACAGCTATCAAACACACATGTGAAAAAAACTACGTGCGTTGACAATTTGCAATTTATACGCTAATTACAAAATTATTTGGGAAGTCTGTATTCTCTCTTTGAAATAAATATTTTCGTCCCTAAAGCTTCACTTCAAAATTGCTAAGCTTTTTGCAACAAAAACAATATACTGTTCCTCTGTCCGTAGCTCACTATGTTTTAGAGAATATACTATGTTTTTAGAGAATGTTTTTTGTCTTAAAAAAAATTGATTTTCTAAATATTTTTAATATTAAAAAAGTGTAAAAGTAGAAAAGTAGAGAAAATATCAGAAAAATGAATGATCACGTATGCATAAAATGACCAAAAATAAAAAGTAAAAATTATAAAGAAAAAAACTAAATAATAAATGAATCATATACACCATTGTCTTAATATGTGTGCAAAATTCTAAACATCAAACTAATCAGAGACAGAGAGAGTATTTGAAAAAGTTGTGCAACACATGAGTCATGACTTTGTATCAGCCTAGTAGGTGTGAGTACTAAAAACCTGATTATTGATTAAATTAAAATGTAAAATATTACATATATAGTATATATGGGATCCAGAGTGGATACCCTAGATATTATATATTATACGTCTTACATATATGTTCCAATGATTCATATAATTGAGTACGGTGAGAAAAATCATCAAAACATATTTTTCAAACCATATAGTCTATCCTTTATTTTTTTTGTGAACAAACTCCATAGTCTGTCAAGTGGTTCATTCTACAATAAAATGTGAACGAAGCATACAAATATTTTCCCAGCCTGATTTAGGTAGACCTTGGTCTTTTCTTTAGATAGTTGCGGTTTTTAGAGGTTACTAGTTTTACGGTTTTACCCAACAAAGCGCTGTTATTACGTGTGACTCAAATTGCTAAATTGTGTAACATCATCACTCAGATACGTCGTGACGAATTGGCCCAACTTTGTAGAATGGGTTTGGGCTGCCTACCCATGATAAACCTTAGTCGATACAAGTTTGGCATGTTCATGCTTTCAAAATTCGAAATTGGCCAACATCGACATCTATAGGATATTATTAGCAGACAAATCCACGTGTAATACTGTAATTGGTTCTTTTTTGAATGAAGAATCATCCCAACAATGTTGATAACCATCAAAGGATACCATCAAAGGATAATTCTACACGTGCAGGAAATTAGGAAACGAGAGGAGATTCTAGAGAAGTTACATATTATCGTGCTCAAAAACGTTAGAACAAAAAAAGATGGGAGTTTTGTTGGAAAAGGGAATAAAAAAATCTAAAGGAAAAGCTGAAATAGAAAACTTGGGAGTGAAGCTAAGGATATGACTGGTCGCCGAGGATTAAGAACCACACAGTGTTATTATTATTTATTTGCAAAAGTGTGTATACAAAAACCGAAACTTCTCGCAGTGGCGTTGGTGATGAAACGTCAACGCAATATTATCGTCACATCCCCATTTAATTCCTCATTATAATATGAATATGAAAAGCAGTCAAGGCTTTAAACATAAACTACCCCCACATAAAAGGAACATTTTAATTTTGTTTTCATTTATAAAATAAAATTTTAGATTTGTTTTTAATTTATCATAAATAAAATAATCATTAATATGAAATGTTTTTAAAGTTTGTTTCAAGTTACCCCCATTTAATGTTTGTTTTACAACATTTTATTCATAGTGATTTCTATCCTTTTCTAAATTTTAGAAGTCCTTAAAAAATCATAAAATATTTTTAAAACACTTTAAAGTTATTTTTGAAAATGTTGAAAATGGTAGAATATGTCATTTTTATTCAACGTACAAATTTTGAAGTATTCTGAAAGTAATATATTCATATAATAATTTTCTTAGACAATATCGTATATATATATATATATATATATATATGCTACAAGAAGTTTAATCGAAAATGATAGTTTCTTCGTTTATAATAGAAAAAATGGGCCATCAACTTAGCAATTTTAAGGAGATTTGGAGACCAGAAAATATATATATGCTACAAGAAGTTTAATCGAAAATGATAGTTTCTTCATTTATAATAGAAAAAATGGGCCATCAACTTAGCAATTTCAAGGAGATATGCAGACGAGAAAAAAAAAAAAAGAAGTTTAATCGAAAATGATAGTTTCTTCTTTTATAATAGAAAAAATGGGCCATCAACTTAGCAATTTCAAGGAGATTTGGAGACGAGAAAAATTCATCGGTTCTCTCTTTTGGAATAGATTAATTGAGATTAAGGTCCACTAGCTGATTGTGGACTGAGAGACGTGAGAATCCACACATACATCCAGAACGTTATTAAGTGATATGATATTGTGGAACTCTGCGAACTGATCACATTTCTAATGGTTGCAATGAAAGCATTCTTTCGAGAGTGACGATATATATATATTATGTAAACAATTATTTATTTTAACAAATCATTGTGATTTCAACATTACAAGACGCGTCATCTTAATTATTTTCGTAACATGTTATTGTTTTTATAGATGTTTAATTTGTTAAAAGTAAAACTCGATTGCTATCATATGACCAAAAACCATATACAGCTTGGTGACTGAAACTGCCATAAATCAATTTCCTGTTGACAAAAACAAAGTTGTAATTTACTATCCTCTTCAGAGTTAAGACTCGACATCATCATTTATTTTTGTTTGTATTTATGAAAAATGAAAATAACATAGAAACGATTTTTAGTACCACAATCAACAGATTCACACGCTAACTTTATCTTTTCTTAATTTTGCTAATAGCACAACAAAATACAATAAGCAAACCGAGTCTAATAAAGCTAAACCAACAATAACCGAGTCTAGAGCTAAACCAAGATAGGTAGAAGTCTTTTTTTTTTTTTTTTTTTTTTTTGTAAACAATAGGTAGAAGCCCTGTTTTAAAAGTTTCCGCCTAGCACCGATTACGCCCCAGCAAAATCGTTAAGCTAACTCTCTTCATCTCGATTAATGACAAATTTCCGCCTAGCATCAATTGTCCGATTCTGTCTGTCTAATTTGATTATAATTTGTCTAATCCGAGTACTTTCCGCTTCATTTTGTGTATATCGATTATTTTTGGAACTAAATATAAATCAAACATATATATTTTTGTTATTTCGATATTGAAATTAAGAGTTTATGATGTTTTATAATAACTAATGTATAGACTTTTAATAAAAATCATAATTTCAAAGACAATATTATAGTTTTATATATTTTTTATAAACATAAACAGAATTATAAATATATTTAGTACAATATATTTTAATTTTATTACTAATTTTATAAAATAACCTTAAAACTAGTCCCCGATTAATTCCCGTTTAATCTTCGATTTTCTTGCTAGGCGCTAGGTCCATCCCAACCGTCCGACTAGCGCTAGCGATTTCTAAAACAGAGGGTAGAAATCTCTAAATATCATCAATTTCAATAAATTTATGATTCTTACCGTTTTACCAAACTAACTCAGTAATAAATTAATTTCATACAAACAAATTTGATCATAAGTCGACGTACTGTCAGAAACTCAGAATCTAGCATACTAATGTCAAACTAAAGTGATTACACACATTATGAGAAAACGATAGAAAGATCCACGTCCGTCCTGATCACCCTAGTCAATTCGCTTACTAGACATTAGACAATATACTTTAAAGACGCTAATCTATCCTCTATTAGACCATTTATAAATTATAATCAATAATTAAAACATATTCAAGTACTAAATTATCTTAGAGATTGACACATTTACCGAAAGCTTTGTTCTTTTTAATATTTTGTCAAACGAAAAAAACAAAACAGAGACAAAAAAAAAGAGAGAAGAAAAAAGTTATATATATAAGAAAAAATCCAAGATAGAGAAAAAAGTAAACGCGTATACAGATGGCGACAGGAGAAAGGAGAGAGTGGGGAAGAAGAAAAGAATTGTGTGAGAAAATTAGACTTCTTTCTCCCGACGTTTCACATTACAAAACACACAAACCAAACAAAAAAACTAGTATTGTAATATTTTTTAATTTTCTTTTCTTTTTTGCGATCTGAAAAAAAGTGAAAGCTCATCAAAGATTACAATAACGTAATCTTTCGCTTTAGAGATCGTTTCTTGATTCTGTTTCTCTTTTTTTTTTTAGTTTTAGTTCTTCTTGATTCTTTCAAATGGATGGACATCATCAACATCATCACCTTCAGCAGCTTCAATACCTCAACAAGCATCATCATCTTCATCATCCTCATCCCCAATCGCAGACGCCGGAAATAGCGTCTCCGGTAGCGGGTGGGGATAGGTTTCCACAGTGGAGCGTTGAAGAGACGAAAGAGTTGATAGGGATAAGAGGAGAGCTAGATCAGACTTTCATGGAGACTAAACGGAACAAGCTTCTTTGGGAAGTTATCTCTAACAAGATGAGAGACAAAAGCTTTCCTCGTAGCCCTGAACAGTGCAAGTGCAAGTGGAAGAACCTCGTCACTCGTTTTAAGGTACCAATATTAATTATTTTTGTGGATGTGTTTAGTATTATCTTTAAATATCTAGTGCTATAATCTTGGTAGCCTTGCATGGAACAACTACATAATTTTTTTTTGTAAACAAGAAATTTTTAATCTCTTATTGTCCATAATCACTCCAAGATAGAGGCAAATCTTGAATTTGGTGTTGTCCATAATATTTCAATTAGTTTAGTTGTATATGCATATATATAATCCCATTGGTGATGTATTCTTGATGTTTCTAGGGATGTGAGACAATGGAGGCAGAGATAGCGAGACAACAATTCCCTTTTTATGATGATATGCAAACTATATTTACCACTAGAATGCAGAGAATGCTATGGGTTGAATCCGAGGGAGGAGTAGGGGGAACAAGCGGGACAGCAGCGAGAAAGAGAGAGTATTCTTCAGATGAGGAAGAAGAGAATGTCAATGAAGAGCTAGTAGATGTTAGCAACGACCCGAAAATCCTAATTAATCCGAAAAAGAACATTGCAAAAAAGCGGAAAGGCGGTAATAATAGTAGTAATAGCAATAATGGTGTAAGAGAAGTGTTAGAAGAGTTCATGAGACATCAAATAAGGATGGAGAGTGAATGGAGAGAAGGATGGGAGGCGAGGGAGAAGGAGAGAGCAGAGAAAGAAGAAGAATGGAGAAGGAAGATGGAGGAGCTTGAGAAGGAGAGGGTGACAATGGAGCGCATGTGGCGGGATAGAGAGGAGCAACGACGGTCGAGGGAGGAGATGAGAGCAGAGAAGAGGGATTCACTAATTAATGCATTGCTTGCTAAGCTTACTAGAGATGGTTCTCTCTAATCTTTCTCAACTATTCTTAACCTAAGATAAAATGTTCTTTTTATGCTTGTTTGGGGTGTAGTGTAGGTTTAATTATTTGGTGGGGGAAATAGTTAGTTTAAACATGGAAACACTCAACACTCTATATTGTTTGATGTGATGACATTTTGAGTTTTTGTGAGACCTCAGTAACATATTAACCCCACATTCTTTCTTTCTTTCTTTCTTTCTATTTACATTTTGGTGTGTCAAGTTTTTTTGCATACCAATTAATCTTTAATGGTTTTAATTAGTAATTTTGTAGGACGATATTGTATAGTATTCGTAAAACGGAACAAAGTTGTTTTCTTGAATAATCTTGAACACTTTGAATTTTTGTTCTAAGAGTTAATTTATAAACATACAATGTTGCCGAATGTAATATTTGAAGTATCGATCCCAAATATCATCTTCATGCAAAAGAGAGAGACGATAATACTACGGAAATAATATTTTGGACTAATCTTGATAAGAATGTAGAGGTCAAGAAAACAAAACACAGAATTAATACAACTACAAGTACCAAAACGTGCTAAGATCCAAGGATGGAAACTGATCCTATGAATTTTGGGACCATTTAGGTCGACTGTCTCTAATTCTTTTATAGTATTATTTATCGATAGATCTTTCTTTTTTTTTCTTTTGATGATGAATCATATCTAACATGGCAGTAATATACGTGTAAGCGTGTGACAATCCTTACCCACATAATTTTGTTTTCTATCTTTTTTTTTTTCTTTCTTTTGTATTACATTTCATTTGTTATTGAAGACATCCTTTGAATACACATTCCATTATAGGAATACTTTATTGGGACATTCAGTTTTGTATAGTAGATCGTCTCTCAATTGGAAAGAGTATGCCTAACCATTTTTAAAGTCTTTGTATATAATATTTCCTAATACTTTCAGGCATTTAATATAATTATAGATGAAAGATAAATAATATAATTTGGAATTGATGACTCAAGGAAATTTAAAAAATATAATTTGCTGATAATTGCATGAAAATGAAGAAGTGGCAGACATAGTTATCTTTATCCCACGTTTTGATCAAAGTTTTGAAAATTATTCTTTTGTACTCGATATCAACATTGTAACTTCACCCCAACTATATCTTCATGGCCCATAAAAGAATATCGAAGAAAACTCTAAAACATTTCAAAGAAGTATATACATAAAGGTTAACGCACTTAGCTTGAGGCAATGAATCGATGAATCATGCATCGTCTCGTTGAAAAGGGACAATATCATATACTGTCACCGACATTGACCTTTTTGCTGCAAAGCAAAAGCCACAAGTTGTCTCCTTGAGACTCGAGAAAATGGTCCACGTTTTTTTATTGCTCTATTTCTGATTGGGTTTTGTTCAACAATTTGTAACGAGACAATTAGTGTAATGAAAACGAGGTTGAAAAAATGGAAGAGAATTCAAGCGTGTTTATTAGGATTCCCAATTATGAATGTTTGAAGTTACACAAATATCACAACTAATTCAAGACGTTGCCAAGTTCACCATTTTCATACATTGAGGTCAATATATCACAACCTCCTACAAGTTCTCCTTTCACAAATATCTGTGGAAACGTTGGCCAATTGCTGTAGTTCTTCAGCTTCTCCCTTAGCCCAGGATTAAACTCGTCGTCAAGAACATCAACCGTTTCATAATCGACTCCTTGGCTTTCAAGAATCCCAACTACTCTCTGTGAGAATCCACATTGAGGAGCACTTCTTGATCCTTTTATGAAAGCTACCACTTTGCTCTCTTTCACTAAACGATCAATCAGTTCCTCTAACGGAACAGTGAGCTCAACATGGCGACCTGGAGTGAGACGGATATCTGATTTCTTTCTAGGAGTCTGTTTGACAAATGTGTTGTTCCCTGACTTATTCCCCGGCGGGACTTTTCCGGTTTCTTTAATGTGCTCTTCTATCCATGATTTCCATGCTTGTGTTAGAACCGCTTTGTCTGGTTCTTCTACTATACCAACCTATCAACCAACAACGATATCAATTATCGAAGTTATAACAATACCAAAACTTGCCCATATTCACATTAAGACGAAGAAACAAAGTCCTCTCAAGGTCATTATTGATTATAGGAGTCAATGGAGCAAATATACACTAAAAACAGTAATGTCAGCTAGATTTCTCAAAGAGCTATCAAAACAAACCCAAAGTTCTTCTAATTGACAGAGAACAGGGAATCAAAATGCCGTATTCTCTTCCTCGGTAGAGGGCCAATATACCTCTCAAACCTCTTCTAACCAAGTAACCGGGATAAATCTAGCGAATGAGCACTATCCTGTACCTATAAGCAGAAACGTCCCAAAACAACTTAAAAAGAAAATGCTAAATGAAGCTCGGAACCAAGTCCTAAGTAAACATAACAAGGCCACACTCTTCTAATGGAAGCATCTCTTTAGTGTTCTCTCATCTCATGATTAGGATTCGGTACTAGTCGCATATCATAACCACTTGATACAATTCTCATAGAAAGGTTCTCATTGAGTATTGATGCATCTCCTAATCAAACTCAGTGACCAAGGTTGCTAAATGTGGTAAATGCCGTTAAAGAAGTCTTATCAACAACAGAGCCAAGAACTTCACTAGTTCAACTTTTGCAAACAGAGGTGGAGTGATCCTAAATGATAGGTATGAAATACAATTCTGGAATTAAAGTGATAAACTTGTTACAGGATTCACCAAGACAATTCCCATACTCTATTACCAACAGTAATAAACAAAGTCAACCATAACACATACTACTCTATGGAGATAGGGAGATGGGGAGCTTTTACCTTGACGGAGCCACAAAGCTCCGGCACAGATTTGAGATGTGCAGAGACACTCGAGGCGATGTTCCGAGATATTCCGACGAACTGAAGCTCGTCGCTTTTATCGTATACAGCGTATACGCCGGAAGCGGAAGGAATCGAATCAGATTCCGAAATCGGTAACAGCTCCGTCTCCGTCAGAGACTTCACGGCGGAGACGATTAAGAAGGGACGACGACGAGACCGTTCTGTGTCACGGAGTGTGAAGGAGAGAGAGGGAAAGGAGAAGGATGGTGGTGTGAAACGTGAATAGAGAGCAATCCCAGGGGTATTTCGGGAAACTTGTGGACGAAAAACACGCAGAGAGGCTGAGGCGTGCAAGGAGGAGCCAAAACTGATTGCAGCCATTTTCGTCGGAGCTGACTGAGAGAGTTATCGCTGGAAACGATGAGCTCATTTTTATCTGGCTTAGGATTGTATTAATATGGGCCTTAATTGGGCTGATATTAAGGCCTTTTGATATCTATACTATATTAGGAAAGTTGGACCCGCTTAGTTTTCTCCATTAATATTATTTTTGCCAAAGGTACACATACCACATTTGTCTAAGTTCAACCTTCATCACCAAAGCCAAATCTTCGAAGTGTCACCCAAAAATAGGTGGTTTATCAAGTAGACTGATCTGATTCAAAAACCATATCATCGAGTGAGACCTCAGTAGTCGCTTGTCAGTATGGTTTACAACTAAATGCATCTATATTATCAGAAAATTGATCCTAAACAGAACCAAAACAAGAAAAAACTGGATTTGCTTATATGATATATGTAATCCAAAAAACTCAAATCGATTATATTAAAACTTTAAAACCGGTTCTAAACTTGCCTCTTTCGTATGAGTAAAAGGGATATAGATTTGTTGAAGCTTTTTATAAAACAATAGGATTTGACAAAGCCAAATCGCTTTCTCAGGGCACAACATTGCCGCTCATTATTACCCTATCTACTAGGTTTCCTGCTTCGTATACTCATCAAGATGCTCTCTCTCTCTCTCTCTCTCTCTCTCTCTCTCTCTCTCTCTCTCTCTATCTCTCTCTCTCTTCTCCTGAAATCTGAAATTTTCAATTTTTGACATCATAAGAAACTGTTGCTACAGAAGTGGTAAAGAACATTGAGTTGTGTATACATGTTGGATTCTTACACGTTGCCATTTCTGATTGCGGTTCTTATGGAACAACTTCATCTGAGATAATGGCCTTGCCCAGATATACCTGTTGCATCTCCTCTTTCCAGATCTGCATCAACTTCATACATTTAATCGTTGTCCTTAATGTGTAAAGAATATAAAAAGATGTTTTGTTGGTCCCTTACCGTGTCACGGAACTCCACCCTTATGTGTGGCACATTTGTTTTGTGAATGTCGTTTCCATCAGGTCCTCTTTTGTAATAGTCCTTACCAATCCAGTGCGACTAAAACATTTCACAGAGTTAGTTCTATGAGCGCAGATCCGAACAGATATATCTTGTACATTAATACTATAGGCAATGTTTGATATATATATAATGAGTACCTTCAGCGCATGTGAGAAACCTGACTGGTACACAGAGTTACGAGCTATCTCACACAGGTCACACGCACTCAGCTTCCAAACCTGAAAGTCCAGTTATTATCTTCAGTTAGCACATCAGTATATCACTGGATCCTAGCAGAAAAGGATAGATACTAAGAAGTTTCATGGTTCTTAGATATTTGCAATCACCAAAAAAAACCATCTAAATCATCCAAACGTAATAAGGTGTATCCTTTAATGGTATATGATGTGTGACATGACTGCATAACGAAAGCATCAGGACTTACTGAGGCAGCTATGCTATACTCTTCCACGAGAGGTTCTTTAGTTAAGTGAATCTGAAGGGGATCATCCGTAGACAGGGAAACATTGAGACCTCTTAAGAAAAACACAGGAAAAGGGTTTCGGTGGTAATCTAGAAACAAAGAGTTGTTGCTCAGTGGAGACATGGCAAGACCAATCTGCAAACAAAATGGGACAAATGTCCAGTGAGAATTTCTTAGAACATAAGAAACAATAATACATATGTAATACAACCAAGCAGTCTCCACAAACCTGAGCGAGGTAGTAGAGATACTGAAGCACAGGAGACTTTCGCAGATTGATTCCATGTGCGATGCTATGGCATGTGAGAAACGTCGCAGCCAAGTGGTCAATATCACCAGCCTGAATTTGAGAGATGTTAAAATTCCATTACACTGTAACTGAAGAAAACTTTTTTATACAGCATAAAGTAAGAAATAAAATACCTCTCCAGAATGTGGTCGTAGCGTGATGGTAGTCATGCCCTTTGACTCCCGAAGCTGAAGAAAGATAGTTACTCAAAATTATTTCACAGTTTCGACAACACCAAGTTATAGTTACTCCATATTACACAGAAGGGTTAGGAGGAATGGTACCTTATTTAGCACATAGAGGTTAGCATAACAATAGTAGACATAATACGAAAATGCAGGATTGAATGCGTTAGTCCATTGAGCTGGAGTAGGCATGTGTTTAGTGGGACGTCGTTCAGGTTTGCTTTCATCATCGACCAAATCAAACCCAACAACCTGAAATACCAGACGAGAAACGAGCAGAAAACCAAAGAAACAATCAACACAAACAAGAGACAGCAACCTGTTAAACCAACTCTTTAATAGTTCAAAGAATGCTGATGGAAAGGTTCTTTCATAGTTCAAAAACAGATATAGATGCTAACCTGCTTCAAGAAAACATGGAGCTGGGGATGCGAATCGGGATCTACCGTGGCTTCAAAAAGAGGAATGAATATATTGTCAAGGATATTCTGGAAAGATGTCACAATACCCATGTCCTTGTAAATGTTGTACAGCCGCGGGAGCTAGTGCAGACAAGGAAAGTATAGCTCAGTTAGCAGTCAGGTCACAAGGAGAAAAAAACACACACTTATGGATTGAACATGGAGCACAAAAGCATCAACGGGATGGCCAACCTGAATTAACCAGACAACATTCTCACTGTATAGATCATTGTTCACAATCCAACTAGCCAGTTGATCCCACTCGCTCATTTTTCTGCCATATATAGATATTCTGTATTCAGCCATCTGCAGTATTCAAAGTAGACATCAGAAACAAACAAAAAAAGACAAAACAGAACATGAATGAATCTGCTTTGGCAAGAAGAATTCTTAACACATAAATTGAGCAGAATTCCATGACGTTTTCGGAACTCAAGTTAATGCAAAATAGATTGGCACAAAGAAAGTTAACCTTAGGCATAAGAAAGATAGTGCATATATGATATGGTCACTGAGACTGAAATCCAAGGTCTTTTCCGAAATAATTAAAGTTTAATGTAGCTGTGCTCTCTGTCTATATAACATGTGCAACAGGGAAAAACCAAGCTTTGCCAATGTAGAGAGTGGGAGGAGATCCATTAACAAAATCATAAGTCTCGCTGTATTTCCAGCAAAAGGTTATATCAAAATTTTAGATTTTATAGATTTGACTGTAACACAGTTCTTCTGTTATAAAGTTCGTTCTTTATGCATAAGACAGCAGTTGACCCCAAAAAAAGTTACCGCATATGGATGTGGTGTTTACCTGATATTTACTAGCTTCAAGGTCAGAGAAGACTTGCTTTGTTATCTCACCAAGGAAACGACCTAAAACCAAAAGAAAAGAAATGTCAAAAGATTATCTTCGAAACACAGCCGTCAACATATTTACTGTATAGTTAAGAACAAAGTAACGCATCTGGTAAATATTGAATTGCATAACTGATGCATGAAGAAAACTAACAATGGTGGTAAAAATGATTAGGATATTCAATTACCTTGGATGAGATTATCCTGTTTAAGGAAAATCTCCCTAAGTCTACTTTGACCACAGGGATTATACTTAAGGTTGAACTTATCAAAACGATGAAAGGTACTCTTGTCTGCATGAACATCCAAAAGGTCGACATTCAGGTCATACCTGTGCAAAGTTCAAACAAGGGGAAGATAATTTATTTCTTCAGCATCATGGTAAATCGGAAAAATATGTAGTATACATAATCTGCGCAACAACTAGGTGCCTCTTTAGAGAGTAACTTAACAATCCTTCAGCCATCTAATTAAGACTGACTTAAGTTTGTAATTCTTAAAATTTGATAATGTAATTACCCAGTCAGATCCAGGCTCTCAAAAACTTCTTTCAAGGTTAAATATGTCCCATCTCTGAAGATTACAACCTGTATAGAGGAGCTAGTGATTATTATATCTGCAAATCAGCAAAGTGTACACTTTCGTCAAACATATGGTTCTAATTGTTACCTCATCGGGTTCTTTCCGGAGCTTTGACTTGATAAACCTTAAAAGGTGTTTCTGGTTCATGCAAGCTGAATGATGAACATGAGTGTCGACTTTCCTGACATTATAAAAATCACGATGTGGTGCACTCTTTTGAGCAAGAAATTCTTTATCCGCATTAAGCATCAAATGGAGATTAAATTTCTGAAACAAAAAAAAAATCATAATGTTAACCAGATGAAACTTGCTTATTGACATTCATTCTTCTCTAGCTAAAACTCTTGCCTGTTCTAGGAGTACTAGTCGACGGTGGCACAAAGTCCGGATGTTTCCTGCAGCTATGACTTTGAGTACGTGATGCAGGTCAGTGAAAAATGCTGTGGCATCAGCTACCGGGAACAGCTCTGCTTTCGCTGGGAATAATGAAACGGAACAAGGGTCAGTTATTCGAAAAATAAGGAAAAGTAACCAAATCAGCTTTTTTGGATACAGGAAAAAGAAGCTTTACGATATCAAACTACTCTTACCATCTTTATTTTCAAACACATGGACTACCCCATCTTGCATCTCAAAATAATGCTGTAAAAACAAATTTAGCAAAGTTAAAGTTCATCAATGCATCTCGTTCCATGACAAAGTAAGGACCACAGACTTACATCAGATTTTCCCTGAGGATAGTGTGCAAATGGCTCTGGATTAGGCTTTGGGGTACTAGGATCAGATATGACTTCTTTTTCCCAAGGCGCAACTGTTTCTTGGAAGACATACCGCTTCCGCAGTTCAAGACATTCTTGAAGACATTTATAGGCTTCAACTTCATCGGACGTTGGCACCTCTACAAAGATCACGAGTAAAAATATGAATAAGAAATGTCTTCTAAATCCAGTTGTTTCAAGCTATAATTCTTAAACTGTACTTTAAGAATTTCAATGGCTCAGCTCCCACATAGAGTAAAGCCTTAACTGCCCTTTTGCTTGTCTCATTCAAGACTAGTTATATAATTATCTGTAACTCCACTTAACTACTTGCCACTAGCAAAAACTTTTAAACTAGTGGGGTTACAAAACTAACATGTCATGATTTGTAGCAACAGGAGAAGAGCTAAGAATACATGAACCAGGTTAGGCAAGAATGACATAAACAAAAAACTAGTAACCATTCTTACCAAGAGGAACATTAAGACGGACAAAGGTTTCTTGCTCTGGCTCTTTACGCAGAATGTCAGCAGCAATAGGATCGGGCTGAACTCCATGAAGGTCGCCAGACACACTGTGGGATCGAATCATACTTGAAGCAGCCATAGATATTTGCTCTCCATTAGCATCTGCAGGCTGCAAAAACATGTCTTACTTGTAAAAGCCCACCCATTCAATAACAACGCAGGACACCAAAAAGTGTTAATTAAGAAACTCACCATGTCCCCATTAGCTTGCAAGTAGGAAGCATCCAAACCTTCACTATTGGTCAAATTATCATCATCATCTGATTCTTCCACACTCTCGAAAGCACTAGCACTAGCAACAGGTGACTTCGGTGAAATTGGTCTAACAAAGCTCCCAGTCTTCCTGATACTACTAGCTCCATGTACAGAAGCTCTCCCTGGAAAAGAAAATCACAGGCTATAATATCAGCATCATCAGATGATGAAAGTGGAATCAAACATGATTCAATAACACTAAAACCACTCTAAACCCCTTAAAAGGATAAACTTTTACATCACTGTTTCAAACCTATATCCAAAATCTAATCAGATCAATCCAGTCTGGTTCTCATACCTTCAGATGGGGTATGAAGCCTTGGGAGACCAGGAGGGATCTCGTCAACATAAACATGGCCGTTGCTCCGCCCAGCATCAACAACACCACCACCACTGCCGCCGCCGCCGCCACCATCGGTAAAGGGAGTAGCATCTGGAAGCGAAGCCGGACTGCGACCGTATTGGTCATTCCCTTTCCTTCGAACCTGACTCCGCCGCCTCACCAAGGTCTGATTTTGAGGCTCGTCTCCATCAGGGTTCTCTTTACGCTCCTTACCACGCTCAAGGACTAGATTCAGTGCCTTGAAATGCATGAAAAACCCAGAAACAGCAACAAAGGAAGCTCCAAAGAGAGCCGCGAGGGCAAGTTGGTAAATATTGGGTTCCATGAGTGACAACGAAATAAAAAAAAACTGCGCGTGTGCAGGCAGGTCAGAAGAAGAGACAGTGAAGGACCACGATTTTGGTTTAGTGGCGATGGTGGGAGGTTGAGGTATAGCTGATATTTATACAGGCCCAACGAGTGAAACCACGCCACTTGCAATTTTGCAAAGGCTGGGTCTTTCTTTGTAAAGTTGTAACCTTTATGGCTTAAAACTTAAAAAATGTGTTTTTTTATAAATAAATAATTTCTTCATTAGTGTTTCAATTATTTCAAACACCAATTTTTGTTTTTTTCTGTCCAATTCTTTTATTTAAATTTTATGTTTCCTTTTTATCTTCATTTTTTATACATATTTTACAATATAGAAAACGGAACTAGGTTTGGGGTCTTTGGTACTTAGGTGAGTTAAATTCATAATTTTAACTAAAAACTAGGTTAGATCCATGCAACGCCGCGGGATACTTTTTATAACTATTTTTAGATATATTAAATTGTTAAAAATATAATTTTTTTAAAAAATTTGATACCTGTAAAAACTATGGTTTATACATTGATAAGATAAAAAATGCATTAATAAAATAAAAATAAAGAAATCTCAAATTTAAGATGACTTATATTTCAAACTAAGATTTTTTGGTGTTTCAATCTCTAACAACTTATAAATTAGCTTATATAGTATAGATTCATTTTCAATCAAGTATCTAAAGCTTAAACATTATAAAGTAAACAAATTATCCAAAAGGAGAAGTCACTGATCAAGTATCTAAAGCTTGAAGCCAAAGGTTCTTTCTTTCAGTATTGGTCCTTGAACCTGCACATAGACATAATAGAAAAACAACATAGTCAATAAACTTGCTGCACAAAACGAGTTTATGCGAGGGGGAGAAATTTGACACTTACTTCTTTATAGCTTCTTAATAAGTGTTTCTTGTTCTTTGCTAAAGGAAATCACTCTCTTTCTGGTGTTTTTGTTTCAAAAGCAGTAGATTAAATCCGTTAAAATCCAAAACTAAAATGTGCTGAGTTAGAAATTTTGTAAACTCTAAGAAACATTCATGTAACAAGTTAGCTGTTACCCAAGGTGTAGCCGAGCAAACCTATACAGCCCTTGAAAGTTCTGGGAATGCATTTTCTGATCCTACAATCGAAAGAACAAACTCAGTAGTTATTGTATAGAAATTATAACGGCTGATCCGAAAAACACAACTCATTTCTATGAGTTTACACCAAACCTAATGACTGTTTGTTTACAATATTTGCCAAGTATTGTTGAACAATGAGTCCTTTAAAAGAATGACCAATAAGAACTGGAGGTGAAGAACCAAGATTCAATTCCATGAAATCTGCATTATCATTTCTGTGCGTCTACTACACACACAAGTTAAACGCTCTTAAGAATCTTGCTGAATCCAATAAAGAGAAAAGCACATCGCAAGTTCAATTACCTGAAGTGTTCCAGCAACTGTTCCCAAAGGTTCATCACTTTCACCCTAAAAGATTCAAAGATAACAACATAACATTCACACACAAATCACTCTGTTCTAATCAAAACTTTATGTTCCTGAAAGTATAAGTAGATGATGGGGAAATCGAATATGAGCATAAAAATCAAAACTTTTATGATTATAGAATTTACCTAACCTAATAAGCTAACACCATAAGAATCAAACCCAGAATAAGAGAAGTAAGGTAACCAATGTTCTGCCAACACCAACCTGCGTGGTAGCTTCCATGTACAAACACCAATGGTGGATTATCTATTTTGGATTTGCCTCTCCTCTGAACAAATCCAAACACAAATCAAATTCAAGAACAGAGAACAAAACCAAAACAGATTTGTTAAGTAAGATTTGTGGGTTGTGCGTGTACCTTGAGTTGTTTCCAAAGAAGAAGACAAGCTTGTGAGGTCGTGGCGGATTATTGCACTTTTGATTCACATAGTTCCTCAACTTTCTGTTTTGGCTCTTCAATCTTAGTTCTCTTTAATGTCAGAAAGCAAATAAAATCCAAATAAAATTCACAGCCTGTGTAAATCTTCCTTAATCCCAAAAATAAAAAGACATATAAACATAGCTTATAATTTAGAAACCAAATCAAATTCACAGCCTATAAATCTTCCTTAATCCCCAAAATAAAAAGACATATAAGCATAGAATTATGGTAATTGAAGCATGAAAACTTATGTTAAATCTCCAAGGAACAAAACGCATGACAACAAACGCTCTATAGTCTAATCCAAACGATGGGAGATTCATGGAACTGTCAGAACAAAGCAGGACTCAACAACACTAAAAGCAGGACTCACTAACAGCTCATCTGAAAAAGCCCAACTCATTTCAATGATCCGAGCCTTATCTAATGACTGATTGCTTACAATATTAACCAAGTAGTTTTGAACAATGACCAATAAGAACCGGAGGTGAAGAACCAAGATTCAATTCAATGAAATCCCCAATATAACACACTACAGAATCTTCATGAATCCAACAAACAAAAAAAAAACAAATTGCAAATTTAAAGCACAAGAAGTATTCCCCAATATAACATACTACAAAATCATGATGAATCCAACAAAGACAACCAGCAAATTGCAAATTTCAAGCACCAGAAGAAAGAAACCCATCTTCTTCGATTTGGCGAAAAAGAAATTGAGCATAAACACATTGATTCTGGTAGATCGAAGAAAAACAAAACACCATTGGAAAGAAGAAAAACAAAAACGGCGAAGGAGAAGAAGTACAAATCGAGGAATAGAAAAACCCTCTCCTTCATACAAAACGACGACGAAGAAACAGAAGACGAAACACTCACTGCTTCTCTTTTTTTAGTCCACGTATGAGTAAATTCACATGATCTGTATTATTGTTATAATTTTATTATTTATTTATTTTTAGTGATATGTCAGCTTCTGGTTCGATACAGAAGCTGAGGTGTCATCACCTCGAGAGAAACGCATTGTACTTTCATAGTATTGATCACAAATGGTTGTTATTTGTTAACACATCCCCAAAAAAAAAATTGACAAATGAAGTTTCACCACCTATACAAAAAAACATCACTCATGCACATCTCTAAGTCATAAGGAAAATAATACACAGAAATAATTAACAAAAAAGGAGAAGAAAAATCATAGAACAATGGTGACACCTCTAGCGCCATGAACATAAGAAGGATGAGCAGCCTCTTGGTCTCTCTCAAACTGTTGGACATGTCTTGTTGCATCAAACTTCTCTCCATCTCCCCAAAGAGCATAAGCTTCTTCCCCATGAGCAGCGTCGTCTCCAATACCAAGCTCTTCTTCAGCCATTCTCAATGGTATGAACATCCTAATAGCGAGGAGTATGATGGTCGTCGACACTAAGTTCCAGACAGCGATGAAGGCAGCTCCTGCTAACTGTTTCAAAAGCTGTTTTCCGCCATTGCCGCCGTAGAAAGCTCCTCTGGTCTTTGGCTCAGGAAGTAACAATTCGCAGAGCTCAGGATGTGCAAACAAGCCTGTCATTATTCCACCTAGTAAACCCGCCACTGCGTGTGTGTAGAACACCGCTAATGTATCATCTACCTGCTTGTTAAAATCCAATCAAATTATTACATTTCAAAACTTCAAAGTCATAGTACTACACAATCAACTTCAGTATACCTTTTGTAGGAGAGCGGATTTCTTGTGAAGGATCATCATAGAGGCCCATGGAGCTGTTCCTGAGACTATTCCAACTATTATAGCTGCCCATGTTTGCATCAACCCTGCAATATATATATAATTAACCAAGCAATAATAATTAGTTTCCTCATAATTTAACTTTGATCATGCATTAGAAAACTAGAGTAAAAACAAAGAAGTTTGAGATCACAAGATTGAGACCTGCTCCGGGAGTGACGCCGGCTAGGCCAGTAACCATGCCTTGAATGGCTCCGATGACAGAAGGTTTACCAAAGAAGATAACATCAAGTGTGGTCCATACAAGGAGGCTTGTCGCGGCAGAAAGATTGGTGTTGAGCACAGCGATCGAGGAGGTTAAGTTAGCGGCGTAAGGAGCACCAGCGTTAAAACCTGACCATCCCATCCATAGAAGGCCAGCTCCAGCGAGCATTAGAAGAACATTGTTCGGTGGGAATCTCTCTCTGTCAGCCTTAGGCCTAGGTCCTACCTACAGTAACATAATGTCCACAAATCGCATTTAGTTTTTAAGTTATAATCAAAGTCTCGGTATCAGACATATGGTACAACTCTTTTAATTTTTCAACTAGCTTAGTAGTGTTTGCTTTTTCAACCAACCAACCATTTAATTTCAATTCTTTTGCATAACTATTATGTGGAATATTATGTCGTGGTCATGTGGAATTGACTTGACTTTTACCATTTTGCTTATGTGCGACAAAATGCAGAATACAAGAAAACAAATTAGGTAGTTCATATGATCGTATCTATACAATATAAATTACAAAAATAGATATTTTCAGTTGAAAGAGAAGATTGGATTACTACTCTTCACTAATTAAATTTTCTGAGTTGATTATACTAATATACAATTATACATCATCAAGATCGTGTTGTCAAATTCTAAACTGATTATGTATTTAAATACATCTACGACTTGGAAATTATTTACCTTTTGATAGTGTACCTGGACCGAATCAATCATCGAACTTATCTTATAAACTAATGACCTTAAATAACGTAATCATACCGAAAGAGAAAGCAAAACAAAACTTGGCAATTAAAAGATCAGTCTACATCAAAAATACTATTACCTAGAATTCTTTTTTCGTTCCGAGTCTATGACTATGTCATCTACCGACTACCGTACATTAATTAAATTCCCAATATTTTCAACAAAACATCTTATCATAAGTCTTAAATCTTTATTTTTATTTCTAGTAATATCAAATATTATTAGCCTGAGAAGTTAATTCCAGCTTTTAGTCTCACTAACTAAATAAACTAACCTTAAATCTTTGAATTTTGATTTGGTAGCAAAAGAAAAAAAAAGAACGTACGTACCCAATAAGCGGCGACGAAGCCGGCAACACCGGAGGAGAGATGAATAACATAACCACCGGAGTAATCAATAACACCCCATTGATACAAAAACCCACCTCCCCAAAGACTATAAGCTCCAACTGTGTAGCTAAAGATCAACCACAACGGCACAAACGCATCCAAGCTTTGATGTTCATCCTCCCCAACACCGATCCCGCCACTAATATCGTCGTTATCGCCGCGAACGTAAACTGAAAGTACACCAACGTCGCCATCGGAAACAACGGCGCCATGGTTTTACTTTTTGGGATCTGTTAAACCAAAACCAAAACCAAGACCAAAATCAAAATTCTCATTCAGGCATTTTATCGAACACGTTATGTGCACGAACAAAATTCAATACCTTTGCCCTTCCCTTGAGGTATTCTTGGTCGAAAGCTGGACCGCCTTTACCCCAGAAAGGCAAAAGCTCATCTCCGAAAGCCATTTTGTAACAGAGGAGAACCCAACAGAGAAGAACGGCGGCGAAGGCGTAAAGAGCCATGAAAGCTGAATTCACAGCCCATTTCTTCTTGACGATGGAAGCGTAGAGGATAACAAGACCTGGCATGCTCTGTAGACCAACCAGAGTCGCTGCTGTAAGTTGCCATGCGTTGTCTCCTTTGTTGAGCCATTCAGGTACTTCCGGTAATCTTGGATCGTAAGCTCCGGCCATGTATTCTCTCTCCCGGAGTTGATGATCGCTTTTTTTTTTATTTTGTTTTTTTTTTGAGTTTGTGATGTTTATAGTCAATGGGTACGAAAATGTTGTGAAGGTGTGAAAACCTTTAATGATAATAATAAATGAGTGTAAAATAGACAAGACACAAGTTGGGGTTTGGTGTTTTGTTGTACATTTTGAAGAAAAGTCTTCGATGGTTTGATGGATGAATATGTTTCTCATTCTTCAATTCCGAGTCCTGTTATTTCAATGAAGCTTCTTTTATTTTGTTTTTTGTAAAAATAACTTAGGATAAAGAAAACAATATTAAAAAAATATATACTGTATAAAAGACAAATTTGGTGTACGAAAAAAAAACAAAGCTGAATTAGATTTGGACCTTTGATATTTCATTATCTTATAAGTCGTTGCCAATTTTAAGATTTTGTCTCAGTTGATAAAAATCATTCATATTTTTTTTTCAAAAGTAATAGTAATAATAATTCTTATTATTCCTAGGATATATGAAAATTACGGTTTTTTTTTAAATTATAAATCTCGTCGTAATTGTGCATGGGACAAAAGAGATTGATACACGTTTTGCAAGGACTAGTTTGGCAACAAGATGAGCAAGAGTTTTTATAGAAGAATTAATAATCTCAAGGTACTAGTAATATATTACATGGAGTATTTTACATTACTAATTAATATACTTTGTCAAGGTTTTGAATAAAGATTACATGAATATAAATTGTTGTGTAGTGTTTTAAGTGGGTACAACATTATTTAAACGTAATGTTTTTGTACCCTTTTTTACCATTAGGATACTTTCACGTCATGCATTTTCTCTTTAGCTATATATTGCCAAATTCATTTCAGATATTAGTTTAGATTCTTATCTGGAGAATTGAATTCTCCCAACCAAAACAAAAAAAAATGCACTGGCCGACGTCTAGGTAGACGTAGAAGTAGAGGACTATACTATACGATTTCAAAATTTGGAAATTTGTATTTGTCAAATTGATCGTGCGGCCATGTTTAATACTGAAGGAGTTGACCCGGGCCGTGACATCGAATGTTTAAGAAGCAAAAATTCTTTTGTTTGTTTGAATATTGACACTGTTTCTAATCAAAACATTCGATCGGAGATTCTTTGTTGATAATCCGATACTGGGTCGAACGTTGTATTTGTCACGTCGTAGTAATTAATATAGATTCGATAAAAACAGTATCAATGTTATATAATCATAAACCGATAAACGACGTCACTTCATATGGAAATATGTGTACCACCATGTTTTCGTACTGTATAAAACTTTTTCATTAGACACTAAACTAAACTTTTACGGGGTCAACCAATGGAAAGTGAATCTAGTAGTATTTCAAAAGTAACCCATATACAGTATATATATGTAATTATATAATCCATTTAGATGAATGTTGTTCTGTCTAGTATCATTTTTGGCTATTATTAAGCTGTTCCTTTGTTACAAAAAGTAGAATATTACTGACGTATTTAGAAAAGGGTGACAATGAGTGAAAGATGGATTTTCGAAAAGATGAAAATGCCAAAAGCTATATGTATGATATGATATTTGGATTACAAAAATGTCCATATGTTATTTGAATAATCAAGAAACTAGCTAATTTGTACTGTTTAGGTCTCGTATAGAAGTGATGAAGGAGGCACCAACTAAGATCAATTTTAAATGTTAGTTAACTTGTATATGTATAAATTATAATTATTGCGTGAGAAGGAGACGAACAACATATCGAATCACTATCTAGCTAGTAACATTTGTTTATAATATGGCGATGATACAAATTGGCGGTATCAGACAAACTCAAAAGGGTTAATATAATCAGACCGTTTTGTTTCCTTTCTAATAATAATTAAAATACAGAAACAAGTAACAACAAAGGACACTGAATATTAAAATATCGGATAAGTGCCTCAAGATCTCACTTAGAATTTGTCTCATTCTTTAACTATATAATTCATAGAGTCAGATCCAGAGTACTTGCCTGACGACAACCACTCTTAACCGTCCGATCCTCTTCATCATCTGTATTGATCAGTCGGCTCTTTTTCAATGCAGACGACCCCGGACATAACGACAAGGACAACGTTTGATCCGTTGTTGTTGCTGCTGATTCTGTCTCTTCCGAAACTGTCTTCTCGGGTTGTGTTATCTTAAGAGAGAGATTGAGATCAAGATCAATGCTCGTACTTGCGTTTCTTTTTCCCGTTGTCTTGTTACAATAAGCATGCATATTAATTCTCTCTTCAACGCCGATCTGGAACTTTTCTAACGTTCTGGATGAGTGTCCTTGAATGCCGACTGAATTGGTCCGTTCTTGATGATCGTGTCTTAGTTTTGGTAAGTGATTAGAGACTGAAGAAGAGTGGATGTTTTGAAAAGACCTGTTGTTAGTCCAATACTCACTACCACGTATATTATTGGTAACGGATGAGCTGCGGATTAAACCGGGTCTAATTTGGTCTATCAAACTCCGGTTTGTTTCGTGAGAGCTAGAACTCCACAACGAAGCATTTGGAAATTTACTTCCATATCTACAATATACAAAAATGAATTAGGAGTATAAGTTTAGTTTCAAAGTAAAGATATCGATCAAATGAAAGAACACATAAAATCTAAATTTACTAACTAATTTTAACCTGAATGGAGAATCACTATTATGATTATAGCCTCGGAACATCGGTAGCTGACTTAGTTTATAGATATTTCGATCTGTGGAAGTGTCAAATAGATGTTTGTGATCAGATATGGCTGCCAAGAAATCAGACCCTACTTTATTGACATATATAGAAGCTTGATAATTAATTAATACAAATAGAAATAATCAATACCTTGACCGTGATCATCTATCTTCTTGCTTCTGTACATCTAAAATTCCACAATACAAAAGTTAGAGAAACTTTTGTCTAATATATGGGTGTATGTGTAGATCAAGTACCTGTAGATGGCTCTTGACATGAGCAATACTAAGCCCTTTGATGTTCATCATCTGACGAACCAACTTTGGTGTTGCTCCTATACATAGTCAAGCAAACGATGATAATATATAAAGAAACAAGAACCAAAAAGGTACGTACATAAAATTTTGACCAAAAGTAAAACCAAGAATAACCAAGGAATTGCTTGATTAAGCTTCATATATGTGAGTGAATTGTAGAAAAATAGTAGTTAGGGACGTACTTTCTTGACCTCCAAGCCTCTCCACCGCGCGAACAAAACGAAGATGAAGATCAGGAGTCCATCGGAGCCGAGGGACTTTAGATCTCACATAAGGCCTAACCTTAGTCTTCTTATCGCTCTCTTCTACTGTACTATTGCTGGAAGCCTTACTCTCTTGGCCTTCTCCTTCGTCCTCCTCTTCTTCTCTATCAGTTTTCTCACCTCCCTCCATACTTGAGATCATTTTTTTCTTATTTATATGATTTCAAAAACAAAATAGAAAGTATGTGGTAAAGAGAGATATAGATCGGAGGTTAATTATAGGCTTAGCTAGATACTGATTTTGGAAGAAAAGTCCTTCGGCTTGACATGAAAGACATAAAAGACAAGATGAATACTGCGCCTTCTTAGTTCAAAGCATGGAGAGTTTGGTCTGTGTCGATGAGAAACCCTAGATCAAGATACACTTCGTTCAGATTCTCTATCTCTCTCTCTCTCTTCCCGGGGCAAGTAGACAAACCCCTCACCTAAATCTTGTTGCAGATGTTAAAAAGTGTTTCTTTTCTGTTCACAGCTAATTCGTTTTGGCTTTTTTCTTCTATAGACAGCTCTATATATATAAGTAGACGTTGTATTTTTTAATTTATGTATGCATATTAATATTATGCATGCAGGGACAAAACTATTACTTTAAAAGATATAAATTTATAATTTTAATTATATACTATTATAACATACCAAAAAAATAATTACAAGTAACACTTTCTTTAGTTATACAAAATAAAACGATTGGTATGATAAGAATTATGCTTAATCTATAGCCTATTATTATTAGTAGTCTTCGATTGCTTTGACTCGTCAAGCAAACATTTCGAATACAAAGATCGATATATAAAAAAAAATTAATGTATTGGGACCAACAGTCTATGAATGACATTAGCATAATTAACCCTTGTAAGAAAAATACATTAATAGTGGTATAATTATTTGAGTGTAGAAACAAACAAAACACGAAAAATTAATTTTAAATTTTGATACTGTGATGCAGTTTCCAGAAAATATAATTTTAATACCTCAGAGTAGTTTTGTCGGAATTAGGATTTGAACTTTTAAGAACTTGAATAATTAAAGACTTTGTCAATTAATGTCCCAAGGTCATTGATGATCGAGATCATAGTCTTTTTCTTCTTATGACCTTCGATTTCAAATTAAATTTCCTTTAATTAATCTTCTGCTATATTCTTTTCGATTGTAGAAAGTAAAATTGGTTGATGAGATATGATGAGGTTTAGGGTTTTGGCTTGGGACTTAAATGCTAAAGGCAAAAAAGAAAGAGCGAGAGTGGTAGATAGACGAATAAATTACGATTGCAAGGCGTGTGACTGCTCAGCTGTCTCTGATGTAGACTCCATCACACACATCTTTTTTTTTTTTTCGACGAATCACGGGGCATTGCTCCTCTCTCTCTCTCACCCCAAAATTATATAGATCTCTAAGTGTTTTTGTGAATTCGTATCAGAGAATTAATTTATGTTTTAAAGTGGTCCTTTGCTTTGTTTACGATACACATCCGACCCCGTGAACCGATGAATAGCGTTGTTAGTTGAGCCGTTTCTTAAAACTAGGTCTGGGCAAAATATCCGGATCTGAACCCGATCCGAAAAACCCGATCCGAATCCGTATCCGAAATTATAAAATATCTGAATGGGTTCTAAATCTCTAAATTCGAAAACCGAACCCAATCCGAACCGAAATCCGAACGGATATCCGAATATACCCATATTATCAATATATAGTAGTAATATTTATAATTTTAATAATATAAGTGTTCAAAATATTCATATTTGTAGATATTTTTGATAATTTGAAGTATTTAAACTGTTTATTAGTAAATTTGGGTAAAAAAATACTCTAAATTTTCAGATATATTACGTATTATTGAATAATTTAAACTAAATTAGATACTAAAATTTTGAGTTTTGTGAATTTTGGGTAATCCGAATCCAAACCCGAAATACCCGAACCGAACCCGATCCAAACCCGAAGTCTAGAAATACCCGAACGGGTCCTATACCTCTAAATCCGAAAACCCAAAAATTCGAAATAACCGATCCGAACCCGAACGGGTACCCGAATGTCGAGGCCTATTTAAAACATCGTTCCTCCAAAAAAATCCCCTATATAATAAAACGGAAGTACACAACATTTTTTTTGTAGACTATATAATTTTTATAAATTGGTTACAAAATAGATTATACGTTAAATATATGTTGGTTACAAAAAAAAAGTTATAGATTAATTGGTCAATATGTGGGCTATATGAATACACTTAAAAATAACCTAAATGAATCTTCTTAAAGAGAATATTCCAATGATTTATACAATTTCTTAAATAAAATCTTTAGTATTATATGTATTGTTACAAAATATATACTGTTAGGCATAAAAATATATTCATAGGCGTGTAAAAATAACAAAATCTTGGCAATTTAGCACACTTAATCGTGATTTCCGAAATCTTGTTGTGCAACTGAAAACAAAATCTTACCTAAGCACGAGTCATATTAAAAAACTTTTACCAAACATGTTCAAAAAATAAAATAAAAACAAACATCAAACATAATCATTTCTCATAAATAAAATTACAAAATTAACAATACAAAACTTACAAAATATGTATTTTTTTCAAGTCATTATATTTAACATATGATTTTATTGCATAATGTTTTATCCAAAAAACTTTTAAAAATAATCATATAAATTATATTTTATTCTAAAATTATAATATAAATAAAAGAAATTTCAATCTGTGCTCTAACACGGGTCCTAATCTAGTATGTAATAAAAATATAGTTAGAAAAGTTTGAAACAGCATACTCAAGGTGCTACGGTTTGATTTTACTTGCAAAGAAATTAACACTTTTTTATTATTGTTGTTTAAACCAAATTGTAGTGGTCCACGAAGTGAAAAGAGTCATTCAATGGGTAATTAGAAGACGAATATTTGAGTCTTTTAATAATTTACAATTTCAACCATGGTCATAAGTCCATTCAGATACTTTAAATATGTAACATATGCATCAATAAAAAAATTCTTCAGCATAATTCACTATGAACTTCATTCTTGAACCCTCCGGTAGTACCAAAAAAAAAAAAAAAGATAAATCATGTTATAAATGTTTTAATATATACGATAGGCATATATATGAATGTGATTTTTTATAAGCTAAAGAAAAAAAGAATTGTCGAGGAGAGGAAATTGTAAGCTTTGATGATATGAAGTTGGAAAAAGAAGAACTTTGTCATTCCCCCCACGTGTAGAGAGGCTTCCAATCGATCGATCCTTCACAAGCTTCTCGTCGCCACTCCTTTGTTTTTTTTTCTTTACACTTGTTTGTCTCCTCCGTCTGCATCTACACGTCCACATTTATGTGTACATATCCATATGTATATGTTTTGTATTTGCAATTGCAGCCGCATGCACTTCTAAAGTACTAGATAAGCTTCAATTCTGGGCAAATGTGAGAATGAATTATATATATTGGGCAAAATATAATGAAATATATATATATATATATCATCATTCTCGAGTTACAAAGCATTGGCATTACATTCTTGAAAAAGAGGAGGGACATGTTGGATATGCGCTTCACCCCCAACTTTCAAGGAGGCCCAAACAAAAGATTCTCAAGAAATATAGGGCCTAAAGTTATGGATTTGACCTATTTAACCGCACGGGCAAAATCATCATTTGCTGAAGAGATAGAGGGGACCCTAGGTTAATGGCCCATTATAAATACTAGATGTCATTGTTAGAGAGGGGATCAAAAAATCTTGGCAATCAGAGAGAAAAGAGCAATTATTATCGTATAAACTGCGCTTAGATCTTTGATTGTATTTTCCGTAAACTCTCACCTTAAATTCTACGTTAATAAAAGGACCAGCTCCGATTTATCCCCATTAATATTCGTATTATTTATATTGTCGATTTCATACATCAATAAAAGTCATGGATCTGACCCATTTGGCCGCAGGGGCAAAATTGTCAGTTGCGGAAAAGACAGAGGGGACCCTAGGTGAAACGACCTGACCCATTTTTTTTAATAATAAATAATAAATAATAATAATAACAATAATAAACTACAACTAGTGGTCTCATACCCACTAGCCACATAACCACAAGCACAACCAACAGCGGAAATAACAGATACCAATAACCAAACAATAATCCAATAACTAATAACCAATAATCAAATATAACAATACTCCAATATCAAACAACAGGAAACAAGGAACCAACAACCTAGCAAGTTCTAAAGACCCAACTCTAGCAACCTAGCAATGCCATACAACATCCAATCGAGTCCCTAGAACATCCTCCTCTTCATTGCCTTGATTCCACGATCACACTTTGCCTTTACCTGCTTCACAAACACAAATTGTAATGCATGAGTATTTTAAAAACACTTAGTAAGGCAATCCTCCCATCTACTGGGCTACACACAAGCAATAGAGATACTCTAACCATCAAGCAACAATCAACAAAACAAACCAGGCTCTGCATCGACCGACACAAGGCTTGCATCGACCGACACCAACAGGGACAAGCATCGACCGACACAAGGTATGCATCGGTCGACACAAGGTTCACTTACATCGACCGATGCTTCCACTTGCATCGATCGACGCATGCTTGACAAAATGCGGAAACCCTAGTTGCATCGACCGACGCCTCCACATGGCATCGACCGATGATCCTAGGTCAAGCCGCGTCGTCCTTGCACTGCATCGACCGACGCACATAATGTATCGACCGACGCACATGCCGAGCATCGTTTTTCCCCGAAACTTCTCGCTGGATCTCCGTTCCTGCAAACACAAGAATCAATCCCAAGCCACAAGAAAGCTTCCTAACGCCTCATACAACATTCTAACAAGCCTAACAACACATAAACAAACAAATCAGAGAATCTCCAGCTTAGATAAGCCATGGTCATGCACTTACCTTTGCCAAGAAGTTTCTGAACCTTAAACAATCACGAACACGCTCCTAGGAAGCTCCTACAAAGATCCCAGCTACAGATCTCTACAGAAAACGCCTCCAAACACCAGAAATCACCAAAAACGCTCAAGAACACTCAATAACACTTTTTCTCCCTTCTTTTCTCTCAAAACGGCTGAACTCGTCGAATGAGACAAAAACACGACTTAAGGGTTTTCCCTAACCCAAAACGCAACGTTTAACTTAAACTCGTCCGCAGAAAACAACCTTGCATCGACCGATGCACATAGTGCATCGACCGATGAAATCCCTAAACCGGGATTTCGGTTCGCGGATGTTACAATTCTCCCCTACCAATTTAGATTCGTCCTCGAATCTCGAACAATACTCAGCCAAGGACTCCCGTGCTACCGTCTCCACGGCCCGCACTCCTCCGACTGATCTACAGAAGGTCACCTCTAGGTGATAGACTCACGCTCCAAGCATTATTTTCTCTCGACTTTTGGACTTTCCTTTACTCATAGGCCTAAACCTTGAGGTTTTATTGGCTCCTCATCAGACCTAAGTCTGCATGCCATAATGTTGGCTCCTCATCGGGCCTAAGCCCGCATGCCATACTGTATAAGGAAAAATCCAATACTCGTCTCTCGGGTCGTCACCCTATAGCGCGCCTCCAGATCGTCATCTGAAGTCGATATACCAACCATACTCCCAAGTCACAAAGTCTCCGAATATGGCAGTACTAGGAGAACCAAAGTCCCCCCAAGAGTCGCGAGCAAACAATTCTGAACACGTCTGAGTCCTATCCCTATCCAGGTTTCATTCCCGTGGCTCGCGTAAGACATCTCAATGTCCTACCAACCACATATCCCCTCACTGGAATACCTCATGACCACACATGGATCATCTCACTGCCACAAGGGCCGCCACAAAGACCAAACAAATGTCCTAAACAGGACCGCCAAACAAATGTCCTAAACAGGACCACCACCAAGGCCAAACAAATGTCGTAAACAGGACCGTCACAAAGACCATCTGTCCTGAAGGACCGCCTAAACAAGCACTCTGGCTAAACAGCCCGCCACAAAAGCCACACATCTGGCTAAACAGCCCGCCACAAAGGCCATACATCTGGCTAAACAGCCCGCCACAAAGGCCACACATCTGGCTAAACAGCCCGCACAAAGGCCACACATTTATATGCTCAAATTAATCCCTAGAGCTACTCTCTCAAATTAAGAGGTCACTGTAATACTTAGGGGTCGAATTCCACAAGGACTCTAGACTACACAATAAATTATAGAGTTTTGTTATTACGCTAAATAAATAAAGAGAAAAGCAAGGCAAAATATTAAATGAAAGTGTTGTAAATTCTGAGGATCCAAAAGCTAGGCCTAGGGAATTTCTCAGGAAATTATGAAATATTAAATCAATCAATAAACTAGGATTCAAGCAATTAAGATCAGATCTAGAACTCTAAACTCTTTTGTAAAATAAATCAGTTCTCACTGCAAATATTATCTAAATTTAAAACCAGAAAATCCAAATCTCTTTGTAAAATTCAACGTAAAAAATCAGCTTTAAAAACAGGTTTAGATTGTTCAGAAAATTATTAAACCAAATCTCTTTGCAAGAAATATTTTGCTCATCAAAAGGTTTTATCAGGAAAATCAATTATATTCTCATATCAATTTATTTTTCTAGGTTATTAATTCTAGATGACCAATCAAGGATTAATAATGAAGAACTAGAAAGATAATGAATCCTAAATAAATAGATCTAATAAATCATAAAATCCCTGTGAAAAACCCTAAACCTAACAAGCAAACTACTCAGACATGTTTAATGAAGAACAACACATAATTCTGAATAATAAGCAATTGAAATTAAAAGAGTAAAAGGGAGTTCAAGAATTCTTCTCTCAAAGCAGATCTCTCTCTCCAAAGCTCTCAAAATCTCACAGGGTTGCAGGATAAATAAAACTTGCTAGAAAATAACTTAAGGGTTTTAAAAACCTAAAAATACTATTTATATGTCCTAAAACCCGTCAGGGACTTATGTTGCAAATATGAAAAACTTTGGGCAGAATTGTAAAACTTCCAATTTTGGACACTTGTGTCGATTTGCCTTGGTGTCGATCGATGCTCCTTTGGTGTCGATCGATGCTGGTCACATGATCAGACTCCAAATTGATTTCTTCCGATTAAATGCTCCAAAATGATCCAAATTGCTCCATTTCGCTCCATCCGTGCTAAAATCCTAGAAAACCTGTAAAGACTCAAAAACATCCTAGAAAACAAATCAAAATACTCTAAAGGACTCCTTATATCATGGTTAAAAACCACAAAAACCATTATATATCAACTCCCCGAGACTTAGCGTTTGCTTGCCCTCAAGCAAAACATAAGCTTAGACCTGTGAAAGAGGTTTGAAAACTGGGAACTCACTCAATTGCATGATGATTCTTATTCGCACTCTTCATTTACCTGACTCAAGAACTTACTTCTTATACTTAACCATGATAAGCATCAACATTCCTTACTCAAATCCCACAATCCTTTGGAATCTCTGAAATCTCCATTGTCATTTCATTACATAAATTAAAGCAAGTACAAGTGAGTTCTTACCTTTGTGTATCAATCAGTGGCATATGGACTCTCTTCAAGCCAAGACATTCTTCATACATCTCTTTTCCTCTCCTTTTTCTCACTTCAAAGGAGTTGATTTCTCCCAAATTTTGTTCTTTTTTTTTTTTTTAAGCAAAAGTGTAAGCGAATACCGGGGTCATCGGTAATTTACCTACCCCTTGCTTCCAAGCTTTGTGTGATCATTTGACTCAATTGTAGAATAATGAGGTCACAGGTAATTCACCTACCTCTCTAAACTGATCAAAATCATCTCATCTTTTATTCTTTTTTTTTCTGATCTTTCTTTTTAAAGTACCGAAGGAAAGAGAGAGGGGAGACATACTTTGAAAAATTGCACTGTCTTGTATGGCCTGAAGAAGAAGTCTAGTCCACTGATTTCCAACCCGAAAGTAAGAGATTAAGTCCGGTTAAAATCCTGATAAAAGTTGAGACAACGTTAGATCAACCAGATATCCATTGAAAAGGGCTTTCGGGATTGTTGATACAGCTCATAGTCTTTCTAAGCTTCAGTTCTGAGATCAAGCATTAACAAATAATCATTAGAGTGTTAGCCAAATAAAAGAAATCATTAATCAAGATCATAATTCTCAAAGACAAAGAAAGTTTTTGAAAAATTTGACTCAAACTTTATGGTTTTGACTGACACAACTGAAACTCAAAAACAAAAACGTAGTTAGTAAATACCCTCCCCCAGACTTAAACAACACTGTCCCCAGTGTTATCAAGTAAGAGGAAAGCAAAAAGAAACAAAAACGTTTTAAAAATTGTACTGGAAAGATGAACTGTTCTCGGGTTACCCAGCGGTGTCGACCGACACCATATCAGTGTCGATCGACACTCATCACGAATGGTGGTTTGTTGGCCGAAACTCCTTGTTAGTTGCAGATAGTTGTGTTGATGGATCAATCCTTGGATGATTATTCTAGAAGTGGGTTGCCTCCCACTAAGCGCTTGTTTTCAGTCATTTAGCTTGACTGTGTTGAAGCTAAGGCACCGGGTGGAGTGGAACATGGCAATGCATGCTTCCGAGAAAATGTCCTCTTCATCCAAGGTGGTGTATAAGCTTGAGGTGCATGAAGTTTGCCAAGGATGTGAGGAACAGGACCAGGGCGGGATTTAGGGCCGGGTTTGGTTCTTTTATGTCCTGTAAAATCATCAACAGAAGAAACAAGCGCTCTACGATAATCTCGTGGCTTGGTTAACTGCAAAACAGTTTTTGTACCTTTGAAAGTCTTATTGATGATTTGAGAGGGTTTGGGTGAAGAAGATGCATATCTTTGCCTTACCTGAGGGCTCTGGAGTGTGGAGTGGTGAGGTTTCTACTTGGGAACAGCTTTCTGACTTGAAGCATCAGTTGTGGACAAGTTCAGTTTTGGATGTGGAGGGGTGTCGATCAATGCTCCTTTGGTGTCGGTCGACACTGAGCCTGTTGCTCGAATATTAGAAACTTCTTCAACAGAAAAAGTTTGTCCATCAATAGTAGGAGCTCTCCTCAGCTTATGCATCTCAAAGTTCATACTTAAACCATCCACATTCAATGTTATGTGTCCCTTCTGCACATCAATGACGGTACCAGCTGTAGCCAAGAAAGATCTTCCTAAGATGAGAGGGTCGTTAGGCTCTTTATCATACTTCAGCACCACAAAGTCAGTGGGAATCATGAAATTTCCAACCTTAATTAGAATATCCTCTAAAACACCTTCAGGAATTCTTCGGGATCGATCAGCTAAGATAAGAGATATCTGAGTCGGCTTAAAATCTGTCATCCCAAGTCTTAGAGCAACAGAATGTGGCATCAAGTTGATGCTAGAGCCAAGATCACAAAGTGAGTGAGCAAACCTTCCTGTGGAGATAGAGCAATCAAGTACGAAGCTTCCAGGATCTGGTAACTTCTTTGCAATCCTACTCTCGATCATTGCACTCACTTTCTCAGAGACAACTACCTCTTTCTTCTTATCTTTCTTCCTCTGTGGAGGCTGTTCAGCAGAATTGCACTGACATCTTTTGTAAGTAGTGCTCCTTCCTCAGGGCTCAAACCATTGGATACCATTCTCTTCACATACCGCTTAAGTGGTGGTGAAAGCTTAACTGCATCAATCAAAGGCATCTCTATCATCACCATGTCCATCATTGCCTTGCATCTAGCTTCCTCCATCTCCTGTTTAGATCTTCTTGGCTTAGGAAAAGGAATCTTCGGTTGGTACTCCTTTCAGCAGCTGCTGGAACCTGAGATTTTGCAGTTTCGGGTTCTGTCTGAGAGGGGTGTCGACCGACACCCTGGTGGTGTCAATCGACACCATCATCTGACTTTGAATTTTCTGACTCGGGTTTGGCCGATTGCTCTCCTTTTTCTGCAGAAACAATTGCAAGCATGTTTGGGGTTTGTCTCCGTTCTTCCAGGAAGAAAACCCTCTTGTCTCTTCACAGACCCAACAGTCTGCGCAACCTGATTCTCTAGCTTCTTAACATGGACATTCAATGCGTCAATTCTTCCAGTAAGCTCTGTGTAAACATTGTCAATCTTCCCATTGAATGTCACAGTCAAATTCTTCTGACCTTGCAAAATTTGCTCTAGCATAGCTTCCATCTTACTCTCAGAAGAAGTCTGTGGAGGAGGAGATTGATAAGATGAGTTCCCATAGGTTCTAGTATAACCATTGTTCTGTTGCTGCTTCTGGTAATCCGGTTTGGGAGTATAGCCTGAAAAGTTCCCACTGTAAGATCTGTTACCTTGTTGATTACCGAATCTCTGACCCTGATTTCCATAAACAAAGTTGACATCTGCTTCTTCATTCCCTGTCTCAGGTGGTGGCTCAAATGTCTCAACTTCAGCAGCAAAGTGAACTGATTTCTTACCCACAAGAAGATTATGTACTGAATCTAGCTTAGCTCCTCCTATCGGCATAACTCCTCTGTCGATCTTGAGCTTCCTTCATGTTCAGCTTGAGAACCCGAATCTTCTCCGAGGTCTCCTGAACAAAATCTTCCCTGTACATGCTCCTCTCCCCCACCTGAGTCCAGCATAACGATGTACGACACGGCCTCCCATACAAAGCCTCATAAGGATCCATGCCAATACTCGCCTGGTAATTGTTGTTATAAGCAAACTCTACCAAGCTCAAATGATCTGCCCAATGGCCACCCCAATCCAATACACACATCCTTAGCAAATCCTCGAATGTCTGGATCGTCCTCTCTGACTGTCCATCTGTCTGGGGATGATAAGCTGTACTCATATGCACCTCAGTGCCCATCTCTGCCTGAAATGCCCTCGAGAACACCAAAGTGAACTTGGAATCCCTATCAGAAACAATGCTCGCTGGCACCCATGCAACATGACTATCTCCTTTACATACTTCTTAGCCAAGACCGCTGCTCCATCAGTTTTCTTAATGGCCAGAAAATGTGCCGACTTAGTCAACCGGTCCACAATGACCCAAATAGCATCAAACGTCCTGGACACTGGCAACCGAACCACGAAGTTCATAGTAATCATGTCCCACTTCCACTCTGGAATCGGAAGACTCTTCAGCAAACCACCTGGTACCTGATGCTCAGCCTTCACTAGCAGACACACATCGCACCTCGCAACCCAACTAGCCACGTCCTTCTTCATCCTAACCCAGTGATAGTACCTCTTGAGATCTCGGTACATCTTAGTCGCTCCTGGATGAATAGAGAACATGCTAGCATTAGCCTCTCTCAGAATCTCCTACCTCAACTCCTCATCCTTGGGCACACAGATCCGCCCATTCACTAGCCCCAAATCTTTCTCCTGTGCCAACCGCACTCTGCTCAACAGATCTGCTCTATCAACTGCAACCAAACCAACAGCTCCTGAGAAACCGCACACAAGCTCAACGCATTGATCTCCCTTACCAGAGACTCCATATCCTGCTCTTGAGCCAAAGCCGCCAACTTCCGACTCAAGGCATCTGCAACCAAGTTAGCCTTACCAGGATGGTAGGCTATCTCCAGATCATAATCTGCCACCAGCTCCATTCACCGCCTCTGCCTCAAATTCAGTTCGGGCTGAGTGAATATATACTTCAGGCTCTTATGATCTCTAAATACTTGTACCTTTGCACCATAAAGATAAGATCTCCAAATCTTCATGGCAAAAACTACAGCACCCATCTCTAAGTCATGAGTAGGATAGTTATCCTCATGCTTCCGCAACTGCCGCGAAGCATAGGCAATCACCTTCCCATGTTGCATCAACAGACACCCCAAACCAACTTTGGATGCATCTGTATACACCACATAGGGTTCCCCCTGCTCAAGCAAAGCCAACACCGGAGCAGTAGTCAACATCTCCTTCAGGCTTGCAAAGCCCTCCTCGCACTCCTGTGACCAGACAAAAGGAACATCCTTCCCTGTCAACTTAGTCATAGGGCGTGCTATGCTCGCAAACCCCTATACAAACCTCCTGTAGTAACCCTGCCAAACCAAGGAAACTCCTGATCTCTGTGGCATTCTGCGGTCGAGGCCAATCCCTGATAGCCTGAATCTTCTTCGAATCTACAGAAACCCCATCTGCAGACACAATGTGACCCAGAAAACCCATCTCCCGCTGCCAACAACTACACTTGCTCAGCTTAGCAAACAACTTCTGCTCACGCAGCTTCTCCAGAACTGCTCTCAAATGCATTGCATGCTCCTCAGGACTCTTAGAGTAAACCAGGATATCGTTGATGAAAATGATGACAGACACGTCCAGAAACTCCTGAAACAAGTTGTTCATCAATCTCATAAACGCTTATGGCGCGTTAGTCGACCCAAAAGACATTACCATGAACTCATAAACCCCTTACCTCGTCCTTCTACTTGACGAACAACACCGACGCTCCCCACGGTGAAATAATAAGACGAATGAATCCCCTACTCAATAAATCCTCTGGTTACTTCCTCAGCTCTACTAGACTAATAATCAAGTATGCCGACATCGACTCACCACCACCCAAATATCAACATTTCTTGTCCATACAAGAACCTCTAGTAACTTGTCTCTTAGGGAAAACTTTCACAAGGTAACTTAATCCAAAATTAGCTTTCCGCTTAGCAATTCTCCACAGCAAATCATCAATACGAGCGTAATAAAACAAATAAGTACCATACGTTCGCATATTCCGATTCGCCGTATCAAATGCTTTACAGGCCGCTAACTCAACCCACTTGACTTATTTTCACCAGCAAGCTTACCGAAACCTTGAATCTAGCAACCCTGTCCATCTCCAAAGAACTTTATTCGGCATCGTCGCAACGATTAGTTTATCCTGCCATGAAGACTTCTCGTGAACTTATGTATCTGGCAAACATGCCTTTCCCGGTTCAAACCTGCTGCAACTCCCCTTCCCGGGACTCCAGCACCACCGGCCTCACAATCCTGGCGCAATAGCTAAACATTCATAGCTGCTCTGGTCATAAAACCCTGACCCATTGGTCACACATCCAAGCCCTGAGATTAAACCACCGTCAATCTCTCGAGGTCTACATTCAGTCGTTATGTTTATACTCACGTCCTAGGCATTGCTTGCTCCCAACTTCCCACTCTTAGGTTGCAACCTTCGAGCCATACCGATCTCACTCTCAAACCACTGTCTTCGAGTTATACCGTCTCACTCTTGGACCACAATCCTCAAGATCTCGGTATCAGGGGAACTACTCATCCCCTCAGAAGAACATCATCCCCTCTGCCACTCTCGGAGCCCACAGCCCCTCAAGCTATCGGTATTCTGGGAAAAACACCGTCCCCTCAGGAGTACAATCCTTAAAGACTATAAACATCTTTCGACCAAAGGTAACATTACAATGTTACACCTACCCACTCAACTTCTAATATCCAACTGGATTACCCACCAAACAGAGAAATATCTGCTCCAACTACATATGTCCATCTATCCGCCTCGCTGGCCTCAGGACCCGCCCGAACACGACCACGACAACGCCCATGTCCAGGACCAACAACTCAAAACACCTTTAACCACTGCACTTTCAAGAACAGAGGCTAACAAGCAATCTTAACACAAAAACATATACTTACCGTGGAATCACACTGTAGGCTCGAAGAGGATGTTCTAGGACTCCATGCCACACACAATTGACTAACCCACATAATCAATCAAGACATGCAATCCCAAACATCACAACAGAAACCTAGTGAACCCAAACCTAGAACCATAAGGGCTTTGATACCAAGCACAACCAACATCGGAAATAACAGATACCAATATCCAAACAATAATCCAATAACTAATAACCAATAATCAAATCTAACAATACTCCAATATCAAACAATAGGAAACAAGGAACCATCAACCTAGCAAGTTCTAAAGACCCAACTCTAGCAACCTAGCAATGCCAGACAACATCCAATCGAGTCCCTAGAACATCCTCCTCTTCATTGCCTTGATTCCACGATCACACTTTGCCTTTACCTTTGCCAAGAAGTTTCTGAACCTTAAACAATCAAGAACACGCTCCTAGGAAGCTCCTACAACGATCCCAGCTACAGATCTCTACAGGAAACGCCTCCAAACACCAGAAATCACCAAGAACGCTCAAGAACACTCATGAACACTTTTTCTCCCTTCTTTTCTCTCAAAAACGGCTGAACTCGTCAAATGAGACAAAAACACGACTTAAGGGTTTTCCCTAACCCAAAACGCAACGTTTAACTTAAACTCGTCCGCAGAAAACACCTTGCATCGACCGATGCATATAGTGCATTGACCGATGCATCCCTAGACCGGGATTTTGGTTCGCGGATGTTACATTTATAAATATTGAATCACCACAAATCAGTTATATCTTGTATTATTGGTAATTATACTATAGTTTTAAAGAATTATTTTAATTGATTATATGCTTTTTTTTCCTTCTATAATTCTTGGAAAACAACAAGAATTTAGGTTACAAGAATTGGTAAAGAAGAGATCAATCAAACAAAACCTAAATTAACAACAACAAAAAGGAAACAATAGAAAAAAAAAACCCTATCATCTCCTATATTTCATCATCTTTGGAACTAAATATAATTAAATATGTTTATCTATTTTCATTATATATATTGTAAGTTTTAGTTCCTTATGTAATATTGCATGAATTTTTTTTTTTGATAACTGTTAATTATATTACCAAAATGGAACTTGAGGTTTACAAGAGTTTATATCAGAAGCTACAACCCAAAAAAAAAAAGCCATAGCGGACATTAGTACAAATTCGAGAGAGAAAGGAGCTAAAAGCAGAGTGGCAGAGCTAAATATTCTGGGATTTCAGCCATTAATATGGGTAAGCCAATTAGCCAAGAGACCTCTTCCTTGTTTACTGTATTGGTGAGCAAGGAGAATGTCTCTGATGGATCTGTCCAACGCACGGAAGATAGTGTCAGGGGAGGATAAAGGTCCTTCATAAAGTCGAGAATTCCGTTCTTGCTAAATTGAATAGATGGTAGCCTGAGTAACAATCTTCTTCAGCGTTGAGCGGAGGTCTTTTGTGATATCTAGGAGCCAATATACCAGAGTCTGCCAAGAGGAGAAAATGAGAGAGGGAAGGCCCAATCGAGAAAGAACCTGACTCCAAAGTTGTACTGCAAAATTGCAGTGAAGGACTAGATGATCTCTTTTCTCTTCACCATCTGAACAGAGGACGCAAGCAGTGTCTGCAGTCACTCCCCAGGCGTAAAGCCTAGATTTCACAGGCAACCGATTAAGATTCGCAACCCAAAAAGTAAAAGAGTGTTTAGGGATACCACGCTGGAACCAGATAGCACTATGCCAACGTTTGGTTGTAGATGAGTTTAGTACTGAAGAAAATTTTCCTTGCAGCATCTTGACCCCAAGAAAAAACATCTGGTCCTTTAAATTTGGTAGGTGGGTCCAGCAAACTGAGAGTGTTTCGGACTGTGAGCAGTAGAGGGTTACGGGACCTGCATGAAGGAAGTCTCCAACCATGCGGTCCAGCTCCCTGCGCCACCTTAGCATCCCGAGGAATGCCCATTAACCGTGGACCATCAGGACCAAGGAAGCCAATTAATGGACCCAAGACGCACCAATTATCATACCAAAAATTCGCAGTTTGGCCGTCTCCTATGGAATTCGCCAAGAGAGATTTCACCAACGGTATCAGAGCATGAAGGTAACGCCACATCCAGGAGGAGCCTTGATTTGTCTAAAGTAAACATTAAGTTTTATATATATGATAATAACTTACCGCCGAGCCAGAGAAACCATAATAGAAGAAAATTTTTGTGTTGTGAATAAGATAAAATGCCATATGAGATGATATAGATATTTCAATAAAACCATAATAATAGAAGAAAATTTACATGTTGGCCGGGGTATTCGAGCGTGTTGAGGTGAATGCTATCCGTTCCATTTATTTGCCTTAAAATTGGTACTGTTCCTTTTGGACAACTTTGATCATTTATTTTATTCTTTTGAGTTTCATTTGAGATGAAATGTTCCTAGTACAAAACACCAGAATATCAACATTAAGTTGAAAAAAAAAAGAATCACAACATTAAATTATTCTTTATCACATTAAAACCACCATACCGAAATTTTGTCTGGTGATACGAAATAACCAGTAACATGGAGAAGATTGGGGGACCTGCAAGAGAAGATTGGACCTTCCGGAGATTTAATCACATGTTTTCAGTTTGTGACTTAACTGATCTAAAACACAAAGGAGATAGGTTTTCTTGGGTGGGTGAGAGACATCAATATACAGTCAAATGCTGTCTAGATAGAGTCATGGTGAATTCCGAATGGACTTCGTTATACCCCAATGCAGAGGGTAAGTTCCTAGAATTTAATGGCTCAGACCATAAACCAATTCTCACAACAATAAAACCACTTCATCAAATGCCAACAAAACCTTTCCGCTTTGATAAACGGCTCACAGAGCTTAAGAATTTTGCTGAAATAGTTGAAAGAGGTTGGAACTCATGTAAAACAAACAATCATTACACCATCTGGGATCAAATATCTATCTGTCGACGCTCAATGTCAAAAGGCAAACATAGAGCTAACATAAACTCAGCAAAACGTATAGAATCTCTGCAAAAAGAATTGAATTTGGCCATGGAGAGCACAAATAGAGGCCACCGACGTCACATACCAAGATTACAGGATGCTTTAACTAAAGCTTACCAAGATGAAGAATGCTACTGGCACACGAAAAGCAGAAACAGATGGTTAAACTGCGGAGATCGTAATACAAACTTTTTTCATGCCAGCACAAAAACTAGGTACGCCAAGAACTACATATCCCCTCTACATGATTTACAAAACAATGTTTATGAAGGAGATAAAGACATTGGAGAACATGCGCAAAAATACTTTTCTGAGGTCTACACCACTAGTCGAATCCCGGTTTCACCCATTGATTTTGGCGATTTTCCCTCAACTGTCACACAAGAGACCAATGATGATCTCACACGGGAGTTTACAAATGAAGAAATATATGATGCTCTATCAGACATTGGTGATGACCGAGCTCCTCGACCAGATGGATTGACTGCCAGATTTTATAAACATTACTGGAATATCATTGGAGATGATATAATTGCAGAGGTTAAAGATTTCTTTGAGACATCTTACATGAAAACAGGAATTAACCATACCAATATATGTTTAATTCCTAAGATCACCGAACCCACATCTCTCACAGAGTACATACCTATTGCTCTGTGCAATGTCTTATACAAAATTATTTCCAAATGTTTAGTAAACAGGCTCAAAAAACATTTAAACAACATTGTCTCTGATACACAAGCAGCCTTCATACCGGTGAGATTAGTCACTGATAATATAATGATTGCACATGAGGTCATGCTTTCCTTAAAATCTAGAAAGCGGGTATCCCAAAATTACATGGCTATTAAAACCGATGTCACTAAAGCTTATGACAGGGTTGAGTGGAATTTTTTAGAGGTCACAATGCACTTATTTGGTTCCTCAACAAAATGGATAGAGTGGATCATGGCGTCAGTACGTTCTGTAAGCTACTCAGTTCTCATAAATGGAACCCCCTATGGCACGATTGTTCCAGAGAGAGGTATACGACAAGGTGATCCCCTATCACCATATTTATTTATTCTCTGTGCTGATATTGTGAGCCATCTAATCAAAACAAGGGTGGCTGATGGAGATATCAGAGGTGCACATACCGGGAATGGAGTACCACCAATTACACACTTACAATTTGCGGATGACTCTCTATATTTTTGTCAAGCAAATACACGGAATTGCAGAGCAATCAAGGAAGCTTTTGAGGTTTATGAATACTACTCCGGTCAAAAAATAAATACCAGCAAATCTTTAATCACATTCGGGTCTCGAGTACCAGGACAACTTCAGAATAGGTTGAAATCCATTCTCGAAATACCAAACCGTGGTGGTGGAGGCAAGTACCTGGAATTACCAGAACAGTTCGACAAAAGAAAGACTGAGATGTTTCAATATATTAATGCCAAAGTCCGGGAAAGAACAGCCTCTTGGCGTGGTCGATATCTTTCACAGGCTGGTAAAGAGATTTTAATTAAATCTGTAGCTTTAGCTTTACCAGTTTTTTCAATGTCTTGTTTCAAGCTACCAATGGGAATTCTATCTGAAATCGAGTCAATATTACAAAATTTTTGGTGGGAGAAAGGAAATCAGGACAGAGGTATATCATAGATAGCATGGAAACGTTTGCAACACTCTAAAAAAGAAGGAGGTTTAGGATTTAAAGACTTGGCAAAATTCAATGATGCTTTACTTGCAAAACAAGCATGGCGCCTAATTCAACATCCAAATTCCCTATTTGCTCGTATTTTCAAAGCAAGATATTACAAAGATGACTGTATCCTTGATGCAAAACAGAGAGCTAACCAATCTTACAGCTGGGCTTCAATCCTAGAGGGACTTAAACTAATAAAACTTGGCTACAGATATCAGATTGGGGATGGTGATTCTGCCCGTGTTAACCTTGACAATGTCACTATCATGAACCCACCAAAGCCAGTTTACAGTACATTTATCGATAATAATGCTTGCCTAGATGAACTTATCGCTTCATGTGGACCATACCGCTACTGGGACACGAATAAAATAAGTGAACACTTCTCCGCGGAAGATCAAGTACACATCAATCAGATTTACCTACCCCGTAATGATCCTCCGGATAAAATTATATGGCATTACACAACCACATGTGATTATACTGTGAGATCAAGTTACTGGCAAGGGATGCACAACCCCACTGAACCAAACATTCTACCTCCAAGGCCTCATGGATCAATGACCTTAAAACAAAAGATTTGGCGCCTCAATATTATGCCTAAGCTGAAACATTTTATGTGGGGAGCCATTTCGAAAGCCCTACCATCTTTGACAAGGCTAACATCCAGAGCAATGAATCTAGATCCAATATGCCCCAGGTGTTTTCAAAGTGATGAAACCATAGAACAGATTCTATTTATGTGCCCCTATGCTGCTTCCATCTGGCAACTAACCAACATTTAGACTGGTTTCCTATACTATTCTACTATAGACATGGAAACTCTCTTGGAATCTATCTTTGATTTTTATAGCGATAGTTACACGCTATCTAACATAAAATTTCTTCCTTTTTGGATACTATGGCATCTTTGGAAAACAAGAAACAAATTCATCTTTGAAGGTTCACAGGAAAATCCAAATATGATTGTAATACGAGCCCGATCAGATATGCGAGAATGGTGTCATTTGCTTAGGAAAACATCTGAAACGAAAAACCAAGATGGAATCCAGACAAGGGGGAAATCATGGGAACGACCACCAAGTAGTTTCATCAAATGTAATTATGATGCAGCGTTTGATCCTATAACACATCAAACAAAATGTGGATGGATCCTCCGAGATCATTATGGAGTCGCTCAAGGATGGGGATCTACCATTATCGGCTACACATCATCTTCTCTACAGGCAGAAGCAAAAGCTCTTCTAGTAGCACTCCAACAAACATGGATCAGAGGTTTCCAATCGGTTATCTTTGAAGGAGACAATGATACGGTCACCAAAATGATGAACAATAAACTATTTGATCAAACAATTGAAAGCATCATTTTGGACATCAAGTACTGGGCCTCACAGATACAGACTTGTCAATTTGCTTACTCATCTAGAGAGTGTAATACAGTTGCTCGTACGATTAATAGTTTTTATTCCGAGCTACACCACCAACTTGGCTTTCAAGTTATTTGTATAAGGATTTTCAATGTTCATTAATATAATTCATTTTTGCTGAAAAAAACAAAAAAAACTGTCCAATACAAATACTTAATTATAAAAAATATATATATATATATATATATATATATATATATATATTAAAATCTATACCATTTTGAGTCAACGACTAATAAATTTATGGGATTATTTTCTAAAAGTCTACTGTTCTTAAATTAGCATAGGAAATTTCCACAGCCCAACTGGTTTAGTTTCAGATTAAATTCGCAAGGAGTGGATTGGGTTCAGTTGACAAAAAAAAAAGGAGTGGATTGGGTTCGATTCTAATCTTCAAGTATTTTGTACATTTTTCTTAAATTTTAAAATAGCTAAAACTTATCAATGAAAGGGAATGTCTCGTACTCATCTATACTATTAAAGTAAAGGTATTTCTTTAGACTCAAATTGGATCGTAACTTTTATTTGATACGTTTTTCATTAAAAATGATTAGAGAATCGCTTAATTAAATAAAATTATCTTATAGTTTCCATTTCTCTAAATGACAATTATACTCTTTGAGCGACAACATATTTACAACCGGGTTGACACGCGGATCTTGTATGACCCGACAATAGTAGATTTCAAAACACGCGGATCCGTTAGTAACCCGGATTTACACTATTCGGATTGTGTATTTGGTTTGATTCAAGAATAATTATTCTCGTCGCCAAACAGAGGTATAATTCCTGTAAATAAGGAAACTGGTATCCGAGTATTTAATGGCTTCAGTAATATCAAATATTAACTACTACCATACTTATTCCTATAATTATTACGAATATTAATAATATGAGAAATATTTAATACTTAACGATTGTGACTTTGTTGCTTCCAAAATAATCAATAGATTAAATACGAAATTATATATATATATATATATATATGTAAACTTATTTGATTTGCTCTTATATTGTGAGATATTTACGGAAACAACAACTCAACTTAATACAATTAAATAAAAACAAATCATCATTTAGTTTAAATTTTTCAATATTTCCTTAACAAAATTATAGTAATAAATTATGAGTAGTATAGATGGAAAGAATAAAAAACTCAGAAATTATATATATGTAAAGTTGTAAACTAATTTACAGAAAAGATGTATTGTATATCCCACATCGACCAAATATTTTGGAATATGGTTCATAATCACTATAAATATATGACTAATATGTTTTGAGTACAAATGAACATGAAGTTTGATTTATCAGGTATCCAAATTTAACAGTTTAATTTGGTTACATATTTAAGCATATTTAATAGAAAGTAAACATATTATAATATATTTACGTTTTTAATAAAGTTTAAGATATTATATGATATATCATAATTTTTAGGTGTTTTTAGCCATGATATAAGTCTTATTTATAGAGTCTTTTTGGTATTTTTAGACTCTTTTGAGTCTTTATAGGATATAGCATGGATGAGAGGTTAATGAAGCTAAATAGGAAGATTTGGAGCTTAATCAAGCATTGAGGCTGAGCTACGAAGTTGGAAGACAAGTTCAGACATAAGCATCGGTCGATGCAAGTGATGGTCTCGATCGATGCATCATCCAACAGAAGAATCAGAAGTTTTCTCACAAGTTTTGAAGATTTACAGAAACGCTCCAAAGTTTTCCATATTTGCATCATTAGTCCTTGAACGTGTTTTAGGAATATAAATAGAATTTTTATGGTCATTGTTTAGACCTGAGTTTTATTTTCTGCCACCTTTTGAGAGAGAGACCTTGAGAGCTTTTTGGGAAAGACAAGAACTCAGCCCTGTTGAGAGAAGTTTTCCTAAACTCTTTTGTTCTTCTCTTTTGAATTTAATGATATCTATTTTATCCATGGTTTTTGTTTCATTAATCATGTCTGAGTAGATTTCTTGTTAGGTTCAGGGTTTTTCATAGGGTTTTTATGATTTATTAGATCTGTTATTTCTAGGATTCTTTATCTTTCTAGATCTTCATCTTAGGTTGTTCTTCATATTAATTCTTGATTGATCACCTAAAATTAATACCTTAGGAAAATAAATTGATATGAGAGTATAATTGATTTTCCTGATAAAACCTTTTGATGAGCAAAATTATTTCCTGCAAAGAGATTTGATTTAATAATTTTGTGAACAATCTAAACCTGTTTTCAAAGCTGATTTTTAACCTTAAATTTTACAAAGAGATTTGGATTTTCTGGTTTTAAATTTAGATAATATTTGCACTGAGAACTGCTTTATTTGACAAAAGTGTTTAGAGTTCTAGATCTGATCTTAATTGCTTGAATCCTAATTTATTGATTGATTTAATATTTCATAAATTCCTGAGAATTTCCCTAGGCCTAGCGTTTTTAATTCCTGAATTTACAACACTTTTTAATTCTGTTTCTGCATTGTTTTTAAATTAATATTTTGATTTAGCATAATTAAAAGATTAATAAGTCTATTGTGTGATCTAGAGTCTCTGTGGATTCGACCCCTAGAGTATTACAACTGCAAGGTTGTTAGTACCATTAGGGTATTACAATTTGAGCATATCATTATAAATATTTATTTTTTTTATAGAATGCTTAAATTATTATAAATATTTGAACTCCGTCAAAATTTTAAAATATTATAATATATTTAAAGTATATAAAATATTTAAGTAATATTAATATTTTTACTCTTAAAATTTTAAAATATAAAAAAATATTGAGTTAAACCCGTTAAAACATGTATTTTTATCATACTATAAATTAAATTGGTTTTTACAACTTTTTTTTCACTTAGTAATCATCCCAACACGCAAACATGTGTAATTGTGAGATATTTTTGTAAGTTGTTTAAAGTTGATTCCTTAATAATCATTTTGAAAAATTAAAATTATCTTATATTAAAGCAGAAGTAATCATGGACCATGACTTTGTTTTGGTAGTTTTAAAATAAAATAGTTAATAATCAATAATTATTAAGACATTAGTATATTTATTGTATTATAGCATTAAAATTCTCTAACCATTCAAATTAAGTCGGATCTCGCGCAGGTCATTTAGTACCCGATTATTTGATCTGATTTTCTCATCAAACATTATCCGTTGATTCTCAAAATAAAATTATATCTTGGCCACATATTTTTTCAATGGTTTTAACTAAAACTATATATTTTGATTTCCAAATCTTACATAATTGTTTAATTGTCGAGATTTTTTTTAACTGCAAGATATATTTTGCCAAGATTTGATATATCAAATATTAACTTCTAATTGATAACCTAAATATATCTAATCTCACTATAAATACAATGGTTTTCTAACCATTGAAATATCTCACACTAAAATTTAACAAGCAACTTATCCTCTTTTGACGGACTAAAACAGACTATTCAATATTGCAGTGTGTCTATCCTCTTACAAAACTACTATCCGATATTGCAGAGTATCTATCTTTTTACAAAACTATTATCCAATATTGCGGTGTGTCTGTTTCCGTGAAAAGATACATTCTACAAACTTCTTACTCTATTAGGATTTCCAATTTACCGTATAACCCCAAATATACAAATAAACACCGTAAACAAAGAAAATAAGTCAAAATAAAAAACTACATTACAAAAATACAAATTACAAAAAAATAATTAACAAAATATATAATCTTGTGCTGTAGCACGGGCCTCCCCTAGTTAGTCATTATATTAAAAGTTTAAAAAATGGTTTTTAACTTGTCTCTTTGTATGAGTAAAGGGGTATATATTTGTAGAAGCTTTTATAAAACAATAGGATTTGACAAAGCTTTTATAAAACAATAGGAAACTCAATCCCGGTGATCCTAACCTTTGGCGATCCATACATCGAAAACCTGTGAATAAGAGTTGGCCATTGGAAACCATAGAGGATATCAAAATCAATAACATGAACCCGCTGAGAATATCAATATCATGGTAAGTGTTCTATTTAAGCAGGCGTTGCAACTTGAGGAGGCAAATTTAAAGCACTTGACCTGGCCTCCAAGCCCGAGGGAACAGGCATCCCAACAAAGGATTTCAAGGCCCTTTTTGCTCAAGTAACCACTAAGTTCTGATCTCATGATTAATTATTTTTTGTTGACTTTGTCTTCGTAGCAGAGTCTTAGGATTGACACTGAGAGGAATCAGTTCTGTATGTGTGTGAACCGGCTCTTTCAATTTCTCATGAGGTCATGCTTGCCCTAGATTCTAAGTAACAACAAAAGCTTTTGAATATATTTAGAGATCATCAAAACTCACTAATAGCATTTATATATATAAATTGATAATTTGAATATTTGATTCCCATTTATCTTAAGTTTCTTCTTTATTACATAGTGTAAATGAACGGTTCATTACATTTTTTTTTTTTTGAACAACATGTACGGTTCATTACATAACATATAGTAACGGATGTATCAAGTACATAGGACTGACTATAACAGATTATACTTGGGGTGTATAGTTATCAGTAATCATTTACTTGATAATAGTGAATCGACTTGGTTCTTTCCAGAAGGACCCCTTTGCCTGATGAGAAGACAGTATTCGTCGAACCTGATTGGTTTATAAAGAGCGGGTCGGCTTTCGGTTAATAGTTCTTCAACTGGTCTAATCGGTTAAAATCTAGTTAAAATAAATAAATATTTTTTGGATTAATCTCGTTCTCCGTGTAGGATACCTCTTTTCTTTTTAGTCTCATCCGATAGATTAAATGAAGAAAATTGCTCTACTATTTAATCTAATGAGTTCAAATTTAAGTAAATTCAATTTTAATAAAGTAGAAAAGGGCATATTCTAGGTTTTAAGGTCAATTAAAAAAAAAGAATAAAACAACTTATTTTCAAATTTTTACATATTAATTCAAAAAAAGTTATATGTTTTTACTGACGTTAGATAATAGAGTTTTTTATTATTAATTTCTTAAAGAGTTTTTCAATTCAATTAATTAGTTACGTTAATTGTGACTCTTGAGATAGTGCAGATGCCAAAGACCAGTTTCAGAGAACTATTGTTTCTTTTGGCATCTTCTTTTTTGTTTATGAGTTGCTTTGTTTTCAGACTTTTATGTCTTTAGAGTTCCTTTTGTTGTCACTTTTCAGACTTGTACGCCAGAAAAGAAAGATCCTATCAGATTATTATGTGCTCTGTTTTTCTTGCTCGAGTATTATCTAGGATACAAGCCTTGCGATTCTAATTTTGATTCTTGAAAATTACAAATATTGAGATTTTGTCTTCAATTTTTCTATTTTTGAGTAACTCACTCTTCAGTTTCTCTCTGTCATGTTCCCAAATAGAGGTTCTAATCGGTTATAATCACTTAAGCTCACAACCCCCAAAAAGTTCCACACTAAAAGCTTCGCTTCACCGTACCCATGAGCACCAACGATTGGTCAGCTCTCCAACCAGACATCTTGACCCTCTCATCTCTCGATGAACTCTTCTTGGCAGTTCATGATCACCGGTTGGATTGGAGGGTCCGTCGAACACATGGCCATGTTTCCCGTGGATACTCTCAAGACCTTGCTAAAAGTTAGTAGTGAGTGGTTAGTTTGGGAAGTGAAGTGCGTTTGCGGTTGCGAGAGATATGCTACGAGTTCGATTGGGAAAGTGAGTGTGGTGAAGGGATAAGGGTATGGATGGGTTTCCATGGTCCTGCTGCTGCTATTTGTTGGTCCACTCAAATCCTTCTTTCAAGCTACTCCATGACCAACACTACCCATTTGCTACTCTCTACTTATTATATCTATTGTAAAAAGTAGCAAATACCAACATTCTTATACATTTAAAAGTAAAACTTTGATTAATCAGATTTAGTTTGACACAAGGAATACACCATACACACATAAACATTACTTAGGCAGTTGTTTTTTATTGTAAGCACAAACTGATCCATAAGCTAGAATTTATCAACACCAACACCAGGCCGTATAACCTCATAAGCATCTCTACTCCTGCTTTTCTTCATCCCAGCCGTGAAATATACCTTCGACGTGTCTGCTGAGATACAAGTCACTTTCACCCAGATCATCACCTTTGTTTTCAAACCTTCCACTTCTGCTAGTTTCCCTTTCTCCAGGTAACCAGTTACCGTGGTTGAAAACCGCAGAACCGATGAATCTCTGTACCCAACCTCACAGGTCTCAGGGATGAATACAGTCAATTTACCTGTATCTTCATTGAACTCATAGTTTGTAGCATCCTGTGGAAAGATCCCAACTGGTAAACCAAATTCCTTCAGCAACTCAGGTAATGGCTTCTGCATTTTTCCTATACAAAACAAGAATGATGCATCATTCAACTGTCAATGAACCAGTTATAAACAATGAACATAGACAAAACAGGACTATCATCAGACTAAACACAATTTTGAACGGGCTATAAAGAAACTTATGAAACTAGAACTGGAGAAAGTAAAAGAATAAACCTTTGAGTTTGTTGACCAACCACTTGGTACCTCCTTCAATACTGCTAGACAATGACTGCAAGGATGAATCCAACCAAAACAATATCATCAGTACTCACAAGAAAAAAAATTTGTGTCTCAGAAGATCAAAAGTAATAAACTTGTTCATGATTTGTTACCATAAAAAACAGATTGCAGAATTAACTATTAAAAATGGAATTCAAGAACCAATAGCAAATATGTAATTCCAATTCTTTCTCTCTATAGCAACTCAAATAACATTTCCTATGTTCACAAAACCAAGCATAAAAGAACTCAAAGAACCTTAAAAATCAAAAACCCTAAATCAAAGACCGATACTTTTTTTCTCTGAAACTGGAAACTAAAAACCCTGAAAGCAAAGTCCTGAAGATATAAAATAAAAGAAAGGGAAATACATTGAAATCGTCACCGACGGAATTGAACTCTTTGTTAGCCTTTTGCCCTAACCAGTAAGAGCCAACTTTGTTCAGTATCTGATCCATATCTTCTCTCCTCTTCTTCGTAAAGCTTGAATCCGTCGAAAGATAGAGAGAGAGAGAACGAAGAGGACTCGTTCGTCGTCGTCGTCTAAGGTTTTTTTTTTGTGTTTCTTTCTCACCGTGTTTTTTACCACTGAGAGAAACTCAAAACAGCACAACGTTCATCGTTGAATAATCAAAACGACAGGAGGTTTCGCTATGACCTTGCCGTGTTCTTCCAAAAGTCAAAAACGCTTTGGACAACTTGATACAACCCACGTACAAAGTTAAGAACAGTAGTAATGGTATAATGTAAAGTCGTTAGTTTTTTTTTTTTTTTTTTGTGTGTTTTGAAATTACAACTTGATTAAAATTTTGTTACGTTTATCTTTAAAATAGAATTTGTTCAATGCCTACAATACTTTTTGAATACGATAAAGATATAGTTTTGCCAACTTTTATTTCTTCTACATATAATATAGTTTTGACTGATACAAGATTCATAAATCATTAAATACCACAATTTCCACCTGGTCCTCCATAATTGAAGTGTACTCCAGTGCTTTCGGCATATCCCCCATAATATAGTCTATAACACTGATAAGCATCTACGTAGCGTCTTGTTTTCTCATCTTCAATTTCAACGGTTTGGTAGTTCGAATCCTTAGCTTTAACAAACAGAAAATTTGAACTTTCCGGTAAATCAGGAAAACAACCATTTCCCATTGGAGGACTAATTCCATCAGAAGATGGAAACGTATTTCCTCCAAAGCGTAACAAAGAAGCTCCGTCGTTTAAATGTGTAAATAACTCTTTGGGCCAATATCCAATTAATTCATCATGTACTTTTAGTATCCAATTTCCGGTGAAGCCATCCTAATAAATATTAAAAGATAAAAAAATATTAAACAAAATCTCTCAAATTTATTATTATATATTTGATATAAATAAGAAAAGTAAAAATAAACTATATTTAATAAAAAACTTCAAAAAATTCTAAAGAGGAAGGATTCGAGTATTTTGAAGCAAAAACCAAATAGTTGAAATTTAAGATGTTTACTATAAAGAAAAATATTTCATCATTCTAGTCAAATAAATTATTTATTAACAAAAACTAGATAACTTTTTACCTGAAAAATTTGAGGTTGAACATAAATACTCTCTTGACCACCATTAATAGAGTATCTACCAAAATACATTCCGAGCCAATTATATCGAGTAACAAGAACAAAGCCAGGACATTTTGTATTATAGCATCCAGTTTTTTTATAGCCATCTGCCTAATAAAATAAAACATAAAATAGAATGTAAACAATTATGCAAGAAAAATAGATAAAAGCTAAGCAATGGTCTGACATTAATTATTTTTTATAATCACAAAATATTTGTTTGTTTGCCATGTATAAAGAAACATAGTTAAGAAAACAATTATTTTACTCACAGTCCAGTATATTGTAAGTCGCGTTAAACTGTCACCATATAATCTTGGATGCACCTGTATAAAATTCAAAATTCATGAAAGTGTTTGTTTAAAAAAAAACATAGACTCAAACTCTTATTCTCCATTGGATCACAATAAATTAGTTATATTCTTATATTTGTGGATACTTATTCTACAATTTTAAGTACCTTTTACTTGATATATACATGCTCTTCAATACAGTTTAATGTATTTAGATATACTTTTATTATATAAATGTAATATATATAAATCTATATTTTAAATTTTAGCTCTTTGTGTTAAATAGTATGACTTTGTATAAAGTGCACATTTTATTTTATAATTTTAATAACAACTTACCGTCCAACCAACTTGTATGCTATTGAGTTGACCGCGAGGTCCATTTTCTAACCAAATTTGATTTTTACTGTATTGGTTATTTTGTAGAGTTAAATTATGAATACTTATATAAGCTTCAGCTCCTCGATAGATGGTCCCATCCAATATAGTCTCAATTGTTGCAAACTGTGTATACCATAAATAAAGAAGTTGTCACTTTTAATAAAACTTTCATGTATTATAGTTACAACATTAGAAAGAAGAAAAAAATGTGATGACATATAATCATGTATTGTGCTATGAATAAGATAAATATTAAATGAGATGATTTAAATATATCAATAAAACCATGATAGAAAAAGAAAATTTACATGTTGGCCAGGATACTCGATCGTGTCGAGATGAACGTTATCAGTTCCATTTCTTTGCTTTAAAATTGGTACCATTCCTTTTGGACAACTTTGATCATTCATTTTATAATTATCTTTTCTTCTATGGATTTCATTCGAAATGAAATTTTCCTATAACATAACACACAAGATTAAGTTAAAAAAAAAAGAATTGCATCATGAAATATGCTCGAATCATTAAAGGTATCTTCGCCACATTTATTCATATATGATTGGAAAAAAAATTAACTATCAAACCTGAATCTTGTGGTGTTTCAACATTGGATGTTGGAAAGCTGGTTGTTTGTATATATCCACACAATCGAAATCCTGAAAAGTTAATAGAATATTTCTTTTATTAAATTGAAAATATCAAAGTTAGAGAATAGACAAACAAAGTATAAGTTATAGAATCTCACATCCATAATTCCATTGGCCCCTAACGTTAACAGCAAATAAGAAGAAAAAACGAGGGCTAGATGTAAATGTAATCCCATTTTTAAGTTTTGCTTGTATTTCTCGTTCGATTACTTATCATTATATATATACTAATAATATGAGTCAACTAATAATAAATTTATTGCTAGTCATAACACTTACCTCTTATTAACTTACCAAATGTGTCAAAGACAAAAAAAGAAAAATATTACTAAAATTTACTATTATATGTAAATTTATTGTAAATCATATCACTTTACGTTACCTCTTATTATTAGCTTAACAAAAGTGTCAAATACAAAAAATAATTATTCAAATAAAATCATCTTTGGTCAATGGTAACAAATTTGTTGTCAATCAAATCATTTTTGTTCAAAGATTGATATGGGCAACGTTGTGATGGTTACTGGAGGAAGAAACAGAGGGCGTGTTGATGTGATCAAGAACCGTGAAAAGCACAAGGGAAGCTTTGAGACCATCCATATTCAAGACTCAACAGGACATGAATCTGCAACGAGGTTATGGAATGTGTTCACCCTTGGGAAAGGAACAAAGCCATGGGTGTCACTTCCGAAAGGAAAAGGTATTAAGGTTACCATCATTGGGGAAGCTAGGAAGAGACTTTGTGCTGAACAAGCCGCTTAAATTGTTTTTTTGCTCCTTCAGTTTCAGAAAACTATTTTTTTTTTTTTTTGGCATCTTTTTTGTTAGTGAGTTACTTTGTTTTCATACTTTTATGTCTTTAGAGTTCCTTTTGTTTTCTTTTGAGATTACACCTGAAGAAAAGATCCTATCAGATTATTGTGAGCTCTGTTTTTCTATGATACAAAGGCCTTGCATTTCAAAATTGGATTCTTCAACTTCTATTATTACAAATACTGAGATTATTATTGACTTCACTTTTTATATTATGTGAAATTCACTCTTCCGTGTCTCTCTGTCATGTTACCAAATAGAAGTTCTGATCGGATATAATCACTTTCGCTCAAACCCCTAAAAAGTTCCACACAAAAAGTCACTTTCACGCAGATCATCACCTTTGTTTTCAAACCTTCCACTTCTGCTAGTTTCCCTTTTTCCTGGCTATGTAGTTGAAAACCGCAGGATCGATGAATATATGTACCCAGCCTCACAGGTCTCAGGGACGAATACAGTCAATTTATCCGTTTCTTCGTTGAGCTCATAGTTTGTAGCATCTTGTGGAAAGATAGCAACCGGTAGACCAAATTCCTTGAACAACTCAGACAATGGCTTTTGCATTTTTCCTATATAATACAAGAGTGATGCAGCATTCAATTGTCAATGAACATAGACAAAACAGGACTATGAGACTAAGCACAAATTCGAACTCGATATCAAAGATAAAGAGCATGTGAAGTCACAAAATACAAAGAAACTTATAAACCAGAACTGGAAAAACGAAAAGAATAAACCTTTGAGTTTGTTGACCAACCACTTGGTACCTCCTTCAATACTGCTAGACAATGACTGCAAGAATGAATCCAACCAAAAAACTATCATCAGTACTCAAGAAAAGTATTTGTGTCTCATTAGATCAAAAGTAATAAACTTGTTCATGATTTGTTACCATAAAATACAGATTGCAGACTTAACTATTAAAAATGGAATTCAAGAACCAATAGCAAATACGTATTCCAATTCTTTCTCTCTATAGCAACTCAAATAGCATTTCCTATGTTCACAAAACCAAGCATAAAAGGACTCAAGACCCTTAAACTAAAAAAAATAGGTTTTGTCTCATGTAATTATACGTGGAATTAAGAGTTTTCTTATGGATGAAATGTTTTAGAGATAATGTCATTTGATGGTTAAACTTGCTAATAGCATTCAATAAAAAAATTATTCGACTTCGGTTTGGATTTTTGGTTTAACGAAAAAAAAATTGAATAGCAAATTAGCAATATCCAAAGTAAGCACAATCAATATAGATGATCATGACCTAGGTTTAGGTTTATACTCGAGTTTCAAATCAAATCTATAATTTGCGAATAAATTTAGGTTTCAGTTTAGTGTTTTCTAAAGCAATTAAGCAAGAAAAAAAACTGATAGAGTAGTAAAAATAGTTTTTTTGTGTGTCTATGACATTCTCTGATTTTGGAACCTCTTTGTACTTCATTGCATCAGTTTTGAGGCTGTGCAAATCTCATCCGTCGTGGTAGTATCGACACACATGAAACATGAGTATTACTTAAATTGTAGAAATTTTTTTGCTCTATGTATCACATCATCACATGATGGAAAAATGCATATCATACTCGTGATGAAAATACTAAAATGGATCCTACTTTTGCTTTTTATATTGAAGATCTGATTTATATGAAAGCAAAAGCAACAAGATACGTTTCAATCAGATCTTTCAAGTGATTAAATATAGGAAGGTTGTATCACTTTGAGTTTGGAGTATTCATGTTGAATACTTCAAATATAGGATGCAATTATCTTATTTCCGATCTCTGAACTCTTAAGAACGTTGTATATTGAAAACAACAATAGAAGAACTTCGAACTAATATTGTTGATTGTTGTATTGCTTTTTTTACTCAGCTTTAAAATTCAATACGATTTCGACGAATTGATCCAACCTTTGGAAATGTCGTCCAAACTTTCAAAGCCTAGTAAATCAAATCTCGTCCTAGATTATCTTGGTCATCCCAAGAAGAAGAGAAAATTTGATGGTCAAGCAACTAAAAAGTCTAAACCATTTTATTTGCCTACGTATTGAGAATAAACTAATTAGTCCATTTTAAAAAAAGAACTAGTGTTGATGATATACGAGAATTATATATTGGTCACTTGCCAGATTAAAATATCGTATAGAACAGTCAAGTCAACAACTATAGCTAAGGGCCAAAACCGTAATTTAACGCTAAGCAAGTTGCTCGGGTTTTTTCGTTATCACCACTCACATGAACTCTGCATTAAAAACTCTATCTCTCTCTCTCAAATCGAAAGGCACAGCCCAACTTTTCGCAAGTCGCTGTAAAGTTTAATTTGCTTCTTTTTTATATACACATACTTCTCCTCCATACAACACCTTCCCTCTTCAAATCTCTCAGCTTTCTTTCTAAACCCTAAAACTATCTCAAAGAAGAGAGATCAAGAATTCAAGATCAAGATCAAAGATCGATCAAGATTTGTAAAAAAGAATAGACCGTCACTCAGATCAACATGCTCGCCGTTCACCGTCCTTCCTCCGCCGTATCCGATGGAGATTCCGTTCAGATTCCGATGATGATCGCGTCGTTTCAAAAACGTTTTCCTTCTCTCTCACGCGACTCCACGGCGGCACGTTTTCACACGCACGAGGTTGGTCCAAACCAGTGTTGCTCCGCCGTGGTACAAGAGATCTCCGCTCCAATCTCCACCGTATGGTCCGTCGTACGCCGCTTCGATAACCCACAAGCTTACAAACACTTTCTCAAAAGCTGTAGCGTCATAGGCGGAGACGGCGGTAACGTTGGTAGCCTCCGTAAAGTCCACGTAGTTTCTGGCCTCCCCGCCGGGAGCTCCACCGAGAGACTCGATATCCTTGACGACGAACGCCACGTCATCAGCTTCAGCGTTGTTGGTGGTGACCACCGGCTTTCTAACTACCGATCTGTCACGACCCTTCACCCTTCTCCGATCTCCGGTACCGTCGTTGTGGAATCTTACGTGGTTGATGTTCCTCCGGGAAACACAAAGGAAGAGACTTGTGACTTCGTTGACGTTATCGTACGATGCAATCTTCAATCTCTTGCGAATATAGCCGAGCATACAGCGGCGGAGAGCAAGAAGAAGATGTCTCTGTAATGAGTCTTTCTCGTCGTCGTCGAGTAGTTTCGTTAGATCCGACGTCGTTTTCTAGATTTTTAGCCGTCGTGTGATCTATGTTTTTCCGGCTTATGTGTGAAAAAAAAAAAAAAAAACTTACATTAGTGGATTAATCTCTCATGCATATGATATATCTTCTATTATTATTTACTTCTTCTCATTTTCGTATGTTATATCCATAAAGAACTGATTCGGATAGCCCTATTCCGGCTTTCACAACTCAAAGATAATAATATTCAATTAGGATAAATTGATTATGCTTATTGTTCAATTTTTCATTTTAAAAATCTTGTTATATAGCTATAGTATATCATCATAAAATGCGTTAATCAAATGATCGGTCTAAACTCTAAAGGTTACAATGCATAATGTTCGAGTCAGATTTGTATAACTCGTAACATTGAGTCGTTGGCCACCTTTGTTTCGATCGACACTAATTACGTCCTATATAAACAGCTTTAAATTTGAGCATAATATAGTGTCCTCCTTTCGACGATCGAAGATTTAAATAGTTCCATCGTGATTTAAGTTCTTATTATTTCATAATGATTTAAAATTACCAACTTTCCAAAAAAAAAATAGAGCATTTACTTATACAATTTTTTAAGAAAACTGAATCATTTGATAGAGAAATCAAGATTTGGAGTTTTTATTTGTCATATATTTGATAGAAACTAAATTAAAAGAGTAGTTGGAAATTTTGTAGGCTTAAAAGGTCATGCGTAAAATGGACAAAACATTTACATGAATACAAAATAAGAACATGGCCGTCAAAATAAAATATATATAAAATACGAACATGTTGATGAAATTAAAGAAATAAGAATTTGCAAGTGGACGATGCTTTGAATGATAACCCAACAAGGCCAAGCTGTTCACTTTTTTATATTTTTTTCTTCTGCCAAATAAAAAAGGAAATGCAAGTTGCAAATTGTTTATCTTTACCTCTCCTTTCTTTATGCTTCTTCTCAATCCAAAGGATATAATTTTAAAATATAGAGAAGCGCAAGTTGCATGTCCTTTTACATCACGAGAGTCACGATATGTTTCGTTTCCAAGTGATTTCTTAGAATATATATATACCTAAATGTTATTTTTTCTATATTCGAGAGGTTTCTATATTTCTCTATCCACAAAAAAAGATGTGATTGATCGACAAAACATGAATCGTATGCAATGAAAGTTTTTTCTTTGTCCTTCGATCTAAATACTTATAATTTGTTCAAACTTCTATGTTTGCAATACCATAGTCGAAGTTTACCATTAGTTATATAACAAATATAAACAAGTAAAGTTTAATTAATATTGTGAATAACGTGAATATGTATACTAGCGAATATGGTTTCATACTATCATTTTTTTTTTAATCAAAAGGCTTCTAATATTAATTAACTCAAACAATTACAAAAGATAAAATCCGTTTGGCTAGTTCGTCAGTTTGCCGGTTCAAATTCCGGGAATAAAAGAAAAAGAATAGAAAGAGAAAACGGTCGATAGAGATAGGATATCGTGTTGAATCCCATGAAGATCTTTCGATTGGAGCTTCAAATTAAGAGCCTTGACTAGCAGCTGCGAGTCGGAGGCGAACGAGAGGTGCGTGAAACCCGATTTGATTGCAACTTCCATGGCGGTGAGAGTTGCTAACGCTTCGGCCAACAGCGGTGATCGAACATGCAGAGCGAGATCTGATCCTTGTCCGATGATCTGGTGGTTTCGGTTGTGGAAAGTCCATCCAAGTCCAGCCTTAGCTTCTGTGATCCAGGATGCATTCGTATGGCAAGTTACTAGATTGATATCTCAGGTCTCTGTTTGGTGGTGTATCTGGGGGGTGGGAGCTTGGGGAGTTGAGGATCTACGGATCTGGAATTGTTGCCATTCCTTCGCTCGTAAGATGGCTAGAAGAAGAGCTTCTTCCGGCGGGATCTGTTTCTTGCTAAATATTAAGTTGTTACGTGAAGTCCAGATGAGCCACAAGATCCAAGGATATAAGGGTCCATCACTGATTCCGGATGGGGGCAGACAGGTAAGCTTTGATAACGCCTTCAGTCCTGATTGGATCGAGGGAACTTTGGTGGGATCGAAGTTCCCTTTGAAAGGAGTTTGGGACCAGATTTTAATTGCAAATGGACAGTTGAAGAAGAGGTGAAGCTCTGTCTCTGCCGCTTGACAATGGGGACACTGTACTGATTCTGTGATCCTTCTGTGGTTTAGGTTCTCTCCTACAGGTAGTGCTTTCTGAGCTAGCTTCCAGAGCAATAGCTTTGTTTTAGGAGAAGTCTTGACTGCCCAAATGTGTGCTTTCCAACTAAACTGGTTATCTTGTGTTGAGTGGTTTTGGATGTTGGTTATAGGGGGTGGATCAGGTGAAAGTGCTTCATAGTAGCCTGACTTGGTAAAGTAGGTCCCATTCTAAGTAGGTAACCAAGCCCATCTATCGGCTGCATCGAGTTTGCTGGGTTTTATCTTCAGGATATCGAGTTCATATTCACGCAAGACTTCTCGTATGAGTGGTATGTTCCAAGTGAGGGATGCGGGATTGAGGAGGTCTGAAACTGTCCATTGGTGTGATCCTAGCGTGGGAGGGCCCATTGGTGTGCTAGGGAGATCCGTTGAGAGCCACGGTGCACGCCAGAGTGGAATAGAGCTTCCTGATCCTACTATTAGACCAACCCGAGGCTTGAGCAGATCTCGGCCTATGCAGATGCTCCGCCATCCATGGGAAGAAAAGTTGGGGACTCGACAGTCTAAAAAACTAGCATGACGACAGTACTTACCAAGGAGAACTTTGGCTAGGAGGCAGGTGGGATGTGTCAGGATTCTCCAGCTAACCTTTGCCAACAACGCATCATTGAACGTTTGTAAGTCTCTAAACCCCAGTCCGCCTTCTTTAAAGGATTTAGTCATTTTCTGCCAGGAGACCCAGCACATCTTCTTCTCAGACTTTGAATCCCACCAAAAGCGAGTCAAAGCTGATTGAATTCGCTTGCACAGGTTATTTGGAAGTTTAAAACAACCCATGGTGTAGGTGGGCATAGCAGAGAGAACCGATTTCAGCATAGTTAGCTTGCCAGCCGAGGAGAGGAATCTAGATGACCAAGTAAGTGCCCGTTGTTTGATTTTATCGACAATCTCACTAAAGAGATCTTTCTTCTTTCGCCCAAACAGTTCAGGTAAGCCCATGTATTTGCCTTGGCCTCATTCTTTTTGTATACCAAGAATGCTTTTTGCATTGTCCTTTACCTCCTGAAGGGACTTTGCAGAAAAGGTGATTGACGATTTGGCTTTGTTGATCTGTTGCCCTGATGCTTGTTCGTATTGTTTCAGGATTTGGAGAAGTTTAAGACAACTACTCTGATCAGAGCGACAAAAGAACATGGTATCATCAGCAAAAAGAAGGTGGTTAACCCGCGCGCTGCCCTTTGAGACTCTGATTCCTAGGAGACTGCCCTGGAGTTGCGCCTTGGTACACAGACCCGATAAAACTTCACTGCAAGTGATGGAGATGTATGGTGAGAGCGGGTCACCCTGTCGAATGCCTCTACCTGGTGTGACATATCCTGAAGCTGTACCGTTGAGGAGGTAAGAGTAGGAGATTGTACTAACACACTGCATGATCCAGTGGATCCAACGGGGGTGGAACCCCATTCTCTCGAGAGCAGTCTGGATAAATTCCCACTCGAGCCTATCATAAGCCTTGCTCATGTCAGTTTTAACTGCCATGAAGCATCTTTTCTTTGCATCTGAAGTCTTAAGGTAATGGAATGTTTCATGAGTTATCAGCACATTATCAGCTATGGCTCTTTGGGGGACAAAAGCTGATTGTGTTTCTGATATGCAGGTGCAGGATTGGTTGGAGACGCATGGACAGAATATTCGAGATAATCTTGTAGTAAAACGAACGGAGGGCTATAGGTTTGTAATCTGACACTTTTTGAGGGGTTGGAATCTTTGGAATAATTCTCACATGAGTGTGATTAATCTTTTGTGGTAGGTTGCCGGAGATGAAGAAGGAGTGGACTTCCGAGATAACCTGTGGGCCTATGGTTTCCCAGTTAGAATGAAAGAAGCTAGCTGAGAATCCATCCGACCCCAGAGCCTTATCAGCATGCACCGCAAAACAAGCATTTTTGATTTCAACATTGGAGGACATCCTGATAAGTCTTTTGTTCATCTCCTATGTAATAAAAGGAGTGAGGCCAGCCTCCACTATTGTTCTTCGTTCTGCTGAGTGGGAGGTAAAGATTTGATTAAAGTAATCACACACTGCTAGGATAATCTCCTTCTTCAAAAATTGGTATACCCTCTTGTGACTCTATAACAGAGATAGTATTGATATCACGTCTCCCTTTTGTAGCAGCATGGAAAAAACCCGTGTTTTTATCTCCTAAGGCTAGCCAGAGGTTTCGGCTTCTTTGTTTCCAAAAGGATTCTTCATTCTGGTAAGCAATTAGAAGGTTGTTGTTGATAATATCGATGCTTTCCTGTGTGCTATCGTCTGCATTCATTTCATTCTCTAGTTGATCTCGGAGTACCAAAATTTCTTGTTGACTGTTTGAATGTTGATCCTTGCTCCAGGTGATAATAGCCTCTCGACAGTGGCCAAGCCTTTGATCAACAGTAGCAGCTGAGTTTAAGTTCCAGGCCTCACAAATGAGCTTTGTGACTTCAGGGTTATCTTTCAAGCATCGATCATATCTGAATAAGCCTCTTCTCCTTTTCTATTTGGGGTTGAAGGAAGTGACAAGGGGGCGGTGATCCGAGCCCTCAAATCTCAGGTATTCACTACGTCCCGAGGGATACTCCATTATCCATTCGCTATTTGCCATAGATCTGTCAAATCTACACCTGACCACATGTGTGTGTCTTTTTCCTCTACAGGAGAGAGGGTTGCCTGTATGTTTGAGGTCGAACAGGTCACAAATGGACATAAAGGAACGAAGATCCGAGAAAGAACTTTCTGGTCTTTGTGGGCCTCCTACTTTTTCCGCAGAGTGGATAATATCATTGAAGTCTCCCGTAAGGAACCATGGGGAAGATCTATCAGCTGCAAGGTCCTGTATGGAGTTTAGAACCCCTGCTCTCTTAGCTCTGTCGGGTTCACCATATACAAAGGTAACAAAGAAATAACGGCCTTTTGCTTTAATTTTGTATCTATAAAGTTTTGACAGGAGCTAAGAACTTCCAACTCTATGCTCTTTCTCCAGAAAAGGGCTAATCCCCCCAAGTCAGGGGATTGAGGGGGAATCAAGTGGTTGGAGTGGTAGTCAAGCCAATCAAGATGTTGCAATACGGTATCTGAGCTATTCTTAGTCTCCATGAGGAACAGAATATGAGGGAAGATAAACTTCTTTATTTCCCTTATTCTCTGGACTGTTATGGGGTTCCCTAACCCACAACAGTTTCAGCTCACAACCCTTAAGGAAGAGGGGCAGATGGATTCTGAAAATCCGTCTTTTTCTTTCTTACTGCAGGTATTAGGTTGATCCTTGGTGGTTCTGTGGGCCTAGAAGAGTCATATAAGGTGTTTGAAAGGTTGATGCTCTTGCTTTGGCTCGCCTCCAGAGTCATCTCAGTGGAGTTACGGGGAGATTCTATAATCAGAGGTTTGGACATCCGTCTTTGTGTTGGTTTTGATGGCACTGGTTTGTCTGAAGATTTAGAGTCACTAGCTTTCTTTGGGGATCCTTTGGTAAGGTTCCTTTTCTGTGTTTTCACCCCTGGGAGACTTAAGGTTTGTCTAACAGTTTGTTTACGGATAGGGGGCTGACCTCGGCCTCGCTTACTAGTTCCTACTTGACTTTGGTCTAAACCAGGTGAATCCTCAATGGCTCTTGTTGTTAGAGGGGCAGCTTCCACTGTTATCTGATTATTAGCCTCTATAGGGGCTTTATTGGCTCGGTTTGCAGCTAAGATCGAGTCTGCAGTGGTTTCCATAAGGTTTCCAGAGTCGCTTTGGAGAACTCTCATCCGTCTTGCCGCCTTCTCCGTAGGGTCAGGGCAAGAAATGTATTAAATAGTAACTTCCTTGAGGTCATTCATTACATGTTCTCTCGATTGAAGGGAGGAGAGTTCCTGTTCAGCAAGTGGAGGAGGGGGAAGAGTTGTTTGATGTTCCACTAGGGGTGGAGGGGTTACAGGATCCGGGTTTTCAGTTTCTCGTTCTAGTGGAGGTCTCCTTGCACGGGAAGACACTGAGGTCTCTCTTGGTTCTTCCCTTGATGATACTGATTTCTCTCGCCATTGCAGGTTTCGGGCTGGTGGAGGGGGTTTTTGATATCCAGAGTAATGGCGACCAGAGGCTGAAGATCGGATTGGTGATCTTCTACCAGGAGATCTTGCAACGCGCCGCTTAGGAGATGGACTCTTCTGGTTACAGGGGGATGATCGAGAGGTTGAATAGGTTCGAGCCCTACCACTCATATCCTCAAAGTTTCTCTTCCTTGTGGTTGAGGAATGATGGGGTTGGTAGCTTCTAGAGTTTGACAGAAGTTTGTTTCTTGGTGGTAAGAAATTGTCTTGGGGGGTATAGTAATTTCTCGTAGTTGGTTGGTGTGTAGGGGATGATGGCACCAGGGCTGCTGCACTTAAGGGAGAAGGGACTCTATTCTTTAACCCCGGGCAGTGTGACCTTTCATGAGTAAGTCGGAGGCAGTGAGAACAATGGTTTTTGAGGTTTTTGTATTCGAGCCAGACTATAGCCTCGCTACCATCCTGAAACTCAACTACAGTTTCCTTTGTTATAGGCTCCAGGCCATTCAAGAGAACTTTGAATTGGATCGTGGAAGAGGTGATTTCCCAATCAAGGAACTCTCCAAGGACTTCACCTATGGATTGGAGCATCTCAAGCTTCCAGTAGTGTTTAGGTAGGCCTTGCACCGCTATCCAAAAAGGTATTTGCGATGGGAAGGAAGGAGATATAATGGGTTCCCAGCGTTGAACAATGACCATCCATTGGTTGAAGTGGTACGGTCTGTTTGCCAGAACTCGAAGGAGATCCTCTTCTGTGTCAAACTTGAACTGAAAACAGCTGTGTCCCAGGTCAGAGCCCGTTGCTTTACCAGTTAGGTTCCAACGGTTGAGCAGATAGGGAAAGAGGGCCCAGATTCGTTGGATGGAGGTGTTGGTGAGTCGTCCTATTAGCGTGAGGGAGTTCTCTTGTATCAGATCCGAAGTATCTAGCTCAGGAGCTTTGACTCTTTTGCGAGTGGGGGGGGGGGGGGGGAAGTCTTCAGCCTTTTCCTTCTCTTTTTGGTGGTAGGGGATTCGGTTTGACATAATGGAAGGTTGTGGGGAGGTAGAGGTTTAAATAGGTTTGGGATGAGAGGGGGGATACCAGATGGGAATTGAGTAAATGAGGGGGTACTTCTGAACACAGGAGCAGTAAATGCAGTTGATCTATCAGGAGCTTCTTGATCTTGCTTCAGTAATGAGGTTTGGGGGGAGTAACTGCACTGAAGGGAGAGCAATAACAACGGTTTAATCAAGCAAAATAGGCTTAAACGTCGTCCGGAAGAGCAATAGATCTTGGTTTAGGTTTGAAATTTAAAAAAGCTCCATTCGAACTCGAAATATCCAGCGGGTAAAAGGAGGGAACAGATTCTATTAGAGGAGAAAAGTGGTTGAGATCCGGGTAAAAACCTTCATCGTTCCATCTTGGGAATCGGGCCTGGGAGAGAAAAAAAAGTTCATTAATTGATATCTGAATCAAGGACACGGTTTCATACTATCATCTACTATTTTTTTTGTGGTTGTCAAATATCGACAAATATAGCATAGCTTACTAATCATAAGATAGATACTTAATGTGGCCACGAAAGGTGTAAAAATAAGGAAAAAAGGAATGGGAAAGAAGTTGGCGGTGCAAGTGGGAGTGGGGTAGCTGCAATGTTTTGCAAGTTGGGCAAAACTTATTAATTGTGATTTGCAAATTGAGTTTTCTTTTTCTTCAAAAATAAAATAAATGTGTGCTTTTGAGATCCATCACGCCACTGTTTCCTCTAATTTGATTGGACCTCTACCCAAGTTCCCGCTCGTTAAAGAGTAGGAAAATAACATAAGAATTCAGAAATAAACGTATATAACATGTATATAATGCACAAACTGCATCACATTGGGTTCAGGTGATGTTTCTAAACCGAACCCACCTATATTAGCACCTTAGCGTACGGCCTTAATTCTATTTTGGGTCGAGTTAAGGTAACTTCAATCTACCTGTTTTATCTAGAAGGTCCAAGACCAAAAGTATAGAGAAGAATTTTTTTAGGATCATTCCAATAACTAATGTCTAAAAAATTGTTTTAAAATATAGATATATATGTAAAGAAGAAAGAAATAACTAATCCACAAATGTAAAATTAATTTGTACAAGAAGCATCATCCACAAAAAGTGAATAGAGAGACGTAATCAATAATATAAAATGTAACCGTTTGTACGAAATTTATTAACGTATTCAACCTTACATAAGCCTACAATATATAACACCATTTCAAAATTGTTTTGTAACTTAGACCCTAACCAGAAAAGAAAAAAAAGAAAGGCACCGGCCAACCTTTTTTTTTTATTCTTTCTTTTTAATGTTTCAGTCAATATTTTATAAACTATATGGAACCACGAACAATGGGCCTATAGTATTCGCCTCCTATACCCAACTGGACCCGGTCGTTTTTATATGATCGCAATCCCAACCTATGTGTACGTAATAACAATTACACACGCACGACGCTTTTTTTTTTTTTTGCCTTTACGCCACACAGTGTTCGGACAACTTTTTAATACGTGAATCTCTTGATCTTCTTTCGAGAGAGATCGTGTTAACATTATAGTAGGATCCAATCAACTCCTTGATAGAACTGATCATATATCATGCCACAAAAAAAATAGATTCTTCAATGAGTTTATTGGTTTACTATTTTCATTTGATTAAAAATACCAAATTACATTACAATGATATTTTTCAAATAATGTTATGCGATTTATAATGTTTAGTTTAATTTTATCGATCCCTTACTAAAACAAAAACGTATATAAAAAAAAAACAGAAAACATGAAAGAAGAAAGAAAATAACATCTTCTTAATTAAAAACAACGAAGCAACGCAAATCAAATTTTGAGGTAACTTGAAGACAACGAATAGTATAAATGTGGAAACGTCAACAACTTGACCTTACGTTTACATATTATATTATTTGACCATATCTAACCATATTATTTGGATTATGAAAATAAAAGCTATCAAGCACTCTAAACTGTCGTACGGAAATACCCATACGAATCCATTGGTTCTCACTATTTATGAAGAACGCCAAGGGGTATTCTCGGTAAGAAACAATCTAATCGATAGTCGCCTTCACTTGCAAACCAAGGGAGATGCGAAACCACCACACCAAAGAAAGTACAGTTTTAGTTGTCTGACCCACTACTTCTTCGGTAAAAGGTTTTATCTAAAACTATTTATGAAAGTCGTTGACGATACATATATACAATTTGTGATTTAACTGAAAACAACAATAAAGGTGCACAAGTCACACAACGCTGGTGGAACTTATATACGAGCCAAGAGAACACTTGAGTCGTGACATGAACACGCAGCTACAATACAAAAGTTCTTTCAATTTTTTTTGTAAAGACCGATTACGGTCAGATTCCTTCTTCTAGAGTCAGCTTTCGACTCTATCTCATAGAGACTTGCCTAACTTTATTTAGTAGAGTCCTTGTCCGACTCTTAACTTCAAGTCATATGAGCTCATTAATTTCCACCTCTCCAAATTAAGCCTTCAATATTTTGTCTTGAATAAGTTAGCTTTTCTCTCTAGCTAATCAACTTTAAAAATTATTATTTTCCTGCAAGTGGGCATTGCTTGGCAAACTATCAACACAAATTATAGAATATATATCAAGAAAATGGTTCAGATGTATATAAAGACATACATTATTCATAGACAGCTACTGAAATTTGATAGGCCACCAAACTACAAAACAACTTCAAGAAGGCTGGAGTTAAAAGGCAAGTCAGAGAAAGACACATCAATATAAACTCAAAACAAAACATCATAACAACAACAATAACAAACATATAACTAATGGCAAAGCGACAACTGTTGATGCTTGGAATTAGGGCAAGCTTTCACACTATCGCCGCCGTGCTTGTGGCCGGAGTAATATTCACTGCCGTGTTTTTGTCCCGAAATGGTTTGCCAAAGGAATACACTCAGAGCCACGGTGTTTCGGACCGAGGCGGAGATAGTGGGAGGGAGTGTAATTTGTTTGAAGGGAAATGGGTATTTGATAACGAGTCATACCCTCTTTATAAAGAAGAAGATTGCAAGTTCATGTCTGACCAGTTGGCTTGTGAGAAGTTTGGGAGGAAAGATTTGAGTTACAAATTTTGGAGGTGGCAACCTCACACATGCGATCTCCCAAGGTTGATTTCCTTCTGTATTGTTTTCACTTCACATTTAACATATTTTTCTTTACTTATGGCAATTCGTATTAAACATGTTGCATTATATCCGCTAGTTATACACTTTTCAGTTAAAATTATTCAAGAAGAATCTTTGTTTACTAATTTAGCAAAAAGAATTTGACATAAGTCAACTAACTTCTCATACCGTTCAATTCTTTCTTTAAATGTGTATCTCAGATTTTTTTTTCTTTTTTGGGAAGGATGTATGATTTGTACATAAAGGTTGGTATGATTTCATTTCACTAACTAATTGAGAGACATTTGGTTGTAGCAACAAGTAAAGCCTTTGTGCCATCGTCCTATATTAGTTAAATTGATGAGAATTAGCTTTGACAATATGAAGATAATTCTCCTCTTTTTTTTTGTTGTTGGTAATATCACTTTGTATTACTCAGATAAATAAAAGTGATTTTACATGTGGTTTGGCTTAAGTTTGGGCCCTTACTGTTTATATGTTAAAGACGATTAGTGTTACCAATATTGTTATTCTTGAAATCATCTAAAAAGGTTCAACGGGACAAAGTTGCTGGAGAGGCTAAGAAATAAGAGGATGGTGTACGTAGGAGACTCCTTGAACAGAGGCCAATGGGTATCAATGGTGTGTATGGTTAGTTCGGTCATTACTAACCCAAAGGCGATGTATATGCACAACAATGGCTCTAACCTCATCACCTTCAAATCTCTCGTAAGTACTCCAAATAATTCACACTCAATTAATTTTTGTAAAGTGGGACTTTTGTTCTATATATATATATTTTTTTTTATATATTCTTTTTCATTAGAACAATAATATTCCTTTGATTAATGTTTAAAAGTGATCTCCAAATAATATGAGCTCGATCTTTGTGGATAATCAGGAATACAATGCGACAATAGACTTCTATTGGGCTCCTTTACTGGTGGAATCCAACTCGGACGACCCAACAAATCATAGATTACCCGATCGGATAGTTCGGATCCAATCAATAGAGAGACATGCAAGGCACTGGACAGAATCTGATATCATCGTTTTCAACTCTTATTTATGGTGGAGAATGCCTCATATCAAGTCATTGTAAGTTTTTTTTTTTTAACTTATAGTTAAACGCAATTATTCCCATTATGTAATAAATGGGGTAATGTACTATAAAATATATATAAAAAGGTGGGGGTCGTTTGAGAAGTTAGATGGAATATACAAGGAAGTGGAGATGGTGAGGGTTTATGAAATGGCTTTGCAAACTCTTTCTCAGTGGTTGGAGGTTCACGTGAACCGCAATCTTACCAAACTTTTTTTCATGTCCATGTCTCCCACCCATGAAAGGTACCTTTCTCTAACTCTTTTCGTTCGATATCCATGATACTGCTTTTTTATCTTTCTTTTTCTCCCCTCATAGATTCGTATCTTCATTATTATTCTTTACTTTTTTTGGTAAATATGTTAATCTCCTAATGTATCAATTGGTTTCTTAGAGTGGGAGTGGAATTTTCTCTAGTTGAACTTTGTTTCATGTTCGAATATAATTAAAGGTCCTTTAGGGTTTTCCCACGTTTTTTTCCATAGCGTATTATGTTATTGTTATATAATTATAAAATTACACTATTGTTATATACTGAGGGTATTATTTGGTTTCTTATAGAAGATAGCAAGTAAAATAACTACATATAATATATGTAGGGCTGAAGAATGGGGAGGAAAACTTAATGAGAATTGTTATGGAGAAACTAGTCAAATAGATAAAAAAGGATATACTGGAAAAGGGTCGGATCCAAAGATGATGAGAGTCTTAGAAAATATGCTTGACGGGATTAAAAGTCGAGGATTGAACATGCAGATGATAAACATTACGCAACTATCAGAGTATCGAAAAGAAGGTCATCCTTCGATATACAGAAAACAGTGGGAAGTACCATCGAAGGATAATGAAATCGTGAATCCAAATAGTAACTCAGATTGTATACATTGGTGTTTGCCTGGAGTTCCTGATGTTTGGAATGAGCTCCTTTATGCTTATATTGTTGATAATCACTCTAGTTGAAAGCTACACTTACATATCTTTTTTTATTTTTTTTCTACGTATCCACTTCAAATGTACAGTTGATTTGCTTACCATCATTTGTTTTTAAAATCAATAATTTAACAAGTTTTCTTAATTTTTCATTTCTTATTTCATGGATGAATTTTCTAGGTGAGATTGTCTTTTTTTCTAACTGATTAAACTTAATCTTGGAACCTATAAGTTTTCTATTAAATAATCATAACCAAAACTGAAAAAAGATCTTTTTTTTTTGGGTCAAGACATTTTTTTGGTTTTGGGCCATAATTAGTATAGGCTTTGAAAGTATTGAATATGTTTTCAAGAAAATCCATCAATCATAGATATGCTAGTTAAGAATGTGCATTTTTTAGTCTATGTAGTTTTAAAAACATTTTGTAACTATGAAACTTGCAAAATGTGGAATATTGTAAAATCTACACATATTACATAAAATGCCTAAAAGCATATGATGATATAACAATTGTTAATTGTATGTAAAAACCACTAAAATATGTGTTTATATTACTTAGTTTATCCTTGTACACTATGTTAAGAATCATGCTTGTGAGTTGTGATAAACTGGGACTAGGATATATTCCAGATTTAATGTTTTTTTTTTTTTTTTTCGTTTTCAAAAACTAGACTCTACCATTATATCTTTAGTTCTTTACTAAAAATAATGGTGTTACCAGTCATACCATAAACTCAAGAAAGTATGTGCATGAAAAGCTGTGTGTGTTAAATTCTGTGTCACAAAGTAGAAGGCGGAGAAACTGGGAGGTTGGCAGGACAGATTACAGAATCATAAAGCCGCCCTGAAGTGACGCTCCAATTATTGTTTTGATTTCTTCCCAATTTTTCCTTTTTTTTTTCTCAATTCTCATTTCTCGAATTTCTAAAAACTTAGATTTCAATCATCCTTTTTTTGGATTTTTCGAAGAATCTCGTTCTTCATATTACATTTCTTGTTTCTTTACTTTTTATTTTTTTGACTCATAAATTGGCAATAGACCCCATTGATTGAAGACTGTGTGGATGATGACCATTTTAACGAAAAGCTGATCAAATGAGGTTGAGTTTTGTCAGAATGAATGTCTTTGCAAAAAGTTTTCAGCCAATTAATACTTTTTGAATGTATATTGGTTCCTTTTATATGGAGGCTTCCCACTACTCTGATTCTATGAATCTTGGCTTCGTAGAAGATTTTAAGTTTTTTCAAACAAACAAACAAACACTTAATTACAAGTTAAACGTTTCGAATACCTTGTTTGTAGACTTGTAGTCTTACATAAACTATGATGGTAACAAAGAAGAAGAATGATTAAAATAGCTAAGGACTTAAAGTTTTGCAAACATATGTATTACCCTCGTAGATCAGCAGGTCCAATGCCATATTTTGTTTCCAAAATAAACTTGGTTATGATATGCCAGCGTTCTTTTGTAGTCTTTAAATTTTCTAACAGAAGCTAACTGTTTGACAAAAAAAAAGAAGAAGCTAACTATCGATTTACTAACAAAGTAAAATATGTTAGAACGCTGTGTTCATAAATTCTATGTCACACCATAAGAGTACAACTGTGTAGAGATGGCAGAATATGGAGACTATAGAATTCTGTGTGTATTAATAGCAAAAATAACACTCCAACTTAGATTCGTTCATCTTCATGTATTTATGTAGATTTTAGAATCATTTTTTTTCTTTTTGATAATTATTTAACAGGCTATTGATTGAGGGCTGTTGCCTATGATAATGACCTAACGAAAAGCTGACCCAAATTTAATTGAATAATGTCAGATTGAATGTTTGTAAATTCTCAGCCAGTAAAAGATATGAAGATATATATATACATTTATCTAATTGATTATTCTTGTGTGTATTTTTGTTTTCTTTTATTTGGAAGTTCTCTAAGGCACTTACAAGTACATGGGTCCCTCATCTCATCTTTTATTAATACAATTAGAAGTTATCATTTCTTTTCTATGTAGTTTTTATAATTAGATTATGATCATACTTTCTTCCAACAACATACTTTCCATATTTTAGTTGGTTAAATTTTTGATGGTAGATAACGAACCTACGTGAAGATTAGAGATGTTAAATGACTCATAACAAAAATTCATGATTTTTATACTATCAGCTAATTTTCGAATGTTAATATATATTTGTATAAGTTTATGAACAGATTTTAACACTTAAATAACTGAAAAACTATTTGGTGATGAATCCTATGATTTCATTTCTCAATGGTTTAGGTGGCCAAACCCTTCTTTAGAAAGAAATAAGTGGAGATAAAACAATTTCAATTTCTAGAAAAAAACATGTAGTGATGAAAGTGAGATATATGGGGCAGACTATTGAAAGCATTGACCACACCGCATGATGTGAGATTGATGTGAATATGGTAACTAATAACACCCAGACTCACTTTTATGAGAAAATGTATCTTAAAATTTTCTGTTCATCAATGCTCAGATTCATTATAGGGGAACATAATCATTATTTGAAAAGAATGAATACAACATTCTTCATTTTTATTTTTCATTTGTTTTAGTCTTTTAGAGTTAGAATTATATATAACCTAACCACAAACTATCCAAGCCTTTGGTAATAAATTCTTCTAAACACAATCAAAACTTACCCAAGAATACAAAAAATGTTTGTTTTTTTTTAAATTTCGCTTTTTTTTTCCCCCGGCTAAAAGGTCTTGTTAGAGTTATAAATATAATTGCAAATTTCAGAATATTTAAAACCAAAAAAATATAATGAAAGGAAATTTAAAATGATAACATGTTGAGTAGTATTATCATTGTGAAGGTTAGCGCTTTCGACAAAATCATTTATAAATTAGGCCATTTTGTAAGTTAGTTCTTTTCTCGACAAGCCATTATAACTTAGGTAATTTTGTATGTTAGCTGGAGAATAAAAATCATATACTTATATATATTTAGAAACCAAGTGAATACACATTCTACTTAACGACCGTAGTCGGCAGGAGGAGTTCATAGGAGTGCATGAAAAAAGATACAAACAACAATCTAAAAAGGTTAAGTCTTGAAAGTCATTAATCTAATCATTTTCTTGTAAACACATACGGAAAACACACTTCACCGCTATTTACCAGAATTTACCTATTTTGGCAAGAATTGTACCCCTCTGATGTTTTATATTCACCAAAAAAAAAACTAATTAATCACTCTTATTAATGATCTTCTGATAGTTTTTAATTTTAGTAGCGCGATCTAAACACATAAGCGTATCAAAATACTAATATTTTATAGTACTTTCTAACCCACTGTAGTAAAAGAAAAGAAGAATAAAGTCTCGTAGTTTGCAATATGGTCTTCGAATATTTTGAACGCTGGACCAACGGATTTAATTATATGCGGTATCTAAATATATATTTCCAGTTTAATCACAAATATGATAGTATCTATTTTATACTTAAAGTCCGGAGTAAATTAAAAGCATATGTAATAGATGCATCTACAACTGTTCGTCAACAAAAGCATATACTCATGATAATAAGTATGTATTTTGAATTAAGTATCCTCCATTTCTGTGAATCAAATGACCTGAGAAGAAGAAAATAAAGTCAAACGATTGATACGGGATCCAATAATCACATCTGGACTATATAGTATCAATACTTTCCACACAAATAAAGCTAAAATTTAATATAAAAATGGTAATTTTAAAATATATAAAGTCATAATTTCACGTTTATCGAAGAGGAGATGAGATGACGTGTGTTCCTTCAAAACTGAGTTTCGTTTGTCTATAAATAACACCTCTCTTCTCCTTCATCTTCCTCACTTCCATCATGTCTTAGCTTCACTCTCTATAGAACGAAAAAAAAAAAAGCTTCATTCTCTATAGCTCCAAAAAAAGAAGTAGAGAAGAATCTGTAAAGCTCAGGAGGGATAGCGCCATGATGATCATTATTGACATAGATTATATTTGGCGCTATCCATCCTGAGTTTCATTGGCTCTTCTTACTACAATGCAAAAAGGCAAAGCCGTAACGCCTGAAACCACTTCGGAAATCAAATCTTTGTAGTGTTTTTTTTTAGTTCTTTTCATATCGCCTTCATGAAAAGTATCCTATTTCCTATCTCTTTTTTTGTTTTGATTTTTTCCTAACTAAGAAAAGATAGTATTAGTCTCAAACACATCATGAAGAGAAAAGAATCTCATCTTTAGTCTTTTTTTCTCCGGTGAAGTGAGTCCACCGTCGGGTAGGTTTCATCTGTATCTTAATAATTGGAATGATTAGTGTTGTTATTATACCGTTTTGGTAAAAATAATTAGTTAATTAATGTCGGTCCAAACTTTATAGACCAATTATTCTGAAAAAGGTGAAACGCCACTATTTTCACATTATAAAGTAGGTCACATCCAACGGAGATGCTACTATAACCAAAGTTGCAATATCAAAATTTCATTTTCTTTAAGATTTGTTTTAGGATTTTCTTACTTATGCCTGTGGTTGGTCAGGGTAAGTGGGGAACAGATATGCTCTGCATGAACCACGTGGACCAACATGCATATACACAGTTACCATCTTTTTTTTTTCTTATAGGTTGTTTGTTCATTTTAAAATTTTCCAGTACATATATCTTCTTCCACGTTTTCACTCCCTTCTTCACACAGATACGTTCATAAATACTGTATTAATCTGTTTATTGCATGAAAATACTGTAATATTCAAGAATACTAATCGAATTCACAAGTAATTTACGAACATTTCAGTTTCTCATTTGATATATATGTTTGTTTCTCACTTTCTCTACTAATTAGAGTTTCGCTTTACAAACGAATAAGAAAATATTAATTAAAAATACGATCTGTGTAAATGTTTCAACGTAAATATTATATATTGCGATGAGAGATATTTGAATTTTTAAAAGGAGAAAAACATATTACATCTGTTCAATTACTTAATTACTCTTATACTGCTACTAAACTGCGAAGAATTAATGCATCGCAAGATTATGAATTTATGATGGGTTGTAATTGGAATTTCATTGTGACAATCATTTTTTTTTTTGACAACCATACTCTTATAGATTAACAACCCGACGGTTTAAATACAAGAAAGAGACAGATAAAAGGCGTTCTTCCCCAGAGCATCTGCGATTTGGTTCTGCTTTCTAAGGATAAATTGAAAAGTACAAACAGATAAATTACGAGATAGATCTAGGATATCATGGAGAATTCCGTGAAAGTCTTTTGAAAAGAGCTTCAAATTCAATGTCTTGACTAACTGCTGTGAGTCTGAAGCTACCAAGAGATGGGTGAAATCCAAAGTGATTGCAACTTCTACCGCGGTAAGAGTTGCTAACGCTTCGGCCATCAAAAGGGAAGGAGATATAAAGTGCTAGACCTGAGCCTTGTTGGAGAGTCCGATCTTGATGATCTTTCAAGACCCAGCCAAGGCCTGCTTGTGACAATCATTATGTTGCGAAGATTGCATCCTGTAACATTGTTTTGGCCTTTTGGGTTTTGGAGAAATTAGCCATTCACAATGGATTTTAGTGATAGACTTTTTTTTTTCTGTCTATGCCACTAATACTAGTCTACTAGACATGTCTATTTAGAAAATTGGGACTGATCTACACAACCAATTAATCTCACAAAGTGCATTGCTGATATGATAGACAAAAAGGAAAGGAGGTATATACGACGATATATCGGAACGACTTGTTTACTTTAGAAGTTGGTTCTGAACACTATAATCAATAACTATTAATCTGGCATTAGTAGAGATGAAAAAATGTTTTTAATTGACATTTATATAATATAATGGTAATGTAGCACGCTACATATAAACTTTTGACTGAATTGAATATAAAACGTGACTTCAATGTTTTTATCGCACTATAGGACTTAATTAGAGTTTACTGTTTACGCTACTATCCAGATTCAAAAATATACTATATGTTTTAATATTATACGTTGTTTGGATATTGTAAATAAGAAAAAAATGTTTTATTTATATCGGTTCACTCTCGAATTTTACTTGATTCAATCTTATTAATCTTAGATTCTTATTATAGAGTTGAATAAAAAGAAACTAAATCGATTAGCAGACGGTGTTGTAAGGATTTGTAATTTGGGATCCTACTGAATTTAAGCTTACTTACCTAGCTAAGCCTACTACTCGCTTACCGTTAGAGATGAGTTTTCAGAGAAGAAAAACGTTTTCATCATTGTTTTTTTTTCACGCTTGATTGTGTAAGCTGGCTCACCTGTTTCACACCTGAAGCTGGCTCAGCTGAGACCAAATCAAAGTATAAGAGATTAGTATTCTTAAATTAAAAAAAAAACTAAAATCAGATAAGTAGACACAATTTGATTTGATGAAACTAAAATCCTTCGATTGCTCTTCCATAGAAGCAACACTCTTTTCCCACTCTCTTTTTCACACAATGACTAGTTTCATTGTGTTTTCGGAACAAAACTATCAAGTTTTTGTTCTTCTTGGTATCATATTTTTCTTATGTTTTTCTCATATTTTCCTTATATTTTACTAATTTTAATCTATTTCTTACCTTATTTTTATATTCAGAATTACAGTAGTTATAACATATTGATAGCAATGTAGTATGCCTAAACATATACTTCAAAAATTGAAAGAGATTTAAACCAATAATTCACAATTTTAATCTTGCTTGCGGGTTTTCAAAAAAAAAAAAAAACTATCTTGCTTGCTTTGTTTATCAAAATGATATATAATACATAATATAATACTTCAACAATTGTATCAAGATCATTATAATTCATTAATATAATTTCTATTTCGACGAAAAAATAATAATACATAATATACAAGAATAATGGTAACGTCTTCTTTTCTATTTGGCATAACAAAAAAAAAGACATTTTAATTTCAAAATAAATTAAAATAAATAAATTTTATGCTATTAGCTCTTAAAAATTTTATAACACACCTCAAAAGTTTAATGAAAAAGTTCTAAAATCACTCTTAGTTTAACAACTCATAATTTTTAATTAATAATTATGAGTGTTCCCTTTCTCCATATATTATTCAAAAATTCTATCTATATTTATAATATTATATTTTAAATTTATCTGTTACTAATTAATTATTTTTCCATACAAAAACAATAGTTATTCGTCGTAAAACCACGATCTCTTTCTCTCCACCCTTTTCAGTTTTATAAAGTTTAAACAATAAATCACACAACAGTTTTTATTTAAACAAAAACTTTTTTAACCTGAACTTTCACCACAATTATCTATTTCTCAATAATAACAATTACCAAGGATGACTCCATATCAATATTTAACGTTAAATATATATATTTTAGGTATTTTATAAAACAATAATAACATACTTATGATTGGCAATCAGATAAGTCTACTAGCATCTTAGGTGTGAGTAATGCTATTACACAGTCTCTTTTATTAGACAAACAAAGACATTGTCCTCTGCTTTTGGGTCCAAGGTCTCAAACGACATGGGCCGTATTCACAAACACAAGTCCAACAATACTTTGTCTTCATCCTGCAACGGTGACAAAGAGATTGAGACAAATCGAAACAAAAAGATTGAGACAAGTCGAAAGAAAGAGAGTGAGACAAACCGTACGCTCTTACCTATTCACCAGCGTACGGGATCACAGCTCAACAGCTTCCTGTGCATAACAGATTTGATATCTTTGGTTCTCTCTCAATGATGTGTGTGCAGTAACGTGTACCCTAGGCTCCTCTGTTTGTTTCCCTCTATATAAACTATATTCTCTGATTGTAAAGAACTTAAGATGAAATAATAATAGAAAAAGATTTTTCTTCATATCTTATCAAACTTTCATGGTATCAGAACTCAGTCGCCATGGCTGAAAACTCTGATTCTTCTTCCGCTCTTTGTTTTTCACATTGTGTAACCTTGAAACTTAGTTCCACTAACTACCTGTTGTGGAAGATTCAGTTCGAAACATGGCTCAACAATCAAAGGCTATTGGGTCATGTCACTGGAAGCACTCCGTGTCCTCCGGCTACAAGATCTGTCAAGAAGGGAGAAACGGTATCAAAGGCTCCAAATCCGGACTTTCTCGCTTGGGTCAACAATGACCAGAAGATTATGGGTTGGTTGATAGGCTCGCCGACTGAAGAGGCTCTCTCTGTTTATGGACTCCACACTTCTGGTGAGGTATGGTTCTCTCTCGCTAAAAAATACAATCACATCTCTGCATCTAGGAAGAGTGATTTGCAACGCCGCTTACATTCCACCGAGAAAGAAGGAAAAACTTTAGCTGAGTATCTGAACACTATTAAGCAGATTTGTGACCAACTTCACTCCATAGAGTACTCTGTTCCAGAAAATGAGAAATTTTTTGGTTTGGGTCAGGAATATGAGTCTATTGCCACAATGATTGAGAGTCAGATGGATACATTTCCTATGAGCTATGATGATGTTGTGATAAAGCTAACCAACTTCGACGACAAGATACAGAAGTATGTTGGTTCTTCTGTTTCTCCTCATTTAGCCTTCACAACGGGTAGAGACTTTTCCAATCGTGGTAGGCCAGTCTCCTGGTCGCTCTGGTGGTTACCGTGGTCGTGGCAACTATTCAACCAGGGGCAGAGCTTTCATCAACAGATTTCCAATGGTCAGTTCCCAGACTCTGGTCCACGACCTACCTATCAAATCTGCAACAAGTATGGACATTCTGCTTACAGGTGTTACAAGAGGTTTGATCATTCTTACCAAGGTGAAGAGCTCCCTAATGCGTTGGCTGCGATGCTTATTACTGGTCCACCGGGCCATGAATGGACTGTTGACTCAGGTGCTACCTCACATATCACGAACTCCACTGCTCAACTTCAAACTGTTCAACCTTATAGCGGTGAAGACTCTGTGATTGTGGGAAATGGTGATTTTCTGCCCATAACACACATTGGCTCCTCTGTTCTTCCCAGTACTCAAGGTAATATTCCGTTACAGGATATTCTAGTTTGTCCTCAGATTACAAAGTCTTTACTATCAGTTTCCAAACTTACCTCTGATTATCCTTGTGCTATTGAGTTTGATTACGATGGTGTTATTATTAAGGACAAGTGGACAAAACAGCTCCTCACCAAAGGACCCCACCGTAGAGACCTGTATCTGTTGGAGAACCCGCAGTTCATGGCTTGTTACTCTTCTAGACAACAAGCTACAAGTGATGAGGTGTGACACATGAGGCTAGGTCATCCTCATCAAGATATTCTCCAAAGGTTATCCAAGAATAAAGCCATAGTTATTAATAAATTAAGCAATCAGTTGTGTGATGCTTGTCAAATGGGAAAAATGTGCAATCTTCCCTTTGGTTCTTCTGCTTTTGTTTCGAGTAGGCCCTTAGAACGTGTTCACTGTGACTTATGGGGGCCTTCTCCAGTTGTTTCCTTTCAAGGTTTTCGATATTATGTAATCTTCATTGACCATTATTCTCGTTTTACTTGGTTCTACCCTCTACGTTTCAAGTCCGATTTCTTCACTATGTTTGTGCAATTTCAAAGATTGGTAGAAAATCAGTTTCAACAGAGGATTGGTATGTTTCAATGTGATGGAGGAGGTGAATTTATAAGCACCAGATTTGATGATCATCTTGTTCTGTGTGGCATTAGACAACAAGTCTCTTGTCCCTATACTCCACAGCAAAATGGTCTTGCTGAAAGGAAACACAGACATATCACTAAATTGGGGCTTTCTATGTTGTTTCAAGGAAAAGTTCCTCACAACCTATGGGTTGAAGCTTTCTTTACCGCAAACTTTCTTGGTAATCTTCTTCCCTCCTCTGTGCATGATGATCACAAGAGTCCTTATGAAATGCTTATGGGGAAAGCTCCAATTTACATTGCTCTACGCGTCTTTGGTTGTGCCTGTTATCCTAATTTGAGATCGTATTCACACAACAAGTTTGATCCTAAGTCTCTTTTATGTGTTTTTGTTGGATACAATGAGAAGTACAAAGGCTATAGGTGTTATCATCCACCTACTGGGAGAGTGTTTATCAATCGGCATGTTTTGTTCGATGAATCTAAGTTTCCTTTTACAGATGTTTACAAAACAAAATTGTCTTCTGTTCAAACACCTTTACTTTCAGCCTGGCAGGAGAGTTTTCAACACGAAGATGCTTCAGTTTTAGTCACCTCGCCTCCAGAATGTACCACCGATGCCTCTGCAATTAGTTCACAAGGTTGTGACGTCTCCAATGATGATGGAGAGGTAAGTTATGGGTGTACGACAGACTTTGATTCTGTTCCTATAGGCAACAACTTACCTTCTCTACCACATTAGAGTCTGTCACCCTTCTCAAGTCAAGACACGACAGTTCCAACAGAGGTCCTAACCACACCTGCATCTCCTGCTGAATCTTCTGAATCTTCTCAGTTCAGTCCTCGCTCTCCTGCATCTAATTTTCCCAACAATCCTATGCTTCATCCTATGATAACTCGAGCTAAAGCTGGTATAGTAAAGCCTAATCCCAAATATGCTCTGTTTACAGTCAAAGGTAACTATCTAGAACCCAAAACGGTGAAGACAACTCTCCAGGATCCAGGTTGGACTAACGCCATGGGAGATGAAGTCGGTTCTTTTCATGAGACTCATTCATGGGATTTAGCACCTCCTGATGAGTGTCCGAATCCACTTGGTTGCAAGTGGGTTTTTAAAACAAAGCTGAAAGCCGATGGATCTCTTGATAGACTAAAGGCGAGGTTAGTTGCAAAGGGTTATGAACAACAAGAGGGTGTTGATTATATGGAAACTTATAGCCCCGTGATATGGACAACAACAGTACGTTTAATTCTACACACTGCAACAGTTCACAAATGGTCTATTAAACAGCTTGATGTTAAAAATGCCTTTTTACATGGAGACTTAAAAGAAACAGTCTACATGCATCAACCTCCAGGCTTTGAGGATAAAGACAAGCCTGACTATATATGCAAGCTTAACAAGGCAATATATGGTTCAAAACAAGCTCCTAGAGCTTGGTTTGACAAGTTTAGTACTTTTCTCATCGACTATGGCTTCACTTGCACCTATGCTGATGCTTCCCTATTTACATATCACAAAGGCAATGATAAAATGTTTCTTCTCCTATACGTTGATGATATGCTCTTGACAGGCAACAATGCTCAGCTTGTCGATCAATTGCTTGCAAGCCTCAATGAAGAATTTTGAATGACAGACTTGGGTGGTCTGCAATACTTCTTGGGAATTCAAACTCATCACCACTCTGAAGGTCTCTTTCTTAATCAAGAGAAGTATGTTATTGATCTCTTGGTTGCTGCTGGAATGGCAGACTGTGCTCCTATGCCGACGCTTCTACCTCTGCAACTTGATAAGGTTTATGGACAACAAGTCCCTTTCTCTGATCCAACTTAATTTCGAAGTTTAGCCGATAAGCTTCAGTATCTCACCTTAACCAGACCAGATATTCAGTTTGCTATGAATCTTGTATGTCAGAAAATGTATTCTCCCTCTATGGCTGACTTCTATCTTTTGAAAAAAGTCATACGCTATTTAAAAGGAACAGTTAGTATGGGGCTCAACATTTTCTCCAACACTGATTCCACTCTCCGAGATTATAGTGACAGTGATTGGGCCAATTGTAAAGAAACGAGAAGATCTGTTGGTGGTTTCTGTACTTTTCTTGGTTCCAATATCATTAGTTGGTCTGCAAAACGCCATCCCACTGTATCAAGATCCTCGACTCAAGCCGAGTACCGAACCTTGTCCATTGTTGCGTTTGAACTTAAGTGGATCTCTCTGCTTCTTCGAGAAACTGGTGTGCCTCAACCTACTATGCCAGAGCTCTACTGTGACAACTTATTTGCTGTTTACTTGACTGCAAATCCTGCAATGCATAATCGTTCCAAGTCCTTCGATGTGAATTTTCACTTCGTGCGAGATGCATTGGTCGTCAAACATGTTCCTGCTGCGTATCAACTAGCTGACATCTTTACAAATCCTCTCGCTCAGCAGCCATTCTTTGATCTTCGGTACAAACTCGGAGTTGTCTTGCCTCCCACTCCAAGTTTGAAGGGGTGTATTAGACAAACAGAGACATCATCCTCTACTTTTGGGTCCAAGTCCTCAAATGACATGGGCTGTAATCACAAACACAAGCCCAACAACACTTTGTCTTCATCCTGCAACGGTAACAAAGAGATTGAGACAAATCGAAACAAAGAGATTGAGACAAGTCGAAAGAAAGAGAGTGAGACAAACCGTACGCTCTTACCTACTCACCAGCGTACGGGATTCACAGATCAACAGCTTCCTGTGCATAACAGATTTGATACCCTTGGTTCCCTCTTAATGATGTGTGTGCAGTGACGTGTACCCTAGGCTCCTCTCTTTGTCTCCCTCTATATAAACTATATTCTCTGATTGTAAAGAACTTAAGATGAAATAATAATAGAAAAAGATTTCTCTTCATATCTTATCAAACTTTCATCTTTTTGGAACACATGCAGATGGTAAAACAAGTTTTATCTTATAAAAATAATCGTAGGAGACACGGATCCTGGTAAATATTACATATATATCTTACAAACTTACATTATTGATAAAGTTGAATTAACGACCGTAGTCGGATTGGTCCATTTTATTTTTCTGATCACCAATCATTACGAATGTTATGTTATTGTAATATATGGGTGTGAATGGTTGCATCGGTTGGAGCGGACAAATTCGTCTGCGGACTAGACCACTTTTTATTTATCATTAAGCAAATGTAGTCCACAATAGTGCGGTTCAAATAAAGTAGAGACAAAACCGCAGCGGTCCAACTGCGCACCGTTTTTCCTTACAAATAGAGTTGGACCGCAGCGGTCCATTGTCCACACTTAAAACAGAATGGTCTAGTCCGCAGACAGATTTGTCCGCCTTAACCGCAGTTACCATTCAGACCCTATAGTTGGACCGCTGCGGTTTTGTTTCTGTTTTCTGTAAACCGCACCACTACGGATTACGCATAATGAATGGTAAATAAAAAACGGTCTAATCCGCAGATGGACTTGTCCGCCCCAACCGCTGCAACCATTCACTTTCATAGTTTGATATTTGTCGTATGGTTACTGGTGTTACTGTATGTTTAGCGTGCATAATCAGTTATACGAAAAACAAATGAAGTCAAAAGATAGATACGTCTACATTTTGGGTAACTCGTACCGGACAAAAAAAAAAGAGAGAGAGGATGTATAGGTGTCTTCTTCTGTTAATGTATTTTGCTGGGACCGCAAGTCATGTGAGGCTTTTGCCTTGCTGATGCTGCACGGCGTCGCAACACTACTCTCTCAATTTAATTCTTTTAACTAACGCTCCAATTTACGATGTAAAGCCTGACTTCAAAGTTCAAAATACAATGCTTCTCTATCATTCTTTAGACACGGACCTATTCAATTCCAACTCTGCTCAATCGTAAAACACGTTCTTCATCTTTAAATATTTTTTTTTTCTTTTTCTTTATTAATACTAGTATAGTATAGTATGAGATATTCAAGGGTATTATTTGTGAGATTCCTTGATAAAATAACTATGAAAATGCATGGGTGTTTCACTATTACTTTTTACTAGAGCTCCCCCCCCCCCCATAATAACAAAACCATTAAAAAACTAAACGACACCATAATTTTGTATTGGTTCTGTTTAGTTTGATTAAACCAGTTAGTGCAATATGCATATATGTATATAAATAAAAAAATCATCTGAAAGAGATAAGTGTTACTAATTTGAATTAATTTTGCATTTAACCACCTTTTTAAAAGACAAAATCACACCTCACACAAACTAGGAAAAGGAAAAAACAAACAAGCTATTTAAAAGCCCACTAAAAAGCCCATGAAAGGTCCAATCACAAGGTACAGTTTAGTTAACACATCCCCCGACCGTTTAATCAGTTAGTAAAAGAAGATTAAAAAGAGAGTGAAACAAACATGTGGTGGTTGGGTTCTCTTTCTTCCTCCTCCGCCGAGATTTTTCTCCGTCTCTCGTTCTCTCCGCAATGGCGGCGGTCGCAGCCTCCTTCTGTTTCTCTCCTCTTCGATCTCCCTCAATTTCAAAGCTTCACACTTTAGTTAAGAACCCTAATCCATCGATTCGAAGATCACTCGTCTGTAAATCTTCGCCTCCCGATGAATCTCCCGCCGTCACCGCCTCTTCTCGTCGACCGGAGAAACAGCAGCATCTAGTGGAATCTCCTAAACCGGATCCTGATCACAAACCGGATCCTGGGTTCGTCCTTAAACCCAATGCTTCTTATGTATTCTTTATATATATATATATATATATATATATATATTTTTAAGTTCTGGTTCCTAATGTTTCTTATGTATTGTGGTTTTAGGATTGGTAAAATTGGAATGGAGATTATGTCAATTGCATTACCTGCTGCGTTAGCTTTAGCTGCTGATCCTATTACATCTCTTGTCGACACTGCCTTCGTTGGCCATATTGGTAACATGTCTCTTTGTTTGGTTTCAATTTTCACATTTTCCATAAAAAGATTACATTTTTAACATTACTATTACGACCGTATGTAATGTTACAGGTTCTGCAGAACTAGCTGCTGTAGGAGTTTCAGTTTCTGTATTCAATTTGGTGTCGAAGCTCTTCAATGTTCCTTTGTTAAATGTTACTACATCGTTTGTTGCGGAGGAGCAAGCCATTGCTGATAAAGACGTTGATGATGATTCTACGGAAACAGGTAGTTTATATTTTCTTTCATTCAAAGCTTTAATGCAAAATGTTTTTTTTACTGTCTTGTTCCAAAGATTGTTTCTTACTTTTGAATCTGTTGTTTGATTTTGGTGTTAAGGTAAGAAAGTGCTGCCTTCTGTTTCAACATCTCTACTTCTTGCTGCTGGAGTTGGTATTGCTGAGGCGATTGCGCTCTCTCTTGGCTCTGATTTCTTGATGGACGTCATGGCTATACCTTTTGTAATGTCTTAACCTTCTCTCGGATTATAGAAACACATATTTTATTTTGATTGAAGCTTGTTATATTTGATGTTTCGTATAAGTGATCTCTCTCTTGATTTGTAACTTTTCAGGATTCACCAATGCGGATACCAGCAGAGCAGTTCCTCAGACTTAGAGCGTATGGTGCACCGCCAATTGTAGTTGCATTGGCTGCGCAAGGAGCTTTTCGAGGTTTCAAGGACACAACGACGCCTCTATATGCCGTTGGCAAGTATTGCACCCTCATCTCTTTTTCTTTTTGTATTTATGCATGAATGTATCTGCTGAAATAGAAGTATGGCCAACATTTTGCCAAAAAAAACTCATCTTCCAGTTTTTGTAATCTGAATGTATTCATAGAACCGGATACGCATTAGCAGTTCCACATAGCTACGTGTTTCTGATATGGTTAAACTTTGGATCAACAGTTGCGGGGAACGTGCTTAATGCGATATTGGATCCAATTCTGATATTTGTCCTTGGTTTTGGTATCTCTGGTGCTGCGGCTGCTACTGTGATTTCTGAGTACGTCCAAAAATGTGGTAATCTTTTGGTACTAATAGACTTGTTTTCTAATAAGCATATTTATCTTAATGTGTGTGGCTTCTTATTTTTTTCTCACTTGTTAATGTTTCTTCAGGTACTTGATTGCGTTTATTCTTCTGTGGAAGTTGAATGAGAATGTGGTTTTGCTTTCTCCTCAAATCAAAGTGGGAAGAGCCAACCAATACCTCAAGTCAGGTACTTCTTCATTCTTTTCGAGTTTCTTTACACGATTCAAACGCAAAATGCAAAGCTACTAGATGATATGTATATATTGATTCTTGCTTAGGTGGGCTTCTGATTGGTAGAACGGTGGCACTGCTTGTACCGTTCACATTGGCTACTTCCTTAGCAGCTCAGAATGGACCTACCCAAATGGCTGGCCATCAAATCGTTTTGGAAATCTGGTTGGCTGTCTCTTTACTCACCGATGCTTTAGCCATTGCTGCACAGGTCTATTATCTTTTCGCAACTCAACTTCAAACTAGATCGTTTTGAGCAAATTGTTACTGAAATATAAGAATCCCACTGATTGATGCAAGATTAAGTTTTGAGTTTTTGTCGCTTATATTTTCTACCTCTCTTTTCAGAGTCTTCTTGCAACCACTTTCTCTCAAGGAGAATACAAACAAGCCCGAGAAGTTTTATTCGGAGTCCTTCAAGTACGATTCAGTAGCATCTTTTGTTTATATTCTACTGCATAAATTCCGCTTTATATTTATAATTGCTATCTTTTAAACAGGTAGGTTTAGCAACTGGAACTGGTTTGGCTGCTGTATTGTTCATCACCTTCGAACCATTTTCAAGTTTATTTACAACGGACTCGGAAGTTCTAAAGATTGCTTTGTCAGGGACCTTGGTAAGATCTTATTTATAAAGAGTTTGAAAGGGTAGTCTCAGACAATATCTAAATAATGTTGTATGATGCAGTTTGTGGCTGGATCTCAACCAGTGAATGCTCTAGCGTTTGTTTTGGATGGGCTCTACTATGGTGTCTCTGACTTTGGATTTGCTGCTTACTCTATGGTCTCTCTTTCTTCTTCATCAGTTCGGTGGTTTAATTCTTACTTTCTTTACCTATCATAACTCGATAAATTTCTTGTTTTGAAACAGGTGATTGTCGGATTCATATCTTCATTGTTCATGCTTGTGGCTGCACCAACGTTCGGCCTTGCCGGGATCTGGGCGGGTTTGTTCCTCTTCATGGCGTTGCGGCTGGTCGCTGGAACCTGGAGGTAACAATTTAAAAGACCATTCTAGTATCAACCACGTCAAATCAACTTTCCTCTAAGGATGACATGTCATGTTTCAGATTAGGGACAAGAACAGGTCCATGGAAAATGTTGTGGTCTACCCCAGAGAAGCCAGAATGAAACGAATCGATTATGATCCTGTTCGTCACATTTTTGTGGTATGATGCGTGACTCTTAAGAATTAATGGAAATGGAATGAACTAACAGTACATAATCTTACAGTAGAATAATACAGCATTAAATTAAAACCCTAGCTAGAATCTAAAAAACTCCAAATACGAATCAGATGCACCTCCCTGGTAATAACTGGAGCCTCCAGGTTCATTGTACAACAATCCGCTATCCAATTCGAATCGATCAAAGCTGTAACCTTCCTCTGCTTTTACTGCTGGGTTCTTGTAAACCATTGATTCCACCATCTTGGTATCAGTAAGATCAAGGTTCTCAATCTTGTCTTGGCCAAGCTCGATACCGTTGTCGTAGAGTAAATAATCCTTCTCATCTTTCGTTTCTAACACACCATCAGGGGCTTCAGATACGTTGTGAGGTTCAAACCAATAACTTCCAGAACTTCCCGCCTCATCGTTCTTCTTAATTTCTCCACCCGGCTCATTTTCTAGAAGACCTTCCGGGAAATTTAGCCTGGCGTAGCGTCCGTACATGACACTAGCAGCTCTGTCGTAAGCCAAGGCTGCTTCAGCAGCAGTAGCGAACGTTCCAAGCCAAAGCCGTTTGCTGCGGGTCGAGCTAGCTCCACGGTGGTTAACTGGTTCACGTATCTCAGCAACCCATTTACCCCAAACCCTTTGTCGAACACCTCTAAACCGACAAACGGGATTCTCTGGTCCTCCTTTTCCTCTCATACAACCTTTCTTCGAACCTTTCGCTTGCACCCTGCGAACCCTCTCCAACCCTTCCCCGTCCTCTTCCTTCCCCCATCTCTCTAACGTCGTTTCCACTGGCTCAACCGCTCTTCTTCGTCTCCTCGAGGATACTACAGAAGCAGAGGATCTCTGTGTTGATCGGTTATCTTCTTTTTCCATCGTAGCACACAAAACCGAACAAAAACAAAAGAAACTAGAAAGTTGGGTCTGAAAAGATTGGCCTAGTATTCACCATTTAGCATTAAGAGACGTCAGAAATTTAAGGAAGGTGGGAACACTTATCTAGATACCCTCTGAGAACACGCGTGGTGCAGACGACAACTAAAATGTACGGCTACGGGACACGTGGCGAGTCCCTAGTTTAGGTGATTCTGGTATGCGACGTCATCAAATACCCCTTTAGGTCTTTGTTTTTTTGGGTTTATAGATTTCTTTGCGACTAAGACTTTGAATATTAATTTTCCTAAACAATAAAAGTCTTGAGAAAATATAAATATTAGTAGTTATAAAATCTTGGGTAACAATCCACCTTAAATTGAAATATTCCTTTTTCAGGGTTTTGGCTTACGCTGCAAGCTAGCAGCAATTTGATATCTTCTACTTATTTATTTCTGACAATCGTGTACCTTTTTTTTCTTTGTTTCACCCTAAATGTTTTACCAAACTAGATCTTAAGACAAATCTGTTGAATAAGAAATACTCCGAAAGCTAATTATTAAAATACCATGGTCCAAAATTTAAAATATTGTATTCAAAGGAGCTAAAAGTGTCGGTTTAATGGATAACAAATAAGTTATCAGCAAATGTTATCTCTTCTTTTCGTGGCACGGCTAGATCAAAAACATGTTAAGAAGTTACATAATCTTTTCCCATCGATATTGAGGTCGTCGACATCAAGATTTGACATTTTGACATTGTGCCTTGGCCGAACTGGACTGCATGAGAAGTAAAAATGAGCTTTCCAATGGGCCGAACTGCTCATCGAGTTGTATGTGAATCGCATCTGCTCCGACCCCAAAAACTATATGTGTTAATCGATTCCAAGTCAAGTTCGTGGTAGTCAACAACGTGGACATTGCTCTGCTGCTCATCGGGAAGCATTTTACTTTTACAGCCCGGCATTGTGATGAGTATTTTTGAAAACCCGTGAAAAAACTCGGATGAATCTTGCATACCACACATGTATCCAAATCTGACTCTTTCGATTGTTATTACATGCAAAGCATTGAGTCATAGCAAATCAAAAGATGGCTACAAGATCCAATAAACAGATGGAAACAAAAATAAACCATTGAATCTTGTGTTTGAACATGAAAACAGATCCAGTTCTTCAAATACAAGACTTGTAAAGATGAAAACACAATGTAGTAAAAATACTTCAAATCAAAATCATTCAAAGGATATAATATATATATATTTCATCTAATAGCTAATATTGCCCATGAACAAGGTACCAAAAAAAATTATTGTCTTCAGATTAAAAATCCTAAGTATATGGGATTCTTCAACAAACGAATCATATTGAAAGATTAAAAAAAAACAGATCACCGAGGCGGGGGGGGGGGAGTGGTAGATCGGAGTCGCAATTAAACGCGAGCAGCAACGATAGCAGGCGCGGCGTTAGAGGCGGCGCCACCGAGGAAAGAAAGGAATCCGGTAGCAGCTGGCTCTTGCTCATCGAGGAACAAATCTTCAGGAGCTCTAAAAGCACCGTGAGCACAGATCAACGCAACACCAACCATCATAGCCGAAACAAGAACAGATCCAACATCGGTGAGGAAAACCACAAAGATACTGAACAAGATCAAACACCCCAACGTCTCACGATCCGAGAACGTACGGCCGAAGACGACGAGGGGCTGATCCGTGGGACGGAACATGTAGAGGAAGAGCCAGGAAGCGAGGAGACAGAGGAGGAAGACGAGGGAGAAAGGATGAGTCACGAGAGAGAACCCGACGATGGCCGTAGCGACGGTGAGGTAATTAACCTTGAAGTAAGAGTAATTCTTACGGATCCGAACAGCTGCGTCGGAGATCGACTCAGGTTTTGATAATGCGGAACGATCCGCTAGCTCAGCCCAGGGACGACGTTTAGAGAGTCCGTTTTTGACGGTATCGGTGATCTGGTTGACGAAATTGCGAAACGCTGGGGTTGTTGCGATCGGTGGTTGGGATTCGACGGAGGAAGGAGCGGCGGAGGGAACGGTTTGGGGGTTTGAGATTGGGAGAACTGGTGGTGCTGTGGACGCCATTGGGAGATTCAAGAGTTTGGTAGATCTCTGAGAGAGAGAGAGAAGAAGAATTAGGGTTGAAGATTTGGGGGATTAATAAAAAATTAAAGAGGGAAGGAAGCAAAGAGAATTTATTAGTTTATATATTTAGGATTGAGAAAATTGTTGACCGTCCTCTCTCTTTCGTTGCTTCGGGTCACCGACAATAAACGTGACTATTTTACTCTTTTTCTTTAGTATTTTCCTTTTTTTTTTGGGTTTTCCAATTTTTATTTGATTTAATTATGATTTTATTAATTACCGATAAAAATAAAATAAAATCTCGTGTTTTAGGGAGATAAATGTTCAGAGTTATATATAATTTTCTAAAATTTAAAAAAATAAAAAAAAAACTATTGTTGCGTTAAAAAAAAAAAAGAAGTAAAAATCTATATTGATTTTTGGATTATATTTTAGCAATCAATAATATTCGACGGAGGTGTCCAAGCTAGAGTTGTTTAATGTGACAGTATCATAAACTGATAACCATTTTCAAATCCATGGTCTTGGCAATTTGTGAAATTCGTGTGGCATGTGAATATATATGTTCAGAGTTGCAAGTTTCAATGGCTACATATGCATGTGGCTCATACTGCTGCTATACACATTTCCAACAATTCAATGTTTCGTAAACGCACCAAAGTCATACTGTTAGAAAAAGACTCCGAGCTAGTTTGATCAAGACTCTACATCTTGAGAGAGAGAGAGATTTGGTTACTTCTTAACTAATTGTTCTATGTCTCTTATATAAGCTCTCAGGATATAAAAGAGACCTTTGTAATAATAGAACGTCAATGGCTGAAAGCTTCCACACTTCATCTTCTCTGTCAAGGCCAATATGGTCGTCCTGGGATTAGATAGCTGAGATTTAGCACTATGATAAACACTTGATACACCTTTTTTTTCCTTAAACTATTGGTTCACTTAACAAGACAGAAACAAAAGCCAAGACACTGAATCATTCTATTCTATCACCTCAAGTTCAAAGCTATCTTTTTCTTCTTCTTCTTATTCTTGCTGTCTTTGTTCAACAACACAGAGATCTTAGCAAATCCAAAACTCTTTCTCTTTCGAGTCGCCGACCATTTTCCATTCTCTTTCCCATCACTCTTCTTGCTTACAGTTTTATCACTACTGCTATTCTTTGCCAGCATCTGACCCAATGACATTTTCTTTTTCTCGCTAGCAACATTCATATCTGAATCCTCTGCAAGAAGTAGCTTCTTGCTGAGTATTTGCCCGATTGACATTGTTGGCTTCAAGACAGGAACTGAAGAAGATGATGATGACCCTTCAAAAGCATCATATGCCAGATTCAGACCGTTTACATCCATCAGACGTGTTGTCTCTCTTCTGCTCTTGAACTTTGAAGTGTTGTTCACGGAAGAAGATAATCTTCTCCTCTGTCCATTCTCTGACCGCCAGTTTCGCAGCGCCTCTTCTGCTTCGATCTTTGAAGCATTTGCAGCATCAACTCTCTCCACAGCTTCCTCCAATGCCCTCTTGCTGGTTTCAATTTCTTGAGCCGCTTCGTCTACTTTCTTAAGAACATCCGTCTTTGAAACATTCGCTTCTTCAACTCTCGACATTGCATCTTCCACTCGCTTCCTCGCCTCTTCGTCTGCATCTCTAACACTACGAGCTAGCACAGCATACTCTTCAGCAGAGATAGTCACAGCCTCGGCTTTGTCAGCGTTTTTACATCCAGTAACAGCCTCAATCTCTGCGATTGCAACCGCCTCAGCAGCTCTGGCCGCTTCCTTCATCTTTCTTGCAGCCACCAACCTTATCTTAGCTGTTCTAATCTGGTCTCTTGTGCATTCAATCTCAGCCATTGCTTTCACAACTTCAGACTGTGCATTCTCTCCTGTTTTCTTGACCTCTTGTGCTTCACCGCTCAGTCTTTGAACCTCATTCAACATTCCCAACGCATTGTTCTCAAGAACTTTCTCGTCAGTTTCACCATCCTTTGCAAATCTTACTCTCACTTCCTCTTCCTCTAAAGAAATCACCTTGAGAGACTTCTGCATAAGTCTCTCGCGTGTCTTGTCAAGTGAAGCCCTTTCCTCATTCAGTTTCTTCTTTAACTGCTCCACAGATTCGCGTATACTTGCAATCTTGCACAAGTTCATCTTTGCCTGACTTAAATCCTTCAGTACCAGGCCAGCTGGTTTGCTTTGACCGTGAACTTGTTCTCTCAATGTATCCTCCTCATAAGCTTCATTCCTCTGCTCCAGCTTTGAGCTGAGCTTTACAACAGTAGCTTTAGTCGCCTCAAGCTCCTTCAACACCTCAAGTGTCTCGCTTTCTTTCAAAATCAGATCGTTCTGTAGCTCAGCAGCTTGTGCTTTGAGTTCAATGATATCAGTTTCTTCAACATTTTCCTGCCACCGATATTAGAAAGACAAAGACTTTTTACCTTACATATCCATATTGTAACCAACTATGATACAGAGAATACAGAACATTCACCAATGTGATGAATTTAAGCAGCTACTTCCCTTAAAATCAGGTTGCAAAATTGTAAGTAATGAACAAATTCTTATAATCTCTTCATCATTATTGCTAAACATGAAAGGGAAATCAAGTATCATCATCATCATAATGTCGGTTCAAAGACATGAACCAAACATCATTACACATCAATGTCCAAATCTGATGATATCCTTTTGTCGATTCAAACAACAGCAATGTCAAGCACGCTTAATCAACTAACAACAGTAAAAAAAAAACCCTAAAAATCCTTTTTTTTCCTAGCAAACTGTAAAGAAAAGACTTCTGAAACAAGCGAGGGGGTGATAGAGAAAGAAATAGTAAGAAACCTGAGAAGCTTCTGGGACTTTATTAGGTTTCCAGAAACCGAAACCGCCGAATCGAGTAGCAGCTTCTCTCACAGACTCGAAAGGAGCTGAAGTGTCGATTTCGGCTCGGCCATTGGGGATACTTGAGAGATCCGAGTCATGGTTCAAGCTCACCGGCTCTATCACAATGTCGGGTTCTAGGGATTCGGCCATAGAAAATAAAAAAAAAAAAAGCTAAAGACGAAAGAGTAGTAGTAGAAGAGGAGAGTGAAGTGGAAGAGAGATAAATGAGAGAATGGAACCAAAAAATCTTTTGGGTGTTGTGTTTGTAAATTGAAACTGGTTCGATAAAGACGTGTCGGAACACACGCCACGGTCTAGTCTCGTGTACAGTGTTGTAAAGTCACCTATCCGTTTCTGTTTTTTTTAAGCAATAAAAACAATTATTTCTCCGTTTAAATTTGAAATAAGCCAAAAATTTCGCGTTGTTCCTTACTTTAATTGAGGCACTCTCTTCTAAACTGCTAATTAAAACCCATCTAAACATTTTGATTGTGATCAGATCGGCTAGAATAGACAAGTGATCTAACAATTTTTATAAGATTATGTGTTCTGATTAAAAAAGTATATTTAAATAATAACGAAACAAATTGTCGATTAATATTTCCGGTTAATTGGCAAAACGAGTCATTGGTCTCTCAATTATTTCCGGTTATTTGGCTAGTCCCTTGGTTGGACCTTTTCTCTCATAACTAAATGTGTGCATTTCCGTATTAACTTAGTTGGCTATGATTGATTTTTGTAAGTTAGTATGTTTGCGGAAATGACCAGAGAGTATTTTTGTGATTAAGTTAAATTCATCATGTGTTCTTAGTGATTGGATGAGATACAATTTCAAGTACTTTGAATTCCAATCTTTATTGCCAAGGAAGAAGCTACGTTCGAATATGAGCTCTACCTACCTTACTGATAATCCGGAAAACAGTCTTGACAATCCACCAAGAAGATAGTTCGAGTAAAGAATAAAATGGTGAAGAGTTCGAGTAAAGAACGTCTTGGCTAGAATCTGAACACAAAAATATCATTTTTGTTATCTTTTAGTTGAGAAAAATAAGTCTTGATAATAACGTGTGCCCGACACACAGGTTTTTTTGGTCTACAAGATTAAACTTATATATGCTTCTCACCTAAAAGGTGAAAAAAAAAAGTGAGCTATGTAGAGTGTCGTCAAATATTTGTCCATCTTCTTGTTTGGGTTTTCCTCTTTTTGTTCAACCATTAGACTAATATTTTCATTTTGTTTCTTTCTCTTTTGTCTTTGCTTTCGTCTTGTTTTCAGGAACGACTAACGCTTTCGAATGTTTTTTTTTTTTAATTTTCCTTTACTTGCATTCCTACTTTATGAAACAAAAAGGTTTCTATTTAATTTCGGTGATATTTTTTAATCATTTGTCCGTTTTTTAATCTTAGTCATAATTAATGAGAAGAAAAGACAAGGAGCTAAAGTATTAAGATTAGGTTAACCATAGCGTCTTGTGTTATGGGCTCGTATGAAATGATATATGTATTAGGTAACTCTGTTATTTCATATTAGATTATCTTGGACAAGATTTGTATTATTTTATCGGTTTATGATGGTGTGTGTGACTTCTGAAGATACATTGGTTTTTACGGAAAAAAAAAGTTCGAAAATATTTGTCATTAGGAAAAACAATCGTTGTTAGGAAGGTTCTACGAGTAAACATCATTTATCTCGAGTATAATACAATTAAAAGTTGCAACTGAGGAGGTAGATAAGCTGGACAAGAAGTTCCATTCTTTGAAACTAATGATAGATTTGATCACATGTCAAATTACACACGAATTTACATAAATCTTATTGAGGTTTACAAGAGATTTATGGTTTGATCGTATTTTAGTGTAATTTGGTTATCACTTATCAAAGCGTAAGTTTCTCAAAACATTATCAGGTCAAAAAGGCTCTATGGATCTTACCTATGTAAATGTTGTCACTCGTCGATATAACACAAAATTGACGCTCGCAGATTTAAATCGCTTTTTTCATATTATGTTTTCCATGCATCTTTTTCAAAGATACAATTATCCTCTCAAAAAATCCAGAGATCAACAAGAACACGTCAGTAATAAAACATATTTATTACATGATGTCATGATGATATTATTTATAACTTGTACATAGACATAAGTTACATTTAACATGATTCAGCAGCCATATCTTTAGCGACCCTACATGAATCCACATTTGATTTCAATATCGTACAATTTCAATTTTAGTAGCACAGTTGAAACTTGTGTCGGTTATATATAAATTACTTATCAACCCCAATAATGCGAATTCAATTCTCAGAAGGAATCATGTATGTCTTGAAATAATTCTAGAAAGAAGAATATATATAGGCAGATACTTTAGTAAGTTAAAATTCCATGCCATAAAAATGTATGGAGTTAGTTATAAGAAAATTACAGCGCGCGACAAATACAACCAAGCAATAATAAACTAAAAATTATGTGCAAATAAGAATAGACATTAGACAGCATAGTCAAAAGAATCGGTTAATATACTTTTATTTTTAGGATTTACGATTAATCCTTCAACAACTCTAGCTTTAGTAAAACACATGGCTTTGGTACAATACCTAATAGTCTCAAAAAGAGAGAGAAAAACTATACAATATCTAATAGTCGTCTAGAAGACTATAGAAGAAAACACTCAAAAGCTTCTCTATATAATGCTCCTTCTACGCCTTAGCTAATTCACCATCATCTACACTCGAAACATCTATTATATCTTCCGTCTTCCTACTGAAAGTATATATGGGGTTTTCTCCTTCATTTTCTCGTAGTACTCTGGGTGCCCTAATATTGGGTTGCCTTCTGCTCCAAGCATCAAACTCTAATGCTCAGTTGAGGCCTGACTTCTACTTCGGGACTTGCCCACCTGTTTTCGATATCATTGGGAATACCATCGTCGATGCACTGCAGACTGATCCTCGTATTGCCGCGAGTATCCTTCGTCTTCACTTCCATGACTGTTTTGTTCGGGTGAAGACCCACACTTAACTTATCTCTTATTAAAGAAATCCAAGGCGACATCTACTTTTACATACCATTTACATAAAACGTCTATAGAATAGAGCCTCAAATTAAAGTCATTTTTGAATTAATAAATAATGTCGTCATCTTATGTAATATATATATGGCTTTTTGTAGGGTTGTGATGCATCAATCTTGCTTGACAATTCGACATCATTCCGGACAGAGAAAGATGCTGCTCCAAACGCAAATTCGGTTCGAGGGTTCGATGTCATAGATAGAATGAAAGCAGCCCTTGAGAGAGCTTGCCCGAGAACGGTGTCTTGTGCAGATATGCTCACCATCGCCTCTCAAATATCAGTGCTTTTGGTATATAAAAATACCTACATGGCTTATATATCTCGGATGAAACTAACCGAACAATATCATGATTTTGACGTTAATGTTTAATGTTTTAAATAGTCGGGAGGTCCATGGTGGCCAGTACCGTTGGGGAGGAGAGACAGCGTAGAAGGTTTCTTCGACCTGGCTAATACAGCTCTTCCCTCTCCATTTTTCAATCTTACTCAACTTAAAGCAGCTTTTGCTGACGTTGGTCTAAACCGCGCCTCGGATCTAGTCGCTCTTTCTGGTAAAATTTTCAACTGTTTTACTATCATATAGTATATATAAATAAGTAAATAACAACTGAAGGAGCAAATATCTAATAAATTTACAATAATAGTTCGAAAGTTGAAATGGGGTGACTTATTTTCCTAAAAGGAACTTAGGCTCTTAGCACAATATATATAGTATTTAAACAGTTTTTGAAGGCATAAGAAGTAGTTAACATGAGTTAAGTAAAGAAAACCAATTTGCTTGAAATACATGACCATTAGCTGTTGTTTTTTAATGACCGATCGAATAAAAAATTTATAAAGAGAGAAAATAAAATCAAATACGAATGTCATCGAGCACGTGATTTTGAATTATAAGACGAGTTGGTATAACGACAAATCATGATTCATCTTTGAATAAAACATACAATGTATCTAAACGTTAATGTTTTGTCAAAATGGTAGGTGGTCACACCTTTGGAAAAGCACAGTGCCAATTCGTGACACCTCGTCTTTACAACTTCAATGGAACCAACAGACCAGACCCATCTCTGAACCCAACTTACCTCACTGAACTCCGTCGATTGTGCCCTCAAAACGGAAACGGCACCGTTCTTGTCAACTTCGATCCCGTGACTCCAAACGCTTTCGATAGTCAATACTACACCAATCTTCGTAGTGGCAAAGGTCTGATTCAAAGTGACCAAGAACTCTTCTCGACTCCAGGAGCCGATACGATCCCACTAGTAAACCAATACAGCAGCGACATGTCCGTGTTCTTTCAAGCTTTCGTTGACGCAATGATAAGGATGGGTAATCTTAGACCTTTGACTGGAACTCAAGGCGAGATAAGACAGAACTGTAGGGTTGTGAATTCACGAATTAGAGTTGTGGAGAACGACGATGGTGTTGTGAGTTCTATTTGATTATATCGGGGATATATCACATATATGTAAGAAAGTATCAAATGTGTGAGAACAATTTCTACTAAATAAAAGTTCTCATGAGTTATGAGCTTTATGGACTTTGGTGATAATTACACGTACGAATCGATCTTCTTATAATTACTATTTAGTGGATGAATTGTTTATAACACTTCAAATTCTGATATGTACCGAAGTAACTTTTGATATAACATCACGTCGAAATTTATAATATACATTCAAATAAATTGTTGATATATAATCTTAGTTTTTGTCCGCTTTGTTTTTTTTTTATAATGAGAAGAAAAGACAAGGAGCGTAAGTATTAGATTAGGTCAACTTTGGTTAACCATAAAGTCTAGCATATGGAATGGACTCGTATGGAATTGATATATGTATTAGGTAACTTTGTTTATTCAGATTAAATTATTTTGGGCAAGATTTGTATAGTTTATCCATGTGTGAAGATGGCTTCTAAGACTACATTTACGGTATTCACGGGAAAGAGAAGGACAAAACACAATGATTCCTTTTTCGTCAAACATCAAATAATAGGAAAGTAGGTTGAGAAAATATTTGCTCATTTTTTTTTGAACTCCGAAAATGTTTGCTAATTAGGAAAGATAATCCTTTTGTAGGAAGGTTCTACGAGAAAAAAAAATATATTCATTTGTCTTATATCCAATTATGTACCCCATGTATAAAAATTAAAACATTCCTTCGAAACCACAACCAACTCAATTATTCACTGATCTGTATTACACGTAGTTCATCTGTTACATGCATGTTTATAAAAAGTAAAAACACTTTAAAAAAAATCAAAAACTCAATAGAAACATAGCGCATTTGGAGTCTGATCTAGTAAAGTCACAAAATACTAGTAAAATGGAAAACAGTAGTCTTAGCACAAATCTTTCATCAAACATAATAATCGAATAACATTACATGATTTTTAACGCTCTTCAAAAAAAAATCAGGTCAAAAACTAGTAAATGTTGGCATTCGTCGATATAACATAAATTTGGATAGAGAATACGTTGGCGTTAATTCGCCGATTTAGATTTTTTTTTGTTTTTTTGTTTTTTGTTCTTTGTTTTTTCAAAGTTATCCTTATTCAAAGATACAAATATCCATCCTCTTTAAAATTCAGATATTAACAAGCACACGCCACTAATAAAAACCAGTAGTTATATAAATAAAAACATAGTTATTACAACATGATAATATGATAAGTTTTACATGCATGGACATAACTTACGTTTAACATGCATGTGATATCGTATGTATAACATGAATAAATAAACATAGTATCGTACACTTATTACAACATGATATGAATCAACAACCATACTTTACCGACCCTACATATATAATCTAAATTTGATTTTTTTTTTTTTTTTAATGAATCCCCAATTTGATTTCAGTATCGTCCGGTTTTCATTTTTCCTACCATTGTTGAAAACTGTGTCGTTTATAAATTATTTATCAAACATAAATCTAGAAATATTTAAGATTATATATAGGCGGAACTGATAAGAACCATTTCTTTAAAGATTACGTCGATTTGTAGCAAGTAAAAAAATGTGTGGAGTTAGTTATAAAAAGTCGTAATTACGGTGAAAATTTTCAATTTTACCTGATTTTTCACAGCGTCCGACAAATACAACCAAACACCAACAAATTTAATTATATATGTGCAAAGAATAGATATCACGTCGAAATAATAGGTTATTTTATTTTCAATTCTAACTATTATTAATCCTTCAACCACTCTAGTAAAACACATGGCCTTAAAACAAGACGTAATAGTATTTTTTCTTAAACACAATACCTAATAGTCTAAAATAGTATATAAAAAAGACTCAAGCTTCTCTATATAATATCCTTCTAGGCCTTAGCTAACTCATCATCCAAACTCACAACTCAAATCATCAACCTTCTTAAAATATGGGGTTTTCACCTTCATTTTCTTGCAGTGCTATGGGAGCTCTAATATTGGGTTGCCTTCTGCTTCAAGCATCAAACTCTAATGCTCAGTTGAGGCCTGACTTCTACTTCAGGACTTGCCCATCTGTTTTCAGCATCATTGGGGATACCATCGTCGATGAACTGCGGAGTGATCCTCGTATTGCCGCGAGCATCCTTCGTCTTCACTTCCATGACTGCTTCGTTCGAGTAAGAACTTCACACGTATCTTTTTTGTTATCGAAAATAATCCACGGCCTCTACTTTTACGTACCATTTACCAATATACAGAAGTAGAGGCTAGATTAAAAGCCATATATATGAATAGTAAATCATGCAGCATCTTGGATAGGTAATATATATGTGGTTATTGTAGGGTTGTGATGCATCGATCTTGCTAGACAATTCCACATCATTCCGGACCGAGAAAGATGCTGCTCCAAACGCAAATTCGGTTCGAGGGTTCAATGTCATAGATAGAATGAAAGCATCCCTTGAGAGAGCTTGCCCGAGAACGGTGTCTTGTGCAGATATGCTCACCATCGCCTCTCAAATATCAGTGCTTTTGGTATATAACTGATATGCGTAGATAACTTATATAGCTCAGATGAAACTAATCGAAAATATTATGATTTTGACGTCAATGTTTTTTGTTCTATAGTCGGGAGGTCCATGGTGGCCGGTACCGTTGGGGAGGAGAGACAGCGTAGAAGCTTTCTTCGACCTGGCTAATACAGCTCTTCCCTCTCCATTTTTCACTCTTGCTCAACTTAAAGCTGCTTTTGCTGACGTTGGCCTTAACCGCGCCTCGGATCTAGTCGCTCTTTCTGGTAATTTTCATGCATTGTTTCAATATATATCATCTATATAAGATAATGAAAGGTTTTAACTCGAACTTTTAATAGAATGCATGCTTAACTTCAATTGTTACTATTCAGTTTATACTTTCTTAGAAATGGTTTGGTTGGCTTTGATAAAAGTTTGTACTACAATATTTGTTAAATTAAACTGAATCTAGTGATAATTATCAAATAAAACTATTTGCTAGATTTTGAGAAAAAAAACAAAAGACTTTATAGAAAACCATCTCAAACAAATATATACCACGTCACTTTTAATTATAAAAAATGACTTGGTAAAAAAAAAACATGACTCATCTTTGAAAAGAAAACATACAATGTATATATAATCCTTCATTTGTCAAAATGGTAGGTGGTCACACCTTTGGAAAAGCACAGTGCCAATTCGTGACACCTCGTCTTTACAACTTCAATGGAACCAACAGACCAGACCCATCTCTGAACCCAACTTACCTCACTGAACTCCGTCGATTGTGCCCTCAAAACGGAAACGGCACCGTTCTTGTCAACTTCGATCCCGTGACTCCAAACGCTTTCGATAGTCAATACTACACCAACCTTCGTAATGGCAAAGGTCTGATTCAGAGTGACCAAGAACTCTTCTCTACTCCAGGAGCCGATACGATCCCACTAGTAAACCAATACAGCAGCAGCACCTTCGTGTTCTTCCGAGCATTCGTTGAGGCAATGATCAGGATGGGTAATCTTAGACCTTTGACTGGAACTCAAGGTGAGATAAGACAGAACTGTAGGGTTGTGAATTCACGAAGAATTAGGGTTGTGGAGAACGACGATGGTGTTGTGAGTTCTATTTGATTATGCATGTTGGGGATACATATATGGATAATGTAAGAACGTATAAAAATGCGTGGGAACATTTCGACTAAATAAAGTTCATACTAGTTATGAGATTTATGAAATTCGGTCTTATTAGTTGATGATACCTTTGATTCGATTTTATGAGTACTAAAAAGGTGGATGAATTCATAATGCAATGATACGACAATACGTGGTGTTAATATAAGCCCAAACGAGGAAAACAGCAAAAAAAGAATGTGTAAGCAGATTTGGTTGCTACATCATCATCAACTCCTCCAATCTCCATTCAATCCTAGTCAGGCGGAGATGATAAAGATAAGAGGGACAAAGTTCATAATTTTGGTACTCATACGTTCAAGTGAGTTGGCTCACGGGCCACGGCAAACAAAAAACAATTTAAATCTCGACCCACGCCACTAAAGAATATCTTAATGTAATCAGACGCATTAGTTATTGCAAAAATAAAATAAAAATTACGCGAATTGATTACAATTGTAGGTTTCATTGGGACAAACAATTTTTTTTTTTTTGGGTGCAAATGGGACAAACAATACTTAAGACGCATTTCATCATAAACTTGAAAGCACGTGCACCGTACAAACCTATGGTCCCTCCATACTTTGTATTTATATAACTTTATGCCACTATTTTGGGATTTTGTATACGCGTTTATAGAAAGGAAAGACACATTATATATGTCTATGATCTTTGTCTTTGGGATAGATGATTTATTTTCAAAAGGAAAGACAAATATTTGTCCAATCTTAGGGATAACGATAGATGATTAAACCTTTGTTTGTAGTTATCAAATGATAAACAAATTCAAATAGTGTCGTAGGGACGTAGGTGATCAGTCACATGACACCCATTCCATTTACCAAATGCATTACTTGTTTTGGTACAATACCGAATACGTACACTAACTATATGATTTAACATTTACTTAATTACACAACTTGTTATATATATAAAGCTGTCTACGTACGAAACAACCTGTATTTAGTATTTTACTTATACATTTGTATAGGTCTATCATGAAGTTAGGAAAATGAGTTGGAACATGGGTTTGTTATAGAGATTGGTCGTTTTATTTTTAGTGTATTTGAAATTTGTAACCAAAAAATTGCATTAAAACTTTTAGCCTTTCTAAAAATCTAAAAGCGGTTTGAGGAACCACCTTAACGTAAGCTCTGTTAAAGATAACAAAAATCTCTAGTTTATAAAACTGTATACATAGGTTAATGAATATTTTGTATAACAAAATTGTACTATTTGATACTATAAGAAAAATGAAATTCTGTTGATTTTGTTTTCTCTTTTTGGCATGTTACCTTCTTATAAAAGTAATTTGTTTCTATATAATTTTTTTTTTTTTGGGCAATTTGTTTCTAGATGAAATGTATTTTCAATTGTTTACTAATTCTGGACTTTAATATCTTGTTACGCCAGTCAACATTCGTTGGATTTATTGATAATGTCATTTACGGAAATAAATCTCAGATATTTTTTAACAACAATAATTTTTTAGATTTTACCATTAAGTTCCCAAACATTTTAAACTCTAGTTTTAAAACATTTTTAATTCAATTAAGGGCTAAATGTTTATACTTTAGGGTAACATTTAGATAAGTAGGTAATTAAGTTAAAAGTTAAAGGACCATGATGTAAAACAAAATCAAGTTCGGTAGAACTCAATACACTGGAAACACGTCATCAGCATTGATCCAATGGAGTCAGAGTCCTCTCTATATAAATAACATCTATCCGTCTCCTCTGTCTCTCACACATCATTGTAACCATCGAAACAGTGTCGTTCTCTCTGTAAAACTATTATCATCGGAGAGATTTGAAAGAGAGAGAGAGACCATGCAGAGACTCGTGGCGAAAAGATCGGTGCAAAACATCTCTGTTTCCCTTTGGCGACGATGCCTCTCAACGACGTCTCAGGCCACGGCGGCTGCTCCCGTTAAGGATTCTGATGAATTTCAGGCGAGGCTTCCTCCGTTTGATTACACTCCTCCGCCGTATTCTGGCCCTTCCCCCGATGTTATCCTTGCTAAAAGGAAGGAGTTTCTCAGCCCTTCCATGCCCTGTCTTTATCGCAAACCGGTACATATTATCCCATTTCGAAATCATCATTTTGGTTTTTTGGTTATTGATTTGTGTAGGAACTCTTCGGTTTCATGATCTTGTGGTGTTGTTGATCTCCGTTTTTGATAATGACGAAAAAAGCTTGGAACTTTATTGATCGTATTGGAAAAAGCTTGAAACTTTATTGATCGACTCATCGGAAAAAGCTAAACTTTTTTATGATTTTTAAATTGGGTCAGACTACGATGTTCTTATCCGAATATTCTTGATCAACAATGGAATTGGAATCTATTAAAATATTATAATAAAAACATAAATGTTGAATCTTTTTTTGGCAGGCTTTGAAATTGACTAGTGACAAATAGAATATTCATTTTTTTTTGTCTATTTGTATTGATGTGTGTTTGTTTGTTTTGGTATTGATGTGTTGCAGTTGAACATTGTGGATGGGAAGATGCAGTATCTATTTGATGAGAGTGGTCGGAGATACTTAGATGCATTTGCTGGGATTGCAGTTGTGAACTGTGGACATTGTCATCCAGGAGTGGTGGAGCCAGTGATTGAACAAATCAAGAGACTTCAGCATCCTACTGTTCTTTACCTTAACCATGCCATTGCTGAGTTATCTGAGGCTTTAGCTTCTAAACTCCCTGGTGATCTAAACGTGGTGTTTTTCACCAACTCAGGGACAGAGGCTAATGAGTTGGCACTCATGATGGCTAAACTGTATACTGGATGTCAAGATATTGTCTCGGTTCGAAACGGGTATCATGGTAATGCGGCTGCAACAATGGGGGCTACTGCTCAGAGCTTGTGGAAGTTTAATGTGGTTCAGACTGCTGTTCATCATGCTGTGAACGCGGATCCTTATAGAGGTGTGTTTGGTTCTGATGGAGAGAAGTATGCAAAGGATTTGCAAGATCTCATTCAATATGGCACCACAGGACACATTGCTGGCTTTATTTTCGAAGCTATTCAGGTAAATCAACCTTTGACTATTGCTGGAATCTCATATTTATACTAAGTGTTAACAGATCAGAACTAAGAGTGAATGCAAAATGTGAATAGGGAGTTGGAGGGATTGTGGAGCTAGCTCCGGGCTATTTGTCAGCAGCTTACGATACTGTTAAGAAAGCTGGAGGATTGTTCATTGCGGATGAAGTTCAGTCAGGATTCGCTCGTACTGGTAACTTTTGGGGATTTGAGGCTCACAATGTTGTCCCTGACATAGTAACCATGGCAAAGGTTAGAGTTTGTCCCAACTTTAGTGTCTTCTGCATTCAAGCTATCTTTATTGTGTAATCTCTAGCTAATTGGTTTATGTTGTGAAAAATAGGGAATTGGGAACGGGTTTCCATTGGGAGCTGTTGTGACAACTCCAGAGATAGCAGGAGTATTGACTCGCCGTAGCTACTTCAACACATTTGGTGGAAATGCTGTGTCTACTACAGCTGGTCTCGCTGTTCTGAAGGTCATTGAGAAAGAGAAGCTTCAGGAAAATGCAGCAATGGTCGGTTCTTATCTGAAAGATAAACTCGTTCAGCTACAAGAGAAGCACGAAAGTAAATATCCCTCTCTCCCTCTTCATAACTTTGTTCTTTAAACTAGCCTCATTGTGTTATCTTATACTTGTCTATGTAGTTATTGGGGATGTACGGGGAAGAGGACTGATGCTTGGAGTAGAGCTGGTGAGTGATCGCAAGCTTAAGACTCCTGCAGCCGCTGAGACTCTGCACATTATGGATCAAATGAAAGGTTGGTGTTTCTACACTTGTCTCCTCCGGTGAAGCTAGTACTAAAATTGTGAATTAATTTGTCTCTTGAGTTTTTTACAGAATTGGGAGTGTTGGTTGGAAAAGGAGGCTACTTTGGAAATGTCTTTAGAATCACACCACCTCTCTGCTTCACTAAGGATGACGCAGGTTTGTGCCCTTTCATTTATTTGATAAAAAGGAATATATAAGAAAAATGAACACAATAATTAAATTTCTCTTTTCTTTGTGGCAGATTATCTCGTGGAAGCGATGGACTACTCAATGTCGAAGATGTGAAGAAAATGAAAAGTGATCGATGGTATTATGATATATGGTCTTTAGTAAGTTGTGGTAAAAATATATATAAAAAAAAAAGTTGTGGTGAAGTATGCTTGTAAGATTATGCTACAAAAGACCAAAAGATTGATGAGCCAACATCTCGTTGCTTCTCAATCACTATGTTTTCTTTATGATCACAACTTTTTTGCGTTAAAATAAAGTCAAATAATTAGAAACCTTTAAATCGCATCTTTGTCATCGTGGTTGTTCGTTTTTCTTTATTTTTTTTTCATTTGGATGCAATATCTGGAATTGTTTGTCCATATTGCCAAAAACAGACAGTATGTGAGTTTGGATGCAAAATAAATTGTACCTAAACAAACTATAGTTTTCTGTGCCAAGAAAACTAGAGATTGAAAACGGAAAAGCTGATGTTGAATGACTGAAGAATCTGATACTGCATAGTGCATATAATGAATGCTGAAACTATGATGTGACACAGATAAAACCAGAGCATTTAGTCTCCGTAGCCTATTAAAAGGTCGAGAGTGAGTTAAAAAGACCCAAAGCAGTCCAATAAATAATACTAGAAACTGACTATTGTTCCATTTCCACTCCCAATTCCATGAATTGTTGTTCCCAACTGTTATAACTCTATCCCCAAACCAATAATAGTTCACACAACTCCACAAATGGGTATGAAAACAGAAACAGTAAAAAAGGAAAAAAAATCTCCTGGTCTCAGCAAAGCGTATCAGTATGTCATACCAAATCCTAAAATCAAACAAGGGGATAAAAATGTACACCATCTATTCACAAATGGAAAATACGAAGCACCCACACTTTTGTTAAATCATTTTCCTTCCTCCTATCATACTCTGCTGCGTCTGAGACCTAGACAAGCTTTGAGAACCATTACTACTGTTCGTCGGTTTATTATGCTTCCCATCTGCGCTCCCAAACACATCAAGATCTTCAAACAATCTGTAGGATGGAACAAACGGCTTCTGTCCTACAGTTACTCCTGGATTGCTAGCAGTTGAAGTTGCCTGGGGATCTCCGGCTCTTGTGGGGAATGAGTTGGATTGCTGCAGTGATCTCTCGGCCGATGTGTCTGTGTATGACGCACTTGCATTAGCCCGTGGAGTATAGTAAGCATTCGCTGATGTTGAAGCCCATGGTGGAGGCGGATATTCATACGGGTTCTGAGGTCGAGTTGACGGTTGCATCTGGAATTGTGCTTGCGGTTGCGGTTGCGGTTGAGTATAGCCCTGCTGTGTCTGTTGCGGTTGAGAATATCCCTGTTGCTGTTGAGGTTGAGAATAGCCCTGCTGTTGTTGATGTTGAGAATAGCCCTGCTGTTGTTGATGTTGTTGATTTTGAGAATAGCCCTGCTGTGTTGGAAGCTGTTGCTGTTGCTGAGGTTGTGCCCATGGAGCAACATAGCTATCAAACTGTGGTCGAGGCTGTGGATAGATATGGGTGTTTTGATCTGAGACAGCGGGAGGAGGAGGACAAGGCTGAGAGGATGGAGGCGGTGGAGTTGACGGTGTAGACAGTGTCAAACTCAATAGGTCAATCATGTCTTGTTCCTTTGTGGTGTTCACTGGAGGAGGCGGGTCAGGCAGAGCAAGAGCAAGAGCATTGCTTGCAGCATTATCAGACTCTGAACTGGTGGGGTCTGTAGTCACAGATGCTGGCGGTTTGGAATGCCTGAAACAATACAAAGTGATATGTCAAATACTAAGTTTATGATATGCACAGTTGCTGGATCCAATCGTAATTTGTAAGACAGACCTTCGAGCTAATTGCGCAAACTCATCTTCCTCCTCTTCGTAATTTTCATCAATTGGGCTTTTCCCCGTAGACACAGTGGCTGGTATTGGGGAACTAGAACCAGCTATGGAACTCGAATCTTTAGCTTCAGAAGATTTAGGGCTCGAATCACCAGGTTTAGAAGCCTGAAGTAACAGAGGAGAACCAGAAGCCTGAACTGGCAGAGGAGTACCAGAAGCTATTGCATCATGCTTAGCTAGCAGAATTTGAAGACTGTCGTTTAGATCAAGTCCCCGACCCAAAAGTTCATCATCCCTGCCACATAACAAAAGGATGTTTAGCACAACCTTGGAACCTCTCAAGTCAACAGTATCATTACACATTCTAACAAATTTAAATACCAAGTTATTCCTAAAATAGAGGACTAACCCAGTGGAGGTTAACATCTGCATCAGCTTTTTCTGATTGGAACGACAACGCTCGACCAAGTCAACAATGACTTCATCTTTCACAGCCTACATAACAGGAAAACCATGGGTAAAGCAATTCATTTCATCCCCAAACCTACAAATATAGCTGTATAGTAGGTTTCAATACCACACGATCACTGGGATCCACAGCTTGTAGCATGTCGCCCAAGAGATCCATCACATCCCTCATGGACTCAAGACTTGAAAAACTACAATTTAACCAAAACAAGAATATTGAGATAGTGTAAATATTTGTACGAAATCTAAAACTGCCAGTCCACATCGACATCATATTGAACTAACAAATCCACTAACCTTAAGCCCTCAATCTCAGTTGCCATTGCTTCATCAAGCCTTCTCGACGAACCGCTGGGCATTCCATAACCTACTTGAGGAACTCCATAACCCACTTGAGGTGCTCCATAACCTGCTTGAGGTATTCCATAACCCGCTTGAGGTACTCCATAGCCAGCTTGAGGTATTCCATAACCACCTTGAGGTACTCCATATCCCCCCTGAGGCTGTCTTAAGGGTGGATGACTCACTGGTGGTGTTATTATAGGGGACGCATCAGGTGAACGCCTGGGGAATTCAACTCCAGAACGCTGCAACAGGTAACAGCAACCTTTAGAATAAGAATATCATGCAAATGAGATCTCAGTGAACCGTAAAGCAACTGCCGTATAAATCAAGATCTGAAGAAGATAAAAGCACGGAGCAACATGACTCCACAACTATAAACACTCAACTTTCACATTTTACTTTCACATTTTAGCACTGGGCGAAAAAGAGTAGTGGCAACAAATACAAGACTTGCTAGTTGCTACCAATATACAATACTTAACATAATTTAGAACAAACAATAACCAAACAGTATATATGTCCACCAAAGGTGACCATAAATGTATATAGGTATAAGTATTACAGTTTCAAGAGAGAAACTCACCCTTAACTCATCGTATGCCCAATAATAATGCGGGAATTTGCCCTCTGGACCACCAAAAGCTTGCTGCCAAGAGTCCAGCAAGACCAGTATCTTATCTCTAACTTGCATATCCGCCTATAAAGTCCAAAATCATCAGCAATACGAACAAATCACCAATTCACCACTATGGAAACACACACACATAGAAACACAGAACAAGAAAAAGTACCTTCTTTTTCACAATTTTGACCAATTCCCCTAATAAGTTTTTCTCTGCAACTTGATGGTGCAAATAATCTCCACAGTTCTTCACTAACGTCTCCAAAAGCTAAGTAACAGAAGAATAGACATAGAGAGTTAAGGAGAGCCAAAAACGACACACAGAACAAATCGGCCGAGTAACCAAAAACATCATACCGTAAGAGCAAGTAATTGAACTCTAGGACTCTTATGCTGTAGCCTCTTCTTAACAGCTTTAACAACATCTTTCGCCTGCCTGATCAAAATCAAATAGACGCAAAAACCGTTAATCGCAGATGCGAAGTAAACTACAAAATCAAAGAACTAAAACAACACCAAATCCCAATTTTGCATGTAACCGTAGCCTGACATCAACTAATTACAGCAACAACAAATCAAAAACGAGAATTCCAAACACCAAAATCGAACATTAAAATTACCAGTGAAGAGAATTGACAGAATCGCAGATTTCCATGTTGGTAGTCCAATCAGGACCTAACAAAAGATCGCTGGTAGCTTTATCAACGGCCACCGTCGCTGAAGCTGAAGACGACGCCATATCCTTTTTTTTTTTTCACCCGATCAAAAGAGAGCTCCGATTAAGAATAATAATAAAATTCCCCCAGCACAGCTCGCGAGAGACAAAATTGAAATTAAAAAAACCCTAGAAAAACTTCTTCTTCGCCAGCGCAGAGAGAGAGAGAGAGAGATAGAGATAGAGATAGAGAGAGAGATAGAGAGAAGACGAAGTCAGCGAGAGAGGAATCTTTGCTTTTTTTTTTTTGCTGTTTTAAGCCTTTGTTTCTTTTTTCTTTCCTTTTCTAATCTCCACGAAGAAGAAACAAAAGCACACACACAACAAAAAAAAATTAAAAGGAAACAAAATCTTTTTTTTTTTTTCCTTCCTTCTATTTTCCCGCTCCACGCTCTTTCATTTAGTGCGTTAACAACACGCGTCTTTATAATATGGTCAACGTTAAAATTATTAAAGACTATTTTTTTTTTTTTGGGTGGATAATTCCCTTTTTAATGTTGTTTTTATACTAGTCTATATCTATCTTACGTGTTGGATGAGAATTATCCAAACAAGTGTATTATATTAAAAGGTTTTTTTTCTTGTGAAAGCGTATATAATAAAAAAGTTGTGATACATTTTTATCTACAATTGAGTGACATGTGGTTTTTTAATTGGTGTGCTAGTACTTTGAAAAGAAAAAATAAAAGAGGAAAATAATCATTTTAAAATAATTTTCTATAAAAACTTTAGATATGTGTACTCCATTTTGATATACTAGACCCATTTTATAAAGACTATATGTGGTTTATTAATTTTTGTATTTTAAATTAATAATTTCAAACAGTTACAATGATTTTTTCTGATAATCTCTCTTAAATATAAATGACTAAAAATAATTTATTGTTTTAAATATTTTTCTGAATATTATTGATTAAAAAATAGTTCGTGGAAATAGTTTATTGGTTTTAAACTCACTATACTTTTTGAGTAAATGTATTTTTAACTCATTGTATTTTTTGGGAGAGAATGGAGGATTTCAGAATGGAAGAGCATTCCAAAACCAGAATGAATGAGCATTCCAGAACCAGAATGAAGGAGGAGGATTCCAGAATCAGAATGGAGGAGGTGAGAATGGAGGATTTTCCTCCTCCAATGGGAGTTTGGAGATGATGACAACCTCTCAATGGAGTTTTTCATCAACTTCGAGTCCTTACATTAAAATAGTCTTCAGTTGTAACCCTCTCTAGTTTCTGCTTTAAGTTAGTCTTCAGTTTGTAACCCTCAGATTAAGTTTGAAACAATCAGCTCAATCTTAATTGTAATAAGTTAGATAGATATGCAGTTGTAATTTTTCTTGATTAAGCAATATAATCTACTAGTTTCAAGTGAGGGTTTAAGAAAAGGAGAAAAGGGTTTCTTTCAAGGAAACTGTATTTTTTTTACCAAAATAGCAAAAGCGAAAAAAAACACATTAACCAAAAAAACTTATGATGTATTATTACCAAATTTTGATTAAAAAAAATATGTTATCATTTATGTGATATTCTTGTATATTATGTATTATACATCATCTTGATAGATAACGCAAACAAGATAGTTTAAAATTGTGAATAATTGTTTAAATATCTTTCAGTTCTTGAAATGTTTAGGCATATTATGAGCAAAACATAAGAAAAAGATAAAAAAAATTTTTTTTTTGAAAGTGTATATAATAAAAAGTTGTGATACATTTTTATCTACAATTGAGTGACATGTGGTTTTTTTAATTGGTGCTAGTACTTTGAAAAGAAAAGATAAAAGAGGAAAAGAATCATTTGAAATAATTTTCTTTAAAAACTTTAGACATGTGTACTCCATTTTGATATACTAGACCCATTTTATAAAGACTATACGTGGTTTTATAATTTTTGTTTTTTAAGTTAATAATTTCAAACAGTTACAATGATTTTTTCTGATAATCTCTCTTAAATATAAATGACTAAAAATAGTTTATTGGTTTTAAATATTTTTCCTGACTATTATTGATTAAAAAATAATTAGTGGAAATATTATTGATTGAAAATTAAATATGTGGAATTTTCACTCACTGTATTTTTTGGGTAAATGTGATGAGCATTTTATAGTATTTAATTTTGACAACATTGCTAATTTTAAAAAATTTACAAATTATTCCTAAATTTCACATACAAAATCCACTATATAAAAAAAAAGATCAATACTTCTACATGCTGGAGAAAATAAAGATCGATTTAATATTAGTCCATGCATGAAACATGATATGAATTTATGAACTCAGTCGCATTGCCGTCTCAACATATATTGGTTATCATATCCGGATTAGATGTGGTTTACCATGGTAAAATCGGTTAAGCTACAACAGTATGTTTACATCTCTTTGTTTGTTGTACTCTCTTGTCTGTCTCTGTCCTTTAAGTTCAATAAACGAAAAAAAACTTTCATAACAAACCAGTTTAGTTTCTCTCAATGGAATAATCTATATAGCAACCTAAAAAAAAAAACAGGCTTCTTACAGTAATCACTAATCAAGGTAACCCAATCTGCAAATCTTTCAATTGAAAATATTTGTGGAGCAACAAGAGTAGTTGAAAGCAGATTCTGTTCCAAATCCATTGAGGTACATGGCCAAAATAAAGTAAATGAGAAAATAAATAGTAGAAGTTTAGTAACATAATAAAAATAAACTAAAACTTTGTGTAAACTGAGACTAATCATCCCTTTCACTCCTACAGAATGCTTCTAGACTCCTAACTTTTCAAATGCTTCAAGTCTCGACTTGTTTTGATCAAACCGACGCTTTTCTAAACTGCTTTGTCTTTTCCTCTTGCCTCGTGCAGGTTTCTTGATTCGGACCAAACTTGGCACGTAAGAGCCGCACCCATGTGGCCAACATTCTCTGTCTACATCTACCCCGATATCAAATTTTCGTACGTATCCAGCCTCTCCAATGATGACAAATGTTCTGCGATAATACTCATCTTCAAAACCCATGGCGAGTTTCTTCTCCTCGTCGATGAAGAAACCTTCATATATATGTGGGAGATCATGTAGCCTAGTCCCCGTCTCCATTCTCAAGAACTTGCTCCACGACACCATTTCGACATCAATCTTAGTCGTAATCCATATCTCAAACTCATTCCACTCTGTTTCGCAGTGCTGAAATAAAGCTGCAAGCTTCTCTTCCCTAACACAAGATAAAGTCACATATTCATATTCATGATCCCAAACGCTAGATGGTAGAGCTAAAAGCGGTCCAAATCTCTCTCTTGTAAAATCGAAACAGATTATGTGATCGACAAGATCACTATCATTATATGAATTCCTCTTTATAGCACACCAATAAGTGTTTCCTTTGAGAGTAACACCAAGGGAACAAAACATTATGCACCAATTTGGAGTGACATCAAGACTTGTCCATGAATCAGAGTCAAAATCGTATATCTCATACCAAAAAAATTGGTTTTCGGGTGCTTTGTTGAAATAATCTATAAACCTCAAGAATTTAACGCCAGAACAAAATTTCTTATTCTCGTATCCAAGAGCATAACTGAACCTGTCGGCCCTGTCCCATCCCTTTGGACGATGAGAGTATCTTGGTTCGATCCACCTTGTTTTCCCGCTATACGGATTCCAAACCACAAACTTACTATCGTCGTCTTTGAAGATGCATAACAATAAACCCTCACAGTGAAAGACTTGAGATATCTTGACTTGTTTGTCAAAGAGACGACTAGGTTTACGTTTAAACTTTATTGATGGATCAACGTCGTCGAAGACTAACCTCATTGAATGAAGATCGAAATTCATCATCGCGATCATCATAGACTCCTCTTCTCTTGTTGCTCTTTTACCAATGTACAACTTCCTAAAGCTCCTACTTTTGGATAGAGTGTTCCAACTTTTGCAAGTAAGTCTCACTGCTCTCAAAGATTTCAAAGGAACCCTACAGAAGATCTCCTCTATCAAAACCCTTGGAAGATTGGAGATCATCGTCGTCATTGTTTCAAATTGCAACAATGGTTTTGTTTTTTCTTTCTTCTGATTTCTTGCGGCATAGGGTAATGAGAGTATACACACACAACCAATGGAAGATACACAAAAAACCCTAAATAAAGTTGGGCCAATCGTGGGCTTCAGGATCTAGTTAGGCTTTTACTGATGTTATATACCCGAGACAAGAATGCTGAAGCTAATCTATTAGCTTCCAGCTTTATGGTCTCTATCTTCTTATTTACGCTAGCTGTTGAACTGAAATAGTGAAATGGCAAGATCTTCATCGTGGCACTGAATGTCAAGTTTCCTTAGAAAATATAGAAAATCTCAAGCAGAAATACGCAATGGAAGACCTAAGAAGATTCACAATCAATGAGCTCTTTCCAACTCCATAACTGGTTAGCTAGCCTACGCCACAAGGTTACAGATTCGTTATTAAAACCGTAGCTAAAACACTCTCAGCGTGAGAACATTGCATCTAGTTCTCAATCACCTTGAATTCTCTGAGAAGTTTACTAGAGTCGGAGAAATTTAAACAGCTCGTATAGATATGTAAATAAGTAATCTGTTTTCTCATTTCTAAGTTCATGTCTTCTTTTTCTTCTCTCTCATCTCTCAATCAATCGTAATAGTCTTTATAGCCGCTTGAAAAACTGAAAAGATTTGTGAAGCAACACAAGTGATTGAAAAGCATATTGTCTTCTTGACGTAAAATTAGGCTTTGAAAGTTGCTTGTCTATGACTCAGAAAAATCTTTAGAAAAATAAGCAAAAGATCTACTTTAGGGTACTCAAACTTAGGGCGGAGTCTTTGCATAGCCCTTGATATCTTTTTTATACACCTCAACTACCACAACAAGCAATATATCCTTCTACTGCATCATCCCGTTTGTAAATTGAGACTGATCATCCCTTTTTTCTCCTTTTGAGCATCCTCCTACCAATATCGATTTTGCTTCTTCAATAGCTTTTCAAATGCGGCAAGTAGGGATGTTAAGAATGGGTTTTAACCCGATGGGTACCCGGGACCCATGAAAAATAAGAAACCCAAAAATTTGATTATTATGTTAAAATTTTATGGGTTTTAAATGGTTTGGGTACCCATTTTAGAGAGTCCTATTCGGGTTTATCTTATTGGGTTATGGGTACCCATGAGACTTCAAAAAAAAAAAAGTTAATTAGATTCGTTAATGTTAAAAAAAAAGTTTGTCCGATTACATTATCGAAACGTTCCTCTAAAAAGAAAAAAAAAACCAGAGAGCGATTTGTAAAAACCCAGAGAGCGATCGTCTTTGTTACTTTGATCAAGGGATCCAATGGATCCGATCCATAATAAGGTAAGCTCGCGTTTCCCCCTTTGATTCTTCTCTAACGCCGGCCTGATTTTGCTATTCCAACTCCGAAATTAGGGTTTCTAGTGGTTCAATTACGATTTCGTATTTTGTTGGGTTTGATCGTCTTTTGTATTCGTTGATACAATGAAGTTTGGTCGAGTGTGGTTGGAAAGATGAGATGAAAGTTCTCCTGACCCACTTCTTAAAAATCTCAACTTTTTCCTTCTTTCCTCTGATTTGTTTACTCTCGTCGTTGTTCTTGTTGGTTTGATAAACACAGCAATACATACTCATTGTGAGCAAAAGAGACAAAAGTGAAAAGACTTTTTTTTTTTTCGAATCTTCTTTAAGTATCACAGATTTTTTTGTTTCCTTCATTGTCGTCTCGGTGCTGCCTACATTTTGTTTGTTAACGCTTACACAATTTTGAATTTGGTACCATTCTAATCATTTCTGAGTTTTTTGTTTTTGTTTTTTTTTGGCTGAATCATTTGATTTGTCTGTATTACTCCTGTTGTAGACTGTTAATGTTACTGTCCAAAGTTGGTGTAGTTGTTAAAGCTTCTTAGTTTGCCTATAAGTTTAGTGAAGAGGCATCATTGATTCTAAGAGTTTCCTCTGAAGTCTCAGTTATGTTTTGAGGTTTAAGAGTTTCGAAATTGGTTAATTGTTGTTGTTGTTGTTGATGATGCAAAGCTAAGATTTTTCAGCTTTTTCTTTTGTACTGTTAACTGAATTGGATTCGAACAAGTGAACTATCTTTGTTTGAGAAGTTGGTTTTTGTTTGGTGGATTAGCTTACATTTGAAAGCTCTTCTTTTGGGAATGCAGGGAGCATGTTAAGAAGAAAGGGAGAAAAGATGTTACAGTTGATGAACTGATCCGAGTGATCACTCCAAAAGGCAGAGGTAAAAAAGATAAACGGATGAGTTCATTTAAGATTTAGCGGAACATGGAAAAACCAGTTTCTTATGTCCCGCTGATTCGTTGAGTTAGTAATCTTGAATTTTGTTTCTATTGATGTTCTTTGTGTGTGTTTGCAGCTTCAGTACCAGATTCCGTGAAGGCAGAGCTGTTGAACAGAATTCAAAACTTCATTGTATCAGCTGCTCTTTGTGTGTGATCTCAAGCCTAAAGCTCTCGACTTCTACTTCAAAGATTGTGCTTACACGGTGAGAAATTCTAACTTAGAAGAAAAATTGTTCTGACTTAATCACTTTTGTTTTTTGAAAATTGTTCTGTGAAGTAGTAGTAATTTTTGCCTATATTAAACATTGTTTTGATTTGTTGCCGTTGCATGTGTGATTTATTTGTTGCTGTTGCATGTATTTTGGTTGACAATGTGATTGAGATTGAGATTATAACATAAACAAAGGCACATATCGGTTGTGCTTAGATTGTTGAATGTTATTTTTTGTGTTTGTAGAGATGAGTTATGAGGTCTGAGAATGACAATATGACATTATTCTTGTTTGTTTTTGATATGGTTTTATTTTAGGATGGATTCTCAAACATTAGAAACAATGGCGGCTTTAAATGCAGAGAATGAATACATGGAAGTGGATGTGGAGTATGATGCTGAAGGAGCAAGTGAAACACAGCCTACTGATACAGACCCTACGGTATTTGATTCTAACAAACGATTAAAGTCTTCTGTTTGGAAAGAGTATAAACCAGTAGGAGTAGGACCAGATGGAAAAAAGAGAGGTCGTTGCGTTCACTGTAATAAGAAGCTAATCACTGAAATTAGTCAGGGAACATCATCATTAAATCGTCATTTAGAAATTTGTCCCAAGAGACCTCCAGGGCTGAATGCAAAAAGTCACTATGATCACAAAGTAGATCGTGATATGGTTTGTGAAATTATAGTATACCATGATTTGCCTTTCCGGTATGTTGAATATGAGAAAGTGAGAGCTAGAGATCAGTACTTGAATCCAAACTGTCAGCCTATATGTAGACAAACTGCTAGGAATGATGTGTTTAAGAGATATGAATTGGAAAAAGAAAAGCTGAAAAAGGTTTTTGCAGAATTTAAAAGAAGAGTATGTTGTACAGCAGATTTGTGGACAGCTCGTGGCACTCTCACAGGGTATATTTGTTTGACTGCTCATTATGTTGATGATGATTGGAACTTAAACAACAAGATTCTAGCATTCTGTGAGATGAAACCTCCTCATACAGGTGAAGAATTAGCTACTAAAATTCTTTGTTGCTTGAAGGAGTGGGGTTTAGAGAAGAAGATTTTCTCTTTGACTTTGGATAATGCTACGAATAATGATAGTATGCAGAAGATCCTTAAGCATCGTCTTCAAATGATTAGTGGTAATGGATTGTTATGTGAAGGGAAGTTTTTTCATGTCAGATGCTGCGCTCATGTGTTGAATCTTATTGTGAAAGATGGTTTAGATGTAGCTGCTGATCTTTTGAAAAATATTAGAGAGAGTGTCAGGTTTGTCAAGGCATCTACTTCTAGGAGAGAAGAATTTGCAGCATGTGTTGAGAGTGTTGGGATAAGAGGTGGTGCTGGATTATCTCTAGATGTTGATTCACGCTGGAATTCGACATATGATATGCTTGCTAGAGCTTTAAAGTTCCGTAAGGCATTTAGTAGTTTGAAAGAATGTGACAGAAACTACAAAAACTTGCCTTCTGAAGATGAGTGAGATCGAGGAGAGAAAATTTGTGAAATCTTGAAGCCATTCAGTACCATCACTACTTATTTCTCAGGGGTCAAATACCCTACTGCTAATGTGTATTTTCTACAAGTGTGGAAAATTGAGCGTCTTTTGAAAGACTATGCAGATTGTGGTGACTTGAGAGTGGAAGAGATGGCTAAAATGATGCAGTTGAAGTTTGATAAGTATTGGGATCAGTATAGTATCATTCTAGCTATGGGAGCTATTTTAGATCCAAGGTTAAAGGTGCAAATTCTTCAATCAGCTTTTCACAAACTGGATTCGAGTACTTCTGAAGAAAAGGTCGAAGTTGTTGTGCAGAACTTGAAGGACCTTTATAATGAACACAGGGAAAAGGCTTGGACTTCTACCTCTTTCTCATCAACACAAACTCCACTTGATATTCTTAATGAATCACCACTAGAAGATGATCCAAATTTTGTAAGTATTTTTCTCCATTTAGTTTTTATACCCTATATCTTAATGACACATGATATTTTTACACATCCTCATATCTCTTTTATACAGGATATCTTAGAGCTTGAGAGGAGCATACAACCTGGTTCTGACAACACAAAAACAAATTTGGAAAATTATTTGGATGATCCAAGGCTAGATTTGAAGTCTTTCACTGACATCGATGTTTTGAATTATTGGAAAGGCAGTGGGCAACGCTATGGTGATTTGGCTTCTCTAGCTTGTGATGTGCTCAGTATTCCAATCACCACAGTAGCAGCAGAGTCATCGTTTAGCATTGGAGGTCGGGTACTGACTCCTTACCGGAACCGTCTCCTTCCAAGAAATGTTCAAGCCTTGTTATGTACTAGAAACTGGTTACGTGGTTATGCTGAGTTAGAAGGTAAGAATCCATATTTTTTCAATTCATAAGTAACTTCTCTTGCTTGGTTGACAACTTTGATGATGAGGTTGAAGGTAAGAATTTATATTTTTTAATTACAGGTGACATTAAAGACAACTTTGATGATGAGGTTGAAGGTACCACATCTGTGACTAGTAGCTCAGGAGTATGAGACCAAGGTAAAAAAAATTAAGATTGTTACTTAAGAATAAAGATGTAATTATGAAATTTTAACTGAAATTCCATTGTTTTGTTGTTGTTTAGATTCTGATCAGGTTTTGGAAGAACCATAGGAGGAAGAATGAGAATTTTTTTTTGTTGTTGTTGTTTTTGTGACTTTGATTTTGGTTTTTATATTTATCTAGGTTAACAAAACTCTTAAATATATTTGGTATACTTTATTTATATGATATAAAATTATAAATTTTTGAAAATTGTCATAGATATAATAAAATAAACAAAATACATAATATAAAATGCAAAATACATCATATAAGACAAAAAAAAATCGGGTACCCATGGGTTTACCCACAAAACTAAAAACCCGTTCGGGTTTACCCACAAGACCTAATACCCATTTGGGTTTTATGAGATCGGGCTTTTTCTGGGTGGGCTTTTTTCGGGTTCGGGCCGGGCTGGGTTTTTTTACCCACCACAACATCCCTAGCGGCAAGTCTCAACCTGTTTTGATCACATAGACGCTTTTCTAAATGGCTTTGTTCTATTCTTTTGCCTCGTACAGGTTTCTTGATTTGGATCAAACTTGGAACATAAGAGCACACATCTGGCCTACATAACTCATTTGCAGGTACTCCAGGATCCAATTTTGTTACGTGTCCAGCCTCTCCAACTACGTTAATATATCTTTCGCGAATGTGGCGATCCTCACATTTATATTGCGTACCAAAACTCATGAAGACTATCTTACTTCTCGTATCCATTCTCAAGAACTTGCTCCACGACACTTTTTCGACCTCAGTCTTAGTTGTAATCCATATCTCATAATCATATAAATCGTGGTGGTGAAATAAAGCTGCAATCTTCTCTTCTTTAACACAAGATAAAGTCTCATATTCATATTCACGATCCCTAAGAAAGATGGCAGAGGCAGAAGCGGCCCAAATCTCTCTCTCTTGTAAAATCAAAACAGATTATGTGATCACTGACACCTTCTGAGCTCCTTTCTTTAGCACACCAGTAACTGTTTCCCTTAAGAGAAACGCTACTGCTTGTACAATATATCCTCCAGTGTGGAGCGACGTCAAGAGTTGTCCATAAACCAGTATCAAGATCGTAGATTTCGTACCCAAAAAATTGCTCTTCCTGCGCTCTTTTAAGAAAATCTACAAACCTCAACAATTTAAGGCTACGACAAGATTCCTTATCCTCGTATCCGAGACCATAACAAAATATGTCCCATACGTATGGACGGTGAGAGAATCTGAGGTTGATCCACCTTGTTTGCCCCAAATACGGATTCCAAACCACAATCCTAGTAACGTCTTTCAAGATGCATAAAATTAAACCCTCATAGTGGAAGAGTCGATCTATGCTTACTTGTTTGCTCGGGAAGCTAATTTGACCTTTATGCTCTATAGATGGATCAACGTCGTCGACGAAGCCGCTCATTAGATAGAGATTGTGAGGCATCATGGCGATCATCATAGACTCACCTTTTCTTGTGGCTTTACCAATGTGCTTCTTCCTAAAGCTCTCACGTTTGGATAAATAGTCCCAACTTTTGCAAGTTAAACGCACTGCTTTCATGGATTTCAAGGGAAGCCTAGAAATAATCTCCTCTATCAAATCTCTTGGAAGATTGGAGATCATCGACGTCGTCATCGTTCAAAGTCACACAACAATTTTTTATCTTTTTTTTTTCAGCTAAGGTAAAGGAAAAAGTATACACAACACAAATTGAAGAAGACACATAAAAAACCCTAAATACAGTTGGGCCTAGCGTGTGCTCTAGAATCTAGTAAGGCTTTTAGTTGTCGTTTACTCTGTTTAGAAAGTTAATTAGAGTCGGTTTAAGTTAAACCACTCGTAAGTACACACCATGTGTACTGTATATAATTCGTTTATCTATCATGAAAGATATATATGCATATATGGTTCCAAGAGCATCTCCAAGTATTTCCAAAACACACAACCCCTCTCAATGTTCTGCTCGGCTGCTCTTGCCAACGCTTGAGGGTAATAATCATTATAGCTCCAACAGAGTTTCAAAAAATGCAAAATACAGTATGATGTCTTATCAAATTCGCATCCCTCTGGATTTCCCCTGTTCCAAACGTCTCATTGAATCAAGTGTCTTTGACCCTAAAGCTTGAGACTTCGGTTTTTGTAGATAGTGTCGCTATAACGTGACAAACTTCAAATATTGTGAAGAAGACGAATCAAGTTAGAAGGTTTTTAGAATGTGGTTTACTCTTGTTAAAAGGTGTGTTTGAGTCGGTTAAGTTAAACAGCTTTTGTCCTCTGTTTTCTCATTTCTAAAGATCAGTAACCTAAAAACCTTTCATTATAATTATCAAACTTCTTCTTCTCTCTCACTTCTATGAATCATAATAATCTTATGATTATACGAAGCCGTCCATCTTCCTTCGTGGTACTTCTCTCCTACTGTATATAAGAGCCACCACCGAGCTCTTTCTTCTTCTTCGCTCTCTTCACTTATCATATAAACATATAAAAACCACAATCAAGAAGACTTGGCAGATGGAGGAACCAATAAGAAAACCAATTGAAAAATATAGCATCCTGAATATAGCCTCCTTTTATATAGTGTGAGACGCATGATAGCGCCTTTCAGTATACCAATTGGACTCAATTGTGGAAAACGATAAACAGATGTAATCTTAAACCAAAAAAAAAAGGAGTCAAAATGAACAAACAGGTTTTTAAAAGTAGCAAAGACCTTCACCACATACATGAAATTACTGGTAACAAAACACAACTTCTGATTTCTTTTTGTCACACACGAGTTCAATCCTTCATCACAACACAAAAAAACAAAAATAAAACATTATTGTTGAAAAACACAGTAAAAAGTATAAAAGAAACCCGACAACACCAACCACGTTGCAAGCGTTTCAAAAACTTACGCAGCACTCAATGTTCTGCTCCTGCCATATCACTAGTGTAATCGCCATATTCATTAAGCCTCACTTCCGATACAAAGTATATAAGATACAAGAACACAAAAAAAAAAATTATATTTAATTTATAGTAACCAAACTAAAGTTTGGACTTAATCTTCCCGTTCTTCTATCTTCGTGCCTCCTCCTATAGATATCTGTCTTCATTAGCTTTTCGATTTCAGCAAGTCTCAACATCTTTTGATCAAACCGACGCTTTTCTATACTACTTTGTTCTATCCTTTTGTCCGCACGTGAAAGTTTCTTGATCTGGACCAAACTTGGAACATAAGATTTCACGCGTGGCCAACGGTGGTTTCGGCCTACAGGTAATCCAGGATCCAATTTTTTAAAAGTCTCCAGCCTCTCCAATGATGTCAATAAAAGTTTTGGGATAGTCATGGTGTCTACCAACACACAGGAAGACTTTCTTCTCCTCTTCAATGAAGAAACAGTCTGGAAAATTTATCCTAGGCCCCGTATGAATTCTCAAGAACTTGCTCCACGACACCATCTCGGCTTTAATCGTAGTTGTAATCCATATCTTAAACTCAGAAGCATATTCATACAAAAATAAAGCTGCAATCTTCTCTTCTTTAACACAAGATAAATTCACATGTTCATATTCACGATCCCTAACGCAAGATGGCAGAGCCAGAAGCGGCCCAAATCTCTCTCTTGTAAAATCAAAACAAATTATGTGATCATTGCCACCTTCTGAGCAGCTCCTTTCTGACGCACACCAGTAGCTGTTTCCCTTAAGAGAAACGCTACTTCTTGAACAGTATATTCTCCAGTGTGGAGCGACTTCAAGAGTTGTCCATAAACCAGTATCAAAATCGTAGATTTCATACAAAAGAAATTGTTCTTCGGGCGCTCTATGAAAAAAATCTACAAACCACAATAATTTAAGGCTCCGACAAGATTCTTTATCCTCGTATCCGAGAGAATAATTGAACATGTCATCTCCTTGTGGACAATGAGTATATTTGAGTTTGATCCACCTTGTTTGGCCCCAATACGGATTCCAAACCACAATCCTTGTAACGTCTTTCAAGATGCATAACAATAAACCCTCATAGTGATAGACTCTATATATGTTGATGTGATTGCAAAGGAACCTAAGTCTACCTCTCTGCTCTATAGATGGATCAACGCCGTCGAAGAATCCGCTCATTAGATAAAGTTTGTGACGCATCACCGCGATCATCATAGTCTCCCCTTCTCTTGTTGGTCGTCTTGTTACTTTACCGATCTCACTTTTGGATAAATCATTCCAACTTTTGCAAGTTAATCTCACAGATTTCATGGGAAGCCTAGATATAATCTCTTTTATCAAATCCATTGGAAGATCGGAGATCATCGTCGTCATTGTTTCGACCTTCAAATCTTTTTTTTTCCTTTTCCTCTGATTTCTTGTGGCCAAAGGGAAAGTCTAATTAAAAAAAAAAAAACCTAAATGAAGCTGGGCCAATCGTGGGCTTTCCATGGGCTTTAAATATATAACATCATGTCTTCTTCTTCTTCTTCTTCCAGTTTTTTACAATGGCAAGATCATCATCATGGCATCGAATGTCCAATTTCTTGAGAAAATATCGAAAATTTCCTCATTCCTCCTTCAAAACCAAATGGAACGAGAATCTCAAGCAGAAATACGCAATGGAAGAGCTAAAAAGCAGTCTAATCTCAGATTCAGAGGACGGTGTCGGTGGTTGTGTTATACGAACACTCGTAAGCTCATTCAGACTCCATAACTGTGAGCCCACGCCTCAAGCTTACAGATTTGTTATCAAAACCTTAGCTAAAACCTCTCAGCTTGACAACATCGCATCTGTTCTCAATCATCTTGAAGTCTCTGAGAAGTTCGATACACCTGAATCCATTTTCAGAGATGTCATCTCTGCTTATGGTTTCTCCGGTAAGATCGAAGAAGCGGTCGATGTTTTCTTCAAGATCCCTAATTTCAGGTGTGTGCCTTCTGCTTACACGCTCAATGCTTTGCTTTTGGTTCTTGTGAGGAAAAGAGAGAGTCTTGGATTGGTTCCTGAGGTTTTGGTGAAAGCTAGTAAGATGGGTGTGAGGTTAGAGGAATCTAGTTTGAGGATTTTGATTGATGCTCTCTGTGGAATCGGTGAGGTAGATTGTGCTACTGAGCTAGTGAGGTACATGAGTGTTGATTGTGTTATTGTTGATCCGAGGTTATACTCTCGGCTGCTTAGTTCTGTATGTAAACACAAGGATTCGTCTTGTTTCGATGTTCTTGGATACTTGGAAGATTTGAGAAAGACTCGGTTTTTACCAAGTTTGCGGGATTATACAGTCGTTATGAGGTTCTTGGTTGAAGGAGGAAGAGGTAAAGAAGTTGTGAGTGTGCTGAATCAGATGAAATGTGACAGAATCGAGCCTGATATTGTTTGTTATACAGTCCTGTTGCAAGGTGTGATTGCGGATGAGGAGTATTCGAAAGCAGACAAGTTTTTTGATGAGTTGCTCTTGTTGGGTTTAGCTCCTGATATTTATACCTATAATGTGTATATTACTGGCTTATGCAAGCAGAACGATGTTGAAGGCGCGTTAAAGATGATGTATTCGATGAACAAGCTTGGTTCTGAGCCTAATGTAATTACTTACAATATATTGATTAAGGGATTGGTTAAGGCCGGGGATCTGAGTCGAGCTAAGACTCTATGGAAAGAGATGGAGACAAATGGAGTTAACCGGAACAGCCACACGTATGATATTATGATTAGCGCATTTATAGAGGTAGACGATGTTGTTTCTGCTCAAGGTTTTTTGGAGGAAGCGGTTAACATGAACGTGTTTGTCAAGTGTTCAAGAACTGAGGAAGTCATTAGCAGGTTATGTGACAAAGGCTTGATGGATAAAGCAGTTGAACTTTTAGCACACATGGTGTAAGGGCTATGGATCAACTCTAAATTAGTTTGTAAAATTTGATGGTATTTGGTCTTATGGATGATTGTGTTAGAACTTGAGAAAAGGGAAATTAGTTTGTTTGTGCAATGATTTGAGAAGAGTTCAAAACTACATGTTCGAAGCAAAAGAGAAATCTTACAAATGTTATTTATCTCAAATACTGGAACTAGATTTGTTCTTTGCACTAAACAAATTTGACTCATTCATCCAACTTGACTGTGTATATTGTCCTGCTTAGATTACGATTAGACCTTTAAGTAAAAGAAAGCCAGTACGCATTGAGTCATTTTGTTTAAGCCAAAGGAAGCTTCAATAGATGCATTGAGTCGTTTAGATGCCAAGTTCACATACATGAAACTTGACAACCCAAAACATTATCGTACCAACACACAGCAGAAAGTAAGAGAGAAACCCAATAAAACGAACCAACACACATTAGAAAGTAAAATCATATGGTTCTTCTTTATCATGTAAAATAGGCATCGCACTGCAAGACGTCCCATATAGATCCCAAGAGTACCACGAAGCGTTACCAAAGCACAACTTTTCTCAGTGTTCTGCTCCTGCAGACGGCAAGTGTAATCATTATAAGCCTTTAACTCCCAAAAGACCTCCAAAAAATACAGGAGCGCTATAATTTTACCTGTAACTTAAGAGTTTAGGTCTTTAAGTATCAGGGTAACCTACCTCTTGATTTCCCCTCTCCTTTTGTGCCTCGTCCTAATAATATCTAAATTCCTGCTTCATTAGCTTTTCAATTTCAGCAAGTCTCAACATGTTTTGATCAAATAGACGCTTTTCTAAACTACTTTGTTATATCCTTTTGCCTCGTGCCAGTTTCTTGATCTGGACCAAACTTGGAACATAAGAGCACACATTATCTAGCCAACTGTTTTTGTATGCAGGTACTCCGAGATCAAAATCTTTTGAGTATCCAGCCTCTCCAATGATCTTAATAAATGGTTTGGGACATTCTCCAGGCTCAGAGTCATAGCCATAGTATCTACCAACACACATGAAGCCTTTCTTCTCCTCGTCAATGAAGAAACAGTCTGGAGAATTTATCCCAAGCTCCGAATCAATTCGCAAGAACTTGCTCCACGACACCGTTTCGGCCTCGATCTTAGTTGTAATCCATATCTCAAACTCAAAATCATAGTGGTGGTAAAATAAAGCTGCAATCTTCTCTTCTTTAACACAAGATAAATGTACATATGCATATTCACGATCCCTAACGCATGATGGCAGAGGCAAAAGCGGCCCAAATCTCTCTTTTGTAAAATCAAAACAGATTATGCGATCCTTGCAACCTTCTGAGCTCCTTTCTGTAGCACACCAGTAACTGTTTCCCTTAAGAGAAACGCTACTGCTTGAACAATATATTCCCCAGTGTGGAGCGACGTCAAGGGTTGTCCACAAACCAGAATCAAAATCGTACATCTCGTACCAAAAAAATTGCTCTTCGGGATCTCTGTAGTGAAAATAATCTACAAACCTCAACAATTTAAGGCTAGGACAAGATTCCTTATCCTCGTATCCGAGAGTATAATTGAAACGGTAATCAAAAGATCTGAGTTTGATCCACCTTGTTTGGCCCCAATACGGATTCCAAACCACAATCCTACTAACGTCTTTCAAGAAGCATAACAATAAACCCTCATAGTGGTGAATTCGGGATATACTGACTTGATTGTTAAGGAAACTAAGTTTACCTTTGACCTGTATACATGTATCAACGTCAACCACGCCGCTCATTAAATAAATGTTGTGAGGCTGCACCACGATCATCATTGACTCCCCTTTTCTTGTTAATTTACCAATGTGCATCTTCTTAAAGCTCTCACTTTGGGATAGATTGTTCCAACTTTTGCATGTTAATTTCACAGCTTTCAGAGATTCCATGGGAAGCCTATTAAGAATCTCCTCCATCAAATCCCTTGGAAGATTGGAGATCATCGTCGTCGTCATTGTTTCAAATAGCAACCAAATCTGTATTTTTGAATGTAAAGGGAAAAACAAAAAGTATACACTCACTACACACGTCTACACATATATATTGAAGAAGATATAAAAAAAAAAATGGGCCTAGCGTGGGCTCCAGAGTCGGTTTCGATGTCGTTTACTCTGTTTAGAAAGATCATTATCGAGTCGGTTTAAGTTAAATGACTTGCACTATTCACACACCATGAATGCATATGGTTCATTATCGATCATGTAAGACAGACAGGCATACGGTTCCAAGACCATCTCCAAGCATTATCAAAACACAACCTCTCTCAATGTTCTTCTCGGCTGCTGCAGCCTCTTAAGGTTAATAATAATCATAATAACTCCAACCGTGTTTCAAAAAATGCAAAAGGCAATATTTTACATGTACGTTATAATGTTTATTATTATTTTTGAAATCTTGAAGTATGATGTCTTGAAGAATCAAAGTCACATCCCTCTGGAATTCCCCCTGATCCAAACCTCTCCTCTCATAGAATTTGTCGGTCTCTTTGACCCTAAGGTTGAGACTCTCGGTTATTGGTAGATAGTACCTCTAAGACTCTAACGAGACAAACTTCAAATAATTATGTAGAAGACGAATCAAGTTAGAAAGGTTGAAATGTGGTTTACTGTCTTTAGAAAACATTGTTTGAGTCGGTTAAGTTAAATAGCTAATTTCTACACTGTTTTCTCATTTCTTTCAAACTAAAACCTTTGATAACAAACTTCTTCTCTCTCACTTCTCTCAACTATTATAATATTATATAGATATCAACTCAAGAACTTGCTCCACGAGTCTCAATCTTGGTCGTATTCCAAATCTCAAGGTCACATTCATAACCAAAATGTGGTTTACTGTTTTTAGATACCAAGTTCAGATACATGAAACTTGACATAAGTTCAAACCCTAAACCCAAAACATTATCTTACCAACACACAGCAGAAAGTAAAAGAGAAACCCAATAAAACGAACCAACACACATCAGAAAGTAAAAAGACAGCCCCAATAGAACGAGCAGTATCATATGGTCCTTTATCATGTAAGATAGGCATCGCACTGCAAAAAGTCCCATATAGAAACAAGAGTACCACGAAGCATTTCCAAAACACAACTTTTCTCAATGTTCTGCTCCTGCAGACAGCAAGTGTATTCATTATAAGCCTTACACTTCCAAAAAGAGTTTCAAAAATACAAGAGCGCAATAATTTTAGACTTACCTGTAACTTAAAGTTTAGGTCTTTAAGTATCAGGGTAACCTCCCTCTTGATTTCCCCTGTTCCAACCCTCTCATTGAATCTGTCAGTCTCTCTTACCCTAAGCCTTAGAGTTTGGCTTTTGTAAATAGTAGCTCTAACGTGACAAGCTTCAAATACTCTCTATCCATCCTCAGATGAAGCTTTACCAAATGGCCACCTTAAACCGCCTTTCACATTTGGATCAACAGTCGCTGAACCCAATAGTGCTTTAATGTTGCTTATCTCTTTATCCTGCCCATCATAGAAAGATAACCAACCCAACCTAAGTCCAAAAGAGGTGTTTATTCCAGAAAGATATATATTACCAAAATTCAACTCAATGTAAGAGACGTCATTTTCCTTTTAGCAGAGAGCATCAGTCTCAGGTCGAGATTCTTGTCAATGCATGACACATCAGCAACCATATGCCTTACAGGATTAAGCTCGGCCTGTGCAACAGCAAAAAACTCAAAGTTCAAAGACAGTAAGGTAAAAATCTGGCATGTATCAAGTTAATATTAATGATAAGATGAATTATATGGAGAGAACATGGCTTCTATCTTTAAATTCTTGTTTTTCTTTGTTGTTCGTGTTAGATCACTGAGGAATAAAGAAGAGATTTTACTCTAAAACTAATCACATACACAAAGAACTCGAAACTTGCCTTGTACATACTGAGCCGTCCATCTTCCTTGAGGCTACATTTGCAGTTGATGGTTGCATTGGGACGAGTATGGTGTGATACCTGAAAATAGAAGCCAAACACAATCAAACACATTCAAATGACATCAAAGGGACAGATCCAAACACGTACCTTCACAGTGTATGTTTCCTTTTCCAAGTCCATAGAGAATCCATGGCTTGGTACAACCTCAGACTTAATGTGTTGTAAGTAAGACGTTGGGACATCTGTAGAGAACGTCTTAGAGTTTTTCAGGGAGCATTCACCCACAGGACTAACTTGATGCCTGGTTATATGATGTAAAAGTTAGAAGAAGAAATACAAAGAGGTTCTGTAAAACAAAAAGATGTCAGATCAAAAGCTGAATAACTTACCCATAGAAGAAAATTTTACCAAACCGAGCAACCAATCTCAATACATGATGATGCTCCTCCATTTTAGTCTTAGCTCGCTCATATGCCAACACAAGATCCTCCTCAACCTTCTCTGCTACCAACAGCCACTGTTCTTTCTTTTCTTCACTCTCTACACGATTCATATTCACTGAATATAAACATATTAAAACACACAGTTAAAAAAAGCATACAATTTATCTTCTTTGACTAGAAAGATCATAACACTAACAAAGTAGTCGCAACTAGATGATGTTTGTATTGTCCTACTCATAACCCAAGTACAAATAATGCGTTAAGACACAACAAGTCTGCATAAAGCTTACATCTTTTTAACTATTACAACACTAACAAACACAGATCCTTACCGTTTTTGTTGAGCATCAGCACCGAAGGCTTTTCTCCTTTTCTACACTCGACAGAATCTGAGGACAAGGGCACAAACTTAACATATGAAGGAACCTCATCTTCAATTCCATTTGAACCAACAAGAAACCATTTAGAAATGGAATCTCCTGAATAAACTATCCGGTTGCTTTTATCACTGCTACAGCTACTGTTCAAGCTGAGGTTTTTCTTGAATTTTGTAACAAGAGAATCTGGAACAGGGTCAGGTTTGGTTGGATCCTTTGAATGCCTCTTGTGTGGTGGTATATAAGACATGTTTAAACCTGAAACTTACCCAAAAAAAGAAAACAAATTAAAGGAAAAAAACAGAGAGATTTAGAAAACAAATTCAACAGAGAGAGTCAGAGAGGATCATAGTATCTTACAGCAAAAATATAGAAAACGACGACGGAATATATCCAAAGGAGTGACGAGGTAAGAGATATATATAAAAGACAGAGAAATTTAAGCTGGGAAGGTGAGAAGGCGAATTATACCCTTTAGTCGACTCAACGCCTTTTGATGTTCCTACACAGAGAAGTAACAGTGAACTTAAAAAAACTCATCGGTGATAATTTGGATTGTGTTTTGTTTCGATAAGGATCACAATTGGACAAGTCAATTATGAGTCCATAACCCAAAACTCACGCTTGCGCTGGAAAAATCAGGTTCCCGAGGGGCCTCTCTGGTCTTTAAATGCAGGTTTTATTGAAACAAGGTTTGGTTTTGATACGAATTTCGTGAAAAAGTAACAATTTTTTAAGTATTTTAAGCTTATTAGTGAAAAAGGAAAAAAATTGTATTTTTAGGCAATTTCTCAATTTGTTTTCTAAAAAAGTCTTTAAGCGTTGAGTTTTTTTTTCCACTCTTTCTCTCTCTCTTTCTTTGCCCCTCTACCTATATCCGCCGTCTCGAAACCACAGAATTAGTTTTATTTTTCCAGCTAGCTAAGTGATGTCGTCACATATCTAATGTGGTCGGTCACTACCCTAATGAAGACAGAGGAGGAGGAGCTTTTCTAGTTCTTTCTTCCTTTGTAAAGTTTTTCCCTTTTTTGAAATTGAAACAAAGTTTTACTTGGGAGAGAGCTTGATCAGGAAAGCTCAAACAATGCCGTTGACGAGGTACCAGTCTCGTAACGAGTACGGATTAGCAGATCCGGATCTGTACCAAGCTGCTGATAAAGATGACCCCGAAGCTCTGCTCGAAGGAGTCGCCATGGCTGGTCTCGTTGGTATATTGCGTCAACTCGGTGATCTCGCCGAGTAAGTTTCTCTCTCTAATCTAAAGTTATGTAATTGACTTCAAATCGCTCCGAATTCGGAATTTTTGGAATCTATTGTTCTTGACCCGCGAGTTCTAAAGCTGCAATTTTTAACAATCTGAGAGCTTGACGAATCTAGATTTAGCTTTGGAAGTGAAATAAAGTTTTGATTCTTTTGATGGAATTGACTTTTAAATTAATGTAATTTTTGATGTAAGGTTTGCTGCTGAGATGTTTCATGACTTGCACGAAGAAGTGATGGCAACTGCTTCTAGAAGCCATGGTCTTATGGCTCGTGTACAGCAACTGGAAGCAGAGTTCCCTTCTATAGAGAAAGCATTACTATGTCAGACCGATCATTCACCTTTTTTCTCTAATAAAGGTTAGATAAATTGGTGTTGCTATGAATATTCATGATCTGGTCAGGTTGCTATGATGTTGGATTAGTTTTAGATGACTCTATGACTCTATTTTTCAGGTGTGGAATGGCATCCGAATCTACAATTGGAACAAAGTGTGGTTACACGTGGTGACTTACCTCGTTGTGTAATGGATTCTTATGAGGAATGCAGAGGTCCCCCTAGGCTATTTCTTCTGGACAAGTATGATTTACTTTTTTTCTGGTAATATTTCTTCTCTATTAGTTTGTGAGAGCTGAGGATGTAACCTCTTTTGATGGGTTTGATTAGATTTGATATATCGGGAGCTGGAGCATGCTTGAAACGCTACACCGATCCATCATTTGTTAGGCTCGAGACGTCTTCATACGAAGAATCATGGGATGATATTCAGAGAGAGAAGAAATCACAGAAAGCAAAGGTAGTTGTACTGCTGAACGAGGAAGCGTATTATATGTTCTTGTGTACTTTTCTGTTACATAGTAGACAAAACCTACTTTTTAGGCTGTAGAAGTAGAAAAAAAAAGTAACTTAGCCTTCTTAGGTTTATTTTGGTTTCTGTTACATGGTAGATTTGCTGAAAAGTAGGTTCTGTTTTATATGTTCTTGGCTTAGCGTACCATTAGACTTAGACAGGTCCAATGAGGATGCTTATACTCATGGTCTTTTGAATGTGTAATTATATCTTCCTCTTTGTACTTCTCATAGTTTTTCCTTTTAATTCATTGTAGAGAAGAGCATCTCAATGGAGGAATGGAGGAACACCTGAAAATGCACTATCATCACATGCCAAGTGAGTATTATCTATTTTATGTTTGTTATTGTTCTCTAAGTTTCCATATTGGTATTTGACTGTGAGTGACAATGGCTGCTTCAAATCATTCAACTGGCACAGATTGCATGAATTGTTCTTGGAGGAGCATTTAGAGACTCATCTTTCAGATCCAGCGCGCGTTGTGAAGTTGAAAACTAGAAAGCTAGATGGGTGTACCCTTATATCAAAATCAGGGGAAAGCTACATGGAGAAATTTGTGCAGACACGTGTAGATAGTAAAATAAGTTACGAAATAATCACCCAAAACCCCGGATTGTTGACATGGAATATGGATAGTAGTAGAGACATAGTAACCGATATACCTGAAATCAGTATGGTGGATGCTATGGAGAAGTCTCACGGAGGAAGCAGCGTAGAGGTTTCATCACCAAGTGAGCAGGAAAATGTGCCAAATGGTAACTTAAATGGGGGTTTGATTGAAAAAGATATAGAGACAGTGCCTGAATCCACTTACAATGAAGTCCCTGGTACAACTTTTACAAAGGATTCACAAACTAATTTGAACGAGAAGCCAGGATTTTTTCAACAGAGGAGTTACTCCGAAGATTTGACCAGTGATGCTGACAATTATGTTGACGCACCAGCGACCATGGAGTCGGAAACAGAAACAGACGATGATTATAGAACTAAGAATAGATCAGATGCTTTGAAGGATGGGAACCCTCATACATATTCTGATGTGGATGAAGAGAGGATGGAGGACCCACCTCAATTCTCATTTTTTCATTCAAATGGAAACACTCCTGTGTCAGAAAATGGGAGAAGCTCATTTGGGAAACGGAGCACTAGTTATTCTTACTCGGACACTGCAAGCGTATCCATTGATGATCAGTCTGATGGAGAGAAACTTTCTGGATGTTTACCTTCTACTTCTAGTTTTAAGAGTGAGCTGGTTGACTCCATATCCCATGTAAATCCTGAAGCCAGCAAAGTGTCTAATGATTATAATGTTCAGGAATCAGTTAGTAGCAGCAATGTAGATGGCCAGACATCATTAAGATCGAATGATACATGTTCAAGTCCAAGGCCAGTCTCTCAGAATGATGAATCATGTCCACTGACTGTTCAATCGTTAGCATCAGTAGACATTGAAATTTCTCCAAAACTTGATAGGCTTGATCTAATTAACGGAGGCAATGATGGAAGCAAGGTGGATCCAATCGATTCTTCAAGATCTCGTGCATCTTTTGATGCTAAAAACTCTAACTTCCCTTCTGAATCTTCGTCAGTTAGTTCAACTTCTGAAGGAAGCCGATGCTATACTACCATTGAGAAGAACGATATGGTTGGTTGTTCTTCAAATTTAGTAAAGTCAGGCACTAGTCCTCAAGTTTTTGTTGATATTCAAACAGGTGAACAGTTACCTAGAGGTAATAGTGATATTGAGACAAACTCTACAGTTGCTTGTTCTAAAGTTGTAGCAAACTCAGGCAGCGATCCTGAAGGCCATGATGGTAGTAGCCTAGCAGGGAAGCTGTTACCTTGCTCAGCTGGGAAGGGGATGGAAGTTTCACCTGATATGCCCTATAAAGTCTGTGGTCCAAGTACTGTAGATGAAATTCATTTAAAAGATGCTCTGGGTGATGAAACTGATTGTGTGACAGTGACTAATGTAGTGGCCGACGTTGATTCTCAAAATTCAGTTGCCAACGTTGATTCTCAAAATTCAGTTCTCGACGTTGATTCTCAGACTTCAGTTGCTGATGTTGGTTCTCAAAATTCAGTTGCTGAGATCTCCAATGAACATTCATGTGCATTTGGCAACACGGCTGATGTATCTGTTTCAGAGTCCCATGAAGACACATTTGAGAATGGAATGTCCATGCCTGCTGAAGTCAATAGTAAGCTGACTTCTGATTTCAACTCGGGAGGAGAAAAATTGGTGGGAGATGCTTCATCTACTTGTAGCAAAAGCGATGAAAATATCTCTGATGAAGGTTTTGATGACCTTTCAGGGCTGGACAATGCAACTACAGACATTGTCCCGAACATAGAACTTGCTGTGTCTGATAATGACAGTGACACTTCCAGTAGTGGTGTTAACCATGCCGTTAGCCTGTCATCTACTAGTTTGAATGGTTCTCTGCCTTGGATTTCGACTCGATCGTCTCCTGAAGGTGGAGACATTTGCAAAGATACAGTTGTAGAGTCTGATGGGACACTACCAGCAGACGAAAAACTAGAGTCAGAGATAAAAATGCAGAAAAGCCCACTGGAAGTGTCCTCAGAAGGTCTGAGTGCTGCCCTAGACAACAATGACCTGGCAAGTTGTGAATCTATAAGTCCCAAGCCATCTCAGGATCAAAGGGACAGAGATACAGAACTCAATTATCCTGGTGAGAGCATTCTTGTTGATAATTGTATAGGTTCCTCGCCAGTAAATAATCTGAACCTTATAGAGAGTGAGGCTCTCGAGCAGACAGTTAGAGAGCAAACACCTTGTGCAAACCATACAGTTGCAGATGAGGAATTTCTGCAGTCAAATGTTTTCGGAGGTTTAGAGTTTGTACCACGATCAGCTGGCTTAGAATTTGCACCACACTCTGCAGGTATAGAATTCAACAAACCTAACCAAGAATTGAATCTGGATCCTACTTTTCCTAGCTTTGGCGTGATCCCTGAGACTACTCCACCCAATCAGGAGGACATGCCACCGCTGCCACCCCTTCCTCCTATGCAATGGCGTATTGGAAAGGTTCCACATTCTTTTCCTACCTTCATGGGGGAATCAGTCGAAACCAGTAGTTCTGCTCCATCAGCGGCACCACCCGGTGATTCTAGCTTGAACGTTCTAATTGGGTCTAAATCACCAGAGATGTCTGTACACTTAGGAAGTAACGAATCAGAACAACTTACTGGAGGGTTTGTGAACAATGAATCAGACAAGCCGTTACAATCATCCATTCAGATCCCAACCATTGGCGCTGATTTGAATAGTCAATATAACAGTTCTGAGCTCTCTACAATGCCTAATCAGGCGTGTATAGAGGATTTTGGTTCTGAAGTGAACAATCTTTTGGCTGATCATGCAGTTCAGAACCACGAGCTCGTTTATTCACAAGAGCCGTCATTGCAGCAGCCTCAGGATCTATCTGCAAAATACGAAGATTTCAAGGACGATACAGATGTCGTTTATTCACAAGAGCCGTCACTGCAGCTGCCTCAAGATCTATCGGCAAAATATGAAGATTTCAAGGACGATACAGATGTGCATGTGTCACAAAGCTCAAGCAATGATCACCATTGTCCTGAAACCAAATCCCTGACACCAACTCAATCAACAAAGGTAGAAGATGAGAGTCATTGGGTTCCTGATACTTCAAATGCAGATACAGCAGAACCATCATACACGTCAGTTCAGAAGATAATTCCTGGTGCAGTTGGAGATGCTATGTGGCCTGTCAACGCGTTCTCTGTTGCACCGACCTTGGACACAGATAAGCCAGAAGTGATCCCTATGGTTCGGCTTCCTCGGCCAAGAAGTCCGCTTGTTGATGCCGTTGCAGCTCACGACAGGCGCACGGTAACAATTATATCCTGTCTGCAAATACCATGCCTATACTAAAAACTTTGACTCTAATCGCTTGTTCTGATGATTTTGCAGATGAAAAAAGTCTCTGAGATGGTTCACCCACCAATTAAATCAAAGCAAGATGACAATGATTCGTTGCTCGCACAAATTCGAAATAAGGTAGCAACATTGTTTTCTTCCTCTTTATTTGTAGTTCATTGTAGTAATTTGTATCTTTCACCTCTGGCTAATGCACTAGGTCGAGATGGTTCTATATTGATCATGTAAAATCCCAAATGCAATATCTAATCTTGTTAACAGAATCTGAGATTTTGGAGGTTTGTGACCCTGTTTTGTATATATGCAGTCCGTCAATCTGAAGCCTGCAGCAGCTACACGACCCAGCATCCAAACTGGTCCTAAAACGAATATAAGGGTAGCTGCAATCTTAGAGAAAGCAAACACAATACGACAGGTCCGTTACTCTCTTTCGGCTTCCTTTAAAAATATACACACGTCCTAACCCCTAAGACACAATATACACACGTCCTAACCCCTAAGACACATGTGCAGGCAATGGCTGGAAGCGACGAGGACGAAGATTCAGATAGTTGGAGTGACTCTTAACTTATATCCATGATCGTTTGGCTTTTCCGTTGTGACCGTTCTTGTTCCACGATGAGTGCGCAAGCGCTTTAGAGTCTCAGGTAGGTTATACAATCTCTATTTCAGACATATTAACATCAAAAATACAGTACTATCATCGCTTATATATTATGTACGTATGTATATTGTATACTGTTTTATAGGTTTGTGCGTGTATGTTGTAAGTAAATTCCGGAATTTACATTAGTGTTACAAAAACTGTGTGGGTTTTTTTATTTTCTTATATTCTTTTTCCTCAATAGAACATTCTTTTTAGTACCCTACTATGTAATGTGTTGTCTATCATATAGTTTATGTTTGTGTATTGGAACCATATTCTCCTGTACAAATTACTCACCTAAATGAGAATCTATTTGGGCACAGTGCACACACTTCAATGGTGGTTACTACAAAGATTATAAACTGAACCGAACCAAACCAAAACTAAAACCATCCAAACCGAACAAGAAATTGTTTTAATTTTCTATTAATTTTATGTAAAACTGACCAAACCGTAAACTACATTGCTCAACTCCGCTGTCGGAAGAAGAATATTCTCAAACGTCAAACCCAAACCAAACAAAGAGATTAAAAATCAAAGTCTCAACTTCGTCTCTTTTTATTTATTTACTTTTTTCTTATAAATTAAAAATGGGAAAATCGATTCCAATCAAAGCAGGGCTAAGGGGAGCGTCAGCTGCAGCAGCTGGATTCATCAAATCCTCAAAACCGATCCGACCCGTTTCCTCCATGGACAGTCCCGGTAAAGATTCGTCCTCCGCCACCGCTACCGCTACCGCCTCCACCAGCGATAGTGACCGCCGCTTCGTCCCGCTTTCAACGGTGGTCTCTGATTGTGCGAAGCGGTGGTTCAAAGACACACTTGAGGAAGCTAAAGCTGGGAACATCACTATGCAGGTTGTATTGGGTCAGATGTATTACTCTGGCTATGGAGTCCCTAAAGATGCTAAAAAGGTTTCTTCTTTATCCCCTCTTTTCAATCTCATCATTCCAAAGTTTAGGTTTTTTTTACTTTGGTTGATTAGTAATCTGTAATTTGATTTGGAAGTTTCTTCCTTTTTGACAATTTTGGATTCAATTCTATGATTAGGGAAGACTTTGGATTACAAAAGCATCAAGAGTTCGTTCTTCAGTGTGGAAAGTGAAAGATAAACGACCAGGTCTTTCTTTTTTAATTACTTGTCAAATAAGTTTATCAATATATATTGATCCGTTTTGGTTTTGGATATACATCTTTGTTTATGTTCGTTTGTTCTGATTTCTCAGGGTATAACGCAAGTGATTCAGATTCAGAGTCTGATTAGTATAATCCTGATCGAAAGAGCTTGTTTTTTGTTCTGTTTTGTCTCAGTCTTGGATGTTCCAAGTTCCAGCAATGAACTCTATATATTATGTATCAGCGCAAATCATTTTGTAGCTCTATTTCTCAGATTTTTGTTTTCTTTTGTCACTTGGTAAAAGCCTTTGCTGATATTGTATGATTCTAGCAATGAAAAGAGGTTTTAGGTATTGTTTTGTCACTCTTAATTTTCCAAAGGAAACAATGTCATGTCAGAAGGGTTCTTCAAGTTGCACGGATAAAAAGTTCATAAGAAGCTCCATTTATGATTACATCCAGTTTAGTTCAGTAAGTAATTTGTACAACTTATAGTTTCTCTGTTGACTTAGACAAGGAAGGAGTTGGAACTGCAGGCCTTAGGCTGAGCCGTGGTTTCTTTGTTTGTTAGCACATACTTGGAACTCAAAGTCATAGTTTATTTGGCTTTCTGCATCCAAAAGTCCAGAACTTGACTGATACAAAAGATGAATAGTGAGATAGTAGAATTGTATAATGTTCCTTCTCAAACTCTCTACTTAGCATCAGACTGGTTGGTTTGTTTCTAAAACCAATTTAAACCATAATATAATTGTAACATGCTCACTTTACACACGAAACCATAAATATTCCCACAAGTTCTCTCGTTTCCTTTTTGTACACCAGTGTCTTAGTGGGAATATGTTATTTCCTCCACCAACAAATTCTCGTCCCTTTTGAACATCACCAGAATTAATTAGACTACCCTAGAATAAAAAGTAATTCTGAGTTGCTTGGATTCTGTTTTCATCATTCATTCTCCAAGCTGTGTGCGGCGCACAAATAAGGTTTTTGTTCTTAGTTTCTAGCGTTAGTTGATGAGTCACTAATTTATGTTTTTCATTCGTTTCTTTGAGAATTTTCCTACTAATTTACTCCTAGATTATCGTTTTTGTTTCCTAGATTGTTCATATTTATCGGAATTGTAAGGAATGACTTTGTTGTCACATTCTAACGATCATGCAAATGTTGTCTATATCCGCTAAAATAACAACAGATGTCATGTTTCATTCAGAATTTAATATACATTGAATACTGAATCGTTTGATCGGTGTTAAATCTGAGATTTTTTAGCAGAACATGGAGAATGAGACAGAATTGAGAGTTGTTCAACAGGAAGAACAACAACGTGAAGGAGAAGCAGAAGAAGAAGGACAGCCACAAAACCAACCAGCCTTACGACGCCGTTTTATGATTTATCTCTATGTTGGATATTTTCTTGCCAGATGGAGTGCCAGGTTTGTTTCTTGATAACATGTTTTACAATTCAAAAAGCTAAATAAAATGGTCGATTAGTTTCACTGCAAATCCTAACTGAAAGCAAATACTGAAGCAGAGTATTTGCTTTCAATTGGAGTGTTTAGTCTGATGTTGTTATCACTAACTATTGTTAAATATTATTATGGGTTGCTTACTTGATTTAAAATCTTGGATGAGTTGAGGGATGTTTTGTACATGAGTTTCTTGGTTTTTCTGATGCAGAACATGGGAATTCTCTGTTGCTTTGTATATGATCCACTTGTGGCCAAACTCTCTGCTTCTCGCAGCGATTTATGGGGCAATAGAATCTGGTTCTACTGCAATCTTTGGCCCCATTGTGGGGCAATGGGTCGAAGGAATGGACTACGTTAAAGTTCTAAGACTCTGGCTCCTGTTCCAGAACCTCTCCTACACCATTGCTGGTGGTGCAGTCATCAAGTTGTTGCTAGTTTCTGATCTCAAGTCTCAGAATCTCCCGGTGTTTGCAATCTTGGTTGTGTTAACGAATATTGCTGGCGCCGTTGGAGTGCTTTCGACTCTTGCTGGCACTATATTGATTGAACGAGACTGGTAAAATGTGTAGAGTGTTTATATATTTGCACACTTGAATGTAATCTTATAGTGAGTTTATTTTGGCTATTTTGGCAACCATCAGGGCTGTGGTTATGTCAGAAGGTCATCCACCAGCTGTATTGACAAGAATGAACTCTGTCATTAGAGGCATTGATTTGAGTTCCAAGCTACTGTCTCCAGTCATTACCGGTTTGATCATCAGTTTTGTCTCTCTTAAGGCGTCAGCGATTACTTTTGCAGCTTGGGCTACTATAACCGCTTGGGTTGAATATTGGCTGTTCATTTCTGTGTATAGTGGTGTTCCTTCGATAGCACAAAGTAATGAGAGACGGATCTTGCGTTCCCGGACAAAGCCAGTAGAAGCAACAGATGCACCTGTTGCTATATCTACTGTTCCGAGAACAGAGGAGGGTTCTCAAGGAACCACACCAAGTAGAACCGGAATCTTGAAGATTCTTGATAGAGTATCCAAGTCCTCTTTCGTTGGTGCGTGGAGAATATATTTCAATCAAGAAGTTGTACTCCCCGGTGTTTCTCTAGCTCTCTTGTTCTTCACCGTTCTCAGGTTCTCCTTCTCTTTCTCTTTATGTTTAAGAGTCATCAGACGAACATGCATTTCCTACCGATCAAGTTGTTGAATAAATCATATATGTACCACCTTGACACAGCTTTGGAACATTGATGACGGCTACATTACAGTGGGAAGGTATACCTACATATATCATCGGTATAGGCAGGGGAATAAGTGCAACGGTTGGACTAGCGGCTACATTCGTGTATCCTCTAATGCAATCCCGTCTCTCAACGCTGAGAACCGGCCTCTGGTCTTTCTGGTCTCAGGTACATTATATATAGCTAGTCTTTGTTAATTGTATTCTATATGAACCTAGTAGCACTTGACCATGTTATGGAACTTGAGTGATCAACAATACTATAGAAGAATCAATTATTTATAATGCATGAAAAAAACAAAAGAGTCACAAAGGTAGGGTTCTTGTTCCTGCAGTGGAGCTGCCTTTTGGTCTGTGTTGGCTCAATTTGGGTAAAAAAGGATAAGATAGCATCTTACATGCTAATGGCTGGAGTTGCTGCTTCAAGGCTTGGCTTATGGATGTTTGATCTTGCCGTCATCCAACAAATGCAGGTATGTTTACGTTTCTAAGAACCTTTGGTAATGTTATAGTATTGTGTACCTCTTAAAGACTAAAAAGGTAATGTTTTTGGTCATGTTTAGGATCTCGTTTCAGAATCCGATCGTTGTGTTGTTGGAGGTGTTCAGAACTCATTGCAATCGGCTCTTGACTTGATGGCATATCTATTGGGTATCATTGTATCCAATCCAAAGGTAAATAAAAATTACACTTTACATTTTAAGGATCTATATTACATATAGTTGATGATTAATGTATATGGACTGTGATTTCAGGATTTCTGGATATTGACGTTGATCTCATTCTCCACGGTTACGTTAGCAGGAATGCTCTATACAGTTCATCTCTACCGCATTAGAAACCACATTTTTCACTTTGAGAAGATTCCTTTGTTGAACAAATGTTTTAAGTTACTCCCTTCTCGTGGAAAACATAGTCAAAACAAACAACAAATGTTTTAGTATTGTAGAGCGCCACCATTTCTCAAACATGGATGACTACTACCAAAAATGATCCCAATGGCTAAATAATTGCTTAAAATAGGTCAAAAACATAGTCAAAACAAACAACAAAAAAGAATAGGTCAATGACAATATTTTTGTGATGTTTAAGGACAAATCATCACTCGGTTTTTGTATGGAACTCACCCTTATGTATTTACTATAATAGCAATGAAAATTTTCCATTTTATCTTTTGAGAATAAAATTATATATTAAAAGGCAATATTGAAAATAACATTCATAATCAGTAGTAAAAACAGTTGGGGAAAAAAACAAAGACAGATATTTTTGTGGCTACTTAATAAAGTATTCTCTTATTAAAAATAAAAAAATTAAGAAGATTGATGAAGTCTCTTCTTGGCATTCTCAGCTTCATCGGTTGCGTCAACTTGCATCTTTGTCTCCGTTAGATAAGCCTCCGTAGCTTCCTTCTCGTTCTTCGCCGTCAACTTCTTCGTCTTCCAAACCCCACAAATATACAGTATCATGACGTTAATCAATTAAGCAATTTCATGAGTCACCAAATACGTCATGTGATCATTGAGTGAGTTAAGACCCTAACCAAAAATCAAAACGAGGTCGTCTTGTTGTATACGTACCTGACCGACCAAAAAGGCCTTGACATAGCTAAACCCTTCTTGGCACGTGACTACCATGGATAAACAGTTCGTCTTCACCCGATCCGTTAGGGACTTCGACGACCGTTGTGATGACTCGGCTTCTTGCATCGCTGCTGTTTCGATATAAGGGATTTGAAACTTGAAAGCAAGGCTACAAATATATCTCACTTTCTTGAGCCAAAGATGAATTTTTAACTATAAATGATTCTGGAAACAACTCTTGCCACGTCTGTTTACGTGTCAGCTGTAGAGATAACTAACGTGTAATAAAGTAAGAGGCTTTTTGGGATAAAGAATATTGTCATCGGATCAAATAGATTTGCAACTTGCAAGTAATCGACACAAAATTCATGACGTGTAGTCTAATCCCATGTGAAGAAACCATACCACACCACATATATCGTGCAACAAGAAACAAACTGATCACTTTATTTACCTAAGCGATTGACGATTTACGCTACGCTTGAGAACACTACCAATTTCTTGATCGGAAGGTCTATAAATGTGATCAAGGGTTACTGGAGTGAAGCTCTTTTGACCCGTTACAATATTATAATTTTAAGTTTTACTAGTTTTGACCCGTTAAAAGAATATATAGTTTAAAATCATAGTAATTAAAACTAGTATATCAGAAATACTTGTTTTGACCCGTTAAAAAATAAAAAAAATCAAAAAAATATACTCCAATCAAGAAATATACTAGTTTTTACCCGTTAAAAAAATCATAGTAGAATTAATATTATTATTAGAAAAAAAAAATTATATTATTATTAGAAAGCTCTTAAATTTATATTCTTTAAATTCATCTGAAAAAAAAAATCTGAGCTCAATTAAGAACTTTTTGTCTAATCATAGAATTTAAAGCCTTGTAATAAATGTAAGATTGAAACCTAAATAGCCGCACATGGGTTTAATATCAACTTTTTTGATTAGGAGAGGTTTTGCTATTCACAAACTCACTCCAGATCTTTACTTAAATGATGTGCTTTATTTAGAGAAAGGTAGAGAAACCTTTCATTAGTACTACTGCTACCTTACACCTACTTAAAGACGAAAACAAATACTGTAGTTTGAAATCATTGTAAAAAATAGTTATCAAAAAAGCTAAATTTATATAATAAGGGTTATTGGTTCTATGATTTTAATGGATTTAGAAATCCAAAGTGTTATTCAATTATTGATTTTAAAAATATTTATCAAAATTATGTGTTATTGGTTCTATGATTTACAAATACTTGTTAAAATCCCATGTTATTGATTTGTTTTTAGATTTCAAAATCCATGTTATGTTTTAAATAGATTTGAAAGTGTAAAATATAAGGATTCAAATCTAAAAATAAAACATGTTATTTCAAAATTCATGTGTTTTAATTTTTACAATTTACAATTCCATATGGATCTGAGAATAACTCTCCAATACCAACCCCTTAAAATTAATAATCTGAGCTCAATTAAGAACTTGTGTCTAATCATAGAATTTAAGCCTTGTAAATAAATGGGTTTAATATCGACTTTAATTAGGAGAGGTTTTGCTATTCTATTCACAAACTCACTCCAAAACTTCACTTGATGAGCTTTAAAGAAAGATTGAAACCTTTCATAGTACTACTACTTACTACCCTTACCTACTTCAAAATAAAGAGTCAAAAAAGTTTCCAATATTCCCAATTGCTTACAAAAATACCGAAATGAAAAAACAAAACTACACGTGGCAGGTAGAGGCATCCTAAGATGATGAAAGCAAAAGCATGAAGCCGCCTCTAAAAAAAACTTGTTCAACGTATTTGAGAGTCAAGGCCACAAGGTCTGACCATCTCCTTCACTTTCTTCTTCTCCTTCTTCTAATCATATTTTCAACGGTCAAACTTTTTATCACCTTCTCAGAAACTTACACTTTTTTATTTTATCTGTGACCCCCAAAATCATAAAATTAAAAATGAAAATTAAAAAGAAAATTCACCAATCAGACCGTGCAATATGTTTTATATATTCAGACATAACGAACAAAAATACATAAACATTACAATCACTTCTCCTCCTTTCTTTTTTTCTTCGTCGCCCTCTTCTCCAAGCTCTCTCTCTCTTCCCCCTAACACCTTTCTATATAAATTATCTGGTTTTGGTCTTTCATATAACAAACTTTTCAACTTCGTATGGCTGCTTCTTCTCTTCTTACAATGGACAATAGCAGAACCAGACAGACCATGAATGGTTCTGCTAGTTGGTCACAACAAAACGGAAGAACATCTTTGGAAGATCTTGAGATCCCAAAGTTCAGATCTTTTGCTCCTTCTTCCATCTCAATCTCTCCTTCTCTTGTCTCTCCTTCCACTTGTTTCAGTCCCTCTGTTTTCCTCGATTCCCCTGCTTTTGTCTCCTCCTCTGCTAACGTAAGCCTCTCTCTCTGTTTTCTTTTTCTTCAATTTCTTTTGAAACGAATCGAACTAGTATTGTTTCTTTGATTTAAACTCATCTGTCTATTGATATAATCGGAAGTAATATAAAGTCTTGAGTCAACGGTTTCAAAGAGATAGAGAGAGAGACTCTCAGAGTCAACTCTAGATTGTTTTGTCTCTTTTCTTGATTTCTTAACAAAATCCTAAATTTTTATTGGATTCTTGGGATGGTTTTGCAGGTTCTTGCTTCTCCAACCACAGGAGCTTTGATCACAAACGACAGTAACCAAACAGTTATAAACGAGGCAGAGAGGAAGAACAACAACAACATTAACTTCTTCGATTTCTCATTCCATACACAATCATCAGGAGTTACTGCTCCAAAGACAACAACAACAACTACTACAACAACGAACAGTTCTATCTTTCAATCTCAAGTATGTTCCTTAACAGACTCAGATCCTCTAATCCCTTTTTTTTTTCTTTTTCTTTTTTTTTGTGTATAATAAAACTGAACTCTGTTTTTGTGTTTCAGGAACAACAGAGGAAGAACCAGTCAGATCAATGGAGCCAAACAGAGACTCGTCAAAACAATCAAGCTGTGTCTTACAACGGAAGAGAGCAAAGGAAAGGAGAAGATGGTTACAACTGGAGAAAGTACGGACAGAAACAGGTTAAAGGAAGTGAGAATCCTCGGAGTTACTACAAGTGTACTTTCCAAAACTGTCCAACGAAGAAAAAAGTGGAGAGATCTTTGGAAGGTCAGATTACAGAGATTGTCTATAAAGGAAGCCATAATCATCCTAAACCTCAATCCACTAGGAGATCTTCTTCGTCTTCTTCCACTTTTCATTCAGCTGTGTACAATGCCAGTTTAGATCATCATCGTCAAGCTTCTTCTGATCAACCTAATTCCAATAATAATAGCTTCCATCACTCTGATTCCTTTCCTATGCAACAAGATGATAACACCACTTCTGATTCTGTGGGAGATGATGAGTTTGAACAAGGCTCGTCTATTGTCAGCAGAGATGAAGAAGATTGTGGAAGTGAACCTGAAGCAAAGAGATGGTACGTTTCATTCTCACTCACTCCTTTAAACAAATCTTGAACTATGAGAAAGTTCTAACTTGTTTGTGTGTTTTCAGGAAAGGAGAAAATGAAACAAATGGTGGGAATGGTGGTGTAAGCAAGACAGTGAGAGAGCCGAGAATTGTAGTGCAGACAACAAGTGATATTGACATTCTTGACGATGGTTACAGATGGAGAAAGTACGGTCAGAAGGTTGTTAAAGGAAACCCAAATCCAAGGTAAATAATAACATAAACATTTGAGCTTGCTTCCTCAATAAATCACAAAACCAAGCTTCTTAAAGAATCTGACCTTTCTGTTTTCTTTTTCACTTGATGAATCTAACAGAAGCTACTACAAGTGCACAACCGTCGGTTGTCCAGTGAGAAAACATGTTGAGAGAGCATCACATGATACAAGAGCGGTAATCACAACCTACGAAGGGAAACATAACCATGATGTACCTGCAGCTCGTGGTAGCGGTTACGCCACAAACAGACCATCACAAGATGCTTCTTCAGTCCCAATTAGACCAGCTGCTATTGCTGGTCACTCCAACTACACTACTTCTCAAGCACCATATACACTTCAGATGCTGCACAACAACAACAACAACACTAATGTCGGGCCTTTCGGTTACGCTATGAACAACAACAACAACCTTCAACAAAACTTTGTTGGTGATGGGTTCTCTAGAGCAAAGGAAGAACCAAACGAGGAGTCCTCGTTTTTCGATTCGTTTATGCCCTGAAGAAGAAAAAAGGAATCTGTTTGTTCCTTTTGTACATTTCTTGCCACCAAAGGATTTTTACTTCTTACTAGTGATCCTGCAGGATAGTAAGACAGACTACTAAAGTCTATAGTCCATAGAGAAATTTTTTCATTTGTTTTTTTTTTTTCACACGCCTGTAATATGTTTAATGTTTTGTACCATAGAAACAAAAAAAAAACTGAATAAAACCAATCAATTTTTACATTTTTTTCCACTTTGCATAATGTATCAAAGAACACACACTGACACACACAGAGTCACATACTCAAATTAGCATCAGCTATATGAACACATAAAAGAATGAGATTTACACGTATTGCAAAGACGATCACAATACTGTAGAAAAGGAATCAGATAAAAGAATGAGTGGAGAGTTTGTAACCGGAGAAGAGAGCAGAGAGAGCTAAAGAGATGAATGCAAAGATAGCCATGCTGATAGCTGCAGCAGCAGAATCAGAAAAAATGTTATCTTGTCCTTCTCTGAATCTGTTGGTCAATGGGATTGCAGACGACGCAGCTGATATGAGCAAATACGCTACAATCTGCAGAATTTTGCATCAAAGATCATAACTTTACAACAAATACACAAGTCTCGAAAATTTGCTAAAGCGCTTCTACATTACCTGGTCGCAGGAGAAATCGACCAACAAAGAAGTCCGGCGATCGAAAAATTCCTTCTTTGAGAAATGTGAAAATGTTTGCCACACAGTGTATAATGTTGAAATAATCGAGATCGCCAATACATATCTGAAGAGATAAGAAATCTCAAAACTTTATAGACAAAAACCCAATATTGTACCAAAATGTTTGTTACCTGTACTCTTCGTACTCATCGAAGTTTCGACCGTAGCCATGTTTATTAGAGACCGTAATTATGAAAGCGAGAAGAGAGAACAAAAGGCAAAATCCTCTCATGATCGGAGATGCTTTCTTGATCAAATCCTCTCTTTTCCATCTCTGAGTGATCGTCGAAAACGTCGACGTTCCAGACGCCGGCGTCGTCTTCTCCGGCGCTTCCACGTCGGTGGCTTCAACAGGTTTCTGGTTATCCGGATTCGTCATCCTATTAGATCTCAGGAATTTTTTTTGGTCAGAATCAGTTTTTGCTTTAATTGCGAAGATTGGGGAAAGAGGAATAACAAACTTGGAAGAAAAGTAAAACTCAGTTGTTGTAAAAAACACGACATATGTGTTATTTAAGGTTTCGAGTTTTGTAATGTGAAGAAAACGCGTGGTGGCGGGAGTGATTAAAATGGTAATTAACTAATTAATGTGATTAACCAGATGTTAAATTCGACGCTTGCTATGAGGCGCACGGCGCGTAACAAAGCTGTGTGAATTTTAATCGTGGCTAGCATTTGTTTGCCTTTATAGCCAGCGAAGCCTTATCATTGGCGGACTGAACAAAAAAATAAAAAACTTATTTGAGTTTAGTTAACATTCTTATACGACCATTGTACATATTGTTATTATATTATAATTCGTATAGGATTTGTGATGTTTTGATTCCGTATCTTTCGTGGTAACTGCTAAGGAAGGATATGGAATACTTCTTCAAAAGCTTAATTAAGAGAATCTATTTAGGAAACCTTTGGAATTAAAGTTTGGTTTGGATGTTTTGTGGATACAGTTGGTTTTTCTTTTTTTTTTTTTTTTTTTTTTTTTTTTTTTTTCTCATTGGAGGATTGTGTTTTCAGTATAAACATGTGAGAAAGGATTGTTAATCTTTGTTGTCTTAGGTACACCTCAAGAACCAAGAAACATGTGCTATTCAAATATTATTGTCGGCCATTTCTGTTAAAATATATAGAAGTAAAAACATGTGCTACTAATACTACAAACATGATATAGGAAATAGATTGTTATCGAGCACAAACCAAAACTTTGTAAATAATGTGTCTAGATCAGAGTGTATGATGTGTTCATCAGAAACACCAAATAATTGAGGGATCGGAGATCCAATTCTCATTCTAACTGGAACATTGTTAAAGACCAAGGCAAAAAACCTTAAATAGGCATTGAATTAAAACGGGGGTGATTGATCAAGAAAAGTTTTTTTAAAGAAAAAAGGCATAAAGTAGTTTACTAGAGAAATTGCAACGGAGTCTTGTGTTAAAAAAAACAATACATTACTATATAATTGACATTGTAAACATGATAAGTGACAATGTGAACATTTCCATCTTCCAGCTTTTGACTAATTCTTCGGTAAGATTTTTCAAAACAAACCATTACTAGATTTTGCTTAAATTTTCAGCAACATTTGACTTTAAATAGGGATAGATTGTTCAGTTGTAATACAACACTTTTTGAATATATATAATGAATGAAGCTAAGTGTTTGGTTATTCTGAGAACGATTTTTCATTTAGTTACATCTAAATTTTTCGATATACTAATGTGCAATTTCCGTAGATATCCATATGTTAACTTTGGCCCGTCAAATGGTTAAATGTATTTTCTTTATACCAACTAGGTTTTGAACCCACACGTAGCGTAGATTTATTTGATATATTTTGATAAAAATTATATATAATTGATGACGGTAATAAAATATTATCTTATATAAAACTTTAAATTACTATTAAGGAAAATATTAAATTTCAGATACACAATTTTTAAAAATTGAAAAATCAGTTGTGTTTTAAAATCATGAATTTAACTCGACGTCCAGGCGAAGCGGATCAAACTGGTGACCTCACATATCTTAAACCATTTCTTTGACCACCAAAAAACGGAACAATTTTATAATCATGAATTTATCTCGTTTTTCATATTTAATTGATCGCTATCACCTATGTTTTCGTGTTTTTATTTCATATTTTATTATTTTTCATATTCTTTCTTGTCATTTTAACTATCAGATTTTATGGTAATTGTCATCATTACTTTTACCATCTTGTTATTCGTTATACTCTTCTTCTTGTTCTTCCTCGTCAACTTCTTCACATTCTTCCACTGAAGAACCTTTTTTTTAGACTACCACACAACTTGTTAACCCATCCAACTCCAAGACCAAAATCATTTCTTTTCTCATAAAAATTGTGCAATTCATGAAGACCAGCATAGTCAACACATGCACCCAATTATTGATAATTTCATCCATATACTTATTCGGTTTTAGATCCACACGGTTTGAAACTTCTCAACCAAAATCATTACTTGCAGAGAAAGTAATATGAACACATAGATAGTTAAAACAATATTTATGCTTATTTCTATAAACTCAAATAACATCAAATCAAGATCTTGCCACGTCAATCCTTATTTCTTAGACTTGAAAATAAAAATTTTACTGCAAAAGTATCAAATCATCTGTAAAGTCATACACAAAAACATGTTTTACAACTCATAAGATATATAAAGCACAAACGGAGATAGATAAGATATTTTCAAGATATTAAAATTTTGATATATAACATTTAGTAATTCTTAAACTTTTAAATTTTTAATAGAGATTAAATTTTTAAAATATTTCAAACTTTAGATGTAGTTTAAATATTTGTAACATTTTATTTTTTTAGAGTTAAATAGTAATGACACTTTAACTTTTTATAGAGTTTAAATAGTTATAATTTTTTAACATTTTTTTGGAGGTATTTATAATATTTATAAATATTCTATAATATATATTTAAACCTTTATATATTTTAATTTGCTAAAATAAATCAAATAAAACATTTAAATTTGGAAACCTGATAAATAAGCATAAATCAAGCAAACCTGATAAATTTATAGTTTAAAACATATTAGTTTTATTTATAATGGTTCTCAGCCATTGTCTAAAATTTTCTAGCCGATGTGGGATGTTGTAAATATTTATTTTATTTCTATAGATTTTATTTTTTTGTTTCTAAAAAATCTTAATATATAGATTACTACTATATTTTCAAAAATGTTATTAGTGAAATATCTAATTCTTATTGATTTTTTAAAAATCCTATATGGACACCTTTAGGAGTTTATAGCTTCAACTTTTTATTAGAATAGATATAATATCTTAAAATGTCTATGGAGGTTAAGTAATTGTAATGTTTTAAAATATTCTATGAAGTTTAAATATTTTTAATATTTGAACCTTTTAAAATTTTCAAGTTCAATATTTATAATATTTTAAACTTTTAAAATTTATAAATTATAATTTTTTAAAAACCTTTTAAATGTTAAGAAATTTTTAAAATTTAAAAATTATAGTATTGTGAAACCTTTTAAAAGCTAAGACTTTTAGAAGTTTCAATATTTATAATATTTTAAACTTTGAAAAGGTTCGAAATATAATATTTGAACCTTTTAAAAAGTTTCCATATTTATAATATTTTAAACTGTTAAAATTTAAAAATTATAATATTTAAAAACTTTTTAAAAGCTAAGAACTTTTAAAAGTTTCAATATTTATAATATTTAAAATTTTAAATATTATAATACATTTTTTGAAACTTTTTAAAGTTTTAATTTGATCAGATAAAAAACTAGATCAAACCGAATAAAACTTTTAAACTTGGGCGCTCGATAAATCAAGCTTTCCTGCTCATTCGATGTTGGAAGCATATTAATCTTATTTATAATGGTTCTGAACCATTGTCTAAAAAAATTCTAGCCGATGTGGGATATTGTACATAGTTTTTTTATTTCCATAAATTTAAAATTTTCCTTTTTCTAAAAAATTCTGTAAATTTAAAAAATGTTAATGAATGTCATGTCAAATCCTAATTGGTCTTTTAAAAAATATCTTAATATAGAAAATTTTGTAAATTTTAAAAATGTTAATTAGTGACATGTCGAATTCCGTTTGGATGTTTAAAATCCTAAGCGGACAGACTTAGGAGCTTATATCTTCTACTTTTTATTAGTATAGATGTCCCTAGTATAGTGAAAATACTTTAGTCTCTATATCGAACATTCCTTTATAGAAACACAAAGATTCGTATTTGAAAGAAGAAGAGAAGTAACAAAGAATTGCTCTCTTTATTATAATCTTAGGAAAATAGCTCAAAACCTAAGACTCTCTCTATCTCTCAATCTCTCAAAAACTCTATATGTTCTGCAACAATATTGCATCCATATTTATAACACCAAAAACCTTACTAGTCCTAATCCTATTTGGAATTATATGTTTAGATAACTCCTAAACAATCTCAAGTCCTTATCTCTTAAGAAATTTTATTCTAAATAGGTTTAGGATAACTCAAGCTCTCTTCAAGCTTAATCCAACATGCTCCTCTTTAAGCTTGAACTCCAATGTTGCCAAATCCTTGACTCCCATAAACTCTCTCATTTCCTTAAACTTAGTTCTTCCCAAAGCCTTTATGAGTATGTCCGCCTTCTGTTCATTTCCTGCAACATGTTCAACTTCTACTTGTTCGTTTTCTACACACTCTCTTATAAAATGATAGCGTCGATGAATGTGTTTAATGCGTCCGTGAAAGACTGGATTTCTTGTTAACGCAATAGTTGACTCATTATCAATATGAATGATAACCTTTTCAAGTGAACTTCCAGTAATCTCAGCCAATAAATCTTGCAACCAGATTGCTTGTTTTGCAGCTTCGGTCCCTGCCATAAACTCTGTCTCACACGACGACAAAGCCACAACATCTTGTTACCTTGAACACCATGTGATTGGACTTTTCCCAAAGTAAAAGATGTGTCCATTGGTGCTCCTCCCATCAACAGGATCAGCATTATAACTGCTGTCACTGTAACCGATTAGCTTAGGTACCCTTGATCTTTCATAAGACAGACCCCAACCAACCGTTCCTCTTAAGTACCTTAGACACTGTTTTAAAGCTGCACCATGTGATTCTCGCGGGTTCTGCATAAATCTGCTTAAAATTCCAACACAAAACGAGAGATCAGGTCTAGTATGAAGTAAATATCTGAGACATCCAACTCTCTTTCGATACATTGTAGGATCAATCTCCTACTCTTTCTCTGCCTTTGATAGTGTCAACTCTGTTTCCATTGGCATGTGGACAAAGTTGCAGTTTTGTAAACCAGCTTCCTCCAAGATCTTTAACGCATAGCTTGTTTGATCAAGCGTTATTCCTCCTTGATGTTGTTCTACCCAAATTCCGAGGTAATACGACAACTTACCGAGATCGCTCATTTCGAACATAGACGACATCTCCTCCTTAAACCTTTTAATGAGCCCTAGTCTTGTTCCTGTGACAAACAAGTCGTCAACATATACTCCCACAATCAAGAGGTCATGACCCGAATTCTTCCTATAAACAGAAGGTTCCTTTGAGCATTTAACGAAGCCAAATTCTAAGAGTATTTGATTCAGTTTGTTGTTCCATGCCCTTGGTGCCTACCTTAATCCGTATAGCGCCTTGTTGAGCTTATAGACCTTTCTTTCTTCACCACTCTTGACAAACCCTTCTGGTTGACAAACATATACAATTTCCTTGAGTTCACCATGGAGGAAAGCTGTTTTGACGTCAAGATGGTGTATCTCCCACCCGTAAGATGCAGCAAGATTAACAAGAAGTCTGATTGTTTCGATCCTTGCAACCGGAACAAACACTTCTTCAAAATCAACACCATACTTTTGGACATAACCCTTAGCAACTAGTCGAGCCTTATACTTGTTGATGCTCCCATCTGAATTCCTTTTGATCTTAAAACCCATTTAAGTCCAATTGGCTTCATTCCTATAGGTAAATCCACAAGATCCCAAGTTCTATGCTTTTCTATGGATCCAATCTCTTCCTCACAAGCTCGCCTCCAATCTACAGACTCACTAGCTTCTTCATAAGATCTCGGTTCATTGTTCAGGCAAATCAACGCCAATCCTCCTTCTTCCATTGCAATTTGATAGCAGACATAATCTTCTAGATACTTTGGTTTGCTATGATGTCTCTTACCTGCAACTTCAGGTATCACTGCAGAAGGTTCTTCTATGTGTCCAGTCTCACTATCCGATGCTTCACCAGACTGATCATCTCTATCGGTTTGCATACTAGAAGAGTTACTTCTACTCAAAGGATTTGTAAGCGACATGTTTATTGAATTCTCTTCTCGAGATTGACCACTTATACCATCGATTATGAACTCAAAGCTCTCATCTTCACCGTCGCTACCCTTGTTGTTACTCCAGTTCCAAACTTTTGTTTCGTCAAAAATGACATCACGACTAACAACAATTTTCCTTGTTTCTGCATCAAGCAATCGGTAAGCTTTGGAACCGGGTTCGGTACCAAGATGAACAAGAACCCGAGTTCTATCATCCAGTTTCTTCAAATGAGCTTTCTCTGTCTTGGCATATGCAATGCATCCAAAAATTCTAACATGTCCAACAGCTGGTTTTCTTCCTCTGTAGCATTCATATGGAGTTTGATCCTTAAATGATCTTGTAACCACTCTGTTTAACAGATAAGTAGTGTCTTATAGACTCTTCCCATAAGTAATTTGGCATCTTCATGTGCTTTAGAATGCTTCTAGCCATCTCCATCAGTGTTCTGTTGCGTCGTTCCACCACTCCATTCTGCTGTGGTGTATAAGGAGCTGTTAAGTGCTGAGAAATTCCAGATTCTTCACAAAAAGAGTTAAACTCTAAGGATACAAATTCTCCTCCTCTGTCAGTTCTAAACGTCTGTATCTTCTCTCCTATTTCCTTCTCAACCATCATCTTGAATCTCTTAAATTTCTGTAATGCATCGCTTTTCTCCTTGAGTAGAGTTGTCCACATGTATCGAGAATAATCGTCAATAAGAACAAAGATGTATCTATTTCCAGCATTTGTAGATGGTGTTATGGGGCCACAAAGGTCTCCGTGAATAAGCTCCAGCCTCTTTGTTGCTCGGAAGTTTGTTGAGCTTGGAAACGCCTGTGTAGATTGTTTTCCAAGCAGACATGAGCCGCAAATCTCCTTTTCAATAGATTTCTTTGGACCTCCCATCACATGCTCATTGAGAAACATACTTGACATCGTGACATGATTAACATGTCCCACTCTAGCATGCCATTTACATGATTCACTTGCATCAGTGAGATTTAGACAAACTTTATTTGTTAATCCCATGTTTACCTTGTATAACCGATTCTTGGATCTCTCTGTTTTGACTAGCAAATTTCCTTCTTGATCACACATTGTAAGATGTTCCCCTTTTAATCTTACTTCACAACCAGCCTCTGTAGCATGTCCTAGACTTATGATATTGGTTCTTAAATCAGGAATAAAGTATACCTCTGACATTACTCTTGGCTTCCCATATGATTCAATAAAAGCAATTGTCCCTTTTCCTTTGATATCAATCGTTGAGTCATCTCCAAATCTTACTTTTCCTGTAACCGATCTGTCAAGCGTATCAAAATACCTCTGATCTCCAGTCATATGGTTACTAGCACCATTGTCGAGGTACCACACACTACTCCCAGCTATGTTCGCTTCAAACTTACTTGGTATGCAACGTTCTTCGTTCAAATAAACGACCTCATGCATCATAAGATGATCAGCTTCTTCTGTGTCTTTGGTTTCACTCTCCTTTGTTTCTGATAGACCAAGTTTAAGCAGTCTATCCGGACATTGAGAAGCAAAGTGACCTACTTTGTCACATCGAAAACAGGTAATCTGCGACGGATCTCTCCAACTGTTACGGCCACGACCCCGTCCTCTGAAACCTCTTCCACCACGTCCTTTTCCTCTATAGTCTCCGCTGTAATCACGGTTTTGTGGCTCAGTATGAGTATACATAAGTTTGCTTTGCTCTTCTTTGGTATCTTCTTCTTCAGAGATACGTTCTTCATAAGCCTTTAGCCTACCAACAACATCTTCGAAGCTTACAATATTAAGGTCCAATACTTGTTCAAGGGAAGCAACCATCTGTATAAACTTCTTTCTTGGAAGACTCTTCAAAAACTTCTTGACAAGTTTTGATTCTTCTATAGTGTCTCTGAGGGATGCAGTCTTTGAAGAGATCTCAGAAAGTTTTCCAGCAAAGTCGTCAATCTTCTCTGTTTCCTTCATCTTGAGCCTGTCGAATTCGGCCATCAAGGTTTGTAAACGAGCCTCTTTGACCCTCTCAGCTCCTACATGTCGAGTTTGGATTGGGTCCCAAACCTTCTTTGCTACACTCAAGCCTCCTACCTGTAAAATAAGCGCCTCTGGTATAGATTGCAGAATCAAGGCTATGGCCAGGTTATTTTTATCTCCATCGACTGACTCAGCTTCAATTACCTCCCAGACCTTGTTGACTTTAAGTACATAACTCATCTTTATCGCCCAGACAGTGTAGTTAGTTGAGTTGAGCATGGGACACGAGATTGAAGACGATGTTCCTCCTTCTTTTGGTTTATCTCCTGTGACCGCAATTTGTTTATTATCCGAACTTTCGTCTCCCGTCATCTTTTCTTCTCACAGATTTCTGATCGTTTTGCTTGCTCTGATACCAAATATAGAAACACAAAGATTCGTATTTGAAAGAAGAAGAGAAGTAACAAAGAATTGCTCTCTTTATTATAATCTTAGGAAAATAGCTCAAAACCTAAGACTCTCTCTATCTCTCAATCTCTCAATCTCTCTTAAACTCTATATGTTCTCCAACACAATTGCATCCATATTTATAACACCAAAAACCTTACTAGTCCTAATCCTATTTGGAATTATATGTTTAGATAACTTCTAAACAATCTCAAGTCTTTATCTCTTAAGAAACTTTATTCTAAATAGGTTTAGGATAACTCAAGCTCTCTTCAAGCTTAATCCAACATCGTTAACATGTGAGTTTTTAGGATGTGAGGTTTCTAAATTATACCCATCTTATATTTGTATTCGAAGAGGGTCTCTAGGAGCAGGTCCTTCAACATCAAGTTGTAGATATAAAATGTAAAAATATTTATTTCTTATTTTGAACTAGGCTCGGAGAAATAATATATATAACAACAATTAGACATGATCGAGTGATCTTGATGGATGAAGAAGACGTCAATGTCGTCAGAGAAGACTCGGAATGGCTTTTGGAACTTTAGAGTTCACAACCTCAAAAAGAATAATAAAAAAAAAAAAAAAAAAGAACTTTAGAGTTCATCGTGATGGCAAAATTACCAACACTTGCATTGACCACCACTGAGCTTCTGCTTGGCGGTAGCGTCACGTCGAGTTACGGTAGGGTCAAGTGTTTGAACTTTGACGTGTGTTTGAGATTTATTGAAAGAGCCCAACTGTTTTTTTTTTTTTTTTCTAAAGAACATTTTAATTTTGATTGTTTTAAATAGTACAATTGTTTTCTTATCTCATGTAAGATGAGGTCTCTCGTTTGTGTGATGGAAAATAAATTAATTTAATCTATATCATATTATATATCCGATTATTTTTTGTTTATATCATATAAACCAAATTTAAAATGGCTGAGAAAAATGCTTTTTTTTTAAATTAAAAAAGAATGGGGATAATCTAAAATGAAAAAATGGGTAGTCTTTCACCTAAAATTTGACAATTTCCCATGTGTATCTATCTAGCTAATTAATCATTTCATTTCGTACCTATGTTTAGACTTTAGAGTAACTTTTTTTACTGGTGTTGTAAATGCTCCATTAATTTATTGTGTTAGTTAAAAGTAAAAACTAATCAATAAAAAGTAAAGAAAGTAAAAAAATCAACCTTATATATATAAAAAAGGAAAAAGATAAATGAAGCAATACCCAATTAAAAATGGGAAAATCTCATGTCAATTGATTTATAAAATCTATATATCTTCATAATTTTGTTATTAACATAGAAAAATCATAAAAATGTCTTTTAATTAATCTATCAACTCAACAAATGTAAATTAGTACTGTAAAAGAAGATAATAATAAAATAAAAATAAAAATAAAAATAAAATATTAAGAGTGTTTGGATAAACCTAAAACGAAGGGGGGCGCATGAAAGGCACCACCGACTAATAGAAGAATACAATTAAAGACCCAGGCCCGATTTCACCATCCGGATTAGCCCTGAGACAGAGCCGGATATCCGGTAAAATTGAGTGTATCCGGCTCTGATCCGTATCTGGTCGGATTTGTAGTTTTGATATCTGTATCTGGATCCGTCTACTCGGATATCCGGTTTTTGGAGATCCGTTTAAAACCAGAATATCCGGCGGATATCTGGATCCGAGAAAAAAAAATTTCTTTATCTTTTTCATTCTTCAGAGCAAAAGCATCGTTAGACAGTTCTTCATGACTTACGTTTTCGTCATTTGCATCGCCAAAATTGGTCATGGGAAGATGGAGAAGTGGTTGTTAATGGCGAAAAAGGAGAAAAAGAAGAAAAAAAATACAGATCAGCGAGGTGAGGGTGAAAGCGTGAAACCCTAATATCTAAAAAAACATTAATATATCAATTGGACTCTTATTTTATTTCTTCAGTTTCTAGTTTTTTAGTATGTGGACTTTACTAACAGACCCAACATAATATACATAAGTATAGAAACCCAACATTTATACATTTATATGTCTATATATACGGATCCGGATATCTGGTTATAAAATTTTATACTATCCGAATCCGTCTGGAGACATAATTTTACTATCCGAATCCGGATCCACCTACCCGAATATCCGGTTTTTCGGAGCAGATAGGAGCGGATCCTGGATCGGATACCGGATCTTGGATAATAGGTATGAGGGCTAACTCGGGTTCTCTTTTCTTCTTCTTCTTCTTCTTTCTCATTTTCTCTCATCACCATCATCGTCTTCGTCATCTAATATCAATCTTTCGTTTTCTTCTCTGCCAAGAATCGAAACGATACCCGGAAATTGGATCCGAATCTTGAATCTGCTGCAACTCGCCTCTTTAATTTCCTTTTTCACGGTAAGTTTCTTCCTTTGTCTCTCTCTCTCTCTCCCTCTCTCTATTGCCCACTCTCATCATCTATCACATTGCACCATGACTTAATTCGAGCTCGTTTCCGAACTGGGTTTTCTTGGTTTTGGTCATTACTTATATAAATCGAATCGATTCTTTCAATTTGTGAACGTGGGGCGGTCTTCAATTTGATTTCAAATTTTGTCGCTTTTGCATTTTAGGTTTGAATTCTCCTGAAGCCCTAATTTTTGCCCAAGTTTTTTTTGCTGGAGCTGGGGAGCAAAGTATACTTTCGATGGTATACAACAACAACCTGGCAGGAAGATTAGGGTTAGGGTTTTCTGTTCTCAGCACATCCCGTGGGTTGAATCATTTCTGAAAAAAAGTTTAGGGTTTTTGGTTTGGTTACGGTCTGATAAGGAAGAAGAGAAAAAGGGTTGGTTTGAGAGGATAATGTGTATATTGTGTGTGATTCAAAAGTGGTCTCGCCGGGTTGCAACGATGCTGCCTTGGTTGGTCTTACCTTTGATTGGACTATGGGCTCTCTCTCAGCTTCTTCCACCTGCTTTTCGTTTCGAAATCACTTCTCCAAGGCTAGCTTGTGTATTTGTCCTTTTGGTTACTTTGTTCTGGTACGAGGTTTTGATGCCTCAGTTGTCTACTTGGCGGGTCCGCAGAAATGCACGTCTTAGGGAGAGAAAGAGATTGGAAGCTATGGAACTGCAGAAGCTTAAGAAAACTGCTACTCGTCGCTGTCGTAACTGCTCAACGCCTTACCGTGACCAAAACCCTGGTGGTGGGCGATTTATGTGCTCTTATTGTGGGCATATATCTAAGAGACCTGTTTTAGACATGCCTGTGCCTCCAGGGTTAGGACTTTCTGGTTCTGGAATTTTGAAGGATCTTGTAGGAAGAGGTGGTAAGATGTTGAATGAGAAGGGATGTAATGAGAATGGTTGGATGCACGGGCAAGAATGGCCAGATAACAGCACATGGACTAGCGAGTCTGCCCATTGGCGGAATAATAGTGGTAGTACCTTTGGTGACGATGAGAATTGTTTGGTGGAAAAATCATATCCTAGTGGCGTTGTTTTTGCTTGCAGACTGCTTACTTCTTTTTTCATGAGCATTAGGTGGCTTTGGAGAAAGATTTTTAGCTTTACCTCTTCAGTTGATGATTCGTCAACTGATGCTGACCAGAGACGATTGCTGGCTAGGCAGGGTGAGAATGGGAACAGCTTTCATGAGAGTAGGGTTGAGAAAGCACGCAGAAAGGCTGAGGAGAAAAGACAAGCTAGGCTAGAAAAGGAGCATTTGGAGGAAGAAGAGAGAAAACAACGAGAGGAAGTCGCAAGACTAGTGGAGGAACGGAGAAAGTTAAGAGATGAGAAGACTGAAGCCGAGAAATGCAGCAAAGCATCATCTGCTTCCAAGGAAAAAGATACCAAAAGGGAGGCTGAGAAAAAGCGTCAGGAGAGAAAGAAAGAAAGAGATAAGGCCTCTAGTAAGAGCAATTCCGATGCCGAAGAGCTTGATAAGAGAATAGGAAAAGATACTGACCATAAGCGTGAGCTTGAGAAAAATGACCATTTCCGGAGCCCGAACATGGAAAAGAGACATGGGCATGGTGTAGATAATAATGCTACTAGTAACAGTAACATGACAGGTGCTGGCGGTAGGTACTTTGATCGTGTGAAGGGTACGTTCTTCTCGTCTTCTAAGGCTTTTACAGATAACCGGTTCTTTGGAAGAGGTGTCAATATGTCAGCTACAACTGCAAAAGAGAATAAGCCAACCATTGGCTCTGCAGACCATTCTCATGCACCTGCTCAGATTAGGCATATTAATCCTCCTGAATTTGTTGCTGGAAAATCTGGTTCAAATGGAGGGGAAAGGAATACTAATCGCCATGTAAGTGTTCTTGCCAAATTTCTTATGCCATTGCAATCTGAATGATGAAAAACTAGTAATAGTTAAACTAATCTTTTTTGTGTATATTGAGTTGATAAGATTGCTCTGTTGAAGTAGGTTCAACTTTAGATTTTGTTCTAGTTTTCGTCAACTTGTTTTATAAAGGACACTTAAAATTATTATGATGTTCCTCTCAGGTTATTTCTGAGCCGCAACCAAGTGGAGAACCTAAAAAATCATGGCAGCAACTATTTGCCCGTACGCCATCTGTGCCTGCTTCCTCCAATGTTAGTGTTATAAGTCGACCTAGTACGAAGCCCAAAGATGTTCAGAGTTCACAGGTTCCTAATCAAGATCATTCTATACGAACCTTTGACAATCCAATCAGTTTTGGGCTCCCATCACCATTCACTATACCTACTACATACTCCAGCGGATCGACTATCAGTAGCTTAGGTTTCTCATCTTCAAGAGATAATTGTCACCCTCAGCCTGGGGAAAATGCTCGTACTTTTATGCCTGAAGAAGAGCGTTTTGAAGATCCGTGTTATGTTCCGGATCCAATATCTCTTCTGGGACCTGTTTCAGAATCTCTTGATCTAAGGGCCGAGTTTAAAACTGGTGTAGGACTAGAAAAATCCCACTTGTTGAAGAATGCACCTTTTTGTGAGGTCAATAAGCCATCTCCGATTGAATCTCCCTTGTCAAGATTACGAGTTGCAGATGAAAAACAAGTTAACGATGGAAGTTGGCAAATGTGGAAGACCACCTTTGGCCAAGACCTCCTTCTACCTTCAGAGAATAGTAGATCTAATGAGGAAAATGCTGTGCATCATGTGCCTCATAATAGGACATCATCGTTATTTGCAAAAGATGACCCTATTCACAGTGCATATTCACACAGGAAGGACTACTTTGAAAATGATCAGAGAAGTGGTGCGTTCAGTCCCATTGCTGGTCCAAGCAACCATGATCCCTGGTCACAGAAAATGTTCCTCCCAGCATCATCTGGCACAGAGAGTCTTTTGTCGCATAGTCGACCAGAAGAAGCCAGCCCGAATAATGTTGCATACATGAGTCCAACTGGGATGGCTCCAGACAACCCATTTGAACTCCCCTCTCCGAATCACTGGCTCAAGTAAGACTAGTTTGTTCTGAACCTCTAGTTTCTGTCTTTGCTCAATACATTTGTGGACATGGCTGATGTAATAATAATGTGTCCCAAGGAGACTAGGTTGAAGTAACAGAGTAACTATTTTTCCTAGGCTGTAGAGTAGCTTCTGCCTGCAATATGATTTAGAGTAGCTCTTTTTGGCATTCTGAATTACATTAGTTATAAGATTAGGTTTGTTTAGAACTTTGAACAGTAGCAATGAAGAGGACTGTGTAATGATTTTTGTGTGTTTGTTAATAATGTGCAGGAAAGTGAAGAAGACTGGGGATGGGACTGGGAGGCAATTTGTGGAGGGTCAATTCCTAAACCAAGATGTACAGTCGTTTTGGTAGTCACAAATTCAAGAAAGTTAAAAGAAAAAAGAAAAAAAAAAAACAAACATTGAAAATCATTTTGGGACACAACTTTCGCAGATATACCTCGTCTGTCTCTCTGTCCTCTGGTTTTCTTTAACCTAAGATTTTGAGTTTTTACTTAAAAAAGATGGTTAGCTTCGATTAGACTTACATACACTTAACACGTAATTACCGAAAGCTACTATTGCTTTATAACATCCCTCTCTCTCATTTACTCTTCGACTCATTTTGAGGCATACATATGTGAGGGGGAAAAAAAAAATGTTTAAGCCATTCTATGAAAGAAAGATAATACTGCATATATTTTTGACAAGATTAATTTTCGTAGGGCCTTTTTCAACCATATGCTGGTAGCCTTTTTAATTTACGAAAATTTTAATTAATTATGTTCTTTTAACTTTTGTATTAGTAAATTTTGGTTTAGAAAAAAATAATTTTGATATTTAAGGTTTTGGCACACCAGTTAATGTTATTTTATCTATTTGGCACACCAATTAAGAAAATACAAAACAGTTATTTAACTTTTTTCACATATAAATATTATTAAATAAACTGAATTCAACCAATAAAAAAATATAACGTAAAAAATAAAATTGGTAAAAAAAAATTTATGACATTTATTTTTTGCATAAAATTGAATATGACTTAATTTGAAACAATTCTTTTTTCTTAAAATTTATTTATATTTAAACGGAATGAGTATATGGATTGAATCGATTAGACAATTCATATTTCTTCTTGATAAGATATGTAAAGCTGACATGATATAACTAAAATTTTAAAAATTAGCTTTAGTAACATTTACATATACATAATCTTTGTAAATTCAAAGTTGGCATTGAGTATTGTTGTAAAGAATGATTTTGATTTATAGATTTGGTTTATTATAGGATTGATAGTGGATGTGGGTAAAAATTGATCAAGAACAATAGCCACACATAAGACAATAATAATCACGAAACTTAAATCGTGGACAAAAAAAGTGCAAATGATAGCATAATTTATGGTTTAAATTATGATTATTATACTTGTTTGATTGTGTCTGTGTAAATAAATTCACAGCATGGAAAGTGTATAATTAGGACTTTGGGGGTAACGCTCTATTCAACATTTGAAGCTTTACAAGTGACCATGTTCATATGTCAAATCCTTGGTGTTGCAACAACCAACTATCAACATATGTAACTTCTGTGACAAACGGAACTAGTGGATTACTAGAAATGCATAGTTTTGTTAGAGATACATATATTAATTAAATGTATTTGTCAATGTCAAATGTATACGATGGAAGCTATCATTTTTGTTAGATATAATTAAATAATTTTATTTAGGTCAAATGTATTTATTGGAAGCTATCAAGATTTCCATAAGCATATAATAAAGATTTTTTTAATGCTTTTTATTTCTTGTACTATTAATTAGCAAACACAATCAACAATGATAAATATTACAAACGGTGTAGCAATGTCCCTTAGCAAAAACAAAGGCCCAAGTTTGCAAACACACACACAGTCACACACTACAAATTTCAGATCAGAGTTTTATTCAAATTCTCTCCAACAAATAAAATAAATAAATTTTGTATTTGATTTACTCCGAAAAAAATAGAAACCGAGTTAGTATTCTTCCTTTTTTATATACAAAGAGGCGGAACATTTCCATTACTCTCTCTGCTCCAATGTAACCGAACCGGTTCACCATAATGCTTTTCCAATCCTCAATCAATATTTGAAAATTAAAAAAACCGGTTCTTTTGTTTAACTGTTGAACCCCACACGATTGTATTTTTTACGCTGAAAAAAATCCGAGTAAAAATTTCTCACGCACGGTTCGAAACCATTTTTTTAACGGATTGGTCAGGGATTTTTATAAACCGGTTGGTTAATCACACGACGTAGCTTTTGCCTAAGAGCATCGGCCCAAACAAGGCCCACGTCTCTTTGCTTGTTCTTCATCTCCACCATGACTAGTTCATTTGTTAGCCGGCGAACTTTAACGACGACATTGGCTACTCCATGTGGCCCTTCAAGCTTTATCGCCCTCTCCTTCTTCTTCGCGATTCTCAGATTCAACTGCTTCGCAACATCCTCGACCTTCACCATAATCTCCGCCGTGTTCTCGTCGGAGACGAACTGGTCACAATGATCCGGCGTCACGAAATTCCCGAACAACCCGGAGAGGTTCGATGACGATGCCGAAGAAATCAAATCGAAAGCGTTTAAGATTTTCCCGTTCTCCTCTAGATCGTAATCGTCGGCTTGGATTCCGATGATTTCGCTCGGATCTACTCCGTGATTGAACCACGGATCCTTTAAAATCTCCTCGACGGTGATCCGCAGTTCCGGATTCGGTTCCAAGAGACGGCGGAGCAACCGCCGTAGATCCGAAGAAGTCCAATCCGGTAATTTGTACTGAGCTTTGTGAATTTTCCGGTACAGTCCCATGATGTTGGGATCGCGAAACGGCAAGTAGCCGGCGTTGAGGAGGAACAAAACGACGCCGCACGACCAAATATCAGATTTGGAGCCGTCGTAGCCTTTCTTCAAAAGAAGCTCCGGCGCCACGTAAGCAGGAGTACCACAGAGCGTGTGGAGCATACCGTCGGGATGGATCTGCTCCTTCATCGCACTGAGACCGAAGTCGGAAACCTTGAGATCTCGATTCTCGTCGAGGAGGAGATTCTCCGGTTTCAAATCACGGTGGAAAACACCTCTCGCGTGGCAATACCTCACGGCGGAGATAAGCTGGCGGAAATATTTCCGGCTAAGACTCTCGGTGAAACGGTTGCTTGTGACTCTGGAGAAAAGCTCGCCTCCTTTGGCTAGCTCCATGACGAAATAGATCTTCGTCTTGGTGGCGAGGACTTCGGAGAGGAGCACGATATGAGGATGACGGAGACGGCGCATGACGGAGATCTCTCTCTTAACGTGCGCCGTTAGTCCATCTTTCAAACGCTTTTTTTGGACGACTTTGATCGCGACGCTTTCTCCGCCGTTTTGGAGATCCTCCGCTTGGTAGACTTTGGCAAACGCGCCGCTGCCAAGGAGTTTACCGAGATCGTATTTGCCGAACAACGCGGATTTGTTATCATCTCCGACGACGTTAACGATGATGGAATCGGACGAGTTTGAGTCTTCGGCCATATTAACAAAATAAAATAAAAACAGAGCAAAATAGAGAGAAACAGTCTACATATACAAAAAGACATGCGCGGGGTTGCCTCTTCTTATTGAAGTTTCTCAACTTGCCACGTAAGTCATTATTTTAAAACAAAAACCATTTTAATATTTTGATTTGACTTTATGATATAATTGTATTAAACAAACCAAAATGAAAGAATTAATCTTCTTTATAGGACAATTTCAAATTTCAATTCTTTGCGATTTTACTAATTCGAATTAGTTGCGATATACCATCCAGGTTAGAGATAAGAGTCAGTAATTTATTCTCTCTTTTTTTTTTCCGAGTGTGTGTGGTTCATGTATTTTTTTTTGCTGTTGTTTATTACCAAAAAAAAAAGTTGACTTGTCAGGGCAACCAAAACATCCTAATTCTTATAGTATAGTAGTATATTTCTTAAGAAAATATCATCGTTGACAAAAAAAATATTTATCGAAAAGAAGAAGAAAAGTTGGATATAATTATCTTTTTGAGTAATGATGTCGTATAGATAAACAACGTGGATTGACGTTACTATCTATTGAATGTTATAAACAAATTATTCATGAAGATGGTTTTTAATTTAATTTAAGCTTCACACTACTAATAACATTATCCAATGAGTAAATACCATTTAAATTTGAATGAGAATGTCAAAACAATAACAATTAATTGTTTAACTACTGTTTGAAATTCAATAGCTTATAATAACTACTTTTTGATAGCTGGAAATTTTTATTAATATATGGATTAATAATAGGCGATTTTTTTTTCTTCTCATAACTTATTTGAAGTTGATTTCGTGGATCCAAGTCATTCGTATGTGGAGTAAAATCATTTTAATACCCCTTTTGTTGTTGAAAAAGCCAAAATTTAATCCTTACACGTGAACTTCCGCAAAAAGAATATATGTAAAGAAGAAACAAAGGCTAAAACTCGACAAAGTAAAACAAATTTTTTAAAAAAATTAATAACTCCTGCTGATTCATATGGTTTCCCATATGTATCTCTATTATATTTCGAAACTGTATTTGCTGTATATATATTGACATTTTAGTTTGATTATGACTTTAGATAAGTGAAAGATAACACCCTACCGCTGAATCATTTCAGCAGTAACGTCCAACCGAACATCAAATCATCTCGATTGTACCATATGACCGTCGATCATCTCTATTCATCTTGAGTTCGTGGATATATCATCTGGGCGTCATTGTGTAGTCATATCCTTGTGAAACTTAACCTGCCGGGTCAACGTACTTCTTTTATATATTATGATATGGAAACATCAAACATCAATTTTTTTGAGAAGTAATACGTCACGTTCGTTTTATCATTGAATATTGATTCTCATTGTTACCATCATCACGAATAAAGACATCTTGCTTCGAGGAGACACCGTCTTTAACACCGTGATGGTATATGCAAGCCATCGACATCGTCCGTACCATCACAAGAACAACCACCGTCACTCTTAATCTAGGACGTTTCTTTTTTGTCACACATCGTCATGGTTTGATTTCTTTAATAAATATATTAAAAGATCTAGGAAGCAAAGTTTGCAAAAACAACCATTACTAAGATCTAGGACGTTCTAACAAGACAAGTTTGATGGTTTTATATGATTACAATCCATTCAATCAAATATTGAGGGATTTATTTTTGCAACTTCTCAAAGTTGAATTACGAAATTACATTACATCTTTTCCAATATGACAAATAATTTTATCCATACTCATCAGAGGAGGGGAACAACGTTTTCAAGAACACACAAATTGCTTATAACGAAAATTTGCGTTTCTGAAGTCGATCAATTCGAGTCCAAACAAAGTAAATACTCATCAATCAAATTCTATATTGGCATTCTTTTTTAAAGAGCAACAAAGCTTGTGTGTTGGGTTTACATATACAACCGAAGCTTTCACCTAATAGATAAACACACTTTACCCGTTGATCATCCAAGATTCAAATGCACGCATATGTTTCCCACACACACAAAAAAAATATACACATATATGTGAATATTCTAAGTGGTCATATATGTGACCCATAAATCCAAAAGGATTGGAAGAAAAAAAGTAGGAGTAACGCAGTGACAATCTGATGGGTTAAAGAGAAGGTTTTGGATGTTGCAATAGAAGCGTGTGATAAGAAAAGAGACATGCACTTGAGCTCTACGGAGAAGGAAGTGGGGGAGCCATACACATCTGGATGATAGATGATTTCTCCTTGACGACATTTGAATTCTCCTAAACTCCACTCCTATAGTTTCACAATTTTGTTACAAGATTACTATACAATTGATTGATCATATATCATATAATAACACACTCCTTAGTGTTTAAATATTCATGCATACCTCAAGCTGACGACCAAACGTGACAAGGATAGTGTCGGGATCGGCATGGAAAGAAAGCGGGCCTTTCCCTGAATTGACACGGAACTCGCAGTTCTTAGCCGGAAGGTGAAGGCTAAGCGTGTAATGAAGCATATCTTCGGTCTTCTCTTTGGGCAAAGGAGGGCTTTGCTCAGTTACGTTTTCATGATTATATCTGTAAACGCTGAGCACAGATTCTCCTCTTTGTATCCTCTTATCACTTTGTCTTCTTGAGTTTTCTACCATTATCTGCCCTAGTTTCCTCGCTATCCCTTCAAGTTTATCAGCTACATTCTCCATTTCTTCGCTGCAACAATTTAAATATTTAAATCAATTATTTTGGAAATATACTGGTTACTTGTGACACACATTTCACAACAACATCATCAGCAGCAAAAATTGCTAGGTTACACGTACGTATTACACAAGGTAACTATTTCGAACGAAGCTTTTATCATCTACCAAAATAAGTGTTATTGCCTTTGATCACAAATTGTTATATAGCTCTAATACTTCATCTATCAAAGATGTTTTCATACCTGAAGCAGCGGTACCTTTCAGGTCCGATATACTCGCGCGCCCATTCCATGCGCTCTTTCCACGACCGAACCCAAACGATCTCGTCCCTGTTTCCGACAACACTCCGGCGAAACCCGGTTTCTCTTCCTTCCAAAACACCGAATACCCGACCCGATTCCCTCACAAGAGACCTAAGTTCCTCCCCTGATATCCCATGGTAGCTCACACGAAACGCTCCAAACTCTCTCGCGGATCGCACCAACCGATCAACAGAGCCTTCTCTCCTCGACGCCAATAACCTAAAATCAATCTCCGCGGGGATCAGATGACGTGAACCGCAAGATTCACCTCCAGAATGAGATTCGGGAAGCGTGAGCTCAGGAACCTGAACGGATCTCTCAATGATCTCGGTGAGAATCTCGCTCGCAGCGCAACGAGAACCTCTGGCTCTAGGGATCGGAGACGGAGGTGGTGGTGGTGGAGTCAATGAAGATACGTTCAACTGGCTCCTGGTTCGCATCAGAGCCATCGGAGACAGAGAGAGAAAAGAGTCCGAAGGTCTCGGGCGGTTCTAAACTATGATCCGCCCCCAAAGAAAAAGAAAAGAAATAAAAAAGACTCGTTCAATTGTTAGAGGCACATCGTTGTTGTATTATTAGTTTCGTTTATGTTTTTCTTAAGAGAAAGTGAGGGTCCATTACGGATTTTGTATGAAGCATAATTAATATTTATTATTTTATATATGATATGGTGAATGATCATGATCATATGGGGTCTCTAACTTCATTTCAGCTGTGAATATTTGAATATGATTATGTCAGATGGAAAACGCGGTTAGACAGGGATGATGTTGCCACCTTTGGGCTGAGCCATTATGTGGGCCGCATTGAATGTGCAATTTCGGAAGCTGATGGTTTCTTTCTAGTTGCTGCGAATCAATCTAAAAGGACAAGATAGATTAGATAAGCCTTTAAAAGAGACAAAAGGCTTCGAACTTCTTCTCTTGTAAGGAACATAGTCCATGTACAGAAGAGGAGGAGGAACTCACAGCCTTAGAAAAATATCAGATCATAGCGATTATTAATTCAAAGTAATTGTAAATGTAGAACACACCTGACGACCAAGTCAAAATTATAAAACTTGTGATTAATGAACTGTATTCAGTTTTAACTTTATTTCTTTGGTCAACTTTTATTTATATTCAGTTTGAGTTATGAATAACATTTAGTTTTAGATATTAGTGAATTCTGTTATTAGGTATTTTCAGCTTGTTATGTTGATGCTATGGAACAAATAGTAGTAAACAAAACACAAAGTGGAAACATGTGATTGGATAAAATATTTTATATATACTTTTGTGGCTTCCCCTTTTAAGGGATATATATTAAAGATAATTATGCCCCATAAACTACATTTTTCCAACCGATAAATTTATATGGAAAGTCACTAGTTAGCCCGAAGTTGACATGAATGATCAAATCTTACAGAAACAAACTCTATAAAGTAAGTTAATAAGACCCCAAGTTAATCGAAGGGTCGTTGTTACTAATAGATATGATATGTATTACAAAGTGTATATCATTATAGCCATTGGCCGTCTCTGAGTTCCAATTTTTTTTTTCGTGGAGTAATTAAAAAAAAATAAAATCTGTACCAACCAAGTCTCATTTTATTTGTTTTAATTTTTTTTTTTAGATAAGTGAGTGGACCAACTAAGTTAACAAGTGTTTTCATCTACATTTTAACATACAAAATACAATAAGATAAGTGTGGTTGACACTTGAGTGAGTGTGCACATAATTGAAGTTTGAAAGGCATGCATGTGATTATAAACTAATTGGTTAGTCATAGCATCTTCCGTACGTTAGTTAGCTTCGACAGTATGGTCCCCGTTCGATTAGTCTTTAAAATTCTTCTACTCCATAGGATTTTGGGCAACACGATGACAAATTTAACTATCAAAACGAATTAGAAGCGCAGAACTATGTATATAGAATAGTTTTAAAATCTACTTACATTAAAAAAAGAAGCTGTTTGTTGTTTGCAAACGATATTAAAATTGTGTAGGTGTTGAAATAGGGAGACATGAAACAAGTTTTGTTGGCACCAAAGCTGTCGCTATCAAAGAAGATGTAATGAATGTATCAAATACCTTATAATCTCTTGTGCATGCTTCTGCGTAGACAATCCGCATCTCCCCTAATGATTTTGTTATTTCAAAGCATTCACTTTATCGAAGAAATTTACTTATCTTAAGAGAATTGCAACTAAAAATGCCTTTAAGATGACACCATCATTAATTTTGTTCTTCAGAATCTTTTATATTATCCAAGATATTTATATTTATAAAATGTAAATTGCAAATAGAAGCCCTTAATCACCATTATTGATTGATTGGTTTCTCCCTTTCAACAATATGTAACTATTATGATGTTTATCCTTATGTTAATTACTAGTGGCAAAATGATTGAAAATAACAAACCTAATAGACTCTTGTATTAATAATTTTCTGTTATGAATAATACATAATCTATACATGTGTTTTTCCAAAACTAATAAAGGCTCGGTTTTAAAACATTGCACATGTATAATTACGTAGTTTAGCTAAGCTATCTAAAACAATCATATTTTTCTAACTCTTGTTGAGGTTGTCTGATATTTGGAACACTAAATAGGCTATAACAGTCTTGTTTTGTATAATAGTCTAAACCCTAATGAGAATCAGTTATACCAAGAGACAAGCCTATCAAATGATCTTCCATTTTGATTTTTTTTTTTTTAATCTTATGTGTGGATTGATTAGAAAGAGAGAAAAAAAACAATGTATGTACATATTAATTCGATCATATGTACATATATATGAACATTTATTTTTGTTAAATACACACATTTCTTTTAGTTAAATACACATATATATTAACATTTACTTGGTTACATGATTAAAGAGCTTATTCTTAAATAATATTTTTGTATCCAAATATATCATAGAAACCACATTAGTTTGGACTTACGCCCAATAATGCGTACACCTCATTTGCTACACTCACGAAGGACAACAAAACGTCTACAAGTGCATTAGCTGCATTAAGTTCTATAGCGCCGACAATAACGAGATTTACCATGTATATAGCACATACAGGCGTCGAACCAGAACAAAAACTTTTTCATCATTTATATTTTGGTACATAACATAATTAAGAAAAATACCTTCACCATGTGTATGAATTTAATTACAATTATTTATTTTATTGTGTAACTATGATGGGAATTGTATTCATTCTTAGTCATGCGCAGGTAAGTGTAGGTGTAGCAATTGTAGATATAAATAATTAATAATTCAATCCTATCAAGGTTTCTCTAAAGATGATATACATCGAGTTCCCAAAGCTTTTTATTTCTCCACTTTCATCATGAGAGGCATTCTAATTAGATAGGGACTTGATCTTAATTTTAATATATATATATAAAATCTTACTTCTCAAATAACGTATATGCATGGGAATATGGGATAATCGCACTTGACCTTTGTTGTCATTCTCCATTATCTGAATCAAACATCTACTATTACATATATATCCTAACTTCTACATATTTTTGTCAGGAAACATCGGTCTCATTTTTATAACTAGTTTTGCAGCGCTCTTTATCAACCAAAAAGCAGACCATGCTTTATAGTTGTAATTGTCTAATGAAGTAGAAGATGGATTTGGTGAGTTCATACCCTGGTGACATTGTTCTTTATTTATAATGACGATTATATATACATAAGAAAATTATAGATGCTATGTTGCTTTTCTTGCTTTTCTTGCTTTTCTTGCTTTAATTACCATTCTAATTTAATTTTGTACTTTATACAGGTTGATGTTATGTTATTTTATATTTAGGTTTTAAATGATATTTTGAACATACGCTTAATTTCATATTTCTTATTTTAATTCGTAACTGTGTATTTTTTATGCTTAACTAAGGAATTGCAGATTTTCATTATTTTTGTATATATTCCCTCTATTTCAAATTAAATGTCGTTTAAAGATTCATCATTTGTTTCAAAATATATAATTATCTTAAGGAATACCAAAAGTATAAAATAAAATTAAGGTATATAGCAGAAAATTTAATGAGTCTTACTTTGCGTCAAATATGTAGACAATATTTATTATAAAATGGAGGGAGTAGTTTATAAAATGTTAGTAACTTCTTCATAAAAAACGAAGGAATTGAATTACAACAAAACTTGGAAGAGAAAAGGTTATATATGAAAAAATTGCTAAAACATAAATCTGAAAGTAATGAATATAATAGAAGGCAAGAGTTGGCAAATATTTTATGCTCTGAAGAACCACCAATGTGAAGTCATATTATATTTGTTTTTTTACTATATTTGTCAACAGGCCTTACTATAAGTAGAAAATAAAGTAAAAAGGAAACACTTTAGTTAATTGGTTCAGGTCAGTCTAAGATGACTTTGTGGAAGTTAAAAAAAAAAATTAAAATCAAAGGAAGTAACAGGTTCCCAATAGATAAATAAATAAAATCAATTCTAAATGCACCAAATAATAAGGGAAGCGTACATAAATACGAGGGAGAAGGAACTTAAAACATTCTTCTTCTCTCTCACACACACAAACACTCGTAGCCAGCTTCTATGGCAATCCTTTTTTCGTAGTTACCAACATATCTCTTTTGTTCTAAGTGACGAAGTGTACTGATAATAATATCTTTTATATATATACAAATATATATTTGAGGCATGTGCAGGTCCAACATGAACAGCAATGAATCTGGTGATATTATAAATGGAGAATGCGATGTTTCAACGTCATCATCCGTCATAGGAGAAACTAGTGGCAACCCCAAATTCTCCGCTGGTCTCCGTCGCATCCCTTTCAATGAGGTTTGTTTCTTTTTTCCTTTTTACATTTTCTTCTTCTTCATTTTTCCTTCATTGAGGATCAAATTAATACTGTATTAGGGAGAGACTGTTCAAACGAGTTTGCTCATTTTTGTTTTAATTTTTTGATTGATTTTTGTAAGTATTACTTACAGCCACCTTTCTCTGGGTGGTAATTATATGGAACTCTTGGAAATTGGTTTTATACTGGATTTAATGCTGCTTTTGACTGATTTATAGCATTTTATTGAATGAAAATGTAATGCATCCTTTATTTTTTTAAATGGATTGAAGAAAGCTTCATCTATATTTCACGTGATTGACAAATATATTGATCCACTTTTAATCCATATTGTCTATGTGTAGAACTGTAGATATGATGTTTGAGTTTGCATACATGTTCATATGTATGTCTAAAGATGTATCATCACTTTCCTGGACTGAGAGAGATGCTTTTTGTGTTGTACTTGTACTTTTTATTTTTTGACAGTTGGGTTGTACTTACTTAGGAAAGTGTTCTATATATGTTTCCTCTCATTCTTTTTTTTCTTTTTTCTTTTTACCAGTTCCTTTAGCTAGTTACTTATTAGTACAACAAAGTTTACTATATATGCTACTTTTCAATTTTTTTTTTGTAATCCTTATCCAGTTGTTTATGAATTCTCAGTAGTATTTCATGATACTCTTACAAGTGTATATATGTATGTGTGTGTATGTTATATGTAGTATAGTTTTACACGGTTTCATGTTTTTAAAATATCGATATTGCTAATGAAGCTCATGAATGAAATGAAAGATATATATATATATATATATATATATATATCTAAGCTGATTTTGTGTGTTCAAAAAGAAAATATCATAAAAAAAAATAAAAAGATGAGCTTTTTAGAACCCATGATGACTTTTATTTAAAAAGATCCTAGAATGTTGGTACAGTTAGCCATTCGCTTTTTCTGTCACTTGTGAATTTGATTATTCAGTTCTAAAAGTTATAGAATTTAAACTTTTTCTCTTCTTTTTCAACTTTCTCATCCCAGTCCCAGTGGCCATGTGATGCGACCATCTTCCTCGTGCTTACAATTTGCTCTTCATTTTATAATGGTATACAATATTCTTTTCCGTATTCTATGTCCTTCTGTTTCACAATAAAAATTATTTATTATTCAAATCTAAATTCATTTGTATCACATCACAATATTGATACAAACATATGAATTTATATTTAAAGTGTGATACAAATTTTTAATCAGTCTAATACTAAACATTTCTTGTATATGATATTAAAGACTAAATCATATATATATTTTTTGAACAAACAGACTAAAACATATATGTATATTCAGTCTAATATATGTATATATATATATACATATATATATATATATGTATATATATATATATGAAGGAAAAATTCTTCTTCTTTGCTCAATGCGCTTATTTCTATATATATATATTACTAATATTTTCTTGAGTGCGTTTTGCTAGAACTAGAAGCCTATAACACTAAAATAGTAAATAGCTGTTGTATAATATTAAAACAAACCTAACAAAAATCGTATATTTTTTATATGTTTTCCCATGCAGGTGGGAGAGGAGATGGCGTCACTCACAAAAATAGCATGCCCGATTGTGATGACATCACTGCTCATTTTTTCAAGATCAATAATTTCAATGTGGTTCCTGAGTCACCTCGGAAAAGTAGAACTCGCTGGCGGTGCGCTTGCCATGGGCTTCGGAAACATCACCGGAGTCTCCGTACTCAAAGGCCTTTCCGTTGGTATGGACCCAATATGTGGCCAAGCCTTCGGAGCTAAACGTTGGACCGTACTTAGCCATACGTTTCAGAAAATGTTCTGTCTTCTAATTGTCGTCTCCATTCCAATCGCCTTTGCGTGGCTTAACATCGAACCCATCTTCCTCAAGTTGGGTCAAGACCCGGATATAACCAAAGTCGCCAAAATCTACATGCTCTTTTTCGTCCCTGAGCTCTTGGCTCAGGCCATGCTCCACCCCTTGCGAACGTTCCTCAGAACGCAAGGCCTGACTTCACCGCTAACAATATCTGCCATTGTGTCCATCCTTCTTCATCCTGTCTTCAACTACGTCTTCGTCGTGCGTATGCGTTTAGGCGTTAAGGGTGTTGCGATCGCAATGGCTTTTAACACTATGAATATCAACGTGGGACTTCTAGTTTACACGTGCTTCTCGGATTCTATCATCAAACCGTGGGAAGGGCTCGCTTTGCGGTCGCTTTTCCGCGGCTGGTGGCCACTGCTTTCTCTAGCCGCACCAAGCGCTATCTCGGTGTGCTTGGAGTATTGGTGGTATGAGATCATGCTTTTTCTTTGTGGGCTTCTTGGGAACCCTAAAGCGAGTGTAGCCGCCATGGGAATACTGATTCAGACCACGGGGATATTATACGTAGTCCCGTTTGCGATAAGCAGCGCCATTGCTACCCGTGTAGGACACGCGTTAGGAGGCGGCCAACCCACACGGGCTCAATGTACGACTGTGATTGGTTTGATACTTGCAGTAGCGTACGGGTTAGCAGCTGCTGTTTTTGTAACGGCGCTTAGGTCGGTTTGGGGAAAGATGTTCACGGATGAACCGGAGATTCTCGGGCTGATTTCATCCGCGCTTCCGATATTGGGGCTTTGTGAGATTGGAAACTCGCCGCAGACGGCTGCATGCGGAGTCTTGACGGGGACGGCGAGGCCTAAAGATGGTGCACGCGTTAACCTATGCGCATTCTACATTGTAGGGTTGCCTGTGGCAGTCACGACTACGTTTGGGTTTAAGGTTGGGTTTCGTGGGCTATGGTTTGGACTGTTGGCTGCACAGATGACGTGTTTGGTAATGATGCTTTATACGTTGATCCGTACGGACTGGAGCCATCAAGTGAAGCGGGCTGAGGAACTTACATCCGCTGCAGCCGATAAAAGTCACTCGGAAGAAGAAACCGTCCATGCTGAAGTAGAAGACGAAGATGATGTTGGTAGTAATGATCTGGAGATTGGTTTACTACAAAACACGAATTGACTAATCTAGAAATGTTAAAATTATCAATCGACAATTTTAACGGATTTTTAATGATATAGGAATTATTTTTTGGCAAACTAAAATACCAAAGATATTAGATTTAATTTGTGTCCGAACTGTTAACCAATATTTTGGCCAAAGAGTCACTACCATTTAATTTTTTGAGCTTAGCTTTTATTAACATGTAAGCTAATATGGTCTTTATATATTTTCCTTTTTCACATATGTATCTTACTATCTTTCTATGTGTATGTCGGGATTCAGAACTCAGAAGTACGTAGTGAAGAACAGTTGTCACGATATTTGATGTTTTAAATCAAATGGCTTTGACTAGTGTATACAACAAGCAACAAGCCTGATTCGGTCTAAACCCAACCCCACCCCCACCCAATCATATGTGGTAGACCTAAACCATTGCTTAATTCTCTTTTGTTTGACACATAACTGTACAAAAATCTAGAGTGATCCACAATAATTGTTAATATACTAGTATGAAGAAGATTAATTATGTATACATTTTCTCCAACCTATATGTGTGTGTATCATGTATTTCTATATTGAATCAATCACAACATCTTGCATCATCCTGTCTAGCTATATGGTACGTATACCTAAAATACTTTTTTTTTTTTCTTTCCTCTCGTAAAAGTTGTTGTCGACCATCGTTTTATATATCCACCTCCAACAACACTTACCTCTCGCTAGTATAATCGTTGAGATCATGGTTACCAATATTATCAATATACGTTCATGTGCCCCATACGGCTTGAAAATCTCAAATGTCGCAAAATGCACCAAAACTTACTCCCAGACACGTATAAATTTAGATTTCATCTCATTTTCCATGTGAAATTTTAATTACACCATCTTAATAAGATGATTCTTTCAATCCCCAACAAATTGAGTCGCAGTATAGCATTGACAGTATTCTTATTTTGAATCCTCCTACTAAGTATGGTTACGTTCATGTTTGATGTTATATTAAATTTTTCATAGGTTTCTCTAAATCAAAATTACCTTACAAAGAATAGATATATCCTTTTTTAGTATTCCTTGTCTATTGTCATTTCCGTCTTCAGGCTTTTTCACCAAGTTTGATTGCAATTTCTAACACGTGTTGAGATTGAAATGTATTGCAATTTCTAACACACATTACAGTTAAAATAAGGGATCAATTTATATAAGTCCTCCTGATAAAGTTAAAATGTACCTCATAGAGTTCTGGTGGATCGTACCAGTAAAACACACTACACCTAGTTTTACCAAATAAGGCTAGAAATAGTACTACAGTAGTAATGGGACGAAGGGAGGAGTGATGGTTTTGAATAGCAAAGGCAATAATTATAGAATTCAGGCAACCGACCGTGCCCCAACTTACCAATGTGTGATGGCGGATCCAAAAACCTTTTTTACCGGGATCGAAAATACAATTCAAAGAGAAATTGTTTTATAACATGAATGTTTTTCTTTTGTCAAATAGACTCATGCTATAAATTAAGTTAGATTTTTTGCTCTATTAGAAAAAGAAAATGAGAAGAATAAAAACATATAAAATGATAGAATTTTTTCAAATGAGCTGCCGAAATATGAAAAGCAAATAAAAAACAAATTTGATTATAGATTACGGAATAAAGAAACTATTTTTGTGAGTTCATTATAATAAATTGCATTAAAACTAATAAATTTAAACCATATAATATATATATATACATGGAGGGTCATTTGACCCCACACCATTGTACCTGGATCCGCCATTGTGCATAATGCATTCAGTATTTATTATGTTTATCAGTCAATAAAGACGACCCTTCTACATACAATATGGGCTGTGGGACGGCAGGACTAACCGACACCTTCTCGGTGTATATCTTTCCTTACGGCGGAAAGCGTTTATACAAAAGAACCAATTATGTTTTAATAACCTAGAGACATCCTAAAAGAAAAATCCCTATTTGAAAAAAATTCAAAACCTCCAACTGTTTTCAAGGCTAGGAGTCAAAATAAACTAAGGCTTTTTCGTTTGTTGATATATTTTTCTTGTCCATTAACTTTTGAATTGAGAGAATATCGTCTATTCATTCGAAAAAGGGTAAACTTATGCAGTCACTCTTTCGATACAAAAAAAACACTTTAATTTGTAAAACAGTTTTTGTGTTGGATACACGATGTTTAGTGATATCCAAAGTCCTACATAGTTAGGATATAGGACCTGTACATTAACTAAGGGCAACAACCAACTACTCCGATCCGTTACTACTCTATAAACACTCACTCCCCCAACACTCTTCACCATCCATCACTACACACATCTCCTTTTGTAAACCAACAAATAAGAAAAAAAGGCCTACGTCAGTGATCAATATGGCCATAGGGATGAAGTTTGCATGCTTGGTCTTGGCATGCATGATTGTGGCTGGTCCAGTCACAGCTAACGCGGCTCTGCTCAGTTGTGACGCCGTTCACAACTACTTGGCACCGTGCATTGTCTACGTGATACAAGGTGGTGTCATTCCCCGAGGTTGCTGCAACGGCGTTAGAAACCTTTACAGCACGGCCCATACGACCGCAGACCGTCAGCAAATTTGCGGTTGCATTCAACAGAACGCTAGACGCGTAGGATCTGTTCTTAACCCTGGCGCTGGCCGTGCAGCTGGAATTCCAAAGGCATGTGGAGTCAAAATTCCATACAAGATCAGCTATAGCCTCAACTGCAAGACGTATGTTAATCTCTCTCTCTCCCCACCCCCTCTCAGATATATATGCATATATACCGTAAATTAAAGGAGTTTTAAAGAAAAAAAAACTAGATATATATGCATGTGTTATAACGGCGTTGTATTATGTGGTTGCAGCGTGAGGTGATGAGCGACGGTGAGATGAAGCTACTAGCGGAAGTTTCGAATATTAAAAAATGGACAAGATAATATTAAGTAATTATGTTCGAACTTCGAATGGCTGTTTTTAATTTCTATCGTGGTGTTCCCGTTATATAGTCGTCTGTGTGTACTATGTTCCCAAACAACGTTATATGAATTTCAGACTTGAAGTTTATTAATTAAGTTACTCTATATTTTTACTAAAGCTTTTAATTTAGTTCAATCGACGATATGAGAATCTTTATTATTTTGCATTGCATTGGGAAGTGTTAAGATCGACTCAAATAAATAAAGTTAACTTAGGCAACCTCAACGGTAGGTTTTAATTTTGAGGTTCTTATGTACTGTTTTAATTTTTAATGAATATATTATGTACTGTTTATAATAAGAACTCTTAAACTTTTAACTAAAATTATCCTTTCCAATGGTAGGATATAATTTTTAGTCTCTTAATTTTAAAAATAAAGTTTTTTGAAATTAAATTTTTTTAAATATAATAGAAATAGTATAAATGTTTAAACATTTAGGATTTTATAAAAATGGAAAAATATTACATTTTATTGTGTTACCAAATGAAACTAATGGCCTAAATTCGTTTTAACAACTCATGAAATCAAAATCATAGTTCATGTCATATTCAAAGGCATACCCAATATAGACACATACGACCTTTGGTGTATTCAAGACTTTACCAAGCGACTACATCAATGCTCCATAAACTTTCATTAGCTAAGAAACAGAGATTTAGATCAGCTCAAAAACAAGAAAAATGAAGCTTATGAATGGGGGATAAAATGAATATATTACTTGTTGTGTATCAACTTGGTCAGCTTTGTTCAAGACAACACGGATCTTGTCTTGGTTACCACACAGAGATGTTATCACCCGTTACCACAACTGGAGTTGAAATAGCTTCTTTCCCTGTAAATGCTAGAGGCAAGTTGATTCCTTGCAATGCCATCCAGTCAATCTCTCTCTCCCATTTCTCCCATCCCCACCAAACATATGAATCTAGAAGTAAACAAGAAAGCAGAAGCAGGAGCAGCTATGTGACGTGAGTGATTCATTACATAACCATTGACACATTAGAAAAGTTTGATTCCAAGACGTGTATATGTCTTACAGCTAGATGTAACAACATTTTGGTAATAGTGTCCAGGCTGTGGAACAGAGGCAATCTGAATGCCACCAGTCTTGTCCCAAGAAACATGAGCATTACATTTATACTTCAAATACCAATGGAGACCAGAAGCAATCTCAACTCCAGTTGTGCCTTTAATCCTGAAATCCAAGTTAGAAATAAACAAAGCTTGGAAGAGAATAATCTCTGGTAGCTACTCCCACCACAAACATCCTATTGAAACAAAAAAAACAATCACTACCGTAAAATCTAACTCTAGCACAACAAGGTTAAAGGCAAAAAAAGAAGACCTTTTGAGATGATTTTGAAATCAAAGCTACGAAAATGTGTGGGAAGTAGACCCTTAGCTGCTGATTCTTGTACATACCAAATTGGTCGTAGAGAATCTAAACAGTCAAGCAGACTATCGATAGTAGGATGTTGCTTTGACGAAGATTGAGAGTGAAAAGAAAGAACCAACAACACAAACAACACCAATTTGATCATGGAATGCATGTTGATACTCTTCCAAGATGCATCCTATAGAAACACCAATAATGCCGTTTATATATAACATACAATTATCTAGTTTATTGACTAACAATATACATCCATAAGTTACAGAAACAATCCAACACACACACAAAAAACATTATCATCGGATACTACTAATTTCACCGGAGATTTGCATATATAATAGGAGGAAGAACTAAAAGCGAGAGTCTCGTGGATGGTACCTGACCGGGAGCGTAAGCTTGAGCAAGAGCAGCAGTGGAGGGATCAGGTTTCGACGGTGAAGGTAGTGAGATCAAAGCCTGCTTTTTATAGTGTTGGCCTCTCTGCTCGTCTAGTAGCTTCGATTCCAATCTCCTCCGATTCCATCTCCAATGATTCCAACCGATTCGATCTCCTCCGATTAAGAGATTCGCGACAGAGAGCGAGAGAGAGGATGGGGAAGGACACAATCGGGCAAAAAAATAATTGCTCTTAATAAAACTTTTCATCCAATCATGCGCTGACACGTCACAGTCTCTTATCTAAAATCGAGTATACTAAATAAGAGGAGCTTTTCTTTCTTTTTTTTCCTTTCTGATTTTTTTTTTTCTACTTTTCTACTAAAACTTCTCTTAAAACCCTTCATTGGAGATAACCTATACTGGACGATAGAAATTAAACGTACACCTGTGGAAAGAAAACTATTGGCAATAAATGGCATATATGTTTCTTACTACAATAGAACCCATAATAAATGACATGTTTCTCACTACAATAATTGATAGTATATAGTACGTCAATAAACTTTATTTTGGTGGCATTATCACTCTTCAGATAAAATCGAATTAACATGTCAAAATAATAGACCAGAGGTCCTACATAATTAGGAACCTCTACATTATATTAGATGAGCGAGAACAACAACCAATCCCAGTATCTTTTTTTTCCACTGTAGTCTATCGCATTTACGTTGCACTCACTCCCCTGATCAATCTCTTCATCATCTATCACTATACACACTTCTCCTTTTGCAAACCAAGAAAGAAAAAAAATTCTAACTAAGAGATCAATATGGCTGGAGTGATGAAGTTAGCATGCTTCATGCTTGGTCTTGGTTTGCATGATCGTGGTCGGTCCAATCACAGCTAACGCGGCTCTGAGTTGTGGCGCCGTTAATAGCAACTTGGAACCGTGCATTGGCTATGTGATGCAAGGTGGTGACATTCCCTCAGACAGCATGGCCGCCCGTACGACCCCAGACCGTCAGCAAGCTTGAGGTTGCATTCAAAATGCCGCTAGAGGCCTAGGCTCTGGTCTCAAGTCTCAACGCTGGCCGTGCAGCTGGAATCCCTAAGACATGTGGAGTCAATATTCCTTACAAAATCAGCACCACCAACTGCAAAACGTATCCCAATCTCTCACATATATACAACAAGCCTGATTTGGCCCAAACCCAACCCCGGCCCACTCAATTAAATGTGGTAGACATGAACCGTCGCTTATTCTCTCTTGTTTGACACATTTGCAATTGACCGAAATTTAGAATAATCCATAATAGTTACGTTATATTTTCCCCAAACTATATAAGTGTGCATCGTGTACATCTACTTTCACTTTTCTTGTCATCAACTCTTGCATCATTATGTCTATATTATACCTAAATTAATTATCTTCTTCTTTTCTTTTCTTTTTTCCTTTCTCTTGTGAAAGTTGTTGTCGATCGAGGTTCCTTATATCCACACCTCCAACAACACTCTCACTGGTGTCATCTTTGAGATGGTTACAATTAAAATGAATGTGCTCCTCAACTTCAGTATGTGAACATAACATAATCAGTAATCACCGCTATAAGTTATTTGATGTATGTGAAGCGAATTTTCAGTCCATACTACCATTTGAGTCAAATGATGTTCATTTGCCGGTGTGCGCCATATGGCCAGACAATCTCAAATGTCGTAAAATGCGCCAAAAACATACGCCTAGACACGGTACTGCTCAAATATATCATAAAATGTTTAATATGGTGGAAGTTACATGTTGATGGGGTAGCTTCGAGTAACATCAAAACAGTGGTAAAAAGTATTAAAAAATCTCGTAGCAAGATAAGAATAAAAAATACAAAATAATGTTGTTTGCTAAATTTTATAGATTTTTCCAAATCAAAATCGATTAGTAATCGATGGTTTAACATTCGCTATATATTATTTTACACATATTCTTATGAATTATTCTAGATTTCATCTCATTTTTTATGTGGTGATACTCCTTTCAAATGAGATGGTTATTTATATCCATCACAAATTGAGTCGCGCACTTCAGCACTGACAGTATATCTTATATTAATCCTTCAACTTGGTTAAGCTTTATGTTCAGGTACTATTTCACATTGCATAAGTTTCTAATTTTGTATATCCTTTCTTATTATTTGTTGTCTATGTAATTTTCGTCATCAAATTTTGTCACCTAAGTTTGATTGCAATTTCTAAGAACACGTATAGAGGTTGAAATATAATTCAATTTCTATAACACGTATAGATATTGCGATTTCTAACACGTATAGAGGTCCTTACCATGCGTAGTTATATGATATCGTATGCATTGAATACTTATACCAATGTACCTTTATGCTCACACGTGTTGTGCGTACAGACGATGCGTTGCATGTGGCATTACTACCGGTGCCTAATTATAAGAAAAAAAAAAAACCTAAACTAAAGGAAAAAGGCGTAAATCATGTAGCCTTAATTTAGGCACCGACAATATTAATTTGAAACAGTAAATTACTTATATTTTTGCCGTTCTACTTAACAGCAAATAAGTGTTACATAAACTTTTAAAAAGCTTGTTTTGACGTGTGACTAAAGCCAAATAGGGGACATTTGAACTCGTCGGACCGAAAGAACACCAGTTAAATACTATGGAACTATTGTGGTACCACGATGAAAAGTAGTAAAGTACTGATTACTGAATAAAAATTTCTTAACATATACTGAAAACAATAAAAGGAAAAATGGTAATAAAAATATAGGACATGGAGACTCTAATCTTTGAGTTAATTAATGCGGTTCTCGTCGTTCGGACCGGGTATGTATGTATGCGAGAAAATATCGCCGCGCGTTAAATATTTAATTAGTGACTTAAGACTAGAAATAGTACCAGTAAAATACACCACACCTAGTTTTACCAAAATAAGACTAGAAATAGTACAGTAGTAGTTATGGGACGAAGGATGAGTGATGGTTTTGACAAGCAAAGCCAATAAGTATAGAGTTCAGGCAACCGACCGTGACCCCATCCTACCCATGTGTGGTGCATTCAGTATTTATTATGTGTATCAGTCAGTTTTTCACATAAAGACGAACTTTCTACATACAATCTAATATCTACGTACGGTGTGGGAAGGCAGGACATCTTCTTAGTGTATATCTCTCACGGAGGAAAACTTCTATACAAGTTCTTTTAATAATAAAAAAAAATCATTCATTAACTAAATTAATCATATTAATTATATATAGGAAAACGTTGTTTTCATCTTTGACCTAGAGATGTTTAGTGACTTCACAAATCGTATATGTAAAATAGTTATCTTCTTATCCACCACACAACTATAGTTTTGGAATAATTATAAAAAAAGAATCAGAATGCAAAATAAAATGTATTTTGGTGGAGTTCATATGATAAATTTTGAATGAACATGTCAAACAAAATAGATGAGTGGTCCTACATAGTTAGTAATTAAGACCTCTACACATTAATTGAGGACAACAACCAACTACTCCGTTTACCTCTACTACTCTATAATCTATCGCGCATTCACATTACATAAACATACACTTTCCTTTTCTCTATATAAACACCCACTCCCGCAACACTCCTCATCATCCACTATCACTACACACATCTCCTTTTGCAAACCAACCAAAATACAAAAGAAAAAAACTAAGTCAGTGATCAATATGGCCGGAGTGATGAAGTTGGCATGCTTGTTCTTGGCCTGCATGATCGTGGCCGGTCCAATCACAGCTAACGCGGCTCTGAGTTGTGGTGCCGTTAGCAGCAACTTGGCACCGTGCATTGGCTACGTGATGCAGGGTGGTGCCATTCCCCCAGCTTGCTGCAACGGCGTTAGAAACCTTAACAGCATGGCCCGTACGACCCCAGACCGTCAGCAAGCTTGTAACTGCATTCAGAGTGTCGCTAGAAACCTAGGATCTGGTGTCAACGCTGGCCGTGCAGCTGGAATTCCCAAGGCATGTGGAGTCAACATTCCTTACAAGATCAGCACCAGCACCAACTGCAAGACGTATGTCAATCTCTCACTCTCTTTGAGCTAGATATATAATTTGTTTTTGTTTCTTTTGGATTAAATATTGCAAAGGTTATATTAACGGTGTTGTGTTAATTTGTACATGTGGTTGCAGCGTGAGGTGAAGGGCGACAGGTGAAGCTACTAGCGGACGTTTCGAATATTATATAAAAAGGATGAGATAATATTAAAATAAGATGTTCGAATGGCTGTTTTTAGAGTTTTTTTTTTTCCTTTAATTTTCCCTGTCTTTTTCTATCGTGGCGTTCATATTATGTGATCGTCTGTACTATGTTCGCAAACAACGTTATATGATATTTTCAGACTTGGAGCTTTAAGTTTATTCTGTCTTTTTCTTACTAAAGCTTGCTTTAGTCGTTTAATACTAGTTAAAGAAATAATTAATATGCATTACAGTTGGGAAGTATCGAGTATGGCAACATTTTGTATTTAAATTGAATTATAACGGAACCAAAATGCATACTAATTTTAGCGTCAATAATTGGGACGTCAGATGGACTAAATGAATAAAGTAAACGGGACATTCTCCAATTTTGTGTGTTCCACAGAATGATAATAATCTCCAAGTTTGTAATAATATTAGTTTGAAAAAGATGGATTGCGGTAATATCTATGGTATTGTGGGAAATAGACCGACATTTTTTTAGTGATATCCCTTATGCAAATGAACAATATAACATTCATTTAACTAAAATCAGATTAATTATAGTAGAAAAGAAGTTGTTTTCATCTTAAACCTAGCTACAGACATCATTAAACAAAAATCCGATCGAAAACAATTAACTTGATTTGATGATAATAGTAACTTGATTTGATAACCGAGAGACAATCTAATATCGATGGTACTGTGGGAACAAACCGACATTTTCTTGGTGTATATCCCTTTACGGAGGATAATTTTTATGCAAAAGAAAAAATAATATAAATATTCAGTCATTTAACTAAAAATCAGATTAATAATTATAGGAAAGACGTTGTTTTCATCTTAAACCTAGCTAGAGAGTAGAGACATCATTCAACAAAAATATTTGTTTCAATTAAAATCTCTAATTGTTAGTTTGTTCACATAGTCCAAATAGTTAAACTCATGTTTTCAGGCTTTTTCGTTTGTTGATTTTTCTTGTCCATTGATTTTTGAATTGAGAGATTATATCGTCTCTGCATTCGAAAAAGGGTAAACTTATGCAGACACACTTTAGACATGGAAAAAGATTAATTAGTCTTTGCAAAACAGTTTTCATGTTAGACGATGTTTAACTTTCTATGTAAAATAACTATCTTCTTATCACACAGCTATAAGTTTCAAATAATTATAAAAATGACTTAGAATGCACGTACATAAAAAAAATGTATTTTGGGTAGAGTTATCACTTTTCATATGATAAAATTTGAATTAACATATCAAACAAATTTAGTTGAGTGGTCCTCAAAGTTAGGAATTAGGACCTCTACACATTAAATGAGGACAACAACCAACTACTCGTTACCTCTACTCTATAATGATCTATCGCATTCATATTACAAACATACACTTTCCCTTTTCTCTATATAAGCACCCACTCCCGCAACACTCTTCATCATCCAATATCACTACACATCTCATTTTGAAAACCAACTAAAGAAAGAAAATAAAAAACAAAGTCAGTGATCAATATGGCCGGAGTGATGAAGTTGGCATGCTTGTTCTTGGCCTGCATGATCGTGGCCGGTCCAATCACAGCTAACGCGGCTCTGAGTTGTGGCGCCGTTAACAGCAACTTGGGACCGTGCATTGGATACGTGCTGCAAGGTGGTGTCATTCCCCCAGCGTTAGAACCTTAACAGCATGGCCCGTACGACCCCAGACCGTCAGCAAGCTTGTAACTGCATTCAAACCGTCGCTAGAGGCCTAGGCTCTGGTCTCAACGCTGGCCGTGTAGCTGGAATCCCCAAGGCATGTGGAGTCAACATTCCTTACAAGATCAGCACCAGCACCAACTGCAAGACGTATGTTAATCTCTCACTCTCTGTCAAATATATGTTATAACTTGTTTTTGGGTTAAATATTTGGAATGGTTATATATATTAACGGTGTTGTGTTAACTTGTATGTGGTTTTGCAGCGTAAGGTGATGGGCGACGGGTCACAGATGAAGCTATACTAGCGTGACGTTTCGAATATTATATAAAAAGGATGAGATATCATATTAAAATAAGATGTTCGAATGGCTGTTTTTAGAGTTTTTAATTTCCCCTGTCCTTTTCTATCGCGGCGTTCACATAATGTGATCCTCTGTACTATGTTCGGAAACAACGTAATATGAAATTTCAAACTTGGAGTATAAATTAACTTGTTCTGGTCTGTGTTTCTTAATAAAGCTTGCTTTAATTAATAATCATTATATATATATATATATATATATATATTATCTAGAAAGTTGGGAAAGCTACAATTGAGTGACACCTAATTTTTTTATTGGTGCTATTACTTTGAAAAGTAAAGAAAAAAGAGGAAAAGGATCATTTAAAATTAGTTTCTTAAAAAACTTTTAGATATATGTACTCCAATTCGATAAGTATAATAGTAGACCCATTTTATAAAGACTACAATAAGTGGATTATTAATTTTTGTATTTTAAGTTAATAATTTCAAAACAGTTACAATGATGTCTTTAATTAATAATCATTATATATATATAGAAAAAGATTAATATGCAGTATGGTAATCTTAAACAAGAAATGACAAATTAAATCCACAGTAATTTAACGACTTGTGAAAGCTAAGTGTATGTATCAAGTCCTAAATTACTGTGGACTTTAGTTGTGTTTCCGACGTCCGTTTTGAAAACATCATCGTTTTAGGAAAACCCTACGCCATAGTTGAAGCGAAGCAGCATATCTCTCAGTGGTTTTGAATCTCTCTCTCTCTTTCTTACAGAGATCTATTCTTCTTCTTCGCTCTCACCAAATATGAAGCCCATCAGACAATCATCAGAAACCCAGAGCCTCCAGCCTACGTCTGTCCTGCACCTCCCACCACAAAGTCTACTCCTGCATCTTCTCGGTGGTTTAATTCATAGGTAAGTCTACTATCGATTAACTTCTCTGTTAAAAGATGACGGAGATGAAGAAATTCATCTTTGCTTTTTCTTTTTCTTCGATTGCTTCTCCTCTTCTTTCTTTTTCCACTCTCTTTTTCATACAACACAAATGAGTTCCATTGTGTTTTATTTCAAACAGAACTTTTATGTTCTTTTTGTCATTGCAATAACAGCCATTGTTATTGTCCTTTCTCTTTTGGTGGTACTGTGTTAAATTCCATCACACTGGTGGTGGTGGTGGTGAGCTTGAGCTCTCCAAGCTCAATTTTGCAGAAGAAGAGGAGCTTGGAGAGGAGCTTGAAGAAGAAGAAGAAGAAGAGGATGAGCTTGGAGAAGACGAAAACGAGCTTGCAGAAGAGGAGAATGGAGGAGGAGAAAATGGAGTTTGGAGAAGATGATGGAGGTTTTCATCAGCTCCGAGTCCTGAAATTTTTCTTGATTACGCAATATAATCTACTAGTTTCAAGTGAGGGTTTATGAAAAGGATAAAAGGGTTTATTTCTAGGAAACTGTTTTTTTTTTACCAAAATACAGTAATCAAAAAACAACTTATGATGTATTATTACGAAATTTTGATTAAAAAAAAACATGTTACCATTTCTGTGATATTCTTGTATATTATGTATTATACATCATCTTGATAGACAACGCAAATAAGATAGTTTAAAATTGTGAAGAATTGGTTTAAATCTTTTTCAGTTCTTGAAATGTTTAGGCATACTATGAGCAAAACATAAGAAAAATATGAGCAAAACATAAGAAAATATAAAGTATTATTATTTTGAAAATGTATATAATAAAAAGTTGTGATACATTTTTATCTACAATTGAGTGACATGTGGTTTTTTAATTGGTGTTAGTACTTTGAAAAGAAAAGATAAAAGAGGAAAAGAATCATTTTAAAATAACTTTCTTTAAAAACTTTAGATATGTGTACTCCATTTTGATATACTAGACCCATTTTATAAAAGACTATACATGCTTTATTAATTTTGGTATTTTAAGTTAATAATTTCAAACAGTTACAATGATTTTTCTGATAATCTCTCTTAAATATAAATGACTAAAAATAGTTTATTGGTTTTAAATATTTTTCCTAAATATTACTGATTAAAAAATAATTAGTGGAAATATTATTGATTGAAAATTAAATACGTGGAATTTTAACTCATTGTATTTTTGGGTAAATGTGATGAGCATTGTATTGTATTTAATTTTGACAACATTGCTAATTTAAAAAAATTCACAAATTATTCCTAAATTTCACATACAAAATCCACTATAAAAAAAAGATCAATGTACTTCTACATGCTGGAGAAAATAAAGATCGATTTAATATTAGTCCATGCATGAATCATGATATGAATTTATGAACTCAGTCGCATTGCCGTCTCAACATATATTGGTTATCATATCCGGATTAGATGTGGTTTACCACGGTTAAATCGGTTAAGCTACAACAGTAATTATTAATGGTGGACTAATACAATAAAATGACAGTTATATTAATCGGTTAAGCCCTCATATTGAACCGAATAATCTATTTCCATATAAACGGGAGAAATATGAAAATTATATATGTTAATGGGAAAATAAAAATAAAAGACTTTGTTAAGGTGCTTAGACCGACTCAGTAACTGGTTCGACAGTGCACATTCCACACAGTTAATCATTGTATAATTCGATTGCGTTGGTTCTTATAAGTAGTGACGATGAAAACTTGCGTGAATATTTACTCTCTTTTTTTTTTGTTTGTTTGTTGTTTACATCGTGAAATACAACACGATATGGACCACAAAAACGAGTGGATTGCTACTTATTAATTAGTACTCACCCAGTAGTCATGTGTCGGTAACTACAATAGTATATACAACAAACCAACTTTACGATATGGACCACAAAAACGGCTCAATATGGAAATAGATTATTCGGTTCAATATGATGTTTGAGGAGAAGAGTATCGAAGATAAGGGTATAAAAAGGAAGAGAGAAGAAAAACAGACCGCAGAGCTTGGGGAAACTGGTATGTCGAAGCCAGCTCAATCTAGCAATATTAGTTGTTTCGTGCCAAATTTTTATCATATAATTGGTAATTAATTTGTAGATGAGAGTTGCAATGGTCCAATAGCTGATATCAATGATACAAGGACTATCTGCACCGATGCTGATGTCGATGATCAGCCTCTCGCTGCTTGGAAAAGTTCACCTACTGGTTCGATAATATTCTCAACATACTTAAAGCTTAGATGCATCTCTTTGAAAACTGTCAGGTAGTATATATGCTAAAGCAATTCGTTTTTTTTTTTTTTTGGTTTTGCGTTTATCTATCCAGAGCTACCCTTTGATCATAGCTCGGTTGTGGTGAATAATGCTGCTGCTGCCACCGATGTTGAGGAAACACAAGGAAATAATACACTAATGAGTTTGCCTTTTGCAAAGAAGTCACCGTTTTGGAAGGCGTATGAAACAGTACCACAGAACACAGATTCCACATTTTGGCCCATTGTTTGAGGCTAAAGAAGATCCCCCAGCGTGCTGCACCGGCGTTAGAAACCTTAACAGCATGGCCCGTACGACCCCAGACCGTCAGCAAGCTTGTAACTGCATTCAAACCGTCGCTAGAGGCCTAGGCTCTGGTCTCAACGCTGGCCGTGTAGCTGGAATCCCCAAGGCATGTGGAGTCAACATTCCTTACAAGATCAGCACCAGCACCAACTGCAAGACGTATGTTAATCTCTCACTCTATGTCAAATATATGTTATAACTTGTTTTTGGGTTAAAGATTTGGAATGGTTATATATATTAACGGTGTTGTGTTAATTTGTATGTGGTTTTGCAGCGTAAGGTGATGGACTGATGGGCGACGGGTCACAGATGAAGCTATACTAGCGCGACGTTTCGAATATTATATAAAAAGGATGAGATATCATATTAAAATAAGATGTTCGAATGGCTGTTTTTAGAGTTTTTAATTTCCCCTGTCCTTTTCTATCGGCGGCGTTCACATAATGTGATCGTCTGTACTATGTTCGCAAACAACGTTATATGATATTTCAAACTTGGAATTTAAGTTGTTCTCTATCTTCTTCTTACTAAAAGCATGCTTTAGTTTATTTTGATCTGTTTTGCTTTTTTTAGGTTAATATGCATTACAGTTGGGAAGTATCGTACTTCTACATGTTTTTAAATTTAATAACGGAAATCTTAAACCAAAATCCACACTAATTATAGGACTTTGAAAATCTAAAAATATTCGTCACTAATTGGTACGTGATGGACTAAACAAACAAAGTAAACGGGACATTCTCCAAGTTTTGTATATATATATATATATATATATATATATATATATTAGATTAGGATCCGTCCGATGTGCGGGTTTAGAGTTTTTAAAATAAAATAAAATTTAACGAAGAATATAAAATAAATATATTTAGTAAGTAAAAACTATCTATAAAAATAATTGATATACAGAGTTGTCCAATGTGATATTTGGTGTAAAAGATGCGATTCTGCGGTTGAGACTATTAATCATGTTTTCTTTGAATGCCCTCGCTCATGAAGTTTGAGATTTATCTCCGGCTCTGGTCTTGTCAGAGGGTTTTCCATATGAGTCGGTGTACTCGAATTTGAATTTTGTTTTCTAGAGGGGTGCCTCTCAACAAGGTGATCCTGATCAACTTCTTCAATTACCATGGATTTTATGGGCAATATGGAAGGTCAAAAGAAAAAAGTTTTTCAAGGTTTAGAGATCGAGGCAAATGATATAATTGCTCAGGCTTTGGGCGATAAGTTAGCCTGGGAAGAGGCACTCTCTTTTATAATGGTCATGTCAGCTCCATCTCGGTCTTCGGATGTCCAAGTTTCTTCACATGGTTGTCAGATTGATGGTTATTGGAAAGCAACCAATGTGCATTCAAGATAGGGGTGGTGGTGTTGCGTTGGTGAAGAGCGAACCTTGTTGTTGGGGGTCAAGTGTCTAAGACGAAGCTCCTCCCCCCTACATTCGGAGTTAGAAGCGTTTTTGTGGGTCATGGAGCGAATACGTGTTGCAGGGATCGCTTGTCAACATTTCGAGACTGATTATGCTGAGTTACTCACTATTGTGCAGTCCCTTAAGATTGGACGTCCTTCTCCAACCTGCTCAGTGAGTTTAACTCGCTCGAGTCCTTCCCACTATTCTATATCTCTTGGATCCCGCGTGCGTCAAATACGAAGGCAGATTGTCTTGTCCTTGCTTTACGTTCTCTTATCTCTGAAGTTTTTTTGGTAAACTCTGTCCCTCCAGTTTGAACAACTAACCGAGGAATTTCCTTTTAATTTATTGTTTGGTTGAAAAAAAAAGGTAAATAGATGCACTTTTAGTTAAAAAAAAAAAGTTCTAGATGAGTTCAAAGTTATTAAAATTAAATTAAATTTAACAAAGAATATATATATATATATATATATATATATATATATATATATTTTATTCTTTTTATAAGTATAAACAATGTATAAAAGTAGAGAGATAAACTTTTAGTTATAGAAAATAGTTGTTTTTTTTTGCTATAATACACTAATATATATCCATTTACAAATCTACTATATACATTACCACTAAAAGTGTATTTGTACACACAAATATATTTTACTGTTAAAATATAATCTTTAGTCTTTACTATTACCAACAAATTATCTTTATAAACACATTAAATAACCTATTATATGCTTTTTCACTTTAACATTTTTATAGTAACAAAAAATCATACGTTTATATTACATACTCCTATCTTATATTTTACAATAGCTGTCTTTTTGAATAAATTATTTGATTGGTGAAAAAAATATGAAACAATCTATTTTATTTTTTTTACTTCAACCATCTTTTTCTTTATAAAAAGGTGAGTATTTACATTTCTTTAGAAACAGTAATTAATTGTCTATTTTCACAATCACTTTTTTTTATCTTATATAAAAAGTAATCCTTTTTCTTGTAAAATTAGGAACTTAAAATTAAAATAAATTAACTATATTAATATTTTGAATTTCTGATATATATATATATATAATTTCCTTATAATGATATTCTAAAATTTTTAAATTTGTTTAAATTTTATTATTTTCTTATTATTGCCTTTTAATATTTCTTAAATTGTTAATAGTTTTGTTTTATATTTGGAAGTTTACAAAGGCTTTTTAAAATAAAATTAGGTTTTATTTTCTCTATTTGACTTTTATATAAAACTTTTTTATGATAGGTTTTGAATTTTTACATTTTTATTTTTTAAAATTTTAATAAATTTAGAATTGAAATGTATCAACATCTGATTGATACAATTGACATGTGTCACGATCTTGTTAATGAGTAATTTTGACATCAAACTTTATATAATAATATATATATATATATATATATATATATATATCATCTCCAAATTTGTAATTATTAACTTGTTTTTAAACCCAAAAAAAACTTGATTTGATAACCGAGAAAAAAATGGATTGCTTCCTTAATTCGTGTGTTACCCCACTAAATTTATGAAAAAAAACAAAGTTATACTATAATTATTAGCGATAGGAAAATTTGGTGTTTGTAGTGTGTTTGCCTGTTTGGTTTGGTGTAGCTACATTTCGTCACTACCACTAAATATGGAACTTTGTTAGATTCTGCTTTAAATGCTTCACTTCTGCATCTCTCAACGATATTAAATTCAATGATATGGATGCGGCATGGTAGATAGATCGTAATGGTATATATAGTCTCTCTTAATGGGTTTAATTTGATTTTTAATACTAATATGTAAATTTTGCCGGAGACTATACCAAATGCGACCATAAATCTCGTAAACTATGGTCTTGAATGGTAACACACCATTTGCGGATTTCAAAGTTTTTTTTTCTGAAAAGTACTTTGGTCACCAATCACAAAACACGTTGTCATTTGCGTTTTTGTAAGAAAAAAAAAAACTAGCTATTTGCGGTTTTGTAGATGTGTAATTAACTCATGCACCGCATTTTTTTGGCTATGTATCAATTAGCCAGCGGTTTGTGTCAAATTCCGCACTACCAACATATTTTTTTGATTTTTAATTTATGATTGGGAAAAGAAAGTTAAATATTCAACATATATCTTAATAATGACTCTATGCTAAATGTATTCTATAATTTATGGTTTTTACTTTTTTTTAGATCAGTTAAAATATTTAAAATTTATCAGTATACTAAATTTGATTAACAAAAAAACTTATAAGAATTTAGAGCTACATTCTACCAATAAAAAAGAATTTAGAGTTACATTAATTATTAAATATTTACTACTTCCTGTTTTAAATTTTTTTCATTTACGATTTTTATTTAAAAATAAATTTTGGTATTTAAAATTTAGAAATTAAATTTTTATTTATTAGTAATAAAAAGGTGAAAAATATATAATTATAATAGTTATTAAAAAAATAATATGAAATCCGTACCGCAAATTGTTTTCACCAATCAAACATTATTTTGTACCGCTTATTTTGGAGTAACCATACTTGTTCTGCAAATACATTTATTCTGCACATACCGCAGTTGAACCGTACCGCACTATCAAATTATATGTCCTGCATTACTAAATCCGCGGTTACCATTTGAACCCTATATATGTCTCTATTATATGTTCTAGCCCTCGACATATAATCTGAAACCGAACAAACTAATCCGAATTGATCCGAAAAAACCGATTTCGATCGGTTTTGGTTTCTCTGTTAAAATCGATCGGTTTCTATATTACTTGTGATTCGGATTTCAGTTTTAAACCGATCCGAATCAAAATCTGATTGGTTATCTACTAAACCAAATACACAATTAACGTTTATATATTTAGGTTTAGGTATTGATATTATTTTCGGTCCTCTGTTAGGAGCCTATTAGTTGTAAACGAATCTTTTATAAAAATTTAAATTTGAATCACTAAAAGGAGGACTCGAACCTCAGACCTTATGGTTAATGGCCACACGTTCTAGCTATATGAGCTATTCCAACTTTCTGGTTTTACTTTCCGAATGATATATATAAGAGATTACAAGTTGTCCCTCTCAATCGTCTACTGAGAAGTATTTAAGCTAAACATCATCTCTTCAGCCTCCTTAATTAGCTTCGACGATCTCGCTTCAATCTACTTCATGTATCCCAAGATCTCCTCACAAACTTGACTTCGCCTTCTTCTCGATCAGTCCTCTCTTCATGGGCTCGTTCCCGGCCCAGTATCGTCCTCGGGACCCAAAGCTTTATGGGCTTTGTTACTGAGTTTCAGGTCGGCGAAACCCAACACCAACAAAATCCGAATCCAAACGAACCCGAATCGATTCGATCCAATCCAAAAAACAGTCGGATTCTAAATGGATTCTATACATTCCAATCCAAAAAAAAAAAAATCCGAAAAATCTAGTCCGAACCAAAAATCCGAACGCTTACCCAGTCTTAGTAAATTATGAAAGATTAATTCAGTGTTGACTCAAGATTTTAGAAACCAAAATGCATATTAAAAGTTAAGCGGATAAATAAGATTGGTTTAACCTCGGTGAAGGGGTTAAGAAAGATTGGTTAAATTTGAAAGACTCTAAATCAGTTAGAAGTTCTGCTTTGCTGCGAAGCTGTTTTCTTGATTTTGATCCCAAACGCTTTCAATGTGTTTCGAGATATTTTCTTATTGCACCAATCGCTTTTACTTAGGTATTTCCAAATGTTCCGACGTCGTTTTCGAAAACATCTTTTTGTTGTTGTTGTGCGTTTTAGACAAACCCTTTGAGAAAAATACTTTACTTCGTAGTTGAAGCATTCACGACAACACACATAGAGAGCTTGGAATTCCTAAAGTTTAAGTCTCTCTCTCATTCTCTAATCTCTGCTTCGCCGAAGACTTCTCTCACCAAGGCGATGAGCATCCCAATGGAGTTAATGTCCATCAGAAACCCTAATTCGACCTTGCTTTACAGAGCTCATTCTCGTCCGCCGGTAGCTCTCTGTGCTCCACCACGTCCTCTCCTCCCTAGCCGACGACATTTCACTGCTCCTCGAGCTGTTGTTTCGTGTACAAGTATACGTTTCGGCTTTAGCTCACCTTGCTGTCCACAAGTCTTGCCTAATCGATCCGTCGTTGCTCTCGCTGCATCCCACGAAGACTCGGTGAGTAGTGTGTGCTAGTGCTCAAAAATTTCTAATTTCCTATGTTGGGTATCTCGCAAGTTAGAAGCTTTATCTTGTAAATTGCTCCGTGGCTCAAAAAGAATTAGACTTTTGGTGAAATTTCATTGATTAAGCAATATGATCTGCTAATTTCAAGTGAGGTGCAATACTTTGGGGGTTTGAAATTGGCATTTTTTTGACTAATATTTGCTATCAAATGATCTTTGCTTAGCTAAAGAACTTGTTTTGATTATTACCCTTTATCGCCATTGTTCAATTAGGAAGAATCAGGTGTTGAGGTAGAGAAGGAGAAGAGTGATGATGAAGATGGTACATCTCAGGAAGCATGGAAAAAAACTCTTGAGTCTTTTAAAGAGCAGGTAGCAAAGATGCAGAGCGTGTCATCGGAGGCATACTCTGTTAACTCTCAAAAGGCGATGACAGTATTGAAGGAAACTTCTGAACAACTTAGGATTCAAGCGGAAAAGGCGAAAGAAGAGTTGGGTACAAAAGCTAAAGTGGTTGGCGAAGAGGGTAGAGAGTATATTTTGAAAGCAGCAGAAGAATCACCCTCAGATGTGAAAGAGATCGTTGAAGCATTCGCCTCCACTGAGGATCTGAAAGATGTGTCCCGAGCTAATGATTTTCATGTTGGAATACCCTATGGTTAACATCTTTTATATCTTGATCATCGTTTGTAAACTTTTGTGGTGCGTAGTAATCTAGGAACGAGATGACAATGTTTGTTTACTTTTCAGGTCTACTCCTGCTTGTGGGTGGGTTTATTAACTTTATGGTATCGGGAAGCATTCCAGCCATCAGGTTTGGAGTCATTCTTGGTGGAGCTCTTTGTGCACTGAGCTTGGCTAGTCTAAAGTCTACTAGGAAAGGAGAATCATCTACCAAGTTCTTAAAAGGACAGATGGGTTAGTAAAGTTTTTCATCTGTATTGATTCTTTCGCATATCATTCACAAAGCTAGCCCCAATTACTGAACTCTTTTGTTTGAATTACTTGAATTTGTGCTTTTGAAGTTTTGAATTTGATAACTTTGATAACCCCTCTGACATGCCAATTAGCTAATCATGAAAGAATTAGTTAGAGTTGCATTATTGATTTGTATAGAATTGAGTTTTCAAGAGATACTTGTTCAATCCTACAGTTTTATTTTTAGTCAGCAAATTATATTTTCACCAATGTGATATGAGGTTGTCCCCGACATGTCGGTTTGAGATTGGATGACAAGCAAGTTTGTTGACTACTCATTTATTGCCGTGTTCTTCTTATGTTCAACAGCTATAGTGGCAATCATATTTTTGAGAGAGTTGCGGTTGCTACTGTCTCAGGTAACTCACACTTCCTAAAATTATATTTCAAATGGCAATGGCTTTTAACTAAACATTAATCCACTCTCCTTTTTCTCTTTCTACAGAAATCGGCGTTCTTCGGTCTTTTTACCACCATTACAAGGTACACTCTCAAAACCAATCATTATACATTTGCAATTTCATAAACAGCCTAAACACGATAGGAAGATGATTGCGAAAAGAGCCTAAGCTAAACCCCAAAGAGATATGTTAATGAATATTTAGTCATACTTTTACACATTTACTTTTTCGTAAACCGACCAAAGTTCCTAATCCTATATTCAAATACTCCATGGAGAAAAGAAAACACACTTTTGCATATAATGGTAAATTAGGATTCTTATGAGAAAGAAGGCTTAAAAATATGTTGGATTACTGTTGCAGTGGTGGTGTGTTAGCATTTTACTTGTACAAGATGGTGGAAAAGAGAGAAAAAGGACCAAAGATAGAAGATGGAGGAGATGAAGATGAATCAGCCGATGGGTTTGTAAGAAGTGAAGGATAGAGATACGATTATGGTAAGAGAATGCTTGTGTCTGTTTGTCAACATAAGCATCCTATAATCCAAACTCCCCCCTCCGTGTCACTCTTTTCAAGTTGTGTAGTACAATTCTTTTTGCGATCAGTCATCTTCAAATTGAGTATTTGGATTGGTCACTCATTTCACGATATATCAACAAACAATAACATGAAGATGTGTTAAACAAAAACAAATAATGAATTTTTTTATTAGAGAAAAATCCGTATTAATAAATTGCTTTTGAGGGGAAAAAAATGTATAGCTCTGGCCCAATAAGGGCCTTGTTGAGTGAGCCCATGTTTGATGGGATAAGGAGGAGGAGAAAGGGCAGAAGCGTGAATCTAGTAGTATCCATAGACCTAGCCACGTGATCGAGACCGTTGATTCTCCAAGGTTTTAACTGAAACCGTTGATTGCTTCGTCTCGGTTGTATAAATAAATAAGGAAAAACTAAACACAGTTTCAGTCCGTAATCTCTAACCTTCTTCGTCGCGACTTATTAAAACGAGGTTCCGCCGAACCGAACATCTCGCTTATCCTTGTCCATTCGTGAGAGACTTTTGTTCTTTTTTGTTGTTCTGAGTCGGTTTGGATCTGTCGGTGTTGGCGCTTTGTTGTTGGAGCTAAGGGGGACGATGGAAAGTGATTTGATTGAATTGTTCGAAGGAGCGAAGAAGGCGGCCGATGCGGCAGCTCTCGACGGTGTTGCGTCATCAGGTCCGGAGGTTTCGAGATGTCTCGATGCCTTAAAACTACTCAAGAAGTTTCCTGTCACATACGATACGCTCGTTGCGACTCAGGTTTTTTTTTCGGTTTATCTCTCGTAACCCTAAATAAATGATTTGATTGTTTTACATTTAGGAAAAAGTTTATATCTTTCTCTTTTTTTTTTTCGATTGATACGTATTTAGATTGGAGGGGTTTTTTTCTGGGTGTTGATTGCATAATCTCGTTGCATTGACTTGTGTTGTTGTTACCTTAGATTCTTAATTAGGGTTAAATTGATTTCATCTGATTTTTTTGAAGAAAAGAGTAACTTTAAATCAACAGATGAAGAAGCTTGACCAAACTGCTTAGTGCTTTTGTATGAGAAATCAAAACCCAGTTTGGACATTGAACTCAGCTCTACATGTTAGGGTAAGGGAAACAAACCCAAATTTGGCACATATGATTTACTTGAGAGTGATCAATGATTGCACTTGTTTATATAATGAATCGAGTCATGGCATTATAGACATACATTTTTTTTTGGTTTGTCGTGGTTTGGAAAAGTATGCTATACGCTTATTGTTGATACTTTATCCTCGGGAATGTTGATAGTGCGTGTATTGCCTTAGATAAAGTTATATTCTTTACTTGCTTGCAGGTGGGAAAGAAGCTGAGGTCTCTTGCAAAACATCCTGTTGAGGATATCAAAACCGTAGCTACTGATCTGCTTGAGGTATGGAAGAAAGTTGTCATTGAAGAGACTGCCAAGGCTAAGAAAACCGAAAGCACAAACGGTTGTAAAGCTGCAACTGTCAAAGAGGCTAAGGTGAATAAGATGGATGTTGAGAAGCCTTCAAATCCCGCTCCTGTTAAAGTCCAGAAACTTCAGAGGGGTGATTCGGCTAAGAGTATCAAGGTTGAGAGAAAGGAAACAGACAGCAAAGTCACTACCGGTGTCAAGATAGAGAGAAAGGAACCAGACAACAAAGTCACTACCGGTGTCAAGGTTGTGAGAAAGGATTCAGACTACAAAGTTGGTGTCAAGATAGAGACTAAGGAACCAGACAACAAAGTCACCAATGGAGCCAAGATAGATTTCCGTGGTCAGGCTGTAAAGGATGAAAAAGTCTCAAAGGAAAGCCAATCAAGTATGAAAGCTCCAGCCAAGGCACCTAATGCTCCTCCAAAACTAACTTCAATGCTCAGATGCAATGATCCTGTGCGTGACAAAATCCGTGAGTTGCTTGCGGATGCCTTCGTCAAGGTTGCTGGAGAAGCTGATGACTATGAGAGAGAGTCAGTAACTGCAAGTGATCCACTCCGTGTTGCTGTCTCAGTGGAATCACTCATGTTTGAGAAATTGGGTCGCTCAACTGGAGCTCAGAAGCTCAAGTACAGATCTATAATGTTCAACCTGAGGGACAGTAACAACCCAGACTTAAGAAGAAGGGTTCTCACCGGGGAGATTTCACCAGAGAAACTCATCACATTGTCAGCTGAAGAAATGGCAAGCGACAAGAGGAAACAAGAAAACAACCAGATCAAAGAGAAATACCTGTTTGATTGTGAGCGTGGTCTTGCAGCAAAAGCATCTACTGACCAGTTCAAGTGCGGGCGGTGTGGTCAGCGCAAATGCACCTACTATCAGATGCAAACAAGAAGTGCTGATGAGCCGATGACGACTTATGTTACATGTGTTAACTGCGACAACCACTGGAAGTTCTGTTAAGGAAATCTCTGTGTGTCTTTCTATTTCATGAGACCCATGTGAAGACATAGAGAGGCTCTGATTGATTTATCAGGAGCTCTATGTCCATTTGCCAGCATTCTGAGAATGTTCTGGCTCTGATGTTGTTTAAGGATATCGTTCAGTGTCTTAGAGACTAGTAAGTAGGGGTATTTACTGATTTAGGTGTTTGTAGCTCTTATTTATTTTGCTTCTCTTTGTCCAAACTGTCAACTCAACTTTCTTGCAGATTTTACCAAATTTTGAAGTTTTTTTATTGTTTTGTTTTAGATTTTTGTGTATGTGATATTGGTCGATAAGTATCAATATGAGACTGCTGAGAACAGAGATTGAACTGCAAAAAAAAAAAAAGAGACTGCTGAAAACAGAGGATTTATATGTTCTCTATCCGATACGGAGGAACAAGTCACAAAACATGTATAGCATCATTGTGAACATGACATGTATACAAGTCATCGCATTAGACATGTATATCATTGTGAACAAAGTCATGTTTGAATAATCTTATATTCATTTTCTCTATCAGACACAGCGGGAGACCTAAGCTGAATGATAAACAATAGATTCATAACTTCTAGCCGAATATGTCCCATTCTTCATCATCCAAATCTCTTTCTTTCCTACTGGATCTATTGTTTCTCCTTCGCCGTCTTCTATAGGATGAACTTTCAAGCTCTTCATCATCAGAGTATTCACTACCAAACTGAGTATCCCAGAGTCCCTGTAATTAAAAATCTTTCTTCAATCATCTATTTAACACTACATAAAAATCCCAAGGCATGCCATTACAAGACCTATACCTTAGTCAACCTCTGTTTTCTAGAGGCTGCAGCTTCGTGAACCACAACTATGTCTTGTAAGACCTCGATTATGTCTTCGACATCTAATCTGTATGTACTCACCTGCATTATCACATACGCAGTAGTTAATCATAACATTGTGCTAGTCCTAGATTATATACTTGTGCTTCGTTTTAAGCAAGAAGGGAACAGGAAGGGATAAGTTGACCCACCAGGCTTGATGGTATGATGGTTACCCCGAAGGAATCGAGCTCAAGCGATTCAACTATTCCTGAGTTAATGTTGAATGAGTAACCTCGAACCTAAAATCAATCATATGCTTTTTAGCTAGATATTGGCAAAGAGACAGACATCATCACTGAATAAGATATAGAATGATTACTAAACACCTTTCCAATGTTTCGGCCTCCTTGTGTCACTACTCTGTAACCTACCTAAAACAAAAGATGAGAACTCAATCTTAAGACTTGCTTAAAGGTGGGTAAGTCACAAGACAGCACATAAAAAGAGACATAAGAAGACTATAAAATATATATATACCAGTGTTTCAAGTCCAACCATCTTGAATTCAGTATCCAATACAGTCTCATTGTTTACAAGCACAACATCACCCACCTACAAAGATCTTAACTATAAACTTGAGATGTAGTAGACTCATCTCCAGAGGAAGTCAGTTTCAACAAAAAAAAAGGAAACCAAACACAGTAGTTAGTAGTACCCTGGTAATGTCTTTGAGCATGAATCTGTCAGATTCTCCAGATAGCAAACTTGGTTTAATATCAACCACCAAAACCAACCACTGAAACAAAAAATCTCAGAATGATCCAGCTCATTGCAGTACCCAAATTTGGTAAAAAAAAAAAAAGAGGCAGACTTTGAAACTCAGTAATGATGGAACCAAAGGTAATGACTTTAAGAAAAAGAACTTACAGAAGTAGTGTCAACCCAGAGCTGAGAGATAAATCCTAAACTCAGAGCTGACTGAATACTAACAACTTGCTTAGCAACAAGATTCGATCTCGCCGTCGTCTGTTTAAATCCTCTCGAAGCAGTGTTGTTGTTACTCAGATCGTTTCCATCAACTAGTCGAATCAAATCACCCTCTCGTGGTAATTCTGCGCTTCCACTCTCCACAGTTTGATCTTCTTCACTAGGTAGTGATGATGAACGCAAACAAGACACGAAATTGTTGTCACTCGATTTCTCTCTAAAGCTGAATTGCCCGAGAAACGCAGACTTATCCGAACATCGAGCAGCTCCTCTTCTCGACGAGGAAAAAGTATCAATTTTGTGGACTGAGACATGATTCCTCGTTAATGAATTGATGAGCCTCCATCTAACACAATTCTCTGAATTGGGTTTCACCACCAGTCGAGCATTGAGGAGGACTGGAAGAGAAAGGAGGAACAAGGAAGAAGAGCAATTGCACATTACCCACCTTTAGAGAAGTCCTTTGAATTCAACTCTCTCTCTCTCTCTCTCTCTATGTGGACTAGAGAAGATGGGTCTGGTAAGACGTCCCCCGACTTAAAAACAAAAAAAAAAAGACTTTTGTTTTTTTACGTTTAGCGAACTTTGTTCGACAAAGTTTTGTCCTTTCCCCGTTTTATTCCCCCGTTCAGCGCTAAGGTTTCGATTTCGTGTCGTATTATCATCACTAGCCATCCCCCATTCATCTGCCTCCCTCGCAAAGTGAGCTTTACGAATCACGCATTTCTCCAACTCGATTTCTTTCTCTCTCTCTCTCTCTCTCTCTCTATATATATATATATATATATATCTTCTTCTCTACGCGGATTCATTCAGATCTGACTTCGTTTCATAGACTTTTGCTTAGTTTTTGATGAGATAAAGTTTTGATTTTTATTTTTATTTTTTCTCTTGTTGGGGTTTCCAATCGATAACTGATACGTTTTGGAAGCTGGTGGATCTCAGGGTAATGGAAGACGAGAAGAAGAAGAAGAGAAACAAGAAGAAGAAGAACAAGCAAATTAATAATAATGATAATAGTAATAAACGTGCAGACGACGGTGTAACGACGACCGCTCCTGATGATAATCATATCGGAGATGGTGACATTGCTCTTATTAGCGGAGGTCCAGATGCCCATGAGTCCCAACCATCTCACCAGATCAATCATGTCGTCACAGCTGTAAGATCGATTGCAACATTACTACTACACTGAATTCATTCTCTTCTCTTGGTTGATGATAGCACATTGGGTTAAACTTTTGATTACATTAACTTTGAGTTAAATGTCAATGCAGTTTGATATTGTTGATTTTGTTTATCCCAACCATTGTATGGTTTGATTGAATGCAATCCTTTTACTATGCGGGTGTTTGCTTATTGTAATCCATATGTCTAGAGTCTACTTGTAATCCGTTTGTGTTGTATAGAGATGGTAGATATGGGATAGTGCAAGTGAGGTGAGCCTCTCATGGTCTGATACTTTTAAAATCTTCTTATTTCAAGCAGGCAGATGATTCCGGTGTTGTGGACAAGTCTCACACAAATGAGGTCAGATGTTCCCACTGTGTCTTGTATGTTAATCCGTTATTTGCTGTATCTACTTGTCAGAGTAGATTATTGTAGATGAGAAACATAAAAGAAGAGCAGTACTGCATTGTTTGTTGTCTGTAGAAAGAGGAAAATAAAAGTCTTGCATTTCTATCTTTGAATTGGCTGATAAGTATTTGTTAACAGTAGTTTCTGTCTGTCATTGTTCACCCGATCGATTGCAAGATCGACATTTTGTTTCCTTATAACCATGATGAGTCTCTTGTTTACAATCTTCTTGGATTCCGAAACTATTTTGTAATGCTGTTGTAGGCGCTGCTGGAAGAAACAATCAAACAGTTACGTGATGAAAATGGCTCCTACCTTCAGAAAGAGGTGATAGTCTCCTCTTTGCAAACTTTCTTTGTTCTCAGTTCATTCTTAAACCTTAGATAATGAACTGTCATGGCTTAATAGGCTGGTTTTGAAGAAAATGTTAGACGCTTGGAAACTGAGAATGAAGCTCACCTACAGCAAGAGGTTAGTGAAGAATATACTAAAGCCTTTTTCATTACTTTTCTGTTTCCTGCTACATCTGCAAGCTGAGAGATCTAAATAACATGGTGTTTTACAGGCACTGTTAGAAGAAAGGCTTGTGCATTTGAGAACAGAGAATGAAGCTCATATAAAAAATCAGGTTGGTGAAGGAATAACATATAAAATGATGATGTATCCATAGCTTTTCTATTTTGCTGCATTATCTACTAGCTGAAGGTCAAAATAACGTTGTGTTTCAAAGGCAATGTTAGAAGAAAGGCTTGCGCATTTGAGAACAGAAAATGAAGCTCACATACACAATGAGGTTGGTGAAGGCATAACATATAAAATGAGGCTGTATCCTTAGCTTTGCTATTCTGCTGCATTATCTACTAGCTGAAGGTCAAAATAACATGATGTATTACAGGCACTGTTAGAAGAAAGGCTTGTGCATTTGAAAACAGAGAATGAAGCTCACATACAAAAAGAGGTTGGTAAAGAAAATTACATAAAAAATGATGCCTTATCCATAACTTTGCTATTTTCTGCACTATCTGCAAGCTGAAGGTCAAAATAACATGATGTATTACAGGCTCTGTTAGAAGAAAGGCTTGTGCATTTGAAAACAGAGACAGAAGCTCACATACAAAATGAGGTTGGCAAAGAAATTACATAAAAAATGATGCCGTATCCATAGCTTTGCTATTTTTCTGCACTGTCTGCAAGCTAAAGATCAAAATGATATGATGTATTACAGGCACTGTTAGAACAAAATCTCTTACGTTTGAGAACAGAAAACGAAGCTCACATACAAAATGAGGTTAGTGAAGAAATAACATAAAGCCGTATCCATAGCTTTCTTATGTTGTAGGATCATATGCAAGTTGAATGTCAAAATAACATTGTTTTTTATACAGGAAAAGTTGGAGGAACGACTTGTGCAGTACAAAAACAAGAACGACATGCTTCTTCGTGAAATGGTGAGAATCTTTAGCACCGGGAGCGTTAGTTTAGTACTACAGTTTCTCCTTTGTGTGATCATATGAAAGTTGCTTTCCTGTTCAACTTGGTTTGTTTTATAATTATCTCTTCAGAATGTAAATTAGCACCTACCAGTGTTTTGCATAATAGACTTGGAATTGGTCTTAGCTAACGTGAAAGAAAGTCATGTTGTCAGGACATATCAGATTGCTATATATGTTACATCTCATATCATATGCAGGAAGATACTGTTTAATTCTGACATATATATATAAATTTGACAGTCCAGTACAGAATCCCAGATGAGACAACTGATAGATGAAAGATCTACCTTCACTGAGAAAGAGGTATGTCTCCATTCATTGGAGATGAAAGTTGCATTTTCTTCTGTTATAATGCATTGCCGTTGCCTAATCTTAGTAAAAATTGCATGGTTTTCAATCAGGCAAGTCTAGAGAAGAAAGTTCAACAACTTCAACATGATGAAGAATCCTCGGTGGCTGTGGAGGTAACTCTATCTTACACTAGAAAACCTTGGTACTCATTTTAAGTTGAGTCTCTTGACTAAGATGGCCATTTTTTTTACTCATCATACACATTAAATCTTGCAGAAGTCATCCAGAGAAATGATCTCTAGCCTAAACAGTGAAATTGCAAGGCTACAGGCACAGGTATGTGTCACATATTTGTTTTTCTCATTTCCAAGGATGGTTTACGAAATTGCATCTGAACACGATACTCTAGCCTCCTAAGTGAACTTTTAGTGATTGTATTCGTGTAAAATAGGAAACGGCTATGCATAATACTGCATAGATTTAGTCTGATATGAAGATTAAAACAAAGCTTGGCAGGTTACGGAGTTGGAAGAATCTAAGAGTAATCTTCTAGAGCAGAATCAGAGTCTTAAGGAACCTGTATCCAATAATCAAGTCCAGCATGAAAACCATGAGAGTAACGCAAAGGTTAGACTTTGAATACTTTACAATCTTCAAGAGACTCAGAAATCGATGAAACGGTTTCTGATGATTGATACAGGGTGCTTCTGAGGAAGAATTAAACTCACAGATTGAAGCAGCGTGTACTCTAGTTGAAAAGCTTATCACTGAAAATGCTGAACTTGTTGAAAAGGTACGGTGCAGGGCTATAGATCTACTTTACTTTGGTGTTGAATGATTGAAAATCTCACTGGTTATGATTATTACGTTGTAAGGTGAACGAGTTGTGTATTAAGCTCAACCAATCACAGAATGCTTCTACTTCATCCCCTGAGAGCCTAGCCATTGAAGTAGAGAAGTCTGAATCCTTAGAAGAAATACCCATACACGACGAGTTGATTAGAATTGATAACTCTAGGGACATGGATACTGCATTGGTAGAGAGGAACTTGTCAGAAGGCCAAATTGAAGAAACAGTGCCCGTTTCTCTGAATGCTAATGGGGAAGTAGACGTGGAATCACAGGTTGTAGTAGCCAGAGAAGACGAAGCAAGTGCTGGTGTGCCTCTGGTGGACGCTCCACTCATAGGTGCTCCTTTCAGGCTAGTCTCGTTTGTAGCAAGATACGTGAGTGGTGCAGATTTGGCGGCAAAGAAATAGTTTTTTTGTAAAACTCAACAATACATTGGAGTCAGAGAAGATGCATCGCAATATCTATCTCTCTCCCTCTCTCTTTTTCTTTTTAATCTGAAGGGATCTTACATAGATACAATGAGGATCATTGATTAGCTATTCACAACACTTACAGTACACAGATGTCTATTGTAATTTTTTGATAGGATAATGACTTGATGATGATGATTTTGATGACTGAGTGCATCATGTTGTTTTGTTTTCCTTCTTTTTCAAAAAAAATCATGGAAGTTCAAACGTAAGTCTTGAGCTTCTGAGCAAAGACAAGACTCATGTAAGCAACATCAGAACAAACTATGTCAAATCCTCCGTATATTCCAACTATTCAGTACTAATAGGCTAGCTAGGTGTGAGAAATGTATATGCGTTAGACACATGTGATAATTTTCCCTATATGTTTTCTTTGCTGCTTAGTTTTGGTATTTTATAATATATCTTTTGATTTTTTTTGTTTGAACTCCATATTTCTTTTATAATTATAAATTTAATTTTATATATATATAATTAATTATTATTCTATGTTATTGTTCTTAGAATATAAGATACATCTCATCACTGATATTAACTTTATGTTAGCCACATTTTTTTACATGATTTGTCTTCTAACATCTCATCACTGATATTCACTTTGTTTTTTGTTCCACAGGCTGAGCTTAATCCTGCAAGACATTTGATTGTTGATTAGTCCTGCATTAATGTTGATTATGATATGTTATCTTGAATAATACTTATGCAGCCTCTCTTGGATTTCTAGCCTTGTGTTTCCATTTTGGGTAGGAGATAGAGATAAGTAACATCCAAGGGCTACTAGATACATCTAAAGCCCGACTATAAACTATGCTGAAGCGTTAGAACTACTACTATCTACATAAACCGGAGTCGTAGGTCAAAGATACTCTCTCCTGTGTTTTGGTATACAATAAAATATTTTGGGTTTAAGTTTTAACCCCAAGTGTGACCCAAAAAAAACACTCTAATCATACAATATACAAGCCGATTATCTTAAGCGACTCTAATGAATTTTTGTAAGTAATAATAACATCTAAAGACTGACTAGATTCTGAGCCCACGCTAGGCCCAACTTTATTTAGGGTTATTTATGTATCTGCACAGTCTATGTGTCGTATACTTTTTTTTCTTTACCTTAGCCGCAAGAAATCAGAGGAAACAAAGAACCACACATTTGGTTGCCATTTGAAACGATGACGACGACGACGATGATCTCCGATCTTCCAAGGGATTTGATGGAGGATATTATTAATAGGCTTTCCATGAAATCTCTGAAGGCTGTGAGACTAACCTGCAAAAGTTGGAACAACCTATCCCAAAGTGAGAGCTTTAAGAAGATGCACATGGGCAAATTAATAAGAAAAGGGGAGTCAATGATGATCGTAGTGCAGCGTCACAGTATTTATTTAATGAGCGGGTGTTTGACGTTGATCCATGCATAGATCTCAAAGGTAAACTTAGTTTCCTTAACAATCAAGTCAACATATCCCGAATTGACCACTATGAGGGTTTATTGTTATGCTTCTTCTTGAAAGACGTTACAAGGATTGTGGTTTGGAATCCGTATTGGGGGCAAACAAGGTGGATCAAACTCAGATATACTCACCTTCCACAAGGATATTTCAATTATACTCTCGGATACGAGGATAAGGAATCTTGTCGCAGCCTTAAGTTGTTGAGGTTTGTAGATTATTTTCACTACAGAGATCCCGAAGAGAAATTTTTTTGGTACGAGATGTACGATTTTGATTCTGGTTTGTGGACAACCCTTGACGTCGCTCCACACTGGGGAATATATTGTTCAAGCAGTAGCGTTTCTCTTAAGGGAAACAGTTACTGGTGTGCTACAGAAAGGAGCTCAGAAGGTTGCAAGGATCGCATAATCTGTTTTGATTTTACAAAAGAAAGATTTGGGCCGCTTCTGCCTCTGCCATCATGCGTTAGGGATCGTCAATATGCATATGTACATTTATCTTGTGTTAAAGAAGAGAAGATTGCAGCTTTATTTTACCACCACTATGATTTTGAGTTTGAGATATGGATTACAACTAAGATCGAGGCCGAAACGGTGTCGTGGAGCAAGTTCTTGCGAATTGATTCGGAGCTTGGGATAAATTCTCCAGACTGTTTCTTCATTGACGAGGAGAAGAAAGGCTTCATGTGTGTTGGTAGATACTATGGCTATGACTCTGAGCCTGGAGAATGTCCCAAACCATTTATTAAGATCATTGGAGAGGCTGGATACTCAAAAGATTTTGATCTCGGAGTACCTGCATACAAAAACAGTTGGCTAGATAATGTGTGCTCTTATGTTCCAAGTTTGGTCCAGATCAAGAAACTGGCACGAGGCAAAAGGATATAACAAAGTAGTTTAGAAAAGCGTCTATTTGATCAAAACATGTTGAGACTTGCTGAAATAGAAATACTAATAATAAAGAAGCCATATAGACATAGATGTAGATAGGAGGAGGCGTAGAAGGACAAAACGGGATGATTAGAAGCAAAAACGAGATTGGTTGCTAAGTTACAGGTAATTTTTGTTGTGTTCTTGTATCTTATATATATTATATACTTTATCGCAAGTGAGGCTTATGGTGATTACACTTTGTGATCTGCAGGAGCAGACACTGAAAGGTTCGAGCCATATGGGACTTCTTGCATTGTGATGCCTACTATCTTACTTGATAAAGAACCTGATACGTACGTGGGAGAGAAAGGCACGTGTGAAGAGCGGAAAAAAAGTGTGAATAGAATGAAGAGTATAAATAGAGATAGAGTAGTATTGTAAAGGGCATCAGATTGTGTGAGTTTGTTAGATCAGAGCTGCGTCTCTGTTCATGGTGATAAGAGAGGAGAACTGTAACTCCGATCTTATCAGCTAGGGTTCATCGTTTGTATTAGGGATTGAGAAAGAGATAAGAGAGAAGATATCACACCTTCAAATTTAACAGAACCATATGATGATGTTGGTGCTGTTGAGTTTCTTTTTACTTTCTGCTGTGTTTTGGTATTCAATAATATGTTTTTTTTTTGGGTTGTGAAGGACTGAACTTGTGTGTGACAAAACAGAAGTTGTGTTTTGTTACCAGTAATTTTCATGCATATGAACAGGCATGACCCAGGAGCGTTAGTGAGAGATAAGATAATTGGTTTTTTCACAATGGAGACCAATTGAAATACTGACACGCTATCTGAGGCTTCCTACACAAACTATATTGGTGGATGGTCTGTATTAAGTGCAAATTAGATGTAATCATCTGAATATTCATGTGAGTGCAAGTCAGCAATTATATATTCAGGAGGCTATATTTTAAAATGGTTTTTTTATTGGTTCCATCTGCCAAGTCTTCTTGATTGTGGTTTTAACATGTTTATATGATAAGTGAAGAGAGCGAAGAAGAAGAAAGAGCTCGGTGGTGGCTCTTATATAGTAAGAGAGAAGTACCACGAAGGAAGATGGACGGCTCAGTGAGAGAGAAGAAGAAGTTTGTTAATAATAATATTATGCTATTTATAGATTTTAATCGCCTAAATTGCTAAGAAATGTTTAATCAACAAATTATAAACCACTTAGCATTTTCTAAATAATAATTTGTTAAAAGATAGAAAAATAATGTGTTGTGAGTGGGATTCAAATCTATGAAAATTCAAAGAAAGGAGTGGAAGTAAAAAAAAAATATCCGAAGGAGCGTTAGTGAGAGATAAGATAATTGGTTGTTGTTGCGCAATGGTGATGTTTTAGTTAAGTAGTTGAAGCATTCTTTTTAAGTTTTTAATGATTAAAGGCAACATCTCTTAACGGAATTTGCCAATTTAGTAGTGTTGACAGACAAACTCTAAACTTCATTAGTTGGTGTCCTTTACATTTTCCATTAGACTACTAACGTACGTGTCATCCACTTTTCTGTTGACAAAAATTTAATAACAATCTAATCCTTGTCAGCATCCAATCCATAAATGTAGTCTTGTTTGGTCGGTCCATTTTTTGTTGGTTTGACAAATTTGTATCTATTGGTATCTTGATAATTAGCAATAAGTCAATAACACCCTCCTAGCTAAGACTATATTGCAAATTTGTATATATATATATTTTTTTTTCTCTAATATATCGCATGAGCTCGGAGACTGACAAATGTAACTTGTTGAACCAAAATCAGATGATCGTTAAAACAAAAACTTGGATATGAACGTGGAAATTAGTGAGGAAATACAAAAAAATCTAGTGAGCTCATCCACCTAGTGTAATAGTGTTATATAGAACTAACTAAAAGATATCATGCGCCACTTTATAGATAGTAGAGGATGTGAATGTGTTCAGAATATAAATAGTGGCGATAGATGTGTGTTAGTGAATATGTTCGGTGCTGGTTTTGACCCCATTTCAAAAATTTAAATAATACTTTTGCTTACCTCATAATTTAAGTTAATTGGTCGTAAAAAATGGTGCGACTTAGTGGATGAAACCTCATCCGGAATCTTCTACCGAACCAAAACTCTTTAAATACTAGTCTATAACACGACTACAATACTAAATTACTAACTAAGCTGATCCACCACCACTCTAGGTATTATTACTCTGATCTTCACTTTTCAAGCATTACTACAAGCATTAGTCTTCTTGTTTCACCAGTAACGAAGCTCTCTCTTTCTCGATCTCTATCTTTGTGTGAACTCTCTCCTCTTGTATTATGTCAATTTCCTTTCTTAACAAGTTTTGCTCACTAGTCACTAGTTTTTCCCTACACATTTTTACTCATATCTCTACTTATCTTTGCATAAAACCTTCACGCGTGCGTAGATAAAGTAGAAGAATCAAGAGCAATGGATCATACGAGTAGGAAAGAGACGTTGCTTCTCATCTTTCTCACAATATCCTCAGTGGCAACCAGCACAAGCCCATGGCCGATGGACGGAAACTATGGTGCTAGCTATTGCTTGAGCTGGAGACTAGGAGTAGAGACCAACAATGTACGTTTGTGGCGCATAGTTCCTCTGCAATGTCTCCGTTACGTTGAGGTATATATGCTAGCTGGTCAATATGACAGAGACGTCCAGTTAATTGTGGACCAAATTAAGGTTTATCTCAATGAGATAGTCCTTCCTGGTGATGGCATGGACGCATGGATCTTGGATGTTGATGATACTTGCTTGTCAAACGTCTTTTACTATCGGCTTAAGAGATACGGGTACGTACACGCTTCATTCCTAGACCTATGATCCGAAAAATTCTTGGATACCAAATTAAATAATATGTTTAATTTGTTAATATGTAGATGCGACCCTTATGATCCAACCGGATTTAGAACATGGTCGATGAAAGGAGAGTGTCCAGCAATACAACCTGTTCTTGAATTGTTTAATACACTAATAGAAACAGGCTTCAAGGTTTTCCTAGTAACTGGAAGAGATGAAGAGACACTTCGTCAGGCTACACAAGAAAATTTGCATAACCAAGGATATACTGGTTATGAAAGGTTGATTATGAGGTAAGAGAGGCTTACTTAATTATTTTAAAGATTTATTTTTGGAATATCAAGTCACATACAATGTTGGACGAAATATTCTACGTACTTGCAGGACAGCAGATAACAAAAGACAAAGCGCAATAACATACAAATCAAGAATCAGAAAGGAAATGATGGAACAAGGTTACAGGATTTGGGGTAATGTAGGCGATCAGTGGAGTGACTTACAAGGAGAATATTCAGGGGATCGTACCTTTAAGATTCCTAATCCTATGTACTTTGTTCCCTAAGACTTTTTTACTTTAACCACTTTTTCTTTCGTACACAAGGGTATGCCTCAACTGAAGTTATACAACAATCAATGTCTGAACAAATCAAACCGCAGTTCTAGAAAACAGATTGTGTTAGTTTTACAATTTCTAATATTTGTAGCAAAGTAATCCTGTTAAAATATAAAATATGATTGTAACTGACAAAAAAAGATATATTTGAAAATGAAAAAGAACCAAACTTTTACATCAAAGTCTCAAAAATGAAAAATCAAAAGATAAGAATCAATCCAATAAATGTTTGTTGTTTTTTTTGGTTTATGTTTTTACAATAAGAATTTCAACCCTCGCCCTTTACCCTCCCAAGCCACCACATCTATTTTCTCCCTATATATAATATATATGTCTCATACCTTCTTCCTTAATTTTTTTTTTTTTTTTGCATGAATCTTTTTTTTAAATAATCTGTAATGAATCTCTGACGTCGTCTCTCATAAAGACGACCAAAGAAAAAAAAAACATAATGGAAGAAAAAAGGAAAAAGGGCCACACAGGGTCACTCACCAGAGAGAGACCAGGGAGGCTTAAGACCAGACCACCACCATTGCAGCCACAACTGGAGAAACCAAATATACACATGTGCGTCTGTGTATGCATGCAGACATGTTCTTTTGGTTGAAGAAACCATTATAAGGCTTTTAAAGGAGCATGTTGTTTCGGGCGAGACAAACAAAACGCTTCTTAGCATCCTGTTTTGGGGCGTTTACCACTTGAATTGAAAGGCGAAACGCTTCCACCTCCGCTTGGACCTGGACTTTCTTCTCTCAGGTTGTTCGAGTTTAGCAACGCTAGTTCCCTCAGCTGCTGTCTCTTTATAAAATCTTGCGACTCATCCTTCATTATAACAAACAAATAAACAAATGTTATTGCATTTTGATAACATAGAATAGTCAAATGACATAACAATGTAAGTGTTTGAATACAAGATGGCATATTTTTGGCGTGTGCGAATACACCAATCGCTACTTTGTTTGACTGGTGTTGGTCGTCACAGTAGTGGTCACACATGTACATGTCTGCATAATTGAACACTAACCACAAACTCCAAAGAATGGTACTGAAATATGGACGCTGAGACAAAACAATAGAGGCCCTACAGGTAATAACTAATAGTCTCACTGAGACAAAACAGCTACGGAAAAAACCTAAAATAAAAACGTGTCCTTTCATTTTAATACCCTTCATGGAAGACGAGGACTATTCTCTTAATGCCTTGTACTGATACCAAAAACATATAATAGAAGAAATAACTTAAAAGTAATGGAAGAGAAGAATGAGTGTTACCACAGGCTTTAGTAACTCTTCTATTATTTCTTGAGCTTGTCGCAGACGTATCTCCACGATACTCGCTGGAAGATCTGCCTCTATTAAGATGTGAAGCTGCTCATTCAGGTGTTCATAGCCCGGTCTTCCCCTTAGTTTATCTTCCTACATTATATCATCAAAAACACGAGTAGTAAACATGTTATTCAATACTCTTATAAACGCCAAAACACCAATATTGGACTCAACTGGTTGGTTAATTTGTGAAAGTGTTTGACAAAGTCCCTAAATGTTTCATGGATCTCACCTTTTCAGGATCCTTGATTGATCCTTTCCCTCTGATGAATACACGGCAACCTGTGGTAGCTTCAACGCGTTTTAAAGAGTTGCCTCTAGGGCCAAGAAGTCGTCCAACAAAATTGAACTGACAAAACAGAGGAAATGAGAATGGGGAGTTGAGAAATATTACCATCTATGATGGAGCATATGATGAACAACACACATAAATAAGACTACTCACATTAGGATAGTTATCTACAGGAATCTCCAGACGCAATATCCTTTTGACGGTGTATGAACTGGGGCTTCCAGGTGCACCTTGCCAATCCATTGTCATTCCAGGTGTTCCACTAAGTCTCTGTAAGAAAGTGAGTGTTTTAGCTCATCATCTCACAATGCTTAACAGAAGCTAGCGTAAAAGCATTCTAGTACTCTAGCAAAGGTGATACTCTAGACAACATTAGAACATGGCTTAGAACAGATCACCAACTATACAACTGTGTAGCTGGATAAGTTATTGTTATGAAATAGAGTGGTTGTATTAAAAAAAAAAAGGTAGATGATGATACCTCCTGAGAGAGGCCGTTCCAGCCGCCTAACCCGGTGTTAGAGACATTAGACATAAGATTAGAAGAAGCCATGGGGCTGGGACTTCTGTGTCGAAGTCTATCAAAATCACCAAATCCTTGGTTAGACATCATTCCAGATACCCTGAACATCTCTGCAAATCAAGAAACCCTTTTATAATAAGTAGTAAGAACAACAACACAAGTCAATTGACACTCTAAAAGGAGGCTACTACTAAAGTAAGGTAATGCCGGATTCAAACAGACAAAAAATTGAAGAACCAGATCAACGAACTTGATCTCACTCTCTTGAACTAATTAAGATTAACTGAATTGAACATTTTGTAAGAAATCAAATGACATGATCAAGTCATCATCCCCCATCCAATCTGGTGAAAACAGAAGATAGAGAGAGAGCTAAAAGAGTATAAATTTATACACTTTAGGGGTGTGGGAAAACAAAAGAAAAGTTTAGATCCGAATCAGAATCAAAATTAGTAAAAAGGGGAAAAAGAAGGAACCTTGATTCAAGAGACGGCTACATATGGGTAGGACCTGCATAAAAGGAGTAAGCTTTTGATGTTCGGCGAGAAGCTCCGTCAAGTACTGAGAGCTGTTAAAAACAAGAAACAGAACACAACACAGATCGTTTTTTTTTCCTTTTCACAATTAAAAAAAAAAAAAAAAAGAGTGTTTGGAAAAAAAGGAAAACAAAACCTGTCGATCTCAGGAGTGCTTCTAATCTGAGGAGAAGCAGCTCGAGCAGGAGAGAAGTAAGAGGAGTTATTATACAAACCAGACATGAGGTTTCTTTTTAGGTGTGTGTGTGTGTGTGGCTTTGTATCTTCTTCTCTGTACAAGAACCCCCAAAACCAAGATGGTTGCGCAAAAAGGGTTTGTTTTGATGGAAATCGCAGAAAGTAGAGAGAGAAAGAGAAAGCCAGCAGCAGACACCAAATGTGAATTCTGCAGGAAAGACGCCAGACTTTTTTTTTTTTTCTTTTCTTTTCTTTTTTGGTTTTTTTCCTCTTCTTTTTTTTTTGTTTATTAGAAAGAAAAAAAACAATTATTTATCTTCTGGGAAAGAAAAGAAAAAAATATGTAATTTTCAACTCACAGACAGAAGAAAGAAACTATAAAAAGTTTGTGTAATAAGTGACAGCGTGGATCTCTCTGGTTTTTATTACAAAAGGTTGAAATCAACCGTCGCCGTTTGATTCTTTTTGTGTGTATATATAAGGTTATTGGTTTTATGATTTTAATAAATTTGGAAATGCAAATAAAAATTATATGTTATTTAATTATTGATTTTAAAATACTTATTAAAAGTATGTATTATTGGTTATATGATTTATAAATACTTGTTAAAATTTCATGTTATTCATTTAATGATTTATTTTTAAATTTCAAAATTTATATTATGTTTTAAATGTATTTAAATAAATTTAAAAATGTAAAATAAAAAGATTCAAATATATGGATAAAATATATTATTTCAAAATATATGTATTTTGATTTTTAAAATTTATAATTTCATATGGATTTATAATTTACCTCTCCAATAGCAATGAGTGGTGAAGAACATTATTATTACTACTCGGGGAGAAACTTTGGGGTATGTGCGAGACTACGTAGACCGTAGTATCTTTAACGCCGCTAAAACTGAACACGTGTCACCCATGCCATCGCTCAATTAGAGCTGTCTTTTTTGCCTTTACATACGTATTTTTATTTTCCTTACATTTAATATTTTACAATAAATGTGTTTTTTTTGTAGGGATGGATGGTTAGGTTTGAGTTTGAGACTTTTTCAACATGTAACGCACAATTAAATTATGGATTTTACCTCTACATACAGTATATTATATGTTTATACTAAAACAAAGTACAGTATCATGCTAATCCGTATCTTTGAAGTGAAATAATTAAAAATAAAAAATGGTGTGCAGATAACTTTGTTGACCACATTGTAAAGCAGTTAACCGTGGTTCATAATCAACTTTTATAGTTTTTTTATAACATATTTTGTAAACTTTAAAAAGTAATCATTGAAAATATTTAAAATTTTGAATTGCTATTGATTTAAAATTAAATAATATCTTTTTAGTCAAAGAAAAAAATATATTTAAACACAGTAATCATTGTTTTATTAAAATATGTAAAAGATTCTAAACATCAATCTTTTAGAGACCGAAGGAGTATTTCGGTTCACTATTTTCTTTCCTTAGTCAATACCTACCATTGAATGTTGTTTTCTTGTTTTCATTTACTTTGTTAATCTAAATTTCATTTTAGTTCTTGTTGTCCAATACTTTTTTTTAGTATTAAACAAATGAACCTTTGTTTATAATCCACATGAAGCACATTCTTTTGCTTTTGATCTTTATTTTTCTCTTTATACTTTTTTTTAAACAGTTATTTTCTCATCCATTCTTATTTTTTTGAGTTAATCCCTTATTTTATTTTATTTTTGACCTCAGTTAATCCCTTAAATTACATAGAATTCTTTTGATGATTTTATGACTTTCTGAAATTACATGACTTCATATATTGTTTAGAAAGCCATGTGTTTTGAGTGTCCTTGTAACATAAATGAGCATCACAAGTATATTTTGTTTTTTCCGCAAATCAAACTTTCATTTAATTTTAAAGAGTAATTTACAAAGACGTCGTACAAAATTACTGGAACACAATTATTACATACGCAGATATATGCGCCATACACTGAGAAAAATACAGCAGCAGAAGGGAGATTGACGATGCTTTCCGAAGAGTAGTCTTACTCGCTAACTGTTCATATGATCGGTTATTGTCGAACTTCATATTTGATTTTTTATTTTTACGATTTGCATTCAGCGTTTTGTGGCTGAACTTTTTACAAAACCATAACTGTAAACCCAATGTGTCCGAACTTAACTTTGGAATGTAGACATAATGGTACCAATGCTTCCGTATCAAAGCCTTTATGATATATCTTGACTTTGTAAAATTCTTTGACATATCACGAATAGTTTCTCCACCATAACATCTTTTGGGAAGATCTTCTTGATAAAATTCAATAAAACACTAAGACTCACGAGGGAAGGCCACAAAACTTTGCGTAATCTTGTACTTTGACCAACACCATCAACAACAACACTCAAAATGCTAGGGATTTGAATAATCATAGTCAGAAGTTGTTAGACTGCATAGTCAAAAGTAAAATCATTGCCATAGGAATCGTTCCCATCTCTTGAGCAACCTCAATCCAAAACGCCACATGGGCATCATCAAATATAACACTAATTTCTTGTGACCCTATCATGACAATACAGTTCCATCGACGCTTTGTTAAAACATTCTTCAAACTCCATATCTGACAATTATCAATGATATATTGTCGCCTATATGTGATCAAACCCTCATTCAATTTTGATACAATAATACACCAATGAAGTCCTAAACTCTCCCAAATAATGGAATCACCAACAGTCACTCCCGGATTCCAAATCTTAATTTGTTCTCTGTTTCTCATGTAATTTTTTAACAAATTAGAAAGAACATAGCATATATGGGAGATGAAACAAAAAAACATCAATCGGAGATTGAAAGAGACTGACACAATTACTCTTAGCCTGAGGTTTGAGTAGGGTCAGAAAAACACTCTTCGAGAAGAAGAGAATGAAAACGCGAATCTGGAAAAAATTCCAACCGCGACAAAGAAGAGACGACACAACCCTTTTCCACCTCAAAGGCAAGACTCCCGGTGAAGTTTGGATGTGATGAAACACCACACAAGTCGGGAAAGGTACTAGTAAAATTGATGGACTCAGATCTGTCCACATCATCTTGCCAAAAGAGTAAAGGATGGAGAATCGGAGAATCGATTTGCCGAAATAACTAGGTAAAAACTATGCAGAAAGATAAATTGAAAAACTGAAAAGAGAAAAGGGGCCGACCGACGCCGGAGAAGCCAGCGTCAGCCGGAATCTATGGAGATTGGAAACGGTTTTGTAGTAAAGTGTCGTTTTGAGAGAGAAGCATAGATCTCATGGGTATCGTTTTTTTTTTTTTTTTTTTTTTTTTTTAGTATTTTGTATTTCTAATGTTTTAGTAGTATAAGATTACATCACATGCTTAACCCTCATGATCAATAAACATGTTTTAGTTCTTTTTTAGGTTCTAGGGATCAGAAAATTTTATTTGGTCATCAATTGACATCGAATATTAATCTTAATCAAGATTAATTATGACCTTTTGTCATTTGCATTTTGAATATATCTTGGTTTTTATGTATTTCAACCGGTAAAATAATATCTTTGTAAAGATTGATAAATTAATCAATAAACAAATATATATTGAATAATTTTGATATTGTTTGGTTTATAATTTCTCTTGTTTGGCGTAATCGATTTTGTTATATTTTTGTGCTAACCTTTTTCAATTGAAAATGGACACTCTCGTGGGAGATTGTTTTAAGTCTCACTACAAGCACAAATTTAAAAGTTTTGGCTTATATATACAGAGCTTGAGAGTCATATTATCATCAACATTTGAACTCATCATGAATTTTTTTTTTTTTTTAAATAGCCTTGACTAATAAAAATATTACTCGTACGTGCGAAGCGTGCGAGGGATTCAAAGTCATAAAGGAGCGGGAAACACGAGAAAACACGTGAAGAAAAAAAAAAAAAAATCGTTAACGTTAAATCATCAAAGAGGCGCCTTTACCAGATCTAAAAAATCCAAAATTGGGGATTTAGGGTTTATAAAGAAGACCCCCAAAACTCAAAATCCTCAATCTCAATCAATGGACAAGTACGAGAAGCTCGAGAAGGTCGGTGAAGGAACCTACGGTAAAGTCTACAAAGCCATGGAGAAAACCACCGGTAAACTCGTCGCCCTGAAGAAGACGAGACTCGAGATGGACGAAGAAGGTATACCACCAACGGCACTTCGCGAGATCTCTCTTCTCCAGATGCTTTCTCAATCAATCTACATCGTTCGTCTCCTCTGCGTCGAACATGTTCTTCAATCCAAAGACTCCTCGATCTCATTCTCACCGTCGTCTCCACCTGTTGTTACTCACTCTCCCAAATCAAATCTCTACCTCGTTTTCGAGTATCTCGACACTGATCTCAAGAAATTTATAGATTCTCATAGGAAAGGTTCGAATCCTAGACCGCTTGAGGCTTCACTTGTGCAGAGGTTTATGTTTCAGCTTTTGAAAGGTGTGGCTCATTGTCATAGCCATGGTGTGCTTCACCGTGATCTTAAACCGCAGAATCTTCTTTTGGATAAGGATAAAGGGATTCTTAAGATTGCTGATTTGGGTCTTAGCCGTGCGTTCACTGTGCCTCTCAAGGCTTATACTCATGAGATTGTTACGTTATGGTACAGAGCTCCTGAGGTTTTGCTTGGTTCTACTCATTACTCTACTGCTGTTGATATGTGGTCTGTTGGTTGTATATTTGGTTAGTGCTCTATCGTGTTTTATAATACCCTTTTGAATCCGTCTTTGTTCTGCTATTTTTGCGTTAATGATGTTTACCACTTCTTTTTTTTTGCAGCTGAGATGATTAGGAGGCAAGCTCTTTTCCCTGGTGATTCTGAGTTTCAGCAGCTGCTTCATATTTTCAGGTATCTGCTTCATAGTTTTTTTTATGCCTAGGAATCAGTCTAGCACCTTAGTTCATTTAGGTTCAGTTCTTGTGAACTTATTTAGAACATAGGGACTCTCTAGTATCAATCTAATGTGTATCTTAAAACATGGTTTTGTTTTTGGTTCTGGAGATTGCTAGGAACACCAACTGAGCAGCAATGGCCGGGTGTAATGGCATTGCGTGACTGGCATGTCTATCCAAAGTGGGAATCGCAAGACTTATCACGTGCTGTTCCATCACTATCTCCTGAAGGGATTGATCTTCTCACGGTAATGCTTTTTTTCAAATATGACCATTGCTGGATTAGTCTGTGGCCTAAGATTCTCTGATCTCTTTAGTAGATTAAAAGTCAGATTCTTTCTGTTGGGGTTCCTAGTTAATGATAATTTGTTTGAACATTTTTTGATCAAATGCAGCAAATGCTGAAGTACAATCCAGCTGATAGAATCTCAGCAAAAGCAGCTACGGATCATCCCTACTTTGACAGCCTTGACAAATCTCAGTTCTGACCTCTGGCAAATTGCAAGCTTCTATTACCCATCAGGCTTCTCTTTGGAGTTTTGAAGCTGACGGCTCAAATTTCTTGTCACCACCATCATCTTGGTGTCTTATTCTGTGTGCTTAAAGAGATATTTTTACTTATATAAAAGAAACTGAACAGCTTGTTTGTCCAATTGAAGAGAATGCAAATGTATTATTTGCTGCTACGTTATAACCACAATTGCTATTCAAATAGACAAGTAAATTACAGATCACATGGTATTACACAATTGAGAAAACAGAACAAGATACAGAGATCTCCAAAGCTGATTAATGTAAACCGCTGATACATGTATGTTTCATTCATACAACCACACTTTTCCTTTGCTTGGAGTTCCCCGAACCACTACTATTGCACGCGTCTTCCTTCTGAGGGACATTACTTGCTTTTATTTTAGCTAAGCATTTACTAGTTAAGATATATTGCTTATGTTAATCGACTCCGCAGCATAAACAACCAAAACTACGACAATGTCAAGAAAATCAGACCACGCTGAACAGTTTCATATAGGGTTTCTTGATTCAAGTCTGCTTACCATTTCCTTCTATCTACTGATCCTCGGTAATCTGCTTTGCAATCTCAGATGATCAGATCATGGATCGCTTGTTAATATTTGGACAAATGACAATATCAAATTTGTAAACCAATCTCTTAAATTTAATATTCTAAGTAGACAAATGATCATACTAGTGTACATAAATGGGGAGCCAAATTCCCCCCAAATATTTGCTGCTTCATTACAACCACAATTGCTGCTCAAACACAGTAAATTACAGATCATATTACACAGTTGAAAAACAGAACAAGATACAGAAACCTCAAAGCTGCTTAATGTAAAGAAACAAATGACGGGTAGCTTCAATTAGACCAGACATGGAGAAGGCCGTGTCTGTTTCCTGTGTATATTTCGTTCCGTTCTTCGTCGTAGAAGAGAGCGGTTATGTCTTCCAAAGCCTCAGCAACCACACTTCTCCTTTGCATGGAGTTCCCCAAATCACTACTGCTGCTGTCTTCTTCCTTAGGAGGGCCATTATTTGCTTTTATCTTAGCTAAGCATTTACCAGTCAAGATATTGCTTATGTTAATTGACCCCGCTGCATAATCAGCCAAAATCACAACAATGTCTCAATAGCACAACAACAAATCAGAGCATTTCTATAACGAGGTTTCTTGATTTGAAAGGGTGGATGATGAGTCTACTTACCATTTCCTTCTATCCACTGTTCTTCGGTATCTGCCTTGCAATATGAGATGATCAGATCCTGATCGCTTGTTATGTAGATGTTGTTTGTGTTACAGTCTGGATGCCAAAGAAGATGATCTTCAAACGAGGTCACAAGCTCACCGCGGAAATTCCACACAGAGACATTACGGTTCCGGAATGTTAGAAACAACTGGTTCTCATACAAAAATATGAATGCTGATGGTGTCATGAACTCAGTTCTACTAACTTCTATCAGCTCAGCATTTCGAACCTTTTAAGAACATAAAACTGTATTAGAAACATTAAAAACGCAAAATATATAAAACGGTTTGAACAAAGAACAAAACACCACTCACGTCAAGTATTTGGAGATTCTCGTTCTCTTGCTTAACTAGAAGCTTTTCATTGAATTGTTCAATGAAATCAACTTTCTTGTTTCGGTGAAGCAAATGATTGAAGGACTTGAGAACCGTGCCATCTTCGATTGACAGAATCTTCAAAGGAACATGACTCGCAGCTCTCTTGAAAATCAACAGCATTATCCCTGGACTGGTGCAAGTTAAAATGCATGCACAAGTTAAGAGTGACAAGTCTTCAATCCCAATCAAGAAAACACTATGAATCAACTCACTTCAACATTTGTAAACGAGACACATAGAAAGATGTAGAAAATTCACCTGATCTTAATCTCCTGAACATTTTTGTCCGATATCGAATACAGCAATGCATAGTTTTTTAGATCAAACACCTTGTAAACACTGCAGAGTAAGACTGTGGCTCAGTTGAGGGAACTTCAAGTCAACACATTCTGAATAATAAAGACGAGAGAAATACCTATCCTGTGCAGAATATGTCAGCACCTTCCCATTAACATCATCAAACTCAACAAAACCTGGCCACTTTAGTGATTCAGATTCAAAAAGAGCAAATCCTGCGTCTGCTTGACCTCTCAGAATATACCTAACAGTACCCAAAAAGAATTAAAAAAAATATTACTTTCACAAATCTGAGAACTAATAACTTAAGAAGACCATGACAACAAACACAAGAGTAAGTAGACATACTCGATTCTAGTGGATCTGCATTTCAAGGAGCTGTAATTGTCAGAGGCGTAAACAGAAACAGTAATGAGAGAATCATTGTTCTTGTTGTAGAACAAACTCCGGATGACTTCATCAGGACTAACATTTAAAAAGCAAACCCTTTTATTCGTATCTGCAATTACATAAAAAACAACAACTCCCATCAAAAATCACAGTGACACAACAACACACCCAAATAAAAGAGTTAGGGGTTAGTAAGTACCTCTGCTAAAAGAAGCACAGACACCAGATTGAGTAAGAGTAAAGACAATGTCTCGAGCAGCGACAATCTCAATAACTTTGCTTCGTTTCAACAAATTAGGTAATGAAACTAAACAGTACCCTTTAGGATCGTGCGTATCATATTGCTCCTGAACCCACCAAAAAATCCAAAAAGATTCAGACTTTGGCGGAGTTGGGAGAACCAAACTAACCAAAATCGAAGAAATCAGAAGAAGATAATACAACATACCACGAGACGCATGTTGCGGAATCTCTCTTGAGCGGTGCTGATTGAGAAAGCTCGATCCATACGAGACGAAATTTCTCGGCGTTGAAGCTTTTTAACGCTGTTGACGAATCCATCGGGACGAGACCTCTTCTTGGCGACAACTCTTCTACCGCCGCAAGGTCTAGGGTTTGCTATGATTCTTCTTCCTTCCATCATCAAATCAAATCCAAAAAAGCTTGCTTTTTTTATTAATTCCAAGAAACTGTTGTTGCCAACAACAACAGCCAACTAAAGGCTCCAAATGGGCTAATCTGAATCTATGCGGAATTAATTGGATTTTATCATAAGAACAAAATAGTTTAGGTTTATGACATTTTTCTATAATGTGACAACTTTTTTTTTCTTTTTATTTGCCTCTTTCTATAAAGTTTAATTTTTTCGATATTTTTTGTTTTTGTTTTAAGGGCTTTAAAAAGTGTAAGAAGCTTTAGGTGTGTGTGTATGTCTCGCGGTGAATCAACATATACTGGAATGAAAAAAAAAACTATGGTTATGCGGTTTTTGGCATCAAATCTTGAGTACAATGAAGAAAAAACAGTTTTGGTTGTGTAACTTTACAACTTAGGATCAATTTTTTAACGCAAATTTGGTATCATGATTTTATAATTCAGCCCGAAACTCTAATTTTGTCAATTTTATGCCAAAATCATAATTTAGCGCTAATGTACTATTTACGCGGTTTTCAAATTTTAATTTTAGATTCGAAATTTTTCATTTAGCGGCAAATTCTAACTACGCAAGTTTATAATAATAACGTTATTTTTATCACATCATTTTATCCAAAATATAGTAAAAAGAGAGAAATGGTTTTTAAAAAAATTTACTATTGTAGTGTATCCCAACTAGTTTGGTAATTTTGGCCAATAATCACAAATTTTGACCTCCAACTTTATAAACCGATGATTTTGTGCTTTTGCATCAAAACTTAACTATGTAAATGGGGTGCAAATATCGTAATAGTAGTATAAGTTTTGTATCAAATTAAGATTGTACACCAAAATATTGCTTTTCTGCTTCCAACGAGATGAAAAATAGATGATACTTGTTTAAGTTCAAAATCTCTATTTTATAATGATTTTGCAATTCCACTATTTAGATAAATAATTTTGGAACTATAAGCCGTTCAAGACAGGCATCTTAGCTGCATCAAATCTCTAAATGCGTTCTTCGACTCCCAAGTCTCTTCTTATGATTATCAAATCAAAAGGTCTTAAGAACCGAGCTTAGCTTAAAATTTACTTCACCCTATCCGAGGCTTTCTTTTTGTTTCCCACTTAAAGAAGTGTGTTGTAGTTGATTTTTAGCTAAATCGGTCTTGGTGGCCTTCAACAGCTCCTCCATTACTGGAGTGCAAGTCCTTTTATTAAATACTAGTTTGACCAAAGCACAAAACTTGATATTATGAAACTCAAGTCTTTTTTTTCTTTTCTTACAACAGAAACTAACTCTGTTGTAGCAAATATGTTAAAGAGTATTTGTATCAAATCATTTTAGTAATTTATTTTGCTGGTTAACATGACATCAAACTTTCATGACCGACAAAATTATAAAATATAGCCGACTTAATCATCATCAGCCTCTACCAAAGCCATCATTGTTGATTTGTCTCTAAAAATATCCATCGACAATTGCATTTTTGTAGTCCCAAAGGCCAAAAGTTTTTTAAAAAACTATGTGTCTTTTCTTTTTATTTTGCACTAAAGGTTGTCTCTGATCATGTGTACATTTAGGAAGGAACACAATGCATAAATTACATAACAAAAAGTAACTAATATACACGTAAATTTTAAACCGTAAAAAAAAAAAAGGAAAATTCAAGAAGATCTAAACATTTGGTCAAGGATGATGGTCAATGCCATGGCCACACGAGGCTCCATCTCCGATTCAACTATAAGTTTAAACACATCTTTGCCAAAGGCAACTCCTCCGATCACCGTCTCTTTCCTCTTGATCTCCGCCGTTTTCTTCTTGTTTCTCCTCTCGTCCAATATTTTGCAGCTTCTTTGACTATATGATCCTTCTATCTCGTACAATATCGTCCTCTTTGAGCTAACCCACGCCAAGGTCCTCCGGTTTGTTATTATGTTAACGTTCTTTCTTGCCGTCAATATCGGGTCTCTCTCGGTTTCTCCATCGTATACCATCCAGCAATCTCCCAAACTCAACTTCTGTTCAATTCAATTAACAAGAAAAAGCAAATTTAAGATTAGTTTCATAATAATTGTGGTTGACATCACTATAATTAAATGTCTCAAATCATGACAAGAATATTATCAAGAAAATGAAAAAAGTACCTTGCGGCGGACGGAGAGGAGGGGTAAACCGGAAGCGTCCATAAGGACGATGTTGTCTCTAGGACAATTCATGTAGTTGTCGACTCTAAAGACAAGCTCTCCATTGGCGTTGTAAACTGTGAATCCGTCGCAGTTGAAGAGAAGGGACTTCTTCCACACCGTTAAAACCACGGCTGCTTTACTATCACACAAGCTCTCGTCGCATGTGTTTGGGAATTTAGGGTGAACTTTTGTCATCTCTCTCTTTTGATTATTCTTTGTTTCTATGTGTGTTTGATGATTGTTGTTGTTGGAGAAGATGAGTTGATGTTGTGTATGTGGGAATAATGAGAAGAGGTGTTTGGGTGTTTATATATACAAACGTAGAAAAAGAGAGAATGAGGTGCTCAAATGAAAAAGAATGGTCTCTCATCTTCTTGTTTTCCACTTGAGAGTTGTCCTTGTCAGTCTATTACTATAAGATATCTTCTCTTTAATTTATTAGGTCCAAATTTTTTCTTTAAAATGCATTAATGTAAATTAATGGATTGATTCCTTTCTATAATCAAATATTATTATAATAACGGTTTTGCATTTCACCTAAACTCCAACAAAATATTATAACGAAACCTTGTTGTTTGAATCTTGTTCTGACCAAATATTGGCCCCACAAAATAGCTTATGGTCTCACGTATAATATAAATCTGACACTAAACACTAGTTTTCATATGCTCTAGTTTTTAAAGTAACTTTGCAGAAATTATATATTGTTGGCAATTGTTTTTTTTTAACTCATAAACTAAATCGATTTATTCAAGGAAAATTAGAAAGACGTTTTTAAAATTAGAGTTATAAAATATTATGGTTTTATTAAGGCACTCGTTTTTCAATTACAAAGTGGTACTGTATTTCGGGAAATTTCTTTCATATAATTATTTTTGTACTTTTCTAGACGAATACAGTATATTTGTTTTACTTTTCACATCTATTTTCTTTTATCCATTTTTTTCGCGTCTAAACATTTCTCTAATTTTTCTTTGTCGATCTTACAACTTTTTTTAATCAAAAGATGATGAGAATATTATTGTCTACTGTCTAGCTACAAAAAAAAAGAAAAGAATCTAACCTACGGGCCATAATCCATCGACATTTCCAGTGTGCATCGATATCCTTTTTATAATGGGAAAGGTACTGAGAGAGTCTCTAATGTTTTTTCATTTCCTATTCTTGTAGGATTTATCGCATTATTCTCCAAATATTCAACTGAAAGTATTTTATTTGTATCTTTTTTTCAACAACAGACTACATGTGTGTCTGAACCGAAAGTAATATATGATTTAAGGCCAACAAAAAGAAAGAAAGAAAGTAATACATTATACTCTCTAAGATAAAACTTGAAAACCGTATCATATGTATAATAGTATTGTTGATATATCAAGTTTTTGAAGATCACTTTGTGGATCAAACTTCACGCAGGTGTCCCAATTCTAATATTTCTGGTCATCATGATGACTCTTAGTCCAATCATATTATAAACATCCGATAACATATTTTTAATAGCTAGCCAATCACGCTTTGAATTATTATTATTACCATGGACGTTGTTGAGTCGAGGAAAAGGTAATCTAGTGGAGGAGGATAAGAACGAGTGGATAGCATATATACACATTAAAACAACAATCATTTCAAACATTGACAAGAAAATATAACCGAGTTAAAAAAATCGAGTTTTGAACCAATCTTTGGGTTTAAGATTTTTTAATAGATGATATGATGAAAGGAGGACCACCACTATATCATCATTATAAGTAATTTAAACATTAGGGAGGTGTGTGGCTGAAAAGCGATTAGCGGTGGGAAGAAAAATAAAACCATCCCCAACGAAAATTCCCACTAAAGATTTTTTATTTTTTTTAAACTTAGAAAATATCATATTCTATTTTTCATTATGATATTTTTCCACGTCCATTGTGTTATAATAATGAATGTTCCACTTACGTTGACCTTATTAATCTTTAAAAAAAAAATCTCAAGCTTTCGTTATCTATCGTCTGTTTAAAATAGCAAAAAAGATTATTGCGGTTTATGCGTCATATGTACACAAAAGTTGATTACGACCTTTGAGATGGTAAGAGACGTCGTCCCCCCACTTTCATATAAACAAATGGATTGACGATTTACGCGCTGCATGCACTTTGATGAAAGAATATGTTCTCTCTTTAATATATTACAGATGTAGTACAACCTAATAACTCCCTGTCTTCCTAACCAAATCTGATTCCTCTCACTCTCTCTATATGTACCAATCTTATTCCTCAACTTAGCTTTTAGTGTTTCATATGCTCATTTTTGCATCTTACTAACCTCGCCCGTCATCATCAAATGGGTGTGGTACAGTATGTGAATGAAGGTTTTTAAGTTGATTCTTTAACTATGACTTTGAGAGACATTTGATTCCATTTCGACGAATATAATTGCATGCATGATTCCTGCAAATGAATCATGCAAGGTTTCGATTCCGGCATTTCAAGCAACAAAATGTTATTATTTCGTTGTCACATTTGTTGAGAGAAACAGTCAATTGGAAACATAGCTAAATTTTGTCCAAATCAGCAATGAAACTGCAGATAGCTTTCTTGTTGGGTTAGAATAGTTCCAAACATGTATTCCTGGGTCTTCTGTAGTTGAGACAATGGTTTTCCATCAGATGTGAATGAAGCAAAGGTTGAGCTAAGTATTGTCCTAAGACTAAGCTGCACAATATCCCACCCAGTAAATAACAAAACCCTGTGAGAACGTACTCTGTAAACTGGTTCAGTGAGAGAAGTAGATAAAAACTCTTATCGCCTTCTATTCTGGTACGTCACAAAAAGTAAAGAATAAAACAGAAACTACAATGACAAATTGGAAAATAACGCAGAGTAAAAGAATGGCACATCTCTTAGCCAAAAATCATATACAACATATCAAAGTTCTTCACATGCTCTCTCTCTCTTTTTTTCTTTTTTTAATCATATCAAAGCTTTTCAAATCACCGTCATCACGTCTCTTAAAATCAATTTGGTATTTGCTTCTGCTTGCTCTTCTTCCCCCTTCAGCATTTCTCCTGCAATGCCTTCGGGTTTATTGACCCAAAAATATGAGATGTTGCACTCTAAAATCTTTTCTTTGCGTGTGACCTTGCTTCTAAAGCATTGGCCGTGTGTAAAACTACTTACTCATCAAGGATTCACGTTACAGTCACTCAAGAACCGATCTTCCCGATTCAGATGCTTTCTCCAATAGTTTTTGTACTTTGGGATTCCAACCTCAAGCCAAGGCTTCATGTTCCCGTTATAGTGCAATACGGCCGCGTTTTTTATCGCTTGGGCATTGACGTAGTGGTCATAACCAAGACCTGATAGAGCCCATTTGTCGTCTAGAGCATAAACTTGGTCTTGAAATGTAAGCAAGCTTGCTTGCAATGCAATTGCTTCACTCGACTCATCTCCACCACTCATCTGCTGCAAATGAAAAAAGTAAGTCATCGCACAGAATCACTCAATTTTCTCTTAAAAAGGTTTTTTTTTTTTTTTTTTTTCTCTCCAGAAAACTGACCTCTTTGTAAAATTTCTGGTAGGTTTCTGAAACACCCAGTTCCCTCCATCTAGTAAGATCAACAACATTCAAACCAGACATCCAGAGGCAAGCATTGGTATCAAAAATTCCTCTCTTGAGACTCTTTAGCTGACCTAATCTCACAGTGCACGACTTCACAGCGCCATTCACTTTCCCTTCCATATCAAGGTCCCAAAGGGGAGACAAATCTCGCTGGACTACAACGTCATCATCCAGAATCACAACCTTCTCCAATTTGTCAAATAATTTGGGAAGCAGATAGTGAGATTGAGAGAAAAGGGATAAGTAGTGCGTTCGATTCTGTTGGGAAACACGGAACTCCGCAGGCAAAGACAATTTCATATCAGAATCATCCAGCTCGAGTTTTTCAATGTTCAATACTTGAATAGTTGATTGTTTGCAGGGATTCCTAACAAACCATTGTGTCATTGCAAAGTAATTTTGCTCGTCTGTCAGTACATGGAAAACAAAGTTTTTACTGTCCTGAAACATCAATAACCAACCAAGAATTAGAATTCAGAGATTTATGACTGCAAGAAAATACAATTACTAAGTAACGAAAACTGATTTAGTACATACCCTTGCGTATAAAACCGTTGAGTTGATCACAACAGACGACGCAAGTATATTATCGGAGATGATAACAAAGTGAAGCAATGAGGGATCTGAAAACTTCTCACTAATTGGATCCTCAAGCGAAGCTGACTTGAAATGTTCCACAGTTAGTCTCATTGACAAGCAATGAAGACTCTTAGGCATTGTATGTACTGCAAGCTGGTAGAGGAACACGCTCTGTTTCATGTGGAAACTAGTTTCATCCTCTGTCAAATCAAGGATCTGTCTCAATTTCTTGTCAACATTGTTACAGTCGACTGGAAATGACTTTGCCTTTGCAATTACAGCTTCCATCTTCTGCACCTTTTTCTCAACCCTGCACAACGGCGGAAAGAAATACCCAATAAGAACAGTCAAAGGAAAATAGCAGAGGATTCTACACATAAATGCTTCTCCTGATAGAGAACAAACAACATACATATGGCATCCGTCCTATCATCTAGTACATTAGTTCATTGAACTTTATGTTGGTTTAAGATACTGGGACAGATAATGCTTCAAAATAGAAGTATTTCTGGGTGTGAATGATAAATATTTTCTGTAACAAACAAACCATCTGAAAGACTGAAAGCAAGTAAATATAGAAAACAGGATGTCTAGACAAGCTAACGGAAAACTAGAAGAAATTCAAGTTACCAGACTCCAACCAAAATCTTTTCCAGTAAGGAACTAACTTTCAGTACAAACATGATTAAGCACAAAATGGTAGAGAACTTACTGTGGTGGAAGGTCAGCATCTTGTGAACTTACAATAAGAATACGCTCAAACTCTTGAATATTCTGTTTCATATCCCGGGTCAACTTGTCTTGAGAAGGCATTTTAGCAATACTTGGATAGTATGCCCTAGCAACAAATAGCTGGTCCTTCATTTGCTTCACCTTAGCATCTTTCATTGGTTCCTTATTTTCCTCCCTCCAGAGGCAGTAGCTCCCATATTTCATTTCACAAGTTCTCCAACTTTCATCAGCACTCGCTATTGTCCTCTGAACACCTTTATATGTGGCTTCAGTTTTTGTTTTCTGTTCACAGAATAAAGCAGAATAAGGTTAGCTTCAGACGATTCGTGAGAGATATACTACTACAGAAACCACTTAATCCATTTGTACATTTGCAGGGCTTGGGTTGGCAACAACAGTTGGGGACACTGGTAATCCTGCATATTTATCGAGGAACCAGACGTAAAATTGCAGATCACAATCAAAATAAAATAATAAGAGAGGACTTTCAAGGAAGTGACACTTGTAAAACAAACCTCTTTTTTCAGATAGACTGCCGCTTGTCCCATTCATATCCCTGGAACCCACGTTTATGTCGCTTTTCTAACATGTGAAACAAGTAAACACTGTTACAAGCAGTTTAACCATTCAAAAACAAGGAACCGATTCTTCACCTCGCCCAAGACTAGTTGAGATACTTGACAATATTTCATGAAAGCATTTCAACTTTCTAAAGCTCAAGACATAGTCAAATAAAAATACATCATTCTTCCATCTAAATTTTCTACCCCTTAAGCAACATGACACAAAAAAAAACAACTGAGTAACTACAACCTCTTGACCTCTAGTTTGTTTGTTGGGCGCCAAAAAAGTTGGTTAATTATGAGGCATCTTGCATAGCTATCCGTAAAACAAACAGGCATCTAAGTTTTTTCTTCTTCTATTTGTTAGCATTGACATCTAGCAGTAGTACTGTGAAAAACCTGATACACATATATTTTTTTGCTAAATCAGGTTGATCAGATAGCTCTATTATCTGCAAAGCCTATACATTTTTAACATCAGTGGAAAGAGAAGATGAGAAACACTAACTTATGCCACATATTTAAGACAGAAACATCCTTCAATAGTTGGAAAATTAAATACAAATAGACCAGATCTGAAATGTCTGTGTCAATTTGAGAGCAGTGTGTTTAAGATAATGAATGGCTTCCAACCATCATAAAGGCTTATTAAATCTAACGGGTGCAGGAAAAGATCTAAACTTTGGTGTCAAAAAACAACTAATCTACATCCATCACTGAAAACAAGTGTGAGAAAAACTCAAATAGGAGGACCAACCTTGGGAAGCACTGGATTGATTTTTTGAAGAACCTCATCGACCCGTTCGGATACATCTCTCTGCAAAAGCAAGTTAGAAAAATGTGAGAAGCAGCAAAAAAAAAAGAGAAGATTTGGTATAACAAATGGGAATCGAATCAATCAATCAAAGTAGAATACCTGAGTATGTTTGGTAGCATTGATTCTGGTAAAGCTCTCAAACTGATACCAAAAGAAAGGGAAGTATCAGAACAATAAAAATCAAATACACTCACACACACGAATAAAAGAAACGGGAAAATAATGCTTACAGAAGAAGCTGGTTGAACAGTGACAAATCCTGAAAAAAATAAAGTGAAAGAGATTAGATCTGGAAACAGAGATCGGGCAAAATAAAAAACAAGCAAGGAAGCAAAGCGAGTTGTGAGAGAGAGAGAGAAGGATACACATACCAGGAGAGTGAAAGCCATTGTGAAGACCGAGCAAGAAAGCAAGAGGAACAAGCATAGAGAGAATAACAAGTACCAAAACTCCAATAACCAGAACTTTCCACCGGCGTTTTCCTCCACCAACACCTCCTCCTCCACCGCCTCCGCCTTTCATATCCCCGAGATTTAGAATTCAATGAAATTACGAACGCATTGGATCCCCAAAAAAAACGTTGGGTAAAAAAAGATCTCTCTGTATCTATGTCTCTCTGTTATCGATACACTCAAAATCACACTCACGACGAGTAATAAATTCCTCTCTCTTTTGTGTGTTTTGCAGAATGCAGAAGAACTATAATAAGTGTTTCTGCACTTTGCCCGATCGCATCGTCTCTCTCTTTTTCCCCTCTGCCTTTTTTTTTTTTTTTTTTTTTTTGCTACTTGGAGGAGCAATAGAGAGAGAGAGAGACACACACACACACACCTACACACACAAAACTCTTTTTCACACGTGTGACATTGTCTCTGCCGTTTGATTATTTAACCCACTTGCAAGATCTAATCTCCAGATCATAACACGTGTCTTTCTCACACGGTGGTTAATTTTTTAATTTTAATCATCGTTTTTATATTGATCATCACTCTCGTTGAATCCTAAACTCCGGAATGCCTAGCGATACTTTTCAACGCCATTGACGACGCTTATTTTACACTGGTGAATCTCTCCTCCGCCGTAATTTCCTGTTTTCCGATTTCGTTTTTGTTAGTGAAGAAGATGAATTTAGCTTTTAAGTGAATAAGATGATTGTGGTAAAGCTCTTTTTGATTAGTCTCGTGAAATCTTTAATCTGTGCAAGTTTGTTAAATGTGAATGTATAATGAAGAGAATTAGCTTAAAAGGATCAAATCGTGGTTTTTTATATCTTAGCTTAGGCTGATCTGTTTAAGGTTCTCTTGACGGAGTTTGGAATCTTTCAATGATTTTTTTTTTTTTTTTTTTTTTTTTTTTTTTTTTTTTAGGTGAATCAGTAGTGACTGTGTTCTTTTAGTTTCGAGCATGTTATTGGTCGCGAGGAAAGCTTTGGCCGCGGTGCATAGTAAGGCAATTCGTTTGACAACAAGGGAAGTTCATTACCTAAGCTCCATCTTAGTGTCTCCTCCACTTGTCTCCCTTGATTTGCCTGAAAATTGGATTCCTTACTCTGATCCTCCACCTCTTGCTGCTTTTGGTAAGATTGCTCGTTCCATTTTCATGGTTTTATTTATATTACAAGAAAGTTATCTAATTTGTCTGAGTTGACTTCTGAAGTTGTGTGTGTGTTTTTTGTTTCTTTTGTGTATACAGAGACTGAACAGAAGACTGTGGTAATAGATGGTAAAGTTATAGCCGAGGAAATCAGAACAAAGATTATAAGTGAAGTGGGGAAGATGAAAAAGGCTGTTGGAAAAGTCCCTGGTCTTGCTGTTGTTTTGGTTGGCCAACAAAGAGACTCACAAACTTATGTTCGCAACAAAATTAAAGCTTGTGAAGAAGCTGGTATTAAATCTGTTCTGGCTGAATTGCCTGAGGATTGTAGTGAAGGACATATTATTAGTGTCTTGAAAGAATTTAATGAAGACACGTCTATTCATGGTGTTCTTGTGCAGCTTCCTTTGCCCCAAGTATGTTTCTCATTTCTTTCTTTTTTTTTTTTTTGTGTGTGTAATATGAATCATGACATAGTGATGGGGATGTTAAGTGTTGTTGATGTCAAAGGTTAGTTCTATGTTAGGAGGTCAAGTAGTTATGTGTACTTTGTCTTCATATTCTTTTCTGTAGACTTTCTCAATTTATATACTATTCATCAAATCCATTAATTGTGTGCACGCTCGCTTGTTATAACCTGTCTCATAGATCATGGACTCGCTGCATAACATTTTTCCCTTTACGGTTTCCTTTATTATTGGTAGGTAAAGCATCTAATTAGATAATGCGACAGAGCATGTGCATCATCTTACTTGTATAGATCTTTTTCAGGAGAGTGTTCTTGCATTTTGGTGTTTTTCTTTCTTTTTTATTCTTTCTCGTGAGTACCATCAAGTAATGGAAGATATCTTGTACAGCACCTTGATGAATCAAAAATCTTGAATATGGTGAGATTGGAGAAAGATGTTGATGGGTTTCATCCATTAAACATGGGGAATCTTGCAATGAGAGGGAGGGAACCGCTGTTTGTATCTTGCACTCCTAAAGGCTGTGTGGAGTTGTTGATAAGAGCAGGCGTTGAAATAGCAGGCAAAAATGCTGTTGTGATTGGAAGAAGCAACATCGTTGGACTACCAATGTCTTTACTATTGCAGGTATTATTAGTTTTTCATTACAGTGCAAGTGGGTTCTTATGTTTTAGCATTTTGGGTTTTTGGTTAACTATGCATTTGATGTCTTTCCTGAAATTCTTGAGTAGAGGCATGACGCAACAGTAAGCACGGTGCATGCGTTTACAAAGGATCCAGAGCACATTACTAGGAAGGCGGATATTGTGATAGCAGCTGCAGGTATACCTAATTTAGTTCGTGGAAGTTGGCTTAAACCTGGAGCAGTTGTCATTGATGTTGGAACATGTCCGGTTGAGGTATATATAATTTTCTTTAAAGTATTCCTAAATTGATCAAAAGTCTTATATTAGCATGAATCCATTCTGGTAGAGAAAACATGAAACTGAATGATTTTAGAGCTTAAAATGAAGAGATAAAATGTTTTGCCTTTGGATTCTGATATTGTTGCTGGTTAGACATTGGAGCATGATGTGTTATAATATTGCAGGATAGTAGCTGTGAGTTTGGTTACCGTCTTGTTGGGGATGTATGTTACGAGGAAGCGTTAGGTGTAGCCTCGGCTATCACTCCCGTACCTGGAGGAGTCGGACCCATGACGATCGCCATGCTACTATGCAATACTTTGGATGCTGCTAAGCGGATATTCCTCTGATTATGGTATCTCCTGTCTATTACTAAATTTATTTTTTTGAGAATATTAGATAAGAAGATTCCATGTTTGTTGGAGTTGATCACAATCTCTTTTAATTTGAACTATGATGTTTCTTTCTTATATAGACCGCGGTTGATCCTAACTTATCAACGTCTTTAGCATCAAGTTCAACACAACAACAGTTCATGTGTTTTTGTTGATGCTTGTTATTGTTTTCACTGGCTTTTTACAAGATAAGGAAACCAATTTAGTTATGAATGTTAATGGTAGTTGAATCATTGGAATAATGTTGGTCCTACTAAAAGCAGCTGTGGTAGGAGAGAAAAGTTGCGTATGAAGGAGATGAGATGACTCAAGCAAGAGGTGTCACATGAAGGATCACGAAAGATGTGCTTCCTTCAATATCTATCTACACGTCTTTCACCTTCACATCACATTGTTTGCTTTATTAGTTCGGTTAAGATTCTGTTTTTCCGGTTTTATCAGTTTTTTTTTTTTTTTTTTGTAAAACTTGAAAACCATAATCAAAATTATTTGTAATTCACTTTAGTTAAGTTCGGTTTCTGATTCCTTTTGTGATGAATTACATCAAAACTAAACCAAAACCAAAGCCAAAACATAATGTATGTATAGTTTCTATGAAACTAAATTATCTAAACCAAAACAAACCGAACGCAATCACGCAATTTCGATTCGGTTTAAGATGTTTTTGGAAAATAGTGAAAAAAAAAAAAGGGGAAAAATAGGATGCTGATTCCGAGTCTCTAGTTCTAAAGAGGAGAGAACGTCTGAGAGAGAGAGAGATCTGAGACGTCTGGGAAATGTGAAGGAAACAAAAAAAAAAAAAAAAAAAAGATCTGAGAGAGAGAGAGAGAGAGTTTGAAAAATTCTCTGTTTGTAAGCAAAAAATGGTTTGGGAGAAAGAGAAGATCGTCGGAAGTTGTATAGTCGGAGGAGCTGCGTTCGCCGTCGGAGCTTCTTTCCTCCATCTTTTCCTTAAAGGCGAGCTTCCGTTAGGATTAGGTTTAGGTTTGTCTTCTCCATGGCGCATTTTGAGAAAACGAAAGCCTGTTCGCGTCTACATGGACGGTTGCTTCGACATGATGCACTACGGCCACTGCAACGCGCTTCGACAAGCTCGTGCTCTCGGTGACCAATTGGTCGTCGGAGTTGTTTCCGACGAAGAAATCATTGCTAACAAAGGACCTCCTGTCACGCCTCTTCACGAGAGGTCTCGAGTGAATCACAAATTGTTTCTTGTAATTCGGATTTGCGTTTTTTTTTTTTTGTTTAATTTTGATTTCGCGTATGTGTTTTAGAATGACGATGGTGAAGGCTGTGAAGTGGGTGGATGAAGTCATATCTGATGCTCCTTACGCTATTACGGAAGAATTTATGAAGAAATTGTTCGATGAGTATCAGATCGATTACATCATCCATGGTGATGATCCTTGTGTTCTTCCTGATGGATCTGATGCTTATGCACTTGCTAAGAAGGCTGGTCGTTACAAGCAGATTAAGCGTACTGAAGGAGTTTCTAGCACTGATATCGTTGGTAATCTCTTACTTCATCATCCCTTCCGATGTCAATTTTAGCTCATCCTTGAAATCACATCATGTTTGTTTCTAACATTTTAGATTTTGCAATCCGTGTGTGCAGGTCGTATGCTTCTCTGTGTAAGAGAAAGAACCGTTAGTGACACTCATAGTCGTTCTTCTCTGCAAAGGCAATTTAGTCATGGCCATAATAGCCCCAAGTTTGAGGATGGAGGTTCTTCTGGTACTCGTGTCTCACACTTTCTTCCTACTTCCCGAAGAATTGTTCAGTTCTCCAATGGCAAGGTATGCAAGTTTTAAGAGTGTCCTGTCCTCAAGCTTTATGTATTGAGTACTTGTGTTTCTACCAGTTATCTTACTCAGGCAAATAACGTTGACCTTTGAAGGTTTGTATACATAACGCTGTAGCGTCTGTTTGGTGTATGATCTAGTAGGTTGAACAAGTACGTGACCCTTGGTTTTTAATAGCTATGCAAGTGGCTCAGAGCTTACTGTTATTTTAGGTGTTTTGACTATCAAAGAGAACGGGCTCTAACAGCTGCTTTAGTAGTTTTCCTCATCATCATGAGAACACTGTCTAGTTCACTTTTGGTTCTTACCTCCAGGAACTAATTATCAAGTTAACTGGTTCACACTTTCTATGAGTATTTACCCAATCATTGGATACTTTTATGTGCTTATCTATATTTTTCTTGCTAAGTGACAACAGAGATTGCTTTACATCTCGTTTTATGGCCTGTTTCAAGTCATACCCGCTATATGTATCTTAAGCTTGTTTTCCTTGATAGATTCACCCTTCCCTTAGTTCTGTCATTTAGTTCTTTTTCCATTTTCCTTCTCATATTGTATCTCAAATATTCGTGCTTATGATGACAGGGGCCAGGACCTGATGCACGCATAATTTACATAGATGGTGCTTTTGATCTATTCCATGCTGGCCATGTTGAGGTATATTAAGTTAATTTGGTGCATACAACATCCTGTTAAGCTTATATATGAGGATTGGAAGTTTTATTTCTGGTTATGAACTATAAGCTTTGATCACGGACAGCCATTTTCACAATAGTCGTCACAGCTCCAAATCTTCTTCATGAAGAAACAATGCACTAGCCTAAGTTAGATTATAGTTTTAATACGTCCAATTGTATTCTGCCAATATTAATTTCCTGTTCTTAATTTACTCTATTTGTTCAGATTCTCAGGCGTGCTCGAGAGCTTGGAGACTTCCTTCTTGTTGGAATACATAATGACCAGACTGTCAGGTTTATAAGCTCAATTTTGGCAGTCTGCTTAATTGATTGTCTCAGTTGTTATTAAGTTATCTTGTTCTGTTTTCATGTCCTGGCAAGTGTTATGGGGATTGATCAATTTAATTGACGATGTTAGTTTTAGGGAAAAAGAATAGTTCTTGCCCTCCTTCTGGTATCTACCTTAATACTTGAGAAGTTTTGATATGCATAATTGCTTCTCTGCTTAACATCGTCTGACCAAATTGTGCTTGGTATACGTTGCTGTGCAGTGCTAAAAGAGGAACGCACCGCCCAATCATGAATCTCCATGAAAGGAGCTTAAGTGTTCTGGCATGTCGCTATGTAGATGAGGTGATCATTGGTGCTCCATGGGAAGTGTCTAGAGATACGGTAAGCTGTCTATGCACTTTTCCAAATAATACCCAAATGGCTTTCAAGAAACGCTGTTGTTGACAATGATTTGGATATTGCAGATAACGACATTTGACATTTCGTTGGTTGTTCATGGGACAGTAGCCGAGAGCGATGATTTTCAAAAGGTAAAAACAAGATGTGGATGCGAGTTAATGTATATACAATAGGTTAAATACAAAGACGTTTGTTTTCTGAGAATGTGGTTGATGATTTTGACAGGAGGAAGATAATCCGTATGCTGTACCAATAAGCATGGGCATATTCGAAATTCTAGAAAGCCCTCTTGATATCACAACTTCCACTATAATCAGGAGGATTGTAGCAAACCATGAAGCATATCAGGCAAGTTTCTTTTCTTTGCTTACTCTTCTTGTTCTTATAGTAATTGATTCACTTGAACAATGTCTCACTCAAATTCGTTTTGTATTTCTATAGAAACGTAACGCGAAGAAGGAAGCTAGTGAGAAAAAGTACTACGAGCAGAAGTCATTTGTGGTCGGGGACTGATAGAATGAAAAAGCTATATGTTTGGCTTTTCAAGTCCATGTTCGGTTTCTTGCACATCTTATATCTGTGTAATGACTACATAGTAGGATGTTTTTTTTGGATGAGACTCCAACGCTACATATTACGTTTTGTTCTCTAGTTTACACTTTACATAAAGAAGGCACTGATGGTTTTAGTACCAATTGCTTCTTTTATTCTCTTCACTCTTTTGATCTTTCATTTTATCTTTATTCTTTGTTTCGCTTGTTGCAGCAAATAATTTTAGATTGTATATGTTTACATACATTATGCATATATTTTAATCATTAGATTAACTCTCTCTCAATACTGGTCACTCAATATAATCTTAAAGCCAGACACATGAATTTAACCTTCAATAATGTTTTCATCAACAGAAAGAAAGAATCTTGCACTTAAACTAACTCCTCAAAGGTACACTGTAGCTAACTCGCTTCTGTTGAGAATAACTGAGAAACAAGCTCCAGAACTCCCCACATAGGTGCATCATTCTTTATTAGACCCCACAGGACATAAAACATTGATTAGCGAATTTTCAGATGATTAAGATAATCTATAAAACTTGCTTATGTGTTTACTTACAAGATAAACAAGATCAAAGGCCTCACGGTAGCTCTCAAGACTCTTCTCAATGTTATCGTTCCTGGAGAGATAAGCAATAGTTAGAGAAGACCAAAACAGAGAAGAAGCAAAACAGAAGAAAACAAAAAAAAGCTCACAGAAATCCAATAGATATTCGAGTCTCATAATTCAATCCATCAGACATCCTCAAATCCCCCAAATGATCTCCCATAAGCAAAACATTGGTTCGTTTTTTCATGTTTGCATTTTCTTCATCTTCCTCGGCAGTGTCAACACCAAGTCGATCATGAAGTGGAGCAGCCATGTCTAAAGCGTGTTCGTTTTTGTTTAGCACGTGAATTAGCTTTCCTGTATTTGTAAGAGGTGAAGAGACTAGTTTATAAAAGCAAGATATAAAATCAACTGCTTAGTACTAACTAATTTCCCAGAGAGATTTCAGCTTTCCAGAAGGAATACCACAAATATGAGTTGATGAATGCGCTTAAATGAATGACAAAACACCAACCAAATATACCTTTGAAGGAAACTAGCTGTCCATCATCATTGAACACCATCCTGTTCGATACAATCTTCACATTCTTGAAAGTTCTATGAAGGTTCTGCCTCAAAACCTGGTAAGAAAGTGAGAATGTAACAAAACCACATTCATTATAGAGGCACCCAGAAGTGACAGAATAATACTCCTTTAGTGTCACCTCTTCAATGACATCAGCAAGTCCAGCTGAAAAAATCAGAACTGGGATCTCCTTTTTCTGAATCAGATTGCAAATAAGGTCGACTTAGACAATGATACTTGTTTCTTTCAGTATTGAAGTATACTTGCAAACATGAATTCATCCTTGTTACCTCCAAAAATTCAAAAAGCTCAGTCACACCTTGTCTAAAAGCTATGGAGGAATCCGCAACAGATTTCTTGATTGCCTCATATGTTAAACCTCCCTCAATGAGAAGCTCATGAGTTTTACTCCACCTCATCACAAACAACAACAAGTTTCTCAGTTTTTTCCCCCACCAACAAGAGTATCAAACGCAATTGTGATTGATAAGAAGAAGAGTATACATACCATTCTTCCATGAGTTTGGTTTTCTCATCAACAGGAATCAGAGGAGAAATCTCTAGAGGATGATAGTGATCATATAATGCTTGCCTCTTAGCATCGTAATACGCGTTTCCTTGCTGCAAGAGGCCATGACTGGCTATGTATATATAAAGGTTTCAGCTTTACTTGGAATTTACTTAGTGAGAAGAGAGAAGATTACAATTGATCAAAGTGTGTATGATGAACATACTCTGGCCTCGAAGTCCATTGACTCGGTATCTCGTTAATGTCGCATCGAAGTCTGCAATGACCTTACAAAATTGGCAGAGACCAAACGACACAAAGTTATAATCTTTTGAGAGCAAAAAAAAACTTGGACATAGATTCCGAGATACAGTGGGAATTGGGAAAGACCTGAAATTTGGAAGGACCGGCGTCACGAATCAGGTTGATTTTATCGGTGAGGGCTCGAGGATGATCCATCACAGTGTTGGCAGATAGATTAGACTGCTCCATTGGACTCTTGGCCAAAGAGTTATTCTGAGAAGAGAGAAAAGGAGAAAACTTTATACGGACAACGTCTCAAATTTTAGAGTGAAAGAGAGAGAGAGAGAGAGAGAGAGAGAGAGAGAGAGAGAGAGAGAGAGAGACTCACCTCGTGGCCGAAGCAACAAAATGAATGTGTTTGCGAGTGAGTACGGCGACGGACGACAGAGATACGAATTGACGACGGCGCGTGAAAGCGCGTGCAGCAGTTGATAATGAGCATCAAGCAATAGTGTCAGTGAGCACTTTTATAAAATGCATTTACACTTTTATCCCATTCTTTAATTCTTAAGCTTATACAAACTACAAAGTACCGAGCACCATTTTTTTGCTTGGTAAGAGAGATTTAAATCAAATCAAATCAAATATTAAAAAGGGTTATCAAAATTCTCTTGCCAAAAGCTTTTAGGGTCTGTTACTTGAGTTTGTTTGCAAGTGATGAGATAGTGTTGATGATGTCAAAGCTCCCACCTTTGTTTGAAATAGAGAGTTCTCTCCATGTATGAATGATATTGAAAGGTCAATGTTTTCGTTGACTTTCACTTCATTTTTAGATGAGTTCTCTGTTCTGTTGTTAAATGGTAAAAGGCAATTTATGACAAACAAAATTAGCTCTATATCTATAATAAGCAAGTTGGAAAGTTTCGGTTTTTGACTCTAAAAGATTTGTGACCATTTAGAATAACTTTTATACAACAAAAAACGAGTTTATTGCTCTTCTTACTTAAAAGCATTACATTGAACATTTCACTGCACATATTGTAAATCTCACTATTGACAAAAGTCTCCAACCAAAAAAAAAAAGAAAAGAAGTAAAAACTATGCAGCAAATGAGAAGAAGCCGATACTAAATCATCAATCACACCACACAAAAAGTGCATGTGAAGAAGCTTAGAGAGGCTTGAAGTAGAGGTGATGATCTGAGAAGAGAACCCTAAAAGCTTGTCTGCATCTACACTTCAATCTAATTACAAAACCATCTCCTGATCTCTCTATCCTCATCCCTCCTCCACAATCTTCTTCTTCTTCTTCTTCTTCCACTTCTTCTTGTTCCTTATGAATGATATTTCACAGTAAACTTATCAAAAACAGTAATTGTGTAATCTTAAAGACTAAAAAGCAGAATTATTAAAGAATAAACATCAAACCTCATAAGCATAGTTAGTCTCTCCACGATTCATCTCCTCTACGCAATGGTTAACCTTGTTCATCGTCTGTTTATAACCAAACCCGATTCAAGATTCTTGATTAGCATTAGTTAAAACCAGAGAGAGAATAACTATATAACAAACCTCTGTATCAGAAGCAGACGGCGTCGTATCTTGCTTCTCCGAAACAGGGCTTGTGAGATTCGGGTCATGAACAGAGGAAGAAGATTGGTTGTTCTCCGGGGAAGTGAATAGAAGAGGAGAGGTTAAAAAGATTGGTTCTTCTTGAGTGGAGAGTTTTCTTCGTTTGGACTGATCTGAATCGTCGGAAACAGGGGAGGCGCGTTTCAACGGACGTGTGATTTCATCGGCGGGTAACAAGGATGGGGAAGGAGAGTAGTCGTAGTAAGGTGGAGAAGTGATACGGAGGAGAGAGAGATCAATGTCGTTGACGCTCAGATTATGGTTACGGTCTATAACTTTGTTTTCCCTCATCATCATCATCATCATCTTCTTCTTCTTCTTCGTTACTCTTCTTTTGCTCTGCTTCCTTCACGAAAAATAAGTTTTGAGAATGAAGATTATTAATCACGTAATCCTTTTGCCTTTGGAATCTTGAAGTTGCGTAGGCTTTTATAGACTCGGTTTAAAGATTCCGGTTCAATTTCGGTTCAAATTAACGGTTTACGTAAATTACAATTTATTATTATTATTTTTTAGTAAAATTCATATAATCCACACGCGACGTCTTATTATTACATTAAATTAAAATCTACGCCGCCGTGATGAGTGTCGCCGGCGTCTACCGTTTGACTCTTTCTCTCCCGCCGGTACTCGTTTTTTGTCTCTCGCTCACACGAAACCATGATTTTTTTAGATAAATTAGTAATCTTGCTGCTCTGTTTCCAGATATGTTATCTCCATACCTTCAGCATTCCCGTTAATGGGAATCACACTCCATCTCTGCTACCACACCGCTACTCTGTATTCCACCATAGTCGCCGATTGGTTACCTCTTTTTGTCACAAAGTTTGTATTTTTATTATTATTTGAGAATACTTTGGTTCGAATTCGAGCTGTGTCTTACCTCTCTCTCTCTTTGTTTGTACTTTCTTTTAGGCTTCGAATAAATCTGATGCTGAGGCTGAGCCTTCATATGGTGAAGGTATTCATAGTATTGAGAGTTTACATCAACGATTCAGTTTATGTATCTTCTATACTCTCTGGTTGATACACTCCTTTTTGTGTTTCTTCCCATGTTTGTTTGTTATTGAATTGAGTTTTGACGCTGTCTTCACTTACCTTTTCTAGGTGAAATGTTGGATAAGAATGGGACAAGCAGGAGCAACCCGTTCGTTTCAGAAGAGTATGTGATATACTACTAAATCCTTGCTTTGGTATATACTTTTCTAATGCCTCTGTAATGGCGCTTATGAGTTAGAAAGTATGACTGTGGCTGGCTACCATGTTAAAACTACTTCATTCTTTTCATGTTTTGTTCAAGACTCCCACAGAGAACTGAGTATTGCGGTTTAATGTTTATTTTATGCTTTTCATAATGATTTGCCTGAGTTACTTTGGTTTCCCACTTCTGTGGTGATCATGAAAAATGTCAGTTGTGTTTCTGATATGGTCTATCCAAGTATTAGATAAGATAGGTCCGGTTCTGTTCAATGTGATTGAGATATGCATTGCAATGGAAAGATTTGGGGAATTAATATAATCTTTAAGATTAGAAATATCTCTTCCTTTTTCCTTTTGATGATTTTGCCAGCGTGGATGTGCTGCAAAAAATTGCAGGCTTCTCAAGAAGTTGAAGAGATATGGACTCTCTGGAATATTATCCTATGGGTTACTTAATACGGTATATTACTCCACAGCTTTCCTCTTGGTGTGGTGAGTAGAATAGAATTCTGACAGTAAAGCTACATGAACATTGTTCTCCATCATAACATACATGAGCCAGAAACAGTGACGATTATCTATATGTATATAGGTTTTATGTGGCCCCAGCACCGGGAAAAATGGGTTATCTTGCTGCGGCTGAGAGGTATGGAATATTTTCAGCATTTTCCTAGTGTTAAAAGGACGTGAGAGATTCGTGTTGCATGCAGATTTCTTAAAGTGATGGCCATGGTCTGGGCTGGAAGCCAAGTTACTAAACTCATCAGAATAGGAGGGTAAGTAGCTAATATAAGCTTCTTACTCAGTTAGTTCTTTATAGCTTAAGAACATCATTCTGCTCTCATTCTAGTTTCATGGGTCTGAGATGCCTTTGAGTGAGCTGTTTAACTGCATCCTGCCAGATCATGATGATGCAGTTGTAATTAAAACCTTTCGTATTGTCTCGCCATGATAGATTTGCAGACTATGGCATTCTTGTTTTAGCATCAACAATCAAAAAATCATTTGATTTGCAAAGTTCATAATAAGTGTGTATTAGTAGGTCCTGAAAAAGTGCCAAGTACTTCAACCTTTTCATGTGTAGGTTTTAGTAGAGATAAGTTTGTTGTTTATAGATATTGGTATATCGCTTTAAGATGCATGTGGTGATGAAAAATGTACCTTCATTTTGATCCTTTGGCGCAAATCTACCTATATTCTTTTCAAATAACAACAACTTTATTCTCGTTTTAAGTGTGGAGAAACATGTCTAAGTCTTAGGTGACAAGGTAATGCTAGGGAAAAGTGGTCATATTATTAGTAGATAATCTGTTATGTAAGTGAAAGTGGTTCAAAACCAGTTATAAACATAGTAGATGGATACAGGACAGTTGCACTTGCACTTTCATTTCCAGTTTTGATTATTGTCGATCTTATCTTGTTGTTATGTTGTTACCCATGAAGAATGTTGATGTATGCAGGGCAGTTGCACTTGCACCTATTGTTGATAGAGGATTGTCGTGGTTTACAGTAAAATGCAAGTTTGAAAGTCAGGGAAAAGTGAGTGCACCAGTATTTCTCTGAGTAATACATATGTAGATAATGATGTTAAAAAATTGATTAACTAGTAGATAATGATGGTAAAAAATTGATAACCAAACCAGTGGATGCATTGCTCTTTTGACAGGCTTTTGGCGCATTGGTTGGGATATGTCTTGGTCTGGCTTTGATGCTATTTGTCGTTGTGACACTGCTTTGGGCATAGCACAGTACATTAAGTACGGGTTTTGGCTTTTCTTGTTTAAAAGAGATAATATGTGTAAGAGATAATTTCAAAAACATGGGAGCAAGCAATGTTTCCAGAGAATTTCAGTCTCGCCACGGAGGCCCACCAATTTTTGTTTGTTATTTTTTCTTAAAAAAAAGGAAAAAAAAACTGGGTTGCGAAGAAGGCCCAATTGGAGCCCAAAATGGAGTCAGCCAGCCGGATGGATCAGGAGGGCAGGGGAGCTATAAATATAAAACAACCGCGTGGAAGAAACCTAAGTACAAAAATCGACGGACCAAAAGCATCAGAAGCCGAATTATCCACAAACCTTAAAGAGGACCAAGGAGACGATCATGCTGTTGCACTATACCCGTCGCAGTAGGGCTAAGATTCTAGAGCAGATGAGCAAACCTATGCCTACTATCAGTGTAATCTTATTTTATTTTTGTTGATGGGAACTTATGATGGACTAATAATTATTTGATTTTATCTTCTAACAATATATATATATATATATATAACGATTGATTAGCCGTTCGAGGCCAAGGGTTCGATAACATACGGTTTTTGTAGACTGCGGGAAGTGATCTGTAATGATCAATCTCCTTGTTGTAGCTTAGTCAATCTTTATGCTAAGATGGGACTTCATCGTTACAATTTGTTTCAGGTCTCTTCTTTCTTTCTTTATTATACCCACATGACATGAACATGAACATGATGCTATCTTTATATAATCCTCGCATTACTTACGTTAAATCAATGTCTGTCTTGATGTATTAGGGGACAAACTATCAGTTCATTCTCGTAAAGAAGTACCACTACAGATTGATTATTGCTGCTACCTGTTACTACATAACTTTGGTTGCAATGGATCCATCTACCTCTTTGCTCCACACTTTTCATATTAGAATCGGTGAACGCAAAATTGCCGGATTTGTTTTGTTGTGCAATATTGTTAGAATCCGAGGTAAAAAGAAAACTCTGACTTGTGTTTTGATGTGCAGTATTGTTCATTTGTTGTCTACAAGTCTTCCACTTGCTGATTTAATCTTGTATAGGGGAAACCAATAAGGACGAGATCATTTCATGCGACTGGCCAGGTAGCATGCCTGAGTGGCCGACAGAGGATCCTTTCGACAAGAGAAAGCGATTTTACGTGGTAAGATTATTATTATTCTTAAGACACTCTTTGACTTTTGCTTTGTAGTTATGATATTTTTTTTTTTTGGGCAAATGTAGTTATGATATTTATGTTTTGCTTTTTGTAGTTGAACAAATCAGAGGTCCAAGACAATGACTGGATTCGTCTTTACTTGGAACTTGCAGTCGCCAAATATAGAAGTACCAACATGGATCCTGATCTGTCCGACTTGAAGATTGTGAATGTGGCTATAGATACTAGCCAAGATCTCAGTGAGGGACTCAATGCCAAAAATGCAACTGTCTACATAAGTTACAAGGACTCGTGCGAGGCTCGGGTTGGTAAGGATGTTGATCGCATAGCTGTAGTTAGAAGCACCTTCTGTGAGCGTACAGGACACTTCACTCTCATGGGTAGGCATCAGAGTTCAGAACTTGTACCAAAAAAGGGTGCGGATCAGAGTTCAGAAATGATACCAAAAAAGTGCAAGTATCAGAGTGAGAATGACTCGTGTGAGGCTGGGGTTGGTGAGGATGCTGACTGCATTACAAGGAGATTCAATGAGGTTGGTGAGGATGCTGACCGCATTACAAGTAGCTTCAATGAGCATACGTGACGCCTCAGTCCCATGGGTCAGCAGAATCTGAGTTCAGAAAAAAGTTTGAAGTATCAGCGTGTTATCCGGCGGCGTTTAGGCGTCGTCAAACGGTGGCGGATTTTGAGTCTTAGGTGGCCACAAGGCATACAAAAACCATGGTGTTGGCTTGGCTCATCGTCAGCACAAGACAAGATCCGTTTGAAAATGTATGTAAGATAGTAAACTATTTACGGAGGGCGTTGTGGATATGCTTTTCTTGTTTAACAGCTAAGTGTAAGAGATAGTTAAACATGGGAGCAAGCAATGTTTCCGGAGAATTTCAGTCTCGCCACGGAAGGCGAGCAATCTTCATTATAACCAATTATAAAGAACAATGTCACCAGAGGGTCATACACTCATACTCATCAAATCCATTTATATCTACAATTGCTACACCTACTATACATGCCCTTATAGACGTTTTGTTGTCCTTTATGAGTGTAGCAAATGAAGTGATACATTGGCGTCAGTCCATACTAATGTGATTTTCTATACAAAAATAATATTTAAGAATAAGCTCTGTAATCATGTACCCAAGTAAATGTTAATATGTGTATTTAACTAAATGAAATGTTCATATGTCTATTTCTTATTTAAAGTAATATATATATATATATATATATATATATATATATATATTGTTTTTTTCTTCTAATCAATCCACACATTAAAGTATTAAATACTAAAGTATAATTTACTTTTTACGCAATATAATTGTATTTTTAACTAATATAACCACATATACATTTGCTTATAAGTGTTGTTCATATCATACTTATTAACTAGATAATAGTATAATTTTAATTTAGTTTGAATTTAATTTGTAAAAAAGAGTAGGTTAAACGACATTTTTAACATTCACAGTTAGTATGGTGTTATAGAGTTAATTATACTCCACCACAGCAAGTATGGAGCTCAGCAATTTTTTGTTTTTGTTGTTTAAAATTAGCTTATACATATAAATTAGCTTATATCTTATACAAGACGTGACGGAGTTAATAACAATCTGTTAACAAGATAAAATAAATTTATATATTACTGTAATCGACAGTCAACGTTAAAAGTTCAACTGGTCCAGTTGGCGGAATATCAAACAATAACTGCGCGAGGTTCATGTCTCGAGTAGTATAGCATATTTGTTTCAAGGAGTCGACCTCGTGAACATTTTTGTAAGTTACAAGGACTCGTTCGAGGCTCGGGTTGGTAAGTGGTAACTGGTAAGGATGTTGATCGCATAGCTACAGTTAGAAGAGCCTCTTCTGTGAGCGTACAGGACACTTCACTCTCATGGGTCGGCATCAAAGCTGACCAAAGAGGGTGCGAATCAGAGTGAGGACAACTCGGGTTGAGGCTGGGGTTGGTGAGGATGCTGACCGCGTTAGAAGTAGCTTCAATGCGCACACGAGACGTACACCTTAGTCCCATCCCATGGGTCAGAATCTGAGTTCAGAAAATAAGTGTAAGTACCAGCGTGTTATCTGGCGTTTAGGCGTCCTCAAACGTGGCGGCTTTTGAGTCCTAGGCGGCACAAGACAAGATCCATTTGAAAATGTATATTAGATAATAAACTATTAGTGGTTGCCGACTAAGTTATTTGGTGTGTTAAGTGGATTAGTTTTTGTTTTCAGATATGACATGGTACGTTTTGGTTACAACAGTATGGACTTGAGATGGACCTTTGATGCCCCTTTTTGGGAAAACTGACCTGATGATATTAATAGTGATGGTCAAGTCTGTTCTGTATTTGAATGATACATTCAGATTTAGCAGCAATATCTTATTCGTTTGCAATATTGATTTCTTTTTTTGAATCTACGTATAGCTAGCATTTAGAGATGCACCCGATGAAGAAGAATTTTATGTAAACTCAAATAGTCAGATGAATGCTCTCTTAGGACAAGAGTTGGAGCTGACAAAGCAAAAGAAAAAGCTGTTGCAAATCTCAGAGTTGCAGTAATAACAGGAAATGGTTATTTGGGGAGGCCAGTTTGAGGATGGAGAAGAGCCTGAGTTTGGTCTTGAAGCACCACAGGTCCTCTTCCAGCTTTGCTGCATATAAAATAACTCACTTCACCTTTTTGATCCTGACGTCCAATTTTGTCTTTAATTCCTTGTGGAAGCTCTCCTTCCACGCCTGCCTCTTTTACAATCGATGCATCGCCCAGTACGTAACTATACAAAAGTAGCGAACACCAATTATAATAGTCAGGGATTAAATCAATCAATCAAATCAATTTCACTTCCTATATTACCTCTTCATGTCTGTGTCAGGCTTAGGCGGGAAGCAGTAGAGCAACCCCTGCAGCAATTCAACTGCTACTTTTCTGTTTCGTGCAATTAGGACCGCGTTTGGACCTGCATCAAATGTGTAAGCAATCTGTACAGGAAAATGAGATTACGATTAGTTAGAAACTAGAAACCTCTTTTGAAATTAGATGCTAGCTTTTGAGCAATGGAGTAAGCAAGCATACATACCTCTGGTGTACTGGCAGAACGGTTCCACTTTTCAACTAAGCTTATTATCCTGGCATTATCAGTTAGTGAATTGCAATCAAACCCACGACATTGATAGCTGAAACCAGAAAATGACTGCAAAAGAAACCAAAGAAGAGAAAGAGATACCTGTGGGAGGTGTCATTCATGTAGAATATGGGTGGAGATGTATCCATACAAACAGCATGAAACTGATTACTGTCTGCACACGTCAATTTTGTAAAAGATGTAAAATCTCGATTCTTTATAGCTTCTTCCATTTGCACAATCCGTTCTGGGACAACTTCCTACGGAGAAAAAAATTAAAGTAGAGCATGAAGTTCAGGGAAATATTTTCATTTTTGAAGATAAGCAAGCACAACCAAGCAAAATTTATTTTTAAGTGATACAGACTGTAATCGAAACATTAAGCAAGCACAACCAAAAACCTTTAGCAACCCAGCAAAATTTATTTTAAGTGATACAGACTGTAATCGAAACATGAAAAAGGGAACATACCTTTGCTCTATGCTGTAAGAGCAAACTTGTCTCAACACTCTCGCGCATTCCCGAGGTGCTGCTTCTTTCCTTCTCTCGTGAACTAACCTGCATGTAACACAAGCTAATATGAGTTGAAAAAAGAGTCACAAAAAAAAAAAAAAACAGAATTATCACAGAGTTCAGATTATATTATTCAAACAAAACAGCAGAAATTATCACAGAGTTCGTATAGCTCATCTTCCTTCATATACTTAGACAAGAGAGTGTAACAAAAATTTAACTAGAGAGCCACATAATATAGAAGATGAAGAATAGGTTCGGTATTGAGCATGAATCTAAAAATGCAGTTAGAATAAGTTAAGATCCATACCACAGCAATAATGATAACAAGATCATCCCAATGCTTATCATCTACCAGTTGAACTGCAACACTGTCACTTCCATCTTCTTTGTTTCCCATGTTCCACTTGACAAATCCCCCAAATAAACTACGGCAAGCACTTCCTGAACCTTGCCTACATGGAGAAATGACATTATAACCATATATACTGGTACCACTTAATCTCTAGAGGATCGTCTAACTACACATAATTCAAATTAAAAAGCACATAGCAACATGGAAACTTACAAAATTACACAGTCACTGTGAGAAAAAGGATAATAGTAACTCGTACAATTAACATGGTGATCAGTAAGGGTGAAAATGCGAGTCAGGTAACGTAAGTCATACCTTGCTATAGCAGAAAGTTGACTTGGATCTTCATTTACATTCATCAACTTGGCAAGAGCAAAAACTGTACCCAAAAGCAACTGTTATATACTACTACATTGAGCAGTTTCCAAAAGAAATATCAACTTAGGGAATCTAGAAAATCATTCATCACTGGCGGAAAGAGCCAGGATCAATCTCATTGAAGTTGAGCAATTCTAAGATAAATTATGCAGAAAAAGATAAAGATCTAGAAGCAAGATATGGGACAAAGAGAAGAAAGCCATGTAACTATTTGGTTGTTGCATCAAACTATATTGTGGCTCTCTCCGGTATCATCCAGAGAATCTATGCTAAACAAAATCAACCGGAGGGTGTCTTAAAGTTCATACATTTACATGAATGTAACTGTCTTTTCCTACCATAACACCATGTGAGAGAGAGAGAGAGAGAGAAAGCACAGTACCTAAGCAAGCAAAACCAGCAGCTGAAGAAGCTAAGCCAGCAGCAGTAGGGAAATTGTTATGAGAAGCAATATGAAGATGAAGTTTCTCCCAATCTTTCTTCTCTATCTTGATACCCTTTTCTTTGTCTTCAACATCATCACCACGACTTCTAATTTCCCTCAAGCAATTCTGATACCTACTTCCAGAAAGCGAGATTTCCTATACTAACATGAAACCAAAAAAAACTCTTCTAAAATCATCACAAAGATACACTAGCATGTAATCCCAAGTCTATTTCATACGAATCTCTAAAAGCCAGCTTAAGAGAAGATTTTCAAAGATGACACAGAGCAAAGTACCTTGCCGTTAAGCCACATTCGATCCCGATCAAAGGAGGGACTAACAGCGACGGTAGTGAGAGTACAAAGGTGATCAGGATCAAGCGTGACGCTAATGCTATCGTTAATGGGAAGAATCCGAACCTCATCTCTCTTTCCCCAATACTTAATCACGGCGATATTCGTCGGCGTCTGTGCCGTTACCATCATCACCCATTTCTCCTCCGCCATACGCGCACACCAGCTCAAGTTTTCAGAGATCTGTGTGTGAGAGCTTGCAGAAGAGAGATTCAAATAGAAAGAAAAAAAAAATGAAATGAGAGTGACGGAGAGTTCGAAAGAGAAAGAAGAAGCTCAAATCAGGTGGGAGAGAGAGAGAGAGAGAGAGAGAGAGAGAGAGAGAGAGATGAATCAATAAAATAATAATAATTAATAAATACGCTAAAGGATCTGATTGGTATGATTCGGTTGCGTTTGCGTCCAAAACGCAATCACATGCTTAAAACGATTCGTGTTTTTATTTTATTTTTAAATAGTATTTATTTATGCAAAAATATCAAACTAGGCCCCCATATTATGCAAATTCTTACGGAATACGCTTTGTACTTCTTTATTAAAACAAATATAACCTCCGAATTTGAGTTACACTCACTTTTGGTCTTACTGGAAGACTAATGAAGGTTTTTGGTTCAGGGTCTATTTCGACAAAGTCAACTCAAGTTCAAGTTCATTTTGTTAACTTAATATGATTTTAACATATAATCTAACTAATAAAACTGAATGTTAGAGTCGTATAAGTTGAAGCACATTAGTGAATCTAGGAATAAAGTGAGAGATATCAAAGTGATTTAGTTAATGTTACAATTGTGAAACAGCAAAGTCGAAGTCTCGTTTCTCTTATGGAAGAGCCAGACAGTTTGAAATCACAGATAGAATCACAGGTAGCCAAACATAATCAAATGGCATCCATTTGCAGCGGTTTTGTTTTGTTTGGGTGCAAATCAGGCAAAAGCAGGCGTGTTGGTCCCATTAATACCAGGGCCAACGCTCCTTGTTGCCTTCACATACGAAAGGTATTCGCTGTAATGCATGCTGAATAATGTACTCTGGTAACGCGTTAGATGGATTCGCCTACGCAATGCTTCTGTTATTACACCGTTGTATCCTGCTTTACGCACCAGCGAATCTATTGCCTCTAGCTTTGTCCAGCCTGCAAAAAAAAGAGAGTAATTGTTGTATCAACAACGCAATATAGCTTCAAGTACTTGCATTATTGTATCAAAATGGTACCTTCATGAGCTGCAACCTCAGGCAAATATGTACCACTTCGCTTTGTATTAGTCTCAGGTTCAGTAAACTCAATGATTATACCGTGCTTTCCCACCTTCAGAGTCAAATCACAAAAATATCACCATATACAAGAAGAATTGGACAAACCACACATACAAGAAGAATTCGACAAACTAAATCTACTTGCTGCTTCCATATTAAAAGTGTCATTGAATGTAAACATAGCAGAGCAGTTTCACTGAGTGGAAAGTAATATGAGAAGAAGGAAATCAGAAGGTTTACTGGATGTGTGGTTAAATGCTATGCACTCCTTATTGGTAACTATATGCTTAATATACACAACTTTTCAAATACATGTTGATACTCTTCACAAGATTGACATATCGTAAAAGAAGAGTGACGAGAATACCTCCCAATCAAGGTAATCTTCTGCATCCTCATAATCAGTCAGGACAGACACTGTACATTGCAGAAATGGCAATTCTTTGGCCTGTATAGGTGGGAACCTGCGGTCTCTCAAGGCACTGCAATATTATCTAAAACAATTAGTGTCTTTTCAGCCTAAAAAGAAAGATACCACAAGCATTTACAACCAACAACATGAAACAAAAGGCAGATCTGCTATAGGAATTTCACCTACATATATGTGCTTCATTTGTAGTCTCGAATGCAAAATTTACAGAACAAAGTTACTCAGTTACTTTACAGGAAGTTGGAGCCTGATTTGCTCTTAACTGTATTACAATTGCAGTTCAAGCTCACCATATACACTTTGAAGAAAGATAAAACATATGAAGATAAATTAATCAGGATGCACCAGAATTATGTTGCAACGAAAAAGATAAATTACACGCTAAACTCAGATACTACAGCTGAAAACCTGATACTTGGTACGAAATCATCTAGGCCGTGATAAACTGATAATAGGGAAAATACCATATTCGTCTATGTTTGGTTAACTATACAAAGAACTGGTTTGCAAACATAGTACATGTGTATCACTTAATGTTTATCAATCGATAGTCTATCTTACACCATTGGTGTCCCATCTAAGCAACAAGCAAGAAAAAGTACAATATATGTTTATAACAAAAGCACAATGGGCAAAAAGAGAAGCAAAAGGAGTCAGGAAAAGAAAGTCAACACTCAACAAAGTTGTTAATAGATAATACATAAGACTTAGGAAGACATAAGCATAGCAAAGTTGAGGGAGAACTCACGTGAAGAAAAGGAAGAAACAGATGTATAATAGAAGAAACAAAGAAAAGAATCCTAGAGGGAGAGCGGTAAGTTACCTTGTCAAGGCATAATCCTTGAAGCCACTGATCAAGCGGCGTGCTTCCAGTGTACCAATACATCCACGCAATCGAGGCTCCCCACCATTCACTATTTTCTTCCAGGTAACAAACAATGGACTAGAGACAAAAAAAAATACAGGACAATCAGCAAGAATGGATTATGCGTTTAAGAATATAAATAATTTCAACACATTAGACCAAAAAAAAAAAAGTAGTTAGTTTCTAGCATCAGTCAGATAACGCATGTGATGTTTACTCACTATAGTCTCTGAATATTAAATAAACAGTGTGATTGTGAAATTAATATCCTCATCACAGTTTCTCACAGACTCTTAAGTGATATTTCACAAGGATCAAGCCAGACGATTCTACAGTCTAATCAAGATTTCCATATAGAAGAAGTCGTTTGACATGAGAACTCTCTATCCAATTTTAAGACAAAGAGAAGCAAACTTTGAGAAAGATTAAAACTTGCATGGCAGAACACAATTAAAAAGAAGAAACGTACTGATTGGCCTCTTCAAAGGCAGGTGGTGGAGTCTCTTCGTTGTTGTAGTGAGAGACCAAAGTGTCGAAACAGTAAACAGCCATTTCTCTGTTCGCCGACACCATCGTTCCTTCTTTGAAGAGAGAGAGAGAGCCGCAGCAAAATATCCAAACTCAGTGAGCAAAGTGAACCTGAAACATCCAAAATCGTGTTATGTTACTTACCAGAATCAACTACTGACTGAGTAATTCAAGTACGCATGGAAGGTATTAAAAAAAAAAAAAAAAAACCGATTTTTTTTTCCAGCAAATTCATGTAAACCCCCAAAGATACCAAATTTAAAACACTACCCAAAGAGCCAAATATCAAAATTCTAATACCAAATCACACAAAAATTGAAAAAAAAGCGATGAAGATCTCGGGTATAGAGATGAAATTGATCTCTTTTGTAATAGAGAAATCAATTAAAAAAAGCAATGGAATCTAAAAAGGGCATTGGATCGATCTGTGAGAAGAATAGTAGAAACCAATAGGGAATCCAAATTGTGAGCATCCCCAAAAGAAGAAGAGAGCGGAGAAACCTGAGAAAAGCGCTACGGAGAGAGAGAAGAAGTGAAATTTACGTTTCCTTTTAATAAGAAGAAGACGAGCTTTTTTGGTTGTAGTTGTTGTGTCTTTGTCTCAATGAAGGACTTGACTAATTTTGAGCTTACGGCTGGACCTCTTGCTAGTTTTTTTTTTTTCCTTTTTCTTGTAATATATATTCGTCGCCCTAGCTTGATTTATAAAACTTATTTCATCAATTCTATTATTTATATATATATAGTGTAAATTTAACAAAACAAATACCATATAAGCTAATTTTATACAACAAATGTTGTGGGTTGTTAGAGTTAATGTAGATACAAAACCCATTTACACAAAAAAAAAAGTTATTGTTGAAATATCTATTAAATTAAAAAATATTTAATAGCTAATATAAGATGATCATGGCTTATTCAATCTGTCATTTGATCGTGTATAATTTAAAAACTGAACTCATCTAATTGTTAATTTTTAAAAAGTCTATTGTGTAAGCTATGAAATGATCATATGAGTGTTTATAAAACAAACACAAATTACTCAACTAAATTAACACAATTTTATTTAAAAACATTAAACACATTGTATATAAATACAAACTACATTCATATACAAAATGATCAATCTCCTTTCAAGCTTCAATGGGTTAAATATATAACAAAATATAAAGTCTAAACAAATATACAATGTGTTTGATATATCAATGGATCATTAGTTGGTTATAAAATTAAAACATTAATACCATCAGAACAAAAGCTTTGTATTAGACAAATAAAAGGATTCAGATATTATTTCAAAAATGTTATGCACACACCTCTATATTAAAAATGTCATGAACACAAAATGTACTTCAAAAATGTACAACCAAAAGCAACGACGACAAATATTGCTCTAATTTCAGAACGAAACATCTCAACACACGTCATTCTCGAGATCAATTGAAAAATTTTTGCATAGATCGATTGAGGGTTTACGAATGGTTTTTGATATATTAAAGTCAAAATCGTAAATCCTAATCGCTCGGATCCCGGTCACTAAAACCTGATAAAAAAATTTAAAAACAAGCTTAAATGTTATTCAATTTGTCAAACATTTACAAATGTATATATAGCCATAAAAATTGAAATTAATTATTCAAACAACCAAAAAAAACACAGACCAAAATAGAAAAGAATATTGAATAAATAAAAAATTTTAAAAAAAAATCAAAGGGTTTTGATGTATCTAAGTTTAGTCAACTTTGTAACAATAAACCAAAGTTATGTTTTTTATCAACCAAAATTCACAAAACTTGCTAATATAAGCTGATCATTGCTTATTCAATCGTCGTTTGATCCTATATAACTTAAAAACTGAACCCATCTAATTGTTTATTTTTAAAAAGTCTATTGTATGCTATGAAATGATCATATGAGTGTTTGTAAAACAAACACATATTACTCAACTAAATTAACTCAATGTTATAAAAAAACATTAAACACATTGTATATACATACAAACTACATTCATACACAAAATGATCAATCTCCTTTCAAGCTTCAATGGGTTAAATATATAACAAAATATAAAGTCTAGTTGAGTTTTCCCATCTTATTTTGCAAAAAGTTAGAGAAAAAAATTATGAAATTATCAGTAAAAATTCCTAACTTATTTCCCTAAATTAATTATTAAGTTTTTCAATACGAAATACTTTTTTTCAACGTTACAATAAAATATTCTTATGAAATTAGCAACAACAAAAAAAAAACCATAATAACAAGTTTGAAATTAGCAAAAAGAAAAAAATTAGGACTTTCACAAAATTCAAGAGGGATACTAAAATTCTAATTTAGCGCCAAAATCATTGTTTCCAAAATCGACATTTGCTCTCTCTCTCTCTCTCACTCGCCCTTGAAACCAAATCTCTCGGGATCTTCTAGGGTTTCTGAGCAACTTCAATTTCGCTCTTCTCGGCGCCGGCGGTGGAAACAAAAAAAATGTCTCCGTCTTCAACCACCACTTGCACTTCCCTTCTCCAAGAGTTGCAGGTTCTCGGATTCTTCTCTTTGTAGCTTCTTCATTTTCTCCAGATTTTGTTTCGAAATTTTGATTGGGATCGTCTCTATCTCCTTTGATTTTGAGTTTCCGATGGTTTATTGGTTCGGTTCCGTTACGCAATTTGAAAATCGAATTTGGTGATTTTATAGGGTTTATGCTTCTCGTCACTGTCTCTTAGATTCGGTTCCAGGCCAAATTTGACAATTCTCGCTTCAATTTTCTTCTTCTTTGTCGTTGAATTGCCGAATTCTGCCTCCGCGGTTACATTTGCTTACGGTTTTTAGGTTTTCCTGTGAAAGAACTCTACTCTAATTTGGTCTTGGGTTTAATGGTTTATAGTATGATGCATTTTCTTAGTTAGCCTTGAGATTAATTAGGATTAGGATACCACTAATGATGACTGGTGAGAATGTCTTTTTCTTTTTTTTTGTGTGTGTGTGGCAATTGAGCATGTATGTTTCCTTTGTTTCTTAATTAAACTCTACTTGAGCAGGAATTTTTTAATGTTTAACACTGTTTTTATTGTGGTGTAGATAATATGGGATGAGATTGGTGAAAGCTACAATGACAGGGATAAGATGCTGCTTGAACTTGAGCAGGAATGTCTGGATATATACAACAAAAAGGTTGAGAAAACTCGTAAGTACAGAGCTGAGTTGCAGCGATCTTTAGCTCAAGCTGAAGCTGAGATTGCCAGCCTCATGTCTGCACTTGGTGAAAAAGTTTCGTTTCCAAGGGTATGGTACTCTTTGCATCACTCCATCTTTTTGTTTCATAGAGAACATATACGATTGTCTTATATATGTTTATTAACTTTTGTTTGAGAAGAAAGAAGGCTCTCTGAAGGAGCAGATATCCACTGTCAAGCCTGTATTGGAAGATCTAGTGATGAAAAAGGATCTGCGAAGGAAAGAACTCTCTGAGACACTGTCTCAAATAGCAGAGATCTCTTCCAACATAGCGGGAAATGATTACCCTGTTAGTTCTGGTCCACAAATCGATGAAAGTGACTTGACACAAAGAAAGTTGGATGAACTTAGAGCACATCTGCAGGATCTTCGTAATGAAAAGGTGTTTTTACATTTATATCTACACGTATTTGTTTGCAAATGTCTTTGGTTATGTGCTTATCATCTTTATTTCATTTTTAGGCTGTTCGACTGCAGAAACAAAACTCTTATATCAGTGCTGTCCATGAGTTGTCAGAGATTATGTCGTTTGATTCCTCGAAGGCACTGAGTAGCATTCATAGCAGCTTGACCGAGTTATCAAAGACGCATTGGAAAAGCATTAGCAATGATACTCTTGCAAGGTTAACAGAACTTGTAAAGTCTCTGAAGGAGGAGAAACATAAGAGGTTGATCAAGGTAATAAAAAAAGAATTCTTCTGAAATGTATAAGAAATGCAATTTTATTGGTAGCCTCTTATTTAACCTTGCACCAGCTTTCACGGAAATGAATTCAGGAATCACATGAAAGCAAACCACAGCTAGTAGGGATTGATACCTTAAAATTATTATTTGTTTTTCAGCTACAAGGTTTGGGGAGAAGCATGCAAGAGTTGTGGAACCTAATGGAAACACCTATGGATGAGAGGAGAAGATTTGACCATTGCAGTGACTTACTTTCTGGTCTAGCTGATGATGCCTTGAAAAAGGGATGTCTCGGTCTGGACATTATCCGGGAGGTATTGGATCTTGTTTTATTTTGGTTAGCTAGCATTATCATCTACCCTTATATGTCTAATCTTTTGGCTATAGGCCGAAGATGAAGTTAAAAGACTAAACACCCTGAAGTCCAGGAAAATGAAGGAATTGGTGTTTAAGAGGCAGTGTGAACTAGAAGAGATCTGCATAGGGAATCATATGGACATCAATAGTGATCCTTCAAGAAAGAGTCTTTTCAACCTCATTGAATCTGGTACGATACACATTCTGCTTGAGTAGATCGATTAATCAATTTAGTACTTCAGTTTGGCAGTGTTATTTTGTCCTTTTCCTTGCCTTTCAAATGTATACTGCTTGCACACCTTAGTAAGAGCATTATGAAAAATATATGGAAAAAATAAATAAATGGAAGTCTGAAGCTCAAGCATAAATAATTCATACTTGGCTCTTATCTTCTCTTTCGTATGATTTCCTATAAATGGTAGCCTTTCTTCCTTTCCTTATTGACTAATGACTATACCAAATAAGATATCTTATCCAATGTTGCTAGCCGTTGCTCCCCTCTTCGATTATTTGTAGTTTTGCATCTCTATTTCATATGTCATGTGTCAAGTTTGCCCCAATGTTTTTCTCCTAGATTTGTAACGAAGATGCGTCATGAGACACCTTTGCAGAGCTTAGTTTACTGAGTACGACTGACATGGTTTCACATATTGTTAAGTTACTGATGCGTCTAAAATATGATTCAAAAGATACCTTCCATCAGGTGTGCAGTGACAATTTTTTTCTGCGCAGGTGATGGTGATCTGTATGATATCTTGGCAAGCATAGATGGTGAGATCGAGAAGGCAAAAGCGGAAGCTTTAAGCAGAAAGGAAATTTTGGACAAAGTTGATAAGTGGAGGCACTCAAAAGAGGAAGAAAAATGGCTTGATGACTATGAAAAGGTGATTATCTCAATCTAAATGAAAGTTGTCTTTTATGATTATAGGTCAGGAAAAGATTGATTGTTACCAATTAACCTGATAAAAATATAGAGTTATCAAGTCTAAGGTTAAACACAGTACTGTATATATATTAGCGAGAAGTATTTTATCTCCCAAGAGTGTCTATTTTGTTCTTATGACTTTAATGTTAGAATCTTTTTGTATGAACTTCCTAAGACTAGCTTTTTATATGTCTTCTTGATTATCTCTTTAAATTGTTTGCCTTATCAGGATGAAAATCGCTTCAGTGCTGTAAGAGGAGCGCACAAAAACTTAAAACGAGCAGAGAAAGCAAGGAGCCTTATCAGCAAAATTCCTGGTGGGTCTTCTTTACTTATTTACTTGGTTAATGCAAGTCAGTCTGATTTCGCAATGATGCTGTCTGGAAACTATACTTGGTAACTGAGAGTCCTTTAGATTGTAGGCCAAGATTTTTATTTCTCTCTAATCTCATACCTAGTGTTTAGCAGTTCAACAAGGATTTTTGGGTTTTTTTTTTGGCGTTCAAGTTGTTCGAACGTACACTGTAACTTAAGCATTGGTTCCACCAAAACCCGACAACTCATTTATTAGTTGTTGAGAATATATGGTGTATTTCCTTGCACTTCTTTCTTATGGTCTTATGGTAAATAAAATGTGAACGTAGTAGCAGTGCCTGATTCAAATCAAGTGAAGTGTTTTGAGACTTTATGTGATGCCTACGCGTAAGAAGCTAGTTGATGTTCATACGTAATATGTTGGTCAGTCTTAAAGATGACATTAATCCTCTTGTTTTTCCTTTCTAAGCGATGATTGATGTTCTGATCACGAAAGTGAAGTCCTGGGAAAAAGAAAGAGGAGTCCCATTCTTATGTGATAAGGTAACCAACCATGTGTTTACTTAGTTCTCTTCAAAGATCAGCTTACATGATTACTGCCTCTTTAATTCCAGCACCCGTTGTTACAAACACTGGAAGAAGACATTGCTATGCGTGCTCAAAGAGAAGAGGAAAAGCGTCAATTCCGAGTATGTGTCTTCAAAAACATGGATTTGTAGACACTCACTGTCAGTGTTACTGAGCTAACAGAACAAAGGTATTTGTTCATTTTTTTGCATAACAGGAGCAGAAACGACTACAAGGTCAGCTTGCTACAGAAAAAGAAGCAAAGTATGGTTCAAAGTCTGCAAAGAAGAAGCCACTGGGACAGAGTCTTAACACAGACAATGTGACTAAAACTCCAATTGGTCGAAGGATTGGGAGTACACCTGGACGTGCTGCTATTTCTGGAGGCAAAGATTGTAGAGGCAATTCCGTGATACCGTTGAACTATGTTGCTCTTCAGAAAGACGATTGATGACAGATTACTCAAAAGGGGGAGGGGTTTAGGGTATAGATAAGCTACATTACATGTTAGTGAGCGCTGAGACTTCTAATGTGTTTATTTTTGGGATTCTGCTTCCATTGCTAATGAAGTTTTACAGATATTGGTAGCTATGAATATATAAAGTTGCTCATTTCACTCGCAAGTTATTGATCTTCAGACCAAATTTACAAGAGGCTTTGCTTCAGGAATTGATATACTGTATCAAGTGAACAACTGATTTGCTATTTGCAGCTTTAACACCAAACAAAATTTGGTTTCTTTCAGGAAAGGTTTTATAGTTTGGCACTAAATTGAAAGAGAATCTAACAAAATGTTTTTGCTAAAATACAAATCATAGCTAGCTTCTGTCAGAATGCGTAAGCTGACAACTAATAATAGGCTCTCACTGCATTCCTTCTTCAGCGGAAAGGTTCTTTAAGGAGAGTTTTGGCCTTTTCGGTGGAGCGTTGAAACATTTCACATCTCCCCACACTCAGTAATTAAAACTGCAAGCTTAGGCCGGTTATTAGGTCCGATAGCCACGTTCTCAATCTTCCGCATCACCAATAAACCATCCCCAAGCACTCTCTGTACATCAAAATAAGAATTTGCAATGAGTTAAAAACAACACTACTACAGATTATACGCACAATAGTTCATGACTTGATGGCTCTTCCTCAACTATATATGGCATTCAAGTCTTTTTTTTTTCATGTCTGACCACAAAGGGAGAACTAAGAATTTGATGGAAGAAAATTAAAAAGCTTAATGTGTATGTGAAGAGAGGACATACCCCAAAGACAACATGCTTATTGTCAAGCCAGTCGCATTTTGCACAGGTAATGAAGAACTGCAATTGTCAAAAGCAAAGGTGATTAGCAAGATGTTATGCCCAACCAGCAACTAATGTATCTTACTTTTTTCTAAATCCTCCCAAGATTTATATAATAGTTTAGCATTATAGTCAAAACAGAAAGCATCCAGAGCTCAAAGCTTGCATTATCCACATTTATGTTTTAACTTGTCTCATATCACAAACAAATAAGGCTATTATAATGAGGACTGAAATTACCTGGCACCCATTTGTGTTTGGTCCACTGTTAGCCTACAACAAAAGAATGAGAGCCATAATATTAGCAACCAAAGTCGTGAGTAATACATCAAATTCAAAGTTTTGACTCATGAATAACGAAAAGCTCGAGGTGAACTGAATCAATATATCAACCGCATTGAACAAATTTCTAGCTCAGATTCATAAAGCTAATTGCTTACCATGGAGAGCAGTCCTGGGCCAGTATGTTTGGCAGTAAAATTTTCATCATCGAACTTGTGGCCATAAATTGATACACATCCACTACCATCATTCTGCAGAGTTGTAACATGTATTAGGTATCCAGTAACGAACCAAGAACATAAAACAAGAGAGATAAAAGACAGTGCCAGAAGCTGAGAACCAACATAAAGTAGTCAAAGAAGGGAGGACTTATAAGAAGTAAAGGAAGATACTACTAACCTTAAGAAAATCACCACTTTGAATCATAAAATCCTTGATAACCCTGTGAAACTGACACTCTTTGTAACCAAGAGGCTTTCCAGCCTTTCTGAAATTGCACCCACAACATCCAAGAAAAGAAGACAAACAAGGGTTAGATTTAAAGTAACTCAAAACCAATTATTAACTGCGCTTTAAGCTAAAGCAAAGGTTCAAGAACTATGCATCAACAAACACAAAAATCTAGTCTAAAGCATGAAACCTCATAAGAGGAACACCAAATTCTAAATCTTTAAATTCGTCAAAATTCAACCTCAAAAGAAACTCCAAAGATGCAAGAACGAAGAACTTAGATGCGTACCTGTGTTCACCAGTACAGAACTGCCTGAAGTTCTCAGCGGTTCTGGGAGCAATATCGGCGAAAAGCTCCATCTTGATACGACCGGCGGGGATGCCACCAATAGAGACATCGAAGAAGACGACTGGGTTTTTAGGGTTCTGTGGTCTTACATGCCACTCAACGTTTCCACCACCGCCGCCGCTTGAAGGAGCTGCTGCTGTTGTTGTTGGTGCAGCAACGATTCCTCCTCCCGAATTCATTATCTCTACCTCAAAACTCTCGTTTGATGATTTGATTTCTCTCAGCTCCGGCGATACCTATCAGCTCCTCCTCCTCCTCCTTGTCGTCTCTCTCTCTCTCTCTCTGCTTTTATTATTATGCTTTTGCTTTCAGGCTTTTTATTTTGTGTTACATTTAAATTGAAACAATTATTACAAAATTGTATATACAACTAATAATTAAATTAATGTTAAGAGTAATTTGCAAAATTAACAAAAGAAAAATTATGGAAATTAGACAAAAGTATAGTAACCATTAACAGATTTGGTGACAATGGTTTAAGTGTATGTATGATCAATACAGGAATAATAAGGTATTTGAAAGCTTCCATTGTCATAAGTTCTCAAAGAATTATTCAACAGTAATCAACTAAGAGGACTTCAGAGGCTGCTCACGTCTGTGTGGTCTCTCCATAAGCCAAACTCTTTTATCCTTTCAAAACTTTTGAGAACTCCCCTTGTTGTTATCAAGTTCTTCCAACACAGCCAACAGTTTAGGATCCGCATAGTTCTCGATGAGAAAAGCGGGTTTGGCTTGCACAAGGATGCTAGCTGGATTCCCTGTAGTGAGTCCGATCACGGGCATTCCAGCTGCAACTCCAGCTTTTATCCCAGAGATCGAGTCTTCGAACACTAGCGTGTGGTCCTTTGACACGTTAAGGATTTCAAGAGCCTTCAAGTAAGGTCCAGGGTGTGGTTTTGGATATTCACATTCAGAGCCAAGTATCACTGCTTGAAAGAAATCAGTCAGACCGAGTTTTGATATCATTAGCTCTGCGTTTTCTTTTGGAGCGTTTGTAACCGCAGCTCGTTTCAAACCACGATCTTCGATCCATTTGGTCAGCTTTATAAGCCCATCTAGTGGCTTAATCTTTTCTGCAACAAGTCTAAAAATCAATAAGAAAAGAACAAAAACACACAAAGTTACTCCAAAATTAACTCAAACCTTTGAAACAAGTTGTGTGAAAGTTTAAAGAGAAGTATATATAAAAAAAAAAGACTTACTTGCGGTAAAGAGCTTCTTTTTCATCACAGAATTGTATCCCTCTAGGAACATCATCAGGGAACAGAAGTTGAGCAATTTCAGAATTGTGTTTGCCAGCAATGTTAGCAACAAAGAACTTCTCGTCGATTGGGACACCATTGTTAAAACCAATCTGTTAATGATAGAAAGGATCCAATATTGATTGATCAACACAAGATGAGTTGATATTAACCTTTGAAGATATGATGATGATGATGATATGAAAAAAAAAAAAAAAAAAAAAAGAGTAAGGAACCTCTTGAAGCAGTTCTTGAAAGGCAATAAGGTGAATGGGATCTGAATCACAGAGTGTTCCATCAACATCAAACAGAATGGCTTCTAATGGAGCAAGATGTGACAGAGAAGGTTTGCTGTTTCCCCACACAACAAAATCAGAAAAAGTTGAGATGAGATTCCATCAAAAAGGATACCATAATCGAACCCAATTAGACAAACACTTGATAGCTACAAGTTCCATTGATCTTGGAGACACAAACACTAACACGAAATCGCAGTTTTCTAAACAAAACTAACAAGAATCGTAGGAAACGTAGCGAATGATGAAAATGGAAAGCTTATAATACAGATTCGTGCATATAGAAGAGATTATAAGTATCGTTTGATGAATGATGATCAGAGAAGAAAGCTTACCTCTCAGTAGGATTAAGATCAGAGGAGCCATTCATTGTGTCGTGATGATGAGATCCAATGAAGAAAAATAATGGATCTGTGATTGCAAAACAAAACGAGAAGACAAACAAATGGTATTGGAGAGATTCGTCAACAAAACAAAACAAGAAGCGAAGAAGAAGAAGAAGACAGAACCAAAAAAGGTATCAGAATGGTGTCAGTGGAGAAGATTCGGGGACTCTTCTTCGCCCACGTGTCACCTTTAAATTACCGTGACATTAAACCGGAGTTCTATGACATTAAACCGAAATTCATTGACATTCAACCCGGTTTAGAGATGAAATTCGATTAAAATCCGTAATTAGGAGTCACATTAGTAGAGTTTCAACTTACAAGTTTCAATTTCAGATTCATGCAACATTTAAGATACAATTTTATGGAGCTTTAATCGTGGATTCATCACTTGTTATCGCAACTCGAAACACTCTTTGTTCATCAAATTCAAAAAGCAAAAAAACAAAACATAGCACACAAAATTTACTTCCCTAATTTTCATGTCAGCAATGACAAAAGCTCTTTTTTATTATCAAATCGAACCAAATGGTATAGAAAACGCAAATTTTGGGATTAAAAACATTAAACCATAATAAAAACATTGAACCGGAATTTGTTGACATTAAACCGGAATTCATTGACATATAACCGGAATTCATTAACATTCAACCGGTTTATTATATTACATTCGATTGGAATCTGTAATTAGATTCACATAAGTTTATGAGTTTCGTTTCAAATTCATGCAACATTTAAGATGCAGATTCATGTAACTTTAATCGCGGGTTAATCACTTGTTATCGCACTCTATCAAATATGAAAACAAAGAAACAAAACAGAGCACACAATAATTACTTCCCTAAACAGACCAAATTTTCATGTCAGCAATGATAAAAGCTCTTTTTATTATCAAATCGAACCAAATGGTATTGAAAAACGCAAATTTTGGGATTAAAAACATAAAACCATAATGAAAGGGAAATCGAATGTTCAATCAATTTTTTTGGTAATGGTTTCTCAAAAAAACGGAATCAATCGGATTTGGAGAGGAGTGTGATCAAGAAATCTCTGTAGTTCCCTTTGATCTTGTCTTGGATTCTTTGTGCCAAAGTCTCACCATAAAGCTTATTGTACTCTTCTTTGATCTCTTTCATCTCATCACTATGATCCGCTCTTGTAACAAACACTCTTGTCAACCATTTCTTGGTAGTCTTGTCTGCCTCGTTGTTCAGAGACGCATCCAAAATCTATAAAAAAAAACAAATGACAACAAAAGTACATTTGTAAACTAAAGAAGTTAACACTTGTGTTTGAAACAATAGGAACGAGAATATGGTTCTGTACCTTGCTGAAATACACAGCCGGTTTGAGCAAACAAAGCAATGCTTCGTTGAGGAGCGAAGAATGAGATACACCCTAATGATCATCATGCACCACAAGATTTCATTAGAAAATTATTTAAAAAAACATTGGGATGTATATAAAATAATATAAGAAGCGAGTTGTTATAATTTATGTTACCCCAAGAAGATCAGAGCCTTTAATATCGTTAAAGTGTTTGTAGACATGTTGGAGATGGGGTTTGCTTCTTGTGGTCAAAATCCTAACAACCTCATCCTTTTCTACGACTTCTTCTCCGGGAGAAGCCACAGCTTCGGCCAGAATCTTAGCCTCCGATTTGGCAGAATCGTCTTTCACCTTGTTCCCTTCGTATCTATAAGCACTCACGAGCCCCACAAGCAACTGCACCAAAAGCAAAGACAAGTGAGTAAGAAGAATGTTAAGATATTTCCCACAATATTGGAAATGTGAATTAGGAACAAATTACTGACCTTGCGATTAGGTCCGTGGACGTGAGAGGCAATGTCTTCTTCCATTGACTGGTCGAAGAGAGAGTGGTAAGCTTTACGTGCACCAAGGAGATCCTCAGCGGAACGCGTGCATGCGACCTCCACGATGAGGTTGTACGCTTCTTCTCCTTTCTTTAAAGCTTTCTTCATCAACCTTGCGTCTCTCTCCCATGGATGCATCGCCCACATCACCACCGCGTTCTACACATCACACACCAAATTGTTACAAATATTGTATGATGGAAGTGGAGATGATTCACGTGAGTTCCCTGAACGATCATTGTCAATTAGTTTTGATATAAAACGCGAGTTTTATCTAAGGTTTTTTAAGATGTAAATCCAAAATCGTTTCCATCAATACATAGTCGTCTAACTTTTTGCAAGAAATGTTTGCGAGTATATGTTATTAGTATTGCATACTAATAGAAAACCAATCAATATAAAATAAGCAAAATAACCAGCTGTCTTAATTATTTTGGCTAAATAGTGATAATTACTTTAAGCAAATTCATATGTTGACCAAAAAAAAAAGCAAATTCATATTTGTTTACTCTTTTTTTACATGGTTGGTTTTTTTTACTTTTATTAGGTAAAAAACAATTGATTTGTTATTCGGTTTGACTCCAAAAAGAAAAAAAGATTATTATTAGGTAAAAAACATTTAAGAAAATGTGAAGAGAAATTAATTAAGCTGGAAAAAAGGAAGATCATCGAAGGAGAAAGAACTGACATTGAAGCGAGAGAACTCAAGCTTGAGATGTCTGACGAAGTGATCATGACATTTCTCAAAAGCTCTTTCTTCATCTTCCACAAAGAAACCTTTGCTTGCTTTCCTAAATAGTTTTCGATGATCCTTGTGCGATTTCCCCAGTGTGCTAATCAAAGCGTTCTCATCAACTCCCATCCCTAGATTCCCTATTATACATTTATACGTACATTTATATATATATTTATAGATGTTTCTTAATCCCAAAATCTAAATCATTATCCCAAAATCCACTAGATTAGTTTATTAGAATTACCTGAGAATGCTTCAGTGAGGCTTTCGAGGTCGAGAGGAAGAGCCATTTTTCTCTTTGGAGTTTTAGTTTTTTTTTTCTTCTTTTTGTTGGTTTTGGTTTATGTGGAAATCTATGGAAGAGGGACAACACGTTTTATATGATGATTAAGGGTAATGTTGTGGTTAAAGGAGGGAGGCAAGGGTTTTTTCGGTATTTAAAATCTGATTAAAGACAAATGCTAGCTAGCTAGGGGTATTGTTGTAACAAGGAGTAGTAACTCCCTCGAAATTTAATTACATAAGTTAGAGTTAACAACTGTTTAGAAGAAATTTACACTTTTTTTCAACTTATTGAAGTTTGTATTAACTGGAACTTTATTAAGTTTGACCATTATATGAATTGTACTTAAGTTTTATAATACAAAACGGGGGGTTCTTGAAAAAATATAAGATTTCTTTTACAGTTTTCAAACATGTACTAGGACAATTGTAACAAAATTTGGGTTTGTTTCGTAAAAGATTATTAGTCTATTATTTTTTCTAAGAAAAAAGGAAGAAATTGAATAATATATTTAGACAAAAATATTAGTACGTTTTTAGAATAAGGGTTATAGAAGTATTCCTCAAAATTAAAAGGAAAGAGCATTTTTAATACATGACATAGATAAAGCAAACCAAAGTGACACAAGTGTTCGTTTAGGATTATATATGATCATGTGTAAGATTACGATCCATGTGGATCTTTGAATTAATTACATCTAAGCGTCAACTAATTGTAAATCCCACTAAATCTTTAAAGAATAAACATATCAATAAAATAGATTAGTCCGAAAAAAATAGGTTTCGAAGATCATGTTCAAAGGAAGATATTATATCTCTTCTTCTCTGTTTTATTTTTCTACTTTACCTCCTTTTATTTTTAAAGTAATGGATCCTTGAAATTAAAAATTTATGTATCCTCATAAGGTCCAGACTGTCAATTTCATAAATTATGCACCCAATTGTAGATGAGAAGCCCCCATCACATTTGCTTCTCACTATTGCTCTAGCTTATGTATTATTATAGTATTCAACAAATATCACATGGATTTTCTAATAGATTATTGCTGAATACATTTGTCATTGACATTGTGCAACCAACCACTTCTTTTGTCATATTTGCATGTGTTATCCCTTAACCAAAAGATATAATTTGGTCAACCAATCCGTGTATGACTATGAGAACTATAATAAGAAACCAGAGAAATATTTACAACTTATGCGCAGGTTTTTCATCCATAATTTATTTAATGAATTTAAATATTTATATCAGTTTAATAAAATAACAATTTTGTATCTTTTAGTTATATAGTTTAATAATTTTTATGATTACTTACTTAAACAAAAAAAAAATTATCTTAAAAATATTTTAAACAAACAGAGAAAATTTGTGTTAATTTCATATCTCATATATATCTTTAAATAGACCATAAACTAAACTAAAATTATAGTACTATATAATATTTTTTTATTAAATGTTTGTACTTTGATAACTTTAAAATTTCACTGATCTAATTAAATGAAGGATAGTCAGCTATAAGATTTATATATCAAAATGTGTTTTGTTCAACTTTTGTTGACGCTTTAGCATACTACTCATAATTCAATTTTCAACAGCTCACATTTTAATTATGGTAGCATATAGAATTGTGTTTATTCAATACATTACAAAAAAAAATATAATTTTAATATTGGTGACGAGATAATTACTCATTCATTAAACAAAAATGTTACAAGATTATGACATAACTCACTTATTGGGATTAAGAAAGAGTGGAACCATTGAAAAATCAACGTGTGGGCACATTCTCATCAAAACTTAGTTCACATTTGTTTACATTAAAAAGACATATTAAAATACTAACATATCTTAGATGGAAACAAATAAAAATGACTGTTACGTATTGTATGTTTATTTATTTTTTAATCTACTACACACGAATCTCCTCCATCTGATTACGTTGAAAAACAATCTCATTGTTCTAACCAAATTTCTGTTAAAAAAAGAAGAAAAAAAAAATAGAGAAGATCACGTTTTACACGACGAGACGACTTAACATAAGTTGGAGGACAGCTGTGTTGAGCCGTGTCATTTTGCATATCGCTATCTATTTATTTGATTTGGTTATACTCTATATGTCACTCATATATATAACATCCCATCATGTTCCTCATCTTAAATATTATTTATGTAGCGCACATGTCACACAAGTGACACAAACAGCTTTGACTACAACTTATAATAATATATGGTTTCATCGATCTAGCTTAGGGTGTGAATTAGTAATCAAATTAATTAGAAGATATAGGGAAGAACTGATTTTCTCTACTATTTGGCAAACCTTTTACGTTTCTCAATAATGCAAAGTTTAAACGTACACAACATGTATAGCTCTACTTGTCAAACAAAATATAACATGTGAAAAAGGTTACATTTGACAAGTTACACTTACACCGTATTATATAAGTTGTACGTCGTAAGTGTATTCTTATGAATTAGCAAAAAACTACTAACACATTCAATTTATCAGTCCGGAGATAACGTAAAACTTGACATGACTCTTCTTTAGAAGATTCCCAAATCAAACATTTAAAACGCGTACTCCCTCAGTTTTTATAGATTTATGTTCTCTTTTATTAGTTCTTGTCTTTTTTGTAACCACTACTTATACCTAATTAATTACTTTTATTGTAACAACTAACAACACTACTTTTATTTCGTATAAAGTTTGTTTTATTTCAAGAAATTTTTAATATCACCATTTATTATTGTGATAAATATAATTGTCTTTGTCCATTTATTTGAAACTGCAACCATACAAAACCATTTATTGATCTTTCCGCCATTGATTATGCTTTGAAGTTGAGTACAATCTCCCTCCACGGCGTTCATAGTCCATAATAAAAACACATTTACAAAACCATATGCCTTTTACACACACTGAATGCGAGGCATGTTATAACATAGCTTTACGTTCGACTTCAAGTGGGAGACGTTGCTTTTACTGATCCAGCCGAACAGAACTGACCATAAGAATCTCGTAACATGCATGCAGAGTCACCCTCTTCTTTTGCTTTTCCATGTATCCTTTTCTCATAAAATACATGTATCGAATTATATTAGATCATGCACACATGTTAACCATGCACCTAATCAAAAGTATCTTTGTTAGCCTTTAAAGTGAAAAAAAAACTTTAAACGTTATCTTAAGGACTAAGGAGTTCTTGGTGAATTTATGGTTAGATTATGCAAATAGTTAAAAGAAAGAGTACTAATCATCAATAATACACAACTAACATTGGACCCGATTAATTAAACTTATTGTCCTTTAAAACTAAAACTCGACAGAAATAGGTTAATTGCGTCATTACGGTTACGTCTCCGGGGTATTTATGTCAAATATAACATCCCCTTGCAAAAACATAATTACACCTAAATAAAATTAATAACTCCGCCTTGGAAAAAAAAAAACTAAAGACGAGACAGAGAGAGAGAGAAACTGAGAGAAACTGAAATGGCCACCATTACCAAGTTCCTTCCCCAGCTCAGGATTCTGAAACTCTCAATCAAGCTTTTCGTGGTACGTACGTTACATTCATAGATTATGAGAAGCATTAAAGCATTTGTGTGTGATTCGAATCAAAAGTTGTCTTTATTTATTTATTTGTGTAGGTTGGGGAACGGATGAGAAGGCTGTTATACGAGTTTTAGGACAAAGGAACGAGAGCCAAAGAAGGAAGATCAGAGAAAGTTACAGAGAGGTTTACGGCAAAGATCTTATCAATGATCTCTCTTCTGAATTGTCTGGTGATTTCATGGTAATTTACTGTAACGTTTTTGTATAATCCGTAATCCAAAGAGTTAGATAGAGAGATTTCTAAAACATGTGATTGATGATATGAATATGGTTCGTAGAAAGCTGTGGTTTCGTGGGTGTATGATCCAGCAGAGAGAGACGCAAGGCTTGTGAACAAGATTTTGAACAAGGAGAAGAAGAGGAAGAAAGGGGTGGTTGAGAATTTGAAGGTTATTGTAGAGATCTCTTGCACAACTTCTCCAAACCATTTGATTGCTGTGAGAAAAGCTTATTGTTCTCTCTTTGACTCATCTCTTGAAGAGCACATTGCTTCTTCTCTGCCTTTTCCTCTTGCAAAGGTTATTCCTTTTTTTTTCGAAATTGGATTCAAAGTTTGGTTTTGTTTAGGTGCCCTCATGAGGAAAGCTCAAATTTTGATGGGTTTTGATTTGTATGTAAACTACAGTTTTTGGTGACGTTGGCAAGTTCATTCAGATATGGCAAAGATAAGACTGATGCAGAAGTAGCTACTATTGAGGCGGCTATGCTACGTGAAGCGATAGAGAAGAAGCAATTAGATCATGATCATGTTCTGTACATATTGGGAACCCGTAGTGTCTACCAGCTCAGAGAGACTTTTGCTGCTTACAAGCAGAGTTATGGGAACACATTTGATAAGGTTCAGATTCATGGTTTGGTGGTAGCTTTGTTCTCGTATGTGTTTTGTTTTCTTGGATATTTACATGTTTGTGTTTTGTATGGACAGGATGTTGATGGATGTCCGGGAGATGCTGATTTGAGAAGTCTATTACAGGTGGCAATCTTTTGTATTAATACTCCTGAGAAACACTTTGCAAAGGTGCTAGCTATTACATTGAGCGAGATTAGATTCAAAATGATGGCGGTTTGTTCCTCAAGTTTGTGTTTGTTGTTTGGCAGGTTGTAAGAGATTCCATTGAGGGTTTTGGAACAGATGAGGATTCATTGACGAGAGCGATTGTGACGCGTGCAGAGATTGATATGATGAAAGTAAGAGGAGAGTATTTCAACATGTACAACACAAGCATGGATAATGCTATCATTGGTGACATTTCTGGAAATTACAAGGACTTCCTCATCACCTTACTTGGATCCAAAATCTGATCTATTCAGTTTTTTATATTCTTTGGCTTGTGACTTGTATAATCAAATGCATTGTATCCCAACTCCAGTTTAAATTATTTTAAAAAATAATCAAAAAAAATTCTCTTGATTCTTGAACTTTTAAAATCAAATTAAGTCTACGTTTAGTATTGTTTTTGTAATAATTAACTAAAAACCAAACGAGTCACACATAGAGATGATCCACCTCTGCTCTGCTTCATTTTTACCTTGACTTGTAAACTGAGCTCAACTTTGTTTTCAAGACAAACTTGTGTTTTCTTTTCACACAATTTATCTCTACTATATTACTTCCAAAAAGTACATTTTAGTAACATGACATGTTTTTGACAAATATGAAATACTACATCAAATTGCCATTATAGTTAGTTAAAAAAATATTAAAACATCATTAAAGGTAGTTTAGACATTTAAATAGATTACAAATTTATAACATTACAAATTAATACTTCCTAATCAACATATACTGTACATAACCATATGCAATCTCTTAGATACATCATTATATGAAATATTTGTTTAACATGTTAGACTTTGTAAATATTCTTCTAATAACATATACAACTCATGTTTGTATTTGGTTAATATACCATGTTGATTTTAGAAAAAAGTTACATGATTTATTCTTATATTTCTCAAATTCTATTCATAAAATCTCAAACTTTTTTTTGTAAAAATGTCAATAACTAATTTATTCAATTTTAAAAACAAAAATACATTATTAATTTCAAAAAATAAATAAAACAATCCAAATTTTAAAATAAAACAATCCAAATTTTAAAATAAAACAATCCAAATCAATAAATAAAACAATCCAAATTTTAACAAAGATGAGTGAATCAATGTTGATTAATAAATTAAAAGAAAATAATATTCGGAATTTTTAAATTTAGAGGTGTTATCAAAGAACAAAAACACTTTCAAAGTCAATTTAAAATATATATATATATATATATATATATATATATATATATATATATATATATAAAGAGGTGTGAAAAAAAATGTGCGTGACAAACAAGTGCGAACAATGAAAGCTGGGAGTACGACGAAGAAACACAATTGTTGGATCAAAACATTGCAACTTTTGAGATTATTAACAAATCTAAACAGTTAGATGAGATAATAAAAACAATCTCATCTGTTATATTTAAATTGACTCCTAAAAGTGGGTTTGCTATAATATATAAACATATAAATCTATAGAAATCATAATCAGTTACCTAGATTAATACTTGGAAGAGATGATTGATGCGGTATAAATAGAAAACGACACCAAACAAAAGTTAGATGATGAAATCAATAAATAAAATAATTTGAATTTTAACGAAGACAAGTGAATCAATGTTGATTAATAAATTGAAAGAGAATTTTTAAAACTTGGAGGTGTGAAACAATACTAAAAAAACAAAAACTCTTTTCAAAGTTCATAAATATATGTATATATATATAAATAAAGAGGTGTGAAAACGAATAGGTGTGAAATAAAAAAGTGTAAAACAAAAAGGTGCGAAAATTAACAAGTGCAAACATTGAAAGCTAGGGGTTCGACGAAGAAACACAATTGTTAGATCAATACATTGCAACTTTTGAGATCAATAACAAATCTAAATTGTTAGATGAGACAATAAAAACAATCTCATCCGTCAGATTTAAAATGACCCTTAAAAGTGGGTTTGCTATTATATATAAAAATTAAAAAAATAACACTCCAATAAATCAATTCTTTGATTTTATTTGTTAACTTGTAAGTTTAAAATTAAAATAATACTCATAAAACAATAAAATCGAATAATAGTCCATAAAAATCTATATATAATAAACAAAGAGGTGTAAAATACATAAAACATAGAGGTGTTAAAAAGAAAGGTGTAAAAATTAATAGGTGCGGGTTTTGAAATATGGGGATACGACGAAGAAACACGATTATTGTTAAAAACACGATCTTTAATAATTCTAAACCGTTAGATGAGATAATATAAATAATCTCATACATTAGATTAAATTTGAGCCCCAAAAATGGGTTTATTATAAATAAAGCAATAAGAAAAAGAATAAAATAAACTTTGTATGCTTCAAGGTTTATGTCTTTATAGATCATTAATGTTATATTCTTTCTGAACTATACGACCACACATATAAAAATTAATAGGTGCGATTTTTGAAAGATGTGGGTGCGATGAAAAGACATGATTATTTGAAGGAAAAAACTTGCAATTGTTGAGATCATTAATAATTTTAAACCGTTATATGGAATAATAGAACTAATCTCATCCGTTAAATTTTAATTGACAGAAAAAGTGGGTTTGCTATTATATGTAGACTTGTAAGTTTTAAAAATACTCAGAAAACAATAAATTCGAAACTTGTTTTTGTAATCTATAAAAGTTTATATATAATAAACAAAGAGATGTAAAATATAAACGTGTAAAACATAGAGGTGTGAAACAAGAAGGTACAAAGATTAATAGGTGCGATTTTTGAAAGATGGGGATATGACGAAAAGATGCAAAAATTAATAGATACGATTTTTGAAAGATGGGAGTGCGACAAAGAGACACGATTATTTGAAAGAAAAAAACTTGTAACTATTGGAATCATTAATAATTATAAACTGTTAAATAAAATAATAAAACTAATCTTATATGTTGGATAAAAATTGACACAAAAAATAGGTTTGCTATTATATATAGATTTTTTAAACAAAAAACATCGTAAGAGTCAAATTACGACTGAATAATATATATTCAAACAAAATTCCGAGTGAATATTTATATTTAGTTTCGTACATTTATTTGGTTAAAATGCATAATTTTATATTTAAAACATGATATTTTGTATTTTATTTTTTGTAATTGATAAATTAAAATTTTAATAGATTTTTACTTTTTTTTTTTTTTTTTTTTACTGTAGGGGTTAGAAGAAAGATTCCTTTTCCTTACTTTTCGTCCCGAATATATATAAAAAAAAAGAAGAAGAAGAAGGTCTAGGAATCGTGAAGAGTTCTTTAGAAATTTCTTTTTGGCTAGAATTGGTCTACGAGAATTGGTGAGTGCTTCGTTCCTTTCGAAATTTGCGTTTGATTATATAATACCGAAGTGTTCTTTCTCATGTAAGTCTCGTGTTCTGATGTCGAATTTTTAGGTTTTACGGGACGAATTTGATTTGTAATTGATGATTCGTTGATTTTTGTGGTTTTGGGTAGCTGGAATTAGGAGGAATCAAGGTGAATTTTTTGAAGCCTGAGTTTTGATCTTTAAACTCCGTGTTAAGAGTGTATTTTTGCCAAATTGTTTCAGCCGAGATGGAATCGACCTCTGGTGCTCTGCATCCATTGGCGGCGGGATCGTTCATATATTTTCCAGGAGGGTCAGTGAATTCAATATATATATATATATATATATATATATATATATATTTACTTACTTCGTAGTCCCTTACCCTTTTTGAGAGTGAGTTTTCCCAGTCGCTCAGGTCAATCATAAAATGTCTGAATATTTTTTTGTAGGACATCATCCTCTGGGAAGGAGGGCATGAAAGAAGAGGTTGTGCGACTAGGAGTTGAGCTCTCACTATCTATTGCTGAATCCATGTTCTTGCTGTCTGATGACATTTATACTTTATTATGGTTCTGCTATAAGTTATGGAGAGATGTAATACCCTACCAGAATCCCGTGTTAGAAAGGGTGCTTCGTGTTATTCACTATATCCACTCAAAAGAGATCAAACCCAAGAATGGGGTGTATCAGGAAGGTGGCAAATCGGTCCAATGGGAATTGATCAGAAACACATGGAAGGATTTTTCTGACGGTATCATTGTTTTGCATCGCCTGGATATGCTTCTCAGACGAAAAGATTGCTCCTTTAGTGAGCGACTCTTATTGTCGGCTTTTGAAAAATACAAGCAACAAGTGCTACACAAGTTAGAGGATAAATTGAAGCCCGCAAAGCATGTTTCAGAGGCGCATGGGTTTGCCAGGGAGACGTTACAGTCTAACATTTTTTACTTGTGGAACTCTCTCTTTCATGAAGAAGCAATACCCAAAGTGGTAAGGCTTAGGATTCTTAGCGACCTGTTTACACCTATTTTGGGCAAACCAGTGCACAGCGAGATACAGGCACTCCCCGTATGTTCTCCTTACATTCTAGGGTTAGTAGTTCCACTTAGCCCCTTTGACAGTATTGCTTACTCACTCACTCGGGTCCAATAAGTCTTCATATTAACTTTGCTTTTTTTTGTTTTGCAGGAAGGATTTTGCAATGCAGGAACTCAAAGAGGAGGTTGTGCGATTAGGAGTTGAGCTCTCACTATCTATTGCTGCATCGATGTTCTTGCTGTGTGATGACATTCATACTTTATTATGGTTCTGCTTTAAGTTATGGAGAGGTGTAATACCGTACCGGAATCCCGTGTTAGAAAGGCTGCTTCGTGTTATTCATTATATCTACTTAAAAGATATTAAACCGAAGAATGGAGTGTATCAGGATGGTGGCAAATCGGTCCAATGGGAATTGATCAGAAACACATGGAAGGATTTTTCTGACGGAATCATAGTTTTGCATCGCCTGGATATGGTTCTCAGAAAAAAAGATTGCTCCTTTGATGACAAACTATTATCATCGGCTATTAGAAAATACAAGCAAGAAGTGCTGAAGAAGCTAGAGGATAGTTTGAGTTCCGCTGAGGATGTTTCAGAGGCGCATGGGTTTGCCAGGGAGACGTTAGAGTCTAACATTTTTGACTTGTGGAAATCTCTATTTGATGAAGAACCAACACCCAAAGTGGTAAGGACTAGGATTCTTAGCGACCTGTTTACACCTATTTTGGGCAAACCGCATAGCGAGATACAGGCACTCCCCGTATGTTCTCCTTACATTCTAGGGTTAGTAGTTCCACTTAGCCCCTTTGACAGTATTGCTTACTCACTCACTCGGATCAAAAGCCTTCATATTGACTTTTTTTTTTTTGTTTTGCAGGAAGGATTTTGCAATGCAGGAACTGAAAGAGGAGGTTGTGCGACTAGGAGTTGAGCTATCACTATTTATAGCGGAATCGATGTTTTTGCTGTGTGATAACATTCGTATGATGTTACGGTTCTGCTATAGACTATGGATGGATGCAAAAAGGGACTTGATTGGTGATAGTCCCGTGGTGGAAAGGCTGCTCCGTGTTATTCATTATGTCTACACAAAAGATATCAAACCGAAGAATGGAGTTTATCAGAATGGTGGCAACAATTCGGCCCATTGGGGACTGATCAGTAGGACGAGTGAGAGTTTTGTCGCTGGATTTAGAGATCTGGATCGCCTTGTCTTGTTTCTCAGAGCAGGAGAAATATGTGGACGAGAGTTTATGTCTAGTATTAAAGAAGAGGTGGAGAAGGTAGGGGAGAAGTTGTTGTTTGTGAAGGCTGTTTCTGAGGCGAATGGGTTTGCGAGGGATGTGATGGAGTCAAACTTTTTGGACTTATGGAAATCTCTCTTTGACAAAGAAGCCAAGGAAGCAACACTGACTCTGAAAGCGATAAAGAATGGGATCCTTCGTGACTTGTTTCTCCCTCTATATAACGAAGCACCATAGCGATTGCAGAGAACTCAAAACAATCTCATCTAACTTAAGTTACGTATGCACACATTTTTACTCATTTAGTAAATGTATATCTTTCATTTTTACTTATTTCATCTTAATTTCACTTTTTCATTTCACTTAAATTCACAATTGTCAAGCTTCAACGTGTGTAGTTAGAACGTAGTTAGAACGAGAGAGAAACTCCTAAACTTTTACAAACTTTAAAAGTAAAAAAAAAAAAAAAAAAAAAAAATTACTCGAATGTTATCCAAAAGTTGGTTTATTACTCATATCTATAAATCACAATTTACCCATTAGATTTAGTTTTTCGATTTTGAGTAAAAAAAATAAAAAAAAAATACACATCAGCAAATTAAAATACACATCATTTTTTATTTTCCACGTTACTAAACAGTTTTTTTTTAGAATCGACATACAATTGACTGATATAGCTAAGTTATCGACATAAACGGCTGACTTATGAAATATTTGTAAATTAGAATTATTATAACTCAAAATTAAAATATAGAATGAAAAAAATGAATATTACAATCATTATAAAATATAATAAGTAATAATTATAGACAAAGATTGATTTTTACACAGTCTGATCGAAATGTGTAAAACATTCAAAACATGACATTTAGGGGTTAAGGTTAGGGTTAGGGTTAGGGTTTGAGGTGTAGGGTTCATATTTCCAACATTATGGGTTTTAATATAACAGTTTGGTTTTGGTTATATTGTGTTTGGTTTAAGGTGGTAATTTGGATATACTAATATGATAACCATTTGAAAATTTAAAAATTTTTAAAATTACTTTTCGGTTATTTCCGGTTATGGGTCGGTTAGATGAATATATAACCATAAATAATCTAAATGTTATCCAAATTAGGTCGATTAACTTAATATAACCGATAGCAAGCCAAATATAACCGTAATTAACCGAAAATAATAGAAAAAATAGTTTCCAGTTTGGTTCGGTTTGGTCGGTTATTTAGTCATTCTAATTTGAGGGTTGACTGAGTTATGGTAAAGTTATGGCTGAGTTATGCAACGGATATATTAATTTATTTATATACCTTCTCGAGAATACAAAAAGTGTTGTTGGGGAGACGCAAACAATAATTATGTTTATTGTTAAGAACCACACACGTAATAAATGAGATTTTAGCGATTTTTTATTTAAAAGGAATTCAAAATTTGAATTTGAATTTTTTAATTTTTTTTTAATAAAAGTATTTCTCAAACAATTGACTGATATGGCTGAGTTATCGACATAAACGGCTGAATTATGAAATATTTGTAAATTAGAATTATTATAACTCAAAATTAAAATATATAATGAAAAAATAAATATTACAATCATTATAAGCAATAAAAATTAATAATTATAGACAAAGATTGATTTTTACACAATCTGATCAAAATGTGTAAAACATTCAAAACATGATATTTAGGGGTTAGGGTTAGGGTTAGGGTTAGGGTTTCAGGTTTATGGTTCATATTTCCAACAGTATGGGTTTTAATATAACAGTTTGGTTTTGGTTATATTGTGTTTGATTTAAGGTGGTAATTTGGATATACTAATATGATAACCATTTGAAAATTTAAAAATTTTTGAAATTACTTTTCGGTTATTTCCGGTTATGGATCTGTTAGATGAATATATAACCATAAATAATCCAAATGTTATCCAAATTAGATCGATTAACTTAATATAACCAATAGCAAGCCAAATATAACCGTAATTAACCGAAAATAATGGAAAAAATAGTTTCTGGTTTGGTTCGGTTTGGTCGGTTATTTAGTCATTCTAATTTGAGGGTTGGCTGAGTTATCGTTTAGGGTCTTCTCAATAATATGAAAACGTATTCTTCTTTCTTTCCTGAGTCTTTTGTTATGTCAGATTCCTAATAAGTATTAAAACATCTCTCGATGTCACAAAAAGTGTTGTTAGGGAAGCGCAAAAAATCACTAATTTTGTGTCTGCTCAAATCCACACGCATAATAAATTCATAAAGTGAGCTTTTTATCACAAGATATTATTGCAAATAATTAAATAATTATTATTCGAATTTAGAATTTTATTTTTCTAAAAGTATTTCTCTAACAATTGAATATTAAAATTATTATAACTCAAAATTTAAATTTAGAATGGAAATATGTCTATTATTAGGTTAACTGATGGTTTCCCGCCAAAATATCGCTTTACGGCTGAGTTATAATTATTACGGGAAAACGAAAGGTCATGTGACGACTGAGTTATAGTGAGTTATGGCTGAGTTATCACAAGAAACAATATGAAAGAAATGGATGATATATATGACTTTACGGCTGAGTTATAATATTTACGGGAAAACGAAAGTTCATGTGACGGCTGAGTTATAGTGAGTTGTGGCTGAGTTATCACAAGAAACAATTTGAAAGTAAATGAATGATATATATGACTTGACGGCTGAGTTATAATATTTACAGAAAAACGAAAGGTCTCGTCGATTCATGTTACAACTGAGTTATAGTGTTTTATGGCTGAGTTATCACAAGAAACAATATGAAAGTAAATGGCTGATATATATGACTTTACGACTGAGTTATAATATTTACGGGAAAACGAAAGGTCTCGTCGATTCATGTGACGGCTGAGTTATAGTGATTTATAAATCCTTAATGACTGATATATCGGAGTCGTCGAAAACATTAAATCGGGTCAAAAATTCATCGTCTTCTTCTTCGTCATATGGTACTTCGACAACTTCTTCTTCTTCTTAGTTTTCTTTGTCAACGATCTTACCATAATCAAAACAAGTGTCTTCAAATCCCCCACCGTATGTACACTTCGTATGTAGATTCTACTTTCGAGTCACTAATTGGCCGAATCATACTTCCTCTAGCTCCACTAGTTTATGTAGACTCTTTCGCCGAAAACTCTACACAGAGACGTAGCTGATCAGTTTTCCATAGCTCCAAAAAACATTGCAATTGTCGATCATTGGAGAAAAAACTGGTGGAGTATCATGCGCCATATGTTTCAGTGACTTGTTCGAGAACATGTAGCTCAGCTTTAGCTCATGGCTAAACGCGTCCAATCGGTAGTCTTCAAGAACAAGCTTCACAAGCTTGTCGTGTGTTGTGCCTCCATCTATCTGCACAACTATACACCCTCTATTGTCGGTGTTAAATACATATCTCTGTGTCTTTACCCAATTACCGGAAACAAATAGAACCGGAACTGGATCCATGAAAGAAAAAGAAGAACAAGGTGAAGAAGAAGTAGAAGAAGAAGGTGAAGAAGAAGGTGAAGAAAAAGTAAAAGAACAAGGTGAAGAAGAAGTAGAAAAACAAGTAGAATAAGAAGGTAAATAGTTCACTTATTAACCAGTTGAAGAACAAGAGTCGAACGACGTTTCGTATTTCCGGAGAAAAAAAATGATGACATGGATGTTGCGTCCGACGTGGCAAGTCAGCCATCAAACAAATAATAACTCAGCCTAAATAAAACTCAGCCATCAAACAAATTATAACTCAGTCACAACATGAAAAACATTACAGTAATTAAAAAGCAAAAAAATTGCTGCCAAATTCAGCCGCTTCATCAACTAAAAATATGTAACTCAGCCGTATCGTTTAATAAGTCAGCTGTAACTGAATAACATTCTAGTAATTAATCTTTTGCTATTAAGTCAGCCGTCAAATGGCTGAGTTGTACGATAAGTCAGCCTATCACGGCTGAGTTATAGTTTTTTTGCATAACTCAGCCTTAACAACATCTCATAAGTCAGCCGTTTTTCATAACTCAGCCAGTCGAAAAATGGTAACTCAGCTGTGTCGTAGTGATAACTCAGCCAAAATTTTGACAACTCAACCATTGGGTGAAAACCCAGCCGTAAGGACGGCTGAGTTAGAGCATAACTCAGCCAGATTTTGATAAGTCAGCCGTAACGCTTGGCTGAGTTATGCTCTAACTCAGCCGTCCGCTCTTACTCAAATGTTTTTCCCATAACTCAGCCGCAATATACCTATAACTCAGCCGCAACATACCTTTGTAAGGCGTTATGGCTGAGTTATGGTACACGTCCGCGTTTTCTGACGTAGCGTCTGACGTGACAATATCATTTTTGTAATTACGTTTTTTCCGGTAACATAAAACAAGGGCACGCTGGATATTTTGAAAATACTCAAAATATTCTAGTAATAAAATCTTTGTTTGTAGATTCTGGTAATATTACCTAATTTGAATAACATCTGAGTAAATCACCCAAAAAAAATCTTACAGAAGAACAATGAAAAAGGAAAAAAAATGGTGTTCGTAGTCTTCATCTCCAGTTCAATCTTCATCTTCTGATGAAGAGAGTGAAGTTTGAATACTTCAAGTAAGACATAACCATATATGATAAGTACCCTCTTATTGTGCATTTTAAACGGAATTATATGAATATATGTAAAAAAATTTCCCTCCATAAGTTCCGAGAATGGTTTGTGGGTGAGGAATTTCTCAATGCCTGATGTAAGTAGCCTTACTTTGATCCTTATAACACTTTCAAATGCTATCAATAACAATCACAAGTGCATGTTTTGTTTAGGAAGACTATGCAAGGACAAGACTACGGAGGCATTGATTTGGGTGTTTCTGTAGCTAATTTATACAGTGCGACAACCCAATGAGTTGTATGTTCATCCTTTGTGCTGAGGTAAAGCAAGTCATGTATGTATTTTGGTTAAAGAGTGAAGGGCTTAGGATTTAAAGGAGGTCTTACAATAGACTTGTGTAAATATTTTGTGTAGTTGCAAGCTCTTTCTTGTTACGTTTTAGCTCTTTTGTTCCCAAATATTTTTTATTAAAACTGTTTATGTTTGGATTATATCAAATTTTGCTCTTGTGATATCATTTTTGTTCAAAATTCCACCAAAATTATTATAAAAACAAATTCCACCAACAACGAAAACGCTAACAATTTTATGAATCAAAGCAAAACTATAAAAATATAGTAAGTTGCTTTCGTAATGGTCTTATTAAGCATCATTAGCTACCATCTTGGCGTGTACCCCCAACTCTCGCTTGGCTGTCAGATGAGTTAAAAATTATTTCTTATAATCCCAACAACTACTCTTTTAGAATCATTTAATTTCCAACAATGTATACCCATTTCTAGATAAAACTTACAAAACTTGTAGACCATTACATGACTTATATAGTATGTTTTTGGCTAGATTTAGTTATAATTTTAAGTTTTACCATTTTAGATAGCCGTGTTACCTACTATTTTTCGTTCTATTAAAAAAATATATATATATATATATATATATATATATGTCTAGATGAAAAGTTTCATATACTATGAGCTTTAAAAGTCTTGCAAAACAAACTTTGCAACTGTACTTGTATCTAGAAAAAAAGAAAACGAGATTTCGATTCTCTTTTTTTTTTTTTTTTCTAAATATTTCGATCCTCTTGATGAACCCATAAAACCAAGAAGAAAAAACAACACTCTGATAATTGTAAAAATTTGTTGATCATCTTATTCCATTATTGATTGAGTCTCTAACTGATTGAAACTGCCTCTGAAAAAACTTATTTTATCACCATCTTTATTTTATCATTGTAAACATTTTCTTCTAATAGTTTAACGACAATATTTCACAATAGATGAAGATTTATGCAACATTTAATTTTCATATTTCATCTACATCAAACTTTAAAGGTTTGGTTTTCCTTAAAATATTTAGTTAATTAGTAGTATGAAAATAATAAAATAAATCCTTTAACAAAAAAAAGATGAAAAGATATAAAATTGTAATTCAGAAATGCCATTGGATGTTTGATATTAAAAAAAGAAATGTTGAATGACCAAACGTATCTGATTTACAAAGAAAAAAGTACCAAACAACATTTTGCCCCCTTTTTACTTTTAATTAGTTGAGTAGAGACACAATAAACCCAGTTCTCTTAACCATGCCCATTAAACCGAATTTAACCACCCTAATAGCCTTTTTCATTCTTGCTCTCTACGCAATCCCATTGCCTTCCTCTCTATCTTCTATTGCTACAACTATCATAACCAATTCCCAACTCGGAGCATTAACAATACATTCAACATTCTTTGGATACAGACACCACCATCATCATCATCATCACCACCATGAGCCAATAAAACGTTGTGAGAAATGGACTTCAAGGCTTACACACCAATACAAGACTTCTCTTGTGTTGATTGTTGATTTGCATGGGTGCCGTAACTTAAGCAACGTTCAAAGTGCCATTGATGCTGTCCCTGATTTAAGCCCTTCCAAGACTCTCATCATCGTAAATTCGGGTTCTTATGGGTCCTATCTTCAACTCCAAACTCTTTTCTTTTCCCCTCTCCTCTCTATTGATCAATAATTCTTCCATATATATATATATATATATTCTTGTGTAATATGATAAATATTTAGTGACATATATTCTTGTGTAATATGGTATATATATTTAGTAACGTTTGAGTTAACGTTCGATGTAAGCAAGCAGGGAAAAAGTTACGTTTTAATGAAAACAAGACAAATATTGTTCTTCAAGGAAGAGGATATCAAAACACATCCATAGAATGGAATGACACAGCAAAATCCGCAGGAATTAGGTACGAATCAAGCTTCTTTCTCCGTGATTCTAGTTGTGGCTCTGTGTGCCATTACTCTACTGAGGCCAGGGCAATCCGAAGTGCTCATTACAAAATGCTTGTCATCACTTGTGAACGTTGAAGGTTGCGTAACTGAAATCTACAAATCAGTTTTCACAAGAAAGTTTGGTAATGTTGGACCAATATTGTGTTGCAAGGCGTTTTCGGATGTGGATGCCAAATGCTGGCCACAAATTTTTCCGCTAAATCCGTTCTTCCCTCCTCTTCTCAAGAATGAATGTTCTCGCATCAATGGAGCTGCTCCTACGCACAAGTGAGGTAGCTATCAGGACCATTATTCACAATATAAGTTTAGGCCTTTTATAAGCTTATAGTTTTAACTATTCAAGAATTTTCCCAATTCCAAAAAATGTGGTAGGTTGCTTTGTTCTAGGTTTTCAATTCGACAATTATCAAGTGTTCTGACTTAACAGGCTTTCATTTATTATTTAACACTCTAAATTAAAGGAATGTGTTGAAATCGCAGTAATGTTTATAAGCCATCAACATTTTGCTTTTGCCACATTGGAAAAATCAGTAGGCCTTTGATTCTACGGATTCTCTACTATTCGTGTGTGGTTTTCTTCTTACCCAAGAAAACGAAATGTCTTAGTTGAATCCATGATCTACTTCCTATAAGGCTTCTTTTATGTCTCTTATACGTAGCAGAAGACTCTCTCCGATTAGAGTCTGAAACAATAACAAACACCTCTGCTTTTTTCCGACCACTACTGTGTAAATTTTAAAACTAAAGAACTGATGGAGGGTTTATTAGAAAACAAACCCTTTCCAAAAATAGGCGTATGCCGCTTAAATGCAGAGAAGACACGGCGGTATTCTTTAGTAAAAGGCGAAAGAATAGTTCGCTTTGTCTTCACTGCACGGCTCCGTAAGTCTTTAAAGCCCGTTCTTGGGTCTTTATTTATACTACAGTTCACTTACTCTTCTTAAGTCTTGAGACCGATCTGGGATAATAGCAAATTAGTTAGCAACTTGATGGGGTGATCTGGGCTTTAAAGCCCGTGGAGATTAAACCCAATTATAATGCTTATGTTATCAGCCATGTCGGAGCTATAATGAGAGAGGAATGAATCCCATTCCCTTGTTCGATCGATAAGCTAAAATCGAGATGCTCGTATCGTAATCCTAGGCTCTCGGCTCCTTATCTGTTTTAGTAAATTGTGGTTTAAGCTAAATTGAGAGACAATGTTTGTCATCGCTCGGCAACACTGAAGGTTGCATAAAAGAAATCCACAAATCAGTTTTCACAGGAAAGTTTGATAATGTTGGACTAATGTGCTGCAAGAAGTTTTCGGCTATGGATGCGAAATGTTGGCCAAAAATATTTCCGCTAAATCCGTTCTTCCCTCTTCTCAAAAGTGAATGTTCTCGCATTAATGGAGCTGCTCCAACATACAAGTGAAGTATAGCTTAACCGCTAAAAAATCTTTAAATTTGGGTTATCATAGCGTATTAGCGTTTACGTTCATGGAATATATTCACGAGTATGGTTTGGTTGTTATCATTGTTAGTAAAAATTTATATTCAAGTTGCTAGCATGATCTTTACAACTTTGATATCTATATTCAAAACTATTTATTCTTAAAAATGTTTACAATTTCAAGTGTCAGTGACTAAAAGTCAAACTGAATGAACTACAAAAGAAATTTCGAGAAAAGAAAAATTCTCTACCTCTATTGGTCATTTCGTCGAGCAACTTTATGTTCATACAAAAAAAATCAACCAGGGTTAAGGGCCTGTCTCCTTAGAAATCAAGGAAACAGAGGTACGAGCCTATAGAACAGATCCTGTTCAAGTAAGGTTGCGACTAACGTTGCTCTCTCAACGTTATATATACAACTACTGTTTGTCCTAGATGAGCGATGTGGGATGTCTCTACTCTTGTAATGTGAATAACACGAAGCAGCCTTTCTAATACGGGATTCCGAAGTTCCTCCTTATGCCAATGTCTTGTAATGTGAATTGAGTTCCATTAACACGAAGCAGCCTTTCTAATACATTCTTATGTTCTTAAAATTACCAAAGTTCTCCTGCACATTCCAATTGCCCATTCTTGTCAACCAAAGTACCCATGTGCGTGTGATCTGTTCATAAAGACATGATTTCTATCCATATTATCAGTAAATCAAATAAAGAAAGCATGAACGAGTGAGGCCTTGAACAAATGCACACGAGGATTGGAAGAGGTTGCTTCCAGTTGTAACTTGTAAGTAACTCTCTATCAAACTTCTCTCCTTGAAGCTCGTTCATCTATGTTTTTCATCAAGGCTCTGCACATACGTGAGTAAGTGTGACTGGTGTTACTCGTGATTTACATTTTTTATATTCAGAAGGAAAAACAAATAGACTTGCCTTTTCTGTTTCTGCAGTCTGAAAAGTGAAAACAGAACCCATACATTAGGGTGTAGTTTCTTGTGGAAACTGGCTCGATGGTCTCATCTCCACTCATGCAACACCAGAGAAGAGTCAGAATACCAAGAGTTTGGATTCAAGATATGATTTGCCAAAAAGATAGCCTCAAAAAAAGATATTTCTAATCAACTGTAAGCCATGTGAACTTCTGATCCAACTGATTACACTCAATAGAATCAGGTCAGGTGAGTCAATGTACGCAACATTTAAGCATCGATGCCTTATATCTATTGCATGCGTTGTGTTTCCATCATTTTTCTCTGTTGCATATAAACCAGTTTTTAATCTTGATGTGTATTGTTTTCCTTACGCATTGCATCAGCTCTAACATGACCAAAATGTATTCTCACCTCCATTCTCATGACTGTGATCAGCCTTTTCTTAACTTACTTCTACAACCCGCTTTAGCTTCACCTCGGTGTGATCCTCATTCAGAACTCTAGGAACAAAAACACAAAAAGAAACATCTTCTCTTATGTTTTCGTTTCCCATGACCTCATCGTTCTCATCGTTCTCATCGTACATGTTGTATAACATCATCAATATTAACCGAAACTCCCGGAAACAAATCATATCAGAAGAAAACCAAACTGGGAATCAATAAGAAAACAGAACATGGAGCAGAACAGAGAAGCAAGCAAAACTGAGTAGTTAGAACGAGAGAGAAAGTGGGGAGAGTCTGAATACGGGGAGTCTTCCACGTGTGATAAGAATTCACACGTGTGTGGTTAGAACGAGAGAGAGAAACTCCTAAACTTTTACAAACTTTAAAAGTAAAAAAAAAAATCTTACAGAAGAACAATGAAAAAGAAAAAAAATGGTCTTCGTAGTCTTCATCTCCAGTTCAATCTTCATCTTCTGATGAAGAGAGTGAAGTTTGAATACCTTCAAGAAACTGCAAGCACAACAAAGAAAAAATCAAACCATTAAAGTAAACCGTTTCTGCATTTTTTATTACCAATACTTATAAAAAAAAAGTAATAAATATTTACCCTTTGGGTAGGCCTGATCAACCTCCTACGAGGTGGCAAGTCCTCATCTTCATCTGCATCTTCATTCTCATCTTCATCTTCATTCTCATCTTCATTTTCATTTTCATCTTCATTCTCATCTTCTCCTCCATCAACTTCTACCTCGGCAACACTCATCTCCTCGTCATCATCATGGAAATTCTGTTGCTCACCAAAAATACTCTTAAAGAAACCCCCAATTTCACTCGGATTAACCACCAAATCATCAATATTACTCGGAATAGCGAGTTTGTCAAAGCAGAGAGGACCATCATCCAAAGCCTCCAAACTCAAGGCCAAATCACGTTTGCTTTACACCCACCACCAATGTCCAAATTTTCAGCAACGTGATTTTCAACAATGTCCACATCAGGCGGAGGAACATGGGAACCATCAGCAACAGGCACGGACCTGATTACTCCTCCCTTCAGCAACATAAAGCTGAAGTTGAGATATTACCTGATCACAGCTCTCAAATTCTTTAGTGGCCAAAGACTTCACAAAAGTCTCAAACAGTTGTGAAATTTCACGACGAGGATCCATCTCAGTAGTACCTAGAGAGAGAGAGAACAAAAGCAGACCAAAAAGTTAAAAGTTATGTTCTCTTCTATGGCAACAAAATCAAAACTAGTCTAACGAAATCAGAAACAATTCCAAAACTCAGACCAAAAAGTTAAAAGTTATGTTCTCTTCAAATCTACGATGCCAAATCAAAATCAAAACTAGTCAAAACCAGAATCAATATCAAGAACTCAGGCGCGAGAGAGAGAGAGAGAGATTGAGAGATTGACATTAGACTAAAAAGTTATGTTCTCATCTAATCAAACGATGCCAACAAAAATCAAAACTAGTCTAACGAAACAAGAATCAAATTCCACAAAATTAGTACCTAAAAGAGAGAAACAAAAGCAGAGCAAAAAGTTATGTTCTTTTCTAATCTACGATGCCAAATCAAAATCGAAACAGCGAAAACTCCAGCGAGAGAGAGATTGAGAGATTGACTAAAAAGTTATGTTCTCTTTTCATCTACGATGCCAACAAAACAAAACTAGTCTAATCCAAAAACTCAGGCGAGCGAGAGAGAGAGAGAGAGAGATTGAGAGATTGAAAACAGAGATAGGGATTTCAACAAAATGGGCCCCAGCTGCAGTTACTTTTTTTTAATTAATTTAATTAATCTAATCACACCCAATTGAGTCAACCATAGCAGAGACTTCTGAATCGAGTCAATGGCCAGACACAATTCCTCACTTGCTTTTTTCAAGAAACCAAAAGCAGCAGACTGAAATTTACACGATCGCAATCTCCTCCACCACACAAAGTCTCCCTTGGAGATAGGATTTCCCAACTCGCCATAAGCCGCTGTCACTGCTACCCATCATTGTATGTTTACACAACAACATGTCCTCCTGTGAATGTAAGAGAATCCGTGAGTCTAATGACCCAAGTTCAATATGCTGTCCTCTGTTGCCCTGAAGATGTAACAACATTGTTAATCCATACATCTAATCGTGAAGACCACATAATAAACTACTCTACAGTTATATATAACCGGACAGAGGTACAAGAGATTCAACAGTGTCACTCTTAGTCAAAGATTCTTCTTTTGCACTTAAGACAGAGAGATATTCACTCTCTCAATAATGTAACAACAATATCAAACCAAAAAAAAAAAAAAAAAAGTCTTTTCAAATCCCTCAACAAACCAAACCAAACCAAACCAGAGGGCCACCAAATCTGACTATAATTTTCTGATAAAAGTTAAGAATCAAAAACAGTAACAACACACAAATGAATCTGGAAGTGGAAGGAAGAATAGTTCATGTAAACGTTAAGAAAAAAAAAAAAAAAACTCTACCTCGAAACTGAATGCTTGAGAGTATTAACAGGGCTCAAGATCTTTGTTGCTAGAAAATTTTCTCGAAACAGTTTTCCTATCTTTGAGGATCTCTTAGATTTGTATAAAACTCTAGCAAGGAAGATGAGAAGAGAGAGTTGATGAGGAGGCGGCTGCGCAAACCAACAAAAGCCAGCCAATATCCATTTTTTTTTCTTCTTCTTTTCTTTTACCTTTTCATTAATTAATAATACTAATATCAGTAACTAATAGGCCTGGCCCATTATTTCCATGGGCCGACGCTTTTAACATACCCCTCTCATAATTCAATTTGCTCACTTTTTAATTGAGATCACTCGGGATTAGCATTTGCCTTGTTTTATTCGGAGTCTTACCGCTTGTGTAAACGGTTCGTGGAAAACCATCAAGAATGTATCCAGATTCTTCACCCTTCTCTTTGCCAGCTTCGAGTCGTTTTGATAACAAACTAATGATGAATTCGTCAGGAACCAATTTCCCTTTGGTTAATAAGGCTCCTTTAGCTACACCAATGCAGCAGCAACAACAATTATAAATATGCTAATCACCTCACAAGAACACATTGTGTCTTATAACATATAATAAAACTCAATGATTCAACCCCTGTTCTCGTTCTACACAAGAGATATATATACAACCTCGAAAATTCGTTAAATCCTTCTAATACCAAGATAATTCTCATTTCACAGGAAACAAATCTGATCTTTGAACAACATGGTGATCACATATGTGGAGACTAGCAAAAAAATCATCAAGTGAGGTCTCAGTGAGACTGACAAATATGCCATATAGAGGAACAAACAACAAACAAGGCAAAAATGCTAATCCCGAGTGATTGTAGCAGATTTGGTATTTAGTGGAGTAAGTAAACTCTGAGGTCAAATGGTTCGACCCTCTAGCTTGTCACTTTTTCAAACAAATTGAATTTGCTTCAAGCACACTTAAGGTAAAGTAGACCCATGAGCTTCAATTGGATTTAAGAATTCTTTTTGGGATATATATGATATATTCCCAGTTTGATTTGTCCTAATTCTCATCAGCCTTTCCATTCTCACTGCTAAATCCATTATTGTCCACCTCCATTCCAACCACCTCCTTTGATGATTCACCGTCTTTGTCTGGGGCTTGGTTTAGCTGCTGCGTATTTTTCTCAGATTCATCACCATCTACAGCTTCTACTACTGAATCACTCTCCATGTCCTCATTACCATCTTCCATCTGTGGCATGTTGTTCTGGTATTGCTCATATACTCCTTGTGCCTATCCAATGCATGAAACTAATCAGTTTCCACACAAAATATAAGTAGTTGTTATCCAAGCAAGTAGTTTGTGTCGTTACCTGGTAGAACTGGTTCATCCTATCGTGAACTATGTGTGCCATCTCTTCAACATCATGAACAAAATAAGGTTTTTTAACTTCCTCCACCGTGCGATCTGTATAAGCTGTGTTCTCATTAAGATTGAGTCCTAGCCGATCGGGTCTTTGAAGAAGAAGCTGAAACGTTGGTTGCAGCTCATAACACTGTTCAAAGAGAGAACGGCGGCAGAACACATACAAACCGAGCCGAGCACGTGACATTGCAACTACCAACCTTCTTACATCACGTAGATGACCCACAAAGCGTGTCCGAACAAGAGACAGCAAAATAAAATCATTCTGCTGTCCTTGGAACTTATCCACTGTAGTCACCTGAGGAAACAAAACACAGAAAGTCAAAACACAGAAGTAAATCTCAGATACCTTTCTTAGGGAGGTGGGCATATATACCAGAAAACCAAATCCCAACCTAAATGTCTTCATTCTATAATACACAAAATTTAATATCATACTAATCAGTATTCTACAAGTCATCATACGATCTCTATCATATTAACATCTTATAAATACTTGAATAGGATATTTTACCTTGCTTGGCGGGCCAATGAAAGGATAGGGAGCACATCGACGGTTGATAACATCACGGATTAAGAGCTTCTGACCATTATATGTAGTCAATATTGATATCTTATTCGCAGGATATCCTAACAATCTCATGTATATATAGACACTGACGATATACTCAGCTTCTCCCTGATTTTGATAGAACCATGGAGATGGTGTTGATTCTCCCTTCCCCTCATAATCAGGCACATCTACCAATTGATATTCATATGAGAGTCCAGCATTTGCCCTATGGAAGATGGGTGCTTCCTTAACAATAGAAAGGTCTCCCAAATCTCTGTATCTCCAGTTGTAGAGTTTGGCTAAGCTTGGCCTTGCTCTTCCTTGAGCATTGAGCTCAATATAAGGAATACCAAGACGAACAAACCTCGTGAACAAACTCTGATCCATGTGACTATATTTCTGGAAAGCCATATTCTTCACTACGGGAGGTAGCTGGTGGTGATCACCAATCAATATACAGCGCTTGAGTCGTGCATGACCATCTTCTTGCCTCTGAAGCAACATTGGTATGAAAGTCTCGATTTCCAAAATCTGAGCACTTTCTTCCATCAATAAGTTATCATATTTGAACCCCAACTGAAGGAAGTCTCTCCTTTTTAATGCTGCATGAGTACACGTCATTGCTACAATTTTCGCTTGTTTGGTCATCAGGTAATTTGCTCTATCAGCAGTTGACTTGAGTAGTTCAAAGGCCCTACACTCTTCCAGCTCTTGGAACACAGTCTTGAGATGAGAGAAACAACCTTTAGCTGACCTCATGTCTTTCTCAAATGACACCCCACTAAAGACAGGTTTTGGGGTGTCTGAGAAGAAATCTTTGAACGGGAAGCGATCTCGAACAAAAGATTGATTGTTTTCATTTCCTGCACAAGCAGCGAGAAATATCTCCCAGCGCGAGTATACATGAAGCAACCAGAAATACCCCGCTGTTTCACAAGTATATCCTACATCTTCTGGAAGCTGAAGAGATCTTGCTAGTCTCTCAACCTCATTGAGCCGTTCCAGACGCCGAACAAGCATGGCATTGACACGCCCTTGTCTGCTAAAGTCAAGATCAGTGGCAAGCTCTTGTTCACCTTGACCTAAACGAAGTAGATACCGCGCTGGTACATCTCTCTGAAAAAAGAAATCCAAGTAGCATTAGTCTGTCAGAACTCCGTCAGACATGTAAACCATTAAATATTACTCCATATAATAACAAATGCAAAGAAGATGAAAGTGGTACCTCCATTATCTTCTCAAAAAGATCATTCAAAGCCTGATTTGAATGGGTAATTATTAAGGTCCTTTGAGAAGGACAGTTGTGATAAAGAACATTCAAGATTTGCACTGCTGTATCAGTCTTTCCGGTACCCGGTGGACCGACCACCATAGTTAACCCCGGCTGAATACCAGAGATAATTGCCCCAACCTGCACGAAAATAGTAGGCATAGACACGGTTTAATTACAAGTTGCATCCAAACCATAAATATTTGATAGATTTTCTCATTCAGAAGAAAGGGAAGCTCCTACCATAAAGGGGAAAAATGTTTTTGATAAGGTGAATTCTCTAAATAAAAATAGAATGGCATGGGAACAATATTATTCAACTCAAATCGATCAAAGAGACACAAAATAAACTAAATACTTCACGATTCAATGGAAAGAACAGGCCCAATTTTATATAGGTTATTAAGTGTCTTATATCAAACACAATAAGGCGACATTAAGATGATGAATAGTATTCTCATATGACTTGATTGTGCTGTAAGAGTATAAGGATTCTAAGATGATAAATTTCTCACCATTTAAAGAAAATAGCAAAAATAACTAAAAGTTGACAAGTTTAGTTACATAAAAAACCAAATCAGCATACGCTCTTAGGATGTAGAAAGAATTAGTACCTGTGTAGGTGTAAATTTAACAGAGTTCTGCTTCGGCTGGTCCTGAGGATAAGGCCCTGGGTCAGGTGGGGTATATGCCTCAACAATAAGTTTCTCCTTTGGGGAAGCATCCACCATATTCACATTGTCTGCTGGATTGACTTCAGATATCTTATTTCCAGAAATAGCAGAATTCCCTTTTAGTGTCTTAGGAAGGGTGATTCGAAACAGAGGCCTTGGATCCAGAGATTCAGCACCATCAGCATTGGTGAAAGACACCTAACATGCACAAATTATGAGAGACAGGAAAAAAAGAACAGTTCTAGAGAACACATAATATACCAACAATATAATCACTAACCTCATAATCTGGAAAACTTTCACTGAGATGATTTGCATCAAGGAAAGTATCTTTGAAGTCGACTGTTTCCAACAGGTTTGGCATATTAGGCCACTGTGCAGCAGAAGGGTTCCCATACCCAAGAAAAACATTATGCAACCACTCCGGCACAATACAATATTCATTCATGAGATCTCTGATAGATTCCAGAATAGCCTTGAAGTTGTTCTCCTTTGGTTTTCTCCTCATTAGCACATTAAACGTGCTATACACATCCTCAGCACCTTTTTCAGCAATGTCTGTAACATCTATGTGATACTGTGCAGCATCTAAAGCAACAGTCACAGTCCTCATTTCACCTTTAGGGGGCTTCCATTCGTCCCGTTTAACTCTTCCAGTAAAATCATTCATCAGATTACCCTCCTCATCGCGGATATCGATGATTTCACAACCACGAACATACTGAAGCCCTAATTTCTGTGGAACTGTAGCTTTCTCAGCTTCCTCTGCACCTAATGGCTCAAATGAAGGGCGTATACAAAGCAAAAACAATACATCATGCTCTTTAAGAGAATTCCATTCAGATCTTATCTGTGATCTGTAACTCTTAATACTGAAAGTAACTTCTGCAGTCACAGATGAAGGTTTCTCTTCTCCAATATTAGGCTGCTTCACCAGAGCGATTTTGAAATCATTAATCGGAACCGCCATTCGTGACCAACCACGAAATGCAGTGTCCCCCTCGTTGTTTACGTGTGCTAGAAGATGGGGCACAGCTTCCTGTATATCTTCACGAATCTCATAGGTGGATTCCAGACGGAAGAGATTAAAGTTTCTAAGGAGGTAATCATGGAGTGTTAGAAACTGAAGATTAAGCTTTGGAAGAGCTAGGCAACCTTCCCCAGAATAGTTAATGCTTGGAATAACACTTTCGTCCCACATGATTTGCTCATTTGGGTACAAAGGCAGAGCGTTTATGGCTTCTTTCTGAGACTGTTGCTTCTCAAAAGAGGAGACAACGACCTCAGTCAAAAAATCCTTACTATTCGCCCAAGGATCATGTCCGGAAACCAGTTTGAGCTGCACAAAAGTAAATAAAAGTGAGAACCGACGTAGGTGGCCGTAAGTGAAACTGTAAGGCAAACAGAAATATATTTTTTAAATACAGTTGCATATTTCCCTTCCAATCTCTACCGGCACAAATTCATCTCTTCACTAATTTCTCACACTACTCTGCGTAATATTATACTACAATGGGAATTTACACAAGCAGATATTCAACGTCTACATTTTGATTCAACCCATAGATCCTTTAGCATGTCACTCAGACTTTATATTGTATTGCCAACGGTATTCACTGAAGCTCACAACTATAAGACCCTTAGCAAGATTCCATAATGATATCCTCAATCCCCACGGAGGCGCTAAGATAAAAAAGATTCACTTGTGAACCTCCAAGAATAAGTTTTCCAGATATATACCTTTGAGCAGACAACATCCCTTAAATCTTCAAGAGAAAGCACTGACAATCTCCTCCGAAGATCAGAACTCTTGTGAACAGAACCAATGTTAGCCAAAGACAGATCCCGCAACTGAAACAAACAAGATAACAACAAATGTAAGAATTGGGGAAGAGTCCCTCCCAAAAATATTAGAGAATAAGGAAGAAAGTAGAACAATGACTTCAAATCCAACAGAAACAAAACAAATTTTCTAGAACACAGAACCAACTATTTATAATTAACCATAATTACCAGGACAATACCTTAGGTATTTTCTTGAAGGCAAGTAGCTGAAATGCCATAAAACGATCGTAATGAAATTGAAGTGCTTCATCATCAGTTAATTGTGTCCCATCATGGTCCTTTATCTCAAACTTTTCATAGAATTGTAGCAAGTCAACTAATTGGGCGAAAAGCTTCCCCTTCTCATGTTTGTATAGTGCACTCAGTCGGCATTTTGCAACAACAGCTATATCTGCCACAAGAGGTCTTAGGTATCTGTAAAAATCAAGAGGAAGATAGAAAAAATTACGGTCCAGTCAATGAATAGTAATGGAATGGACAGCAAATGACACAGCGTATCAAGACTAAGAACTAGATATTATCAGGACCAAAAAAAAAAACTTAAAATGCTGAATACATATTTTGACCTTTTATTATACAAATAACTTGCATCGAATGGAATATTTATACCTTCTTGTTGGTAGTTGGTTCAGCATGTCAATGAGAAATTCCATGAATCTCTCACAATACAAGACAGAAGAATCATCTACCAATTGAGATCCAGCGGTATCATCAACTTCATCCGCAAAAACCCCGTGATCAAGCACCTAGAAAGAACGATATGAATTTTGTATAATTATGCGAAAGATTATTTGAAGAACATAGAACACTATAGCCAATAAAAACAGGCCTACATACCTCAACGAATTCTTCTATTAGGCCTCGAACAAAATTTGCTTCAGGTGATGAGGATAGATCAAATTTCTCTCCCTTTGACTTTGCTTCAGCTGCCCATTTCTTTGATGATCTCTTCCACTTTTTTATTAAATCAGGCTGAAGGCAGAGCTCCATCTACAGTTGTGAGAATCAATGATGATATCAGAGCAACTACAAAATATTTCACCATCCTTAACAAAATCTATGTGAAGGTATCCCCTACCTGGAAACGTCCATAAGACAAACTGTGCCAAGATTGTAATCCTGCTACACTTAGAACAATCTCATTAACCACCGCGTCTTCCAAACTCTGTAACATCATCACACAGTTAAGAATATTGAAGAAAACAAAAACAGCACAAGGATATAGATTGTGCAAAACCATGAATTAAAAGGTTGTCAGCGTGGAATAAATATCTTGACAGACATTTTCACTGAGTAGCACACAGTTATATGGTCCGGGATGACCGCTTACTAGTTACTAGATCATGTATTATCTATTTGTGAGCCATGTGCAGCAGCATTCTAAAAGTACTTGCTACCAATATAACAAAATCTATGCAAGAAACAGAACGAACCTGGAAAGCATTAATCATGAAGACCAAATAATTTGTCTTCTCAGCAATAGTCAAATCTCTTCCCTGCAATGGTAATCAAAGGAGACAATATGAATATACGATTGGCCTAACATCTGGCGATTATCTCAAACGAAAACAACACTAGAATCATATCAACCAAAACAAAAAGGTAGACCACAAACCTCTTTAAGACGAAGAACCTTCTGAAGAAACTTCTTAAACAGATCGTCTCGATCATGAAAGCAAATCCAAGCTGCTACATTCTCCCGGAACTACAAAGCGTGAAGAAGCCATGTCAAACAATAACCATAAGCAACACAGTTAAATACGAAAGAGAGCAAGATTAGTTACCTTCTCGTTAATCATAAGAATCATAGACATAACATGCTCAAACGTAGCCGTCTCGGGATCAAAATTAGGCCATAGATAGTTCTCCAAGTACTGACTCACTTCCAGAATCATAACTCGCTGAAGTGGAACAGGTTTACGACCACTAATTACCTTAAGCTCCGTCGCATAAATCTCCTTCACAACCTCCGGATCGAACGGTTTCTCAGGCAGCTTGCCGCCAGTCTTAATCCAGCTCTCCACAGCAATCTTCGTCAACCTATCTTGCTGAATCTCAGATAAAGTGATGGAGCTCGGCAAATTAGATCCAGGCTTTGCCTCTAGTGGCTTCTCAGCGGGATGGTTAGGTAACTCCAGTGGATACTCAGCCACTCTGTGGCGCTTGAAGTCGTACGTTCCGGTTCCATAGACCTTCGTCATTACTCTCACGCGAAAGCTCGTTGCTCGAGAGAAGTGTGAGAATCAACGCGACATACAAAGAAGGAAGAAGGCTCAGAGAGTGGAGAAAAGAGTAAGTTGGGGATTTTTAGGGCTTAAGCCTCGCGGAGGTGAATATCATCGTCGTCGCAGATAAAGGCGGTGTTTATAACCCGACTCGAACCGACCCGACTGATGCTAGTTTGGTTTCAGCTGGACTTGGGCCGATATTGGGCTGGACTGAATGTAGCAATAATATTAGTAAGAAAAAATAATTAATAAATATACAGACTCCCAATCTCATCTTTACAACCTTATAATAATACCAAATAAACCAAACCAAACCAAACCAAATCCAAATTTTGTGCAATTAGATCAAATAAACTGATAATTCATTATTATTCATCTAATGTATTTTCATCAATATTAAAAACTAAGAGTATTTTGCAAACAAAACTTCAAATTTGTCCATATATTCTAAATTTGAAAATTGCAAATCAATGCTATCAACCCAATAGTAACTTAATCAATGTATAAGGAAAGGAATTAAAGATTGTGTTTATATAAAAAAAACTGAATTAAACCAAACCGATTTGAATCCAAAATTGGTCAACCCATACCTATTTTATGCAAATATATATACAAACTCCCACTTTCATCAAGATTAAAAACTAATAGCATTTTGCAAACAAAAATTCAAAACTATTGGTACATTCTAACTTTGAAAATTGTAAATCAAATGATATCAACTTAATAGTAAATTTATTAAGGTATAAGGAAATGAATTAATGATTGTGTGCATAAAAACTGAATATTGGACCAAACTAAGTCGATTTGAATCAAAATTGGTCTATTCATATATAATTTATGCAAATATCTATACAAACTCCCAATTTCATCAAGATTGAAAACTAAGACTATTTTGCAAACAAAAATTCAAAAGTGTTGGTACATTCTAACTTTAAAAATTGTAAATCAAAAGATATCAACTTAATAGCAAATTTATTAATGTATGAGGAAATGAATTAATGATTGTGTGCATAAAAACTGAATATTGGACCAAACTAAGTCGATTTGAATCAAAATTGGTCTATTCATATCTAATTTATGCAAATATCTATACAAATTCCCAATTTCAGCAAGATTAAAAACTAAGAGTATTTTGTAAACAAAAAAATCAAAATTGTTGATATATTATAACTTTGAAAATTACAAATCAATGTTATCAACAAAAATTCAAAATTGTTGGTACATTCAAAATTTATTAAGGTGTAAGGAAATGAATTAATGATTGTGTGCATAAAAAACTGACTATTAGACCAAACTAAGTCGATTTAAATCAAAATTTGTCAACTCATATCTAATTATGTAAATATCTATACAAACTCCCAATTTCATCAAGATTGCAAACAAAAAAAATCAAAATTGTCCATATATTATAACTCTAAAAATTACAAGTCAATGTTATCAACTCATTAAACCGTTTGAATCAAAAATTGGTTAATCCATATCTATTTTATGTAAATATCTATACAAATTCACACTTATCTTTAACATCTTATAATTGTTGGCATAAACATTGAACAAGCCAAACTTAACCGAATATGAACAAAATTGAGCTACTAAAAGTCTAAAACTGAATTTTTTATGAGTAAAAAATAATAATTTGTACCGAACAAACCAAACCAAATCCAGTTTTGTGCAATTAGATCAAATCAACTTAAATTATTACTTTTTTTTTTGGACAAAAAATTATTACAATATATATAATCAAGAGATTTTTGCAAATAAAAATTTGAAAATAGTCGGTACATTCTAACTAGTGATAAATGCAAACCAATGTTATCAACTCAAATAGTAAATTAATCAATCAATGTATAAGGATTTGTGTGCAAAGAAAAACTAAATTGAACCAAACAAAACCGATTTGAATTAACAATTGGTCGAGCTAAAAAATTGAATAGTAAAACAATTCTTATACCAGTATAAACCAACTTAACCGGGACAATGAACCGCGATTCAGTGACCAAATGATGAAATGGATGGGTGGTGATGGTTGCATCCACGACGGGTGTGTGATTAACCCTCTCGGCCACTCCCAGAAATGGCTAACCATCTCTTCTCTTCACCAATCCATGGCTTCTTTCAACCACTCTTGGCTCTCTTCTCCACTAGCCGATACTCCCTCTCTCTTATTGTCTCCATCTCCAAAACCAAAATCCTTGAAACTCTCTGTTTTCCGAACTCGGAGCAACTCGTCCTCGCCGGAACGCTCGTCGGAGGCTGAGCTCGACGTCGATCCTGTGAAGCTCGCCTTGAAGAAAGCAGAAGCTTATAAGAAATCGAAATCAGAGGTAGAAGAGCGAGATAAAAATGCCGGTGATGAGGAATTGCCACTCTCGGTTAAGGCTGCTATGCAAAAAGCCAATGATTATAAGAAAAGGAAAGAGCTTGGAACTGATGTTGTCGAGAAACCAAAACCCAGTTCAGTAAAAAGTAAAAACCATATCTTTTTTGTTCAAAAGTCTTGAGTTTGTAGTTCAATGCATTTTCCCAATATTCATATGGGTTGATTTTCTTGTAAAGGTTGAGTTTTTATTGATTTATAAGTCTTTGAATTGTAGCTGCATTAATGGAGAGTTGTTCTTTATGTTAGACATTGAAGTGCTTATTCATGGTGTCAATATCTTCAAAGTTAATATCTATTTGATTTACATATGTTAATATGTAATCAAAAAATGATCCGGGGAGCTTGATTCTTTTGGGTTTCAGGTAGTACAGAGAAAAGTCTTGTTAGATCATCAAATAAGGTTGTTGAAGATAATGATGTTAAGAAGAAAGAGGTGAAAGTCTCCAGCATTGATTTCATGGGGCTTGGCTTTGCTGATAAGAGAAGCACAAGAGGGCTTCCAGCGGGACTTGTTCCTGTTGTAGACTATCTTCCTGAAGGAGGAGACTTACCTGAGGTGGAGTTTATTGTTGGTGATAAAACGAGATTTGCGGAGAAAAAAAAGGATGTCAAGCAAGAAGGAGATGGAAACTCTGATGTGTATAAGCCCAAAGTTTCTACATGGGGAGTTTTCCCAAGACCTAGCAACATCTCCAAGACGGTATGTGATTGGCCCATCTAAATAGATGTCTTATCCAACTGAATTAGTTGTACCCAAGAACTCAAAGGGGAAAAAGTATCTTGTCCAATGTTGTTAGGATTATTAAAGGTAGGAGTAACAGAAAGGTTCCATGGATTTTCCTTCAGCAATAAGTACATTTTGGATTGTTGGCTATGGTTGCTTCGTATTCTGAAATGGGAAAAGATACAGATAGTTCTTTGAATTGTTTGAGTTATTCGTTTCTTGTTGATGGTATGCAAAATTTTATCAACTCTGCCAGATTTTTAGTCCTCGTTTTAAGCTAAATGACAAGGGAATGCATGTATATGTCCTACAACATTATGTTTTCCAAATTCCAAGTAGCATTTGCACCAGGTTTCTGAACAAGTTGATCCTCTAAAAGACTAAAAGACTAAAACTAATCCATTCATGTTCATGACTCATGAGCTTGGGGCTAATTTTAGCTATAAGATTTTGCATCCTAAGTCTGTTGGAATGTATACTTTCCTGAGGATAGAGATATATACTTTTGTTTTGTTTAAGTTTGGTGGTGGAAGGACTCTCCAACCGGGGGATTCAGTTGAAACCGCTGAAGAGAGAATTGCGAGAGAAGCACAGACAAAAAAAATGCTCACTGCCTACAAGAAATCAATCGGACTGAATATTGATCCTAAACTCAAACTTGAGTGTGAGAAGGTACTCCAAAGACATTTTTGTTATTCTTTGAGGACAGACCTGATGCTGAAGTTAATTTGGATGTAATATCGCAAAAATAAATCTCATTTACAGAGTAAATTTTCTCTCAATGAGAATGCTACAAGCTATATCTTATAAATTTTAAGTTGCTGTCTTTAGAATCTTATATATAGGATCATATAGAGCAAGTATATGGGTTCAACTGAAACTATGACTCCTGTTTTCTCAAGCAGATTCTCTTATTTTAATAGTTAGATTTACACGTTGCCACATTTTCTAGAAAGTTTTAAAAAAATTGATTTGAGTGGAGAAAAACTATAAAGAAATATATACTTTTATCTACAGCATCTATTTGTGCATCAAGATAGCTAGAAATTAGAATCGTTTTGCCACTTAATTTTTCCCTTATATATACTTTTATCTACAGCATCTATTTTTGCATCAAGATATACTTTTTCCCGTAATTTTGACACTTTCTTTAATTATAACAGGCAATAGAAAAGGGGAACTCGCTTATGGATTCGGGGAAACTCAAGGAAGCTTTGCCATGCTATGAAAAAGTCATGGAGAAAATAGTTTTTAAGGTAATTTCTCCAAATCTAGTTTTTTTTTTACTTCATGTCTATGTTTCTGCATTAATCTGCTCATACAACTATTCTTCTGCATATGCCTTACTTGTTCTGATTGCATGAGACTTCTTTACTATCTATCCGCAGCATGTATGTGGAGCAAAAAATCCAACTATCTTATATAACAACCAACCATACAATCGATAAGGTTTTTAAGAACGTAATTATTTTGCATTATTAGTTCCACGACCTTGTTATGTGATATTCTATCACATCTTATTCCATTGATCCACACCTAGTCCTAGATACCGAAAGAAGTAGTTATTCAAAACATGATGTTACTTGTAAGTTCTTATGTTCGCTGCAGTAGATGTGACCTTAACTAGGTACAAGTTTAGTTGTGCAGAGTGAGCTTCATGGACAAGCGGCGTTGCAGTGGTCTATCTGTCAGGATTCACTTCGAAAGTAAGTTTTTCTCTCTTTGTATTTCTCTTGATGTAACTACAGCTAGGGTGACAAGTATTTCTTCATGAATATTTTGACTTTTTAATAGCCTCATATAAATTTGTATTTGTAAATCATTGTCCCAAAACTCTCTCAAGCTCTAAAACTCCCCAAGGAAACCACAAAATACTTGAAGCTTCCCTGTTATACCCACCAAGTTGATGGTCATTTGCGACTGTTCTAAGATATCCTCAAAAGTAGGCTTGTTGACTACTGGTTAGTTTTTATGGGCTCATGTGCCTTAAACTGTTATTTTGGAGTGACTGACAGGGAAGATAAGGCAAGGGGCATGTATGAGAAGCTTCTATCCCACCCAAATCCGAGAGTGAGCAAGAAAGCGAGGCAGTTCATGTTCAGTTTCCAGGTAACTCAAAACACTCCCAAAAGTATTATACCTACTAAGCACAATGAGCAAGATGAGTTGTGTAATACAACTTGTGTTTTCTCTCTGACTGAGATCGGACAAGAGCCATTCAACTCTATTTGTTTTGCTTATTGTGTGCTTAACGATAAAAATAGTGTTGGCTTCTTGTAGTGTTTTCTATCATCTGGTTTTGGCGAACCGTTTCTCTTAAAAATGTGAGGGTTTTTCATAACACACTTGTAGGCAATGGAGATGCTGAAGGTTAAGGGGTCGAGCTACATGGAGGGAAACACTGGTTATCAGAACTACTTTGAAGCCTTCGTCAAAGATACTGTGAATTACAAATCGCAGGACGATAATGAAAGAGAGGCAATGGGGATAGATGAGACTCTCCTATATGTGATTCTGCTTGCGTCTCCGATTCTAATGGTCTTTATTGTGGCTGCACAGAGAGGGAATATGCACTGAAACGCACAAATTCTTGTCAACTTCTTACATGTAAGTGTTGTAAATACAATATAGGTAATGTTATGCAACGCAGCTGAGTTAGTCATTGTTTGTGTTACAGTTAAGGATCATGCACACAAAGCTTTTCTTATTAATTGAAATAACATAACAGAAGATGAATCAAACTCCTAAAGAATATATAAACAAAAAGCTAGTTGATTTCTTTTACCTTTGGATGAGTTTGATACTTCATCTCTATAAATACAAAAACATATAACAACACCAACTAGGAAAAGAAGTATCATTGAATAAAGAAATTGAAACCCACCTTTAAAACTAGGAATTCCCAAGTTGACTCAGAAGTCTTAATTCACACTTTTCACATTTCATGCAAAACCCTGATGAGTGTCATAAGATTTGATCATCCATGGTCACACCACATGTCACAAATCCTGACTACTTCTTGGTCTGACCCTGACCAGCTGCCGAGCCACCTTTACCATCTCCGGCAGCACCTCCAGCTCCACCCGCACCACCAGCATTAACCGTTGTAACTTTAAACCTTTCATCTCTTAGATCTGATGGACCCAAATTAACCCCTTTAGAGGTGAAACGTGGCGAACGAGCACTGAGACTCCTCTGCATAGTCATTGACTTTGTAGGAGGAGGACGAGAATCTTGTTTGATTTGGGACACAGCGTCACCAATTTTGTTAAAAAAACCAACAAACTCGTCTTTAGCTCCACCTGGAAACATGTTTTTCAGCAGCTGAAGTTGTCCCACGTAAAGCTCTCTCATATACTCTAATACCATCAAGACTTTCATGTCCATCTTTGATCTCTCATCATCATCACCATCACCATCACCATCACCATCATAATCAACATCATCAGTTTGTTTTTCATAAACTCTCTGGTAGCTATCTCCCATGTCGCTGTATTGTCTCTTCATACTCCCACTTCTTAGCCTTGTGGATTCATGGTCATCGAACAATCCGAAGAAGAGACTGTTCTTGCAGTCGTTGTCTTGGGATTGGTAATTCAGAGAGCTGATGCTAAGATGTTTCTTCCCCATAGGCATATTATTCACAATCACTACAGAAATAAAGAAGTTGGCCAAATCTTTTGAGCAGCTAGCGTATTCTTAGTGTTTTGTCTTGTTTAAAAGTATGTTTCAAGATCTGATGAAGAAGAAAGCAAAAAGAGGTTTATATTTAAAAAGAAATAAAGATTTGGAAGCAAGAAATTAAGATGAGATCTTTTACTTGTTCCCGACTTGTCAACACGACGTTGCCACGACTTCTTCAACGAAGAGACTAGATGGGTCCGACGCATTTGATTTTTATTTAGCTTCCGGCCAATCATGAGGCGACAGTGTATGTAATCGTCAGCAATTCTTGAGTAGTTTCTTGGGAGAAGATGCAACTTCGGAGATAAGTGCATATCTTACACATATGTCAAAACGTGTAGAAGAAGCAATGTATATATCATTAGTAGTAAAATCAAAAAAGCGTCGACTTATCTGCTTCATGATTGCTAAAGTTCTGTGCTGATCAGCGCCTAATCATGATGGGGATTAATTGACGGATAACACTAAATTAGTAAATTGTATTTATCTTTTCCTTTACCTTAGCCGCAAGAAATCAGAGTAAACAAAGATAAATATAAAGTAAAAGAATTGTTGTGTGATTTTGAACGATGACGACGACGATGGTCTCCAATCTTCCAAGAGATTTGATAGAGGAGATTATTTTTAGGCTTCCCTTGAAATCCATGAAAGCAGTGTGCGTTTAACTTGCAAAAGTTGGGACTATTTATCCAAAAGTGAGAGCTTTAGGAAGCACATTTGTGGCTTTGAGTCTATGCATGATGATGCCTCACAATCTCTATCTAATGAGCTTGGATATTAATTTTTGTTAAGTAATATTAAGTATTAACATCTAAAGACTGACTAGATTCTGAGCCCACGCTAGGCCCAACTTTATTTAGGGTTATTATATGTATCTGCAATCTATGTGTCGTGTATACCTTTTTTTTTCCTTGACCTTAGCCGCAAGAAATCAGAGGTAACAAAGATAACACCCCATGTGAAACGATGACGACGACGACGACGACAATGATCTCCGATCTTCCAAGGGATTTGATGGAGGATATTATTAATAGGCTTTCCATGAAATCTCTGAAAGCTGTGAGATTAACATGCAAAAGTTGGAACAATCTATCCCAAAGTGAGAGCTTTAAGAAATGCACATTGGTAAATCAACAAGAAAAGGGGAGTCAATGATGATCGTGGTGCAGCCTCACAACATTTATTTAATGAGCGGCGTGGTTGACGTTGATCCATGCATAGAGCTCAAAGGTAAACTTAGTTTCCTTAACAATCAAGTCAGTATATCCCGAATTGACCACTATGAGGGTTTATTGTTATGCTTCTTCTTGAAAGACGTTACAAGGATTGTGGTTTGGAATCCGTATTGGGGCCAAACAAGGTGGATCAAACTCAGATATACTCACCTTCCACAAGGATATTTCAATTATACTCTCGGATACGAGGATAAGGAATCTTGTCGTAGCCTTAAGTTGTTGAGGTTTATAGATTATTTTTACAGACCGGCGCCCGAAGAGAGCAATTTTTTTGGTATGAAATATACGATTTTGATTCTGGTTTATGGACAACTCTTGACGTCGCTCCACACTGGGGAATATATTGTTCAAGCAGTAGCGTTTCTCTTAAGAGAAACAGTTACTGGTGTGCTACAGAAAGGAGCTCAGAAGGTTGCAAGGATCGCATAATCTGTTTTGATTTTACAAAAGAGAGATTTGGGCCACTTTTGCCTCTGCCATCATGCGTTAGGGATCGTCAATATGCATATGTACATTTATCTTGTGTTAAAGAAGAGAAGATTGCAGCTTTATTTCAGGACCACGATTATTATGATTATGAGATATGGATTACAACTAAGATTGATGCCGAAACGGTGTCGTGGAGCAAGTTCTTGAGAATTGATACGGAGCTTAGTATAGATTTTCCAGACTGTTTCTTAGTTGACGAGGTGAAGAAGGTCCTCATGTTTGTTGGTACTAGAGACTATGGCTATGGCCCGGAATGTGACGAATGTCCCGAAACATTTATTATGATCATTGGAGAGGCTGGATACTTAAAAAAATTTGGATGTCGGAGTACCTCCAATCAAAAACCGTTGGCAAATTAGTGTGTGCTCTTATGTTCCAAGTTTGGTCCAGGTCAAGAAACTTGCACGAGGCAAAAGGATAAAACAAAGTAGTTTAGAAAAGCGTCTATTTGATCAAAACATGTTGAGACTTGCTGCAGTTGAAAAACTAATAATGAAGAAGCCATATAGATAGGAAGAGACGCAGAAGGAGAAAACGGGATGATTAGAAGCAAAAACGAGATTGGTTGCTAAGTTACAGGTAATTTTTGTTGTGTTCTTGTATCTTATATATATATTCTTTATTGGAAGTGAGACGTATGGTGATTACACTTTGTGATCTGTAGGAGCAGACACTAAAAGGGTCGAGCCATATGGGACTTCTTTGCATTGTGATGACTATCTTACGTGATAAAGAACCATATGATGTTGTTGGTGGTGTTGAGTTTCTTTTTACTTTCTGTTGTGTTTTGGTATACAATAATGTGTTTTTTTTTTTGGGTTGTGAAGGATTGAACTTGTGTGTGACAAAACAGAAGTTGTGTTTTGTTACCAGTAATTTTCATGTATGTGATTGTGTAGGCATGACTTAGGCATAAAAAGTTTCATCTATTCATCGTTTTTTCACAATGGAGACCAATTGAAATACTGACACGCTATCTGAGGCTTCATACACAAGTGGATGGTCTGTTTTAACTGCAAATTAAATGTAATCATTTGAATATACATGTGACTGCAAGTCAGCAACTATATATATTCAGGAGGCTGTATTTTCCAAATGGTTTTCTTATTGGTGCCTCCCTTTAGTCTTCTTGATTGTGGTTTTTATATGTTTATATGACAAGTGAAGAGAGGGAAGAAGAAGAAAGAGTAGGAGAGAAGTACCACGAAGGAAGATGGACGGCTCAGTATAATCATAAGATTATTATGATTAATAGAAGTGAGAGAGAAGAAGAAGTTTGATCATTATAATGAAAGGTTTTTAGGTTACTGAACTTTAGAAATGAGAAAACAGAGGACAAAAGCTGTTTAACTTAACCGACTCAAACACACCTTTTAACAAGAGTAAACCACATTCTAAAAACCTTCTAACTTAATTCGTCTTCTTCAAAATATTTGAAGTTTGTCACGTTATAGCGATACTATCTACAAAAATCGAAGTCTCAAGCTTTAGGGTCAAAGAGACTTGACAGATTCAATGAGACGTTTGGAACAGGGGAAATCCAGAGGGATGCGAATTTGATACTTTCATGACTTCAAGACATCATACTGTATTTTGCATTTTTTGAAACTCTGTTGGACCTATAATGATTATTACCCTCAAGGGATGGCAAGAGCAGCCGAGCATAACATTGAGAGGGGTTGTGTTTTGGAAATACTTGGAGATGCTCTTGGAACCATATGCATATCTCTCATGAAATTCATAATCCAACCAACGGATGGCGATTCATTTTTGTTTTAACAAAAAAAAAAAGAAATTGTTACTTTCATTTTAAAATAATATACTTACATTAGAAACCTAGTCTAATAAATATTTATATAAGCAATGAATCTATTATACTAATAAACTCTAGCTTCCTTATTCTAGAAATTATAAACAAAAAGGAAGTAACGAACATAATGCGCATGATTATTTCGTGCAACACGAATGAGCAATAATTAATCAACCATGCTCAACACGAAGAAGCAAATATTTTGAATGTTTCTCTCGGCGAAAATTCTAATTTTTCTAACTGGTACTACAAAATTAAATTAAATAATTCATTAATAACCAGAAACATCTAATATTCCATCTTCCAAATCGATGTTCCAATATCTTTTTGTCATTTCCTATTTGGCCGGGTCATTTCCGGGCAAGCGGATCATTTATGATTAAAAGTATTTCTTCCCAATCTGGTTCATTAACAAATTGAATCGTGATCACAATTCGTGATCATGACGAAACCACATCTACATGCATGATGCATTACGTTAATCACAACCTCGTTTGGGATACATTTTTATTTAATTTATGTTTGGGATTCTTTTTTATATAATCAAAAAGGTTTTATAAAATCACAAAATTTGCGTGGAGATAATTAGTCATTTAGTATTATGTTGACATAGCAATCTAACCTCGTTTGGTGATTACATTCCCCTATGAACAAGAGCTAATTCTTGAATTTACAATAAATAATTTCCGAATCAAAAGAAATAACAAACTTCAAAAGCAAAAGCACTACATCAAAAACTTGTTGTTTTGTAATATTGGTCAATATTATATTATTCTTGACACACCTTTGTGGACTAAACCAACACTTGTGATTTCTTAGTTTGTGGGGTAGAGAGGAGCCTAAAAAAGACGATTTGAGAGAGAAAGACAAAAAACACAATGCGCATTATTTCGTGTAACACGAAGAAGCAATAATTAATCATCCCTTAAAAAATGGCCACAATTATAAAGACAAGTAGACCCACCACACCATTCCAAAACCAATCTCTTCTTTATCAGTGCTTGTTCAAATCACAAAGTATTTTCAAAAATCTTTCATTTGTTTTAAGTTTGAACCTAACTCATGTAAAGTTGCAAAAGGCACTGAGACAAAACCGCACACGTATCTTTTACCCTACCACCATTGATATTCTCCCCATTTTTCTTCTTCTCTAAACAAAACAATAGCTTTGTCTTCAGGCAAAGCAAGAACCTTGGGATTGGGAAAGATGGTTCAGAGGAAGACTTGTCTAGTACTCGAGTCTTCTTTCAATTCCCAACCAGCTGAAACTCGATTCGGGCAAGAACATCTCAAAAACCTTGGACCGGAGATGATGATGATGAAGAGAACAAAGCCTAGGAGGAAGCTTAAAGACAATACTACCGTTTCTTCTCAATCAGGTAAGTCACAAGCAACACCAAAGCATGATCTTGTTGTTAAAGTGACAGGTGGTTCACCTAATTACATGAAAGGCACCAGTAGCTCCGAGGCAAGAAAGGAGAACAAGAAAAGACTTAATCTATCTAGGAATCAGAAGAACCAAACCGGTTCAAAACATGATTCTCGTTATGGAGTTAACAAGGATAGATGTAATAACAAGCCGAGTTCTAGGATCGGTAGGGGTTTGACAAAGGCTCCTAGTTTCAAGAGATGCTCACAGAGAGCTACTTGTTCTTCGACTCTAAAAGATTCCAAGTTTCCAGAGTATCTGATGCTTAATCATGGCGAGACATATGATCAAGTTAATGGAACCTCTGTTTTGAAAGTTTGCCCTTACACGTATTGTTCGCTCAACGGCCATCTTCACTCCGTGCAGTATCCTCCTCTGAAAAGCTTTATATCCTCGAGGAGACAGAGTTTGAAGTCCCAGAAGAGTGTGAATATGGAAGCTTCTAAGGAAGAGTTTGTGAAGATAAGTATAGAGGGGAAGAAAGAGTTTGATCATGGAAATGGAGGTGCTTTTGAGGTTGATATATATACCCAAATCTCGGAAACTGTTTCTGAAGGAGCACCCCGTTCTGAAACTGATTCTGATGATTACTCTGATAGTGCTGAGATGGTAATGTCTTCAGAAGGTGATCATGACATCGAGTTAAAAGAATCTGGTTTGAAGGAGACTTTGGTAGATGAGGTTCAAGAGAAAGCAAACAGAGATGGAGATGCTTATCTTTCAAAAGAATCTGATTTGGAGGAGACTTTGGTAGAGGACTCTATGAGTGAGATTCAAGATATAGGAAACAGAGATGCTGATAAATCTTGTTGCTTTGATTCTGAAGTTATCAGTATAATCAAGAAATCAGAAGCAGATAATGCAATTAAGGAGACTTTGGTAGATGAATCTGTGAAAGATATCGAAGAGACAGCAAACATAGATGGGGATGCTAATCAATCTGCTTGCTTTGATTCTGAAGTTACCGATATGACCAAGAACTCAGAAGCAGATAACGCAATGGAGGAGACTTTGGTAGATGACTCTGTGAAAGAGATCCAAGATAAAGAAAACAAAGATGAAGATGTTGATCAATCTAGTTGCTTTATTTCAGAAGTTATCGATATGACAAAGAACTCAACAGCAGGTAATGCTATTGATGATAAAGATGATGCTGGTGAAGAGACATTAAAGGATGAAGCTGAAGATTGCAAAGAGGAGTCTCAAGACCAGAGTCACCAGACTGAAGTTATATTGATGACAGAAGAAAACACAAAGGTTCCATTTAACCGTACACGAAAACCCTGCAACCAAGAAGAGACAGACTCTACAATTTCATGGACTATCATCAAATGCAAGAAACCTGTTGCAGAGACAGAGGATTTAAGAGCATTCAACCCAAGAGAACTTAATTACCTTCCAATTGTAGTGGAGGAGGATGCTGAAAAGGTGGACCTCAAGCATCAAGACATAGATGAGAGGAGAAACTCAGAGGATTGGATGCTCGATTATGCTCTGCAGCGTGCTGTTAGTAAACTTGCCCCAGCAAGGAAGAAAAAAGTTGCATTACTCGTCGAGGCATTTGAAACTGTGCAACCTATTATACCACATGGAAGACACCTTCAAGCCTGCAATTAAGAAAGGTTAAAATAACAACATTTCTTATAACTCAGCTAGTAAACCAAATATATAGCAAGTTGTATTTATGAACACTTTTTTTGCTGCAGGTCCAGGGATGATACAAGAAAGGCAACTTAAGGAAGATGAATGACTTTTAGTTATTTATTTACCTTCAAAAATCAAACCCAAGTGTAAACTTTGATGGTTTATTTCCTAGCTCTGTGTGTGGTAGTTATGCTCCTCAATCTATGAGGACTAGTGTGCTTGCTTGAGGACTAAGTTCTGGGACAATCATATGAGTTTGTCTAGTTCTTCTATATAACTATTTAGAATTGTGAAACAATCACATGCCGTTTGTCACCAGTTGGTATGAATGTTTGAGTGTTGTTTTCATCATCTAATCGAGGATTTCAATTGTATGGGTTACCTAAAAGAGGGGCATGCAACAGTATAGGAAACCAAAAAATCAAGAAACCATAATCCTTAATCATGTAAGCATTAGCAAATCAAAGATCACAAGAGTATTGAGTCTAACACCAGAGAGTAGAGACCTACGAATTAAAATGAACTCATATACACTTGAGGGCGTCCATAAGAGAGCAAACTATATCAATAAACTAAAAATCCACTCCTAAACCTGAAGCCAGAAGCTAGTATAGGAATGAAAGCACATAGTACTCGGAGACGGAAACTCAATCCTTGGTGACTTTGTTGACAAGGGACTTGTGGATGTGAGGGATCACACCTCCTCCAGCAATAGTTCCTTTGATGAGAGTATCAAGCTCCTCATCTCCCCTGATTGCGAGCTGCAAATGCCTTGGGGTTATTCTCTTCACTTTCAGATCCTTGCTCGCATTCCCAGCTAATTCAAGAACTTCGGCAGTTAAGTATTCCAGAATAGACGCTGTGTAGACAGCAGCAGTGGCACCAACTCTTCCATGTGCTGAAACTCTTTGCTTGAGTTGACGATGAATACGACCCACTGGAAACTGAAAAGAAAAAAAGAGACCATATTTAAGAAACAGAACAAGCATCTAACTTAAGGCACAAAGAAAGGCTTCTCATTAATGAGATAGATGTCTTCTTAGCTAATGTTTAAAGTATACATAGGTACATAAGAGACTTAAACTAACCACACAGTTCTTTTATTCGCTAGATCAGTCATCAAACATCTTATAGGTATTACAATGTAATCAAGTGGTTTTACTAAAAGCCATATCAGAACATAGACTTGTATGGATTCAGTGATATCTACAACTCATTGGATTGGATTGGACTGGATTACATATCCAGAACAAAGCAACGAAACACGCGGATGAAGAGAACACACATACAGATCAGTATCAATTGGTAGTAGACAACAACTAGTACAGAACATGAAAGCTACTTTATATCTTACTACTCATACGGATGAGATAAACAAAAGACAATGCTCCTAGAGGCATTGAACATATAATAAACCAAAAAAAAAAAAAAACCCTAAAGCACACATCAAACAGAGAGAAGGAGCTAGCTAGGGTTTGAGGGGAGGGAAGGGATACCTGAATACCGGCACGAGAAGAGCGAGAGATGGATTTCTTCTTAACACTACTGTCCTTGTTAGCTGCAACCGTCTTTGCAGCGATAAGCCCTTTCCCACCTTTACCAGCCATATCTACCAAATCAAAAGACGCGAATCTATTTCAATTTCGGATTACTAAAAAAAAAAAAAAAAATCGAGTCGAGTCGAATCGAATCGAACAGTGGAGCAACGAGATTTCGAATCGTTTGGTGAATTTCGAGCGAAAATTACAAAAATCGACAGAGAAACCCTAAGAACCCTAAATCAGAGTCAGAGGGGGAGTCAAAGAGATGTACCTGAAAACGAGAGCGGGGTGATGCTTCTAAAATTGTGCGGGAGAGAGCTTTTTTTTATTAAAAACCAAAATTGGAGTTTAGTGGTTGGTGTGGGGGATCCTCGTGGATTCGTTTACTCGTCTTTATCTCTTTTTATATATATACTGTGAGAAAACCTAATTGGCTAATTTATACCAAAATCGATTTTACATTTTTTTTTTTTCCAAAACATTACTTAATAATTTTAATCGGTAATTTCTCTATGCAAAATGTTAAATTTCTATTTTATTTGATCTAGAATTTGTTAATATTATTTGATTTCGGTTATTTGTCGTTTTAAATCTTGCATTATTGGGAAAATCAATATTTAATCTAAAATTATATGAATATAATTTGTTGTCACAAAACTCTAGTGGGTATAAAAGTATATATCATCTTACTTACATGATGGAATTTAAAAAAAAAAAAAAAAAAAAGATCAATGTTATTTGAATGTGCAAATAATCAAATATAATCGAATCAATGTTAATTCATTTTTTAATTTACTAAATTTTGATTAAGAAAAAAAAAATCTTTTATTTGTTTTGCAAGATTGTCTTAATAAATACGCTTTAGTGGATTATTACGGTGTAGTATGATGTACGGAGAGATACTAAAGGAATATGCCAAGCCAAAACACGTAAAAGTACGTACGTCGAAACCGGGAGGGCCATTTCCGTCATATCTCCCCCCACTCTTTTCCCCCAAGTTATTCCGGGCGAAGTTTTGCTAACAGACTCCGCCTCAAGTGGAGTCATTGACACGTCCCTCTTCACGACGAACCTTCGAGGGTATTCTCGACTTTTCCTCAAACCAAGAGGCATTAGATCTTAGCCACCTAGACTTGGCGAAGAACAAACACCGTTGATCTCACGACACGTATGCCCCTCTTATCGTTTTAGCTATTTGTTGAACACGTAGGATACAAACGTGTACACAATATCATCTTCCCTTTATAAATTCTAGCTTTGGGACTTCGATTTTTTCAGTTTTTTCGGTTTGGTTTTTTCGGTTTTTCGGTTTTTTTTTTATATTTTGAATTTGTCACTGCAATAACCGAAACTCAAAATCGGTTCGGTTCGGTTCGGTTGTAGACAAATTCGGTTTTATATTTTTTCACCGAAATTATCAAAAAAAATCGGTTTAATTCGGTTAATTCGGTTAATTCGGTTAATTCAGTTAATTCAGATTTAATTTGGATAAGTTTGGTTATTTCGGTTTTGCCTTTCTAATTGCTTTTTATCCATTTCTAAATTGATTTTTATCGATATTATGATAAAAATCAATTTAAGAGATATATAAATGATGATAATCTATAATCTATAATGTGTAGTGTTGTAAAGTATAAGTTGTAATGATATTGCAATGCTCACCTAATTAATTGATCGGACATAACGTAATCATAAGTCATAGTTTCATACATTACAAAAACTGAAAACATATAGTACTGAGCGTAGACATAACATGAGTCTTAAGTCATACATAGATAACACAAACTGAAAACAAACATCAAAGAGAGACATAACATAATAAATCACACATAACACAAACTGAAAACATCCTTTGTACCACTTGTGGTTCTTTGAGACAGATCAACACGCTCCTTTGAAAGGGGTCTTGACTCTTGATCTTGAATATACAACAAGTAAAAGAGAAAAAAAACAATATATAAGTCAGAACAAAAACAAGACACTAATTAGACAAGAACAACACTAATCAGACTAGCTACCAAAACATAACAATATATAAGTCAAAACAAAGATTATAGACGAAGCATAAACAAGTAGAGAAGCTGAAACAAAGCATATGGCAAACCTCATGATGGTACTGGTCTAATGACCTACTCTTCAATGGTTTCAGTCGTGGTACCAAGTGATTCATGGAAATTAAGCTCTTCAAACATTTCAGCCAAGTTAGCAAGTTTTTCCTCTGCAATAGAATTCCTCAACCATTGTTGTGTGCATACCAAAGCTTATGTCATATAAGGTGTCAAACAACTTCGAAAAGGATCCAAAATACGACCGCTGGTACTAAAAGCTGATTCCGAAGCAACAGAAGACACTTGTACAGCTAGAATATCTCTTGCTAACTCTGCCAAGACAGGATACTTCTGATTGTTACTCCTCCACCATGCTAAAACATCATAATCCATACCCAAACTATTATGATCTCTTTTCACAACTTTCTCCAGCAAGTAGATGTCAAGCTCACAACATAGTTCTTCATTTCCAACTTCATTGTCCATCTCCATGTAAACTTCATTAGACCTATCATACTCATCATCATCAGATAGATCAAAGACAACACTTGGCTGGTCAAACTCTGTATGTCCACTTCTTGATCCAGGGGTCTCACTTGGCCTATGGTATTTTTTCCATAGAGTTTGTCAATACAAATAGTAGCAAACTGCATCTTATTTCTTGGATCCATCACACTTGCAATAATCACTAGTGGATTCATATTCAAAATGCCATCCCAATATTTGTCAAACTTAGCCCTCATACTTCCTGCTTGGTTCCTTACTCTTTCATCATTGTGGGTGCTTAGTGCGATCAAATTCTTCTCCACAATGAAAATCTCATTGTAACACATGCTGGAAGTCACGGATTTAGAAGCTGAAAACGCTAATGTGCAGTTGAAAAAGATTTTCAGAAACTTTACCATCTTTCCCACTTCTTCCCAATCTGCATTAGATGGTGGTCCAATCCGTTTTTGTGGCGGTAACTCCCTCACGACTCCATCCTCATCTGTTTCATGCTCAAGGAAGTATTCATTGTATGGCATGTCTTCTTCTAGCATCTTCTGGAAAGCAACCCGTAGCTTAAGTGCAGCACTCAACATAAGATAGGTTGAATTCCATCGAGTGACAACATCCAGACACAAGCTGCCTCTAGACACATTTCCAGTCTCGACACGCAATTCAAATGATTTATACCTTGTACTAGATGACCGCACATACTTCACCGCATTTCGAATGACAACAATACTCTGTCTCACATGCGCTAAACCATCCCTCACAATCAGATTTAAAATGTGAGCACAACAACGCATATGTAAAAATTTTCCATCTCGAATCAAGGCATTACCTTCCTTCAGCCTCAAAGCATCCATGAATAACCGTAGAGCTTTGTCATTTTCTTTCGCATTGTCAACCGTTACAGTGAATACTTTCTCAATCCCCCATTCTTCTAAGCATTGGACAAGGTGTGATGCAATTGTTTCCCCTTTATGGTCTATGACGGGCTTGAAATTGATGATCCTCTTTTGCATAACCCAATTTGCATCGATCCAATGTGCTGTTACAACCATGTAACTACATGAGGTCGTAGGAGCTACCCTAATGTCTGTAGTGAGAGATATCCTCTTCTTCTCACTTGTGAACAGCTTCTTCAAAGCAACTTTTTCTTGCAAAAACATTGCAAAGATATCCTTCGTCGCTGTCCTTCGGCAGTGAACATGATAACATGGCAGCAAATTAAAGCAAAATCGTCTAAAGCCCTCTGATTCAACAAAGGAGAATGGCAGCTCATTTAACACTATCATTTCATTGACTGATCTTCGAAACAGTTCTTTGTCATACTTCATGGTAGTTGTCATGACACCACTAGGATCACTACTTAGAACCTTTTGACTTCCTGCCTCTTCATGAGCTTTGAACAACTTACATCTTGTTATGTGACCTCTCATAGTACTTGTTCCATTCGTCTTTGTGTCACACCCTATCTCTGCTCCACAATATCGACAATTGGCCAGCTTGGGATCAACAATCTGTTTAATGAAATGAGCCCACACATCCGATCTTGGAGCCATTTGTTTTCTTACTTTCACCAAAGGAGAATCAGAGGTTGATTTAGCAGTTGTGCCGCTTTTTTGCCTTTTAGAGCCACTAGTTGCAGTAGTTTGTCGAGGTTCTTCTTCTTCTCCTTCAACCTCTTCTTCAAACATGTTGTCGTTGTTGTCTTGAGAAGACATTTAAAAAGCATAAAGTCACAACCATTAGCTATATTTCACAAAAAAAACTCCAAGAACAGAGAAAATAATAGCAACAAACACGTATCAGTTGATAAAGACGAAAGACAAAAAATATCAACACACATGTATAGAACAAGAAAAAAAAGTGTATCTAGTTTTTTGTTCAAACTTCATACATAATTATATATTTTTATCTTACGCAAATGGCTCCAATTGCTATTGTTTAATTCACAGCAAAATCATCACCAGTAAAGATTCATAGTTTTATCTTACTCATAAATCAAAATCACTAAACCTCAACCAATAATAGAAAAAAACAATCCAACTAATATAATATAACAACAAGACAATAACAACTAATATTCTAAATTTCTAATACTCTGTGACATTTGATTAAGAGAATTAGAGAAGTAAAGAAGATCAAAGTCAAAACTGTATCGGAAGAGGTACCTTTCCCGGAGACGATGAAACAAATGCCGAAATCGAGGTTGAAGCGTCTCTTTGAGCGTCAGTTCACTGTTAAGAACGTGTCCGAGAAGTTTCCAGGCGTTGATGTGGATGCGCCGCTTTCGAGAGGTAACTCTGGAGATTTTGAGCCGAGCTCGGTTTGTTTAGCGAAGATGGTTCTAAACTTCATCGAGGATAACAACAACGGTGGTGGTGAGAAACAGCGGTGTGGACGTAGCCGTTGCAGTTGCTTTAGCGGGAGTGGTACGGAGAGCTCTGATGATGAGACTGAATGGTCCGATGGTTTGAAATGTTCTTCTGGTGAAGCTTGTGAGATCCTCAAGGTATGGTTTCATCGTTTTGTTCCTAGACTCATGTGTTTGTTTCGATTAGCAGAAACATGATGTATGTGAGATTCAATTTCTTGTAGAGTTTGGTTCCTTGTACGAGCGTCTGGGAGAGGAATTTACAAGCTGACGTTACCAAGATTGTGGAAATAAGTAAGAGTTGCTTGAAAGATGTGGTCAATGGGTTAGTGAGCTTAGGTTATGATGCGGCTGTATGCAAATCTCGCTGGGAGAAATCGCCTTCTTGTCCTGTTGGTATAGTCTATAGCTTTGATTTTTCTGTAAAGCCAAAGCCATTTCGTAGCTTCTTGATTGACAATAGAGTTGGTTGTTTTGTGAAATGGAAACAGGGGAATATGATTATGTGGATGTGATAATCAAAGGTGAAAGACTGTTGATTGACATCGACTTCAAATCCAAGTTCGAGATTGCTCGTGCAACGAAGACGTACAAGTCGATGCTGCAAACTCTGCCTTACATCTTTGTTGGGAAAGCGGATCGGCTTCAGAGGATCATCATGCTTATATGTAAAGCGGCAAAGGAGAGTTTGAAGAAGAAAGGACTTCATGTGCCGCCATGGAGGAGAGCTGAGTATGTGAAATCCAAGTGGCTGTCTTCTTATGTTCGTGATGATCAAAACTCAGATGAAGAAGTGAAGCAGGAATCAGTAGATATGATAACTGGATCGATAGGATCCATAGTCTTTGGTGTCTGAAGGTTTGTTTATATATATGTGACATAACCTTCTAGAGAGGTGTGAGATTTAGTAGGAGTATTTGAATCCCTTATAGTTTTTTTGATATTAAGGGTTATGTAACAGAGGATGATCCATACACGCCTAAAAGTGTCTCCCCTTGGTCTTTTTTTTGCTGGGTTGTAAGGGAGAGTGTGATCCATCCAACTCTATGGTTTGCTTTGTGAGGGCTATAGCATTCTAATTACTACTATGCCTATACGTTTTTCTTGAGACATTCATAATATGATCAGAAGAACATTTGACTATATTATAACAATGCAATAAGTTATATAATAAGTCGTTGAGGAAACGTAAGATATGAAATTTTCGTCTGAGCACCAGTCTTAAGAATATATTTTTAAAAATTCAATGAGCCTTCGGAATATTTAAATATATATTTATCAACAATAACATTTCTGATGTTATGATATTTGGCTGCTATAGCCTTTGTGTTCACCCACGATATAAAGTGTTTAATAATATCCGCATCACAAAATACTTTGTATAGCTCATAAATCTTAACTGATTCTTTTTCTCGTTTAATCAAATCATACAATTCTTTTAATACTAATATACTCTCTAGTCTCTATTTAGTTCATAAGTCGTTACTAATATTATAAATTTGTTTTCTTTCTTTGTTCAATACTCTCTTCCATTTTTTCTAAGCTAATGTTCTTATAATTAACTAAGTTGTCTAACCGCTCCTTTTCTCACCATCTACGACTCTACGTGCCACGTGACGCATAATTCAATGAACACCACAATGAATTTTTGAATTCAAACATAACGCATAACTTTTTGTTACGCAAATTACTTAACTGCGCTCAATACATCAGTTTGCAGTTTGTGCATTTAAGTTAGACAAAATTTTCTAAAGATTATAATACGAGCTATTATATGATTTTGTATTAATTAGTGTGGACTAAATACTTTACATGTAGTTAATGTTCGGTTAGATATGGCTGGCTTCAAATAATTAAAATTCGATTTATATACATTTTTACATATTTTCCTTAACAAAAAAAAAAATTTTAAAAATCCTTTAATTATGAAATTTTATTAAAATCTAAGATTTTATTATGAGACTCATATTTTTAGTGAAATAAGGAATGCTTAGGAATAACAAAAATCTGACTAGAAATGTGAATCTCATAAATTAATATTGCATATTGTTGGTTAATGCGCCATTGACTGACTCTTTTTCTTGTTAATGTGATGTGTATTGTTATGGCAAACGTGTGTCAATCTAGTGACTATATAGTATATACTGTATAAAATAAAATAAAAGCTAAAACTATATAGGAGAAAGATAGAAAAAATAGGATGGAGCATAATATGTACAACTTAACGATGACTACTGTGATGTGCGGTTCGTGTATATATTCTTTCTGGTGGGCTCGCTCGTGTTTCTTGCAAGTCGTCACCTTGACAATGAAAAAGGAATCATACTTTTTATTGTGTGCGTGGTCTACCTGCACTGCCAAATGACCGACCTCCAAAGGAGAGAAGAAGAAGCGGGTGCACCAAGAGGAAGACAGGGTGATGCAGATGAGAGATATGTGGTGGTCCCTAAGAAGGTTATCTTGTTTGTCTTGTCTTTTGTCCTAATGTATTTGGTCTTTGTAGGTTTTCATGTGTTCGGAACCCTACCCGAGTTTTCTGAGAAGTTGGTCAAGTTCTTCAAAAGAGTAATGTGGTCCGGTTTATGGTGACACTAATAGATTAATCAAGCTTTTGTCCATTCCTATATATTAAGAGAACTAGTTTTTCTTAACACCTAATTTTATTAAAATTGGAAGATTCATATTTTTTTTTTAGTGAAATAAGGAATGTTTGGGAATATTTTATTTAAAAATTCTTAAGATAAAATTTTGGCATATTTCCTTTTCTCCTTTCTTTTTTAAACAGTGAAGGCCCTTTTTGCCTCTCTTTTTTGTGTGTATAAGTTACCTAAAACATATTTATTTGTGCATTACGAATTTTAAATACATATACGTATCTATAAATATTTTCTGTAAAAAAAACAGCATATACATATTACGTTTTAAATAAATGATATTTTTAACATCTTCTAAATTTATAAATCACATATAGATAGATAGTATTCAAAAATGATACAATCAAATTAGATAACCCCATTTTAACTATAATTATTTTTAGTTTTAAACATTGCTTAAAACACAACATCCGATACGAAAGGGTTAACGTGGGAATTTGAGATGTGAGATTCTAATGAGTAATGATACACACACGAACTCTCTCTATATAAATTCATTACTCAAAACCTCATAAATTACAAAAGAAACAAAAGATACGACACGTTGTTAACAAATCACAAGCTACAAAAGAAGAAGAGTGAAACAAAACTCAGTAGTTGAAACTTTTTGCATCAATGGAAGAGTCTAAAGCGTCACACGTTGTTATCATACCGACTCCAGGAATGGGTCACCTCATCCCATTCGTCGAGTTGGCTAAAAGACTCATTCACCGTGACAGCATCACCACCGTGACCTTTGTTGTCATTGGAGAAGGTCCACCGACAATAGCTCAGAGAACTGTCCTAGACTCTCTCCCTTCGTCAATCTCCTCCGTCTTTCTTCCTCCCGTCAATCTCACAGATCTCCCGTCAACGGCTCGTATCTTAACTCGTATCTCCCACACCGTGACTCGATCTAACCCTGAGCTCCGGCGAGTCTTCAACTCTTTGGCGGAGGAAGGTCGTTCGCCGACGGCTCTCGTGGTTGATCTTTTTGGTACAAACGCTTTTGACGTAGCACATGAATTTCAAGTGTCACCGTACATTTTCTACCCATCCAATGCAAACGTCTTGTCGTTTTTTCTCCATTTGCCTAGACTAGATGAAACGGTGCCGTGTGAGTTTTGGGAGTTAACCGAACCGGTAAAGCTCCCCGGATGTGTACCGGTATCTGGTAAATATATTATTGACACGGCTCAAGATAGGAAGAACGAGGGATACAAATGGCTTGTACACACATCAGCAAGAGGTACAAAGAAGCCAAAGGGATTCTTGTGAATTCATTCGTCCAGCTAGAGCCAAATGCTATAAAGGCTTTGCAGGAACCGGGTTGATAAACCGCCGGTTTATCCGATCGGACCATTGGTTAACACTGGTAAGCAAGAGGATAACCAGTTTGAAGAGTTGGAATGTTTAAAGTGGTTGGATGACCAACCGCTCAGTTCGGTTTTGTATGTGTCATTTGGTAGTGGTGGTACACTCACATGTGAGCAGATCAATGAGCTTGCTCTTGGTCTTGAAAAAAGTGACCAACGGTTTCTTTGGGTCATACGAAGTCCAAGTTCGGCTGCAAATTCTTCCTATTTCGATTCGCATAGCAAAACCGATCCATTAACTTGTTTACCATCAGGGTTTCTAGAACGGACAAAAGGCAGAGGTTTCGTGATCCCCTCTTGGGCACCACAAGCTCTTATTTTAGCCCATCCATCCACTGGAGGGTTTTTGACTCATTGTGGATGGAACTCGACTCTAGAAAGTATAGTAAACGGAGTTCCACTAATAGCATGGCCATTATACGCTGAGCAAAAGATGAATGCTATGTTGTTGACTGAAGATATACGCGTAGCATTTAGGGCTCATGCGGGCCATAATGGGGTGGTGAGAAAAGAAGAGGTGGCTAGAGTGGTGAATGGATTAATGGAAGGTAAAGGATTGATTCAAGGTAAAAAAGGTAAAGGAGTGAGGATTAAGATGAAGGAGATGAAGGAAGGAGCTTGTAGGGTATTGGAGGATGATGGGTCCTCTACAAAGGCACTTAATCAGTTAGTCTTTTGACCTTTAAGTAGCAAGTCTACCAAAGGGAGTTAAGAGCAAACTGGTAAGCTCTCCCTCCTTTGATGTTGAACTTGAACGCTCATATCTTGTAAATACGGTCATCTTGTAACTGTGGTTATATATGAAAATCTGATTTTTTATATGCGTATAGATATTATATTGCTTGACATCAACTTTCAAACCGATCGACAATTTAGATAAAAAGATTACAAGTCAAAACACTCCTGAATATTCTACGTTCGGTGTAGTGACTCTTATGAATCTAAAACCTCATGATTGATGGTAATTCACACAAACCAAAAAATTGAAATATTTCTTCTATAGGTAGTTCAAATTTGCAAAACAAACACTAAAATAATAAGATTACCATTGTGTAAGTCAAAGATAAGAGTTAATTGTAATTTTGAAGACACACACCTTCTTCTGTTTTTTTTTTTCTTCTTTTAAATACATCACAAGTAACAAAAGACATTTCCTCCTTTTGTCTTTCAATTTCTTTTTTTTTTTAGGCTTTCATTTTATAAAATCGATCTAGTCCCAGTAAAAAAATGGACATAATAAAGATACAAATTGGTTTTTATTGGATCACCTAAAGTTCAGAACGTTTTCAAACCAAACTACTCGATCTAGATTTTAAGCCCAACAAAAGCTAATATATTTAGTTAATATTTTTTATAAGCGTTAACTTTGTCAGCACTTTGAAGTTCGATGGAAATCCTTCTTAAAAATTGGGTTTCATAACAGGATTCGAACTTCAAATAAATTGCCATAGTTTACTTAGAATATCAACAATCTTAAATTCATATTCGTCAACGCTAAAGAAATAAATGAGTAAATTAGACAAGAAGAAGGAAAAAAAACCTATTGATATCTTGTGTTTTTTTAGAGTGTTAATTGGTATGTTGCATAATCATGTCATTTTAGGTTGCATGTGAATCTAGTTACAATATAAACAAAGGATTGAGAAGAAAAACATATATATAAATATTTCAAATAAATAAAAGGTGAAGCATATAGAGAAGAAAGAGAAACATCTTTCTGGAGAATGGGACGAAGAAAGAAAAATCATGCTAGGAAAAAAGATAACGCATGATTAGGAAGATAGGTACGTACATAACCTGAGGCTTATTATTATATCAAGATGTTGAATGATAAATTATCATGATGGGTTGTAATATATTAGTTTCGGGCTGGATTACATTAATATTCTACAATATCTATGCATATTACATCAAAAAGGTAAGCAATACATCACGACTTGTTGTGGTAAAGTGATTATAATAAATAAAGAAAAGCAGTTTCGGAATTCCATATACCACAATTTTGTTATCATTTCAACTCAAAGACCAAACCAAAAACTATTATTGTACATGAGTTAGTAAGTTACACTTAGTGTTTCAGAAGATACTACTAAATACCAAAAAGCACTTAGAATATTAGAAACATAATTTACGGGAATAGAAAGGTAACAAGCCTGAATTATTATGGAGCCCGTTTAGGTAATTAAGCGGGCTTCCAGCCTCAACATCACTAATACGTTAGATTAGTCTCCCTTCTCCTCCTTTGTTCACTTTACTAAGCTACTCTCTTCTATAAAAGAACATGAGACTTACCATTTTCATTCAACATAAGAGCAAAGATAAATCTCATTCATTTGTAGTTCATTTCTTTTTCCCCATCGATCCAATATCTTCTTCTTTTTTTACCTTAGCTCTCTCTTGGATTTTCACCGGAGATTCTTATCTGAGCTGAAATCATCTTTTGTTTTTAAGCTTTTGTCCAAATATGGATATTTTAAAGCCCTACGCTCGCAAGGACAAACTCGTGGTCATCATGGGAGCCACCGGTACCGGCAAGTCGCGACTCTCCGTCGACCTAGCCACTCGTTTCTCGGGAGAGATCATAAATACCGACAAGATGCAAGTCTACCGAGGTCTCGACATTGTAAGCAACAAGATTACGTCCGAGACAAAACGCGGCGTCCCTCACCATCTCCTCAGCGTCCTTCCGCCTGGAGCCGACTACTTCACCACCGCGGATTTCTGCGACAGGGCGAGTTTCCTCATCGAAGCCATTACCGACCGTGGAAAACTTCCAATCGTCGTTGGCGGCTCAAACTCTTTCTTGGAGGATCTAGTCCTGGACGGGTCCAGATACGACTGCTGTTTCCTGTGGGTCGACGTGGCAGTTCCTATTTTGCGCGGTGTTGTGTCTGAGAGGGTTGATAAGATGGTGGCGAATGGAATGGTTGAGGAAGTTAGAGAACTGTTTAACTTTTCTGATTCAAAGAACTACTCGGAAGGGATCAAGAACGCAGTTGGGATTTCAGAGTTCGACAGGTTTCTCAAGAACGAGCCCTTCTTGGATGCGGGAGAGAGACAAGTGCTGTTTAGTGAAGTGGTGGAAGAAATAAAGAAGAATACTTTCACGTTAGCGTGTAACGAGAGAGAAAAGATCCAGCGGTTGAGAAGTGTGAACAAGTGGTGCGTCCAGAGATTGGATACAACTCCGGTTATCACAACGCGGAGGTGGAAGGCGGATGCTGACGCGGCGTGGAAGAGTCTGGTGGCTGGGCCAAGCACCAGTTATGTGTCGCGGTTTCTGCAAGGACACTACTAAGTGCTAACCGTGAACCGTCTCTCGTTGGTGGAAAAGCTTCGCCACCGTGTCACGTAGCGAGGCTTTTGCCTTTTTGGTGTGTTTTTTTTTCTTCCTTTTTATTTGTTTTGGTCAACGGGTCGGGTGTGTTTTAATTTGTTTTTTTTTCCTTTTAGTTATTTTCTTTAGTTTTCTTAATTTCGTACTTTTGTACTTTTGTGTGAGTGTGAAGTATATTCTAAAAATAATGAAGAGGTTTGGAGTGTTTTCTTTTCTAGTTCGGGAAAAAAGGTTAAGAGAAAAAAGAAAAAAAAACAATTGAATTGAAATAGAAAATCAATTTCAAACGAAAAAAACTTTTTATAATATGCATCATTTTGTTTCTATAAGTTAGAAAGTGGAAAAATTATGAAGAGAATATTTTCATGAATCTTCGACAATGAGTTATAGCTGTTACAGAAGTCTTGTGGGCTTGTTGTGGCGAACAACTTCACTGAACATGCCATCTTAGTTTGTATATGCTGTGATCTTGTGTTCTGAACGGAGCTTAAGTGATTTCTCACATCTTTGTCTATGATTCCGGTTAACTAACGCTCTAAACTCAACTTGCCGATATTTCATATTGACTTACAAAATCATAAATTAAGCTCTCAAACTCTCTGCTTAGTAAATAAGTGCTTCCTATTGGTGGCCTTTTGGGCAACCGACATCTTATCTAAATGAAATCTTCACACGGTGAAAAGCTCCAGTTTTCTCATACTTAAAAAGTGAAATTACTATTTAAATACAACGTTTAGTATAGTATTAAACATTACTAAATCAAAAATTTATCCCAAAACAATGGAAACTTTAGGGAAATATAAGTTTAAACTTAACTGTACTCCTAATTTAGTCTAAAAGATCATCATAGACAATGTAGTTTCTATTTGGTAATGGTTAATGTATATTTTCATCACTGTTACTACATTAAGTTGACATATTTTAATAAATATCACATGTAGACACAAAGCAAATGAATCATAAGACTAAAAAAAAAAAGAGTTATGCATATTCTTCGTATACAAATAAACTCGTGCGAAATATTCTTTATAGTGAAGGGAGAGTCCTTTAGTCAAATAACATAATATATAATCAAATTGCCATTTTTATTTCAAATAGAAAACTTCTCGTTTATTCGAATCGGCAAGCAAAAAAAAATTCCAACAACTTCATTAAACATTAAAATTCCAAAAACTGTTAGTAAGAAAAAAAACTCAAAATCGAAGATTGGTAGGGTTATCAGTTATCACTAGGTCACCATTATCTGTCCCAAAACAAAAACAAAAGTCGTTTGGTATACTTGTTGTCGTGTTCTGGAGAGAGAGGCCAATTATGGATATTGGATACAATTTCCGATATTTTATATTATAACCGCACTGTCTATATATAGTATAGTATTAAAAGGAAATACAGAAACCTATGATGTTAAGCAAATACTATGTTCCATAGGTTCCGTGATTGAATGAATTATTTCCTCCCACATCTTTTGTTTCACTTTTCTCCGCGATTGTCTGAGTATGAGAGAGGGGCACACGAGAATCTTTTCCAACTTCTTTATAAATAATCATGATTACAATTTCTTTATAAGTGAGAGATTACAAGTCTCGACGAGCAAACAACATTTTAAAAAAAAAAAATCTGAAGTTTATATATAGTTGCAAAGTTTTCATATATCATCTAAGTTATGAAGATATCGACGGCCATGTTATTGCCGCAGTCACCGGCAGCATCAGACTTCACTCTGGCGAGCTCTGTTGTAAACCCCCACACAGTCACCGGGGGAATTATTATTTCTGGTCAGTTCACTGGAACAGGCAAGCAAACAAGAGTAAGTTTTTAAAACATGTGAACCCTGAAACTTACAACCCATAGGACGGCCATCCAAATGCTTTTTTTTTCTTTCTATTTTTGTTGGCAGTGACAGCGGCTGACCTTATATGATGAGAGAAGGCGCGCTGTCAATAGCTGTCACTCAGCTGCAAACTTCATTGTCCACTGCAACAAGCTGGTAGAGCACTTGCAGAAAGCTCTTGACAAGCTACCTATAACAGATACAACAGAAGAAACCATTGATCATGTAATGCTCTTCTTCCAAACAAACAGTATCATTATGATTTAATATAGATATGAGCTCCAGGATCAATATATAAACACAAATCTATCATACTGTATTTGACATATCCTTAGACTTTTTGTATATTTGGAGCCTCAAGTTCAACAGCAGTAAAAGCTTAGCACATGAAATAAGATGGTACTTCAGCAGTAAGTACAATGCCAAGAGCTGGACCATGAAGATATACGTGATTACAGACAATTTAGCAGAAAGGTAATATTGCTATTGTTAAGCTTAAATCCTATAATCCTATAATTAGCTTATACCAATCCTATTAGTTTACTTACTAGAACCATTCTGAACTATTGCCTTACCATATAATTAGCACAACTACATCCAAGGAAGAATGCCAAAAAGTGACTGCAGAAAAGCTGTACATGATCTACTAAAAGAGGTTAAAGAGAAAAACAAGCGCAGAGACAACAAAGCTCTTTCAAATTGTACACTGGTCTGTAACCACACAAGTCATGACAGTTTGAGAAAATCTGTGGAGCTGGAAATAAAAGTAAGATCCTTTTTTTTTTCATTTGACCACTAATCTATCTTACTCTACACCAGTTAACCAATGGGATGACGTTTGCAAATTAACTAGGTTATCAGAGAGCTTCAAAAAGACTGGGAAGAAAAAGCAATCTGCAAGGAATATATGTACAGATTTCAAACAAAGGGTGAAGCATCTAGAGAAGAAAAAGGAACACCTTTCGGGACAATGGGACGAAGAAAGAAAATACATGCTCGGGACGAAGAAAACACAAAATAGAAAGATAAGTACATATCCTGATGCTGAATATATTAAGATCTTAAATGATAAATTGCAATGATGGGTTGTAATGTATTAATTTGGGGCTTGGATTGTTCACTTTTTCCTAAACCTATCACCAAAATTTCACTACAATATGTACGCAGACAAGAATTGTCTCAAATCTCAACAGAGAAAAATAAGGAAAAGATGTTCTCACAGCTTGTAGTTTGGTTTGGAAAATTGTTCATCGAGATTTGAACAAAAAAAAAAGGTGGTCAAAGGAAAAAATTTGCATCAACTAAATTAAAATCTGAAACGAGATTATACCAAAGCGACTACAACTAAAATCTAATGGCAAGGGACAAAGCTGAAAAACTAAGCCAGAGCAACTTACTAACCATGTCACCATAAAATTTGAGTAGAGTCCCAAAGAGATGTAAATTTACTGAGGAACAAACGAGACTGCACAGCGCACAGCAAAAGACTTTTATCAATGCATTTAAGTTCCTTCAAAATACAAAAAGACTTAGCAATGTTCAGCTATTTGGTCATCAAGTCTTTATATGAGAACTTAATTCCCAGAATTTGATACCTCAATACTGAAACTCCCCAAAACGAACAGCAGATCCAAGTCAAACCCCTATTAGCTTCAAATTAAAGTATTGAGACTAAATTAGTAAATTTAGACCAAGCCAAAATGGATAATTCTATTAAATACATACAAACCTAATCAATCATCCAGTGACAAAACATAATAATAATCTAGAAGAGAAAAAGACAATTAGCAAAAGTATCTTCTTTCCAAGAATGTAAACTTCCACGAAACAAAAGAACAGTCACTATCCCTTGTTCTCTAAGCTTGACCCAAAACATTTCAAGTCATTTCATAATATATAAAACAATAAATCCAAAGAACTCAAAACCACAGAACGTCATAAATAGCACAGAACAAGCTTTAGCCTCAGAGTCACTAACCTTTTCAAATGGCATCATCATCATCATCTTCTTCAGTCAAATTCATAGAAAAAGCCCTTCTTGCCACCGGTTCCTTTGCTCTATCTTACACCGATCCTGATCAGAAATGGCTAATCAGAAAGCATCTAACTTCATTCCTCCAAGACTATCCAAACTTCGAGCTCTCAACCGATACATTCAACCACAACAACGGAGCCAAAGTTCAACTCTTTTCCCTTGAAGGATCTCTACGCATTCGAAACTCCACTACACAACTCCCAAACGTGGAATTAACCATTTGGATCCACGAAAACTACCCAATAACGCCTCCTCTAGTGTTTATAAACCCTGCTTCGATTCCAATTCGCACCAACCACCCATTCGTTAGTTCTTCAGGATTCACAAACTCTAGATACATCGAAACATGGGAATACCCACGATGCAATCTACTCAATTTCATCCGTAACCTCAAGAAAGTTCTCGCTAACGATCACCCATTTGTACTCACTGATTCAATCCCAAAACGGAACCTATCGATTTCGAGAACAGAAGCTTTAGATCGATTAGCCACGAGTCTCCACTACGACGTTCTAACAATCATGGAAAGATCAGAGGAAGAGATTGAGAACCTCTGGAAACTCCAATCAGAGATGAAGCAAAGAACCGAATCTGTTAATACAATCATCACCGAGCTTGAGAACGAGAGAGAGACATTAAAGGTGAGAGCTTTGAATCTCAAAGAACACACCGATGTTTTGGAGAACTGGGCAGAGACGAACTATCGCAAACTGACGAAATCGACGTCGATTGATGATATGGGAATCGAAGAAATGTTCGAAATTGAATCGGAGGTGGAAGGATTAGCAGAAGACGACGCCATTGAAGATGTGTTGAGGGTACTGGAAGAAGCAGCGGCGAGAGGAGAGTTGGAGATAGGTTCGTATCTAAAGCAAGTGAGAGTCTTGGCCAGAGAACAATTCTTCATTAGGCAGAATCGTTTAAAAATCCAATCTTTTCATATTTGAGAGTTCGTTGTGAACCTTTTCTTTTTGTAAATTTATCTTCTTTTTCGGTAAATTAACTCATGATTAGGCTCAGCTTACCACTAATAACTAACTTAGGATTAGGAATGCTTATGATGATGATCATACTTTAATATATGAAGCTTGAAATTGTCATGGTATTAAAAGCATATACCAATATTTATTTAAATTGACTGTTTCATAAGCTATATAATAAAGTTTACTAAATCATTCAATGTTAAGTTTGCAAATTTTACAATTGACTTTTGAATAAGCTGACCAAAGAATTATCTTAAAATTACTATAACACCCTCGAGAGATAAGTCAAGCTAAGCACATCTTTTGTTAGGGTCAAATCTTTGGGGTATGGTCGTCATTACCCGGTTTTGCTACGAAAGCATAGAATCGAGTGTTCCTCTCTCTGCGTTAAACTAAGATCTCGTGCAAACCTTCTCTGCGGGTGCACCGATTCGTAACGTACACCCACCTCCCCAGGTTTCCCCCAAGATCCCTTCTTCTCCTTCTTCGTCTTCTTCTTCATCCTACAAGTGTGGGGTCTTGTCTCAATTCCTATGTATTGACGACTTTGTAACGGCAAATCGGGGTACATAAAACGGATCGTGTTCTAATCTTTGGTCAAATGGAGATTTCAAGCCGGACCTTTGTTTTCTTCTTCTTCTCTCTCTGTCTCTTGTCGTCAACCTCTCTCTCGATCGAAAATTTTCACCAGGCGTAAGTGTCATTTTCTTTCTTGTCCCTTCTTGTCATTGCCCACCAAGAAGCTCCTTAGATTTGTATAATATCACACAGTTTGGGTTATAAAGTCTTGTCCTTTTTTTAGTTTCTGAACTATCGTGCAGCATCTTGTAGTTGTAGCAATTGGAAAGAAAGAGACATTGTAGCAATGGATCTCATTATTGAATTGAACCTATGGTTTTTTTTTGTTTCTTTGCAATCTGATAGGAAAGAAAGGTTTTTGCTTTTGTGTGTCTTACATGGGAACTCATCAATCATTTTGATAATGTATTATTGTCTATTGCCGTATAAGCTGAATGATTAGGTTTGTTATAGCCACATTGTTGTGGTAGCAAAACATATCTGTGATGGGCAAACACCTTTTGAGTTTTTGTTTTTTTTGTGTGGCTCTTCTTAATTCCCCAATTGGTCCTTGTTTGCTTAATGCAGTTTTCCTATTGTTGAACCTGCTCCTAGTCATACCAAGCTTCAGCTTAGCAGAGAAGGTTTGGAAGCAATTAGCAGAATTACTACTCCTATTTCTGCTGTTGCGGTATGTGAGAGTGATGTTTGAGTCATTATCAATTATTTGTATGTTCTTTCTATCTGAACCTGGTTTTTTTTGGACCAAGAAGTTTGTTGCTTTTTTTTCTAACTTTTTTGCTTGTTGTTCCCTTTACAGGTGATTGGCCCTTATCGCTCTGGAAAATCATTTCTACTCAATCAGCTTCTTTCCCTTTCCTGTTATGAAGGTGCTTCTTATCTCATACACTTGCGCTCTGCATTTCACTTATATTCTTAGTGCTGAACATTGCCTTACGAATATGTTCAATGTCATCAGGTTTTGGTGTTGGACACATGCGTGACACCAAAACAAAAGGTATCTCCCCAATGTCCTGAGGACAATATCATCCTTCGATAGCATATATATTCCAGCTAATTAAGGTTGAACTCTTTTTGTTTTGAATCCACTGAATCGTTGTATACAGGTATTTGGGTCTGGGGAACACCATTAGAGCTGGAGATTGATGGAGTCAAAACTTCCGTAATTTACCTGGACACTGAAGGATTTGAAAGTGTTGGAAAGTCAAATGTCTATGATGACCGGTACCAAGACAGTTCAATATATGCACTTTTATACTCTTGTTTGCCAAATCTCTCAATATCTAATCCATCTCTTTGTCAATTTTCAGGATTTTTGCTCTGGCAACGGTTATGAGTTCTGTGCTTATCTATAATCTGCCTGAAACTGTAAGTTGTCCCACCTCTCTGTTTGTTAGGATTGCTTATGCTTCTTGATACATTATACTCGAACCAAAGAGAGTGAAAGCCTTACAGAGGTTTCTGTATATCATGTCGATTATCGTGCCATTACTAAAATCAAAGACTAAAGCGTTAAGACCTAGGTAGTTCATCTTATAGGGTATCAAACAAACCCTTGGGATTTCCAAGGTAGAAACATAGATACAAATTCTTAAACATTCGTTTGCTATGAGTCTTATGACCAAAAACATTATTTTGCCTTAGTAACTAAAGCGAATTTGTTAACTTAAGGATTTATAGCCATTCCTCCCTCCCCTGTTAGCCTTTTAATGTTTGTAAAACACAAGCAATGCGGAATAGGGGTCCAATCATGTTTTGCTTGATTTGCTTTGTGGCATGCAAGGTCAAGCAATAGTGAATTCGCTCTTGATTTTATAGTAGGAACTGTACAAATACGGATGCGTAACAGAGTAGCTAGTGTTCGAAATACCCTTATATACATTTCTCTCTCTGATATGAGTTCCCATCAGATCCGTGAAGCTGACATTTCTCGGCTCTCCTTTGCTGTTGAGTTGGCGGAAGAATTTTATGGAAGGTTTGCTTAATTGTACTCTGCATTTCTATCTTTTAATACGTCTTCCGGCTTCTATGAATACTGACTGGCTTTTATTTTCATTGTCTCATGCAACTCAATTGGCAGAGTAAAGGTACACCATTACGAACCGCTGATATTCTTGATCCGTGGCAACCTTCACAGCTTCTGTTTCTAATTTTTCATATCTTGTAGGGTGAAGATGTTGCTTTTGAACCGTCAAAGCTTCTGTGGCTTATCCAGCGTGATTTTCTGCGTAAGTGCATGGTTCTTCTCACAGCAACATTCATAATATTTCAATATAGACAGTGCTTGAATTATATGTATTCACTGCCTATGTTGGGTGCCAGTGGTCCTGTGTGACCCATTTCAATATTCCAGTTTTTTCTTTAATTTATGCAAGTGAGCTGTTCATGATTAACACTATTCCAACGTTATGCAGAAGGGAAATCGGTGAAGCAAATGGTGGATGAAGCTCTCAGACATGTCCCTAATGAAGATGGTTAGAGTTCTTTTCTATTCTTTTACTGATGTCGCCTAGACCATTTCTTACAAGCAGCGCCCTTTATTAATTGATTAATTTTGTTTCTTATCTTTTCAGGTAACAAAAATATTGACCAGGTATGTTGTTCTTTGTTCTGCATCGTACAGGTAATTATCATTATTATCTCAGAAATTATTATTTTCTATCACTTTTTTTTCCAGGTTAACCAGATTCGGGATTCCTTGGCTATAATGGGTGACAACAGTACAGCCTTTAGCTTACCACAGGTAAGAAATTTGTATGTTTTTGCATATTTTCAGGCTTTTTTTCTGAAGAAATACAGAACATGGAACTTTGATAAAAAAAATGAATATCTTTGTGCATGAAATTATGGCTATCTTTGAAAATCTTTGCTAATTGCGTGCTGATAAATAACTTTTTGGTGTGGTTGTTACCTTTAGTCATGCACAAAATCCCCATATTTTAGTGCTTGTGAGTCCTTGAAATATAGTTTTTCCAAAGTTCTTGGGAGGAAATTCTCTTTTTTCTTCCATGTGGAATATTAGAAATGATTATCTGATCTGACTCAGACATGGAGTACTCAGTACTCTTTTCTTTGAGCTAGTATTTTGTTAGGTGGTCTACTTTGTGATAACTTTCTTCCTTGTCTTTTGTATACAGCCTCATCTCATGCGGACAAAGCTATGTGATCTGAAAGATGAGGACCTGGACTCTACCTATGTTGCAAGGCGTGATCAATTGAAAAAGCTTGTTGCTAGTATTATCCGCCCAAAGATAGTGCAGGGGAAAACGCTAAATGGGAAGGAGTTTATTTCTTTCCTGGAACAGGTGAGTGTCAGTTTCTTTTCTGTCTGGCTTCATTCTTTGAATTTCGCAGAACATTTATATGAATGAGGGGAAGCGTGTCGTTGAGAAATCAGAAGGAGCAAATGTATACGTTTATGGTGTTCTTACATATTTTATCAAGTAAACAGACATGTTTTTCTCTTCTCATGGATGGCTCTGTTGCCTGGCTATTTGTAGTTATCGGGGGTAACCTGTTCTTTTAATTTGCATAAACATGGATAGATTACTTTTTTTATGTGTTCATATGTCTTCCTTGATATTGTACTGTTTCATACCCTTAACATATCAATTTATGAGTGCATACTTTCATAAATGATGGACTTGTCACAAGATATTTGATAAGCATGAGTACATATTCTTAATACGTATCACTAAATAATGACTTATATAATTTCTATGGTTTGCCTTCTATGCGTACTAAATGGTGTCTTGATGTATTTCAATTTTGATTGCTCTACTTTGTAGATATTGGATGCTTTAAATAAAGGAGAGATCCCATCAACAGGATCACTAGTTGAGGTTTTCAATAAAGATATTGTTGAGCGTTGTGTGAAGCTGTACAATGAGAGGATGGTAAGATTGAGGCTACCAATGTCTGAAGAATCTCTCCAAAGTTCCCATGAAACGGCACATAATGAAGCTATTAAGGCATTTGATGCACAACATTTTGGTAGACAGCATGCAAAGAAATCTGTCGATCAGTTGGATGAACAAATGCAGGAGGTATGAATCCCTATAAAAAATATGAATTTCCATTAAGTGGGGATCAGTTGGATCATTTGCATTTTAACTTTTCAGACATTAGCTTAGTGGATAAAAACAAAGGAATGTTTTGGCAGATTTTGGTAAGTCTTCTTAAAAAGGATTCCCAAATTTACTCTCTTATACATTTTTGATACAGGTATACAAGAATTATATTCTTGCAAATGAATACCAATCATCGAAGCTCTGTGAGAAACTATATACAAAGTGTGAAGATGACATGGACCACTTACAGGCTCTCCGACTTCCTTCCATGGCTAAATTTAATGCAGGTTTCGTGTACTGCAACCAAACTTTTGAGCAGCAATGTGTTGGTCCTTCGAAGCAAAACTATGAGCAAAGATTAACTAAGGTAATATATATACAAGACTATGTTATGTGGGAAGTAGTGAATTGCAGTTTGACCTCCCTAGATCTTTTGTGCAGATGATGGGAAAGTCACGGTCTTTGTTCATCAAAGAATACAATAACCGACTGTTCAACTGGCTGGTTGGGTTCTCTCTTGTAATGGTGGTTGTGGGCCGGTTTATAATAAAATTCATTTTATTAGAAATGGCAGCGTGGATACTTTTCATATTCTTGGAGACATACACAAGGATGTTCTGGACAGCAGAAGCTCTGTATTACAACCCAGTCTGGCATTTCATCGTTGGGACATGGGAGAATGTCGTGTATAGTCCCGTTCTCGACTTGGACAGGTAACAAAACAAGTCTTGAACAAACCTCTGGCCAAACTTCTCTCAATCTCTCTGTTCGTCTAAAAAAGTTTTTGTTTGTGTATTTGGTAAAATAGATGGGCGATTCCTATAGTGTGCATAATTGCACTTTGTGTGCTTTATTGGCGGTGTTATGGAAAGAGGAAACACGGGGCTCGCTGGCTTCTTCCGATGTACAATAACCAGAAGAATGTCCGGAATAGGGAACGGTCTGAGTAAAAAAAAAACACATTCCTCCTCCCATCCCTTATACTTATAGCATCTTCTCGGGCATGCTCGTTGTTTTTATCATCCGAAGCTCTCTGCCCGTTACTACCAAATTTTTGGACGCAGAAGAATGAAGACGATGATTTGATCGATCCAAGTTGGTTTGATTGTACCATTTGCATAGAATGCATTTGTAATGTTTAACTTTATATTATACATATGATCCGATCTGTTTTATTTTTATACCCAATCACGGTTAATTTTAGCTAACAACAACCCTTACGAGTCTGTTTCTATTTTATTTATTTTATTCAATTCAAGTTATTAACTATAGACTATAGTAGAGCAAAATAAACATCATCAACAAACTAATAAAATAGAAGAACAAACGACGAGCAGCTAAACATAATTATCTATATGTTCTTGAGATTTGGGGAATTGATAACCACTTCCAGTCGTCCCCTCCGTTTTGTTGACCTCGGGGAATTCAAGTATAATCATATATGGTTGAATAAGAGATATGACTCCACATAAAATACCAATGTCCACCCCAATTCTGCAAGCAAACGTCTTCACAAGAGAAGTGTTGGCTTGTTGATCAAGTAAGGCAGTAACGTCGCATCGCATCAAATCTGCTAATTCAAAAAGGATGAACAAGCAGATGACGACTTGTTCCCTTGTTACTGCAAATAGTGTGGATTCCCCGAGTTGATCTTTAAGAGAGCTTAAAAAACACTTAATCTTAGGGAGAGAAGAAGTGATCCGGTAGTCAACTGTTTGGACAAAGATCTTCGTATGTATCAAGAAGAGTACTAGAAGTAGCACACTTAGAGGTGACCTAAGAGATTCCATTGATACAAAATCTAGGGACATGGCTAAAACCTGTGAATGATAATAGAACAACAAAAAAAAACAACTATGTTGTCACGAAAAATCCAAAAAAGAAGTAAGCAACCCAAAAAGAATTGAAGAGCGAGAGATCTTATCAAACCTTTCTAATGGTAATAGTTGAAGCAATTTTCTAACTTTTCGTTTGTAATTAGGGATAGTTATATCAATTAAGGTAACACAATGACCCCCATTCACACAACATTAACAGAAATATTCTATATAAAAAAAGGAAAATTGTTAAAACAAAAGAAAAGAGAGAAGGAAATTTGTTATAGAGATGTATATTCTCATCAATCATTCTCTATGCAAGGAAAAAAATTTGTTGTCAGGAAAAATCCAAAAAAAAATTGAAGAGAAAAGATATTAACCTTTCTAATAATGGGTCATATAATGTAGTTGAAGCAATTTTCTAACTTTTCGTAGTTAGGTAACACAATGACCTCCATTCCATACAACATTAACAGAATCATTTTATATTAAAAAAAAAAAGGGTTCACTTATTTTCTTACGTTTAATGAATGTTTTTACAACACGCAAAAACGTACTGTTTTTTCCCCTTAAAAATACTAATATATTTATTATAAAATACCCTAAACCGGACAGTATATCGGAAATAGGTCCGCAAGACACCGCAATCTAGATCGGAATCTAACATTACAGTAGGGGAAACCCCCAAAAACAAAGAAAGCAAAAGACCTAAAGAGTCTAAGTTCTCCTAGATCTATTATTATAAACGACAAACTTAGTAAAAACAAACTAACAAATCACCCTCTTAGCCTTTTGAATTACATCAATCTTTTGTACGCAAAAAAAACTAGCCATAGCTACGCAAAAACAGATTTGGCGTAAAATTTGTGGAAGTCACAAACCATCAAAATTTACGTACATATTATGCTCCATCCTATTTTTTTTCTTTCCCCTATCGTTTTAGCATCTTTTTTTTTAACACAAAAACCACTAGCACATGTTTGCCCCATTACTTGTCATAGCAATACACATCACATTAACAAGGAAAAGAATCAGTCAGTGGCACATTAACATACACATTGTTATAAATTAATAATTGTATAAAATTATCTACTATATAACATGCACATATTAATTTTTATTAGAGTTCATTTTTAATTATTAATAATTATTAATTTATCCAGAAATTAAAACCTCTATAAACGAATAGATTTTCATTGTCCCAACATTATTAATATAAATAGTTTTACCGTAGTTACAAGAAACTTGACGTCCTAAACAATCACACTATATTATTTAAGGAAAAAAATCTAATAAACCAGTATATATATATATGTTAATCATATGACTAACTTTTCTACCATTTGTATATCATAAGGTCTGCTGTAATTATTTCGCGCCTCAAAATTTTGTTTTCTTTCGTAATGGACTAATGGTCTACTAATATCTAACTTTCGTTAACCGTTAACTCGATCGCTTTAATTGAACAGATACAATTTTTGCTTGTAATTTAGTATGTGAAGCAACTAGCTAACATAGACATAGTATATATGATATTAATACTGATCGCCTTAGGAACACTAATTGCATTTACTTAAAGCCAGATAAATACATTTACTTATACAAGTTTAGACATCAGTAACAGTTCGGGGAACGATAATTATTTAATACATGATCACCAACCAACCAATCATACATCGTCTATATACAGCTTTCTTTATTCATCCTATTACGCATAGTTACGTAATTATACATGTCTTAGCCGGTGGTAAGGACTTGGACGACGATACGGTTTCTATCAACCCTAACCCTGACCCGGTTGCACCTGAAGTCTCCGGTCACCGGAGTTCTATCCAAAATCACGACAACATCGACGCTGGTGTTCTCTCTCTCTATCACCGAAGCCGCATAGTCTCCATTTGTTCCCACAAGCTCCGGCCACGAGTTCTTCCCTGCATGCGGTCCACGTTAGATCGGTCAATCATTTACGTTTGGCATGTTAGAGATCATAATTAGCTGATGTTTGGGTAAATAAAAACAAAAACACATCACCATGGCTTGATCGACCATGCATGACATAATAACCTCAATGAAATAAACTTTAAATTCTTATTTTCCTCTATATGATATGGATGAAACTTCAAATAGACTGTGAAATATGTAAAAGTATATATAAAACGAATTTTAAATGATTTGAAGCCAGCCATATCTAACGGAACATTAACTATAAAGTATTTAGTCCACACTAATTAATACAGAATCATATCATAGCTCGTATATTATAATCTTCGGAAACTTTTGTCTAAATAAAATGCACAATCTGCAAACTGACGATATATATTGAGCGCAGTTAAGTAATTTGAATTCAAAAGCCAAAACTTTGACAAAACCATCCTTTAATAGGCCCTTTTCACATTAATAATTTATTTGATAAAAGCTTAATTATTATTTTTTGTTAAGCTTTTGAAAAGTGTAGTTGTATAATCGATATTTAAACCTTATCGAGAACAAGATAACTACGGTTCTTTTTAAGGTAAAGACAATGTCGTTAGGAACGCTGAATGGTTTCTGTTTACAACGTTATATGTGATATTGCATTTGATCTTATTCATCTGATTTTCATTTTTAAAACGTTTTAACATTAAAGAAAAAAAAAACAATAATACCCAAAATATGACATTTGATGTTGCAACTCTTTAACGTCAAATTTTGTGAAATTGTCACTTAGCCAGATGAAATGACGAAAGTGTCCTATAGAACTTATACAGTACATGCCAATTTATGTCGAAGTACAACAATAATTTAAAACTTTAGTCATAGTTTAATAGTCAATCTAATATGGTTGATATATGGTAGTGTACATACATATCGAGCTTTCCTATGCATGCTTTAGGGTGTCATAAAACATTAACATAATCATTATATCCTTTTCTGCTATAGAAGATGATAATTTTAAAATTATGTCAGCAGGAAAGCTGAACAAAAATTAAAACCATAACTATCCTATATACATACTACGTTCTTTTGTAAATGATCTTTTAGACTAATGCACACAAATTAAAATGTCATTTAATTTTTGTTTATTTCCAAACAACAACATCATCCAATATTACCACCTAACCAAGCTTTGTAGTAGCTTATATAGCAAAGAAAAAAAAAAAAAAAATTGTTAGCAAAATAGTGTCGTGATAAACTGAACCATATATAATATTAGAATTACACATAAAACCGGAACCGCTAATCAAATGTGTAAACGTATAGAGAAATTTTGTTGGTGTCATCGCAACTTAATTTAATTTCAGTTGATAATTAACCCTCATTGATAATGTATTATACTAACTATAGGCCATTTTCGAAAGTATTTCACTGGTCGGCCATTTAAGGTAGTGACGAAAATTGTCCACATAGAGTTAGACGATAAAATGCAAACTCAACAGTTTCCTCAACATCCAAGAGCATGGAAGTCAAACAAAAAACAGAGAGCTTCTTGATTCATAACCTTTAATAGTTGAAGTAAGCGAGGTTGATCTAATTATATATTGTTGTTGAGAACACCATGTCTATTGAGTATGTAATCTAATAACGTTGTTGCTAGTATAGATATATATATATATATATATATATATATATATATATGGTCGGATCTGTTTTATATTCTCCCAATCACACGGCTAATTTTAGCTTATAGAGACTGTGTTTACTTTTTATTTATTTACTCAAAGTTGTGTGTTTACGTGGGATATGATATTAATGAAAACAGAATAGAAGAGACTAGAATCGAGCTCTTTGGTCTCGATTTCGTCTCTCATTCCAGTAATTATTTTTTCGATTTTGACCAAAATGGAACGTATAGTTTGCATATCCAAGTTTCCCATCTAAGGGCCCATTACGTTCTTGTAAAATTTGTTCCGGTTACATTTCCGTTTGTCTATTTTGTAAATTTCATACATGTCGATGAATATAATAACGGGATATTCGAAACTCACAAAAAAAAAAATAACTTTTGAATAAAACAGTTAAAATAGTAATACTGTGGGCAAATGCTATACAGCTTCGTTAATCTTTTCCCGAGAGTGTGTTTTTAGTTTACATATAGAACTTTAGGTTTAGGGGGTAGTTTTGTCCATTCATTTATCATGTCAGAAATTGTGGAGTAGCCACCAAGTCTTATTTCTATGGACCTACTATTTTCTTTATTGGACATGGATCAAAATATAAAAGGCCCATAGAATTCATTCTGATTCAAATTTTAAAGAAACAAAAAAAAAAAAAAAAAAAAAAGCCAACCAATGGTTTGGAGATTTTAGCAATAACCAAGAACCTAAAATTTAACTCAAAAAACAAAGTCCTCAATTAAATAAAAAGAACCATGGTTGTTAATAGTAGAACAAAAGAAACATGGAACTAAAATAATTGAACAAACTAAATAAGCAGCTAGCTACTCCTTACTCTTCTCCATTTTCTTGACTTTGGGAAAAATTATGACTCTCCGAGGCTGACTGAAATATGTGACGGCACATAAGCTAAAAATATCCCAAAATATTCTAATACCAAAACGCACCAAAGAAAAAGTAGTTTTGGTTCGATCCCAACGTACAAAATCTGCTATTTCAAACAGGATGAACAAACATACAATGACGTGTTCCCTTTTCACTCGAGAGAGTTTTGATTCATCAATTTTTGTCTAAGACGACTTAGAAAACACTTCACTTTAGGGAAACATGAAGTAATCCATCGGTCAAGATATTCAACAAAAATAATCGTCCATAACCAGCCGACCAGTAGATGTAGCAAATTTTGAGGTGACCTAAGAGTTTCCATTGATACAACACGTAAACACATGGCTAAAACCTGCTATAGGGAAGAATTATTATTATTATATAACCAAATAAAAAGCAAAATATAATTGAGAGAAGGTGAAGAGCAAAGTTATTAATTAACCTTCTCTGTAAGCGTCATTGCTAAGCAACTTTCTAACTTTTCTTAGGTCTTCTTAGGTCTTGGCATGGGTAATGGTTTCACTTCCTCAATTCCTCTTTATATAATTATTAATTATGGTGAACACAACATAATGAATTTTTCTATATATAAAAAAAGGAAAGGAGCCTTCATTGTTTAAAGAAAAATACCAAAAATATGTTGTCGGTCGTGAATATATATTTGAAGATTTGGAAAAGGTATATTTCGTCTTTCTTTTCTTATTTTTTCTGTTTCTGTATATTACTTCTAACTCAAAGCATGCATGATGCATTGATCTAACATGGGGTTTCATGGATTTAGATTAGGGTTTTAATAACTAGACTGTACGTATCCTATGCAAACCAACTCTTTTGTGCGGTTAAAAAGAAGGAGCAGCAACAAATTATGTTGGAATGTTATGAATTTACGAAAGCAGAGAGACTACAATATAATCGAGCTCTTTTTTTTTTCAATTCAGTGGGACATAATTGAACATATATATTACTGAAACCATCTTTTTTATGTTTTTGGTTGCAAACTCTTAGAACATGACAGCGAGACCAAGAGCAGTTGATAAATCAGACAAAAAGGCAGGCAAATCCTCGGCTGATGCTGCCGTCACAAGCTTCCCATCAGTTACACATCCCTCTGATTCAACAGCCTCGCCTCCAGCCACCTTCACCACCACCTTCATCCCCTTCCCACTCGCGCATCGCTTCCCCTACAAATTCATAAAGAGAAACTTCTAGTGACCAAGAAAAAGCTTACTAGCTAGATTCGACAAGTAGGACTTTATATAAACATTGGGATTGCCATTGTATCCTCAATCTACCTTTATACATAGAAAGCCAACATCACATTTTCTATAGCCGATGCATTTAGAAATCACGGTTCACTACCAGATTAATTACTATCCCATTCAGTACAAGTTTTGTTGTTCTTTCGTGATCCAGAGGTATGCAATACTATTCCCTATAACTACATTCTCTGTTTTGACAGAGCTCATCATATGAAAGTTTAAAGATAAAACCTACTCCCAAAAGAAAAGACAAGTTACCTTAAGAAGACCAGTGGCTGCAAGAAGCAATTTACCCTGTCCAATAGCTGCAAAAACCTTATCTTTCTCCGCAAACTTCTTAACCAAAGCAACAGCCTTTTCATTCATAACCAACAGCTCAGGTGATCTCCCTCCTGGTACCACTACACAGTCATAATCATCGACACACACATCATCCCACGATGCAGTCACAAAGAAGTTATGCCCACGCTTCTCTGCAGGAATCTGTCGTCCCTCCTCAAGATCATAAACCGCCGTTGCACACACCTCTCCTTTCTTCTTGTTTGGTGTCACTGCATCCACTTTACAACCTAATGCTTGAAGTGCTCTAAACGGTACATTGACCCCATAGTCTTCTACATAGTCCTTAAAAACCCCAACAACAAAACAAAACAGAGTAATGCTCAATGAGTCTTGATGATCCAAAACTAAAGATTAAACATTTTACTAAGGAATTGAGAAGCTCACCCCAATGAGGAAAAGCACAGAAGCTTGATCCTTCTTCAAGCTCGAGACTTTGGCACCAAGAGATTCAAGCAAAACCTCAATCCCGTGACCAAGCGTAGGCCAACCAACCATACTCACAAAGCTCCCGTCTTTAACGCAGTCGGTGATCTCGAACATGCTCTGTATCCCAGGCTGCTGCCACCACTCGCCACCGGAGAGCTCGATCAGGGGCTTCATGCTTTCAAACGCCGTGCATTTCACGCCGCCGGCGAGGACTCCGGCAGCCAGCAGCATAACCTGGCTGTGGCAGCTTGTGAAGATGAGCTTCTTGGACTCGGCGAATCGCGCAACGAGTTCGACGCACTTCTCATCGGCGCTGAGAATCTCCGTGAATCGTCCTCCTGGGATGATGATGACGTCGTAATTCTCGGGTATGACGTCATCGAAATTAGCGTTTAAAGTTAACTGGTCAACGACTAGCTCCGTGTATAGCTTTTATTTAATACAAAGATAAACATTATTTAACGAAGAAGATATGTAATTCGAAAATTTTAAATAGGCCAAGTTCTCCATATGAGATTCACACAAATAATTATAAATACGTATTTTCTTTTGGGTTTATAATTATTTGAAAATTTTATTATTTAACAAGATTAAAAAAAATATTATTATTATTACTATTATTTAAAAATAATAATGATACGCCCAGCTTCAAAATATTAATTATTATTTAACGAAGAAACGTAATTCAGAAAAGAGTACGTTATTGAATAATTATTAACCAAAAAACTACGTAATTCGAAAAAATTAATGAAGATTAGTGTAAATTGGAACCTCGAGACCCGAGAAATCGTGGGCAGACATAACGCAGCGATCACCAGCGGTGCGGTTTGGCGAAACGCAGTGAACGTTAACGCCAAATGATTGGAGGATGTAGAGAGGAACCATCGTCTCGTAGGCTTCCATGTAGTCTCCACATAACAGCAAAGCTGATTTCTGAACCGTCGTCGATCCCATTTTGCTTTAAATGTTTTTGAATAAGACAATGTAAGTAGAACTAATCTGTTTTTATACTTATGATTTGACATGTGGGACTTTTGCATCACCCACCAACTCACTCCTTGTACCTACATTTTTAGACAGTTTCAAAGTCTAAGCGGCGAAAAGTCCATATTACTTAATATCCCAATTTTATATTGGTGTTATAATTGAACGTCAATCATGACTTTCAATGGTATATTATATTTTCTGTATACTTTGGACATTGACTTTGCATACCATGCATGTTGAAATCTTTACATCTATCCACTTGGTGGGTTTACGAAATCCTACTGTGGAGAACTTTAGCTATATGAATCTCACATTCTTGGAGTCTGGATTCTAGAGCATGCGGGCTTCAAGGAGGTGTATGGGTTACAAGGAATTTGTCTGCATGAAGCATGTGTACATGGAATTTAGTCGTGGAAAGGTTTAAGTTACGGCAAGCTTGGGCCACGAAAACAAATCTAGACTATGGGGAGTTTGGTATGCTACGAGCTTAGCATATCAATTAAGGTAATATACAATGATATTATCTAAAACTTTTATGTTAAGAATTTTTAAATAAAATATTCATATTTAAGGAAAACTAGTTCATTTTAGGAATGGACAAAAAAGCTTTGTCAACATAAACGTATTAATTAAAATGAACACAATATGACCCCCATTGGCCATTTTGAAACGTTAATTTCAAGATTTCACATTTCTAGGAATATTCTAAATATATTATATCTCTATTTCATTACCAGTTATTAACAGACATTTAACTTTCCATATTTTTCAGTTTGACCCATTTGTTTTGTAGAAAGCAAATAGTTCAACAAATTTTACATAAAGTAAAAAATATTATAAATAAAACCACATTGCATAACCTTAATACAAAAAAACATACTCCTTATGTTCTTTTTTACTTGATTTTCTAAGCTAAACTTTTTGTTCTAAATTACTTGATTTTCTCACATAACAATGTAAAATTATTTATGTTTTTATTGGTTTTTGCAATTTATATTATGCAGCTTGTTTTTTTTATTGATTGAATTGTGTTGAATTAGATATGAAATGGTGTTTTTATTTTAAAATAAGCAAAAATTAAATGGTTCTTTAGAAAAGTATGGAGGGAGTATATATCATGATTCAATTGAAGACAAATTTCTTCCACGAATGATATCTAATGTCAGTATTAATATGTCTTTTAAGTTTTTCTATTTAACATAAGGGGGTACTATTGGTTCGTTATCTAAATTATGTTTTAATGACTTTAAATGTTATATAGAATTTGTTATTATTCAATTAAAATTTTGTTAAACTCTATTACAATTTGATGTTATTAGTTTGTGATTTGTGATAAGTCATTTTAAAATCTTAACAAAACTGAAATTATTGGATTCATAAATTTATAAAGTCAATACAAGTTTTGTGTTATTAAACTTAAACAAAATAGTCTATGATTGTTAACGAATTCAATAATTATTGAAACAATTCATCCCGTTATTATTATTATATATAAATCTCTAGTGGTCTCATACCTACTAACAACCTAGCAACATTCAACAACAGTAAATAACATAAACAACGCCAATAAATCCAATAACAAATACCTCAATCCAAATTCTAACAAACCATAAACCCACAAAACAAGAACCAATCATTAGCCTCCTATAATGGTCTAATGACTCAACCGTAGCAATCTAGCAACAGCTATACCACAAACAACCAAGCCACTATCATATTCCCAACAATCAAGAAAAAAGTAGTCACAACGTTCAAAAAGTCCAAGTAAGTCACAATGAAAAAGATGGCACCAGCTAAGAACATGAAGAAGATAAAACTTTCGGGAATCGCCACAAACCTATCATCTGGTCTGTCATCTGGTCGGTTTTCTCTTCTCATCATCTTCTCCTTCTTCTGGAATTGCAGGGATACGATCGTCAACACACCTATGAAGATAGCCACCATCACACATACGACCATTTTTTTTTTTTTTTAAGATTTGATCGCAGACGAGTGAGTTTTAGTTTTATAGACATATACAAATTTTAGTGTTATAGACATATACAAGTTTTAGTATTTACGTTATAAATTTATAAAACAATTTTCAAGTTTTACTTATTAAATAGTTATATCAAATGAAATAGTGTATTAATGAAAACAAAAAATAAAATTCAATTGTTTCACATATATTAATCGGACGGAGTAATGATTAGAAGAAATACTATTTTCCACAATACTAATTAATGAGATGAATAGTAATGAGTGCACTCTTATTCTTTCATGTCATATTTGTTAATTTTCATTAATATTTTAAGAGAAATGAAATCTAATTTACTATGTGTAAAAAGACGTCATTTCAAAGTGTTATTTTTGTTGTTTAATATTAAATGCATCGTTTAGTGTTTTGATAGAAAACAAATGTTGTTTGTGTTATATTGAAAGTTTATCTTTTTTATTAACGCTGCAAAACACATGATTTAATGATTTGAAGAAATGAATCGTTTCAAAGTGTTATCTTTGTTGTTTATTGATAAATGCATCGTTTAGTATTTTGATAGAAAACAAATGTTGTTTGTGTTGGATAATGAAAGTTTATCTTTTTCATTAACACTACAAAACACATGATTTAATGATTTGAAGAAATGAATCTGTTATGAAGAGAAAACTTTGTTGTTTACTATTAAACACATCATTTAGAGTTTTGAGATAAAATGAAAATTGTTTTGGTTTATTTTTTACGATTAAACACAACATAAACCCCTTGAGATTTAAGTCTTAAGCTTTAAGGTGTAATTAATTTTTTTTTTCTAATCTATTGTGTAGAGAAAAAAACAAAAGAAATTCTCTGTTGGTTGATTTGATATGTAGTTTTTAGTACCGATTTTGAAAAACAAAAGTTAAATTAAACCAATTCCCACCCTAATGGGCCTACCTAAAAGCTAGTTGCTTTTATATGGATCATGTTTGCAGATTATTTCATCAGGCTTCTACTATGTTGTTATATCAGAACTCTAATCAAACAAAGTGTTGGAATTTGTTTCGTTCTTGAACCGAATCGTTAGTTCTAGGTTTTTTATATGCAGCCGTTTGATTTCAATTTGTGCAAATACATCATTGAATACGTAACCGAGTTATAATAGTGTTATCCAAGAATCCATGTGTTTATTTACCATCTTAGGCATATATGAAGTAAAGTTAATGAAAAAGATAAACTTTCATTACCATCTTAGGCATATATGAAGTAAATGCCACAGGCGGAACTCCTTCATTTTCATTTGACAACATTACCTCTCCTAGCTTCAAGCATTGTTGATGATTCTTACTTTTGGAGGATAGAGGATGCTGATTTGGAAGCGTTTAGTACCAAGAAGATTTGGGAAGCAATTCGGCATAGACAACAACCTCTATCCTGGACTTCGCAAGTCTGGTACAAGGGTGCTATCCCAAGACACACTTTCATGATGTGGATAGTTTTTCTTAACAGGATTCCTACCAGAATCCGACTGGCTAGCTGGGGTATGCAAATTGATACAACCTGCTGCATTTGTGGTATTCACTCTGAAATGAGGGATCATCTGTTCTTGCATTGTGAGTTCAGTGAGGATCTATGAGTGGAAGCAACTCGGAGATTAGGGTACAAATCATTCGTTTTCCACACATGGGAAGCTTTCTCAGCTTGGTTAGATATTAAGGAGTCAACAAGCACTCAAACCCTGAGGAGACTAATATCACAAGCAGTCATCTATACAATATGGACTGAGAGGAATAACCGGTATCATAACAATGTTATCACGCCTGTACATGTTCTTTTCAAGAAGCTAGACAGACAGGTCTGAGATGCCATCTTAGCAAAGAGGCACCGAAGAAAGTTTAACCACCTAATGCAAAGCTGGCTCAGGTTCATCTAGTGCCTTGTTGAGGATAAGATCACTTGCTTTAGTCACTTCTTGTTTTTATTTTTTTGGGCAAGGACTGGTTTTTTGTATTCCAAGCTATAGTAAACATTACAATTTATTTTCATAAATGAAAATTCACATTTTTACAAAAAATAATATATGAAGTAAATGTGGTTTGTTCCCACACACACAATTTGCTATTTCAGATATGATTAACAAACATATGACCACTTGTTCCTTTTTTACTACAATGAGTTTTGATTCATCATCAAGTTATTGTCTAAGACAAATGGAAATATGAAGTAATCCTGTAGTCAAGTAATTGCATAAAGTTGATCATCAATAACTAGACGAGCGGTAGATGTAGCAAATTTTGTATACTTGAAGAAATGGACATTGACTTTGTATACTGTGTTGAATCTTTACAACTATCCAGTTGGCGGGTTAATTTATGAAATCCTTGACTATGGAGGAGAACTTGAGCTACGTGAATCTTATGATCTTGGAGTCTGGATGAGAATATGGGCTACAAGGAGCTTGGACTGGGGGATTGTGGGCAGAGCCGGCGTGGAGATGTACTGGGCTACAAGCGAGGGAGAATATTGGACCTCATAGTTTTTATTTCTAGTTTAATTTTCTTCTTAAAAAAATAAAAACATCTGTTTTAGACATTGACAAGGTTCGAACCTAGGAGCTAAGACTCGGCTTTTACAGTTTCAACCACTAGACCACACAAAATTTCTTGTAAAATCGGCCAAAAATTGGTTAATATTTTAAACGGCCGCAAGCATGTGCTTTTCTTGCTTGGCCTTGTGGCCGGTTCTGATTGTGGGTTACAAGGAATTTGGACTGCATGAAGCATGTGTTAGTAGGAATTTAGTCGTGGAAAGGTTTGAGTTACGGCAAGCTTGGGCCATGAACAAATCTAGACTATGGGGACTTTGGTATGCTAGGAGCTTAGGTTTGTGGTAAGCTTGGAATGTGGGGGATCTTGTGCTACAAAACCTAGATGACTTTGCTAGAATATGGACAATCCAGTATGTAGAATGATTGGGTTATGGGGATCGCCTCGTGAAATGTACATGTATGTGTGAAAAAATTCATGTGAGAATGCAAAGAGCCTCTTGATTAACCCATTTACATATAACACATGTTACGTTTTGATTTTTACTTTTATGAGAAACTTGACGTCCTAAACAATCACACCATGCGTTTTATTTACAAGAACCTTGACGTCGTAAACAATCAAATACTATATTACAAGAAACTTGACGTCCTAAACAATCACACCATACTATCAAAGAAAAAAGTCTTATAAACTTGTACATGTTAATCATATGACTAATTTTTGTATATCACACGGTCTGCTGTAATTTATTTGCACCTCACTTTTTTGTTTTCTTTCGTAATGGTCTACTAATATGTATATCTAACTTTCGTTAGCCGTTTTTTTTTTCTAAGCAAACTGTATGATAAAAAGCAGATGAAGAAAGTAAATCCAAGCGGATGAAGAAAGTAAATCCAATATAATTCGTTACCCGTTAAGTCGCTTTAATTGAACACAAACAATTTTAATTTTGCTTGTAATTTATGTGAAGCAACTACCTAACCTTACTATATACTAGGATATAAAGACTGATCCCTTCCTTAAGTATATAGGAACACTAATTGCATTCACTTAAAACCAGATACAATAATTTATTTATATAAGTTTAGACATCAGTAACCGTTCGGGAACGATAATTATTTAATACATGATCACCAACCAAACACACATCGTCTATATATAGCTTTCTTTATTCATCTTATTACGCATAGTTACGTAATTATACATCTTAGCCGGTGGTAGGGACTTGGACGACGATACGGTTTCTATCAACCCTAACCCTGACCCGGTTGCACCTGAAGTCTCCGGTCACCGGAATTCCATCCATAATCACGACAGCATCGACTCTGCTGTTCTCTCTCTCTATCACCCTAGCCGCATAGTCTCCATTTGTTCCCACAAGCTCCGGCCACGAGTTCTTCCCTGCATGCGGTCCACGTTATATCGGTAAATCATTTACGTTTGGCATTTTAGAGATCATAAGTTCTTAAAATATACACCTAAACCCGACCATGACATAATAACCTCACCATGCATGGCCCACGGCTTAACCCGACCATGACATAATAACCTCAATCAAATATACTTCAAATTCCTATTTTTCTCAAAATGTTAGCTATAAAGTATTTTTGAACATATATATATTTATTTTTTATTTTAATCCATACTAATATAAAATCATATATTAGCTCGTATATAATCTTCGGAAACTTTTGTCTAATTAAATTGCGCAAACTGCATACTTAGATATATATTTGGCCTGCACTTAATAGTTTGCGTAACAAAAGTTATGTCTTATGTTTCAAATCAAAATTTCGTTGTGTCTTTGAATTACGCGTCTGCCATATTTTCCTTGTTACATGGCACGTGCATGGTGAGAAAAGGAGCGGTTATTTAGTTTATTATAAGAACACATTAGCTTAGAAACAAATGGAACATCTCCTTCTTTCTTTTTTTCTTTTTTTTAACGACCTTCTTTCTTTTTTTTTCTTTACCAAAAAAAGAAGAAGAGAGTATTGAACAAACAAACAAAAAAAGAGAAAATCAAATTTATAATATTAATTATGACTTATGAACTAAAACAGAGAGTATATATATATATATATTAGTATTAAACAATTGTATGATTGGATTTAAACGAGAAAATTCATCAATTAAAGCCGCAATAAGATCAACTAAGAAGTATGAACTACAAACAAACCAAAAAAACTTACCAGGACATTCGGACGACATTTTTCTTCCCTTCTCCTTTTTTTTTTATAAAAAATTTCTGTAGTTGTGATGTATTTGGCTATAGCGTTTAGGACTTTTAAGTCCCCAATTTATAGAGTCGGATACGTCGATGTTGGTGTCGGTGAGGTTGTAGTATATATATTCAAAAGTCAAAACTTTGACAAATTAAACCACCCCTTTCACATTAATAATTTGTTGGTAAAAGCTTTGACACTTAATTATATTTTTGCAAAGCTTTGAAAAGTATAATTGTATAATCGATATTCAAACCTTATCGAGAGAACAAGATAAACCTTATCGAAAGAACAAGATAAGTAAGGTTTTCTAAGGCAAAGACAATGTCGAAATCTTTGAAAATCAAACGAAGGTGAAAACAATGTTATGAACGCTGACGGGGTTCTGTTTACATATGATATCATTTGATCTTGCATTTAATCTTATCTATCTGATTTTCACTTAAAAGCGTTTTTAACATTTAAAATAAAATAAAAAAAACAATATCCAAAATCATTTGATGTTGCAAATCTTTATTATCAAATTTTGTGAAATTGTCACTTAGCCAGATGAAATAACGGAAAGTGTCCTACAGAAAGTTCAAAACTTATATATGTCAATTTATGTAGAGGTATACCGTATACGTAACTTTGACAAACAACAATAATTAAAACTTTAGTCATAGTTAATATTCAATCTAATATGATTGACATATTCGAAGTTAGCATTTAGTGTTTCTAGTTGCTTGTCTATGCATGTTTTAGGGTGTCATAAAATAGCTGTGGCCGTCCCAAAAATGGTAAGTCAAAGCTCATTAAAACGAAATACACCGAGAAATAATCATATGCTGAAATTGAAAAAGTTTAAAAGATAATAAGGTTGTTACGTTTCTACAAGCTAATATTCATCGTATTGGATAGGGTTTTGGAGAATTCAGAGGGCTGTTGATTGAAACAATATGACAAGCAAACGCTTAGCTAATGGTTCAAAGAGGGTTCAGCCTCCACCATGAGGAAGGGCACGTTTTCTTTAACTTTGGTTTATATTGGTCTGCAAAGGGACAACGTACGAACCTATTTTGTGGCTTGTTTTTGTAGTCAGGGAGTTATAGTTACACAACGAGACGAAGGAGGATTGATAAGACAAAAGTTGCATTATAATCTTAGACACCCACGCTCACAACCTCTTCTACCATTGTCAAAATGTGTGACATCTAAATCAATTGTATATATTGAACTGATTTCTTGATCACTTTACAACGATTAACATATAATCTTTATTTTCTTTTTGGTTAAAGGATCGGAGTTGCTAATTTCGTATTGAAACTGCTTGAGAACACTGGTGCTTTTTAGACCGAAAGCTTATATTTCTACACTCTTGATATATATATATATATATATATATATATATTATTTTTTTTTTCACTCTTGATACTTGATGACGCTAACATAGTTAGTTAGAAACAATCTCAACTCTAATAACGAAAATACAAGATCGTTGATGAGTTTGATTACACTAACTAACTGATTTTTTGGTGTAGTTTTTTTTTATATAAAAACATACTTTCTCTGTTCCTAATAAGATTGGTGTTAATTTAGGCATTCTCACACATATTAATTCGTTAAAATTTTAAAAATTACTTTCTGATAATAAAAAAAAAGTCATTAGATAACATGCCATGTGGAGAAAGTGAAAAAATCATTTTAGTTTTGAATTTAAAAAATCAATCTTTTAGAAATAAAAGAAAAAATCTTAAAACATCAATTTATTAGGAACATTATAATTTGGTTTTTTTCTCAGATTTTTTTCATTAGTATTTAATGATTTTGCTTAAATTTATTAAAAATTGCCACTTTATCAAATTGTTTTCTTGTTATTACCAACTTTAATCCTGTTTATTGCCATAAATAAAAGTAAAGTGAATTATTAATGTAATAAGCTAAAAAAAAAGGTGTAATAATATCATATTTACAGCAGTCGTTCACCCCAGACAAAAAAAAGCGTTTTCAATTTCCTCAAATTCGATTTCTCTAAAGCCCCTCCCTTCCTCTCCCCAATTCCAAGTTCTAGGGTTTTCGATTTCTCTGCAGAAGTTTTGAAAATGGCGGATAACAATACACCTTCGAGCCCAGCCGGAGATGGAGGAGAAAGCGGCGGCGGCTCTGTTAGGGAGCAGGATCGATACCTTCCTATAGCTAACATCAGCAGGATCATGAAGAAAGCTTTGCCTCCTAATGGCAAGATTGGTAAAGATGCTAAGGACACTGTTCAGGAATGCGTCTCTGAGTTCATCAGCTTCATCACTAGCGAGTATGTTTTTCTCCAATTTTTTGGAATGAGTTTGCTTTGTGGTTAAAAAATTGAAGCTTGAAATAGTTTTCTTAAACTAGCTACGGATTTGAGTTTAGCTCAGAGAGTCTTATGAATTATGATGATGGGGCTTACCTAAAAGCTAGTTGCTTTTATATGGATCATGTTTATATATCAATGAGTAACTTGTGTTTATTTACCATCTTACGCAGATATGAAGTAAATGTGCTTCTTGATTAATCCGGTTTAAAGATTCTTTTATCTTTGGGATCTGTTTGTTTTTCTCCTTTGTGTTCATTTAAGACAAAAGATATGTTCTTGATCTCGCAGGAATTGTCTTTGTTGAATGCGTTTTACGCTTTGTTTGATGAATGTTCTGTTTCGTATAACATGAAATTCCCATCCCCTAAGTTATGATGCAGTTCCTCCTACCATCTTAAGTTTTAGGTTCAGAAACTGAGTTTTAGGTTCATTTGCTGGTCTTTATGTTGAATTGTGGACTGTGATGGTCATTTAACTGGCATCTGTTAAATTTTGTGTTAATCAGGGCCAGTGATAAGTGTCAGAAAGAGAAAAGGAAAACTGTGAATGGTGATGATTTGTTGTGGGCTATGGCAACATTAGGATTTGAGGATTACCTGGAACCCCTAAAGATTTACCTTGCGAGGTACAGGGAGGTATGTTGCTTTCACTCCCTAACCATGTGTTTTTAAGTCCTTCAGGCTATGTTGGGAATAACATGCCATAATAATTTTCTTCATGTATGTTCCGTGTTGACTATCTTTGCCAATATATAGTTTTTGAAGCAAACAAGATAAAATCTAGATAAACCCTTGAGATGCTAATTTTGCTTTGTTGAAATGTTTTGAAAAAATATAGACATTGTGGTACTCTTTTCTCCTTTATGCTTCTGCTGTTTACATACATTGTGGTACTCTTTTCTCCTTTATGCTTCTGCTGTTTACATACGTGTGATAAAGATCAAGAAGTTTCTTAAACGTGTGACTAATTGAGTTCTTTTCATTCCCTGGGTATGGTTGCTGACACACATCTGCTGATGCAGTTGGAGGTAAATAAATCACATACTCCACTAATACATTTTTAGTTTCTTATTTCCAGAAGAGAAGTTCCATTTCAGCGTCTTATGTTTTGTTGTGAAATTATGACAGGGGGATAGTAAAGGATCAGGAAAGAGCGGAGATGGGTCTAATAGAGATGCTGGTGGGGCTGTTCCTGGTGAAGAACTGCCGGTATGATTTTGACAAGTATATGCCATAACCTGTTTTCTTCCTAGCTCTGACTTGATGATTCTGATTCAATGACAGAGCTGGTGAAAGAAGTTGCAAGTAAACTCTCTAGAGATGAAGAACAACGCCAAATGATCAAGTACGTAATTCCTCTCTCTATCATACGGTCTCATGTAAACAAAATGAAGGGCATAGTCTTATGTGCATGTAGGTTCTTTATCCAGCCTTCACTTATTAACAACTGAGGATAGTTTAGGATAGTGAGACATGTCTTGTTTAATAGTCTTAAATGATAAAACTACTTCTACTTGCTGATCATGTTGACCTTAAATTGTTGTCTTGTTGTGACTGGATTCCAAAACGGTTTGACTAACGTGGAGTTCTCTAAAATGGCGCAGGGGATATTAGAGATCAGTGTGTTGTTTATATTTGAGCTTAGCTGATCGACGACCATTTTCAGGATTACTCTCAAATTCGGTTGTGTTAGTTTGAACTTTTGGTTTTCCATTTCTGGTTTAGTTGGTTGTATTTAAAGATTTCGATGTTAGATGTGAGAACAGTTTGAATGAAGGAAAAATTTGTCAATGCTATGTTCGCTCATTTTTTTTTATAATTCATTTTGAAAAATGTTCAAAAAGGTCATTTCATAGATTTATTTCTTAATTTCATTTTATACAAAATCCTTACATTTATAATTTATGTCCAGTAACTATCTTTGTTTTGTGCATAGAATTACATTTAAGGCAGTTTGATTGTTTCAAATATATACTACAAAAGATTATAACTGCAAACAATAATTTTTTCTTTCAATTTCAAATCTTCTGAGAGAGTAATCAAATGCTTAAATCACGTAAACCATTTACAAATTTCAAATTCTTTTGTCTCTCCTTTAATTCACATTCGGTGTGATAAAGGCCTTCTTCTAATTTCAAAATCCTGTTCTTAGAAATCAAGAACCAAAAACAAGAACAATGGATTCTCAAGAAGCTAATTCATCATCGAGTACAGTCATCATCCTTTGTTTTCCCTCCTATCTAAAATCATACTTTTCAAAAAAACTGATTATATATATGTGTGGAATACTCTCTTTTCTCACTTTGCACAGCAGCAAGAGTAAAGGTTGATTTCGTGAAGCCGATGAAAGGTAAAGAGAGTAAACGGAATCATCGCAAAAGCTTGGCCTGGGACACTGCTTTTTTCACCAACCATGGTTTCTAACTCTATTCCCTAAATAAATTTTGTGAAGAAATTTTTATAGTTAATATTATATTATTGCAATGATATTGAACAATTTTGTTAAAGGAGTGTTAGATCCTGAAGAATTGTTTGGGAGCTTAAAGATCGACGAGAATGGAGTAAATCATACGCACCCTGTCAACACACTTCTTCCTACGGAAACTAATGCTCGTCCAAGTTTTGCTTGGGACAACGCTTTTTTTACCGATCCAGGTCTTATCTTTTTACTTCAACTATGTGGTTTTAATGTTTTCACATCTTATAACGTGTTCATCTTATTTTCATGTTTTTGGAAGTTGTTTCTATTATATGATACAAATGTTTTGACATGTAACTAGCTAGCAAAGCCGGTATTTTTAGTCATAATTTAGTTTTGCAATTATTTTGTTACTTGATTAGTCGATTATTTAATTAAATCCTCATATATAGAAATCAAACCTTATAATTTAGCAAATGATTTGCTTTGAAACTGTGTAATGAACGCTGACATTACCTATTTATGCTAAAGGTGTTCTTGATGCTGAGGAGTTGTCTCTTGTGAACAATGGTTTCACCAGTAACACACAGCTTCGTAAGTCTGCTGATGATTCGATGACGACAATAACTCAAGGAAGCAGATTCTCTGTGTCGAGCATTGAGTCTGATCTGTTTCACGATTTGAGAGCCTCTTTACGTAATTCATCGAATGTGAAGCAGCCTGTAACTCGAGAGAGCCAACGTAAGTTACCAGATAGTAAAAAGGTAAGAATCCCAAGGCAGCTTTTATATTCTCATAACTAATGGTTTGCTTTCATCTTAACATATATATTCTGATTTTGTTTGGTCAAGAGGACTAAAGGGTACAACAAACAAAAAGATCAACCTTTGAGTCTCATTCCTCAACCAAAAGTATTTTCTTCTTCTTCTTCTTCTTCTTCTTCTTCTTCTTCTTCTTCTTCTTCTTCTTCTTCTTCTTCTTCTTCGTCCATCTCCAAAACTTTGACTCCTTGTCAAACTAGACGCGAGAAGAAATGTGTTGCCGCGAGTGAGCTCGGTGAGAACATGATTCATTTCATCTTTTTATTTTTTTTTTCCATACAACACAAAAAATAAATATCAAAGCACTTATAAAAGTTGCACATCTTTTTGTTTGAATTTGAAGGGAAGGGAAAACACAAGAATCATGGGTTTGAAGAACAATCTGGATCAAAATCTAACGTAAGGATAAGGTCATCGTATTCAAATTACGCAGTCAAGGATTTGACAACGATATCATCCTCTGGTCTGAGGTTACCACTTCCAAAGATGTGTTGTTTCGACTCGGTATGCTACTTCCAACGAAATACGTTTTGATGGAAACGTAGCAAATATCTTGTAATGCAAGTTATTGTGATGATAAAGAAAAAGCTCAACTTTTGTTACAGGAGGAGAACGAAGAGAAAGAAAACAGAGAACCAAATGCTGTTGAAGCAAGCAGAAGAAGAAGACACAAGTCCAAACTTGAGACTTCTTCTTCTACACAAGAAAACCGCAGCATTCTGGGGCAACGCAAGATGCGGAAGTGAAAAAACGATCAATTATATGTTTTGCCGATTTGGTATTGGATGCGTTAATCGTTTGCGTGTTGAGCCAATGTTTCTTGTTGGATAAGTTATCTATCTCTTTATTTCTTCTCTTTTTAATCTTTGATAAATAAAAAAAGGGTCTACGCTCAAAAAGTCGGAGCTGAAAACGAATGGAAATAAATTTTTGGTCGGATTGATTAGTCTCAGTCAATATATTTTGAATTGTTAACTAGTATAGAAAACATTATGTTGAATTTTAAAAATATCTTGTAAGATGTTACTTGAGATGGCATATATATAATTCATTTTGTTAGGTATTTATTAATGCTTCTAAGCTGAAGTTTTTTTTTTCTTTAGTGTTCCATAGCTAATGTTCTTCTACTAAGTAAGTTTGACCAACCGCTTCCTGTTTACCAGTCACCATGAACGTTCTATCTAACAAAGAATATAAGGAACACCTAATTCTCAAAGGAAACCACAATGAAACTAACTTGACTATATATACAACATATCTCATCTGCATATATTCGTAGGAATAAGCTTAGCAATCATCATAGCAAAGAACATAAACAAAAGAGGAAGAAATAATGGCAACCCATCAGTGGTGTTCTTATATTGGTTTTTCTTCCATCCACAAACTACTAATTTTTTTTTTCTTTTCATAATTTGACATTGCTACCGCCCTTTATGTAATTTTCGTTTTCATCTTTTCTTTTGCGTTCACATCAAATCGATTATATTTCCTAATACTTCTTAGATATGTATAGCTTCAAGTTACTGTTTGCTTGCATGTGTGTTTTCCACAGTACATCGACAAGTAAGAATTTACACAAATACCCGATATATGAGCCGAGAGGCATAGTATTAGTAGGGATATATATATAATATCAAGTAAGATTGTTTGATTCCATAATAACGGACCGACCGACCAATGGACCTATTGATCTCTACACTTCTAAATGCAATTCCAATCTAATGTGGTTGCTTTGACCGGACACAGGGAAGAACTCATGGCCGGAGCTTTTGGGAACAAATGGAGACTATGCGGCTTCAGTGATCAAAGGAGAGAACTCGAGCCTTAAAGTTACCGTGATTTTGGTTGGATCCCCGGTGACTGGAGACCTCAGGTGTGACCGCGTTAGGGTTTGGGTTGATGAAAGCCGTATCGTCGTCAAAAACCCAACCGCCGGCTAAATATGCATGTTGACCGCGATTACTATACATGCATCGTGCTATGAATAAAATAAACGAGCATGGTTGATGGCTTGGTCGTTATATGTAATAAATATTGTTTGCTTTGAGGCGTCCGACCATATAAATCCGAGTAATCGCGTATATTTAAGCAGCGTAACAAGCAAAAAAAAAAAAAATAGTGTTATTAAAGGCAAGAGTTTTTTTTTATTACAAAAGTAATTGAGAAACAGCAAAAGCTAAATCAGATCATGAAAACTACTGTACAGAAGAGGATTAGATGATCATCCGACAAGAACATAGATAGCGTAGATGATCCCAGGTATGTAACCCAGTATCGTCAACAACAGACATATCCAGAACTCTACCTGTATCAAATCATGATTTTAGTAGTTAATTATGGATATATTCACTAGAAGAAAATTAATTAACGATGTGATTAGTGCTTACCCCACAACCACATCGGAGGAATACGCCGACGGGAGGCAGAAGAATCGCGAGAATAATCTCCAGGAAGGTTTCTGATCCCATCCTGATGTTTGGAGACGATGAGAAAGTTAGAGAGAGGGGTTTTGTGTAAAGAAGAAACCGATTGGATCGTGGTTAGAGGGGGGTTAATAAGTAAAAGAAGAGGTGAGTATTGACACGTGTAGTGCTTGCAGTGTATCTCGTGACACGTGGATATGGATTCATAACCATGTGGCCTCTGTGTTACGAGATTTTCCAGTAAAAAGAGACAGAACACGTCAAAATATTTGGTTTTACTTCAAAACTGCTTTCGCTACTTCCACGGGATGTCACATATATTTTCAATTTTTTTTTTTTTTTTGACAACGATATATATTGGCAAATGGATTTTAGATTATCAAGTGTTTGATTTTTTTTTCTATTTTTTAATTTAGGGAATTTGCACTTTGGTTATAAATGATATTTACTGTATAAGAAGATAAAGTATATTAGAAAACAACTCACCGTATAAAAAAACTGAAACATTGATCATAGTGTAAAAGATAAAACATCTCTAGAGTTTCATTACTTTATAGAGTTTTTTACATTGACCTACTAAAGATAACAACGACAAAGAATATTTTTTGGTATCTTTCATGATGTAATTTGTACAATATCTATCTCCTACTTGACTGGCACACGAGGGAGAGTTAAGAGATGAGAAACTTGTATATACAAAAAAATGCGGAATACATGTGGATACAACCTGTTCGAAGAAAACTAATGCAAGCTATCCAGACACATATGTATCCACAAAAGAATAAATTGTGCTTTAGAAAACAAAAAAAAGAGTGGTGGAATTTGGGGTCATTGTTTTGTTTCTTCAACTCACCTTTAACCCCATTTTGCCAAAACCAGGGTCTTGCATCATGTCCACGAACTCGCTATAATCTATTCTTCCATCCTGATCAATAACAATATATAACACAAATTAACCAATGCTTGCAAGTGACTATATATAGCAAAGCAATGTAGCAAGTGAAGATGAATTAATTTTACGTTGTCCTTATCAACTTCGCGTAAAATATCGTCTAAGTGAACGTCCGCTAAGCCAAATTGCTTGCAAGCTTGTTGGAGCTCGTCTCTGGTTATATAACCACTTCCATCTTGGTCAAAGTAAGAGAAAGCTGTGAACAAATGGTCTTCTTTCTCTATTTTGTTCAAATGCACCATCGCTGCTATAAACTCTCCATAGTCTATAGTCCCACTGTTATCTATATCCGCCTGGAATGTTCAGTTTTCCATATTATTTCATACATCAAACCGATCATATAGTACTAAAAGGTATAGTTAATTACTAGGGAAGTGGTCTTACTGCTTGCATTAATCCTAATATTTCTGAATCTTTAAGGTTAGCACCAACTCTGTCCAAACCTTTTTTGAGTTCTTCCAGGGTGATGTGTCCGCTGTTATCTGTATCTATCATCTTGAACATTTCTTTCAATCCTGCTATCTCTTCCTCTGACAAGCTGTCTGCTATTACCTGAATCAATACATATTCAGTATAAAAGTGTTTGTATTTAGTCATTATGTACAAATCTATATAAAGATGCATATATCATTCAATCTCTATCTGCGCATATAATTTGGTTTAGATAAAATGTTTACCTTGATAGCAATTTTCTTGAGCTTGTTCATGGCTGAAAACTGTTTCAAACGACTTAGGACAGCAGAATCAAGAGGTTTATCGAGAGCAACACCGTCCACTCGTGCCCAAGGATGACCTGCAACATAGATTTAAAATTTTTGAAATCAATATATATAGGTAGCTCTGTGCTTATTATTATGAAAAGATACAACTTATTTGAAAACAAGAACACTAACATAGAACTTCATGAGCTGTCATTCGTTTCTTAGGGTCTCTGATCAGCATCCGCCGTACTAAATCTTTTGCGCTTTCTGATACACTAGGCCATGGTTCTGATATAAAGTCAAGATCACCTTTCAAAACTTGCTCGAAGATGCCTTGTTCCGTTTCTGACACAGATAACATTTCAATCAGTCTCTGCCATTGAAACATACTTGAACCATGAATCCAAAACTGTCTCTTACCATCCCAAAACGGAGGAACGCCGCTTAATAAGATGTATATAATAACTCCAGCACTCCAAACATCACATTCATGACTATAATGCTTCCTTAATACTTCTGGAGCCACATAATACGGGCTCCCAACTACATCAGTGAATGCTTCTCCTGTAACCACAACATATATAGTCAACAAAGAATCATTGATCCTCCTCACTCTGCACAATGTATATGAGACCTATTGCAAGTAGCATTGGGGATATTATACCTGGTTTAAAGAAAACAGAGAGACCAAAATCAATAGTCTTGAGAGCAGCTTCTTCATCTCCACTAACAAACAAGAAGTTCTCAGGCTTAAGGTCACGGTGCATCACACCTAGGGAATGACAAGCTTCTATAACACCAACAATGATCCTAGCAAGCTCAGCAGCTTTTCTCTCCGTATAGTGACCTCTCTGTATAATCCTATCAAATAACTCTCCACCTGCACATATCTCCATCACAACATGAACAGCTACTGCATCCTCATACGCACCAACGATCTGAATCACGTTTGGATGACCAGACAAATGATGCATTATCTGAATCTCTCTTCTCACATCTTCAACATCCTCAGGCGTCGTTAGTTTCCTCTTGGCTATCGTTTTGCAAGCGAGCTCTTTACCTGTCTTCTTATCCACGCAAAGAAACGTTGTTCCAAATTGTCCTTGACCTAATTTTCTCCCAACACTATAAATATCTTTGAGATTCTCTGTTTTTCTCCCAAGAACTGAGTCTATTTGTAGACCTGCGCTTGCCATACGTTTCATATGCGCTTCTTTCTTCTGTGGTTTCGAATTGGCATCTTCTTCGACGACTCTGTTCTCTGGTGGGACAGGTTTTGGTGGTGCTTCTTCGTTCGCCATTTTCACCGGTGGTGGTGGCGTGCTAGGGGTTGGCAACGTGGTTGGTGCTGAATCCACGGCTGCACCTCGATTTTGATTACTCTCGTCTCCCCCATTAACGCTCTTATCGTTTGTCTTTCGACTGCTCTCGTCCTTGCTGCTCTTAAGGCTATCGTCCGGTTTCTGATTCCGCCACACAGCAGCACTAACGGATTGTAAGAATCCATTAGCGTTTAGATTCGGACCCACGCATGTGTTTCCCATTCAGATAATTTAACCCTAAATCACAAAACCTAATTTTGCTTTTTCTCTCTTCTCTCTGTTTTAGATCATCTATTACGTACCTCTCCGACACGGAAAACACAAGTTACTCATTAGCGTCATTAACGTCAAAGACGAATCCATATCTAAGTTTACTGTGTCTTCAAAATCGACACAGCTGTCGGAGAAACCTGAGGTAATGAATCGACCACCTATTAACTCGCAGCTACCTTCTTCTGCACGTTTTCTGGAAGCGAAACTGTCGAGAAACGCCGTGGGATTGTGAAAATTTGGTCGAAGGATTTGCTTCCGAGAAGATCTGATGAGAAGAAGGAACGAGAGAATAAGGAATTGATTCTGTCATGGCCGTCCATTTTTACGTGAAAATATGGAAAGTTTTTACAGAGCCCAATTTTAGAAGAGGACTCACTTTTTTAACCTTAAACAATTAATTAAATTCTTTTTTCTTTTTAATATGCAATGTTGAGTGATGATTAGTAGAAGAAAGAATTGCAAAGGACATGTAATTAATAAATAGGTTGATTGTGTATATATGAATATGCATACAGTATGTATGTTATCTAAATTTTGTCTCTTTCTTGCAACAAAATTAGTTTGTCACTTTGTCAGTTTCATTGAGTTCCTAAATTACTCTGACCAGTGACCATCATCATTTACCCTTCTTGTTTAAAATTCATCATCATACTGTATAATACTATGCAATGTTAAAATTGAATTTCAAGTAATATAAATATTTATTGTAAATAATCCCGGCATGTTTGAAAAAACTACTAGTAATATGTAAGCAATAACATCTTAAACATAGAAGTATTCACGCACAACGTGATAGCTGTGCATCACCAAAGAAAAAAAAGAAAAAAACATCTCCTAATGTTGACATTTCTTTATATCGAATCAGTAGATCCAAACTCCAGAGTGCTATCTCCAGCATAGCAGAAATAAATAAAAGTGTAGTTATAACTGTACTTTTTTAATTTTTTGGTCATCACTTTTCTCTTGAAACGAACAATTAGTAACCGATCATATACTTCGTCTGTTCGTTCCAAAACATCTTCGACTGCTTTACCATCTCAGACCGTTCACTAATCATCCTCTCCTTCCAATACTCTTTGTTTCTACACAAAAAAAAAAATCCTTCATCATAAAATTAATAGTTTTTAAACACATACTCTCATTAATGATTCTTGCAATATTTGTTTTCCATGAAAAAAAAACTTTGAGCAATCTATCCCACCACAAGAAAACTATAGATAGTTATGAAAGTCTCAATCAAAAAGAATTCAAAACTTTAAGCTTTTAGTAAACTTGAAGTACAAAAAGTTCTATCAAAAAACTTCATTTTCTAGTAACTTAATCAACAAATGATATTTTGTCAGGTAAATTTCACAATAGTCATCAGTTCAAAATTTATGGACACACATATATACTGGTTTGGTGCTATCTAAAATTTGAGATTTGTCTCACCGTATCTTTAAGAGAAGATGCAGCTCGATCATGTGAACCGCTTCCGCGTAAACTCGCACCTACCCCAAGTAACAATCAAGTTCGACCTCATTCATAGTTAAATGAAAAAAAAATGTTGCAAGAATCTAAGCAAACCTCTCTACAGATGGGACATTTGGAATTATTTGGTGCTGCTTTGATGCCTTGGAAAATCATTACAGAAGCAGCCGAGCACGCACATGCTTTACAAAATATGTGACCGCACTTTAAAGCATAGGGATTGAATACCGTTTCCTGCCCAATTAATCCACAAACAAATAATTATAACTCCTCACCTCATGAGAGAAATGATATGAATAAGTAAACTACATTTTGTTTGTGTAAAAGGTAGAGTAAGTTTTGTTACGAGGCAGATTGCGCAAGTTAAATCAAACTCGAGCTCTATTGAATTAGGCAGCATGAGTTGCATCATAGGTTGATCGTCGTTGAGATAATCACAAGAGACACGACCAAACGATGAGTTCTTGAGGTTTCCAACTTTATCAAGACCAGAATTGAGATAAAAGGCTCCAAGTTCTATAAGCCAAGGTGAGTGCAGAAGCTCTATGCGCTCGGCTCGCATTTTCAACTTGAACTTCTTCCCATTCACTGAGCTATGCACCTGAAAGCATTTTAAACCAGTTTTAAAGAGGTTGTATTTTTTTTTCTTTCACATGCATTTACCTCTAACCTTGTCATATTTCTTGAGGATTTTACGGATGGCAATCGCATTCATGGTGATGTACTGAATCAAGATTTGACCCTCTTGGACTAAAGTTTGTCTTTTATCCGTGAAGCATCTGCGTAGACTCATCATGTATCTCTGCATCCCAGTGGCTACATGAAGATGGAGAAGATGCCTGACTCTTGACCTGAAGCATCCCGCTATGTCAGAAGCTTCCTTCATCAGTTCCTCAAAGAACATCTCATCACACCCTGCATTGTAACACCATATCATTAACGTCAACCACACCTAATTTTCAATAAAGAAAAAAACACACTCGACAACTTAACAATTTCACATTTAAAAAAAAACATCTTAAATATCTTGTTAGGATCCCACATTGAAAATAACTATACCTAATATAAGATATATGAGATGTGAGATTTGAATCAGAAAGCATAAAACTTAACATGGTATTAGAACCTGATTTAAACCAAGTAGAGTAATGTAAAAGAGACATGAACTTATCAACTCATCCTCAATTAGTCATCATCTTTTTTTCTTTTTCTTTAAGCGTGACGACTATAAGGAAATTTAAGGGAGAGAAGTTATACATACAAGGGCAAGATTGGCATTGGCATGAATCAGACAAAGAAGTAGCCGATGAGATGATGTGTTCATCATTAGATCTTGTGGAGTTACATGTCGTCTTGCATTTCTTCAGCACTTTCTTGAGTTTCTTATATTCGACATGACGACATTTTTCCAGGAACCACTCCTCTTCTCCACGTAGATATTCCGTAAACGTCTCTCCAAACTTCATCTTCTCATATTACACACAAATCTTAATCTTTATGCTGCAATATTAATATATGCCAATATGAGATACTTTCCAACCGAGCAAATAAATTAAATCAGTTAGGGATCAGAGATTTGATATTGGAAAACATTGAGGATAGTGAAATTGAGTTATTTTTATATTTAGAAACGTACTATTTGACTATTGCTAAGAAAGAAAAAGATTGAGAAAAAGAAAATTGGAGGAGATCGAGATATTTCGAAGCCAATTACCTTTTCTCACGTCGAAATCAAGGAATCAATTCAGTTAATTAAGAACAGCATAATCAGGAAAATTCGACAGGAGAGCTTTGGTGGATCAGGAAGACGATTAAAGTAACTCTATTCGGAATTTTTATCACCAAAAAAAAAAAAAAAAAATCTATTGGGTATTGGACTCCTATTTTTAGGGTTTTGTTTTGCTTTTTCGGTATTTTTAGGGTTTTTGTTAAACAAACAAATATTTCAGCGAAGTTGCTTTGGTACCTCAATAGTTTCGGTTTAAACGGCATGCCACTTACGTGTTAGAAGAGTGCTAGATACCCAAAAAAAGCGCGTCAGAATTTGATCCCATGGCAATTGTCGAATCTATATTTTACTTTAAATGTGTATAACTCTCGTAATTTTCTTGATGGTTCCAAACAAAAACAAAAAAAAGTAGTTTTAGTCTGAACATGAAAGAATAATTAATTTTCCTAAGAATATAAGATATATGAATTTTATTTCGTTGTTGTTTAAGCATAATATATGTGCCTAAAATCTAAAAAAATATAAATAAAAGCGTACAACTCCAACTGTTCACATGTGAACCATTGAGAGAGTAATTTCTGATGATATTGTTGTTGATCCAAGTTAAAAAGGTGTATATGATGTTTCGGCCAATATAATACTCCGGTTTCAGAAAATATGATGGTACACGCGAAGAAATTTTCAATGGTTTTCGGACGTACAAACCATTCATTGGATAAGAAGCGATATTTCAGTCATAAAAGAAAAAATGGCGGTCAAAGCGTTATTATCAATCTGCTTAAAATATTTCAGTTATATTGGAACAAAATGTTAAATTCAAAGATATAACTAAGTTTTGCAGAACTTAAAGATCGAAGAGAAACTAAAACATATATGGTTGTCCGGAGCACGCATAATATATAACATAATTGTAGTTAGTGTGGATTAAATGGTATGAAACAAAGCATAAATGGTGAAAGTTTTGAAACAACATTTATAATAAATGCTGCAAATAATTGATTCTTATATTTTCTTTTCATGAAATTTCTTATCGCGCGATCTGGTAAGTAGCACTACGCAAGCACACTAGAATTCCCAACAAGTAAAGCTAAAGTTGTTAAGTGTTCTCGCACTAAAATTGGCATCATTACTGAAGTCTAAAAAATGCCTTTTAATTAAAACTAGTTTTTCTTTTTAAATGTCTTTTTACTGTAAACCCACGTACTGGTATATAAAACGATTAAAATAAATTATTCAACAAGAGTATGAATGAAGTTTCGAAAAAGGAAATATATTCTAATTCTATACCTTTTCTTAGTCGTAACAACATGTCTTTCAGAAAAAGGTTTAACTGATGACTATGATACGCTGCAAAGAATCATCAATCTAGCCTCCACTTTTTCTTTGATGTTAAACGAACCTCCGCTTTAAACGATGGCCTTTGGTATTGGAACTTCCACTAATAGCAGAAAATATATAGATGTTAAGAAATTATGAGTGGGTTCCTGATCACTTAGAGAAATGATGGGAGGCTATAGACCATATTTAATGTTAAATTTCAATGATTGTATTGTAACCATATGTTAGTTTGACATTGACAAACACAGATATGTAAAAGGAATCGAACTCTTTGTTACGAAGAAATAATTGAAGAATTGAAGACATGCAATATATTTTTTAGAAAAATAGATAACAAGAAAGAAGAAGAGTTTTTTTTTTTCTTTCTTTACCGACGTCAATATATCTCGCATTGGTTCATTTCTTATATTTTCCAGTATCAGAGTAATTGTAATAAAAAAGTAGATAAATTTAAAACTTGAGGCCAAATCTATAACTTTCATAAAATTGAGGCATATTTTTGCAGTAAAAATATTTTTTGAGACCTATTTTTATTACTAAAAATCTCAAAAAATATGGAGGCCGAACACCTATATGCCATAAGAATGGGTGAAGGACCGGGCTTGAGAGTAGCTAATGCGAGAATAACGCCAAACATGAAAGAGACAAAAAAAAAAAAAAAATCATGCTTAGTATCGTTGCGACGTTGCCAATCTCTTCTTTGAATATCTTGCATAGTTGCATGTCTTTGCGAAGCCTTGCTTGTTATATTTATAGTCATGCTTGCCTTTTAAAAAAAAATTGTTTTGCCCCTCTGGTTATTTATTACATTTCTGTAGCATTAAATATTTGTATTATACTTTTACAATCTAATAAAGGTCTTAAGGTGTTTTAAAAAAAAAGAAGCATACAACCTTATCAGATTAATATAATATTTGGTATAACAGAGCAGTCTACGAACTTAGATATTAACAAAAAAAATAAGCAAAACATATGTAAAAAATGAACAAAACATAAGTAAAATATTTGTAAGTATATGTTTTTATAACACATAAAATAGACTTTTATTGTCACATTAGTTTTTAAATACTTTGCACGCAAAATAGACTTTATTTTGTTTAACTCAAAAAAGCATTAAAATATTCCAATGATTTTATCGAAGCTGAAGACTAAGGTCCTCGTCGATGCAATCTTCGACGAGGAAGAGAAAAAGGAGACCAGAGTAAGCTCATGTCTTTTTTTTTTTTTTTTTGTGTGTGTGTGTGTGTTTTTTTTGTCTGTTTTAGTATATGAATTCAATATATCTCTCTTGGTTTTGAAACAAACTCAGCCTTTGGTGAATGATGAAGAAGACGAAATGGCTGAAGAGGTAATTCCTTTGAAAAGGAGAAGTAGTTTGCGCCAAAGGCGAGAAAGCGGTTGTGACAACAGCACAAGCCTTCTTAGCACATGCAGTGCCAGAAACCGTCTAGACGGTGAGGACGGTGCACTTATTATTCTCAACGATCATAAAACTTAGTAATCTTTCTTGTATAGGTTTTATGTGGTTGTGATGAGATGTTAAAGCCTTTTCATATATTAACCTGATCTGTCTCATTGTAATGATTCCTTTTGACACGTGTTTACATTATTCAGAGACAGGGAACTGCTCGGCTCCCATGCTTGAGATGGAGAAGTCAAATATTCATAGAGAAACTGAAGATATTCTCGGTGAGGACGCTGCACTTCCAGAAACCGAGTGTGACATGAGTATGGTGGGTGATGAAAGCGTTGCAGCTTGCATTTCCATGGCGTTGGTAGTTGTTCCTGAATGTGAGATGGAGAAATCAAATATTCATAGAGAAACTGAAGATATTCTCGGTGAGGACGCTGCACTCTGAGTTAGTGCTACTATTATTAGTGCTCAACTCTATAGCCGTGCCGAGGATCATGGAGGCCAGAGGGGGTAAGAAAAAAACATTTTAACTTATATAAAAAAAAACAAAAAATTAATGGTAACTAATTATCACCTTTTCAAAAGAATAGAGTCAAAAACTAAAATATTAGTTATAAAATATAACACAAATAGCAAAATATAATAATATCAAAGAAGTTAATTGTGCTAGAGGATTGCAAAAACAATGAAGAAACAGAAACACGCTTAAGTTTGACATTAGGAATAATAAATAAATAAGATTTTTATCCTAATTTGTTATTTTGATTTTAGCTTTAAGTTATAATTTGCATGTTTCTTTTCTTTCTTTCTAGTAAAAACTCTGTGGTTCTATTAATTTAAAAGCATTATGTTTCTCAAGTTAAGCTTATATGATTAGAAACAAAAATTGAAGACCGTAGGCCAACGTTTTCTTTTTGCCTACATAGGCACGGCTCTGCTCAACTCTGAGTTCAGGACGCTTTGAGTTCCTGAAAAAAATCATGCTTAGTATCGTTGCGACGTTGCCAATCTCTTCTTTGAATATCTTGCATAGTTGCATGTCTTTGCGAAGCCTTGCTTTTTATATTTATAGTCATGCTTGCCTTTTAAAAAAAAAAATCTGTTTTGCCACTCTGGTTATTTATTACATTTCTGTACCATTAAATATTTGTATTATACTTTTACAATCTAATAAAGGTCTCAAGATTTTTTTTTTTCAAAAGAAGCATACAACCTTATCAGATTAATATAATATTTGGTATAACAGAGCAGTCTACGAACTTAGAAAACGAATATTAATGGTTTATATTAATGGTTTATATATATATATATATGTATATTCATGGTTTCTTCGAGCTTCCTCTTTTGAATTTGTAACTATAGTTTGATTTATTAATCTTTTATCATATATATATATATAGAAAGAGTTTATTCCATCTTTTAACCCAAAAAAGAGAGTATATATTTACTTTAATTTCTCGCTAGATATAATTAGTATAACTTATAAGTAGTTCAGTTTCAATAGTACTATTTTGGCCTAAATTTCCAGAATAAAATGTATATATAAAAAATTATACGATGCAGAATGAGAATCATGACGAAGCCGAATAATAGCTTTTTGTTACGAGGAAATCTGACTCCGTTAGTCTTTCGATGCCACGAACGGTCGAAGAAGAGGCAACTTTGAGTTTAAAAGTAAGATTCTATAAGCAAAAAAGAGTTTGGATGTGTGAATTATCAGCGCTTTTCGCCCAACTCATACAAATGCGTATACGTAAGCATATAATAAAAGTTTTAGTATTATTCCTGTTGAAAATGACGAACAATAATTCCCAACCAATAATATAGTAAAATTATCTGCCTCTATCAGTCCTTTTCAAATAATGATCAATCTACATTTTTTTTCAGTAGTATTAGTTTTTTTCTCAAAATGTTGACTCTCAAAAGTTGAATTCAGTCGGTTTACTATTTCACCTAATGCCAAGGTTGGTCTGAAAGTCCTATTAAAGTTTTGGTGCAGTCCTCTATCATCACTACACATTATGCGTATATTGTGCCTACACTCGGTATCATGTGGCTACCCATCAACGTTGTCAAGGTGGTCTTCAATGTCTTCAACGACTTATAAATTATTATTGAAATGTTTAAAAGTAATAATTTATTGTTTGAACTAAGTAATTTACAAAATAGAGTTATGCTAATGAAATTCATATTAAGATTTTTGAATAATTTTTTTAGTCTCCTAAATTCTTAAAATTTTGATTATTTAGACATATGATACTTATGTCTGATTCTTACGAAGAAACAGAAATGGGTTTGATAATTTTCAAATATTGTGTTTGGACTTTCAAAATTCCTCCTAAAAGAACGACAAACAAAAACTAAAACTAACAATTCCACACCTAATCTTCAAATTTTGATAACTTTATTTGGACGACTTTTAAAAATGGGCTTGATATTTATTTGGCATTATTAGAGAATAAACTCGTTTGCGTCTACACTTTAACAACTAAGTATTCTATTACTATATACTTACGGTTTTGTCATGACAGACTAACTATGATTCCATAAAAATAAATTTGTTTGGACTCAAAAAGAAACTGATGAATTGGCTAGGATCATTCATTGTTCATAAATAATTATGTGTAGGCGAAGTCAAACACTAAGACAAAATAACAACATTACACTATTATTATTAAGCGTTTGTCATTACTCCGGCCACATGCACTCATCCATCCGCCTTCCCTTTTTATTGGGCCGAACTCCGAAGGGTTGACCAAATCCCCTCATCTCTATCAATGCTGGCGCTAAAATATATGGGACACTAGAAAACAACAAAAGAGAGGAAATAAACTGGTGGAGTATATTATTCATTCATTCAATGTCAGTTGAAGATAAACTTAGGCGTGGCCTAAAATATTTATTTTTAAATGAATAAGTAGTATTAAATATTTTCTTCTATCATCTTTCTTCTTTTATTTTATTCTTCTTATTTTGTTCTTCTTATTTTATTTGTCTATTATCAAATTCATCAAACAAAATCCCAAATGTTCAGAATATGATACAGTATACACAACAAAACAAATAAATACGTGTATTTGTTGATATTGTACCTATACAAGAGAATTATAATAATATACATGCATTACTATATGTTTAATGAAGAATAGCTTGTCATTACATCTTTAAATGTAAAATTATACAGTATACATACATTAACACCCCATACAGAAAATATTATAGGGTTATGCTTTCTGTCGTAGAATTTTACTTTAAAAAAATGGTTTTCCAATTAAATATTATCTAAAATTTTGAGTATATTATTCTTTCTAGTAACCCTTTTTATTATAGAGTTTTCATCTTTCAAAATTCAGTATTTCGTACAGACAGTTTATCCAGACATAGGATAAAATGATCTGGCCACACAGTTTATGATCGTCTTACCAACAGAACAGACAAACATAATATTCAAAAAATATTAATGATTTTTTCATTTATTTTTTTTGGGCAAACCATAAGATATGTATTAATGATAAAAAGTAGCCTAGTGTTTCCGGTCCTCATTCTATTAGTCAGACTTTTTTTCTTAGGGGGATGATCTAGTTTTAATCGTAGACTTAAATAAAGTCTTAATGTTTCAGAAATAAGACCAAAAACTATGTTTAAAGAATAAATGAACTATGAATTTTTGAGAAGAAGAAAAAAATACAAAAATTTGTAATCTAGTTATTTATGCTGACGCCCTTGTTTAAATAAATTAAATTTGCATATTGCAGATTGCATATTCTTGTGAATAAAAAGGAATTATGGCTAAATTTAGTTATATCCGTTTTCTCTTACTAATTAGTAATGTGCATAGTACTAATAGTTGTGTCCGTTTTCTATAATCAATAATGGTATTCATGTGCGGTTCAGAGAATAGGTGGAATACATATATCATATCATCTCACTTAAGTAGTACTTAGATTAAGCAAAATCTGACATAAATAAAACAGTTAAAATACCCTAAAAATATACGAAAATACTCCCAGTGTGAAATAATTATGATTCATATGCGAAAAAATTAAAAAAGAAGGCGCCCAATGTGAACGAAGGAGTTGTGGACTTAGAAGTCAGCTTTATAAGCAATAAGATCTCAACACATGGACGTAGCAAGTCAACACCAGCAAACATCATCATCTTTTCTCAACGTCGTGATAGATGAATGATAAAAAGTCAAGCCATCAATTTAAAATTACTTTTTGGTTGGTTACGTCTTTGGCGGGAAGGAACAAGAAAGATACACAATTAATTAAGTCGTCGGTCTCCTCATGAACTGATATAAACTTTCAACGTATCGAAATCTTATGGTCCTCTTCTTCTGGTGGAATACCTTCCCTCACCAAGCTTTGCCGTAACATACATAATCTATATTTTCACGTTTCACCTTTCAGTTTGTTGTTAATCCAAAATATTCTCTTTTCATAAGTTTCTTTTTGTTTGTTTTATAAAGGTTTATTTTTTACTTTTCATTTTGTCGTGAATAAATGAAAATTTAAAAAACCAAAAAAAAGGAAGTCAGAGTTAAATACATAGAGTTAATAATATGAAAATAAAATTGCCGGAAAAAATATCAAAACAAAATTATAACAATTATCATTTTTATTATTATTATTAATTTTATTTTAGCTAAGCTTATTTGATACTGCCTCCGTGTTTACATTGAAAAGTGAGTGTAACTGAGCAAACAAAGTTGACAAATTTCCAGTTGTAGAATTTTGACAAATTTTACTAGTAGTATAAATTCTGTAGCTAATTTCTTTAATTTTCTAGGGAATTGGTTTTGCTCAAGATATAATATGTAGTCGAAACTTTTCACATTGTCGAAACTTATTTTGTTTTCTCTTAGCATACCAATTTCCCGATAGTGTGTCGCAGTTGGCCACCTCTTGGTGGCTATTCTTTGGTGACACAATATTGTCATGAAAGTCTTCTCTTTTAGTATTTTACTTTGTCATCGAAATCTTGATATCACGTTGTTGGTGTACGTTTTTGAGATCACAAATGCTAAAACTATATGTTAAAGAAATTATATTGTCATAGCAGCTGCGACTTTTTAGTTCCTGAATCATGATCACTTCTGTAGTTTGTAGTGGCGACTTTTCCTATATTTCTAGAAATAAAATAAAATAAAAGGTGTAAGTATGTCAAAAAAATTTCCAATTCATAAATGAAAAAGATGGTGTAGTATATATCCACCATGGATTATTATTATTATTTTTTTCACGTGAAAGACATGTATAAAACCTTTAAATTTTTGTTTTGAGCTTTAATATTTAAGAATGGTTGGAAATAGAGATGCCATCCAAAAATTGGTAGAACTCTTGTTCTGTCACGGAAGGGGGAAAACAAAACAAGTTGCTGGGCTAAAACTAGATATTCATATTTCGGTAAATGCTTTAAAGGCTCTTTATTTATCAGATAGGGAACGGACCATTCCAAATCCAAAGTGATGAGCCTTACTCACACGCTACAAATAGCTGTTTATTCCCATACTCAATAAATCTACACCACTAAATACCATTGACATTTGAAGATATAGTTACGTCCTGCAGTTATTGCTTTTTTAATAACAAAATGGAGATGTACGTACACACACGAAGAAATATATCGAAAATCATTAAACGAAAAAAACATTGCCAAGAAACTAATAAACGAACATAAAACAAGATCAACAATGAGAAAATAACATTATTATATACTATTTGGTATACGTTTTTTTTTCTTAGTGATCATAAAACAATTATACTTACTACCAGAAGGTATAAAATACACCTCACGAGGATAGGAAAGAGTAAAACACATTTTTTATAACAAGCAACAAACGTTTTTTTTGCATTGTTGAAAACAAACATCCTTAATATATTCAAACCAAAGATGTTTTTTGTTGACCTGTCGCTCTAAATGCATTGTAATGAGTTTCTTTCTTTCTTGAAAAGTCATATGTAATTTTTTGCTTTCGTCGTCATTCATCATGGATATTTTAAGTGTGCGTGTGTCAGTGTGTGTGTCAATAAGAGGGTAAAATTCTTACTGTATTAGTATTCGAAACTTATATCCTAAACCGCATGCCAAGCGTTTGCATTTTCCAAGCATGTAAGCTCCGTAACAAAAATCAATCAATTCATGGTCAAACTACGAGTAAAAAGGGAAGGGACTTATTAAATACAGCTAATTTGTAGATGATGAAAGAATAATAACAGCAAAACAGAATCATCGTGTCCTAATAATTTTTTCTAAACGAAGTAAAAAGGTTGGTAAAAAAAAGGAAGAAAATATATAAAGCATTTTAATACGGCGTCGTTGAGAGGAGAATATACCGAAATAGAGAAAGGAATATCTCATAGAGAGGAGCTTATAAATATATCCGTTTCAAGACGCTTCAACTCTGTCCTTGTTCATAGGCAGCTTCAACGCTCATTCCTCTCATCATCTCTCTCTACATTTTCTCCAGACAAAAAAAAAGGAAATTAAAGATTTCACATCTCTCTCTCTCTACACTCTTCTGACAATACTTATCAGATCGGATCCTACACAAACTCCTATTAGGAAGAAGTTTGTTGTATAATTCTGTAAGTCTTCTTTGAATTTTATGTCTTTTGATGCTTATGTTTATGGATGCAAAACAATAGGATGTTATCGTTTTTCTATTATGTTATGTGGTCCTCTTCTCTGCCTCTTCAATATCTATAGATGTGGTATCGTCTTATGTGTCTTTTCTTGTCGAGAAAATTAATTGTAAGATCAAAATTTTGCTTTTTCCCACATTCTTGGATCATTAATTAATTAGGATTAGTTCTCTTCAAACGTACAGTATTTGTTTTGTTTTGTTGAGCGGCATGATCGATCATTCACAAATGGAAAAACTGAAAAGGGCATGCAAAAATATATTTTTGCAATAAAAAAGATATATTTTCTTCAAATAAAAGGTGTGTCCGCAATTAAGACAAAACAACTCGCTGTCTTACTCTCACTCCGTGTTCAGATTTAGTTTAGACGTCACAAGTCGGACTTTTCTTGGTAACTAGAGTAAAGACTAAATTGTAGTAAGAGTTTTTTTTGTCTGTTTGGTCAACATAGTTGTGTAATAGTTGAAAAAAAAATTCTTATGACCTCTCATTTCTTAGTTACGTTTGAATATTTGGTAACGTGACTAACGTCGGTAGAAACCCAAAACATTAGGATTCCAATTATTTGAGTTATTTATTAGCTTACACATAATTATTGTCATATGATAGAGTGGACTGGGCGAAAACTAGAGTTGACTTCTACTATCATATATACATGAAAACTTTTCGGTATAAGCCACCACATCTAAACACATACACATGCTAATTTTCTAATATTGGCTTTTAAATTTCGAAGTTAATTTTTTTCAAGTTCGGTCAACTTACGTTATGGTTTGTAATTAAGAGATCAACGAAATGAGAAAAAAAAATAAATAATAGAACTTTTATGTTATTTTAATGGGGTCCCTTTTTAATGTTAGGGTCTAATTCTATTTGTTTTTAAAATTGCCTAACTTATTTCAAGTTCGGTAAACTACTTTATTGTTTGTACCACTACTTTGTAATGAATTTCATTTTTTTGGGTCAACATGTAATGAATTGTTTTTTATTTTGCAAATCCATACTAAATGAACGATACTAACTCGAAACTATATGCTTCTTTAGATCATTGAATTTGAAAAATAATAATCTTTTCAAAATATTCTGGCATAAGTAAATCGATTGAAACTGTTTAATCTATATTATATATGATGTCTTTTTAAGTTAGAGATTCCCACAAGTTTGTGATGAGATTCATGGGTCGATCTTATAACGCCAAACAATGTGATCCACGCCGACATTTCAATTAGTAAAATTCTTAATTGTCTATATACAAAAGGGTACTTATTCGACCTTTTTTTTTTGATGAAATTGCAGAGAGGAGAAGAAGAAATGGCAAGGGATCAACTACAAGTGTTAAATGCACTTGACGTGGCCAAGACGCAATGGTACCATTTCACGGCTATCATAATCGCCGGAATGGGATTCTTTACCGACGCTTACGATCTCTTCTGCATCTCCCTGGTCACGAAGCTCCTCGGTCGTATTTACTACCACGTGGAAGGCGCACAAAAACCTGGTACTCTGCCTCCCAACGTAGCAGCCGCCGTCAATGGCGTTGCCTTCTGCGGGACCCTCGCCGGTCAGCTCTTTTTCGGGTGGCTCGGTGACAAGCTCGGGAGAAAGAAAGTTTATGGTATGACGTTAATGGTCATGGTCCTTTGTTCAGTAGCCTCTGGTCTCTCTTTCGGACACGAGCCAAAAACTGTAATGGCCACGCTCTGCTTTTTTCGGTTTTGGCTTGGATTTGGCATCGGCGGGGACTACCCTTTATCTGCAACGATCATGTCTGAATACGCGAACAAGAAGACTCGCGGGGCGTTTGTCTCAGCGGTCTTCGCTATGCAAGGGTTCGGGATCATGGCTGGTGGAATTTTCGCTATTATAATTTCCTCTGCTTTTGAAGCTAAGTTCCCAGCCCCTGCCTATGAGGATGATCCCTTGGGATCCACGATTCCTCAAGCCGATTTGGTATGGCGTATAATCCTGATGGTTGGTGCTATCCCAGCAGCAATGACGTATTACTCGAGATCGAAGATGCCAGAGACTGCAAGATACACCGCTTTGGTTGCTAAGGATGCAAAGCAGGCAGCTTCGGACATGTCTAAGGTTCTGCAAATGGAGATAGAGCCAGAACAGCAGAAGATGGAACAGAACTCAAAGGAGAAGTCCAAGGCCTTTTCCTTGTTATCCAAGGAATTCATGAGTCGCCATGGGCTTCATTTGCTAGGTACTACTTCGACATGGTTCCTTCTCGACATCGCTTTCTACAGTCAAAACCTTTTCCAGAAAGATATATTCAGCGCCATCGGGTGGATTCCTCCAGCGCAAAGCATGAATGCGATTCAAGAGGTTTTCAAGATCGCACGAGCACAGACGCTCATCGCCTTGTGTAGCACGGTACCTGGTTACTGGTTCACAGTTGCCTTCATCGACGTCATTGGAAGATTCGCTATTCAGATGATGGGCTTCTTCTTCATGACGGTCTTTATGTTTGCTCTGGCTATTCCTTACAACCACTGGACTCACAAGGAGAACCGAATCGGATTTGTTATCATGTATTCGTTGACATTCTTTTTCGCCAACTTTGGACCCAATGCTACAACCTTCGTTGTGCCAGCAGAGATCTTCCCAGCCAGGTTCAGATCAACCTGCCATGGTATCTCTGCAGCATCAGGGAAATTAGGAGCAATGGTTGGTGCGTTCGGGTTCTTGTACTTAGCTCAGAGCCCTGACAAAGAGAAGACAGACGCAGGATACCCTCCAGGGATTGGGGTAAGGAACTCGCTTATTGTGTTGGGTGTGGTTAACTTCTTAGGTATTCTCTTCACTTTCTTGGTGCCTGAATCTAAAGGGAAGTCACTAGAGGAAATGTCCGGTGAAAACGAAGACAATGAGAATAGCAACAGTGATAACAGAACAGTCCCAATAATTTAGTAGGTGATACAGTACTGCCTTTTGTAATAATTATCTCCTTGTCTGTAGAAACTCAAGTTGTTCATTGTGTGATCCGTTGATGCCTAAATGCCAGAGAAATCAAAGTTTTCATGAGTCGATTTCTAATAAGATCTCTGATGTGATACCTCGATAGGTAAGTTCTTAATAAATTGAAGACTTATATTAGAACCCATGCTAGTTGTGCAGTATGTTAGATGACCTTAATTGAAGGCATCAGAGACTTAATAAATTGAAGACCCATGCTAGTTGTGCAGTATGTTAGATGACAATTTATGCGTTGTGGGGAAGTTGCAGAGAACACAGAGATAATGGCTTCAATTTAAGATAGATTATGGCTTAATCTCTATGGAAAATCTTCTTACGTTAGGCCAATTACATGTTTCTAGATGAGATTTAATAAATTTAGAAGACAATATTAAGTCCATAAATTGTTATTTATATTTTATACAAAAAACTATAAAATCTCATCTAGCTAGGAGCATAACCATTGGTGATTGGGGAAACCAGTGATGTGAAGTTGCATATATTCTACTTTAACAAAAAAAAAAAAAAAAAAAATTGCATATTTGAAATTGCACCTAGCCTTTCTTTGATCTGCCTCTTGTCAAACGCAATGATAAATTGCCTCTAGTGCTTTTTGCTTGTAATGGCATTGTGTGTAGGCTTGAAATTGGAGAAATACTCTCCGCCAGTTACAAAAACTCTCTTGCACCGAACAACATTCTCAGGGTTCATTGTTCATCGACCGAAGACGAGTAGGCGTAAAAGTTCATTATCTGACCCAAGATCGATTTGCAACTTATCACAAGGACGTGATTTGGTGAATTTTGTTAACTTTAGGGCATATGAATTTTATAGTCTATAGTTATTGATTGATATGGTAAGAAATAATTTTGGGATGTAAAAAAAAAAAAGATGGAGTTTATATTAGATTCATTTTTTAAAAAAAATATTTTCTTTTGTATTTTGTAAAGGATTAAAAGTAAAATATACTATATATTGTAATGGGATTTATTGTGTGTGATTGTGAGTTGTGAGTATTGGTGACTATGGTGTTGACTGGTTCTCCAGCTACCTCCCGCAAACGCAGCGTTTGCGGGTGGTAGCGGTTGCTAGCGATTGGAACTAATCACACAAACCGCTCCCAATCGCTCCTAATCATTCCTAACCGTTCCAAATCACTGAATTCTAAAAGCTGCTTCCCGCAAGCATTTGCGGTTGCGGGCGATTGCGGTTGGATTTTTTTTTTTTTTTTAAACTTTAAAGTAATCAATGATAATGAAATTTTTTTTGTTATATTTTCTATCTAACCATTTTACTCATTAAGGATGAGAGAAAATGAAGTACGGATATGATTGCAGAGATTATAAAATAAAAAATTAGAAGAAAATAATATTTCAATTAACAATAATCCAGAAAACTTCATGTAAATTTAAGAAAATAAGATTATTTGTGAAAAATATTAAAACAAATCACCAGTGACTCTTCTCAACTCTCACTTGACCATTCCTACCAATGCAACTACTGACCCACGATCTAAGAGAAAAGAGAAAAGATCTACGATCTAAAGCATATGTTTTGTCATTTATCAAATTACTTGATTAAATTTTTGGTGAAAAACCAAATGCATAAAGGAATAAGTATTTCAATATGAATTTTTTTTTTGAATAATTATTATTTTAATAAATTTTAATTATAAATCAAGTTTAATAAAAAATTTGGTGTTTTTAAACATTTATATATTAAATATCACATTTATTATATTCCAAACACTATTGCACCCGCTGGTCAACCAGTCGTAAACCTCCCGCAAACGCACCAATTTTAAGCCGCTAAACCAATATTTTAAAACGTTTAATAACGTTTGAAACCGCAATCGCCCGCTTGCGCAATCTCCCGCAACCGCAACCGCAACGTTTGAACCAGTCAGACCCTATAAGTATTTTTAACAACCTTGTAAAGTATTTTGTTTTACAACTTCACTTATTTATTTATTTATTCTTAAAATCAGTAAAAAGGAAACAAAGCAAAAAAAAAAAAAAAAAAAAAAAAAAAAAAAAACTAAAATTACCAAATCCGGAATTAAGTTATCTATTTATTTCGACGGAAAAAAGAAAAATCCGATTTTATCTATTTTGACCATAGATATAAAAAAAAATCCGATTTTATCTATTTTGACCACAGATATAAAAAAAAATCCAATTCTTGGAGTTGGTTGTGTCTTTCGAATCTCACTTCGTCACCGGGTAATGTGTTCTACTCGCTTCTCCTCTTAACTAAATTGGACCTTTCGATCGCTAATAATCAAAATCAATCCCCAGTTTTAGATTTTGTATCTTAAGTTCCGAATGGTTTTTTTTTGTTTCAACCTCAGAATCACTCTTAGCCTATGGGTTTTTTTTGATCATTCTGAGGAAACAAGAACGAAATTAGGGTATCCAATAATGTTTATATAATAGACCCATATGAATCAATCTTACTTAGCCTAGGGCTCCTCTGAAGTTTCAATTTGTTTCTTCTCCAGGAATTTAATCTTTTGGTGTGTAAGGTTTTAAATGGGCGTTGAAGCTGTGCCAACATATTTGAAATCTGGAAATATGGACATAATTTCAACTCCGCCTGGTTTTGTATCTCAAACCTCGTTTGTGCTGAAGAATGTACGCCGAGATGAAGATAGTTCCATGTCGGTGTCGAGACAAGAGCAGACAACTACAGAGGAGGATATGTTTCTTACAAACCGACCGTGGATAGTGCATGATCATACACTCCCCAGCTCAGAGGCCTCAAAGCCAAAACAACCTGAGGTCCCTTAACTATATATGTCTACCTCTGTCTTTTTTTCTTTTTTTATTTTTATTTTTTTATCTTCCATATAGACTAGTATAAGACTTGATTTTGATGTCTTTAGCTGGATATGGTTTTAGTAATTGTAAGGCCAGCTCTCTAAGTGATTTAGCATGAATAGTTTGGAGATTGGTGTGCTGTTTTAGGTAGCTCTTCTAAGCTTTGAGACGTATGAGAGTGTAGGTATCAATATGGTATGTTGGAGTCTTTTGCATTCTTTACTTATTGTGGAAAAATGATTTTCACAGGTACGGTTAAGACGGCGACTCAAAGTTTCAGAGACCGAAGTCCTTGAGGAAGGTCCTGTGTTTAACCCAACCGAGGAGGTCAGTTATGCTTTGGTTTTATGAAAGACAAAATAGGTTATCATACTGTTTTACATCATATTTAGTAAAAAACTGTACGCTTCTAAAGGATTATATTCCTCATCCTCTGACATAAAGTTACCTAATCATCAGGAATTTGGTGACACACTCTCATATATAGCAAGCTTGCGCGAAAGAGCTGAGCCGTATGGAATCTGTTGTGTTGTTCCTCCTCCTTCGTGGAAACCTCCATGTCTTCTCAAGGAGATGGAAATATGGGATGATTCTACATTTTTCCCTCAAGTTCAGCTCTTTGATGGAATTCATACCGAGAACCCAAAGATTAAAAAGGAGCTTGATGCGGATAGTGATGATGCTACATCTGAGGAGGTTAAGTTTTGTAAAATAGAACGCGGTCCAGGGCATACTTTAAAGAGCTTTAAAAGCTTCGCAGATTCATACAAGAAGAGTCATTTTAGCATGAAGGATGAGGTTTTGGGTTCCAAGAACCCATCTCCATCACCACAACTAGAGGAGCTAACTGTGGCAGACGTTGAAAAAGAGTATAGACAACTTGTTGAGAGTCCACTTGTTGAAATTGGGGTATGTTAATAATATCAAGTCTACTGCTTTCGTATTATATGAAACCGGCTATAATACAATACTCACTTGCTGTGTAAATTAGGTGCTTTATGGCAATGATATAGACACCTCAACGTTTGGCAGTGGATTTCCTTTATCTGAACCATCTGAATCTTGCAAGTACAGTACATCAGGTTGGAATCTGAACAATACGCCTAAGCTTCCTGGTTCTCTTCTTTCATTGGAAGACTGCGAATCAATCTGTGTTCCTCGCCTAAGTGTGGGAATGTGCTTGTCTTCCCAGTTCTGGGTAAGTTTTAAAGTAGAGGTCAAGCTATGGTCGTCATTTTTTGAAAGCATAATATAACTTGTTACTAGAATAAATTTTGCAGCATTGTAAGTTTTTTAATCTAATTTGCTTGTATAGTCTCATATTTGTTTCTTGGAATATTTTTGCTGAACAGAAATCTGAGAAGGAGAGACTCTACTCTCTCTGCTATTTGCATGAGGGCGCTCCTAGGGTGTGGTACTCGGTAGCGGGATGCCATCAATCTAAGTTCCAGGCTACCATGAAGAACTTAATCCCTGAGATGTCAGGAGAACAGCCAAAGAAGAGTTTCGATCCTGTAAGTATCTGTGAACACATTAAGCATCAATGCATATTACTCTTTTCAAAACTCAGAAAGAAAATAAACAGTAGAGTGACCAACTAAGATTTCACTTGTGATTTAGTTCGTGTTCAGCATAAACGATCATGACATGCCATAGGCATAGAGAGATCACACTGTATTTGGATTTATCTGTTCAACTTTAATTAAATCCTATCATAACTATGACTCTTACCGAGAGCTATTAAATACTTATAGTTGTGGTTCATTTACAAGGGAAGCAATGTATTTTTGGCAGGTGATGATAATGTCTCCATATCAATTGAGCATGGAGGGTATACCAGTGACCCGCTGTGTCCAGAACCCTGGCCAGTATGTTATTTTATTTCCTGGGTCGTATTACTCTGCCTTTGATTGTGGCTTCAACTGTTTGGAGAAAGCAAATTTTGCTCCCCTTGATTGGTTGCCCCATGGGAACATTGCTGTTCGGCTGAATGAAGAGAAGAGTAAAAAATCGTTAATATCATATGATAAACTATTGTTAAGTGCTTCAAGGGAAGCTGTGAAATACCTTAAGGAATATGCTTTGTCCAAGAAAAATCCAGCATGTTACGCGAGGTGGAATGATTCATGTGGGAAGGAGGGGGTATTCTCCAACATTGTCAAGGTAAGCTCGCCACTCTTATTTGCCTGTTGTATTCCTCAGATTACGCATTAAAATTGTGCAGCTTGAAGAACTTCCGCACCACCTTTTGCTTATTTTATTTCTCTCTTTTTCTTGTTTGTAGTCACGGGTCAGGGAAGAGACACGCAGACGTGAATTCCTTAGCGGTTCACTAGAATCGCAAAGGATGGACAAAAGTTATGATGCTGTGAGCAAAAGGGAATGTTGTGTATGTCTGGGGGATTTATATCTTTCCGCTGTCAAATGTTCATGCTCTGCTGATCGTTACTCGTGTCTGAGCCACATGAGGAAGCTCTGTGCCTGTCCATTTGACAGAAAGAGTTTTCTCTATAGATACACTGTCGATGAGTTGAATATTCTCGTAGAGGCGTTGGAAGGTAAAAAGCTCAGCTCCATGTTCAGATGGACAGGCATAGAGCAAAGATACTGTGCTTATCCGGCCGCCACCACAAGAAGTTCACAACCCGAAGAAGCAAAAGGCAAGGAAACAGATGAGGTTACACGCTGTAACATCACGAGGAAAGACGTCGCAGCTGGGACCAGAGAGCCGACAAGAGGGAAGGCGAGATCTATGGCCGAGATACTGAAGGTTAAAAAGGGGAGCAATGATGCAATGGAGCCTTTGAAATCTTGTTCAAAGAAATCAAAGAGGCCATGTGATGATGATTCCTCTGATGTCGACACAACGAAGAAACAGAAGCAGGGATGAATACATAAAGAATGTTTTGCTGTTCTGTAGTTTTTAGTCACATTTTGCCGTAAGACAGTAGTAAAAACACCTTTTTATGTTGAACACAACAAAAACAGAGTCTTGCTGCTTGCAGTGACTACTGGAGTGAGACGAAACAATTGGTCTCACTAATATTTTAATAAAAATATTAAAATCGAAAATGCACAGCCGTTGGATGTAATGACTTTATGTGATGGATGTAATGGCTTTAATTAGTCGTGGAGACGTTACGGGCTTTCCGACCCCGCTCATTGCTTATACAGTTATACTAGCGATACCACCATGTCTCTCGGTCAAATTAAGATCTCGGTGTTCACCGCCTGTGTACCTAAGATCGTTGAGTTCACCGTCTTTGATCAATCTGCTGCCTATAACATCATCCTTGGGACACCTTGGATATATTAGATGAAGGCTATCCCGTCTACTTACCACCAGGGTGTGAAATTCCCAACTGAAGATGGAGTGAAAACAATCCGACGCCTCGATGACTTGTTTACCTGGCCAGTCACCGGAAGAAGCTCTAGTGATGGTAGCTCGTAGCGGTGAATAGTACTTGAGTCTTTCAATAAATGTGGAGGCTTTTGTTTCTGTTTTATCTTACAATCTTGTTGGCTTCATTTATATTTACGAACTACTGACTCGGCTTGATCCCGTTAAGGGTATGTAGACAGCTCGGTAAAACGGGTAGAGCTGTTTCAATAATCATGTTTCTTATTCAAAGTAAAAGAAGGGTACAATTGCAGCTCGAGCAGAGCATATTATATTATTCTATTAGGAAAAGCTACAACGAAGACAATTAAGATCAGAATTATTCTTTGTCGCAAAAGATGTTCGCCCCTTGGCCGGCCAGGTCAATGACGGTACTTGGGGATACGACCTCTGAACTCGTCACAATTAAACCAACACTAAAACGTTTAACTTATTTCATATATTATCGATGTTTTAAATTAATTTAGCTAAAAATGATATCCTTATTTCTTATATGAATTACAAAATATTATACATATTAATACCTTCTTACTTTTAAAACAACTAATTTTAATTAATTGATTTCTAAACAAAAATAATTAACTTGTATATACATCTAAGAAACAAAAATTCACTACTCTACCATATATCTACATGTTGTATTAGAAAACAAATGTAAGAGTTTCTATATTATCCAATAAGAAATTTAATTTAAAAAATTAACACATTTTAAGTTATAAAATAAGAAGAAGAAAAAATGTGTTACATGCTGTGTAGCATGGGTCCAAAACACAATGAAAAATTTATGAGACAAAAAAAAAATGTGTAAAACTTCGGTCGCAAGAGTTAGGTCAAATAGTTCTAGTTTTGACTTCTCTTAAACTGTTAAACACCAAAAGGGGAGCTAGGGTTTTGTAATAAAAGAATCGAGGACATCGATTCCACTGGGGATGTTTTCGCTTGAGGGATTGATTTCGACGATGAATGTGGAAAAAGCCTCGCTCGATCCAGAAAAAGCAAGAAACTTCCATCATAAACCGTATACGGTGGATTGCATAAAGGTCAGCATCAAGGGGATGTAATTGCTTTGTTTTCGTGGTTTTGAGTTATTAGGGGTTTTTTATTTTTGTTTTTTCGAAAACAGAGCAGATCTACAACTAAAACTGCTCTGTTTAAGATCTAAAGAAGCCTTGCTGCAATTGCCTCAGGGTTTATTCTTTCTTTCTTTCTTTGTTCTCTCTCTCTGTCATAGTGTTTAATTTTGTCTTTGCTGTTGTTGCAGTGGCCGTCGTGGGATTTACCTTCTCCAGTTAAGTATAATAATAAAGAGGGGATGATGGTCTCACATGGGAAATTCCCGGAGATTCGACGTGCGTGGGTATTACTCGATGATCATTCTTTCCTTCTGTGGCGTTTTGACAAATGGTAACGATAAAAAAATTCCCAACTTCAACGTACGTTTTCTAAGATTTGTGCTTTTGTATTAAACACACAATTTTGAACCAACCAGGGATGCGCAAATTTGGGTGCACAGAACCAGCGAGGAGCAGCCTATTTCTGCGGTTTGTCTAGTGAAACCTCGGCCAGATTTTGGTGCTCGCAACTCAAGATGAGTTGCTGCTTTTTGGAGTATGCTGCTCGTCTCAAGAAGGCGGCGAAGATACTCTTTCTCACATTTCATTAGAGAAGCTGGTTGACTACACCACCTCAACTGATGGAGTTACAATGACTTGTATTGCCTCTACTGATAAAGGCCGCATTTTCTTGGCTATATACAACGGTCTCATATTCGAGCTGCTCTATACTATTGGCTCACCTTGCCGTCTAGTTTGCTGCATACTGCTTGGCCCTGACCCTAATTACTATGCTATCCATTGGTACACATTACTCGACCTGTCTCCTCTCTGCTCTTTAATGCCGAATTGAAAAATGACAAGCTTCTTCTACTAATTAACCAACTCCTTTTTTTTCTTTCAGCTATAAATGCGGATCTACTACTATCAAGGAGTTGTATACGGCGATGTATAACACGTACGTACACAAAAATGACCCCTGTGTCCTTTGATTACGATATGAATTAATGACAAGCTTCTTCTACTAACTAATTCTTTTTTTTTTTTTTTTTGTCTGTCTCTGTGTGTATGTGTTATTTATAAACTAGCCAATGCTTACGCCGCATATGCATCAATGGAGATTTTGATCCTGTTGTAGAGATGGTCGTTGATAACGAAAGGAAAATTTTATACACTCGTACCAAGAAGGCGGAACTCGAGGCCTATTTTCTTGGGATGAACGGTGAAAGCCTTATTGAGAAGTTGGGGCTAGTAGATAATCTGTTAGATCACAGCCCACACAAAGCAGATGCAAGCGGAACTAACAAGCTATCTATAGTTTGCATTTCGCCGCTGGAATCCAGGTGGTCGGATGCTCACCTTGTTGCTATATTATCAGATTAGTAGACACAGGTAATAAATAAAAGAATACTAAAGATTCGAACCATAGAATTTCTCAATTCTGACACAAGGAACTTATACTTATTAGATCTAATAAGTACATCAGACCTAATAGAATTATTTTGCTGTATCCAGACTAATACCAATCCAACCCATTTCATGAATAAAATGTGACAAATTAACAAACCAACAAAACTACTTGTTACAAATAACATCTTTTTAGGTAAATATTCTTTTTTAGCTTTGTTATAACAAAATGGAGTCGTTTTTAGTTAAGATTTACCTCTCCACCTCATCAAATGGGACAACGAGTCTCGGAATTGCCTGAGAGTAGTTACACCTAAGCACCCTCCTAACTTCGGTCTCTCGTCGGCAAAGGCTGAAATCGAGGTTAGTACCACCACTCTTTGAGCAGATATATTTATGTTATCTCAGATATCCTGAATTCCTGATGCATGTTTGTTAAACTTTGTTGATGATCATTTTATTGTTGATTCAGTGTGGCTTGTCGGAAGAGAAACTCTCTCAGGTTTGTTTAAGCAACTGTCATAACTCGCTTGGAGACTCCACCATTGTGTCAAGCACAACATCTCGGTAAGCTTTATATGCACTCGTACGTACTCTTAAAACTCTTACGGGAAAATAAGATATGAGATTGGATATTCGTAAGAAGATATATATGAGTTTCTAATTATCTGGAACAAATGATGTGATAGATATGTGCCGAGTCAATTTATGAGGATGCGGGTGAATAGTGAAAGTATAAGGAGGCAAGAAGCGGGGATGCTTGATGCGATTGAGAAGAGGAAGCTTGACATGTCGAAAAAGATGATGTAAAACGGTACAAACCAACGGTCAATAAATCTTAATTATGCAATTTTCTTGTCTGTTAACAGTAATCATCAACTCGTCTATCTCGCTTAAGTATGTTTAAGTGTTAAGTGTTGTAACTTGCAACGTTATTATGTATAAATACTGCAATGTGAGAACGCCTTTTTCTAGCAGTTTGACTCCACCATTGTGAGAACGCCCTGCAACTCGTCTTACTCATATGTTTAAACTCTTGCAAATTAATATTCGTAAGAAGACATATGACGACGGTCTTATACGAAACAAAATGATATCATATGTACACAGTCGTATCATTGTGTGGAAAAAGATTGTTCTCAAATGAAGCTACATACAAAAAAGGGTTTGGTTGTCGGAAAATAAATGTCACCACGGTGTAAAAAAAGTAGGTATCTTTTGTGTATTTTAGGGTTAATTGGAGTTGAGTTCTCCGTATATAACCCAATTTAACATATTTTAAGTAACAAGCCAATGATGATTTTTGTTTAGTATGTGTTTTGCTTAATAGAATACTCCGTACAACACATGAGCCGTTTCAGTCTAACTCTAAAAAAAAAAATATATCAGTCCGTAGACGAAATGTCATGAAATATTTAAGAGTAATTGATTAAGCACAATTTGAATGGATGCAAAAAGATTTCGAGTTTACCTACCAACTCCACAGTTTCTTTTGCTTTGGTCGACATTAAAATATTTGTAAAATTATGGATTTAACATGTTAACTCCAGAGTTTATTTTATATGGATTTCTTTTGCTTTGGTTACGACGTTAAATACGTTTAAGCACATATATGTAAATCCATATAAAATGATTTGTAAATTCTTGTAAAATTATGAAAATCAAAACAAATTATTAAATGAATAACATTTAATTTCAACTATTATTTATAAATTATATACAATAAATCAATAACACATAATTTTGATAAATATTTTAAAATCAATGATTAATAAGTATTTTTGTTTGGATTTCCAAATCCATTAAAATCATATAAACTATAATCTCTATTCCAATTTTTTTAATAGTTAATTAAAGCGAAAATGCACAGCCGTTGGATGTAATGACTTTATGTGATGGAGATTTGTTTGACATTTTATTTTCCTTAAAAAAGAAAATTCAAAACTCCGAGTCGGAGATTTCTATTTCGTCGTCGTCGTCGTCGTCTGTATCAGATTTTTTTCTAAGAGATATTTTAGTTCCACTTTGTCATAGCGCGAATGGCGGAGACGGACGTCGGAAGCGTGAAGGCGAAGGCAAAAGGATCGGGGAAAAGTTGGATATTGCTGATCGGAGCTATAGCTGGCGTTCTTTTAGCCGTCGTGGCTGCTGTGATTTTCAATACTCAGAATTCGTCGATTTCTGAGTTAACCGGAAAAATATGCAATTGCCGTCAGGTTAGGTATTTCTAAAAAGCTTTTTTTTTTTTTTTTGTTGTTGTGAGTTTCTCAATTTGGAGCTTGTGGTAGTAAAAAAATAGGTTAGGTTAGTGTGACTGTTTTCTATGTAAGGAGGAGATTAGCTTTGATTGAATCTCAGAGATTACGTTGATTTGATTTGATTTTTATAGGCGACTTCTCAATTCGTATACTTTAATTTTGTTTTTTTAGGCTGAGCAGCAGAAGTACATTGGGATTGTTGAAGACTGTTGTTGCGATTACGAGACTGTGAATCGGTTGAATACGGAAGTGTTGCATCCTTTACTTCAAGATCTTGTTAAGACACCGTTTTACAGATACTTCAAGGTTGGTTCATGATCTTTCTTTGATAATGAAATATGAGTTTTTCTAGAGGATTTGGAGGTGTGTGTTGTGATTAAAGGTCTGAAACCGTTTTTATAGGTTAAACTGTGGTGTGATTGCCCGTTTTGGCCTGATGATGGTATGTGCCGGTTAAGAGACTGTAGTGTTTGTGAGTGTCCTGATAGCGAGTTCCCTGAAATATTCAAGAAGCCATTAAGCCAATACAATCCTGTTTGTCAAGAAGGGAAACCACAAGCTACCGTTGATCGTACTGTAGACACTAGAGCTATCAGGGGGGGTTGGACTGTCACTGACAATCCCTGGACAAGTGATGATGAAACTGACAACGGTAAGTTTTCTTCACTTTCTAATTCCTTTTTGTCTTTATATTCTATGCATTTGGTACATATATGTCAACACTCTGTTACTCAGTTCCTATATAACTGGCTCATGAGAAGATATTTAACAAGTAGCGTTTTTTGAGTAATTGATAGAAGCAGTTCAATGGCTTAATCATATTTTTCTTAAGTATCAACTTAACAAAGGTTTAGTGTGAGAGTAAACCGGGGCTGGTTTAGCTTATTTCTTTTGTCTATCTATATATACAATGTGGAGAGGGTTAGAGAGCTTCATCGAGTATTTGGTGAGGTCTTTTAGGGGGAGTGGGAGGAGCTCCATTAACAAAATCCTCAGTTCCTTTTGTAATTCCAGTTCTATAATCTATCAAATCCTTTTCTATAAGCAAATCGTATCAAATTGGTATCAGAGCAGTTCGACCCAATGGGAGATGGTGATGGTTCTGTGGAGGTTCCTGTTTATTATGGTGATGAAGATCCGGCGATGTGGATTTCATGGGTTGAAGATTACTTCACGGACCATGGATTCACAGAAGAGACAAAGATCTCTTTTGCATATGGATTTATGGAAGGTGTTGCTCTATTGTGGTTCCAGGAGTCACATGTTGCGTTTACAAGCTGGAATGAGATCAAGATCGGTCTGCTTCAACGATTCAGCAAAGGGAAAGAGAGCGTTGTGGCTGATCTAACGCAGAGTGATGAATTTGACTCTAAGATGAGCAGATGGACGAGCTGTTTGGACAAGCTAGAGAAATATCTCCTAGAGACTGAGGAGTGTCTTGAAAAACCAAGTGGTGAAGAGAAGGAGAAGACTGCAGCAGCAGAAGTGGTGGTATGTCAAAGAGTCGCAGAAAAAGAAGATCTGTTGGATAATATCTTCCAAAAAGAACAAATGGGTGTGCAAAAAGAGCCAGATATTGAGAAGAGTGAACATGTCCACCAAAAAGAGCCAGAAAACTTCATGTAAATTTAAGAAAATAAGATTATTTGTGAAAAATATTAAAACAAATCACCAGTGACTCTTCTCAACTCTCACTTGACCATTCCTACCAATGCAACTACTGACCCACGATCTAAGAGAAAAGAGAAAAGATCTACGATCTAAAGCATATGTTTTGTCATTTATCAAATTACTTGATTAAATTTTTGGTGAAAAACCAAATGCATAAAGGAATAAGTATTTCAATATGAATTTTTTTTTTGAATAATTATTATTTTAATAAATTTTAATTATAAATCAAGTTTAATAAAAAATTTGGTGTTTTTAAACATTTATATATTAAATATCACATTTATTATATTCCAAACACTATTGCACCCGCTGGTCAACCAGTCGTAAACCTCCCGCAAACGCACCAATTTTAAGCCGCTAAACCAATATTTTAAAACGTTTAATAACGTTTGAAACCGCAATCGCCCGCTTGCGCAATCTCCCGCAACCGCAACCGCAACGTTTGAACCAGTCAGACCCTATAAGTATTTTTAACAACCTTGTAAAGTATTTTGTTTTACAACTTCACTTATTTATTTATTTATTCTTAAAATCAGTAAAAAGGAAACAAAGCAAAAAAAAAAAAAAAAAAAAAAAAAAAAAAAAACTAAAATTACCAAATCCGGAATTAAGTTATCTATTTATTTCGACGGAAAAAAGAAAAATCCGATTTTATCTATTTTGACCATAGATATAAAAAAAAATCCGATTTTATCTATTTTGACCACAGATATAAAAAAAAATCCAATTCTTGGAGTTGGTTGTGTCTTTCGAATCTCACTTCGTCACCGGGTAATGTGTTCTACTCGCTTCTCCTCTTAACTAAATTGGACCTTTCGATCGCTAATAATCAAAATCAATCCCCAGTTTTAGATTTTGTATCTTAAGTTCCGAATGGTTTTTTTTTGTTTCAACCTCAGAATCACTCTTAGCCTATGGGTTTTTTTTGATCATTCTGAGGAAACAAGAACGAAATTAGGGTATCCAATAATGTTTATATAATAGACCCATATGAATCAATCTTACTTAGCCTAGGGCTCCTCTGAAGTTTCAATTTGTTTCTTCTCCAGGAATTTAATCTTTTGGTGTGTAAGGTTTTAAATGGGCGTTGAAGCTGTGCCAACATATTTGAAATCTGGAAATATGGACATAATTTCAACTCCGCCTGGTTTTGTATCTCAAACCTCGTTTGTGCTGAAGAATGTACGCCGAGATGAAGATAGTTCCATGTCGGTGTCGAGACAAGAGCAGACAACTACAGAGGAGGATATGTTTCTTACAAACCGACCGTGGATAGTGCATGATCATACACTCCCCAGCTCAGAGGCCTCAAAGCCAAAACAACCTGAGGTCCCTTAACTATATATGTCTACCTCTGTCTTTTTTTCTTTTTTTATTTTTATTTTTTTATCTTCCATATAGACTAGTATAAGACTTGATTTTGATGTCTTTAGCTGGATATGGTTTTAGTAATTGTAAGGCCAGCTCTCTAAGTGATTTAGCATGAATAGTTTGGAGATTGGTGTGCTGTTTTAGGTAGCTCTTCTAAGCTTTGAGACGTATGAGAGTGTAGGTATCAATATGGTATGTTGGAGTCTTTTGCATTCTTTACTTATTGTGGAAAAATGATTTTCACAGGTACGGTTAAGACGGCGACTCAAAGTTTCAGAGACCGAAGTCCTTGAGGAAGGTCCTGTGTTTAACCCAACCGAGGAGGTCAGTTATGCTTTGGTTTTATGAAAGACAAAATAGGTTATCATACTGTTTTACATCATATTTAGTAAAAAACTGTACGCTTCTAAAGGATTATATTCCTCATCCTCTGACATAAAGTTACCTAATCATCAGGAATTTGGTGACACACTCTCATATATAGCAAGCTTGCGCGAAAGAGCTGAGCCGTATGGAATCTGTTGTGTTGTTCCTCCTCCTTCGTGGAAACCTCCATGTCTTCTCAAGGAGATGGAAATATGGGATGATTCTACATTTTTCCCTCAAGTTCAGCTCTTTGATGGAATTCATACCGAGAACCCAAAGATTAAAAAGGAGCTTGATGCGGATAGTGATGATGCTACATCTGAGGAGGTTAAGTTTTGTAAAATAGAACGCGGTCCAGGGCATACTTTAAAGAGCTTTAAAAGCTTCGCAGATTCATACAAGAAGAGTCATTTTAGCATGAAGGATGAGGTTTTGGGTTCCAAGAACCCATCTCCATCACCACAACTAGAGGAGCTAACTGTGGCAGACGTTGAAAAAGAGTATAGACAACTTGTTGAGAGTCCACTTGTTGAAATTGGGGTATGTTAATAATATCAAGTCTACTGCTTTCGTATTATATGAAACCGGCTATAATACAATACTCACTTGCTGTGTAAATTAGGTGCTTTATGGCAATGATATAGACACCTCAACGTTTGGCAGTGGATTTCCTTTATCTGAACCATCTGAATCTTGCAAGTACAGTACATCAGGTTGGAATCTGAACAATACGCCTAAGCTTCCTGGTTCTCTTCTTTCATTGGAAGACTGCGAATCAATCTGTGTTCCTCGCCTAAGTGTGGGAATGTGCTTGTCTTCCCAGTTCTGGGTAAGTTTTAAAGTAGAGGTCAAGCTATGGTCGTCATTTTTTGAAAGCATAATATAACTTGTTACTAGAATAAATTTTGCAGCATTGTAAGTTTTTTAATCTAATTTGCTTGTATAGTCTCATATTTGTTTCTTGGAATATTTTTGCTGAACAGAAATCTGAGAAGGAGAGACTCTACTCTCTCTGCTATTTGCATGAGGGCGCTCCTAGGGTGTGGTACTCGGTAGCGGGATGCCATCAATCTAAGTTCCAGGCTACCATGAAGAACTTAATCCCTGAGATGTCAGGAGAACAGCCAAAGAAGAGTTTCGATCCTGTAAGTATCTGTGAACACATTAAGCATCAATGCATATTACTCTTTTCAAAACTCAGAAAGAAAATAAACAGTAGAGTGACCAACTAAGATTTCACTTGTGATTTAGTTCGTGTTCAGCATAAACGATCATGACATGCCATAGGCATAGAGAGATCACACTGTATTTGGATTTATCTGTTCAACTTTAATTAAATCCTATCATAACTATGACTCTTACCGAGAGCTATTAAATACTTATAGTTGTGGTTCATTTACAAGGGAAGCAATGTATTTTTGGCAGGTGATGATAATGTCTCCATATCAATTGAGCATGGAGGGTATACCAGTGACCCGCTGTGTCCAGAACCCTGGCCAGTATGTTATTTTATTTCCTGGGTCGTATTACTCTGCCTTTGATTGTGGCTTCAACTGTTTGGAGAAAGCAAATTTTGCTCCCCTTGATTGGTTGCCCCATGGGAACATTGCTGTTCGGCTGAATGAAGAGAAGAGTAAAAAATCGTTAATATCATATGATAAACTATTGTTAAGTGCTTCAAGGGAAGCTGTGAAATACCTTAAGGAATATGCTTTGTCCAAGAAAAATCCAGCATGTTACGCGAGGTGGAATGATTCATGTGGGAAGGAGGGGGTATTCTCCAACATTGTCAAGGTAAGCTCGCCACTCTTATTTGCCTGTTGTATTCCTCAGATTACGCATTAAAATTGTGCAGCTTGAAGAACTTCCGCACCACCTTTTGCTTATTTTATTTCTCTCTTTTTCTTGTTTGTAGTCACGGGTCAGGGAAGAGACACGCAGACGTGAATTCCTTAGCGGTTCACTAGAATCGCAAAGGATGGACAAAAGTTATGATGCTGTGAGCAAAAGGGAATGTTGTGTATGTCTGGGGGATTTATATCTTTCCGCTGTCAAATGTTCATGCTCTGCTGATCGTTACTCGTGTCTGAGCCACATGAGGAAGCTCTGTGCCTGTCCATTTGACAGAAAGAGTTTTCTCTATAGATACACTGTCGATGAGTTGAATATTCTCGTAGAGGCGTTGGAAGGTAAAAAGCTCAGCTCCATGTTCAGATGGACAGGCATAGAGCAAAGATACTGTGCTTATCCGGCCGCCACCACAAGAAGTTCACAACCCGAAGAAGCAAAAGGCAAGGAAACAGATGAGGTTACACGCTGTAACATCACGAGGAAAGACGTCGCAGCTGGGACCAGAGAGCCGACAAGAGGGAAGGCGAGATCTATGGCCGAGATACTGAAGGTTAAAAAGGGGAGCAATGATGCAATGGAGCCTTTGAAATCTTGTTCAAAGAAATCAAAGAGGCCATGTGATGATGATTCCTCTGATGTCGACACAACGAAGAAACAGAAGCAGGGATGAATACATAAAGAATGTTTTGCTGTTCTGTAGTTTTTAGTCACATTTTGCCGTAAGACAGTAGTAAAAACACCTTTTTATGTTGAACACAACAAAAACAGAGTCTTGCTGCTTGCAGTGACTACTGGAGTGAGACGAAACAATTGGTCTCACTAATATTTTAATAAAAATATTAAAATCGAAAATGCACAGCCGTTGGATGTAATGACTTTATGTGATGGATGTAATGGCTTTAATTAGTCGTGGAGACGTTACGGGCTTTCCGACCCCGCTCATTGCTTATACAGTTATACTAGCGATACCACCATGTCTCTCGGTCAAATTAAGATCTCGGTGTTCACCGCCTGTGTACCTAAGATCGTTGAGTTCACCGTCTTTGATCAATCTGCTGCCTATAACATCATCCTTGGGACACCTTGGATATATTAGATGAAGGCTATCCCGTCTACTTACCACCAGGGTGTGAAATTCCCAACTGAAGATGGAGTGAAAACAATCCGACGCCTCGATGACTTGTTTACCTGGCCAGTCACCGGAAGAAGCTCTAGTGATGGTAGCTCGTAGCGGTGAATAGTACTTGAGTCTTTCAATAAATGTGGAGGCTTTTGTTTCTGTTTTATCTTACAATCTTGTTGGCTTCATTTATATTTACGAACTACTGACTCGGCTTGATCCCGTTAAGGGTATGTAGACAGCTCGGTAAAACGGGTAGAGCTGTTTCAATAATCATGTTTCTTATTCAAAGTAAAAGAAGGGTACAATTGCAGCTCGAGCAGAGCATATTATATTATTCTATTAGGAAAAGCTACAACGAAGACAATTAAGATCAGAATTATTCTTTGTCGCAAAAGATGTTCGCCCCTTGGCCGGCCAGGTCAATGACGGTACTTGGGGATACGACCTCTGAACTCGTCACAATTAAACCAACACTAAAACGTTTAACTTATTTCATATATTATCGATGTTTTAAATTAATTTAGCTAAAAATGATATCCTTATTTCTTATATGAATTACAAAATATTATACATATTAATACCTTCTTACTTTTAAAACAACTAATTTTAATTAATTGATTTCTAAACAAAAATAATTAACTTGTATATACATCTAAGAAACAAAAATTCACTACTCTACCATATATCTACATGTTGTATTAGAAAACAAATGTAAGAGTTTCTATATTATCCAATAAGAAATTTAATTTAAAAAATTAACACATTTTAAGTTATAAAATAAGAAGAAGAAAAAATGTGTTACATGCTGTGTAGCATGGGTCCAAAACACAATGAAAAATTTATGAGACAAAAAAAAAATGTGTAAAACTTCGGTCGCAAGAGTTAGGTCAAATAGTTCTAGTTTTGACTTCTCTTAAACTGTTAAACACCAAAAGGGGAGCTAGGGTTTTGTAATAAAAGAATCGAGGACATCGATTCCACTGGGGATGTTTTCGCTTGAGGGATTGATTTCGACGATGAATGTGGAAAAAGCCTCGCTCGATCCAGAAAAAGCAAGAAACTTCCATCATAAACCGTATACGGTGGATTGCATAAAGGTCAGCATCAAGGGGATGTAATTGCTTTGTTTTCGTGGTTTTGAGTTATTAGGGGTTTTTTATTTTTGTTTTTTCGAAAACAGAGCAGATCTACAACTAAAACTGCTCTGTTTAAGATCTAAAGAAGCCTTGCTGCAATTGCCTCAGGGTTTATTCTTTCTTTCTTTCTTTGTTCTCTCTCTCTGTCATAGTGTTTAATTTTGTCTTTGCTGTTGTTGCAGTGGCCGTCGTGGGATTTACCTTCTCCAGTTAAGTATAATAATAAAGAGGGGATGATGGTCTCACATGGGAAATTCCCGGAGATTCGACGTGCGTGGGTATTACTCGATGATCATTCTTTCCTTCTGTGGCGTTTTGACAAATGGTAACGATAAAAAAATTCCCAACTTCAACGTACGTTTTCTAAGATTTGTGCTTTTGTATTAAACACACAATTTTGAACCAACCAGGGATGCGCAAATTTGGGTGCACAGAACCAGCGAGGAGCAGCCTATTTCTGCGGTTTGTCTAGTGAAACCTCGGCCAGATTTTGGTGCTCGCAACTCAAGATGAGTTGCTGCTTTTTGGAGTATGCTGCTCGTCTCAAGAAGGCGGCGAAGATACTCTTTCTCACATTTCATTAGAGAAGCTGGTTGACTACACCACCTCAACTGATGGAGTTACAATGACTTGTATTGCCTCTACTGATAAAGGCCGCATTTTCTTGGCTATATACAACGGTCTCATATTCGAGCTGCTCTATACTATTGGCTCACCTTGCCGTCTAGTTTGCTGCATACTGCTTGGCCCTGACCCTAATTACTATGCTATCCATTGGTACACATTACTCGACCTGTCTCCTCTCTGCTCTTTAATGCCGAATTGAAAAATGACAAGCTTCTTCTACTAATTAACCAACTCCTTTTTTTTCTTTCAGCTATAAATGCGGATCTACTACTATCAAGGAGTTGTATACGGCGATGTATAACACGTACGTACACAAAAATGACCCCTGTGTCCTTTGATTACGATATGAATTAATGACAAGCTTCTTCTACTAACTAATTCTTTTTTTTTTTTTTTTTGTCTGTCTCTGTGTGTATGTGTTATTTATAAACTAGCCAATGCTTACGCCGCATATGCATCAATGGAGATTTTGATCCTGTTGTAGAGATGGTCGTTGATAACGAAAGGAAAATTTTATACACTCGTACCAAGAAGGCGGAACTCGAGGCCTATTTTCTTGGGATGAACGGTGAAAGCCTTATTGAGAAGTTGGGGCTAGTAGATAATCTGTTAGATCACAGCCCACACAAAGCAGATGCAAGCGGAACTAACAAGCTATCTATAGTTTGCATTTCGCCGCTGGAATCCAGGTGGTCGGATGCTCACCTTGTTGCTATATTATCAGATTAGTAGACACAGGTAATAAATAAAAGAATACTAAAGATTCGAACCATAGAATTTCTCAATTCTGACACAAGGAACTTATACTTATTAGATCTAATAAGTACATCAGACCTAATAGAATTATTTTGCTGTATCCAGACTAATACCAATCCAACCCATTTCATGAATAAAATGTGACAAATTAACAAACCAACAAAACTACTTGTTACAAATAACATCTTTTTAGGTAAATATTCTTTTTTAGCTTTGTTATAACAAAATGGAGTCGTTTTTAGTTAAGATTTACCTCTCCACCTCATCAAATGGGACAACGAGTCTCGGAATTGCCTGAGAGTAGTTACACCTAAGCACCCTCCTAACTTCGGTCTCTCGTCGGCAAAGGCTGAAATCGAGGTTAGTACCACCACTCTTTGAGCAGATATATTTATGTTATCTCAGATATCCTGAATTCCTGATGCATGTTTGTTAAACTTTGTTGATGATCATTTTATTGTTGATTCAGTGTGGCTTGTCGGAAGAGAAACTCTCTCAGGTTTGTTTAAGCAACTGTCATAACTCGCTTGGAGACTCCACCATTGTGTCAAGCACAACATCTCGGTAAGCTTTATATGCACTCGTACGTACTCTTAAAACTCTTACGGGAAAATAAGATATGAGATTGGATATTCGTAAGAAGATATATATGAGTTTCTAATTATCTGGAACAAATGATGTGATAGATATGTGCCGAGTCAATTTATGAGGATGCGGGTGAATAGTGAAAGTATAAGGAGGCAAGAAGCGGGGATGCTTGATGCGATTGAGAAGAGGAAGCTTGACATGTCGAAAAAGATGATGTAAAACGGTACAAACCAACGGTCAATAAATCTTAATTATGCAATTTTCTTGTCTGTTAACAGTAATCATCAACTCGTCTATCTCGCTTAAGTATGTTTAAGTGTTAAGTGTTGTAACTTGCAACGTTATTATGTATAAATACTGCAATGTGAGAACGCCTTTTTCTAGCAGTTTGACTCCACCATTGTGAGAACGCCCTGCAACTCGTCTTACTCATATGTTTAAACTCTTGCAAATTAATATTCGTAAGAAGACATATGACGACGGTCTTATACGAAACAAAATGATATCATATGTACACAGTCGTATCATTGTGTGGAAAAAGATTGTTCTCAAATGAAGCTACATACAAAAAAGGGTTTGGTTGTCGGAAAATAAATGTCACCACGGTGTAAAAAAAGTAGGTATCTTTTGTGTATTTTAGGGTTAATTGGAGTTGAGTTCTCCGTATATAACCCAATTTAACATATTTTAAGTAACAAGCCAATGATGATTTTTGTTTAGTATGTGTTTTGCTTAATAGAATACTCCGTACAACACATGAGCCGTTTCAGTCTAACTCTAAAAAAAAAAATATATCAGTCCGTAGACGAAATGTCATGAAATATTTAAGAGTAATTGATTAAGCACAATTTGAATGGATGCAAAAAGATTTCGAGTTTACCTACCAACTCCACAGTTTCTTTTGCTTTGGTCGACATTAAAATATTTGTAAAATTATGGATTTAACATGTTAACTCCAGAGTTTATTTTATATGGATTTCTTTTGCTTTGGTTACGACGTTAAATACGTTTAAGCACATATATGTAAATCCATATAAAATGATTTGTAAATTCTTGTAAAATTATGAAAATCAAAACAAATTATTAAATGAATAACATTTAATTTCAACTATTATTTATAAATTATATACAATAAATCAATAACACATAATTTTGATAAATATTTTAAAATCAATGATTAATAAGTATTTTTGTTTGGATTTCCAAATCCATTAAAATCATATAAACTATAATCTCTATTCCAATTTTTTTAATAGTTAATTAAAGCGAAAATGCACAGCCGTTGGATGTAATGACTTTATGTGATGGAGATTTGTTTGACATTTTATTTTCCTTAAAAAAGAAAATTCAAAACTCCGAGTCGGAGATTTCTATTTCGTCGTCGTCGTCGTCGTCTGTATCAGATTTTTTTCTAAGAGATATTTTAGTTCCACTTTGTCATAGCGCGAATGGCGGAGACGGACGTCGGAAGCGTGAAGGCGAAGGCAAAAGGATCGGGGAAAAGTTGGATATTGCTGATCGGAGCTATAGCTGGCGTTCTTTTAGCCGTCGTGGCTGCTGTGATTTTCAATACTCAGAATTCGTCGATTTCTGAGTTAACCGGAAAAATATGCAATTGCCGTCAGGTTAGGTATTTCTAAAAAGCTTTTTTTTTTTTTTTTGTTGTTGTGAGTTTCTCAATTTGGAGCTTGTGGTAGTAAAAAAATAGGTTAGGTTAGTGTGACTGTTTTCTATGTAAGGAGGAGATTAGCTTTGATTGAATCTCAGAGATTACGTTGATTTGATTTGATTTTTATAGGCGACTTCTCAATTCGTATACTTTAATTTTGTTTTTTTAGGCTGAGCAGCAGAAGTACATTGGGATTGTTGAAGACTGTTGTTGCGATTACGAGACTGTGAATCGGTTGAATACGGAAGTGTTGCATCCTTTACTTCAAGATCTTGTTAAGACACCGTTTTACAGATACTTCAAGGTTGGTTCATGATCTTTCTTTGATAATGAAATATGAGTTTTTCTAGAGGATTTGGAGGTGTGTGTTGTGATTAAAGGTCTGAAACCGTTTTTATAGGTTAAACTGTGGTGTGATTGCCCGTTTTGGCCTGATGATGGTATGTGCCGGTTAAGAGACTGTAGTGTTTGTGAGTGTCCTGATAGCGAGTTCCCTGAAATATTCAAGAAGCCATTAAGCCAATACAATCCTGTTTGTCAAGAAGGGAAACCACAAGCTACCGTTGATCGTACTGTAGACACTAGAGCTATCAGGGGGGGTTGGACTGTCACTGACAATCCCTGGACAAGTGATGATGAAACTGACAACGGTAAGTTTTCTTCACTTTCTAATTCCTTTTTGTCTTTATATTCTATGCATTTGGTACATATATGTCAACACTCTGTTACTCAGTTCCTATATAACTGGCTCATGAGAAGATATTTAACAAGTAGCGTTTTTTGAGTAATTGATAGAAGCAGTTCAATGGCTTAATCATATTTTTCTTAAGTATCAACTTAACAAAGGTTTAGTGTGAGAGTAAACCGGGGCTGGTTTAGCTTATTTCTTTTGTCTATCTATATATACAATGTGGAGAGGGTTAGAGAGCTTCATCGAGTATTTGGTGAGGTCTTTTAGGGGGAGTGGGAGGAGCTCCATTAACAAAATCCTCAGTTCCTTTTGTAATTCCAGTTCTATAATCTATCAAATCCTTTTCTATAAGCAAATCGTATCAAATTGGTATCAGAGCAGTTCGACCCAATGGGAGATGGTGATGGTTCTGTGGAGGTTCCTGTTTATTATGGTGATGAAGATCCGGCGATGTGGATTTCATGGGTTGAAGATTACTTCACGGACCATGGATTCACAGAAGAGACAAAGATCTCTTTTGCATATGGATTTATGGAAGGTGTTGCTCTATTGTGGTTCCAGGAGTCACATGTTGCGTTTACAAGCTGGAATGAGATCAAGATCGGTCTGCTTCAACGATTCAGCAAAGGGAAAGAGAGCGTTGTGGCTGATCTAACGCAGAGTGATGAATTTGACTCTAAGATGAGCAGATGGACGAGCTGTTTGGACAAGCTAGAGAAATATCTCCTAGAGACTGAGGAGTGTCTTGAAAAACCAAGTGGTGAAGAGAAGGAGAAGACTGCAGCAGCAGAAGTGGTGGTATGTCAAAGAGTCGCAGAAAAAGAAGATCTGTTGGATAATATCTTCCAAAAAGAACAAATGGGTGTGCAAAAAGAGCCAGATATTGAGAAGAGTGAACATGTCCACCAAGTGTTCGATCAAATGCCTATGGAAAGAAAAGTGAACACGAAGAAGAAAAAGAAGAAGAGATGGAAAACGTTTTCAAAGATTGATGGGTCTGAAAGTGGTTTCAAACTCAAAGGAGATACAGGCTTTGTGGAGCTATTGACAAAGAGAATAGAAGAACATATGAACTTCTATTTGCCGCAGGTGTTAGAGGAACAAGCAGCTAAGCCAAATCATGTATACCAGGTGTTCGAGGAATTGTCTCAAAGAGGGAAAAAGACTACCACGAAGAGAATTCGGAAGAAGTTCACAAAGGCTAAGGGGTTTAAATACAAAGCTGGAATAGTGAAATTGGGGACCTCTCGAATCCAGATGAAGAACATACATGACAGACCAGACACAACTATATTGGTCTATGCTGGAAAAAACTATCATTTGCTATCTGCCAGCCAAGTATTTAACAAAAGGTTGAGGGGAGATAATAGACTCACGAGAAAGAAAAAGAAGAAGCCATGGAAGAATCATTCAAATAACTATAACCCACATGGAGTGGCAGAGGGATGTGTGAAAGTGAAGGAGTGATGCTGAAAATTGTTGCAAAATGGTGGAACTGTGGTCTGTTGAAAGATTCGGTTGAGATGGGGAATAAGAAGACATGTGTCAAGATGAAGATGCACCACCGAACGTTCAACAAAAGGTTGTTGTGGCAAGGGTATCACGCACAACAGAAGAAAAACATGATGAAGATGGAGTATGCGAGCAAGGGTATCACGCACTACCTATATGTTCATCAATGGGTGTATGAAAAGCTGTCGTTGAGATATCTAACAGTTTTGAAGAAGCTCGCCAACTGGAGGAAACACAAATTCAAGCAAAAACGCAACAAGCATGAGAAGAAGAATAAAGAGAGGTTCTCTAGAAATCAGGTTGTCTTGACATTGAACTTTATACTCAAGTTCAAGTATTATGAGAAACACGTCCAGGAATGGTGTAAGAAAGAGTCGTGGAAAGGAGAACATGTTGAGGTAGAGAGGAAGATAGACTATACCAAGCCACATAGGGTCAAGTGCAAAACTGTGAAGCTGGACTGGACAAAGCTAATTTGGCTTCGAAGATTGAACATGTTCATACGTGAAAGAATGGAGACAGTGAGAGGATCGCAGAGCCTTGACATGACGTACATGACAGTTGGCGAAATGACTGACATAATAGGGTTGATAAGCTGGGTTGTCGCGTATTTAGAGGAGCATGACAAACAAATGCATCAAGTGATCTTGGACGTGCTGAAAGTGGGAATCAGAACGGCTATGGAGATGATGAGTTGGTCTAGTAGAAAGAGACACAAATTTCGACATAAGCGCAAGTCGAAGCTGTTATGGGAATTGATGACAGTAGATAAGAAGCATTCCATGACTAGTGGGAAGAGAGTCAAATTTAAAAAGAAGTACAGGAACACTTGGGTGTTGCGAACGTATACGAAAGAAGAAACTCCACTAGGCAAAGGGTTAATGGAAACGACATATTTCAAAAGAACATGGGCCTTATCGCTCGGTAAAGAGTTTGCCATTGCTACCACAAGACATGCAGTTTGCATTGACGTTAACAAATGGATTCAGTTGTCAGTGCTGGGAATTGAAGAACTATTTAGTGCGGGCTTGAAAGCGTTGGATGGGAGGCAGGGTGTTAGCCTGGAGATAGTTCCCTTGGTTCTTAGTGCAGGTTTCATGGGTGGTGATGATTCTTCTCTGGAAATTGTTGCTGCAATGGAGGTCTCAGCAAACAGAAGCATACAGTTTCATTTACCTACAATACTGCAAGTGGATGGGTTTGCCTACACTACTGCAAGTGGAAGGGCGAATGAATTTCAAATAGTGCTAAAAATCAGTGTGGCTGTTGTTAGTGGAAAAATAGAAGTTAAGCTGATGGAGAGGGGGTTTCTTGTTGTCTATCTAAACAAGGTGGCTGAACGGGAAAAAGAAAAGAATGGCATGGCGTGGAAAATTCGTTATCTGGAGCAAAAACCTTGGGAGATAGAAATGGTGTTTCAACTGGATGATGTCACGGCCAAACAGATAATCATGTTGCCTAGTTCAGTGTCCTCTTTCGCAGAGAATATTAGTCATGACGAAATTGAAGACATGTTGACGTGTGAGACTCTGATACAAGCAAGAGACGTAATGTTGGCGCAGCTAAAGGAAAATCTCCAAGTCAGATCAGAGCTGAATTTGGATTTGGAGGCCAGGGACAATCTGAAAACAGGGCATGAAGAGTTGTTGCTGAAGCGGGAAGTGATGCCATATTTTGAATGTCCTGGGAAGCTCAAAGAAGGGGTTGGCTAAACAGTTTGCTCATTTCAACCTTGAGGACAAGGTTGTTTTCAAAGGCAGGGGTATTGATAGAAGCAGTTCAATGGCTTAATCATATTTTTCTTAAGTATCAACTTAACAAAGGTTTAGTGTGAGAGTAAACCGGGGCTGGTTTAGCTTATTTCTTTTGTCTATCTATATATACAATGTGGAGAGGGTTAGAGAGCTTCATCGAGTATTTGGTGAGGTCTTTTAGGGGGAGTGGGAGGAGCTCCATTAACAAAATCCTCAGTTCCTTTTGTAATTCCAGTTCTATAATCTATCAAATCCTTTTCTATAAGCAAATCGTATCAAATGCATCGCATTGTCTTAGATGCGGTTTTTGATTACTGAATGATCACGCAGATGAAATGACATATGTTAATCTTCGGCTAAATCCTGAACGGTACACTGGCTATATTGGGCCGTCAGCTAGAAGAATATGGGATGCTATATACTCTGAGAACTGTCCCAAACGTAAGCGTCACCATTCCAAAGTCTTTCTTGTTTTCTCGATGTATTACTCTTATTCACCAAGTGGCTGTCTTAACCCCTCCAATTATACTGGCTTCTTAGATACATCTGCAGAATCGTGCCAAGAAGAGAAGATCTTGTACAAATTGGTCTCTGGTCTTCACTCATCTATTTCAGTTCACATCGCTTCAGATTATCTACTTGATGAAGCTACAAACTTGGTAAGACCTGCCTTCTGAATCTGTCTTAACCACGGTATATACTTCTTGCGCAGAATTAGATGATTCAGTGACTCCTTTTTTGTGTGTGTTTCAGTGGGGTCAAAACCTGACTTTGTTGTATGATCGTGTGTTAAGATACCCAGATCGCGTCCAGAACCTATATTTCACATTTTTGTTTGTTCTGAGAGCAGTAACAAAGGTCAGTTACAAATCAATTTTCTTTGTCTAAATCCAAGGAAAGGGTCTCAATAGTCTAGAATAGTCACAGGCTCACAGTTAGTTTATTTCCTCTCCTAAATGATTTGTAGGCAGAAGATTACTTGGTAGAGGCCGAATATGAGACTGGTAATGTCATTGAGGATTTGAAGACCAAATCTCTGGTGAAGCAAGTAGTTAGTGACCCCAAAACTAAAGCAGCTTGTCCAGTGCCATTTGATGAGGCTAAGCTCTGGAAAGGCCAACGTGGACCAGAACTGAAAGAGAAGATACAAAAACAATTCAGAAACATAAGGTCCTTTTTCAAATCCTTAATTCCTCCTTTTGAGCAATGATAATAATTTTCTACTGACAGTTCAATTCTTTTTATCCCTTGATGGCCTTGCATTTCAGTGCAATAATGGACTGTGTAGGCTGTGAGAAATGCCGTCTTTGGGGAAAGCTCCAGGTTCTCGGTCTCGGCACTGCATTGAAAATCCTATTCACTGTCAATGGTGAAGACAATTTGCGTCACAATGTGCGTTTCTAACACACCTGGGAGACACATTGTCCATTTTATAGGAACTGATGCACCGTATATTTCCTTAATTTTTCCTTGGAACTTATGCATCTTTCCTGTTTTCTTCAGCTCGAATTGCAAAGGAATGAAGTGATTGCACTGATGAATCTTCTCAACCGGTTATCTGAATCGGTGAAATATGTTCATGACATGAGTCCTGCGGCCGAGAGAATAGCAGGACAGGCATCTCCTGGGAACAGCTTTTTGAAGAGAATAATGACGTCTTTAGCGCAAACAAAAGGTAAGAAAGCATTATAGAATTTATAGACCTTAATAGAGAAGTGAAACAAGATTCATAATATTTTTCTTCTCTGGCAACCACTTGTTAAAATGCAGCTGTTTATGGGAAGAGTAGCTAGCTATATCTTCAGTGAGGTCTGGGGCTTGTGGGATCAAGCGAAGTGATGGCGGGAGAGTATACATTGTCGTAAAGTAAGAGAGGTTAATTTTGCAGGAAACAGTTATACAAAGCCCCGTTGATTAGATTACAAACCTGGTGGAGCATTCTTTATCTTGTTTGATGCCACACCCCTTAGCCGAGACCTTTTTGCTTTACTGATTCATGTGACTTTAGAGAAACTTACATGAACTAAAAAAGATTGTAAGGATGTTGAAATTGATTACAGTCCCTTGTGAATGTGAAGTAATTTTCGAATGGATAGAAGAGAATTTTGTTTTTCTTTGATATGTATCATCAGTTTACAGTCACAGATTATAAACTGTCTACTCACCAAGCCTCCCATTGTGAAATGTTGCTGTTTGGTGTACAACGCTGCAGATCTAACTACACTTGCCAACACATGCCATGTATCAAACTTTGATTGCCAACTTATCTGCAGTATAGTATAGTAGAACTTTCAAATTTCTTTAGGAAAGTAAACCTGATATCTCTAGTGTAGAAGTTATCAACCATTTGTGTTTTCATATCGTAGATGCATGTAAACGCACTAATTGTTTGATCAGAGCCAAGCCAATGGTGCTCATATTTTGTAGTAATCAGCTAAAAAGTAAAAACACCTCAATATTTTTGAATATTGAGTGTCACTCACATGTATTGCAAGGAGATTACCAAAAAGAATTATTCGTGTACTTATAATATAGAAGACGAAAACACACAAATTATAAAAAAAGATAAGAAAAAGAGGTCAGCTTTTGCGGTTGACTTAGGCCAGAAATAGTGCGAGACATAAAGAGAACACTATAAAGGGAATCCTATCCTCCACCTCAATCAATGAGAGCACTTTTTCATTCTCTCTTCTTCTTTTAATATTTTGCCTCTACGTATGTATAAAGCTTTCTTTTCCTGTTTTGTTTTATAAAGGTGACGAACTGACGATAGTCACGATACTAAACCAAAACATATACTAAACCCCCAAAACCTACAACTGTGATGTGGTCATTCTATAGTATTTGCTTATAGGAAAATTCAAAATTCGCAATTATATCATTCTCACTTAGTTTGTATATTGTTATTTGACGTTAATCTCGTTATATATTCTTAAAATAAAACAATTGGTTTACAAATTATTATGATTGTAAAATAATAGGAAAAAGATGGATACATTTTCTGAAGTTGTAACTTCGATAGGTCACAAAATGAGAAATAATACATGTTGCTTAGTACTTAGTAATTAGTATTGTAGATGAAGATAGATGTCCTCCAAACTTTACTTCGATTTTGTTTTTAGAATGAGTGTGTGTGAGGATATGGAAGTCAATGTCATGGTGTTTTTTTTCTTCATGTAGCGTCAAAGGAGTAAGTGAAATTGCATGGCAAAAAGATTTGATAAAATTTATTTTGATGCTCTTCTTTTTAATAAAGTTCAGCTTTTAAATAATAATCGCTTTCAGAAAAAAAAATAGTAGTATTTTTGCAAGAACAAAAGATGATAAAAAAAGGTAGTGGGAACAGACAAAGGCCATTGAAATACACTCTTTTTCATAAATATCAAAATAAATTTATGATACATTAATTGTATTTATAATTCATTTTTCTTGCTTTTGGCTCAAAACTTTTCTCTTTTACCTTTCTTTTCCTTTGCCTTCAAAATTTTGAATCTCGATGTATCCAAGTTGGTAACTACAAGCTATTAGCTACAACACCACAGCTGTCATGTCGTTCTTGTGTGATTCCAATTGTTTTTTTCCCTTGAGTGACGGCATTGTTTATAGCAGTTAGCCGGTATATGTAATATTTCAACTGTTTCTGACCGTATGTTATCTTATTTCTTGGCTTATTATTAGTGTGTTCCATTTTGTTGTACAGCTGATTTGCCATTTTGAGATACTTTTTAAGAGAGACTTGTATTGATTAACCATGCCTACTGCTACGCGTTGATTTTCAATGCTTTATCTGGCTTGAAGTGTGTTGAATTTGTTTTCTTGTAGTTATAGGATACCCATATATTATAAGGGTTAAACACAATTATTAGTGAAACTTAATTTGGCAAACAAATTATGAAAAACAATTGCATAATTTTGCTAATAGTACTCGAACAATTGTGTTATTTATGAAAATCAGAGTCACATACATCCTCATTCAAAAATCATATGTTTAGTATTATGATATCTTATAATCTTCGTCGTTATGATGCCACTTTTGATTCATAGCCTTTGTTTATTTTTCTCTTGCGATATATATATGACCAAATCTCTGATTCCCCTGAGTGTATATCTCTATCTCAATTAACACAAGTCGATTAGAGATAACTAATCTCTGTTTGATCCATTGGTGCTCTTCATCTCTAATTCTCCACACAAATTTTAATTGATTTCGTTCAGTTTTTTAATATATTTTCTTCTTGATTCCTTTGAAAAAAATGGTTTTGTTTTTTCATGATTAAGAATTATTAGGTACATAAAAGTTACTTGATTACTTTGGAAAAATAGTTTTATTTTTCATGATTAAGCATTAGGTACATAAAATCGTAAACGGACCAATAAGATCTTACATTGTTATATATAAGCAGTTGGAAAGTTGAGGATACGTTTCTATATAATAATGCAAAGTTGAAGTTAACGTCAAAAGTGGAGCCATCCGAGAATAGTGTTGGGATGATTTTGCTAAACGTAACATGTGTTTGACCAAATGACATTGACCGCTCGAGCCCTTCGGCTTTCGTCTTTCAAAGTTTTTTTGCGTGGCCTTATTCGACAATCCTACAAAAACCAAACACTTCGAAAATCTCTCCAAGACACACACGACACTTCTTGGATACACAAATTGACCTATTCGTGTTTTATATGTTGCTAATAGTTTTTAAATCTCTAATGCAAACAAATAGTAGTCTCATTAATCGAGTTTGACAAAACAGATGATTGTCCCAATGAGAATATTTTGCAAAGTCGTTTATATTTCTTTTTTCTTTCAAAATCTAGATGTCATAGCTTGTTACAGTATATAGAATAATATATATGATAATCGTCGACAAAAAGATATATACATTAATTGTTTGGCTATTATCGGAATTTTTTTTGGGTGTAATATTATCAGATAAATTGGTCTAATGATACTAAGAAAATTAGAGTAATATTATAATTAGCGCTAATCAATCACTTCTGATATATAAAAGTTGATAGCTGCTTCTCTAAAGGCTGTGTGAAGTAGCAATGCGAACAGGAATGGACCCACGTTGGTTGGAGTACTGCACCAGATAAAATATAAAAATGCTTTGGTTTTACCATAAATTTGTTGATAAAAGTGGTGTCGTAGTAATGAATGCACCACATAGTTTAAGAGGTCAAGGGTTCAAATCTCCACTAAAACAATTTTTTGCTCTTTTTGCATCTGATGAAGCTTTGGCTGGATCCACCACTGATGACGAAGGTGCATAGCTATTTAAGTGATAAAAGAATAATAGTATTGAAATAGATGAGTATAGCGTTGTTGACAACACTAATTACTCGTAATCATTCGTTGCACACACTATAGTTTTATGTTAACAATCTCACCTTTTTGATAAGATTATGATGATACTCGTGATCATTAGTGGGCATGATATTAAACAATATATCAAAACCGTGTACGCATCCATAAGTCATTTTCATTTGTGCAAGCCAGCGTATGTTATCATAGCATTTATACCCAAAAAAAAGAGGATGTTATAGTAGCGTTTTTGTTAGTGCCATGGAAAAACTTTAGAGCTTTGTAGGTGTGATTTTGCTTAGGTGAGATTGATTTAGATAGATGATTCACTATTGTTTGGTGTTTCTCCGGTATCGTATACATAGAGAAGCGATCTACAATCCTCCAAGCAAAAGCTGATTAGCGATGTAATAGATATCATTATGTGTCTTCAGATAATGTGGTTCATGATTGTTGTCGTCTATGATCTTTATTACAATGGTCAGTTTTTTGTGATTAACTAGTGTTTTACAAACGGACGCACCACATGATTGACTTTAATTGTATTTAACTACTATGTTCGAGAATAAAGTAGACACTTTGTTTTTCCAATCACGTTTCTACCAAAGTGCAGCAACTTGCACACATTTTTATTAGTAGCTGATATCGAAATATATTTATACTAAAAACGAAATAATTTTAACATTAAATTGGGTCGTTGATATAGGTGGTATGTTACCTTTATAAGCATTTGTATGTCACTGAAGTATTAACATGTGTATTTGCTTACATATACAAGTTGTAAAGTTAGTAAACAAAACAAAAAAAGGGGACTTGTTCGCTATAATTTCTGTTTTCGTAATACAGTATGTTAAAGTTAAAAAGTTACGACATACAATTTTTTTGACAAAGTAATCATAAATCTTAAATATTACTAAACACTAACAATTAAATTTCCTTCTCCTACATAAGTTCATCGGCTTCTATCTTACTTTCTATGATATAAAATAATTTTTGATGTAAAAAAAATAAAATAAAATCGGTTTCTATTTATTATTAGGTAAAACGGATTTTTAAAACGTTATACGAAACAAATTATACTTTACAACTTTAGCATTCAAGTCTTTTCCCTGCAATATCTAAAAATAAAATAATTTACAAACTAGAAAAGAAGCAAATGTAAGCTGTGATGAAGCATGAATTAAGGCGTTGTGAGGGGGCTATGACAAGGGTGAAAAGGAGGATGAAGCAGTAGACTCGTAGTGCACGTGTGATCCCAAAACCTCATCATCACAGTGTCATGTGCAAAGTCAAATAAAAACTCACCTTATCATTATTAATCGCACAGGGATGGGATGGGAGTATTGTTGCAAATCAAATGTTTTCATCATACTACTCTCATCATTTCATTTCCTCTCATCATAGCTTCTTTTTTTCTTCCCATCTTATTCTATTTTCATATCTACGAAATTGTTTTTAAAAAATGTAAATACATGCAAAAAAGGTTTACTTATAAGGCTTTATTAAACCAATTTTAAACGTACTCATAGTCATAGCTGTCAAAAAATATATTTTGTTTTTATATTAAAAAAATCCCAATACTGTATATAGTTAAATATCTAATAATTACAACAATTTATGGATTTTCTTATCTTTTATAATTATGAAAAATAAATCGCCGTGGTATATTGACAATTTGAAAAAAAGAGCTATACAAATACTTAAAAATGATTTTGTTTTTGACAAAAACATAAATGATTTAAAACTGGCAAAAAAGCAGAAGCATTAATTAACTTTGTAGATTCACTTTTCCTTTTTAATACTATTTTCTGGATTTATTAACAAAGACCCAAAACAAAGGTCAAAATACAGTCGCGAATCTCAAAGCCTTCCTCCTCCTCAATCTCTTCTTCTCCTTCTTCTTCACTCTCTCTCAGTCACCACCACTAAACACTTCCACTGAGAAACACTTTCTCTTGTTTATAATTTCAACACTTCAAAGTCTCTATTGCTCTACGTTTTTGGTGTGTGTTCTTGATTTTGCTTTAGACTCTTCACTAGTTTTCTAGGTTACATAATCCGGAAAAAATGGGAACTAAATGGAGGAAAATGAAACTGGCTTTGGGTTTGAATCTCTGCACATACCTCCCAAGAACCCTAGAGGATTCACCACCTCCTGCTTTAAACTCTACAGAGAGATTATCTGATGTTGCTCTGCTCTCTCCTCTTAACTGGCCTATGACTCCAACACCTTCCTCTCACGGCCTTAAATTGTCCAGAAACAGCTCTAAATCTTCAAAGGTTTGGTTTTTACGATACCCACTCTCTCAATCTTGTGTTTTGCTTTTGTGAGTTGACTTTGGATATGAGTTTGTCTTCTTCTTGTTTTTGTTTCTTCTTATCTCAGTTTTTCCAAAATTACTCTAGTTATTGGTATTGTTCCTTTGTGAAAATGGAATGTTAAATTTGATACCTTTCAACTCTGTTGTTACTTATTGTGCTCATAGATCTCCAGCCATTGAATCTGAGAATAATCCATGATCTTTACAACGATCCTCCTGTTTGTGGCTGTAATAGAGTTAAAGATTGTTTCTTTCTCTATATCTTGCTACTTAGAAGTACTGTAGTGGTTTGTTCCTTTTATTAGCGCTAATGAACTTGTTAAACCTCTAGAACGTGGACTCACACTTTTTGCTTACTCTTTTTGGTGAGCAGACATGTTCTATATGCTTGAATAAGATGAAAGAAGGAGGAGGACATGCGATTTTCACAGCGGAGTGCTCGCATTCGTTTCATTTTCACTGCATTGCTTCGAATGTGAAACACGGAAACCAAGTTTGCCCTGTGTGCCGTGCAAAGTGGAAGGAGATCCCAATGCAGCACCCAAGTTTTGATCTTCCTTATCTTTTTGCTCGACCTTTTAACAGTGATGCAGCTATTAGCCTTGTCCACCGCTTACCTAGACCTCGTGGAGTTATGAATCAAGGACGAGTTCTTGCTCCTGAGCCGTCTATGTTTGATGATGATGAACGGTTAGAGCAGCAGCTTGTGCTTTCTGGGAAGAGCTATAGTGATGATGCTTTGGAGAGGAATCATCCTGTAAGAATGATGGACTTGAAAATATATCCCGAGGTTTCCGCTATACCACGAGCTGAATCCCGTGAGAAGTTTGCTGTATTGGTGCATCTGAGAGCTGCTGCCATGGTCACTGGAAATGCCAACTCCCTCAACAACCAGATATCTCGGTATCCTCGAGCTCCAGTTGATCTTGTCACTGTCCTTGACATTAGTGGTAGCATGGCTGGAACTAAACTGGCTCTACTCAAACGGGCAATGGGTTTTGTGATTCAGAACCTTGGTTCAAATGATAGGCTCTCGGTTATTGCTTTCTCTTCTACTGCTCGTCGTCTTTTTCCTTTGACTAAGATGTCTGATGCTGGAAGGCACCGAGCCCTTCAAGCTGTAAACTCATTGGTTGCGAATGGCGGGACCAACATCGCTGAAGGGCTTAGGAAAGGTGTCAAGGTGATGGAAGATAGAAGAGATAACAATCCCGTTGCTAGCATTATCCTTTTGTCTGATGGACGAGATACATATACCATGAACCAACCTGATCCAAACTACAAGTTGTTACTCCCGTTGTCTATGCACGGCTGTGAAAGCAAGCGGTTTCAGATCCCGGTTCATTCTTTTGGTTTTGGATCAGATCATGATGCTTCACTGATGCATTCTGTTTCTGAAACCTCTGGGGGAACTTTCTCTTTCATTGAGAGCGAATCTGTGATCCAAGATGCTCTTGCACAGTGCATTGGTGGACTTTTAAGCGTTGCAGTACAGGAGCTACGGTTAGAAATCGATGGTCTGTGCTCAGATGTTCATCTCAGCTCGATTAAAGCTGGGAGTTACGGGAGCCATGTTAGTGGTGATGGTAGGTCAGGATGTGTTAATATTGGTGATCTTTATGCTGATGAAGAGCGGGATTTCTTGATATCTATCAACATCCCTGCTCAGAGAGATGGAAATGAGACACCACTTCTGAAAATGAGATGTGTCTACAAAGATCTTCTGACAAAAGAAATTGTGACCCTTCAAAGTCATGTGCTTAAGATTCAAAGACCAGAAACCGTTTGTCAACAAGTTGGTGTGTCCATTGAAGTGGACAGGCAAAGAAACAGATTTCTAGCTGCGGAGGCAATGGTAAAGGCCAGAGCTTTAGCAGAGGGAGAAGATTTAGCCGCAGGTGTCACCGTGATCCAGAATTTCAGACTGGCTTTGGCAGAGACAGTGTCAGCAAAATCGGGTGACGGGTTTTGTGTCTCTTTGGACCGAGAGCTAAAGGAAATGCAAGAAAGAATGGCGAGTAGGCATGTCTACGAGGTGTCGGGAAGAGCTTACATTCTTTCTGGACTTAGTTCACACTCATGGCAAAGAGCAACAGCAAGAGGAGAATCAGGAGACGGTTCAAGCTTTGTCCATGCATATTACCAAACCCCATCAATGGTTGAGATGCTACACCGATCTCAGGCCACATCACATCATCATAGACTGATCCACCCTTTGTTATCCTTTGCATCTCAACCAAAGCCAATGTGAACAAAATAATCAAAATTCAGTGTAAAATGTAACAGCCTTATTTTTTTGATGTCTCCGAAAACATTTTGGTCTCTTTTTGGGGTGGTTGTTCTCTGTAAAGAAATAAGAAAAAAGAAGCAGGCAAAGGGGGAGAAAAATGTGAATCTAAGTTGGTGATTTCATGGTTTTGTAAGTTAGTCTTGTTTCAGTATTTCATGTAATGTGTGGTAAATATGGTATGAAGTTGGGTATAGAAAGCTTTTTGTTGAGAAAGTAGAATAGCAATATCTCTACTTCCAATTTTGGAGCAAAGCAGTGATAAATTTAGATTCCAACAGTCCCTTTGCTATTTAAGGAAAGGCCAAGAATCTGTGTCTGTTTATTGGTTCTCTTTGTATTTTGTATTTGGATTAATTTGATGGTATACCTTATGTAGTAGTGTAGCATTTTGTTGCATCTCCTCAATTTTTTCATCATCTTTTTTAGATTTAGCAAGTTTCCTTTTCGGAACCACTAAGTTAAACAGTGCACTAAGTGAGTGAGTTTGAAGATACGGAGTCCTTACTTGTACTGTACCTATTTTAATTTCTCTCCTCAATCAACTGACTCTTAATTATGAATTTTTTACCTGAGTAGTTTAAAGAAGTATTTACCTTATTTTCTCTAGATACATGGCTGGAGTAACCGGAATAATAACCGACTTGAAGTTTTTGAACCGGAACCTGAAAAAAAAACAAGTTAACATTGATCGGTACAATTATTTGCTCAGTCAAATCAAACCTAAACTTGATTTAGTGAAATCTTATGATCAAATAAAATCGCACAATTCACTAAAAGTAATAATAAAAAAAATAGTATTGTTCTGTTCGACACTAGAGCATCTCGAATGATCTTCTATTTTTTTTTCTCTATAATAGAGATCCTCTATAATAGAGGTGAATTTTGCTCCAATCCACCTCTAAAATAAATATTGTTATTTTTTCCTCTATTTATAGGAAAACTCTATTTTTTTCTACAAAGGGTTCCTCTATAAAGGAACTATATTTTAGATGTGAGAATAAAGATGTGTTGAAGTAAAACTCACCTCTATTATAAAGATCTTTATTATAGAGGAAAAAATAGGGAAAACCATTAGAGATGGTCTAAATCAAGTTACAACTGCTTAGGTTGTATAATCTCACTAAATGCAACTATTTTTCCTGTCTAATAAATGTGAAATTAGGTTTTAGATAAGTTAATGAAAAAACCATCACTCAGCTAATGTTTCCGTCCAATAAATGCGAAACGTGATACTAGTTATTAAGTTATACACCTTAAAAGAACATAAGCAAAGACACGATCGATAACAAAGTGTATGGACGCAAGGTCCCAACACATTTAATCAAAAAGGATAACAGAGGCATACAAAAAAAAAACAGTAGTATAAGAACCAAGTGGCTTAAGGCAAGGTTGTAGAATGATCAAAAAATCTACTATGGAAATAGGAAAAGGCATGGCGAGAGAGGAGCAAGAGACAACAGCAATGGAGCCGCTTAGCCCGGTTTCACGGTTGTTTGTTTCGCCTAGTCTCTATTGCTTCATTATTTTCACTTTAGGGTTTCAAACTAGATGCAACCAATCCTCCATTGTTGAAGGTGTCAAGAACACATGGATCAAGCTCCCTCGCTTCTCTAGCAAAGTGGTAAACACATATATTTTGCTTGCCTTATTTAATAGTTACATGTAAGAACGTCAAAAAGGGAATATTTAAGAGTGTCATAATCATAATAATAAACTAGACTTGAACATCTACTCTCACTTTTCATTTATATACAATCATCTTTAGTTTTATGGACAATAATTGTTTATTTAATAGATTTTTTTTGTTTTTATGGATATCAATATCAATATGCATTATATACTAGTTTATATCTGAATATTTTTTGGCTATATATAACCATTTCTTTGATCATGCATGAATTAATGTTTCAGGAGATAAAGAAAAATGGAAAAGCGTTTTGGATCCCTGTTAGTGTTCGAATAGAAGATCATGTTATTGTTCCAGATATTGATTATTCCAACATTGAAAATCCTGATCAGTTTATAGAAGACTATACTTCGAACATAGCTGATACTCCAATGGACATGTCCCGACCTTTATGGGAACTTCATTTACTTAATATAAAGACCTCAAATGCAGAATCTTTGGCTATAGGAAAATTTCATCATTCACTTGGCGATGGGATGTCTCTTATGTCTCTTTTATTAGCTAGTTCACGAAAAACGTCAGACCCTGAGGCTTTTCCTACTACCGCTGCTACCAAAAAACATGTTGATTCCAATATCAAGGTTTGGTGGTTGGTGGGAAGATTTTGGTTCATGCTAAGAGTCATTTTCATAACTGTTATTGAAATGTTCAAATACTTGCTTACACTATGTTTTATGCGGGATACTAAAACTCCTCTCATGGGTAAAACGGGAGATAGAATTCGATCTAGTAAGGTTATCCATCGGATAATAAGTTTTGATGATGTCAAGTTGGTGAAGAACACAATGGAAATGGTTAGCATGTTTAAGATTTATATACTAATGTTTCTTTATATTAGTCATTTTATTTTGTTTTCCTATATTAAGAGCTTGATAAATGTCACTAATTTTTGTGTTTTATGTAGAAAGTAAATGATGTTCTTCTTGGAATGACACAGGCAGGTCTCTCAAGATATTTGAAGAAAAAATCTGGTAATATAAAATTCTTTCCGGGTCTAATTGTGTGTTAATTAGATGAAGAGACAAAGGTGAAAAAAAAAGAAATAAAGATGCAATCAATGGCCTTGAGACCAAATTCGCTAAATATAAAATATTTCTTATAACAATTAGTTATTACTTGACAGAGTTCAGATTATTATTTTAAAATTTTGAAAATACTTATGTTTGTAGGTTTTCTTAAAATTAGTTATATATATTATCTAATTAAATTTCAGATATTTCGAAACTCACACTAAATATTTTATTATGATAGACTCTGTTTTGATTTTAGTTATATGAGTGATTCCTTATTGTAAGTATATACTGTTGTCATGGATGGGAATTTATATATTATAATGATATTTAGTTACTTAAAAATGAGAAGATATGGTTACGTATCTAACTTTTGTATCATATATATTGTTGTTTCATATATCGTATGACTGCACTATCATTGTATAATGTTTCATTAAATAAAATTCCAATTTTAATCATGAAGATATAGTGGCCGAAAAGAAAAGTATCTTAGAAAATATCCGTCTTCGTGGTACAGTATTCATAAATTTAAGAGCAGACACAAAAATCGAGGTAAATCAATGTAACTATCATTATCACTTTTAACAAAATAAGAATACAAGAAGTTCATACTTCATATATCGTATATATGTAATGTTGTAGGAACTTGCTAATATGATGGCAAAAGATTCAAAGTGTAGATGGGGAAACTTCGTAGGCTTTGTTATGTTTCCGTTGTGGATAAGATCTGAAGCTGATTCGTTGGAATACGTCCGACGAGCCAAATCTATAATGGATATTAAAAAACTTTCCATGGAACCACTTCTTTGCTATGGACTAATCAAATTTACCATGAAAATATTTGGGGAGCAGGTAAATTATTAAATCACTATCAACTGGTTATGCCTAATTCTTTTATATTTATAGTGGTCCATAATTATATATTCATGTATTATACAGAAAACAAAAATTAAAAAATTGTTTTTAATTAACAGGCAGCGGAAACTCTTAGTAAGAGGATATTTGATCATACAACATTGTCATTTTCAAATGTGTTGGGGCCAGACGAAGAAATAAGTTTTTTTGACCATCCTATGTCTTACGTCGCAGCAAGCGCAATAGGTGGACCACAAGTAAGTATTGCTAATCATGTCTTACTTGTATATCAATAAAAAAAAACTTTGATGAAAGTAATTAACTAACAGTAGTTTATGTTTCTTATTGAACAAGGCTCTTATTATCCATTATGTAAGTTACGTAAACAAGATTGTCATCAATCTAGCTGTAGATACAACAGTTATTCCAGACCCTCATCTACTATGTGATGATTTGGTAGAATCCCTCGATATCATCAAACTTGCTGCCATGAAGAAAGGAGTTCATAAAATGGAGGTTTGAGATATGTATCTCATCATAGAAAAACGAAGTTGTATGGTTTTTATTTATTTTATGTGAAACTGTATATTCTGAAGATGTTGGGAATTAACTAGCGTTATTTATAATATTCGAAGTTTTGTTTCACACACCAAGAAATCAGTTTCTGCAGTTTCATTTTGCTCGACACATACGTAAAATCTTGTTGGTTTCTTGAAAAATATCTATAATGTTAAGATCAGCAGTATTTTTGCTATTTTCATAATATTTTGATTTTTTTAGTTCTATGAAAGTTTTTGTAATTTTTGGCACCGCTAGGTGCTAACAATATTTATGATATTGATAGTATTTTGTCTCGCATGACCACAAAAGACAAAAACTCGTATATTTTAGTGTACGACCACGGATCACTTATGTGGTATGTAATAAATATGTTCACACTAAATGTTTTTTTTGTTTTTGTTTTTGGGTAAAATTCACAGTAAATGTTGAAATAAAGAGTTACTACTTAATAATTTAGTTAGTTATAATTATAAAAGAAGTTAGGTGTATCTACTAGTATAAATTAAATTAATCTGACGAGGATGCTTATAATTTTAAAGTTTATATTTCTGTTGTCGTTCTATTATAGTTCAGATAGAAAATGTAAAGTTTATCAAATGTGAAAGAATTATGTCTATTGATTGGCATATACAGTAATAACATATTTTATGTCTTCATATTTATTAAGTTTAGAAATTTCCATTTTATAAGTATATGAAAAGGTTTATACCTATCAAAACTAATAATAGCCAAATTGAATGTGTTGAACGAAATATGTAGGTGAGGAGCCCAAACCAACAGAAACCTAACCCATTAATGGACCGAGTAAATGAGGAGTCAGGTATCGTGGTTGAGCTTGAGTTAAACCAAAAAGTCTCTGGAGGACGAGACAATCAATTTCTGTTTTGAAGTTATACCATAAAAAAATTGTTGTAGGCTCCATCTAATGAATGTTGACATGTCTGTTAGAAATTATTTAGTTGTTCTACGCATGGCCAACGAACCATTTACACTAACTTTTATTCAAAAAATATTAATCCATCCATTTCAAACATATTTACGATATCTAAATGTCTTTTTTTTTTAATGTATAGAAAAGATTGTTTGCTTGAATGTCAATGTAATTTTTGATTATAAGCTGCAATACAACAAAATTCCAAATTATAATAACTTATGTAATTTATTACATCGCGTATATGTATATATTGAAAGAAGAAAGTACATAATTTCCTATTGATTTATGAGTATAAAATGTGAATGCATACTGGATGTATATTTTTAACTTCAGAACTGCGTTTTCGATACCATAAATTATCAAGTACAACCTATCAAAACACGTCTCAGACGAACACAGTACAAGGGTTCTCTTCCTCTCATGCTTTACTTTAAATGGCGGAGATTAACTGATAATACCTCCACATTTAAAATAAAAAACGTAGCCATTTTCTTTGATATGTGCGAACAAACCAAAACTGAACTCAACTTAGCATGCATACGTAAACTACGTAAGAAAGATATACATATGTGCGATTTGCCCTTTTCTAGAGAAGTCAAATTACAATGGTTTAACGACTAGTAGAGACAATGAAACATCACTTACTCGTGATATAAAACGAAACAAATTAAAACAAACTATGAAATAAATAACTCTTAACTCCAGGAGCCAAGAGGCGGCTAGCTAACGCGTCTGATCTCCTCTATCCAAATCACTGCAGTAAATGCGAAATTAGATGATAGATTTTTTTAGTCCAAAAAGTAAAAAATGATAGATTTTTTTAAAAAGACATAAGCAAATTCACAAAAATAAGACAGTGTACTGTCAACGCATTGAATCAAATTGGTAACAGGGAACAAAAAAACAGTAGTATAAGAGGAAAGTGTGGCTAAAGGTAAGTTTTGAAGAATAATCAAAATGTCAATGAAAATGGAAAAAGATACGGCGAGAGAAGACCAAGAGACAACATCAGCCGTGGAGCCACTTAGCCCGATTTCACAGTTGTTCGTATCGCCGACTCTCTACTGCATCATTATATTTACTCTAGGGTTTCAAACTAGATGCAACCCATCTTCCATTGTTGAAGGTATCAAGCGCACATGGATCAAGTTCCCTCGTTTCTCTTGCAAATTGGTAAACATATTTATATATTTAATTACTTTCCTTATTTGTTACACATAATAACTTGCAAGGATATTTTCATAATCGCATCATCATCATAATTGTTATCGATAATGGTAGTTGTTTTTTTTTTTGGAACAACATAAATATATAAATATGTAAATAAATTATACTAATTTTTTTAGCATACATTGTATTAGGAGATGAAGAAAAAAGGAAAAGCGGTTTGGGTTCCTGCTACGTATCGAGTAGAAGATCATGTTATTGTTCCAGATATTGATTATTCAAATATTGAAAATCCTGATCAATTTATTGAAGACTATACTTCGAACCTAGCAAATACTCCAATGGACATTTCCAAACCTTTATGGGAATTTCATATACTAAATATAAAGACATCAAATGCAGAATCTTTGTGTATAGGAAAACTGCATCATTCACTCGGCGATGGGATGTCTCTTATGTCTCTTCTGCTTGCTATTTCACGAAAAACATCAAACCCGGAGGCTCTTCCTACAACCGCTGCTACTAGAAAACATGTTGATTCCAACGACAAGGATTGGTGGTTGGTTAGGAGATTTTGGTTTATGATAAGAGTCATTTTCACAACTGTTGTTGAATTGTTCAAGTATATTCTTACACTATGTTTTATGCGGGATAGTCTAACCCCTCTCACGGGTAAAACGAGAGATAAAATTCTATCTAGAAAGATTATCCAGAGGTTTATAAGCCTTGATGATGTCAAGATGGTGAAGAACACAATGGAAATGGTTGGCATATTTAATATTTATATAGTCGTTTCTTTATGTTAGGCAACTTGTTTTATTTTCTTTATAATCATCATTTGTTTGGTTTTCTTATATTAAGAAAATAATAATTTATGTGTGTTTTTTGTGTGTAGAAAATCAATGATGTTCTACTTGGAATGACACAAGCAGGTCTCTCAAGATATTTGAGCAGAAAATATGGTAATTTCAAATTATTTCTCTTTCTACCAGTGAATATTACACTGACCCTAATTTTGCTAAATATAGTTCTAATACAATATATATATATATATATATATATATTTTAACACCTGTTCTAATAGAATTTATGTTTAGAAAAAAAATTACATAGTGAAAAAGAAACGTAAAAATACACTAGTGTCTATTGTCTAATGGCGTTGAGAAAAATGTTGTAATATAGATTAAAATATTGTTTAGCAACTTTTTTTTTTTTTTTTACAAAGGAGCTACTAAAAGTTATAGACATGTGTATACATTTATTAGAAATTTGTAATATATCACTGACAGCAAATTCAAATTATGATATTTTAAAAACTAGATGAAGATATGGTGGTCGAAAAGAAAAAGCTACTAGAAAAAATCCGTCTTCGGGGTACAGTAATTGTAAATCTAAGAGAAACTGCAAAGATCGAGGTAGGCTCACTCTAATCAATCATTTTCACTTTTATATTACAAAGCAATATTTTTAATACTAAAAGAAAACCATAAGGTATATATATTTACTAGATATGAAAAATGCAGGATCTCGCAACTATGATGGCAAAGGGTTCAAAAAGTAGATGGGGAAACTTCGTAGGTCTTGTTATGTTTCCTATATGGGTAAGATCTGAGGATGATCCATTAGAATACATCCGACGAGCCAAATCTACTATGGATGTTAAAAAGCTCTCCTTGGAATCACTTCTTTGCTACCAAGGCATCAAATTAGCCATGAAAATGTTCGGGGAAAAGGTAATAATATAAAAATCACTGTTAACTAAGGTATCCAAAAAAAAAAATGCTTACCTATATATTGTTAGTAACAGGTAGTAGAAACTCTTGTTAGGAGAATATTTGATCATACAACATTGGCATTTTCAAATGTGGTGGGTCCAGACGAAGAAACAAGTTTTTTTGGTCATCCAATGTCGTACGTCACAGCAAGCGCATTGGGTGGATCACAAGTAAGTGTAGCTAATTATTCTCATATAGCTAAATTATGCTCAGTTAATCTATTTAGAAATCACAGAAAAATCCTATGAAATTAACGAACACTTGTTTTATGTTTGTTGTTGAACAAGGCTCTTATTATTCATTTCGTTAGCTACGTAGACAAGATTATCATCAATCTAGCAGTCGACACAACAGTGATTCCAGACCCTCATATACTGTGTGATGACTTGGTAGAGGCGCTCAATGTCATCAAACATGCTGCCTTGGAGAAAGGAGATCGTAAAATGGAGGTTTGAGACATGTATAACCAGATATAATATGTTCAGAAGATAAAATGTTGTGAAATGTAGTAATGTAATGGTATCTTTTTCTTTATAAACTTTTGCAAGATTAATGTTTTTTTTTACATTTTTATTTCAAACACCAAAAAAAATCAGTTTTTTCCTATGTAAATCCATCCATTCCATTCCTTTCTTGCTACGCACAGTCCAAAAAATTGTTGGTTTCTTTTACAAAATATCTATTCGTAGATGACTTAGATGGTATATATATTATTAATTAGGATATTTTATTAAGACCAGTATGTACATAATATTTTGATGTTATTAGTTCTATTGAGTGTTTTGTAGTTTTCGGTACACCTAACAAAGATCATGTTTTTTTTAAGCTTAAGAAGTAAAATACCTCGAAAAAAAAATCGCTACAAAAAAAAGGGAGACAATTGGTGATATAATAACATAAATTTACATATAATTTGGAGGAAAAAGACAGTGCATATAAATGATGTTATGGAAACGGGGACCCAAAAGTTTTTGTAATAAATATGGAGGGCCAAGGCAGATGCTTTCACTAATCCAATGACCTCAATTTATAAATTTTTAAAAGTTTATATCTCTATTCTATAGTATCGTCCTATCATAATATGAATTTAAATGTAAAGGGATACCAAATGTGGAAATATCATGCCTATTTGATTGGTAAAACGTTTTACGTTTTTTTTTTTTTTTGTTAAACTAATGAATTATTTTTGTTATTACATTTTACGTTTTAATATTACGAGTACTAATTTTCCATTCGTTTACAAATTTTTCTATGAAAATATAGTAAGATGTTTTACAAGCATTTCCAGCTATTAAAAAATAATTAATTCTAGCCAAATTGAATAAGAGTTGAACCAACTATGTAGGTGAGGAACCCAAACCAACAGAGAGCTAAACCAATAAGGAACCGAGTGTACTTAAAACCAAAGTTTTCCGGAGGACGAGACTCTGAAGGTTTTGTTTACTATGCAATCAATTCGTGTTTAATTTTTCTACCATACAAAAAAATTGTGTAGGCTCTGTATAATGAAGGTTGATTCGTACATTGTGCCATGTGTGCTATAAATCATTCATTTTATGTTAGCAGGACCATGGGAACCATTTAAACTAATTCTTTTTAACATTTTACTCTATCCATATCATATACAGTCTCTCACAAATAGTTTCGTTTTCAACTCTTTTTTTTTTTGTTATCTTTGTTAAAAAAAAATGATGTAATTGGGATTACAATCTAATTTTTGACTATCAAATGTCTATAGTTCTTAAATAATCCGCACCTAAAGTTTAATAAAAAATATGTAATGTGCCCAACAAAATCTCTAATGTCCCTCGCTCGTTTGATCTATTATCTTCTCTAGTGTTTTTTTGTTCTTATCCTTTCCATTTGGCATATATATTTCGTCAGTATAGATCTAACCTACACATCTCTGAAAACAAAAATATTAAAACCCCAAAAAATGAGCTACATATGTTAGGAAGATATAATTGTTGTCCCTTACAATTAAAAATTGGACGGTCGATTTGCTGTTTTCCGGAAAAGTACATAAGCTTTACAACTACACTTTGTTTCACAAATCCAATCCCACGTAAGGTCTAAGACGTTGGTCTCTGACTAGAAAAGTAAATGCATGAGACTCACAAACACAGTAGGGACAATAGAAACATCACTTACTCGTGATAGATCAAAGAAAACGAATTGAAGTAAATGATAAACTAAATCAACTCTTAACTCCTAATGCTAAATGCATAACTCGTTAGATATATCCAGAATAGAAAGAGAAGAAAATAATATAATAAAGACATAAAGTCATAAAAATGACAAAGTTGGGAGGTTTATGAGTTGTGAAAATGATTCTTATCATTTCAATACGTGTTTAATCAAGAGAGAGATTAGAAGTAGAAAAAAAAAACACACACACTAGTATAAGAACTAGACTCACCAAGCGTGGCTGAAGGAAAGACTGTATAATAACTAAAATAACTTTGAAAAAGGGAATAGACATGGCGAGAAATGAGCAAGAGACAGCACCAACGGAGCCGCTTAGCCCGGTTTCACAGCTGTTCGCTACACCGAGTCTCTACTGCGTCATTGTTTTAACTTTAGGGCTTCAAACTAGATGCAACCCAACCGCCATTGTAGAAGGTATCACGAAGACATGGATCAATCTCCCTCGCTTCTCTAGCAAAGTGGTAAGCATATATATATATATATATTTATGCCTCATTTGTTACATATAAAAACATACGTACAAGGGAAATTTAGGAATGTCATAATCATAATAAAAAAATTATTAGAATACCTAATTATATGATCCTCTTACTTTGATAGTGATTATTATTTCGATAGAAAACTCGAATATTCTGTATAAAAATATCTTAAATCATTAAAAATCAATGTTACGTTCCAGGAGATGAAGAAAAATGGAAAAGCGTTTTGGATCCCTGTTAGTGTTCGACTAGAAGATCATGTTATTGTTCCAGATCTTGATTATTCCAACATTGAAAATCCTGATCAATTTATCGAAGACTATACTTCGAACCTAGCAAATACTCCAATGGACATTTCCAAACCTTTATGGGAATTTCATATACTGAATATAAAGACATCAGATGCAGAATCTTTGTGTATAGGAAAATTACATCATTCACTGGGTGATGGAATGTCTCTAATGTCTCTTCTACTCGCTAGTTCAAGAAAAACATCAGACCCCGAGGCTCTTCCTACTACTGCGGCTACAAAACAACATGTTGATTTCAATCGTAGGAGTTGGTGGTTGGTTGGGAGGTTTTGGTTAATGATAAGAATCATTTTCACAACTCTTATTGAAGTGATTAAGTTTTTTCTTACACTATGTTTCTTGCGAGATACAAAAACTCCTCTCATTGGTAAACCGGGAGACAGAATTCGATCAACAAAGATTATACATCGGATTGTAAGCCTTGATGATGTTAAGTTGGTGAAGAATACAATGAAGATGGTAGATATATTAATGTTTATTGTCATTCTTCTATATACTGACCATACATTCCTATATTAAGAAATTTGTAATTCATGCATGTTTTTTTTTTTTTTTTTTTTTTTTTTTTGTAGAAAGTAAATGATGTACTTCTTGGAATGACACAAGCAGGCCTCTCAAGATATTTGAGCAAAAAATTTGGTAACGTCAAATTCGTCCCCATTCTATTAGTGAAAATATAAACATTACTGTTAAATGCGGTTCTAATATCTTAGTAGAAAAAAAAAATAGATGAAGATATGGTGGTCGAGAAGAAACTATCCTTAGAAAAAATTCGTCTAAGTGGTACGGTAGTTGTAAATTTAAGACCAGATACAAAGATCGACGTAAAATCAGTGAAACCATCATTTTCACTTTTTACCGTTTTAGTAAATTGGAATGCAAAAGGTTGATAACACATGAGAATACAGGATCTCGCTAATATGATGGCAAAGGGTGCAAAGTGTAGATGGGGAAACTTTGTAGGCTTTGTTATGTTTCCTTTATGGATACGATCTGAGGATGATCCATTGGAATACATCCGGCGAGCCAAAGCTACTATGGATATGAAAAAAATCTCCATGGAATCACTTTTTTTTTATGGACTCGTCAAATTTGCCTTGAAAATATTCGGGAAAAAGGTAAAATATAACATCTATGTTAAATAGCTAATCTATAAAAATTTTATAAAACTGTTAATGAGAATCTGTATTAAGAAAAACATATGTACATTCGTTAATGCAGATAATCGAACCAATTGTGAAGAGATTATTGGATCACACAACATTGACATTTTCAAATGTGATCGGTCCAGACGAAGAAGTAAGTTTTTTTGGCCATCCCATGTCTTATGTCACCGCAAGCGCAACGGGTGGACCACAAGTAAGTATAGCTAATCATGCCATAAAATACGTTTATAAATCCTTGAAAACTTTGATGATTTGTAATTAACTAACATGTTGTTTATGTTTCTTGTTGAACAAGGCTCTTATTATCCATTTCGTAAGCTACGTAAACAAGATTATCATCAATCTAGCTGTCGATACAACGGTGATTCCAGACCCTCATCTACTATGCGATGACTTGGTAGAATCGCTCGATATAATTAAACTCGCTGTCTTGGAGAAAGGAGTTCATAAAATGGAGGTTTGAGACATGATTCAGCAGATATAAAAACGAGGGGTTGCGAAAAGGTAAATTGTGGTGAAATGTAGTAATGCATTATGTTATAGCTTGGTTTGATTTAAATTAAGGATTATCTCGGAGTAAGGGATCTATTGGACTTTCATGTTGGTTTTTTTCTTGTTTGAATGATATTAATCTTGCGTTTCATAATACTTTTCGTGTTCAAACTATGTATCTTGAATACGATTCTTCAACGTTCTTGTTTTTACATTGGTAGATCAAGTCTAGCTAAAGGCCTTAATGTTTAGAAACATGCTTCACCGGATCAGCAAAAAGTTGCCGAGGCTACAAAAGCTTAGTTACAAAACGTAGTTGGTTGAAATCATAGACAGTAGGATTTTATACAAGACTGCGAGACAAACAAATGCAGGCCACAGGCTCAAATAACATATTTACATAATCAGAGCTATTTTATCAACAAAGAACGGTATTCAACTTTCCTTTTTCTGTCGGATTTACCGAAACTGTTCAAGAGCTTGTGTATTGTTGTTGTTGTTCACGAGCTTCATCATGAAGTTAAACCTGGTGTCTGGAGATGTCTTTGGTTGTGGCCAAGTCGATCCTTCAGGGATCTTGATGCATCTAAAACCTTGATCTTTGTAAAGCTTGGTCGCTCCTAAGTTGTTGAGATCACAGTGAAGGCCGATAGCTCTACATCCCCAGTTCTTGGCTAAAGCCTCTGCTTTCCATACAAGTCTCTTGGCTATTCCTTTGCGCCGGAAATTCTCTCGAACAGCCACATTTGATATGTAAGCGATCCCCGTCCTGACTTTGAATTAGTAACACACCATCAAATCAAAGGATTACAGTGTGGAGCAACAACACAATCTAAACAAAACAAATAATGACAAGAGCCGCTAAGGATCCTGAAACCTAAATGTTTACTTAGCTGCACATATTGATACTTGGTCCTTAGTCTTAGGAACTGAGAAGCACAGTGCTTAAACAGAAGATGAGACAGAAAGCGAACCTTCTCTGGCGGAGAGGTCCTTTCCTTGGAAGGTAATCTGCCACAGTATCCACAGTCAAGATTCCAGCAACATAACCTTTGTTTAAGCTGATCTTTGCATCAAAAGCTCCAATTTTGAAATCTTCACTTCCAAAGCAGATGGCTTCATCTGCGGAACTACCTATCACAGCAACTAAACAAGTCCTCCGGCACCCTGGTGGAACAGAAAATCCCATTACCATAGCCATTAACCTATCTACTCTAAGAACAACATCGAGCGGGAACGAATATCCAGGGAAGAAGCTACTGCAGTGAGTCTCTGCCACTTCCCAACAGTCTTCCAATCTTGCTTCCCGGACAACGATTTCAGGTGAAACCGCTGGAAAAAGATCAACAATTTGACTTGCATTGCACACTCCTCCTATATATAAACAATCAAAAATAACAAAATTCATCATCCACTGATACAAATTCACCATAAAAACTCAACACCCCTCATGAAAGCAGTAAACTTTAGATCTATTACATCAAAGACTAACTGTGACAAGAGGTCTCAAGTTTATGAATTACACAATACCACAGTTGATTTGCTCAAATCACGCAAAGTTTAAGACTTTTAAGTTTCCTAAAGCAAACATGCAAAAACTAATTTGGCTACAATCAACTGTTTGGTTTGAAGATGGGTTAAAGTTTCAATCTTTCAACACTCAGAGTCGGTAAACAACAAGAGGATGGTCAAATTACACACTACAAAGTCTCTAATTGAATTCATCTGGGACGATTAACTTAATAGATTAGTGGGTGTGGTTAGGAGGAATTGGAAACTCGATCTAACTCAATACTAATCTAGAACGATTTCTAATACCCATATCAGAGAGCTCATCAAGGCTTGACAAAAAACAGAGGTATTCAATACCTGATTTGATTTTGGAAGGAGGATGAGAAATAGAAACACTAGGCGAGAGGAGAAAGAGAGACGAAGAGTGGCGTCTCCTACGATTGAGAGAGACTCCTGAAGAGGAAACGATGCGGCCATAAGAGTTGTTGTGTTTGATTGAAACTGGTGAAACCGCCGTCGACCCCAACGGTGTGCTGCTCTGCATTGTCTCTTCCTCCTCCGTTCGCCGTGCTTTTTCTGCTTCTTGCTAACTTTTTATTTCTTTACCAAACCGAAACGGCGATGGAATTTAACAGCAAACCGGCCGGTTCAACCGATCAAATTGCCCACTGGACATTGAAATATTCGTCTATAGTCTAGATAATAATCATATTTTATGTAATAAGATCTCACACGTTTTTTTTAACGAAGAGAATATAAGACCTTCTCCAACGGACGTTTTTAGGCGAATTTTAAGGGAAAAGAGAGAAAAAAAATAAATCAGAAAGAAAAAAAGAAAAAAAAAAAAAAAACTCTTTTTATATAGTATATTCGATTTTGGATAAGAGACGGTGACGTGTCAGTGCATGGTTGGGTAAAGAATTTGATAGGTCATAGGTCACGGGTGCTTATAAGGAAGAAATAGGGGAGAAATGGAAGAAATGCTCAATCGTTGGTGAGGAGTTTAATGAAGCAACAAGTCATAAAGAACGAAGTATGGGAGAGCTTCTGTCTGGGGAAGAAGGTTTAGGTTTTATTCCATACAACAATGTGATGTCGTTTTATCTTAAGTTACATTTGGGTAAGTTGTATTTAAAGGGATCATCTGATTTAGGGTTCCTCATAAAATGAATAATCAACAAAAACAATTCCTAATCTCTTTCTTCTTCTCTTCTCTCTATTCTAATCTCTTCTCTTATCTCCTCTCCGCCATTAACGGCGCAATACCTCTCTCCCTCATTATTTCTGGTTACATTTCTATCCTGATAAGCTCCTAAGCTTATCATTGGTGCTTTCATTGACTCCCGATCATATCGACTTTTGAAAATGTTAATGTTTAGTCAAGAAGATTTCAATCTGTTGCTTGCGATACATGAACAACTGGAGGCGTCGCTCTCTAACACCCGTGAGATAAAGAAGATTCTAAAACAAGAACGAGAAGCAGCTGAGCTTCAACAAATTCAAACCACGACATCTAAACCTACACCGATGGAGCTTCCAGAGTCGTGTGTGGAACTGAAGGAGTGCAACAATCGCAGCGTCTGGGTTACAGAGATTAAGAAACCTAATGATTCTGAGGTTGAAGAATCTCAACAAAACTCGAAAATTCATGTGTGCGATTTGGTCGAACAGGTGGTGGATGTTCGAATTCAGAAGGCCATTCCAACACCACAACCCACCCAAAACCTTGAGATGCAGAATACTTCAGGAGAAAAATCTGGTGAACAAAAGCTGGTGGAAAACTCAACAATTCCTCTTGGAAATCGCGTCGAACAGGTTGTGTGCGTCTCCACCCAGAAAGTTTCTTATGATTTTGGGATTTCAAAACCTCCTTGCTCAAAACAGTCAATGCTTCTTAAAAATGTTTTGGTGAAGAAATGTTTCCATAGAGCCCGATTTAAAAGAGGAAGGCAATGTGACTCTTTTGCTTTACCATTACGGGAAAGTCGTTTAGGTTTAATTACAAGTCTAGGAGGCACTCTGTGATCTGTTGTAAACAAGGGTATCTATGATGTTAGTCAAATTTTGGTGGATGATTGTGAGGTCGAGGAACACATGACTAGTCTATCTGCGGTTAGGTGCGTATGGGAGCCGGGTGAATATATAGATGAACAAGCTAAAAGGGACAGGTTAGTGGTATCACAGGGTTGTGATCGAATGATAATGATTACTGCTGTCAAAATATTTCAAGTTCCATTCAAGGGTCGATTGTGTCAGTTTGATAAGGTTATTTCTCTGCTAGTCCAAGCTGGTACTAATGTGACATATGCGTTAGATTCCGGTAACTCTAATCATGTGTGGAAGCCTGGTGGATCATATGTTGTACGTATGGACTCGCACTGGTTGGATCTGTGTTACAACGATGATGGAACTTTGAAACTAATGCAACGGGAAGACATTCAAGAATGGATAGTTAAAGTTGCGATTAGTCTCAAGGTATGGTTTGTATCTGAATCATTATGTAGCTGTGAGGATGTAGGATGGATCTCATGGTATGGATACAAGGAGTTTGTGAGAGAAACCAGAGCCATAAGAGGATCTCGTTTGTGCATATTTGAGGAGAATGCTAAAAGAGAGATTCTACACCATGGAGATGCTGATTCTAGGAGGTCAAAGATTAAGGTAACCCTCATCATTAAGATAGACAATGAGAAAGATCTGAAACTTACAATTGTGCTTGAGAGTGAGACCTCTGAAATGATTGAGGATGAGCTTTCATTGATAATTTATCCCAAGGAAGAAGGATTGAGAACTTATGCGGTTAATCCTAGGTATAAATGGGTGAGGTTGCCTTTCTGTTTTGGGATTCATAGCAGGAAATTGGAGATAGTTTACACGTCTGTGGGAGTGAGATCACAACAAGAAGTACTGGACAGGGGCCATCACTTGAGATTAATTAGAGTTGTTCCTGTTGTGAAGCATGTCAAAAGAGTTGAAGCTCTACATGGGGTAACGGTTCTTGAGGAATTTAATGAAAGGACTGAAGTCGTTGGACTTCATGTTTCATTCATCAGCTTCGAAAACGGGAGATCCAATGGAATTTCTAGGGTGGAGCTCAAATGGATCTTATGGAGTGGGAGTAGTAAGACTGTTGGAGCAACAAAGCTTACTGATTACATCAATGGCTTTAGAAATTTGGTGAAGACCTGCTTGATTTTTGTCATCAGCAATGAAGATATTGTCAAAGTAGGTAGGTTTGTCAAACTCACTTTGGAACAGTATGAGAATCTTTTGATTAGAATGTTCACCTATGAAGTGTCACATTCACCAAGGCCGCCTGAGATGTCTCTCTGCAAAATGGGTTCAAGGATTTGGATGAAAACTGAATTGCTGGTGCAGGGTGAATGTAGTGAGCAACAGAAGAGAACGAGTTATTGTACGAAGAAGAGACAAAAGCTTATTTATCACTACAAAGAAGTCATGTCGATGTTAGATGGATCTCCCTTCATTCCAAAGTTACTAGAGGACAAAGAAAAAAGTGTCTACATGCCAAAGCAACTGCTTGAGCGTCACCTTCGAATGGAATATGTTGTTTATCCTGTGGAGTTTGATTGGGTTAGAAACTTCGCTTTTGGAGTGTCTCATTCACCAAGGCCACCAGAGCTGATTATCTGCTTAGTAGGGTCAATGTTGGGGACTCCAACAGAAATGAGGTCTCAAGGTGGATATAGTGAGAACAACAAGGTGGAATAGATGCTGAGAGAACTGAACCAGACTGAAATTTATCCTCTTTTGTTGCAATGTTGGGAAATTTGTTGAGCATGTACGGAATAAGTAGGAGCAAGGCATCAACCTTGAGAAGGGAGAACATGAAGTGTGGACTCTGTAGATTAACGATGGACCTGCAACTTGAGGACAAGTTGGTTCTTCAGGACCAGAGTATTGATAGGTCACATGTCCCAGGTGCTTATAAGGAAGAAACAGGAGAGAAAGGGAAGAAAGGCTCAATCGTTGGTAAGGAGTTTAATGAAGCAACAAGTCATAAAGAGCGAAGTATGGGAGAGCTTATGTCTGGGGAAGAAGGTTTAGGTTTTATTCCATACAACAATGTGATGTCGTTTTATCTTAAGTTACATTTGGGTAAGTTGTATTTAAAGGGATCATCCGATTTAGGGTTCCTCATAAAATGAATAATCAACAAAAACAATTCCTAATCTCTTTCTTCTTCTCATCTCTATCTCTAATCTCTTCTCTTATCTCCTCTCCGCCATTAACGGTACAATACCTCTCTCCCTCATTATTTCTGGTTACATTTCTATCCCGATAAACTCCTAAGATTATCAGAATTTCTCTTCCTCTTCCTCTCTCTCGCTCTCTGTCGCGAATCCCTCAATTATTTTTTTGGCCCGATTGAACTTGGACAAGATTGTATCTGAGGAGATTGAATTCGGAGTCGAATCAATCGATTGGAATCAGAGGAGATTGAATCAGAGGAGCTTGAATCTATTTCTCATGGTAAGTTTCTCATTCTGATAGTAAGAATTCGCGACAGTTTTGTTCTGTTTGTTCGATTAAGCTTCTAGCTTATAGGATTGTTCTTGTTCGATTTAGCTTCTAGTATGTTTTCAATTTGGGCATGATTGATAAGTTTGTTTTCAATTTGCGCATGATTGTGATCAACTCTATGTTCTATCAATGCAAATGAAATGAAGATGGGACTTTGTTAAACTCATATATACTACGTATTGTGATGTGGTGCTGGTTTGGAAAGATGTGGATGGAGTTTTAACTTGTGATCCAAACATTTACTGCGGAGCTCAACCTGTTCCACACCTGACATTTGATGAGGCAGCTGAACTTGCTTACTTTGGTGCCCAGGGAGTTAATTCAACAGGTAAACTTGTGAATTTTTGTATCTGCTTTGTATTCTTAATTTGAGAAAACTTCGAGGCTACCCACTTGTCCTTGGAGCACAGAACATCAAATCAACAACTCATATTTGTATCTGTAATTCTTGGCCATGTGAATAGGAGCTTGATCACGTGGTAGAGGAACTTGAGAAGATAGCTATTGTAAATCTGCTTCAACACAGATCAATTATCTCTCTCATCGGAAATGTTCAGAGATCTTCATTCATATTAGAGAAGGTTAGTTAACTCTCTGGCTTGGTTTGGTTTGGTTTGTATCATTAAAATTTTTGGTCTACTCAGTGACTTGCCAATTGATCAACAAACAGGGCTTCCGGGTTCTGCAACCAATGGGATTAATGTCCAGATGATCCCCCAAGGTGCATCTAAGGTCAAACCTCTCTCAACTTCTTTGCCTATATATGATTCTATACAAAAGGTTTAGGGGATCTAATTTTTACTTCTCGTAATACACACTCGTCTGAATATTTGATGATATCATCAGGTAAACATCTTATTGATAGTGTATAATGATGACGCAGAGCATTGTGTGAAGGTTCTTTCATGTTTGTTGGAAAATTAGTGTTCTTGCTTGCATGTGTTCAAATATTCAAATATGATGCATATTTATAAAATCTTCAATGTTTAAACATTTATATTACTTCTATTTTATTTTAAAAAAAATAATTTCAAAAAACTATATTTAAAAATATAAGAAACTCAAAATTATATCCTACCATTGGAGGAAATAATTTTAATTTGAAAATCAAGAATTCTTATTTTTTCAACAGTACATAATATATTCATTAAAAATTTAAACAGTACATAAAAACTTCAAAATTAAAGCTCACCATTGGCCTTGCTCTAACCCACCAATACGGTAGCTCATCCCACTGTAAGTTGTAACATTAGGTTTATGAATTATGATTAAGAAAAAGGAGTTAATTATGAGGATCACATTTCTCATTAATCAATGATTGCAACTGTTAAAAAAAAAGAAAAAGAAATAAGGAGTTAATCATATTGCAAAAACATCTAGAATCAAATTTGCCGTTTACATATACTGTAGTTTGTAGTTTTACTCTTATTTCTAATTTCTTATATTACTGGAAATGGTTCGCCGACCCCAGTTAATTTGACAATTTAATTTAAACTTGATACTATTTGATAATAAGAAAAACTCATTACTAGTAAAGAAAGGAAATTGATAAATATTTTCTAATTTTTATTTGTTTTATATTAAAGATTAACTTAAATTTGTTAAGTTCAGCGAAAAGAAACAATCTAGAGGAAAGAAATTTCAGCGAAAAACTTGACGTGGACAACTGGGAGATTTCAAAGTTGTGCTCTAATCCAATGAAATTTGGTGAGCCACTGAACCTTTATCCAAAAAGACAATGTACATTCCGACCCCAGCCGCAAGCGGCTATCATGCACGATCCACAAATCTCGCCACGTGTCTCGATCGGCGACAACATAGAAGTGTACTAACCGTGTGGTTGTCCATCCTGCTAAGAAGTTCCCGTGTGAGAATGAAGATTCACTGATTCATATAAATCCCTTGCATTAATTAATACTTGATCGAATGTTGTATAAGCCATTTTGGGGTAAGCTATAGTATATTCTCTGGAGAACAATAAATGAAAGCTATGTTTTTCTCAAGGTGTTTAGCAGAAAGACAATAAAAATGTCGTGTCAAAAAATATTTTTCAAAACAATACTGTAAGATGTTAGAAAAGCATGGATAAAGATGAATTAAATACATATAATTTATATTACAATGGATTTGAATCCGTTTAGATAAATCTTATTTTACAAAACTGCGTATGAAAATAAAAACAAAAAAAAATTGCTATCAATATACCCGTGATACCTTTATGAACGGTCCTATCTCTAAATCAAATTAGTAATATAATTGATGAAGCAAATAATTTTCAATTTTGGTCGTCGGGTTGATTATTAAGTGAGACCTTTTTTTTTTGGTATTATTTAGTGATAGATACATCATCTGTTGTAGAAGTTGGCAAATCCGCCAAATGCTTCGCTTCAAATGTCAGGTTGTATTTATCTTTGTGTCCAATCGTACTCGGCCATGGATGAACCTAGCTAGCTACGTATAAAGTTGTAGATATGGGTCTTCCACGCACACCACATGGACCCTGTTTGATTTTTATGGAGGTCGGTCGTTTATCCAAAAATATTCAAATTTATCCATTAGAAGTAAAACTGGAAGATATTTATCGACTGATATGGTTTCCCATTCTCCATTCTGAAACCATTCTCCATTCTTTCTTTCATATCGTAATTCTCGTTCACTAAGCCTATATTTGACATTCCTTCGTATAGTATACGTTGGATTTGAGTTTCACATATGAAACGTTTGAAATGTTAGGATTAAGAATTTTTTTTCTTAAAATCTAATGATCGTTGAATTATATCGCGTGCAAGCATTTGTTCATAGTTCTCATATAGCAGATAATATTTTTAGACAACATTCTTCATTGGTTTTTTCAAACAAAAAAAAAAAACATTCTTCGTTGGTGATTGTTGACTCCTTGATTATGAGGGTTTCGACCACGTTCGTCCCATTTCACTCTCATGTCCATTTCTATCTAATGTTGCTCACTTGCTCGTTGTGTAATCTGATAACTTGTTACAATTTGTAATATATATAACATTTTCCAACTTTTAAATGACTCTGATTCTTTTTGCGTTACAAATTTTAAATTAAAGAGAGACACTTTGAAATCGAATTATACATGAGAAGATCGAGTAACAGTGATGACATAATGATAACATAGTACAAATCATGATCACTAACTGTTTTGGCTTAATTCACTGTTATTTTTGCTAAATCAATAAAAGTTCTTTTACTTTTGCATTATTTGGTCTTTTAAATATAATACGCAAAACCTAAAATATAACTAGCCTAGAATGTCTAAGACCATGTTAGCATTGAGCTGGCATAAAATATATTATCTTCTATCTGAACTTAAACCCTAGGGTGTAACGAGATTAGCAGTAATAGTTCGTTAATTACGTACAAGAAAGGGCGATAGATATAATGCTCTAAATAAAAGACATTTCAGAGCCTTGTATTCGTTTTAGATTAGTCATGATTTATGTTTACAACAAATTAGTTATAAGATAACCAAATAGAAATAAATTGAAAGCATATTCTTTAGACAACAAAAAAGTACTTCATAGACACTATCATACACACCTGTAGTGTTCCCTTATTTTACGATAATTTTTTTTTTAATAGAAAAAACCTGAAGGCAAAAGAGGAAAACCCCTTAAGCCACATCTTACCATAAATACTACCACTCACCATCGTCTTTGCACACCATCCAAATCTTCTAACTAGTCTATCTCTCTCTCTCTCTCTCTCTCTGTCTCTCTGAGTCTGTGAAGGCTAAGTCTGAAACAATGACCAAGGATGAGGAGTCGATTGAGGATGAGTCGTTCTCCGGCAAGGACTACTTAGACCCACCGCCTGTGAAGATGTTCGAGGCGAGGGAGCTCAAGAAGTGGTCCTTCTACAGAGCAGTCATAGCTGAGTTCATAGCTACTTTCCTCTTTCTTTACGTTACCGTTTTGACAGTCATCGGCTTCAAGAGCCAGACTGATGCCAAAGCAGGTGGCGGAGCTTGCGCTAGCGTTGGCCTCCTCGGCATCTCTTGGGCCTTTGGTGGCATGATCTTCATCCTCGTCTACTGCACTGCCGGAATCTCTGGTTTATCTCTCTCTCTCCTTAACCATATTAATAAGTTGTATTGATTAGCATAGCTAAATGCAAATGCTTCGTAACTTGGGGCTCCTGAGTCATAATAACAAAGAAGTAATATTTTCAAAATACGAACTGAACCAACTATAGTAGTCAAATGATTGTTGATACAAAATGTTGATATTTCTACAAATGTAAATTTTTACCTCAACTTGATCAGCTGGTTATATAAAATACTAATCATATGTGTGTGTATATATAGGTGGACACATTAACCCCGCGGTGACGTTTGGGTTATTCCTGGCTAGCAAGGTATCATTGGTGAGAGCTGTGTCTTATATGGTGGCTCAATGTCTCGGAGCCACTTGCGGAGTTGGTTTGGTGAAATTGTTCCAGTCGACTTATTTCAACCGCTATGGGGGTGGAGCCAACATGCTCTCCGACGGGTACAATGTTGGTGTTGGTGTTGGCGCTGAGATTATCGGCACTTTTGTCCTCGTCTATACCGTCTTCTCCGCTACCGACCCTAAGCGAAATGCCCGTGACTCTCACATTCCTGTAAGTAATTTTAACTATGCTACAAACCTCGATCATATGAATTAACATTTAAAAGTATCAAAAACCTAGCTAAAGATAAAGTAGTACATAGATTTGATTTTTTTTTCTTTTGTTTCCTTTATTTTCAATAAAATGTATTACTAGCGGTGATTACACAAATCAAAACTGGAAGATAAATCAGGAAAGATTTTTTGATTTCGTTGTCGAAAAATAATGGACTAAAGAACGTACAGAATCAAAATATAGTGCCAGCTATATAACGCATTTATTATTTTAATACTGATAACGATGTCGTCTAGCCATTTTGGCCCTAACGAAAATAATACGGACCAGATAAGTGTAGCGTCTATCTTCTTCTATGAGATAAACGACGAAAGGGTGTCCAATTATTTTTCACTCAAGTTCTTGTATCTTTCTTTGGTACCAAATGTCTTTTTACACGTTATAACGACATACCCTATTTGTGCTCCACGTCTCTTCATCACATGTCTTTGTATGTAAATGGTCCATATGACCATATCTATTCTGCATTTTCCAACGACCCATGTGTATATGTTCATACAGTTTCCATGATATTTGTCCTTTCAAGTATATATGATTTTTTACAAGATCAAATCTTTCTGTTATGCACATGGTCATTACTTGATTCTTTGTCTATTTTTAGTAATATTGGTACCTATATAGTTCATTCAAATTCAAATGTCTATATATCATTGTTAATGACGAAGATTGATTTATTTTGTATGACATTAAATGAATTGAAGGTATTAGCACCATTGCCTATTGGATTTTCCGTGTTCATGGTTCATTTAGCTACTATCCCAATTACTGGCACCGGAATTAATCCAGCTAGGAGTTTTGGAGCTGCCGTCATCTATAACAATAAAAAGGCTTGGGATGATCAGGTTCTTATTTTTACCATCTATTACTCGTTCTTGCTCCTTCTTATTTTTACCATCTATTACTCGTTCTTGCTCCTTAGTCCTTAGATCAACTTATTAATGAGCATTTTGTTTTTCAATTACAGTGGATATTCTGGGTCGGTCCATTTGTGGGTGCAGCCATTGCAGCATTTTACCATCAGTTTGTGTTGAGAGCTGGTGCTATGAAGGCCTATGGGTCAGTGAGAAGCCAACTTCACGAGCTTCACGCTTGATTTTGATTTTTCAATCTATCGAAGAGGTGAAGAATCTTTGGACCAGGACAAAAGGAGAAAGGAAAAATGGGGACCCAAATCATATAAAGAAAATATGAATATTTCGGTGAGTGACATTGTAGTGTGTCTTATTTGTGGCTTTGATGGGAGGTTTGAGTGTAACAATTTGTACCATACAAGCCTTCGTGTGAATGTATGTGTTATTTGATGCATATGATATTTTTATTTCCTCTACTTAATTATCAATGCTTCTATATCTTTGATCCATCATCACTATAACTTTCTATACACAACTTGATACGTCACTAAAGAAAAATGAATTGTGTCACTTATTCTACATATTGATGCAAATGAATTTGTATCCCTTAACACTTATGTAATTGATTTTGGAAATAGTGATGCAAAGTTTTGATAATTTTCACATTGCTTTAATATTTTGTGTCATTATATATTTTTATTTGTTTTTGTGAACATTTTCTATAATTATTTCATTATTCTTTTGTCATATATTATTCTTCAAAATTTTGAATTAGTAGTTATCTGCATATGCATATTCCTTTTTAAATTTTAATTATAGTTTATACTGTTGTTATAATGATGTTACTACGCCTATTGTTTCTTCATTATCATTGTACATACATGATAATGAAGAAAGAGTATATTAATTCGGAAGTAGATTTGGTATATTAATTCGGAAGTAGGTTTAGTAAAGTAATGTTTTATTTATAAATTTTATTACATAATTAAATATTTGCCATTTGAATAAATATCAAAACTAGAAAAAATATTATTTGTAATATCTAAAAAATATATTTTAATAATTTTAAAAGAAAATAGTATACATACCCTTGCCATTATAAGAATCTAGAAGCTAATGTTGCTCTTCTTGAAGGGCTTGTAGAGAATTGGAAGGAATATTCCCCAAAACTAGCAAGACATGGTCATGCGCTATCATCGCAAGTAGCTATCCACACTGAATGCATATTCTCTATTTCTTTAAGATTAGCTGGAGAAGGTACTATTAGTAACAAACCAAACTTTGATGAGAAGAATCCTTGAGTTTTTTCTCTGCTTCCCTCTCTCAAATAGAATTCTATATTTTGTAGCCATTGTTTCAGGAAATCCTGTTGTAGCCAAGGAAGCTACAACGATCGCTATCTGGTCTCTGACTGAAAATGGAGATTGCTGGGATCACTGGAACAATCTGTACAAAGAGAATCTAGAAGCTAGTGTTGCTCTTCTTAGAAAGCTTGTAAACGAGTGGAAGGATCATTCCCTCAAACTACTATCATCACCGAGTGTTGGTCTCACTCTCAGTCGAACTATGAAGAGCTTCTGGCTAAAAGTAATGCTCCTTAGCTAATCTTATTTAACCCTCCATTATATTTAGTTGTAATTTCGTATCTCATACCTAACCTATGATTGTTCTAATCTTAGAACAAAAAAGCTATCACTGAAGGAGGAGCAAACTCTTCTCTTCACGAAGAAGCTGACGAGTACTTGACTTCAAAGTGATCTCGGGAAGACTTTGCCGTGGAAGTGGCTGGCAATTTACTGCAGTGGTTTTAGCTGCGGTAGTTGTTCTAGCTTTGCTGAACAAGCTACTAAACTAATTGGATGTAGAAACTGGATTTCCGAAATGAATTTGTTTATGGGGGAAAACAAATTCAGTAAGGAAAACTCTCTTAGAAAACTAATCTAGGCTTTGATATTAGAAGAATTAGGGTTTTTATTGCTGAGAACAAGAAGAGAACTCAATAATTGTATTCAATAATCGATGCCTTACAATGGAGAAGTCCTTCCCCCTTTATACATATTCATGAATCGTACAATATATTAACTTTCCTTATCAGACGAACTGAAATAAGAAAAGTTACTCTATCTCTTAGATCGGCCGCCGGGCGAAGTGGAAGTCGGTTCTTCATTCTCGAGGCTGGACTTCTTCTATCCGAAGTGGGCTAAAATGATCTAACTGAGCACTTAACCGGATCCCCAGTTAAATAACCAAATTGTCTTTCTCGTTTAGTTTGGTATGTAGGGGGTGCTAAATCCCGCACCAATATTGGATATGCACCTATACTTCATTGCAAAGAGTACTTGCATTGTGGATAAATTTAAATTTCAACGATCACTTTGATTTCACGATATTTTTGAAATATTTGCATGAACCGGAAGGACATCCCCAATCCAAAGAGAAGCAAGTCTCTCTATCGATGTTAATTATCATGAAGAATCATTCAACGCAAACCAAAAAAAAATCCAGTTTCTATCTAAACATACGGGGATATATATATTGATCGGGCTAATTATGCTTATCTCAGCAGTTTTGTTTCTTGATTCCTCACCAACTTTGGCTTTTTATATAGGATTCTTTGAAGTTGGGAATGTTTTAAGATGTGGATTCTTTCTTGCAAGGAAAATTGAAACAAATACATATGAAACCATTAAATTCAAAGTGGACAAAAGAAAAAAAAAAAGCTCAATTACATGTTAATGGTTTAGCATGATCTTATTGAATTTACTATGAAGGTTGATCATCGAAGCCTAATTAAATATATAGACTTCGTTTTATATAAAGAAAAGACTTAACTTTCTCGTTAACCTTCATAATGATGATGAGTTCTCACACTTTTACGATGGTTTTTAACTTTATATGCACATTGACCACATTACTTGATTCTTCGACGTCGTTGAAATTACGATTTATTATAATTAAGCCAAATATGAGATACCAAATTTTACATTAGTTTTCTTTCTTTTCTTTCTTTTTTTTTTTTTTTTTGTCGACAATTAAACTATGTATTAACATAGATTTAGATTACATTGTTTTATGATATTACATACAAATTTTGATTTTTGTACTCTAGCACTCTTAGCTAGATTGTCAGCTACAACATTTAGATTACGAGGAATCTTAACAAAAGCAATATTTTCATAGGATTGGGCAATGTTCTTAATATCCTGCTGTTGGGTAGCTATAGGAGAGTGCTTACTCTGATGATAATACCAGTATAGATCTGTCCCATCTTCTTGTACAAAATTTCTGCATCACCACAAAATGTAACTTTACTGTATCCCAACCTGCTAACGTGAAGAACCTCCATTCTTAAAGTTTCAGCTTCCACTTCGATGGGAGAATTACTTGGAGCAATGGATGCCATACCCCGAAAAATAAACTGTGCATTTTTATTATATAAGACCCAGCCAATTCCAGCACATTCAACTGAAGAGCTCCATGATCCATCAACAAAGCAACAGTGATCTTTCATTTGCTGTATGATGGAACTACTAGAAGTTGCTTGTGGTATGGATTGATGACTCCTACATTGCATTCCTTGGGAATTCTGTAGCTCCGGATTATTGGAAGTTGAGCTTTGTTTCCACTGCTAAAAATCGATTAGAGCCTTATTAATAGTACCAGGAATGGACCATATTTTACTAGCGAAGAGAAGATCATTCCTCATTTTCCAGATACGCCAACCAATGAAAGGGAAAAAACTTGCATCCTTTATCTGGTTGTTATTGTGGCTCAACAGCATTTCCATGTTTTATTCTACTGAGTTTGGAGAAAAGAGATAACCTGGAGTATGCGAATGATTTATGGCAAGATTCCAGATCTCTTTACTGATTCTACAATGGAAAATGAGATGATTGACAGTTTCTGAATCTTCACCACATCTCTGACATGTATCATCTGTCAATACCCTTTTCTTCTTCAGATTTGCTGCAATTGGCAAAGCATTATGAAGAACTTTCCACCAAAAATGTTTAAGCTTAGGAGGCAATTTATAGGACCATAGCTTAGCAAAAAGCGCGTTAGAATGAACAGCATTATTATGATTCGAAGAATTGTTGTGAGAAAGCTTACATTGGAGGTGATATCCGGACTTAACTGAGTATTGCCCCTCCTTTGTATGGATCCAAGTGATTACATCACTTGCTCCTGTTATAGATGGCTGGAGTTTTGTAATAAATGGGATATCTTGAGGATCAATGATGCTCTGCAGTGTGTCTTCTTTCCATCTACCCTGCATTAACAGATCACTAACTTTTAATTGTGGGTAGATATGTATTCCTGGGCCTCTAGCTGGTCTCAGAGGATCTAAAGGAAGCCACTGATCATGCCAAACATTAATTTTTTTACCATTACCCACCATATATTTAACTCCCTGAGAAAGTAGTTCAATACCTTGGGATATGCTTTTCCAAGCGTAACTTGAATTTGGCCTGAATGTGGAGTTTAACAGATCAGTATTTGGAAAGTATTTAGCTTTGAAGACTCTAGCCATAAGGGAAGATGGTTGTTGAAGGATCCTCCAGCCCTGTTTTGCTAAGAGAGCCAGATTGAAGTTTTTCAGGTTTCTGATCGCAAGTCCTCCTAACTTTATTGGATCAGTGATCTTATTCCATGCTACCCACGTGATCTTGTGTCTTTCCTTAGAACTTGACCACCAAAATTGTCTCATAGCACAAGTGATTTGATTGATGATTTTGGTAGGTAGGAGGAAACAAGACATACTATAAGAGGGGATCGCCATAACAACCGCTTTAAGAAGCACCTCTTTCCTTGCAGGAGAGAGAAGCTTTGTATACCAGTTTGTCATTTTTTGGTCTACTCTCTGTGCTAGATAAGAGAATGCATTAGCTTTGTTCCTTCCAATAAATTCAGGCAATCCTAGATATCTGCCAAAACCCTGAGTTTTTTGGATTCTCATTATACTACTAATTTCCTTCCTTTTATCTGAATCCAAACCTTTACCAAAAGTAATAGCAGATTTTTGAAAATTGACACTCTGACCTGAAGCTTTCTCATATTGTTGCAGAATATGGATCATGACTGCACATTCCTCCGTAGTAGCTTTGCAAAAAAGCAATGAGTCATCTGCAAACAACAAATGCGAGACTGCAGGTCCGTTTCTGCTTACCTTAAAGCCATGGAGTCTTTTTGATCGAATGTTTTCCTGAATCAAAGAAGACAAAGCTTATGTACATAGCAGGTAGAGATATGGAGATATAGGGTCACCTTGGCGAATACCTCGATGGGGCTTAATTTTTCCAACAGGTTTGCCATTGATGAGTATAGAATAAGAAATTGTGGTGATGCACTTCATGATCCACCTACACCCTAGCTCAGAGAAACCCATCTGCTTCATGACTGCTTCAATAAAAGACCATTCAACCTTATCAAACGCTTTACTGATATCCAGTTTTAGAGTAATATAAGGTTGAACAAGCTTTTTTGTATTAAGAGAATGAATTAGCTCATGGGCAATGAGAATATTATATGTGATCATTCTCCCTGGGATAAAAGCAGATTGGTTTGTAGATATGATATTATCTAACCAAGGTTTTAGCCTCTCTGCTAGTACTTTTGACAAGACTTTGTAAGCTACATTAGCAAGACTGATTGGCCTATAATCTTTAACCTCATTAGGTTGTCCCACCTTCGGTATCAAACAGATGTGTGTCTTATTTATTTCCGGATCTAAACTGCATTCATCAAAAAAAGTTTTAGCAAAATTATACACACTTGTTTGAATTGTGGACCAATGATCTTGATAGAATCCTGGATTGAATCCATCTGGTCCTGATGCTTTCTCCCGTGCCATACTATTGACAGCCTTAAAGAGCTCCTCCTCTGTAATTGGTTTAGTGAGATCTCTATTCATTTCAGTAGATACTCGAGGTTTGATATTCCGCACAACAGATTCAATTCAATATGGCTCTTATTCTTACTCGAAACAAACAGAGACTCGAAATATTCTATGATTGTTTTACTGATACCTTCCTCAGAGGACCATACTTTGCCTTGTGCATCAGTAATTGCATTGATTCTGTTGTAGCATCGTCTTTGGTTAGTTTTTGCATGAAAGAAATGCGTATTACGGTCCCCTGCTTGTAACCATTGGATCCTGCTTTTCGTTTTCCAAAATTCCTCCTCCATCCTGTATTCGTTTGCTAAAGCCAACTTTAGCTGACCGATTTGATTAAAATCAAGAGGGGTAGAATTATACTCTTTTTGTAACTAAAGCTTGAGATCCTGAATTTTCTTCATTGAGTTGTTACTGTTCTTCGTTTTCCATCTTGAAAGGCATGATCGGCATTTCTTGAGAGCTTTATGGAATTGATACCCTGGAAGAAAATAGCAGTCAGAATTCCAGGTTTTATTAATTTCTTGCTTGATCTCCTTATTAAAACGCCATCTGTTATCATATCTGAAAAGTGGACATCCTTTCCTCATCTTATCACCTGTGTGGATTAATAGTGGGCGGTGATCAGAACCTATCCACTCCAGCAGTTGCACATATGCTGATAAAAAGAAATCTTGCCAATCGGCTATAGCTACTGCTCTATCAATTCTTGATCTAATTGAGTAGGAGTATCTATTACCACACCAAGTGAATTTTCCCCCCATCACTTTTAAATCATGAAGACCACAAGAATTTAGCATTCTGCGGAAGGCTTTTAAAGAGTTTTCAGTACGTACAAGCCCTCCTAATTTCTCCTCATTGCTCTTAATTTCATTAAAATCCCCCAGAACTAAATGCGGCTTGCTTCTATACATTCGTGCTTCTGCCCACAAAGTCATTTTGTCCCACATACTAGTCCTATGATTTATATCCGGGTCCCCATATACATAAGTAAGACAAAAGGTTGGTGAAACCGGTTCTGAAATGTACATATCAGTATAATTTAAGGTAGGAGTATCAACAAAATCCACCTGCACCGTATCATTCCAAAAGATAGCTAAACCACCACTAAGACCATTTGAAGGGAGAATAAAGCTATTTGTAAAACCAAGTTCTTTACCTAAAGTATTCACAAACTTAACACCGTTTTTTGTTTCTATGAGGAACAAGATATCAGGTCTAGAAGACTTCCTGATATCTTTTAAATAAGGAATTGTCAGAGGGTTCCTCTTTAGCCCCTGACAATTCCAATGCAGTATCCTCATTTTGGCTGGGGTGGTTTCGGGGTATCCACCCTCCCCTGAAGTTTGAATGCTCCCATGAATTTCGGTTTTGAAATTGAAGCTTGGTCTTCTTCTAGAATATCTTCTCCCTTTCTCTTTTGACCTTGATCTGTATTAATGATGGCTTCTCCTACTTCTTCATTGGCAAGTGGGACATGACGTAGAGCAGCACTTAGGGGTTCTACTTCTCTTTGGACAACAAAATCCTCTGGTAGCAGAGGTTGAGTGATTAACGAGGCTTCCTTGATGAGAGTTTCGGATATCGTCGTCTTGGTCAGCATCAGTGTCAATATCCTTCTTTCTCTCCTCAGCTGGTAGCCTAGATGTTGCACCATACTCTTTGATAGTAAAAGGTATGAATTATGGGGTTACAGACATATCATCATCTTCCCATCGTCTATTAGTAATCTGATGCCTAATAGATCTATTAGCTTGAGATATGGAATCAGTGTTTTCACTCATAGTTTCATCCTCATTATGAGCTTCCGGATGCATAGGTTCTAAAGCTTGACGAATTGCTTCATCATCAATTTGTGGAATTGGCATTGCATACTCACATACTGTCTGATCATGCCTTAAGGATCCACAGCGAAAGCAAAACTTTTTAAGCTTCAGAAAGATGAATCTTATCATGACTGGCGGTCTGCTGGGATCAAACTCAATATACCTTACAAAGATTAGACAATCATTGATGTTTATCTTGACATGAGCCAACACTTCTCCATTAGAATCATCAGTAGCTTCATGAAATCGGACCTCATCAATATGACCAAGAACTCCTCCAACTTCACGAACCACAGCATCAGATCGAAAATCTTCTGGGATATTAAGAATTTTGACCCAAAAGGAGTTTTCCGTTAAAAAGTTTGGTAGATATCTTCTTGTCCAACGGTCAATTGTTACCATCCAGAGATTATAGTGTCAGGGACCATTCTCGAGAACTGTCATCAGGTGGTGTTCCGCTTGAAAGAAGAATTGAACTGTCCCATCATTGTTTATCCTACTTGTTACACGATTTTGTAAATTCCAGGCCTTTGGAAGAGCTCCCTTTATTCCAATCAGCTTTTGATGCTGAGGATTTAAACACTTAACAATTAAATTCAGTCGATTACTGGCTTCACGATCTCTGATTGCTTGAACAGACATCCGCAAAAGGGTTTTTTCTGAGTCTAGAGTGAGATTTTAAAAATTTTTCCATAAGTCCTTCGCCATCTTTCAGATTTGAAACGAGGATAACAGAATTTATTTTATGATGACCAGCAAGACTACCGGAAACTAGTATCCACAGTAGAACAGAAAGATTATACCGGAAAATTGAGTCGGTAAAAGTCGGTGGAAACATTAGTTTTCTTTCTATTTAAAATAGTTTTAAAGGTCAAAAAAAAAATTGATTATACTATTTACGCAAATAAAAAAAAAACATAAAATCAAAATTAACCTGCACGTAGCACAAGAAAAAAAAAATAGAAAAGCGCACCAGAGCACCGCCCCACCTTCCTCTCTAGAAGAACCTCTCCCATCCTTTTCACTTTTTCAGTTTCACTCTCATTCCCTTCAATTAAAGAAAACCCTAATTCTCACAATCAACAATTTCAACACAAAAAAAAAAAACAATGGCAGCCGCCGCACCACCACCACCACCAACGGCAGCACCAGAACCAACCAACATGGTACCACTAAAGTCCCCAATCGGCCACCCAGTCTTCTCCCGTATCCGCCTCGCGACACCATCAGACGTCCCATTCATCCACAAACTAATCCACCAAATGGCCGTCTTCGAACGCCTCACTCATCTCTTCGCCGCCACCGAGTCAGGTCTCGCTTCCACTCTCTTCAACTCTCGTCCTTTTCAATCATTCACAGTCTTCCTCTTAGAGGTCTCTCGTTCTCCATTCACCGCCACCGCCGCTGCTTCTCCGTCGTCATCTCCCGATTTCACTCCGTTTCTCAAAACTCATAGCCTCGATCTCCCGATTGAGGATCCGGAGAGCTACAATTTCTCGCCGGATATGTTGAACGACGTCGTCGTTGCTGGGTTTGTTCTGTTTTTTCCAAACTACTCGAGTTTTTTGTCGAAACCTGGTTTTTACATTGAGGATATATTCGTGAGGGAGCCGTATAGGAGGAAAGGGTTTGGGAGTATGTTGTTGAGTGCTGTGGCGAAACAAGCTGTGAAGATGGGTTATGGTAGAGTTGAATGGGTTGTTCTTGATTGGAATGTGAATGCTATCAAGTTTTATGAGCAGATGGGTGCTGAGATTTTGCAGGAGTGGAGAGTCTGTAGGCTTACTGGTGATGCTCTCGAAGCTTTTGATAAGGTTAACATCTAGAGATTGATGTTTTTGGTGCTGGAGAGTGCTGAGAGTTAACCAAATCTATTAGATCACTTCCTTTTGCTTTTCAAGCTTTAATGTTTGCTCTTTGTTTGTTTCCTCTTGTTCTTGCTGTTATGGAAGTGTTGGCATTGATGATGATGATGATGATGATGATGATGTATCTCTCTACTTACTTACTTGATACTCAATGAGAAAAACTCTTGTGGAATGTATGAAATGTTTTCAAGTTCTTAGTAGAGTTATGTAATTCTGTTTTCTAGTCATGGTTGCTTGTTACGGATATGAAAAATTGGAGAATTATCATAGCGAATCGAGAAGATATAGAAGTGGAAAACGGATAAATTGGTCCGTTTGGTCATAACCATAGTTCACAGAAACAAGATTGGAGTGATAGACGAATGTTACTTTTCTCATTATTGTATAGATGTGTGATAGTTTACCTGGCTTAGCCGGCTGTTCCCTTTGACGCCAACATAGCTGAGTTGGTTGAGGAACGAATCCTGGTCGAATTAGAGTAGAAGCCGAGGGTGACCAAAGTCGTTCACACATCTATGACAATGCTAAGCATTTGAAGAAGTGTCCAGCTTTTAGCCATGATACGATTCCACTTGAAGGGGCATACACAATGTTTATCCATCAAAAGTCAGATAGATTAGACAAAACAAATCTTGAAAGATTATTTTACATGAGAATTCAATTCTGGTGAAGTATTTGGATGGAAAGTGATTTTACTAGTTGAACAATGCAATAATTGCCAAGAATCTCGCCACAGTCATCTTCAAGTATAAGGACTTCGATGGAACTGAGCAAAAAAATGGTCATTTTCGCTTAGTGCTGTTGTGGATGCCCTTATAAATATTAAATCTAGTGATGTATGAAAAATGGTCGAACTTATTAAAAAAAAAAAAGCAGGAAATTGTCATTTTAACAAAAATTAGTTGATTGGATACACGTTTTTACTGTTATAGAGAATGGAATGTTAAGAGTAGTTTTGAAGTTAAATTGAAATTTCAAATGGAACAAATGAACCACATTCAACTAGGACATGTACGTAGACTATGAAGACAACCTGATTTGCTCTGCGTAGAAAATGGCAGCCGCTGCACCTGCACCACCACCAACGGCAGAACCACTGAACCAGAATCAAACATGGTCAAAACGGGTCTCTATAAGTTGATTGCGAGGTACGACTCGTAAGATGGATGGTTGCAACTATATGAGACGAGCTTTCTTGCGTAAGTTTCAATATACTTGGTTCACTCGGTTTAGTTGCATCAATTTGTGTTCAGTTCGAATTTTGGTTTATCCGGTATCAGATAATTTTTTTTTGTTCTAATTATTAAAAAACTTGGTTCAATTTCGGTTTAACTAACCCGATTACATTATATGCTTGTCCGGAAAATAAATCCATTGGATATTGGGCTTGAACCCTCTAAGCAAACTTTACGAGCGTGTACCACACAACTTGTCACGCGGGCGCGTGTACCTCACAGCCAAACACTATAGTGAAGTTTCTACGTGGGCCAAGCTGGCCCCAAACTGCTGCAAATTCTTGAATATCACATAATTCCTTACATTTATAAATATTTTATCTTAAAAACAAAACACATTTTTATAAATAGGTCTCTCTATAGCATTTTCAATTGATCTTTAAACTCCTTTTGACAATTAATTGCCAAATTGCTGAGGCATCCTCTATCTTTAAATACAAATATTAAAATCTAAACTACATGCTTATATTATTAGATTATCAAACATAAAATAAACTAGAGACATAATAACATAAAAAAGAATTTAAAAAAAAAAACTTATCAAGAGACTTTTGGTTTAATAATTTAACAAGTTGATTAAGCATTTTTAAGAGAATTTTATTTTTTTCTAAGAGTTTTTTTAGTAAAAGTCTTAAGATTCTTATTCTCAATTTAAACTAGCTCACTACTATCCCGCATGGAAAAACTTTTTTTTCAGAGTTTCATAAACCCTATCAATTCTCATATAGTATTGCAGATAAAGGTTGTTGAATAAACTAAAAATTATTAGAATAAAAATATGATTATAATTTTGTAGTCCATAAAAAAATATGATTTTAGGATTCAAATTGTGAACTACATATTAGATAAGATGAAGTTGATTACCATGAATGATATATCATATACATATGTTCTAAAACGTGTAAATTCGGAGCATATGATTTTTAAAAGGGGATATTGTCGTAAATACCACTAAAATATGTTTTTATTCCAAAAATATCACAATTTAGTTTTTTTCCAAAAAATACCACTAAAATGTAATTTTTTCCAAAAATACCACATAATTGAATTAAATTTCTAATACTAAAAACTAATTCCTAAATTCTAAATACTAAACCTTACCCCTAAAAACTATACCCTAAAACTAAATGTGTCAACCCAAACCAAAAAATAAAAATCTACATCCTTAAAAATCAATTTTTTGGGTTTGTGGTAATTTTGGAAAAAAAAATTGTGATAATTTTGAAAAAAAAAACTAAAAATGGTATTTTTAGAAAAAAAACCTTTTTAGTGGTATTTGAAGGAATTTCTCTTTTAAAAATGATTTAAACTCAAAATAATACATCATGTACATGTTCATACGCATTGATTAAATTTACATGTGTTATGTGATCAATCATTTTTTTCTCACATATCCACTTGTTGATGCCCATATCAGAAAGATTCGCCACAAAAAATTCTCGTTTTATATTAATTAACCAGCACATTATTTAATGTCAAGTTGTGATGAATGTTTAGGAGATTTTAAGTGGTGTTTAAATTATAGTTTTGAGAAAACTTTGTGAAATAAAATTCAAAAACTTATTAAAGTGGAATTTTGGATTTTGTTAAGAAATTAGCAAAGAAATTGATTTTAAAAAGTTAACAAAACAATTTTTCATGATATGATATCCATTTATTTCAATATCTTAAATGGCTATTATAAAATATATATTTAGAAAAGTTAAACCAAAAAAAACATTTGAAAAACTACAACCATTCGAAGCTTTTCGACATTTGTGTAACATAAAGAACAAAATATCATATTTGAAGGAGACGATATTATAACATATATATATATATATAGACTTTTAAGTGAGTTAGAAAATTTGTACATGAAATCACAAACACTCCAAAATCTAGTTGTCCCCCTAGATTTTAAAAACATCACTTTGATTGGTATTATTTCACACTTGCAAGTTCGAAGATCGGTAAGTGGAAATGAAGAATTTTAGAAGAATAGTCAAGGCCAATCGAAGAAAGAGAAACAAATCATATAGAAGAATGAGCAGTTTTGCCTTCAATACCATTTTAGTCAATGAGAAATTGAGAAGTAAATAATCTCATTTTCATTAATTGACAAACCTGAAGCCTTAACCCAAATGTAAAAAGGGAATTAGACTAGTATTTTTTTGCTAAACCAGTTCTACTTACACATAAACCTAGACGTAAAAGTGGACAGATACCTATATTAAAACAGGATGCGGTTCAAACTTCCCTTTCATGCATCTCCGTTAAGCCCCTCTAGTTTAATACAAAGTCCATCTTTGATTTTTGTTTCAATTTCCAACATAACCTTTACATGTGTATTATGATAATATTACTTACTAGCTAGGATTTACACCCAGAGCCATATCCATTCGTTAACAATTAAAACTATAATTGATACTAAAGAATTAAACCAAGATAAAGAATTAAAGTACCAATTGATACTACTTTTATTTCCTTTCCCTTTTATCTTGAACAAAATTGTAGTGTTTTGTCGTGATTACATGAATCCAAAGTTGGAAGAGAAATAATTGATTTCGTTGTCGAGAAATCTGGACTACGAGTTTTAACATCTTCAATTACAGCCATATATAGAACGCACTTATTAATGTCGGCTACCCATTTTGCGCTAACGACAATACTATCAAAGTAGTTACGTGTACCGTCTAGAGTCTTCTATGAGGTGAAACAACGACATGGGTGTCCATTTTTTTCCATACTCATTTAAATTTCTTGGCTTTTTTGTTGGGTAACAAGATGTCTTTTTTCCACGATATAACGACATGTGATTCACGTTTCTTCAATCCCATGTCTTTTCATCGACATAAAAAAATTTGTGATGGTATTATCGAAATAATTCATCAATTTCTTCTTAAATTAATATTGGATTCATATATATATACACCAAGTGAAACGAAGATTGGATCATGTAAACGGTATAGATGACCGCGCGTCTTTATGTTGCATGTCGTGTGTTGTTTCAAATCGCAGAAGAGCCAACTTGTGTTTAAAACTGATTGCCATATTAGAAAAGGCTTACAGGAGGATATCTTCGTGATTATTTAATGCGTTAATCCGAAGCCTTTTCTCCACAACTTGTGTTCAAAACTGATTGCCATATTAGAGCAGTTTCTACATCGAGGATATCTTCGCGAGAGAGCCTTACAGGAGAAAAGGCTTCGGAAAAATGCTACTAACCGCTGTGGCCAAGCAAGCGGTGAAGTTGGGTATGGGAAGAGTGGAGTGGATTGTGATTGACTGGAATGTGAATGCTATCAACTTCTATGAGCAGATGGGTGCTATAGTTTTTAAGGAATGGAGACTTTGTAGGCTTACTGGCGATGCACTTCAAGCTATTGACAAGCTAAGCATCTAGAATTTGGTTTTGCTGCTGAGTACTCGACCCATCCATCGATCACTTCCTTTAAACTTTGTATGTCTCACTTGTTTTTCTTTTGTTGAATAATAATTAAGTACATCGCAAGATTTTTAAGTAGAGATGGTTAATGTAACTGTGATTCCTGTTATGTTACTTTGATTTACATTATCTGTTGTATTTTCCGGATTTGAATAAAAGGATAAGCCATGTTCAAAATAAAGTTTGAAGATTTTTTTTTTTTTTTTGAAACGAACCTCTGTTTGACTGTTCCACAGTTCCACTCACATGTTATAATTTAGGTCCTAGTAAAATTTGTCGTGATCCTAAAAGTAATAATTTGAAGACATGATACAATTCCACTTCAATATATTATATATCGTTCAACAAAATTACAATATCGTAATAGAATTAAGAAAAAAAGAAATCTCAATTGATGAGTACATGATAATTAAATTACGGTAATTAAGGAATAAGATAGAAAGTAAAATTTATTAGTTGACGAGGCGACAATTCTTGCGAATCTCACCACCTTGATCTCCACGTGTAAGAACTTTGATGGAACTCATCTTGATCATGGACCGACCAAACTGAGCAAGAAAAGTGCCAGAGTTTTGGAAAATACTTGCAATGTGAGCAGCGGAGGGATCAGTCAACAAGGCGGCGTCGGAGGTGAAGAGTCCTTTGTGTCGTAGGAGAGAGACAAAGTAGCCACTGTCAAAAGAGAGAGGTCCGGTAGGGTCCATTCCGACCACGGCTGAAGAGTTGAGTCTTAGAGATTTGTCGGAGCATTTGGATTTGAGGAAGGAGGCGTAGTTAGGGTCCACGGATGGATCTGTATCCCCTTTTCCGGTGAAGTTCAAGAGCCTCCGACCAAACACACCGCAACGTGCTGTTCCTATCGTGTGTGCTCCTGTTTCATACAATTTCGTTTCTTTTAAGTATAAAATCGAAAAATTAGCAATTAAATTAGTTGATTAATGAGAAATTAATTGAATTTAAAATAATTTTTACATATATGATGTTCGAATTATGTATATATATTTTTCGTATATAGAAATATACTATTTCTTGAAGATTGGAAGGATTAAATTTGTAGCATCCCGTACACTTCGTAACATGGACATGCACGTGCTCTGATATTCCCGCGATTTTCTTATAATTATTCCCAATTTCATAAGGTCGTTATTATTATTTTACTTGCTTCTTATTATATCAGTAACGTATATGTGATGGTTTATGCTAAACCTGATAAAGCGACGAGGTCAACGACGTCCAAATCGCTCTCGGCAAAGAGTTTCTGTAGAGTGGTGAAGTTTGACCCTCCAGAAGGTAAATCTCTGGCTGCCTCCGTTGCTAATGAAACTCTTCCATCAACACGTCCAGTAAAGACATTCCATAGCGGCCGTTGAAACTACAACATATCAAATTCCGGGTTTAGCATTTTTTCGAAAATTCATAGATTTCTCTCAAAATCCAAAATAATCCGACTTCCTGTAAAAACAGGATTGTTTATCTTACAATCACAAACATAGAAACGAAGCGAATGATAATCGATTCTTGGTTTCATTATTTGATTGATTAGTAATCATGAAATGTTTTTTAGACGAGTTTGTTGATATATATTACTTCATACGAGACGGCATCTCGGGCGGCTAAGGTGAGAATGTCGGCGCAAGAGACGGTTTCAGGGCATTTCTTTTCGAGAATAGATTTAATCTCATCGATGATTTCAAACCCGGATAGCGACAGGTTAGGTCTCGCTTCCTTCTCGGACGCCGCATTTTCAGCGACTCGATCTAAAAGGAGTGACGCGTCGCACCCCTATATATCATCAGTCCACATTAGACTTATGATCTTTACAAGAAAGATATTCTCTATTTATAAAGAATTAAAAATATATATGCATATCATACCCTAACAAAGCAGTCATGGTAATGAACCCTCAGTAACTTGGGAGCCAAGCTAGGGTTTGCTGCGACTTTCTTGGACACAATCTCTTTCACGATATCCTCGGCTTGAGGACAGGACTTGTGATAGAAGTTCATCTTCAGCTTACCTTCCCATCTTCCTCTTCTCATCTTATGGCCATTGTTATTGAATCTCTTACCATCAACACCAAGTAACATAACCAAAAACAAAACAAGTGGAAATAGGATCCGAAACTCAACACCCTTAGCCATGATTCGACTTTATAGTTTTGATGTTTGCTTTGAAGTATTTGTTTGTTCTTTTTGTATTTGAGGAATGCACTTGGCAGAGTTGCTTTATATAGAAACTGATGCTTGAATCTTGATACCCCATATGCCCGTTGAATTTTTAATATTCTTTTAGCAATTGAATAACTACTGAAATAATAATATATATCTGGGTGGCCAAGCAAAGTTCCCTGTATGTGTTGTGAAAATGAAGGATTAAATTATTAAGGTTGTAAGTCAACAGAATTAATTAGAAATAATTATAATTTCTTGCAATAATCATTTAGCTTCATTGAACCATAACGTGAACATCCATTATGCAGATATATTATAGATTTCACTGCTGTATCCATGACCAATTTACATAAATTCAGGCATTTTTAATATTTTCTTACTTCACCGTCGCAAGCGGAGCTTACTCTTCTGTCTTTTTCCAAATGAAAAATCTTTTTTCCATACGGAAATTAAACTGACGGAAGTTTCAGAACAAACAAACAAAAAGTTAGATCACATAAAGTGAAAAATGTTAAATGGAGGCAAGTACATTTACGTTGGCTCAAACGTTGAATTTGAACTGAGAGTTGAGATGGCGTCGTCACTTCGAAAGCGACCAAAATAACTGACTCCCAACTTTTGTTACCTACATTGCAGTATGTCAACTCTCATATGGGCACTATGTCATATTATTATGATCAAGTTATTGTGTGTTTGGGCTCATATGGGCCACTTTTAATTATCCTAGTGAAGGGGTCGAACCCTGATGGACACTCACACAACTAAGGCCCAACATGTCTGACTTCAGCTCATATGATGAACATTTTTTTTTTTTTCATTAAGGGGTCATATTGGATTTAATTTATAAAGAATTTTGAAGATTTTAACAAAATCATAAAAAATGAATAAGTGAAAAAAAATTTAAATTACTAGAGAGTATTCTATAGTTTTGTTGATTAGTTTTATAAAATCTTGTAAAATATTCCAAATAATCTCTTTATTTTTGTGATACTTTCCATTACTTTATTTTGTGATGAAAATGTATAAAATCATGAACCAATAACATAATAACTGAATTCATTAACAATTCTAGATATTTTGTTTTAATTGAATACAAAACTTTTAATATCTTTATAAAAGTCTGAATCCAATAACCCAAATTTGCTAAGATTTTAAATGAATTTTTACAAATCATAAACTAATAACACTAAACTTTAGTAAAGTTTAACAAAATTTTGATCTAATAACAACAAATTCTACATAACATTTAAAGTTTTTAAAACTCTACTCAAATCTCAAACCAATAATCCCCACTTAAGTTTTGTTTCTTGGAATCAATATTATTTAATGTAGTTTTATTTTTCTCTCAACAAATAAATTGGGATGATAACATAACAATATATTAGCATAAACCATTAATTAATTAAATTACAAACATTAATCAAAGATATTTTATTAGACAAAAAGAAGCTTTTTTTTTTTTTTGTCACAAGACAGAAAGAAGTTAATGTTAGAAAAATTAAAGAGAAGCAAGATTTTATACTATTTGAAAGATATAAAAAAAAGCAAAAAATAGTATAATATATAACTTAATATAATGTAATTACTAATTTACTTAAGTAAGCCTAAAATTATCTAATACTATTAAATTTAGTAGATTAGTCTACAAAACGTGTGGTTTATTAACACCCATTAGTATTGCGACAGCTGTCCTTTTACAGTCCTTTATAAGTCTCGTCCCCTCCGATCATCTCTTCAACTTTTGTACTGATCAAACCAAATCAAAGCTAATGGAGCACCACAACCACCACCATCGCCACCACCACCAACGCGACGACAGCGATGAAGATCGTCAATCCTTTGGAGGATCACCGCCGCGCAACAATTTCCCCGATGCTCCACCGCAACCCCATGGCCTTTACCAGCCACAACCTCCTTTCGACCCTTACGCGCCTCCGCCTCACTTCGGAGCTCCGGAACCACCGCCTCACTTCGGAGATCCGGCACCACCGCCTCACTTCGGAGCTCCGGCACCGCCGCCTTACTTCGATGCTCCGGAACCGCCGCCTCCGTTTGGTCATGTGAGCCATGTCGGTCATCACTCTTCCAACGAGTCCTACCCACCGGATCACCACCGATACGGAGCTCATCCGCCGCCTGATTCGATGCTAGAGAGCCACACTGGCGTCACGCACGTGGCTCACCATAGCTCACAAGGCCCTCAACCTTACCCGCCTTCTGGTTTTGACCACCGTCCTGATGAGAAGAACCGTGTGCCTGATAATATTGCCGGACTCGCCGGAAGGGCTACGGTGAAGGTGTATTCAAAGGCGGAGCCTAACTATTATCTGACGATTAGAGATGGTAAGGTCATTCTCGCCCCAGCTAATCCATCTGATGAAGCACAGGTATGTCTAATCATCTCTCTCACTCACACCACGATCCAATTTACTTAACCACTTGGCTCCATGTGTTTGGAATGAGTTGTCTACCATATAAGATGAAGATGAAGAAAGAGGATTACAAGTTGTCTTATTCTCTGTTACTCTAGAATTTAGTTTTGTGGTTTAGGTTGTTAGATCCTATTGTTATGTTCATGTTTTCACGGCTTGTATAGGCTAGTATTGATCTGGATGTTTCCATTGATTGAGCATTTTCAAGCTTGCTGATGATATCATAGTTTATTAGTATTTATTTCTTAGTGGTTGTTTGTTGGAAGAGTTTCAATTTATTATATATTTGATAGTTGCTTCCTTTACGAATGCGCAGCACTGGTACAAAGATGAGAAGTACAGCACTCGGGTGAAGGACGCAGACGGTCATCCTTGTTTTGCTCTTGTAAACAAGGCTACTGGTGAAGCAATGAAGCATTCTGTGGGAGCTACCCATCCTGTAAGCGTTTCTTCCTTCCTTAGACAGTCTTTGTCCTGCATACTATCATTTATGTCCAATGCAAACTTGGGTAGATATTATTCTTCATAACATTAGACTGAAAACATTAGAAATCACAGTAGTCACCAATAGGGATATTAGTTGGAAGAAAAGGAAACAGAAACTCTACTTACGTTCTGCTAGTTTTGTTCTGTGATTCTGCATTGTGTTTGTTGATCCTGTCAGAAAAATAAGTTTACGATTTTAAATCTCACCATCTTCTTTCTTATGGTCACGTCCTTGAGCAATATGTTATAATTATATCTTTGGGTATTGCAGGTGCATCTAATTCGATATGATCCTGATAGACTCGACGAGTCGGTACTATGGACAGAGAGCAAGGATTTGGGAGATGGATATCGCACAATAAGGATGGTAAACAATACGAGGCTAAACGTTGATGCATTTCATGGTGACAGCAAATCTGGTGGTGTCCGTGATGGCACGACTATTGTCCTTTGGGACTGGAACAAAGGAGAAAACCAGCGCTGGAAGATCTTTCCTTTCTGTAAGCCTTTTGTTAACCTTTTCTGCTTTACTTGGATCAATCTGGAGACCATGAGGTAAACTGTGAATTAACCTCTTCTTTTTTTTAACTGATTTTTGTAAATGCAGGAAATTGGCGGGTGAAGTAGTAAAAAGTGGGTTTGTGTGTGTTTATGAATAACTATAAGAAAGAAACAAAAGTTCAGATTTGTTGTGTCTTGTAAGAGTTGAGTTTGTGCGGTTGGCATCTGTAATCTATCTTGTATTTCAAGTATGCCTTTTTCTTACAGATACACATACACTCTGTACATTTGGTTTATATTTGTTTCTTGTTTTGATATCTTTTTTATTATTATTTTTGTTACAGAATCTTCTGTAAACAAACTATGCTGCTATAAACTATAGAGATAGGAGATAAAATCACTGATTTTATAGAATTATGTTGATTAGTTTATTAAAGCAAACTTGCACTCACGATTATATCACAGCTGTATAGGATTTGCAAACTAGAGACATCTTGTATTTTTATGAGTCTCCCATTTTTTATGTGTAACATGATCCTTTAAATAAAACAAAAATAGCTTGATTCCTAAAGTAAATCAGTTTCTTGTGAAATGGTAGAATTTTATAAGGTTAAATGTAAAGAGTAAAGACATCACCATTAGCTTAAGTAGACATCACATTCAATTTTTTTGGGAGCTCAATCTAGCATCATTAAGTTTAATTTGGCTGGACAAAACAAAAGTGATGTCCTTAGCATCATTAAGTTTAATTTGGCTGCACAAAACAAAAGTGATGTCCTTGCTGCGTGAGTCAGACCATCAAGGTCCATCACGGCACTTGCAGGCTATCTACACATGTCAACACAACCCATTTATAAGACAGCGAAGTTTTCTTTGGTTCCTTCCTACTAAGTACTAACTTACTATAAAAAATAGAAATAATGCCGACATAAGAAACCGCGTCTATATGGTAAGCTTGAAAGAAATTAGTAATACTGAACAAAATGGTAAATGGATAAATGGATATAACTAATTTAGAAATTAGTTTAAAAATAAATTAATAAACCTTTTAAAGCAATATCTATATATATATTGAAAATCCGTTGAAATAGTGAAATTCCGTTGAAATATTGTCTTCAATCTAAATCAGATTGATTATTTTACAGTTCCGAATGTATGCAAGTATTTTAAGCAGGGCCGTCTCTACCCCATGACAGAGTAGACAAATGTCATGGGTCCATCCTAAATATTAAAAATTTTATTTAAGCAAAAGGGTCCAATTTTTTCAAAAAAAAAAATTTATTAAAGCTTTTTAGGTTTTTTAAAAATTTGACAGAAATCCCATATTTGTTTAAGACGGGCTGATTTTAAGTACATAGTTTAATGGAGCTTAGCTTAGCCAATCATCGACACAAACTTAATTAAGTAGTTTAGGATAGATTAACATCAATTTATCAAGGTTTGGTGATGATCAAAACAATGGATCATTTGGTGTGCTAGACAACTCAAACCGACATAACATAGAAATAAAAGTTTATTATTCCAACATACGATATAATGTCTCCCATGCACATCTTCTCCATGTTTGCCCTTCACTTCATAACCCTCGCCGGTTCAACATTGTCTAATCTTGCATCAGGCAGTTCAACAGCCACGATTGGGACTTCGGTTTTATTTGCTAGTTGGTTCTCTGTTGGTAAATCCGTTTTTGTCGAACCTTGATACATCATGTATAGTATCATCTGAGCTACACCGAATAAAAAACCGAGAATGTTTGGCATCTGAAGACAAAGCAATAGAGACTAATTAGTAAAATAACTAACAAAAATGATGAAAGATATGAAATGTAAAAATGTAAATTAGTATTACAGCGATGAACTTGTCTTTGATAAGAAGTCCATAAAAGAACCACATGACGGCGTTAAGAGTAAGAGACAAGGAGAGAAGAAACGGCATGTATTCCACACTCTTCGTCTTTATAACTTTCCTCTGCAACATCACACATCGTTTTTTAAACACCAATTCATAATTAAACAACGGCACGATGTTGAAAAGAAAGCTGATGTATCACCATGACGCTTAAGGGAGAAGCAAAGACGGCGAGACTGTAAGCAGCACAAACCCATCCAACGGTCGAGACACGGTGTTGTTTTGGAACCAAAAGATTGACTAGAAGGATTAAGAGACCAAGTCCACCGATGTTGCATATCACTATCAACTTCAACGTGAATATCTGCCAAGTGTACTTCCAGATTAGTTGTAGATCATATAGAGTTTCATCAAATTTAACCGAACCGAACCAAACTGATTGATAGAATATAAAATGTTTATCCTACTAAAAATAGAAATATATTTATAAGGAACCTTGGCCTCTCTTGGTGCGTAAATGATATAGAGAAACAAGTAGGAGATCTCAATGAAACATCCAAAGGTGTTAATGCTAATGATGAGATAAGCATGTGTCTTCATTATTCCGTAGTAGAGAAGAAGAGTTGCACTTGCTAGTGCACATATGTACGGTATCGACTGAAACCCTTTTGATGATTCCTTCTTGTATATCCCATAAAACGTTGGCCTATAATATGTATATAATTAGTCAAATCCTTACACAATCTTTTAGTATATAGTATTTATGACTCTAGAAGTTAGACACTTACACTGGTGACAGGAACACCCCAAAAGACACAATGTTGCCTGAAAATAAAAGGCAAATTTAAAATATTAGTGGTATGAGCTTATTTATTTTGGGTACAAATGGTATAAATAAAAAATGGGTTATACTTATATATATATATATATATGTTGGAAGTATATGATATGTAACTTTTATTGTGGATATTATTTGAAGTTTCCAAAATCAAAAAGCATAGAAAAGAAAAATACAGGGAAATAAATTACCCATGAGACCAAAGAAAAAAGCAAGTTGATGAACCTTGATGAACACCATTCTTCACTTTCTCCTTTCTCTCTCTCACTCTTGCTCGTTTCAGATTTTCTTTGATATTAGTTTCGTCATGCATGTCCTCCATTTTATATTGGTCTTGGAGAAAAGTGAGTCATTCTTGCATTCTCAATTTTGTCCCCCATTTTTTTTGTTTCTTTCTCTTTTTAAACTAAAAAACAAAAGTTTGGTTCACATTTTCTTGGAAATATATTGTTTTTTTGTACAATATAATGTTTCACTCAGTAGCACTGACAACTCTTGCATGGCTGATTGGCTGTAAATTGCTGGTGACTTCTGAAATGCGTCTTTACTTTGCCAACCAGCAAATTTCATTAGTTTCTCGTTTTGTTAAACCAATTTTAATTCTCGTTCTGATCGAGGAAACCATCTTAGAATATATATATATATATATATATATATATATATTTTTTTTTTCTTTTCTATCACAGTGATTAGTTCCTTTCACTTGAACTAATCTCGAGATTATGAACATTGGGGGAGTCGATGATTTTTTGACCATTTTGCTATGGAGAGTATCTACTGATGATATTTTTACCCACGTCAATCATGTCATGATGAAAATCATGTAGTAAAATGTATTACAAAAACGTTGCGAATGTGAAATGTTTTTGGCTTTTGGGATGATATAATTTGCATCGGCTTTGTGATGTTTTTAGGCATATATCAAATTTTGTTGTAAAATCTTTTTCTTCTTTTTTTTTTTTGCCACAAAATGTATCGGGAAAGAAAGCTCTCTGATCAACGTAAGTCTGTCGCTGTTGTTGGAAATTCACTAAACTAAAACATCTCTCTATTAATACGTCACAAAATACCATGCAAAAAGTATCGACTGTGTGTGAACCCTAAGATTTGTGGAGGAGCTTAGGTAGTCGTTCGAACGTCATGTCATTAGGTAGGGTTGTTCCTAATTGTTAGGCCTTCTAAATCCGACAAAGTATTATTTTTTGCATTAGGCTTAAAACTATCTTTTAGTCGAATCATTTCTGTCAATTAGTTTAATTAAGACATATCATACACCTTAAGTGGCAACCCTCTGAATCTGGTTTAATTTGTGTATATAGCCAAATTAATTTAAGATTTGATATATTTTTTTTTTTGAGATCCAACATTACTGGTCTGCTCCACCTATCACCTACAATGACATGCATTGTGTAATAAGAACTTATTACAACCTTCCATATATAAATGGTGTAAGACACCAAGTATGATAACTGATAAATATTATGAATTAGATCTATCTGGTTGCACATGTCACCATAAGATGAATTGTGAGCATGTTAATGAATAAGTATTCTACTAATTAAAGGTAAAATGAAAACTATTGGCATCAAATTATGTGGGTGAGATGGAGGCATGAATGTGTTTGTTTAGGCACAAACCTTGAGGCCTTGCTTGTTTGGCCTATTTCTTTGTTAGAACTTTAATTTGGTAATGAACAAGACACACAAGCTTTTACATTACATCTTGACAGAAAGAATTCATACCTTTTAGATGATCCAAGAGATTTTTATTATTATGATTCAGCCATGTTTATAAAATATAATACAAACTGATTTAAGTTTGCGTACTTGACCCGTTTGCTAAATGTATCAAGTTAATTATATCAGTATTATTATGAACATGGAGCTTGATAAATAATTCAGAACATTTCAGCTGTTTGATCTCTCGAGAGTAAACATATTAGTTTGATCCAGATTAAAAATACTACTTTGCTACTCCAAGAAATTGAGCAAAGCTTGGATACTTCGGCTTCCATCCTATTTCTGCTCGTGTCCGTGAGTTGTCTAGCTTCTTCCCTAAAGGACCACTGGTGCCTACAACAAGCCAATGTAGTCAGACTCTATGAAGCTTAAGTTTTTTCAAGATAATTACACGTCAATATTTGAAGAAACTCACTCGTGAAACCTTTGAACTTCTGATCATATTTTCCGCTTTGATTCATCAGGTCCATCACATCTTGCCTGAGAAGAATGAGAAGTCAAAGAAGTGAAATGTCAAATGTTTGAAATACTTTCAAAGTTAGAAAGAGAACAGCATTACCTTGACAAAGGATGGTTGTCACAACCCAAGAAAATTCGACCACCGGATTTCTTCTTCATGACTGCAACTGCCAGCGATGCTGCATCCTGTTCAGAAACACATTACAGAAACTGAAGAGACTAATATATAGTATAGTGCCAATGCTAGAGAATGGGTTATCTTATATTACATATGCAGACCAATCATAAGCATATATTGAAGTTCATGGTCTTTGAACAGGAGAAAGGAGTGAGTAAAATCACAAATATACCTCATAGTGTATGAGATTCACGATATGATCAGGACAAGCATCAATTGTCCCCTTATTCAACCAGTAAGTATGCGCACCTCTACTCTCTGTGTATAAAAAGTTCAGGACAAACATAATTTTCAAATCCGCTAGAGACCTTAGAAGCCTATCAGTATTTGCTCATTGAGTATCAAATTTCGAAATCCAAAAGGATATGTAAAGCCCTGCCAGTCTAAGAACTGTCCCTCCACATTCCAACACTACTTTCTCAGCTTTCAAAAGCACATCGGTTCTTGGGCTCTTTCCCAGTGGCACTACTGGAGAATCCTGCAGTGAAGGGTGATAAACTTATGAGATTCTTCTAGAATATCGCATACATATTCACAATGAACAAAGAAATTGCAGTATGACTGGAATAATGTATACTTTATTTTCATAGATTTCAAATTATCAGAGCTGTCTGCCCCAATAGCATCAACAAATCCAATCATTTCTGATGTTATGTGTGTTAACAACTTTGAAATAGAATACTATATTGTGGTGCTAAAGCCTAAAATTATGAATATTAGGATGGAGAAAACTGGAAGGAAAAGATGCATTCAGGTGCTGAGACAAACCTCGTTGCATTCTCCATTATCAAAGCAATCATAAGGTGCAGAACTAGATGTGAATAAGAATGATCCTTTCCCATTCCAGTTTGATGCTGCATTCCTGAACCGTTTGTAAAACACAAGCACATACCAATTGCCAATATTAGATATAGTTGAACCAAGGCAAATTAGTTTTAATGTTGTCTTAAGGATGAACCAATAAACACAAACTAACGTTTAGCTTCATCTTTCTTCACCAATTAATTAAGTTAACCACACAATAGACCGACCAGGCATTCAGTAGCAGAACGGTATTAAATGAAAAGGCATCAGAAGTAACAATTCATAGACTTTCCAGTAGTTGATACATGTGAATTTAATCACCTGACTTCGCCAGCATAATCAGGGCTTTGTGATGGAGGAGCACAAAAGATCAAATACGAGAACTTGTCCCCAAATTCGGTTCCTTTAAGAAATGGTTTGATATCCAACATCTCCAACTCATCATGATGAGTTGTTGTTGCTGTCTGCCCAAAGATTTGACTCTCTGGATGTTCCTGCTCCACATATAAAGTTCCATATTGTGAAAACATGACTCTTATTATAAACGTTATGCTGCAAAGGAACTAGTCAATATACCCACGAGAATTTCAGAATATTACCATAAAAGATTGTATAAGATCAACACAGAGCACATTGATAAACACTCAAGACACATAAAACAGGGATTTACAGGACATACAACATTTTTCTTGTTAATAGTACATAAACACCATATCTATAGGATGTTCTATAAGAAAGATATGTCCAACTATCAAATTAAAGATCAATCTCTGTAGAAGACAAATGATGTATGAAACATACAACACAAAAACTATACCTGTCTCCATTGTTCAGCAACTAAGCGTCCAAGAACACCTGGTCCAACGATCAGCAAATCATTTGCCCCAATTGAAACATGAGACTGGACCTTCAAGCCATCACTGGTCTCATCTTCATACAAAAAAAAAAGAATAAAAAGGTCACTACTTGGAAAAGCAGAATCACAAAATCTTAAATTTACCACGTTCTAAGCTTCCTCATTTATATAATCACTAAAGTCTTTAATCATTGTCAGACTCTAAAGTAACTCACTAATCCTCCAAAATTAACATCGGATTAACTCTGTTAAGTCAACGAGAGTTCAGCTACAGTTCCACTAATCCTTACAACTGTCGAAATTAAGAAACAGAAAGTGAGGATACCAATGGTGGTGGTGGAGGAAGAAGAAGCTTGAACAGGAGTCGTCATTATCGAAGACGTTGATGAAAGAAAGAAGGAGACTTTGGGTTTATCCTCCTCCTCCTGGCGTCTCAAAGCAAACTTAAGTGAATATGAAGAAGAAGAAGAAGAAGATGTTAAAGTTGATAGCTTGGAGAAACGGTGGGTCGATAGAATTCTCGAATTGACCGAAGGAAATGAGATGCAAGAGATGAAACCCATCAAGAATAAAAAGCAAAACGCTTGGCTTTTTGACGACGACGAAGGGAAGATTGATTGAGACTTGGCGTGGCGAAAGAGATGGGATTCTCCGTGAGACTTTGGTGATGGGGGTACTCTTTGCATGTTTTAACCAATCGCGTATTTACACGTCACGATATCCATTATTCTAGATTTTTTTATTTTGTTTTTGTGTTTTCTTGCCAGGAGTTTTTTTCTTCTTCATATTCTAAGCTTATAGAGAAACAAGGAGGAATGACATATGCTATTAAAATATTTTAATGTTACGAATTCGATAGTGTTTTACAGTTTACACACTCTTCTCTGCCTCCTACTACTACTAAGAACCTCTCTTCACATGAGCTCAGCTTCTTCAGTGTCTCCATCAACATCTTCAACATCGTTCTCGTCATTCTCATCTGTTGCATCTGGGTCTATTCCCTGCAATTAACACCCCACCAAATTTTTGTATTTTAGTAAAGATCATCGTTCGACCTTCATAAGTAGAATCTGGATTTGATTCCATTATTTCAAAAATGAAGCACAATTGACCAACCTTCATCTGTTTCTCCAAGCGATCTAGTCCCTTTTTGGCTGCCTCATTCTGTGGATTTATTCTGCATATACATTTTTAACACTCTGTTTATTGATTCACATGCAAATAACGAGAATTAGAGGAACTAATGATTTGGAATTCCCATAGACCTTAGTGCAGCTTGATAGTGTGATAAAGAATCTTGTAGCATATTAGTTGCAGCAAAGACTTGAGCTAGCTTGACGTGGAGTGAATCATCAACCCAATCTTTGAGATATCGTTCAAGTAGTGATACAGCATCTCCATTCCTCCCTTCCATTAGATGAAGCTCAGCCAGAGCTAAGGCAGCTCCTAGGTACCCAGGTTCAAGCCTCAGTCCTGACTCGTAGAACTTTTTTGCCTGTTGTAAAACCATATCATTACTCTGTTTACACCAAAATAATTTACCCATAACGAAATGATCATAAGAAGATGCTCACAAGCTCTGAATTGTTTCTCAGATTTGGTATACACTATGCTTTCACAAAATTGTGATTTGGATAGCTAATATGAAAACAAATCTCTATATCTTTAGACTAGGAAATATATCTGCTATAGATGAAGGAACTCTAGGTAGAGTACTGATGTAATGAAAATTGCCAAACCCACTGAAGCATAATAAAGCGAACTGTTGTTTACCTTTTCCCTGCCACTTGATGTACTAGCATGTACATCACCAACTAATTTTAGAGCCTTTGCAGACTGAGGCATTGCATTCATTGCTTCTCTGGCGGTATACAATGCTTCTTTGGTTTTACCAAATGCCAGATAAGAATGGACTAAGCCTGAAATTACCTTAATAGTGCAAGTTAATTCACACTCCAACCGTTTCATGTTTGTTAAAGGTTTATACCACCAAAACAGTACAACAGTGGAAGTGTATATCAGATCCCTCGTAAACCAGACCTTGATATGAACGAAGATCGGACCTCAAATTCTGCGCAGCCCTGAAGGCGATTGCTGCAGCTTCTGGTCGTTTTGCTTGTAAAAGAAGATTTCCCTAAAATATAATAAAAATAGTGGGATATACAATATATGCAAAATTATTTTTAGGAAATCAATTCCTCTTTAAACGAGCTTACCTTCATTATGTAGCCCGGTATGTGCCTCTCGTCTACCCTGATACTCTGGATGGTAAAGTGAATGTCATAAGCTATCACACAACGATTTTAGCACAAAATTTTAGTGTCAGAAAAATGCTAACCTTCTCAGCATAAGATAATGCTGTCCTTGCATCTTTCCTTTCCCATAGTACAGACAAAGCAACAAATACTTCTGCTCTGGTGTGATCAATGCTTAATAAATCGTGGACAAGCTTGTTTAGCCTGGAATAATCACACTTTATCTGAAGCAGCATTGCATACTCATCCATACTGGTTAGCGTGTAAGGATCAATTGACCGAACCTACAAAAGCGTTGAGATGATTATGCATGATTTAAAGTAGTCGAGAGATGAGACAAAAATATCGATGCGGTGACTACCTTCTCAAATCTCATTATGGCCTCATCATTTTTCCCAATAATGGCTTCAACCTATACAAATGAAATCAATGAAGGAAGAGTTTATCAACTACCAGAATTATGTCAATCATAATCATAAGAAGATAACTCAGGTGTAATTCTGTTTGCATCGTAGTCAATGCCATCCCTAACCTTTGCTGTCTCAGTCAACAAGTGTACATTATTTGGAAATCGTTGTAAAAGTTCAGCAAAGAGTTCCAGCGCCCCTGAGTAAATACACATTAATCCAGTAAGGCATATTGGATTAATCATTGCAGAATTTTCCGCAAATTACATGTACGAACTGAAATCTACAGGGTAGGCACAGAGATCTAAAAGCCACATATCATGGCACTATAAGCATGTGAATTCCACAAATAAAAAGAGAGCTACCTTTGTAAGCATGTGAAGCAACACAACACTGGGCCTCGACATAACGCTGTCAATTCGAAGAAAAGTTACCAAAAAATGGCAAAGAAGAACATAATGTTATTTCCAGATAAACTTCAACACGAAACCAATGAAGCCATCTAAGAAAAGGGATATACAATATTAGTTCCCTAGTTGAATAGTCTAGCTGATGCTAACAGATCAACATGAAAGCAATAATTTATTTGAGGGAATACTATAGAGACAATTAAATCCAATTTCCACTCATGAACAGCTTCTACCTATGTACACAACGTATAACTCGCTGGATTTTACATTCACTTAGTCCTTGACGAAAAATTAATAGAACTACTATGTATATATAAGTCGTATTACGGAGAACAACACAGATAAAATACGACACTTAATAACTAAAAATATAGCTTGGCCGCATAATTAATAGAGGTACTATCAAACAGTTTTTAACGCTGTAAATACTGTTAAAGAGTATGCTTACTTGCAACCAACGGGTAGGATCTATCTGATCGAGCGAAACCTTTGCACTTCTACTTGAAGTCTGAAATGTAAACACGACACAGCAATTACAATATAGTACGGATTTTACACAGAAAAGGTAATTGAAAATGGGGAGAAAGAGGCGCAAAACACATTCAAAGGTAAAAGAAATCTCACAGAAAGGGATACCTGAGTAAAAGATGATATGATATCCTTTGCAGTGACTCCCAGTTCAGATAAACCTATGACAGCTTCGAGTACATAAGGACACTGCCTGTAGAGATTAAAGATTGTATACATATATAAGCAATATGTGTTGAATTGGCATATAATGTAAAAACAGAAAGATTATGATAGTGTTTATATGTTAGGAAATGTTGGGAAATAAAATGAAAAACAGACCTTAAACACTCTTTATAAAAAGCAATAGCACCACGGTTATATCCAGAATTTCGATGAAGCTTTGCCATCAGTATATTCATCTCCAAGCTCCTGGTCTTGACAGATTCCATCTGGCAAAGAAGGAACATGTGCAATGAAATATTAGAACTAAGAAAACCATGAGTTTTATTACCTATTATCCCTTAAGAACCACATCCAGTTTTGGAAGCAAAGACTCCTAGTAGTTTTACTTTGCTTGTTATATGGAAATGCATTCATGGGTGGAGAGAAGGTCAACACAACACAATTCATCTCGGATTCAGGATACTAAACAAAACCTACTACTTGCGGCCCAATGACGTTTCACTGAAGAGAACTACAGTAACTGAACTCTGGTTATAAAATACAATAGTGAGATATAAATCATCCTATACAAAACCAATCTATAATTTGAGAAGCAGATAACTTAAAAGCTCTTTTTCCATCTCATATACATATTTTATTTTCTATGTACCAATGTTTGTTAACCAACAAATCTAGAAAACTAAATAAATCTTGATAACCAGACAAACAGATGACACTCCCAATGAATAAGACTGAAGACATACCTCAGAAATCGCAGCTTTTGTTTCATTAAGAGCAAAGTGAGATGAAGCAATCTTGAATCTCACCTGAGAAGAAAGATAGAAAAATGAAGACACACATGAACCCCTAAGATATAAAACCAAAGCACACCATTTCTGGAAACCAAACGGATCAAGCAGAAACACCACATTAATTTACCTCGCTCTCATTAATAGCAGAATTGCCAGACGCACTCACAGATGATCTGGTAGATAAAGATAATGAACTCCTCGAAATACCGGAGCTTTGCTTTGGAATCCTTGCATAATGATGCAACGCTTGCTTGTACGTATTCTGACAAAAACAAGGAATACATATAATTTCAGAATTTCTACATGACTTCATAGTTCTCCACCCCAAAGTACTCCAGAGGAGAAGAATAAGCAAAACATATATGAAATTTAAATCTGCTCACTCCATAGATTTTACATAAATAGGTGGCAGAATGAAACATAAAGAATTAAACTTTCGAGAACTTACAATAGCTCTTCTGTATTCTCTCTGGTGAAATAAAGCATCGCCCAGTAGAATCTGAAAACAAAAAAAACCAGAAAGAATCTAACTTTAAAATATCAAACTCAAAGCTACTAAAATAGAAAACATCGAAGGAGAAAGAAGCTTTAACCAAATTCTCCGCCTTGAGCTGAGGACTAGTTTCGGCACTAACAGTAGAAGATGAAACGAGAAAGCTTCCCTGGATTTAGATTCATATATAGATAAAATTTCATCAGTTCTTGATTCAAAAAAAAAAAAAAAAAACTAGGGATTTAAAAGAGAGCGAGAGAGAGAGAGAGAGAAGAATCAGAATGAGTTGAAAAGTTAGAGAATTTACCAGCATTTCAGCAGAATCGTAAAGCCCATGCTCCATTAGAGTCGCGATCTGATCCTTTGGAACCTCCATTTCAGAGACTAGAGAGTTCTCTCGTGTGGTTTAGTGGCAATGGGTTGTGACTTCTTTTCTTCGGAGCAGCAGCGATGAAGTATGACGCTCGCTCGCTCTTCAATTTTGAAACAAAGAAATCTCGAACCGAACCGAAAACAACCGGTTCTCCATCAGAAAATTTAACTTCGGTTCATTAAAACCCGATTTTTCCAAGAGCCGCTCTTCACCGGAGCAAAGAAACACAATTTAAAACCGAACCAGAGCGAGAATTACCGGTTAACAATTTAAAACCGGAGAGAACCGGAAATAACCGGTTATCAATTTAAAATTAATCTCGGTTCATTAAAACCCGAATTTTTAAAGAGTCCTCTTTCACCGAACGATCTCTCTTATCAGTTATCACCGGTGAGGCCTCCATCACCGTCTTCAACAGCGATCTTAACCGTGGCTTCACTTATTTGATCGCCGGAAGGTATAGTCTGATGAAAAGAGTTGAGAAATTTGCGGAGAGATCAATTTTTACTGCTTTACGGGGGAAATCGTGTCCGATATGCCTCGAAAACCTAACCGACCGACGAGCCACCGCCGTGATTACGGCGTGCAAGCACGGATACTGCCTTGTTTGTATTCGTAAGTGGAGCGGGTTCAAGAGGAATTGCCCTCTATGTAACACTCTTTTTGATTCGTGGTTTATCGTCGGTGATCTTGATTCTAGAAAATACCATAAGGAGCATTTACCGATTCTTCGTGATCGTGAGACTTTAACTTATCATCGGAATAATCATTCCGGTCGCCGGAGGTATCTCTCTCTCTCTCTGTGTTTAAGATCCATTCCTCTATTTGAAATTTCTCTTTTAAAAAATCACTTCTTTATATTCACTTGCTTATGTACTTAATTAGGATAATTCCAAGGTCGAGGGATGTTTTGGAAAACTCTAGGTCGAGATCAAGGCCATTGCCATGGAGGAGATCGTTTGGACGGCCAGGTTTAGTTCCTTATTCTGTTATCTTCCATCGAAAGCTTCAGTGGCGAGCTAGGTTGGTTTACTATTGATTCTATTCTCTTATCTCTGTAGCCTTCACTTTGCAATCCTCAGTTTTTAACTAGTGTTGGCTCTAAATGCAGTATATACAATAAGCAATTACGAGCTGTTCGATTACATTCGAGGCGAAGCTTGGAACTAGTAAGTTTGATAAGACAATGTAACCCCATTCTATGTTTGATGTTTGTAGTATTGGAGTTTGCACTCTTAGTTAAGTAGAAGCTTGATGGATATACCTGCTTCGTTTTGTTTAGATTGAATGATAAATTGATAATTATAGGGTTTTGCAGGTGAATGATCACGCCAAAGCTAAAATAATTGAAAGAATTGAGCCATGGATTAGAAGAGAGCTTCAGGCAGTCCTTGGAGATCCTGATCCATCAATTATTGTTCATCTTGCGTCAGCGCTTTTCATCAAAAGGCTTGAGAGAGAGGATACTAGACAATCTCGGCAGACCGGGATGTTGGTGGAAGACGAAAACTCTTCGCTTCGAAAATTCTTGTTTGACAAAGAGGATATATTTTGGCATGAACTAAGGTAAGATTATTGTAGGTTTTCAGAGTTTTAAGGAATTAGGGATTTAGTAGTAGTATATGAAACACATAGGCAACCTTAAAATCCAGTGACATGCAAGTATGAACCTTGGTATTTGTTGATCACAGAGCTTATATCTGTTTGGACTGAGATTTTGGTCATCGTTGATGATTAAATTTGACGACTGTTTCTGATGAGAAGAAAACATTCTTTCAGATGTTTTGCGGAGAGTAGTCTCACGATGGAGGCGTATGATGCAGTGGTTGAATACAATGAGGTGGAGCAATAATAGCAGTAAAAATACAGGTAAAAAAAATACTTTAGGAGTCTAACTCTATATTTGTATAAGCACCGAATTAGGATATGTATTATGTGGGTTTGGTTTCACTAGGTAGAAATATGTTTGCTTTGTTGGTTTTTCCTGTAACTCAGATCAGAATATCTTGAATTTGCTTGCAGATACGCTCTCGCCAAACGAAGTAAATAGACAGACTTACGATGCGACTGTTGGTGTATTGGAAGTTCAATAGTGGAAAGAGTGGACCAGGTAAGATGAATCAAGAGTTAAAAGAGTAGGTAGGAGGAAGATGTTATGATGATGCAAGTTTAGGTGCGGGGTTACTTTTGAGATAGCTATAGGTGGATTCCCAAATAGCTGACACTTAGTCTCTCTACTTCCACAATGTACGTCTCTTCTATGCCAAAATTCTCACCCCCAAAGTTCTTTCCAACGCTTTTCCTCACCTCATCAATTTTTTTCTTAGGTTTCGAGGACCACCTATTTCAACAACATTAAAAATTCTGTATCATTTGACTATCAATTTTTTATTTATTAAAACTATACACATAATTATACATAAATAATTTAAATTTTATCCGTTTTTACAATATTACAGGAAGCTTCAATAGAAGTAGAGGAAGAGGAACGTTCATTTTGAGTTTCTCTTTTGAAACGTACCTTAATAGCGAAGGCTATAAGATTAAACGGTGAATAAATGGCATGACTATAAATGGATAAAAAGCTGAATAAACAACGCGTTCTCGTATTCCACTATTATGATGTATTAGTAAGCAAGCGGGTGTAACACAAAATAAAATAAAATAAATAAGGCTTCTTCTATAGGTTGGTAAGCGGCAATCCAGCTGCCATTTGCCTATTTGACTTCTCCTTTCGATCATGGTGAGCTCGTCTTCTTCTTCTATTCATTCTCTATCTCTCTGCCATTTTCTTTTGCTTTAAAGCTTTCTCAATCATGAACATGAAGACCCTCATCACAGCATTTCAATCTTCCTCATGAGTAATTCTACATCAGGTTTCTTCTCTTCCCCATTCCGATTCTCACAACACTCTTACCACATTTCTACTTTTGTGTTATATTCTCGCTTTCTGTTACACATTCTCTCAAAAGTGTTCTTGGTTGAAGAAATGTGATGATATTGTTGTTGAGCGATGCTGTAAATTACTTGATGTCTGGTGTTTGATAGTGATTCTGTGGCTGTTTCTCTCCTTAATTGTGTTTCTATTTGTGTTGACTTGGTATTGCACAGTGAGGAGGATGGTTTCGTCTAGAGCAATGAAATGTTTCTACTTCAGCAAAGACAAATCTCATGATGATGAAGCTAAGACTAGAAAGTTTGGTTCCACTACGATGGCCAGAGGAGGATCAGGGTCTGAGTTTAACTCAGATACAAGTACTGCTACTTCCATTACTTCCTCCTTGCACGTCCTCTCAGAGACACACAGTAACAATCTCACAGTCTTTGCCCTCGATGATCTTAAAACCGCTACCAAGAATTTCAGTCGCTCATTAATGATCGGGGAAGGTGGCTTCGGTGGTGTGTTTCGTGGCGTGATTCAGAACCCCCAAGATTCTCGTAAAAAGATTGATATTGCAGTTAAACAACTCAGCAGAAGAGGTCTACAGGCAAGCAAATCTCTCTCTTTCCTACTATTCCTTTCTCTGTGGTTTGTTGCGAACAACATAATAACATATGTATATATTAACAGGGGCATAAAGAATGGGTGACAGAGGTAAATGTATTGGGAGTAGTAGAGCATCCGAATTTGGTGAAGCTGATCGGTTATTGCGCTGAGGATGATGAGAGAGGGATCCAACGGCTACTTGTTTATGAATATGTACCAAACAGAAGTGTTCAAGACCATTTATCCAATCGTTTTATAGTCACTCCTCTCCCATGGTCGACCAGAATAAAGATTGCTCAAGACACTGCTCGAGGACTCGCTTATCTTCATGAAGGCATGGAGTTTCAGGTCTCTTCTCCATCCATGATCACAAATACTTTAAATACTCTTTTATGTGTTCTTGAACCATTTGTAATATTGTCTTATATGCACAGATCATCTTTAGGGATTTCAAATCATCCAACATCCTTCTTGATGAGAATTGGAATGCAAAGCTCTCTGATTTCGGACTGGCTCGAATGGGTCCTTCTGATGGAATCACTCACGTCTCCACCGCGGTATTCCATGCCTGACCTTGTTGTGTCTCAGTTGGATTCAGACAATTTGATTAATAGGTAATAACCAAACTTTGAATATAACAGGTTGTGGGGACCATTGGTTATGCAGCACCGGAATACATCCAAACCGGACACCTCACAGCCAAGAGCGACGTGTGGAGCTACGGAATCTTTCTATATGAACTCATCACAGGAAGACGACCTTTTGACCGTAACCGCCCAAGAAACGAGCAGAACATCTTGGAATGGGTCAGACCACACTTGTCCGACATAAAGAAGTTCAAGATGATCATCGACCCAAGACTTGAAGGAAACTACTACCTCAAATCAGCATTGAAGGTAGCTGCAATTGCTAACCGGTGTTTGATGGTAAAGGCGAAGTCTAGGCCAACAATGAGTCAGGTCTCAGAGATGTTAGAAAGGATAGTGGAGACAACATCAGACGAAACTCCTTCAGGACTGCCATTGATGAAAAGCTTGACACCTAAAGACGCATTCGAAGCATCAAGGAGGGAGAGAGTTAAGAGAAGATTTGTTGAACTTTGGATTGGGGTTAATGGTTGTCCTAATTTGCCTACTTGGTCTCCTAAACTTGTTACTTCTATTTGATTTTTTGAGAGTACAACAACAACAACTCACCGCTTGTGTTATGCAAATATTATTGTCGTTATAATATAACTCATCCCAAACTGTTTTACTACTATAGGACAGTTTTGTGGACACACCATTTACAACAAACTTAAGTGCTAGTGTAGTATCATTGTCGTTTTGCTATGAATAAAAACGGCATGCAGTTTTATCTCCGTGTCGTTTTGTTAAGCATAATACAGCATGAAGTTTTTTAATCTCTTTGCTCTAATTTCCCGATTAAGCTCCGTCACAGTACAGCAGCTCCGATTAAATTAGGGTTTTCCGATTTGTGCAATTCTTCAACAATGCTCTCTGTTCGCCGCCATGCCCAAACCCTAGCTTCCTCCTTCACTAACCTCCCTAACTCCACTCAAAAACGAACCTACGTTGACGTTTACATGAAATGGAAGAAAGATCCTTATTTCGACAACATAGAACACATCCTCCGATCGTCTCAGCTCAGATCCGTCGTCGGTCTCAAAAACTGCATCGTCCAGGAACCAAATCGCTGCATTCCGATCTCCGCCATCTCTAAGAAGACTCGTCAGTTCGATGTATCAACCAAAATCGCTCAGTTTCTAAGAAAATATCCTTCGATCTTTGAAGAGTTCGTTGGTCCAGAGTATAATCTCCCATGGTTCAGATTGACGCCAGAAGCTACAGAGCTCGATAGGTTAGAGAGAATCGTGTACCAAACTCACGCTGAGGATTTGCGTGATCGGTTGAGGAAACTGATACTGATGAGTAAAGATCACGTTTTGCCAATAAGTATAGTTCAAGGAATGAAATGGTATTTAGGTTTGCCTGATGATTACTTGCAGTTTCCGGATATGAATTTAGATTCTTCGTTTAGGTTTGTAGATATGGAAGATGGAGTTAAAGGTTTAGCAGTAGTAGACTATAATAATGGAGGAGATAAGGTTTTGTCTGTGTTGCAGAAGAATGTAGCAAAGAAGAGAGGAGAAGTGAGTTTGGAAGAGATTGAGTTTCCTCTGTTTCCATCAAAAGGTTGTAGATTGAGAGTCAAGATTGAAGATTGGTTAAAAGGGTTTCAAAAGCTTCCTTATGTATCACCATACGATGATTATTCATGTTTGGATCCAAGTAGTGATGTAGCTGAGAAGAGAGTTGTTGGGTTTCTTCATGAACTGCTTTGTCTCTTCGTCGAGCATTCAGCTGAGAGGAAGAAGCTGTTATGTCTCAAGAAGTTTTTCGGATTGCCTCAGAAGGTTCATAAGGCTTTTGAGAGACATCCTCAGATTTTTTACTTGTCTATGAAGAATAAAACTTGTACAGCTATTCTTAGAGAGCCTTATAGGGATAAAGCTAGTGTTGAAACCCATCCTGTGTTGGCTGTAAGGAAGAAGTACATCCAATTGATGAAGAATTCTGAGTTGATTTTGAAGAGTAGAAGGCATAGTTTCGGGTTTTCTGATGAAGGAGTTGTAGTAGAGAAAGATTTGGATTTGGATTTTGATTTTGAAGCTTAAGGCAAAGTATTGTTACCTTACTTAAGAATCAGTTTAATGATCAACCAATCTTTATTAATCAAAGACATCATTGACGTATTTGTTTTAAACAAGTCTTTAAGTTGCAGCTCACATCACTCGGAATATTACAAAAGCTTTGAATGCAAGAATGAATTTGCTATACGAAAACAAAAGACCAAAAACAGAACAAAAATAGGTATTCCCCTGAAGACAAAATGGGTATAAGAGTTTGTAAGAGAAGAAAAAAAACGAAGAGATAGTTATTTTTAGCTGCTCAATTTCTCAATGATCTTGGAGAGAGCTGAGTATGACCCAATGACTGAAGATATTGTTCCTACTATGATGATTAAGATACACAGCATCATCTACACAACAAACCAAAACATTGTCGATGAATCTAAAAACGCTAGGAACGATGTTTGTATGAAACTAATATAGATACAGAATTGCTAAGAAGATTACCTGGGTCGGGGTAACTTTATTCCTTACGATGCTCAAGAAACAAGCTGGTGGAAGTATTAGAGTCTGCACAAAACAAAAGATAATTTGAACGATCTTTATTTGTAGTAGAAAAACCAGAAAGGCAAGGAAAAGAAAGCTTACGACGAGCATTGTCAACAATGAACCAATCAAGGACATGACAAGACCTGCAAGATTATTGAGTGTTCTCTCACTATTAGCAAGAGAATGGTTTTGAAGAAGATGAGCTTTAACAACAAAATGGTAGAGATGATTTTACCAAAGAAGGGAATTGAAAGACCAACAAGCAGAGTAGAGAAGACCAATGCGGTTCTAATGCCGATGGCGTACCAATGGGATCTGATATGCCTTGATGGTATCAACTCCTCAAGACTCATTGCTACTGGAGATATGGTCAAAGCATATTTGGTAAATGGATTGACCACCTGCAAAATGGTTAAATACAAAACGGCTTTAGTTCCCATGTGATAACCAACATGCAACAATTAGTGGAAAGAACACATATTTTGATCTACTTACCGTAGTCCACACAGCAATCTTAGTTGCAACCAAATCTTGAGGCAAGTTGAGTGTAAATTGTGATTCTGTTGATTCTCCAAACATTGTATATCCCATAACAGCAACACCAGCATACATCAAAGTGCAAATAGTAAAACTGCATGATGTTATATCAACCATTAGATGTGTTAGAGAAGTTGAGGAATGTGCATATAAAAAAAAAGGTGAAGTCTGCATAAGCGAAAGTCAGAGCAATCTAAAAAATGTAAAGTTAAGAGGATTTTGTTAGAACTTGTTAAAACCATATCATAAGCTTACCATGTCAAGAGAACAGCAGGGTACTGAGATGGTTTGGCCATAGAAGTATAAATATTGGGGAAAACGGCATGTCCTGAATAGCAGTAACCATAGAGTCCTATAGCTACAGGTAATGTTGACAAGTTTAGTGTAGTTCCTTTGCTGTGAATCCCAACTTCATCTACCAAACCAATCCAAAACAAACACAATACCACTAGCACCGATGCAATCACCCCTCCAGCTGAGATATAACTCAGAACACTGAGATCTCTGAGCCAAACAGTGGGGAGCACAGCGAGAGTGGTAAGCAATGCAAAGAGATGGCGTGCATCTAACTGAAACCCTCCAATACTTAAGGCAGCATTTGGATATAATGAAGACAAATTGTCACTCTCCAATATTATATATTCCACACAACACGCCTGCAAATATAAATAAACAATCATGTGAAGTCAGTAATTATACACTCACTTCTATTGAAGTAAGTAACATCTGAGTTTTATGATACACCTTTTACTATGAAAGAAACAAAGACTCTAAAAGCAGTTTACAGAGAAGTATACATGAAAACAAGTTACACCTAAACTAAAAAGTCAGAAAGAATCACTATTAAACTAATCATTTCACTCTTACCAAAAAAAAAAAACTAATCATTTCACACTAATAGCTTTTAAGAAGCTTTAAGGGATCATTCCATCTATAATATATTATACATTCGCCGCTTGAGTGACGTCAAAAGTAGCTTTAAGAAGGAACAAATTGAAACAAAGAGAAAAAGTTTAAAGTAGCTTCAGGTAGTGCCAAATCTAGAACTAGTGGCAGGACTCTATGGGACCCTATGCTAACGTGTTTCACAACATGGGGTCACACACTTAAAGATCTCTTGTGTTGTTTTTGTTTCCTAACACCACTTGGAATCTCTTGAATTATGTATGTACTTTTTTCATGGCAAAAAGAGTCAAGGGATTTCTATTTCTATAGAGTATAGATTAAAGTCAACTGATGGACGAATCCATTAGAAACACGTACGTATAGCTCCAAATAGAGTACAATCTGCAATGCAAAAAAAAAAAAAAAGAATAAATTAATATAAATTGAGAACAATGATATCAAATTCCACTATTAAAAGTGAGAAACTGGTAAGCTACTATTTGGCTTCTGATAGCAATCTAATTGCATCAAGAAATGTATAATACTAACTTTTCCTTGGCTTTTGAGTTGTTCGATTTGTTCAAAGGCCAAAAAGGCATTTCTCTTTCTGTGGGGATAATTCACTGAGTTTTTTTTTTCTTTTTTTCTATATGGTCCTTATCTTTGGCACCTTCACTATAGAGTAGGAATTTAAGGAAAAGTTGATCCCCTTACCGAGACAAAGATACGTCCAGTAGTACCAAACGCAGCTTGGCCAATGTCGGGGTAGGTCTCGAGGTCAGACTCACTGTCGAGGCAGTAACGTAGGAGGATTCCGGTGTAGAAAGAAAGAAGACCATATATAAATAGTATCATTAGTCCCAACCATCCTCCTTCTTTGGCAGCATAAGGAGTTGAGAGTATTCCAACCCCACATAGAACGTTCAATCCTGCACCATGACCCACAATGTTATAGCACAAGTTCATAATTTTACTAAGAGCAAAAAGATTACAAGCATATTCTTTGAACCTAGACATGTTCTGTTCATGTGCTCCATGTGCTATAGGACAATAGAGTTGATTGTTATTTTGGACTATTCTCTTAAATTATAAAGACAAAAAGTCTTTAAACCCCGAAGAAGACGGTCTAGGCCCATACACACACAATCTAGAGTCGTATTTGTAATGGTGAAGGCACAATTGCAATCAATCTTGAAGCTCTATAGTTACGAGAAAAGCTATTCTCACCAAGCCACTTTTAAACTACTTCTAGGAGGAGACAGAGTATATTACTAAAGCATAAAGATTGAACTCACCATTTAGAACAGCTTGTCCGTATGAGCTATTACGGGACATTGGAATCTCATGAGAGATCATGGATGATTTCTCGTCCTTTCGCATTGAATGCCTCCTCGAAGGAATAGGAGGGAGCAAGCCATGAGAGCTAAGTCTGTGTTTTGGTAAAGCTTGTTCATCTGCCTGTGGTGATAGCAAAGGCTTTGTAACAGCAGGTAATGATTCCGGAGTATGTCTTCTTATCAAAGAAGATGACAAGAAGGAGCTTCCAAATCTCGTCATCGAATTGTTTCCAAGAAAACCGATACTAGGAGACGGTACACTACTGTAAAGATCAATGGACTGCCTACAAAATATTACCAAGAACACAAAAAAAAAGTGTGAAACTTCTGTGTCCAAACCAATCAAGAATCATAAGAATGAGGATTAGTAGTAGAGAAACCTGTAACTCTGAGGCCAGGCAGTGGTGTAAGAGCTAGGCTTAGTGTGAGCTTGGTTTTCATCATAAGCATCATCAGAGGAATCAGAATGGCTACCACCACCATCTTCTTCTACGTAATCTTTCCTGTCGTCTTCGTCCTCACTCTCAATGTAAAAGCTTTGATCAGATGGTACGTGATTCATCTTTTCTTCCTCCTAATGAAATCTGATAAATTCAGAAAAAAAAATCGAATACGAATGTAGATAACTAGGGTCAACAAGATCTAACTTGTCAAAAAAGTCTATGTTCTGTTTCTTGAACAGGATTTTGGAAAGAAAAAAAAAATCGAAGCTAGCTTCAATAATTGAGTACCAGATCATCACAACAAGAAACAAAACAAGACAAAACATTGTTAAGAAGATTGTCGGACCAAAAAAGAAGAAATAGAATTGAGAGGATTAAGATTTGCATCGTTCAATCTGAATCGACAGAAGAGAAACAAGTCATAAAGAAAGTGATGAATTGTTGTTGTAGAGATAGAGTTTGGTGTTACCTGAAAGAGTTAGGTTGAGATTCAAAAACAATGATGTGCTTCGGATCAGAATCGCTGGAGAGAGATGCAAAGAGAGAAAGAGAGCTCTTCTGATAGGATGATATAGAGATATGAGAGTGGAAGAGAGAGAGAGCCGCTTTTTCTCTGTTGTAGGACTAGAAAACAAATACTAATAAAATAGGAGAAAAGTTTTTAAATTAAATACTCTAATTACGGGTAAACTTTTTTCTTAACTTATTTAATCATGATTGAGTGGGGATAATAATATTAACTGCAGTGGTAATTAATCGAATAGAGATATTTCATAATATGATGGTTTGGAAATCCGAAATTGTAACCGATTTGGTAACCAAATTTGTTTTGAAGATTTTATTCTATTTTATTCTGTATTTAAACCCATGAGATTCTTTTTTGTGGAATGGAATCTAAATTTTAAAAACATATTTTGATAATTTTTTGGGTGACTAGCATGTTTTCTTAAAATAGAAACAACAAAAATATATTAAAGAAAAAAGATGAGTTGCAAAAAAATCTCTCTCTTTTGAGTAACGGTGACGAATTTTATAATTTCATCAAAGACTTGCATTTAGAAAACCTAATATACTTTGTTTTAAAATTAAATATTAATTGGTTAATTCTAATTAATGTAATGTTTTACTATGAAGCTTTGGTGTGATTTTATTTGTAGTATTACATTTACAATGTAAGAGTTCGATCTTTACCAATTTTATTTTTGTCGACAACTTCACCATTTTTTCGTACAATATCAGGCGTGTAGTAAAACCCAAAATAAAATCAAGCGTTGTATGTATGTATGTACACGAGCGCATATGCTCAACAGCTCAAGTGGAGAAAAAAAGACAAGAACCCACGCTTTAGGACAACAAGGAGATGACTGGATGACGACGAGTTTGCAAACACAAGTGGTAAACCGTCAAAAAATGTGATTGGTGGAAAATGGAGATTAAGCAGGTTTAATAATGATTTGTTTTTCTTTTTTAATTTATGGTTCCACGTCACAAAATGTGATTGGTGGACAATGGAGTACTACTAATTTGCTTCTTTGTCTTACTTTAGATATTAAATTGTCATTAATTTTTTACACAAACAAAAAAAAAAGATGACTCATTCGCAGAATCGAGGAGGCAAAGGCAAACCATATCTTGCATATATATGGAGATAATGTAAATTATTCATTGCAATATATCAGCTCTTGTATAGTGGGATCCTCTAAATCTCATTTTATAAAAAAATATTTTGATTTAAAAAAACAACAGACTGAGAATCTGTTCATCTATTTTTTTCCGAAAGAAAACGGACCAAAAATTGCCTTTCTACGTTTTATATGCGTGTGTGTGTAAGAAAGTGTCATAAAAAACATACCAAAAAGGTTCTACGAAAACATGGGAATGAGCGTTTCTCTTCTTATGATTGTTGAGGATTTTATATTTAGAATAAGAATTAACCTACTTTTTGGCAAAAGTAAATGTTGATGTTTAGTAGCGGACTAATGAAAAATGGATCCTAAAAAATGATTTATATCCCAAGGTAATAAAAATCTAGTATCAAATTTGATCAATTCAATGAGATTAGGTCAAATAACTAATAAGGAATGAGGTTAAACTGATAAGAACAAATGAGTCATTGAACACGGATATTAAATCAAGATTTTATCAAAATTGTTATAGTGTCACACTCTGCAAAATTGACTAGTAATATTGATGTGAACCCGTAAAAAAAATCCCAATCGCAAGAACACAAGCACATGATTGATGTGTAGATCTATTGCTTCGTTCATTTGGACTTTTCTTCTGAAATGATATCTCAAGAGCATGTGCGCAAAATTGATCTCTCTTTGTTGATTCTCCGCATCAAAAATATATCTCCATCCCCACATATTATTGATTTTTTTTTTCTTTTCCTAAATTATATTTAATACTCCTTCTGTTTCTAATAATAATTTAATATTTAAAATATTTTACATATTTTAAGAAAACAATAATTATTAAGTTTAAATATTTTTTTTGATTAAAGAAATATTATTTAATTTTAAATCAATAACAATTCAAAATTTTAAATATTTTTTATGATTACTTTTTAAAATTTATAAAATATCAATCTTTGTGAGACAAATAGAAAGAAAGGAAGATAGTTTTGTCATCACAAAAAATTGTAATCATCATGATATACACCTATCAGTGCAAAATTGATGCCGCAGTGAAGGTTTAGACAGCTCAAGAAATGATACTCCATTACACATCAATCATTAACGATTTCAATATTTTTTTTTTGTCTTTTTTTTTTTTGTGATGAATAATTATATGATTACACTCCTTATCAACATAATGTCCTGCTTTTGTCTCCTAGGCCCTAGCGATGATTTGTGTTCGTCACTCATATAAATTGCAAGGGATATAAATTGTCTGTGATATAAATAGTTCATGACATAAATTGCGAATAACCATATTTATGTACCAATGGTATATTTGGAGAGAATGTTAGGTTTTACTACCACTCTATATACTAAAGTGAAATATGCATGCTGGGATTTCATACCGAACACATAAAATAAATAAAAACCGGGATGATAATATGTTTAATTTACATATTTCACTTTATATAATCAGGTTTTTAATTTTATATAGCCAAGAGTATGTAGTCCGCAAAAATAACATTTTGTTGATCTCCTACTTCTGTTTTTTTTTCTCATGTTTATCATTTACAATACAAAAAAATAAGTTTTGTATAAATAATTTTCAAATTTATATTTTCTATTCTCAATAAATGCATATCAGGTCAAATATTGATCCTCTATTTCTCATGTTGATTTCTCGACTTTTTTAAAAAGCTTTTTACAATATATTGTTTAATTTTGATATAAACACTGAATTTCTTTTTAGAAATACTGTTTCGACTCTACTAAAAAACATCATGACTGTTAAAATTAGTTTGAAAGTTTATACTTTTAGAATACAATTTTTAGTTTTTAGACTTAACCATTTGTTTTTAATTTAAAAAAAAATATACGATCTGTTTTGTTAATTTTGGTTAAATAAAAGGACCTATTTTATCAAAAATCCCAAAAAAAAAAAAACAGAACAATATCCGAAGAATGAGATAAAACCCCATCGGAAAAAAAACCGTTCTCTCACAATTCTCACTCCCATCGGCGATTAATGGCGTCGGTGGCGGCATCATCTCCGATTTCATTCGCTGCTTCCTTCCTAAAAATCAAAGCTTTCCCTCTCTCTTCTCGCTTCTTCCCCATCCGTACACTCCGTTGCTCTGCCTCCTCTGAGCCTCTCGAATTCGACATCTCCTTTGCTCCTCCAAAACCAAAACCTTCCTCAACTCGCGGCGGCGGCGTCTCCCCTCAACAGCTCTTCATCCCTTGGATCGTACGTAGCGATGACGGAACACTCAAACTCCAATCTCAACCTCCCGCTCGTTTAATCCACTCTCTCGCCATCGATGCCACTACACAAAACCCTAAGAAGAAAGATAAACCCAAGAAGAAACAAACCCAAACTACCTCCTCCACCGCCACTACCTCCTCCTCCTCCTCCGCCTCAGCCTCAGCTCCACCTTCGAAATCAGTGCCAAAGCTCTCTAAAGCTGCGCGTAGGTTTTACAATGAGAATTTCAAAGAACCTCCTCAACGTTTAAGCAAAGTTCTCGCTGCTGCTGGAGGTATCAGCCAAACCAAACCAAACCCTTCCTTTGTATTAAAGTTTGGGAATTTTTCTCTAATGATTATGAGAATTTGATATAGTGGCATCAAGAAGAACATCTGAAGAACTTATTTTTGATGGAAAGGTTACTGTTAATGGTATTCTCTGCAACACTCCACAGGTTAAAAAGTTACTTCTCATTGTTGGGAATCAAAATTGATGTTTTGATTTACAAAAAGAAAGCTTAGCTAGCAATTTCTGTTTTATGCAGACTCGAGTTGATCCATCAAGAGACATTATTTATGTTAATGGAAATCGTATTCCTAAGAAACTTCCTCCAAAGGTTTACTTTGCTCTCAACAAGCCTAAAGGGTTAGTTAGCCTTTTCATAGCTTGTTCACACTTGTAGCTTAGGAAGCTTGTAACCTTTGTTTGATATTTGCATCGTATACCAATGGCAGATACATCTGTTCTTCTGGAGAGAAAGAGGTCAAATCGGTTATTAGTTTGTTTGAGGAGTACATGTCCTCTTGGGTAAGATACTTTTATTTTCCTGTTCATGAATTGTCTGATTCACCATTTAAGTATGTTAGGTGAGAAAACTTGGTTTGAAGTTACTTGTCTTTGCAATGTAGGATAAAAGGAATCCAGGGACTCCCAAACCTCGTCTTTTTACCGTTGGTCGTCTTGACGTTGCCACAACTGGATTAATAATAGTTACAAATGATGGTAATTGTATTCACTCAACATGTTAGTTTGTACAATTTTTTTATGTCTTCCGTTCTTCTAAAAGGCATTTAAATTTCTTGCTATACAGGAGATTTCGCTCAGAAACTTTCACATCCTTCATCTAGTTTACCGAAAGAGTGAGTTCACATATTCATTTAACAGACCTTCATTACTCATGATTAGGTGATCATCAATTAGTATGTAGAACCTTTGGTTGAGTAAGATTAATGAAAAAGGCTGGCTCGTGCCAAATACTTCTTAATGATTATAATTCAGATAGATGTTCATTGCAGAGTTATTTTTTTTGCTTTGGCTGCTGGTAGTAGTAGTCACTAATTCGAGATATTATGGTTTTAGGCTTTGATCCTCTTAGTTGTACCAATTCAAGCACTTACTCTTTCTTTGAACATTTTATGTTGCGTCTAAATAGTTCAAGGGTCTTGTGTGTAATGGCAGATATATTACTACGGTTGTCGGTGATATACACAAACGGCACTTAATGGCTATCAGTGAAGGGACAATTGTGGAAGGAGTACACTGTGTCCCGGATTCAGTTGAGTTGATGCCAAAGCAGCATGATATACCAAGAGCACGGCTGCGTATTGTGGTATTTTTCCAAAGCTTAAGTTCTTCTTTATTGTAGTCTGATGTTGTTTGCTGATCATGACTTATCTTGTGGAAAGTTAACTTCTTTTGTGTGGACCTGTGCAGGTTCACGAAGGGAGGAACCATGAAGTTAGGGAATTGGTGAAAAATGCTGGGCTTGAGGTCAGCTTTCGTCTTATGCATTCTCCTTGCTAAACTTGGATTTACATTCTTCGCGAATAATAATAAGATCTCCATAAGAGTCTGAGAATACATTGAGTTGATATATTATCAATACCCCATTCCTTGTGAACATACTCATCTGTGAACTAATCATGTTGGAATTGCAGACTTTGTGATTATGAGATTTGATTATGTTCATTCACTGATAGAGATTTCCAAATCGTTTCACTTTTTGCCTTTCAATATACTTCTATCACGTGATATCTAAACTAAACCGATAGTAATTGTTTTGCCTTGACTTGTTCCAGGTTCATTCATTGAAGCGTGTCCGTATAGGTGGATTCAGACTACCTTCAGATCTTGGGTAATGTTTTCTTGCATTGAGGCCTAACCTTTGTTTATGTTTTCTTTTTTTTTCCGGTTCTTATCCGTTTGTTGATTTCACTTGACTGTTGTTCGAGTATTTGATTAGAATCGTTTGGGGATGAATTATGTAATTACTCATTTCCTATCTATCAGCTAGTTTCATTAGACGAAAGAAAATCAGACCTTTTAGTTGCTACAACTCATATGTTAATTATATCACACAGGCTAGGGAAGCATGCGGAATTGAAGCAGAGCGAGCTAAAGGCATTGGGTTGGAAGAATTGAAGATGACTGCTACAAGCCTACAACTGAACTCTTCTTCTTTTAAGGGATATATATATATATAGGCTAAGCTAACTGTAGAGTATATGTTCATATCGTCATATTTATATGTTATGTTCTTCAAGATGAATCTCATATCTATATAATCAAACCAAAGAAAAATCGGTGAATGTGGACTCTCTATTTTGTGGCGTACTTTTGCATATCATTGAAAGAACAAGTAAAACAAGAGCTTTCTTTGGTTTGAAACTTCCTTAATTGCTTCATCATCTAAGCAGATGAGCACTGTCTAAGATCTTAGCAATTGATATGTTCTTTTGTTTCTTTAGATCTCAATTACGGCAGAAAAAAATGTCTAAGAACGTGTGGGAGCGAGAAGTCACTGGTTCGCATGTCTACCATATATTGCAGGGTTTTGGAGAAACCTATAGAGTGGAAGTAGACAGTCGATTTCCCCTCTGTAGACCGACCTGGTAGGGGACCCTCTTGGACTTCGTTGCTACAATGTTCAAAAGGTTAAAAAAAAAATATGGACAAATCTATTTTAAACAAAATAAATTTATTGTATTAGTTAAAACCAACGTAGCCAAAAAAAATCTATATTAATAATAAAAGAATCGGGGATTCAATATCAATGATCCAAGATTTCGGGGATCAATATCAATGATCCAAGATTCATGATATGACACAACTGGAATTGTAAATCCAGTAAGCATAGGTAGTGGGTAGAGATAAAACAGAGAATCTGCAACATCAGAGATTAGACATACCATCATAAAACTTTCAAATTTCCAGCGACACCAATTTTCTCACCATGGCTCGATCTAACGAGCACATATTTCTCGCCCTTTAGTTCTCCGGCCCCAATGATGTTATGGCATGCAACGCCATAAATCGTTAGGACGAAGTAGTTGGGCCATGGTAGATTTATTACAAATTAAGCGAAGTTAATAAGTATGAAAAAACGAAACCTAGTATGGCATGATATAGTATATGTTAAAGTTAAACATATATAACCTACCTCTTTGATTTGTTGATATTCTGGATAAAAATTGGGTATACAACATCTTCGATTTTGTTCGACCACACCAATTTCGTTAGGCAATTCCTGAAAAAAATACAAAAGGGCAATTTCGTTAACAAAATGTATCCAACTGTATAAGGATTTTGTTTCATTTTCTGGACTGGGGAACTGACGAAAATAATCAAATATAAATAACGATCCTTTGTTAAACAAAATCATCTATCAAGAATTAAAACTACAGTAACAAAATATAGTATTTTAAATATTTTATTATTTTATTTATTTATTAATTAAAGATATTCAATTTGGATAAATCCATGCGAACCGGAAAACTAAACTATCGTTATAGTACAAAACCATTTATTATTGCTTAAGTTTTTGTTTATATATCATTCACTTTAAAACTGAAGGTCCGCGAATCTAAACCAAACGAAAGCACCAGTTTTACATGTAACTAGACTTGTATAGATATTTTAGAAAATATTATAACATTATTTTCTTGAATTAATTTGATTGGATCTTCTAATAACAACAAACTTATAAATATTTTGTCATGAAGAAAACTTATAATTAAATTCATAATAATCAAAAGAAAATATTTATATATTTTTCTTAAGTTTTCAAAAATACTTAATTTTTATTAGTTATTGGAACAAGCTTGGTTGCTATATAGAAACGGCGACGATGTCGGAGCGCATAGCAATGGATATATAGCTCTAATCACATATATATTATTAACTTTTCAATCTATCAAGAATTAAAACTGCAAATTTTTGTTAAAAATTTCAACAATGTCTTAAAAATATCTAAATTGTACTTTGCTAAGCAAAGTATAAAAAACTACCAGATTTTAAACAATCCTAACTGACCCACTTTTTAATTCTAATGAATTGATTGGATCTTCTTCTAATAACAAAAGTTAAAGAAGACTTTTATTTTTAAGAGAATTGTCTACATTTTTTAAGGTTTATGAACGCATTATGGAGATTTTTTTTTGCAAAAGGGAACCATTTTTTGGGTTTTATGGACAAACTACAACTTTAACACTAGTCACATATTCACTCCACAATCAATTGAACATCAGACTTAGTTATGACACTAATTAATTAATTAGTGTCAATTGTGTTATAAATATATTGTATTATATGGATGTCTATTATCGGTCTATTAGTATAAACCCTAAACCCTAATATGTATCTATATATATATATATATTTTATCATATAAAACAAATGAATAATAAGAGAACAATTTCCTAAACCTTTTGTTATAACACGTTATCAACACGCTCTAAATCCTAGCTATATGAAAAAAAAGAAAAAAAAAAAAACTAGCAGTCTCACCGTACGTTCCAAAATTTCTTTTTCTCCCACGTCCCCTACAAGGGCGGATCCACGTTAGAATAGGGAGGGGCAGTTGCCACTGTCAAATTTTTTTAGACTAATGCTATTTTATAACAGTTTTGAATTATGTCCCTGGTAATAAATGTTTTTTTTGCCCCTGTTACTCAGTTTTTTCTATATTCACACGTTTTTGACATCAAATGCGTCTTCCAATCTATACAAACCCAAGTTAAAAGTCCAATTTGTCTATTTATTTTACCAATATTACAACCCCATATACTTTTAATAGCATTATGTTACTTAAAAAATTAACCAAATTTTTTAAATGGGTTGTCTTTCTTAAATAAAATTTGAGTTATATTTTTCACCAAAAAACTTGAATTTTTATAGAATTTTTTTTCCATTTCAGTTAAAATTTGTCCGGCTAAATTTTTTTTCTAGATCCGCCACTGGTCCCCTAACCATATCGGGTGCAAACACAAAATCTCTACCGCCTTCTCCCCTTTATCGTTCATTATAGAGATAAGTAACCTCATACTTTATCGTTTAATGCTTAATTAATTATTGTTCCATGAGATCTGTATATTGTTACAGATACTTGTTCGGTGAGATTTGTATATTGTCAAGTTTTAATTATTGTTTAGTTCGACAACCTCCGTTGGTTTAAGTCGGTTAGTAAATTATAGGGTCGTATATTCTGACACCAACACTAACCGATTGTTCTTTGAAGAGAATTTCATTGCTTTGTTATATACTATAATACATGTCTAACTTATCTTGATCTGTGTATATGATATATAATTGTCAATCAAGTACGTGACTAATGAAAAATAATTATAATCATGAGATCGTTGTCATGTATGTTGCTTCTTTTTATTGCTGGAATCTTATTGTTTTATTACTTTTGTTATTTGGTTGAGTAAATCGTTGTTTAGTAAACAAACATTCACGTTCTATTGTTTAATTACTCTAACCTATTCGAGTGTTTACTTATAAGTGTCTTCTCCTGCTATATAAAGACTAAAACTAAATTATATAAGTATTTGGTTGTTTGGTTTGTTTGTTCAGAGTTTACTACTGCAACATGATTTTATATGGAGAACTGAAGAAATAATTACTCACCAAAATCTCTAGCTGACGTATGGTCTGATGCATATCAATTTCAACAACGTTTCTGATTTCCGATCACCCATTACTATAGAGATAAGTATTATTTATTTCTGTATTATAATCACCATCGTCTAATGCTCTATCATGGTAGCTGGAACGGTTTCCCTAATATATATATAATTTCTTATTATAAAATAATTATAATAATATAATTATATTTCTTGGTAAAACCTTTTAGATTTTGAAATAAAATCTTTAGGTAACAAAGAAATATATATAACTATATATATTTATAAGAAATGGTGTTTAATATTTATTTAGCACTCATTTATATAATTGTTTATAATGTTTGTGATTACTTTATTTGTTTAATCACAAATTTAAATCTAATTAAAGTTAGATATAATATCATGATAAAATATTTCAAATCATGTCTCCAACTTTTTTATGGTGAATACATTGAAAATTTAGTAACAAATTACTAAATAATAATTATTGATCATGTTTTCTTGGCATCTTAAGTCCAAGTATATGACCATAAAAATTCACTAGTTCTTTAGAATAATCTAAAGAAAGTAAATGACTAAAAGACTATAAGAGAATATATATAAACAACTAAATTCTACTTATAACCAAGATTATAATAAAAGATAATATCATTGTTAGAAATATATTAGAGAAAATATATTCTACTTGTCACAAAATATTGTTATCATGTAGACACAATATAGTAAAATATATATTTTTAAAATTTTATAATCTTGTGATGTGTGAATGAGTAAAATTATGAGATGTTGATGTGAATCACATCCTATTGGGCTGGTATATTCTTTGAAGTGAATATGACTTTATGCTATAAGTGGTTTCCACTATTCTACTACAATATTAAGAATAGTAGAAAAAGTATTGAAAGCTCTTGAAGAGTATATATACTACTGTCTATGGGAACACAATTTGATATTAATGTGTTATAGTCTCCCAATTAGTCTCAAAATCAAAAGGGTGTAAAGTATAATACATGATCCAATTTGAGAATATTATTGATTACAAAGTGGGATTCAAATCGAGATTGATATACATGAAGTGTCATCATCTCGAGGGGGAGAATTCATGAATCCCACATACATAGGTGATGGAACAAATATAAAATTATACTCACACCCAAAATGAGTTTAATCACTCATATGATAAAGCAAATCTTGAGGATTTGAAAAGTAATCATGTTGAGACAATAAGGAAGAAAATACTTTGAAATCATAAGTATTACCCAAGACAATCAAAGTATTTTTGAGATTACATGCTTTATCTAGAAGATAAAATGCTTTGTGAAAATCTCATTGTTTGGCATGACAGGTTTAGCCATTCCGGCTTAGTAATGATGCAAAAGAATAATCAGAAATTTCTGAAAACATTCAATAGAGAACCTGAAGAGTTTTCTTAGTGTGTTAATTTTGTGTGCTGCTTTATAAAGCAAGTCGATTATATGGCTTTCACCGACCCCATAAATTTGGATAATGTCAATTTTCTGGTATGTATACAAAACGATATTGTGGACTGATCATCCACTATATATGTTTGTTATTAACTTGCAACATGGAGTTTGCAGGAGTATTTGGGTAATTGACAATGGTGGTGAAACCATGCCATTTAATTAACATAAATGACTCTATATGTCAAGTAATTCGCATCACGCCAACGAATAATCATGAGTACTCCCCATTACTATTGGTTTGGGTCAAAAACCAGATATATGCCATCTAAATGTGTTATACATGTTGGTTGCTCCACTACAATGATATAAGATGGAATTTGAAAGAATGTTAGAAATATGTTGGATATGAATATCTCGATAATATGAGGCTCGAGATGCAGAGACTGTTTCAGTGAGTCAGTCTTTCCAACATGAGGAGGAGAAAATATATATATTAGGAGAAATTATCTTGATCCTCGTACTTTGAAATGTGTGCTAGAAATTGAAAAAGATAATTTATTTGCAAAGTTTAGCAAATATGCTAGAAGACATTTTCTGACCTTGAGTGACAATATCACATATACCAGTTGTGCTCCAATTGAAATTAATATCCTAGAAAGATAAGATCAACTGCTAGTAAGTCTAAAGATCGCATGAAGTGTGATAAACTTATGGTTCCAAATATAAGCATCCTCGGAAAAGAAAATGAGCATAATTTAATATGGCACCGAGGAAGCAGAGAGTTATGTAAATCTCTAGAGGAGATTTAGAGACAAATACATGAGTAAGAAAGAGATTCATGTACCTGAGAATCATAATGAAAATAAATCTCAACAAGTTGAGTCATGTCTCGAAAGAAAAGGAACCAAAAAGCAAATCGACGTCGTAAATATGTTTGCATGCAGTGTTGCAGTTGATTATGTTATAGATTAAAATCGAGGATCATAAAACTGCGGTTAATAGAAAAGTTTTATTGAAAAGTGTACACAAAGAATGATTGGTTAATCATTGAAAGAAATAGCTATGAAATAGTTCAAATCTCTTGAAGAGATAATATTTGGACTTGTAGTCCTTACACTTGAAAGTGTAAAATGAGTGGGACGGAAGGGATCTTTCTGAGAAATAAAGTACATGTAGTAGTACAATGAAACTCATAAATACTTGATATTTATTATGAGAAATGCACTCTTATATGGTGGAAGCAACTATGTAGATCCCTTATGAGTTTGAAAATAAGGCAAGACTTAATTTAGTCTATTTAGAAGGTTTTCAAACTATAAGAGATGTCCCTTAAAGTAATTATCTTGCTAATTATATTGCTAGAAGCAATACCTTATAGTTCTCGAGAATATTGTAAAAGCAAAAAGAAGTCTTGATGTTTTTTTGACACCTTTGAAGAAAAAAGGGTGAGAGTTTATCTCTATGAGAGAATTCTGAGTGTAAATCATTGTTGTTGATCTTAAGGATCTCATGGTGGATTGAAAATAGACCGGGAACAAGCTAAGAGAAGATCTTAGAGTTGTGTAAATCTGAGATTGAACAATGACTGTAATTGTGTTCAAGAAATATTTTCAAGAAAGTTTGAGGATGTAGACATTTGCTGAACCTCATTAAAAGAAAAATTATATGTGTCTCCTATCTCTTCAGCACTTACAAGTGGTTCTTGGTAAAAGAAAGGTACAAGAACAAGTGCAAATATGTTGATGATGAAAATGTTATCTAATCTTTAGTAGAGATTTCACATACCAAGAAATATATGGAGAAATAATCAATGATGAAATATTACTCCTGGAAGATGGAGAAATCAGATTGTATAAGATCAGATATTTCATGAAATTTCTTGAGGTTACAAATTTGATATCTGATGAAAGAGATATTATCTCAAGATGCTTACATCATCTTACATAGAAAAATGGTCTTGTAGTACCATACTAAGAAGAAGAGTTGAAAGAGAAGGTTTTAAAAGGAGATTATGATACTCTTATGTATAAGACTGTTTGGAAGATTGTATGTAATAGAATATTTGGGCTTAAGTTCAAATAGATCTTCTATATGAAAGGGGTTCAAATGACTTGAAGTTCAATGACCCAGTAGAATATATGATGATCATATGAGTTTGTACCTGAAAGCGTTGTTTATAATAGTTCAGGAAAGATGATATATATGATCATAATGCATAACCTGAAGATGATGCTTTCAGAGGGAGAAATATGATCTTAAGTGTGGTTGTACTCTTTTCCCTTATCATGGTTTTTATCCCATTGGGTTTTTCCTTGAAAGGTTTTTAATGAGACAACAAAAGAACACGCGAAAGATAAACACCTGAAAAGGAATATTATGATTCTAATGGTGAAAGACTATCATCTTCAAAATCTTTGATATACATTGATGAGATCGTGAGAAACAAAGATAATGATAAAGATGAGTCACTTGCGAAACCCATTACCAATAGAAGAATGTGATACACATTTATTACAGATTCGTTCATGTGAAGATTTGGCGAACCATTTACCAAGGTGTTTCCAACCACTACTTTCAAGAAGTTACTTCATCATATTGGTTCGGTCATTTTGAAGATTTCAAGCGATGTACTCAAGGGGGGGGAGTAAAAGCGCGCTGCACTTTTTTTCTTTTAACCATGGTTTTTTCCCACTAGGTTTTTAACGAGGCAGCATCTCATATGCGCATGGGACTACATTTTAATAATAGTCATCCAAGGGGGAGTGTTATAAATATATTGTATTATATGGATGTCCATTATCGGCCCATTAGTATAAACCTTAAACCCTAATATGTATCCCTATATATATGTTGTATCATATAGAACAGATGAATAATAAGAGAAAAAAATCTTTAAGAGGGGGGTATTGAACTTAACATTTTAAAGGATTTTAAAGTATTGTTAAAATCCCTTGTTATTCAATTGAGATTTTTAAAAAATATCATGAAATCCTATGTTATTCAACTAAGATTTATATAAAATCATTTAAAATAATCCAGAATCTCTTGTTATTCAATCAATAGTTTATAAAACCAACTTAAAATCTCTTGTTATTCAAAATATCACAATTTTTTTTAGAATGCTACCTTGAATGATTCTAGGAGACTTTTTTACTTCTTTTTAGTTGAAAAATAATATTCTCAAATCATACCCTTTAACATAGAATTTTGAAGGATTTCATCTAACCCAAAACCAGAAAGCTCCTTATCTTCTTCTTCTTTGTTTCCAATGTCTGAGAGGACCCTGTCGTTTAGTACAGGTCGTTTAGCACAATTCGCTGATGCTCAGTCCAATCAAGCTTCTCTTGTCTCCTTTCACTCTTGTCTTTGACATCGCTGGCTCTGCACCTCGTGGCTTTGGCATCCCTGAATTCGTCTCAAAACTTTCTTATCTCTCTGTTTTTGTGAGTTGGTTTCTCTGTTCTTAGCTGTTGTAAAGAAACAAACCATCACCATCTCTATTCTCTCTCTTTTCAGCCATAGAAACCATCATCACAATCACAATGTGCTTGAATTATAGGTTTAAGAAGCATTCAAAATTATCGGTATATCGCGAATCGAGTTTCGGACATGGGAGACTGAAGGTTATGGACGGGAAACGAGCACATTGGTCGTGGCATAGAAACACTGACTCGAACTCAAGTCCTGGTGATGAATTATGGCTTGAGAGTCTTAGCACATCATCGTCATGTTGGCCTTCGAGTCGTTCCAAAGATGAGCTATAAATCATCATATACCAAAAAGAAACATTTTAGACTTTTCTGTTCATTGGATCACTTGTAGAAAAGTAAGGAACTACAAGTATGAAGGATAAAGTCCTTCGGAACCTGGCAACTACTCTGCATTTGTTTGACGTTTTCTTGTTTTGAATAAGTCCTCATTGTTTATAGGAGAAGAATAGCTAAGCTAGCTCCTTTTATCCTCTGTTTCTAATTGTATTAATTAGAGTGTTTGATAGATACACATGTTGAACTGTTGATGGCTTGTGTGTTACTCTGCAAAAATCCTTGTTCTTCTGCTTCAGTCAGTTTTCACTCTTGAAGCTTCGTTTTCAACTGTGAATCCAAATGATTGATTTCAAGTGAATCATAAACTAACAAACATCAATATAAGCAACCAAACCATTATCGAATATATTATCCAACATCTTGCTGCATCTCGCTATTGGGTCATTTGGCTCTGAACATAGGAACTATAATAAACAGCTAAGCATATCATCAAAATAAACTTAAAAACGCCTGTGGACTGGGATGTAATATAAACCCATTAGAATCCAAATATCAAATCTATGGTTTTTCAAAGGGCTTACAAACAAAACATATCTTTAAAAATATATGGGGTTCATAGTTAGTATCACGTATGTTTTTTGTTGATCTCCGGATATATAACTCATATGAGTTTCTTTGGTTTCTTTTTTTTTTTGTATGTTGTGGCCACAGTACCATGGGAAATTGTTGTGGCCACAGTACCATGGAAAATTCACAGGAGGTTGTGAAAAATAAAAATCCATATAATCATTGATTAGAACCAGAAAGCAAGATGTTAGTGCGGCTGTTAGCTTGATCGACAATTCTTCACAAATAAACGATTAATAAAAATCTACAGCAAAATATTTTAAAATCACACAAAGTTTACTATAAAATCTCATAGAATATGATAGAATCACATTTCATTATCCAAAAATAAAAATAAAAATAAATTTAAAACACAATCAAATCTCTTAAACATCTCCTAAATCTTACAAAATTCTAAAATATTAAAATCTTCCAAAATCCTTAAAAAAACAAGTTGAATACCCCCTCTAAACCTCTTGTTATAAGAAATTGGACCTTTAGATATTTTATTAACTAACTATTTCCAACCACAACTTTAACATTAATCACATATTCACTCCACAATGAAGGATTTTTGAGTAGAACTATATTTTAGTGGAAACACTTTGTTTTGATTGACAGATTAATAAGATTGTAATGAAATGAAAGGTAAACTCAAAATTTGAACTCTTTTTATCGGTGAGATAAAAGTGAATAATATACATAAATAAGCAGTCTCTCGTAACCGCAACGACATTCATGAAAAACCTAAATCCTCTCAGCAACACGTTCACCAACATCCACATTACCATCCATATCTCCAAGCCATGCCTTGAGACTCGCTTCTTTACCTGCCTTGAACTCCTCAAACTGTGTTGTCTCCACAATATGATCACCTTTGCCTGAGACTTCTTCTTCTTCTTCTCCTTCTTCTTTTAACTCATTGCTTTCCACATCATCGGGGTTAGACTCCGCCTTCTGTTCTTTGAAATCAAGCTGTGGCCATTTGATGTTGCTTGCCTTCTCCTTAGCCGTCTTGAACACTGATGTGAATAAGTTGCTGCTTTCACTAACATCCTGGCTGTAATCAGAACCACGACTTGTTGTGGTTATACTGGTAGATCTGCTCCAAGGGTTTGTGGAGCTGAGGATGACTCCTCTCCTCGGTTGTTTCGAAGACATGATCGATAAAGAGTTCTTGATGTCTCTTATCATATCATCAGCGATAGGCGAACCACACTCTCTCATTGATTTCACCATGGCGATAGAATCTTCCAAATCCTCGGTATGCAAGCCTGTCTCACGAGACTTGTCCAAAACGTTGGTGTTGAGGTTAAGAACATTTGGTGCTGCGTTTCGGACGTGCTGTTGGATGTAGTAAAGCCCCACTGAAGGTTCGTTTGCAATGTACTTAATCATCTCCGCTAAGCTCTCGTTTATCTCCGCAAAACCATCAACAGTAGAGAACTCATGCATCCTGTAAATAATTCCCAAACACTTTTAGTGTCTCTTAAAATCAAACAGTGGCAAAGCAAAAGTAGCACACTGATCAACCCAAAACAGGACATGAAAACAAACACTTCTCAGCTACTCATTCTTCTTGTTGTGCCTAGATAATGTATCAAAGCGGTAGATGTTACCACTTACTACCAACCGGAATGATATCACTATTGCCAAAAAGAGAGGTTTTTAAGAAGCTTAATGTGATGCAAACTAAGATTCACAAACGATCCAAGAGAAGCTAAAGGTTAACAAAAAGAGAGCCTTAAAACGAATTGAGGACTAAACTAATCAAAAACACAACCATGTACAATCACTTTGATTACACGAATCAAAAACGCCACCATGTTCAAACACAACCATGTACCGTTCTAGATAACATCATAAGCATCATCAAATTAGCAAACAATGAAACGCCTTAACCCCCCAATTGAAACAAAAACGCCCAATTTTACAAGCTATGTTAAAATTCAAACACAAATCGGTTCCATTAACACAAACCCAGATGGCAGAATTTACCAAAAAGAAGAGAAATTGAGAGAGAAAAAGGAGCTTACAGGAAACCCTAGATGACGACGGAGCAAAGAGGGAAAATAGGCGAAAGCGGTGGAAAGCTTCAATTATGGATAAGGAATTGGAATTGGAATCTCCGTGTCTCTCCTGTTGTCTTCCTCCTATCATTTGATCACGGGTCTTCCCACAAAAAAAAAAAGAGCAATTTCTTCTGAGTTTCACGGTGAAGTGCAGACAAAAAAAAAAAAAAAAAATTGATGCATAATAAGGAAGGAAGAAGACGACGATGATAAGGTCCACACGTCCTCTCTGTCCACGTCATCTCTCGCACGTGTCTACTTCTTACCTCGCACGATTTGGAATGGTAGGTAATTTATCGTTTGTTTACTTTTGTATTCTAGAAGAAGAAAGAAAAAAAAAAAAAAAAAAGACAACAAGTTAATAATAATAACTTACGACGACGTACTTTGGTCGGAAACGTGCGTGCGTGTTAACTTAATTTCTTTTTTAAACATCAAACAAGTCCTCCAATTACTAATATAATTACAAGATCAACTTTTACTTTTGGGAATAATGAATTTTAACCCCTTCATGTGTTATACATAGTCTGTGGGAATATTGTCGACTAATAATAACTCATATATTTCGATGCACACAAAAAAAAATGAATCTTAGACTTCTTCTAATTTTTGTCAGCTAAGAAGTTGGACAATCACAAACTGGTAGAAAATATGACCAACTTCATAAACTAAATGTGTTTGAATTGGACCCATTTCCATGATAGATGACGTTTTTTAAAAAAATATATATTTTCAATATCATAACTTACTAACTTAGTTAAAAAGCTTTACCAAAACAAAAACAAAAAACTTAGTTACTTCTTCGTTCATTATATTCCGTTGCAGTGGGAGAATTGACTTACGTTGCGTTAAAGATGTTCCCAAAACGCCTAATTCGAGTCACAACTATTCATAAAAACCTCGGATTGTATTCTTTACTGATGAGCTTTACCTATTTTTGAAACGTTTTGTTGTTGTTTTAGACCACAAACTGTTTGACATCATAAAGAATATTACCCACTAGTATTGCAAGTTCATATTCTTAAATGGTGAACTATACTCGAATTATGCAAAGCGTGACTCGGAATACCCATTTTACTAGTATTTTTGAAGTGATACTAATATATAGTTTCATACGATATGTATGTAGAATGAGTCCGAATATCTTTCAGCGAACAATAATTCTTATTTAAAAACCACCTAACTTATACACCAGTTGAAAGCCTAAAGAAGGATGAATCGTTGAAAAATGAAAGTGGCCGAGAGTAAAAACATTTTCTTTGTTAACTCGAAAAGAGAGTCGCATTATAGGTCCGTTCGACGACACAAACGAGTGCTGAATAACAAACACAGACGTATGTATATGGTCATGGGTTGTCGACAATAAAATATGGTCATGGCCTCATGGGCCAACAAAAGGTCAAAGGTGTCAAATAAGCTAAAGCCTGAGCTAGTAGGGTCCTGAAATCGAATTTCAACTATTTCGTCTACTCTTGTTTTTAATAATGGATCCCTTTTAATAATCTGGAGATGAATTAATTAATATTAATCTACTGAAGTGGTCTGACCATTAGACTCCTCCTACGCTTATAGTTATATCTATTGGCTAGACGAGTTCAATCCACCTGTTCTGCTTGGTTAATGGGTTATTATCAAGTTTAACTAAAGATGTTTAACTCTGATTATTTATTCGAACAAATCTAAAATTCTAACCCGAAAATTGAAATATTTAGGTGATTTCAAACGAAAAAACTGTGAATATTTAGAAGAAGAAAAAACACTTACAATTACGATCAGTAAAATAGAAAGAAAATTAGCATTTTCATAAACTAATTAAAGTTGTGTTTCATTAACCAAAAAAATTAAAGTTGTGTTTCTTCAAGTAGCAATTTCAACAGGATGGATTATCTTTTCCTAAACAACAAGCTGGAGAAGAGGATTCAAAAAGTAAAAAAAAAATAAAAAAATCGAAAAATAAAAAACTTAGGATATGGCCTAAACTCGAGTTGTTAAGAAGAGATGCTTGCAAGTTTCGGAAAAATCGATCAACTAGGTCTAGATGTAATATTTAGTTTGAATAATAATTTAGGTAGAAAAGAATAAACTAAGTTTGAATAAAGTTTAGTTTTCTATATAATCTCAAAACAAAACTATTTAGGACTTCAATTAAAAATTATATTAACAGAAATATATAGGGTGTGTGGATTGATTAATTAGTTGGCACCTAACTTGTTTGGAGTGATTATTATTGATCCTGCACCAAAATATTAATTAACAGCATCGTATGTTTGGAGACATTCTAATCCATGCGTGGACCACCAAACTATACCTTCACACTATCTACACATACTGTAACATCTAAAACAATCGTCACGGATAGTCAAGTCCTGTCATATGAACACTTCCGATGCTGCTGATCTTTATAATTAAACATTGTTACTTTTTTTTAACTTCGAATAGTAAGTCCTATCATTTAGGTTGATAATATACATAAGCGTGTTTATTCCAAACGTTGATGTCATAATTAATTGACGCACGTAAAGCAACCTGTCACCGGCCGCAAGCAATACATGAAATGCGATATATATATATATATATATATATATATATATATATATATATATATATACAATATTTGGAAGTGTTCCACGAAGGTTATAATTTTTTTTTTTTTTTTTTTGTGAATTGTGATCTGAACATGATTAAATGTGTTTACTATATATAAAAAATCATAGTAATAAGCCACGGTTTAGTTATTGATAACTGAAAAATAAGGAAAAAAAAATCAAGAAGAACATTTTTGTGGTACGTATAAATAATATCTGATGTAATTCCCAAGATTTTAGAGTGATGTCCACACTAGGACTTGACTTGTAACATGGATGCAAATTTATTTGCTAAAACCAAAATATTTGAGAAAATAGATTCACAGAACACACCCGATGCAGATGGTCCACAAACTTACCATTATTCATTCCATAGATGCGTATGAGCGAATAAATCTACGTACAACTCACATAGAAACACACAACAAATATGAAAATATACACTATTATATTAGAGTGCTTGCGCATGCATATAAATTTATAAAGACATGTGATAATCGGTGGGTAGACAAAAGTACAGCAAGGATTAGGTAGCTAACACTATGGATTGTTCCTCAGTCTAAACAGATGAGTCAAAGAGAGAATCTTAGTTTAAAAGTTTAAACAATTACTTCATTTCTCTCTATACTTTCTTAAAGCCAATGTCCTCTCGATGAATAGTACGATTAATTAGTTGTAAGGTTATGGGTCGTGCTCTTTCTTTTCATAGTTTGTTGTTACATTACTACAGTAGACAATAGATATGAGGTGTGCCATAATTTTCGGTTAATAATAGCCTTTATATGCACACACACACATATATATATATAACAGTATATGAAAGAGATAATTAATAAAATAAAAAGAATATATGCGGAATTGAAATGATAATAATAAAAAATGGATTGGGAAAAAGGTGGAGGAGATAGAGGAATCCATGTGTATCCAAGCACTTGCAGACAAAATGAGCTTCAGAGAAGAGAAAAGCAACCTTTAGCTTTTTTAAGACCACCAGACTCAGAAAAGGAGATTTCAAACACACTCTCTCCTCTTTTAGGGTTCTTATATTTTTCTCTCTCCTCTTCTTTAATTATGTCCTGTGAAAATATCCTTCCTAGCTCCTCACTTAATCATACCCACCACCAATCCATATGATGATGCATCATCATCTGATCTCATGCATGTGTGATGATGATAGATGGATGTTGTCATGGATGTCTATATTTAGTGGGTGTGTGAGAGGCTGAGATGCAAAAGCAACCCCACAAGGCAATCCTTGTTTCACTCTCAAAAGACTAAACAAATTAACCAAAAATAAATACATATGCCCTAACTTTAGCCTTTGCCTTTCCCTTCTTTGTGCCCCTTTCCTTAGGGTTTCTTGTGGGTCTTTCTTTTTCCCTTTGCTCCTCTTTTTCATTTTCATTTATCATGTTTTATTTTTTCTTTTTGACCCAAACATCTCTCCTTTAATTTGCTTACCCCTTGTCTACATACACATGTATATACACATATGTATCTCTCTCTCATCCCACCCTTAATTGTTTTATATAAACCATTTCTCCTCCTTTCACAATCACCTTCAATCTCTCTCTCTCTCTCTCTCTGGATCCCCAATCTCACCTCCATATTTTGTCTGTCGATTCTCATCTTCTTTTTTTTGTCTTTCAACAAATCGTCATTTAAGGCTTCAAGAACACCAACCCAATCCCTCCAGAAGAGAGAGAGAGAGATAACAAAGAAAAGAGAGATCTTCAATTCCATTCTCGTACATGCAAATCACAATCCATGCTATAGATAGTTTCTATTCCTCCTTATTTATTGCGTATATCTGTTCATGCATGTCCAGGTGGAAAGAGCATTACTTCAAAATAGAATTAGACATCTGTTTTAGGTAATTAGTTTCCATACATAACATGTATACGTCGTCATGACGCATATACATAGGTAGATGTATTATATATGTATGCCTGGCTCCCTGTATGCCATACGCTTAGCCCATCGAGTATCGATGACCTCCGTGGATGGCGTATGAGGAGCCATGCATATCCTCATACATATATATATATATATATACAGATTTTTGTAATTATGTTATGGTATCTATTGAATTGTGTTGAGCTTGTAGAAGTCTCTCTATTCATTGCCTCATCATGTGTACAAGATTAGAGGTACATCACTATTCCATCATATGGCTTCGTCTTGTAATTTCCATATATATTCCTTTGATAGATATTTGTTGGTGACCATCAGATTCCGTTCTTTCAATTCGTATTTTACCAGTACACATGTTTGTCATATCACAACACGTCTTACGAGGATTTCTTCTGTGTTCACATCAGTTTGGCATTTTGTTTTATTTTTTAAATGGAAATGGTTGATTATATCGATAGCTAATTATTACATTCCCGTACGGTTCAGATAGCTTTTGTATCTTTTCAATCATATCGATTCTATGAATCTGTTTGTATATATAACTTGTGAACTACCCTTGTATCTTATAAACCTAGTGGTGCTTATTACATTTTGGTTTCACACATTTGTTTACAGTTACACATGCACGAAGTTGCCTTACCACACATTTCGTACTTTGTTTTCGTGAGGTATTGCAATAATTGCATCTGGTTTTGTTGGTCTTACATTGAAAATGCCACATATCATAGTTTTGTAATAAAAATATAGACTATCATGCTTATAGATATATAATTCCAAGAATGTTTAAGATTTTATTTGACATAGACTAGCTATTTTTGTAGTCTATATGTACTTATGAAAATATGTTTATTGTCACTTAAGTATTCTAAATTCTTTCGTCCCGAAATATTGTTTACCTTTGTAATAATATTGCTAATTACCACTAAAAATAAAAAAGAACAATAACTAAAATTTTCTTGAAGTAGTGAAAGTGAATTACCAATATACTAAGCAACAAGACAATTCAGATGTACGCCATTATATAATATCAAGTCCTAGCCGTTAGTCTCGACGTTATTTACACTTGACTACTTGAATACTATGACACTTAATTTTAGTTATGACACTTCATTAGTTTGACCCATAAAAAATTACACTATTAATTCGTTAGACACTTCTTTTTTGTGTGACAATGGTTAATATGTATATATAGTTTTATAAGATGGATGCTTTGAGATTTGTTTTCGTTTTGCAAAGATAAATGTTTATATTGCCTATGCGAAATTAATGTTTTATTTCCTAATTTTACGAATGTAAACTGAATATAATAATACAAATATTAGTTATATAATTGAATTGAATTAATAAAATGTATAGCTTTTAAGATGTTAAAAAAAGTCTATTACTATGTAACTCGTAGCTATTAAGTACTAGCCTTATGATATTCTTGTTGTTATAATATTACATCTGAGGAAAAATAGTTAAGAAAATTGAAATGTTATTAAATTGGAGAAACCCTAGGAAAGGGTGAGCCTGCGGTGCCTGTAATTATTCCAAGCATCCATCCAACCACGCGTGAGACTGTTGACACAAACACACATGACAATGTATAGCCTCAACTTTTTATTTTTATCCTTTTCACTTTTTTTTTCTTGTCCTTAGAGGATCTCGAATGGTTTTTCCTATTTTTACTTCTAAAATAGAAAAACTCTATAATAGAGGTGACTTTTACTCCAATGAATAATTCTATTTTTCTTCTAAAAAAGAATATTCTGTAGAGATTCTTTTTTTATTTTACTATTAATACCTTTTACTAATAAAATTTGCAAACTAACCCATTTATTTTATGAAACTTTCATAAAATTATGATATTATTTAAAATTTTAATACTCATAAATATTATTTAAATATCACATTTATTAAAAGAAATACATTGCATCATTTAAAATAATAAAACATAGGAATTAGACTATTTAAATATATATTTTAATTATTTTGATCATAAATATAAAAATGTTAAAAGTTCAAAGACTATTTTATAAATAAAAAAGTTCAACTCTATTATAAAGGAAAAAATAGAGATCTCTATTATAGAGGTAAAAATAGACATGGGTTAGAACAGATTTTACTCTAAAATAGAGTTAAAAAGCAAATATAGAAATGGGTTGGAGATGTTTTTATAAAAAAAACTTATGTTTTCTAATAATATTATAGCAATGTCTATAAACATACTTCATTCATGGAAGCGAAGAGAAATGTTTTAACTATAAGAAAATAAGTATTAGGTGGTGTTGTGATTCTTGTCATGTTAAAAAGTACGGAGCTAGTTCATCTATTATAAGTTATAACACAACCATTCATATTTTAAATTTGAGAGGTTTTAAATCTAATATTAAAACATTTACGTGTCAAATTTTAAATCTTTATGATTATTGAAAATAAAAGACAAAATAAGATAGTTACATATAAAAAAATTCAAATTGTATGATAAACATTTGAATTTCATGAATTTCATGTATTTAAACAATTTTTGCTTCAATACATAGTAGAAAATACACTATATATTCCTATATTTAGTATAGAAACTTATATCATGGTTTATAAAGGTTCTAAATTTATTTATGGCTAAATTCTTAAGATATAGCTTATGTTATATGGAAGATAAGACTATAAGTCAGAAACAAACATAAGTAAGAAACCCACATTATAAAACCTACACGTACGTATACCAAACTTCTTTTGAGTCTCAATTATTTGATTTCGCTAGATAGTCAACAGTCGTATATTACAGACTCGTAGCATATCACATCATTTGAATAAATCATTCGTTTTACTCTCAGTTTTAAAATATAAGATGTATCATTTTCTTATATGCTAATATTTGAAGTTGGACATTGGGACTATAATAGAAGTAGAACCATGGGTGGTAAGGTAATGATGAAAGAAAAAATAGAAAGAAATAATGTTTTCTTTGCTTTGGGAATCAACTTTTTTTTTTTTTTTATATCATCCAACAAATGAATATTTGTTGTAATTAATCATTAAAGAAAATGTGTGTTATAAAAATGATAAGGGGATGGACCACACTAGTCCCTATAACTCTTGTGATTGGGTATTAGAGAATGATGAAATGTATTTTTCTAATAATATCAGTCAAAGTAGGTCAACAAAGAATTCTCAACAACCGAGGGCCACGCCTCATTCCACTTTTTTTTCAATCAATTCTTTGTTTAATTCGATTTCTAAATTATACTTAGGCCGTTATCGATATATGTGATGTGATATGTCACATATCATATGTGTGTGTGTGTGTTTTACATATAAGACAGATTCTACCTCTTAGTGTGGTTATTAACTTATTCCCTCCATTGTTTCCGTATGTTTAAATCATATACTAACTAACATGTAGAGATGTCAAGCGGTATAGTGTGGTTCGGTCCATGTTTAAAGAAAAGCGACCAAAAGAAAAACTTGGGATGTAATACTGGTCTGGTCCAATGTTTAGGGAAAGCTAAAAAAGATAAACTTCGTCAACATATATATGTGGTATTCTTCAAAACTCAAATTATTTTAAAATTGATCTATTCTAACACTTAAAGATTGTGTTTTGGTTTTCTTTAGACAAAACACATGGCTTAAAGGCTTTGAGATTTTGGTAGAGAAGAAGAGACGATTTTGGTAGGTACTGATCTTTGGAATTTTAATGTAGATAGGGTGAAATATATAGAAAGTTTGTGGGGAAAACTGCAAAACAAACATCTAATTTATAGCACTTGTGAAATTCAAGTTATTGTGTGTATCTCTACTTAGGTATTCTAAGACGGGTCTGCGTGTTTTTCATCTAAAATACAAAACACAATCACTAAACCGAATTGGTAAAATAACTGTCTTTTGTTTATATTTGCTGACAGTTATTATTTTTATCTTTTGATTTTACATCGATCTTAATTTCTATAAAAAAAAAAAAAAAAATTAGGTCAAATTGCTACATACATATAGACTGATATTATTAGTTTTTTGCGCAATTTCCCCTGAGTTTGTAACTTGGTAAATCAGTCTAACCAAAATTGCTCTCCGGTTTGGTTAAGTCTTAGTTATTTTCTATGTCTTATGTTCGATAAACTTAACCGGCTCAAATTTGAGCTAATTCCATCAGTTCTGGATTGCACGTGAACATCTGTTAACCAAGTACAGAACACAGACGACGTTATTTTAAGAAAGGTAATAACAAGGATGAAAATGAATGAATGAATACCTTTTTTTAACAGTTAAATAATTAAATTTGCATTTTAAGATTTACTGATAAATAAAAGAAATGATTTGACAAAACTTTTTTTTTTGGACTTTATAAAAAGAAATATTGGTGTGAAGTGACCTTAGTGCAGTGGCAGGAGGTAAGTCCATTTGTAGAAGGCACCATCACACCCGGGATCGAGTCCCGGCTCCTACGAATGTAGGAATTTGGCTAATGGCAGACGCGACTCACATTTTGAGAGGCTATAGCAAATTTTAAAAAGTGAGTCCAGACTTGACTATGAGATCAAGAAAACTCAAAAGATTTCTGATATTAGGTCTTTCGTTGGGATTTTCCCTCACAGCAAGCTCAGCTAGTTCAGCCAATTTAAGCAAAGGCTCTACATTCCTTGGCAAACCAATGTTCCTATCGATAATCGCAGCTGCTTTCCCTTTTCTGATCAAAGGAACCGCCCATTCCGCAATCCCGGGAGGATCAGACTCTCTATCGATAGCTTTCCGCCCGCTTAGTATCTCAAGAAGCACAATACCAAAGTCATACACATCACCTTCTCTATCACTATTGCTTGAATCCCTTTCGTTCGAGCTTACCAATCCAAAATCCGCTATTCTTGCACACATTTCACCGTCCAACAAGATGTTCGACGTTTTCACATCTCTGTGGATTATAGGAGGATCTACTTCGTTGTGTAAGTAATCAAGTCCTCTTGCAGATTGCAACATGATCTTCAGTCTCATGCTCCAATCCAATTGCGAAAGATCTCCATGGAGATGATCATGGAGTGTACCGTGCGGCATGTACTCATAAACCAAAAGCCGTTCCCCCATCTCCGAGCAGTAACCTAACAAATTCACAATATTGTTGTGTCTGATTTTGCAAAGAATCTCTAGCTCGGACTCAAAACCTCGGTTGTTAGAGTGAATGATCGTTGCAGCGTTTGCTCTCTTGACCGCAACATGTATCCCATCAGACAAAACAGCTTTGTAGACAAACCCGAAGCTACCTCTTCCAAGCTCGTTGAATTCTTTAAACCCGTGAGTCGCGTCTTTAAGCTCCGAGAGACGGAAGAGTTTAGTTTCGCCGAGAGATACAGCGGTTGGTAGATTAACCGACTGAGGAGCGGGATCAGGATCAGCTTCGACAGAGTTTTTATCGAAACAGAAACAACAAGTCAATTTGCTTCTCTCTTCATCATCTCTTTTACTACCTTTTGTCATCTTTGGAATGAAAGACAAACCAATCAACATCACCAAGAAACCTAAAACAGAGCATCCTATAATAATCACCAATCTCCTTACCTCTCTCTGCTCTTTCTGCTCGTGCGTCTTCGATTTCGCAGCTCGCATCTTACAGATACCGTAACAAGAACTGTTCTGACATAGCGAACAAGGAGTACAGACTCTGTCCGCGTTTGGATTACAAGTGCTCGAAGGGAAATAGCCTTCCAAGCAACTGATTCCACAGCGTAAACATATATTTAGGTTATGAAACGAGCACAAGCTAGTGAGCTCAGACTCTTTCAAGATACTTGCGTTGAAAGCAAACGAGCCATCACCACAATTACCGCGAGGTGAACACACCCCGGGGCTGCATAACTCCAGAGGAGGACTATAATCAGGTTTCGAAGAATCATGAACTCTCCAACAATCAAGAACCAAATCAAGCTCTCTAACACCACAAGTTGTTGAATCCGAAGACGAAATCGCCACAAAACCAGAAGTATTAGGAGCTGATGATGATGATGTTAGGTTTCTTCCCCAACACTCAACTCCATGATCATCCTCACGTATACCACAATAATGATTAGCACCAGCTGAAAGAGCTATAAACCGAGGCCGGTTCGGTAACGTACCAAACTCTGTTTCATCACCAAAGCATTGGAGTTGACCTGAATCTTTAGAGACACCACAAACAGATTTTCTCCCAGAAGCCAAAACCTCGAACTCTTCATTATTGGAGAAACCTAAACCGTTTGATTTAGGTCCCCAACAAACCAAGTCTCCATCTTTAGTAACACCACAAGTAAACCCATCTCCAGAAACAATCTTACGAAACATGAGACTATCTATGTAAGGACTATGAAAAGAAGAGTTCCAAAGAAGACCAGATGTGAAATTGGTGCTATCACTATACTCCCAGCAATGAACAGGACCATAATCAGGACCTGAATAGTACAATCCACTAATAGCACAAACATGGTTGTTACCAGAAGCGATCTGAGAGTAAGAATTATACTGAAAAGCTCGAGGAACGAGATTCTCAGAAGGATCTTGAAGGTTCCAGCAAAACGCACGCGAAGTGTTCGACGTAATGGCGCAGAGAAAACCTTCACCACCTGAGAGAGAAGTCATGGGAGGAGAATAACCGGAGATTTCACTAGGGGACCGGTTTAGTGATCGGTTAGTGTTACCTCTGTCCCAACAGATGACTTCTTGCTTCCCGCTAGCGTCAATGGCGCAGAAGAATCCGTTTTCGCCAAAAGCTGCGGCGATTGTGCCCGTTGAGCCATACCCAGTAACAGTAATGATGATGAGTGATGATGAGATGATGAAGAAGACGAAGAAGATGTGGGAATTGGGTTGCATTTTTTTGGTGTTAATGTGTTTGATGATGAATGTTGTGGTGGTGAGATGATGATGATTGTGGAAGAATCGATCTGAGTAGACATGTTATTGAATACAGAGTTCTTTGGTTTTGTCTTTAAAAACAAAAAAAAGAATAAAAAATATGAAATAATAATGGAAGTGAGCTGTTTATGTCTGCTGGGCGAAGAAGGTTCATTGGAGAGAGACAATCAAGTTAAACAACTTGGTCAGGTTGATCGAACTTACCAATCCAAGAAAATTTTATAACTTCCTAACTAGTTTCTGTACGGACAGTTAACTGTGTGAGGATCAGCTCTGTGTCTATGTCATTGGAAATGACGACGATGCATAAAAATAGTTATTTTATATATATATACCCAAAAACAGTAACCCCATCAATTAACTGTAATTTATTATTTTTTGATAGATTACGTTAGATATATAGCCTAAACTCTAAAGTGCCTAAACACAGTATGATAATTAATATAGTAGGATAATAGCGCAAAATTAATTGTTCTGTCAATAAAAATATGGAGATGAATATTTTTTTTTTTTTTTTTGGTAGATATGGAGATGAATATAAGTAGTACCTTATCACGCTGACGTGGATCACTCCTCTCCGCCACAAAATATTGAAACTGGGAAAAAAAATGAAAAAAAAACAAATTTGAACAATGTAATTTATTTCCCATTTATACAAATAAACATATTTATATTTTTATAAAATTAATTTTATTTTATAATTGCAATTCAAAATAAATATAAATATAATTATTATATTTTTTGCTATCATTTATACTAATTTATGCAAAATAATTTTTAGTGTCATTTTATATTTGTTTCATATTGTACATACCTTTTATTTATGATAATTTATGGTTGTATTAAAACGTCGTAATTACACCACTCTTTTGCTGTATAAATAACATTTGCAGCAAAATAATTAGTTGGAAAATTGTAATGCTATTTGTTATATGTTAAATGTGGTAATAAGTTCCAACAATTTAGAGTTGTAAATGTGCGTCATAATTATGCGATAAATTTATTATGATAGTAATGTTGCATTAATACGACATATCTAGCAATAAATCAGTTCATTGTAAACTTTGCAACATATGTTGCAACAAATGCAATTTTGCAACGTCTAAGCAGCACCAAAATAAACGTGTCTCAATTTTGTTGCAATGTCATGATTTGCAACAATATCTTAAATTATTATAACAACGAGAACCCTCTTTGTTGCGTTTATTGTTCTGTGGAGTAGTCTTCCGCTTGGCTTTGTCTTATCCTGGAAGATAGCAGCTGCTAGGAGGCATTTTAGTAAACTACCTCGCTCTTTCCATTGCTAGTTTGTTTTGGCCTTCGTGTGTGTTTTTGCTGAGGGATTGTTGATGTCGAACCTTATTCGGCTAACCAGGGATAGGGAGCACTCTCTTATAAATCAAAAATTATCAAAAGTTTCCTCATGATTGACATTTTAAAAGCTTTTGTTCAGATGGTATTGATGTTTGGATTTGCATTTATGCAAAATTGGCTATCCATGTAAATTTTATTTTATTTCCAAAGTATTTAGTCATCGTATAAGAAATTTTGATACAAGTCAAATTGACTAACCATGTACGAAATATATATTTTAAATGAGTCACATTACAGCACGTAAATCGCATGACGCATGTAGTATGATAATTTTTCAGTTAACTCGTAACAGTACATAATTATACGTTAACTTTTTTGTCCATGCGAAGTACAAGTAATTAAATAGTTAGAAGCTTGATTTTATAAAAATTTCGTTCTAAAAAACTTACAACAAGCGAGACTAAAAAAACTTGGGTTTCTTTAGCAAACCAAGACAATTTAGATTTAGAAAAAAGAAATAGAAGTGGTGTCGTGCAATTAGAGTACGGTCAAAGGGGTTAATAGTTGACTTTGCATTAATCATAAGTTCGAAAAGCACATGCATGCCCTTCGCCACGTGATATTAGCTTAAACAGTGCCGTTAATTATAATATCATTCCATGATACCAATTTCTTGTTGTCAACATCAATGTAGTATAGTAGTAGTATCTCATTTCCCCTATATATATATATATCTATGCAAAGACTCGAATTCTCATTCTTCAATTTAAATAGTGAATTCTTTAACCACTAGATCACATTAGTTTCTTAAACAATTTATGCATTATAAAAGAATATTGATATGAGAAACCTAAAACATTACTAGCTAGCTAGTGGCAAGATAACCAGAATATTACTCAACATGTTCATAATAAATTCACAATACCCACATTACTATACTGGTCAACACTTCTAAAATATACAAATACGTTGCCTGAAGTGCATTTATCCACATTTTCAAATTTCAATTCATAAAATGGTTTAGTATACTATATAGTAATTTAGTAAAGATATCAACCACAACTTTTGTGAATAGAATAACAATGTTGGTGAGTTCCGAATTTACCGTGAAACGCACCAAACGTGGTCACTGTTCAGACTCGGATTAAAAAAACTTAATTAATAATGCAACGTCAAGTCTCCGATTATGTGTTTAATCAAGGATATTCTGTACATTAAACTCCAACTAGAAACTACGTAATACCATGTGAACATTGAATTAAAGAATTAAAGAAAATCAAGTGTTGGGATAATCATAATCGAAGAGAAGATCTCTCGCACAAAGGATCACACCAGATTTAATTAGGGCAAAGCTTGAAAAAGAAAACACAGTGTTTGGAAGGGAGAGAACATCGGCTTGTGTTAAGTGGGTCAAGTAGATACTGTCTTCTCTGTCTTTTACTCCAAACTCATATACGTTTACATCGACACATTCATAAAAATTTGATATAATACACATATACAGCCACTTGTCGATCTTATTTTTTCTTGTCATCATTGAATTACAGGTTGTCCTTACACATTTTTCATTAAAAAATATCTCTACTAATTAAATCACTAAAACACAAATAAAAATTCTCTATTATTAGGAATATTTAACAGTTGATTTCACACATCGGTGGGTTTGTGTCCGGTCGTCACGGGACGAGTTAGAAGAATCGTAGGTTTTGTAGGGTAAACATACCGCAGATTGCAGTCTGTAGAAGTCATTGTTTCATGCATATTGCAGACCAGACCGTGAACCTTTATATTTGCTCAGATAATTAAAAAATTTATAGAATATGTTGTCTATATATATATTCATACTATATTTTTACTTCGATAAACGATAAACAGTTTACGACATAGACTACTATTAACAACAAAGGCGATAGAATATTTTTTCGATTTGTCATGTTTGTGAATGTCCAACATAGATCACATCAAAGTCCGTATTATAATTTTGTCTGTTTGGACTAGCTGCTAGTTAGGATTTTCAGATTTTGTGATTAATTGAGAAAAATAAAAGAACATTTACAAGTTTAATAAAAAAACATACGAGTATTTTGGTTCGCGATTATGAGTACTTGAGTAGGTTTAATTGATTTAAGTCGATTTTATTCGATTTGTGATTCGTTTTATATTTGTTAAAAATATTGGGCCGATACTACCGCGTCGGTGATACTCTAACTCTATACTGTGATTTTCTTACCGTTTGGTTTTTTGTTTTACCAAATCGGTAAAACCTTATCACGCTGACGTGGATCACTCCTCTCCGCCACAAAAATATTGAAACTGGAAAAAAAAACAAAAAAAACAAAGTCAGTCGTAAAAGCTTTAGGGGACGACGGCACTCTCACTATCACCATCTCCTCCGCTCCGATAACTCTCTGATGTCTCATCGATTTCACAATTCTAACTAAAACTCGTTTTTCTCCGATCAAACATGGCATCGGTATCTCAATCGCCGTCTTGTTCAACTATACCCACGCCAGTTCGACGCTCGTCTCGATCACCTTTCGCCGTTGCTGAATTGAGGCGATTGAAACAGAGAAGAGCTATACCACCTGTGTCCGTAGGTCTCGGACACTTCACCGATGTCGTACGCAGTGACTTTGATTTCCTGAAGAACAAAATCGGAATCGGACTCCGGTGGGCGAACGAAGCTTTCCGTGTACCGGAAGTGACCAAATCCGCTGAGGAGTTGTTTTGGCTTCGGCATCTTGAGGATCATCGTGCTTCTACTAATTCGGAGAAACAAGCTTGGCCTCAACCTTCATACTCAGGTATGGTTCTTCGATTTTCGGAACAATGCTTTGATAGATATCTTAGTTCTTCTGACCTGTTTATTGCATTGATCGAGATAGTAGTCTTATGATGCAATGGTTGTGACTGTGATTATAAAGTTGAGAGTTTTAGGTTGGAGTCTCAGGGGAAGTCGATTACTATCAGTGATTAAGATGAATGCTTGTCTGATAAACGAGTAGATTGGATTTTCCGACCAAAATTCTTACTGCGCTTGATCTAATGGTATTCCTGTAGATTGGAGCAAATGTTATAGGAATATAACAACAGACAGACAAATGTATGAAGGCATCAGTGTGTACAGCTTTCTTTGTATAGAATAGGCTAATTTACTTTGGTTTCACTGTCAGTTTTTGAGACTGCCTACAATCTCATTATCATCATTGAAGTAATCAGCCTACTCATCTGTAGTAATGTTTATTAAACTGAAAGGCTGTCGAGGTCATTTGATAAGCACATAACCGAAGTGAACCGGTGTCAACTAGGTTAAAGAGAGAAAATAGATGTGGTTTCGTTATTGCTTTGTTATTTCTCCTACAGTATATTAGTGGGATTGTATCACCCACCTCTCCACGTACGTTTCTTAGTGGTAGATTTAGTAGTTAGTTTATTTGCTTCATGGTATTATATAAAGACATCGCTAGACAACTAAGAGGAGATGAAGAAAATATTGTTAAGAAACTTGTGTTCTTGTGTTGTTCTTATGAGCAATTCTCTTTGTCTTTGAAGAGTGACTGAAATTAGCTTTTATAGCTAACATCATTCCTGTAATTATTGGTTCCTATTATCTATGGCCCCTTCCTCATGTATTCGTCTTGTTTATCTTAATTACTGTTAGTGGTGATCATTTGCTGATGCAGTTCCAATGGTTTGGTAGGGCTCTCTGGGGTGGACTTGTTCATGGCTGATGTCAAAGCTTTGGAGGCATATGCTGGTTACTTTTACTGTCTTTCTAAGATGTGGTCAAGACCACTTCCTGAAGTTTATGATTCGCAAGCTGTTGCAGATTACTTTAATTGCAGGCCGCATGTCGTTGCCTTAAGACTTCTGGAGGTATCTGTTAAAAGTTTTGGTTGATATATCAACAACACACATGAAAATTCTTGCTTTTCTTGAGCAACGTATATGGTGGAAGTGATTTTAATTGATTGTAATGTATAGGTATTTTCTGCGTTCATGATTGCTGCCATCAGATTACGAACATCAGCTTCTGACAAAGGCAAAGATTTAGAAGCTTCAGAGAAGAATTTTGGGATGGTGTTGAAAGAAACCATGCTTCGTTTGGGCCCCACTTTTATTAAAGGTCTGGCTATTTGCCTATTATTTTGAAGTATGAAACTATACATCAGTCACCATTTACATTTAGAGCCATATATTACGTACTATGCTCTGTTGCAAATGATAGTTCCCTCTCTTCTTCTTGTCCAGTTGGTCAATCGCTTTCCACCAGGCCAGATATCATTGGGACCGAAATCTCCAAGGTCAGATAGAAGTTATGTTTGCGCATGTCTTAATCTTTTAGCTTCTTATTGTCAATTGTATAACTTTGTAGGGTTAATGTAATGTCTTGCAAGTTCATGTTTCCATGGGGTTTTCTCTGTTCTGCATGCATTTGGTTTAGAAATGCAGCTGTCTAACTAATATCGTTTTTATGTTTTTAACTTGGTTATGATTTGATACTGCAGGAACTATCTGAACTGCATGACCAAATCCCTCCCTTTCCCTGGCCTGAGGCTGTAAAAATCATTGAAGAGGAATTAGGTGGTCCTGTCGAATCATTCTTCAGCCAGTTTTCTCAAGAAACTGTAGCAGCAGCATCCTTTGGTCAGGTATTTACTCTGGTTTTTATCTTTCAAGAAGTAATCATCATATGAATCAACAAGTAGGATGCAAGCCTAATACTTGATATGCTATTTTTTAGGTCTACCGAGGAAGGACTCTTGATGGTTCAGATGTTGCAGTGAAAGTTCAGCGTCCTGATCTAAGACATGCAGTGCTACGTGACGTTTACATTCTGCGACTTGGGGTTAGTGTGAAATCTACTAAGTAATGTCAAATCTATCTGCTTGAATCATGTCATAGTTATATGATATTTCTTTGAATTGTTGCAGTTAGGTGTACTGAGAAAGATAGCAAAAAGAGAAAATGACATTCGTGTATATGCTGATGAGCTTGGAAAGGGTTTGGCTGGAGAATTGGACTTTAATTTAGAGGCTGCCAATGCCTCTGAATTTCGGGTACTGGAAATTTTACAGAAATTAATGCTTTCTGCTTCTTCTGATAGAGAAGTTGATTTTGTTCCGTTTAAGTATGATGTACTCATTGTCGGTCCATGGCTTAACTTGTGCTTTATCTAGTTTGTGCAATTAAATTCCAGATGCTGTAATGTGCTCCCATTCTTGCTAGTATCTATTTTTTTCCTTATTTACTTTTTGTTTTTGTTTTTGTGTACTTCGTTTCTTGAAGGAAGCCCACGCACGATTTTCCTATATCCGGGTTCCAAAAGTTTATCAACATCTAACGCGCAAAAGAGTCTTGACCATGGAATGGATGGTTGGCGAAAGCCCAACCGATTTACTCTCAATATCTTCTAGTGACTCTGATCATGACCTTCAGAGTAATGAGAAACAAAAATCTGAAGCTAGAAGGCGTCTACTTGATCTGGTAGGTTAACGTATGCTTTATAGTAATGATATAACCTCCCGATATTCTATTTTAATGTTTATTAGTAAAGGCGTGTAACTGTTTGTTTATGACATTGCCTAATTGACTCAGTGAAAAAAGTATAACTAATCTTGCATATGCCTTCAGTTGTTTGTATTGAACTGCATGTGTCATTTTGCTTGAATATATGATGTTCGAGTGGCTTAGATTTTCTTTTTAATTTTCATTGTAGGTGAACAAAGGGATAGAGGCAACTCTAGTCCAACTCCTTGATACCGGTATTTTGCATGCAGATCCACATCCTGGAAATCTCCGTTACACAACCTCAAGACAAATAGGGTATCTTTTGACCATCCTTCAGTATTACTCAACAAAATCTGACTGTGGCAAGATGATCTTGATTTGATAACCATGTTTTTTATGCAAGGTTTTTGGACTTCGGTTTAGTTTGTCGGATGCAAAAAAAACATCAGCTTGCCATGCTTGCATCAATTGTTCATATTGTGAATAGCGATTGGGCGTTACTTGTTGAAGCGTTGATTGATATGGATATCATCACGCCGGGCATTAATACCCGTCGTTTTACTATGGTAAGTAAATAATTCCCTTGTAGCTCAAATACTGTAGTGTATTTTAAATAAGAGTATAGCTGAAAAATGCTGAAGAAGTTGCTATCCTCATATCTTATGATTCTTGAAAATAATTACAGGATCTGGAATATGCATTGGGAGAGGTTGAACTTAAAAACGGGATTCCTGATATCGAGTTCACCAAGGTGAGACATGTATTTCAAAAACTGTTAGTGCAACTTCATTGACAAAAACATATTTACGTGGAATATCTACCCCAAAGACACCCTAGTTCTTTATAAGCCTACCCTAACAAGAAGGACTAAGATTATCTAAGAGTTCGGAATGTGGAGGGCTCTTTAGCTCAACGAACAATGTTAGGGTAAGTAGCAGAACCTGAATGCCAGAACTTACAGGAATAGGTCATAAATTTCGTCTCCATTAGAGAGGCAAATATGTTTATATTTTTGACCTTTAACTATAGCAGTATACCTGATTAGAAGAGTTTTTCTTTCTTGCAGTTCTTTTACATTCTTCTCTGTGTTAGTATCCTTGTTCCTAGGTACTTTAAATTGCTAGGATGGTAGGAAGATCCTTCTGCACTCATATGTTTTAGCAGATTTTATCTTGTAGCTCGTACATGGGATGGGAGAATGCAACCGATCTACAATTGTTATACTTTTATCTTCTGAATGCGTACTATTGGATTCGCTAATTTTTCTTCCCATCTTTCTAATTTTCAAGGTGCTTAGTAAAATAGTCAAAGTGGCCCTGAAGTATCAGCTACGCATGCCACCATACTTCACACTTGTCCTCCGTTCTCTTGCTTGCTTGGAAGGTACTTGTGATTGAATCCTTGATTCATTGTTTGATTGATCAAATAGAATACCATTAAAAGCATGTATTGAGTATTCGGAGAACTTTCGCCTTTTGAGCTGGTATCTGCATCTGCATGGATCGTGTATTATGTATGGTCATCGTTAACTTATATTTTTTTTAACGTGGTGCCTGTTTGTTATATGGCTGTGATAGATAAACAATGAATTCTATCCAGGAATTGATGTTAGATTATCATGGATGACTTCATATAATTTAATTTGTTTCCATTACTTGGCATTTTGTATCATTCTTTTTGTTGGCTTATATCCTAGTTCCGTTAAAATAGTTATCAGCGTTCTATTCATGTCTTACCAGGTCTGGCTGCAGCTGGAGATCCAAATTTTAAGACATTTGAGGCTGCATACCCTTTTGTGGTTCAAAAACTCATCACGGAAAATTCAGCCGCAACAACGAAAATTCTTCATTCGGTATTACTCAGTTTCTAATGCTATTAAGTGACTTTTTAGATTTCACAGCAAAATAAGATGGAAATTTTTTATTTCACGTCCATAAAGCTAAATTGCAGAGAATACTTTTTATATCAGTTCTAGTACATCTGGGAATTCAGTTATGAATCATTTTTGGAATTTGCACTAATTGATTTTCATTGTGCATTCATTCGTTCAATGTGAAAGAGAAAGATTATATCTCTTAGGTAGACTGGATAAACTAATTAACTTCTGATGGTATATGTAGGCAGTCCTTAACCGAAAGAAGGAATTCCGATGGGAGAGGGTTGCCCTTTTCCTGAGTAAAAGTTCTACAAGGTATAGTGAATTAGATGTTTGAATTATGTCTAGTTATCTTATAGCTCTGCTGGATAAAGTGGGGGTTGCTAGGTAATATGGCAAAGATGAGAACTTTGTGCCCCAGGGTCTCTTCTAAGTTTTAAGTACTTTCTTGAGGTCAGCAACAGAGAACCATCGTTAAATTACAGAAGAATTAGATCAATATATTTCCGAATTGTGTGACTGCAATTTAGTTACAAGCAGTCACATGGCTCACAACAGAGAGCAAGTAATAGGCATCTAAAGTAGCTTTGACTGCTAATGATTAGATATTGAAATATTGAATGATCTTTACTTGCAACTCCTGTCGTATTTATTTCCTCTTTATAGTTCACTATCTTGTATTCTACGTCTCTGTATAAGAAATTGTTTTATACTTTCTCTAGGAAACAATCGTCACTGGTAACGTTATCAAGGGATGAAACTTCTGATGATAGTAGTTCCAATCTAACGGACAAAGATGCTGACAATGTAAGTTCGGTCTTGAGACTTTTGGCATCCGAAAACGGTGTGGTTCTTAGAAGACTCTTGATGGCTGCGGTTAGTTTCTACATTCTTAATGCTATTATTCCCATCCTTTTGCCAGTTCTCTGGCCTCATAGATTAGTCTTTAACAACTTAAACAGGGTATAAGTTCTTTTCTCGTTATGATCATCATATCTGTTGTTATAAGTGATGATATTTCCCTATGTTGGCTTTAATTTGTGGTTTTGAGTCGAATTATCTTTAATCTGAGGAAATTGATCTTCAAATAATAAAACTTGGTATGGTTCTCTGCTTTGATAAACAGAACGGAACTTCACTGATCCAGACATTTATTTCAAGAGAGGCACATGTCATCCGCCAGAAACTTTGCACTACGATTGCAAATACCATGTACCAATGGATGGTCGGAATCCTCAGAGTTCAATCCCTTAAATTCGTTTCTCTTCCAGACCCACCAGCATCTTCAGGAATCAACATTACAGTCCAAGACTTCAAGATTCTAATCAGCGACAAACGTGTTAGAGTGATACTAAGAAAGATACTGGAATCTGCAAAAAGTGACCGAGTCTTGATGCTCAGATTATGCTGGACTTCCTTTGTCATGTCTCTCACCACTACTGCTCTTGCTTGTCATCGGTTTGTGATCTCAGTCTCTGAAGGTTACATCAACTACTTATCTATGTCTGCTCCAGTCGCACTTCGTACCTGAACATCTCACAGTGACACATGACCAGAGCATCTAATGTATATTCTTGTCAAGACCCAAACAAAGGGTTCCTTAGGAAGGGGGAGACAGATTCCATAGAATGACTAAAGATTTTAGTGTATAGAGTTGTTCCATATCTAATACTATCAGACAATCATATCTTCCGATGCATAATGTTAAAAATCCTTTTCTTTGCTTCAAGAACACATAATAGAATGCTCTCCACCATTTGTAGCAACCCTTTCCCTGCTTTAGAACCTAAAAAAATGCAAGTGGGGCATTATAAGTTAACTAGATGAAAAATCTGTTTACTAGTATGATGATATAATATATCATAAACGTTTCGATCTTGGAACTAGAAGCAAAAATCATTACAGAAAAAAAGGAAAAAACAAAGAAAGAAGAGCATTCTTTGATCCATGTATCCTTTTGTTTATCATCCTTTGATCCATGTGGATCATGATTTTACAAAATTATGATAAACAAAGAAAGGATACATGTATTTTGATTTTCTTAAAGATCGATATGATTTTGAATAAAACATTTGTGACATGTATCCTTTTGTTTATCATCCTTTGATCCATGTGGATCATGATTTTACAAAATTATGGTTAAGTATAACCAGATCGGCTTTTAATGCAAATATCGTTCCAATTATATAGATCTATTTTACCTAGTTGTTTTTCTCTTGATTGTTCAACAAGAAGAGCATTCTTTGATCCATGTATCCTTTTGTTTATCATCCTTTGATCCATGTATCCTTTTGTTCAAGAAGAAAAGCATTCGTTGTTGTTGCGGTTAATTGGATCTCTACGACTTTTGGTAAGCTGTGGAACTCTGTCTCTGAGTTTGTTAAGTGGATCTTTACGCAACTTGTGAAACTGTCGAAGTGGATCGTTATTAAACTTGAGAAGCTTTCCAAGTCTGTTTCTGAGTTTCCAGACGGTATTGATGTTTGGATTTGCATTTATGCAAAACTGGATGTCTGGATTCCATAAACCGTATTGGGTTATGGGATTTGGTTTAGCAGTGTATCTTCACTATACCAATTTTGTTTTTTTTTTCTTTTTTCTTTGTTAATGAGTCTAATTTATATTCAAACCCAATTTCTAAGTTTAAACTGATCCAACAATTTGTTTTCTTTATTTTGGAAAAGCTTCTCTAATTGTCAATACCACGGAGATTTTTTTTTCCTAATTATAAACAAATAAAAAACACAAATCAGAAAATTATAAATTATGTAAATAAATTTCTTAAAAATCCATAAATTGAAGTAATTATTATATATTTAATAACTATATAATGTGATATTAATATAAAATATTATTTTTTTGAAAGATATTAGTACGTTTATAATTGGTAGAATAAAGCCTTCTAGTATACCTTTTTTGCAGGTATTTACATTTTTTTTATAAGAATTCCGTAGATTTGAAATACTCAAAATAGAATAAGATGGGAAGAAAAAAGAAGCTATGATGAGAGTAGTATGATGAAAACATTTGATTTACAATACTCCCCTCCTTGTGCGATTAATAATGATGATGAGGTTTTGGGGTCACACGTGCACTACTACTACATCTCCTTTTCACCCTTAAGTCATAACCCCTTAATTCATGCTTCATCACAGCTTCCATTTTCTTTTAACTAGTTTGTCAAAATTTTTTTTCTTTTTCTAGAAATTGCAGGAAAAAGATTTGAATGCTAAAGTTGTAAAGTATAATTTGTTTCATATAACGTTTTAAAACTCCGTTTTACCTAATGATAAATAGAAAACAGAAAATGTTTTTTTTTTTTACAATTAAAGTCAATCTTGTGGTGCGTCCGTTAAAAATTGACCATCGTAATAAAGATCATAGACGACAACAATCATGAACCACATGATCTAATCAGCTTTTGCTTAACGACACACAATGATTTATATTATTACATAGCTAATCAGCTTTTGCTTTGAAGATTGTAGATCGCTTCTCTGTGTATAAGATACCGGAGAAACACCAAACTATCTTGAGTCATCTATCTAAATCAATCTCACCTAATCAATATCACACTGTACAAAAAGCTCTAAATTTTTTCTATGGCACTAACAAAAACGCTACTATAACATCTTTTCTTTTTGGGTATAATGGTATGATAACATACGTTGGGGACAGGCTTGCACAAATGAAGTCGACTTATATGATGTGTATACGGTTTTCATGTATTGTTTAATATCATGCCCACTAATGATCACGAGTGTGATCATACTCTATTAAAAAGGTGAGATTATCAACATAAAACTATAGTGTGTGCAACGAATGATTATGAGTAATTAGTGTTGTCAACAACGCTGTATATTGTTGTCAAGACCCAAACAAAGGGTTCCTTAGTAAAGAGGGCGAGAGATTTCATAGAAAGACTAAAGATATTAGTGTCTAGAGTTGTTCGATATCTAATACTATCAGACAATCATATCTTCTGATGCATAATGTTAAAATTCCTTTTCTCTGCTTCAAGAACACATCATAAAATACCTCCACCATTTGTAGCAATCCTTTTCTCTGCTTTAGAACCTTTAAAATGCAAGTGGGGCATTATAAGTTAACTAGATGAAAAATCTGTTTACTAGTATGATGATATAATATATCATAAACGTTTCGACCTTGGAACTTACAGCAAAAAATCATTACAGAAAAAAAAAAAAAAAAAAAGACAAAGAAATAAGAGAAGTGTTCATTCTCAAGATTATATCATTTACAAAGAATGAACAGGCGCATGTTAAAAATTATAGAGAGGTTCCTATTACTTCTTGAACGTAAATTCAGGCATATCAACCTTGACGTGTTCAACAATCTGCATCTCTTCTCTAACAGGGCTTGCAACGTCAGCTTGGGGTTGATGACTATTGCTGAATTCAGAATCTGTGATCTCACGCTGGTAAGAGTGATTCTGTGATTCAGGGTCGAAGAAATGATGATGGCCATGGCCATGGCCGCTAAAATCAGAGAATCTAGGAGGAGAAGGAGAGGCAGTAAAGCTGGTTTGTTGGTCGATGCTGCGGTGATTGTAGTTGTGGAGGAGATGCACCGGTGACATGCCATGTGTTGGCGTAGTAGGACGGCTCGACTGAGGTGTGTTAGATCCCGAGTGTCCATGCTTCGTCTGTTTCTTGGCGGTGTGGTGCCATTTCTTCAAAGCATTGGCTACCCTATCGTTAAATATGGTCGGCCTCATTGAAGTTCCCATCTGCAATCACATAACGTTTTAGTGTTAGAAAAATCCTAATAGAAAACCAATTAATTTTGAGTTATTACTAAGTAATTGGTTTTAATGATTGGAAACTCAATAAATCCGGACAATTTACATATTTCTATATTAAAAGTTTGTGGCAAGCGCTTGATAGTTTCAAACATGACGTGTATCAATTTAGATTTGTAAGTTGTACCTGAGTAACAAGAGCATAGAGAGGTAGAGTGATGTAGCTGCATAGAACTTGTATTAATACCCTGCCGTATACAACAAGAAGAAATTATATGTTAACGTACAAAATATAAGATAATAGTTTAGGTACACCATATATAGTTGAGGAAGTTAACAAACCCCATGCTGATCCTAATTGCAATATCTTCGGTTCTGTGGTGAAAGCAGTTTCTGAGTGTGAATTCGTACTGCAACATTAATTCCAAGATCAAAATATCATTCATTTGTTAAAATCATATTAAAACTGAAAAAAAAAAGGTTAGATTATTATTGCTTACAGTGCTCCAAACGAAGAAAGCCAGTTGAAATGCATTCTGTAAGAGGAGAAAATTAAATTAAAGAGTTTAAAAAAATCAAATAGATAAAAAAAAAAGTTAGAAAAATGAGTAAATACATACATGATTAAGAGTAAATAAATAAATTAAAGTATACCGTGAAAAGAACCAAGTGAATTAGAAAGAGAATGAAACGAGGACGACCAAACCAAAAGAGATCATCACCCGGTTCAACCACGGGAGCTCCTTTAACCACATCTCCTTTATCTTGAATCCTTAATCCTAACTTGGATATTATCATTTGAAGTTTTGCTCCTACTACCAATATCACCTTCAATTCACACCATCCAATATAATACAATTATTATTTGTTCACAACTATACATAATTAATAAATTGAAGACTTTGAAGTTAAAAAGTGTTTATTGCTTACAAGCAAGGGGATGAAGGGCAGCCAAAGATATGAATTCCATCCTATTTTAATTTGAAAAAAAAATTGATGTTAATAATTTTTCATTGTTACTTAGTCAAACCATAGAGACAAACGAAATGAAATGATAGAGACAAACCATGTGTATTGGTCAATAAGAATAAGACAGCAATGCACCATATCAGTGGACTGCATTCACACAAAGATGTGAACAAGTAAGTTAATCAGATGATATTTAATAGTATCGTGGAAGATTAGATATATTATTGAAAAAAAATATTAATGGTTTTTATTTTTAATAAAGGACTGTACCTTATACCCACAACCACCTTGAAATCTTCTTCCAAAGACCTTTGAATGTATTTTTGGAAATCGAAACGAGCTGCACTTCCTGCTGGCAAATGCGCCTGCACCAATTCAGCCATTGGATTAATTAAGTAATCAACATTTAGAAGCAAAAAACCTGGCTAAGATTTTAATTGTAATGATTACTTACCATAATAAAGCCATGTCTTAGTGTAAGATAATCCACTTTTGTCACTGATCCAAAGAACTGTCTGAAGAAACATGTCTGCATGCATGCCCCGATTTATCCATAAGTTTTGTTGTCAATTTTTAACCAAATTATAGAAAAAAATAAATAAATAAAAAACGAAAACTTACAATCCAGAGGGTAAAGGTAGACTTGCTCCAAATATTCAAATGTCTACGTCCGAACGATGTATCTCTTGCGAATCTGAACCTCTCTGGGTCTATAATAGTTAAATGAATCAATTGAATCAAATAAATTAATTCAGATAAGACATAACGTACATATATAGTTATGTAAAAAAAATGATGGTACTTTCTTGCGTTAAATTGTTTATTCATGAGTCAAACAAAAGGCGGTGTGTCATTGGATAATCTTATAAGTTTTCTAAGTCTATGAAATAAACAACTAATCATTGAACTAAACTAACTTGAGATATGGATGAATAAATAAATTCGACTGATGCGATCATGATGTTAACGTTTTCCCAAAGTCAACCACCGAAGATAGTATTTTATTCAGTCTTTCTTTAAAAATAATATCAATTTTTTTACTAATGTATTTTGGTTTTCTTTGACTACAACTACAAAAATAAAACTCTTATGGCGATCAGATAATGGGTGGTATGTATGAACATACCATTGGCATATTGGTACTCAATTGTTTTGGTCTCTCTCTCCCATGACTTCCATTTCTTCATCTGCAGATTACATATCCATATTTATATATCACAAAATTACGCATATACATTTGAACTTGTGTAAAGTGTATAGAGAAGATCATGTATGTACCTTGGTCTTCCCCAAAGCATAGGTTATAATGCAGTAGAGAACATGAAAAACAGCGAGCACAAAGATGAAAATATGCAGCTGGTGGATACCATATGCAGATACTAATGCTACTTTCCCCTGGAAAAGATAAAACAAATAAAAATAAATAAGATTTTAAACCAAAACCTGGAAAAAATAGAGGGTCTATATCTAAAATAATAAAACATACCTTCGCTGCGCATTTGTCATAACCCTTGGTGGCTAAACTTCGGCGAGGACTATAAAAGTCGGTGGAGTCAAAGTCTTCAAGAATTTTGCGGCCATCGTCGACATAATCTTTACCGTATTTAGCGATTTCTTGTTCGTGGCTACAAGGATGCCAAGTTTTAGCAACTGTTTTTGGAATGCAAATTTGAGAGACTGGATCTTGCAATACCACCAATAGAAGCGATATGAATCCCAGTAGCATCAATTCTATTTTCATGACAATCCAGAAAAGAAAAAAGTTAGTTTGGGAACCTATAAAAATTGGTCCTCCAATGATAGAAAAGTGAACTTGCCTGCTTTAACCTTTTCAAGAGCTTCATGTAAAGCTTTCTTGTGCTTCTTTTTAAACCACTACAGTAAGTCAGAATAGAAGAATGAAAAAATGATTTAAGTTGTGTAGTAATTAATTAATTTAATATGTACTTCATTATGCAAAAAGACTAGAGAAAGTAAGATTTGAATTGCATATATTTCTCCTAAAAATGGAAAAGTGAAGGAGAGATATATACACGTACGTGACTAATAAAGTGCAAGAAATATTCGATCAAGATGGAAATGAAAAGGAGAACGAAGCAAACAACAGCAATAGCCCATGTTGGTGTCTCCTCCAGTGATCGCTCTTTTATCGCCATCACTAAACTACTCCAAAAGTCTAGCTAGTTTCTAAGATAGATTAGCTTTTAGGGTTTCACAAGTTTTATCTATAAGGGGAAAAGGAGAAAGAGATTAATGAGATATTTTGTTTCGGTTATGTGTCTATATATATGTTACAAGAAAACAAGATGCGTATGTAATATACATGCGTTGTTACTTATTCTCAAAGAGAATAAATGAAAGTCAAACAAGTGAAGGCCGCAATTATTTATTAGAAAAATAATGGAACGAAGACTTTTGACTAATTCAAAGATAACGAGTTGAGATGAAGTGGCCTAAGGAGACTGGTAACGCCGTGTGAACCTAGCTACCACTTGTTATCGCATACCTCAAAACAATTTTTTCAATTTTAAATGTAGTTTTCTCGGTCGTTTTGATAAAGACCGAAAACTTGTTCATGAGGCGCATTCATCATTATTTATACATTATGAATTGATCAAAGAAATGATTTGTGGGAGTTATTATAAATTTACTGAATGAAGTTAAATGTAAAAATTCGGATAAGAAAAAAAGCTTATACTGTGAAACTTATTCATGTAGCTAGATGAACCAGTTTATCTATTTATTTTTGGGAATAAAACAGCGGCCAAGCGTTAACCGAGGTGAAACTAGCGGTCATATAATTATTAATATTCAATTAATTATATTCTTGGTTCTTCTTAGGGCATGTTTACAGGAAAATCAGTTTAGGGTGTTTTTAAAGTATAAATATTGTGAAAATAATGTAAGATCAGTAGTTAAGAACTTTTGTTAAAAAGTTAGTTATTGGGAGAACATGTTTAAGATCTTAATATTTAATAATATAATATTCTTATAGAAATTTAAGAATGTTTAATAAATACATAGATTAATGTTTAATAAAAATTTTAAGAATGTTTAATACTATTTAATAATATAATGTTTATTAATATTCTTAAACATATTACAATTATAAAAATTTATAAAATAATATTTTAATTGCAAACTTATAAAACTTTTACTAAAATTCAAAATACAATGCCATATTTTTATGAAACAAAAAAAAACATTGTAAATAAAATTTTTAAAAAAAACAAACAAACATATTACTTAATTAATTAAACAAGACAAACATTTTATTTAATTAATACATAGATTAATGTCCAAATTTATTCCATATATTTTCAACCAATCCGAAAGAGACACGTCACAACTAATCCGACTACTGAAAATAATTGAATAGTGGACTTAAGATCAGGCCCAAAAACAGTTCTAGAATAAGATCAGTGAGCCTGATCTTAAGTCCACTATTCAATTATTTTCATTTTTAAAATATCTAAGAACACCCCATGTGTTCTCCCTATAAACATGGCCTTATCAACTAGTGTTGAAAAAGATTAATTAAAAAGAAAAGTTCTTAGTAACTTGTTTGTAGCCAAAAAAGTTACGTAATGAGTTCATTCTTGTGACAGGTTGCAGTATGATTTATGTGTATGAAGTTAAACTTATATACTTTCTTAAATTAAACTTTTCCTTCTTTTGGAAAATTCACAAAATTGCAGTGTTGTACGTAATGTCGTGTGTTAAAGGTTGGACGACTATTCATCCGGAGTCTGGACATAGTTAGGTATGTTGGTTGGACCATATATCATTGATAAGATGTTGAGATATTGATTTCCATAAATACTGTGATGTATTGAATACTAAAAATCAAACCATTATAAACAAAACAAAAAATTGTGATTAGGGAACCCAAGCAAGGTGGTCTAGTTATTCGATTGTTAAAAAATTTACAGTTACACTTTTTCACACATGTAGTTGCGCTACCGATGAAGATATGCAACTTTTTCTTCATACGACCAGATCGATGAAATCGAAATTTTATTTTCAAGCGAAAAATAAAAAACATTGGATCAAATTCTATCTAAAACGTGAGGTGAAACTTAATTATAGTTAAGTCAAACTTAACCAAAAGCTGGAACTGGAAGTACATGGGTTTGTTTATGAAATTAAAAAAACGTACATCGGTTTGACTATGATAATAGTTTCTTAAAATAATCATAGGTCTGGCTTTCTTGATTAGTTATATAAAAGTTATCAGTGGCTTATATAGAGATAGAGGACTTGATACGCAAGGTGACTAAAGAAAGAAAACACTCACTAACGGTTTTTACGATTTATAATCATTAAAATCTTCTTTCTACTTTATTCCCATAAGGCTTTTGATCCAATCTCGATGGAACAATTACCAAATTAATACAATGGCCATAATTGTCATTTTGATCTGACTAATCCGACTAGGGTTCTAACAAATTTACTTTTTCTTTTTCTTTTTTCTAAGTAAACTAACAATAATAATACTACTATTCCATTTTTAATTATTTAGTGGTACATTTTAGTATTTAACTAGATTAAGATCCGTGCGCGTGCGAGCACGGTTGAAATTCATTTTATTTATATTGTAATTTTATATAAAATATAATTTATGTGATTGTTTTTAAAAGTTTTTTGGATAAAACTTTATGCAATAAAATCATATGCTAAATATGATAGTTTGAAAGAAGACACCTATTTTGTAAGTTTTATATTGTTTACGATTCTAGATAAGTACTCGTGCTATAACACTGGTTAAATTTTATTTTATGCAAAATTTTATATATTTTATATTTTAAAATAAAATTGTAATATGTTGTATTAAGTTATATATGTGAAGTTATTTCAATAATATATATTCTACATCATGACTTGAATGTCATTATAAGACATAATTTTGTAAATTTGGTTTTTTAAAAGCGAGTTATTTTATTATGAGTAATTTAATATAGGGGCATTCTCAAAAACAAAGGAAAAGGTAAAATTAAAAATAGCCACAAGAAGAGACATTTTAAAAAAGGGGTATCAAAAAATGAGCATTAGTAAGAAATTCTCTTTAATATGTTGTTATACTTTTTTGTTTTAATATACTTGGTTTCTTGAAATTCTTTCATATTATTGACATTGTTATAACAAATAAATTTAGAGTGTTTATAGTTTCTAACTTTTATATCAAGTTTCAATATATTAAAAATATTTCAAAATAAATCATTTAAAGTTCATTATATTATATAAAATTATAAAATTCAACAAAAAATATGAAATTAAATTTAAATATTCAAATTTTGACATGTTACTCAGTAAAATTTTAATTCAATAGATATTATTTTTAAAGAATAATATTACTAAATCTTGAATATTTTATAGATTGAACAATTTATATTTTTTTTAATTCAATTTATGGTATATCCGGAAATAAAACTATTTTTTAATTATAATAAATAATATGATAATTTATTTTTTTCACAAAATAGACTCATATATAAAAATTAGAGGTAAATTATAATGATAATTAACAAATTAATATGTTACGTTAGATATCATTAGATTTTATTTGATGAATAATTTAATAAAAGAAATTAATATGGTAAGTTAGATGATATGATTCTTTAGAATATTCTTTTTAAGATTTTTGGTATAACATATTTGTAACTAATTAAGCTATCAATTAATGTATAACCTATTTGTAACTAACTTATTAAAATTATATAGTCTACAAAACAATGATGTGTACTTCTGTTTTATTATAAAGAAGATACAATAGCAATTATTGATTTTAGGGGGTTTTATTTCTTGGTATCATTTAAGGCTTTTAACACGCATTATTCTTTTAAACTACGGGCCAAGAAAAAGAAGTTAATTTCTCTCGAAGTCATGAGTTTACTAGAATAATGGACTTACACATTTTCACCCTAAGCTTAAAATTGATAAAGTAGTACTCAAATCATTTCATCAGGCGGTTGATTAATTAAATAGTTTTATAATTTTAAAATAGATGGTCTGAGTCAACTCAATTCATTCCGTGAAGTGTATTTGATCTTAACTTCCAAAGAGTTGACCTGATCCTTGGTAAGGCTGTGGTGTAAATTTAGGTATCCATCTTTGTTTTGACCCCTGATCCCAAATTTTCAATCTTAACTGATGATCTCGTTTGGTTTCCTTCGTTGAATTTAGTATTCTTTGTCCACATCGTCATTCAATATAAAAATTCAGATAAATTCGTTGTTGAAACTTGAAAGTCATCTCTTAAAACGTGTTGTCCCCTTATTTTTTTTTTGCAAGTTGGACAAATTCAATTCAGATTAAATTTTAGTGAAATTCAGATTAAATTTTAGTGAAATTCAGAGTTAATCTATAAATAGATTATCAGAGATAATATTTCTGCAAGTTAGACGACAAATTTAAACAACAATAAATAATTTTCATTTCTTGTTACGTAATTGAAATTATATTTATGTAATTCTACTAGTCTAGATTTAAGTAGCACCACTTGAACTTTCTATGATTTAGATAATGGCTTTTCTCGTTTGACCAGCAATTAAGTATCTTAATTAGATAGTAAACAAAAATAGAAATTTAAGTAGAGTTTCTTATTATAGGTTACGAAGTTATTAACTACTTTAAAAAAAAATGATATTAAACGTGCTCAAGATTGCCTTCAGATCCTAACTATGAAAATAACTGAACAAGAAATTTATTGCTTTCGAAGCCAATTAGTATACGGAAAGGAAATATCTAAATTTTTTTTAAAAATGTTTGTAATTATATACTTTGTGTCCATAAAAAAAATATGTAGTCGTTCTATATATTTGCTGCCGTTGGTGCTTTACGTAATTTAATTATTTTCTTATATATCTCAGTTTCAATATTTCCAAAATTCTCTTATAATTTTTTAAAAATATATAAATTATACATATTATTTTTAATATTGATGTAAAATAGTTACAAGTTTACAACAAATGATGTTAGTTCTAGATTTCAATTCATGACATGAAATAGCTTTTAGGTGATTGCTTGTGAATATATTTACTAGTTTGTATAAACTTTGGTGGGCTTGATTCGGCCGACAAAAAAAAAACAATTCACGGGCATCAGGTAGATATAAATAAAGCCCATTCGCTCAAAGAGTTTTGGGAACATTTTCTCCATTAAAGTCTTAATTAATCACTCTAAGCGCTACCAACTACTGGACAATATAATAGAACTGGAGTCTTGCATCCCAACTCTGTTTATTAAACTTATCCCATAATATATAAATTTGACAAAAGAGTATTGGACCAATGTATTTGAAGATATAGTTCAGTCCGATTAATGTTTGTAATTGGCCTACTCTTCGTACTTTCGATGTATGACTACTTTTGTGGAATTAAAGGATTTTCCTGCGAACTTAGGAGTATAATTAATTATGTAAGCGTTACATATAACTACAAGAATATGCCAAACAAAATTCAATCTCGAACTTTGATTCCTGTGTTGTTTTATTATTATAAGAAGAAAGATTTGTTGCAGCTCTTTTTGTTTGTTTGTTTGTGTGGATAATAATTAATTTGAATACGCATCGACATTGTTGCTTCTCCACATGTTATTCCAGCTGGAGTGTTTCGGCACGTTGGCCACTTCTCGAGTTATTAAAAATGGTATTTCGTGTACCTATAATGTTGTCCAAACTATAAAATATTTGGTCAGTACGTGTACCCTATATGTTTTTTCTTCGTTTTAATATATTTATTGACTTCACGTAATTTTTTAAACCTTGATTAGTTAGTTCGTCTAGATCCCACAAGTGTAATCTAAATATATGAGAAATACAAAGGTATAAATAACTCTTATAGTATAGCAATTTTGAAATTCCCAGTCTCTTAAAAAGTTTTGTCTAGCTTGCAACCTTTTTCCAAAGTAACTAAAGTCATTTTGATGAAAATAAACAAATGTTGAGTCGTGACGTTAAGTTTTAATTCAGTATTCTGCAGGCTCATCATCCATGTTCTTCACCATATTCGAATCTTTTGTGAGATATGAATATGATGGGTTGAAAATGGCGTCATACATATTTTCTATTTTATTTTCTTTTGACTATTAAAAGTTTAAAACCATACGTTTACATATGTGTGATCACTTCACTATTATTGGAAAACTAAACAAAAACTAAAATATATTATTGGACAACCGGTTGTTATAATTTTCTTATGCCGAAATATGGACGCTACTGATACCTCTGAAGTCTCATCCGAGATTCTTGGACGATTGGCCTCGATAATGAATGTATGACGTCGCTGCATAATCAAATTTACTATTATGTGTTTGATTAAATATTCTATTATGAATTTTTATAAGTATTTTCTGCTGAAGATTAATAATTGCTGGAACCTATAAGATATTTTAAATTTTCAAAAATATCAAATATTTGTTTATTGGAAAAGAATCCAAAACATGAAACAAAAAAAAACAAAAGATTGTGAGGGTTTCGAAATTTTGGATTGCTTTCCTGATCCATATATCTACAACTTATAAACTTAGCAGATGATGATTTATCAAAATCGTACGTTACTTGCAAAAGTATCTGGGGTATGGCTTTGGACGAGCCTATCATATATATGGAGATGGAGGAAAGCCTATCATCCATCGTGAGAACTTTCTCATGGAAGCTCGCAAGTTACCTCACAACGACGGGTCGCCAGTGAGTGGACGGATTTTTCAGTTTCAAGGACTTATGCTTCGGTTGTGCAAAGTAAAGGAGAGCCACCAGTTCATCAAAGGGAGTACTCTTCGATTTATAAGGTCGAGACAACTTATCATAGAAACGTTGTTTCTGAGACTGAGGATTACACGGAGAATATCAATGTGGGTAAGTAATCCTCAACACATAGACGTGGCGAAACGTCACATGGATGGACGTAATTAGTTTTCTATATATAATTTGTGGTATTTTTGATATATCTACATTTTTTCCACATCACATTGATATAAAGGAAGAAATAAATTATGATATTTTTGAGGATTGGCATATTCAAAAATATAGTGTTGTTCCATATATATCGGCATTGGAGGAAGGAGTGAAAGTAATTAAATTGTTTTTTAAAAAATATTTTCAGATTTAGACCTCTGTCGATATGTTTTTTATTTAATTTAAATTCATGTACTCAGATCGAGTTTAATTGGTGTATCTCTTATAATTTGGACTACCAGTCGATCAGCGCGGGGAACTTCAGTGTTGGTGGAAAATTTTCTTGAGTCGTAAGCTATCTTTTAACTGTTGAACGATCGTCTTGTTGTGAATTTCTCTGATAATGACTTGTTTTGATTTGGTATATTTGTCGCTGGTGCACTTCGACCTGGTCTAGTAAAGTTTGTGTATCTGTGTTAGGTTAAAATTATCACTATTTCAGTATCTGTATTGCCGAACCATGACGGCACGATACTGCTATACCTCTAATCCGAGATTCTTGGACGGTTGTATACATAACTGAAAAAAAGACATAAAAAGTGTTATTCTTTTTTTTTTTTTCTTGAACAAACAAAAAGTGTTATTCTCAATTTATTATTATTCTTTCTAATTGTCATTTTTCTACAAAACATCCTAAAATATTATTTGGGGTCGACTTTTCTATTGTATCCTACTGTTATGTCTTTATCGATTATTTTTGTCAACTTAAGTGTAAAATATTCACGAGTGTATCTTTTCAAATCCAGTATCCACTAACTAAAGTTTGAGAATTTCTTTGTAATATGTGTTTTCTAGAAATGTTGCACGTTTGAGATTTTTTTAGACCTTAAACCCGTTAGCCGTTCAACTTTCCACATATCATGGTGGCGCACCCGTTCCAGATTTACATTACGGAAGTGTATATGGACATTAAAGTCCATATCATACCAACACACATGTTCTAAGTCCTCCCACTTGCAATAATTTGGTTCTTTATCTTTTTATTGATGTATTTAAAGGAACCCCTGCGTTGTGGCTCACAAATCACATGTCCGACTCATAAGTTGACTCATGCATGACTCTTGCCTATCTCCAAATTTTAGTTCTTCACTACTATCCAAACTCCTAGCACACGTAACAATAAAGACCTTCAAATAAAATATTGGTTCAAGAAAGAAAAAAAGCTAGCTAAAACCAAAAAGGAACAAGTGATGGACTATGTGTTTATATCTATTTTTTGACAATCATCTACTAAATACCATACCTTATCCTACCCTCCTTTGCCTAATACTTTGCCTTACACATCATCCTTGTCTTTCTCCACCACTGGAGCCGGCGCTGCCATCTCCGTCTCGGCGGCCAAGGCTGTTTCTCTAAACTTTTTGTAGATATCACTCTTGTAAAATGTTTTGGTCCGGATCACCAAAACCGTCGACACCAATACACCGAACAAAGTTACCGCAGTAATTATTATAAAAGACAACTTAAAACAAGATGTGCCTATGCAACTCAAATCTTGCACACCCGTTCTCATTTTTCCTGATGCCTTATTCTGCTTATCCGCCTCCACGTAGTACAAATACCCAGCGACCCTAACGTTTAGCAAATAAGACCCGACCAGGCTTGCTACCGACCCAAAGTTATACAATGTGGAGTAGTGCTTAAGCCCGAAAATTTCCGAGATGATAGCGAATATAAGCGGCCATTGTGCACCAAAGCAGAATCCTATAATGACTGATGCGACGTAGAGTCCACCAGGGACATTAAAAAGCTATGAGGAGGTGGCCAGCGCATGAAAAGAGGACCAGCATTGTGAGCATTATAGGTCTTGGGAATTTGTATTTGACCAAGAAGACCACAGAGACCACACCTGAGACCACACGACCAAAGTAAATCCCATATGCTCACGAGTGACACAAACGTGCTTATGCCTCTCTTCGGGTAACCCAATGAGCTTCGGATTTGACCCAAATTGTCTGTCGCCGTCAAAGTCCCTCCCACACCACATATTGATGCTAAGCACAATATTAACATGTCTACGCTAAACAACGCTTGCAATATCGTATAGTCTTCTCCTCTCTTGGGTGGGTTAAACATAGTCGTCCAACACGATTCCGTTTTCTCCCTCTCTCCCTCTTCCTCCTTCTCTGACCCTTCATCTTCGTCTTTTGATGAATCTATGTTGGGCTTCTCGGTGACTATATTGATCTGCGCTGGATCGTCAAGGGCAACTTTTTCTCCGTCCAAAGCTTCTTCTCTTCCAAGACGACGATTATGATGGGCAAAAGAAGAAAGACGATCACCACCGCGGCGCTACCTCCAAACTCGCTCCGTGTAAAGCCAAAGAGTTTGTCAACGATGATGGCTACCATAAGAAACGTGGCGAGCCCGAGAGATATGTAGAGGAAGTTATAGAACACTTTAACCTCGTTGGTTTGTCTCTGCACTTTCATTATTCTTATCGTCCTCAAATACGCAAACGAGACTGCCGCGGGCAACCAACCTGCAAATTTAATCACTCATACTTGGTTTCGATCCAAGATTTAGCCGGTTAGTCAAAACTTATATTTTCTTCCAGGTTCTGAGATCATTTATAACCTCATCAAGATTCATGTTATAACCACTGAACTCTGTTTTGCTCTGTTTAACTCTGTATCGTGCCCTTTATATAGTCTCATCGATGATTATAATTTGTTCATACCTATCATCAAGATAAAGGGCTTTTGTATCTTCACCATAAAAGGCGTGGTAAAGCTGTGTAATAATGGCGCCACTAAGACCAACATAGCCCTTGAGAATCCCCAAGACAACCCCACGTGACTCCGGGAAGTTCTTAACGCCCGTGACGAGCGATCTGGTATTAGCAAACGACTGCGAGTTGGCTCCGACGCAGATATAGAGACACATCTGCCAAACTTGAGGTTTCGAGATACGTTTTGTGACGGCGAGCCAAATCATGAAGTATCCAAAGAAGTTAAGGACTGCTCCGATTAAGAGAACAACCCAAGGCGGGGTCACCTCATTGACTCGACCCGCGGCCGCGAGGACTCCGACGTTGGCTCCGAGATCTTTGAAGAAACTTAGGAGATTAAGAGTGGTTTGGTCGTAACCTAAAGTTTTCTGGATATCGTTTGAATAGAGACTGAACATGTAAGTGGCTCCAGCCATCGACATGATTAAGAGACTCGCAAAGAACGTGAACCATCTTTTAGTTAGGATTTGGATGGCTAAGCTCTTCATCGAGCCACCGGGAGTTGCATCCACCATTTTTAGGGTTTAGCAGAGAAGTCTATGTGTCGTTAAAGAAGAAAGAGGGCGACAACCGTTATTATTGACGTGTTGATTTGGAGTGATCAGAGAGTGGAAGGTTTGACTTGGAAGCTCTGCTTCATTTGTATTATATTAAAAAAAAGTGGCAACAATTTCCATGCAAGGGTGGATAGTTTCTCTAGAACGAATATAATTTAATCCTTCTACAATAGGATTTAGAATTTTTTACATTTTTTTTTATTTTACATTTTTGTACTCAATCACATTTATGATAGCTTTTAAAAATAAAATTAAAAAAAAAAACAAGATAGATATAATTCAGAGTAACCCGCCCATATGAAGTGTTTGGATAGTCATACTCATTGCTCATATACGTGGTGTGCTTCTTACAAACACCACAAATTCTCTGAACATAATATATCATAAATTTTGGGTTTAAGAAACCTAATTTTGGAAGTGTGATTAAACTACATACTATCGTCTAATACTTTATATACTCTTTTATAAATTTAAAATTTTGTGGTATTCATGGAATAAATGAGTTTTTTTGTGGTAATTCTGAAGAAAAAAAACATAAAACTTCACGATCCAGTGTATTTTTTCAAGTGCCATTTTTCTAAAATAGTTTTGTTTCATCCTAAAATAATTAATATTTGAAGCCGACTTTCCTACAATATATGTTATGTCTTTTTCGATTCTCTTTACCCACTATGTTTGAAATAACTTCACGACTGTATCATTTCAAATCCAATATCCACTAACTAAAGTTTGAGATTTTTATCTTTTCGAATATATGTTTTCTAGAAATGTTGCACGTTTTCAATTTTCTTTCGATATTAAACCCGTTTATCGTTCAACTTTCCACATATCAGGGTGACGCACTCGCTCCAGATTTACCATTACGCGATTGTATACCGACATTAAAGTCCATGTTGTACCAACACACGTGAGCCAAGTCCTCCCACTTGCAATAATTGAATTCTTTATCTTTTAATGATTTGTTCAAAGTAAGCTCTTGTGGATCACAAAATCACAAGTCCAACTCATTTAGTTGACTCATGACCCTTGCCTAATGTCCAAATTTTACCCCTTCACTACTATCCAAACTCCTAAAACGCAAAACGATAAAAACATCAAATATAAAGTATTGCATAAAAAACATAAAACTATTATAAAAACATGACTGATGGACTGATGGGTTTCACATTGGTGAGATATATAAAAGTGTTTACAAAAAATACTTGACCATATTTTTCTTATCTAGCATCTTTAACTTAACAATCATCTACCAAATACTTTACCCCCTTCCTTTGCCTACTACTTTGCCTTTACATTATCCTTGTCTTCCTTCGCCACAGTGGATCTGGCCGTAGCTGTTGCTGCCATCTCCGTTTCAGCGGCCAAGGCTTTTTCTCTAAACTTTTTGTAGATATCACTCTTGTAAAACTTTTTGGTCCGGATCACCAAAACCAACGAGACCAATACACCGAAGAAAGTTACCGCAGTAATTATTATAAATGACAACTTAAAACAAGACGTGCCTATGCAATTCAAATCTTCCCCATCCCTTCTTGCGTTCCCTATCCCTAATGCCTTATTTTGCTTTTGCGCCTCTACGTCGTACAAATACCCTGCGACCCGAACGTTTAGCAAGTAAGACCCGATCGGGCTCGCGACCGACCCGAAGTTATACAACGTTGAGTAGTACTTAAGCCCGAAAATCTCGGAAATGATAGCAAATAGAAGCGGCCATTGCGCACCGAAACAAAACCCTATGATGACTGATGCGACGTAGAGTCCACCGGGGACATTAAAAGCAATGAGTAGGTGACCGGCGCAGGACAAGAGAAGGACCAGTGTGAGCATTAGAGGTCTTGGGAATTTGTATTTGATCAAGAAGATCTCAGAGACCACTCCTGAAACAACACGACCATAGTAATTCCATATGCTTACGAGTGACACAAACGTGCTTACGCTTCTCTTTGGATAACCCAACGAGCTTCCGATTTGACCCAAATTGTCTATCGCCGTCAAAGTCCCTCCTACACCACATATCGTTGCTAAGAACAAAATCAACATGTCTATGCTAAACAAGGCTTGCAAGATCGTATAGTCATCTCCTCTCTCCGGTGGGTTAAACATAGTCGTCCAACACGACGGCGTTTTCACCGTCTCCCGCTTCTCCTCCTCCTTGTCTGACCTTTCATCTTGGTCTTTAACCTCTGATGTATCTAAGGCGGGTTTCTCTGTGACGATATTGATCGGTGTTGGATTGTTTAAAGCGACTTGCTTCTCCGTCCAAAGCTTCCTTTCTTCCAATACGACAATAATGATGGGCAAAAGAAGCAAGACGATCACCACGGCTGCGCTACCTCCAAACTCACTCTGTGTGAAGCCGGAGAGCTTGTTAATGATGATGACCACCATGAGAAACGTCGCGAGCCCGAGCGATATGTAGAGGAAGTTATAGAACACCTTTAGCTCGTTTGTTTGTCTTTTCACTTTCATTATTCTTATTGTTCTCAAAAACGCAAACGATACTACTGCAGGCAACCAACCTACAAATACATATCATTCATAAAAAGTCATTCATCATTGTTTTTGATAAAATAGACTAATCAAGATTAACATCATAACCATTGACCTCTGTTTTGCTCTGTTTTGCTCTGTTTTGCTCTGTTTTGCTCTGTTTCATGTCATTATCATCAATAAATTTTATAAAATTGAGCTTACCGATCATCAAGATGAGCTCTTTTGTGTCTTCACCATAGAAGGCGTGGTAGAGCTGTGTAATAATGGCGCCACTAAGACCAACGTAGCCTTTGAGAATCCCCAAGACAACCCCACGTGACTCCGGGAAGTTCTTAACGCACGTGACGAGAGATCCAGTGTTAGCGAAAGCCTGAGAGTTGGCTCCGACGCAGATGTAGAGACACATGTGCCAAACTTGAGGTTTCGAGATCCGTTTCGTGACTGCGAGCCAAATCATGAAGTATCCGAAGAAGTTAAGGACGGCTCCGATCAAGAGGATGAACCACGGCGGGGTCACCTCATTGAGTAGACCCGCGAGGACTCCGACGTTGGCTCCTAGATCTTTGAAGAAACTAAGGAGATTAAGAGTGGTTTGGTCGTAGCCTAAGGTTTTCTTGATATCGCTTGAGTAGATACTGAACATGTAAGTGGCTCCAGCTGTCGACATGATTAAGAGACTCCCGAAGAACATAAACCATCTCCCGGTTAGGGTTTGGACGGCTAAGCCCTTCATTGAGCCACCGGGACTTGCAGCCACCATTTTTTGGGAGTTAGGAGAGAAGTGTATATCGAGAGGGATGCTTTTGGGTGTGTTCTTGGTTGGAATATATTGGCCACGAAGTGAGCGTGAGAGAAGGTAGAGGGGGAAGACCGTTGACATTGACTTGGAGAGTGATTAGGATAGGAGGGTTATAAATGGAAGCTAATATGCTGGTTATTGTATATTAAAAGGAAACTAGGATAATTATTTTATAATTATATATATTAAAATGGATATTGATATATTAAATTGGATAATGATGTATTTTAATGTAAAAAAGAATTTAATGGAAACAAATTGTACATATGTAAAGTTTACATGTGACACATGGCAAATGATGATTTTCATGGTAACAAATTTAATCCTTTGAAACAGGAAGTAGAAAAAAAATAAAATGATTTTGACTATTGTTGGATGAAGAAGGAAAGGAAGACATTTATGGTAGCTTGATAGCTGTTCAAAAATAAAGATAAGATAGAGATATTCATTAAGACCGCCCATATTAAGCCGGGTGGTGGCTCCTTTGTGTGAAATGAATTTGTAACGTATTTAGACATATATAAGCATGTATATATCCTATGATATCATATGTATGATTTCTTCTCAAAGAAACAATTATAATAAACATTTGTAATAAATAATATTATTAATTATTATATAATAATTTTTAATAAGTGATAACACATAGAAACATCCTTAATTAGTGTTTGGAGTGCTTTGGAAAAATTAAGAGGGTTGACCAAAAATAAAAAATTTAAGAGAATATTGAAAGCAATTTTAATTTCTAAGAAATCTACAATTATTAGTAAAAAAAACTCTTACATAGCAAATCTACGGTAATAGTGGAAGAATGTATAACACATACAATCGGTTCAACTGCCGGTTTGAACAGATTTAGTAAGTTTTAATTATTATTAAATATAAAAATATAGTATTTGTGTAGGCTACATTATTTGCAAACTCGAAGGCTTTTGAATTATAAATAATTAAATTTAATTTAAGATTAACTCATCATCTCCTAGCTTCTCGGAGTTGTAAAATTACACGGATAGTCGGATACTACGTTTACAATACGTCAGAAATTGTGAATATCTTCGAAACGTACAAAATCTACAATACGACGTCAGTGGTTAGCTAAGCCACGTCGAATAACATTTCACGTCACTCTAGTTCTAGTTTGGTTATTGCATGATCAATAATAATGGTCTATAGGATACGTAGGTGTAAAAGACAGATGTGAAAACCGATTAATGAGTAGAATTCAGTATTGGACTTATGCATATGCATGAATTATGTATGATAATGTTATTATAATAAATGCACCTACTAAGTTTTCAATAATTTTGGACAAACATTCATATTGCAAAATTAGTGGACCTTTCTATTTATCAATAAGCATATAGCTACTAGTAATATTAGCTAGTAAATGGAAGTAACGTAGTCGTTAACAGAAAGAGGCATAGGCAACAAAAAGATTAGGTGTATAAGTACGAATCACATTCAATGCAAATTAAGTTATTGACAATGAGTTTTCAAGAACCCTATTTTTGATGAAATAAGATGTCACATTCTAATCGTTTGGTTTTTCCAAACTCCAATACGTTTAAATGTCAAAGTATTATGCCTATACATGAATTCATTATAGCTTTGATTTTCTAATCACAAAACATTTCTGTGTTAAAAGTTATATATATCGTATATGTTTTCCTTTACGTATAATTAACTTTTGCAAATAAATGTACTATTTAATTTATAATTTTTTTCAAACGCAAATAGACAGATAATGTACAAATTGTAATAGTCTTCCATGATTATGAGAATTGCCCTAATAACATTGTCCCAAAATTAAAAATATTTATAGTAGTTGGGAAGTAATATCGCCGTTAGCTTTTGTCAACAACTTGATCAACGTGTGGAAAATGAATGAATCGTCGAAAAGATGATTTTCCAATATTATGTTTCTCTTAATTTCAACGTTCTAATTCGACTATATTAGTTCTCGTGACGTAGTTTGTTTCTATGCAATGTTCTAGATTTCGAATGATAAGAATATGTTAATTTTTATGGCGAAAGAATACAAACAAAAAAAGCGAAAAAGGTCGAATCAAATAATATATCGTCTAAGACATTTCTAATCTCTTTATTTCATTATATTCCGGTGCATTAGTCTTAATAAGTATTGACAAAAGAACTCAAAAACAAATCTCAATAAGTGTACTGCTGAACGGGCAACTCTGCGTATAAGATCTTTTTCTTTCTGAACGGCAAATCAAAATAAATAAAATTAGAATATCTCAAAATTGAAATAATGATACACCAACTAAATCGAATAAGAGATCCTTTTGGAAATAAGAACGTACTGAGTCTAACTAGACTTATATAAGTTTTTTTTTTTTTTTTTTTGACTTCAAAAACACAATACTTTATTACGCAAGATCGAATAGGTTAGTCTCAGGAGCCAACCATTCCGGAATCTGCGAGCTAAAAAACTAGACTTAATATAAGTTATAACATCACATTAGAAAAGAAGACTATATTATGATAAACTAGTCTTTAGTTATTTCTATTTTTATCAAACACGAAACTCGTTAATTATATAATATTAAACGATCACGATCTTAACAACTAGGATTTAACGACTTAATCCCTAAACAATATAATCAGTCAGCAAGAATGCAGGAACGTAACACCTTCTCCATGACCATGACTACATCTCATGTCATATGTATGACGAATTACTACTTAATTGGTCTGACTGCTCACAGTTTCTTACTTGACGAAGATTTCGAGTATAATAAATTTAACTTGCTTTCGCTGAATAGTCGGTCAATGTATAGTAGTATTTTTCTTATTTGGTTCAGAGCCTTGCTGACCCGGATCAATAAATGAAAGTATTTGTCTATTTGATATACATTATTTAATTAGGCGTTTCTTGTTTGTATACCAAACTGAAGACGTGCAATATGAAAGCTCCAAAGAAAGACGTAGTTATGAGACTGGAAAATTTATATAAAAGACATATGAGGCCTCTCCATGATTATGTTGACTTTTTAAGCTGAATATATTGACTTTTAAACCTGAACGTATGAACATTTTATTTTTGTTAAAGAGGTTTTGTTATTTGTTACTTCATAGACAACTCATTCACCATTGATCCTTAGTCATTGCACTTCCACCCTATCATCCTTTGGTTGATAAACTTTTTTCCTTTTTGTATATCTATGAAGCTAGGCGTTAGATTTCCCTTTCGCCTTTGCTATGTATTCTTGATGTTTTGTATATACTGTGAATATGTAACTATGTTGCATTCTTTAACCTGTGGTTTTCGCATTTATGTCCAAGGGTAATATATATTACCTTTAAGCTCTATATGACATATTTTTTTAGCTGGATGCCTGGATCATAATGCTCTAAATTCGTTAGGATATGGACCAACAATGAAATTACAGAGCATCGCGTGCAGTAGTTTGACCCACACACCCGTGTGGTATGCTTCACATAATCATTTTAGTCGGTTCGTATACGAGTTGTGGGCACACGACAACATCTCTCCTAACACATGGACGTTGACTTTTTAACTCAAATGTACTGTTTCCTTTTCTTTTTTTTTTGGTTTTGTGAATTTTTTTGGTGCAGTAGGCCTGGGCTTTCGGCAGAACCCAGTTAAACCATTAGTATAGTAACCTATGTCCATTGTATATCATTTGTATATCTTGTTTCACTTCAATATGTGGAGTTTAATTACTAACAGTTTACATGATATTTTGCACATGTAACTGATATCAGTCCTTGTGTTTGGAAAATAGGTATGGAAGTTATATATTATCCTCATCAACATCCACAAATATTTTGTATTTGTGAATATTAAAAATATATATGTTCCAGTGTGATCTCTATCACTGCTAAAATTATGGTGTTTTCTTTTCTTTTTTTCTTCTTCTACATACCATCTAGTTTCCCACTTACTTCCAGATTAAGACCCATGTAAATTTCAACTGTGAGACGATTTAATAGTTTTGTTGAAAATTATACTTACATCTTTTTTTAAAATCATCTAATGCTTTTGGAATCATAATTTGACAATATGGATGAAGATACCATTTTGTCAACAAAGAAGGTACATAGTTTTATTTTTCTTTCCCTATTACAACATCTTTCACTTAAAGAAAAACCTAACACTTTTGAAAACAACGATTTACTATTAAAGACCGACGAATTCAACTATCAACTATAGTTATATACTTAATGCAATCGACGATCTAACATTCAACTATCAACTGTAGTTCACAAACCGTTGGTATTTTCTTTACACCAAATGTAAAATGTTAGCTGTAAGATCTGTTAAATCATTGTTCTACTTATAGATTAAGATAAAATCTAAAACAAAATGTATGATGAGTTAGTCATTTTGAGACTTAACCGACACATATATACAATGTTCCCTGCCCAAGCACACGCACAAGAACGACGACAACATTTACTTCTTCTTTTTGTGTGTATGTGTGTGTGACCTACAAACCATTCCAATCTATATATAACCATAAGAAATTAGTAAAAAATTAAGACATATTAGTGGATTGTGATAAATCATCGTTGTGTCACTACCCAAAATCAAACCGCATAATACATTGTGTTGAAAACAAAAACAAAATTATAAATCAAGAAAGTGACTTTAAAATTTTTGGAGCCCCAATGAATATGATTTCATAACAGCCTTCTTGATACGTTCTATTCATTACGGTCCCAAAGTTCACATCTTTGAACTTACGTTTAAATCAAATCATTACAAAAGGGGATTTGGGTCTCCCAATCAAATTAAAAATCTCCAAAGAGATTTGGTCTCACTACACGTCTTCTCCTTTTTGAGAAAATTCCAAATAAAGAAAATACTTTTCAATATGAGAAAACAGGTATCACCAAGTACAAAGATTTGAAACTCATCATGGTGTTTAGCAGAATCAATGATTAATTCTGTAACAAATAGTGAAGAGTAGATTAAGGATCCTAAAAGGTTAGCTGGCAACTGTATCTGCTTGTTTTAGAAATATATTAATCTCTATGGAATAAGGTAATCAAAATTTTTGATATTTTGATTATATTACCGAAGTTTGTTATAGCTAAGCTCTTTTTGAGTCGATGAAAAATAACATATATCTTTAGGAATAATTAAAGCCTATTTTGAAGATAAGTTCACTTTCTTTTCAGAACTTAACAAACACAAATCTATACAATTTTAAAATCTTCAAAACATGCAATCAATATCCTTAAAAATCGTCTGCTGATCAGCTCTTCTGTCGCCAGATTGCTTGAACGCAACAGTGGGAGCGATTCTACAACTCCTCCTCTGGTGTTCGAGCACGAGTTCACCGGCTAACCAATCCAGCTTCTCATAATTGCTTTCTTCATTGATTTTTTTACCACCAAACAGTACAGACTCTGAGTTCTTCTGCTTCAACATCTCTTCTGCTACTCCCACAAGCATATTCACATTGCTTGGACTTGCGTCTGTGTCTATATTCGGTTTGCATGGACCGAAGCTTGAACCATTGGCCTATAACAACATCACCCAAAATAATGAAATCTAATACTATTACTATCAAGATTCAGCTTTCCAAAACTAATAACACATTTTTGCATCCAATGATCAGTTTAAGCTAAAGATGTCTAAAGTCTCAATCACATGAATGTACCAACCACATAAGCATTATACCTGAATACGAACGTAGTTACTCCTGCGGCACTGACCAAACGCCATAGAAACAGCCTGGTCTACAGTATCAGCCGCTCCATCCGCAGAGATCCGAACCGCAGGACGAGCCCATTGCTTAGACTTCCACTTCATAACCTTATCACAATCATACTTCACATCAACCAACTGTCCCGTACCAAGTGACAGCACAAGCAAATCCTCAACACCTCTAACGAACGGAAACTCTTGTTTATTATGTAAGACATGAGTGATCGCAGCAGCCGTAGGATTACTCATAGCTAAACCACCATCAACCGCCACGCACCGGGTCTTACCATCAACTGATCTCATCTCCACAGGCTCAAACACTCCAGTCTCAGCCCACGTGGCTTTACAAACCTCCCACAGCTTGAAATCATAACCGTCAGTTTCCAACGCATCAGCACGTGAGAACAAGAAGGGTGCAGAGCTAGTGAGGTCGTAGCAAGGAATCAAAACCGGTTTAAGCGTGTCCTTAAGCGTAAGCTCCTCGAACGACTCTTTCATCGCTTTCTCAAGCTTCGAACTCCCCGACCCACCCGACCCGGTTCTCATAACCCGGTTTAAAATCCCCTGCGACGGTGACGACGACGATTTGCCGTAAAAGCTTTTACCTTTCTTAGCTAAAAACCGCCACGTGTCCTCCGCTTTAAAGATCGGACGGTTACCATCACTCGACGCGAAAAGCATCGCCGTGAAAATCCCGCCGATACCTGAACCGGAAGCAACGTCGAAGTAATCGGCGATTCGGGCATTCGGGTCGCCCGATTTAGATTTGAGAGCGTGTTCCAAATACGCCAAAGCTTTCCCGGGTATGATCCCTCTCATCCCACCACCACTGTCGATACTCAAAACACAGACTTTACCTCTCTGGTTCTTGATCGAACCCGGAACGACGCCGTTTAAAGCTTCCACCACCGTTTCTTGCTCGGGACTCGGGTCTCTGCTCCTTGATTCCATAAGCTTCGAGTCATCATCATCGTACCCGAAAAGAAACTTGCTTTCGAGAATCGAGAAAATCTCGTAGCTTAGCTTATCAGTCTCGATACTCGGTTCTTGCATATTCGTCGCCGCCGCCGTCACTCCACCGTCACCGCCGCCGTTGCTCTGTTTGATCAAGTGTTTAACAGCTCCGATTGAATCAATCGGTTTATTGTGTACTCTTTGCATCGTAGTATCGTTGCTCTTTTAAACCCAAACAAGAACAAAAGATCAAATCTTTTTTAAAAACCCTTATTCTCTAGGCATTATCGCCCACTCAGACAAGGACAAAAGCAAAGAAAAAAAAACTAATTATTTAATCTGTCATACGAACGAACACGAGAAAAGAGAGTACGAGAAGTCTTATTCTCTCTTAAAACTTTAAGTTCTTGTTTCTGTCTTTTTTTTTTTTTCCCTCCTTAAATCACTCGAAAATATTTCAAAGAGAATAGAAACCAGTCTTGAGAAGACAAAAAGAGTGAGCTTTTATTATTATTGTTCGGACAGTATCAAATATAAAGAGAGAGGTGAAGAAGAAGAAGAAGGAGCAAGAACACAGAAACTGCAAAGGATCTTCTTTTATATCTCACGCGTGACCTCTTTTTATTTTGTTTTGTTACTTAGAAATATGGGATGAAGCAATAAATTATTACGGGACCAGCAAAGTTATTACATTACAAAACATTTTTCTGACAATAATTTAAGGGAAGACAAAAATGTATTTAGTCTGTAACTCCCAAATATTCCGAGATATTTGATAACTTTGAGGTGTGTTTTGTTGATATAGTCATTCCATAATCATGTATTATGGTGGGATAATGTGGTTGTTTTATGATACTGATTTTTTTTTTTGTATTTGTATGGATTTATTTATTTGATTAGAAGAATGTGTTTCTTTAGTTTCTATTTTCCTAAAATTAATTAAGAGACCAATAATGTGTCAGCGTGTACTCAGCAGTTCTACAATTAGTCGCCAACACATATTTTTTTACTTTAAGAAATTTATATAGATGAATTTTCTGAGTTTATCACAAATAACATCATATTCCACCCAAAAAAAAAAATATTGATTCTATTCCATATTATGAAGATTTTATAGATCAATCAAATGTAATTATTTAGTAAAAGGAAATGTATTAATTAGAGTTTAAAAATCATTTATATATACAAATCAATTTACAAAAAGTGAAAAATTATGAGTTATGTTCATTTCCGAGTCGAGTTTTTATGTGGCTTGTCGATCGATTATGATATATATAGTTTGTATTTTAACTTCAAGGTAGATTATCAATTTTCAAAGTGGAATTGTGATATTCATAATTGGAGTAAGACAATTGATAATTTACCTTGATAATCTACCGTGCAAGCTAGCAAAGGCACTACTATATCATTGCCCGGATGAATGAAATCAACATATGCTAGCTTGCACGATACAATAGACAGAGACTCTTTTTGGGAACATGTTATATGTTCACCAACTTCCTATTAAATACGTATTATAGAGTATTTGAGTTATATATATATATATATATATATGAGAATACAAAATTGCAAATTCTAAAATCTTAGAAGAAAATCGATGGAAAAGGTAAAGTGTAATAAATCTATAAAGTTGGATATTGTGATTTTCTTTTGCTTAGGCCACCTGTTATAGAGTATTTGAGTATATATATAATATTTGTAGTTAGTTCCGTAGACCACATTGTAGTTACTTATATATAATAGAGTTATGAGATTATAAAATTAAATGGTGAAAGAAGCTTATATTTGTGATATTTACCTTTGAATAATATGAGAAGTTGAGAACTTTGTGGTTTTCAGGTGATAAAAGCTAATAGTGATAAAAAGTGGATTTCTGAAATTTACGATTGTTGAGTTGAGATACATCACACTTCGAAGCTTATTGCTGATTAAATTAAGATAAATACACATATATATATATGTATATTATCTGTTTTTAAAAGATACTAAAACTATATGCTTTAAAGATATATATAAACTATAAAATTAATTTAGTATATACATACATATATATATATATATCTTTTTTTAAGATAAACTAATAATTGTAATTTTTTTTAGTTACTTTATAAACCTACAAAACATTATATAAGTCCATGCGATTTTACAAAATCATATATGTTTAAAAAACTTAGAGATGCATCTCTCAAACACATAAATTAAAGAAATAATTGCATTAAAATGGTTAAAAATTATTTATGTAGTACACAAAATGTACATACCATACCAGTTCGTAGTCATTTGGCCTTCAAACTTTTGGGGTTAATATAGTAAAATGGTAAAAAACTAATGGAAAACAGAAAACAAAAATTTGGTTGCATGAAAGAGAAATAATAAATAAATAAATTGCATTTACTGACATTACTGTGTAGGTCTATAATTCGGATAGTGACGTTAATAATGATATTAAGCTGTTAGCAAAAACTATACTACTAATAATCATACAATATAAACCAAAACTCAAACTTGCTGCCATTAGTTACCCGAAGTTATCGGAAAATTAATGATCTAAAAAAGCTTACAAATACCTCATCTATGTTTTATTTAGAAGTTTAATACCTCGTTTTTTTAGTTGGAAGAAAAATACTTCATTTAATTAAAACGTGTGATTTAATACTCAAACTAATAAATTTTGTTATTTTCATACTTATGATTTTTTGACAAAAATAAAATTTTGTTTTCACCTTTACTATGTCAATTAATAATTAATTTTAAATGACACGCTTGTATCTGTTGGACTCCATATAGTCTAATAGATAAGGTAATTTTAAGCTTTTTTTCCTTTAAAAATATATTTGGTGGGGAAATTGAATCTTGTCCCAACAAGAATCTAAATCTAATGACGAAATGATTCACGTGTATTGATTATAGTTGACTATATGGAGTCCAACAGATACAAGCGTTTAAGCATTTTGTAACCGATGAATTGTTAGTATTTCTTTCTATTTTGGGTTTTAGGAATGTTATTTCTTCCAAGCGTATAATATGTGATTTTTTTCTTCTTCTTATTCTTTAAACATTAGTTCATTTAAGTATTATTAACTAAGTGAAGAATGAAAAGATAAAACAAAAACTATGTCAGAAAATAAATAATCAGGCTAGCTACACGATAAAAGCTCGTATAAATATATTGAAGACTCTTACGTAAACTGTGAACGCCTCCAGTATATTGTCTCACGCCAAGAAGGGAGTAATAAGGTACCAAACAAACAAGCCAAGTGAAGTGAGCAATGGAGAGAGAGGAGTGAAAGTAAAAGTTGGTGGATTGGGCACCGACGGGGGAGAGGGGCACGTCACTGTTGGTCCCCGTAATCTCCGCTTCTTTTTTTGTCTTACACAAATCCGAACAGTTGATGTTATATAAAGAAGAAGAAAGGTTTTTGAATCTTTTTGATTATCTCTTTTTTTTGTTCTTTTGTTCCGTTTTTGTCGCTGCGCGTGGAGCCCTTCCATTTATATTACACTTATAAATTATGATCCTTTATTTATTTCTAAAGCATAACATAAGGGTGGGTATGTGTGTGCTTGCTTTACCTTGCCCGTGATTTTGGGTTCTTACTTAACTCAGTTGAGTTTTTGTATCCGTCGGGATCTAACTTGTTAAGAAAACAGCTATTCCAGATTCTGTTAAGTGTTTAACCCATTCAGAAAATTGTCTACTTGCAATGTTATTTGTCCTGTTCCGTTACTTGTTAGTTGTTATTTGTAGAATATTTATCGTATTTTGTGGATTTTATTTGCCTGTAGTGGTCTACTAGATCAATATTTGTTGTACGTATAGAAGTGATAAAAGAAAAAAACCAAAAAAAGAAAGAAAACGGATAAGCCATACCACTATTTAAGTAATTTAAAAGCAAAACAAGTAAAAGATATCCAAACCAATAGTTTTTGTTAATACTTATTTCATGACGCAAAGTTGTAATGTATCTAGTTTATGTTACCTGTATTAACAACGACATATACTTATTTTTTTCTTATTTTGAAGATTGATACGTGACAAGAAGGGAATACAAGACAAATATAAAAATTATTTATTCCCATCCCCACTGTATATTATTGGCCTTTTTTGTCATAAATATTATTTGGCCTTATTCTTCTATTTTTTTTTCTTTTATAACCCCAAATTTATATTATATGTTATATATTTCTCGCCAACTCTAATTGTAAAGTAAACGAACTTCATTTATTTTTTTCTTCGCCAAATCTCATCTAAAGAAAACATTAATTTTTCCCATAGTCCTTTTTATTGTCCTTCAGTAAAACAAGAACCAAGAGTCAAGTTGGTATTATGATATAGATGACTCTATGTGAAGTTAAACCGACCCCGACCAGAATTCGACAACTCTGAAAAGAAGTAACATACATTCATAGTGGAGAGATACAAGAAAAAATAAAATATGATGGAACATAAAACACCAACACAGTAATAAGACATGTATACCACTATATATATTATCTTGTAAAGCTTTTCGCCATTGACCCATTCATCTTTCACCGTACTTATGTAATGTTCAGTTTAAAGCATGAATGAAATACTATTCTTTTCTCGGCTTTTATGTTTTTCTCGGCTTTTATGTTTTCAAACTATATGATTCGGTCTTCGAATTTATCATCTTCTTTTAACGGGGAAAAAGTTGTGGTGTAATAGTAAGTTAGTAACACCCACTTGACTATGACTATAAGAAATAAAAGTCAGAAGGCCCTATATTAGTTTGATGGGACTGACTAAGGTAACATATTGTATTTTACAAGATCAAAATACGTGTCGGCACAGCACAAAACTTGTAGTTAGCTAGATTGAGACAACTCACATAAACAAGAAAAGAAAAATACAGCATACGACTTGCACTGTTCTGTCAATTTTATGTTAGGTATTAGTCATTCCGGCTATTAAACTGTTACAAAATACACCATTTAATAATAGTAACTGTGGGGACAAATAAGAGAATGAACAGCAAAACAGAGGAATTCTTAATGACAATTTGAATCTAAAAGGTTTTCAAAACTTGCATACAAAACCAAGTTCACTAACCTATTTTTAGTTTTTTTTAAAAGGCATGCAAAATTGCTTTCCCTCCGCTACAATCAGAGGGATTCACGAGGACTAGATGATGGTCTAATCCTCGAAGGCATCTTCAAGAGTCTCTTTGTTCACCTCGTTGTTAAGAACAACGTCATCATCACAGTCCTCCTCACTGTCTGTATCTCCTCCACACACTGTGACTTCCGGCAAAAGTTGATCCTCATCACCTCCGATGAAGTACCGAGAGATCAAGCTTCAAGATTTGACAAGCAAACGGGTGAGGAAGATAGTAAACATTATGCACTAGAATCTTTTCCAATGGTTTCAGTCTCATTTCAAGATAGATATGCTCTAGGATTTGCATTAAAGATGCTTAAGTCGGGGTAAATCATCAAATGAGTCATAGAAACTTCTATAAGTGTCTCATGTTGCTTCGTGCTTGCTTTGTAATTGAAAAAAAAAAAACAAAAAAAAACACATGAGTCAAGATAGTGAACCTTTTAGATTTTTCCAACAAGCATCGGTCGAACGGGAAGAACAAAACAAGCCTTTCGCGAGAGAGCTCAGACTTGGGTAGGCCATTTAAAATGAAGGCTTCCGAGACAGTGAACAGACCAGCAGCTTTGGCTTGTTTACGGAACCCAGAAACTACCAATGGATGGCACATCTGATCACACATACAAAAGTTGCTGTAATCTTATTGCATTTGATACTTTGGTTCAGAGTCTTCAGAACACTTGAGATATATATAACTCATGAGCTATGGGGGAAAAAATGATAGTGTAAGTTACCTTCAACGGGTCTAGTTTGTGAGATAAAACTGACTCCAATGGTGTAAGCTGAGATCTGAAGCCAGGAACGTCTAGAATTGATCTCATTCTGAAGCACAGCACGTACATGATTGCCTACAGTCACAGAAAAAGTAACAAATTATTTAAGTCATTAGTTGACATAATTGTGTATAACTGCAGAAGAATTCTTCACTAAGATGGTTCTAAACTTGGACTATACCTGGCATCCTGAATAGAAAACTTGATGTACTTCAGGACCAGCATCATCATTGCATGTTCTGCAATAATTCGCAGACTCGTCCACCAATCTAGGATTTCAGACACATGAGAATTAAACAATGTTACTACAAAGTGAAACTTGAAACAGATCGAGACAATCATCTTTTGTCAGTTTTTTTTAGCAGTCTCTTTCTACCTTTTTAACATGCTAGCCACAAAAGAAGCAGGCAAAAACTTTGCACGATACAAGTAGCTAGCTAGATAAGCCACTGCATTCGTCCTGTTTAGTAAAGGGAGAAAACAAAATCATGTACAAGTGGTGAGTCTGGTGACTAGAGAACACAGAGCTTGATATGATATCATGCAGAGAAAGGATAATATGAAACTCACCTACTAAGTTGATGTTTGTTACTGGAGAGAAATATGTCCCGCAGCTTACTGGCAAATTTCACACCACAATTTTCAGGATCTAGTGAGCACGCATAGAACATCAGGAACTGCAGACGAAAGCAAAATAAGTCTAAGCCAAGAACATCTTATGCCAACAATGAAGTAAAGTGTTAGGAGCCTAAAATGACAAATTATACACTATGTGTTATAGATACGGTGCATACCTGTGAAGATTTTGAGTTTTGCGTGTTCAGAATAAAGTTCTCAAACGACTCGAACAGATATTCAAACACCTGCGCGAAAAACATGAAAAAACCGAACCTCAAAAGATGAATGCATCTACCACAAAAGTAATGAAAGGAAAGATATGTTGGTGATGGTGACATACCTCATCCAGACGACCAGCATCTTGACAGGATTTAAGATGCTTGAAAGATTCGACCATTAAGTCGTCCAACAATGTAGAGACTACATTTCTCTTTTGATCTAGAGACCGCACTGGAAACTGCAAAAGAAAATTCAAAAAGTCATGAATGATGGCAGATAGCTCTTCAGTTAACCAAAGACATAAATCCAGAAACTTTCAACCAAGTTTTTGGATTCAGCATAAACAGCAGATAAAGACACTAAACCCTACCTCCTCTCCTTCATTCATAGAGCCTTCAACTGCAACGTCAAGTTCCATATCAAACATGGCTATACTGGAATCATCTTGGAGAATATCATCCCACTCAATCATCAACTACAAATATGATCAAGCATATTATTCACTTACCACATTACTTAAGTGGCTTTACTATACTTGTATGGAACTTTATTCGTGAAGCAAAACTCTGTCCACTTACATCGAGATCTCGCAACCTCTCCATGATCACTTTAAGAATCATGTTGCCAACAACTTTTCCGATTGAGCTGTTCTCCAACTTAAACAAGTTCTCCACATATGGCACTACAACCTGCAACTGCAAGACAATAAAATAGTTTGTCATATTTGTTAACCACAGGTATAGTATAGGGTAGATGTTACATTGTTTTTTTAACAGAATTAAAAAAACATACATGGTCTTTGGCGCATATGCTAGGCATTCTCTGGGCGAGTATGGGCAGTAATTTTGAGGGAGCAAGGGGGACTAAATAAGAAATCTTGTCAAGAGCTGCGTGCACCCGGGAAACAACTTCCCGCATCTTATCGTTGAGTATGCAGGGTTGCCAACGTAAATTAGATATGAGCATATCCAAACAATAGATCAGATACTTTCCATTGGTAGTGGCCTGGAGATATATGGAACAGAACAAAAACACAAACTGTTAAGCTCCTTAAGCAATATGGTTAATGACATGAGGGATAGGTTGGTGAGCTGTGTACCAGTGATACGATTAGGTCCAGGAATGCATACATTACATTTACATTAGATCTGTGATCCCATAATCTCGTCCCAAGAATCTAAGGACAATAAAAATGTGATGCAAGTCAGAGGAATTAAAGTCAGGTATGTATGTGTGTAATAAATAAATAAAATAAACTTACAAGTTCAAGAAGCCGTTTATGGTGAACTTCATCTAAGCAAGCAACAGAGCGTGATAGAATTTTCAAGAGTGTCTGAAAAAGTGAATGAGAGAGTGAACATGTCTTGGTTAGCAACGTAACAAGCGAAATAAAAAAAAGTTTGGATTGTTATATGAGGAAAAAGACGACACACCTCTCGCTGTGCCACAACATCGACATCATCAGACACTTCGACACCATCAGATTCCTTTTTAATGTACATTAACTGAATAAGTTGATCATATTGATCGGTATCCCCCTGGATTTAACAAAAGAAACACAGAAAACATATGTGAGAATTAACATGTGAAATTAAGAAGAAACATTAATTTGTGTAAGACTCACATTTTGGACAGATGCAAGGGCAGTTCTAATGGTAAACACCAAATCTGTATCGTTTAACTCAGCATTGTCCACTGCAGGGTCTGAGATGAAAGAGCCACTCGGAACTTCTTCTGCTCCCATATCTTCTCTATGAAAACAAAAAAAAACACAGCTGTTGCTACTGACTTCGAAATTTGACCTACTAAAGAACCAAAAACACAATTCAACATGCAACATTGGACCAGCTTATACCAAAACCCTCGAGAAATCGATTCTTATATTCAATTTTTCTTCCCCTTGTATAAGAAACCCTAAGGATTTTTCTTCTAAACCAAGAAAGCAGATCGAGTCCACCATAAACAAACAAATTTGTTAGAGAACTCACCGATGAACAATTTACGCTATGCTCTCCGCGAAACCCCTAAACCTTCAAAATTAACTATATCAATATCTTTAAAAAGCACCTAGAAAAAATTATTTCTCATAACCTTTTTTTTGTTACCTAATTTCAATATTGGAACTTTGTGAGTTTGTTCAATTCAATATACAGGAAAATGTAAGCAAACGGCGCCGTTTTGGTGTGGAGGGTTTAAGCATTGGTACGCAACGTCGTCGTTTAGGTTCGAAGGGTTTTACCGTTTTAGTGATTTTCTTCTTCTTCTTCTCCGATTCGCTTCTCTCTAGTGCTGAAGCTAGAGAATAAAAATGACAACTTTCATGGCTTCAAGACGATTCCGTCCACCTCTTTTACTCCGTCGTTTGATAAACCTTAAACCCTTTTCTTCTTCACAGTCTCGATTGCCCAATCCACCTTGTTATCAACGTCGAAACATTTCCGATTCCACTAATGAAGTCACCTCAGAGCTACAATATCCACATACAACCTCTGCAACGGTCCACTCACCTTCGATTCCAATCATAAATACTGAGAATCAAGGCGATGATGATGTGGACGACGCTCGTGTAATCCAAGTGCTTCTAGGTCGTAGGAACGACCCTGTCTCGGCTCTTCAGTATTGTAATTGGGCCAAGCCTTTACCTCGTCTTTACGAGGAAGGTGGAGATGTCTTCTGGGTACTCGTTCATATCTTATTTACTTCTCCTCACACGCACGATCGCGCCAGCAATTTGCTCGTTATGTTCGTTTCTAGCAGCAACCCAACTGTAACTCCAAGCGTCATGGTTAACAATTTGGTTGATTCGTCTAAAAGGTTTGGTTTTGAAGAACTAAGCTCACGAGCTTTCAATTACTTGTTGAACGCTTATGTTAGAACTAGGCGAATGGACTATGCTGTAGATTGTTTTGATTTGATGGTGGAACGAAATGTGGTTCCTTTTGTGCCGTATGTGAACAACGTTTTAAGATCTTTAGTTCGGAGTAATCTGATTGATGAGGCTAAGGAGGTTTATAATAAGATGGTTTTGATTGGTGTTGGTGGTGATAATGTCACGACTCAGCTTTTGATGCGAGCTAGTTTGAGAGAACGAAAGCCCGAAGAGGCTGTGAGAATTTTCAGGAGAGTGATGAGTAGAGGAGCAGAAGCAGATGGGCTGTTGTATAGTTTTGCTGTTCAAGCTGCTTGTAAGATGCCTGATTTGGTTTTGGCGATGGATTTGGTGAGGGAAATGAGCGAGAAGTTAGGTGTCCCTGCCTCTCAGGAAACGTATACTAGTGTGATTGTGGCTTGTGTGAAGGAAGGTAAGATGGAGGAGGCCGTGAGGGTTACGGATGAGATGGTTGGTTTTGGGATACCTATGAGTGTTATTGCTGCAACGAGTTTGATTACTGGATATTGCAAGGGGAATGAGTTGGGTAAGGCTTTGGAATTTTTTAATAGAATGGAGGAGGAAGGGCTGGCTCCGGACAAAGTTATGTTTTCGGTTATGATTGAATGGTTCTGTAAGACTATGGATATGGAGAAAGCTGTTGAGATTTACAAACGGATGAAATCTGTAGGGATTGCTCCTTCATCTGTTCTTGTCCACACAATGATCCAAGGGTTTTTGAAAGCCGAGTTACCAGAAGCAGCGCTAGAGATTTTCAGTGACAGTTTTGAAACCTGGACTGCGCACGGTTTCATGTGTAACAAGATTTTTCTATTGTTATGCAAGCAAGGTAAGGTTGATGCTGCGACGAGCTTCTTGAGGATGATGGAAGATAAAGGGATTGAGCCGAATGTTGTTTTTTACAATAACTTGATGCTTGCTCATTGCAGGATGAAAAACATGGACTTGGCTTCTTCAATTTTCTCAGAGATGCTGGAAAAGGGTTTAAAGCCTAATAACTTCACTTACTCCATCTTAATTGATGGATTTTTCAAGAATCAGGATGTACAGAGTGCTTGGGATGTGATCAATCAGATGAATGCTTCCAATTTCGAGGCTAACGAAGTCATATATAATACATTCATCAATGGTTTGTGCAAAGTTGGTCAGACATCTAAAGCAAAAGAGATGTTGCAAAGTTTGGTCAAAGAAGAGCGATGTTCAAGGAGTTGCACGAGTTACAATAGCATCATAGATGGATTTGTCAAAGAAGGTGAAACCGATTCTGCTGTAGAAACGTACAGAGAGATGAGTGGAAACGGTATATCCCCAAATGTTGTAACCTTCACCAGCTTGATCAATGGATTCTGCAAAAGTAACAGAATGGATCTAGCTCTTGAAATGATACATGAAATGAAAAGCAAGGATTTGAAACTTGATGTTCCAGCCTACGGTGCACTAATAGACGGGTTCTGTAAAAAGCATGACATGAAAACCGCATATACTCTCTTCTCTGAACTCATGGGACTAGGATTGATACCAAATGTGTCTGTCTACAATAGTTTGATTTCAGGATTCCGTAATCTGGGAAAGATGGATGCAGCAATTGACCTGTACAAGAAAATGGTGAATGATGGGATAAGTTGTGATCTGTTTACATATACAACGCTGATCGATGGGTTGTTAAAAGGCGGAAATCTAATCGCCGCATCTGATTTGTACTCAGAGTTGGTTGCTTTGGGGATTGTCCCTGATGAAATCTTGCACATGGTACTTGTCAACGGTCTTAGTAAGAAGGGACAGTTTGTGAGAGCAAGCAAGTTGTTAGAGGAGATGAAGAAGAAAAATATGACTCCAAATGTGTTAATTTACAGCACTGTTATTGCAGGACACCATAGAGAAGGAAATCTCAATGAGGCTTTTAGACTTCATGAAGAGATGCTTGAGAAAGGTTTAGTACATGATGATACTGTATTGAATTTACTCGTGAGTGGAAAAGTTCAGAAACCTCTTGCTAGCTGCAGCCAAGATTAATAATATATTGGCTTCTTCCTCAGACGAGATCTAGCCACTAAAAATCCTTTTGATCGTTGGAAGACATACAAGATCTTCCTAACTCTTTTGGGTAAAATGCTGTACGGGAGCAGGATTTTGTAGTGCTATTAAGTGAAGCGAATGCAGGAATATGCTTACAGGTGGTTTCAAGTTGATCAAGGTCTTCCAGTGTTAAGAGTGTGGCAAGTCAAAGCAAAAGCGTTATGCAAATTGCTGTCGTGCATTTGATCAAATTCTCCATGTAAATCTTCCTCAAGCAGTTACCGACTGTAATTCACAAACATGTTTCTTTAGAGTGTCTTGTGTAAATATATATAAAGGAGGGAGGGGGAGAGAATCTCCTGAGGATGTTAGAACAGTTAAATCAGTTTTGAAGATTCTGATACTATTTCATTATCCTATGAACAGTTAAATCAGTTTTGAAGATTCTGATACTATTTCATTATCCTATGAACAGTTAAATCAGTTTTGAAGATTCTGATACTATTTCACTCTTCGGGTGCATCATACACTGGGATACTAACCTATAACTGTTGATGTAAGCCTTGTGCAGCAGAGAGGACTACATAGGAAACAAAATTTAACAAATCACATATGTTTTTAACATGCATACAAAGATAATGCCACAGAAAACAAAGGAAACTTGAAACATATCGTTACAATCATTACCTTCTGTCAGTTTTTTTACAGCAGTCTCTCTCTCTCTATGTTTATAACATGCTAGCCACAAAAGGAGCAGACAAAAGTAGCTAGCTAGATAATCCACTGCACTCCTCCTGTTTAGTAAGGGAAAAAATAAAACCACGTACAAGTGGTCAGTCTGGTGACAACAGAGCTTGATATCATGCAGAGAAAATTTTACCATGAAAGGATAAGATGAAACTCACCTAGTATCTAGAGTTTTGTTGCTAGAATAAATGTCCAACAGTTTCCTGGAAAATTTCACACCACAAATTTCAGGATCGAGTGAGCACGCTTAGAACATCAGGTATTGCAGACGAAAGCGAGATGAATCTAAGCCAAGAAATCTCATGCCAACAAATGAAGTAAAATGTTATTGTTGCTTTCAGGTTCAAACAGAAGTATTGTAATTAGTAATCTTCAAATTTCGTTTCATATTTTTCTGGCTTTGGGGTTTATGATTTAATCTGATGATAACCAACCTGAAAGTAAATATAGTTTTGACGAAATCGAGATAACTTATTACGCAATGAATCTCTCTCTACTTAGGGTTTTGTTTCTTAATGTTCTAATATTTTTATATGAACGGAAAACGCAGAGTTCACGTATGGTCTTTCACACTCAGTGAACGAGGTAAACAAAGCCGGTTACGATAGCTGTGGAGGCACACCGATCGATACGCATTCAGGTGGAGACACAACAATCGATCTCGAGACAGTAGGAATAAAGTACTTCATCTGCCCTACCTCTGGTCACTGTGAAGGTGGCATGAAGCTAGCCGTTGCTGTCGTAGCCGTTTCTACCGGACCTCCAGCCACTCCTTCTCCCGGCCCCCATCTTCAACCCCGGAAACTCCTACCAAACCGGGCTCACCGCCGGCTGACGGAACACCCCAACCACACCCACACCTGATTCAGGGTCAACTTCTCCTCCTCCACCAAAGCCAAGTGGTGCGTCTAAGGGAGTGATGAGTTACGTTTTGGTCGGAGTCTCGATGGTTTTGGGTTATGGTTTGTGGATGTAATTGGTTTAGAGAGCCAGGGTGGAGTCAGTGCTTTTGCTTTTTAATTATTTGGGTTTTGGTTGTAACTTTTGTATAAGAGAACTTGGGTTTGTGTGCCACGTCGTCCGAAGCACTTCATTATTCGTAGGATTTTATTATTCGGCAATTAGATTATCGTTATCATGATCATCACATTCACTTCTCTTGTTGTAAAATAAAATATTATTTATTTTCATCTTCTTTTCCATTCGTGAGGAACCACTCTCCATCATTCGTTATCATACGTTTTCTCCATATATTTTATCTTTATGGTTTTGGAATCACATGTAGAGTAGTTCTTCTCAACCTTCCCCCTCCGGATTCATTATGACTTCTGAGTAAATTAATTAATTTCATTATAATATTATGTTGTCTATAATGGCTGAATCAACAACAACTAAGAGACATTAGCAATGTTTATTAAAATGGCAGTTGTTAATGGAATAAGAGAATATAAAGGTATGCAACTTGGCATAGTTAATTAGTAGTATTAGATTAGTTGTACAAAAAGCTTTAGATATGTACATTGACGATAGATATATTGGTTGCAAATTTAACTACCCTTGAGGTCCAGTTACAATCCCTGTTGGGGAGATGAGTGAATCGAACTATTACCTCACACCAACTTTCAAGTTTGAACAGGTATGTCTATTTTAATATTGTCAAATTTGGTTCTTTTCCGCATTTTAAGAGAAAAGAATTGGCTCATTGCTCCTTCTTCTTGTCCAGTGTTTGGTGCAGGGTTGTCATAAGAGACTGAGAGTAGTCTACACAATAGAATTCGCCAATGGTGGCGCAGATATACAGATAATGAGAGTTGGTGTTTATGAGGAACAGTGGGTTAGTCCTTCAAATTATATATGAAGAACAAAAGTAACTCCGACCTGTGATTCTTCTCTATCGTATGTCAGTGTCGTCTCTGACCCTAAATGGTTCTGATAAGAATGAAGATGCGATCTCTTCTCAATCCCTAACACAAACGATGAACCTAACTGATAAGATCAGAGTTATACTTCTCCTCTCTTATCACCATGAACAGAGTCGCAGCTCTGATCTAACAAACTCACAATTAATGTTGATCGCGCAGGATGATTTTTACTAAACACTCTCTCTTCTATTTATAGTGATCCAAACTTCTCATTCTCCTCCTTTCAGCTGCCAGCTCAGCATCAAGCTCCTCTTCAATCCTTAACTCCGTAACGGCATGTGCCTCCTCATTGTATGTATCAGCTCCCACACATGCTTAATTATCAGGTTCATGTATCAGTGACAACGACGCACCATTGGAGTTATACAACCATCGGAACTGACAGGGTCATGGAAAGTATTTGAAGTAAGTGCAACTCCTCTCTATGGAGATGAAGCTGAATTCGAGCAGTCAGGTGAAAGCACTCCAGTTGTGTACCTGTGCACAGAAGCCCTGAAGAGAAGGAATTTACAGGAAACATATGTGTCATTTGGAGAGGAAGAGATGATAAGATATGCAAGATGTGTCTGTGATGTGTGGCTCACAGGTGGTGTGATGTGAAGAAAGATGGAGTATTGTGCGTTGGAGTTGGATGGTATTCAGATGATGGGATCAATCTTGTGATGGAGAGAGACTATGGTTTGGATGGGAGTCTCAAAGAAGTTAGATCCAAATCCGAAATGAAAAGACCAAAAGAACCTAAGTAAAAAAGGATACCAAAAGAACCATAATGAGAATCGAATCGGTCAATGCAGAGACAATAACTCTGTAAAGAATCGTTATTTTTACAAAAAAAGAATCTGCTCATAGCTCTATGGTAGAGAAATGCAATACAAGATGTACACCAAAACCTTATTCTGTATCCACCAAAACCCGGTAAGGAGGAACCAAAGTAGCTCCGTGAGGTCTTTCTTGTTTGGATTCAGAACCTCTTCCTTGTAACTCAAGAAAGAAAACAAAACATCATTAAAAAAAAAAAAGGATAAAATTTTAAGGAAGAAGAAATCGTTTACTCACTGCTTCAAAGCTTTGTGGGTAATCAGCTTCTTCATGACAGCAAACTTTTGAGCTTTCTTTGCCCTTCCCATATTTTTGAACCAAAAAGAGTAACAAAAAAACCCTAGAACGGGAAGCTGAAATAGGGTGATGCGAGGTCAGAATCGGCGGAGGGGGAGAGGTTTTTCGAATAGTTTCAGTAAGAAGGTCTCAGAGAACGAGGCCGACATATGGTGTTTGTTATAATAAGGTTCATAATTTTTTTGTTTGTTAAGGCCCGATATATTTCAGACCTATACAATAATGAATGGTCCTTTCCCATTAATATAGTAGGGATAATAAAAAATGCTTAATTTCCTAATTATAAATAATAAATGTTAACTCCAATAGTGATTTTTTTTGGCTGAATAAAGTTAAAACCTACAACTCATTCAACCAGGTTTTGCAGCCGTAATATATTGCGACTTCTTCCTAAACCAAAAAAAAAAGAAAAAAAAAAAAAAATTCTCTCTAATTTTAAACTTGTTTGCGGTAAGTTTCTAGTTAGGGATTTATAAATCTTAGTCTTTCCCGTAACAGTCTCATAGATTAGGGTTTTTTATTTCCAGCGAAATAAGAGAGGGAATAGGATTTTGTTCCATTGGCACTATGGATTTGTTGAGGACCGAAGGAGGTTGTCAGAGAATATGTGAGTTGCCCGAAGATTTGCTGTTGCGGATCTTACTCCTCCTCCCGACGAAAGATGCAGTGGCCACTGGTATCTTGTCTAAAAGATGGCGTTGCGTTTGGAAGATGCTCCATGAACTCGCCTTCAAAGACGACGGCCAAGGGAGCGAGAGCTTTGGGTGGTTTGTTGAAAAGTCACTGCAACACCATAAGGCACCAGAACTAGTAAGCCTGGTTGTCGAACTGGGTCCACAATGTCCTGTTGACGTAGATGTCAGAAAGTGGGTTGACAAGGCTGTTAACCACGGTGTGAAAAAGTTAGATTTCAATCTCCTCTGGACGACAAGCTTACCTGAGAGCCTTTACACATGCGACTCGCTTGTTTCTTTAACTCTATCAAACCAGATTCTTGACGTTTCTTTCCCCCCTAGCCTACCATCTCTCTCATATCTGAAACTTGCCTATGTGGTCTACAAAGACGAAGAATCTCTTGCTAGGCTTTTATCAAGTTCCCCGGTTCTCAAAGAACTGGTGGTTAGACGACCTGGTAAAGATGACAACTTGACAAACTTTACCGTGAAAGTGCCTTCGTTGAAAAGTTTAACTTATGTGACCTCAGAGGAAGAGGAAGAGGAAGAGGAAGAGGAAGAATATCTCACTGGGTCGTTGGTGATAGATTGCCCTGGATTAAATTCTTAGACATAGTTGACTATAGGCGGAGAGACTCTCTTAGTTTGATGAATAATTTTATTTGCCTTGATACCGCAGCCACCACCTTGATTGCTATCAATGATGATGAAAAGTTTCTGAGATGTTTTTCTTCTGCCATACGTCTGAACTTGTTTTTAACCGAATCAATGGTATATACCCTCAGGCTCGATCTCCTCCTCTGTTCCTTGTTGCTTGCTTGGTCAACCAATCTTTTTGTTTGTTTGTTTGTTTTATTGCAGGTTGCGTGTTGTAAAACCATTGAATTCCCTAGGGTCACAGATTTTGTCTTCAATGCAGAATTTTCATTATATTGGTTGGAACCACTTATGTGTTTGCTTCAGAAATTTTCTAAACTGAAAACTCTTGCGGTCCAGACCATTGTAAGTGCCATCATCCCTTCACATATATGCACATCTAGTTTTGATGAATTTTAATAAATGTATATTAAAAAAAGTAAATACTGTAATGGTGTATCAGGGGTGTCCCTCATGTTCCTGGAACCAGCCGAGTACTATTCCCCAATGCTTATCGTCTCATCTAGAGATTGTTCAGTGGATAGAGAATGAAGGAAAAGAAGATGAGAAACAACTAATGAAATACATTCTCGCTAACTCAAAATGTTTAAAGACAGTGGAGATGTCCTTCTTAGAAACATGCGATCTCAAAGAGTGTCAAATGGAGTTAGAAGCTATGCCTAGGATTTCACCATCAGCTCGGCTTGTTTATTGTACCCCTAAAGTCTGTTGGAGTTATAAGCGGGATACTTATGATTATATATACTAAAATATTTTTAGAATTATCATTAGTAAGTTATTTCAAAAGATTTTTTTTTGTTTTTTTTGCTTTTGAAATTAAATGGACTCTTCTAGTGCTCAATGGTGTTTCCCTTTGTTCATCACTGTGTCTCTCTCTTGTCTTAGAGTAGCTGTGGTTTAGTAAAGGTTTTAGCCATTGTTAAGAGATTAGTAATATACGAAATTAATGATTGTCGGTTAGTGTACTACAGTTCTTCAAGACTTGCATCTGGGGTCAGTCTATACGTCTCGTGAAAACACCAACTCTTTGTACTGAGAAGGAAAACTTCATTCTCATACTACGTTTCTTTTATCTTAATAATATCATGTTGATTTTCATGTAAATTATATCTTAATCACCAGTTCACCACATCAACGTACGAAGTCCAGCAAGACCTAATTTTGGTCTGTCATCAACAAATCTGTATAATCGATTTAAGCACAATAAAGATGTCTATTGAGTATTTTAATCAAAATTGCATGTCCGGTTTGTTGTTTGCGTCCAGATAAAATATTCTTGGCTATCAAATCTATTATCTCCACGAAAGCAGCGACTACTTCACTTGTTCAGTTGGATTTTCTTCATCTTAAGTTTAATCATGTTTTGGTTGTATCTGTATTCCTTACAAACTATTATGTAATCTCTTATTCAATTAATAAAGTAAAGTAAGATGTTAAAAAAAATATATATATATTCTTGGCTCGTCGTTATTTTCTTTGGTAATTTCTTGGCTAGTTCGACAAAAGAAATAATAATGTTGTTTGTCTATGTGACTTATAACTGTTTAATTAAAATAGTGCAATCAAACTTTGTTTCAGACCCATGAACAAAGCCCAAAAAAAGCCCGTGAAACATATTAACACCTGTTGGAAAAGGTGACATCATAAACTCGAACACACGTGTGTTGTAAGTGTAATAGTAATAGATTGGCTTCTCCCTGAGACGAGAGATCTAGTAACTAAAATTACATAGTGTTTCTTTTAAGAGTGTCTTTGTGTAAATATAAAGGAGGAGCAGAGACAGAATCTAGTGAAGATCACTATTTGCAGCCAAGGTTATGATTGAGCAGTTATGAAGATTATGATACTATTTTCACTATCCTCTGATCAACTAGATACATAATTTTAAGAATATAACTTGGTAAGAAGCCCATTACCACAACAACAAAAATTACTTCATTGGTCAACATATGTATATATATAAAGATCGAGATCTCTCTCTATATATACTGTTTGTTCAACAGGATTGAATATTTTTTTCAACAGCTTGCACTAACTCATAGGGACACATACATTGTCTAGTCTTATTGGAAATATAGTAGTCTAAAAATTGGAAAAAGCAGTAGGGATAAGAAATGAGTGAATTTGGTGAAGATAGCGGGATTCATACGACACAATACGACATTGTAATCTAAATTTTACAAATGACGACGACGACGTGTCCCATTCTCTATTTTCGCAAAAAAAAAACCAAAAAATATATTGTTCATCACAAATACAATACACTTCTTCAATAACGCACTTACTATTTACAGTATTTATTTCTTTTACACTTCGAAATTATCATCGTTGACACCGACCACCGACTACCGACTATCGACTAGTGCTAATTAATTAACAACAACATGGAATTCGAGTATAGATTTTTGCTTTTTTTCTGTTCACTTTGGTAAGAATATGGAAAAAAATATCTTTATCACATATTACGTACATGCTCAAAATCAAAGCTGAGTGATTTATGTATATATGTTGGTTTTTCAATACTTAAAATATTACGTACATGCTCAAAATATTTATCGATGTTTTATTAAACTTTTTTCCTATTTCTACAAAGTGGTTATATAGGTTTCAAAAGAAATGACCGAACATCATAATTCGTGATTTCACAAGACTATGATTTATGAAAATAAATAAGTCACATAATCATTCCGTCATTCAATAGACTAAAAAAAAAAAAAAGGGGAGAATATTAAGTATATAGTAGTGTGACCTCATGGATCAAAACAAGTGGACAAAGAGGAAGAATTGATCATGGCAATGAAAGGGAATCCTGATGATGCTACAACCGTCTTTAACGGTTTAGTTTCTGTGATCGGTAGATATACAGGCAACGCCTTCCTATGCAAACTCGTCGTCATAGATCGATTCAAACCCATGTAATCATCTGCCGGTTTCAAAGTTATATTTTTGGACGTTGAAGATATTCCGAGACTTAGCTCAAGATCGTTGTGCTCATTTCCTGAAACGTTAATGGTTTTTCATTTAAATCATGTCGTAGTGTCAATAACTAATCTAAAAGTAAAGATATGAAGTTAAAAACTGATATATAGTATACGGATTTTTTTAATCAAGTAAGATCTATATATATACTAATATATTAAAATTTGAAAGAGTATATGATTCTGAAAGGTAATGCTAGATAGGTTTGCTTTTATCAAATGATAGGTGTACATATCATGTGTTAAGGTGAAGTTATGGTTAGGGTTTTTGGCTTCACCTAAATGACATAACAATGATTTATTATGCATATGTACAATCGTTACCCTACGTTTATAAATTACCTTTATTATGGGCACCCAACTTAATATCCCCTTCTATCTTTCTTATCTCATTGCATTTTGCTGCTGCGGCATTCCATTCCCTATATGAGTATTCATTCGTTCACTTTCATTAAATCAACTTACACATTATATGTGTGAATCATAAGAATCAATCTCGTCACTTTTAATAGTGAATCAATTTGTACCCACTAGAAGAATCAGAGCGTCGTTATTAAAGATTTGACAGAAAAAATTGAAGTTCTTTAGTAATGGAACGAACCTGTTATGGAAGAGATGGATGTGATCATTTTTCATGTAACTGTATTTGTATTTAGAACCTCCTCTTGCTAAGCTTGCACTCGCTCGTCTAAGAGTTTGCACAAACTCTTCTTTACTTAAATTCTTCATCTATCATATATCATTCAAAACAGATCCATATATAGTTTAATTAATCGAAGGTCCAATGTCTCTTTAATATATAAACGCATACTTAAACCTAATAATTAATTTGCTTAGCTATAATATTTGCAAAAATAAGTTTATATAAAAAAACCTTTTCAAAGTCCTGTTTGTAATCATCCACGATGAAGTTGATATCTGCTTGGAATCCCCGGAATTTGATAGCAGCTCGGTCGTACGCTCTGACATGTTTTTTTAATAAGCCAACTAATATTTCTCTAAAGATGTTGATTTGTTTCAAAATAAATCTCAAAAGAAGAAGAAAGAAAATAATTTTTGAAAGGACTTTGCTATGCCATATATATGTAACATCTGTTATAATTTCTTACACCTTGCGGCTGTGTAGGCTGTGTCGAAACCACCTGTTTTAAACAAAACAAAAGACAAAACTGAAAATCTTGCAACATTTGGTTTTCTCTTTTGAGACCTCGCTTAAACAAAAAAGGTGTTTAACCTTAGTATAATACGAAAAGAAATAGAAAATCTCATTGATATACTTACTTACCTAAATAAACCTGTTTTCCACAGTCCCTACACATAAAATCGCAAAGCCAACTGTTATTTAAATAATAATAATAATAAAGATAAATATATTTTATAACTTAAGTCTATAAATGAATACCAAATATGAGATTCCCAACGACCGGTTCGACGGTAAAAAGTGACGCCACGATAATGGGAGCTTCTGGATCTAGGGCCACGTCGGCTCTTCTTCTTCACCACCAACATATCTTGTTTATTTCGTTGCATCGACGACAGGTTTAACCACTCACTCCCGGCGCCGGATAATTCACTCTCCTGAGGAGGAGGAGGCATAGGAAGGATTAGGACGTCTTCTTTTCTTTTAAGGATTCCAAATGTAATCAAAGACAAGCTATTGTTTGAGGGATTGTTGGAATCTTCTTCTTCTTGATTGAAGATGGAGGTTGGTACTTTGCAGTCTTCATCTCCGTTATGTGTCGACAAGATTCCTAGGTTGAGGTCCAACATGAATCTTTCTTGGAAAGGAGTAAACCGGCGTCGTTTGTAGTATTTATTCCGGTGACTCTAGAGACAGAGAGAGGGAGAGAGAGTCTACAAAAGAGGGAAGAAAGAAAGAACAAAAAAGAACGTGGGACGTATTCAATGCGATAGTCTCTACACTTGCCTTTTATTGCCTACTTTTCTCAATCATCTATTTTTGTTCATTATGTACTTGTTTTTTCCTATTCAAACATGTGTGAGATATCATTATCGATTACAAATATTAGAGATACTACTATATATCACCCAAAATATCTAACTCAAATTATTAATTGGTCGTTCTCAATTTCTCATATGTTTTCAGTTTCTATATATAGTGCATATAGGTCCGAATATTACAAAATGTTATGATGAATATTGAGTATATAATTATGAAAATTTGATGTACGGAAATCTTGATCCGACACGAAGATAAACCTGTGTATATATATATTATTATTATGTTGTCTATATATGATTTATTTTCATATGTTAAATTTAATCTTTTGATATTAATAATGAAACTAATTGCTATAAACTTATGTGATATCTATTTTTCAGCGATATCCGTTGCAAATTCTTTCCAGTGCTATCACAGTTAAGTCATTTGTATAACCATATATATTACTCTTTTCTAACATCATGCATCACGTTTTGAGAAATTATGAAACTTATATCACGACGGACTGGGCAATGAGAACATAAATGCAATATGAGGAAGATTTTTATGGTTGTATTCTTTTGTACACCACAAGTCCACAACCAAACCATAGAAAATCTTTTTTTTTGCTAGATTTGTCAATGAATACAATAATAGAGTGAAATTGAACGTGTTGGGGGGACCTATAAAGCGTCGGTCCAATAAAGCCAACTACTACTTTTTCTGTGTGGACGAGAGATAAGAGAGAGACCAAACCTTAATTGAAGAGAGAGTGTGACTTTAAACTACTTTATGTCATTCGGTCGTGACATAGATAAACATTCAGCAATCACCAAGTACATGTTTATATGCACACGTAGGTGATAAAATAGTTTGCAAAAAATTGATGATAAGTTTGTGTGCATATCTCAGCCGTTCATTTTCTCAAGATTTGCTGAAAGTACAAAAACTAGATTTGTTTTAAGGAATCTTTTTGATCCGTCCTTTGCGCTCTAAATCTGGCCTTTCCGTATATGGTAAGACTAAATCTTAATGTTTTCTTCTTCTCATCATCCTCTTTAGTCTTTTCTTTAGATTGGTAATTCTTTTTTTTTTTTTTTTTTTCTCTCGAAAAGAAGGATTACTAATACTATATATGGAAACTCATTGGGAAAACAATTGTAATACCAAATTTGGATTTTCTCACACATTGCAAAAAAAAAAAGAAACAATTGGCGGTAGATTGAAAACGATCACTTAGATTTCCCAGTTAAACGTTTTAGATGTTCAGCAACTTTTCTAGTAAAAATGTAGTAGTAGCCTAGTAGGACGACGTCTCAACTCTCAAATTATCATTGATGTCAACGGGTTCAGGAGAGTTAAATTATGAACGATTTTTGTATTTCCATATATAGTATTGTCTTGGAATAACAGAGCAATACTTTTAGGCTTTTAGCAGCATGGCACGGTTATACAGTATAGTAAAATGACTTAACATAATAAACGACGACCTTAAAAGAGGTTGTGCTAATAAACATTTATATATATATATTCGTTATGCTTCTAAGAGCTCCACATTTTCAAAATCCCGAGTTAAAAAGTTGGATCAAACAAGCTGGGACAAAAAGTCACACAAAGCTGATCCACATATCCCACCACGCAATTTACTTAACCGTCGGTACAGAATCTGAAGCCGAATATATCAACTTTTGTCACGGAAACTCATGAGATTGATTTCTTGTGATATTTTCCCCTTTGAGCCATAGCAAAAAGCCAACTATTACTGCTTCTGAAACAGGCAAGATTATCATATCCTAAACCGGATGAATTTACTTTCGACGGGCATGATACGAACCGCCACCTCCTTGATGATAATAAAACCGGTGACGAGACCCGCCGCGATTCCCACTGCCTTCCCCAGTACCTCGAGTGGATCCTCTGCCTCCTCCAGGAATCCAATTCAATATCTGCGTCCCTAACCCATTCGCTTCCTCTTCATCCCTCTCATTGTACTCGAGTACTAACCTCTTTATGTCTTGTTTCTCTTTCAATTCCGCAGCTTCTTTCTGTTTTGTGCTCTGCACTAGCGAACAATCACTCGGGATTAGCATTTGCCTTGTTTGTTGTTTGTTCCCTCTCTTCACCAGGACCTTCACTTGAACCTCTCTTTGCTCTCCGTTCTCTTCATCCAACAATTCTTCTCCATTTTCACCTACTAACCGCCCAAAATGATGATCTTTTCCAGACCCTTCAAAAACACTCATCGGTATTGTCATGTTCAATGCCGGTCTACCACGTAATTCTAGCTTCCTTTGCTCCATGCTCTCCTGCAACAACAAACCATATCAGTTCTTAACCATGTTCAAATTAGAACAAATTAGTTCCGTCCTGCATTGGTGTAAATTGGTTTCTCTATCCAGCTAAATAAGAGAATATACAAAAGACCGATCTGAAATTCTGAACTTACCTGAAGTAAAGCCTTCAGTTCTTGATCAAAGTCTGCTAGTTCCTCAGGATCTACAGTCACCACCTTTTGCCTAACACGAAATTCGTTATCATCATCAGATCCAGGTCCATCTCCATCATCATAGTCATCCCCATCGTCACTCTCAGATCCCCGGTCATGATTTCCATCATCCAACTCTTCGTTCTGTCCATCTCGGACCACGGAGCCACTACCAGAATCACTGTCGCTTTCTTCTCCGTGAGCTTCTCCATTCTCTCCAATATCTTTTACAACTGACGATGACCTACTTGGAGGCTTTGTTTCTGAGTGTCTTTCTACACTGACTTTGTCTCCTGAAGAATAATGTTCACGCTCTTCCAGCTGCAGTATAGCTGCATTGACTTCCTCAATGGTTGCGTAACGGGTCATACTGGGTCTCAAATTGGCAAATAGATCCTGCATTGAGACAGAAGTTAAGACACATTATTTGGTACAGATAGCCTACAACTTCCTTTACATGGAAATAGGATAATATCTACATAAAAACTAATCTCATGTCCCTATATGATAGTGTACAATATTAATTAAGACTAACCTGCAAGTCAAATTCAATATCCAGGGGAAGGTGACCCTTGCTGAGTATGTATCTCTGGAAGTGTATCAAAAATTGATCTAGCCTTTTCTTTGATGAACCTCGATCAAAGTAGTGCCCACAGGTTTCCAGAAGAATGATAACCATCCTGATACGGAAAAAATCTTCCGGTGGATCCAGCACCTCTTGCTAACATCATAAAAGTATACGCAACATCAATTAGTGGAAGAGAATACTAAAAATAAGTGAGCGATACATAGCCTTTCCCTAAGATAAAAACAGCAGTTTAACTCTCTCTGTAGGAAAAACATGACTTCTGGTTTCAATCATTCCACAGTTTATGTCGACATAATCAGTTTGACAGCATAGTATTCTACATTTGTATATCATGAGGAATACAAAAGAAAGTAAGCACCAGAAGAGACATTTTTGTTTTGGATAAAGACGAGAAGAGACATAATTATAAATTTTTAAATGCCAAACCACACAAAGACATGTAAATTTTAATAGAGGGTTAAACTCTGGAAGAGTCTTAGGTTAACGTACCTCTGAAGTATCATGACCATATAAAAGAGTTAAATAAAGCGTCTCGAATATCACAGATGAATCTACGTGCTCATAATTGTACAGCTCCCCTAAAAATCTCATATGGGCTAGTCGCTTCTGTTGTGCTCCATATTCATTCAACTCAAGCCCAACCCTTATCTCCTCCAGGACCTTCAAGAGAAAACAATGCACCACGTTAATTCAGAAAATACACCAAAGATCAAATTAAATGATGCGAGAGTATCTTATACACTGTCCTGATTTCAAACAACATGGACTCCAAACCTATAGGCATGTTCCTCCTAGCAATTTTCACAGCAAGCTTATTTTAGGCTTTACTGACACGTCAAATTTAACATAAGAAGCAATTTCATTTCAACTTAGACTGCAATTTTCATTTCTATTGACTAAAAGAAGGGAGTTTAGCATCGTAGACCGATAAATTGCTGCGGATTTAACGCCATATGTATTAGTCTATTAGATACAGTGGAAAAAAGATACCTCATCAACAACAGCCACTGCAAACTCATCATGATGGCGGCTCAAACCAGAAGTCAAGGAAGCAATTAAGTGAATCTGACCATACTTTCCCTTGTGAACCTTCATAAAGCACTTTAAGATGTATTGCTCACATTCACTCCAAGGCAGCTTCCGCAGTTGCTTCAGAACGTTCACAATGGATTCTTTATCAAGATCCGAGAATAGCAGTTTTCGAATATACTGCAGAATTTTAGTAAAAGTATAAGAAAAAAAAATCGTCAATACAATTGAACAATGAAAATTATTCGAAAGATAAAAGACATGGAAGTCGGAGTACCTGATGCAATGGTGGACGAACTTTAGAAACTCTTGCTGATCTTTCAGGAGGTTTACAAAGGTAGTAGGCATTTTCTATAAGAGTGCTTTGGCGAGGATCTAAATTCTTGACATTTTTCAGGCGCATCAATATGTCCAGCATATTTGTCATCCTGAGTGAGGTTTCGGGAGATCGATAAAGGAAACGGCCACATGTCTCCAGAAGATGGCAAGCAACATCAATGTTATGATGAGTGAATTCATCTAAGCAAGCCTGCAAAAAAAAAAGGGAAGTGATTTATAGAGTTGGATGGCTCACACCAACGAGGATAGAATCTGTCCGGTAAGAGGATTCAAGTGACTTAGTTAATCTATTAATTGAAACGTATTTACCATAAGTTCAGAGAATTCAGGAAAAAAACATCTTTCTATAGAACGCATATTGGGTTGTGCAGTTATACCTTTAAACAACTGAATACAAGTCCAGCAGGTACAATTTTAAACTTGCAGAGTTCTCCAATAAATCTGATGTTTCGGATTTTTGTTTCGATATTCATTTGGTCCTGCACAAAATTAAATTTGCAATTACATCAGAAGGACATCACCACATTTGAACACTGTTTATAAGGGAATATTGGGAGTGAAGCTGAGAACAGAGGTATTCACATCAGCAGAGTAAATTGACTTCACTCATGCTCAAAGGTTAAAAGTGCAGTCATAATCAAATGTATTGAAAGTAAAATTAATAACTTCTTATTGACAACAATGCAATAGATCTAGCTAACCTTTTTATGGACCAGAGAATTAAACTCGTCCTCCAACATCTGCACAAGCATAGACGGGATATCCTTCATGCACGTTGCTAGTGTTGCAACCATACGCGAATAGTATCCTAGCAACTCCAGAGATGTCCTAGGGACATTAAATAGCGCTTTGACAAGTTTTTTTCTGTTTGTCTTGGAATTCAAATAACAATATTCCACCTGGAAATAAAAGCATAGATATAAACAACGGAGAAAAAGGTTCAGCAGAAACAACATCAAACAGAAAACCATTTCACGGACTCTTACCGTTAATTGGTCAATAAGATCACGGCTTACGCAACCAGGTAGTCGTTGTAACAATCTTTCGAAGTTTGCCACGTCCAGACTCTTACCTTTCTCCTTCTCATTTTCCAATTTTTTCTCACTATCCTTTTCTTTCCCTTTTTCCTTCTTAGTATCTTTAGCCTTTTCCTTATCTACTTCTTCCTTCTCTTTTGGCTGCTCAGTATTTGATCCATCAGCCATACTACCACAATCAGCAGGAACCTCTGTTATTGTGTCTTCAGTTGTTTGTTGACTTTCGACAATTTCAGAGCTAGACTCCTTCAATCAATCCCAATAAAGCATTAAATCAACATGTAGACTTTCTATAAAACGATAAGTTAGTTTTTCACAATGAACAAATATGCAGCTCGAAATCTATCAACAAGCATATCATGTCATTCCAAGGTGACCAATTCAGTGATGATTTCCGACCAAGTGTCCTTTATAGTATATCAAAATTGAAAACCATGCACGATCTCACATGGCAACAACAATTGATTTCTTCCAATATCTTAAGAAATCAAGAGGACAGAATACAATGTAGAATGTCACCCACTTACAGATGATTTATCTTTTGCTTTAGCAGATTGCTCGCTTGATTTAGATTCTGCTTCTCCCAATAATACTGCGGGAACAAATGCCCTAGAGAAACAATGCATCAGACATAAGCAATTGAAAACTAAAAGAAAAAGTAAAATAGTCAAGACTCTTCTAAGAAAATTAAACGCTTTCTGAATGCCACTTGACAACTACACATTTTCCCATATCTTTGTTTGGTAGGAACATAAGTAGGAGCTGACCTCAGATCAGGCAAGCACTCGTAAAATGTCTTAGTGTCTTCGTCGTCCCAAATAGGTTCTGGGGCAGATGTATCTTTTACAGCACCAGAGGGTGAGGCTTCGTCCCCTGCTGTGAGCCTAGTTGTACCATCCTCTGGCATAAGAGGAGGCTGCATATCAAGTGATTCGGCCAAACTGCAACAGGACATAAAAAATTCCTAACAAATTATGCAGGGTATATGGAATTAGATGAGAATGCTTAAGCAACTGAGTTTGTCTCCAAACCAATATTTATTAAGCTGTGAATGTTGAAACTGTAGATATTCATGTGCCAGATATCCATTTAAGTCAAAGATGTGGAAGGAAAGGATAAACACCATATATCTAAATGACTTCCAAACTTCAATTCAGAAATATTATAAGGTTTCCAGTGAATCGGTAAGCACATGTCACGATAAAAATAAAGAGTTTGGCAAATGAACTGATGCATGCCCAAGATCTAAACAATGAAACTATCTGTACAGACTATAATGACAGCAACAACATGCTATTTACACTTCAGGAAGATATTATGGAAGGATTGAGAGCTCAATAATAGCTTCTGTTATAGATATATTTATGGCAAGTGAGAAGATAGCTACAAAGCTACCAACATAAATATCTATTAAATGATTATAATTATGACATATTTCCAAGGTTTTCTGCAAGCAAGTCCATAACAGTTAGACCCAACAAGAACAAGAAAACCTAGTAGATTTATACGAATGGTCAACTTACGATGAGATATTTCGATAAAGATGGTCATATGATTTCCTCAGCTTTTCATACGAAGATGCACTGTCTTCACTAAGCTCCCCTTTAGCATTTACCAGTTTTGCATTGTCCTTCTCCATTTGGTGAAGTAACTGTTAAAAAAAAAACTGTTAGAAAGATACTACAGAAAAAGGGAAAACTAGCAAAATGCAAAAGAAAAGGAGGAAATATAGCATATTCAGGCAAGAAAAATATCGATAAAAAGTTCCTGCACATAAGCACATGGCAAACAATTGGGGATCTAACCTTGTGTTCAGACTGAAGGAGATCTGCAAGAGCATCATAATATGTGTTGAAAGCTTTCTTAAAACTCTTTTTCTGATCAGCAGTTACGCCGAGACCCTTGAAAAACTAGAGTAAACATTAGTCACATTTAGCCAAGTAACGGAAAATATGGAGGTAAAAATTAAGTTGATCTCCAAACCTACTTACATCTTCGTCTTGTCCAGAAATAGGAAGCCCCAGAAAAACTCTTCCTTGCCGAGCAAAACTGGCAAGAAGTGTCAGATTTGTTTGGGTCGTATCTCTGTCTTTCAGTTGTTCAACACTGGTAAGATCCTTAATAATATTAATAAAGATGTTACTATCTTCGATTACTCCAACATAGTAAAGCTCCAGAAGAAGTTTTAGGGTACTGCGCTTTTTCATGGCCTTTGAGTTTTTATCCGCTTCTAAATCTTCGGTAGATTTTCCAGGAAAAAAGACTTTCAAGAGCCCTTGTGTTAGACTAGGAGAAAATTCTTTATACCTCTGATGAAGTAGCGAGCAAATCTGTCAAAATAAATAGATGGTTAGCTTTGAAACGAAACTCTGAGCAGAGAGCACTGCCGTATGCTACTTTATATGCTCCATAAGAAATAACAAACTGAAACGAGACCCAACTATCATCTAAAATAAGAGAACAAGATATCATTCAACAGAAACCTAAACTGGGATAGGGGAACTGACATACCAAGTATTTGAAAGCTTTAGAAAACTATCTATAACAACTACTGAATATCTCAATGAAACATGTTGATGGCGAGAGTCGCACGAATAACATAAGAAAAAAGGTCACTGATCTACTCCAATCCATGACATCCTAACAGTAACAGTAGATAACTTTCTTATGAAGAAAAAACCAAGATAACAACAAGAGAACATGTCTGAAAAAAGAAAGCGGTAAGAGCAAAAGCAGGCGTAAAAAAAAAAAAAAAAAAAAAAAAGAACAAGATAGGAAAGAGCAAGGCAAAACCTGAACAGCAGCTTGAATATCAGAGCTTCTAAGCTTAGCCTCACAGATGGCAGTAACAGCTTCACTAACAAACTTGCTAAGATTAACACCTCGCAGATCATCCATCAACCCTTCTCGCAACTCCTCATTAATCTGCTTTAACTTCTTGATAACTGCTGTATTCCGCTTAATACTAGAATCAAGAGTCCTAAGATATGCCGTATCTGTAAACATGGAGGACTCAAGTCTCAGTAACAAACTCTATTCATAAATAGAATCATCCTAAGCATAGTGGAGAAACCACAAATAGTTCAATTCCACCTCTAGTATTAAGAAGCAGGAAACTAAAATATTCAATGAAACTAACCAGGTCGTTCAGGATTGAGGTTATTTTGACGAAGAGTCATTTTAGCTTCAATTGACTTCTTAATCTCTTCAATCCGAGCAAGAGCTTCCTGAAAAAAATAACATCGAATTAAGCATGAGGAATCAAATTTTCGATTTCACAGAGCAAAAAGAACCATCCGAAATCTGGAAATCAAATCAAACCTCGTCGTCTTGTTTCTCGCTGTTGTGGATTTCATCTTCTGGATGATCCATTAGGGTTCAGATTGATGAAGCCGTCGGAAATTTTCGAAAGCAACTGATCACTTTTTTTTTTTTCTCGATCGGACTTAGGTTTTAAGAGTGTTCCCGGATAGAGAGAGATTGATAGAAAAAAATTTAACTAACAAAAGGAGAGAAAGCCCAAAACGGGTCAAAAAGACGACCGGCAGGTCCAAGCAGTTAACCCAAATTAATTAATCAAATATGTTTCCTAAACCGAACCGGTAAGTTTTCCATATAATTAATTAATCAAACCGGAAAAAGACAAGACACGTGTTCGTCACGAGCCAAAAGCAAAACAGTTCTTCTTCTTCTTCTTCGTCGTCGTCTTTGGTCCCTTGATGACACACTGGGGACGAATCTCGAATCGTAAGCATACGACAACAATCATGGCCGTATCTCACTGTCTATTTAGACCGGCAACGACGACGGTGAAGAATACTCTTTCTTCTTTCTTCATTAGGTCTCTTTCTTCTTCCTCCTCTTCTTCTTCTGGGCCTTCGCTGGACCCCAAAATCGATCTCGAGGAGGCTGCGGCACAGCTCGAGAAGTCTTCGTCTTCGTCTCCGTCTCCTTCTCCATACAAAGGCAGAAATTTCCACTGGGTGTTTCTTGGATGTCCCGGTGTTGGTAAAGGAACCTATGCGTCTCGTCTCTCTTCTCTCCTCGGCGTTCCTCATATTGCCACTGGTGATCTCGTTCGCGATGAGCTCTCCTCTTCTGGATTACTCTCTTCTCAGGTTAGGGTTCCTTATAGCTGTATCGTTCTGTTTCGTTTAAAATCATTCTCAATACAGAGATTCTGAATCTAGGCATAGAGAGATCAATAGATTCTAATGGTCCTGTGATTTTTAACTTTGATATTCGATGATATTTGTATAAGCCTAGCTGCATAAATCTTGGGTTGTGTCTGTTGAGAGACAGTGTTCAATCTCCCATCTCTGTTCTTACTTCCTCACTAAAGTCCCCTCTATTGCATATTTTGGGGTTATATACATCTCTTGTGTAGAACTAGAACAGGGGTTGACTCATTAAGTTTATTATATATGTTAAGAGACAATGTGTTCTTGTGAGGTGATTAGCATATATATAATTGTTGTTGCTGCATTGGTGTAGCTAAAGGAGCTTGTTAACCAAGGGAAATTGGTTCCTGACGAATTCATCATTAGTTTGTTATCAAAACGACTCGAAGCTGGCAAAGAGAAGGGTGAATCTGGTTACATTCTTGATGGTTTTCCACGAACCGTTACACAAGCGGTGAGACATTTTATTGCTAATTTGTAGATTTTGCGGCTAATAGAAATTTTTATGGTTGGTTGAAAAACTAACTTTGACATTCTCTCTGTTTTTTTTTTTTTTGTTTCTTGTCTTGTAGGAAATTCTGGAGGGAGTGACTAATATCGATCTGGTGATAAATTTGAAGCTTCGGGAAGAGGCATTGCTTGCGAAATGTCTCGGAAGAAGAATTTGCAGCGAGTGTGGTGCTAACTATAATGTTGCTTGCATTGATATCAAAGGTGAGAATGAAGATAGTCCCAGGATGTATATGCCTCCGCTTCTTCCTCCGCCAAACTGTGAATCAAAGCTTATAACCCGAGCTGATGACACCGAAGAAGTCGTCAAGGAAAGACTCCGAATTTACAACACAACGGTGATTTTTCTCCTTCTTCTTTCTACGTTCATGAGTCATATATACTCTGACAGATTCAATAAATGTTTACAAGTTTTTCATCTTTTGCAGACCCAACCTGTGGAGGAATTCTACAGGAAGCGTGGGAAGCTGCTGGAATTTGAATTACCCGGTGGAATCCCGGAGTCATGGTCAAAGCTTCTTAGAGCGTTACACCTTGAAAACGATAAACAGTCTGCAATAGCCTAATCTCTCATTTATCTCTCTCTATATTTTATGATTGAATCAACAACTTGTACTACATTCTTTGCTCGAGCAATCCCCTCGTGCATATATATGCCTAGGATAGTCAATAAAAGAGATACATGTCCCATTATGGTTGATTGATACATATATTATATAGTTGAAGTTTCTTTGTGGATTCTGCTCCACTATAGATAGTTGAAAACTCTTTGTCATACAAACAGAGGTTGACTTGCAATGCGTACCAAAGAAATTGTGTAATTCAATATATCTACTTTTTATGTCGAGAATCTAATGGGAAATTTGTATAACTATATACCTTACGGAGTGTCGCAGTGTCTTAGAGCTTTGTGTCATTTTCTTCTGCTATGCAGTTTATGTTTTGTCCTGTTGATGATGGCTTCTCGTCGTTAACTTGCTCCTTAGATTTTTCATGAGTGGTGTTCTGCAATCGCAGGTCAGAAAGGCCTTGTTAATGCCAGCACCAGATTCAGATGTAATAAGATATATTAACAATTGGTTTTGAAGACCACAACAAAAAGACCAAAGAAACTCCATATGTGAACATATACTAAACTCTTATCTTGACGCAGCCATATACAATTTTTGTATGAGAGAAAGAGGAAGACTACCTTGGTCATTGGATAAGGTTCTAGGGACTGACCATGACTGGCAAATCTTGCTTCAGTTGCCTGAAAAGTTTCAGAAAACAAATGGTGACGTAATGTATCCAATGGAAAATCTAGTTTTGTTTTCTACAACAAGTTTACATGATATATGCCACGGAAACAGACCGTGGTGAAGGATGTGCTTTAACTTGGCCAGATTGATACTGCAAAGTCGCCTCCAACATGGACTCTGCCATTACCGCCCTCTCCTCCATCTCAGCGAGCGCAGCAACAGCTTCCTCATACTTTTCCTACACCATTAGCATTATCATACTGAGAATAACTTCTTTTCCCCCTCAAATATGTGTATACTGAGTCAAAGAAAAGATAGCAAGATATATCCTCATAAAGTAAACATGTGACAAGGTATCATGCTAAAGAAGAACCATCAAGCTCGAAATTTCTAGAAGGAATCATTAGGCGTAACTATTTCTTTAGTAAGTAGAGAAGTCACTGGATAAATCAGACACTTACTTGACCACACACACACCAAAAATAGAGGGCAGCAGTTAAAACTCTTTGAAACAGATAAGGCAACACACTGTCATCAATACTTGTAGTTAATGCAAAATTTCTAACCTGAAGCGCTTCAGCAGCATTTCTCTGAGCTGCTGCATCCTGCTCAGCAAGTCTCCGTGTGTCTTCTGTTACTTTATGCTCTTGCTCCATTCGCATCAAGACCTTCACAAATTTCAAGTGGTCTTAGAATTACCATACACTCAATTGCAATAGAAGGGAGAACTTTGACAAGTAGACAAGTTGCAAGTGCAAACCTGTATCATAGCACCTTCTTGCTCCCTCTTATCAGAAACAATTCTTCGAAGCACTGTCACCTCTTGCTCTAACTGCTCAATCTACCCAAAATTTATGTTCAATAGCATTAAACAAGTCAGACTATTTAAAATAGAATGAACAAACATCTTCCTTATCCATGACAGCATAGATATGAAACAACTGAACGTACACCAAATGCTCAATTAGGAAACAGAGTTTCAAATCACACATGGGAATACCTTAGCATTCAGTTGACGCCGATTGTCTTGTTTGACCATCTCCAGGAGAGCTACCTCCAACTCTTCAGCTCTATAATAACATAGGTAGGTAACGATCGGGGGATAATGAGGAGATATATAAAAGTTCACGAGTGACTTCAATATCCAAATTCATATAAAAAGCTAAAAGATTAACCTTAGTACAGCTGATCTTTTCTCCTCAAGCAACTTGTAGAGTTCACGCTTCAACCAAAAAGCCTACAATAATTGTGGGCAACTGTTATTATTCTAAGTTGACATTGCAATTACTGGTGCTAACTCCAACAAAAAGAAAGGATGACACAAATTACCTGTCCTTGAAGATCTTGAAAACAATCTATCTCTCCATACCCAGTTAGGTTAATAAAGACTTCGTCTGCATTACTGGATCCTGATTCGGAGCGAGATAAACTCCTATTTGACAATGAGGCTTTGCTAGAATCCACTAAAACAGATTTTGGGTCTTGCTTAGGACTATGCAATTTGGTTGCAGGGTCTTTCGAATCCCTCCAAGCTTGAAGATCCTTTAATCTTTCCTCATATGCAGCTACCACAGCTGGTCTGTGTTTGCTTCTTAATTCCTGCAATCTACTTTCATGTACATTTTGGTAACCCATGGAAGCAGTTAAAACGAGCTGGCTGCTATCAAATGTTGAACCAGTCATTGATTGTAGCAAAGTAACAGCATCTCCAGTGTCCTTGGTTGTAACCAATGCAGGACCTGATATGGCAAATATAAGAAATTAAGAGCAATTCCATTGATTATTACTGTATGTTCATTGTTCAGAGAGTCCACAAAACATATCACTTAAATTATGTAGACACTTAGGTTCAACCGAGTACCATAAAACTCCATCAATGCGAGAGCTGTTCTGAAAAGCATAACACGATTTCCTTCAAATAGAAGCACATCCCACACTCTGAGAACTGTTATACCAAACAATATAATATTAGACTGACACACGGAATATTTAAAGATGGCAACTTTTTTACAGCAAAGAGAAACGTAAGATAATATTAACAATTTGCTTGAAAATAAAGTTTTCCAATTTCTAAAACCTGACCACTTTCCCATGGAAGCATATTAATGAAGATGGAAAGAAACCATGGCCCTGTAACACAAGCCACCTGCACTCCAAGATAATCTAGATGATGAACTGCGGAAAGACAGAAATCACAAAGAACATTAGCACCAACTGCAACTTTTGGTAAGATGAAACAAGACAATGAAAAAACTAACCCAATTTAGGGAATCTTTCTCGAATTAACTCCTCCAGAACTCGTTGGTCGACCTGATAAAAGATTTCATATACAGGAACAAACAAATAATGATGCTATCACTAATATGCTCAAAAAGATAGAAATGCAGTACAAAATACAAAAAAACAAATACTAATATTTACCTGGGACTCGATCATCTCTTCTGAATAATAATCATTAAAATAGTCATCAATGATGCCTATCAGCGACCTTCAAATCAGAAATGATATTTAGTTAACTTACACATTTGTTAATAAAAGAGGATTTGAGGAGTGAGCTAACAGTGGTTAATATTCAACCAAAGAAAATGAACTTCACACAGATCCAACGAAATGGGTTTTCATTGATAAACAATATTAGGAGTTAGATAGTAGTTTCCAAACATACCAAAAGGCATTCTCTTCGGGCATCAGAAGTAATAAAAGTGCAGCGAAGAAATTCATGGCCTGCACATGATTTATTGATACAAGATAACAAATAACTGAGAAGTTCATTTTTGTGAGCATATCACCATACTAAATACAGAAGTGACAGAATTTAATAACCGAATACCTGACAGTATCCAACAGAGGGATTATGCCTAGCATAGGCAGTTAGCAACCGCCGCAGAGCATTTCTAAAATCATCATCTAGGGCAGGATGACCTGGAAATGTGCGAGGTAAATCCTGTACTTGAAATAAGCAACCATTTGAGAAAATGACCAGGAATACGATCAATGGGAGTCCAGCACTGCATTACTAGTTTAGACTATGCTCGATATCAAGTATTGGAGTATAAGACAGTTGCTGACCTTTTCTATCTGTCCTTTCCATTTTTCCACAACAGCGAGGGGGTCTGTACTTGAACCTTTCTCATCTGCATGTTTCATGTGCTCCTGCTCTATGTCGTTTCCTAGACTATCAGCAGCTAGCAGATTTTGATAATAATTCTTGACTCGACGTTTCTTAACGCCCACAAATGCTTGCCAGAGCTGAATATTTGTATATATACTATCAGATTATTAAGCAGGAAATAAGTATATACTGTAATAAGAACTAAATACTAATAGTTGGAAAATGATAAACAAGAGAGACAAGAGAAGGAAATAATCCAGAATGACAAAGGTTTATTACCTCACCCCTCAGAGCCATAGGTGCACCGCCACGAACAAGGACTTCAAGTTCTTCTTTCCAGGGGCAAGCAAATACTAGGGAAGTTGCATCAGCAGCAGCCGACATGCTGGAGACACTTGTACCATCTGAAGAACCATCCTGAACTGGATCTGATCTCTCCACATCATAGAACTCGTCTTCAGAATCATTCTCAGTTACTCCCTTTGAATATTTGATCTCATCAGTTGAAAGTAAAGAATTAAATTTTCGAGCTTCTTGGTCACTATTTGAGGAATCATCCTTCATTTTGATACGGACACTCATCAAGTCCTCAATTGCTTGAAGGGATGGTCTGATCTCGGTCCATAACTGAACTTTCTTCTCTGCATTGGGAACTTCATCTTCCTCTCTCACATTTCCAGGAGTTAAATCACAACCTGGCTGTTCAGTATTCAAATCTTCTCTGTCGGTTCCCTTGTTTAAATCATCTTGTTTTTTCTTGTCACTCTCACTTGAATGTACATGCTTATTTTCAGACAATGCATTCACAGGTGACACGCCAGATTCTGCATGATCTTTCAGGAAATTGCTCCACCTGGTCGACCTCTCCTCTTCTTCCCCCTGCAGTTTATCAGCAACGAGCCCATCTATGGTTAAGGTAAAAGATCAAGTAAACGAGTGACAGCGACACTGCATATTTCAAGCATTTGATCAGGAACACTAAGTGAAATTCTAAGTTTAGTTCACTTGAACCTTGTAGATGTTAACATATTCTCGGTATTGTTGCACATGTTGAGGCCTCACAGAAAAACCATATGCATCCCTGTTTCATAAAACCAACCACATTTAACTTCCTCAGTACTAAAACAGCAAAAATCAACTTTTGAAGGGACAATTAATGTATGTTCATTCTAGTAACTAAAAGAGCAAATCAAGATCAAGTGTCATCAAATACTCAACTAGTGATCAGAAAGACAACACTTTGCTAAGCAAATCGAGAGCAGAGAGACTATAACGGAGAAACCGCAATTGGAAAAAAATTCCTCAAAAGTAGTAAAGTAGAAACAGAAACACAAAGAGCTAGACAATGTCGGAACATAAAAGCTCTAAAGGCGATACCTTCTGTGGTCGGATGCGAAAAGATGATTCACGGGCTTGGAAACGGCGTCGGCGATCATTATTCACTTAGTCGGACGGAGAACGAGATCTCTCCGAGTGAAGTTTGGTGAGAAAGTTGAAAAAAGGTTGCTGAGCGAAGAAGAAGAAGAAGAAGAAGATCCGATAGAGCAAGCAACACTACTTAATGGATCATCATTACACGCGACTGAAGTTGAAAAAGAAGAGAGGATGAAGTTACATTGTAGAGAGAGAGACAGCGACGAAGAAAAGGTCCGAGATTGTAGTATGTGAGGACGTTATTCCATACTTTAATTGTTTTCTTTACTTATCATCAATTCCCCGAAACTTTTGGCCTTCTTTGCAAATATACCTTAACCCTTTTAAAATCCAAGTCAGAAGAAGTCACCTCCCCGTCGTGTCTTCCCAATTGCTTTCTTTTATAACAAAAATCTCCTTTAACTGCTTCCAATATATGTTTTCCTGCAATTTCACATTGCAATCGTGTACTTTTTCAGATAAAGTTAGGTTCTGCGTTTTTGGATCCAGTTGCAATAGACTTGTCTTTCTTGAAGTAAAAGACCTCTTTGACGGTAATATAATTCACTTCGCAGAATATGTCATTAACTATATATGATACATTTGTAGATTACTCTTATGTCAGCAGTAATAGAATGGGCTGCATCTCAAAATGGAACGCTTTTAGAGGTAAGTTAAAATCACCAAACATCCATCTCTGATATGATGATAGTGGTGCCTGAGAGCTTTCATATCTTCAAAGGACAAAAAGAAACATTTCATTGTTGTGATGATCCTAATCGATTATCTTACTACAAGGCAAAAGCTTAGCTACTTAAAATACAAATTCATAAAAAAGGCTTCCTATTAATTAGCAGTACTAAACTAGAGAGAGAGAGACCAGTCTCTTATATAACGAAACCGACTAATAGAGCACATCATCATAACCAATACACTAGGATCATTGATCAATCTCGCCAGATGAGCTTCGGAAAACAAAACCCATCGATCATAACCAATTCTTTATCGGAAAACTTAAAAACTGGTTGGCCCTCAGAAGCGGGATACGCCAGAACTTTCACGTTCTTCTCTGAGAAATCGTCATTCGGCACGATCTGAACATAGACAGGGATGATAGCACCTTTCGTCTTAGGAGGCAAGTTAGCAGCTGGATTCCCTTCATGATCTAATCGCCAAATTTGTAGGATTCAGAAACGGGATTTTTGGTAGCTTGTTCCAAACTGATTTCTTAACTTCCGCTGAGAATGACATCTTCTACAAAATCCAAACAAACAATCTTTAAATGAGGGCGTGTTCTCAGAGAAGACTAGCTACAAGAAGCAAGCAGGTAGGTACGAACGAAGCCTAGCTACAAGGAAGATAAAATCATGTGGGTAAAAAAATTGAATACTCTGACCTTAAGATCGGAAGGAAGTGAAGAAGTAGTATCCTCTTCTTCAAAATATAAGAAGGTATCCTCTTCTTCAAGAGCATTAGCTCGTGCTCTTAAGCGCCTTTTAAAAGCTCGATTCTCTGAATCAATCCTCTTCCACTCTCTCTCCATCTCCTCCTGGGTTCTCTCCTTTCCTTCATCCTCAACGACGGCATGCTGAGCGTATGAAACCAGCTTATATCTGATTTCTCCTCTTGCCCACCTTGAACGACCTTCTTCTTGTTGCTTCGCTGACTCCGAGGTACCACCAAGATTCTCCGCCTTGGTTGGTTCAGAGTCTTGGGATTTGTTGAAAAGGAGACGGAAAGGGTTTGGTTAGACCTTGGCGGCGAGCTTGAGAAAGTAGTAGATGCTTCAGAGCTGCCATTGTTCTTCTCACTTCTTCACTCTTCACTCTTCACTCTCCACTCTTCCACTCTAGGGTTTGAGAAATGTGATATTTTGGGGGCTTTCAGAGGATTTCTGATTTTTTTTTTTTACCTTAAAAGCTTTTTCTATAAATATTGCAAAACTTTAGGGACCAAAGATGTATAATATGGGGATAGAAAAAACGCGCTGCCTATTCACAATTCAGACCCAATTCTCTTGTTATCTCACGAAAATGGAACTTTACTTTAGTAAATTTAACATTCTTACAATGGAGACGAAGAAAAAAGGTCCGAGATTGTAGTATGTGAGGACGTTATTATATTCTTTAACTATTTGCTTTACTTATTATCAATTCCCCCGAAACTTTTGGCCTTCTTTGCAAATATACCTTAACCCTTTTAAAAATCCAAGTCAGAGAAGTCACCGTCGTCTCTTCCCAATTACACTTTTCGTTATAACCAAATCTGTGCTTAGGTTCGTTCATAGCGAATTAAAAAGAAAATGACCTTTGTTATTAAAATAAAAATAAAAATAATATATATATATATAGATGGTTATCCATGAAATACATAGATATGTATTTTTAATTGTTTATATATTTATATTATTTTATAACTATGATAAAATCATATATATGTAAATTATTTGATTGTTTGATATATTGAGTATAATTTACATTAAATTCTATAAAAATATAAATTGTAGGTGTTTTTGTTTATATATGGCAGTAAATTAGTCAGTTTTTAATTATTTGAAATGTTGAATATATATTAATAAAAAATAAGCAAAACATATGTAAAATATAAACAAAACATATGTAACATATGAACAAAATATAAGTAAAATATTTGTAAGTATGTGTTTTTATAACACATAAAATAGACTTTTATTGTCATATTAACATTTTGTTAGTTCATTAATAATATTCTTTCGTATAAAATTTTAATACAAGTTTTCAACTTTCATTTGTTTTTCCATTTTACTTTCAAATATCTAATACGTTATATAATATTCTATTAATACAAATAAAAAATTAAGAAATACTCTATTTTTCTAAGCATTCCTAACTGGGATTGCGATTGGAATTACGATCATCTTCTTCTGTCTCTTGCTTTGGTCAATCAGAAGGTTGTCTAATCGGTCGGATGTGGATGTTGAAGCTGGTGCTTCTGAGTTAGCCACTGCTTCTGAGGAGGAAGACGAAGAGTTAACCACTGCTTTTGAGGACGAAGACGAAAACAACGCATCTACGAAGGCTCTCTTCGGATCTTCACGGGATCATTCTGAAGACGAAGAACTCTAAGTTCTTACTATCCCATTTTCTCTTGTTCCAATCTTTCCCCAAGACTTTCCATTCCCATACAATAGGGAATGTGGGATTTGTTTTGAGGAATTCGTCCCCGACGGTGATCCTCTAGCCAGCATGCGTTTCATCTCGCGTGTCTGAGCAGCTGCGATTTGGTTAGCAGATGTCCCTTATATATGTAGATGTGTATTGTAGTTATAAATTAACTCCCTTAAGACATTTATTGCATTGTCTTACAAGCATTGTTTTTTTCGCTGGAGTTACTAAGTTAAATCAATATATTTTATTTTGACATACGAAATAATGAGTTAAACTAACACTTAGTTAACTTTAAAATATTACTATTAAGTTAAATTTAGGGAGTGTTAATGGATTATAACTTATATAAAATTTTGATGACTTTAATAAAATCATAGAAAGTGAATAAGTGAAAGATTTTGAATAATTGTTAGAGAGTTTTTTTTTTTTTTTTTGGTCACCGTTAAAGAGTTTTCTATAATGTTGGAAAATATTTTTCTACAATCTTATAAAATCCAATAACAACAAATTTATTTAGATTTCAAGTGAACTTTTAGAAATTACAAAACTAATAATACCAAAAAGTTTAACACATTCTACATAACATTTAAAGTTAATAAAACTCTATAAATCAAAAACCAATAACATTCGCTAAACAGTTAACTGAAAGAATAAATTTGGAATAACGAAGGAAACTGTTAGAATTATAAAATAGACAGAAAAAAAGAAAAAGAAAAAAAAAACATATCGGACGAAGAAAAGGTCCGAGATTGTAGTATGTGAGGACGTTATTACATACTTTAATTGTTTGCTTTACTTACCATATATTCCCCGAAACTTTTGGCCTCCTTTGCAAATATACTTTCAACTTAATCTAATATGGGCTTAATTCAACTAAAGCCCACTTATTTAGTGTTGGATTAAAAAAAGTCACTTTTTACCCTTTTTGAGTCCACCTCGTCACACCGTCTTCCCAATTTCTTCGAACTCCATACATAACCTCTAGTTTAAAAGCTTTTACACTGAAAAGTCAGTTTTGCCCTTTTAAATCAAAGTCAGAAGTCACTGTGTTCTGTCTCTTCCCCCAATTGCTTCGAATTTGCAAAGTACCCCTAAAACAAATCTCACTTGATCTTTTCGTCTTCGATTGATCCAATTAGAAAGCTCTTCCCCATGCTCAGATCAGGTCTCGCTTCGTTAATCGTCGATGTCAATTTACGCCGCACGTTACGTCCAAACCCAACCTTTTCTTTTCCGGCTCATATTCTTCTTAGCCGTTCCTCCTCACGCCGCTGTATTATCTCCTCCTCCTCCCCTACATCTCTGAGGTTTCCGATTCATAGATGTCGCCACCACCGCCTTTCCTCCTTTTCTTTATCCTCTTCGTCGGAGCAAGGCAGACCAACAACTTCCTCTTCCAGAAACAGTTTCACTGGTCACGGTCAGCTTGATGATGGTGACGACGACTACAATTCTCCGCATCAGTCATCTTCCAAAGTTCTTACATTGCCCACCATGTTAACACTTGGTCGTGTCGCCGCCGTTCCAATCCTCGTCGCAAGTATGTTTTCGTTAACTGCAATTTTGTTTTGGATTCGAAATTATGATCCTTTCTCTGGCTCTGTATAATCATTAGACACAGATACGTTTTTGTTTTGTAATTGACAAAATTGTTCATTTCTTTTGTTGGATGTAGCGTTTTACTGTGATAGTTGGTGGGGCACAACTGCTACAACAAGCATTTTCATTGCAGCAGCCATTACAGACTGGCTTGACGGCTATCTTGCCCGCAAGGTACTTTCTTTCTTTATACCATTCTTCGATACGTTTTACATTGCATTCTTTAACGGTCAGATTGTGTACTTTTTAGATGAAGTTAGGTTCTGCGTTTGGTGCCTTTTTGGATCCAGTTGCTGATAAGGTGTGTAGACTTGTCTTTCTTTTTGATTGTAGTGGAAAAAGAGATGTATATAGGACTAGATATACATATCTCTGATTTGTGTATGTCTTGGTTTTTTTCAGCTTATGGTCGCAGCTACATTGATCTTACTGTGTACAAAACCTATTGACGTTGCTGTATTAGGACCAGTTCCTTGGTTATTGACGGTACCTTCTATTGCAATCATTGGTAGAGAGGTAAGATTTGTAGCAAAAATTGATTGTGATTTCTTAATATCATTCACTTGCAGAATCTGTCATTAACTATATGATACATTTGTAGATCACTATGTCAGCAGTGAGAGAATGGGCTGCATCTCAAAATGGAAAGCTTTTAGAGGTAAGTTAAATCACCAACATCCATCTCTGAAGAGCCTTCTTTTAGTTTTCGTTCTCACTGAATCATGACATAGCATTGATTACTGATGCTCGCAGGCCGTTGCTGTAAATAACTTGGGCAAGTGGAAAACCGCCACTCAGATGACAGCACTAACTATACTCCTTGCAAGCCGGGATAGCAATGTTGGATGGCTCGTAGCTTCAGGTGCTGGATTGCTTTATGTATCAGCAGGACTATCGGTTTTGTCTTTAGTAGTTTATATAAGAAAGATATGGAAACTACTACTGAAGTAGTTGTAATTTGTCCATTCTCTTGTCGCACTTGCTCATGGAAGTTGTTGTTATGAATTATGACAGTTTTTTTAGGTAATTAACAAGTGTTCATATATAACTCTACACTACATTCGATACATGTTGTAGTAGATAAGCATATGTTGAAATGAAGTTCCTCAGGTCTCATTACAAAAAGTTTTGTCATTCTAATTAATCAAGCCAAAGGTGAAACGATGGATCTAAACAAATCTAGAAAAAAGTTTCACAGCTGGCAAAGACCATGTTTCAAGTGCTATTTTGATTATTTCTATGAACATGGTGAACTTATATACGTAGGAGTTCCTCTTATAGACTATGTATGTGGCTGTATTATCAAAGTGGCTGCCAAATATTTGTTTACAAGGTACTGCATTTTCCTTTCCTTTTTAACCATATACTATGTTAAGGTTTGAGCCAAGGTTTGAGCCACCACTGATACACAGAGTTTTAAACCCTATTTTCCTACTACAAGTGCACATCAAAGAAGTAGTATTTAGGGGTCGAATCCCACGAAGACCAAGTTTTACTCTAAGGTTCTATTGGTTCAATTTCAAGCTAAGACAATTCAAAGTTGGTTTTTGGTAACAATTAAGCGATTAAAAACGGTATAAAAAGGCAATAAACAAAACACTAGATCAGGGGTGATTCTCGGGAATTTCAGAGATGGCAACTAAACAACTATTCAGGGCATAGGTTAAGTACCAGTCTAGAACTCAAACATAAATATAAACTGATCCACTGTCGTGGCATCAATAACTCTATCTGATCGATTCTGTGCGGAAACAAGGAGCACGTGCTCAGACATCCGGAGCACATGCTCGGCGGTCCATAAACCCTAAACTGTCGTTTGAGCCCAGAATCGCAGACAAGCATTAAAGAACAGGAATGATAAGTTCACAAATCACCTACACATCAACTTTCGCAGGTCTAGGATAATTTGCCCACTAATGTCTTTTCTAGCAACCTATTACACTTTTGATGAATAGATAAACCTAAAATCATAGATTGAGTGATCAAATCAACCTAAGCATTAAGACTAACAATAGTGAAGACAATCGATTATATAGAACCCTATTTGTGTTCGGTTGCTAACCCATGAAACCCCTTTGAAACCCCTAATCTAGCAAAGAAAACTACTCAGACATAGAGAAATGAATCATAGCAAAAGATGAGAAATTCAATGACATAAAAATAAAAAGGGTTCAGAGAATGCTTCACAAGGTAGCCGCTCTTCTTCCTCTCACAAAAACGTCGCTAAAAAAAACAAAAGAAAAGTGTATATTCTCTCCTAAAAACCCTAGGTTAAATAGCATACAAGTGGAGAAAAATAAGAAAAGAATCCAAATTCAAAATCTCCTATTAAAACACTATCTCCTCCCTCTTTCTCTCACAAAAGATCGCCTAAAATAAGGGGAATTAGGCAGGGAATCGGCGCCTAGATGCTTGCCACGTGTCGTCATGAAACCGTAAAGTTGGGAGCATGTGCTCGGAAATCGGGAGCATGTGCTCCTGGGTCTAAAATCAGCTTCTCTACTCCAATTCAACTCCTTTCTGCTCCGATTGCTCCTGCTGTTCCAATCCTTGCTTTTAGCTTCCTAGCCTCTTATTATAAACTGAAAAGGACTCAAACAACTACAAAACTATCAAATAAACGGGGTCAAAGTGAGTCAAAACCGTAACATATCAACCACCATTAGTGAACTTGACAACATAAAAGTCATAAGCAATAAAAGTCATATTTTTACTATTATCATACCACAATCCAAAGAGAAGCAAATCTCTTTTCAACATGCCAGATAGTAGTCTATGGACATTCAATAATCAAGACCTAGTAGCTAACAAAACTACAAAAGCTGCAACAGTTGTGGTAAACAAAGATGTTTGGAATCTGCAAATCAATTCGTCTCAACGTATTGGAAATCCAAGACTCTGGAATTAGGTGCTGAAATCCAAATCCTCATCCCTGGGGCAGAATCCACATGTCGAAGCGGAAAAAAGTTCTCAATGAAGGGAGAGATGACTCGAACACCGAAAGAGATGCAACGGACCAAACCTGTGTGAGGACAGTACTTGAACAAGCGGTTCACGTTGTCATGGAATTAAACACCACTTCTCTTGGAAACCGCCACAGGCCTGCACCACATCCTCCACATTCTAGGGAAAGATCCCAAGAAAACAAACGTATACAGTACGTCTTGCTCCATGTTTCTTCTTTTGCATCCATGCTCCATATCGTTAGTTACCAGTAATAAGGTGGAGTATTTGCTATGGCTATGGCAAGACGGTTTTGAAGGTTCACAAGCTGGCCTGGCTCCACAAGTGTAGGTGGTGGTCGAACATTGCGAAACTCTTCAGTGTGAAGATCCAAATCTAGATTCTTTACAAATATTATAGACAAATTCACTTATACAAATTCATAAATTTATGAAATAATATCAATTCTCGTATTTTGATAGTCTATCAAACTATTAAAGTGTAAATGATGTATATCTAGAAATTGAATATTTTTTTTAAAAAAAATAGCTATTATTATGACATGTTATAGAATATTTTATATCATTATAGTTTGAAATTACAACATAACAATTGTTTTACAGATATAAGCTTTAAGAGAAGCATACATTATTATACTTGTATATATATATATATATATATATATAAATATTCTTCAAATGAAATGAATTTATTTTGTATCATAAATCCTTCCCCTTTTAATATGAATTGAAAGATATGAATTTTACTGATCAATAATAATAATGGCAGTTTTTTTGTACAAAAACCTGAATTTAATTATCAACTTCTATATTGAATTATCAATTTTTTTGTACAAAGTCCCATATTTGACTATCATAAGATCTTTTCTTGTAAGTGGTATCTTTATAAGTTTTTCCTTGACTCGTTTTGGCATGAATTAGATTGCTGAATGAAGAAGATTATAAAAAATTGAAGATCTAAAAAATTAACTAATTCACAATTATATATATATATATATATATGTGTGTGTGTGTGTGTGTGTGTAAATTTACATATTATTAATTTACGATATTATTAAGAACATAATTTGCATGAGATTTCAAAAAAATTATTATCTTATTATCTTATCGAATTTTGTTATTTTTTACACTGGCCAGACTTTGGACTAGCAAAATTTATTAATTTGTAGTATTTATTAATTTATATAGTATTAATTTATAGAGATTATACTGTATATATATACACATATATACATATGCTAATATAAATAATAAATATTTATCTACTATAAATATTAATTTATAGTGATTATAAGGTGTGTAGACTTGTCTTTATTATAGTGGAAAAAGAGATATATGTAGACTAGATACACATATCTCTGATTTATATGTATGTCTTGGTTTTTTCAGCTTATGGTCGCAGCTACATTGATCTTACTGTGTACAAAACCTATTGACGTTGCTGTATTAGGACCAGTTCCTTTGTTATTGACGGTACCTTCTATTGCAATCATTGGTAGAGAGGTCAGATATGTAGCAAAAATTGATTGTGATTTCCTAATATCATTCACTTGCAGAACATGTCATTAACTATATGATACATTTGTAGATTACTATGTCAGCAGTAAGAGAATGGGCTGCATCTCAAAATGGAAAGCTTTTAAAGGTAAGTTAAATCATTAACATCTATCTCTGATATGATAGTGCCTAAGAGCGTTCTCTCTCTTTTTGATAGTGCAAGGGTAAAGGTAAGCACTAGTATTGAAACTTATAAAACAAAACCTCGTCACTCAACATATATTTACTTTTTTTCTTTGAAATAGCTCAACAAGGTATTTTGAATCTTTCTGGTTCCCTCTCTCTTCTCCAAACAGAGTTCTAATATGTTGCCGTTGTTTCAGGAAACCCTGTTTTTAGCCAAGGAAGCTACATAAATCGCTATTCGGTCTCTAGCTGAAGATATAGATTGCTGCAAGCACTGGGACAAGCTCTATGAGAAGAATCTAGAAGCTAGCTAGTGTTGTTCTTCTTAGAAAAGCTTGCAGACGAATGGAAGGATCATTCCCTCAAACTATCATCATCACCGAGTGATGCTCTCACTCTCAATCGAACTGTGAAGAGCTTCAGGCTAAAAGTAATGCCCCTTACTCATCCAAGCTATACCTTATTTCACCCTCCATTTATTTGTAATACCATCTCTGACCTAACCTGTGTGATGTTCTTAGAACGAAAAAGCTATCAATGAAGGACGAGCGAATGTTTCTCTTCACGAAGAAGCTGACGAGTCCTGCAAAGTGATCATCGGAAGACGTTCCCGTGTAAGTGGCTTCCTCAAAGACGCATCCATTACTCTGACCTCATCTTTTACTTTGTTCTTCATATCTTATCTTTGTAATGTGAGAGTTTTGGGAGTTTGATCAATCCATTTTGTCTGTGTTCTTGGATATGCAATAAAAGTCATATTTTTACTATCTAAAAGCTTATCAAACCACAATCCAAAGAGAAGCAAATCTCTGTTTCAACATGCCAGACAGTAGTCTATGGACATTCAATAATCAAGACCTAGTAGCTAACAAAACTACAAAAGCTGCAACAGTTGTGGTAAACAAGATGTTTGGAATCTGCAAATCAATTCGTCTCAACGTTTTGGAAATCCAAGACTCTGGAATTATGTGCTGAAATCCAAATGTCCTCATCCCTGGGGCAGAATCCACATGTCAAAGCGGGAAAAAGTTCTCAGTGAAGGGAGAGATGACTCGAACACCGGAAGAGATGCAACGGACCAAACTTGTGTGAGGATAGTACTTGAACAAGCGGTTCAAGTTGTCATGGAAGTAAAGAGTACCTCTCTTGGAAACCGTCAGAGGCCTGCACCACATCCTCCACAGTCTAGGGTAAAGATCCCTAGAAAACAAACGAATACAGTACGTCTTGCTCCATGTTTCTTCTTCTGCATCCATGCTCCATATCGTTAGCTCCCAGTAATAAGGTGGAGCATTTGCTATGGCTATAGCTAGACAGTCTTGAAGGTTCACTAGCTGGCCTGGCTCCGCGAGTGTAGGTGGTGATGGAACATCGCGAAACTCCTCAGTGTGAAGATCCAAAGCTAGTATCTTGTAATCAGGATTGTTTCGTATCCAATAGGTAGCACTAAGATCGTAGTGTAACCAATAGATGGAACCGTTGACACATGCAGACTTCCTTCTAGCTTCCACATAGTAAGGAGGAGAACTCGGCAGTTTCCGCCATTCCCCAATGTTGATATCAAGAATCTCAGATTGTTTAGTATCAAAGAACATCCTCACTAGTATCAAAAAATTCACATATTATTTGTTAAATGCATAATTATCATGTTAAACAAGTTATCATAATTGACGAAAGTGTTCACAAAATAAATAAGTAAAAACATATAACCTGATTATCTATTCAGTTAGCATGATAACAAATTATATATCAATAAGTTTACATATATATCGGTGTTACATCCTATTATATCATATTATATATGATACATAAGTTCGATCCACCTGGATTTCCCCAAACACGGGTTCCATACCCCAAGCTTGTTATTTTGATATTTTCCTTGGTTCGTAACAACAGTAAACCGTCGCAGTAAAACATATCAGATATAACGCTTTGATTTAAGTTAGGATAGCTGATACCACCATGTAATCTTCTGAATACATGTACGATAATATCTCCATCCAAATCAGGGTTCAATAAATAAATCCATAAAAACACCGTTGCGATCACTTCCCTTGCTGGTTTGTGGAAGCGTTGTTTTATGAATCCTCGATCATTGAATAAAGCGTTCCACAGTTTGCAAGTAAATCGCAACTAAGAGCATAATTATGGGCAGGATGTTATAAGGGGGAGTTCTTAATTTTTTTATGAATTAATTCTGTATTGTTTTGAATATAAGAACTTATGATTTTTAGATAAAATTTTCTCTTTCATTGGTAGGTTTTAATTTTGGGTCTCTTATTTTTGAAAATATTGTTTTTTTAAATTTAAAAATTTTAAATAGAATAGAAGTGGTATAAATGTGTAAACATTTAAGATTTTATAAAATTAAAAAATATTGCATTTTAATTATTTTTTAAACATACAAAACATAATAAAAACATTAATACATATTACAATAGAAGTACAATTCATAAAAAGAGAGAATGATTTATTTTAATAATGATTTGCTCCAAATTTTGCCCAAATATTCTCAACCAAATCATCTTGCAAGCATTTATTTTTTTCTCGATCACGAACATCCTATCGATTCTTGAGCATAGTAGCGACACATGAAAGCCTGGGTGTTGGAAGCGTGTAGTCAACTTCTGAAGCTCTACTTGACTCCATTTGTGCGAATTCAGTTTCATCAAACAGAGTGTACCCATCTTGTTCGTCCTCTACTATCATATTGTGCAGTATGATACACACTCTCATTATTTTTCCAATTTTTACCTTATCCCAAATAAGAGTCGGGTTTTTGACTATGGCAAATCGAGCCTGCAAAACTCCAAAAGCACGCTCTACATCTTTACGCACAACTTTTTGTTGTCTCGCAAATAAAGCGGCTTTTGGAGTTTGTGGCAGTGGAATAGAATGGATAAAAGTAGACCATTTTGGATAAATACCATCTGTCAGATAGTAAGCCAATTTATACTCATGTCCGTTGACACTATATTTAGCTTTAGGAGCTCGACCATGCAAAATATCATCAAAGACTGGAGATCAATCAAGAATATTGATATCGTTTAATGTACCTGGTAGTCCAAAGAAAGCATGGCAGATCCAGAGATCATACGAAGCCACCGCCTCTAAAACGATTGTGGGCTATCCAAATCCGCGGGTGTATTGACCTTTATATGCGGTGGGACAATTCTTCCACTCCCAATGCATACAATCGATGCTTCCTATCATGCCGGGAAATCCGCGAAACTCGCCAATGTCGATTAGTCTTTGAAGATCTGCTGGTGTGGGTCTTCTCAAGTACTCATCTCCAAATAAATTTACGACTGAATCTGTAAAATTGTCCAAGCATGATAGCGCCACGCTTTCAGAAAGTCGGAGGTATTCGTCAAACGCATCAGCTGCAGAACCATATGCCATCATACGAATTGTTGTTGTACACTTTTACAATGTAGACAGACTCAACCTTCCGGTAGCATCTCTTCTTTGTTGAAAATAGGGAACTTCATTTGCGAGCTTATCCACAATATGAATGAATAATGGCTTGTTCATTCTAAAACGGCGACGAAAAATGTTGGGAGGGTAAATAACATCCTCACTGAAATAATCATTCCACAAGTGGTCATGACCGACTTCTCGATTTCTTTCAATGTGAATTCGCTTTTTTCTTGGTTTAGGTGGTGGTTGACTTTGGATTGGTGGAGTAAGAAGATTTTTCCATACATGATTGGTGATTTGATCGCATGTTTGATTAAAACATTCATCAAGTATGTCATCAACATCATTATGGGAAGAAGAAGCCATATTTAGAGATTTTGGAAATATAGAAAAGGAGTTTTGGTGTTTAAAATTTAGAAAAGGACTTGTGTATTTGATCGGTTTGGTGTGTAGATTTTGTGTGCTACCTTTGGACATTATATAGAAGAAATTGTGGTGTAGAAAACTTAAAATTTGTGGTTTAAAATGATAAAAGAACATGTGTAGTAGAAGTACAAAAATACAAGAGAAAATGTGTGGTAGAAGTACAAAAATACAATAGTACTTATAAAAATATGTGGTCAAAGTACAACATTATACAAAAGTGAATATGTACTTCTAAAATTATGTGGTAGAAGTACAATGCTACAATAGTGAAACCATTTGCTTCTAGCTTCTTTTGGTGTCACGGGTTTAGAATTTGCTCCTTGATCGGCCTGCGTTATAAACTGAAACACACTGAAACAAGAAACAATTCGATGACACTAAAACAAGAAACACACTGAAAAAAGAAACAATTCGATTATACTAAAACAAGAAACACACTGAAACAAGAAACAATTCGATTACACTAAAACAAGAAACACACTGAAACAAGAAACAATTGGATTACATAAACTTGGATTACACAAGCTTGTCCGATTACACAGCCACAAGCTAGTCCGATTACAAAAAACACAAGCTTGTCCGATTACAAAAAACACAAGCTTGTCCGATTACAACCGAATACTTAGAACACTAAAAACACAAACATACTTCGGATTCAACCTGATGACATCATGTCATCAATTAGCTTCTCCTTAAGAGTTTTTTCTGATTCAGTTAGTGAATCCTTTTTAGCAATCAGATTTTCAAGCATCACATGCTTGATATGCTCTTTCTTCATAGCGAACTCTTTCTCTTTCAATTCAAAGTCCTTCTGCTTCATCTCATACATCTTCGAAACTCGATCCAACTGAAACTCCAAGTAAGCTTTCCCATCTTCCTCCACATCAATCGGTTTGGTGTTAGAGCTTTTTTTGGACTTCCCCTTGGCAGCCTTAACACCATTAGGACGGGGCAATGATTCATCCACATCAATCGGATGGTGTGCTTCCTGGTCAGACCCCTCAATACTCGCTCTTACCCTTTTCACTCCATTACCTTTAATATATGTGGAGGCACACCATTTTTTTATCGTATCTTAAGACAAGCCATGCATGCTCCAAGGTAAACCTATGTCCATGATCCAAGGTAAACCTATGTCCATGATCATTAAAGCCATGCATGCTCCAAGGTAAACTTAAGACAAGCCATGCATGCTCCAAGGTAAACCTATGCTCCAAGGTAAACCTATGTCCATGATCATTAAAGTATATCTTATGTGCTAACTTCATCACATCATCTTCATACTGTCCACTAGACTTCTCCCTAGTCGCAGCCTTAAAACATCCAGCGAACTTGCACACCAAGTCGTTTATCCTCCCCCACCTCTGCTTACTGTGACTCGCCTCTCTCTTTGGCCGACCAACAACATTCGGACATGATGCAAAGTATTTCGCAATCCTCCCCCAAAAGGATGCAAGTCTTTGCTGGTTGGAAGTAATCGGATCCTTGCTAGTGTTGAGCCAAGCGCTGACCAACATGGTATCATTTGTTGGTAACCATGCTTGCCTTGACTTGCGGTTTTCTTGTGGGGATGCAGGTGAAGATGGAGCTTCAGAACATGGACTTAGAGAAGGAGAGTAATCGAGGTTTTGGGTATCAAGTTGACTTTGTAGTAGATTCAAATAGCTAGAGGTGGGAAGATATGGATTCATGTATTGTTTTGATCCATATTGCTAAAGGGAGAAGGAGATGTGTTTGTTTGTGTTTATCGAAAAACAAGAGATTGCTACAGCAAGAAGGACTTGTGTTTTGTTTGTGTTAATCGAAAAGCAAGAGATTGCTAAAGCAAGAAGGACTTGTGTTTTGTTTGTTTGTGTTTGAATTTATAAGGTTTAGTTTACATTTATGTTGGTTTAAATTTTGAAATTAAGTGTTTACCTAAACTACAACAACCACACATTAAAAATCTTCACAACCAACTAACACATCAATGACTGACTAGACTATTACCAACACTAGCAAGTACTAAACCTATTTATCACAACCAACAAACAAAAGCTATAACATCAAAGACTACACTAATACCTACACTAGCAAGTACTAAATCTATTTATCACAACCAACAAACAAAACTTTAACTAACACCAAATAAATGCAAAAAAGTTGAGGACGATGATTACCTTCCTTCATGGCCGAAGAGATATGCACATTCTATACTCATCAATGCATCAATCCATGTTTGTCCATTTAACCTCAAAACAAAAGACAGATCCGCGGTTAATGAAGCCCAAATTCAAAATAAAATTAATCATTCATGAACAAGCTAAATCGAACAAGAACAAGGTACTCTAAAATTATACAATCATGTGTCAAGAACATAAACATTTACTAAATCATCATTAGCTACCACAAATAACGACATCAAAAACAACTAATAACAACACAAAACAATCATGTGTCAAGAACCGAAACAATTACATATCCATCTCCAGACATTATCTAAACTTAACCAAAATGGATCATCATTAGCTTACACAAATAACAACACCAAAAACAACAAATAGCTTATGTTGAATCAAGTTAGTAACTTTAATCAGCATTTTGCGATACATTCATGGCCAAATCTTTTCAAATTCATCATAACCGGAGTTAAAAAGTACTCATCTGCTAAAGTAAGGATCAAAACGGAGCACATGAATACCAAGAATCCTAATTTTCTAAGAAACATCAAAAACTCTAATTTCCGATCCAAAAAAAAAAAAAAAAAACCCTAATCATCAAACACTAATCGAGATTGATTCAATCAGTAATTGAATTGAGAATTTTACCTTCTGCTTCCAATTGATTCAATCTCTTCCGATTGAGTGGACTCCCAATTCACGATTCACGATTCCAAATCGCCTTTTCCAAATTGCAATCAGAGCCGATTCACGATTCAATCAAAATATCGCAATGAGACATGCTGACTCATCAATTCATGATGATGAGCATCTCCTACCAAAGCAATCTCCTCTTCCTCCAGATCCAGACGATTCCAAATACAATTCTTCGTTATCTCGCAATCGCGAGAGAAAGAGAGAGAGAGAAAACGAAAGGAATGTGATACAAAAAAAAGTTTTACACCTTTTCTATTTTCTCGTTCATCCAATACCAAGCTGACACGTAGCATCTCTTAGATCACAAATGGGTATACTATATAATAATTTCTTACATTTTTTCTTTTGTTTTGATTTATTTTGTTTGGCAACAAAACACTAAGAGCCCGGGTATGAACCCACCGATAAAGAAGGTCGTAGAGACTCGTACGGAATCCTAGAGAGTATATCCTCCAGCAAATCACGTGGAAGATCTGTCATGCCATTGTTCGTTTTCTCTTCTGAAAATCAAAGGAAGCCAGTGCCACAATGCTGCTGCTGATTAAAAAATAAAGTAAAATTAGGGTTATGTTTTGTTATAAGTTCGCCGTTTCAAACAAGAAATAAAAGTCAACTATAAAGAGAAAAAATTATATTTGTTTTATTTATTTATGGGTAACTCTAATCAACAGGCCCCATGATTTTAACGTGGCCCAAATTAGTTGGAAATATATATTTTTTTTAATAAGAATGTTTTAGTTTGGTTGAAAGTTGATATGATCCAAATTTAATAAAAAAAAAATCTTAACAAATATTTTTAAAGGTAGCTAGTGTGGTCCAAAATCAATTTAAAGTTGGCTACGCTCTTCCAAGTTTTGTTGAGACAATAATAGAAATGAACTTTCCCGTCCTTTGATCGTGGCGGCAAGAAGGGAAATGTAGTTAGAAGTTAGTAAGCAAAAAAGTCAACACAAAATTTAATCACCTAAAAGTCAAAATGAAATTGGAAATGTAAGCATTCCCTACATCACATTTAATGCTTACACATGTTAACCACTAACACCGTCCGCTTAGGATTAGATTATCTAGAAGGTGGGTATATGAAAGTGAGTTACGAATAAAATTGCTTTTGATTTGCATGATGATGAGGAGTTTATGATTATGTGTATCAATTGATTGCCTAACAATATCAATTTGGTAGCAAGTTTTGAAAAATGTCCATTCTTTTTCCATAAACTTTGTCGGATATATGAGTTGATTTTGTTGTGGCTAATAACTAAAGTAATAGTACTAGATTTTAAAGACTATATTTTAAAAAATATATATATATGTTATATTTGTTTGTTATTGTGGTTGTTTATTAATTTTGACCTTGTATAATTATAAAAAATTATTGCATTTATCATGTAGATTAATCTTGGGAGTCGATACAGAGCCTCTGTAGCAGAGGTAAGGAACTTCGAATCTCCTTTCACTTTATGGTTTTGGTTTCTATTCAAACATGGTGTTTGTGTTTGTCATGTGAGATTCAAGACCATGATAAGTTTCCCCATTTCAATCTTAGTTTGATTTTTTTTTCTCCTGGGAAATTGCGTGAAGTCCATAATCACTTTCAAAATCAAAACAGTACGTTGGCTCATTTTTTACTTTATAAAGTAAAGAATCATTTGTTTGCTTTGTAATTAATCGCAGGTTGATAAAAATGCAATTACATGTATCATACTTTTAACATGAAAAATTCATAGGTACTTTACTACGTAGATTAGCTTATGTTCTTAAACATGTGAAGTACGCACAATCATTAAACCTTTCTGTCATCTTTCCTTTAGAACTGAGAATGAGAGTTAATGGAAAACATCCTTTATAAGAAAATATAATAGCCATTAAAATGAAACTTCTTCAGCCTTATGTCGTCTTCATGATAGTCTTTTGTTTTGGAGCCTGTTAATTAAAATCAAGAGACAAATTATAATAGTTTGATAGGATATACGAATAAGCCAATAAATATGAAGCCATCTTCTTTTACAATAAAAATAAACGAAGTCATCTTATCGACCCATCGCAATATCTAGAGGACAGCTTTCAGTTTTTGTAAGAGGGTGACCATGTTTGAAGCGTCAAGTGTATGGCATCGTCTCGGTTCTCAGATTATGACTTTCGTAGCTACGGTGGTGTTGAATTTTGGTGATGGTATAGCTTCCAGTGGTGGCTAAATTGCTGTCTCATTTGTTGATGTCACAAGTATTTATTAGCTCGTTGATTATGCTTCAAGGCCTGGTTTTGAATGTGTCTAACTAGTGCAGTTGCTTTGAGTTGAAATTAGTATTGCGATGAGTTATTGCCTTTGGTTGTTTTTTATTTGTACTCTAGAGGAGCTAGTACGATGTGGTTATGAATAGATTAAATCATGCTCTGCGTTATCCGACTTTGGGAATGAACTTGGTAGAGGGAGCTCACATTGTTTGCAGGATTCGGTTCCTGAGGTTCCATTTTGAGAAAGCTCATGGATTTGATTGACGAGTCGCTCTCACATGACGCGGGAGGCTTCTAGTGGTAAGAGTCGAGCACAATTTGGTGTTTTCAAGTTGCAATCAACCTTCTACTTCAGCTACTTATCTAGGAAGAACTTCAAAATCGTCATCGCTTCATCCAACTTTTTCAGCTTCAACGCTTTGGTCTAGTGGATGGACCGAAATTTGTGTACTACAATTTATGCTTCTATGTTTTTAATATTTTTGCCATGGGACCATTTGTATAGGTTTACAATCAAAACCTGAACTGTTTTCATTTTAATGAAATATTTACATTCTTAGCAAAAAAAAAAATATTATTTATGCTACATGTTTTTTTCTTTTTTTTTAAGATTAAGAATTTTGGGTTGAAATCTCAAAAGATCTATATAATGTCGCTTAAAGATATCTACATTAGCTACCAAAAAGCCTGTCAATAGAAAAAGTTAACAAATTGAAAATCATTGCGAATGGATAAATATTTTATACTACGTACAAATTATATATAACCTTAAACAATTTTACTAGCAAAGCAACTATTTTAAACTTTCAAAATATGTATTCATAAAATGTTAAAATGGGCTATCGCCTGTCAGAAAGTTTTTCAGTGGTTACATATATATTTAATAGAAACCACATGACAACTTCGCCCATAATTGCAAAACCTACTGTGGTATAGATAGAAAGTAGAAAACACAGAAACATGAATTTCAAAATATATTATCATTTAAAAAATGATCTTCAAAATAGCATTTAAAAATAAATATCACATCATATACCAAAAGATCCAGTAATTAAACCGGTATAGTCCTATATACCAAAGAAAGAAGCTAGAACATGGCACAACCACTCAATATTAAAAGCTCAGACAAATTTTTCATTCGAATAGGCTATATTTAACTAACTAGTTCGTCCGGAGCTAGGGTGTTGCAATAAATGATTGCTACAATATTGTTATGCTTGCAGTTGCCTATCAACATAAGTGTGCACACATACGTAAATACGTAATGTAGACATGCGTCAAGCGTGTCCATATATTATAAGCTATGACTTAATCTATAAGTTTTTTTGGATGCCTAATCCCTTGTCATATAACAGACTCATAAACCGACTCGGCTGAGAAAATATATTAACAAATACCTTCTGAATTAAGTTCATTTTCTTAGTATAGTTAACCATCTGAAAATAGTAAGTTTTGAGAATTCGAAGACTTAATTTAATAATAATAAGGGCTTAAAGTACCAAATTTTTTCGTTACGAAGCATTGACTCGAACCTTAGTATACACTATACAGTATCTTATCTTAGATAACTTGAATCGAAAACATTGCATGTGCGTGTTGAAGATTTTCCCGGCATTGTGTTAGGTATTTTAATTAAGTTTTAAGTTTTTTAATTAAGTTCGGCAAGTGAAGCTAGCTAGCCCCTGTAGCCATTTATTGTGGACCGACTTTGAAATAGACCAATATAAAACATCAGTCTACATCCCTAGATCCTTGAGTATATACTAATACTATTTCACATGTAGTACAACCCATTTACAAGTAGGCATCAATATTGCATGACTTTTTTTTTTTGATAGTTAATATTTTCGCTTTCTAACTACCTCATCAATCATCTAAATCAAGCTTTGACTACCATAGTACAAAATGTGTCGTTTTCGTTTTAAAAAAAAAATTGCTTTTAACCTAATGCAATCGGAGAATACTAATTTACACACAAAAAGGCACATCTTAGATTCTTCTAACTAGGTATGGACCATATGGTTATCTCATAATAATGAACTTGAAAGCTCTTCTTTACAGAGGAAGACGTAACTGGGATTTAAGTTGATCAATAATAAAAAGAACTTGAACATTCAGTCAAAATATTGAAGTATGAAAAAACTAGAATAAATAACCATTAATGAAGGGGAATTTGGGAAACACACACGAAAGTCCTCGTCCCATGCCTATCTTAGATGAACGAACACCCTTTACTTAATTGGCTAATTCACAAGTCAATAAAACCCATTTTGCCACGCGGCATGTGCCCACCGTTTTTTTTTTGTCTTCTTTACCAGAAAAAGAAGAAGAACGTATTTGGTAATTTCCACTACTTTAGGGAACTTTAGTTTTAGTAGGTCGACTCTTCACCTTCCCCTTGATAAATAAATAATAAATCAAAAACGCATTTACATCCAAACAGTCAAAATATATACCTAACATACCTTTCCCATGCAACTCGCCGAGACTTTCTTATTTAATTTTTTTTTGAAATTTTTTCTTATTTAATTTCTTATTTAATTTTAACATAGCCTTCGGTGTCTTCACACATACAAACACGTCTCTTCATGCGCTCTCTCGCCTCTATATAAGTATATAGTAAGATAACAGACTGCGGCATACATATCCAACCAAAGTCCCATAAACTGAAAAACAAACACACTTCTGTCTCTTCTTCTTGTTATTCTTCGAGAGAGAGAGAGAAATCAAAGTCGTTAAAAAGTTATGAGTGTGTGTTTAAGGCAGTTAATTTGTTGATCAATTCTTAAACACTTTTTACTCCTTTTTTGTTACTATGGCTCGTATCGTAGCAGCTAATGATGATGATTCCATGGAGCTCAACACCATCTCTTCCGTGCACGATTCAACTTTAGGACAACTTCTGAAGAACGTCAGTGACGTCAGGAAAATGGACATCGGAGACGAGACTCCAGTTCATGAGTCCTTAAACCAAGACTACGACGATGGTTACATGCGTACTGTTCCATTCGTTCTCTCTTTCGACAATCTCACTTACAATGTCTCCGTTCGTCGAAAACTAGAGTTCCGTAACCTCTTTCCACGGGGAAATACAGAGGATCCGGAGATAGCTCAAACGGTGATGCCAAATACTAAAACCCTTCTCAACAACATCTCCGGCGAGTCACGAGATGGAGAGATCATGGCCGTTCTTGGAGCTAGCGGATCAGGGAAATCAACACTGATCGATGCATTAGCGAACCGTATAGCTAAAGGAAGCTTGAAAGGAACAGTGAAGCTAAACGGAGAAACACTTCAATCACGAATGCTCAAAGTCATCTCAGCCTATGTAATGCAAGATGATCTTCTCTTCCCTATGTTAACCGTAGAAGAAACACTAATATTCGCTGCTGAGTTTCGTCTCCCGAGGAGTTTACCTAAATCAAAGAAGAAGCTTCGTGTGCAAGCTTTGATTGATCAGTTAGGTATCAGAAACGCAGCTAAAACCATCATCGGAGACGAAGGTCACCGTGGGATCTCCGGTGGTGAAAGGAGACGAGTCTCAATCGGAATTGATATAATCCATGATCCGATACTTCTCTTCCTCGATGAACCAACCTCTGGTCTGGACTCAACCAGTGCGTTCATGGTTGTTAAAGTGTTGAAGAGGATTGCTCAGAGTGGCAGTATCGTGATTATGTCGATTCATCAACCGAGTCATCGAGTTCTCAGTTTGCTTGACCGGTTAATCTTCTTATCCCGTGGTCACACCGTGTACAGCGGATCTCCGGCGAGTCTTCCGCGTTTTTTCTCCGAGTTCGGGAGTCCGATACCGGAGAACGAGAATCGAACCGAGTTCGCGTTAGATCTCATCCGTGAGCTTGAAGGATCAGCCGGAGGAACAAGAGGATTAGTCGAATTCAACAAAAAGTGGCAAGAGATGAAGAAACAGAACAATCGCCAACCGCCGTTAACTCCGCCTTCGTCACCGTACCCAAATCTAACACTGAAGGAAGCAATCGCCGCTAGTATAAGCAGAGGAAAGCTAGTTTCCGGCGGTGAATCCGTCGCTAACGGCGGAACAACCGCTACCTCCACAACAACCCTAGCTGTTCCTGAATTCGCGAATCCGATGTGGATCGAAATCAAAACTCTCTCGAAACGATCAATGCTCAATTCTAGGAGACAACCAGAGCTATTCGGAATCAGAGTCGCCTCCGTCGTTATCACCGGATTCATCCTCGCCACCGTGTTCTGGCGGTTAGACAATTCGCCAAAAGGAGTTCAAGAGCGGCTAGGGTTCTTCGCCTTCGCGATGTCAACAATGTTCTACACTTGCGCCGATGCGTTACCAGTTTTTCTCCAGGAACGTTACATCTTCATGAGAGAAACCGCTTACAACGCTTACCGGAGATCCTCCTACGTTCTCTCTCACGCCATCGTCTCTATCCCGTCGCTCATCTTCCTCTCCCTTGCTTTCGCGGCGACGACGTATTGGGCTGTAGGGTTAGGCGGAGGCCCAATGGGCCTTTTGTTCTATTGCTTGATCATTTTAGCCTCGTTCTGGTCAGGAAGCTCCTTTGTCACGTTTCTATCAGGTGTGGTTCCGAGTGTGATGTTGGGTTACATAATCGTCGTCGCTATTTTAGCTTACTTCTTGTTGTTTAGTGGATTCTTCATCAACAGAAATCGTATCCCTGATTACTGGATTTGGTTTCATTACCTGTCTTTGGTGAAATACCCCTACGAAGCCGTTTTACAGAACGAGTTCTCTGACGCTACCAAGTGTTTCGTGAGAGGAGTTCAGATTTTCGACAATACGCCATTAGGGGAATTACCTGAAGTAATGAAGCTGAATCTGCTTGGTTCAGTGAGCAAGTCGCTCGGGGTGACGATATCGAGCACGACTTGTTTGACCACTGGTGCTGATATACTGAAGAATCAAGGTGTTGTTCAGCTGAGCAAATGGAATTGCTTGCTCGTCACAGTTGCTTTCGGGTTCTTTTTTAGGATTTTGTTCTACTTCACTTTGTTACTTGGTAGCAAGAACAAGCGGAGGTGAAAAGAATAGAAGAGGGAAGGGGGAAAAAAATTTGCTAAAAGACCCAAATCAAAACATACTTCTATTTTCTATTTGTAATTCCTTGAATTGTTTGAATGAAAAATGTTTTTTCATATATATATATATATAAAGGAACGTTTCCAGGATACCCTTATCTCAAAAAGTATAAAGAAAGAATAAGGACTTCCATATTCACAAAAACGAATTACAAACACATTTAGCTTCTCTTCCAAAAGTTTCCTACTACAACTATGAAGTACTATAAACCTAAAAATGTCATACCTGAACTTGTGTGTGGGGCTGAGGATGTTGATGAAGCCAGAGAGCCTTGGAATTATCTTCATTGTTCTCCTTCAGATCAATAGTTATGATGAACTTCATTTTAGCATTATTGCTTCTTTTTTTCCTCCCATCAGACTATAACAAACATTAAATTTTTTCATCATGTACGTGTAAAAAAATCATTGACATCTAGATTTCGATCTCCATGAGCAACTGCGTCTTCAGGTTCTGGCATGAAGAGACTCGTTGATGACACCTGCACAAGGAATAACAAAAAACCACTCCTCAATCCATATCTTGAGAATCATAGTGAACTTCAAGTCTTACAATAAGGATATAGCAAACCCAAAAGAAGACTTACCTTGGTATCAAGCAGTATATCTCCGTTACTGTCAGTAATGAGGTTAGCACCATGGGTTTTTAGCCATTCTAAACACTCCTCCAAACCATTGGTCTCCTTTTCATCAGTACCTTCGCTTGCAGCACCAGTAAAGCCCAAAACTTGGACTATGTATGAAACCGGGATTGTAGGCCGACAACTCCGAGACATAAAAGTCACAGCCTTGTAACGCATTTTCTCCACATAGAGATCTGCAAACATAACAATTTCATCATATCCTTACATATATATCTAGCCATTCAATTGTTTAAACATATCAAAAGAGTTTTCCTATGTAACATATGTCTCCTACCCATGAGGCAACTATTCATGTTTGGTGCAGTCTTGTAGAGTCTGAAGAACATAACATAATTTCCTGATGTTACAGCTGCACGAACTGAAAGAGCATGTCTAACTGCTTCATCCTTCTTAGCTTCTTCGGATAATCTACGGAACAGAGATCACAAAATTACTCAATGTCATGCACACAAACCCAATTCAAAGGAGTAACCTCTTTGCATTGGTAGGAAGAGATGTTGCAAAACCTAAACTATCAGATAGGTAGCGTTAACATATATAATTCCAATACTATTCCCAGTTGGTCACTCAAAACCATATTTTGATCTTTCCACGAAACTTTAATTTATCAAAGTTTCACATCACTCATCATGCTTAAACGGAGCCCAGAGATGGATATTTATACGTACTAACCTGGACATAGATGATAGCAATTCTCGGTTGTTGTTAGAGTGTAGGGTAATATAGAGTAGACTGTACGCAGCAAACTCCAGAGAGCATCCTTCTATACCTTCCGCATAAAGAGTCTTTAACTGCGACAGGCACTGTAACATAAAATACAAACCAATTCAGCAACACTAAAAATACCTGAGATTAAAATAGACTCCTCAGGAATATGCAACAGATGTATTCTACAAGACTTGGTGGAACAGTATTGCAGAATTTATGCAAACCAAAGTCATAGTCCATAGTAACAAGTCTTCAGAAATATGCGTCAACTTGCCTACCATTATGTCGAGAGCATCTTCCACAATTTTATCAACGTTTACTATATTGATTTTAGAACCTAGAGGCATAACTCGAAACCCAAATTTTTCTACTTGCTAAACTATAGTTGCCAGCTGTTTCCAAACTCACTTCACTCTGAGGTCTTGCATGACATGTTGCTTATTTATTATTTGAAAGTGAGACACCAGTGAAATTCTAGCAGATGTTGGTATATTTTAAATTAGGAAAAACAAAAAGGACAAGTTTTTCAATACCGATTTGATCTAGACACTCTGAATGGTTTTAGGTTGGTACTCCTTAAATTAGGAGAAAGAGAATTTTTTCAATATCCATTTTGATCTAGACACTGAATGATTACTATTCTAAAATATGAAGAGTCTGTGCTAGTGTACCAACCTGATTATACTCAGGTAAATCCCCAGCCTCCAAAGCCAATCTAGCATGTGTTTCATAAACCTGAAATAGACATTGAACATGTAAACATTATAAACATGCTAATTGGGTGACAGGTCCTGTAACTAGGATAAAATCCTCCACCAGGAAATGGATCCTAGAAGCAAGAACACTCAATATCATTCTGAACTCAATAATATACCTTAGCTGTTAAATGATTGTGTATCCGTTGTACTGTGAGATCTTGGCGAATAGACTTTAGCTGATCGCATTTATAAAGATAATTTTTTTGAGAATCCTGAACCATTAACAGAGCTTTTTCCAGCACATCCTCTGGTCTTACCTGAAAATAAGTCAAATAAAAAAAATCAGCCAGGGTGTCAAAAAGATTACGAGGTATAAGATAGTGATATTTACAGTGGCAGGATCCGGTGCAGAGGTAAGGCGGAGATAACGTTTCTCAATTTCCTGGCAAGTTCCTTTAACTGTTAGTGCATCCCAGTCAATGTCTTCCACAGCTCTGCTGCCACTTTCATCAAAAGTTTTGCTAAGCCTCAAGGCAGTGGCTCTTCTAGAATGCAAATTTCCAACATTTCCAACATTTGCATTCTTGGGTTTCGGAAGATCATTCCCTCGGTTGTGCCCTTGAACTCTTTCGAAACGCTTGGAACGACTATCACGTCGCTTCTTTTCCTCGGCAGAACTAGCAAGTGCCACTGCACTGGAATAGTAAGGTGTCAAATCCTTGTCACTATCACTAGATGCCTCATCATCAATGGCCGTAGCTGCACCACCAGAAAACCGCTGTCGCTTGACAGGCCGCTGGAAATTTTTTTTTGCAGAATTTTGCCCAGAATAAGTGGGCTTGAAGCCAATGGCAGCATCCACCTTTTGAAAAATCTCAGAGTTCTGCAAAATTACTTATCAGAACCAGTAACTGCATGAACCAAATTCTAACAGCTAAATACACATTCACCAGTAGCCATATAATATAAGAAGAGAAAGATTAACCTTTTTGTTATTTTCATTTTGGTGATTCCAAGCTCCAAATTTAACAGGACTACTGAAAGTTGAAGCTGGCTTGACAAACGGTTTCTCTTCCAGTAACGGCTCCCATCTACTTTTGGGTCGTCTTGTTGGGCTCTTATTTTGTAACGAAGATATAAGAGTGGAGCTCGACCTGCATTGCAGTGTAAAATTTAGCAGGAAAATAGAAAGTAAATGCACCAACCATATACTAGGGAAGAAAGAAAGTTATAGATCAAGAAGACAGGAGACGAGGGAGGAAATAAGGGCCATACTCTGTGACAGTCACATTTCTGTTCAGGACAGTTGAAAGAGGCTCAGTATCCCAATCCCGAGTATAAAGAGTCTCATCAGTCTTCGCATTCATGATGATCTAGAAATACAAAAATACGCATCAACATGCAAAGCAACCAAAAATTAACAGGGTATTCTACTGACTGCAAAACAATTTTTTCGAGAAAAGGCATGAAAACATCTTAAATATACTAGACATCTACACGGAAGATCAAGTTGGAAGTTAATTCAAATATGCAATAATATTAAGATGAACACAGAGTTTGTCTAAAAAAGAAACATTAATCAAGCTACAAAATTCTAACAACTGAGCGTTCACAATTCCTACAAACATTTACCTCCTTCAGGGCATCCTGACAAGATGCCTTTTCTTTATCATCTTTGCAGCGAGCAAGTGCTCTCTCAACATACCCACGAAGCGATTTCGGGAAGTGTCTAGGCTACAAGCAAGGAGATTATTTATTCCAATGTCAATTGTAAGAAAAAAACAATTAGCCAACACATTAATTTACAGTGGCCAACAATTATATCTACTTCACTTGCTAGGTAATCAACAATTGAAAAAAGGAAACTTACCTCAGGCATAGCAGTGGCATGGTCTTTCGACTTTGGCATTGAAACACTAACATATGCAGGTGTTTGGGCTGCACCTGCCGCTGAACTATCTTTATCCATTTTGGTAAAACCTGATGGCAAGTTTGAAGCAATTCTAGGGTTAGTTGGAATCTGTACTTTGCTTACCCTTTGTGTATCTACTGACGGTGTTGCCTGAGCAGGCTGGCGATAGCCTAACGGTGCCTGGTGAAAGGAAGACTGGGAGTTCAGTTCTTGAGGATATGTAGCTCTCTGATGACCCTGGAAGGGAGTCTCATATAAGGGTTTCATCTCGAGAGGACTCTGGTAATGATTTTGAGGAGGAACATGATGATGCGCTTGCAGGCTTTGTGTTTGATGCACCCAGTAAGCATCGTTAGAGGTACTAACAGCTGCACCAGACTGCGAGAACGATAAAAGAAAGCAATAAGAGATTACATCTAAACTGTTTGCACATAAAATTCAAGAATTAATTCTATGCAGCATTGCTTGGTGGCTAACAGATCAGTTACTATCACTCTTTTACCAATTTAAAAAATTCAAAGGAGATAACACACATTAATCAATAAGCTGCAAGCAGACAAGTATTATGAATACAAATAAACTTAATGACGCAAATTTGGTATACTAAAGTAAAATCTAAACCTGCTGAGAAGGTGGTTGGGATGCGCCAGTTTCCGGCCCCCAGTGTTGGACATAAGACGGAGCATGCTGACTATTTGAAGCAGGCATTTCACTAGTAACACCTGGAACTGGAAAGCTCTGACTATATGCACTCGTGGCAGACAACTTTTCTGTGCCCGGGGCACAGGGGACTTCGGTTTGGCTGTAATATTCTGACCATTGTTGGTAGTTCTGTTGATGATGTACAGGTGTTGCGGTTGCAATAGTAGAGCTAGGTGTGTTAGCAGCATCAGGAGTATAATTTTGATAAGGGTTTGAGGTATAGTTTCCCTGATTCAAAGCAGGAGTCTGGTTGCTGTAATTTGAAGCAGGAGTCTGATTGCTATAGTTTGAAGCAGGAGCCTGATTGCTGTAATTTGAAGCAGGAGTCTGGTTGCTGTAATTTGAAGCAGGGGTCTGATTGCTATAGTTTGAAGCAGGAGTCTGATTGCTGTAATTTGAAGCAGGAGTCTGATTGCTGTAATTTGTACTTGGGTAACTTCCAGCTGTTTGGTTGTTATAATTTGTACTTTGGTAACCTCCAGCAGTCTGATAATCAGCAGGATTGTAGTAAGTTCCTGAATAACTTGCAGTCCCAGCATAAGATCCTGGATTCTGAAATGAGGAAAGAGGCTGAGGAGCACCTGTGTTTTGATACGCCCCTACAGGCTGAGGATATGACTGGCTAGGTTGCTGTTGATAGCCACTGTAGTAACTGGAATACCCCGTGTTAGAATAGTTGTGTGGGTCCGAAGGGGTCTGGTATGGCGTATATCCACTATAACCTTGTGCCATATTTGCAGTTCCAGACGTCGATGAGCTAGTAAAGGACGCAGTATTCGGTATCTCTTGGGCATTGCTTGTGGCAGGCCCCGTTGGCTGTGGATGGTAATAGTTTGAATTTGAATAGTTCCCATTATCCACAGCCTGATGTTCAGCAGAATGCCCTGTCCATGGGGCACTGTCAGACCCAGTTGAGTATTGATATGAATATTTATGTACTTGGCTTCCATCAACACCATATCGATTCTGCATCAGAGAAAAACCATTAGTAGTGGCAAAAGGTCTGGGAATCCTCATCTTTATTACAATAAAGATACACCAAACAAAAAAAAGCCAAAGAGTGAAAAGAAATATAGACAAACAACAAACAGAAATTTTTCATCTCTAATCAAGGCTATATCTACGCTAAAAAGCCTTCCACAGTCTCAAGTCAATCAGAAAGAACCTTAAACATTACACCTTCAAACGTTCATGCATAAGTGATCAACAACAGCTAAAGTGTCTTAACCAAACCTACGGATTAATATAGCAAAAAGTACTTAACAGTTTACATCTTTGAGATGTTTTTAGAAAGGTAAATTACTCGAGAAAACCATAATGCTCGTAAAAAATACTATTCTTAAGGAGAAGAATGAAATTTCTGAAGTTCACACACACCAGGTCTAAAATCAAAAATCACTTTCTTCTTCTACTGCATAAACATACTGAATATGCAAAATTCCTCTAAACATTTACAAAGGTGTACTAACAAACAACATAACTTGCTATAAAGATCAACATAATTTACCCATCAAAGAAAGCAAGATCAATTGTTCAAAAGACGCAACAAGAGATTGTTAATTACCTCAATGGAATTAGGGTCCATTGGTGCTACGGCCTGAGTGTTCCCTCCTTGATTCATCCTATATCATCAACTTCCTGCAAAAGCATAACACATACGATTGAACTCACTTTCGAATACACATTTAAAAAAAAAAAAAACCTCATCGAAAAGCCCTAAATAGCAAAACAAAGCAGCAAAGAATTTGTACCAGTGACGCTCCAATTTGTGTATTATTCTCGTTCGTGTAGAGACCGATGAAGAATCGAATTGAAGATTAGTATAGTAAAGCCAGGATTTGAGATCAACAAAAAAAAACCAAAAACAAAGGTAACACAAAAAGGAAACGAATAGAACAGAACCAAAATAGAAAAGAAAAAAAAAAACAAAGAAGGCAAATCTTAATATGTATATATATAATCTATAGGGAAACAACAAAAAAAAGAGATGTTGTCACAAATCAATCGGAGATTACAGAACACGGGAGAAAAATCTGGCCGAAGAGGAGGAAAAACAATTTTGTTGTGCCGGAGGAGACGAACAAGATTGTCAATTTTTTTGTTGTACGGTATTACTTACTTGCGTCGACGGGTCGGGTCGAGTCTGTCCGCGTGGGTTTTATGTAAAGCCTTTTTAATTGGGCCCATTATTCATCTACACATGTCTATAATGTCCACGTAAGTTAATGAGATAACACGTATGAAGCTCTCGGCTGCTGAGATGGCAATAGTGTCAACAATTTTTACGCACGACTTATCATCAATTCATTGACTATTTTAAGATATCGTTTATGAAAAAATTAAGACTAAGAGTTAAAATGTTTGGGAGAGTTACTGTATGACTATGAGAATCAATGTCATTGTCGAACAGATCATCACAGTCAAGGACTTGAAATCCTTTCTTGAAAAGAATGAAGGAACATTAGTGGAAGAGCAAAATCTATTTTGGTGGTAAGACTTTGTTCTTCAAGAAAATATACGGACTAGAGAAGAGGAACCACCGTATAATGTCAACCTACGAGAGAATTTTTTTTAATATAATGATATACCTAATGGAAGAACTTAATTTGAAAAGATGTTGGTAGGGGAATTGACACCTCCAACATACCGATCTAAACCCGATTAAAGAAACCGGTTATTTAAACCGGAAGCTCGACTTTGAGAAGGATTTCGTCTTTCTAGGCCCAACGGCACCGAGAAACCCAGTTCCGAGGTGACGAACCGACATCCTAGATCGCCTAGCGGTTGACCTGATGGGAAATAAGAAACTTTCCTAATCAGCTCGGCCGTGATATGGAAAGTGGATATATTCAATAGATCTAGGAAAAACTATAAATAGAGGGGAACTCTTTCTTGTAAGATGATCCAGCAATTAAAACAAAAACCCTAGTTCTTCTTTGTTCTTGAGAGAAAACCTAGCTTATTCTCCAAGAGATTTCAATTCGTCTTTGTTTGTTTACTTCAATCCGACTTCTTGAAGAGAAAGTGTTATTGAATTTGTTCCCCTTTAAACAAATTTATTGTAGAACCTCAGTTTCTACAAAAGAGGAGAGGTGTGAGCTAGAGAGAAGAGGAGAGGTGTGAGCTAGAGAGTTTGAGAAGTGTGTTTATATAGAGAGGGACATGCAATTTTACTCTTTTGTATTTTTTTTTTGTACGATCTCCTCTCTCACCAGCGTCATATTAATGTTATACAGCATACTCAATTTTACTCTTTCGTATATTTTTGTTTTACTCTCCTCTCTCTCTCATCAATTAATGTCATAGCTATTTACATACTTTTATATATTAACGTGCGGAAATCGTTTTTCATACATGCATGTAATGAATAAATATATATAACCTAAAAAACTATGTCACCAAAACCATTCACGTTTTTAATCAAGAACAATCGGATGAAATGGAAGTATATATATAGCTTTTCCAAACTTTAACAAATTAACGAATGATTTTAAAATTACTACAATAGGGACTTTATCTAAATTTTATAAAAGGCTTAAGATAATAGTAATTTAAGTTTGAATTACCACCTAAAATCTCTAACACCAGTTAACCACCTCTACTCTCTAATTTAATATATTACCTAAGAAGATTTCTGTTGAGTCGAGGGCCCATCACTCTCAAATTCCCCCTTACCATGAAAGAAAGGGGATATGGTGCACTCTGCATGCGTTCCTCCTCACTCCTTGCGTTACCCATTATTTTTTTGTATGATACAAAAAGTAACGTTACCCATTAATTTTTGTATGGTACAAAAAGTAAAAGATTTATGACATTATCCATGCACTTATTGACTCGTACAAACATAAATGTTTATATGGTTAGGAGAGTTAGGACTTGTAAAGTCATTTTCTTTTTCTTTTTTCTTGTCTCTCGCCATCCTAAACTTTGTATTCTTTGCATTAATTTCATTAAGTTATTGGAATATACACTTTGTATTTTTTTTTTCTTGTCGTTTGATAGAACCCAAATAACGTTTAAGACAAAGAGCAAAATATAATTATTTTCAGGATTTGAAGACTCAAAATGGATGTACTTATTATTGTTTCGGATGTTAACACTTTGCGGTGGTGAAGGAAAACGTGGATGGGACGACAATGTAAATATTTATTCTTACTATATATAAAAAAAAACACAAAAAACAAAATGTTACTATATGCTACTATTACACCCAAAAAAAAAAATGCTACTATGCAAATCGTTTTAGACTCTTATCGGAAAGCGTACGTATATTGCATTCTCTCGTGACCTATCCGCCCAGAAGTGTAAACATGCTATTGGAATCACTGATTTCTTTTAGGCTGACCTTTAACAGTAATTAAAAGGTTTTCTACATTATATACATATGTTTTCATAAAGTAAAGGGAAAAGAAAAAAAAAAAAAAAAAAAAGAAGAGTATACTCTCTCGTCAATCAGGAGTTAGTTACAACTTACAAGTATAACTAAAATTATTGGAATCAACAAAAACGTGTTTCCAAAGGGTGTCAATAAATACACATAGTTCAACACATTCATCTATTAATTGCTCCTTTCATTCTCTCTCATCGGAGATCAATAATTTACTGGTACGTACTCTCTTCTATCTCTCTCAAGTTTTGCTTTGTTTATAACAACTACAAATTTAGTTTTAAGTTGTTAATGTAGGTACCCATCAGTTGATTTTATTATAATTATATTAGATCGATCAACATCACACAATAAATAGCTAGCTACCCATCAGTTTATTGCTCTATATGTGATTCTTGGATCATTTTGGTGTGTCTTGTTCTGTATTTGAATAGGGTAGTGTACCACCACCAATCACAGATACACTATAAAACTTGAAAATACATACTTTATTGGGTTTTGATAATTTAGTAGTTTGTTTTCATTTTACAGTATTTGAAGATTCAAAATAGCCAAACTCTACCGGAAGTTGGCACTCTACGGTGGTGAAGGAGGGCGTGAATGGGACGACGATGTGTACGAGGGTGTAAGAAAAGTGTATGTAGGTCAAGATATCAATCGTATCACTTACGTCAAATTCGAGTATGTGAAGGAAGACGGCCAAGTAGTAACAAGTGAATATGGGAAAATAGCTCAACAACCCAAAGAGGTTCTCCCACTGCATTTATTCCATTATTTCACATTCTTAATTTTCTACATTAATTTTGTATAACTCCCACAGCAACAATAAGACAAACCATTATACTACAATCTCGGTTAATTAAAAAAAATTATTTAGTATATTTTAGTTTTTAGATTTTTTGTTTGGTTAATAAGTGTTAACTTCTTTTTTTTTTTTTTTTTTTTTCTTTTTTTGTTAACTTCTTGACTGAAATAATGATTAATTCATCATATACAGTTTGTACTTCAATATCCGGACGAACACATCATAGCGGTGGAAGGAAACTACCGCGGAGTGGCTCTATGTGCCACGGAGGTGATCACAAACCTCGTCTTCAAGACCTCAAAGGGTAGAAAGTCTCCATTGTTTGGTCCAAACTTGCTTGGCATTACCACCGGTACAAAGTTTGATATTGAGGACGGGGGAAAGAAGATCGTAGGATTTCATGGACGATCGGGTAATGCTCTCGACGCTCTTGGAGTTTACTTTGTACATGGCTCTCTAACCCCGTCGTCGTCGCCGCCTGTTTACAAGCTGGATGCACGAGGAGGTCCAGGGGGGCGTGCATGGGATGATGGATCTTACGGCGGCGTTAAAACGTTGAGCATTGGTCAAGATAATTCTCGTATCACTTATTTAGAGTTCGAGTACGAGAAAGGTGGTAAGTTAGAGACACGTCAACATGGGGTCAAAGGAAAAACACCATTGAAGGTACTTTTTACTAGTTGTTAATTAATTATTTCAATAAATCGTAGAAAAAGGTTATATGTAGTATGAAGTTCCGCAAAACCGGTTTATGTTCTTGTAGATATATACATGAATTTTCATTTCTTGCGACATAAATATTCTTAAATTTTGATTTTGTAGCAGTTTGAGCTTAACCCGTATGAATACATCAAATCGGTGGAAGCAACCTATGATAAGCCGGACAATTTCCGCAATATCGTCATTACATCGCTTACGTTCGAAACATCAAAGGGGACAGCGGTATTTTGTGGGTCTAAGGTGGGTAAGAAGTTTAAGCTAGAGCAAAAGGGTCGCAGGCTTGTAGGGTTCCATGGAAAGGACAGTTCAGCTATTGATGCTCTTGGAGCATATTTTGCACCTCTCCCTACTCCGACTCCTATGATTCCAGCCAAGAAACTACTAGCAATAGGCGGCAACGGAGGAGTTGCATGGGATGATGGTGTCTACGATGGTGTGAGGAGGATACTTGTAGGACAAGGAAACGATGGTGTAGCCTTTGTCAAGTTTGAGTACAAAAAGGGCAAAGACCTTGTACCCGGAGATGACCATGGAAAGAAGACATTACTTGGAGCTGAAGAGGTCATCTTTAAAGACAACAATATGTTTTATTTAGTTTTAGTACATTCTCTAAACTAATTTACACTTATCCTTGTCTAGTTTTGTATCTTTGCAGTTTGAGCTTGAAGATGGTGAATATCTCATATAAAATGGATCCCTGAGAGATAGCTCATATGAATGACTTTGTCCGGTTCTTTTTGAGACTTGGGCAAAAACTCAATGAATGGAGTCTGTTTGATTGATGTAATGAGTACTATTTTGAATACATACAAATCGGCAGCGGCTTTTAGTGTGACTTCATCGCCCCATTCGGAGTTCTTGGACATGTTCTTGACATACTCGGAGAAGCTCATGTTATTAATAAATTCTTTGTACATCTTTGGATGAGTTTTAAGCTGATGAGGAAAACAGAGTCATCAATCAATCAATCATCATATATGACACTACTACACGTAAAAAAAAAAAGAGGACAATCTGCATGCAAAGTTAGGAAAAGTTTCAAGATTGATTTACCTGTTGTATGATTTCTTGTCTAACAAGTTTATGAAGAGCCGAGTTTTTATAAAGTTGATCAGCTAAAGCACGGAACTGAAATAGAATTGACAAAAACGAAGAAAAGGGTTATTCATAAATCATAATAATACGATCAAAATATTTATATCAAGTTGATTGAGTATAATTTAATCCAGAAACATTCATTACCTGGCAATTTCCATCACTTTGCATCTTGTATTCGGTGAAACCTTCCCACTCCAATCTGAAAAGCCAGGAAAAAAATAAGACATATATATATAGTCGAGATTATCGGAAAAAAAAATTTGAACAAGTTTACAAGAAGAATCGATTCATACCTATACTCAAGTATTTCGCGATCACTAAGATCGTCCAAACACATCGACTTAGTCTGGCTGTTAGACATCTTTTGGGATTTGATCGACCTCTCCTCTCTCTCACAAACGATTAGGGTTACGATTTAAGGTTGATTGGAATTACAATTCTTTTCTGATTACTATTTGAGATTTATAGGGTTCTTTTATAGACAGGAGAGTTAATAGATGTTCAAAAAAAAGGAAAAAACAAAAAGGAAAGTTACCCGGAAAAAAAAACAAAAAACAAAAAGGGAAAGTTTCTGAAAGGCAATTTTTTTTTGTAAAAAAATGATAGGCATTATTAGGTTCTAAATTTTTTGTTAAAAACAATAGAAATAATGTAAAAAAAAAGTTAGATACCAATGAGATTTTAAAATTTTTGGATGTCCAATGGTAGAACTAGGAGGTTCTAAAAATTTAAATTTAAAAAAAAACTCAAAACTTGTAACACAATTAACTGAGATGCTAAAAACCAGAATTTATTTTTTATCATCAAAATCATACTACCAACTAAAGGTATATGAACAGATGAGACTCAAAATTACGGAGCAACAAACCTTCTCCGTGAACCAAAGGAATTATACAACTGATCACATAGAACCTGCAGGACAGAGACTTGAGCAGGCTTCTTCGTCTTTGCTAGTTTTGCCAGCTTGGTCCTCGTCCCTACTGAGACAACAAGCCAGCAAATGAAAATCAGAACCTCTCGTCACAAGATAACAGATTTTTAACAACACAGAACATAACACAAACATTGAGAGACCCATTCACAAGCAATACCAGAATTAACACAACACAAACATTGAGAAAATAGAATTACAAGCAAACTGATTTACAAATAAGTACCAGAACATAACACAAGCATTAGCACAACACAAACATTGAGAAAACTGATTTACAAATAATTACCAGAACATAACACAAGCATTAACACAACACAAACATTGAGAGAAACGATTCACAAGTATTACCGAACATAACACAAGACATCATTGATTAAAGAACATAACACACAACAGTGCATTGATCAAAGACAGACACAAACATTGATCAGATAGACAAGAAAAAAAGACACAGGAGCGGAACCCACCTCAGGAGTTCATTGTGCTTTGGTGGATCGATCGTCTTGCAGGGCCAAATTTCCTCCTATGAAAGTATCATAAAGAGCTTGCAACGTTAGCCAGAGAATGTCTAGTTGAATGCAAAAATTATTGCTTTTCAGCAAATCCAACTTCAACATTGAAACCCAAACAGAAGAAAAGAGAGAACGGAGAAGGGAGCGTACTTCTAAACAATCATTAGTTCAGATAAAGAAGGCAGCTTTAGATTAAGAGATTGGATCCAAAAACAAAAACATAACCGCATTACACTTAACATAAACCATAACCGCATAACAAAACATAATCGAAAGAAGCTAGAGACTGCCTATCTAGCAAGAACACATTGACAATAAACATAAACAAGGAAAAAACTTATTTTTTGTCAAAAAAAACAAAGAGAAAACTTAAGACAGAACATAAAGAAACAAGAAGACATTGACAAGAACATATACAAAGAAAAATTAGCTTGTTATTGATTCAAGCAGAATCCGAGACACAAACCGAGACTGTTATTGATTCAAAAACAGAGTCTGTTATCGCTTGTACTTCCTCTAGCTTACCTCGTCTTATGCGGATATTTCGATGATTTGATGGAAGGTAAATGGAACTGCTCCCATGGCGTGGATCAATGGAATCATTGGTAATTATTTTCAAGATGTAATATAAAGGCATTTGCAAAAATACTCTTATTCTATACCCTTTTGCAAAGATACCCTCAAATCAAATATATTGTTTTGCTAAAATGAATTTTTTTGTATGTTTATCTTTTATATATTGGAAGTAAATATTGTGAATTTATTTTGTTGTTGTTTACATGTTATTAAGAGTATGTAAATTTTATAGTAAAATGATCTAAAATTTTAGAGTAAAGAGTCCTATACTCAATCTTTTGCATATTATTTTTTCTAATGAAAGTAGTTGAATTTGATTTTATTGATTTTGTAGAAGTTAAATAATCTGATTATCAAAGATTTATATATATATATCTTAAAAATAATAATTAATGGTTTTTATTTAATCATTAATTTAGCTTTTAAAATAAAAATTAACTAATTATAAGAATGAATATATTAGAGATATATAAAAATATTTAGATATTGAATTGAAAATATTTTTTAATCATGAAAAACCAAAAATGTTTATATATAATATTTATTATTTTTGATTTTAAATAGAAAAAGAAAATCTTAATACATTTTTTTATCAACGCCGGAGTCAACGTCGGTCTTCGCCGGAGTCAGTCGACCGGTGTACCGGATTGTATGTTTATAGTGTTGACCACATAATGTCATATAGTTCATGCATATAGCCATGTAATACATATACTTTGTATAGTTGAATATACGATAGTGATGTATTCTGCTATACTTCGTGTAATTAGTCATCTTGATTCAATCATTTCATCTATCAGGCTCATTTAGACCTGATATTATTGGGCCTTTCATCTATTAGAGATTATGATGATTTTTTCTTTTTCTCTTATCCCAATCTGTTCCTACTATATTCTCTCTCTCGGCGACTACGATACTTGGACATTTCACTGTGTTATATGTTAAAATTTCAACGTGTATTTGCATCCCTCAAGGGGAAGGGTTTGGTATATTGGAAAAATAATTCATGTTTGTTATGACGACACCAGCTTCACCAGGAGAGATAACTTTTGAGAGCCCAATAGAACCAAAAAAAAAAATATTAATTAATCCTTAACTTTGGTTGATGAACTAGCATTATTAACGGGAAAATATCAAAAAATTCCACAACTAACAAATTTGGGCTCGTTAGTTTGTAAACAACTTGTTAATTTGTAAACCACGCTAACATACTCGTTTAAATTTGTAAACAACTTATATAATATCGTTTATCGACTTAACGGCGTGCATGAAATGATTAAGTCAATGAAATTTTATTATTTTATCAAAGTCAAACTAAACTTTGTGATTAAAATGATATTTCTAATGCTTTTTTCGTTCCAAAATTGAAAGTTGGTGATTTTTTCGACATTTTTCCCTATTACTAACTAAAATAAGACATTCATTTCAAAACACATTTTATTAAGATAATGATGGACGACAAACTAGAGGGTTTTTCATACATTCATTATTTAGGATAGATAATATAGATGGTGATAATTAAGATAGTAGGGGTTAAAGCTTTAAGCCTTCTTCTCAACTGGAGCCTCATTGGAACTCCCTCCAATTAGCCTGACCACCATTTGCAGAGTGGATCCCTCCTTGATAAAGTAATCTCCAAGGCATGAATTATCATCGACCAGCATCTTCCCACCAAAATAGATCCTTTGCTCCTCCACCAATGTTCCTTCCTTCCTTTCTAACGATGGACGCCAAACTAGAGGGATATTCATACATGCATAATTAGGATTGATATATAGATTGATGGGGATAAGATAGAAGGGGGTTAGGAATTGAAAGTCTTAATTAAAGCTTTAAGTCTTCTTAACTGGAGCCTCGGTGGAACTCCATCCGACAAGCCTGACAACCATCTGGAGACTGGAACCTTCTTTGATAAATAATCTATGATTGTCGAATTATCATCAGCCAACATTTTACCACCAAAATAGATCCTATGTTCTTTAACTAGGATTCCTTCCTTCCTTTCAAGAAAGGATTTCAATTCTTGGATTGTGATGATCTGTTCGTCAGTGACATTGACCGTGATAGTTTTGCCTTCTAGAAGATCTGCATTTTCGGTGATGTTTTTGTTTTTGTAGCTATGCAGAAAATGGAGAACTTTGTTAAGGGTTCCCAAGACTTTGTTAATGGTTCCCAAGACTATTCTCGGCAAAATATTCATTTCAAATTATTAACTATGTAGTATGACATTGACGAGAGAAGATGAATTAATTATTTTGATGAAACTGCAATAATTAAAAGTGGGTTGAAATGAAATTGCATTAATTCCTTTGGAGAGGGCAAGGGAGAGAGAGAGGAAAGCATTTTGCTGGTTAAAATCACCAAAATATAAAAAATAAATTGGATATCTTTATAAAATAATACATTTTCAAAACTTAATTGGATTTTTAGTATATTTGCTATTTATAGTTAAAAAGATAGATGGATTTTACTCTCCTCTGTCTCTTGCTCTCTCTAAAGGAATTGTTGCAATTTCATTTGAAACTTTTTTTTTCATCAAAAATAATTAATTCATCTTTATACTATTATTTTTGATCTCTCATAGTGTATTCTTATTATTTATCGCATTTATGACGGAGGCCCTCGTGAACCACGAGTTGATTATTAAAATGTTTCAAAGATTGTCAACACATCCATAAGGCAATAAGGTTCATCTCTTCTATCAATCAGAGCTCAAGAATTTAGTGGTATCTCTCTTCTCTCATTGTTGTTTTGTTTTCGAAGAAGTAGCTCTTCAGTCTTGTAATTTTTGTTTTTGTTTTCTTTTCTTTTTTTTTGTAGCGTAGGTAGCCAAGATTATCCGAGCATTAATATGTTTTGTGAAGTAGTAGCTAGCTAGGTAAAGATCTCTTGATTAGCCAAACAGTGATAATATACAAAACACTTGAATCGTAAATAATTTATATTACACCAAATTACCAATAATAGAGCTATCAAAGCGCACAGTAAATAGTTACCAATCATTGGTGTTCTATTAATTTGTGTTTCTTTGACCATTTTGGTGTTCTTGCTATGTAAATGAATAAGGCTACAATGTTATCATGGTAGTTGTGTAAAATTAACCACAGACCAGCTTATAGAACACTATATACTTTATTGGATAATATATAGAAGAAATAATATTTCTTTTCCAATATTTGAAGATTTGAAATGGCGAGCATGTACCGGAAGTTGGCACTCTGCGGTGGTGAAGGATGACAGGAATGGGACGACGATGTATACAAGGGTGTAAGAAAAGTGTATGTAGGGCAAGATCTCAACCGTATCACTTACGTCAAATTTGAGTACGTGAAGGAAGACGGCGAAGTAGTAGCACGTGAACATGGGACAACAGATCAACACCCTAAAGAGGTTCTCCACTAGACTATTCTCCATTTTTCTCCTTCATTTTTTGCAATACTAGTACGAATGGCTCTTGTGAATTCGGATAAATTTGGATGAAACCTGTAAGTCATAAACAAGACGGAAACGTACCCTTTACTCTCTAAGATACAAACCCTAAGACACCTTTATTATAAAACCCAAAATTCGATATTTATTATAGGACTAGTTAAATCTTGAGAATGTTTTAAACCTAATATTAAGTCATATATATGCAGTTTTCACTTCAATATGCGGACGAACACATCATAACGGTGGAGGGAAGCTACCACACAGTGGCTCTGCTTGCCACAAAGGTGATCACGTCCCTCGTCTTCAAGACCTCAAAAGGTAGAAGCTCTCCAACGTTTGGTCCAAACTTATTTGGAATAACGAGCGGTACAAAGTTTATTTTTGAGGATGAGGGAAGAAAGATCGTAGGGTTCCATGGACGGGCCGATGATGCCCTCGACGCTCTTGGAGTTTACTTTGAATTGGATACCACGCCGTTCCTTCTATACAAGCTGGATGCCCAAGGTGGTACAGATGGGCGTGTTTGGGATGATGGTTTTTACGATGGCATTAAAACGCTGCGCATTAGTCAAGATAATTCTCGTATCACTTATTTAGAGTTTGAGTACGAGAAAGGCGGGGAAGCAAAGACATGTCACCACGGAGTGAAAGGAAAAACACAATCCGAGGTAATTTTAATTACTAGTTCTTTACACAACTAGTTCAATAATTCTCAAAATGATTTATGTCAAGTTAACTCTATACTGACATAGATTTAATTAGGTTCCAAATATAAATGATAATATTGTTTTGTTGTGGATTATTTGCAATGGTATGATTCCCATTCCATTAATTCTTGTAGATAGATACATGTACTTGTATTTCGTAAGACAATAAATATTCTTAAAATATTGCTTCTTGTTGCAGTTTGTGCTTGGTTACCCCTACGAATACATCATATCGGTGGAAGCAACATATCAGAAGCCGAACATTTTCACCAATACAGTCATTACGTCACTTAAGTTTGAAACATCAAAGGGGAGAACATCATTCTTTGGGTATAATGTGGGTAAGAAGTTTGTATTGGAACAAAAGGGTCATAGGCTTGTTGGGTTCCATGGAAAGGAAGATGCAGCTATTGATGCTCTTGGAGCATATTTTTCTCCTGCTCCCACTCCAACTCCCTTGATTCCAACCAAGAAACTACCAGCAGTCGGCGGCAACGAAGGAGTTACATGGGATGATGGTGCCTACGACGGTGTAAGGAAGATACTTGTAGGACAAGGTAACGATGGTGTATCCTTTGTCAAGTTTGAGTACAGTAAAGGAAAAGACCTTGTACCCGGAGATGACCATGGGAAGAAGACATTACTTGGAGCTGAAGAGGTCACTTTTATAAACAACAAGATTTATTTTTGTTTCAATACATTCTCTGAATTATTTACACTTATCCTTTGTTAGTTTTGAATCTTTTTAGTTTGTGCTTGAAGATGATGAATACCTAATGACCATAGATGGGTACTACGATAAGATTTACAGGGTCGAGGCACCAATAATTGTCTGTCTCCAGTTTAAGACGAACAAAAGGGAGTCAATGCCGTTCGGAATGGATTCTGGTGAGAAGTTCTCGCTCGGAGAAGAAGGCCACAAGATCGTTGGAATCCATGGACAAGCTAGTGATGTTGTTCACAGCATCGGAGTCACTATCGTGCCCATCACCACCACCGAGTGAAAACCTTCTCTATCATATTATTATTTAAACCAAATGAAACCTTCCAATAAGATCGGTGTGTGTCTTTACTATGCTTCTTTTAATGTGTTTGTAAGTTCAAGTAACTTACTCTGCGTGTGCTAATGATGATTCCAATAAGATTGGTGTGTGTTTTCTTGTTATTTTACGTACTGGCAAGTTCATGAACGAATAAACTTTTCGCCTTTTCTTGCTACATGAAACATCTCGAACACAAAGAGACAAATCTCAACCAAAAAAAAAAAACATATTTAAAACGGTGTCGTATTATAGCATTTGATTATGCATGAATCCTTGTCGTTTTTACTTTTTATCAATGATGGTAAATTCTCATCTTTAGAATATTTGGTAAAAAATAATTTCTTCTTTCTTTACAAATAGGAATGATATTTCTTTAACTTTATCATTCTAATTTTTTTTTTGCAGTATTACATTAATTAACACAGTATTTCTTTAATCTGGTTGTCTTATCTCTAATCATTTTTTTTTTCCAAAGTAGCCAAAAAGTCTACATGCCTATCAATTTCAATAAATCCTCTGGTCAATAATTAGTAAAAAAAATCTATCATTTTAATTAAAAAAAAATCACTAAAATTTCTTAGTCCACATTATATAGCATTATCAGTTTATCACATACTATTTTATTGATATTTGTAAAAAAAAAATATGATCAAATCACCTTTTCACTATTAATTATCCTTTCTTTTTTAATCGAGAAAAAGGCAAAAACAATATTGAGTAATGCTTGCTTACCAAACACAGCTAGAAACAATTAGGCCCACGATTAAAAAACAACCAAAAATGGCCCCGCTCCTCCAAAAAAGATTTAAAAAGTGAACGGACAATTTCCCAAATTATCCTTCATCGCTATTCTAATTTACAGACAAAACCCCGTCTCTTTTGTCCTTTCGACTTCTCCTCTCTGTTTTGCTCTGCCGCCGTCCCGTAACGCTTCTTCCTTGTTAAATTAAAGTCTCTCCGTCAACGTTTAACAACCGCCGTCAAAAACTCTGCTTTTCAGTTTCGGTTTTGATTGAGTTTCCCTCCACACCTCCTTCCTTGATTCCCGATTTTTGAAGTATCTCTCCTCTGTAACTCTGTTTATGGTACACTTCATTACTCTCTTTTCAATTTCAAAAAAAAAAAACATTGTTACTCTGCTCAGGTTCGTGGACTTGGTCGAAATCGTTGAAAGTATCGATTTTTTAGGGTTTTTAGTGGGAAGATTAAAAGGGTAGTTTAGTCCTTTTTAATTAAGTCTTTACGACTCACTTCGATGATTACGGATCTGTCAGTAAAGCTCTGACATTTTCATTTTTTTTTTGTAGAGAAATTAGTGGCGATCTTGATCTTGTTTGTTTTTCTATTTTTAAAACCATAATCTGGTATCGTCAAAGCTTAAGAATAGAGAAGATGGTTTTGAATTGTTCTCATCGTGTTAAGTGTTTAAGTAAGACTCTAACTTTACAACACTCTCTGCTCTGTTTTGTTTCACACTGTTAAAACTTTGTGTTTGGTTTATGTTTTCATGATTACTGTCTCCTTTAATCAATGTCCCTTTCTATGCGCTGTGTTGCCTTTTGTTTTTTGAACAACGGAGGAACCTTTTCTTACTCTTATCTCTATTAATTTTGATTTCCAGCTGCTGTATTGTAGTGAAGAGCCCTTTCCAACTTGTTGTTGTTACCAATGAAGAAGCTTTTCTTTTTCAAATCATCGTCTGGTAATGGAACGGATCATAAACAGCTTCACAAGCAAAAAGATGATCATCAGTTTCAACAACATTTGAATAACAAGTCTCAAAGTAGTGAAGTATCTGATGCTGCAGCGGCTTTTAGACGAAGTCGTTCATTGTCTTCTGCAGCTTTTCTCATTGATGGAGCGTCTTCAAATGATGCTACTACTACTACTACTACTAGAAGCAGCCAGCATCGACTGCAAAATCATTCGTCACGGTAGTAATATAGACTCTTTTTTTCTTGTTTCGTGACATTGTTGTTGTTTGTTATATTGAATTGAACAAATAATTGAATCAAGTTGTTAATTTGTATTGTTTTGAATCAGATGTTTTACTCCGGAAAGACAAGTTAAAGAATCTGCAAGTTTGTCAACCTGTTCTAGTAATGTCTTGGACCGTTACATTGATGGTGAAGAGCATTTAGAACGGAGTAAGCAAAAGAGTGGTTCATCACATAGTAGTCTCTCCGGGAGTAGAAGGAGGCTTCCACCGCGAGCTCAATCCCCTTCACAATTATCAGATAGTGGCGGCAAAGAAAAACGGAAATCTAAAGGTTTGAGGGATGCATCGGCTCGTTCACTTGCAAGAAGCGTTATTGAGAGACTCTCTCATAATACTCAGGGCAAGTCCAAGACGTTGAGTTATGAGCCCATCAGAATACAAGATGTTTGTGGTGGTTACAATGGTAAAACTCTTGACTCAAAATCGGATGTTTTGGCTAATCTTGTTGTTCCACTTGCTGAACATTATGAAGCGGTGAATGAATATTACGCGGATGACCGAGCAGAACAGCAGCACCAACAGTTTTTCTTACATGGTAAGGACATGTGTATGGGAACTAACGGTGTTTGTAAGGAAAGCGATGTTAGTTCGGAGCTAGAAAGGAGATATAAAGAAGCTGAGAAGAGAGTGAAGTTTCTTTCTGAAGAACTGGAGGAGAAGAAGTTTCTTTCAGACTGTGATTTCGATGTTTCATCTTTGGTTGGGGATATTAGACAAATGGAAGAAGAGAGGGTAGGCTTGGCTTTTGAGGTTCTGAGTCTTTTGCGGTCACAGATGGATGAGAGGGCTTCTACGAGGGAAGAGACCAGACGGGCAAAGACAGATTGGGACTTGCATATAAAGAGACTAGAAAAAGAGAAGAGTGAGTTACAGGTTGAGTTGGAGAAAGAGTTAGATAGAAGGTCTAGGGAGTGGACTTCAAAGCTCGATAGTTTCAAGGTGGAAGAGAAGAGGCTAAGGGAGCGTGTCAGAGAGCTTGCTGAGCATAATGTCTCTCTCCAGAGAGAAATATCGACTTTTCATGAAAAGAAAACTGAGCGCATCGATATGATAAGACATTTGGAGGAAACAGTTACGGAGTTGGGAGCAACAGCAGAGGAAATGCGTGAAGAGAATTTGTATCTTATGCAAAACCTCTCCAAGTTACAAGAGAGCTACACTGGTAGTAGTGATGATCTTGATTGCGTAAGAAGAAACTTTGAAGAGAAAGATGTGGAATGCAAGGAGTTACACAAATCTGTTACAAGATTTCTAAGAACATGCAAGGTACAAGAGAAGACTATTGAGGGTCTTAGAGATAGTCTCTCTGAGGAAATTGAGAAGCAACCGTTAGAGCATGTGGACAAGAAGCTTCAGATGGAGCAAATAAGGTTGGCCGGAGTTGAACTGTCACTTAGAAAGGAGCTAGAATCAATGAAGCTTGAAACTAAAGTTCTTCTTCGTGAGAATAACTGTCTGCTGAATCGAGTCAAAAGAAATGGAGAAGAAGCTGACGCGACGACCTTCAAGCTAGATAATGAGATGAAGATGCGTGTATGCCACTTGCAAGACCAAGGGCTATCAATGCTAAATGAGAGCACTCAGCTGTGTTACAAGTTATTGAAGTTCATTAAGGAGAAATTAGCTCAGTTCCCTGAGTCCTATCAATCAGTGAATAATGGATTGAGTGAGCAGTTTCTTATTGAATCTGAGATCAGAGTTCATGGAATAAGGCGTGGAACTGAAAGCCTGAAGAGGAGTTTGCAGACAGTATCAAGTTTATTGCTTGAGAAATCCAATGATCATTCAGAATCATCTTGCTCAACTGCTGCTAAGCATAGTGAGCCAAACAACCAATCGGTGGAGGTGAGTTTTGCCAATACATGATTCATATTAATGCGTGCTAATATCATTTCAACAAAGGCTTACATGTTTATCTCTGTTCTGAATGATTCGCCTTTTTTCTTTATAATCTGATTTAGAAATCCCTGAGAGCTGAACTAAGAGCAGAAACTCTAGTCACGAGTTTATTAAGAGAGAAACTGTATTCCAAGGAAGAAGAAACCGAACAGCTGCAAGCAGAAGTAGCAGCAGGAGTACGGGGTAATGAAGTTCTTCAACGTGAAATCCAGAAAACGTTAGACAACCTTTCAGTAAACAATCATCAACTAAAAGACCTCAAGCTGCAGGTATTTCAGAATTTTACATTTTTTGTGGCTAGGAGTTTTGTCGTAAGGAATGAAAGCTCCATGAGTGTTGTGTTCTGATGGATTTGATTTGGACATATCAGATGGTGAAGAAAGACGAAAACATAAACCGGCTTGAAAACAATCTCCATGAAGCTGCTAAAGACTTGGCTACATTACCAAAAGTGTTGGAGGAAAGAGAAGAGATGTGGACGGAACGCAGAAAGCAAAACATGGATTTGGAGTCAGAGAAGGAGATGTTGAAGAGCAAGGTAGAGAAACTGGAAGAGGACATACTCTTTAAGGAAGGTCAGATCACAATACTAAAAGACACGCTTGGAAGCAGGCATTTTGATCTTCTTCTCTCCAGTCCTGAGTTCTCTTATAATGATTTCTTAGTCCAATAAGACAGCACAATAAATAAAATGTATATAGAGTTGTCTGTTTCTCGTATTCTTGTTTCTATCTTTATTATAATACACATGCATAAGCGATGGGATTGATTGAGTATTACTCAGCTCTGTTTGCGAGAGCCTCGTCTTTTTCCCTAAGCACTTCGCAGGCAAGCTCTCTCCGTTTGCATGTTTCCCATGACGCGGTGGATCCATCAGGTGATGAGTCGGCCGTTTCATGAACATATCAAACGAGTTCCCAATGATTGGCCATCCCATCCCATGGGGCTGGAGGAAGCTGACCTTTGGTATCTTGGATCTCAAGGAACATATGCCGAGAGACAATATCAGAGTAAAGAAATAGAACAAGTGTGAAATTGGGGTGGATTCGTAAAACTCATGTTCATTGGCTAAAAGGTTTAGTGTGTATGATTTTTCTATTTGGAGGTGAAAAGAGTTTTGCTTTTTAAGCTAATAACGAGTAGTGGGATTACTACAAAATGAGTAATAAGAACGTTTTACATCTAACATCCCATGTATAACCGTATAAAAATATTATTGGTCTCGGATACAAATTACTCATCGATTAAAAACAAAAAATAAAGGGAGCTTTTTATAAATACACCAAATCTTATAAGAAATTTGAAAACTACACTCATATATTACAAGTTTTAAGCTGAAATTTTACCAAAGTAACATTTTTTTATTTAAGCATCATTTAAAAAATTAACTAAAATTTGTAATTAATTGTCATAATAATAAAATAGGAAAATTAATTACTATGTTTAAATTAATTATTATCTAAACTTTTGAATATATAAAATAGAAAAATTATATGAATAATACAATTTAGTTTTTTAGTTAAATAAGTAATTGAAAATTAACATAATAAAGAAAAATTTCTTTAATATTTTTGTTAGACTTATTTCATTCTAAGTTGATTTGTTCATAAGGTTAAATTTTTAATCTGTCAGCTTATTTCTACATGTAGATTTAATTTTCTCCTCCATCAACTTACTTTAGACGAGAAATTTCAAAAATGCTACTTTTTTCATATCACTTTTAAAAAATGTCATTTTCCATAACACCGAAAGTCGTAATTTGGTTCATCTATAAACTTTAATATAATTTTTTTGCCACCAAGTCTCTTACAAAACCTAAAATCACCAATTTTTGCAATGAGCTTATTCTCGTCTATGATAATTATAGAGATATTATGGAGGCGCAAGTCGCCATGCACAATTCTTCCCTGGGGATGAGGACATTTGGATTTCAGCACCTAATTCCTGAGTCCTGGATTTCCAAAACGTTGAGACGAATTGATTTGCAGATTCCAAACATCTTGTTTACCACAACTGTTGCAGCTTTTGTAGTTTTGTTAGCTACTAGGTCTTGATTATTGAATGTCGACAGAGTACTGTCTGGCATGTTGAAACAGAGATTTGCTTCTCTTTGGATTGTGGTATGATAATAGTAAAAATATGACTTTTATTGCTTATGACTTTTATGTTGTCAAGTTCACTAATGGTGGTGGCTCAAACCTTAACATAGTATCTGGTTAAAAAGGAAAGGAAAATGCAGTACCTTGTAAACAAATATTTGGCAGCCACTTTGAGATTTCTCGACATAATCAGCACATTAAAATGAGATCAAATTATTAATGAAAGAAGATATCTGGAAAAATGCAATGGATTAAGTACATAGGTTTTGTTTGGGAGATTTCAAACAATATCCAGGAACCTCAACATTTCTATCAAATGCCAATGGGATTTGTAAGTTCGGTTTGATTTCTAACTGGACTCAAGAGCACCCAGAGTCATCACTTTTTCTACTAAATGCGAGAGAACTACGTAAGCTTGATATATATTTTTTTAAAATTCTCTTTGCTTCTTGATTCAACTAATTCCTCTTCGGAATTGTAGTTTATGACAACATTTGTCGATCATACTCTCTTATGTTTTGCATTAACTACAAGTATTGATGACAGTGTGTTGCCTTATCTGTTTCAAAGTATTCTTTACTTATTATGGAAATATGCTTTTCACAGGTACGGTTAAGACGGCGACTCAAAGTTTCGGAGACCGAAGTCCTTGAGGAAGCTCCTGTGTTTTAACCCAGACGAGGAGGTCAGTTATACTTTGCTTTTATGGAATACAAAATATACATCATATTTGGTAAAAAAACATGTACGCTTCTAAAGGAATATATTCCTCATCTTCTGACCCCAAGTTATCGAATCATCATGAATTTAGTGACACACTCTCAGATATAGCAAGCTTGCGCGACAGAGCTGAGCGGTAAGGAGCCTGATGCGGATAGAGATGATGCTGCATCTGAGGAGGTTAAGTTTTGTAGTCCAGGGCATACTTTAAAGAGCTTTAAAGACTTTGCAGGTTCATATAAGAAGAGTCATTTTAGCATGAAGGATGAGGTTTTGGGTTCTTGAAAAGAGTATAGACAACTTGTTGAGAGTCCACTTGTCGAAGTTGGGGTATGATAATATTAAGTCTACTGCTTTTGTATTATACGAAACCGGCTATAATACAATTCTAACTTGCTGTTGTAAATTAGGTGCTTTATGGCAATGATATAGACACCTCAACGTTTGGCAGTGGATTTCATTTATCTGAACCATCTGAATCTTGCAAGTACAGTAAATCAGGTTGGAATCTGAACAATACGCCTAAGCTTCCTGGTTCTCTTCTTTCATTGGAAGACTGCGAGTCAATCTGTGTTCCTCGCCTAAGTGTGGGAATGTGCTTGTCTTCCCAGTTCTGGGTAAGTTTTACAGTAGAGGTCAAGCTATGGTCGTCATTTTTTGAAAGCATAATATAACTTGTTACTAGAATAAATTTTGCAGCATTGTAAGTTTTTAAATCTAACTTGCTTGTATAGTCTCTCATATTTGTCTCGTGTAATATCTGTTGCTGAACAGAAATCTGAGAAGGAGAACTCCTACTCTCTCTGCTATTTGCATGTCGCCGCTCCTAGAGTGTGGTATTCTGTAGCGGGATGTCATCGATCTAAGTTCCAGGCTACCATGAAGAACTTAATCCCTGAGATGTCAGGAGAAGAGCCAAAGAAGAGTCTCGATCCTGTAAGTATCTGAACACATTGAGCATTGATGCAAATTACTCATTTCAAAACTCAGAAAGAAAATAAACTGTAGAGTGACCAACAATGATTTCACTTGTGATTTAGTTCGTGTTCAGCATAAACGGTCATGACATGCCATAGAGAGATCACACTGTGTTTGGATTTATCTGTTCAACTTTAAAGCAAATCCTATCATAACAATGACTCTTACTGCGAGCTATTAAATACGTATAGTTGTGGTTCATTTACAAGGGAAGCAATTTATTATTGGCAGGTGATGATAATGTCACCATATCAATTGAGCATGGAGGGTATACCAGTGACCCGCTGTGTCCAGAACCCTGGCCAGTATGTTATTTTATTTCCTGGGCCGTATTACTCTGCGTTTGATTGTGGCTTCAACTGTTTGGAGAAAGCAAATTATGCTTTGTCCAAGAAAAACCCAACAAGTTACATGAGGTGGAATATTCAAAAATCCATTAAGCCAATACAATCCTGTTTGACAACGGTAACTTTTCTTCACTATCTAATTCCTTTTTTTTTTTTTTTTGTTCTATGCATTTGCTGCATATATGTCAACACTCTGTCACTCAGTTCATATATAACTGGCTCATGAGAAGATATTTAACAAATAGCGGTTTTGGAGTATTGTATCGCATTGTCTTAGATGTAGTTTTTGATTACTGAATGCATGATTACACAGATGACTTGACATGTTAATCTTCGGCTAAATCCTGAACGTTACTCTGAGAAGGATATGGGATGCTATATACTCTGAGAACTGTCCCAAACGTAAGCGTCACCATTCCACAGTGTTTCTTGTTTGCTCGATTTATTTCTTTATACTCTTATTCATCAAGTGGCTGTCTCAACCCCTCCAATTATACTGGCTTCTATAGATACATCTCCAGGATAGATACCCCCAATATAATTATATTTTTTTCTAACATTTTTGTTTGATTGCACTATTTGATTAATGATTTATCGTAAATAAGTTTAAAACTTTAATCTTAGTTCTCATATTTACTTAATAATCTTATTAATACTTTTAAAATATTTATCTGTGATATTTTATATGAATTATATTTTTTTTTGTTAAAGTATGAAAAAAAATTTGGTTATTTTTTTTATATTTTAGTTTAAATTGGTTTTAGTGAATATAGATGAGTTATTTAATTTTAATTTTGATTGATTTGTTTTATATTGCACATTTAAACATTGATTTTTAAGACATATTATAAACTTATAAGTTTAAAATTTTGATCCGTAAGATAAGCCCGGAAAAACCCAAAAAGCCATGTAACCCTGTCAGAGCCCGACCAGACTTTAAAACATAGGCTCAGAGATATTTTGGACTGAACCGGATCAAACTCAAATATATGTGGACTTTGCGGGTTTCAGGCTGGGCCAACCCGATTGACACCCACACCGCTATCCACATTACACAATATTGTTTTTTTTTTATTTTTTCTTTTTTGTCAACATTACCCAATATTGATTTCTGCCTTTTCCTGATTATTTTTAAAAAGGATAATTAACAATTAACGTATAATAGTAATGTAAACTCCTATATAGGATCGACCAAGAAAGAAGAAAAGGTGAGAGAGATTAGGGTAGAAAAAAAAAACAATGATCGACCTAGTTCCTGATCTAGTTGAAGAAATCCTTGTTCGGCTGCCCTTCAAATCCATACTTAAATTCAAAACTGTATCGAAGCAATGGAGATCAATACTGGAGTCGAGGAGTTTAGCGGAGAGGAGGCCTACGTTTATGAATAAAGTTCAAAAGAAGCCGCAAATACTGGCGGCGGCCGTAAACCACTGTACGTTTCCAACGCTAGGGGACGAAGAAGGGGTCGAGCTGGTCTATTTACACTGCCATGTCGCCACACGACCTTCGTTGGCATGTGACGGTCTTGTTTGCATCCCTGAACCAGGTTGGATCAACGTTTTCAACCCTTCCACCGGAGAATTCATCAGATTCCCTTCCGGCCCTGATCCCGTAAAAACCCAACGCTATAATAACCTATTTATGGATGGTAAACATCTATGTTGATAACAAGAATAAATCCATACAGAACTTTTTTTGAGAAATATATATTCATTGATGGGTTTGAAATATTGTAAACCTCTGCAGATAACCATTATGATGATAGTGATATATTCCCTGGTCACTGGAGGATGGGATTCGGTAGAGACAAAGTTAACGGAAGCTATAAAGTAGATGATGATAGTGATATATTCCCTGGTCACTGGAGGATGGGATTCGGTAGAGACAAAGTTAACGGAAGCTATAAAGTAGTGAGGATGTTCTTTGAGCCAAACCACTACGGTGAGATTCTTGATTTAAACATTGGGGAATGGCGGAAACTGCCGAGGCCGCCTCCTCACCATGTGGGAGAGACATCGAACTCAGCGTGTGTGAATGGCTCCATCTACTGGTTACGTGAAGCTGCTTACCACGAGTATCGGATTCTAGCTTTGGATCTTCACACACAAGAGTTCCGTGATGTCCCAACACCGCCTTTATTACGTCAAACAGGGATGCAAACAGAGAGGCTAGCAAACCTTGAAGACCGTCATAGTCTTATCCATATTCAGTCCTCAAGGCGTGGTAGAGATATGGTGCATGGATACACAAGAAGAAACATGGATCATCGCTTACTCCTTTGACTTTTATTGTTCCTCAGTCTACCGACATCCCTCGAATTCCTCGCGTACTTACTCCTTTAACTTTTATCGTTCCTCAGTCAACCGACATCCCTGGAATTCCTCGCATATGTGGTTCATGCCTATGGCTGTTTCTAAGGGAGGGAATCTTTTCCTCCATGAAGATAGAAAACAGTTGGTTAAATACTATCCAAAGACAGGCTGTCACATCTCTACAAAGATTCGTGTTATATCTCCTTTCGTTGAAAATTTGCTCCCACTCCAACGTCCCGCTTCTGCTCCAGAAATCAGGACATATCTGTACCGAAAACAGGTGCAGGAATCACGGATTTCCAAACGTTTTAGACATATCGAATGGTGGATCCCAAATATATTGATTACAATCACTGTTGCAGCTACTATATTGCATCGTATCGTTCATTATTGATATACCTATTTATTATGATACTTTTTTTTTAAAATTTTTTGTCTTTAACATTAATAAGTGCATGCATTTATAATTTTTTTCTTCTGCTTTATAGATTGTTGTATATATGGAACTTTTGGTATTTTGGATTTTTTTTTCGATTCTTCAAAATCGAAATTTAATATATGATTTTAATATGATTATAAATTTATAATTCACAATCTTATTTTACAAATATATACACTATACTTTTATAATAAGTTATTTTATCAGATTTTTTTTTATATAATAACACCAATCATAAAATTGTTTTTTTAAAACTATGATTTCGGGCTGCCCACAATCATAAACCTAGCTAGTATACATGTATACAAACCTAGCTAGTATACATGTATATATAAGAATCGGGCACATACTCGTATGCGTCATCATGTATAAATGGCGTTCGTAGTGAAACAAATTTAAAATTCAATTAAAGAAAATAAAAAGCACTAATTAAACCACCAGCTTCCCGATTCAGTAGCGAGAACAAAATAATTGTTCCGCTATCTCCTATGTTACCATCAGCATCAAAACACTTCTTCTCAAACATTTCAGAATTCAAGTTCCTTTATCTCATCGTTCCGCCAATCCTCAGCGAGATACGACCAGGAGTAGCGATCGACATCGATCTTTGCAAATCCTACAATCTTGAGGACATGTGATAAATCTTTCAACCTTCTTATTTGAACCGTTAGTTTTTTTTTTCTTTTTCAAAATGAATGTAAAATTTATTCAACCAAAAAACCATGTTACATGTGAACGAATGAACCATACGTTTACGTGTGATGTAAGTTTCTTCATCGACAAAGAGAAGACAATTGGAACAAAGGATTATATATACATTTTTGGAGAGGATCATGACTATGGATATATCAATGTCGGTGCATTTCAATGCAAGCCTTTTATTAGAGCAGCTATGTTCCAAGGTTAGTTCAAATTCAATCTAGGGGCAAGGGACACACATTGGTACCAATTTCGTGAGTTCCACAGTCCAAAGGCTAAAGTAAGGAGATTACTTGGTTAAAAATAGAACGTAAGTTCTTGCAACTCAGTTCTCTTTATAATTAGAATTTTTTTTAACTGATCTTATTTTTTTGTTCTTATAGCGAATTTTAAATTATAGAAAGTATAACAAATTAGATGCTCAATATATCTCGATTAGAAAAAAACCACAACACTTGAAATTTTCTACAATGTATAAAACAGTAGTGTCTATTGTGTTTTCTGTCCTTCTCCCTTCTGTACAAATAACACTATAATGATGAAGGTACTCTTCTTTTAATCAAATCTTTTATCGTGTTTCTTCTCTAACCATTTGCGCAAAAACTTTGCTCATTGAGATCCCTGCAATATCTCCCACTCCATTTACACTGAACTGCACAGTTGAGCCCACAACGCTCGCCTCTGGCTTATCATCCACCACCATTGCCGCTTTCTCATCTTTTGCTTGGACCTGAAGCATGAACTCTAGGTTCCACAACAAATCTCCCATTGTTGGCCTCTCAATCCCGTTTTGTGCCAAACACTTCTCTGTTAAATCACAGTACTTTTTCACCTCTTCAAGCTTCACTTTCCCATCAAGAAAAGGGTCTATGATCTCTTCCATTTTCCCTTTCTTCACCAACTTCATCGCCCACTCTATCAAGTTCACTTTCTCTCTTGGAAGCGATGGATCAATGACTGGTCTCCCACATAGTACTTCAAGCATCACCACACCAAAAGAGTAAACATCAGATTTCTCAGTCAATTGTTGTCTGGTTAAGTACTCTGGATCTAGATAACCAAAGCTTCCTTTGACCGCGGTACTCACATATGTCTGATGATCAAGATCAGGACCTGTCTTAGACAATCCAAAGTCCGCAACTTTGGCCATAAAATTCTCATCCAAGAGAATGTTAGCTGATTTCACATCACGGTGTATGATTGCTCTTGTCGAACCTGTATGGAGATAATGAAGTCCTCTAGCTGCACCAACACATATCTCAAGCCTCTGTCTCCAACTCAACCTCGGCTTATCATTTGAGTCATACAGATGATCTTTAAGCGTTCCCTTCTCCATATACTCATAGACAATGATCATTTCACTACTCTCATCGCAATACCCGATTAAAGAAACCAAATGCCTATGTCTGAACTGAGTAAGCATCTCAACCTCTGTCTTAAATTCAGCTAAACCTTGTCTAGACTGAGGAGCTGCACGTTTCACAGCTATCTCAGTCTTGTCCTTCAAGGCTCCTTTATAAACTTTACCAAACCCACCAACCCCAACCACTAAGCTTTCATTGAAATCATCAGTTGCTTCCTTGATTAGAGCCAAAGGGTATCTATAACCGATCTTTGAACTCGAAAAGATCAAGCTCTCACCTGTTTCATTCTTCTTAACCTGCTCATCTCCTCTAGAATGAACAGTCTGCATTTCTCTATTTTTTCTTCTTCTTTTCCTGATGCACCACCAAGATATAACCACACCAAACAGTAAAGCAACACAGAGAGCTGCAGCTAATCCAGCTATCAGTGCCATACTCGGATTCGAACTCTTGTTACGCAAAGAACCATCAGGGGAAACAGCATCAAAAGCATCAAGACTCCGCTTATCATTGCTTAGCTTCATAATCTCAAACCCGTTAATAAAAGAAACAGGGTACAAAGAAACATCCATAACTCCACCAATAGATAGATTCATGACTCCTTCTCGACTTCTCGCTTTCCGCATCACTGCATCAACGAAATAAGGAGCTCCAAAAGTGCCATTTGCAACCTCTGTCATATCAACGGAGCCAGCTTTGTCTGAATTCACGAAAATGTCAAAGCGTATCTGACGCTCGAATCCAAAAGGATCCACTATTATGTTACAAAAGTGAAACCGGACAAAGTAATCGAAACCAGGCTCGATGTTGAACGTCCAAGTAAGATTGGCGTTAGTATTCGGATCGAGATCAGAGTTCAACCTCGTGGCGGTTCCATAGACGTAAACTGGTGCAATGTCATCTGTTATCCCACCAGCAGCACTGAAGTTAACTGCTTTCAGGTTCATCACAGGGGTACCGTAGTGAGCTTTATACGCAGAATCCGAATCCCATTGCCTCCAAAGCTTATCTTGATCACGAGTCACAGTCAGATTCCCCATGTTTACACGTGAAACAGTCTCCATCGCATGACTCCCGAGCTTGAGATTCTTCTTGCTCTGTGAACCTATAAGTCTTGCTTCTTCAGGAAGCAAAACCTCTGGAAGTCTGAAAACTTCTAAAGCATTGATGAAAGCTACAGAACCTATCTGAGGACGAAACTCAATGACAAGATGATCTGAAGAAATGTTTAAACTGTATTCTTTAACAAGAGAAGTCGTCGAGGGTTTGTAATCTCTGATCAGATTGAAGTTTTGAGACGAAACAGAGAATCTAGCTGTGGTTAGATCTTGAGAAGAGGTGACAAAGGGTAAGAAGTAGAGACGAATCAAGAACCAACCGTGTTGTTCGATCGGGAATCGGTAGGTTGATGTTTCATCATCGGAGAATACTCTGGCGGTCTGAAACAGAGTCGTCGTCGTCGGTTCATCCCTTGAATTCGAATCGGTGGTTCCGACTACAGATGTTCCTCGACTAGAATCGAAGATTCCTTGACCAAGACTGTTGTCGGATACAAAGGTTCGATTGTTGACTGTTGTTGTTACATTCGTCGGAGATCCACAGTTGATGAAGAAAGTATCAGTAGAAACAGAGGAGATGTGTGAAGAACAGAGAACAAATATTAAAAAACCTAACTTTAGCCCTAAGAAGGGCTTTAGGTTTATCATAGCCAAAAGAAAGAACAGAGAGAAATCACCAAGAAATATGGGAGAAAAGGGTATCTCACGAAGTCGAGTTATTCAGAAAGGAAACAGAGTCTATTCCGGAGAAGATTAAGCTGGAGAAATAAAAAAGTGAGAGAGAGATGTTTCTCAAAACAGAGAAGAGAGAAACATTCACATCACCAAATCAATAACTACGCGTTTACACTTAACCAAATTGACCCAAAAAACGAATTATCGAGAAAATTAATAAAGTCTTAGAATTTATTGTGATTTTTAGGGTTTAAATCCAAAAAACAGACGAGAAGAAGAGGCAAGTTGATCAACAAATCTGTTGACAAATCCACAAAAGTTGTTTGATCAAACCAATCTGAAGACAAAAATACTAATCATCAACAAGGCCACGAGAAAGAAAGTTTATTATTTTAATTTATGTAAATTTCGTTTTCAACGTTTTTGTTCATTGAGCTGGAAATTCATCAATTAAAAAAAAAAATCAACAAGGCCAAAAAAAAAAATACAAAAGAGGATAGAAGAAAGAGTAATAATGAGTGATTGGAGAGACATAATAAAATGAACAACTGGAGTATATTGTATTTTCCCACCGCCTACAAACGTGCCGTTAGGTTTGTATTGTTCAAGATAGCGACAGAATCATTGTCTTTTTTTCCAGAGTCTTTTATTTTATTTTTATAGCACAGCAATTTTGAATTTTTTTTTATAAAACTAGCTGTGAAGAAAATATTGTTTTTAATGCAAATAAAAAATAATACTACTTTAATTTTATCAGGTCTTGGAAAGAATTCAAATTTTTAATTATTAAATTATATAAAATGTATAATATCTTAGACGAGAATGGAATAAGAGTTAATATGTGAATTTAAAGAGGTTTATCAATGTTTTACACCCTATACAAATCTATAATATAATAACCATTATATTTGTGTTTTTTTTTTTAAAGAAAAGTAAAATCATATTTGAGTTCGGATTGATTAGAAGTGGAACATGGTCAAATTGAACAATTCTTGTTCATATTTGAGCGATTTTTTTTATCTTAATCTTTGATTTGCTAAATTATAAGCCATTTTTTATGTCTTAACCGCCGACAACACATATATTTTCTATTTGAAATTCTATATCCGAACAAGATCAGATTTGATAATATGCATTAGTAGCACTACATACAAAAACTCATTTGATCACTTAATTAATTACATGTCTTATTGGATTTGTTTAGTAGTATCATTGAGATATATTATAATTGGGAGAATATTTAGACTATTTCTATCTACAGGTGTTGCGTGTATAAAACATAAACAATACACTTGTGTTTCGGAAAAACAAAAAAAAAACATTGGTCAGGCTTATAATGAAATGTATCGTATTAAAATGTATTAATAGAAGATATAGGCATCTATAATTTATTCATCAATTAAAATGTATCTACAACAAATTTGCAACGCAAGTCTGATAGGTCTAATTACAAAGAAAAATTAATTGTAGCAAAATTCATCAAAGCATCAATAAAAATAATATTTTTTTCATACCAATTTACGTGAATATACAAATTACAAAACATGTCAGGACAGTTATCAAGGGACGGTGTTTAATTTGTCGTAAAAAGATATACGTCCAACGGTCTTAACACATAGTATACGTAGACAAGAGATACAATACAAGATATACGCATAAAAAAGATACAATACGTACAAAAAAGTTCAGAATAAAACGGTAACAGCACGCACATTCATCCATCGAGATGAAGCCATGTGCGTTGATTTTCTCCACACATATATGTAAATGATCAAACATAGTTTTTTTTGTGTTTTTAGAATTTTGTTATCCGATCCTTATAGTTTTTAGAATTTGTAACCCAGACACGATTAGTTCAAACAATTACAAAGATAAGTGTTTTAACTTTTAATGTTGACAGATCCAATTTCAAGGTGAATTTGTTTAATTTGGGAAGCATGCAACCATGTATGCTTGTATCAATCCAGCATAAATACTTTAAGAGGTCCGTTTTAGACCAAATAGAAATTATAGGCTAAATACTCATAGAGCCCTTATCTTTACTTTCCTTTGTTAATCTTTGAATTATGCTGGACGATCTTCCATAGTAAAGTGGTCATTTACAATTTTAATGAACAATCCACTATATCGTTCACAAAATAAAGCAAAATTGGTTGGTGTAATACACATATTAATTTATTTTGTCAGTGGCGTTTTACATCGTATAGTAGCAGAATGTTCGAGTACTTTATGATTATTATTTGATATGATAGTCTTGTTTGCAGGTCGGATCAGATTTCAAGCATAGCCGTTAAGAAAATAAACAAACCATAGATGAAAGAGGTAAGTACCACATGAAGAAGGCCAGTCATATCTCGTCGGTACATCTCAATTAGTTTGAGATCCGGATACATAAGTTAAACGGGATGTTTTGAATAGCTGGTTATTAGATCATTTACATTCATATATCTTTTGGAGTGGTAAAAACATTGTGAAATTATATACTGCAATGCTAAATTTCATATGCATAGTTGCAATTAAAGGACCGGCAGAATGAGATTAAAAGATGATAAACATGGAGATGGAGAAATCCGACAAAGATAAGAGAATAAGATCCGCAAGAATGTCACAATTTAAAGGAAAAAAACAAAAAGCTCGGATGCGCTAAGTAGCTCCGCCACCTCCGATCAAGAACCCAGTTCCGGGAACAACGCTCTGACGGAGAAGTAACGAAGCTGTAACACAAACAAGCGACCAAATACCAAACTAAAGTAAACAAGAAACTAACAACATTCTTTGATTCATCTGCGGATAGAGTTTTGATAATGGGAGTTCACTTCGCACCCTTCTTGACTGCAGCCTTGGTAACCTTGGCTCCAGTTGGGTCCTTCTTGTCGACACTCTTGATGACACCGACTGCAACAGTCTGCCTCATGTCCCTCACAGCGAACCGTCCCAAAGGTGGGTACTCGGAGAAAGTCTCAACCACCATAGGCTTGGTAGGAGTCATCTTCACCATACCGGCATCACCATTCTTCAAAAACTTGGGCTCCTTCTCAATCTCCTTACCAGAACGCCTGTCAATCTTGGTCAAGATCTCAGAGAACTTGACTGCAATGTGAGAGGTGTGGCAATCGAGGACTGGGGCGTAACCGTTTCCAATCTGACCAGGGTGGTTCATGATGATAACCTGAGAGGTGAAGTTGGCAGCTCCCTTGGCAGGGTCATCCTTGGAGTTGGAGGCGACATACCCTCTCTTAAGATCCTTCACAGCAACATTCTTAACATTGAACCCAACATTGTCACCGGGAAGCGCCTCAAGAAGAGACTCGTGGTGCATCTCAACAGACTTGACCTCAGTGGTCAACCCTGTGGGGGCAAAGGTCACAACCATACCGGGCTTGATCAAACCAGTCTCAACACGTCCAACTGGCACCGTTCCAATACCACCAATCTTGTAGACGTCCTGAAGTGGGAGACGAAGGGGCTTGTCAGATGGCCTCTTGGGCTCGTTGATCTGGTCAAGAGCCTCAAGGAGAGTTGGTCCCTTGTACCAGTCAAGGTTGGTGGACCTCTCAATCATGTTGTCACCCTCGAATCCAGAGATGGGCACAAACGGGATTTTGTCAGGGTTGTACCCAACCTTCTTCAGGTAGGAAGACACCTCCTTGATGATTTCATCGTACCTAGCCTTAGAGTACTTGGGGGTAGTGGCATCCATCTACAAACAGCATGAAGAAACTAAGTTAGTGAGACAGAACACAACCAGAGAAACAAGCAGTTATCACACTAGAGATATAAAAGAAGATTTTGATTACCTTGTTACAACAGCAGATCATCTGTTTGACACCAAGGGTGAAAGCAAGGAGAGCGTGCTCACGGGTCTGACCATCCTTGGAGATACCAGCCTCAAAACCACCAGTGGTGGAGTCAATGATAAGGACAGCACAATCAGCCTGGGAGGTACCGGTAATCATGTTCTTGATGAAATCACGGTGACCAGGAGCATCAATGACTGTGCAGTAGTACTTGGTTGTCTCGAACTTCCAAAGGGCAATGTCAATGGTGATACCACGCTCTCTCTCGGCCTTAAGTTTGTCCAAGACCCATGCGTACTTGAAGGAACGCTTGTTCATCTCAGCAGCCTCCTTCTCGAACCTCTCAATGACACGCTTGTCAATACCACCCAACTTGTAGATCAAGTGACCAGTAGTGGTGGATTTACCAGAATCGACGTGGCCAATGACCACAATGTTGATGTGAAACTTCTCTTTACCCATGGCTGCTCGTCAAAAAAAAGAATCTGCAGAAAGATCAAATCATATTATTATTGAGTCAATCAACACAGTAGACATGTATAATAATCAATACGAAATTAATGTGTCTCAAAACAACAATCACAGTATAAGAAGCTGCTATCGGAGTCGAACCGATCTCTACCACACAAAAAAATATGATGTGGTGCTCTGACCGCTGAGCTAAGCGAGCTTAAATTCATTCAAGGAACTCTACATGAACAAATCCGAGAGTTCTCACAACTTTGATTATCAACAAGGAACAATACAATTGTTAAGCCAATCACAAGACAAATCGATAATCACATACATCCTAACAACAACATAACTATATAGTTCACTCAGATCCAATTTGAATAATAATATAAAAATCTCAGAACCAGATCAATCCGATGATCGATAAATCGATAAACTATATATATCAAAGACGAGATACTCAAAAACGATCTACAAACAAACAAAAAGCATCGAATCGAATCATAAGAGAGATACAGGTAAAGAAGAAGAAGTAGATGGTAACAACATGGAAACGACAAGGATCGAAAGCGTCTCAGCAAAGGTAAGCAAAAGAGAAAGAAACAGATCGTAGATGCGTTCGTTCGAAGACGCTTACCTCAAAGATGTCGCAAGGATATGGAGTGTGCAGCGGCTAGGGTTGAATAAGAATGATCTCAGGAATCCATAGAAACTTTAGGGTTTAACATAAATAATAAAATTATACATTATTTAAAATTACGATTATGCCCCTCATCCGCCGACTCGTTCATTCTCTTGGGCCTTGGGTCGGTTGTGTTTCATTTTAAAAAGGTGACAAAACTTCATAGACGAGAGAAATTAATTGAATTCGAGTATGTTCACTTAATAATCTTAATTAATAAACTAAACGACATCCTTGGTGTATATTCAAATCAGTCGGTAGCACACCTTTTAATTGAGGACTTGAGGTTATTCAAGCTACTGATCATCTGTAGTGTACGATATATATATATATCTAGAAAGTGCATTGATTGTATAGCAAACTCAATTCTTTGTTATCTCAATGTATGCAGTAACGCAGATACTGAATAGACACTTACACCATATAGAAGAGTGAACAATTAAAAAATCTATATTATTAATTAACCTCAAAATCTCATGACAATGGTAACTGTTTATTTATAACAACCATAAAGTGTCCCATTCCATGAGCAACCTCAAGTGATAGCAACCTTCCATGTTAAAAGTTTGATTTCAGAAAAAACTCCAGAGGACCTGAGATTGAGACCGGAGGATCTATCATCAAGCGACTCGCCTTTCCTTCTACGTAAAGCTGAGGTAATGTGTTGGCCTCTTTTGCACTAACGCCTTCCGCGGTCCACAACGTAACATGTGGCCATTCGTTCTTAGAGACTATGGTCTCCTCCCCGTCCACAGATCCGACATGGGCAGTTAGAGCAGCCATCTTGTCGTTGCAGATGACCTCGGTGAGCTCTACGGGTACCTCCGTTCAAGTGCTGGCCATAGCTGGCTACAGCTGCTACGCCGTGGCTTTTCTTGTGGGAAAGCGTCACGTGAGACCGTTCAAGCTTTTCCTGTATACTCTTTTTCTTTCCCTCTAGAAAAGATCCGACTGTTGGGTGTGCTGTGGCCAACTGATAAGAAAAAAAAACATCTATTAACAACAAATCCCATACGTAACCTTGACTTCTCTGATGCTTATAAGAAAAAGGAAAAAAAAAATGATGTCGGCTCACTCCGTTACAAATCGGGGCAGGAACAAAAGTCATATTTAAGTTTGTGAACTTACAGCTTTTAGTTTTTGAATATGAACATCCTTTTTCTTAAGAATATGATTGGTTACCTTTTCAAGAAGACTGTGAACTTGAGTAGCAGGCAAGTTAATGGCAGCGAAAATAATAGACCCATGTTTTGTTTTCTCTGAACTTGGTGGTTTATATTCACCCTTTGCCATTCTTTTGAGCTCTTCCCGCACTTGATGAGATGCAGACTCAAATGGAATCTGAATGTTGCAAACCAGAAAGCAAAGACATTGTTATCTTTTATCATGTGCTGAAGATATATCGACACAGCTAAAATACTATATAACATGGATTTGTAGCTTTTCATGAACCCTCAATGACAAAAAGTATCTTTTACCTGAATAGAATTGAGATATTCCGAATTTGCAACTAAAGTATTTCGTAGTTGTTTCTCCAATTGGGTCCACTCTGCTGCGTATGTTCCTCTCGTCGACTCGAGTCTACATCAAGCAAAATCAGAAGGAAAAGAGTTCAAAAGGACCCAAACAAAAGTTAGAGCTGAAGAGATGAAGTAGAGAAGATGGTAGTGTTGGCTACCCACCTCCCATGTCTTCGACTGTGGAGATTGAACAAATCTATGCCCTCCTCAAGAACTGATTTAACAGGATCAGGTAAAGGACTCCTGTATATGCGTAAAGAGAAGTCAATTAATTAAGTGGTTTACAAATTAATTAAATACGAAGTTGCAATTTGTAGCTGTGCCAAGTTCGAGTTTGTAGGTCACAATTGATGTCACCATATACCTGTCTGAGTTCAACAGTGGCATCTTCACGAGGGAGCCAAAGCTCTCAATCAATTCACTCTCAAATTCTTTACGGTTCTGGAAGTTAAAGACCGTTCAGTTAAATGTGAGATCAAATCATAGATATACTTGAAGAAAAGTTGTGGTGTATGTGATGATACCTTTCCCACATAAAGGTGACAAAACATCAACAGCACATAGCCTGCATTTGAAGATGCCTTGTCGAGCTTTCCCTAACAATTTTTCATTGCATATGAATGAAACGACGGTTTTGTTAATTTGAATAGGGTTGTGATGAAAGTTGGATGACGCAGTTGAAGATAAACTGTGTATAAGATGCAACTGCATACCGGATGGTTAACTCGTTGAAGTACACGGAATATGAAAACAGCCAACGCATCAAGTGAATATGGATTTGTATCGGTTCCTGTGCAGTCAAAAGAGGGCCAAAAGTATATATCAAGCAAAAGACCACAATGAATACAGAGGATGAGACAAGGCAGTAATTGCGGAAACAAAGCAGAACAATATATTTGTGTGTTTAAAGCGAAGTATATAAACTTCTAACTGCACTCTTCTGTAAGAAAATTGACTATCAAGCTTAGAAATTAAAGAAACGAACAAAACGGGAACAAAATCAGTAAAAGATAAATGATCTTTCAACCTTTTACACTCAAAGCGTTTGCAGGGTCATCCAATCAATTAAAGGTCAAATATTATAATTTGAAGTTAATATGACCACATTAAACAGCACACAAGAAGATTGGTAAATGAAATACAACAAAGAATGGATCATAATTACACACCTTCAGAATCAGCAACGATTGGAACTGCAGAAGCCCTAGTTCTCCGACACATGTCTTCAATCTATAGGGAAATTACAAGAATAATATTGGAATGAGACTTGTTAAGAAACATAAGATGTGAAAATACATCAGGTCAGCCACTAACTAGGCTTCAACAATACAAGCTATGCACACAGATATATATATGTATTAAAGGCAGGTTACAAGTAGTCGAAAAAATATTTTGTCTTCAAAAACCAACCGAGGGTGTCATGGAACCAAATTTTAATCTTAATAACCATTAGGCAGCAAAGCAATTGATTACGACTGTAACAATAGTTGCAAAGATTCTGATAAAAATCTACTCCTACAAAGCCACTCTTAAAGGATCCATGGGTAGAGATTAGTAATGAGTATCAGGCTTATAGCACTACCTGAGAATCTTATAAGCCTGATACTAATCGATGTGAGGTTGTAACAGATTCTCAGCGTATAATTAAATTACCTGTCTCCAGACATCTTCATTTGAGGCATTTTTGTCAGCTAACATAATTGATTGTGGTTTTTTACGACGTTCATCAGCAACCTTTGGCCAATATTTTCCTGCCCAGTATGTAATATATTGCATGAGATGGCAAAATTGAGAGACCAGAGCAATTTTGACCCAAAAAAACCCTACACTTGAAAATACCTTTGACAAGATCACCCATCAGGGTGTGCACTGGCCGATCATCTTCAAAGCCTCCTGGGGAGTTCAATAACTCCTTGCAAAGTGCAGATTTAGCACATCCAGGAATCCCTGAGAACATATTTAAATTATTAATATCACAAGAAAACAGATTAACAGAAATGTTATATCAAGTGAAATATACAGAAAGATATACCACCATTCTCTTTCTAACATTATGTTGCTCTCACTTCTGGTCAATATTATCTGACTAATGTTATCTGAATTAGTCAAACAATCATCTATAATCTATTGAAAGCTAATAAAGACTACTACTAATAGGTTTAATATAAAACATTGCCACAAAGATGAAGTAAAACCAACAACCAGAATACATGAGATGATATATAGACAATGCAAATGGAGTACCTGGAAAGAATACAATTAAACCCTCATCCTTGTGGACAGCTTCCTTCAAAGCTGTGCTCAGGAGTAGCTGGTGTCACTCCTTTCTTCACAAGATCGCCTTCTTCATCTAGATCACCGTCAACAATGGCTAAGAAGTCCTCAGTTCTCACTAGGTTCCCAGCAGCCCCTATCGAAATCTGGTTCTTTGGTCTCTGTTTCGCGTACTGCTCCAGGAATGGCTCAGCTTCACTTAAGTATGTTGATGAAGATAGCTTATCATTCCCACACCTTTTTCTTATGTAAGCAGCCCTGTACATTTTGAAGAGAAGAAGAGATGCTAATCCAGATTCAAAAAGCTGAAAGAATTATTAGACAAACGGCAGCATCTAGGCAGTAGGTTACACATTTGCTCAGGAATAAGTTTTAACAAAACTATATAAGCTTAGGCTACATGTATAGAGTAGTGTGATTCTAGTACCATTCATCATGCATCTTGTATAGTCCTTTCTGCTTTCCATCTGACGTACCCCAGATTTTCATTTGCCTGGATGCAGAAACAACAATAATATTACCAAAAAAAAAATTAAAGCATGATCACGTCAGCTCCTAAATAATCAAAAAACATAATGAGCATGGCACAACTATTCTCCCCATTTTGTTTTACAATGCAATGCAAGTTAATCAGAATCCGGATTACCAAAAATATCACTATAACATTTGACACATCACTCTATATATATATATTCATACGGAGAAAGCAGCTCACCTGAGGTAGTAGGTTTTGTGAGCTGCTGGCCCCTCCCTCTTTAAATAGAATTGATAGGCCATTACGGATCAAAAAGGTTCTCAACTGTAAGAAAATTGAAGACATGGCCAACATCAGGAATTCAGGATAATCATGCAATAAAAGAGGTAGGAAATTGCAACAAAATCACAAATCTCTCTAGCCAGAAGAGACCTCCAGAGAAAAGAAAAATATACCTTGTATGGGAGAAACTTCAGTTTGATAATTAAGTTAGCATCATCATCAGCCAAATCATCCTTAGCACATCTGCAAGATGCAAATCAACATTTCTTTTTAATTGAACATCTTTAGCAGACTTATCTGACTTTCACAATTAAGAAACATAACGAAAAAAACAAAAAAAAAACCCTTACCATAATCATCCAGTGGGCGTTGACCATGATCTCCAAGAACAGCTGTAAAAGTTCCATAGATATGCACATGTGCTTTTCCTGGGAGAAAATGACATATTATGAGCTCACTTTTTCTGGCAGCAATTGAGAATATGGGTTTTTCAAAAGCTCTGTCCATGGAAATACCTCAAGAAAATCACTGAAATCTGTCTCTTTCTCTAGAGCTTTAGTTCCCCAAGCCTCCCTGAACATCCGTGAAAGGACAAAAACACCTACTGCAGTATAACTGCAAATGAAATATTGGGTTAGCATATGAGAAACCGGTTCGGTCAGCAGCTCAGTTTGCAATCACCATAAAAGAACCACATAACAACATCAGAAAATGAAAACGAGTAGTAAAGTGCAATTTTGCTTCATCAAAAATGTTTTCAAAATATATATATGTAATTACAGTGGTGTGGAATCTTTATCCATAAACGCAACATGAATAGGGAATACCATCAGCAGGCAACAAAACTCCAGAAAGAGAAAACATAAGATATTTTGATGGACGATGACTAACTATGAAACTAAAATGAAGAAGTAATCTATCTTCTTCAAAGTGAAAAGTGTAAAACAAATCTAAAGCTTGAGTTTGAGTTTTTATTGATTTGGGGTTTTTGTCTAAGATTCTTTGTGAAGACAGAGCTCATCAATAATCAAGGAAGGAATAACTGAAGCTAAGAGATTAAATGAGCTAACATATTACCAAAGCTGTTCTTTGCATATGCTCCCCCTTTGTGACCGGCGTACATAAAGAGAGAGCCTGAATGCTTCTGGGATACCTGTAAATTAAAAGGTGCATTACAAGAGGTTCGTAGACAGTTAAAAAAAAAAACTTGAGAGTGTCAATACAGATAATTCAAATATAGCTAGGGTGTTGTTGTTGATACCTCCAGAGTTGCAAATCCTTTAGATACCACCATCTCAATCATAATTGCTCTTATCTGCAAAAATCAAGATAAGAGCGTAAATAAACAATTAAGTGCTACAAAAGAACAAGCAGTCAGTGAAAGGGCACTGATCTGAGCATGACAATAAGTCGATTTGTCCACTGCCGACCCGCAAAAATTGCTTAGATTTTGAAGAAGTTTTGTTGCTTGCTGTAGTTTGACTCGGTAAGACTGAAACATTAGTGTTGCTTTCCGCAAAGACTCAACCCACCAAATTGATTGTTTACTGCTTCTGCAACAACAACGGATACAGAACTATCACACTGGATTCATATGGAGGAGCAATCCATCTTCGGTTTCACTTGCCACTACTTCTGCTCACCGTGACCTCTCCTCTTTTTCTGGCCAACCAAAAACAAAAATTTCTGATTTCTCCACAAACTCCTAAATATGCATCCACAACAATAGCAATGCGCAAACACAGATCAAAAGATACAGAATTTTCAAAATACGAATCAACTAATACCTGCAAACGTAAGTGGTCGGCATGGACACTCCCACCCAACGGCCGATGACATCATCGTCGTCGTCGTCTCTGTGTAAGCGAGAACCAATTTTACTCACAAATCGGTGATTCCAACAAACGTCACGAAAACCGGTCTGACCGGGTTGATCGTCTTTGGTTTAGTTTAATTTCCGGTTTATTGATTTTATCCCAGCGCCCTTTAACAAAAACGTAATTAATTAGTGGCACGGTATAATTTCCTTTTTTTGTGTGTGTGTGTGTTTTTTTTTTTTTTTTTTTTGTTGTTGTTGTGGGAACTCTCGGATTTGTTTATGTGGAAGTATAGCAAAGCTCCAATTTTTGCATATACATACGTACAAAATAGTATTAGACAGTAAGAGCTCGTATCCATCGAGATGACGCCATGCATGTGTGCTTTGATATACTCCACACATCTATGTAAGTCGGTAAAACATAAATACATAATTAACATCAAATGTTTTTCTCTTTGTGTTATGCAATTTAATTTTGCTATCCTTAATAAAAGAATTTTGTAGCCTGGCCAATCACGATTACTTAAACCCATTAGAGGGATAATGTTTTGATGTTGCCAACTTCTTGGTTGGCAAAAAAAACAGATGGGACCTAAGAAAATATCGAAAGCTTAATATGGACGTAGCAACTTGGGCAATCGTACGTCCATGGAATTTTGAATTTGGTTTTTGACTTTTAGTTACTATATTACACTTAGTATCTATTACTGCAATCGAGATTATAAATCATTTTTGTTGGTACGGGATTCAGCATCCCCGACATACCGAGCTAAACCAGAAATACTAATTGATTAGTTAACCGGGAAATCGGTTAAGGGCTTGATTAGGTCAACAAAAAGTCAGTTCGGCCAAAGTGTCACCTTGAAGAAGAAGGAGCCGACTTCCACTTCGTCACGGCGGCCGAATGAAGCAATGAGGCAGCTTTCCATATCTCACTTCGGCCGATAAGGAAAGTGAATATATATTGTAATCTTAGGGCGTGTATAAAGAAGGAGTGATTTCTCCATTGTAAGGTATCAAGAATAAAAGACAATAATCGAGTTCTCTTTTTGTTCTGGGCAATAAACCCTAATTCTTTTGAGTTCTACTTCTTACTTTAATTCGAAGGCTTAGATCTGTTTTCTAGAGAAATAACTCTATCGAATTTGTTTCCCTCCTCAAACAAATTCATTGTTGAAACCTAGTTTCTACAATTTTGTCATAAATATGTACTATTTTACATGACTATGATATATACCTCAAAATTTAAACACATCAACAAAATTTTAGCAACGTAAAATAGTGATGATATCTTTATCAACCAAAATAATAGAAAAAAAAAAAAAAAAAGAGAGAAAAGGGAGTAATTTGGAGACAAATTAATCTATTTTAAGGCTTTGATTTGAAAGTTTAAATTGATGCACACGCACTGATCAAACACACAAAAGATAAGCTAAAAGCAGCCCACAGCTTTGGGTTCTCTTGTCCCTTCCCTCCCTCCTAAATCGCCTTTTAGGTTTGATTATTAATTAATAACACTATGTTTAGGACTAATGAATAATTATGCGGTATTATTCCGGACATTTGGTTTTGTTTAGATATTTTATTCACAGAAGTGTCCTTTAGTTCTTGTAAGAGACATATATGGAGAACCTTTTTTCTATACTAGAGATTTTTATATTTTTACACGCTTCTTCGAAACGATTATGTTACGCCAATGATCAGCACTATATCCGACTTAGACCATCATACTTGGATCAATAACCAAAACTATGTTAAGATTCATCGATTTGAATTCTAAACTAATTGGTACATATTCTTATATGTAATTATAAAACCCCTCTTGTTACAAATGCCGGACACCTAAGTTCATGTAATATATGCATCAAAACATACTATGGTTTTGGTGAAACGGGGACTTGACCTTGTATGTATAGTTTGAGTATATGTATGTATAAAAAAGTTAATAGATTTGATATAAAAAGAGAACTTAAGAAGGAAACTGAACATCAAAAAAGGTGTAATTAGCTAGACTTCGGAACTCGACCTAACTCTAACGTTGCTGTGTACGTCTACGTCATCATGTCTTGTAATGATGCTTTATACTGTATAGTATGAGTTTCTCCATTGATATATAAAGTATTTGTTTAAAACCAAAATACACTTGTTTATATGAGTTTATGGAGCGAAGTAGCAATCAGCTTTCTGAAAGCATGGATCCATGTTTCCCGATATATCCTCCTTTTCAACTTTAAGATGTGAACCTTTGTATGGTGATAGCGACGGTCTGACTCTGAACACTCGTGTTTAGGGAATCATCATTTCAGACAGTCTCTCAATCATTCTCCACTAAATTATTCAATATATTCTCTTTTTGTCAATTAAGTATTTTTCTGTAATATCATCACTACTTCAGGTGATTTTAACATGCAACATTAAAATGAAAATATATGTTTAAAACTAGAGGTATTGCACCATTTTCACAGACATGGAAATGGATTATTTGATGTTGTAAACTTTTAAAACATACAATACAACAAAGTAATTTTTAAATAACTATATAAACTGTTTGTGCCTTTGTGGTGTAATGTACTTTTAGATTAGTATTTATATATTTAGATTGTGGAAGAATTAGAAAAATTACATGGAAACAAGCTGGACAAACATCATAAATATGTATTATTAAAAATCAAATGATTTTATATTTAGAAGATTACATATACACCATTTATATATTAAAAAAATTCCTTGATATAATAAAGTTTACTACATCAGAATTTTACAGGAGACATTTGCATTGATGTACAATCCAAACGTATTTAGTCGGATCTTAAAAAACCTCAAATCAACAAATTACATAACATAAGTTGAATCTAAAAATCGCTTTCTATTCATATTCAATTTATTGGACATGAAAGGAGCATTGGCATTTTATGAGATCTCACAGTAAAACAAAGAAGAAGCAAAATACAAAAGAAAACAAATAATTTATTCTCTAGCTCTCTCAGTCTCACTCTAACTCTTATTTCATCATGTTCAATATCCTTACTTAGCCCCTAAACATTTGAGCCCGTTCTTGATCATCCCTCGCTGCGATTCTTGAAGCTGACAACGTACAGAATCCGACCTCATTAACACTACACTGTTTCTGCTTCTGCTGCTGTGATTGCTTGCAATGCAAGATAGCTCCTTGTATAGAATTCTCAATCTCAGAACTAGAACTCGTACTTCTCTTCAAAAACTGCAATGGACGAAACCCTAAACTATTCGATGATTTGTTGTTCGAACTCTTTGCAGGTTGTCGTCTCATAGAAACTGAAAACGATCTTCTATGGCTCCCGGAAACAGAACCATTACTCTGTTTTTTAGGTCTCTCGGTTTTGGTTTGCCCAAATGGCTTCACTCGTGAATACCTCAAAACCGAATCTTCGTCTGCGACTCTCGCAGCGGAAGACGCGCATGATGACTCATCAGAACAGCTAGTTTTACCAAAGAAAGATCTTAGATAAGCTCTCGAAGCTTTAATCTTCGTTCCAAGACTTGATTGTTTGATCAATCTCAGTTTCCTTGTCCAAGATCTCTTCTTCTCATCCTCATCCTCCTCCTCCTCCACCACTGAATTTGAATAGTTAAGGAAATAGTCTTCAGTAAGCTCTTTACTCACTTGACAAGACTCTGCCGGAGAGACAGTGCAGGACTCGAACGGAGTGTTGCTTGTCACCGGAGTTGGTACCGTCCCCGTTGCTAAAGGTGTGCTGTAGAATTCGTCGTCGAAAGTGTAATCTTCTAGAAGCTTCTGAACCATTTGGAGACGAGGAGGAAGGTGAAGAGGGAGAAGCTTGCCTTTGTAGAAGAGTTCGTCAGCGGGAGAAGTGGTTGTGTCTATTTCAAGAGCACAAAGATGAGACATTTGGAACTCGAACTCTCGAGGGTCGTTGTTGTTGTTCAAAGTTTTTCGTACTAGGTTTGTGAAAGAAGTTACTTCCATATCTATGTAATCCTCTTCTACATCACTGTCGCATCGATCTAGATTAGCCGCCATTTGTTTTTATGTTTCTTTTGTGGTATGTTTGAGTGATTAGAGAGATAAGTTGAGTTATATTAGTTGAAATTGTTTTTATGAACAGGGGTATGAGAGATTACTGTCCCTTTTATAGGATATATGTAAGAGACTCTCTTAAAGAGAGAGAGACAGAGAGAGTTAGTGTTAGGTTTTTGATTTGGTAAAGAGGGTACAACTATGGACCGTATTGTTTTATTGTTTTCACTTGCTTATAGGATACGAAATTACGAATTAAATAAAACAGGATGTAATAAAGTTCGAATGAGTACCATGTATTCCGAAATGGTTTCTTGGATGGACCATAATAAAACTTGTACTTAAATATTTTCTAGAAAAGATTAGCAAAGTATCCGGGTTTTGCCTAAGTATCCTACTAATTTCTTGTACTCGATATAAAGATGGGTCAGGTATTTTATGTCATTTTTATTTTGAAGAATGATTTGATTGGCTCTAGAAAGCTAATGGGTTCACCATCGTCAGCAATGGTGATTAGTACTTAAATTTATGAAAGAACGAATAGAGAGACAAAGTTTTAGAATAAAAACAAAAGTATCCAAATATTGGTTTAATAGTCTATCTGATAATTATGTTACTTATTGTGTTTCCCACAGATGTGTGTTGGTATTTTGAATTTGTTTTAATCAGGACAAGAACGACGATGAGAGACAGTTAAATTTATCTTGGTAGAAGCCCACGTGTAAGATATTTCTTCTGTCTCATTGGTTTACTCGAGCGATGAAGAAATGTATTAACACTAAGTATGATTCAACAATATGATTATGTCGTGACCCGTATGATACATTGATAAATACGAAGAAACTTATATATAAAGACACTGTAATTGTTTTATATGGTTTTTATAAATCCTACTTTAGAGTTTTGGGGAGGAGTCGCATCTCATTGTCCTTTACGATGTTCAAGACATGTTACTAGATTCCAGGGTTTAGTTTCTCTAACCTTTTTTGAGTTATCATCTCCATGATTATAGAGTTTTTATCTTATCATCCATTAATTTAAACAGTTCTTTTTGAAAGTTTGAAGGAAATTATACAATATACATACCGTGTGGTGACATAAATAAATAGAACTAAAAGCAAATTATACCGTGCCACTAAATTAAATACGTTTTTGTTTAAGGAATAAACCGGAAATTAAATTAAACCAAAGACGATCAACCCGATCTGACCGGTTTCTGCGACATTTGTTGGAATTACCGGTTTAACGATTTGTGTGTAAAATTGGTTATCTCTATCACGCTTTACGCTTAGACAGAGACGACGACGATGTCGCTTTGGGCATGGCCGTTGGGAGTGTCCATGCCGACCACTCACGTTTGCCGGTACTATTCAGTTGTATTTTGACAATTCTGTATCTTTGATTTGTGTTGTTGATGCAAATTTAGGATTAAGTAGAGAAATCAAACGAAATCGATAATAGCATAAATTTGAGCTTTGAAACTGTGACTCGTCTACTTTGTTATGTCAAATTGTTACTGTGTGGAGCTATCAATCTCGATTTTGGTTTAAAGTTTCGATTTTTTTTTTTTTTTTTTTTTTTTTGTAATAGACAATTTCAGGTTTTATTCTGTTTTTTAGATTTTAGTTTTTGAGTTTCTTTGGAGAATGTAGATTTTATATAAGTAGTAGGCTTTACACATATTTTGATATTTCACATCCTTTTTTAAATGAAGTGATGAAGATATTAAGCAAATGCTCTCTAAGACTCTAACTGTGACCTTTTAGTTTCTTACACATCCTAGTGAGATACAAGATGAAGAAGACAAAGAAGTAGAAGAGCCGCTAAGTATTGGTCTCCCATGGAACAGGTCTGAGAGATAATTCTCCAAGTTATCTGGCTTTAACCTCACCAGCATCTCTATGTTTCTCTCCTGGCTCAGCGTTGGCAAGTACTTGCCGTAAAACTCTCTGTATTCCGGTACTATCTTCTTTGCTATGGAAACCTTAAGCTCGTCCCTTAGTTTTGCATCTGTTATCACACATGATGATTGTTTCGTGTAAGCTTCTTCGAATGCCGCGTGAAATCTCTTGAAATGTGTTTTGGCCTCCTCTGGTGATAGTACTGTTGTGTTGGATTTCTCTGGTAAAGATATGTATACATTGGACCACGCTGCGATCTCGTAGTTTCCTGCGTAGCTTCTGAGTTTTGTTTCGTGCTTTGTGAGCCAATCGTCTCCGAGAAGGTTCCTGAGGTGAGTTGAACGAACGGTGTCAACCACGAACTGAATGTTGTTCACGAGGAAGAGGTAAGATAGTGAAACGTCCTTGTAACTCTCTGCTTTGATGTCTAGTTTGCAGAGGAAAACAAGGATGAGCCATGCTAGTTGGATCGAGACTGCGTGGTTGTTGTTGTCCTCATCTTCTAAGATTGGAGCTGTGAAATAAGATTCTAGCATACGGGTGTTTCTCTTAAGCGGATACTCTTCAAGGATCTCAGACAACACACGGCTGTATTCAGAAAGTGATGATATGAAACTCATGGTTGATCGAGTCAGCTTGTGAACCCCTCCTCCTGCAGTAAGTGCTTTCGAAGAATCCTTTTGTATTGTTGACTCAAATTCCGTGAGACTTGTGTGGATTGAGTCCTTGAGTTTCTTAAGCGATGAGAGCACCAGAGTTTTAACCGCAGCTACTGAATCAAAGTGAAAAATCAGTTCTATGTCTGGCCTAAGGTCAGAGATTGCTGCATAGAGATCCATCAGCCTGAAGATCCTCTCCTGCGATGACTTCTTCTCCTTATTGGCAACGAGTTCAGGGAACTTGAAAAGATTGATTCCTGCTTCATTCGCTATCTCGTAAAAGCAAGACTCTCTTATTGTACTCGAAGCAGAGAAGACGTAATCACAGAGAAGTTTTTCTCCTCGGAGAAGTGTTATGACTCCAATCTTTGCAGCTTTGATCCAGTTCTTGATCATAGGCTCGAGCACGCCCCAGTCCATTCTGTTAAACCGTAAGATCTTATACTTTTCGATCCCAAGTAAGTGTAGCCCTTCATCTACAATTGACTTTCTGATCAACTTATATCTCTTTATGCATTCTTTACCATATCCACAGCTGATCATGGTCTCTGCTATGATCTTGAGGTCTGACATCACAAGTGCTGCAGCTTTTTCAACCTTACTGATTGATTCACCAGCCTTCTTCAGCTCATCTTCATCATCATCATCATCATCATCAGATTGCATAACATCTTCAAATTCTGAATTGCTTGAAACTGAGGATTGACTAGAGACAGATTCAGGATCAAGTTGGTCACGGTTCGAAGACAGTATCTGGAAGAACTCTTGTTCAAGCCTGGCCATACCGATCTGCATCAGGTGCTGTGCCAACACTAGCTTGGCAGATTGAGAGTGCTGAGAGATAAGAAAGTGCATGGCTCTGCGTAAGTCACGGATGCATCTGATGAATTCTTTGGCCTCCTTTCTGCTGTGACAAAACAGAGAGATGATCTTTGTGTAGGACGGTGAGTTGGGATCCCACTTCTTGATGATTGATTCAGTGGCCTCCACGGTTTCTTCCATCATCGACTGAGAGAAATTCTGATTGAGAGGAGAAGCTGGGAGAGAAGTGAATGGAGAAAGAGAAGAAAGGATAGATTTAGGAGAAGAGGAAGAGAAGATAACAGACTTTGCTTTTTTCGCCATTGATGAGGTTTTTACTACTCACTACTCTTCTTTCTGATTATGTTAGAAGAGATGATTTATTGTTCAGTCGAGTCGCTTGTGACTTGTACTGTCTTGATTGTCTCTGTAAGGTACACATATAACATTATATAGAGAGATTCCTCAATGTGTGACCAATACAAAACCTTTGACTGGCTTTTCTCTATTCTTGCAAGTTTTAAAAACTCAAGATAACTAAATCTTTCATGTAGTTTCATGCTGGTGTAATAGTTGACCGAATATATTATCTTTTATTTTTGTTTCTTAATCATTCGATTATCAAATACTTGAAATGTAAGAAAGTCTTTAGATACAAGAATATATTATAGTGGCTTTGAATCTTTTGACTTGGTAAAATTTCGATGTTTTATACTATATAGGATGATGTCGATTGATTGACGGTTAATTACTTAATTAATATCTTATTAAGATAATATTATGAGTTTGGTGACAAAGTCCACTTTAATTTTGAGGTTGTTAACACGACGAAACATTTAACGATCTCAAATTTTTGTTCCTCACTTGAAAAAAAATATTCCACAGATTCTTCTTATATTGTCTCTGTCTGTTAAAAATTTCACTAAAATTGATTATTAGAAAATTTCACTAAATCACGACGTATAAAGATTTTCAGTTTGTGACATTCTTCTTTTTTTTTTCGGCAAAATTTTTGAAAATTTTCGGCAAAAAGTTTGAAATTATGAAACCAAATACTACCCATATTTGTGTGTGTGTGTTAAATATGACAAGGAAAATTTTAGAACCTATAATGAATATGAAACTACAACTTGAATAAATCAATTTGAGGAATATTGAAAAATTTAAAACCAAAGGTAAATTGTATACTTATCACTTTCAGGTAATTGTTTATGCAATCACTATATAAGACTAATTAACCTATATGGTTTGACCAACAGATCAAAAGATACGCACTATCTCTCTGATATTTTGTAATTTACACTTATTGTTATATATAATGACATGGTGGTAAGGTTTGAAAAATGATATATACACATGCATAATAACTAAACAAATATTTTGCAGCCACGAGTTCGTATTGATAGAAAATGATATGTGCTTACCAAAGTCAATTGTGTATAGATGGATGTAAGCAATTTCTGCATCAACGGTGACTTGGCAAATCAAGACCAGCAATAAGCTATTCTACGTATAGCAACGACCACACTTCATAACCAAAACCAAGTGCAAGGAAAAAGGTTGTAACATCCAGAAAAGGCTAATTAAGGAATGAGCTCGTATATAACGTAAGAACTCCTAATACTACTTGATTTGGTTTCATCTGAATTGAATTGAGTCATTTGTTTTCAACAGTTACGAAACCAAAAGAAACTAATAGGAAAACTCAAATGAATTAGAGGAAGTGTGAAAACAACTGGCAGAAGAGATTCTACAAAAGTCAATTCTTTCCTATAAGACAAAGTGTACTCACAAAGTCAAAGTTAAAGCAAAACTACGAGTCTACGATAGTGTTTGATATTTGTGCATGTTATCGCCAGCCCCAACCTCTTCAACTTTGGTTGGTGTAACAAATTTTAGTGACAACAAAGGATTCACACATGAGGACACATTTTGGCGCATCAATTCTACAAAACTCGACATTTCCTACCTATTGATTGTCTAATGGTGTGTCTAGGTTTCATGTGTCAACTTATCTTGCAAATCAGACCACAGCACCTTTTTTTCATTTTCCTATGTATAATTTGTTTAACTCGGATGTGTACTCATAATCAATTTTCCTTGCGTTATATATTCTCGGGTCACCAAATTTATCAAATTACTGATTGTTGAATTTATGTTTGTGTAGCGGCGTAACTCTCTAAACCAGTGGAAAACTTTATCCAAGGTGTATTTTCTTTCTAGAAAACTTAGAATTTGGAAATTAACAGCACAAGACAAACGTTCGAGTTGACTCATCCGAATGATTAGTGATGACAGAGTTTACAACCATAACGAGCTGATTCTAACCGAGGCGGATAATATAAAAGATGAAGTGATCCGATCATATAACAATAATACTCTGCTTATATGTGAATCAAATCTTTCATTAAGATGAGCTTTCAAAATCTTTAACATGGAAAGAAAATAAGCAAAAACTCACACAAGAGAGCTAATAAAATTCAAACACACAAAAATTGATGTGATTTAAGATAACGCTTACACCTTAATAGCATACTTCCTAATTGGAAAGTACATTTCTTTCTTCTTCTCCCTTTCAGTCTTCAGTGATGCCTGTGTACAAATAATCAGCCAAAGCAACAATTCATTCAGTACAATAAACAAAATACACCATTTGCTCAATTCTATAATGTCACTTTGAAAAACTACTAAACACAAAACAATACCTGATGCTTGGTGAGTCTTCTCCTGATAGCTCTAGTCTTCTTGGGACGAAGATCAAGAGGCAAAAGCTTCTTGTTCTTGTACGCCTCTCTCAAAGCGGACTTTTGTTTCTGTGAGATCACTGTCAATACCTGAGCAATTGACTTCCTCACCACCTTGCTGTATTAACACAAAACAGAACCAATTTGAGATCAATGTGATTAAAAAATCCAACAGTGAGAAACTAAAACCAAGTAAGCTACTTTTTAGTTACATAAACTGAACAGTAGTTTTTTAATCTACAGAGCACAATGATATGAACTAGGATACAACTAATACGTAACAGAACAAAACTACACAATTTGCAAAACATAAGCAGAAGCAAGTGTTCTATATGTATAAACTCTATCAAAAAGGTAATGATACTCATCAACCTGATTACCACATATGATTAGTAACCACTATCATTAGCTAAAACCATAAACAAAGCAACAAAATTTAGATTCAAATCATAATAGATAAAATGCAACATATGATCACACAAGAAGAGTATAAAGTAAGAGATGTGGAAACACATACATCTTAGAGAGCTTGTTGGGAGCACCTCCAGTGACCTTAGCGACGCGGAGAAGAGCAAGCTCAGCCTTAAACTCCTTCAACTGAGTAGAAAGATCAGCTTTTGATTTCTCCCTCAGCTCATGAACCTTGATTCTTGCTGTTCAGATTCCATTTCACAATACACAAAAAAAAATCAAATCTCATAACCAAAAAAGTATGATATTGTATGTTAAATTGGAAAAAGTTTCAGAATTTGGCTTACCCATTGCGTCTTGGTGCGGTGTTCTTCTGGCCTTGCCCCTTACTCTGTTGGCTGGTATAAAAGATTAGAAGAAACCCTAGAAAACACACAAATGAAGAAGATGACGGCTATCACTTAAACTCGGATTTTTAGGTTATATTTAGTGGGCCGAGTTTGATTTCACATGGGCCGGGGCTTATAAAACGAATTCATATTTTACAAGTTTTTGACTAACGAGTAACGACGTTATCGTAATAAACAACGTGATAGAAAAGTGTAATTATGAGTAGCGTGATTGACAATTAATTACCTCTCTAATAAATAGATGCATACATTAGTCGTACAAGTTGACACAAAGGCATAAATGCATGTTTATCCATGACCCCCAACTTGAAGATTCTTTTAGTAACTTATTACGATGGCTTGGCATTTCATAATGACTCGATCGGAGAAGTTACCCATTTGGTCAAAAGAAAAAAAAAACTAAGCGCCGGTCAAGCACCACCGGCTGAAGCATTCTCATTGATTAATTTTTACAAAAAAAAAAAAAAATGAAAAAGTGAAATCTTGGACTTGTTCAAAGCTTCTGGTAACGTTGTTGTTATCTACAACGAAAAAATATCCAACCAAAGACGCAGCGTTTAGAACATGGATTCCCCTGTTTTTTGGGGGGTCGCTTTTATTTCTTTTGACTCTTCTCTTTTCAGCTCCTATAAATCAGACAACAACTAATTCTTTCTCTCTCTCACATCACAAATCCTTTTGAAAGACAAGAAAATATCTTATCTTTTTGCATAAAACACAGAACAAAAACAGAGGATCCATCAATCATGGTTTTGTATGAAGAGGTTAGTGTGTCTTTTATATATGTTTCCAAGCTCATGTAGAGCTCTGTTACTATATAAAAGTGATGATACCAAAAAAAACAAACTGTACTTACTAGTTCTGTTCTTATCGATCCAGCAAGATATCAAGAATCATTATATTAGATCTAATGCAAGTATTATAATTTTTTTTGTGTGCAGGATTTTGTATTGAACTCACGAGGCATGAAGCTGTTCACTTGTGTATGGAAACCAGATAAAGAAGAACCAAAGGCCTTGCTCTTCCTCTGCCATGGCTACGCTATGGAGTCGAGCATCACCATGAACAGTTCAGCCACGAGGCTAGCCAAGGCCGGTTTTGCAGTCTATGGAATGGACTATGAAGGACATGGGAAATCCGAGGGACTAAATGGTTACATCAGTGACTTTGATCGTCTCGTTGATGATGTCTCTAATCATTACTCTACAATTTGTGGTAATTATTATGATTCTTATTTTTAGAAAACCCTCAATATGTTTTTAGATTTTCGTTACTTTACTAAAAGAATTGGTGGAAATAATTGGTAGAGAAGGAAGAGAACAAGGGGAAGATGAGGTTTCTACTTGGAGAATCCATGGGAGGAGCACTTGCGTTGCTCTTAGCCAGAAAGAAGCCTGACTTTTGGGACGGTGCTGTTTTGGTCGCACCCATGTGTAAGGTTTGTGATCTCTCTTTCTTTTTTTGTAGTTTATTGTTTTTTAGTTATCCTTAGTCTTGCATTATCAACGTATAAAGAAATCAATATACATTGAATGATTAATTAGTGTTCTAGATGATTTTTATAGTTGAGATACATTTTCAAATGATTTTTTTAAGGATTAGATCAAAGGTCGCAATCGAAAACGGAAAAATATGGGTGTAAAGTGAGAATAAACCAAAAAATTTCAATTATTTTTCTCTACTTTTTAATTAGTAATAAATGTCCTTAGATAATACTACAAAAAAATGGTTCAATCACTCTTCATTCGTCTTTTGTCTCATACTAGTGTCTATTTAGACACCATTACTTATTGTTACAAGCAAATATTAGTATAGTACTGATTAGAAAAAGTAATCAAAAAACGAATAGTCTACACATCTTTTCTTTTTTTTGTCTTCCATCTAATATGGCAAATGTTGTTATGTATAGTTAGCAGACGAGATAAAGCCACATCCAGTAGTGATCTCAATTCTTATCAAGCTTGCCAAGTTTATTCCGACGTGGAAAATAGTTCCAGGAAATGATATTATTGACATTGCAGTTAAAGAACCCCACATCAGAAAACAGGTGATTCATTGTAATCTCATTAAGACGGCCAAAGTTTACTTGTATAATCACATTTTGTTATTAATCATAGTATATGACTCTAACAGGTAAGGGAGAACAAGTATTGCTATAAAGGCCGGCCTCGCCTCAATACCGCCTACCAACTCTTGTTGGTTAGCTTGGATCTCGAGAAGAATCTTCATCAGGTTTCTAATTTTAAGATATATACTTATTTTAGATATGTATATTTGATATTGTTTTGGACGATAACATGTTACACATACAACTTGATAATTAATTAGCAATGGCTTTTGAACTTATATAGGTATCTATTCCTTTTATTGTTCTTCACGGAGAAGATGATAAAGTGACGGACAAAAGCGTGAGCAAATTGCTATACGAAGTGGCTTCAAGCTCGGACAAGACGTTCAAGTTGTACCCCAACATGTGGCACGCTTTGCTATATGGGGAAACTCCTGAAAATTCAGAAATTGTGTTTGGTGATATCATAAATTGGCTGGAGGATAGAGCCATCAATTCGAACGGAGGGTTGGAGAGTCAGCTAAAACATAAGCATGATAAATTCTTGACGCATAAATAAGTGAACGATATATGTAGCAATATGGTTATGTACTTAAATGTAGTCTTTTTTATACAAACGAAGTTACTTGTTGAATTTTTATCCATAAAAAGAAGAAAGTTACATGTTGAATACGTTGTGAAGTATATTTTTATAATTTACGGAAAATCGCTGAATCTATATAGCATAACAACTCGCTAAGAACCCTCAAAAACCACACGAATTTGAAGATAGCATTAGACTGAAGAAGATAAGTTAGGTCTTTTGATATAGGCAAAATTGACCGGTTTCAATGGCTTTTGGATCGAAAAAATAAATAAATGTATAAAAAGTCGACGCCGTAGTTCTGAAACTATATACAAATTTAGAAAAGTTTAAAATATAACAACTATATATTAGTACGTCACATGTTTTTCTTTTGAGATAAATTGGCCTAATTAGTCAGACCATCGTCTCTTTCACCATCAGTGGCTATTTTAAGTTGCAATGGAATGATAATCATCCATATTATGGAACGACTGTTTTCTAATTATAAATCAAAAGATAAAAAATTTCTAGTTATATAACTCAAAAGTCATTGATTACATATACACTTATCCTATAGTATTAATTTTCAGGTAGAAGTTACTTATTGCTCTAATTTCAGAAGAGTTTTAAGAGTTGGGAATTATTATAAGAGTTTTTTTTTTTTTTTTTTTTTTTTTTTTCAATTTCTCTTATTATTATAAGAGTTTACGAAAGGTGGAGGTATGTTTTGTATTATAGAGAAAGTTAAGGAGTGGAAACAAAAAGAAAGCAAATCCACGACGTTGTCAACTTTGTCAGGGTCAAACGACTAAGCTCTACAAGGTCTTCCATATACTTTCTCAACTCTCCAAGAAAACAGGAGAGCAAAAAAATTAATTCAAATTACTCTCTTTCGACGTGATGGTTAGTTGATTAACAATCTCTTTAATTAAAAATTTTGATTAGTCTGAATCTAAAAGTGTGCATTTGTTCTTTCTTATTTCTTGTAATGAATTGATTTTGGTGTGAAGACGAGTGCAACAGAGGACCTCAAGTATGAAGAGGTTTGTATATGTATATATATATGCATTGGGATCATCACATAGGTGTATATATATATATATATAAAGGTCTGGTGACTGATTGATGATTGTATATATATGTGCAGAGTTTCATAAAGAACACTCGAGGATTGAAGTTGTTCACGTGCAGATGGGTACCAACAAACAAAGACCCAAGGGCTTTAGTTTTCCTTTGCCACGGATACGGCATGGAATGTAGCATCACCATGAATAGTTGAGATCAACCCACTTCATAAAATTCTATGAATTTATATTTTTATTATATATATATGCTTTTCATCTAGATTGTATTATAGAATGACTAATAAAATCTGATCTAAAATCCAAATGTTTCAAGTTAACACCAAAAAAAAAATTTATTAACGTTTGAAATGAATATGATCGGATTAGGTACTGCGAGGAGACTTGTGAAGGCAGGATATGCGGTTTATGGAATGGATTATGAAGGACATGGCAAATCTGATGGGCTTAGCGCTTATATCCCAAACTTTGACAACCTCGTTGATGATGTCTCAACTCACTACACAACTATTTGCGGTAATGTTGACTTTTGGATTATAAAAGTCAACTTATTGATTGAAATTTTTGTGTGACAGTAAATGTCCTAATTAAAAAAGGGAAACTACATAATTTTGGAATCAGTATGATCGATATGGAGTTTTTTTTGGTTGAACGTGCGAAGATGGAAGCAACTGATAAATGAATAGCTTGAACTTTTTTTCTTTATTTGTTTGAAATTATCAAATAAATTGCCTTTGGAATGTAAAACTGAAATAGAGAGGGAAGAGAACAAACGGAAGATGAGGTTTATGTTAGGAGAGTCAATGGGAGGAGCAGTGGTTGTGTTGCTATGCAGGAAGAAACCTGACTTTTGGGATGGAGCTCTCTTGGTCGCTCCAATGTGTAAGGTATTTCACTATTTCTCATCTCTTTCTTTAGTTTGTTTTAGTTGCCTAATATTATTGCTATTCTTACATGCAATTGAAATTTGTGGTTCAAAAATATTAAACAGAACACCTATAACATTTTTCTATTCTATGAGTGAAATAATCATACAATATCAAACCAAATTACTAGATTCAGTTACGCAATTAAAGAAAATATTTATTTTTTTTATACGGCATATATATATATATAATTGTTGATTGATATAAATTAAATGCATATAAACGAAACATTTTTTTTTGTGAGTACAAGCAAATTAAATAGTACTATATGAATGTGAAATATATATATTTGTCACAGATCGCAGAAGAAATGAAGCCAAGTCCTTTTGTTATTTCGATATTAACAAAGCTCATCTCGGTTATACCCAAATGGAAGATCATTCCTAGTCAAGATATCATCGAGATATCATATAAAGAGCCAGACATAAGGAAACAGGTATGCTTCTATATAACATAGTAATCAAAATAATCAGTATACAAAAGCTGAGTAAGAAACTGATGATCAGCATTAGCGGCTAATCAGTATGCTTGATTTAACTTTTGTACATTATGGTATGGGTTCAGGTTCGAGAAAATCCTTTATGTTACAAAGGAAGACCACGCTTGAAAACTGCGTATGAGCTCTTAAGGATCAGCAACGACCTGGAGAAGAGACTTCAAGAGGTATGTATATAAATTATACATACATTCGAGATTCCCTTAATGCATGCATTGATATTCAGATTGGACTTAAGGAATAATATATATATTTACTGGTAAAAGTTTACCGTCAGATTTTATTTTATTTGGTTTCTAACCATCCGATAAATTGTTAGTATAGATTGTAAATTACAACTAATTAATGCATATAATGATTATAGGTTTCATTGCCGTTTATGGTTTTACACGGAGATGATGATAAAGTTACAGATAAAGCAGTGAGCCAAGAACTATACAAGGTTGCGTTGAGCTCTGACAAAACCTTAAAGTTGTACCCTGGGATGTGGCACGGTTTGCTCAATGGTGAAACACAAGAGAACATCGAAATTGTCTTCGCTGACGTCATTGGATGGTTGGAAAAAAGAAGTGATTATGGAAATGAAAGGTTTGAGTCGGAGCTTAAACATAATAGCAATGGTTTGAATTTCAAGGAATAGTCGTTTTGCACACTTTTACTTACTATCTACATTGTTTAACACATACAAATTGTTGTAATGAAATTATGGTGTTTTGCATTCTGATTTTAACGCTGTTATTGTGAATTATATATCTTTTTTAAAAAAATTGTTTCATGTTTAATCTCCATCAGTATTATGAATAAGATCAAGATATATATATTTTTATAATATTCTTACATTATATTAAAGTTAAATACACACAACAAGGGTATATATCTACAAAGTTGAGCTTTTTCTTAGTGGAGATGAAAGTTGAGCTTTTTCTTAGTGGAGATGAAAGTTGTGATTTATGCCGTTCTTTGTTTAACTATTTAAAGAAAATCTGTATTTAATGATTTTTAAATATTGAAAACAAGGATTAAATTTTTTAAAATAATTTCACTCATTAATTTATATAGAACAAAATAGTAAACTTAGAAATATTTATAATCAATAAATCTCATGATTATTTCCTAGATAATCCTACAAAATAAAGAAAAGTTTTCATCTAAAATATGATATTTAAATTGGAATATGTAACATATATCTAGTAATATTCAAGACTATACCCTCTACTTTCGGCTTGGTTTAGGTGAACACAATGGCTGCATTGTTGTCGTGTGAGGGCATTGGAACCATTTGAAGCAACTCTTCAAAAGCTCTTCCTCTAGGATAATAACCTTTCAATCCAATCACGACCATCTTCTCTAATGTCTTTGTGTTTTGCAGCATAATTTTCATGAGCGAAGCCACATGCTTTGACTCTAGTGGCCAAGTTTCCCCAAGGACCCAACATCGATTCAAATTCAAACTATGCGCTTCCAAGTAGTAGTCAAGAAGATCTTCCTGTACAGCCAAAAATATCATTAATGCAAAACAGATTGTCAATATCTCAGGTTCAACGAACTCAAAACCAAATGACATGTTTATAGGATTATTCAAACTCGGCAATAGCCAATAGCTTGAATGGTCAAGGAAACAAAAAAATGGTTCAAGGTGAACATACCCGTATGAAGCCACATTTTGAATTATATAGTAGGGTTAGCTTCTTTAGTTGAGGTGAGTTTTGTAGCACCCTTACTATCCCATGAATTACATACTGGGAGATACTTGTCTTAAGCGTCAAAACTTGAGCCTTGAGTATCGGTAAAGAAACACCTCGAAGTTCCACAAGGGATAAAATCTACAAAAGCACAATCTCCAATGGTGAATACCGAAACATCTACAGCAATACTAACATAGAGTTACGGAAAATCAAAGCTTAATGGAAACTAATCAATCGGCTAAAAGGTATAAGTGTGTGCAAACCAGCTGGTTCTACACGAGTAAGAATGGTCATATATATCACACTGGAGTAGACAAAATTAAACATACCTTACGAAAGTTTTCCCCAAAAGTAAGCTTCTGTACATTCTTCAATTTCTCTAGCATTTCTAGCGCCATAATTTGAAGAAAACGAGCGTCGAGTTCTTCCGTAACTTGACAAAAGTCAATGTCTAGTTTAACTTTGGTTAAAGACGAGACATCAACTAAGGTACAAGGTAACTGAGAGTTTGTCAATCTGAGGTCATGTATATGTGGTGCAACAATGTGTGTTGCCCCTGTAACCAAAAGGCGACGCTTGATTTTTAAAACTCTCAGACGCGGTGACTTGCTGAGATCAAGAAACGTTGGTTGACTTAGGCAATACAATCTTAATATTTCGAGGATCGGACAACCACATAGAATCGTTGCAAGCGATTCTTCAGAGATATAGCAAGAATGCAATGAAAGTTTCTTCAATGATGTCCAAGACACGGAGCAACTTGTAACCAGATAGTTACATATTAGCTTGAGTTGCTTGAGAAAAGAATTGGTGCAGAAGGAATGAGGAATGCACCCATGGAAATCATGGTCATATAATATAACGACAGATTCTCAACGTTTCGGGACATGGCGAACTCGATTCACTTGTTCATGTCGTGAGGAGGACAGTGTCTCACGTGGTTGGAATCGAGGTGAAATCTCATCATCTTACGAGCCGTGTAGCGAGCTAGGGTTTCGTTTATGAAATCAGCCAGATTTCGTATATTACTAAATCCTTCAAAATCAAAGGACAAGGAAGGTGTATTGGGCCATACATGCCTCCATCGTCTGGACAAGACCGAAGTGCGCATGGCTATTTTAGTCGGGAGAAAGGAGAGGATTTGTTGGATAAGCACATCATGCAAAGAGCTGATTGAGTCTAGATTTTCACTTGAGTCTCTTGCTCGTTTGAGATTGCGGCGGTGCTGATGGGCGTCGCAGTCAGTGGCGGTGACGCCGTCTCCGTTTCTGCCGTCGTCGGCCATTACGTTATCAACCACCGATCGATAACAAACCTACTTGTATGTGTTGTTGGGGTTTTGTGATTAAGAGACAAATAAAGTATCGGATGATAATTTGCTCTTATATATACGAGCGTACATACTTATAGTTATAGCAAAATACTTAACATTAATTTATAAGATAAGTAAATACCCTAGGATGTTTTAACTAAAACACACAGATTAAGAAGTCTTTACTTTTAACAAGTTCAACCGATCAGTAACAATACTGCATAATATAAAATATTAAACTAATCTAAAAGTTGCATAGAAACTTGAAAACATCTAATATTATAAAACAAAAAACTATTCTAAAACATCTTATATTTTGAAACGGAGAGAGTATTTAACTACAATGGTAATAATTAAATAAGTCCTAAATTAAAACCAATTTTCTTTTTCTCTTTTTGTTGCATGTTCTTTGTTGCAGATGTTGTGAGAACTCATTTTCAATCCCTAAATTATGAATCTTCTTCTCCACGCTTTGTTTTTCTTTGGTTGAATCAAATCTTTTGGTGAAAATCCAACTGTATGTTTGCAGTGACATTACGAAATTGAATAACTTTTGGATTAAAAAAAGAAAAGATATATATATATATATATATATATATATATATATATATATATATTACTAGGCTTCTAAAAAGCCCATTACATACTACTACAATTATCTCCTGGAGGTTTCGAACGTAAATTTTGCAATTGAGATTAATTTCTGAAATAGATTTACAAAAATAAAGTATATATATGTAAATGAACTAATTAATTTAATAGTGTTTGTTCCAAAAAATAAAAAAGAATTAGCAATGAAACTTGTGACTCTCTCTGACTTTATCATCATTTAAACGAATTTGGTTTCTTCTAAACGCACACAACATTGAGCCATATTAAATAACAAAACTTAGCCATATATGCTCTGATCATCTTCTTCTTGGATTGATCTTACTAGTTGCAGACAGTGACAATTTGGTATTTATTAGAAAATAAATGCTTACACTACACATTTGTTTTCTTTCGTAACAGATTATTCATTACTCATTAGTGGGTGGGATCTTTAAGAAAATATCGACAGGACATACATAAGCATTTGATATTCAGGATATTAAACAAATCTGTATTTATATTATTGACTACATGTTCTGCTCCGTAAGAGAATCATTACTCAGAGTTGCTCTCATGGTTTTTCTTGTAATTGAGGCCCAAAAACTTAATAAAAAACCTATTTTTCAGTCGATAGAGAAGAGAATCGATTCTCTGGAAAGGAATTAAGCAACGGCAATAGCAACGGTACGTGCGTATGCTGATTCATTGATACGTAAATATAAAAGAAATTTTTTTTTTCCCATTTTCTTCTTTCTTTCTTCCTCGACTACATTTTCCCCGTGATATAAAACAAATCTGTATTTATATTATTGACTACATGTTCTGCTCCGTAACAGATTAGTGGATCTTTGAGAAAATATCGACAAGACATACATAAGCATTTGATATTCAGGATATAAAACAAATCTGATATTTATATTATTGATTACATGTTCTGCTAAAAAGCCGGCGTGTTGAACGTTTTGAGAATATCTGAATAAAAAATTCCGATCAGAATTTTTGCAAACTTTTTAACCTTATCTTACAGTCGTCGTTTGAATCTCGATCACCAATATTTACAAAATCATACTAGTAGTATATATTAAAAAGTCAAACGACTCATTCGTCAAAGGCTGCAGGTTGGTTTATTGCCCAATGAGCAAAGATATGCACACGCGGATACGTGCGATCCAAAAAATAAAAATAAAATTATTGGCCTAACTTTGAAAGCATTGAATTAAAATAAATATAGTGGTGGATCATGAAATTAAACACTTAATGATGTGAAAGTGGATACGGGATCACAATTTAACAAAAACAAATAGTGAAATGAAAGTGTATCTCTGATCTGTTAACCAAATTTATAAATGGTTAGTCAACGGAGTCGAACTTTTTACAACTAAGGTTATATAGTAGACATTGTATAATTTACGTAAAACTAGTAGAAATTGTAGTTTTTGACTTTTCTTCATTTGATGGTACTTACTTAGGATCCTTCATTTATATACTTTTATGATAATCTAACATTATTGAATATGAGAAATTTAAACCCTACTTGCTTACTCGTTAGAAAGATTGATTATTTATTATTTTAAAAAATCGACGTTAACATCTTCTAACATTTGTAGATGTGAGTTTGATTTTGCAATTTGAAATAACAAAAAAGAAAAAAACCCAATGTCAAAGAATTTTGGAAGGGGTGTTTATGAACAATTTATGACTTAAGGGGGGACAATTTGTGTTTCTTAGGAAAATGAGGGGGTGCTTTTGAATCGTCGCGAAACATGAATTTGCCACTTGTCTATTCTACGGAAATATTTTTATCTTTTTTCCGAAGAAGCAATTGATTTAAAAAACATAAAAAAAAAACGTGTTGCCGTGTGTTGGTGTTGGAGGGGTGCGAAGAGAAGAAACGAATCCGTTCGAATACTTAAAAACGTCGTCGTGTTACCGTATCGTCGTCCTCTTCCCCTCAATAAATCATATAAAACAGAGCCTTACAACAAAACTCGAGACATCTCTTGTCACAAAACTCGCGTCTACATCCAACAAATACCAAAGAGAGAGAGAGTTTCAGACTTAATCTCTTCTTCTTAAGAATGGTTAGTTTAGTTACGTTCTGATTTAGAACACTCTCTTGTTTTTCTATCTCTTGAGGACCACATCTGAAACTCTATTAGTTTGTTTTCTTCTTGTAATGAATTGTAATTTTTTTTTTTTTTTGGGTATGCAGGCGAGTCAAACCGATGACACCGTGTACGAAGAGGTTTGTGTTCTGTTTACTTATTCATAAATGAGTATATACTTACAGATATTAAAATCTAGAGTTTTTATTGATGATTTATGATTTATATATACAGAGTTTTATCAAGAATTCTCGAGGAATGAAATTGTTCACGTGCAAATGGGTACCAGCAAAGCAAGAACCTAAGGCTTTAGTCTTTATCTGCCATGGATATGCAATGGAATGTAGCATCACCATGAACAGTTGAGTTCGTTCAGTCTAATTTATGTTTTCTTATCAAAGATTTAAGAGGTGTTGTTAATAATGTTTGAAAATGAACATGATTGGATTAGGTACTGCGAGGAGACTTGTGAAAGCAGGTTTTGCGGTTTATGGTATAGACTATGAAGGTCATGGCAAATCTGATGGGCTTAGTGCCTACGTCCCAAACTTTGACCAACTTGTTGATGATGTCTCAACTCACTACACAAGCATTTGCGGTAAAATTGACTTTTAATACCTATCTTTTGAAAATACCTTCATAACCACTAATTTTAATCACCATTACTCTCAAATTATTGAACCAAATAAGGAACTATTCAATAAAATCTTATCAAGACTTTTTTTTCTTTTTCTTTTGTTGGTACTTGAACTATCGTCATGATGTTTTTGGATGGAAGTAACCCATTACTCTGACATTATTAAATTTCTAATGTACGACTTTATCAAAAAGTTACGTTGTCTGATGTTTTTTTTTTAATGTTTTTGTGTGGTTGGAAAAATTAGAGAGAGAAGAGAACAAAGGGAAGAAGAGGTTCTTGTTAGGAGAATCAATGGGTGGAGCAGTGCTTTTGTTGTTACACAGAAAGAAGCCTGAGTTTTGGGATGGGGCCATCTTGGCTGCTCCAATGTGTAAGGTATATTATTCATTCCATCTTGCTTCTATCTTTGTATTAGCCTAATTATGTTTTATTATGGGGCTATCGATATTATTGTTTGATACGTCTTTTTCATTTGAAACGGTGGTTTTGTTTTAAAAGAAGTAATTAGCCAGCCTGTTTATATATTTTACTAGAGATTAGTTTGGAGTATAATAACAAAAACAGGATTGTTGAGGTGTGATGTAACTTTTTACCCACCCAATGGAGGAGGAAGAAATATGTATTCTATATGCCAAAATGTTGAGTTGTCTGTTTTCAAACGAGGTCACGATGATGTGAAAGATGCCGAATTATTAGTATTGTAAATGGTTTGAACATTATTGAGGGAATTGAGATTTTTATTTGATTAGACCAAATCATAATGTCAAAGGGGAAGATGGAAATAACAAGAAAAAAACATAATTTACTGTAAATAATGAAGGCTTTAAAACCAAAGTGTGACAAAAAATTTCTTACATTACAGATTGCTGAAGACATGAAACCAAATCCTTTGGTAATTTCGATATTGTCCAAACTGAGCGGAGTGATACCCTCGTGGAAGATCATCCCTGGTCAAGATATTATCGAGATTGCTTTTAAGCAGCCAGAAATTCGAAAGCAGGTTAGAGAGAATCGTTACTGTTACAAAGGACGTCCACGTTTGAAGACTGCTTATGAGCTACTGAGGGTCAGCACCGACCTCGAGAAGAGATTGAACGAGGTATTTATTTTTACTTTCGGTTTGGTCAAAGAGTTAATATGATTGGAGAGGCTTACATGAGGTGTCTTATGTAATGGGAACAGGTCTCTTTACCGTTTATAGTCTTGCACGGAGAAGACGATAAAGTCACAGACAAAGCGGTGAGTGGAGAGCTGTATGAGGTTGCGTCTAGTTGGGACAAGACTCTTAAGCTGTACCCTGGGATGTGGCACGGCTTACTCTATGGAGAGACACCAGAGAATATCGATCTTGTGTTTGCTGACATCATTGGTTGGTTGGACAAAAGAGCCTCTGATGGAAAGGGCGGGTCTGAATCTGAGAGGAAACGTAGAACTGGTGGTATCTCTTTGAAAGGGTAGTTAGAAGAAAGGAGAAGCCAGATTCTGTTTGTTTGTTCTTTTCTTGAATACTATTTCTGTTAATTAGTTTGATAAGATTGTAACCTTTGACTTAATATAAATAAGATTGAAAGAAAGTCGAAAATTTGGTTAACTATGTTTATACTTATGAAAAAGATATATAAGAAATTACAAATACGGTTAAAAATTAGTAGAACATTGTCATAAACGATGAAACTCTCTTTTACAGTTTTAATCTGGAAAAATCAATACCTGCAAAATATATAAATACAACTTTTAGATTATTTCTCTGACCAAACCAATTAATTATAAAGAGAAAGAATAAAGGAACAAGTACCAAATCATTAGTAGCTAATTCAAATACTATTTTAGAGGTGTAGTTACATTGATCGCAAACTCAACTAAAGCAAAACAACAACAACAACTCCACTCCAATCTCATCGCATTAACCAAATGTTTCAATGCTTCTTTATATAAACTCATTAGTGCATTCATCGAAGAACATCAAACACAAACAAAATCACAAACCAGAGACAACTTGAGAATCCAAATCAAAGAGTAAAATGGCCAAAGCTCTTCACATAACCATCATTCTCTTCCTCGTATCATGCAATCTCCTCGCATTCATCAACTCCGCTAGACTTCTTGACGAGATCCAACCTCAGCCTCAGTTGATCCCTACAGGCCAAATCCCCACGGTGGCTCCAACCGAAGCCGAGGAGGATGATGGATCCGATGACAATCCAGGACTCGCAACCACAACCCCAACTGCATCAGCAACTACAGTCCCAGCCGGTCCAGCAGGGGCTACAGCCGGTGAACACGAACCATTACTAGAGTTCTTTATGCACGACGTGCTAGGCGGGTCTCACCCATCGGCTCGTGTGGTTACCGGTATAGTAGCTCAAACTGAAGTGAACGGAATACCATTCTCAAAGGCCAGCAACAGCATTTTCCCAGTTGACAATGGAGTCCCACTGGTCAACTCAAACAACATCAACAGTGTCATTAACCCAAATACAGCTCCACTTCTCACCGGACTTGGCGGTGCTCAAACCACCACTGTAATCCAAAACACTAATGGGAATTCCAATGATGCTCTTAGCGCCAACAATCTCCCTTTTGTAACCGCCGGAAATCTCCCTCCTGGTGCTGCCCTCCAGCACCTCATGTTCGGAACCATCACTGTTGTGGACGATGAACTAACAGAAAGCCATGAGCTCGGCTCAGCTGTTATAGGAAGAGCTCAAGGCTTTTACTTGGCCAGTTCCCTGGACGGCACAAGCCAGACTCTTTCTCTGACCGTATTGCTACATGGAGAGCATGACCATCATGACACTTTAGATGACGCCATTAGTTTCTTTGGAGTTCACCGGACCGCCTCTCATGCCTCTCAGATTGCAGTTATTGGCGGGACTGGGAAGTTCGAGCACGCTAAAGGGTATGCCATAGTGGAAACTCTGCATAACCAGGACAACCAGCATATCACTGATGGTCAAGACACCATCCTCCATTTCAGTGTATACCTCACCTACAAAGCTTGAAGGAGAAAATGAGACTTAAACAAGAAATTATTGCTTTTGTATATGTTCTTGCTCACTAGCTTCCGCTTGTGGCCTTTTTCCATTGTTGTGTAAATCTAAATTCCAAAGAAATTTATTTCAATGAGACTGTTTCAATCAAATTCTTGTTTCATTCACACAAAAAAACTTGTTGAAATACTTTGACAAATGGGTACAAGTCACACAATAGGCTTTTGAAGCAATGTGACAGACTTGCTAAGAGGCCAACCCTAGACCTGATAAAGAAACTATTTGTATACACAACTCCCTCAAATGCTATACATCTCCCTTTGATGATGCAAGCCAAATGCAACTACTACTCTGTTTTCTATATCTCAAATAAAATGCAGAGAATGCAATGTGAAATGAAAAAGAATGAAAAGAATCACTCTACACCCTACATGAAGCTGACAACCTCAGCCAACAAATCATCCACTATCATACTTTCTAATTCACAAACCACTGACTCATCATCAGCTTCAAGTTCTAACCACTCATCAATGTCTATGACTGGCACTTTGGCCAATGATTTCTTATTGGCTCGCTTCTCTTGCTTAGCAAGCACTTTCCAGAGTTCTTGTTTCAGTGCAAATGTGCTTAGCGCAGTGCCAAGCCTCCTAGAAACGGGTTTCTTCCATGTCGGTGTAGCTGAAAACGATTCTAGAATCTCGACCAGGCTTGACTTGACTCTATCAAACAAAATCCTTCTTTCAGAACTCTTCCAATATGTCTCTGTGTAATACTTCTTCTCCAGTTTCTCGAAGATTTTGGGGCTGATGGCTAAATTCCGTTTGTCAGGAACCCAAATCTTGTCCCCTTGTACAGCTTCAGCCAAGATATCATCAATGTACGAAGAGTCCCTGCTTTGTTGAGTATCCAAGAACTCAATTTTTTCAACGTCCTTGCTTTCTTTGACTTCAGAACCGACCATAGACTCCTCATCGCTCGATACTTCCATCCCACTCCCATCTGAATAACTCGCAGATTCAGATTTCAGGGTCTCAAGCTGTTCCTCTAGACCTAATGAGATATAAGAAGAAGTAAAGAGTTATTACAGTTTAGCACATTCGAGCAACAAATATTTACAGCTACTAAACCTTTCCCTTACTTTGAAAATCGAGATCTTCACTGTCGTCTAAGATATCTTCGTAAAACATTGGCTCTAGAACAGAAACAGGACTAGGTTGATGAGCTTCTTCTGAGTTCGTCTGACATTCCGGAGATGCATTGGAACAATCATCGTTTTTATCCTGCAGTTCAGTGTAATATCAACATAAGCTTCAAGTACTCAGATCATTACACCAAAAAAGGACTTTGACGAGTTAAGATACAGGGAGGATTTCAAAGGTAAAGGAATCTATTAGAAATGGTCTGATTTCTCCATATAGTCAAACCTTGAACATTTTGAGATAAATAAAGTTACCTTGCTAATGAAATCTGAAGAAGATGCATCCCTGAAATTCACATCTGCTGCAACTTTGTCCCTAGATGTACTAACCATCAAACTGGATTTTACTTCTCCCACAACTCTCTCCTTCTTCTGACCAAATGAAGAAGTACCATCACAAAGTTTATTATTCATTTCCTTGGAACTCTTCTCAACTAAAAAGTCTTTTCCTTTCTTCCTATATCCCAAATGAGAAGCACTACTGAAACCAAGAGGAGTAAAATATCTCTGAGAATTATCTTTCTTCTCCTCCATTTTGGGTTTCAGAGGATCATTAACACTTGTATGAATATGATGATGTCTCAGCTTCGTCGACTTCAAGTTTTGCTGATCATAACGCCTACCAAATCTCCTGTGAGGAGGCTTGGCTTGTGCATCAATTACACCTTTAGAAGCCAACAAATTGGGTTTCTGGAGATAAACTCGACAGAGCTCCTTCGTTGGAACCACTCTGAAACCAGAATCGGAGTTTTGGATAGAACTCTTAACAACACTCATCTTTTCTTGATGCAGAGGTTGTTGAAACAGTTCATTATAACGCATAGATCTCTCAATCACGGATCTAATCTCCTTAAACTCCATTTTCTCTTTTTGAGTCCCTCACCTCACACCAGAACAACGAAGCCTTACGAAATTGCAATCGCTTCAGTGAATCATCAACATAAAAACCCAAGAATAGAAAACGAAGTTCATCTGCACACAAAGATGAAACCTTTTCAAAGCTCCAATCGACAAATAACAGAATCCAGAACAACCCAGAATAAAGAAACCAATATAATAAAAACAGAGGAAAAAAATCGAACCTTTTTGTCAGTAAAGAAAAAAAAGATTCGTTCGTCGATCCCAAATCTGCGAAAAGAAGCTTTTAAAAGATGATTAGATTTTGAGACATACAACATGAAATTTTTTGTTTAGGTGAACAAGAAGATTTGAGGATTGAAGAGAGAAAACAAAAACCAACCTTGAAGGGTCACAATCACAAATTCACTTGTTCAAATTTGTTGAAACGAAATCGAAATCGAACGTCAAAAAAAAATATGTTCAGTTTGTTTCACACACGAAATATTTTGGGGAATTTAACAAGTTAAAGTTTTCTGTTTATTTTAATTTGAAAGACTCCAATAATTTTGGCATGGGGCCGTTATTATATAATACGATACACAAATTTACAAAAATACATGCAAAAGAAAATGAAAACGACGTTCTTCGTTACTTTACTTTATTAAATTTCCCTCGTCAAACAAAACTTGAAAGTTCAAAACAATAACAATCTCTCTCTCTTCAAAGTCAAAATGCCAAAAATAATACTCAAATATACACATTGAGTGTGTATTAAGTATCTATCTAAATTTGATTAATCTGTTTATATTACACAATGAATGACTTTCTAAAACCATTTATATATAGTTATATACATGCATAGTATAAAGGCAAATGTTATAACACTTGTAATCTAGAGGTATTATTTTTATAATTATATGGAAGCTGAATAATAGAAACACACAAAATATTAATTAAAGATGCTACTAGACAACACATAGAAAACCTACCAAAACAGCACACAAAAACACTAAAAACAAACAACTTCTTGTATATCATTACTTTTTTTTAATTTAGGGAGATTATTTGATTAAGATCACAATTACAACTTAGGTAAGTGTACTTTAAGTAAACTATCTATGATATATACTAGATCATATATTATTGTTGATTAGAGATGATTCATGAAGATTCAAATTGACTCTGTATTGACAACGATTGCAATAATAAAGTGAAATAATATTAAACCCCACAAGAAGGTTTTAAATTATAAGAAATTACAAAATTTTGTTTATGTAAACAGACAGGCAAATAAATTCATTTTTTAAAAACAAAATTCAAAATCATAGAATTTAAATATTATACAGAAAATAACACATTTCATCATCAAATGGACTAATCCAACAAGCCTTGAGAATTATATATTTCAACAAACGTTCTTAAGTGACCTTCTTACTTGGTTAGATGTTTTGTTCAACGTTCTAATGCCACTTTCATAGTTGATCCTTTCCACCATGTGAAACTGCTGCAACCAAGTCTTCAACTTTCACAGGCTTGTGCAGCTGCAGAGTCTCAGCCATTGTTCACAATCAAGTTAGGAAAGAGGTAAAAGACCAACAACTTATGAAACCAGTCAACGAGAGATGAAATGGAACTGTAATATAAACTCACCGTTTCTGCAATGTTAAACCAGTGAAAAGACCGCACAAAAGTATCGTCTTTTGAAGGGAGATTATCGTGATTCCAGTATGTCAAGTTATCGAATTTGGCCTTAGCTTCCCAACACGGGTTCTCTTCCGTGATACTAGAAGCTTTTCTCTTTCCATTAGCATTCAGGTTACTCGCTTGTCCAAGCACAAAACCTGAAGGGGGATAACATATGAACAAGCAGCTAATGAGTAAGTGAGTAACCAAAAACATATAATATCTCCAACATCAGAGTAGCCATCAAAACATCTCAGATATTTCTTCTCAAAACTCTCTAACTAAGATCTCCATAATCAGGAATTGGTACATTAGCCCCATCATTCTTAAGATATAACCATAAGAAATTCCAAAAGATTCCACCTTTTCATCAGTTAAGGAAATAAGAGTACCAGAATAGCCACTAGGGAGTGAGATAGTTGCTCCTTGCAACTTCCTTCCTCTAAAATGAGCTTCTTCAGTTCTTACTCCATCAATTTCAACCTCTACGGTTGAAATAAAACATCCCACATTAATCTCGCTATATATATCAAGAGAGTGAAAACAGAAACACATATACACAGTAGTATTGTTTTGTTACCACTGGTTTTAGGCTTGAAATAGTGGGAAACATCAGCAGGACCATCGAATCTAATGCAGCAAGGGAGCTGGTGAACTTGACTACTAAGATCCGCAATCAAGTTTCCATCTGCAGCAGCTCTAAGGTCTATGGTTCCCATTAATCCCCCCCACTTTGGATCAATTCCTAAAAATTTCTGTAACACAATAATTCACCAAAGTAGTCAAGTAAGTGATGAAGACAAAGAATATGAACTTCAGCTTTTGTCGGGTTCAAAATGAATGCTGCATCCAAATTCTAGGAACAATGGTCAGGAACGAATCCTAAAGATAAATCTAACAGGTGCTAACAATATGAACATTATAGAGAGCGATCCCAGAACGGTTCTCATTCTATAAACACATCAACCACTCACGGTTGAACTGAATAAAAAGAATGCTATTAAAGTGTTGAACTGAATAAAAAGAATGCTAAACAAAACCACCAAAGGTCCAAAACAATATACTAAAACCGATCAAACTTTGATTCAAAACAAAGTCACTAACAAACTAATCCAAGAGACTAGTGTGTTACTTTCTCAACTTGCAAGTTCTTTCTCAAGTCTCTACTGTAAAACTAAGTCACTAACAAGTCGTCAATGGTTGTGGTTCGTCAGGTAAGATATCCAATTATGTAAGCCTCATCTCAACACACTCCTTAACTTAAGCCGCTTTAGAACTTGATTCTTGACTACTCTTTACTACTACATTGATTCAAAGCGATAAGAGAGTCTCTCCTAAAAGTAAAACCTACTACCCAAGTTTCTGAAACAGAGCTTATTCAACAGTAGTCAGAAGACATAAGATTCGCAATCACTGATGAACCATAAACCAGATACATCAAAATATTGAACACAAATAAACAATCTTAATTTGAACTAAAGTCTAGTACCTATATCTCCTCATACTATGGCTGTCAAATAGAGAAATAAGAAGGAAAAAAAAAAACACATAACAAATCAAAATTCACAATTTAAAACCCTAAAATCAAAAATGCAAACAGAGGAATTGCTTCAAACCATGTCAACAAAAGCCCAATTTTCCAAAAAGATGGTTACTTTACAGAGAAACAGCAAAATACCCAATCAGTTGAAACTCTCAATTTAACAAAGTCGTAACAATCAGAGCAATCAAAAGGGATGACAAAAGAGACAGAGAACAAACTCACCACGATCAGTACAAAGCTCCGTTCCGTACTCGTGACTTTATTTTAATTATAAAATTTGTTTATTTTTAAGTTGAGAGACTCTTTACTATTAACTAAAATTTTGATGCCTCCAATGGTAGAAACCTATATATATGGGTTTGTGTACAATCTTCATCAAGTTAAATAACAAAACCTAGGCACCATCATCACTAAAATCCATAATATTTGTAACGGCTAAAGAGAGATGAAAAGCATCATAAAACCTAATACATAAGCAGTGAATTCAAAGAGATAGTGTCCAGTTACAGCTGCTACCTTTCGAGGTTTTGCCTTCACTACAAAAGCTACTTCCACGCTAAACAAACTCACAAGTGCCAAGGAAGGTATCAGGGATTCCCAGTACAGCTGCAACAAATATACAGAGACCAAATTGAAGGGTCTACTACACAAAGAAGAAGTAAAATCAGGTATATATTGCATAGATTTGGGTTCAAAATGGATGCTGCATCCAAACTCTAGGAACAATGGTCAGGAACGAATCCTAAAAAAAAATCCAACAAGGTTACTGCAAGGGAAAGAGAGCGATCCCAAAACCCATAAGGTCAAAATAAAATGGATGAAAACAGATAGAGATATTTTAGACAAAGACGCAATCCCAGACAAAAGAAGTATAAAGCAAAAAGGTATAAATTATATTAAAAAAAAAACTGAGGAATTGATTCAACCAAAGCCCCAGAAAAAAAAATAGTTACTTACAGAAACCAACAAAGTCAATTTGAAACTCTCAATTTAACAAATTCATAATCAATCAGAGCAATCAAAAAGATGACAAGAGAGACAGAGAACAACTCACACGATCAGAACAAGCTCCGTACTCGATCTCTCTCTCTCTCTCTCTCTCTCTCTCTCAAGCTGAGCAAATGTTCTAACAACTGAAATATCAGAAGAGAAAGAATCAATTCGCCAAGGAATAAGCTAAGTTTAAACCATAAAAAGTATCAATTTTTATAACATTGAAATAACAAAACCAAAAGAACAACCCCAAGTGATTGATTAGTTTAATCGAAATTATTTTCCCAGAAAAAAATTCATCAGAAATATATATATATATTTTTTTTACGGTTGATATGATGCTCAAGATGGATCAAGACGAGTTTATTTCATGACCCATACGGCGGATGAGGCAAATCGCTGCGTTTGTCTTCGATTTCGCCGTCTTCACCGTCTGTCGAGCAAGAGAGAAAGATCCGAGAAAGACAGAGAAAGTCGTGAATTTTTTTTTTGTCTTAAAGTTTTAACCAATCAGATAATGCCAAGTTAGCGTCTCTAACCATGCGCCCAGGGCGAGAGAACCCCTTGCTAAAGAGACTCCGTTAGTAGTATTAGTAGACTTATGTATTTTTTATTTTATTTTTTATTATTATTTTTTTTTGTCTATGTATTTTATAATTCTAACAGTTAGCTGTTTGGGAAATATTATTAGTTTGTGATTTATAGAGTTTTAATGATTTTAAATGTTATGTAGAATTTGTTAAACTATTTGGTGTTATTAGTTTTGTAATTTCTAAAAGTTCATTAAAGTCTAAATAAATTTGGTATTATTGGATTCTACAAGATTGTAGAAAATTATTTTTCCAAAATTATAGAAAACTCTCTAGCAATTCTTCAAAATCTTTCACTTATTCATTTTTTATGATTTTATTAAAGTCATCAAAATTTTATATAAGTTAGAATCTAATAACACTCCCTAAATTTAACTCAATAGTAGTATTTTAAAGTTAATTAAGTATTAGTTTAACTCATTATTTCATATGCTAAAATAAAATATATTGATTTAACTTATTAACTCCAGTGAAAAAAACAACGACTGTAAGACTATACACAATAAAGGTCCTAAAGAAGTTAATTTATAACTACATAAGAGACATCTGCTAACCAAATCGCAGCTGTTCAGACACGCAAGGTGAAAAGCATGCAGGCAAGCGATGTTGGCTAGAGGATCACCTTATACTTCTACCTCGTTGGTCATATCAGTATTGAATTGAGCAAGAAAGCAAGACGAAAAGGAAGAATTGAGCAAGAAAGCAAGAAAGCAAGAAAAGGAAGAATTTGAGCAAGAAAAGGAGAACTGAGGAAGAACCACTTAATCTTTTATTTGTATTAATAGAGTATTATATAACGTATTAGATGTTTGAAAGTAAGATGAAAACCATATAAAAGTTGAGAACTTGTATTAAAATTTTATACACAAATATATTTTTAATGAAGTAACAAAATGCTAATATGACAACAAAAATCTATTTTATGTGTTATAAAAACACATACTTACAAATATTTTCTTATGTTTTGTTCATATTTTACATATGTTTTGCTTATTTTTTTCTTAATATTTATTCAACATTTCAAAGAACCAAAAAATGACTAATTTGCTTCCATATATAAACAATCACACCTACAATTTATATTTATATAGAACTAGATTTTAACTTGTGGTACACCGCATGCATATAATTTTTATTATTATTTATATTTGTTTGTTAAATAATGATTTGTAAATAGAGGAATAACTAAATTTTCCGGCTGTTTGTACGGTTAAATGTTTATATTAAATTTGTAACCCGCAATATACTTCATAACCATTTGTTTATTATATTTAGTTTGTTTTATTTAGTGTTTGAGATTCTATTTGATTTTTAATTATTATAACAAAAAATAAGAGATCTAAATATATAATAAATCATTTATATGCTATGATTAAGTCACATTGTTCCTAATGATTTAATTATTTTACATAATTTTAGTTAAATAAACGATTTTCTATGTTAAATATTTTAATATTAATATTGTTGAAAAATAATAAAATAAGAATTTAATTTGTGTTAGCATAAATTTAATATTATTTTATTAATTTCAACATGTCATCTCTATAAATCATCTACTATATAACCATATTGTATAATATTTTTAATTTTTTTAATTTTACATATTCGTAATAAATTTTCATATACAACCCAGAACTAGAAATTGGCGTCCGAGAAAGTGATGGGTAGAAGAAGAAAACGATTTGGGCATAGAGGTCCAGTTTGGTTGGTTATTTTCCCGGTTTAATTGTACCAAATATTATGTGTTACTTGTAAGTTGTAACTACAATGGCTTTGGTTAATTTGGATTAAGAACTACCAATGTATTATGAGATGATTATTTAGTTTAAAAAAAAAAGTTTAAGAACTAGGGGAGTAATGAGGGATGGGGGAGGCCCGCACAAGTGAGTTCTGCAAAAGTAAGCAGCGTCAACACTCGTACCAGCCTATTTACCCTTCCATAAATTCTTGCGCCATTTTTTAAACGTTTTAACGATTTAATTAGGCTCTGCGACCGGCTCTCACCGTTCGCTTTGTTTTCCTTACTCATTAGTTTAAGGCAATTTTCACCACCGTCCACCCTCAATACTTTATACTAGTCTTCACAGCACTCCCACGCCTCACCTTTCCGATGTGGGACAAAATCTACAACAACTTTTTCTAATACGTCAAAGTCAAACCAATATGACTTTGGTTTTAAGACTTTTTAAGTTGTAGTGAATATGGTTTCAGTAACGTCATCTGCTTGAGACTAGTATTTAACATATCTGTGCGTGAGTAGGGGAAATCATCTTGTTGCTAAATGAAATGAAACACGCAAGTAGATAGTTACAAAGATACATTCCTTTTATCTCACAATTGTCTACTAATACACTGGAGATTTTAAGTTTGTAAAAGATTTGGAAACGTAGACATCTTGAAAAGATAAACAGCTAACTGTGGGATCTACTAGCATGCTCGGGTTTGTGAGTGTACTCATAATCAAGATGCACAAAAGCCCTTTCGATCTCCTCTAGCAGCTCGAGCTTTTCTTGCAGCGATTCTCCAATGTCGTGAGCCACTTGCAGAGGCATGTCAGAAGGAAGAACGATGTCAACCTCCACAAAATAATGAGATCCAAATGTGTAAGCCCTCACTGTGTCGATGTGCCTAATGGCCTTGTGGTGGTTCCAACACAGGTAAGTTAGTTTCTGCAGATACTCTGGTCTTGCTGATTTCCCAACAAGAGAGTTCACGTTCTCCAATACCGTCATTGACCATGTACGAATCGTGTATATTGCAAGCTGCGTGGTGAATTAAGAGACAATTTTCAGCAAGGAGAGGATAAAAAGACTTGATTTTGTTTTTATAAATGTGGAAACTTACAATGATAGCTCCAACTGGATCGATCCAATCATCAATGTAATTGGCGAGGATTACTGCAATGAGTCCAATGATGTTTGTGATGACGTCGAAGAAGTGATCTTGAGCATAAGCTTTAACGATCTCGTTAGTGAATGATCTGCAGTAAAGGACCAGAAGCAGTTTGACCAATGTAACAGAAAGCATGATCCCAACCACCCAACTCTCTTGCTCTTTTGTTAGGTTGAACTCCTTGTGCTGTATGAAAGAGATTTTCATGAATAATGTATTGACTTTAAAAAAAAAGCTCTAGACCAAAAGCTAGGTGATCAAGTATCAGACATACGCTGGATAGCATTGTGCGAAGAGATTCCAAGATAATCTGCAACCCAAGTGTTGCCATCACTGATGCAAAGACTAGGATTCCCTGAGAGGATTTGAACCAAGAATCACATACTGAAGAAATAGGAAAAACTTTGTAGACTTGCCGTAGCTGTTAATAGTTGCACAGAGAAATCAATAGCACAAAACAAGCTTGGGAAGCTTGCTTAGACTGATTCGATAACATAACATATAATATAAAATATACTAATGGAAGGCATATGAATGTGCATATATAGTCAGTCTTTAAAAGGATAATACAAACCAGTGGTTGCATCCGTTTCTTTCCAATGGGATACTGATACGGGTTCGGTGTCTGCATAGAGAAGGCGGTAAACCACAGGATGAAGCCAGAAAGAAGATCAAGAAGAGAGTCCAGAGTGGAGGCAATGATCGCTAAAGAGCCACTAGTGACAGAAGCATAGACTTTAGCAGCAAAAAGAACCATGTTTGCAATGTTGGATATTCTAATCGCCAATGTGTCGCTTTTAGCCAAACTATCCTGCTCTTCCTATATGTGCACAGGACAGAGAAATTCAGACAAGTATCAATAAACAAGAACAAATGCATAGCCCTCATCAAAGCTAGCTAGCTAACCTTTGACATTCCAGGAACAAAGCCACGTTCAGCAAGTTCATCCATTTCAGTAAAGCCTTCAAGCATCTCTACTTGCTGCTGGTAATAATCTGCCACATTGTCTTCCGGACCTGAGAAACCTCAAAGACACATAAGCTTTAGTTCAAACTTCAAACCCAGTTCAATTCAGCTAGAGTTTTGTCTCACTAATTCAATTGAGATCACAATTTTACCAATAGAAGAGAAACAAATAAAGACTCTTTCTTTAATGTCAACAACAAAGCAAAGATTCTTTTTTTTTGTTTGTTACCATAGCTTCTTCAAATCAGGCTAAAAGACTATACAACAACAAGTCAATCATGTTCAATCACTTCAACATCCAAAAAGATTCCACAAAATCTCAACTTCAATAAATATCTATCTATGTAAGAATCTAAAAGATGCTAAAAATAGCAAACAAAAAGATCCCAAAACATATCAATTCTCTTATCACAGAAGAAGAAGATGAAACTGAAGAAGAAGAAGAAGACGAATAAGAAAATGGAAATGTCGAGTGTAGAGGAGAAGCAAGAAGATTTACCCAAACAACCAAGACAGTTGTGTAGTTTGCTCGGCGTCTTCTTCTCTTTGTGCGCCGGAGAAACTTGGAAATCATCGAAATTTAACTGCCAGGAACGGTCACCGTTACCGTGAAACTCGAGCAGCGAGATCCCTTCGTCGGAATCGTTAATACCTGGCTCAACCATTTATCCGGCGATAGAATTGCGGCGGCGGAGAGATTGTGGAGGAGAGCAGCGGAAGCTGTGTTTATTTAATTGGGGTAAGAAGATGGAAATTTGAAGAGACGGCGAGGGTAAATATGGTAATAAAGAGAAAGATTGAGGCTAGTACTACTACTACGACTGTTGTGGTTAGTAGACATTCCACAGAGATACTTTGGACCAGCCAAAGAGACGTCTCTGTTGAAAATTTCCACGTGGCGGTTTTTCAATGGATTTGGGATCTCGCACGTGATTGGAGGAGTCATCATAGACACGTGTACAGCTGAGATGAGAACTCCAATTAAAGGACACCTCGTGACAAGGTTTTTAATTTTTTTATGGATGAATCATGAACGTGTATGACTATGATTGATTATGGAGACTGAGTAGTCTGTAGTCATCCTTTAAACCTGTAAGTAGAAGTCATTATAGGAATGGACTTTACATGTCAAGCCAAACCATGATTTAGATTCGTGACAAAATAGTTTCTAGATTTTCGTTTTTTTTTTTTCTTTTTGGGTTTAGTCAAAGATTCTATGTTTTCAATGATCGATTTAAAATTAGTTTGACTAGTAACAATTCATTTTATATCTGTTTGGGATAAATTTTTTTTGGAAAGACAAAAACCAAAGAAGGTGTAACTTGTAACTTGACGTAAACTAAATAAGTATCAAATTTGTATGTCTTTTCACGTCAATAGCAGCACGCCACTGAAACTTTCATTTTGTAATTACTAATTTACTCAGCTTAAAACTCTTCACAAAACTACTAAGATCAAATAGTTGTTTTGTTTTCTTAGTGTTTGGTTTTGTACTACAAATTAAATAAAGAAGTGTTTTGTGCAATGTCACTTATTTTATATATTAGCATCATTATAATTGATGCTAATAAGTTTTACATTATTTATATAAGTGATTCTAGAAGTGGTGATGCAAATATTTTGCATTCATTGCAATAAATATTTTGCATATTGTTATACTAATAGTTACTTATTAAACTTTTACCAGTTTTTACATCATAAAAACATCAAGGTCACTAAATATAGTTACATCACTTTTACAATTGATGCTTAGTTTTTAATTAGCATAATTGTTTTATTGATTTATTTTTTTGTATTATTTTCTAAATAATGTAAATTTATCTATATGTATTAATATTTGTGAAATGATGCAAATGGATCTTGATTTACATCAACTTCAATTAATTGATGCAACACAAATCAATAATGACATCAATTATTGAAATTGATGTTACATTATATCTTTTTTTTTGTATCGAGTAGAAATAAGTCATTCAAATTAGTATCACTTATTTTTAGATGCAAATTAATAGATTTTTTTTTTGGGTTCAAAATGCAAATTAATTGATGTAATGTACCTGACCCCTTTTAGTAGTGTTGGTAAAGCCAAGATTATAAACTTTGATAGTATAAGTTTGTTCTAAATTCGATAAAAGCTGGTATATTATTCAATAACAATATTGATTTCAATATAAATTGTTAAGAATGTTATTTAATATCTAAAAAAAGAGGAAAGAATATTTAAGTTATAATATTTAATGAGAAAATGTCAAAAATTTAGGAAAATATTCAGTTAGGCCTGAGATAACATCAAACTAGAAATAAGTTAAGAGCTTATGGCCAAAGGCTCACTATGATATCAATTAAGAAGACAAATAAGTAAGTATTATTAGCTTAATTTTTTCCACTACCAAAAAAAAAATTAGCTTAATTTTGTCAAAGGCACATTATATTATCAATAAAAAATATTTTATCAATATTAGCTTAATGGTGTCAAATGTCAATAAGAGTATCATAATGTAAACTTACCAACACTATATAACTCAACATTCACTTTATTATTTTCATTTGCAATCGCTACATAAAAAAAAATCAATAAGATGAACACACCTCTATGTATTATTCGCATGACATTACTATCTACCAATTTGTATGCAACATGAATTAATTTCAACTCATGATTTTAGACGGTGCTGTCGCACAAGTCTAGTACAAATTTAATGATCAATTTTAAGTATCTAGTTATCCCAAACTTACTCATTCCTCTCTGAAATAAAAATTAAATAAAGTGAACAAATTTCTTTTATAAATTTTTTAGTTTTATAATTTTTTATTAAATAAATTAGATAAATGTTCATTCAACGTCTATTATTTGCTTGTTAAATATACTGTCCCAGCATAATCAACCAGACATGAACGTAAGAAAATTAGAGAACATTGAATTAGCAGTTTAGTTTAAATATAAAACATACGACCTCACATAGGCTGATTAATATTGGGTTACCTCACTATAATGATCTCTCTCTATAATAATATTTTTCTCTAAACAAGCCAAGCCATATCGAAGCCCAAAGTAATCAATAATATTTAGGGTTTCAGTTTCCATCCACTATATATTTGTAAACAACATGAATTAATTTCAACTCATGATTTTAGACGGTGCGTCGCATAAGTCTAGTACCAATTAATGATTAATTTTAAGTAGCTAGTTATCTCAAACTTACTCATTCCTCTATGAAATAAAAAATAAATAAATTGAACAAATTTCTTTTATAAATTATTTATTTTTCTAACTTTTTGATTAAATAAATTAGATAAATGTTCACTCGACGTCTATTATTTGCTTGTTAAATACACTGTCGTAAGAAAATATAAGAGAACATTGAATTATGCAATTAGCAGTTGAGTTTAAAGACATACGAACTATAATAATCCTTTTCTCTATAATAATCCTTTTCACTAAACAAGCCAAGCGATAATAGTTGAAGTATTTTTAGTCATTTAAGGCCCATATACAATATTGAAGGCCCAAAGAAATCTATAATGTTTTAGGGTTTCAGTTCTCACTATATATTTGTAAGCGGCGGGTGGCTAGGGTTTCCTGTTTCCTGCCTTCACCTCTCCAGGTTCGTTCGTCGTCGTCTCTCTCCCCCTTCTTAACAGTGAGCTCCAAATGTTCTTACATTTCTTGATTTGTTAAACTGAGTTTGGTTTCCTGGGGTTTTTACAGATTTCGAGTCTGAACAAGAATCACTCCAAGCCATGTCTCCGGCTAAAGGTACGATCTTTTTTTTCCATTGATAACCAGATTCCGTATTGAATCATTACTTTGAACAAGTTAGATTTGAATCCTTTACTAGACTTCAGCATAGCTTCATCTTAGTTAAGATTTTTGGAGTAATCATGAATCGAATTGAATTTGAGGCTGTAGATGTTCTTTTTTGGACTTCCCATGTATAGAAGTGAATATGATATGAATATGGTCCTGATGTTGAAGCAAATGTAGTTGTGTTGTTGTTGTTGTACTTCTAAAGGTTACTAAGCTGCTTAAACTCTATGTTTTGTAATGCAGTTGATACTACGAAGAAGGCCGATCCTAAGGCCAAGGCATTGAAGGCGGCAAAGGCTGTGAAGTCTGGCCAAACCTTCAAGAAGAAGGACAAGAAGGTTAGGACTAAGGTCACCTTCCACAGGCCAAAGACTCTTACCTTGCCCAGAAACCCTAAGTACGACAGAATCAGTGCTACTCCAAGGAACAAGTTGGATCATTACCAAATCCTTAAGTACCCACTCACCACTGAGTCTGCGATGAAGAAGATTGAAGACAACAACACCCTTGTCTTCATTGTTGACATTCGTGCTGACAAGAAGAAGATTAAGGATGCTGTTAAGAAGATGTATGACATCCAGACTAAGAAGGTCAACACCCTCATCAGGTAACTTCAGTGAGACTTTTCTTAACAAGCTTTGTTGTACATATTGTGAGTTTGATTGTGTGTAATGTATTTTGACACAATGTTATGTTTATTTGCTGCAGGCCGGATGGAACCAAGAAGGCTTACGTGAGGCTTACACCTGACTACGACGCTTTGGATGTTGCTAACAAAATAGGCATCATCTAAGTTCGATCTATCTCTGCAATTATCAAATCAGACTTGTGGTTTTGTCTCTCTTGTAGTCTCAGTTTTGCTTTAAGATATTATTACCATCATATGGTATTTGTAGTATTTGGAGCAAAAACGTTTTTCAATACATTCATGTTGCGGTTTAATTTTGAATTCAAGTTCTATGTTTTTCGCTGATGACTAATCTCATCATTAAACTCTCACAAAACACCTAAACTGTTAACATACCAATGTAGCCTCTTCTCTAACCGGTGAGTGGATGGTCTTCGAAACCTTCTGTAACCACATGTTTGTTTGGATCTTTCATTATCCATTTATCCACGTTAAATGAATGGAGAACTCAGAAAAATGACGAAAATTAGAAATCTCTTATCCACACAGAACACTAAGGCAATGTTAATTGATCATCTACAGTCTTGTGAATTGTAGCCATTATGGCAGTCTCTTCACTGTCAATACGCTATGGTTTCTCACCAACTATCTCCCACAAGGTTAATAATAACACTGTTCTGATTCTACTTCATCTCGATTTCTGAAGAATAAAAATGTTTATGGTTCATTGATGCATTGATTCATTTTCTTACCAGACACAGATACTCAGTCCAAATCCATCACTCAAAGCTTGTTGTTTATTATCATCCGGTGACAAGGTTGTTTCCTCGGAGAATAGTAAGAAACCAAACTCTTCTTGACATTGACTTAGGTGGATTGATTTATTAATAAGTTCAATAGCTTACCAAAAAGGCAGCGGAAGCACTTGGAATAGAAGGCAAGCTCTTGTTGGAGTAGGAACCTTAGTGGCAACTTCAATTCCAGCAACTTTGCTTCTTGCTGAAGGTAAGTTTTTCTCTCTTCTGCATTCTCTGAGGACCAAAAGCATAACTTTTATCGGTCATGTATCTCATATGATGTTTGCAGAGATACCAAAAAGCTACTCGGCTTTTGTGGATAGAGAAGACGGGTATTCTTATTATTACCCATCAGACTGGAGGGTGGGTAAGCTATGGCTTTGTTTCCTTTGTTGTTGTAAGGATATATGAAACCTAAATGAATAAGCTTTGACATGATCTTGTTCCGCGCAAACTGTATAGGAATTTGACTTCAGGGCACATGATTCAGCCTTCAAAGATAGATACCTGCAACTGCAGAATGTTCGGGTCAGGTTCATACCAACAGAGAAAAATGACATCCGTGAAGTAGGTCCTATGGAAGAGGTGTGTATTGCACATCTTACTCCCTCTCTTCTCTATATGTAAATTTAAGATTAGTTCATCATTCTTATATGTTCATCAGGTGGTTTATGATCTAGTGAAGCATAAGTATGCAGCACCAAACCAAGTAGCTACCATCTACGATATGAAAGAGGTCAGATTGTTAACAATTTATAGAATCCTCGAAGTTTTGAGAGATTGGATCTTTATAAACAAATAAAAGATGAAACTGCAGAGGGTGGAGGATGGAAGGAACTACTACACGTTTGAGTATGGACTAAGAACTCCCATCTATGCAACCACTTCCTTTGCAACAGTGGCAGTTGGAAACAGTAAGCATAGATTATAATAAAAATCATAAATGGGAAAAGATAGTGAGGAATTGAACGTGTTTGATTGATATGATGTTTGCAGACAGATACTACACACTCATAGTTGGAGCAAACGAGAGGAGGTGGAGGAAAGTGAAAAAGCAGCTTCAAGTTGTAGCTGACTCTTTGAAGATCCTTGAGATTTGACAAACACAAGAAACATCTTATGTTTACTCCTATGATAGGAGTCCTATCTATCTTTCTCACTCTTGTGGTTACAAAATTGTATGTAGCAGATAACAATATGAATATTTTCATATTCTCTGCAACTCCAACGATGTTTTTGGTATTGTGACTTTGTGAGTTAGATTCTGAGTAGGCTCAATAATTCAATCAAACTTGCAAATAAAATTGGATATGATGTATTTACAAAAACAGACACATTTGTTCTCTTTCTTCCTACCATTACACATTTCTCCACCTAAATCACTCACAACAGCAACAAAAAAAAAACAAACCTCAGCAAATAAATTACCTCTAATCGTCAGTTTCAATAAACAAATCGATATACCTTAGAGACCAAGCAATGAATAAATACACAGTCCTACTCCATTGCTTAGTCTCCTGAAAGAATAAGGGAATCTAAACGTCTACAAGCTCCTAGTTTGCTTACAGAATCTAACCGTAGTTGTACAACTTCTGCTCATTTGGTGTCATCCCGGACTATAAAGCCTTTGATCAGACGCAAGTTATGTCCTGTAATCGCATCCAATAACATTATCCCGTGGCATATCACGTGATGGTTGGTATGTGACTGAACTAATCTCGATTAGGCACAGGAGTCCAATCTCTCTAGATCAGTTGATGCCGCCGTAGATTCTTGCCAAAATGTGGTTGCATTAAACGGACATACAATCCGTTCTTTGCCGCTAAAGTATCATGTGTACCTTCCTCTACTATTTTGCCTCCATTGAGAACCACAATGTTATCCACATGTCTCATCATCGCTACTCTATGCGCTATCAGAATGGTTGTTTTGTTCCCCATTATCAGAGTATCAAGAGCTTCCTGCACAACACGGCTCGACTCAGATTCAATAGATGAACTTGCTTCGTCAATCAACAGTATAGGAGCATTCTTCAGCACTACCCGAGCTATCGCGATTCTCTGTTTCTGTCCTTGGGTAAGTTCAACACCTCTCATCCCGATATGTGTGTCGTAACCGTGAGGTAAGCTGCTGATAAAATGGTGCGCATTTGCAATTCTTGCTGCTTCCTTCATCTCAGCTTCACTCGCGTTATGCCTCGCATATATAATGTTTTCTCTGATCGTCGTGGAAAAGATTATGGGTTCCTGTTGAATCAGACCCATATGGCTTCTTAACCATCTCAAATTATATGACTTCAAGTCTCGCCCATCTAACATGACCTGACCAGCAACTGGGTCATAGTATCTCTCGATCAATGATATTATTGTGCTCTTTCCAGACCCAGAAACACCAACCACAGCTATAGTTTGTCCCCCACTGACTTTGAGACTAAAGTTGCTTAGTACTAACACTTCTGGGCGGGTTGGGTAGCAGAAGTCGATGTTTTTCAATTCAATGCTTCCATAGACATTAGGCGGACTAAGAGCTGAGGTATCATCAGGTTCGATTGTAGGAACTCGATCTATGATTTCAAAAACAGAAGCGAGAGATCTACGGCGCTTGAGAATGTAAGGTGCTAACCCGAATGGCTCGACAAGGGCAAATGTAGCAAAAGAGAAGACCATGTACTCGGTTAGAGCTGTAGATAACTTCATATATCTGCCGTCTACTGATAACGCGGTGTACCACAGGAGGAGTGCATTACAGGCGAAGAGAAGAAACTGTGAGAAACCAAACGCAAAGCCAATAGCCATCCCGTGGAAAAAGCTCTGCCTGAGTATACGCTGGAGTTGCAGTCTGTAGAGTTCCATCACCTTGTTACCGGCACAGAAAGCAACAACGGTATATATGTTTCTGACAGCATCCTCAAGAACTAAAGACGCCTTTCGATGCATCTCTTGGATGCCCTTTGAGAATCCACCAAGCCAAAGTTTCTGAAATAAGGGTTATTAGAAACCAGCACTAGCAGAACAGACAAAGACTTCCAAGCTAAGTACATGACGATGAGATGAACAAATGACGTAAAATAGGAAAATTCACATCTTAAATCGTTACTTGAACTGGAAACCTATTGCAAAAATTAGAAACACATTTTGACAGAGGGATGCATGCAACAACTAGACCGGAATTGGGACAAATAGACATAAGAAAACAACTTCAAACGGTCATCTAGACAGTAACATAAGGCTTATTGGGGAGAACTGAAGAAAAGAAACAAACCTGCGCAATGGCAGAAAGAGTAAGTACTGGCAAAGTCGCCAATGCAACAAGGGCCAGGCGCCAACCGAGCAGCAATCCAATAAGAATGGCAACAATAACAGCAAAACTATCCTGAATAAATATCGAAAGCCTGTTGCTGAATGCGGCTCGGACAAAAGTGGCATCATTTGCTAGGCGCATGGATAATGTATCTGGACTGTTGTCTTCTTCGTCATACCATCCAACTTCATTACGCAGCATCGCTGTCACATAAGAGAAAATTAATGAACCAAGCAACTCAAAGTAGTAATGCGTAGTGAAGTGAGTTAAACACTGGAGAAAAGTATTGTAGTACCTGAGAACATCATCCGCCGCACTCTCTCAGTCATTTTCTCCCCCATAATACCGAAGTAAAAATGCTGCAAGAAATTGGCAACAACTGTCACTATTCCCATGCAGGCAATGATCAAGCACCACTTGTTAACCTCCTCACGCAGGTGGCTTCCCGTGCTCTCATAGTATGTCGTCACTACTAATGCAATTACATAAGCTAGAAGAGGATTGAATGAACCAAAGATGGCAGCACCAATACTCCCTAATACAGCATATAGCCACTCTGGAAAACTAAGCTGTGCCAACCTCCAAAATGAAGGTGACTCCTTATGTTGACCGTCCTTGGCCACCTTATAATTTGCTGAAGTGTCATCCGAATGACCAAGAGGGCGGCTAAAAGTCTGTGAATGGGAGCGCTCGTTTTGGGGATCTGATATCAAAAGGGGTGATATAGGGGACTCAGGATCTGAACCATTTGATTTCTGACGTTGTGGACCCTGAACATCAATTTTTGGTAGTTCCGGTAACCGCATCTCGAAACTATCTTGCCTTTTGATGGTTGGTTCCTTATCACCAACATCCAACGAAGAGCCATTTTCTCCCATTTTCTCTGGTGTAGGGCTATGATCATTGGGTGATTCTTCACTATTAAAGCACAGTTCCTGGGAACGGAAAACATTATGACCTCTCTGAAGAGATGGAGACTTGGCCATTTTAGGCGATGATGGTTCTTGGGGGCCAAGGCCAGCTGAGGAATCCCTCTCCACCTGGAACGCAGCAGAATCTTTGTAGTTCCTAACTGGCATCCTGCAAGTCAAAAGAGTTCCACAAACAAGTATAATCATCAGAGTTCACCCTTACACAGATCATTACAAATCAAAAGCAGCCAGACAAATATATCTACCACATGACTTTCACTACACAACAGAATTGACAAGTTGTTAGATATGTATATGGTCTTGGCTGGAGAATCCTACCGTCTGGGTAGCTTTGTTGCTTCCTCACACTTCAGAAGCTCAGCATATAAATTACCAAGGTTGATTAATTCATCATGTGTACCCATTTCAAGTAGCTGACCCTCCTCCATTACAGCAATATAGTCAGCATTTCTTATAAGACTTAGTCGTCGGGCTATTATTATGGTCGACCGTCCTAACATTAGAAGATCAAGAGCTTCTTGGACAACTCTTTCAGCTTCAAAGTCTAGTCCTCCAGTGACCTCGTCAAGCAAGAGAATTGTTGGATCTAAGAGTACAGCTCTAGCAATTGACAGTTTTATTTTTTGCTCCTCCGTCAACGTTAAACCAGTCTTCCCAACCTAAAAGACAAACAAGTCATTTTCAAATTATAAAATGCTAATAGAAGCACCAAAAATATACTCATAACTACAAAATTTTCAGTGGATAGTTACCTGAGTTTCATATCCTTTTTCAAGTGAGCTGATAAATGTGTGTGCATGAGCTTTTTTAGCTGCTTCCTCTATCTGATCCAGAGTAGCATCTCGGCCATATGCAATATTCTCTCTTATGCTCAGACTAAGCAAGGCAGGTTCCTGTGTCACCAGGCCTATTTGGCATCTCAGCCACTCTAATTTTAAATTTTTAATATTTTCCCCATCAAGTAGAACTTCTCCTGTATAAGATAAACCCACAAATCTAATTAGTTAATAATGGTCTCCGTCGCAGGTGAGTATCCAAAGGAATGATTATTACTAAAAAAAACTGATACATCTTAAATCACACATCATAGTACCTAGTGTAGGATCATAAAACCGTTCCATGAGAGGAATGATACTGCTTTTTCCAGAACCATTTCTACCAACAAGTGCAACAGCTTTTTTAGCCGGCACAGTCAGGTAAAATCCACTCAAGATTGGAATTTCAGGTCGTGACAAATAGCTGAAATATACATTCCGAAACTCGATATTTCCTTGAACAGCAGACAGAATAGTTCCCTCTTGATTAGTCCCCGAGGATGAACGACTTATCATCTCAAAAAGCCTATACGCCGCAATTCTTCCCTGATCAAATGAATAAAAGTTTGTAGCTGCTTGATTCAAACCCCTGCACAGCACAGTATGAATACAATTAGCAAAAAATTGTGTATCCAGACACAGGTGAAAAGAAAAGGAGATAAAAGCAGTAAAAGTAGAAAATCTGAAGCTTACAGCCCACTTAAAATAACAGCAAAAAGGGCTGTTATGATTTCTCCACCGTTTGCTCTATGATGAATAACAAAGAACCGACCAATCCAAAGTTGCATAGCACATGAACATATAGCAAGCCCATAAGTAAATCCAAGTCCGAGTCCTTGCACAAGACTAATCAATATACCATATCTCAGAGTTGCTTGGAGAGAAGTTGCATAAGAGTATTTTGCAAGAGTTTCATTCGTAAAAGCACACAAAGTCCTAACGTAAGAGACCGCCTGCACATAAAGAATAAACTCTTTTAAGCGTTTACAAAAAATTCAGATGTGTTCTGACACGGTTAACTAACCAGAAATAAAAAAAACTCAGAGTATGGACCAGTAGGGGATGTGTTTCAGAAGAACTTGTACTCATAAGACAGACTAGCATGTGTGTAATTACCACGCATCCAATATGCAAAGTTCAAGTTACGGATGCTAAGAATAATTACACCAAACCAAGATAAGTAACAAAAAAAAAGTCCGACCTGTCCAAATACATTCTAACCCGCATATTCTGCCTACTCTGAACTTCGCACAAGTTTTGATTACAAATAAGAGAACAGTAAAAGATATCAAACTTTGCACAGCGAAATTCAGCTTTGATGCTCACAAGTCACAGAAGTCTCTGTTACAACTCCAATGCTTAAACATCATTGTCATTATCGGAAACATGTCATTTAATGCTTGCAACATAATTCATCAATCAAATTGCAATATTTTGAAAAGATAAACCTAAAAATTTGAATACCTGTTCAGCAATGCTGGCTGCTTCAGCATATGCATCTTGAATATTTTCAGCAAGTCTGTGGAGAAATATATTCGATATGCCTCCAGCAGCAACAATGAAAGGACCGGTTGCTAACGTAATGAGCGCAATTTCCCAGCAGTTAACAAAACCTATGATAAGACCACTGATAAATGTTGCCATGTTATGAATGTAATTTCCAACCTGCAATATCCAAGATCAAAAAGATTAAGGAAGCGCCAGAAGATGTAAAATTCCTTGCAAAAATAAAGATATGCAACTCGCGAATTTGGAAAAACCGAATTTTGAAGGTAAATCATACTTTTTCGCTTAGAGCTGACTGAATGAGTAGGACATCACTCAGCACTTGGCTCACTATATCCCCGTTATTCCCATATGTATCAAAGAAACTCATATCCTGATTTAGTAGTACTTGTACATACTTTGACCTGATCACAGCAGTCTGCCTCTCTCCAGTCAGTATCCAGCAAGAGACCTCTATAAAAAAAAGGACACAATTATGGTGGCGAATAGTAGCATCAATGCAGTGGAGGAAAGAAGGACACAACTATATTATATATGTAAGGATTTCAGTAAAGGTGAACTTACCAATCCAACCAGATACGAAAACACCTCCAGCGATGTATACAATAGTCAGCGAAAGCTGCACAAAAGGTATCAATAAATTAGACGGGCACATTATTTCAGGATTGTTGGCAGTGTTTCATGAATCCAGATTAACTAGTTTGTAAACAGATAAACCTCGGAAAAAAAAATGGGCATCCAGAAGACCATACATAGAAATCCCTAGAGGTGAGAAAAACGAAAGCATAGACTTGGAAAAACGGTTGTCTTCTTTTGAGCATGAATTTGAGTACAAGAAGAGGTTTTCAAAATAGGCTTCCCAGCTAAGTCAAGAACAGACAGCTGGTTTCCAGGTTGATATACAATTTAGAAGCAGCAAGTACATGAAAACCAGTATACTTACTAGTCCTATAAATAATAGCACAAACAAATCATGCAACATAGAATCCACTAACAAGCCAATATGCATATTCACAAAGTTGCCACATGTAGGGCAAAACAATCAGAGAATTTCACAACCTCAAAGAGAAGCTAAATCATGAATCTTTCAGGATAAACCATATCAATGCTAAAGATACTACATGTAAAAGAAGACAAGTCATATCTCATTCCACTTCTTGACCTAATAAATTTATTATGACCACAAAATTTGTGGAGATAACAGCCCCTGTAATGTTAACCTCACTACCAGATGTTCAAGAACCTCCTCGCAAGTCAGTAACTTAACCCTAATGTGTCAAACCGCTAAAATTACAATCCCACTCGGAAGGAGAAAGAAAGTTCCAAAATTTCGCTGGGTAACATATCCCAAAACTAAATACTAAAACCTCAGAAGCTCCACTTATTATATACTAGAAGAAACCAAATCCAAAAAATTGCTAATTACAAAGCACAGTAACCTCCAATTCCATATCCCCCAAGCTCACTTAGCCTACCAAAATTAGGAATTTTGTAAAAAGCCCAACAGAAGGCGTATGTATGGACACGTACCTCGAAAAGGCGATTGAACTGATCATCACTAATCCGGTGATCGGATTCACTGGGAAGGGCAAGGACGTGAACAATTTTGGCAAAGTAATGCAAGTAGACAATAAGCGCAGTACCATGAGCAGCAGCAGCAAGGGATCCAAAAACCATAAGAACCCAATCAAAACGATCAGCACAAGCGAAGAGCTGAGAGAAAGGAACAGCAGCAGGAGGAGGCTCCATCTCCTCAGGCTCCTCCATATCTTCCTCATCCTCTGCTTGCGTCGCCGTGCCCGTACCACCGTTCTCAGCACCAGGATCGAGGTAAGGAGAAGGAGACTCAGGAGGCTCGGAAACCTCAGAGACAGGAGTTAACGGTTGTATATGCGGCGGAGACCAACCGAACAAACCTCTGGAAATCATCATCTTACCACGACGGCGGGCGGGGGGGGGGGTGAGGAATTAAAATATCACCTCCGTCTCCTGGATTAAGCAAACCCTAATTAAGTTTTTAGCTTTGATTTTGAATTTTTTGGTCACCGGATCTGCTTTAAAGCTTATAAAAGCTTTACAAAGGTTGGAAAAGTCTTGGAATCGCCGATGAAATCGTTTCCGGTGATATATATATATATATATTTTTTTTTTTCGTCTTTGTTTTTATTTGTTTTTGAAAAAAAAAAGAAAAAATGTTGTATTTGTTGTATTTTTCTAGGTTTTCGTGAATGAAGAAGAAGAAAAAAAAAAAGTGAATGACAGACAAGTCTTTTATGTATGTGTGTGTCACCTGATGTTACACAAATTTATATTTTAAAACATTCTAAAATAATAAATATTATTTTATACTCAACTAATTAAAACAAAAAGTATATAGTAAACACCAGAGAGGATTGCTAACGGTCAACTACGGCGACGAGTTTTGAGTAATTAGTTTGTTTTAATTTTAAATTATTCTCTGCTTAATACTTTTTCTAATTAATATAAAATAAAGCACTATATATGGTTTAATTGTTACCTAAAATTATTTCTACCTTGTAATTTAGTGTACGAAAAATAATGATTTAGTAAGGTAGAGAGGACCTAAAGAAGGAAGAGTGACACAGATCAAACTGTCAACTCTCTAGTTATGCTCAAATATGAGTGAGACGTTCTTCTTTATATACTGGACCAGATCGCACAGCTGCAATATATCCCCCAACATTTTTACCAACGTCCTTGTCGTGTCCACTGACGTTACTGAATTGTTGTTTCAATTTTTGATTTGTCTTTAAAAAGTTACATTATTCGTGCTCCAACTAAACTATATATATATATATAAAATCACGAGATCTTCGTGCGATGATACTTCTCTTTCTTGTATACGTCAAAAGGTTAAATAATAGCAAGACTAAAACCTTATGTAACAGTTAGGAAATTACAAATGAAATATACCCAGAAATAATAGTCGAATGATTTAAGTAAGTAAATAAAGACTTGAGAAATGTGCATGTTGGTTGGTGTGCCGTGAAGAATGAGACAACAGCTAAGCTGTGATCTGTGTTAACGTTAGAAGAAGAAAGTGCGGGTGATGAAAGAGAAGAGTGCTACTACAAGTGAGATTAGCATTACCCCAGTGGAGGGGGCAGGTCAGGGTATCATTGAGGCAGCATGGGAGCTTCTTCTTTTTTCTCTGCTGCCAGTTCATTTGATCTGTTCCCTTTTTTTTTTTTTTTTGCTAATTTAAACCCACTTTACCAAAACTGCTAATTAACATATCTTATAATTATATAGTTTGGTTGTAACTGGACCTTTATAATTGAGATTAGGCCTTTTTAAAAACATGTTGATTTTGTTGACAAATTTTAATGAAACAGTCTCTATTTTAAAAAACACACAATTTCGTTGTTCTTTCTAATTATAGTTGTTACGTTGTAGCTAGTTGGCTAGAGTGTCCTTTAAAAGTTTTATACCATAAGGCCTGTCTGAGCCATTTAGGGTTGGTGTGAGCAACTGTCCAAAATCTGTTTGTCCACAAGATTGTTTTTTTTTTTGTTAGAGTGATCGTTTTGTCCACGTTAATTACTGTATGTGGCATCACCTCATTCGTTGAAGAATGTTTTTTTTTTTTTTGGCTATTGCGGCAATTATCGTTCTGATCTCAATTACATAAAATAGAAATGGAATGAAACAAGATATTTCATTAAGTTTTGTTTCGTTTCGTTTCGTTTCAGCACAGTTCATTCCGTTGCTATATATCCGTCTAGTGAGACGACCCATCTAATTTTCAACTTTGAATATGAAAAAAAAAGGTTTCAGAAAGAAACACATTTCTTAATGTTTCGTAAAGAATAGGATCGGAAGCTCATATTTTGTGAATCTTTCATCAGAAAAAGGAAGCACTTATTAATTTCGTTGTTAAGTCCAATGTTCAAACTTGATGATGTTATCAAAATGGTTTAGTTGGTTTAGTGTTAATTAATCGATTTAAAATGCCTTGTTATGCACGCTTTTCTTTAGTTGACAAATGAGGCTTCCACTTTCCAAACATGCTTTTGTTGAACAGGTCCAAGAAAAAAAAAATACATGTACATGGTTTTAAAACGATATTTCACCTAAACTAAATATTTGGGGATTATAGGTTAAAGTTGCAAGTGTACGAGAATCAACTTCCATTAATCTAATACTACTATTTATAGACTTATAGTCTTATTCCATCATATGCATATACTTGCGAAAAATCATAATAACGTTGTTTTAAAGTTATTCATCATAGTAAATACTAGAATAATACATATTGGTGAAAAAGCCTTAATCGGCTTTATCCTAACGAAGCCAAACTTGAGTTTGTTTAAAGGTTTCTTGTACAGCAAGATATAGGAACCCACGCGTTAAAATGACAGCAGATTAATTAAAACATGTACATATGCGTGTATCTTTAGACATAATCTTATGTCTTTTCGATTCGAAAGCAGAGTCAATCTCTGGAAAACGAAGACAGTACAAGCAGAGGCTGATCGATGTTGACCATTTGTTGTAGAGCCAATATCAGTTTGTCATTACTATCGTCTTCATTCTTTGATTCCAATTTGACCAGCTTTAAGTTCCTTAGTACTCTTGCATGCTCGCTCCCACAGTCAGCATCCACATAGACTTCTTTTGAACTATAAGTATTCAAATCGACCTCCGAAATACATAATCGAAGGTATTAGCACGATGCGTAAACTAACATGTACAAACTAAAGTTACAAATGTTTAAGTGCTTGATACTTACAGTTATAAAGAGGCGTTCAATTGAAGGGCAAATTTTGAGAAAAGAGATCAGGATTTTAATGTTTTCTTGGTTCATCGAGTTATCAATCCACCGCAGTTCTTGTAATTTGTAGAATTGGAATGATCTCCAAGATAATGATATGGACGGTTTCATTAGTTCCTATAAACAAAAGTAGTAATACATCAACTTCTCAAAACATGGTCCAAAATTTAAATAGTCTACGCCGCACACTAGATGATAGAATCATATGAATCGTAAAATAAAATAAAAAGATATATAGAGTATCTTTGTTACCTCGAACATCCATCTACAAAATGTAAGAGATTGAGAGTTCTTGATGATCAGCAAGAGAGGACCGGTGTCTAAAGCATTGTTGTTAAGGCTTGGGCCTTGTCTTACGTCGAAAATCGCATTGGTCAAGTTGAAATGTTCATGGATCTTGATCAACGGTAGAAATCCTTGGTAATGAAGGGTTTTGAGCTTAACTGCTCTGATTTCGAGATATCTCAGCTTGGGACAACCCGAGATCGATAAGTGAAGAAGCTTAGTTGGTGAATCAATAGTGAGAGAAGTTAACCGCTTGCAACCACCAATCTTGAGATTCTCAAGTAAAGAAAAATCCAAAACCATGGAGGAAACGACCTCGTGGGTTAGCGAGTTCACCGAGTCTAAACAAAGCGTCTTCACCACGAAACCACTTGAGTTGACAGTTTTTGGAATCTGATCGTTGGTCTCGAGACGCCAGCAAAAGCTTTCTTCTTTCTTAGAACCATCGGAGAAGAAGAAGTTCAGATGCATGACGTTATGAGGTGCGAGAATAGTGGACACGAAGGTTGACTTGTCGACGTGTAGCTCTAGCTTCCGTGTGTTTTTAGACGGGTTGTGTTCGTCGAAGTTGTTGATGAAGCTAGAGACGGCGTGAAATATGTCTTTGATGGAGCCGTTATGGCTGTGAGCGACGAGTAAGGCTTGATTCCAAACGGATCTATACCGTGTGGAGACGAAAGGGATAAGTCTTGCGGATTCAAAAGGGACGAATCCGATGATATAGAGGAGGAGCTCTAGTGGCAGGGTCGAGAGGATGTCTTGCTTGTGTTCGTTCATGGTGAGGTGCTCTGAATTTGCCGAGAGGTTTTAAGAAATATGATTAGTACGATTATGGTACGTACGGATGTTGGGTTTTTATAAAACTGGATCCTCGGCGCTGATCATGCTATTTTTGTTGTTAGAAACACTTCTTTATATAAATTTTTGTTTATTATATAAAAGCTAAAACGTAAGTACATCCTATGATAACATTTTGTCTTCATACTGTATTTCAACATAGTCCCTGTTTCTGGAGCACTCCTAACGTTTATCCAAAAATATTCGAAGCTGTACGTTTACAAAATAACTTTGTCATCAGTGTCATGATAGAGTCAGACCAGATATTGTGATTTTTAATTGTTCCATGTATTGTTTTTTATTCGTGTGGGTTGTTCAAATCTAAATATTCGACTGGATTCATACATGTCATAATATTTAAAACATAATTGCTCAAATGCATGTATCGGAAAATCCAATTGTTTTAGATGTTGACATATGCACAGCCGACCATGGATTGACGCAAGTGAAACTTGGGTTTTGAGGTTCGAATCTATAAGATATTTTCGAAGGGGTGGTACTATATTACTAACAAAACTACATCAGTCCATAAGTCCAATCAGCCATCTGGTGGGTTCAGGACTTCTCTCACAATTTGTTCCTTTTCTTTGTTTAGAGGTTTCAAATTCTCAAGACGACCAGATCATCCATATCCATCCATTTGGTGGTGTTACTGTTCTTTTTTTTTTGTTTTTGTAATCAATCATCATCGCAACAATGGCGATAAAAACAGCAGGGGTAATAGTGGCGATTAAAACCAGTATGATTAATGCAAGTTATGCTCCTGCTTTAATGCTTTTGTAGAAGATATGACGTATCAAATTAATAAGTTGACCGTCTAGAATATTGGAGATTTTGTTAGGAAAGCAACACACCACCTAGATATGGCTATATATATTATAGCCTAAAGCAATTCATTCAGGCAGAGTTGAAAATTCTTCTATAGTTTTAAGTCAAAGCAATACTTGTATTAAAAGCCCAAAACCTTTTTAATTAATAGATCTATAGATTGATTTATACCTCTAACTAGCTAGACATTTTTTTAAAATCCCTGTTAGTGCTTTGAACCTTCTTTAATTAACTCGCTGCAGAGTATGAAGTTCTTTGAGAGATAATGGCAAAGAAACAGAACAAAAACAGAGAGAAACAGGGTGTAGAAACGCATAAGAAAGCAAAAACACAGTGTGAAGTGTTCGACAAGATCAATCAAGATGTTCAAATCTTATATTATAAAAGGCAGAAAAAACACTAAAAACCTAAACAGAAAGAGACTCTTGCAAACAGCACAAATTAAAATGTCCTGAGACGAACGAAGACGCTGGCTTCATCTACTGTTCCTTCTGAGCCTATGGACCCGCTGATTAAGCTCCTCGATCTTGAAGGCCATATTCGAAACGCTGTAAAGAATCCAGTAAAAACCGAGAGCCAAAGCGATGAGGAGGAAGTTACGTTGAGACTTGAAGATAGATTTCTGGTAACGGAGAAGCTCCGAAGCGGTGCAGGAATCTCCATCGCATGATATTCGAGTCTCGTACTTCCAGTAGATATCCATGAGGAGGAATACACAGAATGGGATTATCGCCAACAACGGTTTCAAGAGACAACGAGTGACCACGGCTAATCCCTTGCGGAGAAAGCCTAGCCCTGGCATCGTCAAGAGGATGACCATGATCGCTTCAACCGCTGTGGCGTTGGCTAAGATTGTCCATTCCAGAGCCATTGTTTTGGTCTGAGTTGGTTTCGGAGATTTTTGCTTTTGTTTTCTTACTCGTGAGCAATGTAGGTATCTACTATCTAGGGTTTGTAGCTTTGCTCTCGGCGGTGTTTATATAGTAGCAATGTAAAATTTCCTAATCCTATTTTACATATTAAAAGAAATATGGAAAATAATGATTGGTTTGAATTTCCTATTAATTAAAAACTCCTTTTTTATTTTTTTATTTCTCAAACTATGTAACAATTGTTTTTTTTGTTTTTTCTCACTAATTGAATCAACCTATCAATGAATTGGGTTTCTACAGTTTCTACTTTCTAGTTTTATTTTTGAAGGATATTGGGACCATTATATTAACATATCAGATTCATATATATCTCTTTTGTTAAAAAATAATAATAATATTGCCTTGAAAAAATCTAAATCTTATTTGCATATCAGCATTTTATTTATTTGCTTATCAATTTATTTAGGACCAATCAAATTCGAAGACAAGAGGGAGAAAGTGAAAAAAATAATTAAATGAAATATAAAATAAAGATCCTGATTGGCACAAGACTTGACAGCCAATAATTTGTCAATCATACTTTTTTGACTTTTATTTTGTTTAAAACTTTGTAAGCCACTTTTTTTTTTCTATTCATTGTTTTCTCATAATTTTTAAAGCTTCAAATTCAGGCTTTAAAATTAAACAAATAGAAAAGCTTTATTTTTTTTCCTCCCATTATATTTAAAATCTCTCCACAAGTTTATATATATATTTTACATAATTTTATTTTTATAAATTAAATTTTCTTATTTTATTCTCTTTCTTTTAAAATCCATTTCAATAATAATTATTTTTATTTTCATTATTATCATTAATATCATCATTTCAATATATTTTAATAATAAAAGTAACAACTATCGCTTTAAAAGTATTTGTTACCAATCAAATTTTAACAGTTAAAGTTTTTAAAGCTTTTATAGTTAAAGCATCTACAGCCAAATTCTCTACAGCTAAAATTTTAAACTTAAAGTCTTTACAATGATAAGTAATAGCCATTACCAATCAAAGCCAAAATGGTGACCTAATAGTAAATATAATGTAGAAAAAATTAGGATATGTTCCTGTTGTATATTGCCTTTTCTTATAAGTTAGATTTTCCTATTAGAGTAGGATTAGGGTTTTGGCTCTTAGTTGTGTATTGCGTCAGCTATCTTCTCCTTGTTTGTAAATTCTTTTCTCGTTCGTCTCTCTCCTTCACTCGATCTTCTATTTTTTTCTTCAATCCTTTCTCTACATCCATCAATGGCCTCGAAACTTGATTCAGCTGCAGTCCTACAAGAGAAGAATCTAGAGTTGGAAGCCGAATTGGTGAAAGTCAAGCAACAGGTTACCAACTTAGAAAATTTGGTTGATCAATTGCTCAAAGCTGTTGGCGCAAACGATAGGAAAGGTATATATTTAGTCGTCTCTCGATCTTCTTCTTCAATCCTTTCTACGATAGGAGTTTCAGTTTGGTTTATGAATCTATCGAATCTGACCCTTTTTTTTTTTTTAGGTGTTGCGATGGAGGTGGAGAAGAAGGATGAGACGACAGAGACTGGTGAATCAGAGAAAGTGGTGAACCCATGGGAAGTAACTGCTAAAGTCGGAGAGAAGATAGATTACGAAAAGATTATTAAAGAATTTGGCTGCAAAAGGATCGACCAGTCACTGATCGATCGTGTTAAAAGACTGACTTGTCGTGAACCACACGTTTCCTCCGCCGTGGTGTCTTCTTCGCCCACAGGGACTTCAATGAGATTCTTGACGCGTATGAGAGTGGAGAAAAGTTCTATCTCTACACTGGAAGAGGTCCTTCTTTAGAAGCTTTGCACTTGGGCCATTTGATTCCTTTCATGTTTACCAAGTAAGTGAAGCTGTGTATATATGGTTTTGGAACATCTTCTTACTCTGTACTTTTATTTATACTCGATATATGGCTGCAGATACTTGCAAGAAGCTTTCAATGTTCCCCTTGTTATACAACTCACGGATGATGAAAAATCCATGTGGAAGAACTTAACGGTGGAGGAAACTCAAAGACTTGCCAGGGGAAATGCCAAAGATATCATTGCTTGTGATTTCGATGTTACAAAGACCTTTATCTTCTCCAACTTCGGCTATATGGGGTAAGATTGCTTTAGCTCATATAATGGCTTTTATATTGTATCCTATTACTATTTTTTTTTTTTGGTTTTTATGTTCTTACATTACAGTTTCCTGACTGATTTTGCGAAAATGTTGTGTGTATATAGTGCTCTGTATGAAAATGTAGCCAAGGTTGCACCATGCGTAACAGATAATAAGGTAACTATACTCTCTCTAGCTATTTCCTTAAATTACACAATGTGGTTCAGAGTAGCTTTGAGTTACTGGTTTTTCATTTTTATATCTCCTGCGTACGTTTCTAGGCTAGGTCAATATTTGGCTTAACCGGTGAAGATCATATCGGGAAACACTTTTTCCCTGCAGTGCAGGTACGTCTTTTTTTTGTTATGCATGGTGTGGCTACATGAATTCTAGAATTATCATAGTTTAAATTGGATTCCATATATATTTGCAGGCAGCTCCATCATTTCCGAGCTCATTTCCGCATCTGTTCCCTGGAATGGACAAGCTCCGTTGCTTGATTCCTTGTGCAATTGACCAGGTTTGCTGTTTTGTCTTACTTTATATCTTAAACTTGTTTGGTTTTGGAAGATAAATAATAGCCTTATGCTTTTTGGTTTTTTGTTGTTCAGGATCCTTACTTTAGAATGACTCGTGATGTTGCACCTCGGTTAGGATATAGCAAGCCTGCTCTAATTGAGTCATCATTTTTTCCAGCTCTGCAGGCAAGTGTTTTCTTAACTACTACTAGTCTAATAAGGATATGTATAGATATGTGCTTACACCACAGTTTCTTGCTTTCAAACTATTGAATGCCTTGGTCATATCTTGCAGGGACTTAGTGGAAAAATGTCTGCTAGTGATCCAAATTCCGCTATCTATGTAACTGATACCGCAGAGGACATTAAACACAAGGTGAGTTCTGTAATTTAAATTTGTTTTGTTATCCCGTGCATCTATTATTACAAACAATTCCATTCATTGTCTGGTTTAAAGGGCACCTGAATCCTTCCCGCTTATTTTGTCGTTTTAAAAATTTAGGCACTCTGTTTGTGTAATGGCATTGTAGTGTCAAACTTCATAGATCAATAGATATATAGCAGTCCTAGTAATGAATTCAGATCATTGCTTCCATTATCTAAATTTGATGCGGTTCCATATATATGCAGATAAACAGATATGCGTTTAGTGGTGGGAGAGTTAATGAGGGTGATCAAAAAACACACGGATCAGATCTCGAGGTACCAAATTCCTTGTTTCGCCTCTTCCCCTTGCTCTGTATACTAAGTAAAACTTAGTCTTTAATTTTCTGGTAATAATCTCGTTTCTACTATTTTACTAACAGAAAGACATACCGTTCAAGTATTTGAGTTTCTGCCTCGAAGATGATTCTGAACTTGATTATATTAGAAAGGTACGTACCGTACGTACAAGCTGTCAATAAGTTTGTTATGAAGATCACTGCAGAGAAGGACGGATGTTTTTATATCGTAGTTTTCTGAATTATTGTGCTAATATATTTCAGGAGTATGGAAACGAAGAGATTTTGACCGCTGAAGAAAAAAAGAATGGAAAAAAAAAGATGATGACCGGAGCTGTAAAGAAGCGACTCACCGAAGTCTTGACAGAAATAGTTGAGAGACACCCGCAGGGCACGAGCTGCTGTTACCGATGAGGTAAAAAATTGTTATTCTCTAACTATCAAGATTTGATATCTCCCCACTCTACTAGGAATTTTGACTAACGGAAATTTTCAGATGGTGGATGCATTCATGGCCGTGAGACCTCTCCCAAGCATGTTCGAGTAGACTCATAAATCAGAAGAAACCCCTTTTGGCACCTCCTCGCAAATTCACATGTCAACGTTAATTGTTTGTCTATAAAAAAAAAAAGAGAGAGGGTGAATTACACCAATTAAATGAATAAAATACATTTATTTCTGTTACCAAAAAAAAAACCTTTATTTTGTTTTTAAAGAGGAAAGAAAAAGGGTGAATTACACCAATTAAATGAATGAAATTCAAATACCTTTAAAAAGAGAAAATAAAAAACAAGTCTATATAATATAGATTAGGATGTGAGGAAATAAAAAACAAGTCTATAATTCCGAGCACTAACATGATTTGTTTAGCATTATGATATTATAGACATGTTCAAAATACTAAACAAAAATATTTATAGACAAAATCCAATCAATTATTCCAAATGTCAAATCAAAATGCTAAAAGAACATCAAACCTAGTGAAATGAGTTCACTAATTCATGTAATGGACAAGTTTTTTCTTGTAACATTTTGGCTTCAGGAATTATGGTAATGCATGCAAAAAAGTTTTTAAAAAATTGATTTGGTCATCAATATCACCAAAATGGACTTATCTTTCACTTATCTATTTGAAAAAACTTTATATTCAAACTTCACAAAATCTTATTATACATCAGAGAAAAGCTATGTACTTTCACCACACTTGGCAAATAATTTGGGTTCATCTATTGGAATTACTTGCAACAAAGGTAGGAGATTCCTATGTTGAAATAGAACTTCTATCTCGAGAGCAGTTAGCCATTGTTGAACGGAAGTATTAGCTAGTAAAATCTTGAACATATACAAGAACCCAAAATTCAGAAGTCAAGGTTAATAACATCGTTTTTATGATTAAGATTATCGTAAGAACACATAAGTATATACCTGAATTCCGTATTAAGTATGACTCAATATAAATATTATTTACACATAAGTCAAAGATAAATAAATAATAAAATAATAATAAACTCAATATAACTGAATATATATATATACATGTGAGAAAATTTAATGAAATATGACTTTTGTATTGCTATTTTTTCTTAATTCTACACTAATTTTTGTTAAATTTTATTTATAATATTTTTATAATAAAGAAAAATTTTGGTGATTTTTTCAAAACACATGATAATTGTTGTTTTCCGTTAAAAGAAATATTGATTATAACAATTAAATTAAATTTTATTTTTAAAAAGAAAATATATTTTTTAATAAATTCTAAATTATAAAAGTTACTCTATGAATTTAATCGATAAATTTTGTAGAGAGACTGATCGTCTCCCATAAAAATATTTATATTTCCTAATCATTTTCATCAATCAAATCAACATATCAATAACCCCCCGGTTCGAATCCCTTACCAGTTAATACATTATACGTGTTCTACTACAGAGTATTGGGCTTTGGGCCCGTTTGGTATGGACTTTCCTAACCAAGTTTGGATTGGACGCAAAGTCAGGAAAAGAAAATTCGGTGAAAATTCTGACAAGCCGAGATCGATTGAGATTCGAATGAGATTCGAATTCTCGATGCTAAACGAAAGAAAGGGAGGGTTTAAGAAAATGGCGAGATTCGATGCGAAGACGATCGTCAAGGACAAGAGATTCTGGGTCGCTTCTTTAATCATCGTCTGGGCTGCTAGTCTTCAGGTTTCAATTTTACCCTGAATTCTTTTTTTTTTTTTTTTTCAATAGGGTTTAGAAATCTTTGATTTTTTTGTACTTTTTATATCTGAAATTAATCCGGTGGCAGGGTCACATGATGTGGCTGCAGAGGCAAGATTCATTTAAGCACAAGTTTGGAACAATTGATGAAGACGACCACCACAAGTAATATAACAAGAGTTTATGTCTCTGAAACAACTTCTTCTGTTTTTGTGTATTGTGAGTCTTGTTTGGATTATAATCATAAATACATAAGAGGATAAAATCTTGTATTAGGATTCCTGATCTATTATTACACTATCTCAAATGGTTGAAAAATAGAGTTTTGACTGTAAGATATTGCCAATTGCAGTCTCTGTGATTTGTGAGATTATTTTGTATTATTTAGCTTTGAGCTTTTTGCCTATTGGAGTATTTAGATGCGTTCTCTTTAGTATTATACTTCAACTCCTGTTTGCTACAAACGACATACTCACCTTCTTTCTCCCCACATTTTCTCTCTGTGAGATTGAATTACTAATTTCAGATACTCGAGAAGCTTGGTGATGAGTCAAAAAAGGTTTAATATTAGGTATTCTTCGGTGAAGCTTGTGTGCACCTCCCAGTCATAAAAGTAGCAAATCATTGTTGTGATATCTTATATCTCATGTTTTCATAGTTATTAACTTATTACTTTCATTTTTAATATTACTCTACTTTATTATTTTTTATTTTAAAAGAACTGTTTTTTTCTGTCAACTATTCAAGTTGTATAGTTATCATCCCCTCTTGATGGCCAAAAAACCAAAAAAAAAAAATCCGATTATATATATATATATATATATATATATATCTCATAGATCTTTAGTATGTTTGAGTTAGAAACTCACAATTTCGAAGTAGAAAGTTAGAGTAATATAACATTAATTTTTTTCTCACATAAATCATCTCAGAAGAACATATCATACAAAATATACAAAATTTCCTTTATTTCATTCGATTTTCTATTGTTCTCTCAACTCAAAGCTTGTATTTTTCTACTTCACGATGTGAGTAGGATGGTGAATTCTTTAACACAAAAAGAAAAAAAGAAAAGAAAAAGGAAAGTAGTAGGATGGTGAATTGAAAGGATCTTGAAATGACTAACGTAGAATATTCGAACAAAACAGCACCACATACACTCATTGCTCTTCAGCATGAAGCTTTCATACAACTAAAGTACAAAAGCTGTCACATCAAGTACAAAACTATCTCTCAACAGAGATGCTTTCTTATGTGGCGACCAGAAACCGCAACATACAGAATCTCTAAAACACGTCCCAATTCCAAAAAAGAAAAATGTTGAGAGATAGTTTTATGCTCCATTACCCACCACCACATTACATCATACTCGTGCTCTAAAGTATTACTTTTCAATTAACTTTTTTTTTTGGCAGATTACGTATGCAAAGAAAGTAACATAGAGTAAATTAATTGTTCAATTTTTACAAAAAAAAAAAAAAAAAAATTAGTCATATTACATTCTAATTATTTTTGTTGCAAATTTCCTGGACAGCTGTTGGAAATATACGTCGGAAGCCCATAATTGATTAGAAGTGTGATAAATTAAGAACTCTAAACACTAGTCGATGACTTTAAGAAAAGAGATACTTTTAATTGTGCAAAACATTTCATATATTATAGCCGGATACAAAATTAAACAAAAGCCAAAATTAGCATTACAATAACATGCACTCTACCAATAAGCAGCGATCATGTGTTTAGAAATCGGACTCATTGCTTTCTCTTATTATAATTTTATAATCGCCGGTGGTGCTGTCATTATTTTAGACTGATTCATTGGTGTTAGGCCTCGTGAAAACAACACTTGCATCATTTGTGTCCATTTCTGCATTTTCTTTCGACGAGAATGTCACAATTTGAGGAGTACTAAGTGGGAGTTCCTTGTCCATGTCGGGAAATGGTGAAGATGGTTCGTCTTTGCTTTTGCCCCACAAAACTGAATAGAGTCCAAGAACTATCACTATTGCTCCAAGAATCCTACAAATATTATATACAGAATTAATCAGTGAGATTAAACTAACTAAACCATTATTTGTTTTCAAAGAGCTTTTAGAAAGATTACGTACCTCCCAAGGAACATAACCTCAGCAAGGATTATAGACCCCAAGATGGCAACAATGACCATGCTCAATGGATTGAAGGCAGTCACAAACACCGGTCCTCGAGTTTTCATTATTACTCCTTGAACGTAATAACCAATCCCTGAACATATTATCCCCTGCATACAAAAACAGTAAGATCAGTTTATTTTATTTGTATATATAACCAAAAGCAAACCTTATATTGTGTATATTAGTATAATTAATCTTACACCATAAACAGCAGCTAGTAACTTGGAATCCAACTGGATAGCCCAAGCAGAAGGATTTCCCCTTTCAATATAAAGTGCCACTATAGTGCTTTCAAGAGACCCCATGAAGCATATGCAAGCTGTCAAGGATAGCTCTACCGGGTACGACTTTAGCGTTATCGCCTGCATAACCAATCGTTTTAGTGGTTTAGTATACTATACCCGTTTCTAATATATCGAATCATATGTAAATTTTGGTCTTTAAAATTACTTGGAGATTGATAAAACCGGCCCAGCAGATGCAACCGACAGCGATGAGGAGTGCGCCTTTAGTAAGATCTTGTTTGACTCCGGGATTGGATGCGTCTTGATGAATGTCGTTAGGATTAGCCCAAGGCAAAGGAATTAAAGGTCCTTTCACAACAGTCATAAGCATTGCTCCACCAACTGTCACAATTGTCCCTAGAATCTTGGCTTGGCTGTGTATTTTCCTGACGTTAACCTTCTCAAGTCTACGCATAAAAAATAATGATGTCTTTAGACGACAAACCAAAACAAACCACATCATACGAAACAAAATTAAGTTCGTAATACCTGAAGATCCACGCCATAATAAAGGCAAAGGCAGGCAGAACATTGGTCATTGCAGCTGTGAAAGTCGCCGAAGTGTACTTCATGCCAGTGTAGTATAAGTTCTGATCAATTGTTGGTCTATAATCATATAAACAAAAATTCAATTAATTATTCGTTTTCAAAACGTATGAAAGAAAAACGTAACAACTAAAATATATATATTGAAAAGTAAAAATATAGCTAGTAAATCAATCTTACTCCAATAACCCAAGCAACAATATCTTGAAGAAGATGGGTAGTGTCATCTTCGGCCGTATTTTTCTGTTCATAATTCAAAAAGCAAATTGAAGTAAAATAATCAGAAAATAATATTAATACTTTCTACGTGAAGAATACACAGACACGAGTCTATACAAGTACAAACTTACATTTACGTACGTATACGTAAAAGCATACATGCATGCATGACCAAAATTAAATACAATTTTATGTACGTCAAATGAAAATATTATACCTATCCAAGAAATAGGCAAACGGAGCAATGAAAATTGTAGCGAAGATATGGCGATAAGCAGCTAGAACGTGAGGGCTCATGCCTTGGTTCAAAGCAAATTTGGCTATGATCGACAGTCCGGCATATCCGAATTGTAGAGAAACAACAGTTAGGAATGGCTTCCATGTTTTTAAAGCCATATCTCAACGTACTTTAAATTTGGTATAAAGTGAGAGATTGCAATATGATGTAAGAAAGAGCTGATGGAGAAATGTGGGAGAGGATGAGGTTGGTTTTATAGGAGGGTTTTGTATTATTTATTGTGGGAATTTTAAAAATTAAAATATGACTTTTAAGTTAGGAGGAATTATAGGGATTCCACTAAGTAATGCAAGTTTGATAGTGAGTATATATGCCATTCCTGTTTATTTGTAGAATATAACATGGTGTTTTGATATTATCCTTGATTTAAAATAGGAGCATACATAATTTTTAAAGTAACTGGTGGTCGTGATGATGATGAAAACATCAACTACAATTGTTAATTATTAAATTTTAAAACTTCCAGTTTGATCCTTGGGGCCTTTTAAGTTTTAACCGAGGAAACTGAGCACTTCTCACCTGAATCAGCAATTTTCATACCATCGGATATCCCATAGATTTCACATTGTTTTCTACAAACAAAATTAGCATGGCTACATTAAGAGAAGACATGTCAAAATTATTCACCTTCTCTATATTTTCCCAACTTCGCATGTCATTTTATAATTTACACTAACTAATTTTACTTTCCAAATGATAAAAAGGAATACTATTGTCATAGGAATAAAAATATCACTATACTTAAGAAAATTTTCTAATTATTGCATTAATTTTAACAATTATTCTGAATTTTGTTTCTGTATAAAGAATGAGAAAAAAATGTCGAAAAGGTTAAAGAGGTTATCATAAGAATTAGAAGTCGAATATATTATTTTAGCCAACACATGGGGATAGTGAAATTCACTAGAGGAACACAAGTGGATCCGTGTCGATTATGTTTTTGTAGTTTTATAAAAAAGGATAAGAAGAGCTCGATTATATATATCACGAATAATTGAATCCACGAAAATAAATATTACTTCAATGGAGCTAGAAAAAACAATTAGAAAATGTGAATGTGTCCACATAACTCATTAAATAAATGGGAAAACGCATTATGTATCCGAATCGGATCATATGTGGAAGAAAGAAAACAAATAACTTTTTGGCCAAGGTCGTGGTTGAAAATTTTGGCACTTTATGATTCTCTCCACCTGGAACCTATATCTCTACTTAGAACAAAAATAGTAATAATATTTTGATCACAATGCACAAATATAAGGGAGTTTATACGTTATCTGACGAAAGCCACAGAGTTTTAATTCCCGACAGCCTAATTGTGTATCGTAGGCATGTTATGCGAACCATCCCTTACGATATATATTCCCATCATCTTCAGTGTGATATTTAAAAAAAAAAAAATCAGATAATTAAAATGTTATGCTCTACGTACCTGTTCAGAATATGCGATTTGTTATCATGTCGATTATGATGGTTAGTGAAATTCAAATATAGATATGTGCTAATACTTTATGTACGACCAGATAAAAAATTTCCTTAATTGTAATATATCGTGCGCGGATACATATCATTAGTGTGGTGCCTCATGCATATTGAAAAGGGTATTTGCCCAAGGCCCCATAATATAAAAAAATTGTAAGGCCACATATATTTTTTTAAGTTAGCTTATGTATTTAGTTTGAAAATGTGTTTACGCTTTTTATTTTAAAAATCTATAATATTTTGTTTGTTATTAATTCTTCTTATTTCATATTTCATAATCTTTTATTTGCATTATTAAAGTATTATATGATTTATTAAATGTTTGAAGGAAAATGAAAAACTACATAAAAGTTGAGAACTTGTATTAAAAATTTATACGAAAAGATATTATTAATTAACTAACAAAATGCTAATGTGTAATAGCAAATAAAATAGACTCTCAAATATCATGCCATCTATTTTTTATTGTCACATTAGCATTTTGTTAGTGTGGTTGAAATTTTTCAACTTTAATTTCATGTGGTTTTTCAATTTTACTTTCAAACATCTAATACATTATAAAACACATACGTAAAAATATTATACTTCTTTACATTATGTTTTGTTTATATTTTGCATATGTTTTGCTTAATTTTTGTTAATATCTATTCAATATTTCAAAGAACAAAAAAATGACTAATTTGCTGCCATATATAAACAATCACACCTACAATTTATATTTATATAAAATTTAATGTAAACTATACTCAATGTATCAAGCAATCAGATAATTTATAGATGATTTTTTCATAGTCACAAAATAATATAAATATATAAACAATTAAAAATACATATCATCTACGTTTCTCATGGGTAATCTTCTAGTATATATATATATCATTTTTTACTTTTTTTTAACACAAAACAAAACCAATTTTTTTTCGCCCTAAGCATATATGAACCTAAGAACGGCACTGCATATCATGAACTCTTTTTCTATATTTTTACCGTTGATAACGACATATCATGAACATGACAAAAGGCACAACATGAACTTACACAAAACTGTAAAAAGATGGAGTGATTATGTTTTTCTCCCCCCACTATACTGGACAAATTTGGCAAGCTGAGTTGACACCGATCGAATTTAACTTAGCTGGATTTTTATTTTAAGTAGCGGATGCATCTGAAGTGATTTGATAGCTGATTCGTGATAAAATATCATAATCTATATTTTGTTTTCTTTACTATTGTTATTCGATATTATAAGAATACATATAAGAGAACATCAACCCAAAAAAATATCTCTAATTTATTAGTCAGAAACAATACAGCTCTAAAATCCGGATATTAGATTGCATATATATTCATTCATTATAACTTATAAGGATATTTAAAAAAAAAAAAAAAAAGAACAAATGGTTTGAATAGTTTACTTCATGGTTCAAATCATTTTACAGCAGTTCCAGTCATGTTTAGTCGTCAATGTGACTATTTTCGAGTTGTATTTCTATTAGCATCCAATTGCACGAAATTATGCCTAATAAGAGCATTCTCTGACTCATTTCCTTGTCTAAACGTTTCACTACCAAGGTGGCAACGTCGGCAACTTCAAGTTTATATATCCCAAGTACATTAACATATATAGTTTTTTTCTTCAAATTTTTAGGAAATTTTAATAACTGAAGTCATCATGTTTAAACCAGAATAGCTTTCAGGAGATGAGTAAAGGATAATGATGTTTAAAATACAAGCATTTCCGCCAAAAACAAGTGGTATAAGTGCGCGGCTTAAAATAATTCATCATGCCACCACCACCAGCTATCCAAACAAAGTTCATTTTGATTATGACCGGTGTTAACCATGCTTATTAACTAATCATGATAAGTATCATCGTATAATAATATTTCTCTTGAACTAACGGCAATTGATTTGTGGCTGCATATGAAACCACATCAGCAAAAGGAAAGGATGACTTCTGTTGTCTAAGAAAAGCTTAAACATAGAGTGTGAAAAAACAAAAATTTGATATAATATAAAAGAAAATGGTAGATAAGATAGTGTCGAGACACATCTCAGATATACGTTGCCAACATTATGTTGGTTTGGTGGTTTAGGCTTTGCCATTATTATATAGTATATACTGTATCACTCTTAATTTGCTCCACTCAAATCTGCATATTTTATGTTGTATTATGTTCGATATGATAAATGATCCGATATGTTTTGAAATTCTCGGATCAGAGATTTGGATATGGTTAAAGTTACATATATACAAATATTTGTAGGTGTAGGTATCGTAATTTAAACTTGAATTAGACGTACCTGCCTGAATCATATATTATGAATTACTATATAGTATAATTAGTTTTTAAAAAATTTATGATAATTTTGAAAAATATTTGTAAAGCTTTGTATTTAAAAATTTGATGTTTTTCGTTGAAAGATGTTTGTAAAATATTTATATTAAAAAATTCTTATGTGTATGTCTCATACTTCAATTTTTGTTTTTGTTTTACTGTTTTTACGTTTGCCAGCTATAATTTTGTTTTTCTGTATAACAAGGAAAACCCCTGTTAAAAACCCTAAGAAGAAGGAGTAATACTTTCAATGAAACAGGTGGTGGCGACTGGCGAGGGAGGTGGGGGTGCCATATAAATTGATAAGTAGACGTTATTTAATGATATTCTTAAAATTGGGTTTCAAAAGAATAAGATGAAGATAAAAGCCTGAGATGTTCAAATACAATTCTTGGAAGGGATATTTCCAATTAATTTGTAACTAAAACTTGCTAGAGAGATAAGAGTTGACTTTTGCTCTATGGCATGGGACCAAGCAATGACGGTAAATGTCAGACAAAGAAAATTTACCAAAGTTTATTGTTCAAGTCGTGCTGAAACTGGATCACCACGTCTAGATTAATTACCATAGAGAAATGTGATAAAATGTTTTTTTCCTAGAATATTTTTTATGTCTCAAACTTTAAAAACACACCAACCTTAACGTCAGAGAAAACATCATCCGACCTTAATTAAACTAATTAAGGTATTTAAAGACGCTTAAGAAAGAAGCTTGTGAGGATATATATATATATATAGCCTGGATAAGCTACGAGCTCATATATGATTATTTGGTGTAACTGCTGCTAGGCTGTTAATTGATTCATGCACATCTAGCTAGCGGCGAAAATTCGAAGCCGGCTGTTTATCATTTTCCTATGTGCACTATTTATTTAGGAAAAATAAAAAAAATAGGAGTTTGACTACGGGACGAAGGGATTCTAATTATAACACGGCGTCCAATATAGCTATCAACGTCCACATACGCTACTTACTAGTTTACATTGTTGGTTTTAAAGAGTTTGGAGTGGAGTTATACAATTTCTCAATGATTTCATTTAGTTGAGAATTGCACACGGAAGGTTTGGTCAACGAAGACTGAAACGTTGAGTCACAGCTAACAGCTCCTAAGATTCGATGGTGACGCTATTTGATAGCGAGGAGGATGACACAGATACAACATCAATGATAAAAAGATTATTATATTCAATGAAACAAGTACCTTTTTAAAATTATATCGAAAACTAAAAACACCTTTTTAAATTTGGGGTAATATAAGAGGAATATTAAAGATAATACTAGTTTGTAACCTTTGAACTAAACATATATACCTCTTTCTTAAATGACATATATGTCAACTTTCTTTCAATTAATCTTTCAACTGTAAGTTAGGGGAGGTATTGGTTTATGATTTAGAAAGAATTTTAATGACTTTATGTTCTTGCTGATTGTTAGAATCATAGAAAATTGAAAGTTAAAAATGAAGGATTCTAAGAGATTGTTTAGGAAGTTTTTTAAAATCTTGATGATTTGTTTTTTCTAATCTTGTAAAATCTTTCTATTTGATGAAAGATTTTTCATGACTTTTGTTATGAAGGAAATGATATAAAATCTTAAACCAATAACATAAAATTTGAATTCATTAACAATCTAAGATTCTTTTGTTTTACTTGAATAACATAAAACTTTTAATGACTTTATAAAACTCTTAATCCAATAATACTAGATTTATCAAGATTTTAGATAACTTTTTACAAATCCACAACCAATAACACCAAATTTTTAAAGAGTTTTTAAAAGTCTTGATTGAATAACAACATATTTTACCTAACTTTTAAAGTCATTAAAATTCTTTCTAAATCCTAAACCAATACCTCCCCCTTAAAGTATCTACCTGCAATGTATATATGCAACGATTACTATTAATTAGGCTATTGATCTGACCAAACCAACCATAAATAAAGAGAACAAAGAAACATGTACCAAATCATTAGTAGCTAATTCAAGTACTAGTATAAATGTGCAGTTGAAATGATCGGAAACTCAACTAAAGCAAAACAACAACACCAACTCCACTCCACTCTCATCGCATTAATTAAATGCTCCAATGCTTCTTTATATAAACTCATTAGTGCATTCATCGAAGTACATCAAACACAAACAAAATCACAAACCAAACACTAAAATGGCCAAAGCTCTTCACATAACTATCATTCTCTTCCTCGTATCATCCAGTCTCCTCGCACTCATCAACTCTGCTAGACTTCTTGACGAGATCCAACAATCTCCCTTTTGTAACCTCCCTCCTGGTGCTGCCCTCCAGCATTACTCATCCAACAATAACATAACGTTCGTTTGAGTACTTGTGGGTTCCTTTCATCTCTTGATCAATAATTGAAACCCAACTCTTATAGAGTTCCTCATAATCCCTAACCCTAAAAATAATTGTATTTAACATATCTAAATCATCATCGGTGAACTTAAAAACTGGTTGATTTTGAGAAGCAGGATAAGCCAAAATTCTCAGATTCTTCTCTGAAAAATCATTGTTAGGCTGGATCTGAATATAGCTTGGAGAGATAGCACCTGTAGTAGTACCACCAAATAAAGCTACTGGATTGCCTTCATCATCTAATCGCCAATTGCAAGCATTTAAAAATGGAATTTTGTGTAGCTTATCCCAAGCCGACTCCTTAACTGCTATTGAGAATGACATTGTCCTGGAAAAAAAAATTGATAATAAAAACATTAACAAAAAAAAAGTAATAACCTCTTCTCATAATTCAAAGAAGATTAGTTCAAGAAAAATGTGAAAGGAAGAAAAAGATACAAACTTTTTCGCCGTTTGGAGAGAGAGAGGAGGACACTTAAGCTGCAATTTGGTTTGGATATCCGCTGTTCTAGATAACGACTCTATCGATACCGGATAACGCTTTCCCATCTGCAAAAGCAATTCTTTTAGGCTTAATGGAATACAAACACGTTTCTAGAAAGAAAATGTTGGGATTGATTTATAAGCTTACCGTACTGCATAAGTGGAATGCATTCACATAATCAGCTGCAGACAAAAGGAAAGAGCAAGTACTCTAATCAGCAAAAACTATCATCTCTCACCAAAAGTTTTAAGTTCGCAGTATGACTTACTCTTTTCCAATCCGGCTGGCTTTGCTAGCAAAAGGGCATTCATAAACGCACCCACATTATCTCGTAAAGCCTCTTCACGAAAGCTCATCTGATGGAAATTTTTAAGAAATTGTTCTATGTTAAGAACGAAGCTAATGAAATTCAGATAAACTTCAAGACTTTGGGAAGAGATGTCACCTTTCCAATTGGCACATGAAGAATACCATTTTTATCCATGCTAAATTTGATATGTCCAGCTTTTGCGTCTTTGACTGCTTTCGTAACATCCTCGGTCACACTACCTTGCTACAACAAATATAATATTCTCTCAAATTAAGTCAAGGGCTAGAGGTAAGCACACCAACTGATATATTAGAGAGAGATGCTGTTTGAAAGAATCAAACTCACATTGGGGTTTGGCATCAAACCGTGATTGTTAAGAATCGTTGATATCTGCATATAAGAACAAACCATATGTACGTTACGTGAGAAAATATCGCCTCCATCATGTTCCGTAGATTTTTTAACAAGTGCTCAAATCCAAAAACCTTGTTAACATGGGGCATCATTATTGGAGTTGCAAGACATCTATCAAATTCGATCTTGTCGCTTCCTGCAGTTGGAGAAATGAGATAAGTTATGACAGAGCTAAATGCAAGCATGTTCAGATAGATGTCAGAAGTATCCGAGGAGGCTGAAGTAAAATGCATTGGTTCATTACTCAGGATATCTTCAATGAGCTCAAGACCACCAACGACATCAGCTCCTGCAGCTTTTGCATCCTCTGCATCAGCTCCCTCCGCAAAAAACCCACTTTCACATCCTGAACAAGGAAGATCATTCTTTGTATTATACACGTGGCTGGTAAACAGAAATTCCCATCATGGATTAGAAAGAAATATTTCTTTCAACCTTCTTAACAGGGTGGGGTAGAGCCAAGGTACCACGAACTATCTGCAGTTTAAACAGTGATAGCAGTCAGTCTATTACTAAAGCCAGAGAGAACAATTTTTTTTAGAATAAATGATTAGGTACTCAATCAAAGTGTTAAGTATACGATCTTTGATTAGGAATAGGCTAGAGAAATATATGTATTTCCAGAGAAAAGAAAAATCATCAAATACCAGCTCAGAACTGCCTTTTTCAATGCCCAACCTCACGTGCGCCACAAGAGTTTCATCGAATTTAGCCTTGGCATTGGCCTGAACGATTGATGAAAACAGCATCAGAACGGAAAAAAATATATGAATATAAAAGGGATGCACAAGTTAACGAGTCCATATTCACATTGAAGCATCACTCTGTCCTCCCTCACTCTACTTGAAAATCAACACAGTAACATCAAATAAAAGTTTAAAGAACCCACAACTCTCACAGTACCACTACTAGACAAAACTTGCATGGTCTATTTACTCGTTTCAAGTTCCCTACGTAAGAATTTAGCCCCCTCTAAACTAATCAATAGCTTGCACCAAAGCTACCATAGCTTGTACGTTTAACATTATAAAGTCAAATAATCCCAATGATCTTAGCATCCTTTATAATACTCATTTGAAGTCCCCTAGCTACGAAACAAGCAAAAAAATAAATCCTTTTGACACCAAAAGTTCATGGAACCCTAAATAGTGTAGCTTCCATTTCTATTACAATGGCAGCTAAGTTGAGAAATCAATCATGTGGGTGTAAATTGAATCCTGACCTTAATCTTTCTAATGGTCTCCGTGAGATCGACTTCCACATCTGATTCATCCTCACTGGCGGCGGGATCAAGCAGAGCGTAAGAAACCGGATTGATTTCTTCGCTTGGCCAACTTGAATGACCTTCTTGGTTCGCTGACTCCGAGGGTCTTTCAATATCGTTGTACAACGCAATTTCTACTAAGTCATGGTGTTCACTATTGTAATCGAATATCAATTGCAAAGTAAGCATCCATGCTTTAATCTTCCGGGGAGTATCATTTGATCCTTTCGATATATTCACCAATGCTTGGAGAATTTGTGCGTTTGAAGCCTTTGAATTGCTACTTTTCACAAATGGCTCTATGTGATCGATGTGATAAGAATAGAGTCCGTAGGTGGAAGATAGAGGGTGGGAAACTATGTTATCATATCGGTCTTTTCTCCACCTTGTTCGTGATCTCCCTGGGACATCTTTTGCTTTATCCCAACATTCTTGTTTCGCTTTTTTTGAAAATTCTTTTCTCTTATTTTTCTGCACATACAAGGTACAAATAAGCAAGAGGGGGAGGGGGGGGGGGGGGGAGAGAGAGAGAGAGAGAGAGAGAGAGAGAGGCAGAACAGCTAGAGAGATTTACCTTAACAGCTAGAGAATCATTGGCCTTGACATCAATGCTAGGGAGCTGAATTAGAACACAAACAGTTAGTCTAAGCTTTTAACAAAACAAACAAACAAATTAGTAAAAAAAAAAACAGTCAGGTTACCTCGGTGAATTTGATTGCTGGGTGTCTCTCAATCTTTTTTAAATACCTGCGCTCGTAATCACTGTAGATTAGAATAGAAGTTCCTTCAGGACCTGTTTGACTGGTTCGTTCAACAAATATATCTGTCGTAGTTGGCATTTTATAATGTATTACCTATTCACAATCACGAAAGATGGGTTTAGTAAGATGAGAAACATAACTCGTTTGGAGAAATAAAAGTGTAGTATTGACTCACCAAATCGACATTGAGTACATCAAGTCCATGGAAAGCACCATCAGTCGCAACAAGAATATTGAATTGCCCATCTCGGAAACGAGCAAGCGTTCTTTCCCACTCAATCTGGGTCACCTTGTCGACTAAAAGTTCAAATGGGAAGCCTTCCTTTAATGGATCTGAGAGGCGAGTGGCATCCTCTGCTCTCTCGATAAAGACAATGCATTTTCCTCCGTTAGCATGCTTCTGCAAAAGAATCAATACTAGTAACTCTTGCCATACACGACAGACTGACAGAGTAAGAAAGAAACACATCAGTTTAGTTTAGAAGCAAAGTAGAGAATGGATACCTGTATAAGAGGAACAATAATGGATGATCTCCTATAAGGAGGTGATACGATAGAATACGTTGTAATTCCCTCAAGAAGCCGAGCGTAAGAATCCGGATTGATCGGCTGAGAGGGCTTTTTGCGAGATTCGTTTGAATCTGGAGAAGGATTCGAATGGGATGGTGGAGAGGAATAGAAGAGTCTTGGGATTTGTTGAAATGGAGCAAATGGTTTGGTTAGAGGGCGAGCTTGAGCGAGCAAACGTATAAGTTTCATAGCTGCCACCATTGTTCTTCTCACTTCTTCACTCCCCACTCCAGAGAGCGACCACTTAACACCTTTTTTTTTTTTTTTTTTTTTGAACAACCGACCACTTAATTAAAAGCTAAGAGGATAAGGTTTTGTCCAAAAACGAAAAAAAATCTGCTTTTTATTACTTAAAAAGCTTTTTCTATAAATGTTGCAAATCTTGAGGGACCAAAGATGTAAAAGATTAGTTCCATTTATTGGGTATAGTTCCATTTACAAAAGTATAGTTCCATACCCAATTCTCTTGTTTTCTCTCGAAAATGGAACTATACTTTTGTAAATTTAACATTCGATCATATTCAGCTATAAATTAATGCCCATAAATTAGTAGAGAGGACCTATCTATTTCCAATTGTATATCATATCTATTTCCCATTATATTCATCAATCTAATCAACCTACCAATAAACCGGTCCGACTTTATTTTTTCCCCTCACCGGATTTCGTAATCAAGTTTGGTTTTGGATGCAAAATCAGGAAAAGAAAATTCTGACAAGCCAAGCCGATCGATTGAGATTCGAATTCTCGATGCTAAACGAAAGAAAGGGAGGGTTTTAGAAAATGGCGAGATTCGATGCGAAGACGATCGTCAAGGACAAGAGATTCTGGGTCGCTTCTTTAATCATCGTCTGGGCTGCTGGTCTTCAGGTTTCAATTTTACCCTGAATTCTTTTTTTTTTTTTTTTTGGGATTGATTCAATAGGGTTTATAAATATTTGATTTTTGCAACTTTATATCTGAAATTAATCCGGTGGCAGGGTCACATGATGTGGCTGCAGAGGCAAGATTCCTTTAAGCAGAAGTTTGGAACAATTGATGAAGACGACCACAAGTAATATGATACATAACAGGAGTTGATGTCTCTGAAACAACTTCTTGTGTTTTTGTGTATTGAGGATTATAATCTTAAATACATAAGAGGATAAAAGCTTGTATTAGGATTCCTGATCTGACTACTGTGTCAAATGGGTTGAAAACATTCATATCTCTGAATTTTATAGACTTTTGAACAGTAAGAAGTTGCCAATTGCAGTCTCTGTTATTTGTGAGCTTTTTGAACACCTTGTATACTTACGGTCAAACTTACACAATTTTAAAACCAAATTAAGATATATATATATATATATATATATATTAAGAATAATCTCCTTTTTAATAATAAAACGGAAGTACTATTTTCTATTTTAATAAATAGTTACAGGTTATAGATAGATTATATATTAATTCATATATTAATTGGTTACACCTAAATATTAGGTGCAACCATAATTAAGAATATTCCAAATTGATAATTGATATATTAATAGTAACAAATAAAATCGTGGATATTCCAAACTGTATTTTCGGAAGATTTTAGTCCTATATCAAGTTGTTTCCAAAGATCTTTAAACACAATATTACAAATTTATTTTCTACATATTTTATTGATAAACTATAATGTTCAATAAAAATTATGACCGTACTAGAGCACGAATTGAATTTTTTTTTATTTCTATTATAATTTTAAGACTTACATACTCTAGCACAGGTTAAATTTTTATATACTCTAACATAGAAGCTGCTGGACACACTCTAGCACGGATTAATAATTTTATATACTCTAACACGGGTTAAATATAAGACTTACATAATAGATTTACATTACATGAATGATATTTACTATAAAAATTGTTTGCATGAGTTGCATCTAAATAATATTATAAACAATTATATATATAATATTTAAAAAAAAAAAAATGTATTTCAACCAGTATTGTAGTACGGGTCCAAATCTAGTTTCTCTCATTAAAAAGTTAGCTCCAAATTATGACTTTTCAAAGTTCCAGATGATGGTGAGCACACCTTACAGTAATTTTGAAAATGTATAAAATCTACAGTAGTCAACTATATTTTTCTTATATCAACATATTCATCTAGTTCGTAACATGCACAAACAATAATTCAATTTGTATACATAAAATTACACCAACACATATCACGGCGACAAAGCTATACCTGATCAAATAGTTAATATTGAAAATCAAAAAATCATTACTAGTTCTAGAGTGATAAGAATAAAATTAAGAAATTTGTTTGCCAACGGCGAGGGATGAGAAAACAGATAAAACAGCGAGGCAAATGAAAGCAAAGAGAAGAAGACTGGCCGATGCGTAGCCTCTGCTAAAGAACGTGTCCACAGGATCAGTCGAATCCAATGCGACCAATGCTAGAAATGTGTCTTTCAAATCTTTGCTCACTCCAAATCCAGCTGCTGAACCCGTCGCCAGTAGATACGATATAACCTGTCAACATTTTAAATTATCATAAATTAAAAAAAAAAACACATTCTAGTAATACAATAATCAAATGGTCATTAATTAATAAAATACCTTGTCACCGTAAAAATCGAGTTGATAATTAAAAGGGTCTTTGATTCCGGTGGCAAATAGGGAGATTGTGAAGAACAGTTGTACGACAGCGTAAACTAGTCCGATGGCGGCAGCTGAAAGCATGTATCTTCAAGAAGTGAAAGAATTAATACACGCTTCGGTTTTAATAACCAAAAAATGTCCAAATGTTAAACATATATATTCCTAGTTTAAGAATAAACTCATACAAGAGGCAAAGCAACTTGCTTTAATATATCAAAAAACCAAAACAAATTACTTAAGATTATATATGGCATATGCTTTCCCCAACCGATGAACAAATCAAAATGAAGAGCTTCGTTAGAGTTACCTATAGGCATAAACATCTTTGAAATGAAATTTAAATGCGCTTCCTTGAGATACAATGGTGACACTGTTGGTGCTGAGGATGATGAGCGCTATAACAAGGAAAACCCCTGTTAAAACCCTAAGAAGAAGGAATAATACCTTCAACGAAACAGGTGGTGGCGACGGAGGTGGGGGTGCCATAGAACTGATAAGTACGTTATTTAATGATCTTCTTGAAATTGGGTTTCAAAGAGTAAGATGAAGATAAAAGCCTGAGATGTTCAAAAACAATATACATGGAATATTTCCAATTAATTTTATAACTAAAACTTGCTAGAGAGATAAGAGTTGACTTTTGCTCTATGGCATGGGACCAAGTAATGACGGTAAATGTCAAACAAACAAAATATACCAAAGTTTTTTGTTCAAGTCGTGCTGAAACTGGTTCACCACGTCTAAGCTTACCATATAGATCGAAATGTGATTAATATATTTTTTCCTAGAATATTTTTTATGTCTCAAACTTTAAAAACATACCAACCTTGACGTCAGAGAAAACATCATCCGACCTTAAACTAATTAAGTTGAAATTAATGTAAAGACTCTTAGGTAAGAAGCTTGTGAGGATATATATAGCCTGGAATGATAAGGTACGAGCTCATATATAATTATTTGGTGTAACTGCTTACTGCTAGGCTGTTAATTGATTCATGGACATCTCTAGCGGCGAAAATCGAGCCGTTTTATCATTTTTCTATCTGCAATATTTATTTAGGAAAAATAATAATAAAGAGTTTGACTACGGGACGAAGGGCTTCCTATAACACGGCGTCCAATTTAGCGATCAACGTTCACATTTAGTTTACATTGTTGGTTTTAAAGAGTTTGGAGTGGAGTTATACAATTTCTCAATGATTTCATTGAGAATTGCACACGGAAGGTTTGGTCAACGAAGACTGAAACGTTGAGTCACAGCTGACACAGCTCCTAAGATATCAAAGAGTTTCCCTGAGATTCAATGGTGACGCTATTGGATAGTGAGGAGGATGACACAGTTATAACATCTAAGGATAACGGATTATTATCTTCGGTGAAACAAGTAGCTTTTCAAAATATATCGAAAACTAAAAACACCTATTTAAAAATGGGATAATATAAGATGAATATTAAAGATGATACTAGTTGTCAATGTAGAAGAAGACATCGTTTAAAGTATATGTAAAAAAACCAAAGACAATACCAATCAATCAATAAACAAAAAAATCACGTCGAAAAATGCTCCATCCAGCGGCCATCCTTCTGTTTTCTTCGCTGACCCCTGCAAAATCATTGACTAATGTGACGTTTGTGCTAAAATATGTATGTTCTCCATAAAAAATAGCTGAGCTTCTTGATGTAACTTACAACACCCTAGAACTTCTTGATTCTTGATAACCGGGAAATCGACCGACGCATCACTTTTGACAATTAGAGGTTGTTGGCTGCTATTGGAAGTGCCTGCATGACCGGATGACTTCTTTTCACCACGTAAGAAGGAAACAGAATCAATCCTCTCTTGAAGAGATGACGGAATAGGTAGCTCATCTGGAGGAACATATCTGAGTATCAACACTGATACCGCCACCATTGTAAATGCCAGAAGTGTCCCAACACTCACCTGCTTTATCAGAAGCCCTCAAATACTTAATAACATGGCATATGGCAAAAACGTCCCGTAAACCAGGTATTAGAAAGAATAACAAACTGTCTTACCATCCCTGCAAGCTGCGACACATCCCTAAAGAACGATAAGGTTGCAGCACACAACCCAGTTGCCACGGTTGCTTTAACCGGAACCTGTGTGCGTCTATTAACGTGTGAAAAAATACAAGGTAGCAGGCCATCCCTAGCCATTGCCATCAGAATTCGTGGCTGGAAAATGAAGATAGTCATTTTACGTAACAAGCACACACCAATGACTGTCGTGTGTATGTCTAACATTGACTGTTGATACGTGTGTAGAGAAACATTACCTGAGGGAGAAGGGCACCCATTAAACCTGAGCATAGAGCCATGACAGCATTTTGACCCTAGACAAAACAGAATCTTGATCAATCCCAATCTCAGAATCGTCTAATAGGAACCAAAAATCTCAACTTTAACATAAATCCTGATCAAAAGTATCAAGCTTTAGACAAATTAGCCACACTTGTAATTTATCAATTAGCATCAGTTTGGTTTTTACAATAATATTAGGACTTCTAGGCGAAAAAACGAGATCAATACATTGATTATAATTAAGTATCGTTGAGGCCTTGAGGGGTTTGTCTAGAATCAGCGTCTACACAAGGGACATCTAACCAAATCGCTCAGACACGCCAGGTGAAACGCATGCTGGCAAGGGATGTTGGCTAGAGGATCTTCGGGGACGAATTCCCCAAAACAAATCCCAAATTCCCTATTGTATGGGAATGGGAAGTCTTGGGGAAGTATTGGGACAAGAGGAAGTGGGAGTTCAAGAACTTCGAGTTCGTCTTCAGAATGCTCCCGTGAAGATCCGTAGAGAGCCTCCGTAGAAGCATTGTCGTCTTTGTCTTCTTCTTCTTCTTCTTCTTCTTCTTCTCCTCTGTCTCTGTCTCGGTCGTCTTCAGAAGCAGCAAACTCGTCTTCGTCTTCAGAAGCAAACGAAGCAGAAGGACCAGCTTCAATATCATCTTCATCGGGAGACAGTCTTCTGACGATCGCAAGAAAGACACAGAAGAAGAGAACGGAAAAAACACCGATCGCAAGAAAGCAAGACGAAAAGTCTTCAACGGCCTCGTAAGATACGTCTACCCCGTGGGTCATGGTGTTGAAATGAGGATTGAGGATGAGTTGAAGTTGATGAAGAAGATTGAGCAAAAAAAAAATCAAATTTTTTGAGCAAGAAAGCAGGAAAGCAACACGAAGACTTCGAAGTTGAAGTTGATGAAGAAGATTGAGCAAACTTCGAAGTTGAAGATGATGAAGAAGATTGAGCAAAAAAAAAAAATCAAAACTTAAGCAAGAAAGCAAGAAAGCAACACGAAGACTTCGAAGTTGAAGAAGAAGATTGAGCAAAAACTAAAAAGCATTCCAATAGAGGAAGAACTTCTAGTTAAGGTAATAGCTAGAGGTTTTGTCGTCACTTACCTCTCTAGCGTGCTAATTTGCAGTAGGACCGGTGGTATTTTGAGAAACTTTGAGAAGGCCTCGTCAACTTCCTCTTCTCCATTGTTTCGATTCTTCGATTTCAGATCGTAATCGAACATCTTCCTCCATCAATAGTAATAAACTGGTTTCGACCATGGAGTCCCCAGCATCCCGATACGCAACATCAGATCTGGTGGTTTCGGATCTCATATCTAACAAAACCAGTAAAAATGTCTCGGTCTCGAACGCAACCAAAAAAACCCCTAAGAAGACCTGTCTGTAGGTAATAATAACTACAAACAGCCAAAAAAAGAAGAAGAAAAGAGTCTAATGACTCTTTTACCCCCAACCACCACAGAACCGAACCTCCCAATTGATTTGACATTTGAGTGAGTTTCCTCCGATGGTTCGTTCCGCAACGCCACTGATGACTATCGACAATTTTGGTAGATCAATAATGTTGTCTTATCTTCATCAATGTGGTTAATTGCGTCTAAGACGAGATTTTTTTATTTAATGAACAAAATGGTGAAAATTAAACAACAAGTTCTTCTCAGTGCAATTTCAATTACTTCAACTAGATTAAAGCCTAACCGATATTATTTGTAGATAGGTTCGTAGTTTACAAAAAGATTTTTTTTTTTTTTTAACAAAATTCATAATTTGCCTGCTAAGTGTGTATATAAATTTAAAGTATGTTGTTTCCCGATTTCGATCTATACACCGTGTCGTTTTGTCAACCGGACATTGTTTAGTGTCACCCAGTCCTGAGCATATAATCTGAAACCGAACAAATCGATCTGAATTAACCGGTTTGGATCGGTTTCAGATTACATGTTAAACCGATCGGTTTCTGTATTGATTGTGAATCGGATTTCAGTTTTAAACCGATCCGAACCGAAATCCGATCGGTTATCCACTAAACCGAATATACAGTTAATTTTTTATATTTGGGTTTAATTGGTATTATTTTCGGGCCTTGTTAGAAGCCCAATAAGGTCAAATAGATCTCTTATAAAAATTTAAATTCAAATCAGCGGAAGGAAGAATCGAACATGTGACCATGAGGTTAAGGAACACACGCTTTAACCATCTGAGCTGTTAAATGTATCTTTTTAGGGAGTTTCATAAACTTGTTACACACAAACTTGAATTTCACACCTAATGCACCTTGTGTGTGTTGATGTCACATTAACTGCTCTCTAGGTTATTTGTGAAAGATTGATGCTGCTGATCCCTTTAATTTTCCTGTAAGTGTAGGTATTACTATATTAGCTTCATCTTTATTGGATATCACATCAACACACCAACTCAGTTCAAAATGTATTATTTTTACAATTAGAAATGGTTTTTCTTTTATTTTTCTCTTAAACCAATTAAAAAAAAATCAAACTAGTCTCAACCGGCCCATTATAAGCCCAATACTTCAAACGACGACGTTACAACGAAATTTGCAGATCTAAAGTCTAAAAAAAAACTAGGAAGGCTCCGTCTCGGTATCTCGGGTCTAGTGATGTTAAGATGGTCATTAAGCCCGCTCGGACCTAAACGGGTCCAGTGTAATATTTTTAAGACTCGAAGCATATATGATGATCTCGAATAAATCAAACTAGATTAGTATATTTAATCTCTTTTAACTCTTTTCTCTTCACGTGTTATGTTTACCTTTCTGACTCCATATTCGATACAAATATTAAAAGCTCGTTCAGAGAACTAATCTCTTTTTAAAAGTGATAAAGGAGATTTTAAATATTAAAAGCTCGTTCATGCATCTTTAAATGTCAACCACAACAGTAGTTAAACTATGCTATAAAAGAAAATAGAATCCAAAGCCAATCTTTTTATTCGCATGATTTGACTGAAAAATACACAAATTTGGCTAAAACAAATTCTCTCTATCCCATCGAAATTTTTTACAACCGGTTTAATCCAATGACAAGCCAAAAACATTCAGACCAAAAACAAATGTTGATGATTAAATCAGGCCAAAAAGCCGGTTTAATTCTATTTGGCTTTCCTCTCCAAAACCTCCTCATCTTCTTGATTCCGATTCTTGAACTGTGTTTTTTTTTACCAGTTTTAGCCATTGAATTCACTCGGTTTCTGCAATCTCCATCACTTTCTTCTTGTAAAGCTTCTCCTCTGCGTCTCTTAAGAACTTGAATCTCGACAATGGCGAAGATGACGATGATGATGGTGAATGTGATGATGATGATGGCGATGGTCTCACTAGCCTTTTGTTTCTCTTTCAGAGGTCTTGTTCTGTGTTTATGATTCATTTGGTTTCGTGGGAGGCATGTGTGTGTTTCGTTTGTGTGTTTGCAAATTTCAGGTTGTTTCGTGTGTGTGTCTCTACCCTTTGTTGCGTTGCTTGATTTGATTCAGCGTCCAAGCACAAAAGAAGAAGCTACGGCAGCTAAGGTGAGCCCAACGTGTAGCCAAAATTAGCTTTTTAATTTGGAGTTTTGGACTAGATAGCTATATGAGTGTGTTGATCCAGAGCTGTGTTTATATCGACTTAGATAGTGTACTAGAGAATGTATTTGAGCACACGCTAATTTCGTTTGTTGTGTTTACGTCTTTGTTGCTTTGTTTCTCAGTATTTGAGCACACGCTAATTTATTTTTTAATGTGGTTTGCAGGTTTTGTTACCAGAACCTCTACAGGTGTTTCTCCTTCTATCTTGCTTCCCAGATCAACTGTGTCACCTCAGATTATTGCCAAGAGTTCATCAGGTTTGTAATTGTTGTGTTTCTGGTTTTGGTTTTATTGTGTGTTTGTCTCATTTTATCTGACTTTACATTAGCAGATCTTTGTTAGTCTGTTTCTAAGATTTCTTAGGTATCACAAGTTGCAATGTGTTTTGTAAAACATGCGTTAGCGATCCAAAGATGCGAGATCTCGATGGTCTTTGGATCATCACTGTTTGAAATTTCGTATAAGCTGAGGAAATGTTTCTGTGCATCAATAACACAAAGCTTTGACTTGCTTTTTGCCTTTGTTCAATGACTGATCAAAGCTGCTGTGTAAGATTGGATATGTGGTTTTTGCAGAATGGACTTAAGAGTCTCAATACACACTAGCATTAGCATTACTCAATGCTCAGGTGTGAAAAGTAAGATTCTTTTTTCTTTTTCTTTTCATGATGTATGTTTAAGCAATTGAAGGTTCTAAGTAATGTTTTGGTGTGTTTGATTTTGAATTCAGGAGCTAGATCATTCAACAGGCAAAGCTTGCATTGCATTGGAACAACTCCAAACCCGTACCAGCAATCTATTTCCACCATTGGAAAGACTTTATCTGGTTTTGATGAGGATAATTTGGAGATGGTAATAATCTCTGCACTTTGTTAGTCTGTATGTTGTAAGAGAAATGTTTCATTTAATTGTTTTTCTTTGTGTGTTTGTTGTATATGTGTGATTCTTGCAGCTACAACACATGATCACCAAAGAATGTTCAAGCTTTACTCTGTACTTTGGTTAAGCGGTTTTGCTGAATATGAAGGTAAGTAAGACTTATTTATCTAATTTAGTGACTTGTTTATCTGAGACTTATTAAGCCAAGAGGTTTTGCTAATTCACATTTTATTAGGTAACATAGAAGACGAAGAATATGAAAAAGATGCTCAAATACACAGGGAGTAATCAGGATTAAACTTCGAGCTGGTATGTGTATTCATCTGTTGGATGTGTTCATATGTTGGATGTGTATCCATCTCAGAAGCATTCAGTTTTTATAGTCCTTGAAAACCTTTGACACTATTACATCCAACAGATATTGTGTTTGCAGGTTTTTGCAGAACATTGGGGATGAATCAGGAAGAAACGGAAATTGAAGAACATCTTTTGACCTAAATGATACATTCTCAGCGAAGAGTTTAATTATATTTATGTTTTCGTCCATGTATATTTTATGTATTTGGTTTTTTCCAACAATACCCCACATTTTCTTATTCAAACTCAACAGTCTCTTCTTCATACAATAGGAAAAACTTAAAAGTAAAAAAGACCAATATTCTTTTGTTCTGCGTAAAATGGTACTTATAACAGTTCAAAGTCTGCTCTGTACTCAGTGTCGTCCGTAAAGTAAACAGTTCAAAACCTGTATTTCGTTTAAAAAAAAATAAAAAAATTTCACTTTATTTTGAAAGAGTATTAGACCTTAACATTTTTAGTTTAACAAACTAGATTTTCGTTTTTCACACTTTTGGTAGGTTTATAGAAATAGGTAAACTAGTACGAAAAGCAATATTAATTAGTCGTTGACTCAAATTACTGTAACAACCGTTTTATTTTTGTGAAGTTTTGGTAGGTTACCTAATAGGTAATTTATTGGTCTTTCACTCACATAAATGTTATCTTTGATAACAAAATAAAAGTTAATACGAGGTCAAGAGATTTGACTAAGACTAACAGGTCAAGTGATATGAATATTAGTCGTTGACTCAAATTAGTATATATATATAACGATAAATTAGCCATGTGAATTGTGAAATACAAGTAAAACTTCAAAATGGGTTTACATCTAGTGGTGCTCGTTCTTTCTTCTTATATGCTTTTAGTTTTAGGAGTCGACGGAATAATGAACGTGAGATTCGACAACTTCTACTTTTATTTGTTTATTCTTTATATTTGTCATTTTTTAGTTTATATAAAAAAAATTTAATCGATTTTTTCAGGATTTTGATTGTGTGGATATATACAAACAACCGGCTTTCCAACATCCAATGTTGAAACACCATAATATTCAGGTTTGATTGTTAAACTTTTTCAATCATATACGAAATGTGGCAAATAATGTTTTAGTTAATCATTTATAAATATATGAATTTTTTTCTTTTCTTATTAACAACATTTTGCTTCTTAATCTTGTTATTCTTTTGTTATGTTATAGTAGAAAAAATTCATTTCAAATGAAAGCCATAAAAGCAAAGATAAATATAAAATAAATTATCAAAGTTGTCCAAAAGGAATGGTACCAATTTTAAGGCAAACAAATGGAACTGAGAGTGTTCATCTCGACTCGGTCGAGTATCCTGGCCAACATGTAAATCTTCTTCTCTTATCATGGCTTTATTGAAATATTCTCATCAATTTATCTTATTTATAGCACAAAATTTGATTATAGGCAATCACATTTTTCCCTTCTTTCTAGTGTTGTGATTATAATACATGCAAAAGTTATTAAAAGCAGCAACTTCTATTGTTTATACAGTTTGCAACACTTGAGACTGTTTTGGATGGGACCATCTATCGAGGAGCCGAAGCTAGAATAAGTGTTCATAGTTTAACTGTACAAAATAACCAGTACAGTAAAAGTCAAATTTGGTTAGAGAATGGACCTCGCAATCAACTCAATAGCATACAAGTTGGTTGGGCGGTAAGTTTTTGTTAAACGTATAAAACAAAAAATATGTACTTCATACAAATTCATGTGATTTTACACTAGGAACTAAAACTTAAAATATAGATTTATGTAATAAAAGTATATATTACTATTTTAGTTATATTTATGAGCATATATTAAGTAAATATCCCTTTAGATGTGGAATAATTGTCCACAAATACAAGAAAATAACTCACTTATTGTAATCTAATGATCTAATGAGATATTGGAGAACCAGAGTTTAAATACATTTTTCTTCAACAAATATTATTCATGAATTTCAAATTTTGTACATGTGCATCCAAGATTATATGGTGATAGTTTAACGCGGTTTACAATATATTGGACCGTAAGTAAATTAAATTATTTTGTTAACAATGTTTCTTTATACATTGCAAAGAAATAAAATATTTTATGATTATAAAAATAATATATAAAGTCAGACCAATGGTTTGATTTTACCCTTTTTCTTACATAATTGTTAATTACCTCTATTTTACATTTCAATATATTAGGCAGATGGCTATAGAAAAACTGGATGCTATAATACAAAATGTCCTGGCTTTGTTATTGTTGCTCAAGAACCTTGGATTGGAATAACGTTCAATAAGACCTCTATTTATGGTGGTAAAACAAGTGTTATTGTTCAACCGCAAATTTTTTAGGTAAATTTATCCACTATATGTATAATATAAATCAATTTTTGACAAGAATATAATGTTGGAATTTTTTTTATTATTATGATTATAACATATAATCTCAAATGTTTGTGGATTTTATGCTTCAAAATACTCGAATACATCCTTTTTAAAATTTCTTAAATTTTTTTATATAATTTATTTTTATGTTTCTTATTTAAATCACATATACATATATATATATATTATATATAAATATATTTATTTATAAATTTCAGAGATTTTGTTTAATAGTTTGTTTTTATGTTTTAATATCTAATAGGATGGCTTCAGCGGAAATTGGGAACTAAAAATATTTGATCAATTAATTGGATACTGGCCGAAAGAGTTATTTACACATTTAAACAATGGAGCTTCTTTGATACGTTTTGGAGGAAATACGTTTACATCTTCTGATGGAATTAGTCCTCCAATGGGAAATGGTCATTTTCCAAGTAACGACTTTCAGAAGAGTTCACATTTTTCGTTTATTAAGGTTTAGAATTTGAACTACCAAAGCATTGATCTCGGAGATAAGGAAACAAGACCATACGTAGATTCTTATCAGTGTTTTAAAATAAAGTATTGGGGATATCGCAAGCAAACTAGAGTAGCCTTCTCCCTTGGAGGACCAGGTGGAAATTGTGGTTTATGATTAATGAATTATGTATCGAGTATCGACCAAAACTATATCAATTTTCAAGAGAAATAAAGTTGACTATATCTATATCCATATTATTGTGCAGAAAAAGTATTTTTTTTTTTTTTGAAACAAAATTTAAGGTTGGAGGATAAAAAGTTATGCAGAATTTAGGTGTTTTAGACGAGAGTGGAAAAAAAAACTAAGTAAGTAGTGTTAAAGCAAAACGAATAGAGTATGAGAGCCGATCTCATTTGGAGGATCATGTGGATATTGTCGTATATGATGACGATTCATGAATTATGGAAAGCCTCTCCAGTTACTTAGAATGTCAGTTTCACAGGGTCATCAATGTACCCTTTGTTTCTTATAATTCCTCACTTCTTTGATTACTTATGATGATTCTCAGCTGGCACTGTCTATTTTTTTTTAAAGGGTATTTTATTAAAAATATATGTCCAATGGGCTATTTCTGGATATAAGCCCATACAAAATCCCCTAAGGGCCCGACCGTTACATCAAACCGAACTAAACCAATGAAATACAAAACCGACTGGATTTACAAATCAAACCAAACCGAATGCTGAAAACCCTAATCTACAAACGTAGAACACGCTGTAGCCGCCGTCCAACAGAGCTGCGGATGCTTACCGGATCAGGACCTCCGGTAAGCCTGGACGACGTTAGCCGAACGGAGATGGTGATCCAAGATCCATTTCCATCCCGCCACCGTAGAGCCGCGTTGAGGAGGAGGAAGAGAATCGAGCTCGTCGTCGTCGAGGAGAGTTCTTGCTCAGTCGTGAGGGAGAAAGACAATAGGGAGTAGATAAAGAGACCTTCGACGGTGGCTTAGCCTCACCGGATCGGAGTCTACCTCCCCTATCGAGACCGATCCGGCGAAACCTCCAGAATCTCCGATCCCAGATCTAACTGTCTTTCTCACCCATTCCTTGCCGTGAATCTCCTTCTCCCACTCTGCGTCGCTATTCCGCCGATAGATCTCTTACCACTGAAATCTCGCAGATGCTTCTCTCTTCCACTGCCCCCTTGATCTTGTTCCATGGTGTCACCGAGAAGATGCGGAGTCGCGGATGAAACGCCATGAGCCGTATGGTCCTCATCATCACCAGAATTGATAGAGGACCCGCCGTCGGTGCAAGTGGTTGTGATCAGAAGAGAGAAGTCTTTAGGAAAGAAAAATCGCCGCGAGTGAGTATCACGCGCTCAACTTCTCTCTTAGAATCACAACTTTATTGCTTAGCTGGCACTGTCTTTTATCTCTCGAGTTTGTGCTCTTGGTTCGTTTCTGTATCTCTCCTTGCTTGATACCTAATACATATGTTAAAAACTCTGCAGAATGATGGTAGTGGATGTGTGTCAATTTATTGAATCAGTTCACCTCGAGATTTTCGTTATGTAGGATTGAATTTTATGTATTACTCACGACTTTGGTTGCTAATATTAGGGCTCTCATTCTATTGCTGTACGCAAACAGTGGACCAAACACAATTGGGTGCCAGGGTAATTTCAGTCTCATTATAATAGCCTTAATTGTTTGTGATATGAGGCAAATTGAAACAAAAATTGTGGATAATGCAAGCTTTGAGCTCTGGATGCTTTCTGTTTTTGGCTATAATGCTAAACTATTATATCACTAAAAAATAAATTCGATTCATATTGACAAATTATTTTCCCGTATGCCCGGAAATATGATATTTATTTTTCATTTTATCAGTGAATGTGAAAAAAAAAATATATATATATTTTTTAACTTTTTAACAAAAATAACAAAATATATGTTTTATAACTGAAAACTGCCAAACGAGAAGGTTTTTTCAGAAAAACAACACGCTGTTCGGAATTTATAGAACGTAACATCGTGTCGTTTTGACATTCAGAAGCTACTGATCCAAAACTGTTAAAAAGTGTGAGTCTCGTGATCCGTTGACTCACAAGACCAGAAGAACGAAGCTATGTCAGAGACCGCCGTATCAATCGATTGGGATCGATCTAAGTCGGAAGATGAAGACGATGATGAAGAAGAAGAAGAGTATTCGTCGCCGGTGCAATCCTTCCCGGGGCCACCGCCACCGCCGTCGGCAAATTTCGAGAAAGATCGACACTTGGTGTATTTGGAGATGATGTACGAGTTGCTTCCGTACCATTACCAATCTCAGGAGATCAATCGTCTCACCCTCGCTCACTTCATTATCTCCGGTCTTCACTTTCTCGGCGCTAGAGATCGTGTTAGTCTCTCTTCAGTTCAATTTTGTGAATTTCATCTGCAAAGTTTTGTGATTTTTTTTTTTTTTTCTTTTTTACTTGTTGATTGAAATCTTTGGTGAAGGTTGACAAAGATGTTGTTGCAAAGTGGGTTTTGTCCTTCCAGGCCCTGCCTAGTAACAGAGTTTCACTAAAAGATGGTATCTTTCTCGAGTTTGTTATCTACGAGCAAGTTCTAAATTTAGAATGTGATTCAGTGAATGAGATGTTCCTTCTTGCAGGAGAATTTTATGGGTTCTTTGGTTCAAGGAGTTCTCAGTTTCCCATAGATGAGAATGGGGTAATTATAATAATAAGCCTATTCTTTTAAGTTTTCTACATTACGAGATTTGGTTTTTGATTATCTTTGTTGGGACAGGATTGTTTAACTCATAACAGTAGTCACTTGGCAAGCACTTACTGTGCATTGGCCATTCTGAAGGTCACTGGACATGATCTCTCGACCATTGACTCTGAGTTGTTATTGTTGTCCATGAAAAACCTCCAACAGGATGATGGAAGGTATTAGTTTTTGGAGCTTTAAAAATCATAATGCGTTTGTGATGTCTCAAGTGTGTAACTTATCTGACGAATTCCGGGAATTTGTTTGCAATATTCTCATTTATATATGGTGCAACCTATTATGTAATGGGGTCTAAATTGGGTTATGATACTTTGTTCGTTTTGCTACAGCTTCATGCCTATCCATATTGGAGGTGAAACGGATCTTCGATTTGTATATTGTGCTGGTAAGGAATAGCTACCTAACAGGATTTGCAGACTATACTTGGAGTAGAGTATCATTCTAGTTTTTTAATTTGTGGATCAGCTGCAATTTGTTACATGCTGGATAATTGGAGTGGAATGGACAAAGAGAAGGCTAAGAACTACATATTAAACTGTCAGGTTTACTTCTGTTCTTGTAGTTTGCTTTGTCATTTTTCTTCCATTGTTATTTGTTAATTTCTGTGTGTTAAAAAGACATTCTTGTGAAACATTCTTTTTGCAGTCATATGATGGTGGCTTTGGGCTGATACCTGGTTCTGAGTCTCATGGTGAGTTGAAGACAATTCTTATACAGTCTTACAGTTGATTTTTTTCCATGTGCAGTCCAACTACGTAGCACATATGTTATGTGAATGGGCTAGAAATTGTTAGGGAGATTGGTCATCGAGGACACTATAGATAACTTAACTGGTTCATTTAGGTTCCTAGTTCAATGGCTACACACAAGATAAAAAAGCTGTACTATAGTCTTATGTTATGAGGCATTGGGTTTACTTGACTCCACTAGTGTATGATGCTTACCTACGTTCTGCAACTTAGTTATGCAGGTGGTGCTACTTACTGTGCTATTGCGTCCCTTCGGTTGATGGGATTTATTGGAGTTGATTTATTATCAAATGATTCATCCAGTTCAGTCATAAACCCTTCATTGCTTCTAAACTGGTGCCTACAGGTACTGCTTCATAGAATCTGTTTTATTTACCTGATAAATATTACCTTAGTTTCCTAATGATCCTGAGTAATCTGATGGTTTTCCTAACCTTTCCTATAGCGACAAGCCAATGATGGTGGGTTTCAAGGTAGGACTAACAAGCCGAGTGACACATGCTATGCATTTTGGTTAGTCCACTCAACCGTTACTGTCACCGGCTCTAGCTGTTCCCGTTTACTTATAATGTATATCTGTGTAGGATTGGAGCTGTCCTTAAACTCATAGGAGGCGATGCATTGATCGACAAAATTGCTCTACGCAAATTTTTACTGAGTTGTCAGTCCAAGGTATCTCTTCTTCTATGTCTCATATCTCAATTTATACTAAGCTTATTATCTAGCATTAATACTAATAGCAGCCTATGGATCAAATAGGATAGTTTGGTACATTGTCTCCACTCATGCGTTTACATTTTTTCTTCATGATCGATTACTGGTAATAACAATGTGGTTAACTTTGCCACTGCTCATGCATTTTTGTCTGCAGTATGGTGGATTCAGTAAATTCCCAGGACAGTTACCGGACCTGTATCATTCATACTACGGTTACACGGCTTTTAGCCTCTTGGAGGAACAGAGCTTAAGTCCTCTATGTCCTGAGCTAGGGTTACCTCTTCTTGCTGCCTCGGGAATTTGATGCTTAGATTGCCTCAAACTCAAAGTCACATTCTTCTATCACCACACTTGTAACGTTTTATTTAAACATTCCACGAGGCAGAGTCGCTCTGTTTCAGCAGTTAAATTCTAGTTGGAATATTCAATTATTTTATTATTGGCTCTCAATATGCTTAACATTGCAAACTCACAAAAATGAAAAATTATAAAGAAAACCAAATTTAATAGTTGAGTATGATTTTATCTTAATTCTTAGAAATGGACATAGGAACAAAGAATCAAATTTTAAAAATAACAAATCTGTAGAATTGTGTGATTTGGCAAAGAAACAAAAGACATAATTTTTTGCAGTTTTCAACTCTTGTGAACAAGTGAGTGGTGTTGTTGACGCCACTTGGATGAAAAGTATCAGACATAAACTGCAAAAATTGGGACAAAAATCCTAAAGGGAGAAGAAAGAGATTCCCCACTTGGTCTTTCATGAGTCTTGTCTCTATTCACAATCGTCTTATTCCATTTTACCGGTCGATGTTCAAAGTTTCAATGCCGTAAAAAAGAAAGAATTATTCTTACTGTGGTAGTAGCGTTTTCGAAGCATATATGATCTCGAATAAATCAAACTAGATTAGTATATTTTAATCTCTTTAACTCTTTTCTCTTCACGTGTTATGTTTTACCTTTCTAACTCCATATTCGATACAAATATTAAAAGCTCGTTCAGAGAACTAATCTCTTTTTAAAAGTGATAAAGTCGGTTTAAGATAAGGGAGTGCTGAGTTCATGCATCTTTAAATGTCAACCACAACAGTAGTTAAACTATGCTATAAAAGAAAATAGAATCCAAAGCCAATCTTTTTATTCGCATGATTTGATTGAAAAATACACAAATTTGGCTAAAACAAATTCTCTCTATCCATCGAAAAAATGTACAACCGGTTTAAATCCAGTGACAAGCCAAAAACATTCAGACCAAAAACAAATGTTGATGATTAAATCAGACCAAAAAGCCGGTTTAATTCTATTTGGCTTTCTCCAATATCCTCTCTTATCTTCTTGATTCCGATTCTTGAACTGTGTGTGTTTCACCAATTTTGGCCCTTGAATTCACTCGGTTTCTGCAATCTCCATCACTCTCTTCTTGTAAAGCTTCTCCTCTGCGTCTCTTAAGAACTTGAATCTCGACAATGGCGAAGATGACGATGATGATGGTGAATGTGATGATGACAATGGCGATGATCTCACTAGCCTATTAAACTCAGCATCAGACGATGACTCGAAAAAACTCGAGATCCCTTCTTTTCTACTACCATTACAAGACTCCATTAGTAATGGAGTTAAAGGAGGCGTGAACAACGAAGGAGAAGCACGAGGAGTAAGATACGGAGGAGTGATGGCACCACTTTCCATATTAAGAAACAAATCATTCAAACTCTTTCCTTTTGTGGAAACCACCCCATCTTGAGATTCCATCTCCTCTACTGTTTCCTCCATGATTGTGAACAGAAACCTCGGCACATGCCCTGGACCACACACATTCCCAAACCCATCATCAGGAGGAAGAGACTGTAGTTGTTCAGTTCCAATGGGCTTAGGGTTTGAGAAAGAAGAAGGAGATGAAGAAGAAGAAGGGTTTGTGGTACTACTGCAACAGAAGATGAAGAGAAGCTCTCTGGTTCCAGGGGTAGAATAGTCATTTCGAAATTCAGGCCTCGTCGCCGACGACCGCTTCTTACACCAAAGCAAGTAATAGAGCTCAGCGAGAAGAGCTAACAGCAAACAACCAAAGACTATGCTTAGAGCAAGTCCAACACTGCTCAGAGATCTCATCTTTCTTCTTTTTCCAGATAAGATTCACATCTCTTACTCATCTCGATTCGACCAAATGTGGGATGCAGAAGAAACAGAAACTATATATGGAGGTTGTCTATGATTCTTAGAAAAGAAAAGAGAAAGGGTTTTTGCTGAAAAGAAAAACTTAGATTTAAGGTTGGGGATGAAAGAAGAGCGGAGAAATGTGAAAATTAATAATTTCCTAAAATAGGTGTGTTATATAGCGAAGTGTGGAAGTGAAACTCACTTGTATTTTAGAATCAATAAAGAAAGCATAAGTGAATACGAAGTTTTACCCTTAATGAAAGGCCCTAGTTACCATTTTAATAAAACTATGTATATCATCTTATTTTGAATTCTTTTATGATTTGTACCATTGATGGTGAATGAATCAAACTAGTGTACAAGCATCATTTTGGATATATAACGAATGGTTCTACCGACAACTCTATAACGAACAATTCTATTCGTACCGTAAAAAAATATACTAAAGACGGCTCACTATCGATACTTCATTTATATGTGCACTATATCTCAAGATGAATATATTTACTCTCAATACAATGAATTACGAATAACGACTCTTGAATGGACGAGGGACGAGGGAGAGACGTTCACTTTTGAAAATTTCAGTTTCTCTAATCTTTACTTCACTTTTTTTTATCTTCAAATAATTTCCGTTTCAAAGCATCAAACATGGATAGGACCTTTAAGGCCGCAACCCATGTGATGTGACGCATATATATGCAGTGGTGAACACAAGTAGCAATAAAGAGAAACATAAATGAAATAGAGTGAGATTTGTTTGTGTTGCGGTTGTTCATGCCTATTGATATCAAAGTCAGAGTCAGATTAGTCCACCAGATCAAAAGTGTCAGTGACTCCGCCTCAATTATATAATTTCGTGTTGTCATGCATCAGCAACTATCTAGCCTCTTCCAGCAACCAATCATACGTTTTATGTTGTAAGCTAGCTGCTAGTAGCATTATCATTGATACATTTTTATTTTGTATGTGGTTCCTTTCGTCATACCACTTGATTAATTTCCTTAAATCACTTTATTTTCTCGAGTTCGTCGACTCACAAATTTATTCTTAGTATTTATAATGCATCAAAATTGTTATATTTTTTTAGATTTGCTTTTTAAAAACATTTTTGCAAGCAAAGAGGAATCATGGATTCCTAAATAACAGTCAAGTTAGGAAATTGGAAACTATGTTCATAAACTATAGTTTCTGACCAATTGTAAACACAAAAAAATAAAAATAAAACTGAGATAAAGTCTTAGACTCACAACTACACTCGATTTTCTCGTTCCACATCATCAAAAAATTGGCCTTCATCACTTTTTCTTTGAGGTATTCACATATGATTTTTGATTGTGAGTAGATGAGAACATGGACCCCGGTCAATCAATGGTTCATCAGGTCGAGTATGACCAGCCACTTTGCAACACCTCATACATATTTTTCACATTAGTTTTGCAAACAGCATTTTAAAAAAAGGATTTCCCTAATGTCAACTTTTTGTATAAGAGTGAAGGTACATATAAGTTTAAATTTTATAAATGAGATGTACACGTGGGTTTTGAACTCCAATATTTTTAAAGAAAAGAGTGTGAAAATGTGCTGGTAAGAGTCTCAAATTAGGACTAAAACATGGAGAAGACAAGCACATGAATGATAAAAAAAAAACATGTGACTTGTTATGTTATCTTTTGGATTCTAAGGCAGACCATAGATATTTTTATCCAAAAATTCAAAAGTTCTCTTTTGTGTGTCTCTTGTGTAAAAAATACACTATATATTCAAAAATATGATCATAGAGAAAAACGAATGACTAAAGACATATCAAATCACAAAAAGTTTGACTTCACATTAATCTCGCAAATTATAAGTTTTAGTTTTCGTGATTATATCCCACATTATGTAATCAACAAAACCATTAATATACAATCCATGCATCTCACATGTCATACTACTTATGGATTTCCTTTAAAACACGGCACAAAATAAAAATAGCAAACCTAATATTTCCTTCTCCCAAACTTAATCTAAAAAAATACACAGGTTTATTAAATTAAAAAAAGTAGAACCACTTATATCCCACCACCACAGGTATTGTTACAATTATCATCATACGAATATCTTATTACAATAAATCGTGAATGATTTGTTGTTAATTATTTGTATTAAAACGAGCCCACACATAATAATAATAATAATAAGAAAAAGATCTTAATTATCCATCTACCTTAAAATCTACGGACCGCGGCGTCTTAACAAATGTAAATAATACAGTTGGTGAAATCCCGATAATACCCTCAGATTCAAAAGATAGAACGACGACGGATACGTGTTCATTAGCCAACCCAGCCTTTTTTTTTTTATTTTTCTTCTTACGTGGGTATGACTAGACACGTAGGTCCCACACTGCACCAGGACAACAACTCATTTAAAATTAAAACCTAAAAAAAAACAAAAACAAATTAATTCATATATAAAAAAAAATCTTCTCGTTACTTCTTTCCTTTTTTTTTTTTGCTTTTCTTTTCTCCCCCGACATTGTTGCTTTTCCTCTGTTCGGTCGGGGTTTACAACATCACCCCCCGGAACGGTGGAATTTAGCCGAAAGAAAGAAAAAAATGGGAATTCTCAACGACGACGCCGTTTTAATCGAACCTGGAAAAATCTCCGGAGATCCCACCATCGTTACCGTCAATTGTCCTGATGAATCCGGTTTAGGTTCTACTCTCTGTAGAATCATCCTCGAATTTGGTCTCTCCATTACCCGTGCAGGTCTCTATTTCTTCCTTTTTTTTTGACTTCGTTATCCCTGTCTCGTTAAATAGGAATATACTCTGTTTGTCTTTTACCTTTACGAATATTCTTCTTTTATGATTCGAGACTTTAAGATTCATCAAATTCTGTTTTTTTTTCTTTTTTTTTTCTTCTTCTGCTAATTTGATTGTTGTAAAAAAATTGCAGATTTTTCAACAGATGGGAGATGGTGTTATATAGTGTTTTGGGTAACTCCAGATAATAATAACAGCTCTCCTAAGATTGATTGGGAAAGCTTAAAGAATCGTCTTTTATCTGCTTGTCCTTCTTGCTTAGGCTCTTTCTACTTCTCTCTTCAATCCAATGTCTCTATCCCTCCTCCTCCTTCCCTTTACCTTCTCAAGTTCTTTTGCCGTGACCGGAAAGGCTTGCTTCATGGTTTGTTATTTTTTCCTCTATGAAAGAAAGTATTCTCCTTTTTGTCTGTTTTTTTTTTTTTTTCTTTTTTAAAAAAGATGGTTGATTAGAAGAATTTTGGTGGTTGTAGATGTTACTAAAGTTCTGACAGAGTTAGAGTTTACGATTCAAAGAGTTAAAGTCATGACTACACCTGATGGAAGAGTTCTTGATATGTTTTTCATCACCGACGCAATGTTAGTTTTCTCTTATATCTGATTCTCATGTTTCAGTGATTTAGCATTTTGGTTTTATGATATAACGGTTCTTGTTGTGACTTCATGTATATATAAGAGGGATCTCCTGCATACGAAACAGAGGCAAACTGAAACGTGTGATCATCTAACGGCTGTGCTTGGTGAGCATGGTGTGAGCTGTGAGCTTGAACTAGCTGGACCCGAGTTAGAAAGTTTGCAACGCTTCTCTTCACTTCCACCTTTGGCTGCTGATGAGCTCTTTGGGCCAGATGGGTCTGATATTAGCAGCTCTAGCTCCAACAAAGCGGTTCTTACTGTTGATGATCACTTGAGCCCTGCGCATACCTTGCTTCAGATTCGTTGTGTTGATCAAAAGGGGCTTTTCTATGATATCCTCAGGACTTCTAAAGACTGCGATGTCCACGTACGTAAAGACCAATATCTCTTAACCTTAAGAGGACCTTACCTTACATCTAGATTTCTAGGAATGTTCCTTCATTTTGTTGAAAGATTTGTAGAACTCAAGTAGTTACTTGTGTTCTTGATCCAGATTGCATACGGTAGATTCTCCTCAAAGGTGAAAGGCTACAGGAATTTGGACTTGTTTGTTCGAGGTACAGACGGGAAGAAGATATCGGACCCAAAACATCAAGCCAACTTCTGTGCTCGGCTTAAGGAGGAAATGGTGTGTCCTTTGCGAGTGATCATCGTGAACCGAGGACCAGATTCTGAGCTGTTAGTAGCTAACCCTGTGGAGCTATCTGGCAAAGGAAGACCACGAGTTTTCTACGATGTCACACTCGCGTTGAAATCACTAGGAGTCTGCATTTTCTCGGTAAGTATAATAATAATAATCATATTGGCATGGATACGTTTTTCTAAGCTTTTTAGCTGTTATGAAGGGTTTGTTTTAATTTTCAAATTTGTTGTTTTTTTCTTGTAGGCTGAGATTGGGAGGCATTCGACTTTAGACAGACAATGGGAAGTTTATAGATTTCTTTTGGATGAGAGTCGTGAGTTACCGTTGGCTAGTCTCCGTGCAAGGAATCAGATAGTGGATAGAGTCACAAAGACACTTATGGGTTGGTGAAAGTGAATCTCAATGAGAGAGGGAGAAGAGAGAGCTTTAATGAACATTATTCTACTCGAGGGGCCAAAGAAAGCGAGTCTTCGCCTGCGGCTTCAGGGGTCAGATGAAGAGATTGTGATACGGAGTTTGATTGCTTTTGTGTGGAGCTAATCTTGTTGTAAAGATTTGGAAAATTGTAAAAGGATAATAGCGCAATTGCAATGAATTCAATGCTTGTAAACTCAGTTTGCAAAGGTAAATCTGAATAGTAAACATGCACATTAGGAAATAATATGGTAATTAGACAATTCGTATCTAATTATAGATTTGTTTCGTGGAGGGAGACTATACTACGTACTGCCACAAAATTTGTAAGGTCTTCTCTAGTTGCCATCAATAATGAGAAGTACCAACAATTTATGTATTTTTTTTTTCTATCCGTTATTCTAAAGATACTAAAATCCCTTTTATAATAAAACAGAAATTTGCGAAAAAAAAAATTAAAAAAATAAAAAAATAAAACGGAAGTACACAACATTGTTATGTAGACTATATAATTTTAATAAGTTAAGTTACAAATAATCATTAATAATAGATTAATTGATTACAAATAGATTATACCGAAAATCTTAAAGAGAATATTCTAAAGAATTATATCATCTAACTTAACATATTAATTTTCTTTATTAAATTATTCATCAAATAAAATCTTTTGATATCTAACTTAACATATTTTATTTGTTAATTATCATTATACTTCACCTCTCATTTTTATATATGAGTCTATTTTGTAAAACAAATAAATATCATATTATTTATTATAATAAAAAAATAATTTATTTCTGGATATACCATAAGTTGAATTTTTAAAAACAAATATAAATTGTTCAATCTATAAAATATTCAAGCTTTAGTAATATTATTATTTAAAAATAATATCTATTGAATTAAAATTTTTACTGAGTAACAGGTCAAAATTTAAATATTTAAATTCAAATTTACAAAATTATGTCTTATAATGACATTCAAGTCATGATGTAGAATATACATTGTTGAAATAACTTCACATATAAAAACTAATACAATATATTAAAATTTTATTTTAAAATATAAAATATACAAAATTTTGTATAAAATAAAATTTAACCAGTGTTATAGCACGAGTACTTATCTAGAATCATTAACAATATAAAACTTACAAAATATGTGTCTTTTTTCAAACCATCATATTTAGCATATGATTTTATTTCATAATGTTTTATCCATTTTTTTTTTAAAAACAATCACATAAATTATATTTTATATAAAAATTACAATATAAATAAAATGAATTTCAATCTATGCTCTAATACGAGTCTTAATCTAGTTTGTTTGTGTTTATATGGGTTGCATCAATGTATACATCTAATCTAATAAGTACTTACTAATCCGATTTGAATTATGACTGAATAAAGAAGGAAAATGAATGGTTAAGTAATCCATTCATTAATTTATTAGAGAATTGATGACAAATTTATAATTAATTTACCTTTGGTAACTGAGATTTAACGGATTAACAATTAACGGTTAAAAAGAAAGAAAAAAAAGGAAAACGCGTTAATTAGGATAATTAAAAATCAAAGCGGTAGGGTTAATTTGGTCGTTTCGTAATCCTCCGTTGTGTTGCTCGTGGCTCTTCGTGCACCATCGGCGGCTAAGTAATCCAGTAAGTAGTACAGAGGTCCCAATCACTACGAAAAGCTGTGTGTGTGTGTGTGTGTGACTCTCCTCCTTCCTCCTTCCTTCGATATCTTTAGGTTTTCGTAAAATTCAGGCGCGAGAGCCGACGAAGATGACGACATTAACCACCGGGAAACACTCTCCGGTTACCGGAAAAGAAGAAGGCGAGCTATCTGCCTCCGACGAAGACGTACGTATTGTTCTCTCCCTATCAAAAACTCAATAATTTCTATTGAATCTGGTTTTTGTATTCTCTCGATTTGTGTTTATTTGAGATCTGCCTCTGTCTTCGCTTGGTTTCAACATTGTCTGGGTTTATGGATTTAGCGTATGTATTGTTCGAGTGTTCATAGACTAGAGCTTAGCTTTCGTGTTGCATTTATTGAGACAAATCAACTGTTCTTGATTTTTTTTTTTTTTTTTTTTCTCTTTGTTTCTCAGGTACAAGCAATGGAAACAAGCACGAGAGCTCCTCTTACTGAACATATATCAGTTCCTTCAGCTAACACAAATATCCAAAGGCGTCAACCTGGTAAACATATATTAGCTCTGACCTTCACGTGCGTTTAGGATCGGTATCAAACTATTAGAGCAAATACTTAGTGAACATTGTAAATGAATGTACAAAACTACCAATGTGTGTTTTCTGTTGTGAAATTTGTTGCGTGTGGAAGCATGATTCTCTTGAGTCTTTGAAATTTTCAATATAGATGATTTGAAGTCGTTTGAAACTCTTCTTAATGGAAGTTGCCTATGAAACAAACTCCTTTTTAAAAAATCTTTTTATTGTGTGAATTGACAGGAAACGGTGGATATATAATTAAACCTTCTGATGCTACACCGTCGAAGCAAGCTATTGCTGCCATTCATGGGAAGAAAGTTCCTGCAAGGGGCAACAACAGCAACCTCGTGATAAACTTCTCTAATGATGATAGTGGTAGTGAATCTGATGGTAAAGGACGGGCACAGATATCAAAGATTCAACCAAAGGGAACCATGTCTGGGAATAGAAACCCGTCTACATTTTCACAAACAAAATTGAAAGGACCAAGACAAACTGATAACAGAGCTATAACAAAGAAGGCATTCTCCACTAGCGCCTTTAGTCATGCTTCGACTTCCAATGTTTCCAACCTTTCATTTGCTAAGGATATGAGATCCACTAAAAATATTCATACCTACGAAAGGACGGTTAGCAAAGATACACGGCGTCCTGAACAGGTTTTGGAGCCCAATCGCAACAAACTTCAGGATTTGAAGCAGCAGATTGCGCTTCGGGAAAGTGAGCTGAAGCTTAAGGCTGCGCAGCCGAAGAAGGATCCTGTTAACCCTAAAAGCAGTCCAGCAAGGAGAGTCAATATTGTTTCTGATGATACTAGACAGCTAGAACCAAACGAACCTCCCAAGAAGCGCTTAAAAGTTGGTGGAATTGACACAAGTCAGCCTATTATTGATTATCGAGTGCCAGCATCTGCTGCTGCACCAATGAATGCGCCAGACGTTCGTAAAATTCAACTGCCTGGTGAGTCTTTAAGGCAAACATTGAATATACTCTATCTTGGTTAAGGAATTCAGTGTTCTGATTTTTCCTTTATCTGATATCACCTGACTCTGATGTTTATTGCAGGTGTCAATGCAAAACCTAGTTGCAAACACCTCGGAAGCAACAATGATGAGATAGTTCCACCTCTAATTTCTCAGCATACTGTAAAAGGAAATACAAGCTCAAATGCCTTTCAAAAAAGTGTTGTACGTGTCACCATGGTTTTGTGTTTTATCCTTTACTAGAATTGGAAAATTCTACTCTAAGATTATTTACTATGCTACTTTCAGGCCTGTATTTTTCTTTACTTAAGTGTATTTATATTTATTGCAGGGTCAAGCAAATCATTACGAAGGTGGAAGAGAACTGGAAAGAGTGAAAACTATTGATAGGAGCGTGTCAAGTGATCAGTTACTTAAAATAGTCAATGGAAACCATCAGGTTTTTTCTAGATCCTTATAAATCACTTGGAGGCGGCTGGTAGAATTTTGTGATCCTTACTTTTTTTTTCTGTTTTCCTTTTCTGCTTGCAATTTAGCCTTGTTTGAATAGTTCTGGCCTCTGGAACATCCCGGGAAATACAACAGCTCCTGGAAATAATCATCTGGATATGCTATCTTTGTCGAACCTAGAGGAATCGCTTGACAAAGAGTTGGAAGAAGCACAAGAACGTAAACACCTTTGTGAAATTGAGGAAAGAAATGCTCTTAAAGTTTATAGAAAGGCACAGAGATCTTTGATCGAGGCAAATGCCAGATGTGCAGAACTTTACAGTAAGAGAGAAATTTTATCTGCTCATTATGGATCTCTCATTGTCCACGACTCCAGATTGTTGTGGCCTTCTATACATAATGAGAATCCTGAAACTGGGTTTCACTTTAGTGGCAACATTGATTCGGCAACCAAAACAGAGATCGTTCAGCATACTCAGCTAGAAAGCAACCACAGATATGACAGTGAATATGGTGGCAGTCATCCTCCACAACATTCCCGTAGTGGACTGAATTTGGGTTCAGAACCATGCAGTGATCTTGATGCTAGCACCTCTGATGGACTGCCTTGCAGTAACAAGCAAATTGCAAGTAGACTATGCTCTCCGTCAAGTGATGCAAACATTTTACCAGAGGTCGAGTCATTTCCAGTTGACCATGAATCTACCGAGGGGAACCTTGGGGGACATCAAACGGAAGAACTTGATCAAACACTAGGCAATCAGAAAGCTTTGCTTCTCGAAGCATCATTAAGATCGAAATTGTTTGAGCGTCTAGGCAAGAGGGCAGTCAATGGAGAGACTGTGATAGATAGAGGAGATGAAAGCGATGTTGCAAGTGAACAAGCCCACAGAGATGACAGTAGTCCTTTCTCCGAAAAATATCAGCATAATGATTCTCGAGGTAAGGACTTTATCGTAAAAGATTGGCATTTTGCTTAGTTATTTTATGAATTGTGCAAAAAGGGAAAAAATAGCATGGTCATTTTGCAACCTGATTTTACATTCAAGTGGCTACTCTTGAAGATGATTTAGCTACACTGCAGATAGCAAATACATGAACTGGCGCCAAATTCGCTGACTCGTGATTGAGTTCCCATAGGCATTGTCCGAGATGGCTGAACCAACGTGTGGCCCCCATGTGCTTCACTTTCCTTTTTCTTTTGAGTAAGACGTCTTCATGTTTTCAATTTCAGAGCCAGGTGCCAATAAACTGCAAGGAAGTCCCTCCAAAGCACCAGTTGAATGGCGCTCGATTGAGGAACATTCGCTAGATTTTCAGTCATCTATAGATATGGACTCCCATAAGATTTCACCAGAGAATGACCTTTTATCGTCTGTAGCTTTGTCAGGTCCTTTGTTTCGGAGCACAATCTATCATCTGAAAGTCCCTGGGTCTTCAATTACATCTCTGGGTCCAGAACAAAACAAGTCATATAGCCTATACAGTGATAAAAGAAAATGTAGGAGCTTGACTGATACTGCAGTGTATGAGAAAAATGGCTTCTACACCTGTAATTTGAATGTGGACCCTTCTTGGCCTCTCTGCATGTACGAGTTACGTGGAAGGTGCAATAACGATGAATGTGTTTGGCAACATTTCAAGGATTTCTCTGATAACAGTTTGCATCAAAGTCTACATGATCCTACTGGTACGGCAGAAATTGTGTTTTAAGTGTTCTAGAAAATATTTCTTTGCTAATTTATCGGTGTTGCAGATGGTAGAGTCAGGTCAAACTCACATCCGAAGAAACATAATTCTTCCAAAGGATCCCACATTATGGACACGGTGTTTTCACCAACTTACTTTGTCTCCTTGGATACGATGAAGGTTGACTCGTGGTCTTATGAGTCCGTTCTGGCTCAAAGACATGGACAAATGTGGTGGAAGCACTTTAGTACCTGCCTAGCCTCATCGAACTCGCTTTACAGAAATGTACCTGGAAAGGAATATGAAGGTCGAATTGAGGTCCTAGGAAATTCAAGAACATACTCATCATACTTCACGATTAAGCATAGCTTGATGGTTTGTCTTTGTTTTCTCTTTCTTTTAAGTTTTGATCTTTCATTTTGCAGATCTGACCACTGTTTTATTCTTTTGTTGATGTTCTTACTATCATCTTGCACTGACTTGCTTGGTCCATTCGTAGAATATCCTTAAACAAGGTTCAGATGCTGCTGTTGAACCCGTGGAAAGGGCTCTTACTATTTTCTGTCGGGCAGTTGATCAGTCAGAAGGCTTGATCCAGGCAATGTTGTTTGTTTCCTGTCAATATTCTGTTGTATCAAATTTAGCTCTCGTTCTAATTCTTGTGGCATATATTTCAGGCCCTTTCTGTGCTTTCACAAGGTCTTGAAAGTGACCCAACTTCTGAGATTCTTTGGACTGTTTATCTCCTGATTTACCATGCATATGAAGGATCAGATGGGAAACATATGTTTCCTTATGGGGTAGGTTATCCTCTGCCACGATATTGCCTGCATATTATTAATTGTTTGAGTATATTTGCATATATTCATAAATCTAATCCAACTTGGTGTTGCTCATAGTGTTTTACAGTTTTCGTACTTATATATTCTTGGCATAATATTATCTTTTTCAGTTCATTGTCCAGTTACTAGTTAATTTTGTATCTTAGTTCTTTACTATAGAATGCTTTGATGCTTTAGTTTATATGGGATAACTTTTCAACTCTTCAGGTCAAACACAGTAGCAGATCATACGTAATTTGGCTTCTGTACATCAACAGTCGAGGACAACTTAATGATCAAATAATTGCATATGAGGCTGCCCTCTCGGCACTTTGCAACCATGAATCTGGGTCTATTAACAAGAATCATGCCAGCGCTTGCATATTAGATGTTTTGTTGCAGATGTTCAACCTTTTGTGCATTTCTGGGAATGTTTCTAAGGCAATACAGAGAATATCCAAGTTTCAGGCTCCAGCAGCAGATTCTGATGACCCTGAATTTTCACTGATGTCTCACATTCTCACATGCTTAACATATTCTGACAAATGTGTGTTCTGGGTTTGTTGTGTGTACTTAGTTATTTACAGGAAGCTGCCTGACTCTATTGTCCAACGACTTGAAATGGAGAAGGAACTACTTGAAATAGAATGGCCTTCTGTTTATTTGGATGGTGATCTGAAGCAAATGGCGCTCAGACTATTTGAGAAAGGGATGCTTTCCGCAGAATCTTGTACCAACGATGGGTTGTCGAAAAATGGAATACAAAAGCGACCTGCCGGGGTATTTGCTCTGAACCACGCTCTGTTTATGATTGCAGTAGATGAGTTGGAAAGCTATAGGGACATTTTGAAGGCATCTGTTAAACTCTACCCAACTTGCTTAGAGCTGAAATTGTTAGCACTTAGGATGCAATCAGATGAGTTAAAGGATATGTTTTCGTCTGGGTATGAAGAGTTTCTCAAGCAGGAAGCAAAAGAGGCATCATGCATACAATGTATTTGGAATCAGTATGCTGAATATGCTTTGCAAGGAGGAAACTACGACATGGCAAGAGAACTCATGTCCCGTTGGTACGTTTCAGTATGGGATGTATTGTCCCGTAAGAATAAGACAGTACTGGCTAATGAAGAAGAAGGTGATGATAGTTTGCTGGAATCAGCTTTATCAGATCTAAATGTTGCATCGGGTCAGGTGGATGTTATGTTTGGCTATCTTAATCTATCTCTCCATAATCTACTGCAGCGTAACTGGACCGAGGCTCACTCGGCCATTGACCAAGCACTAAAAGCTACAGCTCCCGAGCATTTTATGCACTGTCTTAGAGAGCATGCTCTGTTTCAGCTAATCAACGAGTTGCAAGCAACTGGTGAATTTTCAATGAACCTACAATTGAGATTACTCAACTCTTACTTGGATAGATCAAGTTCTTTACCTGTAAGAGAGCCACTATCTTGGAAATTCATCAGCAACAGCGGGGAGAAACCGAGAGTTAGGAAGCTAGTTACTAACCTTCTGGCTCCAGTTTCATCTGAACACTTAGTGGTGAATGTTGTTCTTGAAGCATGGCACGGACCATCTCTTGTACCCGAGAAGCTAAATAAACAAAAGGAACTGGTGGATTTTGTGGAAACAATACTACAGCTGGTTCCATGCAATTACCCGCTGGCGTTGTCTGTAAGTAAGCTGTTAAGGAAAGAAGAGAAACATTCAGATTCTGGTTCCTCCTCGGGTATTCATTTCTGGGCGGGTCTGAATTTGGTGAGCACAATATCTTGTACTGTCCCAGTAGCTCCGGAGTATATATGGGTGGAGGCCGGAGAAATAGTGAGCAGTATCAATGGTTTCAAGACAAGAGCTGAGAGATTTTTGAAGAAAGCTTTGTCTGTATATCCAATGTCTGTGAAGTTATGGAGATGTTACAGGAGATTATGCAAAAGTATAGAAGAGAGAAGAGGTACTGAGATCGAAGAAGCAGCCAGAAAGAAAGGAATCACTCTTGATTGATAGTTTGACAGTAACAAAGTCATTTGGTTTGTCCCCTCCATATAGCTAAAGTAAGAGTTGTATTAGACTATTAGTAAAGGGGATATTTTTGGTAAAAAGATGGGAATATATACAGTTTTAAATGGGTAAGTGAATACGAATTCTACGTTTAACATGTCTTCTGATTGTTTTTTTTTCAGTCTCTTTAATATAAAACTGGTGTTGAAAGTTTGTGTTCTTCGTTTGGATATTGTAGATTTTTAATAGGGAAGTTCATTTCATGTGACTCTCTAATCCAAGAAAACAACGTATTTCAAACTTATTGACAATAATGGAACTCTGTCCTAGGTAGGTTGCCAGAAGATGGGACAAAGTCTATTGAATTTTGTCTTGATCATGATAACGAAAGATTATAATCCATTCAGCAAGCAATGAAACAAACTTGGGACCGGCGAAAACAAGGTTTCCCAATAACCAATATAAAAAAATCAACAAGAAAACACCAAATGAGTAAAAAAAAAATTCATAAAAGCCCCTCTAGTAGAAAAAACCAAGCACTTTGCCTCCAACATTTTTCCTCCTAGCCTCTTCATGGTCCATGATTCCAGCTGATGTTGTCAAGACAATGTACCCAAACTGCATAATGATCAAACACAATAAAACATTGGTCTCTGTGATTATTCAAGAAACACAAATAATTAAGAAGAATGGTTAGTTCCCTTTTACATAAATTAAAAAGGTTAATTCTTGACCTGTCTTGAAGGGAGTAATTTGGCAGTCCAACCTTCGATTTCCTTGACGCCAACATCAAAACGAGGACTAATAACACCACACTTGTTAAGCCTTCCATTAAGCTCAACCACAATCTTACCGGATCGGTGATCATCCACATATTCAAACTCCGCAATGTAACCTATAAGCACAAAGGAATTTATTTTTATGTTTTGAAGTCAAAACTGAACATATGGAGCCATCAAAACCATGTGCTTCTCCCGATCTAAATCTTATTTTATACGGAGAAATCAAACAACAAGGAAATCAAATAATTAAGCCCATTGAGACAATAAATGTACCATGCTTTTGCATCACAGTGAGAAACTTAATGATCACTTTGGAAGAGGGTCTTATCATTACTTGGCGTTTCCCTCGTTTCTCTGCATTACACATGCTCTTCAGAGAATCATTTAAGACGCTAGTCCTCACCATTATCGATAGCCTCTACACAAATAAATATAAAAAACTTCCTCGTAAGAGCCATGACATTTGCATATAAGAAACATCAAGTGCAATTTCAATTTCAACTCTATTATGTTACAGAATATTCAAAACGTAAGAACAAAAACTTACCAAAGTTACGCAAGAGTACAACGAGTATAGGCTATATAGCAGAGTAGATTTTAGCTTTCAGGTAGTTTCGAAGGTTTTAAAACTAGGGTTTTTTGACGGAGACAAAAATATATAAGCACAGTGCAAAACCCTAATCTCTCCCTTATTTTTTTTCTTTACCATATTTTACGAGTTTTCCGGGAAAATAAAAAACGGAAAAAAGAAAGGGCCCAACCGGATTCGAACCGGTGACCTATTGATCTGCAGTCAATTGCTCTACCACTGAGCTATAAGCCCCTGTTGATTTTAACCCTTTACTAACTAATATAACTCTCAAAACCTAGAATTACACTTTCATTCATCAAGCAGTTACAAGCAGTTACAGAGAGTTTCATTCATCAAGAAAGAGAAGAAGAATGAAAAGAATTGGGTGTTCTCAAATTTGTATCCAACTACAAGCAGGAACATTCTTAATTCTTGTTACATTATTAGCCTCTACTAATCTCGCATCTTGACAATAGTGAGATGGATTTAGTGGCTCAAGCTTTACAAGCTGACACAATGCAGCATTACTTAACCAAAAATTACAATGCATTCTTGAAGAACTTAATAAGGCTCCCCATACTCCTACACTTGCTTTCACTCTCATTCTTCTCACCATTTCCACAGCTTCACCAAACAAACCAGCCTTCCCTAATATATCAACCATACACGCGTAATGTTCAACTTTTGCTTTCATCTTGTGCCTTTCTTCCATTTCCTTGAACATTTGTTTTCCTTCTTCAACTAACCCTGCGTGTCTACAAGCTGAAAGAACACTGAGAAAGGAAACAGAGTCTGGTTTGAGTTCGTTTTCTTTCATAGACAAGAAAATTGAGACCGCACAGCTTGCTAGACCATGGGCTGCGTAAGCGGATAGCAGAGTGTTCCACGACACCATTACTTTGTTTCTTATCTCGATAAAGCATCTCTCGGATAAATCTATCATTCCACATTTCGCATACATATCAACTAGGCTGTTTCCTACGGACGTGTGGGAACAAACTCCAAACCTGATGAGACTGGCATGAACCGACATTCCTACTCTCAGTGCTGATAATTCTGCTATTGCGCGTAAGATGTTAACAAATGTGACTGTATTAGGCTGAAAGCTCTCAACCTTCATCTGACTGAAAGTGGCAATAGCTTCTACACGTTGGCCATGGAGTAAGTACCCGTTCATCATTATATTCCAAGATAAAGTACTTTTCTCGAATCCACACTTGTCAAACAAGGATTTTGCTGCAGTGAGGGCATCACATTTGGTGAACATATCGATAAGAGCATTTGCCACATGACATTCTGAATCTAACCCATGCTTTATAATTTGCCCATAGACACAAGAACCTCGAGCATAGTCACTACAGAGTGCACAAGTTTGAAGCAAACCAACCATAGTTCCTGAGTCTGGGCATACGTCATGTAGCTTCATGTTGTTGTACACATCAAATGCTTTACTGGCATCGCCAATCTGTGTATACCCTTGTGCTAGAGCGTTGAATGCTACAGCATCTTTAATTGGCAGTGTTTCAAAAGCTTTGAGCGCGGGGGAAAAGCAACCACTTTTGGCATACATTGAAATAATAGCTGTGGCAATTTCCAACTCAGACTCAATATCAGCCTTTATAGCATAACAATGTATGCTCTTACCCAATCTACATGCGGCCATTCCTGCACAAGCTGGAAGCACACTTGTCAAAGTTACAGCATTAGGCTTGACATGTATCTTCATCATATCCCTAAACAAAGATAGAGCAGCATCGTGATGACCTGCTTGCTCAAACGAAGCAATCATGGCAGACCAAGAAACGACATCTCTATCTTTAATATTTATGAACAGTTGTTCCGCTATCTCCAACTCACCACATTTTGAATACATGCTCAGAAGAGAAGTTGCAACAGAGGCGTCACTCATCATTCCTTGTTGCACTGCACAATCATGAATTGCAATCCCATTCACTAAGTCCCCTACATAAGCAGCAGCTTGAAGAGCACTTGCCACAGCTACCTTATTCATTCTAACATCATATCTCCTCATATGCTCAAATAACTTCAATACCTCCTCGAAGGACCCGTTATGTGCATAAGCTGCCATCATTGTTCCCCAAGAAGAGTCATCCTTGCTCCACACTTCTTCAAAAACGGATTCAGCAGCATATAACTCCCCACATTTGTAATACATGTCAATCAGCCCACTAGAGAAAGCAGAGGTAAACCCTTTTTTAATCACAAGTCCATGAAGACATCTGCACACATCACTCTTCCCTAGCTTTGAAACCGCAGGGATCAGATTATATAGACTAACATGATCAATCTCAACACAACTCAAATGCAAATCACGAAACAACCGCAAGGCTTCACCTGGGAATCCATTTCGAGCCAACCCAGAAACCATAGCGTTCCAAGTAACAATATCCTTCAGAGGCATTTTATCAAACACTTGTCTTGCAGAAATCAAGTCGCCAGCTTTACAATACATTTCAACTAACCCGGTTCCAATATAAACATCAGACTCAAAACCCATCTCGGCAATCAAATCATGAATTCGTAAACCTTCCTCTAAGTCCATAGATCCAGTGCAAGCCTTCAAAGCAAAAGTGAAAGTGTACTTGTCTGGATCAATACCTAACTTCTCTGACATGTATCCGAAGAATTCGAGAGCTTCTCTGTGTAAACCGGCTCTCGTGTAACCTCTGATCATTGAATTCCACAAGACAACACCTGGGTCTTGTACTGAATTAAAGATGATGCGAGAAAGGTCGGGTCTTTGAAAGAGAGAGTAAGCATTTATGAGCTGGTTATGGGGTTTAAGACCTGAGACGATCAAGCTGCTGTGAATTTGTAGAAGTAACCGGAAATTCTTAAATTCCCGTAGCTTAAGAAGGAGCCCCGTGCAGGTATTTGCCATTTCACCGGCGACGAAGAGGCAAGTACAGATTTTTTGGCGGTTTATAGGTAAAAAATCGTTGCAGAGACTCTCGGGACAGTTGCAACTGTTTAAACTCTTAAGAGATATGGACTTCGACCTTTAATACATGCATTGCCATGAAGATGTAAAAACTGAGTCATGACTAAAACAAACAAAATCTAGAGCTGTAGTAGTTTCATTACATAATTTCTAATAATCTCGTTAAGATTGTTTATTACATCTATTGAAAGAAGGACCCAGCATATTCTCTATCGTCTTGGCTCTCCTTTTGCTTGATCAGAGACATCAAAACAATATCCTCTCTCTGCTGTAAACCAGCGTGGTCAGAGTTTTTTTTGGTCATGAGGAACGCTCTGTGTCACATGCTTCATGGATCTTCCACAAGCCAGTTCTGTATCCCACAGACATTAAAGCAAGCTCCCAAAGCATGTTTGGAATGCTCAACATATTGACTTTAGACCCGGGAATTTCAGACCATTTCACAGAGATCTCAACCATTGGAATGTTAAAACGCTTGCACAAGTACACCAGTTCAACATCAAAGCACCACCTGAGAAGAGACGAGTCAAATGAGATACACTTATTGATGTTTCTCCTGTTAGTTTATCATGATCGAATCATTTACACATACCTTTTCAGATGGACGTTTGTGAAAAGCTTCCTAGCAGCAGCTCTAGTAAACATCTTGAAGCCACACTGACAAAAGAAAAAAATGATGTTTAGTTATTATTACTCGAGAATATGTCTTGGTGAAACAAAGAGTGCCGAAGGAAACGACAAATAAGATTTAAAAACACACCTGTGTATCCCGAATACCAGGACCAGCAGCTAATAGAACCACAAGATGGAAACCCTTCATCAGAAAGTTGCGATACCATTTCCTCTGAAATTGTCACACTGAAGTCAATTATCTAAGACACGTATATGTATATGCATCTGTGTGTGTACATAGACAAAGAATGATGTTGCATCTAGAACAGACGATAGCAAAACTTAACTGTAGCAAGGGCTTTCTCCTCGAGATGAGCACGAGAACCAAATGCAGATACTTGAACATCACCTATTCTGAAATCCATTTCCTTAGATGCTGGATTTCTGATTGAATATTCTTCTCTGGCTACTGCAATAATCTATGAGGCTAGGAGGTCAGGATATTTATAGCATAGTTTCCAGTTTGTCTGAAATTTTAATAGCCGTAACTTAAGGCAAACCTGATTTTCAAGTTTTTCTAGGTCGGTTACTTTAGTTGCTCCATCAGCATCCAACATGAGAAGTAGCTGACCCCGCGAATGCATCATTCCCTATTTAATGCTTTCAGAAAGTAGAAAGCTTCAATTAATTTTCTTTTAAAATGAAATGGCAAGTATACAGTTTTACTCATTCACATAGAATACATATATAGAGTTGTATGTGCTACGAGTTGAACTCACCTTTCTTATAGCTTCTCCTTTGCCTTGATTCTTCCCAAGGGGTATAACCCTTATGTTGTCAACTGTGTGCTTTCTAACAAAATCAAAAGCTACTCTTTTTGTTCCATCAACACTTCCATCATCAACAATCACTACCTAGAAGCAGAAAAAAAAAATTATTCCACTGATGCATATAGGGTTTAAGGAATGCACCAATATCTATTGAGCAATTTAGCATATGAGTGGGTAGTCTATTTGATAGACTAATAAATTGTGAGCATCACCTTTTTTACTTATTGAGTTAGGTGAACTAATTATAAAGAAAAAAACCTTAAAAAGCTCATATAAATTCACCACAACAAAGGCCATAATTAGGTTAAGAATCAACCTTAGTGAGTTGTAAGGAGATAAAAAAGAAGAATGGAAAACTATTTACCTCAAAAGAAAAACTCTTGTCCCGTGATGCACGATCTTGAAGGTAGCTGAAAACCACAGGTGAAGTACACAATTATGCCTCTGTAGTATGCATAAATAAGGCTTGTGCTACTGTTTTGCAAGAAGCAAACTTTTAACGAGTGTAAGCAGGGACACACACACACAATTAAATAAAAAAAGAGAGTATTTTTAACTTACTCCATTGTTTCTTCAAGAGCTGCAGGAAGTCTCTGTTCTTCATTATATGCTGGAACTATTAATGACAAATACTTCTCAGCAGGCTCGGTAATATGAGGGCAAGGAATCTGATGAAAAATAGTGAAAAAAAAAAAAAAAAAAAAAAAAAAAAACAGAGTCAGAAAAAGAGAACTCCTCAATCTCAGCAACAAAGCCACCAGCCAATGTAATCAAGCGTGTCAATTCGTCATGATTGACAAAACAAATTCTCGCAAAGCCACTAGCCTAAGAGTATCCAAAATCTGTATCTGGAAGAGACAATCCATAACCTAAGAGCTAATCTAGCACTATAACATTGAACTTCTCAAGCTTCTTTAAACAAACCAAAATGCAACATTTGATACAGAAACAGTTCACCCTTAAAAGTCTCTACATTTAAAACCGAAACAGTTCACCCATAAAACTAAGACTACAGATTAATCAAATCAGAAACGATTAAGGAATCAGACGATACCGGCTTTAAAGATTTCGGATCCTCGAGTGTAGTCACCATCTCCACAGACCTGGGAAAAATCCACAAATAAATCCAAATGTTTTATTCCCAGAACTCGGAGTTAAAGATAAAGATACAGGTAACAGAATCCAAGAAAGAGAAACACCGACGACGTACACGTAACTGAGTCTCCTTCTCCAAGCTTCAAAAACGACGACGGAGAGAAATCCAAAGAAGACGATCAGCAGCAACGAGAACCCCAACTCCGCAACTGTTACCAGAAACCCCATTGTTGTTGCTCTCCCCAAGATTTCAGATCTTCACAATAAAGAAAGAGAGTGAAGAAGAAGAAGAAGAAGAAGAAGAAGAGATCGAAACCAATCCGTGAAGGTTAAGCAAAGAAGAAAAGCTTAAAGCAAATGGTTCAATCCCTAAAAATTTCATCAGAGCTCTATTTGATTTTGAGATTACCCAATTCGGTTTATGTACCGGTTTGATTAATGTCTTATTTGAACAAACCGGATACTTAACCGAGTATGCGTCTGTATTTTACGTTTTGACTTTTTTGCACAATCTGTTTGATTTTAGAGTTTTAAAACAATTTTATATTTACCATACGTCTTACAGTTATTACATATATAATGAAAATTAAATTAAGATATGTATCGACAAATAAAATACAAACGAGTACATAAAAGAAGAGCAAAGAAAAATTGATTGTTCTTATTTCGAAATCAAAGGATGTTGTTTTATTAAATTTTTCTTCAGAGCGTTACTTCATGTTGCTGGTGCACCGGAACTAAAAGTGCATGTGGGAGTGCTCGGGTTTATAGTAGAGACGATACCACTACCATTGAAATCACAAGCGTCTTCTGTGTATCCTTTGCTCTCGTAATAAGCGTTCATAACATACGAGGATCGACTCCACATCTTGTTGTTGTCGAAACATATGCCACCAGGTGAGATTGGCTTACAATCAATACCTTGGCTGCACACCCAATCTATATTCGCTTGTAGTTGTTCGTCTGTCGCTTCTTCTTTAGCCATACACCATTTCCCGCTCTTGCTTTGTGCGTTCCCTGCTGGTATAGTGCATGTGCTAGTGCTTGGGCTTGTAGTAGTGACGATACCACTACCCTTGAAATCACAAGCGTCTTCTGTGTATCCTTTACTCTCGTAATAAGCGTTCATTACGAAAGTGGATCGAGTCTTCATGTTGTTGTTATCAAAACATATGCCACCAGGTGATATTGGATGACAATCATAACCTTGGCTGCACACCCAATCTATATTCGCTTGTAGTTGTTCATCTGTCGCTTCTTCTTTAGCCATACACCATTTTCCGCTCTTGCCTGGTGTGTCCTCTGTTGGTATATTGCATGTGCTAGTGCTTGGGTTTGTAGTAGTGACCATGCCGGTACCACTAAAGTTACAAGCATCATCAGTGCCTTTATTGCTTTGGTAGTATGCGTTCATAACGTACGAGGCTCGACTCTTCATGTTGTTATTATCAAAACATACGCCATCTAGTGAGATTGGCTTACAATCGATACCTTGGCTGCACACCCAATCTATATTCGCTTGTAGTTGTTCGTCCGTCGCTTCTTGTTTTGCCACACACCATTTTCCATTGTGGCTCGGTGGGCTCGATGGGCTCGGTGAGCTCCATGGGCTCGGTGAGCTCGATGGGCTCGGTGAGGTCCGTGGGCTCGGTGAGGTCCGTGGGCTCGGTGAGCTCCGTGGGCTTTGACCGCTTTTTAGGACTCCAACATCATAAACCGGAGTAAAATCCGGTTTGAAAATCCCCCAATTTCTCTCACAGGTTGGACCAGGTTTCCCATCTTCATTGAACAATGCGAATATGAAGATATCGACGTGGCGGTTGGGCATAAGCGGTGTCCCTATAACATTTGCACGTTTGATGATATTGCGGTTGTACTGTGCAGCGTTTTGAGGTGAGCACCATGGAGCGTCACATGCGGTAGGCCAACCGGTCTCTCCTATAGCCATATCTACGTCCCCATAACCAAGAGCATTCATAGTAGAAATTATTGCATCCATCATTGCGTCAAACAAGTTGTTGTATGTGTGTTTCGTATTGGTATCCGTTACTGCATTTGCTGGACCAAATATTGCGTAATTGACATTGTTCGGGTCCATTGTGAAAAAAGGGTAGGGGTTGAACATGAACGGGGACTTAGCTTGACGATGGAACTCCAAGATCTTTGTAAAAAAATCTTTTACATCTTCACGAAATCTGCTCTGGCTTGGTGCATTATGGTTAAGAGATATATTATATGCATGTGGAGTTGTCACCTGCAGTCAAATAATGGAGGATTTACATTTTGTTGATAGTAATAACAAATAACAATGTAAATTCGAAGTATATATATGATAAATATGATTTTTGCTGTCGTTGTTTTCTGATCATCGTGACTTGACACTAACCTTAATATATTCGAGACCGGAAGCTTTCAAAGCTTTGTTAAGACTTTGCATGGCTGGCACAAGATTTGATATCAAGTTATTGTCATTACTAGCAAGAATCTCGTTTCCGACACAAAGGTATTTGAACTTGATCTGTTTATGAAACGGCAAGACATTGGCAGCGACCCATTGACGAGCATTTGCAACGTTGACCATCGCAGGAATGTTACCATTGGGGACCATAATGGTGACGTTGATGTTACTGCCCGCTAGGGGTCGGAGGATGTTGGGATTCGCATCATAGATCTTGACACTGTCAAAATTTGTATTTGTCCTGATGAAGTCAACCACTTGTTGCGGCGGTTGAAGCTTCCCTAGTGTTCCGTAGTTGATACCAATGGCCGAAGTCACGGCTAAGAGTTGAAAGATGACGGGAGCGAATATGAGGAGGAAAGGGAGAGTAGAACACCGTGTCGTTTTGGCCATTGCTTTATTGTTTGGAAAAAAGATAACAATGATTCGTTTGGATAGTGAAGATTAGGCTATATGCATGCGTATTTATACTAATGTTGATTCTCAAATTCTATGAAATCTAGTGAATTTAAATTGTTTAGGATATCATTTTATCAGTAGAACATAGATGAAGATGATAAGCATGAACGTGGCCTTTATAACCAAAAGAAATTGTATCAAATTAATTTAGGTTGACAATACTATATAATAAGTGGATAATCATATATATATATATATATGCGCATCTATTGTTATTCCATGGTCACTTACGGAAACAAGAGTTAAATGGATTATAATTTGGATAACATGTATCATATGAAGATCATATGCATCTTATGTAAACATTTGTCTCCATTTCATGAATTTATTGAAAATAAGAAAAATATAACTGGATTCTCTTTAACAAATCTGTCTTAATTTATTAATGGATAAAGTACAAATTGTGAGTGATTGGATATGAATCATATGATTGTAATCGAATTTAGAAGATAGTTATTATTTGCTAAAAAAATTGTGAAGTCATCCTAAATTAATACTTGGTAAACTAATAATCTCTAGAAATTAATAAATATTTTCAGTTAGCCAATATAATTTTGGACACAATTCAATAATATATAAAGATAATTTTTTTAAAAAAAATATTTTATAAAATATATGGTCTCATCAATAATATAAATTAATAATTATATAAAGTTATCAAAAGATATGTATATATATATATATAAACATTTTTTTATTAGATCTCATTTCTAATATTTTTACTATATCAAAAATATATGATTATATAAAAATATTAGTTATAACAATTAAATTTTATTTTCAAGTTTTTCTGATTTTTTTTACAAATTAGAAATGTCTCTCTATAAATTAATTATTATTAATTATCGAAAAATTAAAACCTCTATAAATCAATAAATTTTTATGGTCCAACATTATTATTTTATAGATGTTTTACTGTATGTATATCACATTGGGTGTGAAATGTGAATACTAAAAGAAACATTTATCATAACAGTGATTTCTTGGTAATCGAAGACACAACAACAAGGGGAAAAGAAAAAAAACCCAAACAGAAACATGCTTTTAGAACAATCTCTCCCAATGGCGAATCATAGAACTGAGGAAAATATAATATGGTTTACCTGACGTATTACTTCGTATATTATCTTCTTTCGTATAAAGCCTAACTTTGGCTATTATTGTGTAACCCCCAAATGAATCCATATGAAAAAAAAAAAAAAAAAAAAAAAAAAAAAAACATTTCAGCCGCAAAAAATATTACACTCAAAAACGACGACTCAACAGAGCAAAATTCTTAGGCCTCTTGATGCCCCAAAAACACATCTGTACAATCTCTTTAAGGAGCACGAGCCCCTTGAATTCTTATGTTGTCGGGTTTGTTCCTGCGGCTAAAACCGCTCTTCTTCTTCATGAATCTCTCAGACTCTTGTTCAACTTGGAGAGTAAACTGAAGCCTCTTTAAATTCTCAGCACACTGTCTGTGCATTCCTGGTAAGAACATTCCAGGACCTTGTTGATCAATCGGACCAAGATGCCTTTTGTGGGGTGAATGCCATTTGGATCGCAGGTAGTTCAGAGATCTCCATGGAGGCAACGGCATTGAATTCTGCTTTAAAGAGAATTTGGCTGCATCGACCATTACTTGAAGGAACTGGTTTAGTCTTGCCACGGTTCCTACATAGACCACAGGGAGTGTTTCCATTATCCGTTGGTAAGAATCCACTGCTCGAGCGATTTCAAAGTGACTTCTGAAGTCAATGTCAACAATCAGACGATCATCTTGGCCAACTTCAGTGTCACTCAAAATGATATCTATGTATTCATTATCTCCTGTAAATTTTTCACACAAGTCACATAAAACATATCATCAATCTCTAAGTATCTTATATGCCAAAAATGAAAAACCATAGAAGCGAAAAAAAACCTACCACCAGGAACTTTGCCACCGCCTTGCCATCTAGCAGAACAAACAGCAGCATCATATCCAGAAAGTCTCAAAAGCTTTGCGAGGTAAAACCTTATGCAACTGGCATTACATGTACCAGACTTGACAGAGTGAAGATCTTTCTCCTTAATGGTAAGCATCAGAGTCCTAACCGCAGAGAGAACCTCAGTTTCGTGTTGAGCCATCATAGAGTACTTGAGATACTGCAAGAGGTACAAATCTAAATCAATAAAAATGCTCTCCACCTATCCCATGAAACCAAAATACCAAAAGCATGCTTTCCTTCAAAATACATGAACCACATACAGCAAACTCTAAACATGATTAAGCTACCATTCTGACAAATCTCTGAAACTAGGAGAGTGGCCAAGACTGTTTTATGAAAAAGTGCTCACCACCTTCTTTAGAAAACCTCTAGTCTCAATATTAGGAATGTGACATAATGTACGCTTCCTAGCAACTGTATACAGAGCCAAAGCTACCATTTCCAAGTTCAATGATCACAAAAACCAAAACCAAACACAATCACACACAAATCAACCATCTATATAAGTTAACTCCTCTAAAATGTATGATACTAAACCTTGTTCTAGCATCATCACAACACTATAATCAGCCTCCTAATTCAAAAATTCATATCCAAAATACAACTGATCCCAGATTATATACAGGAACACACCGTTGAATTTTAAGATAAATCAAAATCGTGAGATGTTTGTTGATGATACCTGAATCTTATCGGAAAGGTAAGAAGGATCAGGAAATCCAGAATCGCTGTCGCTGCTGCACCAGGAATCAGCAGCACCACCGCTACCACCACCTCCGGTCTCGATAAAATCAGTAACCATGAGACCTAGGTCACGTTCTCCGTCGTGGCTAGAGTCTCTCCCTTGATTCCACAATTCCTCCGCCCTCAAATCCATCCCCATCGTTTCCCTAATTCGATTTCTCTTCTCTTCTCGAGGTAACCCCAAAAAAAATTCAAACCCAGAAACTTATTGCCAAATTCAAATTGAAATTGAATAGAAATGAGTCTGTACAATTCTCGAAAAACGCGTTTCGTTACTCTTTCACGAGTCTTGTGTGATTGATTTATTGAGAGAGAGAGAGAGCTTGAAGGTTCTTTTAGGCGAGAAAAGAGAACAATCCAGAAAGATAGGCAGGCGAAAAGGAAGATGAAGCGAAGGAGAGGTTAATATAATACTCTCGTCAAATGACTAAAATGCCCTTATCAGCTTAAATGATAAAAAAAAAAAAAAAAAAACTGTAAACGAAACGAAAAGATAATAACAAAAATATTATAAAAAATGAACCAAGACCGAATATTTGGTAATATTCATTTACCTGAAAAAACTATAATTAGTTTTTAACTTATCTCAATATCTCTAACAGAGCGATGGGTGTAGGGCTAAACAGGTAAAACTGAAACTGAGGTGGAGCGTAGAGGACAATCTTGAAATTAAAAGTTTGGCTTGGGGACGAAGTTAAAAGGTGGCTTTTAAAAAAAAAAAATTAGCTGACTCGGACCACTATATCCATCTACTAATTAATACCAAAATATAAATGCATTCCTATTTCCTTGTTTATAAAGTTTTTATAGTTTGATAAGTTAAAAACATATGGTTTCAATTCAAAGTGGTCATATATATATTTATTAACACATTGTTGATTGATTAATGGATAGTACCTAAAAGACATTATGCGTTTATAAAAGCTGCTCTTTGTAAACATTTTTTTTATAGCATAAAATGTTTATTATATAATTAAAAAAATATAAATGCATTCCTTGTTAAAAAAAGTTTATAGTATTGATTTAACACATACGGTTTCAATTCAAAGCGGTATAGTGTACTTTGTTTTTTTTATCTGATTTTAATTGCTTTGATTTTCTTTACACTTTTTTTTTTGTCTTGCTTTACATTAAAAAATAAAAATAAATTATGAATAACAAACTTATTTCAAAAAAAAAAAAAAGAGAGAAACTACTAAAAAAAATATGAGGAAACCAAAAGTATAATATTTAAGCCTTTACTTTCTTTATTTGTGGGCTTTTTGGGCCTGTGGGCATATTACTTACTAATATCCAAACTGAATTATCAATATATACCCACACCCGATGTTGGATTGTTGGGACACGACCAAAATAATTAAACCGTTTTATTATTTTTTTACTAAATATTTAAACCTGTGTGCTCATAATTTACTTTTAGAATTTATTACTTTTCCATAAAATGTGGAAAAAGTTATCTGTAACATCGCCTTTATGATTCAACTGGAGGCATTTACATATACTGATATACATACTCTTGAAAGATCATATATGATAATATGAATACATACACATACTGTATATGGATACAAAGACATGTATGAATATCAGAATGTTATTTGAAATCATTTGTTGCAACAACCGAGATGTAAATTTTATTTTTGTAACAGTTAAACAAACAAAAATCGACATCTCAGCCAGAGAAATCAAATCTAATGTAAACTATGTGTAAGAGAGAACAAGAAAAGCTAAAGACTTTCTGAATTAGTAGTGTATAGAAAGGTGAATTTTAATTTGTAGCAAATGTGTGGAAGACAGGGCAAAGTCCAAGTGGGTGCCTCCGTACGTCAAAGTTGTCCAACCCGTATTATCGAAAATAATCTTCTTAAGAAAAGTTTTTTGGATTCAAAAGTCCAAGCCATACCAAACAAGACAACGACGTATAAAACAATACGCGACTCATAAATTCACAAAAAACCTACCACCCAAGTCAAACCTATATTCCATTTTTATGAATTCCTGATTATTATGACTTTTTTATAAGCATTTGTATTAATTTATATATCTTGGGTCAATGTATCTTGTATGTAAAGCTTCATATATCTAGAAAGAAAGAAAAAAACCAGTTCCGTACGAGATAGAAAACTAAGTAAAATGGACATGAGATCTCGATTTTTTCATTGGTGTATGGTGGTGATTAGATTTTCGACAGTGTATTATTCTACAGGTTAAGTTAAAACAAATCCTGGTACAAACATTAATATATAGACCTATCCACATCTATTCAAAATGCACCAAATTTTTTAAATCTCATTTTATATAGGGGATTAATTTGGCCGGTTGTTAATTGGTAACTTTTAAGTGTTGTTTTCTGCTTACACACACACAAACCAATTAACGTCGAGTAACCAAATCAAACAACTTGTTACGATTGACAAACGTCATGTTCCGGTGTTTGTTTGTCGTCCCGTTAATGGTAATAATTCAGACACGCACCGTAGTAACAAAACAGCACCCAAACAAGTAATTTTTGACTAAAAATGTCTTCTTTTTTTTTGTCAGCCAAAACGTTTAGGATATTGCCAAAAGACTTCTTATAAAAAATGGGTCACCATATCATTTTGATCAAATAGAATCCAACGACCTTTATCTTTTCGCCGAACTATACCTTTTTTTTTTTTTTTTTTTTTTCTGTGTCCATTTGTTTGACTTTTTTTCACACATCCACAAAGAAAAAAAAAGACCATTCTTCTTCTTCTTCTTCTTCTAGTCACCCCCTCGTGCTTCTCATTAAACACCAAACCCAAAACCAAAACTTTGTTCTCTTTCTTCTTTCCTTTGCCATATCTGTTCACATCTCTCTCTCTCATCTTTTATATCTTTTTCGTTTTTTTGCCTTTGTTGGTCGAAAGTTTCTATATTTCTCTCTTTTTTCTTCTCTGCTTACAACACAATCTGCTCAAGAAGCTAAAAAGGAACGATCAAGAATCAAAACAGAGAAAACGAATCTGTTCTTAGCTAATGGGTTCTTGCTTCAGTTCTCGAGTCAAAGCCGACCTCTTCCACAGTGGTACTATCTCTCTCTCTCTCTCTCTCTCCAACTATCAATTTTCTTGATTTTTTCACAAGAAAATCAAGAATTATGCATCGCTCTGTTCTACTCATCACGATTCATGTGTTTAACATAAAAAAGAAAGGAAATTTCCGATTTTGATTTAGCTCCAATTTTGGAAATGGTGTGTTTGTGTAGGTAAGAGCAGCGATCTGTTCGGTCTAAGTCTTTCGAGTCGGAAATCTTCATCGACTGTAGCTGCAGCTCAGAAGACGGAAGGGGAGATATTGAGTTCGACCCCTGTCAAAAGCTTCACCTTTAACGAACTCAAACTCGCCACCAGAAACTTCAGACCGGATAGTGTTATCGGAGAAGGTGGCTTCGGTTGTGTCTTTAAAGGTTGGTTAGATGAGACCACTCTCACTCCGACTAAACCTGGAACCGGTTTGGTCATCGCTGTTAAAAGGCTTAACAAAGAAGGTTTTCAAGGTCACCGTGAATGGCTGGTACAGTGCTTTCATTTCCTCAAACTTGGAGTTATGTGCTGAGTGTGACTATTTGTGTGTGTGTGTGTGTGTGTTTTGAGTCTGATTTGTTGTGTTCTGTTTTGAATTCAGACTGAGATCAACTACTTGGGGCAACTGAGTCATCCAAATCTTGTTAAACTTATCGGTTATTGCGTAGAGGATGAACACCGTCTTCTTGTCTACGAGTTTATGCAAAAAGGAAGTCTTGAGAATCATCTATTCAGAAGTGAGTCCCATGGATCATCTTATCTTTGATGATCACTTCTATGTTTTTTGTTTTTTTTGGTATTTAGGTTCTAATGAAAAATGGTTTTGATGTAGGAGGTGCATATTTTAAGCCACTCCCATGGTTTCTACGGATCAAGGTTGCGCTTGATGCAGCAAAGGGGATTGCTTTTCTTCACAGCGATCCCGTCAAAGTGATATACCGAGACATTAAAGCCTCCAACATCTTACTTGATGCGGTATGTTGAGAAATATATTTTCAAATAAGTAGTTAGATGTCTTTTAAGTATTTTACTGATGACTTTGTTTCCCTTAAACAGGACTACAACGCAAAACTATCTGACTTTGGACTAGCTAGGGACGGTCCAATGGGTGATCTGAGTTATGTTAGTACAAGGGTCATGGGTACATATGGCTACGCTGCTCCCGAGTATATGTCATCAGGTAAAAATCTACCTATCCTCAAATATGAATTATGACTAGTTTGATCAAATATTCTACGAGCATATGGATAATGGTTTGAATCTTTGTTTTGTATCTCCATTTTTGTAATCCATTTCAGGTCATTTGAATGCAAGAAGCGATGTGTACAGTTTTGGAGTTGTGCTTCTAGAGATTTTAACGGGTAAACAAGCGTTGGACCATAACAGGCCGGCTAAAGAAGAAAACCTTGTGGATTGGGCTCGACCGCACCTCACAAGCAAACGCAAGGTTCTCCTAATCGTTGACACTCGGATAGACACACAGTACCTACCTGAAGAAGCCGTGAGATTGGCCAGCATTGCGGTGCAGTGTCTCTCATTCGAACCAAAGTCGCGCCCGACCATGGACCAAGTGGTCCGTGCCTTGCAACAACTTCAGGACAATTTGGGAAAACCAAGTCAGACCGATCCGGTTAAGGATACCAAGAAACTAGGTTTAAAAACTGGTTCTAAGTCATCCGAAAAACGGTTTCCACAAAAACCTTTTGGCAGGAACCGCGTTTAAGCTTATAAGATTCGGAAAACAGGTCAAGCTGGTAACTGAATTCCAGGATGAACATTTTTCCGGTGGGTACTTGAAACTGCGTACATATCCGTTTTGGACGGATTGAACACAGTTCTGGACAAACCGTGCATGTGGAGAATGATAACGAATGCATTACATTTTTTCGGTTACATGTCCCATACCAGAGAACATGTTTGGCCTTAGGCTTCCTTGTATGCTGTTTATATCGAGTGAAGTATATATGATGAGGTCATTTTTGCCTCTTGTGTTATAACACTCTTTGTATTTTTGTTCTTTCAATTTTTTTCCCTAACCGTAATTTTGAATTCGAACTTTTTTATATATATATGATATTAGCCCAAAATACTAGTAGAAGTTAAATTGATACAAAGAATAGCAAAAATCCGAATTCGAGTTTTATTGGCTACTGAAATTATACACTATATAGACATTATTGAATAACGTATTGTATATTTGTATGGATGTAAAGTTATAACAATGGTCAATTTCTATTTATCCCAACTAATCTTCTTAATCAAAATTTGGAATGTCATTTAAAATCCAACCTTACGATATATTTGCATCAAGTTACAAACGAAAAGCAAAACACAACCGTTTTAACACTTTAATTGATGGCACAGGGTGTCTTACAAGATATACACAAACTCTGATTTGGTTTCAGTGTTAACATTTTGGTATAATTCGGTCTAATTTTCCCGGTTAAGAATTACTGAAGTGCAAGTGAAGAGTTCGTGCCGCTTCTTGATTCTGCATTCAAACTGCGTGACGTTCTTTCGGCTTATCCGCTTAGTGAGCAAAAAAACTAATCGAACTTGAAGTCTTGAAGAGAGAGTTGCATAGAGGTTTTAGCCGCAGAAGAAAAGGGTTTACTGTCTTCTTCTTCCAAGTTCCAACTTCTGAGTGAGTGATCGAATTCGAAGCTATGATGACGACAACAACCAATACCATGGCTATGCTCCAAAACCTAGTCTTCTCTGTTCCCATCTCTCGTATGGTAGTGCGTCGTCACTCCTTCGCTACCGCCTTCGCCGCTGCCGCCACAACCGTCGTACCTTCTCCTAAACCGGCCTCAACCAAACCGGCGCGTACTCCACACATTGACTCGCAGGTTCTCCTCGGAATGACGGAGCCTGAGCTTCAACAGCTCGCTATCAACCTCGGTCAAGTAAAGATCCATTTTTTTTTCAATTTAAGAATGATTCGGGTTGATTTAGTCGATAAAGTTCTGATTTTTTAATTTTGCAGGAAGGGTACAGAGGGAAGCAGCTCCATCATCTCATTTACAAGAGGAAAGCTAGTAAAGTTGAAGACTTTAGCAATCGTGAGCAAATTCACACCAAGTTCTTTGTTTTGTCTGAATATTTTCATCTTTCTTGACATTAACCAATCTTCAATTTCAATGATGCTTTAAAGTGCCACAAACGTTTCGTAAAGAACTTGTGGATGGTGGATTTAAAGTGGGAAGATCACCCATTTACCAAACTGTTACCGCAACTGATGGTACCATTAAGGTAACTTTGTCTGTCAATGTTGAGATTTTTTCTTGCTTAAGTTTGTGTTTGATTAAGTCTTTAAGGTTTCTGTTTTGTTTTTCTTTCGTATAGTTGTTGCTAAAGCTTGAAGATAACCTATTGGTCGAAACTGTTGGTATACCTGTTCAAGAAGAAGAGAAGGGCATAACGCGCCTCACTGCCTGTGTCTCTTCCCAGGTGGATTTGACTTTCTTATTGTTAGAGATTTGTTTTTTTTTTTGGCTTTTCATAATTGAAGTTATAAAACTGATGTCTTGGAGTTCTGCTTTAGGTTGGATGTCCTCTGCGTTGCTCCTTTTGTGCCACGGGAAAAGGAGGGTTCTCAAGAAATCTTCAGCGGCATGAAATTATTGAGCAGGTTTGCTTCTAGTACTACCTCTTGTTTTCTGCAGTTTATGGATTATGTGAATTGAAATATGTTCAAAGGAATCTTATTTGGATTGGAATGATGATCAAAAAGAGAGCATGGTTACAGATTTATGAATTTGTGGTTTGGTTCCAAGATAAAAACACTTAGGCTCAGATCTTAAGTAGAATACATTATGCAATGATTCGAAGAAGTCTATTGATCTGATCGTAAACGTTTCATCATAGAGACGCAGAAGTGTTGAGAAATAGATGTTTGTTCCCACTTGAGTGACCCGGGAGAAGAATTCTTAGTAAAAAATGTAAATGTGGCTTGTGTTTACAAGTTTAATTTTAAATGTCTAGGTGTTGGCTATTGAAGACGTGTTCAAGCATAGGGTGACAAATGTGGTTTTCATGGGAATGGGTGAGCCGATGTTGAACCTAAAGTCAGTGCTTGATGCTCATCGTTGTATGAACAAGGTAAGCCAATTTTGCATTTTGACATAGTTCTGTGTAAATATAATTGAAGTTCTTGCTAAGTATCTAGGCACTGTAAATTAATTGGCAAGTCAACACAAAGACTTGACCATTAAAAAATCATGTTGCTGTGCACAAGTATATGATTTTATTGCTCTGCATAATCGTTAAACAATAAGACATAGCACTCACTTGACAGCAGTGTGCTTTTCATTTACTTAGGACATTGAAATCGGGCAACGAATGATTACAATATCAACAGTAGGTGTTCCGAACACAATCAAGAAGCTTGCCTCTCATAAGCTTCAGTCGACCTTAGCTGTCAGGTGCGTCCTCATCTTTCTGCTTTTACTCATGTGTTGGTCAAAAACTAAAATGATTCTTTGTTACTTTAATCAGCTTTCTTTGGTCAAGATACCACAAACATATCATGAATGCTTAATTTCTAATCATGTAACATATGCTATATGCTCTGGATCAGTCACATCTTATTGATTTTCATGTTTTCATATTATTTACTTACTCTTGAGCTGTTCTTTTGGCGAATCAGCTTACATGCGCCAAATCAGAGTCTCCGGGAGAAAATTGTTCCAAGTGCCAAGGCTTATCCGCTAGAAGCAATTATGAAGGATTGTCGTGATTACTTCCAGGAAACAAATAGACGTGTCTCCTTCGAATATGCCCTTCTAGGTGTGTGAGACTTGCAATGAAACAAATTTTCTGTTTTGTCTCCCACGTTACATCACCTAATATAAGTTTAAAAATGATGATGCAGCTGGTGTCAATGACAAAGTTGAGCATGCGGTGGAACTTGCAGAGCTACTCCGTGAATGGGGTAAAACTTATCACGTAAATTTGATACCTTACAACCCGATAGAAGGATCAGAGTACAAGCGACCTTACAAGAAAGCGGTATGTTACTAACCATTAAGCCTACGCATTTGTGTTTTTGGTGTTTGAATTCAGAACCTCATTGAAAACTACAAATAAAAGTTCCTTAAATCGCTTCTTTAAACCAAATGTGCAGGTCCTAGCGTTTGCAGCTGCATTGGAGTCGCGTAAGATAACTGCCAGCGTCAGGCAAACAAGAGGACTTGATGCAAGTGCTGCTTGTGGTCAGCTGAAGAATAAGTTTCAGAAAAGCCCTGTAATTGCTGAGACGGATAGTCAAGAATCTCAGCCAGATGCAGAAGCTGTCGCGTGTTGATGTCCTCGATTGCACAAGTCTCTGGTTTTGCCATGGGACTATGTTTTGAAAACAGGCATGACTCGATGACGAAAAAGTAAAATTTGCCTTTAAAGGTTTGGTCGGTCACTACAGCTGGGGATGAAGAGATTGAAGCACGTTTGAGAACTGACGACTCTTGACATTAGTTTTATATATGTTTTTGGCCTATATGTTTGTGATGTATACTTTGGTTTATTATAATTGTGACGAGGAAGCCAATTTAATAGTGTTATCCTATGAATGATATTAACAGATCAAATCCATACAAACTTTAAATACATGACCTGAATTATCATATTTCTCCTTTAACACGCATACACATATTATGTCCATCAAGGGAGTATATATATATGATTCTTAATAAGTTTACGAATGGGTAAAATATAACTTATATAATTGATTAGAAGGTGAAACCACAAGCGATGATAAACATAAATTTCCTTTAAAAGTGATAATACAAATGTTAAAAATTATTATAAAAACAAAAATTACAAAGCAAATGTAGTAGAAAATAAAATTTGATTACAAAATCAAAAGTTACAATTTTTTTTGCATATCCTGAAATATAATATTACATAAACTTCAAAAGCAATCAGATATAAGTAATTGTATTAGCAACTATTCACTATATAATTAGAAAATTCTTTATTTGAATAATATTCCTGCAAAATTTATGAATCTACTTGAATATGTTCAATGAATTCTCTAGTTTATTTTTAGAACAAAAAATCACTCCGCTATGTTGAACTTATAATCCGCTATGTTGGACTTAGAATCCGCTATGTTGGACTTAGAATAGTGAATGGTTAGATGTAAGTAAATGAAAAATTCGCTTGGAGAGAAAAATCACAACAAAACCTTGTTGGTTGATCTTGGAAAGAGATCTCAATATTCCGATGACACCAAAAACAATCGGGACGGGCAGGACGAAAGAGACACACGGCTGGTGAAAATTGGTCCCCAGCATGGAAAATAAGACATGAACCTATAAGACAAGAACATGTTTTAGACGACGCTCGGCTCAGTAAACAAAAGAAAAAAAGTAAATGAAAGTACCTTTCTATAAGACAAGACCATGACTCGATCTAACGGCGGGATCTGATCTTAGAACTCATCTCTGCTTTTGTGTCAAGATGGAGTTACAGATCGTACTTGCAGAGCTAGACGGCGCTCAAGTTTAACTCTTTTGTGTATTTGACGTCAGGCTTTGCCGTTTTAGGTTTAGGTTTATGAGAGGTCGAGAGTTGGGTTTATATAGTCTCAAGGTAAGGTTTCCCTGTTGGATACCCTAATTTTTCTTTTTAATGTAAATAGTACAAAAGCCTTTTTCGATGAAACTAATGTACACTGTATTATATTATTTAAAGTTGGATATATTTTGTAAAAGCTGTTTACTTATGTACATTTTTAATTTTTTTATAATTGGAAAAAAATATAATGATTCTTGACTTTTTCAGAAGTAAATATTTGAAATTCTGGTATAATATATTTTGAAAATATTTATGTTTATAAAAAGAAAAGTATATTAAAAAAGGAAACAAATTAACATTTTTATAACTGAAGAATAATATATTGATTATTGACTTTTTTAGAAGAAAATATTTGAAATATAAAGAAAAGAATATTTAAATATAAAGGTAAAATATATCATGAAAAAAGGAAAGAAATTAATCTTTTTTATTTTGTAATTCCTTATTTGAATAAGTCTTTCTCTGTTTCTCGGCTTCTCAATTTCAAAGGAGTAACTTTATATGTTTATAAAATAAAATAAAATTTTAGTTTGTTCCGTAACAGATGCTAAAATCTCATACATTTCACTTTTTACCATACACAATATATTTCATTTTATTTAGAATATTCTGTATGATAGCTATATACGTGTGTGTGTCCAGTGTTATATTTAGCTACGTAACTGTTTGTAGTGATTTGGACAATAACACCTAAGGCCAAACTCCAAAGTCCAAAGCATTTCAAAAAAATATTAAATCTAGATATATATTTTTTTAACTAATTAAGTTCTAACTTGGAAATAAATGATCTCGTGAGTTGACAGACACGATCATGAAGCTTTCCTAATTAGGCGAAACATGTATTGTAAAGATTGGTCTTTCTTTATTTGCTGGATAATAATAAATTAATAACCGGTGGTTTCTGGTTAGTGTGGTTAATGTGAAATTCCATATCATTTTAATCATGGTCATTTATTTTGCATCCTCGATGCTCCACCATTACTCTAGATTGCATCTTCGTCTTAGATAGATCAATTGTTTGTTTTATTGAATTTTTATTTGGGTTATAGTATGATCCATGATTCGGTGGCATTGGTTTCTAAGCTCAGAGATTCTAATTTGATTTTTACCTTTGATGCCGTTCAAATGCTTGTTTGATTCCATTTGTCATGAGATTTTTTCTAATGTATCTTCCCGAAACGAAACATGTTAGACTATCAGATTCAAATGTAACTTTTCTTTCTAAGAAAACACAACTTAATAAGCCACAAACATTAATATAATCGATGTGTAGCCTAGTGATCGAACTGCAAGAATATCAGAAGTACATAGCGACGAAACTGGTTATTTGATTGAGCAGTGAAAGGTATATAAATAATGAACAAAAAAAGAAGAAGAAATTTTGCTATTAATAATGAAACTTCATACAACATAAGACTCGGCCAAAAGACCAGTACAATGATAAGAGAAAATTACAAGTGAAGAACTCATGAATTGATCACCTTAACACACTCACGTACACATCTTCGCTTCTTCGTCTTTCTTGCAAAATCACTTATCTTTTGTAATTTCCTTCATCACAACCATGTATCTTACTCTTTTGCATATCCTAGAATATGTCTACTACTACAAAGATGATCAGAATTCATCTCTCTTTTGCATATTCTCATATATGCCAACTATCTCAATGATATATCAAGATCCATCTTACTCTTTTGCATATACTTGAATACCTATATAGGATTTGATGACCTATGTTTCTACCATTCGATCAACTAATTCTACAACTTGTTGATATGGTAAAGACTAAAACATAGATCTATATCCCATTTCTACCATCTGATCAACTCAAACTATCCCACATAAATCTTTCATTTGAGATAAAATTCATAAAACCAAGTGTTTCTAGCTAATGGTGCTAAAAAATCTAACCAAGTTTCATTATCTCAAAAGTGACTTTCTCAATATATATATATTATGGATAGTTTGAGTATCACCATTCGCTTGGAGAGAAAAATCACAAAGCCATGTCGTTTCAACTTGAAAACAGCCGTATGTATTCCAATGGCACCAAAAACAGACAGGTTGAGACGAGACACCGTATCATCGAAGATATTGTCATTAAACCAACTAGTCAAACTTAATCTCATTCCTAGTCCCCAACCTAGCGCTACTGGCTACTCAAAGGAAGAACTAGCTAAAAAGTACCTTAAGGTGTGACAAGATGTCGAATCAATCTAACAGCAGAGATCTTCGAACCCCATCAGTGTAACAGCAGATTAAGACCTTTTAATCCAACACAACTTTTGTATTTCACCAAAGTGGCTCTTTTCTCGATCTCTTTTTAAGGAATGAGTTTGCAGAGCTTGGCGGCGCTTGCCGCTTATGTTTTTTTTTTTTTGATGTCACGGCTATAGGTTTAGGTTTCTGAAGTCCTAATGAGTGACGTGGGTGGGTTTATATATTAAAACGTTTCCGTCATACTACATTTTTTTTTAATCCAAAAAATGTGAGTGATCTTATAATTTTCCGAAAAAAAAAAATATATGTGTAGTTTTAAGCATGAAATTTTGAATGTAAGTCATGTATAGTTTTTTTTTGGCAATCACATAATGTAAATTTGAGAAATAACAAGATTGTTAATCACAGATTCACAATTATTACTAGTAACAGTCTATTGATCTGATCGTAAACGTCTTATCATAGAGAGGCATAAGTGTTAAGAAACAGATGTTTGTTCCCACTTGAGAGACCCGGGAGAAGAATTCTTAGTAAAAAATGTAAATGTGGCTTTTGTTTACAAGTGTAATTTTAAATGTCTAGGTGTTGGCTATTGAAGACGTGTTCAAGCATAGGGTGACAAATGTGGTTTTCATGGGAATGGGTGAGCCGATGTTGAACCTAAAGTCAGTGCTTGATGCTCATCGTTGTATGAACAAGGTAAGCCATTCTTGCATTTTGACATTGTTCTGTGTAGATATAATTGAAGTTCTTGCTAAGTATCTAGGCACTGTAAGTTAATTGGCAAGTCAACAAAAAGACTTGACCGTTAAAAAATCATGTTGCTGTGCACAAGTATATGATTTTATTTCTCTGCATAATTGTAAAACAATAAGACATAGCACTCACTTGACAGCAGTATGCTTTTCATTTACTTAGGACATTGAAATCGGGCAACGAATGATTACAATATCAACAGTAGGTGTTCCAAACAAAATCAAGAAACTTGCCTCTCATAAGCTTCAGTCGACCTTAGCTGTCAGGTGCGTACTCACTTTCTGGTTTTATTCACGTGATTCATGTGTTGGTCAAAAACTAAAATGATATTTTTTACTTTACTCAGCTTTCTTAGGTCAACATACCTCAAACATATCATCAATTCTTAATTTCTAATCATGTAACATATGCTCTGTGATCGGTCACATCTTAATGATATTAGTGTTTTCATATTATTTACTTACTCTTGAGCTGTGCTTTTGGTGAATCAGCTTACATGCGCCAAATCAGAGTCTCCGGGAGAAAAATTGTACCAAGTGCCAAGGCTTATCCGCTAGAAGCAATTATGAAGGATTGTTGTGATTACTTCCAAGAAACAAATAGACGAGTCTCCTTCGAATATGCCCTTCTAGGTGTGTGAGACTTGCAGTAAACAAATTTTTTCTGTTTTGTCTCCCACATTATATTACCTAATCTAAGTTTTAAAATTGATATGATGCAGCTGGTGTCAATGACAAAGTTGAGCATGCGGTGGAACTCGCAAAGCTACTCCGTGAATGGGGTAAAACTTATCACGTTAACTTGATACCTTACAACCCGATAGAAGGATCAGAGTACAAGCGACCTTACAAGAAAGCGGTATGTTACTAAACCATTAAGCTCAAGCATTCGGTTTTTGGTATTTGAATTTAGAACCTCATTAAATAAATACAAATAAAAGTTCCTTAAATCGCTTCTGTTAAACCAAATGTGCAGGTCCTAGCGTTTGCAGCTGCATTGGAGTCACGTAAGATAACTGCCAGCGTCAGGCAAACAAGAGGATATTAACACTTTAAGATTGTAAAAGTGATTTCTCATTAACCGTAGAAATGTACACTTACAAGAGTATATATACAGGTATTAGTACTACGTAAAAGGAAGCTTAGCACTCCTCTTATTCTATACAATATATATATGTTAATATACCCCCCTCAAGCCAAAACTTCCCGTGGAAGAAAGAGGCTTGAAACTGATAAACGGTTGAGAATAGAGTAGAACGGAGCCGGCTGCAACGGTTTGGTAAGGATGTCAACCAGCTGGTTTTCAGTAGAGACATGTAAAACCTTCAGAAAACTACTCTTAACCCGATCACGAGTGACATGACAATCAATCTCAACATGTTTAGTTCGCTCATGAAAAACTGGGTTATTGGCAATGTGCATTGCTGATTTGTTGTCACAGAACAGCTTTGCAGGACAATCAACCTTGATATGCAAGTCCTTCACCATCTGATCAAGCCAAAGAAGTTCTTTCGTGGTGACTGCCATGTTTCGGTACTCTGCTTTTGTGCTACTGTTACTGCAAACATCCTGTTTCTTCGACTTCCAAAAAATAAGAGAAGTACCCAGAAACACACACATACCAGTGATAGAACACCTACTCTCCAAACAGGTTCCCCAATCAGCATCAGAAAAACCATTGAGGCATATATCCGTATGAGCAGAGAAGAATAAACCTTGTCCAGGGTTAATCTTGAGATACTTCAGGATACGAAGAGCAGCTTTGTAGTGAACATCAGTTGGACAAGACAAGTACTGGCTCAAGCGATTCACCGCAAATGTAATATCGGGGGGTGTGATGCACAAATATAACAGGCGACCAACAAGTTCCCAATAAGGCCGATCATCAGATAAAAGCGTACCTGAACCTTTAGTCAAGACCTTCTTGTAGTCCATTGGGGTTGATTTTGGCTTACAACCAAGAAGACCAGAATCAGCCAGTAAGTCCAAACAATACTTCCTCTGACAAACAGAGATCCTTCTGAGTTACAAGCAATCTCCAAGCCTAGAAAGAAACGAGCAGGCCCTAGATCCTTAGTCTTGAACTGTCGAGCAAGAGCCGCCGTGATGCTCATAACAGCCGCATCATTATTGCTGACAATTAGTATATCATCAACGTAAACCAACACTGCAGTGTAGAATACGTTAGTTTCCTTAACGAACAACATATCATCAGCAGGAGATTGTTCAAAACCCTCATCAAGAAGCGCCTTAGATAAACATTTGTACCATTGGCGAGAGGCTTGCTTCAAACCATAAAGAGACTTATGAAGTCGACAAACTGGATTTGGTGGAAGAACGCCAGATGTCGGTGTATATCCTTCAGGCAAACTCATGTAAATCTCCTCCTCCAAGTCACTATGCAGAAATGCATTAGTAACATCCATCTGAGTTAAGCTCCAACCCATCTTGGTAGCCAACCCTAAGACAAGCTTGACACTAGCAAGTTTAGCAACAAGTGAAAAAGTATCAATATAGTCAACACCTTCTTGATGTGTGTATCCTTTGGCAACTAGACGGGCCTTGTACCGTTCAATAGAGCCATCCGAGTTATGCTTAATAGTATAAACCCATTTGCAGCCAACAACGTTCTTACCCGGTGGCAATGAAACAACAGAAAGAGTCCCTGTCTGCTCCATAACATCCATTTCCACATCCATAGCTTTGGTCCATTTCAGAGATAGTATAGCTTGTTTAAAAGTTTTGGGTTCTGTTTCAAGAGTTATAGAAAGAACATATGACTGATACGAAGGATTGATAGTAGAATAAGATAAGACAGAACAAAGTGAGTAAGGAGTGGTAGAGAGTTTCAAAGGAGAAGAAGTTGAAATTTGATTAAGAGAGTGATGATAGTCAGATAAGTAACATGGAGCCTTAGTATTCCGTCGTGGCCTGGCACTTGGTAATGAGACCACGCCCCAGTATCCGCAGTAACAGTCTCTGTAACCGGAACAATGACACTAGAGTGTGTATCGGGTGAAGGAGCATGTGACGAAGTAGATGTGGATGCATGAGATGGTGTAGATAATGCAGGAAGAGAAACATCAACCGGAACAGATAATGGCAAAATAGCATCACCAAACAAGTCCACATCATGAGTAGCATGCTTGACATTTTGAAAAGGGAAAATGGTTTCATGAAAAATAACATTTCGAGACACAGAGACAATATTAGTATCAAGATGCAAAACTTTATAACCTTTATAACCAAAAGAGTATCCTAGAAAAACACATTCAGTAGCACGAGGACTAAACTTGTGTCTATCCTTTTGTAAAGTGGAAACAAAACAAAGACAACCAAAATTTTTGAAGAAAGAGTAATCCGGTTTCTTTTTAGCAAGAAGTTCATAAGGAGTAACATTGTTCAAAACAGTAGATGGAGTTCTATTAATCAAGAAAACTGCAGTCAATAAACAGTCACTCCAATAAGCTAAAGGAAGATTTGATTGAAACAAGAGAGAACGAGCCACATTGAGCAGATGTTGATGTTTACGTTCAACGACAGAATTCTGTTGTGGTGTATAAGCACAAGAATATTGATGAACTATGGCATGTCTACTAACCAAATCAGCAAAAACAAGTTCAGGAGCATTATCAGTTCGTATTTTCTTAATAGTAGTCTGACATTGATTCTCAACCAGTTTAAGAAACAAAGGCAATTTGATTGAAACTTCACTTTTATTATGCAATAGGTAAACCCATGTTACACGACTGTAATCATCTACAATGGTGAGAAAAAATTTAAAACCTTCTGTAGATTCTATAGCAAAGGGACCCCAAACATCGAGGTGAATAAGATCAAAGGGAGTAGAGGACCTATGACCACTAGACTCAAAAGGAAGACGTTTTTGCTTAGCTAAATGACATATATAACAAGGAGACTCAGAGGACAAACTACACAATGATGATATACCCGGAACATGCTTTAACTTGTCAGAAGATGGATGTCCTAGGCGTTGGTGCCACAGAGCTCCATCAACCTTCAAGGATCCAGAAAAATGCAACTCAGACAACTGATGATCTCTGCCGTATATGTAAAGATTGTGAAACAGATATCCTCTACCAATCATCAATCCCTGAATAGGCTCCTGAATATAGCAAAACAATGGATAAAAATGAGCAGAATACTGGTTATGTTTTAACAAAGAACTAACAAAAATCAAGTTAAATTTGAAAGATGGAACATGGAGAACTTCATGCAATGTTAAGGATGATGATAAATGCACAGTGCCACTATGAGTAATATCCACTCTAGCATCATTTGGCAACGTTACTGTAACCCAGAGACTGATGTAGTCTCATGAAAAAGTGTCATATCAGAACAGACATAACTTGTGGCTCCTGTATCAATTATCCATCTACCATGAGGTAAATTCGAAGAAAGGGAAGAGAGACATTGATGTTGGAAAGTAAGTTGGTAATTCTCATAATGAAGAGATGTAGAAGGAAAAGAGGTAGGAAATTTAGTCATACCAGAAGATGATTGAGGATCCATTACACCATGATCTGTAAGAACAAAGCTTTGGGGAAGGAGCAGGCTGTTCTGAAGACGTGACATGAGCCTGATACTGTTGAATCAAAGACTGGATTTGATCGTTATTGAGCTTAGTAAGATCCAAATTGACAGCATTAGTCGCAGGAGAAGCTGCTTGATAAGCCGTAACAGCATTGGCCATCGGTTGAAGTTGAGATTTTGTCTGAACAGACTGCGATGGAGGAAACGACTGCGCTGGCTGAGAATAAGATCCAGCAGATCCTCGAGGCTGAGAATAAGATCCAGCAGATCCTTGAGGCTGAGAAAACGAGTTGAATGGTCTCGAAGGTTGAGAACCAGATGAGAAACTCTTATATCCGGGGATATAACCTGGAGGATAGCCATGAAGTTTGAAACACTTCTGAACAACATGGCCAAGCTGACCACAATAAGTACACAATGCGCGATTAGAAGGATAAGGTCGGAAGTGATTCTGCATTGCAGCAAAAGCTGCATTATCATAAGATCCATCAAACGAGGACTGATTCAGAAGAGGATAAGCGGCTGAGGAAGCAGGCTTAGAATCAGAAGCCTGAAAGATAGCACTATCAGCTTTTGGTGTGACACTCGTCTGTCGCTCATCCTATGTGACCATATTGTAAACTTCATCAATAGAGGGAATCGGTTTAAACAGCAAGATGTGGCGCCTGGTTGATTCATAAGAGGCATTAAGCCCCATAAGAAACTTAGTAACCTGACTTCGCTGTTGCAACGTCTCCTATATACCAGCTGCATTACACTCACACTTTCCACAAGTGCACAAAGGCAAGTAAACATAATTCTTGTATTCCTCCCAAAGAGTAACTAAGGCAGTGTAATAGGAAGTTACATCCATTGAACCTTGCTGAAGCAAACTTAATTGTTGCTCAATCTCATACACACGAGGAGCATTATCTTGTTTGAATCTCGACATCAGACTTTTCTAAATCCCTTATGCAGTAGGAATATACAACAAACTAGCTCCTATTTTCTTGCTAACAGAGTTGATAATCCAAGTCGTAACCATATCGTTGCAACGAGACCAAGATCCATAATCACGATGATTCTCAGGAGGTTTAGAAACTGTACCATCAATGAAGCCAAGCTTATTGCGGACATTGAGTCCCATGCGCACAGAACGATGCCACGAGTGAAAGTCTGCTTTGGTGGTTAAACGATCGGAGGCTAAAGCCATTCCCGCATGATCGGAGCTATGCAAGAAATAAGGATTGTTGTACAGATCTGTTGATGAATCAGTTGGATTCGCACGAATCGGCAATGATGGAGCCATGAATCGAGCTTGGGAAACTCAGAAATCAAAAGATAAGATCAAAAACAGAAAGAAAGATGAAAGAGTGGAAGAACAAAGTTGAAGATAGAAAAATAGAAGATTCGCGAAGAAAGTGAGAATGATTTGTCGATTTGAGGCACTCATTGAACAATTCAGAGATGAAAACGAAGATAGCGAAGGTCAAAAAGAAGAAATCAAGAGGATATCACCATTGAAGAAGATGGATTAAGCTCGCGAAACTTCAAGAATGAGAAAATTTTTTTGTTATGCTCTGATACCATATTAACACTTTAAGATTGTAAAAGTGATTTCTCATTAACCGTAGAAATGTACACTTACAAGAGTATATATACATGTATTAGTACTAAGTAAAAGGAAGCTTAGCACTCTTCTTATTCTATACAATATATATATGTTAATAGAAGACTTGATGCAAGTGCTGCTTGTGGTCAGCTGAGGAATAAGTTTCAGGAAAGCTCTGTAATTGCTGAGACGAATTGTCAAGAATCTCAGCCAGATGGAGAAACTGCCGCGTCTTGATGTCCGGGATTGCACAAATCTCTGGTTTTGCCATTAGATGCTCTGTTCAACTTTGTTTTGAAAAGTAGACAGGCATGACTCAATGACGGAAATGTAAAATTTGCCTTTAAAGGCTTGGTCGGTCATTACAGCTGGGGATGAGGAGATTGAAGCGCACGTTTGAGAACTGATGACTTTGACATAAGTTTTATATGTCTTGGCCTATATGTTTGTGATGTGATGTATACTTAGGCATGTCAATTAGGCCCAAAGGCCGCGGGCTGGCCCGGCCCGGTCCTGAAAAATACCGGGCTCGGGCTTAAATATATATGTTCAGAAAAAATCGGACCTTTCAGGCTCAGCCCGTTTGGGCTATAGGGCTTTTCGGGCTTAGCCTGACCGGGTTCGGGCTAGCCCGAAAAGCCCTTTAACAAATATATTTGTATTTTTTATTAACATTTTTATTTGATTAATGATTTATTGTAAATAAAGTTTTAAACTATAATCTAAGTTTTCATATTTACTTAATAACCTTGCTTAATATTTTTAAAATTTTTATATATGATATTTTATATGAATTATATATAGTTTTATTTGGTTAAAGCATAAAATTTTATTTAGTTTTAAACTTTTTCTTTTAAATTAAGTTGGTTGTAGTGAATATACATGGGTTATTAAAATTTTGATTGATTTATTTTACAATGCATCTTTAAACAATGCTTTTTAAGACTTATAAGTTTGAATTATTGACCGGTAAGATAAGCCCAAAAAAATCTGAAAAGCCCTATAACCCTGTTAGGGCCGGGCTCGGATTTTGAAATATAGGCTCGGAAATATTTCGGGGCAGACCGAGCCAGGCTCAAACATATGCGGACTTTACCGATTTCGGACCAGGCCGGACCGGACCAGTCCGATTAACATCTCTATGTATACTTTGGTTTATAATAATTGTGAAGAGGAAACCAATTTAATAATGTTATCCAGTGAATGATATTAATAGATCCATACACATTTTAAATACATGACATGAATTATCATATTTTCTCCTTAACACGCATATTGTCCATCAAGGGAGTATGATTCTTGATAAGTTTTGGAATGGGTAAAATATAACTTGTATAATTGATTGGAAGGTGAAACCAGAAACAATGATAAACATAAATTAAATTAAATTGCAAGACAAATGTTAAAAATCATTATAAAAACAAAAATTACAAAACAAATGTTGAAGTTACAATTTTCTTTTTGCATAAGATATGATTATTACAAATATGATTATCTACACTAGAGACATCAATGTGAAACATGCGATTTATAAGGGATGGTGAAAACTCAAACATCTTGTTTCGGATATAGACTTGCATTGAACCGGTGGAATGAATCAGGCTGATATAGGTAATTGTATCAGCAACTGTTCACCACATAACTAGAAAAACACATTTATTTAAAACTTATTCCTACACAATTTATCGATCTATTTTGCATATCTTGGAATATGTCCAATGCTTTTTCTAAATTATATTTACTACAAAAAACTATTACGCTATGTTGAACTTAGTATCCGCTGTATTGGACTTAGAATCCACTATGTTGGATTTAGAATGGTGAACGGTTTGATGTAAGTAAATGGAAAATTCGGTTGGAGAGATAAATCACAACAAAACCTTGTTGGTTCATCTTGGAAACAAGACAAAAGAGACACACGGCTGGTGAAAATTGGGCCCTAACATGGAAAATAAGACCATGAACCTATAGGAGAAAGACCATGTTTTAGACGACGCTCGGCTCAGTAAACAAAAAGAAAAAAAAGTAAATGAAAGTACCTTTCTATAAGGCCAGACCATGACTCGATCTAACGGCGGGATCTGATCTTAGAACTCATCTCTGCTTTTGTGTCAAGATGGAGTTACAGATCGTACTTGCAGAGCTAGACGGCGCTCAAGTTTTAATTTGTGTATTTGACGTAAGGCTTTGCCGTTTTAGGTTTATGTTTGTTGTGGGAGGTCGAGAGTTGGGTTTATATATTCCCAAGGTAAGGTTTCCTTGTGGATACCCTAATTTTTTTATATATGTAAATAGTACAAATGCCTTTTTCGATGAAACTGGTGTACTGTATTTTTATATTATTTAAAGTTGGATATATTTTGTAAAAGCTATTTGTTTATGTATATTTTTATAATTGGAAAAAATATAATGATTCTTGACTTTTTTAAAAGTAATTATTTGAAAGTTTGCATACAATATATCTTGAGAATATCTATGTTTATAAAAAGAAAAGTATATCAAGAAAAAAGGAAACAAGTTAATATTTATATAAATGGAAAATAAAATTTTGACTATTAACTTTTTCAGAAGAAAATATTTGAAATTTTGAAAAGAATATCTATATTTATATAAAAAGGTAATATATATCAAGAAAAAAGGAAAAAAAATAATCTTTTTTATTTTGTTATTTATTCTTTGTTTGAATGACTCTTTCTCGGTTTCTCCGCTTCTCTCAATTTGAAAGGAGTAACTTTATATTTTATAAAACAAAATATTTATATCAGTTTGTTCGTAACAGATGCTAGAATCCATACATTTCACTTTTTACCATATACCGTATATTTTACTTACCATATACAAAATATAACATTTTTTACCATATACAATATATAACGGATGCTAGAATCCATACATTTGGACTTTTTACCATATGTGTGTGTCCAGTGTTATATTTAGCTAAACTCTAAAATCCAAAGCATTTCAAAAAAATAGTAAATCCAGATACTAATTTTTTAACTAGATGTTCTAACTCGGAAATAAAGGATCTAGTGAGTTGACACAATCATGAAGCTTTCCTAATTAGGTGAAACATATATTGTAAAGATTGGTCTTTCTTTATTTGCTGGATAATAACCGGTGGTTACTGGTTAGTGTGGTTAATGTGAAATTCCATATCATTTTAATCCTGAGTAATTTATTTTTCGTCCTCCATGCTCCACCATTACTCTAGGATTGCATCTTCGTCTTAGATAGATGAATTTTGTTTGTTTTATTGAATTTTTATTTGGGTTATAGTATGATTCTAAATCCATGATTCGGTGACATTGGTTTCTAAGCTCAGAGATTCTAATTTGATTTTTACCTTTGATGCCGTTCAAATGCTTGTTTGATTCCATTTGACATGATATTTTTTTCAAATGTTTTATCTTCCCGAAACGAAACATGTTAGACTATCAGATTCAAATGTACCTATTCTTTCTAAGAAAACACAACTTAATAAGCCACAAACGTTAATATAATCGATATGTAGCCTAGTGATCGAACTGCAAGAATATCAGAAGTACATAGCGACCAACCCGATTATTTGATTCGGCAGTGAAAGGTATAAATAATGAACAAAACAAAAAAAAATGAAGAAATTTTGCTATTTATAATGAAACTTCGAAGAACATAAGACTCGGCCAAAAGACGAGTACAATAATAAGAGAAAATTACAAGTAAAGAACTCATGTATATGATCTCCTATACACAATAACATACACATCTTAGATTCCCCATCTTCCTTCAACGTATTTGCTTCAAGTCTTGCAAAATCACTTGTCTTTTGTAATTTCTTCATCACAACCACAATCATGTATCTTACACTTTTGCATATCTCCGAATATGTCCACTATCTTAATATCAAGATCCATCTTACTCTTTTGCATATATTCAAATACCTATATAGGATTTGATGATCTATATTTCTACCATTCGATTAACTAAATCTACAATTTTTTGATACGGTAAAAACTAAAACATAGATCTATATCCCATTTCTACCATCTGATCAACTCCAACTATCCCACATAAATCTTCCATTTAAGATAAAATCTATAAAACCAAGTGTTTTAAGCTAATGGTGCTAAAAAACAAACAAAGTTTCATCATCTCAAAAAGTGACTTTCTCAATATATATAGATTATGGATAGTTTGAGTATCACCATTAAATGTAAAAATACATCTAGAGGAATCGAACCCAGTACCTTGGACATTTATGAATGGATATTAAACCATTTTGCCATCTTAGTTTCTTTGTCCTAATGTGAAACGTTAAATATTTCTATATATACATGTGTTCTGAAATTTACAAAATGATAAAAAATAAAAATAATTTTTTTTTCATGATTTTTTTTGAGTTCGGGTATACCCGAATAACCCGAACCCGAATGCCCAGAGCTAATTCCTAGTCGCAACCTAGCGCTACTGGCTACTCAAAGGAAGTATTAGCTGTAAAGTACCTTAAGGTGTGACAGGATGCTGAATCAATCTAACAGCAGAGATCTTCGAACCCCATCAGTGTAACAACAGATTAAAACTTCTGAATCCAACACAACTTTTGTGTTTCACCAAAGTGGCTCTTTTCTCGACCTCTTTTTAAGGAATGAGTTTGCAGAGCTTGGCGGCGCTTGCCGATTATGTTTTTTTTTGTTGATGTCACAACTATAGGTTTAGGTTTCTGAAGTCCTAATGAGTGACGTGCGCTTCAATATATATATATATATATTATATGTGTAGTTTTAAGCATGAAATTTTGAATGTAAGTCATGTATAGTTTTTTTTTGGCAATCACATAATGTAAATTTGAGAAATAACAAGATTGTGTTAATCACAGATTCACAATTATTACTAGTAACAGTTTTGGCTGAGAATTGTCTCTATGGTAAGATGGGGTTCAGGTCATGCACACCTCTAACAAACCTGTGTTTCTAATTATAGAGTGGAAGTCTTTTGTGTGTTCTATATGTCATTGATCTGATCCGCCGTTGTTCCGGCGAGTCTCATGTGACTTACATTATCCTATCTTAACAACCTCTAGTGACCCAAAAACAAAAGTCAATAACTGTTTAAAATACTCTTTAATTTTTGTAACTACTCAATTCTCCTACCGACCCTTTTAATGGCTCCCACGTTTCACTCTAATCATTCTCTTTCTCTACTTAGTCCCGTTTCCTTCTTCTTTTGTTTCTCTGAAACCCATGAAATTTGAAGAACTACTCATGGAAGCTTCACAGCAACATAGTAACAAGAGACATGACTTAGAGGAAGGAGTAAGTACCTATGTTCCTAAAAGAAAGACTCAAAACTCTTTATTCCAACTTTTACTTATATGATTTTGTATGTTTATGCAGGTAATGCATCTTAAAGAGAGACTAGAGGAAGAAGATGCAGTAAAGAGAACTCTAAAGGCTGCTTTCAATGGCTCTGTTGTGTCTCTTCCAAGTATCTCCTCATTGTTTCTTCCACCTCAAGTAAAACCAATACTCATACCTCACATAATACTAACTATTTCCTGATGATCAAACAATTAAGAGGTTTTGTTGTCTAACAGTTTTCCGAGCTTATACAAGAATTAGCCGTCGTGGAGGCAGAGATTTTATGTCTAGACCGAAAAATCGAGGAGCTAAAGCTTAAACTATATTACGAACAGAGACAAAGGCAAGAAATGCAGACCGAGCAGAAGAGGACATTGGCAAGGCAGAGCCACGTGAAACAGAGTACTCTGCCACTAAGACATGATCTTCATCAACGATCTTTGTCTCATTGTTACCGACGCTCTACTCTAGACGCTGTCTCAAGTACTCATTCAAGGCTTTCGTTTTCTTATGCTCCCGATTTCTTAGATGCCACGACTTCAGGTGGCTTCACAGGTAAAGTAGTTTGCTTATTCCGAGTACCGAGTGTTTTGTATAAGCTGCACATTTCAACTCAAGGTCATGGTTTTGATGAGCAGATGAATTTGATGGAGTATCGAGGATGCAGATGGGTAGAGTAAGAAAAGGGCTTCGACTTGTGGAAGTGAAGACCAAAGACGACCCAAACGAAGTATCAGAACAACTCATCAACTGTCTCATAGGCATTTACTTGGAACTCAATCATGTTTCATCAAAGACCAAAGGGGACCTCTCCCTTTCAAGAAGGCCCTCTTCTTGTAGCCGGAAATCAAGCACATATAGTTATTATCAAAATGCAATGAATCTTGATCCGTATCACGTATTGCCAGACTCGAGCGGAGGCGTCACCAGAGACATTGGCCCTTACAAAAACTTCATCCACATTTCAAGAAGTTCCATCGATGTGAGTCGTTTCACCCACTATTGTTCATCGGCTGTTCCACGCTTGAGGTATTATAATTTACATTATGTGAATTCACGATATATACCAAATGACCTCATCAAATAGTATATATAAATTATAATTCTTGAAGAAATTGTTTTATTGACGCTTTATGTGTGTTAGCAGTGTTTTGATGGAGAAGCTGTCGGAGGTAGATTTGAGATTTTTGACCTACAAGCAAAAACTCGCCTTCTGGATTAATATCTATAACGCCTGTATCATGCATGTACGCCACATTTACAAAATAAATTATAAGAATTGTTTATAGTATATCACACAAAATTGAACTTAAAATCGGATTAATCCTATGTTCCAATGATAGGCATTTCTTGAGTATGGGTTACCATCGTCACACAATAGACTACTTACCTTGATGAACAAGGTAACTTTTTTGATTAAAATCCAAAGAGAGAACTCTAAATGTTGAAAATAAATTAAATTACTCTAAATTTATCTTTTTGTAATAGACTCTAAATGTTGAAAATAAATTAAATTAAATTTATCTTTGTATTTTCTTGGCAGGCTTCACTCAACGTCGGTGGTATAGTCCTTAACGCTTTGGCGATAGAACATTTCGTCTTGCGACATCCTTGTGAACCAGAACATGTAAGTGCATTCCATTTCAATTCATACCTTTATATAGAATTAATTACCACAATAGAGCTAATCAACATCTTTATGAAAGGACTCGCTTGATGAGAAAGAAACTCTCCTACGACACACTTATGGTTTAGGATATTCAGAGCCCAACGTGACATTTGCGCTTTGCCGTGGAAGTTGGTCTTCACCAGCAGTAAGTGGACAAACAATATTCTTTATCTTAATCGGTTATTACTAAAAAATTTATGAATAATGAGATTATTATAATCATGTGCAGCTAAGAGTTTATACAGCAGAGGAAGTGGTTAACGATTTAGGGAGAGCAAGAGTGGAGTATTTAGAAGCCTCGGTGGGTGTTTCAAGCAAGAAAAAGATTGTGGTTCCCCAGCTACTGCAATGGCACATGAAAGATTTTGCGGATGATATTGAATCCCTTTTGGAATGGATCTATAGCCAGTTGCCTCGATCAGGGAACCTAAAGGGCATGATTATGGAATGTTTGAAGAGAAAAGCAAAAGTTCCTTTAGCTAAGATGGTAGAGATTCAAACATATGGACACGAGTTTCGTTATCTATTGTCATTGTAAATATGAGAGATCCTTATCTTGAATAGAATCACAATATTTGGTAGCTTCTCTCTCGGATGTATAAATTCTCGTTATAATTTTTAACAAATAAAATATAGTTTGATATGAACACTTTGACGAAAGAGACAAGATAATATTCGACAATTCAAAATGTTTGAACAGAAGCAGCGAAATTTACTCCGATGCTTTCATCAACTAAATCAAACTTTTAAAGTGGAGTAATAGTATAAATTATTAAAAATATATAATGGAAATGACAAATGAGTATAAACTTTAGAAAAATTTGTAAGTGGAGAAGACATGTTCCGTTCATATCACCAAAAAGGAAAAAATGAATAACAAGTAGAACGACTTGTGGACTTATGTTTACGTTTTGCATCAAATACTGTCGGAAACACTTTTTTTTTTTACTTTTTAAATACATCGATCAAAAAAATCAAATCCCACTTATTAAAGGCAATTTAATAGACCAATAGCCATTGAATTATTCTTGTTTCTAAGTGGGATCCCCGTGGATCTATCACTAACATGAATTAACTTAACAAAAACTGTGTTGTTATGGCGTGAGAAATAGTAAAACCAGAAGATTCGTATAGAAAAGTATCATAATACAACCATGTTTTTTTAGATTACACAGAAATTAAACGTTACAAGTTGTAACTTACAACCCAACTAACCATGTAAAATACTTTTAATAGCTGCGGGCTGTTACAAAATTTTCTCACAGCCACTTCAGCTACTCTCACTTTCTCTTTCCATTTCCCCCTTTACCACTCACACAATTAAAAAACACCAAACCCCAAAAACATCACAAAAAAAAAAAAGTGAAAACACACAAAAGTCAAAGATACTTTCCCCCATATATGAAAACTAAAAAAAAAAAGGAAAAAAAAAAAAAAAAAAAAAAAAAAAGGAATAGCGAAATTAGCGGAGAGTTTTCTTTTGTCTCGAACCACTTTAATATTTTTTCGATTTCCTCCAAATTTTCGAGTTACTCGAAACTCGGCACTTAAACCCTGAAATTCTTCCCGACAAAGGTTTGACCAAACTGCCAGTTAGATGGAACCATGTTCCACGAAGTAGATGTCCTACGGTCACTGCCTGTGACGCGGAATGAGAGTGACTGACCAACCAAAACTGCGTTGGATTGCCAGTTTTGACCCCAGTTCCTGCTCAAACTCATCCAACCAGTCCGTGAACCTTTCACGTTTGCCCTCACGATGTCTCCTGCTCCAGCCACGTTAGTGATCAGAATCAAGTTAAAGTAACGGTGACCGTTGATCGTGAACCTTATTCCTCCTCTCTTTCTACAAGGCACCCTACAAACAAACAATAACCAACATTTCACACTCGTTTAGTCACTCACTCACTTTACATGTCAATAAAATTTGGAAATTAACTAATTAATTTGTGCATTTCTAAATGATTTGTAAGAAGCTTTTGACTTCAAGTATTAGTTCAAAAATTTAAAATAGAACACAAAAATGTTAACAATGGCCTCAACTAATTGTTATTAGCCGTTTATCTAAATATATTTTTTGTATGCTAGTTATAATCTTATTATCTTGTAAGTATTGGTAAGACCCTAGACCATTGAACAAGATGTGTACCTGCGGTATGAGACTGGAACAATGCCGGCGCGATATTGAGCGATCTTGAGGAAGACAGGCATGGCTAGGTCGAAGTGTTCACGTGGAGGGTTGCACCATCCTCCGTTGTCGCTGGGCTGAGCCAAGTTTGGTGGGCAGAAATTGGTTGCGGTGATGAGGATCGAAGGACTACCGGAGTGGCACCATTGAGGGTCGTTGGCGCATTTGAGCTCAAAGCAGGCCCCACAACTCATACCGTTGTTAAACAGCGCCGTGCTCAAAGCTGCCGTGTTGGTCCCGTACCCTTGGCTGTATAGGTTACCGTAACCACAAGCTCCTCCTGTAATTAATTAAACTCATTTCGTTAAAATTCCAAAAAAAAGGAAGATAAAAAGTACTTTTAGAGTATTTATGCTCTGTTTCGATGGACTGACCCATAGTGCCGGAGGCGTCGCTGCCACCGTAAAAAGTGGCGTGTGCGTTTTGCCATGAACTGCCGGAGTAAACGCCGGGGATTCTAGCGTCGGCAAGGCTAAAAAGGACAAATGTGGTAAACAGAATTGCTAGTTTAATAGCCATTTTGTGTTGTGAATTATCAAAAAAAAAAAAAAAAGAGAGTTCTAAATTTTACTATTGAGGGTTTTGATAAAGGAGAAAACGAAAGAAAGAACAAGGAGCGCTTTCGAGCTTGCGCTCTTGTTGTAGAGAAAAGAGTTAAGAGGTTTGTTAATTGGAGAAGAGGATGGTGGAGGAAGAAGGAGTGAGGTTCGGTATTTATGGAGGGAAGGAAACTCCAAAGTTAGAGTAAGAGAGAGATATTATTGGCTAAGACTCTTTTTAATTTTCCTTTTTGTCAAAAATCTAACTTTTTAAAACAGATTACTAATTCTACGTAAGGTGGAGGTAGGTTTGTAACCGTTTCGTCATAATTAAAAAATTATAATCTCATTTTTAATGGATACTATAATGATAACTTTAAAAAATTATCTCATTGATTCCTGGTTTTTTAAACTTGTGTGACGACTTTAATAATTTTTATACAAAAAAAATATATATTTTTTAAAAAAAGTTCGACAAAGAATATCGGAGTTGACCTTATTTGAGGTGTTTCATACTTTATACTAATGCATAAATAATGTTTGTTTTGCTGACCAAATAAATGCATAAGATATATATTATAAGCCTTTAATATGTTTCTTGACTCTGCTCGTTTTTACACTTCTTTAGTTGCGCGGGTAGTCTTGTTCAAAGGTGAATTGTCTTATGCAATTACCATGAATCTACTACGTACAGATTCTCTCTTCTTTTCTTGAAACTAATGATTCTAAAGTAAATACACTGATGGCAAAAAGAACTAGTACATTTCTATCAGAAATGACAAAACGGTTACAAACCATCCTCCACCTTACACTTTATAAATTGATGTTTGCTCTTTTAAAATCCACCACAAAATATTGTGAAATCTCGTCTGAGATAGTGAGACATCAGAAAACTACAGAGCAAATATCCAAAAAAATATAGGACTATTACTAATCAGGTTAAGTAAAAGAGAGAAAAAAATTTGGTTTGCTTAAAAGACAAGTTGTAGCATCAATCACGAAACGGAATTTGCTAAGCTCAACAGTATCGCCATCATTACTTCTTTACTCTTTTTGATTAGTCCTAAACCCTTTTTCTATTCTCTCATGCATGCCATTCCCATTTGCCACTACTTTTACAACTCTAATTTTGCCAAAAACTCAAAATTAACCTCTGTTATTAATCATTCGTTATGATATAAACTAGACTCGTTTTTACGATTCAACTTTTACATTGGCGCCAAATTATATACCCCCTAAACTCAAGAACTATCACTTTAGGATGAAGGAGAGAAAAGACTCCCACTTACAAAGAACAAAAAAGTGAATTTTTATTTAGGTTTTATATTTACAACAAGTCTTTTTTTTTAAAGGAAAATTAAAATATGGACCCAAATTGCCGCATTCATCGGACCACGTATTGCGCCGTGCATTAGCCGTACGTAAAGTGGATACGCCCGACCCGGCCCGACATCTCTCGGATCTATTCGGTCAATGTTTATGTCACGAAACTGTCAAGCTTTTCTCCACTTCTTGGTTCTCACTTGAGAAAAGTCCAAAGCCTCATTCATATCTCTATCCATTCAACATTTCTTTACAATATTTATTGTTTATTGTGTTTGTGATTATTTTCTTTTATTCAATTAAAATTTCTATTACTAGTTTTTTTTTGTATGTTGAGTTATAAACATAAGTCATAAGTATAGTTAGTTTGAACGCTTGAGAAGTAATGGACGACTATATAGTTAAGACTTTAACAAGTGTTTCTATATATTTTTAAATCACAGCTTCAATTATTACTTAAGTAACCTCTCTTATAAACTACTACTGATTAGTTTTTAATATTTAGCTACATGATCATATTTCTTTTTATTTCTTGTTCAAAAAAGAACATGCACACTAACTCACTTTTAATCTCTTTATGCATCCGGCGCGCCACCATCATCAAAAACATCAAAACCTAATAGTACTATAAAAATAGAGGATCGTAAGTATCAAATTCAAGTTCATGTCGTTAGTTTCCGTAATTAAAAATAGTGAAATTTAGAAAATGAAATAAAGATAAGATAAAAGTGTCTCAAGTGAAAGAGATAATTGGAAAAAGAGGGAAAACAGTAAGAGGCGGTGACCGTGAGAAGAGGATATTAGAGGATGGCGATGACAAGGCATATCTATGCACCAACCAGATCTTCTTGTATCTGCCACGTCAGTCCAATATGTGCCAGCTTCTCAAATCTGTTCTTCTGTCTGATTTTAGGTTGAAGAAGTTCTAGATGGACTTGTTTGGTAAGTTACCGACGATACGTGGACGTATCAGTGTATCAAGATTCACGTATGGTTACAATTTTAGAAAATGTGAATAGCAAATTATAGGTGTATCCGTGTGTGTATGAAATATGTATATATCTGTCTTTTTTTTATGAAACCATTTTATTGCGAACACAAACACTTACGAAGACATAAAATACCGAAGATGTTTCTATTTTAAAATTTATTGGTGCAATCCCAAAATAATCAAAAATGTGTATTTCAAAAGCAATTTTATTTTTGCCCTAATATATTTATATGCACACTAAACTAGTTAGTATTAACCTAATTAATAATATTTATTTTTCAATAATTGAAAGGTTCATGATAGAAATTCGTATGTTCTCTTGTGTCAGAATCAGAAATCAGAATATTTTAGATGGCCTCTTCACAAATGTCACTAAAGAAATATTATATACATATTTGGCATTTCATTTTGCCGAGTTAACCTCGGCGACAAAAAAAAAAAAAAAAAACCTCGGCGACGTGTTGGTTTAATACAATTTGTGATGTAATGTATATATGTACTACATCCAAAATACACATGCAGGCATAGTAGCTTGAGAAGCCTTTATCATGAGAACACAAATGCACTTGCATGTGAACTAAGTATCTACCACTCCTCTCCCAACAAATTCTCGTCGTTACATTTATTTCGTTTCAGCATGTAACATTAATTATATGATCAGCATCTTTTATTATTTCTATATTTTTAAATAAAAAGTAATTCGGGCTGAAACCTGACTAATATTCCGAATACGTATAGCGGTCGATTGAACCAACATCGCTTTTAATGAAGCCTTATTAGGAAGCACTGTGCAAAGTTTTATCAATCAATTTTAACCAGCTTATATTTTTATAAACCATAACCTAAACCGTTTTTTGAAAAATAACATAGTTCAGTACAAAATGATGGTCTTGCTTAATAATGGCTATTATTATATCAGATATAAATTTAATATATATGAGCAGTGTCTGATTGTTTGAATGTTCAGTGAGACTTTGTATATTTAATACTTAGGCGTAAAATATAAGTACGTGTAGATTGCTGATTGAGCTATATTCACGCAACACATTAAATCATTACCAAATTCTTTCATTAGTGAAAGTATAATTACATCGTGCATCTAGTTTATACATTCTTATACCGATAATATAAATATATTTACATAATAAATTCGCCAGTGAACAACAGACTATTCGAAATCCTCAATGAGAATGAAAAAAATTCAATGCATCGCCAGTTATTTGGGTGAGCAAAACAATCTAGAATTAATGCTAAATTTTACACATATGTCGTTTCTTTAATCTAAATTTATTTATACTCTCTTTGAAGAGCATACAGTCAATAGTAAGTAAGAGTAAAGAGTAAATCCTACTCAAATTTAGAAATTGAGAACAATTTGAACATCATCTTATACGAGAGGGTGGGGTCATGAATCATGAGGTTATATATAAGTGGGGGAAAGAGAATTTGTAATTGCCAAAAAAGTTAATTGATACCACACATGCTATGTCCACAACCACATTGTAAGAAAGATTCCCCTCGAAACCTAGCAATAAAAACAAGGAGATCTATAGTTATTTTTTCAAAAAATTCAGTATACAAATAAATAAGTTAAATCATTTACTTTTGACAGCATCTTTACGATTATAGAAACATCGTTAAAAATGTAAATGTTAAAATTTGCACTAAGGATTATTAAGGCTTATATCAGTTATTTTTCGGCACTAATTAGATAAAGTAAACGCTACTTCAAAATTTCGGAATTTTTGGGCAAGCTATGGTGACATATTGGGGGGGAGGGGGGGGGGGGGTCTGTGTCTAAAAAAGAAGTGGATTCCTTTGAAACCACCACGTGAGGTCATTAGAAAAACTAAAAAAGCAAAACATGTCATGTATAGATTGGTGATATTAAAAGAAGAAGATCTCGTGGATACATATGTTGAAAGGGTTTGAGATTTCATGATGTTACGTTCGAAGAGGATATGATGACAATATGCAACGCGAGGAGTTTTGTCGGCTTCATATATGGTTGTTTTAGCATGGTTTATTCTGTCATATATATTTGAAGACATTTCTAACTAGTTAATAGAGTGAGTTCTGCACCGACACTCTAAGTAAGGAAGTGGTAGACAAATTATTTAATAGTAAATATACAACTGTTTTATTTGGGATACTATGAGATTTTGTTAAGTATTTAGTTGATTTACAGGGCCACGATTGATATAAAAAAAACTTATATGGTGCCAACTTAGTTTTGGCCTACTGGTTAAATTTGAAATTAAATCATCGCACTAATATAATTTCCCTCGCGCATGCTATAGCTATTTAGGGGTTTTAGTAAGATTAAAAAAAAACGTTTGATAGAGTAAAATCAATCATGTAATAAAAAGGTTAAAATCCCTTAATTTAAGGTTAAGGGATTGAACCAAAAAGGACCATTGCTAAATTTGTGTCTCCCATTTACATGCATCGATGTCTCGCACTCATACTGATTAGGCTTTACGCAACACTCTCTTTTTGCCAAAGATTAGATCCCAAGTTTTGTCACACAAAGCAAAATTTGGAATCCTATATATCTGTTCACCTTTTTTTTTTTTTTTTTTTTTCATTTCATTGGTTTCCTGTATGTTTCAGTTTAACATATGTATTTCTTTATTTGGATAACAGCTGATAAATTATTTTCTCCAACATTATATTTATTTCGAATACATTTTTGACTATTGTTCCTCTATAAATTCTACAAAGTGAATGATTGACCCTTTTGGGCTACTGTCAGACGAGATACCCTTATTGTAATTGGGTATTCCATTCATCAGTCTGTCAGTAACCAAAAAAAATTGAACTCCGGTTCCAATAGGATTAAAACAATTTAATTAGTAATGTTAACTATGTGTACTTGCATCACTACATTGTAATTATATCACTAACAGAAGTGATATGAGATTTTTTTTTTCATTTTTTATCTTTTTCTTTTTTTGAGAATATTTACTACTAGTAGTGTTGATTGGAATATCTTGTTTCTTTTTGGTTATTACGATATATGAGCACGTTGCACGTACGACGGTGTTGCTTAAGAAACAAGCCAAGTTATATAGGACATACATCGATTTGCTTTGTCTTGAAAAAGTACCTATCAACTAACTTAACCTCCATGACGTTATCTTTAGTTAAGTTCACTTTTGTCACCGTATATGATTTCTTTAACTTGAGATTCTTAAAAACCAACACCAACATCACCTTTGTTCTCATTTTGTTTTTGTTTGACCTATTGAAATAGTTCTTTTTAATTTTTTTTTGGGTTCAAGCAACTGAATATTGAAATTACTTATTATTATCAATTCAACGGCCGAGAAAAAAAGTTTGAGAGAGAATTTAGTTAGCTAGAGAATCAACTAAAACACTTGCTTCTCTTGGAACAAAGTCAAGCTTGATGAATCAAATAGGTCGGAGCAAGCTTGAATGTTTTTGCCTTAAAAGTTAGATATATATCTTGGTGTTGCTCACTCCCAAGTCCCAACCATTTTCTCTCTACTGTGAATTGTGATACTTGGTCGATGATTCATGTTGCGGCAAACTTGGTCTTCCATGATCGGATGAGACGCATTAAAAGTTTTAAACTGTCATTAATATAACTTTTTCTGAAATTTAAAAGCTGATTTTCCTTACTTAAAACTCCACTACGCTGCAATTTGTAGACATCTATCAAAAGCTTTAAACCTTGGAAAAACCCTTTTTATTTATTCTTTTGGAAAATTTGGATACGTATTCTCTATATCAAAAAACAAATCTTCTTCTATTAGTATTGTCACTAGACTCATTTATGAACAATTGAACATATATGTTTTGTGATTCATCTTGGTTTTTTAAGATTCCCGTCATCTCTGTGTTTTCAGTTTTCACTTTTCTTTTGTGAGTGATAAAAGCCCAAGTGAAAAAAAATTGAAAATGTTCGGAAAGAAGTAGCAACGAAGACATAAAATGAGGTATTGGGCCAAAAAAGGAATTTCTATAACTAAAATGAAACAATGCAGGTTAAGCCCAACCAATCAATAAAAGAGATCTGAACCTCAAAGTAGTAAGAAGGCAACATCCCAAGTTACCAACATAGCAAGAATATACGCTATTACAAGTTACGGTTAACAATTATGCTAAGACAAAAGATTAGATAAGCTTTTTAATCTCTCTCTGGGACATAGTTTGACTGACCATTGTTAATGTCTTCAATGACAAAACAAATATTTAGTTCCACATGTTTCTAATTGATTTGTGGTACCAAATTCTTCTTTATATAAATAGTTATATGATTATATCAGAGTAATTTTGTCTTTATGTAAAATTCTGATATTAGAAAGGCTTATAGAAAAGAGATTTAAAATAAATCTACACAATATAGGTCTCGGTCCATCAAATAATTTTAGTAGGATTACGGTTCGGTTTAGTATTTTTAACGGGTTAGTATTTTTAACGGGTTAGTTAACGGGTTAGTCAATCAAATCAAATGCTGCAATTGAGGATGAGGTGAGATATTGCCTACCAAAAAAAAAATTGAGGTGAGATATTTTAACAAAAAAAAAAAAAAATGAAGTAAGATAATTTACGTGTTGAAATTTAAATGTAGACCATTATATTCGTTCGTTTTGTATATGAATTTTTTCTTCTTTTTTTTTTATCTACACAAATTGAAGAAGAAGTAAACGAATACTGTCTCAGAAGCTCTAATTTCTATAAATAGAAGCAATGTCTTTAGGCAAGCAAAGATAATGGTAATGTTCTTGGATTCAACATATTTAACCTCGTAACGGTTGAATTTAGAGCTCATTATTTATCGAGATTGGTCTTCCATAGTACTTACTAAGCCATTTGCCATCACGATTCACAATTTTACATCGTCACATGCATGTACACAAGCATTCTAATGCAAAAGGGCAATTTCAGATTCAAGTTGAAACTACTAAAGGTTTATCAATTGCTGCATTGAGTAGGAGAAATAGTTTGATATTAATATTCAAAGAATATAAATTGCTGGAACACATCTCTCTACGTAGTGAAAATTTTAAATAAAAAAGCGCAATTTTAAAATCACAAAAATTGTTTATAGGCTTTATAACTTTGAGCATTTGAGGCCATTATTTGTGATCTTATGTTTGTGGAATTTTGATTGCACTACGTTGAATTCGATATCAAAGGTTTTTTATAAAAAAAAAAAAAAATTAGGATACCCGTCATAAAAAATTAATAAAAATACACTTAAGTAAAAAATGGAATATCTCGTGGCCCATTTTTATCCATAATAGTCTCGTGTCAGAAATTGCATGTGACGTCGTGACGAGTAATTAATATTCCCATTCGTTTTCCAATATATATGATGAACTAATATTTTGTTTTTTTCTTTCTTTAATGCATCATTGATGATATTCACATTCATGTTCACATTCATTTCTCTATCTTTTCTTCCATCACAACATAAATTCTAAAATTCTTACTCAAATTAATGTTTGAGAAATCAAAATGTGCAACACTTTCCATACTTTAAAATTACGATTACACTATAAGAAACAATTGCTATCAATTCTATGTATCGTTCCATTTTTATTCGATGTCTCAAAAGAATTAAAACTTTTGTAACCATTTTCACTAGAGAAAAAGAGTCTACATAATTTAGCTTGGCGTCTATATTTACAACGACATAAATACAAGAACGGCCTTGTTAAGAAAATCTACATACATAAAACACACACGGGACCAACACCATGACGAATTCTGTATGGTAATGCTACTAAACCTTTTTTGAGTGTTCAGACATCGGGCTCCTAGTTGAACACCCGACCAAAGGTAGAAATAGGGATCGAAGAAGATAAAAAGAGTTAGCAACACGTGCTTATGAGAGTTTTGCAGATTCTCTCTTCGTGCAAGAGAGAGGGTTTGACCGTTGACCGGGAAAAAGGAAGCGATAGCGCCGGTAAGCGGGCTAAGTCGGTCCCCCTGCGATACTCGAAACCTCGCTTTCACACATCTTTAACAGACACGTGTCAGTTGTCACGCCCACCTGTTAGCCGCACGTGCCCTCGACGTCGACGCAAAACGAACCACGATCTCTTCTCTTTTGACCTCTGCTTTGTTTCCTTTCTTGCTCTCACTGTGTTTTTTTTAGCACACCTTCACCCACAGTTTTATAAAAACTAAGAGAAACGTGAATATTAATATATAATGGAGGGTATATCATAGCTAGTGAAAGATTTTTAGAGATAATTAAATGGACTTAGTGTAGATTGTCAGAATCTGAATAAGAATATGAATTTTTTAGAGTTAGAGATATATCTTGTGTGTAACTGTAACTCAATCATCAATACTTTGTTTCTGAATAAATGTTTCAAACTTTTTTTTTTTCTAGAAACGATTTCCGGAGAGATTCGCTTATTTTACCTTTTCCTTGTTGTTGGGTCCTATATATCATTTCGGGTTGCTTCGACACTTGTTGTTCTATACATAGGTGATAGGTCCTAATTTTTTTGTTTTTTTTTTCACTAAACATATACAAACTCATTGAGTCATTTCTGCTAAATAATACTTCCCTCTATCCCACAAAAATTAATGTTTTGAGATATTTTTTGTCCAACAAAAATTGATGTTTTATAGGTTCCTACTGGTAACCATTAGAAGAACAAAAAGAAAATAAACAAAAAGAAAAATACAGAATGGAATAAACAATTTTTGAGCAATAAAAAGAAAATCTGCAGAGAATAAACTAAATAGTAAATGATAACCAAACAATAAAAATATCTTTTTAAATATATTAAATATTAAATATATTAAATTCAATAATAATACTAATACTACTTCTAATGTATATACAATAAATTTTACATTTGTTTAAAAAAAAAAATTGTGAAATTAAATTTTAGGTATGTCATATTAAATAATAATATTTAATATTAACCTACAATACAATTTTAAAGGTAATTTAAATATTTTTAGTTTTTATTTACGATATAAACATGAGTCTCTTAAATTTATTTTACTATTCATATATGGTTTTCAAATAGCCTTAAAATTATTTTAGCATGAAATTCATATCAAAAAAAAATTTTGTGTCAATATATTATGAAAATATGAAAATTATTATATTAGAAAATTGAATATTATTAATAAACTTTTTTTTTTAAATATAAAAACGAATTTTAATATTTGTTCTTTTTTCTGTTCTATTTGTTCCTCATTAATTTTAGGGAGGAACACTTTTGTTCTATTGTTCCTTATTTTTTAAGAATGTAGAGGAATGTAAAGAAAAAATTATTACTATCAAATGGTAAAACAATTGTGGAATAAAAAGGAATATCACATTCCTTTTCATTCTTTTCCTAAAATGTGGTCACCAATTAAAGCCGTAAACTTTAAGAAGTAATCATTAAAAATATTCAAATTTTTGAATTGTTATTGATTTAAAATTAAATAATATCTCTTTAGTCAAAAAATATATATATTTAAACTCAGTAATCATTATTTTCTTAAAATGTATAAAAGATTCTAAACATCAATCTTTTAGGGACAGATGGAGTAGCCTTGAGCAAAAAGATAAAATTGAGCTCCAGTTTCAGGTCACAAGAATCTATTGCAGCATAGTAATTTTTGCTTTTTCTACATTGGCAGTCTTTGATAGAAAGTAACAAAGTTATAGAGTTGTCACACTCTTCGACTGTAACTCACTATATATTTGTCTCATCAAATGTTGGCTTCTATCAAAAGTTAGTAAGAACTCACCCTTTTTTTGTCATTTATGTTCAATTGATTTGTTGGTAAAATTTTCTTATAATTACCAAAGAGGAGGTTATTTTTACCATGAAAAAAAAACTGCTGTATATAGAATTGCCTTGAAAAACAAACATGAGCAAATTGTTTTACGAAACAAATATCCATGAAACTCACCAGAGAAAAGTAAGTAACAAACAAACAAAGAAAAACTTATAAAAGTAAAAGTGAGCTTACAATACACAGACGTCGCATCCTTTGGATTGATGGATGACACATTTTGGATGTAAGCGTTTATGTATTTATCTACTTCTGGCGTCTAGTCAAGATTTCTAGATCATTTAGACATTTCTACTTACCCTTATAATGCAACACAGAAACGGTAAGAGATTTCAACAAACTTTGATTTTGTCTCTTTCGCAGAATATGTAGCAATGTTAAACATATTATCCTAAAAACTTAATGATATGTGTTTTCGATGTAAAGCAAGCTACTATAAATATAAAGAGGGTCAGGTTATAATCGTCGTAAAATGTGGTTTCGAGTTTGGAGGAGTGTTTCAAATTAGATTATAAACAGAGTTTACCACCCCATGTGTCAAGAAAATAACCAAGTCCATAAACGTAAATTCTCGTATTGCACTACTGATGTATTTGCATTTTAAAAGATAACTGTTCAATTCATGAAGTTGGGCTCTGAGCCCAATAATATTGATCTTCTACTACCGCTTTGATTGATCTCTTTAACTATATTTTTAACTTTTATATTTTCTTTCCAATTCATATAATTGGTTTAATCATATGTAGTTTGGTTTAATCACTCATGTTTTGAGTTTAACTCTTATTCGAGATTTTCTCATTCAGTTATAAATTGTATCACGTTTTAGGTTCATGGAGCAAATCTGGCAAACTTGCTTCTGATAACTTCATTCATCAGGGAGCTAGTCGAGATTAAGCATGAAATACCCCTCGTTAACCTGAAGAGGAAACAAAAATTAAAAAAAGGGAAACAAACTTACCAGAAATGAGAAAAATACGGGAGAAACCCCCAATAAAGACGAACGAGAAGAGAAAGAAACATCAAAGTCAGGCAAAAAATAGGAACACTAAAATAGCCAAACCAGCTTACTAACACCTCCATGTGACTGCACATCCTTTCCTTCATCTTCCTCTTCCCAATTATTTTTCCTTTTTTTTTTTTTCGTTTTTTTCTTTTCCATTTCTTACGATTCTTAATAATGAAAAAAAACCACAAGATAGATTAATATAAAAGATTCATCAGGTAAAGGAGATTTTCATAGAAACATTATATTATTCGTTACAATGATAAATAAGTTATATACACATAATACAGTACTATAAATTGATGCTATAAAATTATTCTTTTGTTGTTGGTGCAGTTATTAATTGATCTGAGCTGAGCAAGCAAGTAATTAACAGTTACCGGTGCAGAGAGACTGAGATTTGCTTTGATGCATTAAAATATCCTCTTTCACTCTTCTCTCTACTCTCCCCACTTTCTGACTTTTCCTTCCCTCTTGAAGTCTTTATACTTCATTTTTATTTTTAATAATACAATGGAATAGGAAAATCCCAAAACATACTGATCCGATCTACTTTAACATTATCAATATTATCACAAAACTTAAAAACCTTTTAGCATCTCATTTCTGCCAATATCGGGGATCCATCGAGCGGATCATTTGAAATACATATATATTTTTTCTTATGTTCGATAGACGATTGCTTTTAATATGGAGGAGCTTAAAGTTTACGTTTCATGATTGATTGATTTCCCTATTACAATGTAAAAGTTATAATGAGAAAGAAAAATATGTCTCATAATAAAGCATTTTTGTATTGAGATTATGAATTTGTTTTTAACAAATTTGCATTGAGATTATCATTTTGGGAAAATTGGAAATAAAGAATCAATATTTTAAAATTTATCTATTTTTACGACGTTTCATGATTTATGGCTGGCTAATATTATTATTATATCTAATAAAAAGGGATTTTAAAGCCCAATTAAATTAAAAAAGATAAGACTAAAACTAAAAAATATTTGGAGCAAAACATTAAAAAAAAAAGGGTATTTCGTTTACTTCGCCAACTCCAATGTACAACGGGTGCATGGATATATTCCATAAACGTATCATAATACCGTTGCGCTCTTCGATTCTCGCTAGATTATAAGTTGGATTACGTAAGTTTCTAACAATATTTCGTTAAAAAAAATTCGTAATTAGTTTGGAATTTTCCTCTTTATATATAGATTAATTGATGTGTTTAGTTTTAAGACAAATCCTTCACAATATACTAATAACAAAAAGTGGTAATGGTGGGGGCAATCGAGGCACAACAACAACAACAACAACAACAAGGCCCCCGGGCAATACCGACTGCCACAACTCTCTGCATCCTCTTCCAATTTTTTATTTTTCACTAAAACCGACAAAAGAATACAAATATATAAAAAATATATATAACCAAATTTAAAAATCTTTGATATCTTTTATTTTTTAAAAATTCTTTTTTGACGCCATCTCCTATTTTTTTAAAAAAATCTTCCTTTTCCTAGATCGATATGTATTTTCTAAAAAACCCATTATAAATAGAGAACCCTAACTCTCTTCTTGTTTCGTTGCTGACTCATAAAAAAAAAATCTCCAAAGTCCGAGAAAATCTCCAAATTCCCAAGTTTGTTTCTTTTATCTCACAATTCCATCAGTTTCCAACAAACCCCCCAGAAAGATAAGATAAAAACAATTATCTTTTCTTCTCGGTGAGATCGATCACACATCAGCAAATATCTGAAAATCTGAGATCTTTCTTTGAAACATCAATGGCGTCTTCGTCAAGCCTGGCTCGATCGGGAAGCGTCCATCTAGACGAGAAATGGAAACTGTCGAAGAAAGACGGCGGCGCGTCAAGGATCACGCGCTCTTCATCGACGACTTCATCAGCTTCCTTCAACGGCAAGAAACAGGGGAGATGTGCTTTTACGAGGAAGTGTGCGAGATTGGTTAAAGAACAGAGAGCTCGTTTCTACATCATGCGTCGTTGCGTCATCATGCTTATTTGCTGGAGAGATAATTACTCCGATTCTTAAAAAAAAAAACAAAACACACATCTCTCTCTCTTTCTTCATCATGTCTCTGTTGTTTCTGTGGTTTGAAACCGAAGTAGATATATATACATGTACATAAAGGGTTCTATGTTCTTTTTGGTTTCTGTACTTTCTTTAGATCAATTTTTATGTTTTAGATTTGTTATGAATATTTCTGGTTTTTTAGAGAAGCTCTGTTTCAGTGTGAAGTTGTTTTCAAGAAAAAAAAAAAAGAACTGAAAAATTGTATAATAATAATAATAAGTTGATGATATAAAATAGTAAATTAGATTCGTCTTTGGACATCTTGTGACGATTTGTTTTTTGTTTTTTTCTCTTTTACTTTGTTTTTGTTTTCTTGCATCTCTTCTTCTTCTTGTTCATTAATGATATATGACTGTGTGAAGATGACGAAGATGAATGTATTGTTTCTTCTCTTTCTCTCTAGAGTCTATAGAGAGAGTTACGAGAGAGGGAGAGAGAAAAAGATTCCATTGGAACTGTTACGATTAAGCTATGTGTGGATCTTGTGTGCTTAGTCTGACAAAAGTTATTTAGTTATTTGTTCTCTCATCCTTTTTAGTAATAAATAATTATGGTTTTAATATTTTTCTTTTGTCAATTATTGAATTCAATATTAAAAAAAAAAAGTTGCAGTCAAGCTCTTTTGTTTATGGCTACTGATATAAAAAAAATTAAACTTGTAGGATTTGTTTAACTTAGTGAGACTAGGCCATCATTAGACTTGTTCAAATTAATTTACATCAAAGATATTAGAATGTGTTAAATATGAGTACGACTTGCTTTTATGCTTATACTAATGCGAGGCTTATAAAATACTACTATAGTTTTGGACTAGCGCTAGTTCGTTGCTAATAAAATTGGTTTTTTATTTATTAATGGATTATATTATATGTTGCTTGGTAATTTTGGAGATGCAAATATTTCAAGGGAGAATGTTGATTGGTTAATATTGGAGGTGAAAATTTTCTTCTTATGAAAGGAATAATAAGAGCAAGACACGTGTTTTATACATATCATACTATTCGGTTCAAATTAAGTAATTAGTTTTATTTTGTTCATTAATTTTACTGACCTTCATTATCTTAGTTTATTTAGGGTAGTTTTCTCGTGAACTGAAATAGTAATCGGAGTGAAAATACTATGAACTACATAATTGAATAATTAATACTACTTCACTTCACATGGAAAAACTAACAGCTGGGGTTTCTTGTAGTTTCTTACAATGGGCATCTCTGCCTTGCAGAGATATCATATGCATCTGACTCCTTTAATACTGCTATTGTCTACTCCATTTTTAATACATCTTTTAACCTATATGAGTTATATATATATATTTATTTTTGCAAACAAACAAACAAACAAAAAGATGACTGTATTTGAAGAAATTATCTAGTACAGGCGCTGTTAAATTAATTGAGACATTAACTACATCTGATTTTGGTGCCCAAATCAGTACATGGTGTAAGTGAGCAAGTCTGTCAATTCTACTACGGAGATTACTAATTCAGGCTATTGGACTTAATGATGCATCATTTGTTATATCATGCTGATACATTGATAATCAATATTATATATGTTTGTCACCGAAATAAAATCAAATGATGTAGACGACAAAAACAAAAAAAATCAAATGATGTATATATTTGCATATGACAAGTGAGGTACTGTATATCAGTATATGTGTAGAAAACATAAGATTATTTAGGAAATGTTACTAACTGAACCGAACCAAATTTTTTTGTTTTCCACAAGAGTAGTCTTACAATACAAATCTCAAACTAATTAAGCCTCATGGTCGAACATTTTTTGGGAGGAAATTTAACAAGAGGTTCAAACTCTCGTGCTAGTTTTCGAAAGTGTAACACAATGCAATATTTTTCTAAATATCGGTGATACATGTCAATAACATTTTTTCATAAAGGATATTCCATTAGTTCGAGATCAAGATGGAAATATACTAATTAAAAGAATTGGCAAAGAAAAAGCGTATATTAAGCCATCCCCACAAATCCAAGGGATCTTTGTTTAATGATTATGAATTGTTTGATTGTTCATTAGCATGCTTAATTTGGATTATTATTGACATATCCGGAGTTCCGGACAATTCCATTTGACTCTCTTTATTCGTTTGTCACTTTTGTGGCCGTCTTGTTCATTTTATTATATCGACAATTATTGATGGTTACTAATTTATTATTCTACTGTCATTACTTCTCATATTAAAACTAATCGAAAAAGGGGTTACTAATGCGCATTCTCCTTCGAAAGACCAAAACAGATATAGATGTGTTCTCTCTTTAGTCTTTAGCAGTTCTAACTACGAAGTAGCAAATGCTACTCTATGCCATCTAGAACGGGTTATGCTTCAAAATCCAGAGTCAAAATATATAACCTGCTGCATATATAATTATATGGAACACAAATTATATTTCCTTTTCTTTCTGGTTATATTACCTTATTTTAGTATTCGTTCTTAAATTGTGGTCATTGACTTATTTTAGCAAACTAGTTTTACAATATGAAATATAAAAAATATATATTAAAAAAGGCCAAAGGCCAACCTCAAGGTCTAGCTAGACTCTAGCAATTGGGTAAAAAATTCGATCGATCCAAAGGCATTCTTTGAAATAAATACAAAAATGTAATTTAGGGTCCATGTTTGGTCAACAATCACATCCGTGACACGCAAGCTTGAATAACATTAATAGTAGAGACAAAATTATCCAAATGATGAGAAATACATGCATCCATTATTCGGATAGTTTCAGGAAAATATGGGATGGAAATTTCAGTTATAATGGGTCCGGTTTCCGGAATTTTGAGAACGGTTAATTTTTGGGTTAATTCGGATAGATCGTAGAGATAATTTCAAACTATATATATATATATATATATATACATATGAGATAATATCAAGTATTTGATCATTATCTTTTTCGTAATTTTAAGTTTGTTTTATATTTTGTTGTTGTCAAAATTGGTCCCCGCGTCCTATGAATTGGCCATGGATACATATTGTTATAGTAGCGAGTATATATATAGATAGATAAACAGCAGGAAATAATCCACACAATCTTGAGAGTCCCGTTCAAGAAGAGGGACACCGGACACATACACATTACAAAAGCAATGAGATACAAAGACCTACAAAATTTTCCTTCTTTTTTTCTATTATTACTCTCTTTTTTCTTCTTTTTTTAATCTATATGCTCTCACCATCTATTGTTATGATATGTTATCTGTTAGTTCAGGAACGGTTACGATCATTATTGCTACGACAATCTACAAATCAGGTTTAATGGCAAACATGCAAAGAGTATGTGACGTTTATATGCATGGACGACATAGATGAGTCGACATATCGTTTATCTATATTAATGTGAGACAAATATATATATAATAGTAGGTATCAAAGAAAATGAAAGATTCGTAGAATCGAAATCACTCTTTTTTTTTTTTTTTTTTTTTCTATCAATAAGTTTTTTATTTATTTGGGGAAATGTTATGGGTCTTTGATAGCATCACATGAACAAATATGGATACCCACCAGCATATGGAATGACTTGGGTCTCCTTGATATGCTTTGTCTCTTTATGTTACCTCCCTTGTATTTGTCTACACAATTAAAAAATAGACTAAAGTTCAAAACATAATAAAGAACTAGAAGAGACCTTTTCACACGATTATAAGAAAACATTTTTATATGCAGAGACGTTTATTGAACTTAAATGTCAGTTGTACTCTTTAGTTTAAGATGGATTATTCTTTATAATTTTCTATCTTGTAAATTTCGCATAAATTCAGGTTTGATACAAATACGGCAGCATAACTAAGTTGTTCCATCATCCATGCATGATCTATTTTGGCTGATTCTGACGAAGCTCTAGAGTTTCGACTTATTCTCACATCCCTCATGCTAATAAGTTCATATATATATATATATATATATGTATATATGATGCATCAAGATGGATGGGTTGAGCACGAAAATGATGAATCTCACGGAAATAAGGAATGGACTTTTGAGGTCGAAGCAAACCGATATCACTACATATCGATTGTTCTCCAAGAGCTGCTAACTCCCACTAGAAAAGCTCACGTCAACTCGTCTCAAAACAAAGCATGGGCTTAGCCCAATCAATCGTTTCATTCAAAGCCCAACAAATTTGTACAGTGAAATGAAGTGGTCCGAGCCGAACTTTTGATTCTCATTCAAAGAACCAGAAATTAAATTTGCATAAATGAGGAAGATTTCCTAAAAAAAGAAAGGACTAAAACAAAAAGAAGATTTCCTATAATCCACATTCTTACAAAATTTCCCAAACTCTTACGTACGACGAACGACATCACATCGTATAAAGCTGTAATCCTCTGAAAAATATATAAATGTATACATACATATATGGTCTAAAAACAATTCCCCACAACATCAAAGTCCTATCACTCTCTTAATCCGAGCCGTTGACTAGCTAGATCACATCTAACGTTACCAGCAAATCCAACTCTTGACTTGGCAAGATCAAACTCCATCCACACGTTCTGTTGATGATGGTGACCTATAACAAATGCTTCTATTCCCAAAAGATCGGAGTTTCCAAATGTGAAGCAATACACCTCATCTTTTCCCGCTGATCCGGCTCCGTTTACCCGGTACAACAGTTTCTGACCCGACACACTCATTTCCGCGCCACGGAACATTAAGCTAACCACTGGTAAACCCGAGAAATTGGGCCGTGTCAACGACCCAACCCGGAAACAGAGGTCCATGGTCCCTTGGAACACAAAATTCGGGTCGTCCACCAGTTTGAGTACCGATTTGGTTTGCGAGATAAACTCGGTTTTTAAAGCCGTGTAAACCGGACCCATTAAAAACGTAAACTGTGTTCCAGAATCCACCATCGTCTGACCGGCTCCGGTATGGTCCGGTACGAATACGGATTTCGGCAAAGAGAGTATCTTTGTCCCGACCCGGATTCCTTCTAATTGAACCGTGTAAGCAACCCGGTCGAAATACGGCAACGGCGTCGTTTGGAGTACCAAAGGAGTGTATTGGATTGGACCGAGCCAGGAGTAGGATCCGTCACCGAGAAGCAATATACCGGAGGAATCTGAACCGGAGATGCAGTACGAGAATTTGGAGAAACCGAGCTGGTTAACAAACGATAAGGAGCCCCGGTTCATACCCATTAAACCGGTCGATTTGGCGTCCTCTTCCGAATCGGAGCTTAAACCTGAGTCCATACAACCGAACAAAGTACGGGGTCGGGTCACAGACCCGATTACGAACGTGTCGTGAGCTAAGTTGCCTTCGATTGAGGTAGCATCGGCGTAGGAGATTGCGACGTGGCAGAGATGGGTCTTCGGATCGCACATGGCGGGTATGGGTAAATCCCGGGTCCGGGTCTTGCATATTGGCGAGGAGCAAGGTACAGGGGAGTACGTAGATGACGAAACCGGGTCAAACACGGATCCCAAGTTTGGAGTTTTTTTGCAGTGAAGCCATGAGAGCTCGCTTCCGGTGTCAAGAACCATCGATATCTTCTGTGGTGGAGAGCCGACGGCGAGAGTGACGGTGAGAGTAACATTGTGTCTGAATGAAAGCTTGTCCGATGGAGATTGAGGAAGCTTCTGTGTTTTGAGAGAGAAGACGAGTGTTTGGTTTGAAGAAGAAGATGTTTTGCAGAACGTGATGAGAGGGAAAATGAGAAGTAGAATTGAAAACTGAAGAAACAAATTTGAAAGAGATGATGACGAAGCCATCATTATAAGGTCTAGACTCTTTGTTACATACATACTTGACGTCTTTAAATATTGTCTTCCTTTTTTTTTCTTGATTTTTTAATATCCTATATTTCCCGGTTTGTTTCGGTTTACTCGAATTATCCTATAAATAACTTTGAATTTTTAGGTGAAAAAAAAAAAAACTTGAGTTAGCTTCTAAGCAATAATTCTAGTAGCTAGTCAAATCAAGGACCAAATCACTTAGGAAAGTACTATTCAGAAAACATAGTTTTGTCACGAACGAACGAAAAACCATTTCACGAAGATCGTTAGGGTTTATGTGTTGTCGATTTCATTTGAATGTTTGTTAGGGTTAGGAGAGAGGCAAGTCTCGAGACAGAAAAATATTCAAAAGACAAGTGAGAGTGAGTGGAGGAGTAGGTCTTTTTGGCCGTGTCTTTGTGGTTTCTGTTTAGTCTCTGTAGTTCACATCAACTTTGTTTTTCCTACTTTCTTTGTGTTCCCACTTTCTCCGGGATCTTAACATTTCCTTTTTTTTCTTTCTGTTTTAGGAAGATTTGTTTTTTAATTTTCTACGGGATATCGTGTAAAGTTTTTATTAATCAAATTCAATAACCAACCTCCACGAGTTAAAAAAAAAAAAGAATGGTTGGAGATTAGAGTTTGAATGATTGTTCTTTATGTTTTTGAATGATGTTGTTAATCTTTTGAGACCAATTTATTTTTCCCAAAGTTGTTACACTTCCAGTAAGTATGATTATAATACTGATTTGGTGATTTGACAAAACGCACCTCCCTTGATATATAACTCACGACCGACATAATCCATCTTACATTTTGCAATCTTTTGTCTTACTTTTATGACTTCTTGATTAGTAAGTAATACTGTAATAGTATTTTGTTACCGAGTAAATATGCCGTCCAAATTGCTACGTACAAATCGATGGGACCGCCAAAAGATAGAGGTGAAAAAGTAGTTTTTACATAAGAAATGAAATGTTGTAGTTGTATGTCTTGTTTTGTGCTGTCATGTTTCCCATTCCATATGAATTTGAAACACATTTAGAATAACAAATTGCAAACTTCCAGCTTTTGTTTCTTTATATTATCCTTTTGATTTCCGTCCCACGTTACTAATCACCTAACATACAAGAACAAGACATTCGTATAGTGACATGTAAATGGTGCATTTTCTTATAAGATCCTTTATTCCATAATTATATTTCTTCAAATAATTTTTGAATACATAAAAGTACTTCCAAAAAGTTGAAGATAGGTCGTAACCTCACAGTAACACGTCAAACCGAGTCGTGCTTGCCTTCTAGTATATTTAAGGTAAACGAAAGTTGAATTATATATTGTAATTTTGCAGAGTTTGTCAAAGTTGGCGAAAGGTGGTGATGAAATCGACAAAAAGTTTGTCAAATGTGTGCTGGAGGCAACCCATTCCTAAGTCGTTCTCAATTCTCACCAACTCCTTCCTGTTGTGTTACCAAATAACTCTTCTTTTTTTCTTTCAACCAAGCACCAACAAATATATTTTGGTCTTACGACAAATGAGTCTCAACCAATAAAATTATAGAGTTACAGCTACAAGGTGACATTTTAGTGGTCAAAACTACACTTAAATCACAATGAAGCTCTTGACAAATTTGTCAAAAAGTACGTAACTGAGAAAAGTAGTAGATTAAATAAGTTAAGTTTTACAAATATCAATCATCTAATATCCATTGATGTCATTACATATCAATCATGTTGATGATATCAAAGTTCCATTACAACTTTAGCAGCCTTTGTCCAAAACTGAATGCGGCCTCGAGCATTAAATGTTGGTGATTGGATGTGATTTATGGTCACCGAACCAATCGCGGGAATGTTTCTTTATCATCTTTGTGGATTTTGTTCATGTGTGATACTGAATTCACACGATTTATTAGTCCCGCCCACTTGCAAACCTGACAAACGGGGTATACTCCTAGAACTTTTACATTGTGTTTTGGCAATATCACGTTCGTGGAAAAAACAACACCAAGGAAAACTTACGAATTTGAGGAAGTAAAGTCAATTTGGAATTAATGCGTTATCTTGTATTCTAATGTATTTTTTTCGTGGCAAAGCCAGACCATTCTTTATGGGGACCCCAATATTTCTGTTTGTAGTATTATGGTCTACAAGAGATTGAAGTGAACAATCCAATATTTGATTATGAGTCTGAAAGTGATTGAAGCAAATCAGTGAGTTACAAGTCTATGTGAACTTGTTTGTCCCGTTTACATCAGTTGGCTGATAAGCCTGCTAGCTAATTGATTTTTTTTTTGTTCATAATTAAATCTCCGATTTTTCCTTGGTGATACGTTAATAAATGATATATATGATGTATGTGTCTTATACATGTGTGGTGTTAAATTTTCCTTGTGATTCATACAACCATGACTAAGTCTATAACATGAAATATGGATCTAGTATGGGTGAATGGGTTAAATAACCAAAAAGTAAAGTAACATTGGTGAATAAACATGTGTACTCCAAAATTGGGTCAGTGCCATAGTGTAGTGTTTCCTTTATAACATGCTTTTGAAAACTGTATATCACAATTTGCTGCATATTTGTTATAAAACAATTGAAGTTATATCATATAATTTTATAATAATAAATAGGATATATAGTTCTATATTGGAAAAATAGAAGAACAGTCAAAAGTGTAAGCGTGTAATATGCTACTATCGTCGTACATTGTTGAATATATGTTGTATTACATGTAATTCTCAAGAGTCGGGTGTACAGGCCTTTACATGCATATATGGGTGTTAAACAGACCATAACTATCATAGTGTTGGGCTTAGCGTCACAAACGGTAAGAATGATAAAATATTTACACAAGGCCTCTGTCAGCGAGAGTGATCAAAGGAGAGACGTGTTCTGTTCATGATTATAGCATGATTTCATGTGCAAGGGATCAAAGGGTAGTATTGGTGTTGATTATAATCCACACCACGTTGGATACTATCTGGACTTCCAATATGTGAGGTTGATGATAATCTTATGGCCATATGACTCATGAGCATACAAAACAGATACCATATTTTCTGTTGTTTTTAACAATATTGCTTAACGATTTTGTCCTAGACAATCGATTTTAAAAGTCCAACCTTTTTAATACGCATGTTCAAAACGTTAAGCATTTGAGTATTTAGTCATTTTCAGCAAGTGACTGATAAATGTTTATATTTAACGATCCAAAAATATAGAAAACAAAACTAGTTTTTCAGTACTGTGGTAACAGTAAGAGTGTATTTAACATAGGAAACACAAAAGGGGGTGCATAAACAAATCTAATAATGAAAAATAATTGCTAAATTACAAAAGACTGTCTCCAATAAACGACAGCATCATCAGATGCGTTGTATAAAAAACTCTATCATTGCTTTTTCCTTCACGTTTCCTCTACTTATTGACCTCATCAAATTAATTGGTCGCTTTATAAGATTCTTCTATAGCCTCTAGTATACATGTATTATTGGTTTGGTGCCTCTGCAGTTCGAAGATTATAGCTGTACAATTTAGGTAACATAATTCAGTTTGAAAACTCTATATCCTTAACTGTAACACACCACTAAAATATTGAGTGGTGTAAGTATGTGAACTCACTGATTGAAAACCCATGTTCTTAGTTAGTAACACACTAACACAACAGAGGAATGACTCAAAATACCGATTGTGATTGGTAAAATTGTTGCGAAATCATTCTTAGGCTGCTTAACATTTGTATCACAATCCATAATCTCACGAACAAACTATGAATCTCCTTCAATATCCATTCTCAAAAACATCTACAATCTCACTTTATCTATTCACAGTAAACATAACAAAAAGAACTGCGAATACTCAAGAACCATTTCAACTACATCTCAAAAAAAACACTATTGTCACCTAGACTTTTGTATCAAATTTACTCGCATAGATTCAATTTTTTTCGGAAAGAATATAATCATTACACTGAAATAAACAAAAAAACTTGAGAAAGGAACAAACGAAAAATTTAAACAGAGGAGTGTGTTATTCTTTGTTTTTAAGTTTTACCTGAGAGAGGTGAAGGTGACGATGATAACTCTAGTAAATCATCAGGCTAGCCAATTTCGTCTCCTTGACGAAGAAGACGACGATGTACTAAACAGAGAAAACGACGACCTACGGGTAACACGAATCCTGGACCCGGACCCGGACGATGCTGAAGCAGCAATGGATCCAGATGACCCACTAAAACATCCAAAAAGCCTCATGATCCGACCCGCAAACCCGCTGCCTCTCTCTCTACTACTTCCATCTCTTCCTCCTCTTCTCGAACCCCAAGCTACTCTTCTCGGAAGTCTCTCGTCACCTAGTCTACCACCGTCAACCTCCGTGTAAACCACCGGCATCATTCTATCTCCACCTCTCCAACCACCAGGGATTCTCCCAACAGCGAATCCTCCACCTGGTAACCTCCAAATCGTCAGCCCCGCCGCGGAGTCTTCCTCTTCCTCCGCCGAAGCGGTAACCGTCAAAGCACCACCGGGTCCGGTGTTTCCATCACTAGTATCCTCCGCCGGGGGAAGCTCGTGACGGCAAACGGGACAAGAGTTTCGAATCGCAAGCCAAGGAAGGATACAATCAGGATGATAGATGTGGTTACAAGGCATCTCACGAGCCGAGGATTTCAAAACAAAATTCTCTTTACAAACAGCGCAGTGAGATTGAGAATCAGACTGGAGATGATTAGGATCGATTTCGATCACAGGCAAAGCTTCGATCGCCGATTTAGAAGCGGGAGGATGGTCACAAGAACGATTGTTACGATTGGTGTTAAGCTCGATCTGAGAGATCTGATCTAACAACCGATCGAATCCAGAACCTAGCAAAAACTCAGTCATACTAGGTGGTAAAGGTCTAAGACCAGAATCAGTACCGTCATCGTAATACATCTGAAAAGCAGATCGATCTAAACCTTCGGAGACATCAGAAGAAGGAGCACCACCACCAGATCCACGGAGGACGATAACAGGATTAGGAGATCGGTTGCTGCTCCGAGTACGAGTCACGGTTGTGGGAGTGGTGGGACTGTTGTCGGCGGTTGAAGCGTGCATAGATGAAGAAGAGGAAGAAGGGAGAGGGAAACGAGTAGGGCTGCGATGCTGAGCAGTGGTGGTGACGCGGTGGAATGAATCGGAAGGAGTGAAATCGAGAGATTCTTGGATGTGTTCGAGGAAACCACCGTCGCAATCAGGGCAAGAGATTGAATCGGAAACCCAAACGAATCGGCTACAGCTGTAACACCAGTAAGATCCAGAAGCCATGGGAATAGGGATCTGAAAGGGCGGGGGCGGGGGCGGGGGAGAGAAATCAAAAATCAAAATCAAATCAAAATATTTAGGAGGAAGAAGAAAGTAACAACATCTGGTAGAGGAGGGATTTGATTTGATTGACTAAATTTGAGTTTTTCTGTGATAGAAGAGGAAAAGAAGAAGGAGAAGGAGAAGGAGAGAGAGAGAATGAAAGTTTTTTTTTTGTTGGGTTTTGTGTGTGTGTTTTTTTAACAAGAAGATTACAGAATTGGCGTATACACCTTCCATTTCGTGTGCTGGCACCTCCTTCTTCTCTTCTTTTTTTTTTTTCTTCTGCTCTTTGGTAATTAATTAATTAAACGGGTTTTTTTTTAATTCTTCAAACTGTTTAACCCTGAATTATAATAACTAACCATAACCCCCACTAATTAATTTTGTAAAATGGTAGATTTTTGTTGTTGTAAAATTACAAATGAAAATGTTTTTTGATTATCTATTGTATTAAGGGTCATTGTTTTTGATTAAATTATATATTAAGGTGTCATTTTATTGTTTATATTCTCGTAATTAATATTATAGAAAACAGAAAATAAAATAAATAAATAGGAAGACTGCAAAAGCCCATTATAGTCAATAAATAAAAGCCCATTAGAGCCCAGTAAAAAATTGTAAATTCGCCTTCTCTATTCAATGGTTCCGCCGGGTCTGCTGAATAGTGTGAATGAGAGAATCCCAGAACCAGAAGAGTTTCTTCAATTTCTCCTTCTTTCGATTTTGGAGATATTTACAGGTACGTCCGCGCTTGCTCTTTCCTTCACAACATCATCTTCTCCTTCTTCGTCTTGCATCTGTATTCATATATCATCCACTCGAAGATCAGATACTCTCTCTAGTTGTAATCTGGAAAAAAAAAAATATAATAGTTTTAGGAAATGTGAAATTAGGTCGGTTCTGGGAATATTTATGTGATGAAAACATCATGGAAGATCTCGTTTAATTAATGTTGCTGACAATTCTAATTACATAGATTTACTTCTCTGAGTTTGAGTTAGTTAAAAAAAAAAAAAACTGATGGAATTGAAAAATCCTTATTGGTATGGTCACAATTGCTTAGTGTCTCTCTTAGTTTGATTGATAGATTACAAAGGCTTATGCTTTTTTCTTGGGTGAGATTAACATTGTCTGTTTTGCTTGAATAACCCATATCTAATTGAAGCTTACTGTTCTATTCCCTAAACTGCGTACTACATGTTTCTTGATTGTTTCATTCATCACTGTGCTTCTTTAGCTATACTTGTTTGTTCTCTGCTGCTTGGTAATGAGGTACTTTTCGATTAATGAACTTGTTTGGTGTTTGTTTGTTTGTTTGTTTGTTTGTTTTTTTTTTTTTTTTTTTTTTTTTTTGTTAAAGAGTGAAAATGGGAGCTTCGAAACTTTCCGGGATGCAAAAGCAAGTCTTGAGTCTCTACAGAGGATTTCTAAGAGCAGCTCGTTCTAAGCCAATAGAAGACAGGAAGAGAATAGAGATGATCGTGTCAACAGAGTTCCGTCACAACTCTAAAGAGGTCGACCGTAAGAATTTCCAGTACATCGAGTATTTGCTTCGGTTAGGTACTAAACAGCTCGATCAACTCAAAAGCCCCGACATAATTAGTCTCTCCTCTGTGAAGGTCGTTGCTTCTAAAACCTGATATTTTTGCTCTCAGCCTTAAGGCTCTAGTGATTTATAGATGACAACGAAAAGGAAATGGATTCGTTTTCGTCAAATCTTTAACATTGGTTATATATATGTATGAATATGATGATGATGCATGAACCGCCATGGATGTTTCAAGAGCCATTATAAAATAAAATGAATTGAGATCACTTGGTATATATATATCTATACACAAAAGTTATGTGCATCTACTACTGATACTCTCCTCAAGTTAAGAGTATGACAAGATTTGTATCGGATTATTTCTTTGTATGAATACAATACCAGTCGATAATGTAGTGGTTGATACTTGTTTTGTCAATGCTCTTGCTTTACTTGAATGTGTGATACAGTTTCTGCGTAAATAGTTAGGGCGTTACTTATAGGTTGTCTGACATCTGTGATCTCATTCGTTTTGTCTATTGGCTACTGGCTAGTGTGTATACTATGCATTGCAAGATGAAATGTAGTTTATGATAAAGGCAATTTTTAAATTATCAATGTGTTGCACATGATCATAAAAGAAGAAAAGAGGACAAGACCCAATCCACAATTACACAAAGGGGAAAAAAAAAAAGAGACCCAAAGGAGACAATAGGAGTAAAACAGCAATTTAGTAAGTAGGAGAATACTCAAAAGTTGTAGACACAGGTTCCATCGTCACTTCTAGCCGTTGGATCAAAGTTTTGAGCCGCAGGATCAGTACATCCTTCAGGAACAGGTAGGTTTACTTGCTGGGCTGCTTTGCCTGCAATTCAAGTAAGTTTAACTTCAGAAACCCTAATTCTTTTTTTTTCTTCTGTTTTTTCGTTTCCTCTTCTTTTATAGATTCATATCCAATTGATTCAATCAGTTGCCTAACCAAACCGAAAAAAAAAAAGGAGTTCAGACCTCGTCTTTACCGTAGAAAGTTCCGCGGTCGATGGCATCAGCGTTAGCATCTCCCAAGGCAGCCTGGCTGAGGTAGGTGTCGGCAAGTTGGACTCTCTTGACATTATCTTGTTCCATCACAAGCATGTTTCCATACTCCATAAGCTTCTCAAGAGTCATCTCGGGTTGCTCGAACTTGGGAGGTCCTTCCCTTGAGTTCACCAGCCTCTTTCCGATCTTCTCCACTCCTAGTCCCTCAACAAACTTCCTCACTTCATCATCGTACACTCTCGCCCTCAAAGCACCGAAGAAATCTGTCCATACGATTAAAAAAACATGAATTAGGATCTGCACAAGTCTCCTATATAGACAAATTATGGGTTAGGCCAGAATCTTTCTTACCGATGGATTGACCAGGGAACTTATCAACAAGGGTAACTATGTCTTGGTCCTCGATCTTGTCGGTCCTGAAGATACCCTTGCAGACACCAATACGGTCTTCACGGGTAGGTGCCCAGTAGAACTTCTCCATACGTCCGTCACGGATGAGAGGAGCGTAAAGGGTGGAGAAATCGTTACCGGTGACAATGATTGGGACACGTGCGTTCTCTTCCTTGTTGTACATTCCTGGGAGCTGGACGTTGGTTGGGGCATCAGCAATGTTCATGAGTGTTGCGTTGACCATCTGGTTGTTGACTGTGTACTGAGTAGTACCACCCATACGACCCGCACCAGCGTCAAGATCGTTGATGAACAGACAACACATCTTTCCCTTCTTGATCATGTCAGCTGCCTCACGGTACCTCTGACGGATAAGCTTGGCTGGTTCTCCTGCGTTTCCACTCTCAAGCTCTCCAGCACTCATCATGATTGGGCTGCAAAAAGGTTTCAAAACATTGTTAGATTTTTTTGAGGAGAGCAAAACTGGTCGAGATCGGAGTTTAGTAAGTGGACTCACTTGATACCCATCTTGGCCATGACAAGCTCACACTGGAAGGATTTACCTTGACCTTTGCCTCCCCAAATACCCAAAATAAGTGGAACCTATGAAAACAAAACAGAGCATGTCAAGATCAATAAAATTGTGTAATAACTCAAAATAACCAATGAAGGAACAGTCCTAAGTAAATACCTTAATGTTAGGCAAGGTCAAGAAGTTCTTGGTGATGTGAACAACAAGCTTGTCCATGAAAGCAGGAGCAATGTAAAACCCATCCATCATGTTGTCCAAGTTGTACCTATTCCAAGAAGTAAAGACAATTTCAAAACCAAGATTCTAAAAATCTCTATGGAACTAATGAGAGATCTAAGAGAGATGAAAACTCACTGCCTAAGGCCTTGGCTAATGTATTCATATGAGCTAAGGACAGCGTGGTGAGTTCCGGTTCCCATAGGAGCTTGGAAGACAGAGTCAACCAAACCCTTGCCTCTGGTGATGTCTTGTTGATCATCAGATATGTCGTAGGCAAGACCCTTCCATCTGTCTCCATCGGTTTGTTTGTCTTCTTTCACAGCCAACACCTTGAATGATCCGTTGCTCTTCTTGTTGCTCTGTGCGAACCTCGACACAGTTACAACTTTGTTTCCCAAGAAGGTCGAAGCTGGGGCTGATGTAGCTCCAGATCCTGACCCGTTTAAGCTCAACTGCAACACACAACACACACAAACAGGTCAAACACCAATCTTGAATTTTGGTTCATATGGTTCAAGAACCGGTTTAGAGACTATTCCAACATACACACTGACACACACAAACAGGTCAAACAAGAATCTTGAATTTTGGTTCATATGGTTCAAGAACCGGTTTAGAGACTATTCCTAAGGATAATAAAAGGTTTTCAATCTGAACCAAACCGAACCGGGAATAAGCTGAAGATTAAATCACACTTTATTTTGGTTCACACAGTTCAAGGTACAGATTATTCATGAAGACTCTACAGTTCTAACCTCTCTGAACCAAACTAAACAAAAATAAAGTAAAAACTCTTATAAAATCCTACAAGACTCTACAGTTTCAGTTCAATTATACTATACTTTCTACATCGGTTTGAACGATTCTACTAATCTGTATTCTGTAGTTCCCAAGTAGAGACTAAAAGAATCATCAAAGGATCGTTAGATAAAGTACCAGAATCTTCTGTTCTGTCAGAGAATCTCAAAGCTAAGTGATGCAAAAAGATCAAATTCTTGAGCTAAGTGTAATTAAGATCACGTTAACATTAAAACCAGTTGTGAAAAAGATTAAACTATACCGGAGCTCTGTTTATGGCACCAACGGTGGAAACTGCGGCGGCCATATCTCACGACTGCGACAAGTGTGCAACACACAAGAAGCTGAAGAGAGAGAGAGGAGACTTTGTTTGATTGGTTGAAGAAGAAGAAGAAGCAGTGAAGAAGAGGTGTTGGTGTGGGAAAGAAACTTAAAGAGAGATTTATAAAGCGAGTGATCAACAACAGCCAATTCGTTATCTCTTCGTCCTCCAAGTTTAACTCTCTGATCGCCACACGATGCGGATTGGCCAACTTGCCACGTGGCGCCACGAGGAAGATGATGAGGAGGATTAGGTTTTGATTGGTCCACGTGGAATATGTTTTCTGAGGTTGTCGTGAGATGGCTGATTTGTGCCACTGGATCTGTCTTAGCTTGGAGTGAAGATTATAACATTATTTATTACCACATATGCTTTTCAAAAATCATTGTTGTTGCTTTTCTTTTATTTTCTGAGGATTGAGGTAAGCCATTCATATGTGATCAGGATACTTCTACACTCTTCTTCATACGATAACATTCCAATTTTTGGATAATGACAATTACTTATTGATAAGTAATGTTCCAAATACGGTGTAAACTGATTGGCTGAGAGAAATTGTCTTAGCTAATAGACTAGATTTCTTATTTTATTATACATCATCCATTTTTATGTATTAGATAAAGTTATATGAAAAAACAATGTGGTTACCAAATTAACCATGGTTTTTAACAACTAATTAATAGTTTTGTCGACAAGATACTTAATTTCTCCCTTTAAGATGTGGAGTAAAAAAGTTCAATATATATATTTTCTCTCTTATGAGTGATGGAATTGCTTGCAATATGTGCAATTTGTGTCATAAAATTACTTTATGTGGTTGATTTAAGAGAGGATAAAAAGTTTGTATCGGATGTGGTTTTAAAGTATAATGCATTTGTTTGTAACATTTGTTTATATTCATTAATAGTTTTGATATGGACTCGTCCTAAGTTATTTAATTGCGAACTTAACTACATTAATTAGTCGATAAATCTTTTTAATTACAATTTTTGCCAAAGCTTAGAAATTACATGCGAACTTTCACATATACATATATAAAGATATACTTGTACTATTACGTCAATGACTTTGGTTATTACAAACAAATTCATAGTAAAATAATCATAAAATTGACTTTTATTGTGCAAAGAATTATAACTATCATAGGTTATGTATATGTTTTCTTTTTGGTCATAACTTATTGCCACCTCAAAGTTACTAGATCTAAAACCATCTCACATACTAAAAACAGTTTAAAAGCACTCGTGTACTGCAGTAAACATAGAAACAAGTAACCATACAAAAACACTGAGCTATAAAATGAAACACTTCACTTGTCCCTGATGAATATTCTTCATCCTCATTACTTAGTTTTTTTTTTAAAACAAAATGATATATAAATGTCTGTCTACATGCAAAAAGAGAAGAAGGGACAAATTGACAACATGTTGAGGAAACCAGACTATTGCTAACCAAATGTAGAAAACAAAATATTTTTAGTGTCCAAAAAAGCACGAGATATAAAGAGATATGCAACTTTTAAGTAAGTACCCACAAGGGTAATTAAGTGATGGTTATATTGTACATGAGTTTTTAAATGTATAAAGCTTAGAGATAAAAAGACCAACTGAGGTAAAACTGTAAAGACTTTACTTTTTAAAATCCAATCTTCTCAAATAAGCAATTTAGTACTTTAACAATTTCAAAAGCAATCCCTAATTTTCTTACGGCAATTTCATTTTAATTTATTTGGTCTTGTTAGTTTTTTTTTAAAAAAAAGCCTACAATTAGAGAGTTATTTTTTGTAATCAGCTATTAAAGTTTTTTTTTAAAGTCACATCTATAAAAGTGGTAACTAATCCATCTCTTAGATATAAAGAGGTTGCATCAAATCATAAATAAGCAATGCCAAAAATTCACTCGTTTGATAAACTTGAGGTTAAAGACATATTTACAAATATTATGACAATAGCATCAGATTCTTTATAATATTTATGTGATAAAAAGAACTATAACAGATTTTTTTTTGTTTTTTTTTTTGGGTTCTCTGGTTCAATCATTGGATAACAAGGGTCATCATTCTTCGACAAATGATCACTACGAGTGAAGAACGTAAGAACATTGTTTGTATAACAAAATATTTGATATAACTAACTCTCTTATCAAATTTTTTTCCCCAATTGGTAAATCCAACAATGTATTGTACTATTGTAGTATAGTATTATGGATTTTGGAATCATTGTAATAGTCCGCTAAAAAAAAGATGGTCACATCATTCAAAAAGGAATGACAAGTTTTCCCTTAAGTCGCATTGAATAAAATAAAAGTAAAACCTTCCACAATTGAAGAGACTTTTCATTGTCTTCTTTGCTGCGAGCGCATAATTTTTTTTCTTGAGAGCAGTCTCAAGTTGGGTGACTCGGTACGGATTGTTGATTTGATTTGGGAGAGAACGAGGTAAGAAAACCCTAGATCGGAATTTGATTCTGGGTTCTAGGGATCAAAAAAAGGTTTCTTCATCTCTTTCGAAATCATATTTTTTTTTTTCTCAAAGTCCAGTGTTAATGTTATACTGATTCTTTTTATAAGGTTTTGGGTAGAGTTTTCTTTCACAGTTCTGATGATGATGATGCAAAATTGTGGGCTTATTGGGGTTTAGAGAATGAAGAATCTTGCTTTTTTGGTTTTATTGACAAAAAAAAGTTGTTCCTTTGGAGTAGTTAGTGAGCAAGAGATATCACGAAAAATCGAACCTTGATAACGTTTTTGTTTTATGTCAAGAATTTACTTTGATTGGAGATTTTGAAAGTTTTCGTTTTAGTAAATGAGGAATTTTGCTTTTTTTTGGGTTATATAGTGACAAAGGTTGTTACTTTAGAGTAGTCGGTGAGCCTTCACGTTTGTTTTAGTGAGATTTTGGTTAAAAACCAGTGGTTTAATCATAAGTATTTTACTTTGACTGGAGCGTGTAAAGCTTCTGTGTTTTGTTTCCTATTGTTTCTTTGAGATCTTTTGGCAATGTGTGTTTGTTATTGTTGTAGAAGAGTCAGACGATGAGTAGAAACACTTTCTTTGATCCTACCCTTCAAGAAATTCTTCAAGTGATTAAACCTACACGAGCAGATTGGGATACAAGGATCGGAGTCATTGATCAGTTGCGTAGCGTCGTACAATCTGTAGAATGTTTAAGAGGTGATGACTCTTGATGCACTCTTGTGCTTCTCTCAATATTTTTACTATTGTCTCTTAATCCACCATGGATGTGATTATGATTTTGAAATAAAATATATTCTCTACTGAATTTTTAGTTGCATAACAGTAAAAGTGGTTCAAATGTTACTCATTCCCACTATTCTCATTCTGTAAACCAATGATTTCATCTCATACTTAAAAAGAAAGTTGCTTATAGCCAATTATCTGGTTTTGGTTTTGTTAGGTGCTACTGTTCAACCATTTGGATCCTTTGTGTCAAATCTTTTCACACGATGGGGAGACTTAGACATCTCTGTTGACTTGTTCAGCGGTTCTTCCATCTTGTTCACTGGAAAGAAGCAGAAACAAACTTTACTTGGACATTTGCTTCGAGCCTTGAGAGCGAATGGTAATTCGTTTATCTTTGTTTCACTTGTTTTTGCCTTATGTTTAAGTTTTCTACTAGTTGAAGTATTCTTTTCATCTGGCGATTTGTCTCACCTCCATTATCATACAAAAAAACAACAGGTCTATGGTACAAACTGCAATTTGTTATTCATGCGCGAGTACCCATTCTGAAAATCGTGAGCGGGCACCAGAGAATTTCTTGTGACATTTCTATTGATAATCTGGAAGGGCTTTTGAAGAGCAGGTTCTTGTTCTGGATCAGTGAAATAGATGGGAGATTCCGCGACCTGGTTTTGCTAGTAGGTTAACATACAAATAAAAACAAGATTGGTGTGTATCTCTTAAGGTTTCATTGATTCTTTGACATATACATATCTCGTTTCTTGTACCATTTAATAGGTGAAGGAATGGGCCAAAGCTCATAATATTAACGATTCGAAGAGCGGGACTTTCAACTCTTACTCTCTCAGTTTGTTAGTCATCTTCCATCTTCAGGTAAGATAGCTATTCTCTATTCATAGATTCCGCTGCCTTCAGCCTTCTGCAGTTACTGCATCATTATAAAAACATAGTGTTTTTGAGATGTTTTGTGTTGTTTGGTACAGACTTGTGTGCCTGCAATCTTGCCTCCTCTAAGAGATATATATCCGAAGAGTGCGGTTGATGATCTGAAAGGTACCATCTATGAAAAAGCTTTTCAAGCCAAACCACATAACTGTTATGAGCTTTTGGGATTTTAGCGGCATGGTCTCTTGTAGGTGTACGAAAAACTGCAGAGGAAAGTATAGCGCAAGTTACTGCTGCTAATATAGCGAGATTTAAATCAGGCACAGCAAAATCAGTCAACCGAAGCTCACTGTCGGAGCTTTTGGTCTCGTTTTTTGCAAAGGTGAATTGATCTCTCATACATAATACATTCTAGCTTTAAACTTTTTGTTTCGCTTAATATGTAACATCCATTAAAGTACTCTTGATTCTGCTGTGTCAATGTGTCTATCAGTTTTCAGACATAAACTTGAAGGCACAAGAGCTCGGTGTTTGCCCGTTTACTGGAAGATGGGAAAACATAAGCACCAACACTACATGGCTGCCAAAGACGTACTCACTCTTTGTAAGTCTCCATCTCTGTCTTTCTCTTATCCTCTTGTTGAGTTATATACATCGCTATGGCACCATGTGAGTCTCCCGGTTAAAGTGTGAATGGTGTGTGTTTCAGGTTGAAGATCCTTTCGAGCAGCCGCAGAATGCTGCAAGGAGTGTGAGTCGTAAAAATTTGGACAGAATAGCTCAAGTATTTCAGATCACATCGCGCCGTCTTGCCTCAGATTGCAATAGAAATTCCATCATTGCCGTTCTGACAGGGCAACACATTCAACAATTTTTGTACAGAACAATAAGCCTCCATAGTCAACATCATGCTGCAAATGGTACGCACAATGTGCGTAATCTGCATGGTCAGTCTAGGCCTTGGAACCAGCAGATGCAGCAAAATTGGTCACAGAGCTACAACATCCCAAATCCACCATATTGGCCACAACAACAACAGTCCCGACCACAACAGAACTGGCCTCAGAACAACCCCAGGAATCTTCAGAGGCAACCATCTGTCCAGGGCCAAACTTGGCCTGTAATCACACAAAGTCAAACACAGCAGAAGAGTCAAAATAAGAATGGGAACCGACCGTTCAAAAATACATCTGCAGGTTCAAGTCAAAATCAGGGCCACATTAGTAAGCCATCAGGTCATATGAATGGTGTGAACTCTGCAAGACCTGCAACAATAATTCCAAGCCAACGCGGACAGATGTGGAGACCGAGATATGAACATTAGAATGAGTTGTGCAGACATGGTCCAGAGAGATACTCCTTCACATATTTTTGGATGATTTTGTATTCTGGCCTTGGGGCCTTTTTTCTATGAATCATTGAATCCTATTGTTACAATTAACGGATTTGCAATTGCAGAATGTTAATACTAAATGTCGAGGACTAGGTAAACCTTTACTCAGTAAAAACACCACAATCAAATTTACAGTTACATAATGAGCAAAAAGAAGAAAACAATAAGAGACTACCAAACAATATATTGTGTTCACTAAGTGCAGTAATTTGTCTGGTATTAAGCTCGTAGGAGACGCTTCTCGCATGTTAGAATCCTGTAACTTGCGTGAGGACCCTCAGATGTGTCACGAAGAGAAGAATGCCAACCCATAGCCTTTGTGATTTCTTGAATTTCATCCATAACATCAATTGAATCCCTAATATATGCTCTTCCACCTGGTCTTAGTATCCGGTCCATCTCTAACAATATGGTTGACATATCGCATCTGATACATTGTTAACCATTATTGAAACAAAGACAAATGGTTAAGCTCAATTATAGGCACCGAAAGACCACATACTCAGTTATAAATCATTTTGAAATTGAGTTACCTTTTTCTCTCGATTGAGAAGAGTCCTGAAGCATGTAAGAAGTCATATGTCCTTGGGTATGTATCAAATGGTTCACACCTGTGGTGAATGCAAGACTTATTAAAACATCCAAAGCCAGAATCTAAATCTTAGTTTATCTTAAGACAAATAAACAGATGAAAATCTTTGCTTAAATCAAACATGAGCAGGAAACGAACACGTATAGTCACAGAACACTCTTATCGAGTCACTAGATTCCAAGGTATCAACAATAGGTTTCATTATTCTATGTTTTTATATGATAGACTGTAAGGAGAAAAGCTGTACCAATCGTGCATCACTCCTAATAATCCACGATCATAAATGACAGGCAATGTGTTCGGCCCACTGACAGGAACCACACTTAGAACCCAGCAATCGAGTTTATGATCATTTAGTGCAGCTGCAAATCTGTTAAAGCCAGAGAAATTAAGTAACGAGAGTTAAGCTAAGATACTGAGACATTATACCATCAGAGAGAGTAATAACAGAAAAATATTATTTCATACCCGCCAAAGCCTGCTCTCATGTCCAAAACGTTTCTTAGTTTCATCTTTTTCCATTTTAAGGCGCGGACAAATCCCCCAACAATTTCATTCCAGAACTTTGACTCTGCCTTGAATAGTTCTTTCCTAGCAATGTAGGAATCGAATTTTATCGTCTGCAGCCTATCAGGTGGAGTATGTAGACGGGCAGGCCATAAGGGGACATTTCCTCCATATCCATTCTCAGGTATGCGACTGATGCAAGGTTTCAGATTTGTGTACCTAAAACAAAAAGAAAACAAAATGAGACAAAAAGTGTGATTTTTTGCACACATTGTCACAGACCAAGTTAATAGACAGACTAAATGTAATCAAACAAATTAACTTGAAAAAACTTAAAGTAATAGCAACTCTGGTAGCATAAAGAACATATGGCTTTTATTCTTTTGTTTTAATGCTTCCACATGCAGGTAGCAAGATATGTCCTTGCATCACAAAGAAAGAAAGACAAAAAGTTTAGCAGCTGTACCAAACATCGTCGGGGTCATCAGATTCATCACAAAGAGGAGGTTTGGTTCCAGCCTCACGACTTAAATAACAATTGTTGTTCAAAGGCTTCTGCCAGATTGCAACGTAACCTTCCTTCTTTACCAGTTTCCAGCAAAGGCTAGTAGTAAGATTCAACATCTCTGGAAAATAAAATGTGAGATTAAAAGAGTAGACATAGTGGCAGAATCAATGTAGCAAAGAAAAACAAAAACAATTCCCTATACCCACAGAGACAATATGTCATTCTAACTTCCCATATTCTTCATTTTGCTAATAAAGCTACGTACCATGATCACTAACTCCAAAAAAATTATAAAGAACAAAGAATCTTGTTCACCCCGAACAGGCCTAGTCAAAAAGCAGAGTAAAAGGATGCTACCTGTCCATTGTTCTTCCAGAGCGGGTTCATGCTTATAAACAGGTTGTGCAGCCCAAGCAAAATATCCTCCAGCACGCAGCATTCTATTTATCTCAAGGAGCAAAATTCCATCTTTATCACAAAAAATAAAACAGCAGAATAAGAATTTCCCCTACATGTAAAAGAAGCTAAGGCGTAATTCACACAGGGAGTTAAAACTACAGTAGGTGCAAATTTAATCTTTTCTTGATGTATTACATGAAGACTCAAGCACACAGAGAACCTTACCATCACGAGTCCAGTTAATTCTACATCGGGAACAATGAATAAGATCAAAAGCTTGGCTTGGATATAACAAACGCCTTGTAGCAAATGCTGCCGCCATAGCAGGCACACCACGCTCAAGAGCAAATTGAATTTGGTTCTCGTGGACATCTTTTGGTGCAACAGACATTGTCAAGACATCCCGTGTCAATAGATAAGCGCCAAAACTCGCCACACCACAACCAACATCCATAGCAACCCTAATATGCTTGCCAAACGTAATATCAGAAACCATCTGCAAAGACAAAGTTCAGACCTCAACATCAGATGAAAAGATAAATAGATAAGTGACACTAAAGCAAGAGCTACTACTAGGAAAAATGAGCAACCTTAGACATCTGGTCCAAGTACTGGTCAGCCCCATGAATAAACTGTGTACCACCTCCAGGGAACTTGAACTTGTTCTTGTCACGTGAAATCCAGTTTTGACCACCTTTGTCTTCAACAAGCCGAGTATGAGGAACATTGCTAAACCATACCTATCCATAAGTAAAAATTCCAAACACTACTTAAGCTAGTTCCAAGACATGTTATCACAAAGCTTTAGTAGAGCCATAAATTGCAAAACAAAAGGAGTTACCTCGTCACGGCTTTTAGGCCATGGAACCGGCTGACGGTAACCTTTAGGAGGCGGAACCAAGCAATTCAAGCCTTTACCTTTGGCAGGGCAGTGACGCTCGAATCTCTCACCTCGCTCAGTCGATTTAAGCTTCTTGATCGCATCAGTATTATCCAAACAAGGTATATACTCTCTCATGCTCTCACGACACATCCCAAATTTCTTAACTCTAACTCTATCCTTAGAATCGCCGTCTCTTTTCGTTTCAACGATCTCAGTCTGATTCCCCCAATCTTCAACAGCATCGGTCTCAACCTCTCCCACTTCAAAGTCGTCAGACATCACACCGTTCGCATCTACTATCCCGAAGCTCTTAACCGGACCAGGCGGAGGAGGAGGAGAAGGAGGCGGTGGAGAAGGCGGAGGTGGAGGATTAGCTTCAATCGTAACCTTCTCCGTCTCAGCCACCACCGACGACGGAGGCGGTTGTGTTGTAGCGGGGATTTGATTATCGGTATGGTTAGAAGGAATAATCTCTGATAAATTGAAGACCCTGTTACTGTTGGGAGAGACGGAGACCTCCGGGATCGAGCTGCCGGCGGAGGTGGAAGAGGAGAAGAAGACGAGCTGTTGGTATCCATCGTCGGACCAGTGCTTGCCTAAGTAGAAGAAAGCGACGGTGACGAGAACTAAGGCGGAGATCTTGACGAGAGTAGGGGATTTGAAGAGATCGCCATTGGTGAGAAGAGGCTTCATTATAGCTTGCGCGTTAAGGATCAGCGATCTCTTCTGGATCTACACACAGTGTGTTATTGTGTGTGTGTGCGTGCGTGAGAGAGAGACTAAGCTTAGTAATTTAATTTGACAGTTGTGTTGGCTTTTGGATTTTTAAGGCGTTCGGTAAAGTTTCACATTACAAAAAAGAATTTGCAAAATTTTCAGACTCAGTTACTACAAAGTTCACAATTTGCAGATCTCTTAATTAATTGGGCAGTTTTGTTTCTTGGTTAAGTTAATTGTAAGGGTTTTTTTTTTTTTTGTGTGTGTGTTAAAGAGTCATTACTTTTATTTTTATATATAGAAAAGAGTCTCTAAAATTTTTTAAAAATCTTTGAAAACATCATTGGTTTTTTAACTTGATTTTTTTTTCTTACAGAAAACTGGCATAAAAACTTTTTTTTTTTTTACCAATATTCGTAAAAAATGGATACATTATTACATTTTATATGAAAATAATGATTAACATTTTTCTAATTCATTAAATTTTGATTTTAGTAATAGAAATTATACAATAGCATGTCTTGGGAAAAGAGTTAGAATCTGATTTTTAAAAATGATAAAATATATTTAAGTACATGATAATTTTGTTTAACTGTTTGTAGCAAAAAAAGATAAAAAAAAAGACAAATTATATTCAGATTAGAGAATATTTATGGCTATTATACCCACATTAAAATGTTTGTCTTAACTCTTAATCACAATTTTCTTCTAAAAATTACCAAGAAAAAAAAACAAAGGTGAAAAATGAAATTAAAAACATTAAAGACGGGGCACACACTCTCATCTCCATCGCTAACAAAGTACAACAACAGTTCTTTTTAAATTCATTCATTCCCCTCAGAAGAAGAGAAGTCCTTATTTAAAAAAAAAATAAAAATAAAGACAAAAAAAAACAAAACAAACAGTTTCCCCCAAATCCGATTTCGATTTTTTTTCTTTTATGTTCACAGTTCTCAAACCGGAAAATTCCTCGTAAGCGGCGACGACGACGGGGCGAATCATGAGCACCGTCGGTGGTAGTGGTGGTGTAGAGCAGCAATTGATACCTGATTCCGTATCCACCTCGTTCATCGAGACGGTGAATGGTTCGCACCAGTTTACGATTAAAGGTTACTCTCTCGCCAAAGGCATGAGCCCCGGTAAATTTATTCAGAGCGATGTCTTCTCCGTCGGTGGTTACGATTGGGCGATTTACTTTTATCCCGACGGCAAGAACCCTGAGGATCAGTCCTTGTACATCTCTTTGTTCATCGCTTTAGCTAGTGATTCTAATGATATTAGGGCTTTGTTTGAGCTGACTCTCATGGATCAGAGTGGTAAAGGAAAACATAAAGTTCATAGTCACTTTGATCGTGCTCTTGAAGGTGGACCTTATACCCTCAAGTATAAAGGAAGCATGTGGTAATTTAGTTAGGATTTGCCTTAGTTAAAACTAGTTAGATTTGAAAATGCTTAGAGTTTTAAGTTGTGTTTTGAAAATTTTCAGGGGTTACAAGCGCTTTTTCAGAAGATCAGCTTTAGAAACTTCTGATTACATAAAGGATGATTGTCTTGTCGTTCATTGTACTGTTGGTGTTGTTAGAGCCAGACTTGAAGGTCCAAAACAGTATGGCATTGTGTTACCTTTGTCGAATATGGGACAGGGGTTGAAAGACTTGTTAGATTCTGAAGTTGGTTGTGACATAGCTTTCCAAGTTGGGGATGAGACTTACAAAGCTCATAAACTGTTTCTCGCGGCACGCTCGCCAGTTTTTAGAGCTCAGTTTTTTGGACCAATTAGGAATAACAATGTGGATAGGATAGTGATTGACGACATTGAACCTTCTATCTTCAAGGTGATTTTTTTGTTGAGTATTACATTGTTAATAGTTGGAGTTGGTTGTTACATGCAACTTACATATTCTACTGACTTGGAATCTTTGAAATTTTTATAGGCTATGCTTAGCTTCATCTACACCGATGTACTTCCTGATGTGCATGAAATTACTGGGTCAGCTTCTGCTAGTTCGTTCACAAACATGATACAACATCTCTTGGCAGCTGCTGATCTCTATGACCTTGCAAGGTTAAAGATATTATGTGAAGTTCTGCTTTGCGAAAAACTTGATGTTGATAATGTGGCAACTACACTTGCGCTTGCTGAACAGCACCAATTCTTCCAGCTCAAAACCTTCTGCTTAAAATTTGTTGCGTCTCCAGCCAACTTGGGAGGTACGTATTGCATTTGTTTTCAGGTTTTTTCAGTCTCCACTTTTATATGCCTATATAGACTCTCTCTGCGTATTTTTCATGTTTATACATGTTATCTTGCATTGAATTGGGTTTACTATTAATGTGGTAAACTTTGTATAAAGATGATGTGCTGCCATGGAGATTTTTCCCATCAACTTACAACTTGAGCTATACCTTGACATTCGAAAACAAATTTATTTAACTATATATATATATATATATATATATATATAATCATCCAATAAATGTTTTAAGATTCCAGCCTTTTTTTGTATGATCCGGCTTATATAATGCATTTGGTGCTTTTTGCTTGTCAGCAATAATGATCCATTAAAATATTGGGTGTAGAATTGATGGGAGTTTTGTGAGCTAATTCGTCTTTTGTGTGTGTGTTACCCTATAGCTTATCTTGCTAGTATACTTATTTAACTTTCTTGTTCTTATGTCGATTTGTATATAGGAGACTCGATGCATGATTAGACGGCTTGAGGTTTATCATCCTCAACTAGGTGCGATAATAGTTATTTTGGTTCTTTTTATTGTACAATCTAGTTTAAAGACAATGCCTAGCCAATGGGTAAAATATGTTTTGTATTCTGGAAGATAGAGATTATATACCCACATAGATGTCCTGGTCTTAATGTTGAATTTCACGTAAATGCTGGTATTAACATGTATAGGCAGTACAATCTTTTGCAGAACTTAAAACTAAATATTTCTTTCTTTCTCTAAAATTGAAACTGGTAAATGTTAGCTCACAAAACTTCCATTAATAGTACACCCAACATCTCTTCATCAATAATATGTTCTTTTTCAACATGTTGGACTTTTTTGCTTGTGTGTAACAGAGTGCTATAAGTTGGATGAATCCAGGAAAACTAAAAGTAAGTGATGTCGTTTTGTGCAGCTGTAATGAAGTCTGAAGGGTTCAAGCACTTGAAACAGAGCTGTCCCACATTGTTATCTGAGTTGCTGAACGCTGTTGCAGCAACAGATAAGAGCTCGACGAGTGGACAATCGAACAAGAAAAGAAGTGCGAGCAGTGTATTAGGGTGTGACACTACAAATATGAGGCAAGTGAGAAGGAGGACATAGGATCCAATCCAAATGCTAGTAGTAAGCTTTCCTCGCACCCTGATATTGACCATTTCAAATGAACTCTGGTGCTACTTTACTGATCTGGAAGCAAAGCATAAACCAAGTTTGTTTTGCTAAACCTTTTTATTGTAATGAATAATTGTTCGTAGTAGTATGTCAACAGTAGTGTAAAGCTTTAGGCAATAGACATCTGATTACGTTTCAGTAAGTACCTTGTCTTTTGTCTTTGAATCCTCTTCAGTTTTAGTGCTATTTGCGTGTTTGTAGAAAAAGCTTATTATATATATAATTGAATCGTAAAACCGTTTTCCCATAATGAAGTCGTAATTTTGTAGAGACATGAAATTTGACTAGACCAAACTGTGTGTCAAACATTTATATCTATGGACAAAAGAAAGTTCAATCTCCCACCAAAGAACTGTAAGAATCGACTCAAATCAAATCCCTAAAGATATTCTAAATTGCTACGATTCTCTCTTAAGAAAATTTTGTGAAACAATTAGAGACCCAAAGATGTGTTGTGAAGTTGCGAGGATTTGTTTTCTTTTATAAAGGCTCTGAACCTACAACTAGCTGAATCACTTAGAAACCAGCTCGATCCTTTATTGGTTTTGGTTGTCACCTTATGTGTCGTCTCAGATCAAAAAGAAACATGTCATCTGCTCATTTAATTCTTTCATCGATGTTTAAAAACTAAAGAGTGGATAGGTAGATAAACAACAACCAAACGAACCGAAACACTTAAACCAAATTCAATTACAATATTTGATAAACCAAAACCGATACTAATTTTCACGTAACCGAGGAAAACCATATCGCAAATTCTGATTTTTTTTTTTGTTTTTTTTTTGAAGTGGTACACAATCTATATGCATGAATAGAGAAAATTGAATTTAAGTCGCTATACATATTGAAATTATGTTTGACTATAATGTATGTTACATTAGTAATCATTTAGAAATAATGTGATGATTATGGTACAAGCACGGCTTAAAGATGAAGAAGAAGAATCTATGGGCAAAAACGTCGGTGACGGTGAGTCAAACAAAGCTGAAATCAAGGGGCTGCCTAAATTGCGACTACGACGATGATGTTGCTTCGGTATCTTTCCATAATTTCTCTTTTCGTGACCCTTTTCACTTCTTTACTTCAAATTAACCAAAAATTTTATATTGTATAAATGAAAGTATTGTTACTATGTGTGCAATTGTGCATATGGGGTCTCCGCGGGTCTCTGCGTTAGCGGCGCGTTTGATGGTGGCGTGTATATGTCGAAATAGAATATGCTTTCAAACGTTACATCTGCGGTCCTTTATTCCTTTTTTTGTCTTTTTTTTTCCCTTTCCTAAATTAATACATTAAATGGTTTTTAATTCAATATCTTCTATATAATAAAATGGAAGTACACAATTTTTTAGACTATATAATATGAGTTATAAGATTAATTATTTGATAGGTTATAAGTTATATGGGTTGTAACCATTAATTAAATCTCGATTTCAGATCTTTTTAAAAAGGATATTCCAAAAAAATAAAATAAAATCTTCACAGAATATTTAATTAACCATATCTAAACAACAAAATCTCAAAAATTGTGATTAAAAGTGATTTTCGATTATACTAGAAACTATATATAAAAATAACAGAAATCATGTTTATTATGATTGATTTGATAAATTTCAAAAAAATTAGGTTAATCCGTGTAACAGTCATAAAAAAATCTCAAAAAAAAATTAAATCCTCATATTTAGCATATGATTTTATTGCATAATGTTTTATTCACAATAACTTTTAAAAACAATCACATAAATTATAGGTTTTATATAAAAATTACAATATAAAATTAAAAAAATTCAATCATAATCTAGTTACGTTATGATATACAGTGTAATGTTGTTTCGTATCATGTAGTATACTAATATGATATGTCAACGAGTAAACTAATAAAAATTCTTTAAACTAGAATATAACTGCATTCTAATCTAGTCTCGAATCTTTGATTCACACCAGGTACCAAAAATATGTATCGAAACCGGTCCAATAACGGAACTAAGGAACATATTTGATGATCTAAACAAACAGACAAATCAGCTTTTTTACATTAATATATATGCGCCACTGTGTCTGTCTTAAGAAAGAAATAAAGGTAATAAGAATATGAAAAATCGAAGGTAGCTTGTCGGTGTCACGTGGGGGAAGAGAGCATGTGAAAACAAAAAATCAATAATTGGAAAAAGAAACTGTGAATCATTTATCATGTGGTGGATCAGGTTAGGTATATTCTTTCGATCGAGCTCGTTTAGTGTTTACAGCCTAGCTCTTCTTATCCTGACGATTGGCCCCCATAACAGAGACATTACACAATAGTACAATACGAATGCGTTTCTAAGCTACTGCCCCATATTCAAATCGAATCTTGGAGATTCTTATAAAAATCTGTGTTATTCAAGTGTCTCAGATTACTAGAAGCCAAGTTTCTTAAAAATTCTAGACGATTTGATTACTAAATTACCAAATTAATGACATTATATATATATATGAGATAATATAAATATATCTGGTCTGATGTAGAAGTGTTACACCATACAATACCCTGAGTCCCTGATACCCACATAGATATATTGAAAAGTTAGTTTGTGGAAAGAAAAACTAACTAACAAAAACAACATTCTCCATTTGACAAAAGAACGTAAGTTTAATAAAAAATATCTACAGAAAGTTTTGATGATGATACAACAATCATTCGTTAAAACCACAATAATTCAACTAAATGTAGATTTTATTGATATGGTAGATTGTGATCAATATTGAAATTGTAATAATCTTCACAACACGACATATATACAAAGGACTGATGAATTTGGATTCAAGCTTTCAAAGATAATTTATACATAGTAACGGCAAATCATAGTTTATAGTCTAAAATATCAAAATCTCATCTAACATACAAAATATAATTCTGAAAAAATATTAACTCTTTCACGGTCAGTAAAAATGACTAATCCTCATTAACTTTTAAAGTCATATAGTATAGACAGTAGTATTATCAGAAATTTAGCTTAACTGATATATATATATATATATATATATATATATATAAAGGTTTATGTAACGTTACTGCTGGACTAATGGCTTGCAACTTCAGCTTGGGTTCTTGACATAAGGGTTCCTACTTTAACTCCATTTTTTTTCGTTTCAATAATAAGGTGAGATTGATGTATCATAAATTGTACTCATCAATGTAAATGTCCTATGCGTCTTCTATGTATGTGGGTTCCTATGTCTCTCTTCATCCCACTTGGGCATGTGACTTATATATGAAATCCTTTATATTTGTAAATATCGGCTGGTTAAAACAACTATATGAATCCTCTCAATGTTGTCGATCAGGAGTGATCAGACTACTGACCTAAGAATGTTCGTTCATAGCAAAAGAACTTGTCTAGTAATTTTAATAAAGTCTCTTCAAAAACACACACACACAAACACATTCGTTCTTGTTAGCATTTTTTTTTTTCACTGAATAATTATAAAGATTGAAGATAATATAAGTTTTTTACAAAAAGGATCAAGAGCAATCAACCCAGCTAACCAGCTAGATCTAACCTAAGATAAGATTCTAGCCATATTATCTACAAAAAGTTTGTGAAGCCAACATGGGAAACCAGTTGCTACATAAGATTGACGGCGATCCTCTCTTGTTACATTCTTTGCAATAAGATGAGCTCCAAGATTTGCATTCCTATCTTCCAAAAAAACTTTATAATCTAAAATATTCCCCAAGACTGCTTCTAAGGACCTAGAATAGAACATGAAAGAAGGCCAGACTTTTGGTCGCTGAAAAGCTCCAATTAAGTCTTTGTCCTCTGAGGCAAAAATGATCTTACTGAAATTGTGACTGATCAAGCTCTCAATAGACCAAAGCCAGCTTTGGAGACAAGCATCCAGTTTCGAATAAATCATAGAAAAGGACTTTCTGCTATGCAAAAGAACTTCACCACATTCATTTCTCAACCCATGCCGCTCCACTAACATTGTGTTCTTTATCCCAAGATGATGCAAGGTTACATTTTAACCATTCCTGGACATTCTCTCTGATTTTTTTGATTGTGTCAGGTGCTCTAAATCTTCTGCTTTCAATACAGAACAAGTTTATGTTTTTCCATAATTGCCATAATATCCAAGGGAAGGCTTTCCTTATCTCAACCTGCACTTTGCTATCTTTACTCACAAGAATCAAGTAGTACAAGTTCTGGTATAGAGATTCAGAAACAAACCCATTTTGCGGAACCGGGAAGTCATATAGTGCCCATATTTGTCTAGCCACCGTGCAGGTGAATAGGACATGATTTGACGATTCTCCCTCCATCCCACAACTTTGACATCTTGAATCGGTTTTCAAACCTCTATCAATCATTTTGTCAATGACAGGAATGGCACCAGAAATTGCTTTCCACATAAATGTTTTGATCTTGGTGAGCGTGCTGCATCTCCATAGCTGATCTTTTATATGGAGAATGGAGGGTTGCATTGATGCCTCTGTTACCAAATTAATTTTTTCTCTTTGATAGGCAGCCCAATACCCGGATTTGACCGAATAATCCCCACTTTTTGTATGTTCCCAAATGAAGAAATCCTTCGAGAGAGGAACTGGCTTGACTTTACAAATCAATTCAACATCTCTAGGGTAAAAGTGATAATTCAGTTTGGCAAGGTCCCAAGAGTGAGTGTCCACATCAATGAGCTCTTTTACTTTTAAATCCAGATCAAAGATGATATTCTTCATTAATGGAGCTCTCATAACACCATCCAGTAACCACCGAGAAGACCAGACAAAAACGGATTCACCATTACCAATCATTTGTCTAAGTCCTCTTTTTAGTAGTTCTCTCCCATGAAGAATGCTTCTCCAAGCAAATGAAAGTCTCTCTCCAATTTATGCATCTAGAAATTCACCTTCTTCAAAATATCTGCTTTTAAAGAAGAGAGCAAACAAACTATTACCATCTTGTAAGATCCTCGAAGCTTGTTTAGCCAAGAGAGCTTGGTTAAAAATTTGGATATCTTTAAAACCAAGCCCTCCTAAGTGTTTTGGTAAGCAAAGCTTTTCCCACCCAATCTAATGCATTTTCCTTTTTTCCTCTATGGAATCCCACCAGAAAGCTGACATAGCTGAAGTCAAATTTTCACAACTCTTTTTGGAGAGCTTGAAACATGACATTGCGAAGACATACATTGCCATAGCCACCGCTTTAAGTAAAATTTCTTTCCCCCCTTTAGATAGAGTTCGAGCAAACCACCCAGACATTCTGCTTTTCATGTTATCATGTATATATGCCAACATGTCTACCTTAGAGCCACTGAAACATTCTGGTAACCCCAGGTATTTGCTTGCTCCACCTTCCTTGACAATTCCTAGCTTCATTTGGATTTGGATTCTGATACTATCCTCGACTTTGCTCCCAAAAGTAATAGAAGACTTGTATAGATTGATCAATTGTCCTATGACATCACCATAAACCGATAAGATACCTTTTAGAATTGAAGCTTGTTCCATCGATGCCTTAACCAGAAATAAGCTATCATCGGCGAATAGAAGATGATGGATCGAGGGTCCTTGAGGTGAGAACTGGATCCCATTGATTTGACCGGCAGCTTTAGCTTTGTTTAGGAGTTGGGTTAGTCCTTCCGCACATAGAACAAATAATGCAGGCGAGAGAGGATCGCCTTGTCTAAGTCCTCTTTGCGGGTTTATTAAGCCAAAAGGCTGACCGTTTATAAGAACAATATAAGAGACTGTTGTGACACATAACATGATCATATCCACCCACTTTCTGTGAAACCCCAAAGCCACAAGGATAGCTTCCAAAAAACTCCACTCCATTCTGTCATACGCCTTTGACATATCTGTTTTTACTACCATGAAGTTTTTAGAGATCTCTTTATGAGTCCGCAGACCATGATCAGCTTCATGAGCAATGAGTATGTTGTCCGAAATCAATCTTTCAGGAATGAATGCTCATTGATTTGGAGACATGATCAAGGGGAGTAAAGGCTGTAGTCGAGTCATTATAATTTTTGCCACAACCTTGTACAGAACTGAGCACAGGCTAATAGGTCTCGGATCACTCATAAGCGGGGAGTTGATCTTTTTGGATATAAGCCAAAGCTGCGTAAAATTCCATTCTTTAGGAACACTCCATTGACAAAAAAAATTGGTTACCTCGCTAGTCACTCGCTAGCATTTACAATTGCAAAAATCATATTTCTTTTTATATTGTCAAGAAGAACCTTAATTGGAGTGTGTACCTTTAATTAAATTTACTTCCTTCAACGAAAACAAAAAGTCAAAAACTTCAACACGCAAAAAATAATACAATCAAGGTTGGTTTCTATATATATTATTCAAGTTTTACCTTTTGTAATAAATATACGCATTCTTTTTTTTTCTAATTATCAAAAATGGTGTATATATAAACGAAAGGGGTCAGCTTTGTTAAAGAACCTGCCTTTCATTTTTGCCAACGACCGCTCCTTTCTTCATCACACAGCTCAGCCTGACGCTACGTTCAGGCTGATCTCTTCCATTCCCCCACCCCTCAAATCTCAGATCTCTGATCCGGCTGTGAGATCTCTTCCCCTACGGTATTGTCCCTTCTTCATTTGAATGTGTGATGCATGTCCCTTCATTTGAATTCTGTCGGTTTATCGTTTCATTTCGATTTCTTTTGGGGGTTCAGATTCTCGAGATTTATATTCCCATTCGTCAATTTTGTATGCTTATGAGTCGTTGTTATAATAATGTTCCAGCGATTCATGTTTAAATCTTGAAATGATGATTTTTTGTATTTTGGGTCCGATCTGGGTTTAAGCTGAGATTTTGATTTCAGTTTATTGATTTATTTCGTGATCCGACATTTGTAATTTGAGCTGTTGTTGTCTGATCAGCATCGGAATTTTGGAAAAGAACACTTTTTTTTTTTTTTTTTTTTGGTTATCTGATTTAGTGTTGTTTGTTGTTGTATCCTTATGATTCTTTTGTGTTTTGGATCTGAATTGAATTGTATCTACTTCGATTAGATCTGAATGCTGTATAGCTTGTTGTTTCTTGTGGGTGTTCTGTTTCTACCAATGTTTTTGTCACCAGTCATTATTTATCTTTGTTAAGATCTGACGTTGGGATTTTGCAGGTAAAAAAAAAAAAAAGTTAAGAAGAGCATCATCAAGATGAAGGCACTCATTCTTGTTGGAGGTTTCGGCACTCGTTTGAGGCCATTGACTCTCAGTTTCCCTAAGCCCCTTGTTGATTTTGCCAATAAACCCATGATCCTTCATCAGGTAACATAGTCAGCTTCTTTGTCCCTTGTTCCAAGTTATATATGATCCATCTCATGACTCTTGTTTTAAAACCGAGGCTTGTGATCTTTGTGTAGATAGAGGCTCTTAAGGCAGTTGGAGTTGATGAAGTTGTTTTAGCCATCAATTACCAGCCAGAGGTGAGATAGAGATTCTCTTATCTCCTAACTCTTCTTTTGCAGCTATTTTTCTGTTTTACATGTTTGTATTTACCATTTTTGCTCTGTTTCGATTAGGTGATGCTGAACTTCTTGAAGGACTTTGAAACGAAGCTAGAAATCAAAATCACTTGCTCACAGGAGACCGAACCACTAGGTACAGCTGGTCCTCTGGCTTTAGCGAGAGACAAATTGGTTGACGGTTCTGGAGAGCCCTTCTTTGTGCTTAACAGTGATGTGATTAGTGAGTACCCACTTAAAGAAATGCTTGAGTTTCACAAAACTCACGGTGGGGAAGCCTCCATAATGGTGACAAAGGTGAGACTATCGAACCTTAATACTCTCTCCAGTTATTGTATAGTATGTTTATTCATCTAATGTTGGACTTGCGTGTATATTGGTTATAGGTGGATGAACCATCGAAATATGGAGTGGTTGTTATGGAAGAAAGTACAGGAAAAGTTGAGAAGTTTGTGGAGAAGCCAAAACTGTATGTAGGTAACAAGATCAACGCTGGGATTTATCTTCTGAACCCATCAGTTCTTGATAAGATTGAGCTAAGACCAACTTCGATCGAAAAAGAGACATTCCCTAAGATTGCAGCAGCGCAAGGGCTCTATGCGATGGTGCTACCAGGGTTTTGGATGGACATTGGGCAACCCCGTGACTACATAACGGGTTTGAGACTCTACTTAGACTCTCTGAGAAAGAAATCACCTGCCAAACTAACCAGTGGTCCACACATTGTTGGGAACGTCCTTGTTGACGAAACCGCCAAGATTGGGGAAGGATGTTTGATTGGACCAGACGTTGCCATTGGTCCAGGCTGCATTGTTGAGTCAGGAGTAAGACTCTCACGCTGCACAGTCATGCGTGGGGTGCGCATCAAGAAGCACGCGTGTATCTCGAGCAGTATCATCGGGTGGCACTCAACAGTTGGACAATGGGCCAGAATTGAGAACATGACCATCCTCGGGGAAGATGTTCACGTTAGCGATGAGATATATAGCAACGGTGGAGTTGTGTTGCCACACAAGGAGATCAAAACAAACATCTTGAAGCCAGAGATAGTGATGTGAGAAAAAATGTGTTATTACTATTATTATTGTTATGTGTCTTTCTCTCTAAGCTTTTGCTTTTAATTCTTCTTAATTTGGGTTTTTGAATAAGCATCAAACCAAAACGTTGTATATCTTTGTTAGGGTCATTTGGTGTTTTGTTTCTATTTTTTTTCTTGTAACTTATCAAAAAAAAAAACATTGTCTCATTGATTTTGAGATACTTTTGATTGAATACTAGGTGCTTCCCCATGCAACGCGTGGATTGTGGTGTAGTTGGCACTTTTTTGTTTTTAGTTTTTTTCGTTTTCTCTTTTGTATTATTTCGTTTTAATTAGGCATATACAGGCTTCGCAGTCATTTGTATTTATACACTATATGTTTATACCATTTCGTTTAGATGTGTACAATTGTGACGTTTATTTTTTATGAATTATTAGGATGTTGTTTCTTGTTTTTGAGGATCCAATCTTATTATTGACTGATATTGTCCCTAATACATTTATTGTATTTTAGATTTTCTAATTAACTGCTTATGTAAATCCTTCATACGTTGATGTTGCAATAATAAGTTATTTTTTAAAAATAATTATCTTCTGTGTAAGTGATTATGTTTGTATGCCCATGTTTTGGTCTAATATCAATAAGATCATTTCTGTTTTTCTTTAGTTGGCTTTGAAACCAATTTTGAGTTAAGCAAATAATGGGTCGAATTATGGTGTTAATAAGTAATATAAATTCTTATGTATATATATTGTATATATGTGACTATAAGTTTAGCTAACTAAAAAATTCTGTAATATTTAAATATAATCTTGAACATATATATATATATATATATATTTTATTTGTGGGAGGAATGTATGGAATTATTGGATAGAAGTTATTTTTGAGTTAAATGACATTTTATGCCTTTAAAGTGAGTTAAATATTAATAAATTTTTATATGTGTCTTGACTTTTTTTAAAAAGGAATACCAAATGTTTCCTTCCAAATTTGAAGTGACATAGTATTTTAGTTTTCTTATATGATTTTATGAACTTCAATGTAAAGGTTTTTCAAAGTAATAAGTACACTCACACTGATTGAATTCTAAATTTTGGAGAAATGTTTATTTCGATTAATCATCTGCTCTTATAAATATATTAAATAAGTATGTTGTTGTTCCTACAAATAGGACAACATATATTATAGTTTAACCATAGAGTTAAGCAATGGAAATGGAACTTGTGATTGCAAGACAAAATGTTTATATATATTATGTTACACATTGATCGTTTAAAAATGAATAGGAACATCTAATTCTCAAATAAAGCTGTTTTTTTTTTTTTGTTAAAACCAACATATGTGAATTTAAATTTAACTATGCAAATTTAAAAAATAAATTTGAATAGATTAGAAAGGCAAGAAATATAAAAGAAATATTTTATTTTTATATAAATAAAATAAAAATTGAAAACAATGTTAAATATATATAATACTTTCTAAATTAAAATATAGAATCAAACTCTTACAAGTTACAACACATATGAGATATAACAACATTTGATATTGGTGGGAGAGGAGGAGAGAATGGTTACTATAAGATGGTAATCCAAATTAGATAATGAAGATGAATCTTTAAAAAATAGAACAATGTAAAAAAAAATATATATATATATATAATACTTTCTAAATTAAAATATAGAATCAAACTATTACAACACATATGAGATATAACAACGTTTGATATTGGTGGGAGAGGAGGAGAGAATGATTACTTATAAGATAATAATCCAAATTAGATAATGGAGATGAATCTTTTAAAATAAGAACAATGTAAAATATATATCATGTAGTCTCTAAAATTAAAATTTAGCATTAAAAATTTACAATGATATTTCATTTGTTTTTTACAACCCATACAACATAATTAATAAATGAAAAATGATTTGAGGTATTGTAGAAGAGAATGAGAGAATGTGAAAATGAGATAGTAAAAGAATGTCAACATGAGAGAATGAGAGATTGAGAGAATGCTTATTTATATGATAAGAAATGATGGAAGTTACATTTAGAATTATGGAGTTACAATAGTAATTTATTGTGTTTGAATAAAATTGAGTGGTAGAATATGATTAATGTATAATTTATTTATTTTCAGTTCTAATTTTATTTTAATGTGTGAGTTAGATGTATTGTGTTTATTGGGTCTTAAATATTGTTTAAAGGAATTAGAAAGCAAATAAAAAAAATAAAAAAATTAGAAACATTAAATGAAAATCAACCAATAAGGAGAGACCAAAATCTTACTTTTATATTATGATATATTGCTTTAAACTTTGAAATGAGAAATATATTATAAATAATAATTTTACATGAGAAATATATTAATTTAGCCAACCAAAATATGAGTATAAGTTTAGCCAACCAAAATAATTAAAAAGTATTAAAATCTAACCAAAAATATTTTCTATTGAAAGATAAATCAGTTAGTAGGAGGAATGAATTAACGTACAATTATTGGATAAGAGTTACATTTGAGTTAAATGGATTTACATAACTTTAATTATAAATAAATATTTTAATTTTTTATAACCTAAAATAAAAGGAATACCAAGTGGCCGAATCAAAATTCACATGATTTGGTTGTTTGTTGATATAAACTCAACACTTACACATAATATTTCAAAATAAAAAAATATTACTTCTGAAGTAACAAACTAAATTAGTTTTCTTATAAAATTATATGAATTTTTCAATCCCAATAATTTTTAAAACCCCAAAGATAACTTATATTTTTTTGGGTTTTTTTTTTGTTTTTCACTCATCAATTTAATATATAGTGCTAGATTTCATACTAATTGGTTTCATCTTTAGAGAATTTAGTTAAATGGTATTTTTAAATTATATTTTATTTTTATATTTAAGTTCCAGTTGAATATGATTTCTTTTTTGGATCATTTTTTATTTTGATTAAACACACAAAAACCAATTGTTTAATTATGTTCTTTTTGTTTTCAAAAACCTCAAATCATAAAAATATATATATATATATATATATATATTATATTGATCTTTGCAGATTTATCAATTGGATCACAAAACAAAATAGTCTTTATAAATAGAGTTGATAGACTTTACAAAACAAAATAGACTTTATAAATGGATAATTATATTGATCTTTAAATATTATATTAATCTTTATAAATTATTAAAAATGATACATGAATATGTGAGATAACCAGAGACATAATAGATAATTAGATATGGATCATTTCAACTTCATGATCTTATTGTGTGGTGAATATTGTAAGAAAGTATAAAAATAATGACTTATAAGATGTTAATATAAAATAGAAAATGGAGATAAAACTTTTAAAAGATTAAAATATATATATAAGATATACATATCATACAAACTCTAAAACTAAGCTTTTACAATGATATTTGATTTGATTTTTTATAACCCATACAACAACAATAACAAAAAAAATACAAAACAAAACAAAACAAAAAAAAAGAGAATTGAAAGTAGTGGAAAAAAATGAGAGAATGAAAGAGTGATAGACTAAGAGAATAGGATAATGAATATTTATAGGAAAAGAAATGATGAAAAATTACATTTAGAAAAATGAGAGTTACAATTCTAATTTATTGTTTTGTTTTAATACAATTGATTAATACAAGTTAGTGGAGAAATAAAGTTAATGCATAATTTATAGGGGAATTTATATGATTTCAGTTTTATATTATGTGAGTTAAATGTGAAAATTAATTGTTTTTAAATTTGTGTTTTAATAGAAATATTTTTTTGTTAAAATTACTGTCAAGTGGACTAATAAGGAGATAATGAAACTTACTTTTATATGGTTCATTATGAAAACTTTCTCTCAACCATTCCAAATTTAATAGGTGACACAATAACATGGGTTTTGTTTCGGGGACCATAAACAAGACCATTGAGAGAACCGTAACAGACTTGTGTTGGGTTAATTTCTCAAAAGATCCCAAATCCAATGGGTTTATCCGAATCTAAGGCGAAGAGGAATGAATATTCGCTGAATGTGAAAAGACTAAAATACCCTTGAGTTCCCTCCACATATACAGTAAACCGGAGAGCTAAATTAAAATTACGGTTTCGATTCCAAAATTAAAAAAAAGAGTCGATGGCGTCGCGTACATGTCTTCTCTTCCTTCTCGTTGCGTTTGTCGCCGGAGCACTTGCCGGAGACGTCATCGAAGTCAATAGATCTCAGAGTCAGAGGGAGTTCGATTATTTCGCTCTCTCTCTTCAGTGGCCTGGAACATACTGCCGCGCTACTCGTCATTGCTGCTCCAAAAACGCTTGCTGCAGAGGGTAAAGCTTCCTCGATCTTTTCTAATTTTAGATTGAATTTGTCTTTTATTTCTTCGTGTAGCTGAGGATCTGAATTCAATTAGTGTTTGATCAGAACAATAGAGATTACTATTAGATTGGATAAATCTTGATTAAGTTTTAGTTATAAAGATTTGGATTTTGTGTTTGCTCCTCTAGACTAACTTATGTGTTTCTTTCTTTTTTTCCAGCTCTGATTCTCCAACTCAGTTCACCATCCGTAAGTTAAAAACTCTTTTCAATCTTTAGTTTCAGTTTCAGGACTCAATGTGTACGTGTGTGTTTGTAGATGGGTTATGGCCTGACTATAACGATGGTTCATGGCCTTCTTGTTGTTATCGATCTGACTTTAATGAGAAGGAGGTACAAACATTGGTCCTTGTTCAATATACAAAGTCTATGTCTTTATATCTTAGGAGAAGTTTCTGAAAAAGGAGAATTTTTTTTGCAGATCTCAACGTTGATGGATGGTCTTGAGAAGTACTGGCCTAGTCTTAGTTGTGGTTCTCCATCAAACTGTCATGGTGGAAAAGGGTCATTTTGGGGCCATGAGGTGATTGTTTTTTTCTTTTTCACTTCTATTATATATATATAACTCTTTACAAATTGGTGTTTTACATCTATCATAAGTTGTCTTTCACTCTTTCACCAAAACTAACTGAGTTTTCGTTTGTTGGTTTGTTATGTATCTCTTTTGCAATACACGCTGGCAGTGGGGTAATTATTTTCAATCTTTTGACTTCTTTAAATTTGAATTTTTCTTTTGATTTCCTTCCACATAGTCTTATATAGAGTTTGATTCATTGGTGTTACTAGAGAGCTCCATGCTTAATCTCAGAACCTTTTGCTCAACAGTGTGTATAGTTAGCACACTATGTTCTGGTTTGATTTTGCTGATTCGATAATATAGGTTCTTTCTCTAACGGTTGTGCTGATAATTTTTTATTTTCAGAGAAACATGGGACTTGTTCTTCTCCTGTTTTTCGTGATGAGTATAATTACTTTCTTGCCACGCTTAATCTCTACTTGAAGTATAATCTCACGGTAAGTGTTCACAGAGTTTAGTTTATGTTGTGATATGATGCATAGTGGACTGGTTAAATAAGAAAGTTGGGTATACACAAGAGTTAATTTTGCTTGCATACTTGTGCAATGGAGTTTTTCTTTATGATGTATGATCATGCATGATGCATCTTATATTTACTCTGTTCTGTCAGTTTATCAGTTTTGTGAAGACACTTTTGTATTTTTTTCCTCTATTGGATAAGTTCTTAATGCCAGTTTACAATCTCTACATCTGTAAATTTGGAATAGGATGTCCTTTATCAAGCTGGCTATGTTGCTTCCAACAGCGAAAAGTATCCTCTAGGAGGTATCGTAACAGCCATTCAGAATGCATTTCATATCAACCCTGAAGTGCAATGCAAAAGAGATGCAATCGATGAAATACGTATATGCTTCTATAAGGATTTTAAGGTCTGTATCTGACATCTCTTTCATCTTAGGTTGTTGATTTCCTTTTGAAAGTCTTACATCTTGTTTTAGTATTATAATTCATGTTTCTTTTAAAACCCCTTATAAGAAAACTTAAATATCTTGTGTCCAAGCGTGTAGAAAATGTTTGGTTTGGTAAGATTTGCTGATCATTGACATTATTATTGCTTTTCCTGGTTTAATGTTAAAATAGTTTGCTAGAATCTGAGAATGGCACCAATTTCTGACAGTGTATTTATTTATTTCATGACTACAGCCCAGGGACTGTGTTGGTTCCAAAGATTTGACATCTAGAAAATCATGTCCCAAGTACGTAAGTTTGCCGGAATACACGCCATTGGGTAAGTATAAATTCAAAGAACGTAAACCATCTTTTCCATATCTTGAACGATGCATAATTGCAATTAGTGTGGATTCATGATTAGTTGGACAAGAGGCAAGAGCATTAGATAAGTGATGGATATATGATAAAATGATAAGACATATATTTGTGTTATGCAGATGGTGAGGCTATGGTTCTGAAGATGCCAACAGATAGAGAAGCTCTTTGAATGGGAGCCTTGTTATTTACTTAGAGGCAATACATTACTTGTCTCTGATGTTGTACTTTTACAGCCAAACCTATAAACAATGAATAAAGAAGATTGGCTTATTATCGTCCTATTAAATATGAATAATCATTACTGCTAAATCAAGTTTCTTTCTAACGATGGAAATATCAGACAGGTCCATAAGAAGATTCAAATTTTGCTCTGCTTTATGGAATGAAAACTATAAAATTTGGTTTAGGGAGAATTTTCAAAATAGTTTAAATGTACATCAAAAACAGACCACTGTGATTTGTTTAGGTTTAGAGGATGTGGAGAACGATGCCGCGATGCCTGAATACGCCACAGCTAAATAGCGGTGTGGTAGGACATGACTATATAGATATCTACAAGGAATAGATGGGATAGAATACAGAAAATTAAGTAAATCAAAACCCAACTGATTATTTTTGTATTACGTACAACAATCGTAATCCCTTAGTTCCAAAGACAATTCTAGAGTTCCTCTATCGACGACACATCGATCACTGTTGAAGCCGACGAGACGGGCTGCACCAGAGAACTTGCCATTCGTTGGCAATCGAACCTTTGCCCGACCTATCACAACAGATCCATTTGATGTTGCAGGATCTATACAAGAATATTTTCTAAGCAATTCTAGGTAAAGATATTTTGCTGGAAAATCTAAAGGAATCACCAACTCTGTATCATACTTCCAATAGTTGCCTTTGGAAACCCATACCTATTTTGTGTATGGATCTTCGGGGTCCGTCCATGCAACAACTTTGTAGTGGTTAGGATGTTGCAAAAGGTTCTTTTCATCGATTGTGCATGCACGAAATATTTTCACGATTAACTTTGTTTCTATGTGATGATCAGTCTTTCTCTTCCCTTGACGAATCAGTCGAAACCTTTTATGTTGCGCTGTGTTTGTCATTGAGAGAAAGAGCTAGTAATATTAAGACTTTGGCTTGTCTCAAGGCTTGGAAATTTTATATTATGTATGTAGTTTGCAGCATTATCTCTTTTTTTTTTTCTTTCTTGGCGGAGGTGTTTCCCTTTAATTTTTTATAAAAATATTTAATAAATAAACCTTCCGTGCCAAGTTTATCATCTCGTCAAAAAAGTAATTTAATGTTTTTAATTAGGGTTTTTTTTTCTTAGAATTTTGATTCGGTTAATTTTGAACCCTAATTTCTCTTCAAATTAAGAAGATAGCAATCACACTTTTTGCTTTAGTCCGGCATGGCTTTCGCTGGGTGTGTACGCAGGTCAGTGTCTAAGTTGGCTTCGGCATGTGATCGAGCCCGGTCTATCTCCTTCCCCGCCGTTATGAACTGTCGTCCGTGTCCGTCTCAAGCTCTCAACCCGTCTCCGCTGCGTGCCTTCATCTCCCGTGGCGTTTTTACTCTCTCGAGGAGTGATAGTATACTTCTCTCGGAGATACAAATTCGCGACGTGATTGACTCCAAGATCCTTTCTGATTTGGAAATTGATGATCTCGATTATGTAAGTTTTTTGCATCTTGCTCCTCAAGGAACATATATAAAACTGGTTTGCTTTGTTCTCTTAATGATTGTAGTTGTAATTTAGTTGCTGTTAAGTGTTAAGACGATATTTTTCTTTCTTATACTCTACTGGGAGCAGCTTAAAGAGACAATTCCGGAATACTTCAGTTTCAGAATTGAAGATGATCCTTCAGATCAGTTTGTGACATTGACGACTAAGGAACACGTTGAGGAAAATTTTAAAGTTTTAGCATTCATGCCTAGTCTTGTTGCTGATAAACCAAGTATTAAACTGATTCTAACTGTCACTAAGAAGAGCGGGCTCGGCCTGGAGTTTAGCTGCACGGATTTTGGTGATCATTTTAACATAGATAATGTATCAGTGAATCATCCGGGGGAAAAGAACGATTGGCAATTCGAGTAAGCTTTGTGAATCAAAAACTCTATATAATATATAGAGTATAATTGCAAGTGTAACGTTGTATAAATAGGCATGAGTGGAAAGGTTATAATGTTTTTGCCTTTTGCAGAGACTTGGAAGATGATATGAAGAAGGCCTTCAACAATTATGTGGAGACCCTATTAGGAGAAAGCACAAGGAAGTTATTGCATAGGTACATGATGAGCAAACGGAAGCGAGAGTACTTGGCATGGTTGAAGGATGTTAAGAAATTTATTCGTTGATAGCAGTCAAATTTTTTTTTTCGCATTCCGCACAATCTTATGAGTATTTAACTATGATAATGATCGACTTCATCAAGTTTTTAGATATGTGAGTTTGGTATTCACTTCTTCCCAATGGCCAATGCCAATTATCTCAAATCCTAAATTATAGATTTATAGAAGCACAACGAAAAGTAGTAGAATCATGATTAATAGCAAAAAGGTGTCGGTAGCTTACAACGACAAGAAGAGAAGCTAATAAAATGTTCATCTTAATTATAAGACCATGTGTAATGCTAGTTTTGTCAATTCATTAATTTCAATATTTCTTTATTGTCATCTAACTCAATAATATTACTAAATAAATTCTTTAATTACAACGATTTTGTGATACGATTTCGTTAGTTGAAAATGAAAGTTTTGTCAAACCCTAAAACCCTTGAATCTCAGTTTTCTTCGCTAAACCAGAGAATATCAATCCATGGCTTTTGCTTGGTGCGTACGCAATTCAGCATCTAAGCTCGCTTCCGTATGTGGTCGAGTCCGGTCTATCTCCGCGGTTATGAACCGTCCGTCTATAGCTATCAAACCGTCTCCGCTGAGTCCATTCGTCTCTCGTAGCTTTTTCTACTCGATGGCTGTTGATCAGCTGAGCTCTGAGCAAACCCTTCTCCTTGCGATTGACTCCGAGCTCAATTCTGCTTTCCAAAACGATGATCCCGACTTAGTAAAAACTCTCTCATATCTTTGCTCAATTTCATTTCTGAGAAACCATTATTTGGTCTTATGTTTTAGAAGATATTAGTCTATATTGGTTGAGATTTTGTTTTTGTTTTTACTGACATTATATTCGGGGTTGGTTGGGAGCAGGGTGAGAGATGACACCAGGAAGCTTCTTCCCTTTCGAAATCGAAGATCCTGGAGATCAGAATGTTACATTGACCAGAGACTACAATGGGGAACATATTAAACTTTCAGCAGACATGCCTTATCTTGATGATGCTGTCATTGATGCATTTGGTCCTTCATGTCCTCATGCTGAACTATTTTTCCCACTATAAGTGACTATCACCAAGAAGAGCGGACTCAGCCTAGAGTTTACCTGCCAGGTGTGTTCTGATTATATGAGAGTAAGAGAGTTAACTGTGAATCATCCTGAGGATTCTTTGGAGTATCTAATGCAAACTGACTGGCCTCCTCTCAAGTAAGCTTTGTGAATCAAAACCTCTATATAATAATAACTGCAAGTGTTGGATTTTTTTTAGAGCAGAGAGATATTTTTGTGTGTGTTTTTTTCATTCCTTTTTGTAGGAACTTGGACGATAATCTGAAGAAGGCGTTAGAAAGGTATCTGACGACCAGAGTTGAAGCAAGCACAACGAAACTCTTGCATAAGTACATGATGAGCAAAATGAAGCGAGAGTACTTGGTATGGTTGAAGAATGTTAAGAAGTTTGTGGATGAATGAAAAAGGTAAGTTCGATATTGTAAAAATGAAGTGTCTCTTGTTGTTGGAATATTGACATCTATTCTTTCACATTGAGGTCTCTGTTTTGTAATTTCTCACTCACAAAACCTTGTAGAACACTTGGAGAGATTAACACATGAGACAAACATCTTTTTGATTCGGATCTATTGGATACTTTCACAACATCTCCACTCACGCACACATGCAGTGCTTTTCTCCACTTGCTACATTATACATACACTTGTCCTTAGACCTTACTCCTAGGTTCTAGACTCTCTTACACAAGCCACACTACTTACCTTCATTGGGATTTATAACAACTCTACTTACACTTACTCATTTGGGCCCAATTACTTTTATTACAAAACAACAAGCCTAACTTCTGCTTCCTTGTTGGCTTGTTTTCTTTGTTGTCGACTCTTGCTCCTTCTCTGTAACAAGTGACGACACTTTACTCTTCGCTTTGCTTATTCATCATTTTTATGCACTAAATATAAAATCCTTGAAGAACAGTTTACCTATACCTTTCTGATATATATATATATATATATATATATATATATATACCTTTCTGGATTGACATTAATTAGGAATCATATGAAACTCGAACACAAGTGTTTAGTGCAAAATGCTAACAAATGCTAACAATGAACACAAGTGTTTGAATTATGAATCTTTGATTAAATTCGTGCAACAAAGAATAAGCTTCAAGTGCACGTACATAAGCGAGAAGAAAAGGGAATTGAAGAAGAAGATGGTAATGCTAGTTTCGTCCGTTCTGTTTATCAAACAGTGCATAAATAATCTATATAGGATACGGTTAGTACACGAGTTCACCCAAAACATGGTTTACCCTAACAACAAGTCAACAATATTACCAATTAAACTCAATATATATATATATATATATATTTTAACCTAAAAAAGCTCAATAATATTACCAATCAAATTTATTTTTAATATGATTTTGTGATAAACTTACAAATTGTATCACAAAATCATACTATTGGTTACGGTTTTTAACTTTTAAATTAACCAACGAACCGAAACGGCTTGACATGACGCCTATATAAACCCTTAAAACCTAAAGAAACCCTTGAACCTCAAAAAGCTGCACAGAACCAAAGAAGAGAGTAATCAATCACCATGGCTTTGGCTTGGTGCGCCGTAAGCAGGTCAGCTTCTAATTTTGCTTCCTTGTGTGGTGGTCGAGTCCGAATTATCTCCACCGTTTTGGACCGTCCGTCTCTAGCTCTCAACCCGTCACCGCTGCGTCCCTTCGTCTCTAGTAGCTTTTACTACCCGGCGGTTGTTGATCAGCTGAGCTCCGAGCAAATGCTTATCCGGGAGATTGACTCCGAGATCAATTTAGCTTCGCAAATCAGTGATATGTTTAAGGTCGGTTTTTGTGTCGTTGCTTGTTTCTCACGAAACAGAAATTGGTTATGTAATTTATTTATTATGACATGTTGGAAGCTAGCTGTGCTGATTATAGTTCTAACTATTTTAATATAATTCCTAAATTTAGACAAGATATTTGTTTCTGTTAAGACAGTGTTTCTTTTTGTTGTTGGACACTCTATTGGGAGCAGGATGAAGAGACGACTCCAGAAAGCTCACCTTTCATAATTGAAGATGATGGAGGTGAGACTGTGACATTGACTAGAGACTACAAAGGGGAACATATTAAAGTTGTAGTAGGCCTGCCTAGTCATGCTACTAAGAATGAAGAGGGAACTCTTGATTATTATTATAATTATTATGGATATGGAGTGAAGATACCACTAACTATGAATATTACCAAGAAGAGCGGACTCAGCCTAGAGTTTCGCTGCAAGGTTATTGATGAATATGATTGGATCCACATAGATGGTGTATTTGGGGATCATTCGGTTGACTCTTTGAAAGACAAACTGGCGAATGGCGAAGGGACTTATTTCAAGTAAGCTTTGTGAAAAAATATACTCTATATATAAATAAATGCAAGTGTAAGGTTGTGTAGAGGCATGAGCAGAATGGTTATATAATGTGTGTTTTTTTTTTTTCATCGCCTTTTGCAGAGACCTGGATTATAAACTGCAGATTGCGTTCTACAAGTATCTGCAGACCAGATTGACAAAAGGAACAACGTTTTTTTTGTATAAGTACATGATGACGAACAAGCGACGCCACTTCTTATGGTTGAAGGATGTCAAGAAGTTCTTAGATGATGAAAGTTAAAGTTAGGATACTTATGAATCAGAAACTTTCATATTTTTGTTTTAGCCTTTTACATTTGAGAATTAATTTATAATGGTAATGACTTTCAAAGTTTGTTTTTCTGTTTTTTTTGTTAGAGCGTTCAGATGAGAGTTTTGTATTCACTTTTAAATGTATATATATTCTAAGAGATTATGGAAAATGCTAACAATATATTTTGAACTCAAATGTTGGAATTGTGAATCTTTGATTAAAATCTTGGAACAAAGAATAAGGTTCACATGCACATAAGAAAACGAAGAAAAGGGAGTGAAGAAGAAGATATATAATGCTAGTTTCGTCCGTTGTTTATCAAACTGCATAAATAATCTAAATACGTAGTGTTTAGTTTCTTGAATTTTTGCCCACACAACGATACGGTTAAATTCAATTTATTTTTTACTCTCGTCAACCTAAAAAATATCAGTAATATTTAATATGATTTGGTGATACAATTTATTAGATGAGAAATTTGCATATCTTTTGATTTAGGGTTAGGGTTTTAACTTTTAAATTAACCAACGAACCAAACCGGCTTGGCATGACTCTCAAATTCAGTCGCTGTAAAACCCTATATAAACCCTTAAAACCCTATATAAACCCTTAAAACCTAAAAAAACCCTAAAAGATCTTCACAGAACCAAAAAAAAGAGAATCAATCTAATCACCATGGCTTTAGCTTGGTGCGCTGTACGCAGGTCAGCATCGAAGTTTGCTTCCCTGTGTGGTGGTCGAGTCGGAGTTATCTCCACCGTTGTAAACCGTCCGTCTCTAGCTCTCAACCCGTCACAGCTGCGTCCCTTCGTCTCTGATAGCTCACACTACCCGAAGGTTATTGATCATTTTATCTCTGAGCAAACGCTTATCCTCGAGATTGACTCCCAGATCAGATTTGCTTCGCAAACCAATGATATGGTTAACGTAAGTTTTTGGGTCGTAGCTTGTTCCTCACGAAACAGAAATTGGTTATGCTTTGTTTTTTTTTTTTGATGACATGTTGCTGATTATATAGTTCTAAGTTTTTGATAGTAATTCCTAAATTTAGACAAGATATGTGTAGATTGACAAAAAAAAAAGAAAAAAAAAAGACAAGATATGTGTCTTCGTTAACACAGTGTTTTTTTTTTTTTTTGGCTTATACTCTATTGGGGGCAGGATGAAGAGGCGACTCCAGGAAGTTTACCTTTCAGAATTGAAGATGATGGAGGTAAGACTGTGACATTGACTAGAGACTACAATGGGGAACACATTAAAGTTGTAGTAGGCATGCCTTGTGAATCTCGTGATGATGATGATGATGATGATGATGATGATGATGATGATGATGATGACGACGATGATGATGATGATGATGATGACGACGATGATGAATTAAGGATTCCACTAACTGTGAATGTTACCAAGAAGAGCGGACTCAGCCTCAAGTTTCGCTGCAACGTTATTGATGGTCATATCGACATACATAATGTATTTGTGGATCATTCGGGGGATTCTTTGAAAGAGCAACTGCCGAATACTGAATGGTTGTCTGATGATTTCAAGTAAGCTTTGTGAATAATTAAACTCTATATAAATAAATGCAAGTGTAAGCTTGTGTCTTGGACAAGCATGATCGAGCAGAATGGTTATATAATGGTTTTTCTTTCTTTCATCTCCTTATGCAGAGACGTGAATCATGTTTTGGAGAATGCGTTCTACAAGTATCTGGAGACCAGATTGACAAAAGACACAACAAATTTTTTGTATGAGTACATGACGACGAACAAGCGACGCCAGTTGTTTTGGTTGAAGGATGTCAAGAAGTTTTTGGTTGATGCAAGTTAAAGTTAGGATACTTTAAGAGAGAATCAGAAACTTTCATATTACTGTTTTAGCATTTTACTTTTGAGAATTTAATTTATACTGGTAATGACTTTCAAGTTTGTTTTTTTGTTAGATAGTTCAGAATGCAAGTTTTGTATTCACTTTTAAATGAACCAAAAATTATCATTTTATTATTTTTATATTTTATTTTTACTGGTATATAACTAATCAACTTAATCAGTTGGAGAGAAAAAAAAACGAACTAAATCAATAATATCAATAAATATTTTTGTAATTTTACGGATTTTTTAATACAATTTGTTTCTTATGTGCACTTGGACCTTATTCTTTTGTTGTAAGATTATCGAGAGTAAAAAAATATTGAATTTAGCCGTATCTTTTGTGTGGGCAAAAATTCAAGAAACTAACACGTACGGTTTAGATTATTTAAGCAGTTTGATAAGCAACGGACGAAACTAGCCTTTTCTTCTTCACTCCTTTTCTTCTTTTTTTCTTATGTGCACTTGAACCTTATTCTCGATAATATTACAAATTAAATTTATTTTTAATATGATTTTGTGATACAATTTGTTAGATGAGAATTTTGCACCTCTTTTTGGGTTGATTTAGATGTGATTTGGTTAGGGTTTTAACTTATAAATTAATCAAACGAACCAAACCGGCTTGACATGACTCTCAAATTCAGTCGCTGTAAAATCCTATATATAAACCCTATATAAACCCTTAAAACCTAAAAAAACCCTAAAAAAAACTTCACAGAACCAAAGAAAAGAGAATCAATCAAATCACCATGGCTTTGGCTTGCTGCGCTGTACGCAGGTCAGCATCTAAGTTTGCTTCCGTGTGTGGTGGTCGAGTCGGAGTATTCTCCACCGTTGTGAACCGTCCGTCACTAGCTCTCAACCCGACATCGCTGCGTCCCTTCGCCTCTAGTAGCTTTTATTACCCGATGGTTGTTGATCAGCTGAGCTCCGAGCAAACGCTTATCCGGGAGATTGACTCCCAGATCAATTTTGCTTCGCAAATCAATGATATGGTTTATGTAAGTTTTTGGGTTGTAGCTTGTTCCTCACGAAACAGAAATTGGTTATGCTTTGTTTTTTTTTTTTTTGATGACATGTTGGAAGTTGTGCTGATTATATATAGTTTCTAAGATTTTTATATTAATTCCTAAATTTAGACAAGATATGTGTCTTTGTTAAGACGATGGTTTTTATTTTATTTTTGGTTTATACTCTATTGGGGCAGGATGCGACTCCAGGATTCTTACCTTTCAGAATTGAAGATGATGGAGGTAAGACTGTGACATTGACTAGAGACTACAAAGGGGAACACATTAAAGTTGTAGTAGGCATGCCTTGTGAATCTCGTGATGTTGGTGTTGATGATGATGATGATGATGATGATGATGATGATGATGATGATGATGATGATGATGATGATGGTGGTGATGATGAATTAAGGATTCCATTAACTGTGAATGTTACCAAGAAGAGCGGACTCAGCCTCGAGTTTCGCTGCATGGTTATTGATCGTGGTATTATCGACATAGATAATGTATTTGTGGATCATTCGGGGGATTCTTTGAAAGATCAACTGCCGAATACTGAATGGTCGTCTGATGATTTCAAGTAAGCTTTGTGAATAAATAAAAAGCTTGTGTAGACAAGCATGATCGAGCAGAATAGTTTGTTTATATAATGTTTTTTCTTTCTTTCTTTCATCTCCTTATGCAGAGACGTGAATCATAACGTGGAGAATGCGTTGTACAAGTATCTGGAGACTAGATTGACAAAAGGCACAACGAATTTTTTGTATGAGTACATGACGACGAACAAGCGACGCCACTTGTTTTGGTTGAAGGATGTCAAGAAGTTTTTGGATGATGAAAGTTAAAAGTTAGGGGATATTTTCAAATTTGTGTTTTAACATTTTACATTTGATAATTCATTTTTATTGGTAATGACTTTCAAGTTTGTTTTTTTGTTAGAGAGGAATGCAAGTTTTGTATTCACTTTTAATTTTAAATGAAACAAAAATTATCATTTTATTCAATTCATATTTTATTTTTACTGGTATTAAGTTGTATATATCTTGATCAACTTAATCAGTTTGAGAGAAAAAAAAAACAAACGAACTAAATCAATAATATTAATAATTATCTTTTTAAAATTTACGGACTATTTTAATAGAATTTGTTAGATTATGAAATTTCCGTCACGGTTTTTGATTTAGATGTAATTTGGTTTGATGTTTTGAATTAAGTACCGGACCGAACCGAACCGAACCGAACCGGGCTGATACAGAGCTTCAATCGCTGCTAAAACCTTAAAAACAAAATCCCATTTTTCTCTTCAGAGAAGAGAGCATCAAATCAAATCACCATGGCTTTAGCTTGGTGCGTTGTACGCAGGTCAGCTTCTAAGCTAGCTTCAGTCTGTGGTGGTCTTCGAGTCCGCTCTATCTCCACCGTTATCAATCGCCCGAATCTAGCTCGCAACCCGTCTACGCTGAGTCCGTTCCTCTCTCGTGGCTTTCTTTACTCGACGGCTATTGATCGTATGAGCTCCGAGCAAACCCTTATCCGAGTGATTGACTCCGAGATCAATTCTGCTTTGCAATCTGGTGATCTCAATTTGGTAAAAGTTTTCGCCTTTTCTTTTTGCTCTGTATCATTTTACTGAGAAAGATATATTAGTTTGGTCTTATCTTATGAACAAAATCATTGGTTTGCTTTGTTTTGGTTAAAGGAAAGATCTTTTCATTTTGATTTCTGTTTACTGGGTTAGGTTTTTGTAAGCTAAGGAGTAGGTATTGGGCTTTAGTACTGGTTTGTAACTAGACGATGAACACACAGTTGCATGAGATATGTTTCTCTGTTATCTATCTGTTAAAGACTCTTTTTTTCCTTCTTCTGATATTATATTGGGGTTTGGTTGGGAGCAGGATGAAGAGATGACTCCAGGAAGCTTCCCATTCAAAATTGAAGACAATCCTGGACAGCAGAATGTGACATTGACTAGAGACTTCAATGGGGAACATATTAAAGTTGTAGTAAGCATGCCTAGTCTTGTTACTGATGAGAATGATGAGGATGATGATGATGATGATGATGATGATGGTCCTAGTAATGAATCAAGTATTCCACTAGTTGTGACTATTACCAAGAAGAGCGGACTCAGCTTAGAGTTTAGCTGCATGGCTTTTCCTGATGAGATTGCTATAGATGCTTTATCTGTGAAACAACCGGGGGATTCTTTGGAGGATCAAATGGCAAATGAAGGGCCTGATTTCGAGTAAGCCAGCCTTTGTGAATCAAAAACTCTATATAAGTAATTGCAAGTGTATGGTTGTAGAGTATAGAGATAGACATGGACAAAGAGGTTATAATGTTGTTGTGTTTCATCGCGTTTTGCAGAGACTTGGACGAGAATCTGAAGAAGACGTTCTACAAGTTTTTGGAGATCAGAGGAGTGAAAGCAAGCACCACGAATTTCTTGCACGAGTACATGATGAGAAAAGTGAACCAAGAGTACTTGTTATGGTTGAAGAATGTTAAGGCGTTTATGGAAGAGTGAATGTATAAGGTCAATAAACCTAAGTACCTAAGACTGAGATTGTGAAGTCTCTCCTTGTCTTCATTGTGTTAGCAATTCAATTGTAGCACGATCTTTGAGAATTAATGGTAATGACTTTCCAGTTCAGATTCTACTTGTGATTCACAATGCAATTCGTAGATAAAGGAAACTCAAATCCAAAATATATTCATTCATAGATAAAGGAAACGAAAGTAGTAGAATCTTGATAAATATCAGAAAAGGTGTAGGTAGCTTACAATGAGAAGAAGAGAAGCTAATAAAATGTTCTTCATCTTACTTATGAGCAAGACCAAGTGGTAAAATGGATCTTATTTTTGGTGCAATCCTAAACCCTAAATCAAAACCACTACATAAGCGAGGGTTTCAATAATAAGTAGTAGTAATAATAATAATAATCATAGGATATGATACTAATCAGAGAGGAAACAAAAAGCCCATCCTCCTCTGTGTCTCTCCTCAAGTCTCAAACCAAACACACACACACAAACACTCGAACTCTTCTTTTTAGGCTTGGATGGGAATGTCCTGATGGGTGTAAACAATTCCATTGTCTCCGTCCACAACTTGTCCTTTTCCTCTCATTATCCTGCAACCATTTCACCATTAAAATTCAACTGAAGCTAAGAAAAGAAGCTCATTGTGGGGGATAAATTGACATAACATTTGTGATTCGTAAGTAAGATTGTACCATCTTGTTGTAAGTAATCCTTCCACCCCAACTGGACCACGAGCATGGATCCTGCCTGTACTTACTCCCACCTGTAAATCACAATAGATACTCTTCATCACTCACGCTTCCTCTCTTTAATTTGTTTTTGATATGTAGGCTTATGTGTATGTCTCTGACTTACCTCAGCACCAAGTCCAAATCGAAAACCATCTGAGAATCTTGTGCTTGCATTGTGAAAAACAGCAGCACTGTTCGAGGACACACATCTTACCGTCAGTTACCAAGAAAAAACAAAGACAGATATGAAGCAAGTTCATGATCCAGTAATTTACCTGTCCACTTGGCGAAGGAATAGCTCTGCAACTTCGGGATCCTCGGTCACAATGCAGTCTGTGTGTGCACTGTTCAACAACATACAAGACAAGACAAAGAGTGAACCTTTCCACTAACAGATGCAAATATTTACAAAAATCAACGTCTGTTATGTCGAGTTTATACCTGCCATGTCGGTGAATGTGATCTATAGCAGCATAAACGTCTTCTACAACTTCAACAGTGCAAGCCTTGGAACAGTATTCATGGTTGAACGTCCTTGCTTCTGGTATGTTCAGTATTGCACTTGCCTTTGGTCCACCATACAAAGTGACTCCTGCAGTATAATGCAAGTTTTCATGAAATGACCACTCAACTTCTATAATATAATAGCTACATATATCTATGTCATCGTGACTGATGGTACTAAGAGGAAGCATAAATGGTCCAATGATGATTTACCATTGCTCTGCAGAGCAAAAATAAGCTCATTGAGCACTGCATTCTGCTCTAGATCCTTATGCACAAGAAGGGTTTCCTGCAAAAATGAGGGAAAGAGAAGATGATGAAATGAGTCAGATGAACTTAAAAACCCCACTGCATTACTGAAATCTCATGGAAGGTAAAAAAATCTTTTACCATCGCATTACAGGCTGCTGGATAGTCTAACTTTGCATCAGAGACTATGCGCTTTGCCATATCCGTATCACAAGACTTGTCGACATACACATGACAGATTCCATCTGCAAGGACACAACAAAGCCACCGTTACTCTCTTATACAATCCAAGTAAATAATTCTATGGAAACTCAAACTTGAAACCGTACCAGCATGACCAAGCACAGGGATTTTTGTAGTGTTTTTAATCTGAGTAACAAGGTTGTTGCTACCTCTTGGGATCACAAGATCAATAACATCATCAAGCTGTAGCACAAATTCAAATGGTGAGTTCCAGTATAACAAAAGATATAAAGACTTGTTGTAGCTTCCTGTTTGTAAATCTGTGTTTACCTTGAGCAAATCAGGAATCTCTTCTCTTGAAGTCACAAGTCCAATTAATTTACCCCCGACAGTCTTTGGAATTGCATCAGTGATCACCTAGACATTTACCATGAAATTTAAAGAGTTAAAAGAGCTTTGAGGAAGCCATATAATGATAAATCTGGATACTAATCCAAGCTATGAAATCTGAGGCCTTGTACCTTGTGTAAGATAGCATTTGATCGCCGAGCCTCCTTTCCACCCTTCAATAAGAGACCATTTCCACTCCGGATGGCAAGTGAAGCTATCTGTTTGGTTTGTGGATAAAGCACAAGCTTTAGCAAATTCACATATTAAGAAGGGAAAGGAATTTGACACTAAACATACCTGTACAAGTGCATCAGGTCGAGATTCAAAAACAATCAGAAGTACGCCTAATGGAGATGAGGTCTTCTCTAAGACCAGACCATCAGCCACCTGTAAAAGGAATTCCCACAAAGAACAAAAAGCATAAACAACTATTATATGTTGACTAGGAGGGATACTCATATCCCTTATTAACTCCTAAAATGATAACAGTTGTCCTCTGATCACCTCTGTTTTCTTCAAAACACGGCCAATTGGATCTTCCATTTCAGCTAGCTTACGAACTGAAACTGCAAGGCTTGAGATCTACCAAGCACAAGATAAAGAAACATTATAAACAAATGGCTCATAACGAGAAGTAAATTGTTTATGGCATAGCAACAATAAGCAAATATATATCATGCCATGAATACTGTTTTACCTTCCCAGGGGTCATAACTAAGCGAGCCACCAACGATTCTTCCAACCCAGCCTCTTGTGCTGCAGCTACATCTAACTCATTCTCAGCTTTGATTGTTGTTTCATTTGCTTCAAGAGCATCAGCAATATCAAGCAGAATTTTTTTCCTATCTTCTGAAGATAGGGCCTGTAGCAAATTGCAAAGACAATTAAGTATGAGCAAGATAGATTTTTGACATTACCAATATAAAAGAAAGCCATGAAAATAGAAGCTCTAACATTACCTGAAGCTTTCTAGAACTCTCCCTTGCCGCAACAGCCATGTCACGTGCACTAGAATCTGTGATCGGAGCCCATAAACGAGCATCTTGATGGAATAAGGTTCCAACACGCAGTCCTCTGAGGACTTTGTCTATGTTCTCAGCTGAATACCCACTTCAAAAGCAAGAAAATATATCAGTTACCCATCTAACAAAATATCATTAAGCTTATTGCTTAAATGAACATATATTGTGGTATTCAGAGGACATTAGATTTTTCATATGAAAGGTCAGAAACTAAAATCGAGCTCGGAAGTTCCCTCACCTGGTTATGATGACAGGAATCCCAGCATAAGCTGCATTCACTGCAGCTTTGACTTTTGCGGTCATACCTCCTCTCCCTAATCTTGATTTGTCGCCAAATGTAATCTCGTCTTGATGCTTTTCTTTAACAAAGGTGTGGATCAACTTTGAGTTAGGATCACTTGGAGGGCCGGTGTAAAGACCTTCAACATCACTCAGGAGAATCAGAAGATCAGCTTTCAGTTCCAGCGCCAGTAGAGCAGCTAAGCTGTCGTTGTCCCAGAAAATACCAGAAGAGTCCTGCATATATAAGGTGAAATGAAGCTTAACATTAGACAACGAGATTCAAAGACGTCGGCCAGCTGATAATTAGAATTTCATGTCACAAGGGAGAATAAGATAGTCAACAAACAAACCTGATATGGGGCTCTTCGGGTGCTAATAGCATCATTCTCATTGAAAATAGGAATAACCCTCAAATCTAGCATAGACTTGACAGTCTCATTAAGTTGCTTCCTGAATTCCTTGTCTCTAAAACTACTGTCATTCACCAGAAGCTGAGCAGCGGTCACATCCAGCTGGCCAAAGAAAACAAACAGCATCAATCTCTGGATATTTTTACACAAGAATCTACAAGAAGACAACTCATCTAATAACCAATTTCAAGAAGAAAAAAAGGGAGGGAAAAATCACCTGGTCGAACATAGTCTCATAATAAGACATAAGACTGCTTTGTCCAACACCAGCACAAGCCTTCCCATCAAGTTCAGTCTGAGGCTTCTGAAGATCCGCAAAGCTGAAAAAAAACCATTAAGAAAACCAAACTCATCAGCAAACCAAAAAAAAAAAAAACTTTTAGATATAAAAAAGAACACAAAAACACATGTCACTGTTACAGCATAAACATAAGCCAAAATGGTCCATCCATCCATCCTTCTCTTTTTTTTTTTTTTGTTTCCAATTTACAAACGTTATTAAGGGAAAGGGATTTAATGATAAAGATTAGCCATATAATTAATGCATAAACCTGCTATTGACTAATTGTCGATATCGAAGCCTTTGACGGCCAAGGCCAACCGCACCAGATGACACCAATATCACTTCAAATCCATCCGAGTTTAATTCCGCAAGCTGACATTTATAGATATATATATATATATTTTTTAACAAAAATTAAAGGTGCTCACATGAATCATTCACATGTCTTTCGTGAAAAATATAACCTTTTTTTTTATATATAACAATTTTGTTATTATAATCAAAAAAGCAGATTTACTAAAAAAAATTGGTAATCACCTACCTGTTCACAGAGTGCTCCTAAGCGACCAAGAGCCAATCTTCCACCTTTTCCAGTCACAACTGCGGTCCCAACCTTTTTTTATTTTTACATAACAACAAAAAAAAAAAAGAATCCAAATTTAGTCACCAAAAAAAATTCCTACGAATATTCTGATTTATTCAGTCGTCTCTAATGACACACATGCAAATTAAGATTCATATGAGACGTTTTTTTAAAATCAGATTCACGAAAGCATTACAATAACCAAAGAGTTTAGATGCACTTCAAATTAATATAGTAATATTTCTTTCACATTACCACTGATGAAAAACACCATAAAAGTGAAATTAAACACACTTATACCAATCTAAATCCAACGACGAACACTAACACAGATCAGAGTAACGCCGAGAAATAATAATTAAAAACAATACACAAAAACTGGATTAAATAAAAACGCATTCAATCAAACACACAGAATCTGAAAATACGAACGTATCGGACATAAATATACACAGAGAGGGAGAAGGAGAGAGAGAGAGAGGTACCTTAACGACGATACGCTTGACGTCTCTGGCAAAAGCACGTGAACGATCTAACTCCTCCATTGCCCCCGTCTCGCCTACCAAAACCACCACAACACACAGAGAAAGAGAGAGAGAAGAACGAACGGGTTAACTGAGTAGTGTGACCACCGCGTTTTTTCTGATTAAAAATATCTGGTGAGGGAAAGGTGGAGATCACCAAGGAAGAGATGAAGGGGTTTATAAACACCAACAACGCCCAGAGATGAAGGCTCGCCTACAAACCAAGAGCCGCCACGTGTGCCAGTAAGGGCATATCTGGTATTTTATATGCTGACAGATGAAGTGGCGCGTGTTCGTTGGTTCCGCGTATGGTAAGGATATTAGGGTGCGGTGTAGGTGATTGATGCTTAAGGGTGGTGGGGGTATTTTGGGAAATATATAAAAATCGGCGGCTGAGGAAGCGCCGTGGACACAACAAAAAGGCAAAACGGAGATAGATGGGAGAAGAAGAGCTGAATTGGACAAGTTAAAATCGGACAGCAATGCAGTTTTTCTAAAGATGACGTGATTAAAAGATACTACATATCACAATTTCTATGTTTACGCGGCGCCACAACACTCTTTTTTAAATCATTATTGGAGTCTAATGTTTTTATACTATGTAATTGTGTTGTGTGACATATACATTAGAGTGCAATGATTAACACTAGTATAATGTATCATCATCATCATCATGATTCTGAGATTATAACGTGTATCAACGTTTCTTTAATTTCTCTTAAACCTAATTTAGAAAACAGATTTATATATAGTCTTGTTAAGAAAAGAAAAACAAAAAATCTACACTTATTTGCTATCGGATTTCTCAAATTTAGATAGATTGTAAAACTTCCCAATTCACATACGAAATATCTTTTGTTCCTATAGACAATCACCAATTTTAAAGATGTTAACATTTTTAACATCACATGTTTTGTTTTCTGAATACTATTAAAAACGCTCATAATCATAGCTAGTTTGTTTGCCAAAAAAAAAAAAAAAAAAATCATAGTTTATATATTCTTTAAGATGATTAAAACGTTTTTACTTTATATTTGTATTTTAGTTATGATATTGTATCCAACCAGATGGAGAATATATTAAACAAGTAACTGATACGTTAAAAAACAAAATACAGAAAACAAAAAAAATAACATTAAAACACACACAGATTTTTTAAAAATTATTATACAAGTCCATAAGTCCAGCTTGCTAAGTCGTCTGAAAACTCATATTGACTAGTGACTACAGACGAACATACAAACATTTTTTTCGGTATGGATCGGCGCAAACAAACTACTAATATAAGCTTCGATGAAGTCGAAGAGTTCTTATGACTTGAAAGAAAACTACTCATTATATTGTTGAGTGGGTAAGTAGTAAATGAACTTTTGTCTATACGTATGTTGTTTGTCTTCCCGAACAAGACCGGTTTAAAGAGTTGTTTTGCTTTTGTTTGCAACACTACAACACTCGTTGTATAGTTGAGTACTTTGAGTGTATAAAAATGATCAACTTCTTTTTGTATTAACAAAGTTTGATGTTACAATCCATTTTAAATCGACTTATGAACTATAGGGTTGATTAGTTAACATAGATTTCTGTATTATAAATTTATAATCATGCTGAATAAAATATATAGTAATGATTCGAGGATTTCTCATTATTAAATATTAGACAGTTTTATGTAAAAAAAAGTTCGGAGATGTTAAAGTTTAATTTGATTCAATATAGTATAAGGGAAGCTATAATGTATTCTTTGAATAGATCATATAAAAAGAGTGGGTGATTGATTTTTTAAAAAAACTTAGAGTAGAGATCTAGTTTTTCAACAAGACGAGGCGATGCTTTCCCTCATAATTCAGATATTTTATTAATGATGTTTGGATATATATTTCATCCTTTCTTAGTTTCTCCTCAAGTTTTCAGACTTTCAGTTGTTAGAAAGGGAATGTGATTTACTTTGGTTACGTATAGTTATCATTTTAAAAAAAAAGATAAATTAGTGGCCAATCCAATTTCTATAGACTAATATATATGATAATCTCTGTGCCAACCTCGAGATTCTCATAATATAGATTAATAATGGCCAATCTAGTTTCTTTATTCAAACATCATTCAGTTCATTGGCCCTTTTAAGAAGCCAGAGATACCATTAATGATGATATGATATATTCAGAATTTAAAATAGGAAACGATTTTTATATTTTGTAGTGTTATAAAAAATCATAACTGGACAAAAATCAAACATACATAACAGTTGTACTCACACCTGATGGGCTACAAAAAAAAAAATTGCTTAGTAAAAAACATGCAAATTTGCGATCAAATTTCTGACATTGACATGAGCAAATATATATATACATATGCTCTATTGGTATGTAACTTTTGAGTAACACACTAACACTGCTGACTGCTCCCAAGAGTCGTTTAGGTGATTCAGTCACCTTTTTTTTTTTTTTTGTTGTTGTGTGCAAACAAGATGATTCAGTCACTTCAAAAAGTTAGTTTAAGGTTCTTAGTTGCAGTGGCGATATATAGTCTATTTTCTCGGATTTTTTTTAATTAGATTGTTTCGTGTTTCTTTCTTGTCCAAAAACATTATCTTTATAAGAAGTTACCAAACTATATTTTACTTGGAATCATGATCGATGTCGGGTGCCATAACTAATCTAACTCAATAATATCAAGAAATCAAGGCACTATTGCTTCTTGTGACTATTTTTACCGATTCCCTTAGCTTTTATATAAGTCCGCTTGAAGCTCTCAAATATCGTTTAGAAACTATCAGAGGCTTCCAAAATCATTGGAATTTCCATAAGATAGATCATGTTGCTTCTCGAAGTTGTACGTCGCTTTTTGATGCTGCATGTCGTGTTTTGAAGTTGTTGATCAGAGCTTTCTTGAAACGATGGACCAAATTATTCCAATATGTTAGATATATATATATATATATATATATATATGTAATCAGTATTAATCATACATCGACTTTGAACAGTACTGGTGGTCTGAGATAGTTCAACAGAAAGAGTATTAATTTTTTATGCATAAGAGTCTTCTAATTTAGACACCTTTTTTTTAATCAAAAAATAATTAGAGACGATTTTCGAAAAAAAAAAAAAAAAAGAAGAAGAGCAAAGCCAATTGTGATAAACGTAAACGCAATATGAATGGTGCATGAGATTTGGTCAAAGCAATTATTCCAAGTTCCAACACCTATCTTACCGACTTCAGTTTCCGTTTTCATCCATCTCTAATTTTTACACTTTTCGGAGCAATATGAAACAAATATATAAAATAAGTAAATAACCTAATGTAATTTTTCAGGTCTACACCAAACACAAAGTACTGTACAAAATTATACTACTTGTAATTACTAGTAATTAGTAGAAGGAGGGCACGTGGTTTGATGCGATTAGGGTCTTAGATGTCTGATTGTCTCTGTTGGAATCATTGGTCCTCTGTGCATGTGCCCATTTTTTTTTCCTTTTTTCTTTTAAGCCTTTTGGCCCACGAACTCCAATCTTTAGTCAAATAATAGGCACTTGTTTGTTTTCTTCTGTGATTTTATTCTTGTTATTTAAACTAATTATCACATTCGTAACCAACGACATATCGTAGTCAGGGACTCAGGGATTGTTTAATATAGACATTCATTTTTAGACTCAAGTATGCATGTAGCCACGCAGCAGCAGCACATGCGTGTATTTTACATATTATATTTAAAGAAAGATGCGATTTTGATAGGAAGGTATATAAAAACGATAATGGTGTAGGTAGTAAGTGACAAATACATTTTATGTTGGAGGATTGTGATTCGTGAATGCATGCTATTTGTTAGAATTGGTAGGTTATATATATATATATGTGATTCCCAAAAAAAACCCGTTAAGTACTGCATTCAGCCATTCACAAATTTGTTGAATAAAAAAGCCTTTTGCGTATTTTTTTTGTTTACTTTTTTTCTGCCAAGATTTTTTTTTTCTTTTACGTGGACAAACAAGTTTAAAATGGTCGAAAATGGAACTTTTATTTCGTAGCATTTTAGGTAAATGATAAGAAGTGATGTTTATGTCTAAACTACCTTTTCTTGCTTGCATGATAGTTCTCCACGTGTTTTTTTAAATCTATAAATAATAGTATGAATAGATTGAAATGGAGTCCGATGAAACGATGACGTTGATACGAAAGAAGCTCAAAGATAATTAGTGGACCATTAGTTTTTTACGACTCATACCAAACATTGATAATATATGTGTAATACATTACATACATATATATATATATATAACGTCATACTTGAACATGACGTTTATAGATAGTGAACGCATGACGCCTGGAATAATTTATGGATCATGTTAAAATTTTAAATATAGACCACAAAATGTTTTATTTCTTTTAAGTGGAATTAAAATTTAATACCATTTCAAACTGTTGGAAGGTCATGGGCAAGTCTATAAAGCGTTCTCGTTATTCTTGTTTTGAAATCGAAAAAAAAAACTAAAGCGTTTGTTTGATGTGTTAATTTATAAATTAAAATATATATATATATTTCGAATGCTTCAGGCCTTCAGCCGTAAATATATTCAAATTGAATATATTTCAAAATTGAATAAGTCTCGACTTTTATAATAACCAAAAAAAAAAAGAATCAGGATTTATTTCGAATGCTTCAGGCCTTCAGCCGTACATGGTTAATTAAAACGACGATGCTTAAATGGTAGAAATTTTTTGTTAATTTTATCACTGAATGATATCCATATTTTGGTAATGGATATTCGCGTAAGTTTAGAAAACCTCTAAAAGGATACTTTTTAAAAAGGAATTAAGTTAGGAGATATATATGATTATATCTATCAATTCTTGACAAGAATAAATGGCTACAAAGTTTTTGTGTGTACAATCCAATATTTCGATTTGACCTCTACGGATTTAAGTCACGAGACAAAGAAAAAAGCTTGCAAAACTAGGACACGTATTTAGCTGGGGCACATGTGAAGAACTAGGACATGGACCTTTAGATATACGAATACAGGTTCCAAAATTCAAGACTCAATGGAGTCAGAGAGACTCCCGATACTACAAGAAAACTTACATTTAGCAAAACAGAATTTGTGACAGAAATATACGATAAAAATACGATTTTGAGAGTTAGTTAAAATGGCACGAAAACTCTTGTTTGAAAAAGTTGTTAGTGTAAGCCAGGATATTAGTCAGGATTAGTCAAAATTAAAGTCAAAACAAAACAACAGTTTTTATGAATAATGATAGTAGTAACTTCAAAAAAAATATATATATCGGTGACATGTGTGCTACATTATTAAAGTCTATATATAGTAGAAAGATTATGTGTAACTAAATCGTTTCATATAATTATGCTTCAAATGATAACAGGTCAATTTTGTCTTACATAATCTCTTATAAACAAAAGCCAAATAAATTTATTGTTTATTTATTAAAAAAAAGTCTAAAAAAAAGTTTAAAAAATGGGTCCTAATTAAACACTTGTCAATTATTCATATACTCTTCCAAGTTTCTGTTACATCACTCCCAGATTTTAGCGTATGATCAGATAATGCTTCTAACCAACGGTTTTCCCACACAAGTAGTCGCATATATTATACTACTATATACATATCAATCTACGGATATACCATAATATTAAAGACATATATATTTCAAGAAACTAAAGAGATAATAAAGGAACCGTCGAAACTCACAAGACAATGAAAATAAAATTTGTGGACACGAGATTCCCAAAAAAAAAAAAAAGATGTTTACAAGTCAAATACATATCACTATATATACAAGTAAAACTAATAATATTCCATAAATTAATATTGTACAAAAAACAGTTGATTTTGAATTATTCAATTTTGAGTTAAATGATTAATCTAAGAATAGATTTTCCGAAGTAGTATATTAGAATCTTAAGCAAACATGGCGCCATGTTACCCGAATAACACAGAAATAAACCTTAATAAATGATGACGTTTTTGTGTTTGTATCTGCCTCATTAGCAAAAGAAGTTAGACTTTGCGAGCGTACTATTCAATACTTGAACGTTAAAACGTTGTGCTGTTATCATTAATAAACTCTGTCACTCTGATAATTACAACGAGTCAACTGGTAACGAAACTTAAGAACATACAAATAAATAAGAATTAGAAATATGAATAAAAACTATATAAGTGCTGATTGCACTCTGCCTATGGTTTTTTTCTTACAAGTTTAAAGAGTTAAACAAAGATATGTGTTTATGGGTATTACTGGCCAAAATGAGAACACGTTATATATTTTGCAGCGTTGTTATAGACTTGTAGATAAACAGATAAGATTTTTCACTCGACCAACAAAAATGTAGAAGAATAGGATAAGGTGGAGTATATATATTATGTATTACTCAGCCCCATCTTAAAAAAAATTTCGTCCCTAGGCATACAATTTTTTAGGACCCTTATCAACATAATTTTTTTTTTCTTTTTTTCTGGTCCCCATTACCTTAATGTTTTTTGCAAAAAAATCTTTTGTCCCCTGGCCATTGCCTCTCCCGCCGTAAGTATGAGCCGGGGCTGGTATTACTATACATAAACATGCTACACTTGGAAAGTTGTTATTGGTGCACCTTCATTAATCATTAGATATATTTGCGTCCAATGTAAAGCCGTCACGAGTCACGAGCGTCCAAAAACTTTAGTGCAATCACGTTCGAAGAGACTTGTAGTATTTGTTATTTCCCAAAAACAAGTAATTTATCGTTTCAAAATCATCTCAAAAAATTTTTTTTGGTAAAAGGTCAAAAGAAGATGAATGAATAGTTGAATAATTTGAATATCTATTTATAAAATCTGTAAAAAATTTAGAAGTTCTAAAGGATTTGGTGCATTAAGTGGCTTTTTGACGTCGGTATGTAAGCAATAAGCAAACTAAACTTGTGCGAGGACAAAAAAAGTTTGTGGAAAACTTTATTTTACAGTTTTGTTTGATGTGTGTATAAACGATCATGCTGGCAAAACCAAAAAAAAAAGTGTCTCACCTTTCTTTTGATTATTAATTTTCCTACGGTCACCTTATCTTTGTCGACAAATTTGGATTTTTTTATGAACATCTTTACGGATAAAAAAAGAAACAACGTGTGTTAATACTATTATCTTCCACAAAAACAAAAATGGAAGAGAACAATTTGACGAAACTACATCGAGCACAAAAATAAATATTATAGAATCCAATTTTTTTGAGATGACAATCCCATTTATTTTTCTTACGTTTGTTACATTTTTTTTAGGTTACATGAATTCATAAGATAAACAAAAAACTAGAGAAATGCTTAGGATTTACTGCCTATTTACGAAAGATTAAATATGAGTTTGGCCGACATTTATTTCTTTTTGGTTATAACCACACAAATCACGAGTTTCTCTCCATTACTCTCGTATTAAAAGTATATATGTGGTGATTAGACGCAGATAGAGGAAGAAAAAGTTATACAGGAATCACCATCATATGTAGACTCGGAATATATAATTAGTAAAACTAAATCATTTGTTTGTAAGACTGAGATAGAGACAGTGATTGCTATTGGGGAGGATCGGGTCGTTCATAGAATTGATATTGTTCTTTTTCTACATATTTTATATATTCCTTTTTTAAGAAAATATTATTATTTTGGTTCTGGGAGGGGTGAGCTGGATCAGAAACTTAAATGAATTATTGAAGTAATTTTAGTTTGGGATGCCATAACCAGCAAGTAACTCTCAAGATAAAACAAAACTTGTAAAGTGTATAAAGAGGATTAATAAGTTTTATTAGTTATTGATTTAATATAATTAAACACGATGGACGGTTGATTAAGACGAAGAAGTAGAGTCATAATCCAACACTAATACTGATTCATTTCTTGAAGAGTCACTGTTGCCTTGCCTTGCTAAAAAAAAAAAAAAAGTGGATTACAAATCATGCATCTACGTTAGTGTTAGGTACTAATTATGCTAATTTTCTGAAGATGCTGAGATATTTGCATCTATCACATATCTTTACAATTTGTTTTTGTTATTGTTTTTTTGGTCAGCATATTTACAAATTAATTATTAAATAAAAAATGGATATACGAATATACCATATTTTGCGACTATATACGACATTAAAAACCACTTAGGTAGAAAGATACACGTTAAGATCTTTCGTTAAAACAAAGGACTTGTAGTAACCAGAGTTTCGAATCTTTTGGGTTATATTAACAATTACATTTCAATACTACCGAAAAATTCGAACGTACTGTCTCGTAACAGTGAGTAACTATAATATTATTGTTACTTACAACACATTTTTTTCTTCAAAGATTTCGTTGGAGAATATTGGATTTGTGCTTCTTGAATCAAGAAGAATCAAGAATCTGTTTTTTTTGGGGGTAGGATCTTAAATCAAGAATATTTCTTCGGCACTAGCTATTTGTGAGTTGAATACTTTTAAGGCCATGAATGTTTTACAAGTTTTTAAGTAGTTTTTGAATTCTAGTTTCTAGTTTTTAGATTTTAGATTTTGGTTTATGGTTTTTAGATTTTATGTTAAAAATTTATTAAAAAAAGAAAAATAGAAAAAAGAATTCAAGTCACGCTTAAAAATGAAAAACTAGTAAAACATAGATTTTGGTTTTTCTTTGAAAATTACCAAAAACCAACAAAATCTGGATTCCCTAATTTTTAGGAAATCCAATTTTTGCAAAATCTTGATTGACTTTAAAATAGATTTTTGAAAAATCTAAAACCAAAAACACTTTTAAAATCTACTACGCACGTTTCATTAACAACAACACTGAGGTTTTTTATAAGAAAAGTAAAAAACATGGAGACATTGGTTTGACTGACTTTTTACCATAAAATCTTGTAGTAATTACGGGGTTGAGTGAAATAAAGACACTTTCACAGGTTTTTTTTTTTGGACATACACTTTCACAGGTTTATCTTTTCATTTTAGACACGACTTCACAGGTTATCTAATGTGACCTTTTGGCTTTACTCTTTCACACTTCACATGCTCTCTGTACCATGATATTAAACAAAACCATAACGACAAATGCATTCGTCTCTCTCTTCAGTCCCTTCACTTTTCAGTGTACAAAAGAGTAAATTGCAATAACTCTTGCGAATTTTCTTCCTTTTTTTGATATTTTTACTACTCCATCCATAAGCAAAGATGTGATAATAAACAAACAAAAAGAACACAATCGTTACAAGCAAAAGCAACCATCAAACTAAGCCAGTTAAAAACGAATCCATGATTCAGTGTATTTGTTCCTTCTTTTTTTTACTTTGGGGGTTTCATTATCTGGTTCTGGTGATGACATTCTTTGTTCTACTACAGCACATCAAAATCTTAAGGTTTTTACATATTTGTTTTTTGTTGGTTGTCGCGGAGATTAAGGAAAGAACCAGACCTTGATGAAGATTGAAAGAACCATTTGCAGACCAAATGCTGCACACATTACAACCGTGATATCATTGTTCGTCTCAAGGTAAGACTGTAGATTCAGGGCAACAAAGGACGATGATGCGCCGCCAGCTAAGAGTATAATCACCCATCTCAGAAACTCTACTGGAATAAGCAATGGAAGCTGCAAAATAATATCCTGAGTAATTAGACTTAAACATCGAGTTCGAGAGTACAAAATATAGGCGCTGTGTTACGATTGTAAGTTGATTTTACGTACATGGTCACAGAAAGTTAAGTTACCAAACCATTTGTACATCAAGTATATGCATCTTACCTTTGATGTTACTGATACTCAATTGATTAATTTTAACAGCAAAAGAGGTGGAAGTTACTGAATATACTTACCGAGATTGGAATGAAAATGAAGAGAGAGTATCCCCAGAGGCACCAGAATCTCAGAAGATCAGCTTTGGACCCCATATACCGAAGGGAGAAATAAAATCCCAGAGGCACAATTATTGCATAGCCATAGATTACAGATGCTGCCAAATTCATATAGTTCACATCAAAGATCCACGGCGCATCACTTTGGGTTCGTTTCTTCACAAGATATGTGGCACAATTTCCGAGCGAAGCAAGCACAAACACAAGCGTAGTGCAGATCCAGACAAGTCCATACCTAACAGAGAGACGAGATGCAAACACGAGTCATTAATCTACAAACATTTGTGAAGCTTTTAGCCAATCTTTAGAGGATAACATTTTTGCTATTTGAATATATGCACGTGTTAATTTGATGCTTGTCCAAGAGAAAATGAGGATTTTTCTAATCTATCGCTTGAAGTAACACATGAGTAAATGCATCCTATTAATTTACAAAGCAATAATCTACTTAATTTAATGGGGGTAGCTTGCTATTTTCTGATTCCTGAGAATCAACGATAATGACAACACAAAGGGGGCATAAATTTAGTGTTTGCTCAATCAGGCCTGTCTTCAACTGCCTCGAAGCCTGATCAGACAAATCCTATTTTCAGATCTTAGGTTTCCTAATCAAGACAATGACATTACATCAACCTTACCGCAATCTGATGGAGACTATATTACAGACTATGAAAATAGCTAGAAGTCTAAAATTAATGTGAGGCAATGTTTTAACTAGCTATAGTTACCAGATAGCATATGGAAACTGATCTAGGTACAGGCTAAAGTCTACAATATATCAGCTCCGGAGGAATATTCAAGCAGCAAAACTATAGTTAAGAAAAAAGAAAACTAAACAAGCAAAATGAAAAGAGTGAAGCAGGAAGATCTTTCACGCTAAAGATCCAGTTCTTTCCTTCATTACATTCCTGGTTTTAAAATCTGACACTACAGTTTTAATCATCAAATATCAATAGCTCTATTGGCAATCTCTACTCCAGTAAACTACTTATCTAACACTTGCACCGGAAACAGTAAAGATCAAACACCTTCATCTGATTTATCGCAGCTGGAATGTGCTTTCGGAAAGTTGCAGTATACAACACTTAAAATGGTAATAAATTAACAGCCTGAGATCTCAATAGGAGTTGCGAAATACAAACCTAGACACCACTTAAAATGGTAACATGGTAACAAAGGAGCAGAAGATAACACTTAAAATGGTAACAAAGGAGCAGTGGACTGATTAAAGAAATCTCGCAACTCCAGTGCAATCACCAAGAAGTGTCAGAGGAAAAATGCATTAAAAGACTTACAAATCAGGGTTTGCATCAATCTTGTTGAAAAAATCTCCGCTAGTGGGATACAACGAGCTCATCAATCTGTTCAAAACAACGTCTGTGTCTACATCGAAGTACTGAGTATATGAGTAGACGTTAAAGAAGCCCTTCCAGTTGTTTGATGGCTGTTGTTCAGGTCCTTCTACAGGTGTAGATAAAATGAAGTAAATTATTGACATGAACAAGCACTATTTTTAATTATCATACTGTTATGTAACGTATATCCTCAACACAATGAACAGTTCAAAGTTAGAACCACCATATGTTGTCTACATAACAAGTTCTTATGACTTACTAAATAAATGGTGACTACTGAGTACTGACAAATATATGTCCTAAGAAAAAAGCCAAAAAGGAGTATTTTTTTTTATACCTGTTGGGCTCTCAAGAGTTTGATAACCCTTTGAATTGTTCCCTAGATTTGGTGGAAATATCTGCATGTTTGCAGAAGGGCCTACAATATTGCAAACACACAAGCAACAACACTCAAAAGTCTTTCACTACCGGAAAAAAAAAAGCATTTGCACAAGATAATACAAGCAGCAAGTCAGCAAAAACCAAACATACCTTCATTAACGCTTGCTATAGGTACATTTGTGCTTCTCTTGTCGTCGCCGATCACAGCCTTAACAAATAAAGGAAGTAAGAAAATAACATAGGGATAGTGAGTACATTCAATCGAAACATTAATCAAAGCGGAGTTTAGTCCCAAATGAAGCTATCATGCAAGCATCTAAACTCCGTTTTTGGTATCTCATTAAACTAAGAAACTGTACTCAAGAACCCTTTTACAGATATAGAAAGCCAGTAACGCAACTAAGCAAATAGTGGATTGTTCTATAAGTGTGAGGCATCATAATGGAGCGAGGAAACAAAAAAAGAAAGAAAAAAAAAATCTGATTTTTTTCTTTTTCACAATTCTGCTTCTTAATGACGATTCTAAAAACTGGAATTTTGTAACACTTGAGCCAGAACACCAAACACAAAGAAAAAAAAATGGATGAGATGCATCAAAAAGCTCACAAAGGATAACTCAATCGAAGCAATGGATGTTTTTTTTAACAAGACTTACAGGAACTGAACCAAGCAAATGACTCGTCTGTAGATTAGCGAACGACTCATCCATCGAATCCAAACAAAAGAGAAAAACAGAATACAAAAAAACAAAGCTTAGAAGAGAGGTTCTTCTAATCTCTCATTAAAAAATCGATAAGATCGGAGAAAGAAAAAAAAAGATCGTCCCTTTCTCTTAATTTGTAAGGTTTCTGGGTTTTTTTTTTTTCTTGCTTCTTCTTCTCTCCTCCTCCGTCCGTCCGTCGTCGTCGTACGTGGAAGCAATTGGGAAAGGAAGAAACACGAGAGAAAGAGAGACCGACCAATCCACGTGCTTTTTTAGAAAGTAGGGTACACGCGCCGCTCACTTTTTTACACGTGTTTGTCGCCACTGGGCCTTATTCAATCACAAGATCCACAAGAAAGAAGACTTTCAAAAAAAGGCCCATATTTAAAACTTGACCCGAATTGAAATTATCCGACCCGTCGGAGGAGCGTCGCGAGGATTATTCACTACTCTTAACAGTTCTTTGTCTTCCCTCCCGAGAAAAGCTTAATGGAGCCCTAGACTGACTGGTTTTATCACTTCGCCAACAACACTATAGCTCTTTTCACCAACCACGCTTACTCTCTCTTCTAGCTCCGTTTTTTTTTTTTTTTTTTATATCTGTTTCTTTCACCGGAGAAGATGGATACGAGACAAATCAATGGTTCTGCCACCGCCGCGAGATCGATATCTCTTCTTAAGCAGCCTGATTACAGTAGCAAGCCTGTTCAGGTTTCTTCCGCTTGATACTCTTTTTTTTTTCCGTATTCACTGGAATTGTTTAGCTCAGGTGTTAAAGAAATCTCTAGGGTGCTTTGCTTTTTTTTGCCTTTTCATCTTCAAGTTAAGTGGGTTTTTGCAGAGCTTGTGTTAAAATTACGGATTTATTGTATGATTACGCTGTTTGTGGGTTTTGTGAATCGTTTATAGCCCTTGGATATAGTTGTCTAGAGGCATTGTTGGTTTCTGAATGTAGTATCTAACACTATGGAAGCATTTTGAATCTCTTTGGTTTTAGAAATTGTGACTATTTTGTGGTAGCTACCATTTTTTTTTTTGTTGTTAAAATCAACATAGGATTTTAAAGCATTGGCAGCACTTTCATGTTGATCAGTTGCTTCTTGTGTTTTAGGGTAATTTTTTGGGATCTAATTTCTGTTAGTTAAGGCAGTCATCTTAGTCTTATTTCAGTTGAAAAATGAAGATGATTACTGGGTTGGCCTGGTGGATACGTAGTTGCAGGTCGATGTTTATATATTTAGTCATGAAAGTTGAACTGAAGGTTTGCTCTACTATAAGTTAATTTCTTGTTTGTTACAGGAGGCGTTGAAACATTTGGCATGTATCAACCTCAGAGAATTGTGTAATGAGGCGAAGATTGAGCGATGTCGTGCAACTAGAGATTTGGCAAGCTGTGGACGGTTTGTGAACTATGTGTTGAACCCTTGTGGGCATGCTTCCTTGTGCACAGAGTGTTGTCAGAGGTGTGATGTTTGTCCAATCTGTAGAAGCCCATTACCAAAAACTGGAGATAAGCTTCGGCTTCGTCTCTATTATGAATGTGTTGAAGCTGGTCTAATTTCCCGAACCAATGAAGAGGCGTCAGAGGATTCGGATGAGGATGGACATCAATTGACAGCTGATGTTCTTCGCCTTTATTCTCTGTTTGATGTTGCCATGAACAACAATCTAATATCGGTGGTTTGCCATTGTATCCATCAGTTGCATTTATGCTCGCTGTCAGATATTTGCATTTAGTCTTTAGTTTCCTGTTTGATATTCCAAGAATCTCGTATAGATTTCTATGCATGTGTTGTCTCATTTACAGCTGTGACCACAAATCTCATTATGAAAAGGCATGTTCAATTAGAAACTGTGTTTATATGGGGAATCTTGTACTGATAGGTTCATGTAGTTTTAGGTAGTTCTTGTTTCCTGCCCCTCACTGATGAGCAAAATGTGCATAGTTTTTTTGTCGGTCTCTAAGAGTTATTTTATGTTCGATATATACTTGACATCTCCTTGACAGAAAATGAATAGATATCACCAATGTTTGTATGGATGAGACAGCTGTATCTAGTGACCCGGTCATTGCTTTCTTGCTGGATGAAGTTGTTGTCAAAGATTGGGTCAAACGTACATTCCGGAGCATCTTAGCTGAGCTTCAAGAAATCTGTATCCTTTGAGATGTTTTGTTTCTTAAACCATTATATGTGTGCCCCTTGGGGTCTGTCTATCTTTAATATTGGTTCTCAGATACTCTTGAAACAAAAGAGATGCAAGCGTGGTTAGATAAACTACTAAAGTGTTCGAAACAGGTGGCTGGCATATGTAGTGTGCTTGAAGTTATGGAATCAGCTTTTAAGGGTTCCGTTTCACCTCAACTTCAAGATGTGCAGAAACTTAGGGAGAACATTGGTAAAACAAAGCAGGTCAGCTAAGATATTATTCCGTTTATATCCAAACAACTTTGCAAAAGTATGCTTGAATAACTCTCTTTACTTTCCAAGAACAATCTGTTGTACATTGAAGTCTCCTATGTGCATTGTGCTTATGTCATTAGCATATTAGTGAATGGGTATATTTTAAACTTATCTTTATATGACATGCTAAAAGATATCCAGGGATAAACCGTATATCTTCTGATCAGAGAGTGTTTAACTATATCAGCTCTAGCTTGTGGTGTGCTTACACTATTGTTTTTTGTTATATTTCAGCATCTGGACATAATGGTTTGGTGCATAAGACACGGATTTCTGGATGATGTGAAGTCTCGATATTCTAATTTCACGTCGTGGAATGCCCTCGTACTTGAAAGAAAATCAAATGCAATTAAGCGTGCATGGCCTGATGCTGTAGACCAGTCTTCAGATTGCAATGTACAGGGTGCTTCCCTCTTTATTGAGGATGCTTTAGAAAATCTTGAGAGAGAGCCAGAGTACGGTCAGGAAATAGGGGCAGACCTAGAAATTGGATGTTTACAGAAGGATAAGAGATCATTTCTTAGATCTAAAATAGAGGGAACGTCAGGGTCTTATCCATTTGAGAATCTTAGAACTGCTGCTGACATACTCTTTTTACATGGCGGTTCAGATTTGGTTGTTGCGAAGCAAGCAATTGTATCCTTTTGTCATCGCCTATGTTTCACAATTCACATTACATTGCACTAACCCTTCCCTCGCTTTTTATTCTTCGCTGGTTTCCTTAACCAGGAGATAGTTTCTTTATTACCTGTTTGATCGGCATTGGACTACCCCTGAAAAATATTGGAAGCACATTATAGATGATTTTGCTGCTACCTTTGGCATAACCAGGCATTCATTGCTGGAGTCTTTTGTATTTTATCTCCTCGATGATCACTCAGAGGAGGCACTCCAGGTACCTTTTGGCATTACCAGGGAAAACATATGGAAATATGTATTCTTGTGCATGTTTGATCGCCGGAATATACGTATGATAAACTATACATTGTGACAAACACCATATATTTATAAATTGGTGTAGCTTACAAACTTTCCAAATTATATTTCAGGAAGCTTGTAGGATTCTTCCTGAAATATGTGGTCCAGAAACCTACCCCAAGGTTGCGCAAGTCCTGTTGGAGAGGGAAAACCCTGAAACAGCTCTTATGGTCTTGCGTTGGTCTGGTCGTGACGGCGTATCAGAATTGGTTTCAATTGGTGAAGCTGTTACTGCTATTCGTGTGAGAGTGGAATGTGGTCTTCTGAGTGAAGCATTCACATACCAAAGGACACTCTGCTTGAAAGTAAAGGAAAATAAATTGAAAAATGGAGCTGTGATTCATGTGTCCGATGATCCAGACAGCTGGAGTTGGACAGAATGGATGGAGATACTAGTCAACGAATTCTGCTGTCTTTCTATTAGGAGAAACTTGGTTGATCGAATCATTGAGTTACCATGGAACCCAAATGAGGAGAAATATCTGCACAGATGCTTATTAGATTCTGCAACTGATGACCCGTCATCAGCTGTGGGTAGTCTTTTGGTTGTCTTTTATCTTCAGGTTAGTAACTTCACTTGAACAACTTGGGCTGAGAATGGTTTGTCTGCACTAGAGTAGCTTTGAAAATAGTCAAATAAATTTAATTAGGGATCTCAATGGTGACTCTACAATTAGCTCATCCTACTAGATATTGGTATATTTTCATGTATTTTCTGTCTAGACTTTAAAAATCTTTTATAATTTGAGCTTGATGTTGAGAGTAATGAACAAGCATTAAGTTATTTGAACAACCAGACAATCAGTATCACTATAAGCTCTGCTTATTCTCTGAAGAATTCGTATATTATTGGGTATTTTGGTCTTTCTTTGACTGGACATTACTGGTTGTTCACATTGCTGCAGCGCTACCGCTACATCCAGGCATACCAAGTCGATCTTAAGCTCCAGAAAATTGAGGAGGGTTTTTTATCCGACATTCGAATTGGGGAAGAAGTTATGTTCAGAATGCAATCGCAGAGTCGTTGGAGAAAAGAGTTAGTTGTAAGTATTGCAGCCACCTTTCCATGTACAAGTGGATCCTTCCACTTTTCCTTTTAAAAGCTACATCCTCATATTTCCGCCTTCTTGCATAGTGCTTAGTAGCCTCTTGATACTTGCAGGATTGTCAAATATTTCTGAATCTTGAATGTTCTAGGTGTGTGCAATATTACTTGATATTGGCTATTCAACTTGACATTTATACCCTCCTCTGTCTCTGTTGCTCTGAAACAGGATAGATCCATAGATATACTTCCAGTAATTCAGCAGCAGCAAGTTAGATCTGGACAATTTTCTGAGATGGAAGATACCTCTGATAGTGCTTCTGAGGGAGCAAAAAACTCTAATCTTGCTGATGCAACTGAGATGATTACTTCTTCAGTTCCCGTTTCTAATAATTCTGTATTTCTCCAGCGGGCTAACAATGCCGACACTAGAGAGCCAGTGGCTAATAATGGTAGTCCATTTCAACCCGGTCATTTGATAGGTAACGCTTCCCTTGATATCTCCCATGGAAGGTTATTTACAAGCGCAAATAGAGGACAAAAGAGTGAAGTTAGAAGCACAACTAAGGCACTGAAATTTGGTGAAGTGTCAACTCCGTTCAAAGATCTGAACAGAGCGCGTGGTAACAGCCAGCTTAAAGGAAAAAGGACTGAAGAAACCTCTCCAGAGACAAATGTTGATAGATTCATGGAGAATAATATGAGCTCTCCTTATCTCCGCCGAGTCACAGCTAACAATCCTGTAACAGTGAAACCTAGCAGCAACCATCTCAATGGATCTGCACAGAAACCGGAATCAACCTTTTTTGGCACAAGGATGCAACCGGACAGAGATAACTTTAATGATTTGGATGATCCAATGGACATGTCATCAAGGTACATTTCCTTTCTTCTTTATAGCCTAGCCTTTTTTTCCTTATGCTTCAATCATGCCATTAAAGTAGTGGACACTGGTATTGTGTGGTATAAAACACTTGTTGCCGTTTGGTTTAAAAATAAAGTCCTGAGGAATTTCCGGTTTGGTTCTTTCGTCCACAGCTTCTAATCTTTATACTGGATTAGCTACATATCAATTGAGTGTATCATGAATTGCAGCTTCAAAGACAACAACAATGTCGTGGCCACGGAGAGCAGAAATAACAGTGGCGGATTGAGGTGGCGGTCAGATGAAACAAGTGAGGAGGAAGATGAACCGAACTTGGGCATGGAACCGATGACTAATTTTGGTTCCATGCAGGTTAAGGGAAGGAGGAGACGTAGATTCGCTGCAAGATGAAATGAAACAAACACTCGAAAAGATCATTAGCAATTGTGTTAAGCATCACAGAGAGCAAGTTGTGTAAAGAGGGAGAGATAGGTACAGTGAGCTTCGTTCTCCTGATTATTTTTTTTGTGCCTGGGAAAAGATATGATTTTTGAATTTCGTGTTTCACTGTTTTTCTTGTTTAGTTTACATTTCTAGACATTTTTTCTCGGATATCATTTTAATGAGCAGAAGAAATTAATGATGAGTATGTTTAAAATTTTACGTTGGTGCAGTTGCATGGTGTATATTTTTTTTTTGTCCCTCACGTCTTTATTGTTGATCGATTTGACTTTTTAAAAATATTTAGCAAAACGTTTTCGTCCAAGTTTCCCGATATTAAACAAAAACCTAAACCCCCTGAACCCTCTTTCTCTGTTTCTGCCTTCGATCTGGATTCAAAATTCATAATCTCATATTGGGTTTTTGTTGTGCCTTAATTTATTCCCCTATGTCTAAAGTTTGCTTCTTGTTTCTTGTGTTTTACCAAAATTTGCTTCAAGAATTAGCTGCTTTGTAGGACTCAAGTGTTCTTATTGTTTCAGTTTCATATTTTTGAAATACATCCATTTGTTAGTAATTTCTTGGTGTTAGTTTGGCAATAAAGACTTTTTATAAATATTATTAGTATCCAATCATTGTTCTTATAAAATCTCCAAACAACAAATCTCCCCATTCAAAATCTAAGGGGAGATAAAGTCTATCTTGAGATTCAATTCAAAGTTAAAATAAACCTTTTGTGATCCATCCAATATCCAAATCAAGATCATATAGCAAGATAAACACCAGAACATTAAATTTGGAAAGTTAGTGATAAGATCATCACAACGGAAAAGTTCCAGTGTAGCGGATATGATCGAGTGTGGGACGCAGACCGTACTTACACACCGCTGCATTTGCTGCTCTGAAACCTCCTCCATAAGCTGGAGATGCATCATGAGCTATCTGATGCTTAAAGAACTCTCCAAGTTTCTTCTCCACGTTTGATTTCCCTCCTTTCTTGTTAGAAGACGATGATGATGATGGCGTGGCCGCGGATGATGTTGAAGGCAAGTTTCTTGATGAAGTATCTGAGAGAACCTCAGACTCAAGCCACATGTAAGAGAGGACTTGGCAGATTCCTTCCTCTACCTCAGGGTTAAGGTTCCTATACCCTAATAGAAACAAGAAATTAAAAGAACTTAAATGCTTTTAGTATGATATAACAACATTGATGGTGCATATAACAACATTGTAATATAATATGACTTAAATATATATATATATATATATATATATATACTTATTATAGTTATTTTGTAAAATGTTTTTAATTGATATATCTAAATCCAAAAGATGTATAGTATGTACCTTTGAGCCTTAGCCATCCGTGCATGAGCTCATGGGAGAGAATTGCTCCAGTTAGTAACCTTCATCCACAAAAGCCATTAGGTAAGTAGTCAATTACCTACTGTCAAAAAGCTAATCTGATAATTAAGTAGTATAGTACCTTGGGAGGCCGTAAAGAACTAAAATCGCAGTGACTTCACATTTTCGTATTAGCTTTTGAGGCTGAGTTCTCATACCAACAAGACGGTGAGCACCAAGTCTCGGTCTTCTAAGAACCTGCAAAGAACCAACAAAAAAAACAGAGCAAAATAAAATCATTGTTTAGACTTTAGAATCAGAAAGTAATTAAGTTCCCGAGGAGAGTTTGAAAAGACTTACACTTGTAACTGTTTGTTCTTCTGACAAGCATAACCCTCTTGTCTCAGGCATGTGATGGTATCCCTGTGTAACATACAGATCTTGTATTAACTCTAACTGTAATTTGATAGAAAGAATTTTTTTTGATATAAGTCGAAATATCAGAACTTACGTTTTTCTCTCCTACAATAGCATCATTGAGAGCTTCTCTTTGAACAAGAAGCATAGGAATCTGTTGATCAAGTTTCATGTACATTCCTTCGTAATAGTCTCTTATCGCGTGGTAAAGCGGTTGACACTCTCCAGTGTCGGTTATCGCGGTTTCCATACATTCTAAACACAAACTTCTCCCATCGTCTAACGTGTAATATCTCACATCCCATGACTTCATGATCACAACATACAAGTAAAAAAAACATACAATTGATTTGTAAAAAAAAATAAAAATAGATATGGACTTATGAATGATTAATATGTATTTGATTACCTCCAAGCGTTCACAGCTACAACAACGAGCGGTTTTATCGTATTCGTGAGCCGGGCAATACTTTTGGTTCCAAAACGGATGGCATCGATACTCGATCAAACCAGCATCATTAGTTGGAATCTGAGGAGAGCGATTATTAAAAAGTGAAAAAAATATATAGATGACGTTATATTTAAGAATCTAACAAGGTGATTGTATAGTTGCTTACAAAATGGTGACAAACTTCGCATTTGGGATGAGTAAGCTCTTTGAAACAAAGCTTATGATAGGGTTTGGTTCCTGACAGAGAGAACTTGAATCAAGAGAGAAGGCAAACACACAGAACCCTAGTCTGTTAGTAACTTCGAAACGACATTAACACAAATTAAGAGTATTATTATATAAGTACATGTCTGTATGTGTGTATATAATATATACCTCATGCTCAGTGATAGCGTAACCACAAGAGTGGCAACAGAAGCATTCAGGATGAAAGAATGTTCCCATGCATCCTAGATAGTTACCCATTCCAATATCACGATTGCAACCACCGCATATTCTACTAAAAATCACGCAAACAACATTACCAAATGTGCTATTGGAAAAAAGCTGCTTAATAATTTATATTCTCTAAGATAGTATTATCATCAAATCAATTTTTAAGAATTTATCTAATTTTTTTTCAGTTTAATAATTTTTATAATTTGCAATTCACGATTAAAAGTTAGATTAGGATAATTCGTGATGTGGAGTTTCTATGGTTGAACTAATTATGCTACTATAGTCTATATATAAACAACTCAAATTTTTTCTTTTCTATATATGAATATTCTTTAGATAAAGAGAATGTATTTTTTTCTTATAAAGAGAATATGTATTTTGTTATACCTTTGTCTTCGTCTGCATTGATAGGAAGGATCATAAGGTGGAATGAAGGATGATGGATTCAAGCCACCGTGAAAAGGCCTTGGAAAATCTCGATTGTTATCCGTAGACCAACCATACCCTGCGTATTTGATTTCACAATAAATAAAAAAAGTCAGTCTATTATCAGTGTAATAGAATAACGTTTTTAATGGACTAGTCTAATTTGAATTCATGAACGTAGATAGAGTTTACCATGTGGGCGCTTCCTGTCGTCGGCTAGAGAAAGTGAAATTGCACGGTCGAGTTCTTCTTTGTCCCGTCCGCCTCTCGACCGATCATCCTGTGATTCGTTATTCATTGACATGACCATCCAAAAAATTGTTTATAATGGCATCAAGAAAAAAGCTGATGAAATGAATTAGCATATTTCAGATTAGAATAATAATTCCACCACCAAGTTAATTATAATTTTCACCTTTTAAAAGATTCATATATGATCACAGCTAAAAATTACTGGTAGTGCTTAAGGGTATCAAATTAGGTTGACAGAAAAAGGTATCAAAATAGGCCACCTCAATCCAATCCCAACTCTATCATCAAGTACCAAATTTTTTTTGTGTTCATGGATTTAATTTATGGATTTAAATTCTATTCCTAACCAATGAGCTAGGTAGTTCAAAAAAAAATTGTTGTCTTTTTATAGAAGAATTAAAGTACCCTAATAGCTGACTATAAAAAAATTAGAAATAAATACTAATTAACAATCATAGTAAAGCATAAATAATAAATAACTATTATTATTAGAAAAGTTTATTCACATAACATTGGAATCTAATCCGCATTATTCATGAAAATGAATCGAAAATATCTCAACTCGGTAATAGAAAACCAATTACCAAAAGAAATTATCTCAACTTGGCCCATTAATTAATACTCCTTATTGAACCAAACTATAAACCGATCTCAAGGCCACATTGTCACATCATCTCATTTTGAGCATCAAAACCCAACGAGACTTATGACAAGTGAGAAATGGACCAACTCATTCATGGATGTGACAATCTTACAGAATGTACAAGACCCGTGATATTTCAAAGAAAACAAGTTTTAAAAAGAAAACAGTAGTAATATTCACGTGTCTTTTGTATAATGCTTTAATATGAATAATCACATGCCTATAGACTATAGTATACGTGTAGATTTCTAAAAAAAAAAAGATGTTTTAAATTAAATGAGTATACAATAATTTACCAAAGAAGAAGGAGGTAGAGGAAAGACCATATTCTCGTCCTCTTGAAACTGAGGAGGATAATGATTAGTGCGAGCTGCACCACTACCACCATTAGAGCCACTTTTGAAAAGCTTACTCACCCATTTCATCAACTTCCATCTCTTATCTCTATATGTCGACGAAGATGACGACCAAACTTCCCCTGATATAATCAAAACGTTAGGTTACACTTTGAAAACGTAGGAAGAAAGAAAGTAGACGAAAACGAACCGAAGATACAAGGATTGGAGATATGGCTGACACGAGCAACACCGTAGGAAGAAGAAGGAGAAGAAGAAGAAGAGGAAGAGGAAGAAGAATCCATGAAGGAGGAAAGAATGGCCCACACGTGTTTATATATCCTTGGAAACGTGTGAGTAAAGCGAAAACGACGGCCGGAGAGAGAAGCAAAGAAAAGAAGAGGAAGAGGAGGAAGAAGAAGAGGGAAGAGGGAAGAAGAAGAAGAAGAGGGAAGAAGAAGCTATAAGTCATTAAAATGTTAGTAGAGAATAAAAACATATAGGAAAAGAGAAGAAAAAAAAGAGAGAATCTTTGCAGAAGAGATCGGGCTAAAAAAAATTTAAAAAGAAAAAAGAAAAGGAAGAGATGCTTAGCTTCTGAAAGGAAAGGAACAGAGAGAAAGAGATGTTTTTTCTAAGAGAATATCTTTTTTTTTTTTTTTTTTTTAACATGTCTTTTTGGGTTTTGCTGAGGCGGAGAATCCCTCAAACAACGGTGTTGCGAGGAGGAGGATAGTTGAAAACTTGTAATTTTTTCTTTTGTATCATTTAAATTATCAAAATACCAAAAAAGTGAGTTTTGTGTTTACGAAAAGTTAAAAAATTCTTCTTTTTTGGGTTTTGATGGAGACCGCTTGTCCCGTTGGTTCTAACTTTGGTTTAGTTTGATTTGTTTTTTTTTTCATTTGTTTTGAAAAAGAGTCAATTGGCACGATAGACCTAAAATGATAGAAAGATTTAGACATCATACATGTTAAATAAACTGTTGTTTTGACGTTATATACGAACTAATTATAAGTTTATAACACAATGTATACGCTATACCGGCTTATTACAAAAGTCCTATAGTGTAATCTAATACACGATAAAGATGCGCTTTTGCAACGTTAGCACACAGACAACTTTAATATGGCAATTAAAACTTTTATGACATACAAACGACGGACCAACCCTTTTATCTATATTATTATAATCTGAGGCATCAATCTAATAGGAAGGTCGTGACCGGCGATGACGCAGCAAAGGTGAAAGAGGCTTCAAAGTGGAATCAGACACCCAATTTTTACAGAACAAAAGCCTAACCCTATTGCCATTTTTTAAAGTTATTTTTCTTGAGATTACATTTTTTTATGAATCAAATTAATATTGTGGGTTAAAGACAGCATCAGAGATCAAATCTAGCTTTTTTTTTTCTCAGGGACAGTTTCCACCTTGAGATCTGACCATTTCTTTATCAACTTGCTAAAGTCGATCTCTGTATGGACGATCCATAACTTATTTTTATTAAGGCTGCTTATTTTTGGGAATCCTCACTTAAAGAATACTGATCTTTTCTTTCTTTTCTTATCAAGTTATATATATAGTTTATCTCAAGTATATATAATTATATACCCCATAATATATTTAAGTTAATTTTCACCAGAAGAAGAAAATGTTAAATATAAGGAATGGAATGAACGAATGTGTTTAATTAGTTTATACCTCATTTCCTATATTGCATCACTATATTCGTCAGTTAATCTTACAATTGAAATTGGTTGAACAAATGTGTTTATCCTAGTTCAACACGAATTTATAGAAACTTTTCTATCCAAGACTTAGCAAGTTGTTTAAATATGATAAAATTACTGTAACAATATATACGTCGAAGAAAAACGTGAGGCTATTGGCTGAGATTGAGTAGCCGATGCACAGAAGAAAAATCCAAGATCCGATGCATTTGTCTTTAATCATGCACCTAAAAATCCAAGAATTTACTTTTCTTTTTATCTCATGCATGCATGAGACATCTTATCCAAGATATTACAAATCGTTTAACTTTGTACCTGTAAAGATTTTTGTTAGGTGAAAAAAATAAAGCCTCGAGAGAAGAAGAAACGTGGAGTTGAGTTGGAAAGAATAAAAATCAAAAAACTTTTCAGTTTTCTTTAACAAAAAAAAAAAACTTTACGATCGAAGAGAAAAAGAAAAGAGAAACTGTTCATTGCACTATGGGCTCTTTTAACCCTCAATACAAAGTAACCTTGTAGTTGGACTAACACACGGCCCATTAACAATTGAGATATATAGCCCATTTGTGGACTTTTAGAAACGACGTCGTCACTTGTCACTTGTCATTCATCATCCCCATCCCATCCCTCTGGGTTTTTCTTATTTCAAAGGTTTTTGTTTATTTTTAGTTAATTTTCGTCTCCGTCTCCATCACTTTTTTTTTTTTTTTCTTTGACAAAAATGTAAAATTTATCATAAAATCAATTCGAACTTCAAAAAAAAAGTGTTTGCGCGTAATTTCTTCTTTATATTTTTTTTTTCCTTTTTTCACTGATTGTTTTGCATTTGCTTTTTTTTTTTTTTTTTTTTTTTTTTGAGGTCGAAAAAATTAGGGTTTTTTTTTTTGGGTGGGTTCTGTTAATGGCGACGACGACGGGGCAGCAAACGGCGATTGACACGGCGGTTCTTGATGATATAATCAAACGACTCACGGAGGTTCGGTTAGCTAGACCGGGAAAGCAAGTCCAGCTCTCGGAAGCTGAGATCAAACAGCTCTGTACTACAGCTCGAGATATTTGTCTTCAGCAACCCAATTTGCTTGAGCTTGAAGCACCCATCAAAATTTGTGGTATTGTTTTGTCTTCCTAAATTTGATTTTAATTGTCGAACCGAATTGAATTTTTAGGGTTCCTATTGTTTGTCTTCGCGAGTGTGTGTGAACTTAATGGGTTTTTTTTTGGATAATGTTGTTTGACCACTTTCCTCTGATTGGTGTTCTGAAGAATCTGAATGAGAAATGTTTTGGCTTTTTGTGGATTGTGATTGAGTGGTTAGGCCTAGTTTAGCTTCTTGCTGGTGTTTGAGATTTGAATAGATTAGAGAACAATGGAGATTTCAGAATAAGAGTATCTACCTCTTTGTTTTGCAATGCTATTTTCATTGGAATTGTTGAAAACATCATTTTGATTATGAGATTGTTTCAGTATAGTGATTTGTGGTGTGAATGAATTTTTAACCAGGTGACATACATGGGCAATATAGTGATTTGCTGAGGCTGTTCGAGTACGGTGGCTTCCCTCCTAGCGCTAATTATCTGTTTCTCGGGGACTACGTGGACAGAGGCAAACAGAGTCTTGAAACAATATGTCTTTTACTAGCTTACAAGATCAAATACCCTGGGAACTTTTTTCTACTGAGAGGAAACCACGAATGTGCTTCTATCAATCGGATTTATGGGTTTTATGATGAATGTAAAAGGAGGTTCAATGTGAGGGTATGGAAGGTTTTCTCAGATTGCTTTAACTGTCTTCCTGTTGCGGCGCTTATAGATGACAAAATATTGTGTATGCACGGTGGACTTTCGCCGGAGCTTAATCATTTGGATGAGATTAGGAACTTGCCTCGTCCTACTATGATTCCGGACAACGGGCTGCTCTGTGATTTGCTTTGGTCTGATCCTGGGAAAGATGTTAAAGGATGGGGAGCGAATGATAGAGGGGTTTCATACACCTTTGGTCCTGATAAAGTCTCTGAGTTTCTTACGAAACATGATCTTGACCTTGTTTGCCGTGCCCATCAGGTATATATTTCGATCATGTCACTCTTTGATTCTACTACTGCTTTTGTGATGTTAACAAGGAAGTTGAAATTTCTGATGATGGCAGGTCGTGGAGGATGGCTATGAGTTCTTTGCTGATAGGCAACTCGTGACGGTGTTTTCAGCTCCTAACTACTGTGGCGAATTTGATAATGCTGGTGCAATGATGAGCGTGGACGAGAATCTTATGTGCTCATTTCAGATTTTGAAGCCCGCTGAGAAGAAGACCAAATTCATGATGTCCACAAAGATTTGATCCTTCAATTGAGGTTAGTCAATAGACTGTCCTTTGCAAAAACCAAAACGAAACAAGTGAATGAAAGGATTTTCTCTGTCAAACTTTAATTTCCATGGGTCATTTCAGTTTTCCTTCTTATCACAGATGGATTTGGCTATGCTTGAGAAATCGATATTGAAGATTTGGCGTTAAAGTGTGTACTGATGATGGTAGTGAGAGCTCTTGGAAAGGAGCAAGACCTTGGTCTTCTAATCTTTTTTCCCCAAACTCACTCTCTGCATATTTTTACTTCTCTTCTTTTATGGGCTTTTTTTAGATGATTTCTATCTGCCTGTTGAAAAGCACATAGTTGGTGTGTACATGCATATGATCGTTTCTTGGATTTAGGACACCAGATGAAATGATTGATTGAAAAATCAAAAGTTAAGTAAGATGAGCTTTGTCTCTTAAGCATGATGTGAAAGTGAATATAAGTAACGCATATGGACATCTTCAATTAATCATCATAAAAATCGAATGAGAATCTAAAATTACACAAGCACAATTTTCACCCATATTCATGTGAAGTAGAAGAAGAATGTGGGCTATTGAAATAAACCAAGAAATGGCCACTCGTTTTGGTCAAATCGTATGTGAAGTGATATTGATATATGATCCGTTAGGGCATCTGTACTCGAGTAACGGTGACCATTTCTCAAAAAAATAAATAAAAATTATTTTTTTTCCAAATTTTCTTTTTTATTTAATTTTTTAATATTTGTACCATAAAACAATTGACAGCTGTCTTATTTGATGAGAGAACCGTTTCTCAAATTTCTTCCTGAAGTATCGATCCTCCTACTTTCCTCTTCTCTCTCTTCTGTTTATTAATTTTTTATTAAAAGTATTTGGAAGAGTATCTCCCAGTGGAGATGACCTTAGGTGGACTCTGGAAATAGAATAGAATATAATTATTAGAGGGCATGAAATTGTATGATGTTCTTTGTTGTGGATGAGAAGTAAACACCGAAGCCATAAGCTCGTAAAAGTAACTTTTTTTTTTCCTGTTGCAAACGGGAACCAAAACCACATGTATCCAATTCCTTAGACATTTACTATGTCATTATCATATCTTTGAATATGTTCATATTCTTAGTCCATTTCCTCACTAAAAGTTGGACGACGTATCCTTTGATCATAGTATCCTCAAACATTTCCTACATAGTATTGTGACCATGTCATATTAGCCTCAACTTCCCATTGTGCCATTATATACATTATTATTTAGGCCTTCGATTGAAAACAAAATATTTCAAAAGAAAAAAGCTTACTTTAAATATTTACTTTTTATAAACATTTTCGTAAATTGAAAATAAGCGTTAGACGTAAAGGGCAGTTTTCAACCATTGCCTTTGGCATGCAAGTTTACAATTTTTTTTTTCTTTTGTGTGTGTGGGTTCATTTGAAAGAAGATAATAAAATATATAGACTGACGTAAACACAAACAAACAATTGAAAGATGATTGTTACTATCTGACCAAATTGTGCTCGAGCTGGACCTTACAAGTTTCATTGAACCAAGCATTTATTATACACATGTGCGTCAAACCTCACGTTTTCTTGACTTGTCACTTGAATCAATACCGTATACTCCTGATTTATAGTAAAAATACATTTTTTCCATCATGGAATTTCTCAAGAATCACCAGAAAATGCATGCAACTTCATTAATAAGGGAATAAGATTCTCATAAATTGATTGATAAGCCTTTGCACGATGAAATGTTTGGTTTCAATCTTCTCCTCCAATTTTCCTCTTCTTCACTCCTTTTTGGTCCCAATCTCCTTCATGAACTTTCTCTATAAATAGAGGCATCAAGCATTAACATGCACTGCAACATAACTTAAAAAAAATTAGAGTGATATATATAACCTTAAAAAAAAGAGTTGACAAAAAAAGCCTTAAAAAAAAGAAATATAAAGATTGTTCCAGTGAGTGAGTGAGTGAGGGATGGCAACATCTTTTCGTACCTTCCTCTTCCTTCTTCAACTGCTACTCTTTTTCGTTGCTTCTTCTGCGGAAGCAAACGACCCGCGAGAGGTGAGAAAAAAATTGGACCTTTATCTTTACACATTCCTCACACTAATCCGAACCCTTTCTCGTGAATATATTTGTTAATTAAATAATTAATAATAGTAAGTCTTGTTTAATTGACATGCACTAATCAGAATCACTATTCCGTTTTGCTTTTATTTTCTTTTGTGCATCTTGCTTGACATACATACACGTAGTCCTACTAGTTTCCCATATCCAATGTTTCTATTTCTATTTTAGGACAATGGTAGCATAAAGAATAATGTTTGGATTTTGACATATTTTAAAACCTCTTGCTTTGTATGGCACAGACATACCTTGTGCAGATGAAAGTTGGAGGGCATCGATATGGGTCAAGTTCCGGTCACCAAGAACTACTCGGCGAAGTTCTTGACGACGATAGGTTTTAATTTTGCCTTATATATTCGTTATAAATCATATCGGTTTTGATGACATGTATAGGTCAAAATTCCCGGGAAAACTAATTAATCGTTTTGTATTTCAACACATGCAGCACTATAGAGGATGCATTTATCTACAGCTATAGTGAGAGTTTCACCGGTTTGGCAGCAAGACTCACACAAAGTGAATGTCAAAAGCTGAGGAGTAAGACCTCAATTGCTTCGTCACGTTTGCGTCTCGATTTATTTTATATATACATCATTACAATATTATAACACGTAAACGGAAAAAAAAAATTATAGCCTAGTGGTAGAACTTAATTGATGTGTTGTAATAACGGAGGGATGGTGTTAATGCTTGATGTAGGGAGGAGAGAAGTATTGGAAGTGTCGCGTAGCAGAGACCTAAAGCTTCAAACGACAAGATCATGGGACTTCATGAATCTAACATTAGAAGCTGAGCGAAATCCCGAGAATGAGAGTGATTTGGTGGTGGCTGTCATCGACACGGGCATCTGGCCTTACTCTGAGGTCTTCAGTAGCGACAGCCCTCCTCCTCCGGGTTGGGAAAACAAATGCGAAGATATAACTTGCAACAAGTACTATACATTTATCAACCGTTCTCTTTTTCATTATATTTTCTTTTAGTATCGATCTTGGTTTAGTACGTACTCATAGATCCGTGTGGGATTAGTTTGGGTTCAAAATTTACATTATATAAACATTTAGTTATGATGAAAATTAAAAGATTTTTTTTTTCTCAAGCTGACATGGTTATTAGAAATCTTGGAAGTGTGAGAATTAATCTTGCTACTGAAAACTGCAATTGCAGCAAGATCGTTGGGGCTCGATCATACTACCCGGGCAAAGAAAAGTACAAGTGGATTGAAGAGAAATCGGTGATTGACGTGACGGGACACGGCACACACGTAGCCTCCATTGTTGCCGGTAGGAAAGTAGAGAAGGCGAGCTACTTTGGGCTAGTGGAAGGCACGATGAGAGGTGGTGTTCCCAACGCAAAGATCGCCGTTTACAAAACATGTTGGAATGTAATAAGATTAGATGGTACAGAGGGTTCAGTTTGTCGAGAACATGATGTCGTGAAGGCAATAGATCAAGCGATCTTGGACAAGGTCGACATCATCTCGTTTTCTCAGGGGTTAAAATATACTCTGCTGCAAGAAGATAAAATCTCGTGGGCGTTCCTGAGAGCACTTAATAATGGAATTTTGACTTCAGCCGCCGCCGGGAACACTGGGAACTATTATAAGGTCGCCAATGGCGCACCTTGGGTCATGACGGTTGCAGCGAGCTTGAAAGATAGATTTTTCGAGACTAAGTTGGAACTGGAAGGAGAAGATGAGCCAATTGTAGTAAGTAAAAACAGATATGTTTCTTGATTCGCAAGTATCTCCCATTAGGCTTATTGATCACTTTCAAAATAGTCTCCCAATGAATTTATTTTGTTATGCAACCAGGTGTACGACACGATCAACACCTTTGAGACACAAGATTCTTTCTACCCACTTTTGAGAGAAAAAGCGCCCGCTGAATTAATAAGAAAACGTGAACTCATCGCTGAGTAAGTCCTCCTCATAATGAAAAACCCTTAATGTATATGTTTTAAAAGAAATAGAACATCAGTTTATATATGCTTTGAGTAAAATGATATTTGCAATTGACTTCTATGTATATCATATATAGTACTGTTTGTTTAATGGAAACGTTTGCTTCTCAGTTGTAGGAGCAAAAGTCCCCCAATCTCGTCTAACGATGAGAACGACGAAGGAAAAGATGTTATCTTCCCATTCTCAAAAATCAAACTCTTGGACAAAGCGATTAAAGAGAGAGCGAAAGGCGCAATCGTATTGGGAAAGAAACGTTATGACTTCAATGAGACGAAAAAGTTACAGTTTCCTATCGCTTCTATATTTTTGGACAAAGTAAAGAAAGCTAAACTAGAGGAGTACTATAGAAAATATCCAAGGTAACGATTGTTTTTATTTTATTTTCATGGTAGCGATATTCATTACTAATCGTGATATAACTATCGCTTCTATATTAGTCATGACTAATCGTTTACTCCACAAAGTTAAAAAGAAGAAGAAAAAAATGAACTTTGGTTTTTATTGATTCCTATATATTACAGCAAACGTTCAGTCAAAATCCACAAGACGGAAGAAATTCCACGAGAAGAGGGATGGGTTCCAACTGTTGCTAAATTGTCGTCAAAGGGTCCTAATTGTGATAAGTTCCTAGCAAACATTCTAAAGGTAATTTTTATTTTTCGTGTATCACACCTCGACTTGATGATTGATCACTATAAAAGAAAATGAATATATATGGTTGGAATCTCATATATGGAGTTTTGTTTTCAGCCCGATATAGCTGCTCCAGGGTTAGACATCATAGCGGGATGGCCTGAGAATGTGAATCTTACGTCAGACGTCCCCTCCAACGACTACCGCCATCTAAGATTCAACATAATGTCAGGAACTTCCATGGCTTGCCCTCACGCCACTGGACTTGCCTTGTACCTCAAGTCATTCAACAATTCTTGGTCTCCGTCCGCTGTTAAATCTGCCCTCATGACCACTTGTATGTTCGAACACCAATCATATCTATCTATCTATCTGTGTATGAGTGATATAACTAATTAGTATTTTTGTAGTATATTTATATTAGTATTGTTTTATTTCTCTTTGCAGCCACGGAGATGACAGATGAGGGGAATGAATTTGCATACGGGTCAGGTCACTTAAACGCTACAAAAGTCCTAGACCCGGGTTTGGTCTACGAAACACATTACCAAGACTACATAGATTACATGTGCAAACAAGGTTACAACACAGAGAAGCTAAGATCAGACGCTGGAAGCGACAAGATAGATTGCTCCAAGACAGAGATAGACCCCAAAGCCGACCTCAACTATCCAACCATGACGGCTCGAGTCCCCCTCGATGCCCCATTTGAAGAAATCTTCCGTAGAACGGTCACCAACGTTTACGACGGAGAGTCCACTTACCGCGGGGAAATCAACTACCGGGGTGATAAGGACTTTGACAATATCATTGTGGATCCTCCACAGTTACAATTTAGTGAGTTGGGACAGACCAAGACTTTCACGGTGACTGTCACCGGAACATCGAAGCCGAATTGGAAGGCGGGGAAGGCGTTTATGACAAGGAACACGTGGCTCACGTGGACGGAAATCGATGGTTCTCGCAAAGTCAGGAGTCCCATAGTCATATACTCTGTTAAGGAACCCGAAGCTTGCAGTTTAATTCCCAAGACCTAAACATGCCACACAGTATAGTTTATATATCTAGTTAATAAAAGACTATTCGAGTCTTAATTAATGATACCCGGTGATAACAAGTGTCGTGCACATTAAGTCATGGTCCCTCCGTTGATAACAAGTGTCGTGTACTAAGTCATGATCCCTCCGTTGGTAAAAAGTAAAAACCTAATAAATATATTACGAAATTATTATCTCTCACAAGACAAATTTGATTTCTGATATTACGTTTAATAATACTATATTTTATTATTTTTATTTGAGGTGAAATTCTGTTTTTTATGCCATTAATACACATTAAAAAAAAAACAATGGAACACTAATTTCAATATAGGAAAAAAACCTTAAAACGAAAATTAATTCAAATAGAGGGTAACTAAAACACATTTTTGTTTCAAAATATAAATGTTAGTTATCATTTTTCATGCGAGTTAAGAAAAATAAACTAAATATACTTTAATGTTCATATATAAACAAGTGACTTTGTATTTTGTTTCTAATTCATAATTGAGAATGGGAAGTTAAAAAGTGGAAAACAACGCTCAGAAGGGAGTCTAATTAATAATTACAAATGCGGTTATAAACGCTAGCTCACAATATGTTATAGAACTTATATAGCTAACGCAATTTTGGCCTAACGTTTTCATTGCTCAACTCTATTTAGAATTATAGTTACAGTACAGTTTATTCCATCCAAATTTCAAGTCTGTTTATTATATCTCTCAATATATTTCTTAGCTATTTTATTGAAATGGTTTCCCAAATGTTCTTGATTTTCTTAGCAATTTCAGTTTCCGTCGTATGTGCGGGTAGAACATTGGGGCCATCTCCCCACAATACGCTAATGAAGGTACTTCTTTTAGTTTTAATTATTCATATGATTTTTCTCTAAATCTAATGTTCCTCAAAGGCAAAGCATAAATATTTTATCGAATGTAATACACAGATTTATGTTGTCCATGTTGATTTTGGATCGTTTCATGGTGACTGTAAGCAATACCAACAACTTCTCAAGAAGGTGGTTCACGGAAGGTAATTAGAAATTTCTAATGAGTAGATTAATAGAAAACGAAAAAAAAAAAAGAAAAAGAAAAATGATTCGAAGATGTATTTGGTTTTGACTTTTTTTTTTTTTTTTTTTTCATCAGGTCACCTGAAGATGCTTTTGTATATTGCTACAAGTAAGTCATTAGTGGGTTTGCAGCAGAACTCACCCATGAAGAGGCTGAGAAATTAAAAGGTGCGTTTGTTCAACAAAGAAACGATAAAATACATTTACTTAATGCAAAAAACACACACACACACACACATTAAAAACGAGTTTTGATTGTTCTGCTAGTACTGCTGGTTGTGACCAATCTCTGATTACAGATCCAACCAAAATTATGTCGTACTAACAAATTGTAAAAGTGAACAACCAAAATTATAACTGTAATTTCTAAATGTTTTCTATTTATCCTATATAATTGTGTGCAGGTGAGCAAGGGATTTATGGTGTAGATGAAGAAATTATATACTCCATAGACGTCGAACCCTCTAGCCGTCATAGGTTGTTGCCGAATGATATTAATAACCAGTTATTTAAAATTGTAAGGGTTCTTCTTTTGGTTCGGTAAATTACACTTGTAAGGTTCACTTGAAATCTTGGAAAGAACTAAAACAAAATATGATTTGATATGAATGAAATGCATTATAAAGAACTAAAATTCAATCGTCCAGATTTGTTGGATCCTAAAGCCCAACTCTAAACAGTTCTGAAGCTTATTTCATTTAAAACGTTTGCCATAATAGCCCAGCCCAAAAAAGTTTAAGACGATTTCATGAAAACTATAAAATAAATAAAAATTGGTCAATGAACACAAAACATAGATGTTCTTCAATTTCATTCCCTTTAACCCAAGAAAGTGAAAAAAAAATATATATATATATATATATATGTACATGAATTACTTAACTAGAGCTGTGAATTATTTAGGCTATTTAGGTTGTCCTAACCCTAAGTATTAAATATAGCCATATCACTAGTAGGTTTGTATCATATAGCCACAAAAATTTGTTACAAAAAAGTGAATAACAAATAATAGCTACAAAATATTACAAATTAGTGACAAAATGTAAGATAATAGGTATTGTAGCTAATTGGTTACTAAATGTAGCTATATAATTACAAATACTAACATAGATAATATTGTAGCAAAAATGTTACACATTTAGCAACACAAAATATTGTAGCATTGTGGTACACAACAGTAAATGTAACAAATTCGTAGCAAAAATATGTGACCAAATTTAGCTACAAAAGAATTCCTAAATTTCGACCAAATTTTTGACAACATAAATGGTCAAAGAATTTTGTGACCAAATTTCGACAAAATTTTGATAAAAAGTTAAAACTGTCAGTAATTAGTCAAAACTTTTTTTGAGCAATTATTTTGGTCGAAAATTAGTAATTAGGTTCACGACATAATTACTAAACCTAGATCTGCTTTGAGACGCCGACTTACCAATACAAGAACAAAACAACAACGATGCCTCTCACTCTCTCAATTTCTTTGCTGGACGTTTCTCTATTGAGTCTCAATTTCTTTGACTAAGATGGATTTTGTGAATTTATGATTGTTCCAATTATTATAAAACTTGATTAGACTCGATGGGGGGGGGTTTGACTATTGATTTGTCGATGCTTGTAAAGAAAGGGAAAGATTGATTTTTGCTCTGAATTCTCGATGCTTGGAGGGACGATTATGGGTTTTGAGAGTCCAATTATTATTGTTTCTTCACTTTCCAATTTCTAAGGATCGCTGAGAAAGAAGAAAATATTTTTCTGAAGAGACCCAAGATGGATCGGTACAATCTAACTCGCTTTCCCAATCTGAAATGAACGAGCTTTTTTCCAGGTAAATAAAATATTACATAAGAAATTATGGGTCATTGTGAGTGTAATTATCTATCTAGCTTAAGAAACAAAATTCATTGGAAAGATGAGTTTGTATTATAAAGGTAAATAATAAAAATTTAGCAAGAACCTAACACTGTATGTGGTTTGATTGTAATCTTTTGGAAAAGATAATGTATCATGTTTCCGTTTAACAAGTATGTACGCTTACATTTAGGAATGCCACCTTGCTAAATTGATTTTTTTTTTTTTATCTTTCAGGAGATTAAGGATAATATAGGAAGTCGTTTTCGCTTCGGTAGTCTTCCACACTTAAACAAATCCTCCTCTAAATTCTCAGATACTTCTAATTTGGTAATGCAAGAAGAGTTGAAGGCTGCGAACTTAAAGATATTAGAAATGGAGAAAGCACAAGCAGAACAAGCTAAAGCGCAGGCTGAGCAGGCAAAAGCGCAAGCACGGCAAGCCAAAGAGATTGATTATTTCAGGATAGTGTTATTCAAACAATTTCCCTACTTGGTTCCTCCAAGTGTTGAGGCTTTGGATGGAGATGATAATTAGTATGTATTGACTTTTCTTTTCAAGAAAAAATTCAGTTTTGAATATAATTTTGTAAAAAACCAATTTTGGCCATTTTATAATATGAAGTATTCGACCTCATTTGGGTCAGTAATATAGAAATTTTCGACCAATCAGGTGGTCGATAATTATTGACTAATTTATTCATCATGAGATTTTGACCTTTTTTTTTGTCGTAATTATTTTTGACTACCATACTGGTCATAAATTTTTGACCATTTGGTCAGTATTCTCGACCATTTTATTGGTCAAAATTAGTTACAAATATATATATAGCAATTAGTAGGAATGAATACAAATTAACTGTGTAGCAAATTTGCCACCAAGAGTTACGATGTAGAAATTTGCTACGATGATATAGTTACTAAGTTTATTTGTAACTAAAGTGTAACAAATATGTTTTTGCTACAAAATATTTGTTATATCTACAAAATATATAGTAACTATACATGTCAACTTTGGTAGTGTATAATCAACTAGAAAATGAACTCCATTTTTACAAATGCAATGTCGTCAAATGTTTGAATTTGAACTTATAATCCACTGGGGTACACGTATAGGATTCCTTTTCTGGATAAGAAAAAAAAGGAGCAAGTGCTTCTTGTTGAGCTTTAGGGAAACACAAGGAACACTAAAGTTTTGTCATCTCTTTTTTTGTTTTATACTGTTTAGGTCTTGTTATCTATTAATTTGTGTTTTCTTAAATTTCTGTATATCTCGATATACTCATTTATTCCGCATATTATATTTCTTCTTTACTACATCAATTCGACTAAAATAATTTAAACGGATAAAATGGATGAGAAAGCTGTGATGAAGGCCATTATGGCATCATCCTTGAAAGAAAGTATGTGTTCTTTATTCATGGAGAAATCGGGATCATCTAGGTCTAATGTTCGGTTTGAATATGTTATTTATTTATGAGTTATAGCTCGTTTACAAGTTTGTATACTATTTCTATTGAAAAAAAAAATGTGTACCAACAAAATATGAAAATGCTGATAAATTAAGCAATATAAATAATTTATGTAGCCTAAAAAAACGTCTAACATAGATATCAAATATAAAAACATTCGAAATAAAAGACAGGTTTCTAACTTGTAAATTGAGAATATCAACTTACTATACATTATCAATCAACCAGCCAAAATAAGATATGCGCAAAAGATACCCAAGTCCGAATCCTACTTATTACTACAATTACTATGTGCAATGTATCTAAGGATCCTAACCATGCGAAAAATATATGCAATGTCAACTAAGCATAATAAAAGATCCAAACAGTATATATATGATCCAAGGTTGGGGAGCAGAGAGCATTTGTAGCTAAGAGTTTCTTTAATTTAACCCTCAAGCTATGGCTCTCATTGACTGTCTGGTAAGGGATCTAATCCTCTTTTCAAAAGGCTGCCTCTCTCTCATCTTTAATCCCTATCTCTATATCAAAGTCTTTTTGACATTCTTGATGTCAATGGTGTCCATTAGTTGAGAAAGTTACAAATGGATGATATGTGATGATGATGGTGAACATGTCATAAGCTCCTCAAGCCCCATGAAGGACACGTCTCATCCCATTCAATCTTTCTTTTTACATTTTTCCTTCTTTTTTTGCAGTCGAATTATTCCTTGCGTAAGAGTAGCGTATACCAATGGTTTATACTTCGATTTAATTTACATTGTACTGATAATTCTAAGTGTTTGTTAGATAATGATACAACGGATCATGCATGCGCTGTATATTTGCAGAGATTGTTTAAAAAGGCATAGTCAAACAAACAATCGATAAAAAAAGAATATTAGGACAAATACCCATCACACGTATTGACATTATGTTCTATCGGTTAAGTTCTTTTTTTTTTTTTTAATGTTAACAAAAGATTAGCTGAGTCACATACACAATATTATGCGGAGATACAATATTATGCGGAGATGTGCGCGCATGGCATGCCAAACAATCAGCTTTTACATTTGCATTTCTATGAATAAAAAAAAAAAAAAAAAAAAAAAAAAAAAAATTCCTCCATGTCCATCTTGATATCGGTATGTCGAAAACGGTTAAATTTCGTTCAATAGATTCACAAAACGTTTATTCTTTGTATATGGTCTAAATATTGGGTTTTTTCTCGTAGTGTTAAATGCTATGACTTAGGCTTTATGACGACGAGTATATGTAGAAGAACTCACTTTTTGTTCGCCTTAGGCTTCCTCAACCTTAAGCACAGCTTCTAGTTTGTATTCCTTTTTCAATTAAACATCATCACCTGATTTTAACCGGAGTGCGAAATGTATTTCTAATTTATATATTTTTAGATTAAAGGTTTTTTTTTTTTTGGGACAAAGAGATTAAAGGTTTAGTTTCATAATCTCTTCAATATAAAAGCAATTCAATGTCCGTTTGTAAATTCCAAAAGATCTTTGATAAAAACACTAAAAGTTGAGTTTTCATAAGTGCAAATGCAAATGTAAGTACTAAAACAAAAACCATAGGAAATTTTCCTAGTCGACCCAAAGCCTCAATTTGATTATCACACCCAAGAGATTTATTGTTGTATATTGTATTTGAGAGTTCAGACTGATTTTAATTTAAGACAAGATAGAATTACTTTGTCTTATATATGTCATGTGGAAGATTCAGAATGGAAAGTTTTGTAAAATTTGGGATATTCTACTTTGAATTAAAGGACACGATAATTGTGTTTAAGAATACAAAATGAATAAATTAGCCTTAATAATATTCAAATGAGATTTAAAAGCTATTCGTACACTAATAATAGATCATTTGTAAAACCATCAATATTGGTGTCTACCCCTTAACATAATTAGCAAAGTTTTTTTTACGAATTTTTATTTTATGTATACAGCCACTCAGCAAGTGTCTTGATTGGCGATTAATTGGTTGATTAGTCCGATCGATAATCAAACAATTTTAATGTCAATCATAAAATGCTTCCAGAAATGGGATATCTTTTATGGCACGGAATTACCCAAACGAAATTAGAATAATGGTTTCTTAATATTCCTTCAAATACAGTCAAAGGTGTGCAAGTGGTTAACAGTGTCTATAAATAAGCTCATAGGAGAGTGAGTAAGTCCCACCATACCTTCCCAACACAAACAACTTCTCAAGGTAACTTCTCGTTTCCTTCCTTTATCATTTGAACATATATCAGTTAGCTACAAAGAACTAATCCTTTAGCATATAAAACACATTAGTACGCACACACGCAAGCAAAAACATAAAGTTAAAAAGAGCTTGCGGTGATGGACAAGAAAAAGTCAGTATCTGGTTCCTCTTCATCTTCTTCATCTTTGGATCATCTTTTCGGTCCAAGAGTCTCTCCTTCGTCTTCTTCATCATCAACAACAGGATTGTTCAATTCTATTTTCCCACCAACCTCAACGGTATGAATCAGTATCATCATCATCATTCTATAAAAGATATACATCGTATTCACAGAAATTTCCTTTGTTCTCAACTCAAGGAGACGCAAGCAAACTTGGCAAGTCGAAATGGAGCTGCCAAATATCCACCTACAAATTTGGGGATTCCAAGTGAGTTTACTCTAGTTAAGAGTTTTGGACGTGTTAGTCCTTTTAAATAAAATTAATCTTTTTATAGCAAAATAAAATAAAATTAATCTACTACACCTAAAGGCTAAAACTAAGAATGAAGTACATAACACAACGCTTAGTTATTAAAAGTGAGAAATGTGGATAATGGGGTGCAGATGAGAGAGGAGAAAGGAGCAAAAATAAGGAGAGAAAGAGTTACCAAAATGAAGAAACACAACCACCATGCAACTTGAGCTCATCCATATACTATGGAGGCCAAGATAACTATTCCTCTTCAACTACCAACCCTGATGCTGTAAGTCCCCCACTTTCATTACCACAATATTTTTGTTGCATATCGACAAAAACACTAGAACTCGGATTAGGTTTCCAAGCAGAGAATTCACATAATACAAGAAAATTGCGTTTTCAAAACGGAAGTGGATATATGAGCTATATACGTTTTGTCATATAGTATATATTCATTTGGATATAATATATCTAAGTCTACATCTACTTTTGCAAATGCCCCATTGTATTAACTCTAATAATCTAGCTAATTCTGAATTATACAGTATAAGAAAGATGGAGAGGAAGGCGATTCTGAAAGTGCTCCAAGAGGAAACTGGTGGGATGGTAAAACAACAACATTTTTTCTATTATATAAATGCAGTCTCTCATTTTTTTTTTTTTTTTTTGATATACTAATATTACATGATTGATCGTTTCTATATACTATCTTTTAAATCAAAATATGCAGGATCGCTTTATTACTAATTAGCAAACCCTAGCTGATGAAGCACGATCGATAACGGCGTAAGTGGTAACTGGTAAGGTACATATAAGCATATATAAACATCATAGATACTTGCGTATGCCTCACAGGTTTTCCAGTTAGTAATATCTCTTTGATACCGTTCACTCGCAGGGACCTTAATTAAGTGAATATGGAAGTTGACGTATCCAAATATATTATATCTACAAATGTAAACTAAAAAACTTGTGAAAGTATATATTAAGGATCAATCATAATCACTGATTGATACTCATTTATATTACGTATCTTCCCTTTATGTAAAGTGTATAATGTAATTACTTTCTCTCTAAGACCCTAGCTAGATCTCTACTTGTATATAACTCGGTGTTGTATTCACAATTATATATTAATAACATAAATTTTTTACATGGTATCAAACAGTCTACGATCCATAGATCTGTAACTCTCTCCGTCGTCAATTTTTTTTTTCCTTCAATTTTCTGCAGTTATATCTGCTTCTCCTTCCATCACCGACACTCTCACCTCCAATAATGTTTCTCTCCTTATCATCAACATGGCCAATGTCACCAAGCTCATTCCCACAAATTATCTAATGTGGAAACTCCAAGTTTCTGGCTATGGTTTGCTTGGTTATCTCGATGGATCCATCGTGATTCCATCTGCCACTACCACCACCAACGACGTCACGCTACCCAATCCCGAGTTTGATCTTTGGAAACGTCAAGATAATCTGCTGTATAGTTCCCTCTTGGGGTTTATCTCCCTTTCCGTGCAGCCACTTCTCTCTCGGATTACTTCCTCCGCTGTGATCTGGACAACTCTAGCTGAGACCTACACTCAGCCAAGTCGTGGTCATGTTCAACAATTGCGTGATCAGCTCAGACTGTGGAAGAAAGCTGATCGTACCATCGATGAATATTTTCAGGGTCTTACCACTCATTTTGACACTCTTGCTAACCTTGGCAAACCGATGGATCATGAAGATCAGATTGAGCTCATTCTTGATGGTCTTCCAGATGACTATCGTCTCATTGTTGATCATATTGAGAGTCGTGATGCTCCACCTTCACTTGCCTATGTGCATGAACGCTTGCTTAACCGAGAAGCTCGTCTTCTCTTTGTCTCGGCTGCGGTTCCGTCATTGCTTCTTGTCACGACTAACGTTGCCACCGTCGCAACAACAACAACAACAACAACAATTCCAACAACAACTACACTCGTCACAATGCCAACAACAACAGGCAGCGATACTCACCAAATAATGGTTCTCACAACAATCAGCGAGGTTCTCACCCCTATCAAGGTAGATGTCAGCTGTGCAATGTTCACGGTCATTCAGCAAAGAGATGTCCTCAACTTCAGCGTCACTCCTCCTCCTCCTGCTTGTCGCAGCAGAGTCCGTTTACACCATGGCAACCCCTTGCCAATCTAGCGATTGGTTCTCCTTACAATGCTGATCTGTGGGTTCTGGACAGTGGAGCTACTCATCACCTCACCTCTGACCTGCAGAATCTTGCCTTGCACTGTCCCTACACTGGTGGTGAAGATGTTGTGATTGGTGATGGATCTGGTCTTCTCATCACACATACGGGTTCAACAATCCTCTCTACTCTTTCTAAATCTTTTGAGTTGGAAAACGTTTTATGTGTTCCCAATATACATAAAAATCTCATTTATGTTTACCGGTTCTGTAATGCTAATCAAGTCTCCATTAAATTCTTTCCGGCTTGGTTTCAAGTGAAGGATCTCAGCACGAGGGTCCGGTTACTCCAAGGCCAAACTAAAAATGATTTGTACGAGTGGCCAATCTCCGCATCTCAAGCTGCTGCGTTCTATGCTTCACCAACTCCAAAGACGACTCTTTCTTCTTGGCATGCCCGTCTTGGTCATCCGTCCGCTTCGGTGCTACAAACAATAGTCTCTCGTTTTTCTTTACCATTGTCTTCTTCTGCTTCAGCTCCTTTGTCTTGTTCGGAGTGTCTCCTTAATAAAACTCACAAGTTATCATTTGCATCTTCTTTTATTACCTCAGTTCGACCACTTCAATATTTGTTCACTGATGTTTGGACATCACCTGTTGCCTCTGTTGACAATTTTAAGTATTATCTTATACTTGTGGACCATTTTACAAGGTACACATGGTTTTATCCCCTACGAAACAAATCTGTTGTTCAGAGTGTGTTCAAAGCATTCAAACCTCTGGTTGAAAATCATTTTTGGGAAACGACTCAAACCTTATATTCTGATAATGGTGGTGAGTATATCGCTCTCCGTGGCTATCTCGCTTCCCATGGCATCTCTCACTACACTACCCCGCCACATACCCTGGAGCACAATGGTATTTCTGAGAGAAAACATCGTCATATTGTCGAAACTGGTCTTGCTTTACTTTCACAAGCTTCCATGCCTCTCCGCTACTGGTCATATGCCTTCTCCACTGCGGTCTATCTCATCAATCGACTCCCAACTCCGAGTTTGTCCGACATCTCACCCTATCATAAACTCTTTGCGGTACCACCAAATTATAACAAGTTACGAGTTTTTGGTTGTGCTTGCTTTCCCTGGCTTCGTCCATATACAAGTCACAAGCTCGATGCTCGCTCCAAACGGTGTGTCTTCCTTGGTTATTCATTAACTCAAAGTGCCTACTGCTGTCTCGATGTTCAATCTGGTCGTGTCTATGTCTCAAGGCATGTTCAATTCCTCGAGACTGACTTCCCCTTCCGCTGTTCTATCCTTGCTCCTGCTACGTCTGATAATGGTCTCACACCGTCCGCATCTGTCATTCCGCTCGTACAATCGTTCGCCCCGTGCTTAGATCCTCACCACCCCTCTCTATCTCCATCGCAATCCACATCATCCGCCAATACCACCACTGTTCCAGCAACTCCTTTGCCGCTCAACGCCTCTCCTCCTTTGGTTCTATCTCCGGCGGTCTCTTCGCCCTCTCCGGTAAGTCTTTCGTCTCCTATCTCTTCCTCTTCGATATCTTCTCCATCTTCCTCTAAGCCTACTGCTCCCACAGAAAATGGGCCGCAACCCACGGCCCATACCTTACAACCACCTCCAAATTCGGTCCCACAACCAAATAACTCTCACCAGACCCAAACACAAACACGAGTCCACCAACAAAATTCAGTCACTAACCAAAATGATTCTTCAACCTCACCTTCGTCCCCTACCCGATCTGTAACTTCCGATTCATCGTCTTCCTCCAACACACACTCTGCTCCGGCCAATGCTCAAGCACCACCACCACCACCAACCAACATACTATTAGTCACGGCATCTCTTCCTTCAACACAAACGGCATCTCTTCCTTCAACACGGCATCTCTTCCTTCAACACAAACGGAACCCCACACTATTAGTCAAGCCATTAAGGATGAGCGTTGGCTTCGTCCTCTCACCGATGAAATGAATGCTAAGCTACGCAATCATACGTGGGATCTTGTACCACCACCATCTCCGAGTGTCACCATTGTCGGTTGCCGTTGGATCTTCACCACCAAATACAATCCTGACGGTTCCCTTAGTCGTTACAAGGCCAGGTTAGTTGCCAAAGGTTATACTCAACAACCCGGTTTAGACTATATTGAAACTTTTAGTCCTATAGTTAAGTCTACCACAATCTGTATTGTGCTTGCGTTGTTCTGAACTGTGACTGGCGAATCCGATAACTTGATGTTAATAACGCATTTCTTCAAGGTCATCTCACCGAAGAGGTCTACATGTCGCAACCTCCAGGATTTGTTGATCAAGATCATCCTCACTATGTGTGTAAACTTAGAAAGGCGATATACGGTCTTAAGCAGGCTCCTAGAGCTTGGTACACTGAACTGCGAAACTATCTTCTCACTGTGGGCTTTGTTAATTCACTGGCAGACATGTCTTTGTTCATTCTACGGCAGGGACGCTCAATTATCTATATGTTAATATATGTTGATGACATATTTGTCACTAGGAATGATAATGAGTTACTCAATCGTACACTTGATGGTCTTGCCACAAGATTTTCGGTTAAGGATCATGAGGATTTGTCTTATTTTCTTGGTGTCGAGACTACACGGACACCCTCTGGCTTACACTTGAATCAGCTACGGTACACCATTGACTTACTGACCCGCACAAATATGCTTACTTCCAAACCGGTTCACACTCCTATGGCCACTACTCCGAAGCTCCAGCTCAACTCGGCAACAAAGTATCAAAGTCTGGTTGGCAGCTTACAATATTTATCTTTCACTCGACCTGACATCTCCTATGCCGTGAACAGATTATCTCAATACATGCATTCTCCAACAACATCTCATTGGCAAGCTGTCAAGCGCTTCCTCCGCTATCTTCAAGGTACTTTAACGCATGGGATATTTCTCAAACGACAAAACTCTTTGTCTCTTCATGCATATTCTGATGCAGATTGGGCTGGTGATTCTGATGATTATGTCTCCACCAATGCATATGTCCTCTACATTGGTCACAATCCAGTCTCATGGTTTTCGAAGAAACAGAGAGGAGTTGCTCGCTCATCTACGGAGGCTGAGTACCGTGTAGTCGCCAATACCTCCTCCGAACTTATATGGGTTTGTTCACTACTTCAGGAGCTTGGTATCCGCTTACCTCTTGCTCCAACAGTTTATTGTGACAATAAGGGTGCTACCTACTTGTGTGAAAATCCTATTTTCCACTCTCGTATGAAGCACATTGCTTTGGATTATTACTTTATACGCAATCAAGTTCAATCGGGAGCCTTAAGAGTTGTTCATGTGCATACCAAGGATCAGTTGGCTGATGCTCTCACCGAACCACTACTTCGTACGGACTTTACCACTCTCTCAAACAAGATTGGAGTTACGCCTTGCCCCTCCATCTTGAGGAGGCGTATTAAGAATCAATCATAATCACTGATTGATACTGATTTATATTACGTATCTTCCCTTTATGTAAAGTGTATAATGTAATTATTTTCCCTCTAATACCCTAGCTAGATCTCTACTTGTATATAACTCGGTGTTGTATTCACAATTATATATTAATAACATAAACCTTTTACTGTATATATGTCTTAAAAAACATCATATGAAAGAGAAAGTAACAAACAAACAAAAAAAGAGTGTATATCTTAATGTATAAAAGATTAAGATGAAACTATTGACAAAAAAAAAAAAAGATTAAGATGAAACCAATGTCAATATAAAATGGCTTTGACATGTTGGTTCTTTATGTTTCGACAAAGGCAACAAGTTTAGGCAAGTCTCTTTGTAATGAAGTCGACGTCTGTCCAAAAGTCTTTGTATTAAAAAATTGAAATGTAATCCAATATCATGCTGTTTCGTATGTAACTATTTTATATCATATTCATAATTTTATATACGTAATCAAAGTCCAATAGTACGAAATCGAACATTGCTGAGCGAAGCGAAGAACAATGACGACAAAACGTTTATAAGGACAGCCTCAGAGACGGCCCAATAGTCCATGTTGGGCCTCAGGTTAAAAAGGAAGAAGGAGAAAAATTATAAAAAACGCCGTTGCCGGGGATCGAACCCGGGTCACCCGCGTGACAGGCGGGAATACTTACCACTATACTACAACGACTTTGTTAACTGGACTCAATAAAATAGTTTAATGTACTAAGAGAACAAAATGACACATTGATATTGGAAAGTCTTAAAGAGTGAAAATTAGAAAATTCATCAAATCAAAATTTTTGAATCGTTAGCGTAATATTTATTTATTTAGTAAATAAAATAGAGTTTTAAACAATAATATTACGAAGAACTCATTTCATTGTCTTATAAGTTTTTGTTTGTATACTTTTAAAAATCCGTTGACACGATAAAATACAGACTCTCATTTAAGAAGACGTACGTATCTATAAAGAAGCTTACACAGTCTGATAGGGCCTAAGACAAACTGTTATGCTACATCAGACGTTATCAACATGTGGAAAAAAGGGTGAAGAAGAGAGGGCAAGGGAAACGATGAGGAAGAATAGAATATGATGCTCTGATTTTAGTAGTTCAACTTATTGATTTTGGAAAGTTTTTTAGGCCATATCAGGTTATCAAAAAAATCTGGACAACATAAAAACGTACATTTATCTCATATATTCAGTACAAATAATCTTATGCTATTTCAATCGCAATCTCAATGTGACTGAAATAGTATAAGATTATTTGGACGATTGTTATACAAACCAAGTTTTAAAATTGTTGTCACATCACTGTTATTTAACTACTTTACTTTATTTTATTTTGTTACCTTCCTAATTAACTAATGAAAATTTAGTTTTATCTCATAAGAACATTTTACATGTGGATTTTTTTTGGCTTTTTCTATTTTTCTTCTATCTCTCTCGTCTAACCTAATACACAGCGGCGCTTCAAGTTTTTTAGATCTAAGACCGAAGTGCGGTGGCTCCTCCAGCACCGGCTTCGGTCTCCCTGTTTCCCTTCTTCTCTTGCACTGTTTTAGTTTTATCTTAAGATTATGGGAAATTTTTGGATTTCGATTGGGGATTCGTTCTAGTTTAACCAGCTTGTATCTTGGGTGTCTTGCGGAAACGGTCGAGCGTTTCAGATTTGCTTGGTTTGTGGCTCTTGCGAAGAGGATGGTACCGGATCTGAGATCGACGGCGATAAGCTTTTGTTTTTGCGCATGCTCACAACCCATATTTGTTTTTCCGCTCATGTGCTTCTAAGTTGTTTTGATGCCGTGTTTGGATTGTGAGTGTTCTGTTTGCAGACTTCACTTCGCCATTGTTCTCGCTCATCCGTTTTGTCTGGTTTTAGCTTTTAGTTTCCCATCTAGTTCGTCTCCTTACTAAGAAGAGGTTTGTGTTGTTCGAAGTTTATGCTTGGTTTCTCTGCTTCAGATCTTTCTGCTCGTAGGTAGAAGTTGATGGTGATGGTAGCTTCTGTAGATGAGTTTTGTTCTTGTTTCGTTTTCAAGGCTCATCGAAGTAGTTATGTTCCGCTCCTTGTCTCTGCGTTTCCGAATCGGGAGGATGTCGGATTGCTCTTTTTATGGCTTCTATCTAGGCTCTACTTGACGCTTCAACCGTCTCGGCCGCATCTGGAAGTGTTTATTGAGGTTCTGAATTGAACCTTTACTTGTCAGGTTATGAAGTTTGGTTCTTGGTTTGGAGAGATCATCTCTCATGTGAAAGGAGGGAGCAGTTGTGATCAATGTGTTGGTCGTGGGCAGCATTGGTATAGCTCATTCGCAGAAATTTCAGAAGAAAAGATCGGTTTGTTTGTTTAGACTTAGTATTTGTCTTTGTTATTATTGTTAGTATGCCTCTGGTTTAGTTGTTGGGTTCGTTTCTCTTTCGTTCTCTGCTTTAAATTTCTCTTGTTGTAAGTTTTAGTTGTCTCCGGGGACTTATCCGTTGTCCGTCGGCTTAGCCTCCCTCTTTTGGGCCTTAGATTCCGGGGATATTCATGTTTTCCGCCGGCTTAAGATGTAGTTTACAATGTATCCTTTCTAATATTATCAATAACATCAGATGACAAAAAAAAAAGAACATTTTACATGTAGTTATGTGGGATCCTGTTCTATCAAGTTGTGCATATGAAAGCTAGAATGTATCGAAAATATATGGATTTTGCTCCTATGGATCCCGCCATACTAAGTTGCGTAGGTAAAAAAGTATGTTTCTGGAGATTCAAGTGTAGATAAAAAAAATTAAATCGTTACGAACCATAATGCCAAACATGCACACACAAGAAACTAAATGAAAACAAAGAGACTCTTCCGAACAAGATTCATGTTTCCGAGGCTTTGACCATTGATGGTTCAATTATAGTGCTATTGCTATGCTAAGCACAAAAAATGTCTATGTCTCACGTGCCGCACTCGTGTGTAACGGTGTACAGCCCACACATGCTTTGCGATAAACAGTTGGCGTCGCACGTGCTATATAGCATTTCAAAACCGAGTGAACGAGAAAGAATCATTCCTTTTGCATGTGGCGGGAGATATTTTTTGGGCCATCCTCTTTGCTTTGAGAGTTTCTAAACTCAAAGAATCCATGCCATGTTTTATCCTTTTGTTATTTTATTTACTTCATTGATTGTTTTAACTTTTAAATGACTACATAGATGATAGTTTTAGGTAGTTGTATCAGTTGTTTTGTAAAAATGAGGATTAGACCTATAGTTTTGTGATGATATCTCAACTCTATAATATGGTGAATGGTGATCATTTAGATTTTTTTTGTAGTTTGTTTTGTTGTATTATTGGAAAAGATTAAAGTTGCTTTTAGTTCGTCGGTCGTCATTAGATCTAGTGGAAACTGGATCGTAGATTCATTTAATTCTTTTGAGAATTTTAAGATCATGCCAAAGCCGACTGCTGATATCATATTTCATTTAGCTTTTCGTTACTTTTTAATAGAAAGCAAGTAGTAGACAGACACAAATGTGTATATTGATATTATTCATTAGTGATTAATCTTTTCATCTAAGTAAACAAACATATATTGATATCATGTATTTCCATATATAAAAGACGAATGTCTCATTTTGTAGAAAAAAAGAATTAAATTATATTTGTTGAAAAAGCAGTGTGGAAAGAAGTCGATAACTTGAGGTTCACGAGATCCAAATGTAGATGAACGTTGGAACAGCTAAATCCACGCAAAAGAGGACGAAGCATACGATTAAAATTGGTCAGTTAAGATTCTCCATCCTATGCAACTACTATCCTAATTATACAATAATATAATTAATCAGTCTCCCTCCCAAACTCGTTCAAAATATTTCTGCTGACTTGTAATATCTAACCATTTATTTTGAATCTGAGTCGGAAGATGAGTTGGATTGTCTCTAAAGCTCTAGATTACCGGATTAAACCGGGAAAATTTTAAAGGTTAGCGAATCAACTAACTTTTAAAGAAAATGGTGGATGTAAAATAGAATACTAAAATAAAACTTATCTCTATTTTAATTAAAAGTAAACAATTTAATTCAAATTCTACTATCATCATGAGAATTTGGTTTGGTTACAAATAAAATCACTTCATACGAATTACTAATCTTATACTACAATTTCTGTAAATACAGTCCACTTGATCATGTGCACTCCTTTATAGAAGAAATACAAATAAAAATCACTTCATAGTATCAGTAGGCTTACATACACTATAATAATATGAGGGAGACTTCACATTTTGAAATTGAAATAGACGGTTGATATCTTCCTGTCACTATTTATCCATCCATCCCAAAGAGCTTTCGGCGGGAAATTCGAAATGACATTTGCAGATTTTGTTGTTTTTTTCTTCTCGTGTTTAGTAGTCCATCCACTCCACTTATATCTCTTTTTATTTTTTTTTGGGTTTATCTCATCCTACTACATATCACTCAGTTTAAAATATTCGAGGATACGGTAAATTACCCCCAACCATTCATTATTAATTTTACAAGAGGAAAATAAAGAAAAATGTTTGTAAAATGTTTTTAGTTGGATGGGAACGAAGGCAGAGAGAAAGACAGGCTTCTTCTGTAAAGCATTTGCTGGCAGACACACAAACCCCACCCTTCTCTTGCTCTTCCTCTCTCACTCTCTCGTCCTAAGCGCGTGCATGTATATGTATATTTATCAATCACTTCCATAATAAACTCTCTTAATTTTGCCCATCACTTAATATATAAGAACACTTTTTTACTTATTTAGTCATTACCCAATCAATACCCATAATTGGTTGTTTATGTATACCAAGTCTGACAATTCCCGTCGTAAATTACGGGGGAAAAACTGGATTCCACCTCACAATCAACTTTTTTGTTGTTGTTGTCGTTGTTATCAGAAAGACCAGCTTATAAAGCATTAACGAAGTTAATAATGTTGGGGGGGGGGGGGTGGGGGTGCTCTTAGTATCTGCTGGATAATATAGTAAAGTTTCGTCGACAATATGAGAGTAGACTCCGGAGACAAGAGAAGCCAACTAGGGTTGGGGGCACATTTTTTGGGGTAACTAGAGACATTACACATTATTAAAACATAGTAATAGAGTTGATTCGTTTTAAAAAATATGAAAAGAATAGAATAGTGTATTGGTAATTTCTTCTTTGGTTCGATATTCCAAAGAAAGGAGGAAGAGAAGCAAAGAAGATCTGTTCCCGCTACTTCTCACTTTTGACTTAACGGTGCTGTCCTTTTCAGCAGGTAAGCACATCTGCCCCCACCATCGTCTCTATTTTTTCACTTCCTTTTCTTTTTATTTATTTTTAGCCCTAAAATTATCCCAAGGCGGGAAAATTATAATGTATAATATGATATCCAGATCCACAATTGAGTTTATAAACCGGCTTAGAATCCGACGTTAACGTCTGTTATCACGGCTCGTTTATTTTGGACGAATGAACTCTGACGGAAGAGAGACGGACTGTTAAAATCCGTTACGTCAGAGACGGAGAGAGGGACGGATGATGATGACTGCAGAATCGTTCTGAATTGCCCACCTCAGTCTTTTTATTCAAATTTTTCCCTGAGTAGTCACGAGATCTCTATGAGATATCATCCTCTTTTTTTTTTTTTTTTTTTGTGTAAATAAAAATAAAAAAACCCTACTAGTAAGTAAACTAACAAAATAGGGGTCTTTCAATGGTTACCAGAAAAAACCGAACAGTCTTTTGGTTTTAAACCTTTGAACCTAGTTTGTGACCCTTCTTCTTCATCTTTTTAGTTGGTTATAAACTCATAATTAGCTGTGTAACTGTACTTCATACTATAATTAATTCTCGTCTCATAAATACTAGTACTAAAAAGGAGCGCGATTATATATAATTAGCAGTATACTCTATTAATGGGGGAAAGGAGATGATTAGAATGATGAGAAGGATTTGCATGAGAGGCAAAATATGAGAGGAAGGCGTGATTATCAAGTGTTCTTAGTTGCTTTTTCATTTGGCCACACTAATATTTTGGAAAAATGCCAAAAAACCCCTGTTATTTTTATTTGGAAATTTAATATCCAATGGTTTTATATTGGAATATAAATGCCTCGTGTATTTATTTGATGATTTTTAAAACATCATGTTATATTGATTTGTTGAATCAAACATCTGACATATTAATTTGATTAACGGAATCTCTAAATCGGGTTAATTAAACCAAACACATGGTTAATTGGTGATAAACGAAAGACAATAATGCCCTTAATTATCTCCCCAAATCGATTTTGAGATGACAAACCCTAAAAATATATATTCTCCAATTTCTTTTCTTCTTTATCGTGTGTGTTCTTCTGCCAACAACCAATGGATCGAGTGATGAGTCAAAGTTCTCGGTCTGATGCAAATTCAGGAAGACGTTCTGGGGTCCTATCTGCCATTATGAAAAAACGACTATTGTTATAAAATTGTGGACAAACGATAATCCAGAAAGAAGATTCTACAGATGTGCTGTTCATGGGTTCTTTAATTGGACAGATGAAGAAAAGCCGTGTGATTGGCAGAAGATTAGCTTATTGGGTATTAAATATCCAAATAAAAATAACATGGAATTTTTTTGGTATTTTTCCCCTAATATTTTTAGTCTAGTCGTCTTAAAGACTGAGATTTTGTTTTAGTGTTTTTATTAATTAAAGAAACATTTACTAGATGAGACATTGGAGCTGTAAAAATGACAACTTGTTGATTTTGGGATTAAGTGGGTTCCACCTGTATTTCTCATGCCCTTTCACATTTCCTCATTACTACTATCTTCTTATACGATAATAAAAAAATATTACTAGAACCAAAGACAACACGATGAGATACTTGCAACAGTCTCATTTTCTTTTCTTTTTTTTGTTGTTGCAAATTTATACTATTTATTAATAAACTCATATTTTTGAATCCAAATGATAGTACATACATGATACATCAAAGTATATTGGTTTTTTTAATAACAAATGTACTACTAATACGAAGTACTAGTATTTTTTTATTTTTTTAAAATACAAAGTACACAGCATTGTTTTTTTTGTTTCCAAGGCAAAATAGTTAAAAGAAAGACCAAAAGAAAATAGATTTTGATTTTCGTCCATCACGCATTAATTACGGATAATAATTATATTTAGAAAAAAAAAAGAACAAAAAAAAAAAAGCAGAAGTGAGAAAATTAAAGTGCTTTTGAGCTGTCTCATAGAAACCCTGAAACCTTAATAAAAGCAACCATGTCTTCAACATTCTCCATCTTCCTCCTCACTTAAAAATCCATTTACTACTTCACACATCAAAGCTACTCTCTCTCTCTATTTCTCTCCTCTGCTACTTCGTCTTCTTCTATGTCTCGTCCTCTCCCACCTCCTTATCTCTCCGTCAACCTTCTTCCTATCATGGAGAAAGCTCCTGCTCCCGAGTTAACCCCTACTCGACTCGGTTTCCCTAACGAGTTCCCTTACGAGTTCGACTCTCCTTCCTTCTCCCCTGGTTTCACTTCTCCCGGTGACTCCACTGAGACGGAAGACGAGAGCAGTGACGACGAGGAAGACTTCCTCGCTGGTTTAACTCGCCGACTCGCTCCTTCTACTCACCGCCTTACTCCTCCTCTCTTAAAGACTCAGGTAAGAAACACCGCTAAGATCTCTCTTCTTTATCTTCTATAAATCTACACAACTCATGCTTACTGATTTTGCTCTGCTCTGTAGGAGAAACGTCAAGCCGCAGCTACTTCGCCTCAGTCAACACTGAGTGGACTCGGAAGCTTTTCAAACTATGGAAGCAGAAGTCCTATCCTTCCATCCCCACCGGTTCCTACGTCATCATCTCGTAGAGACAATGCCTGGGATGTGATCTCTGCAGCTGCTGGAGAAGTTGCTAGACTCAAACTCGGAAGCTACAATGAGCCTCATCATCTTCCTCTTCAAACCCCTGAGTCTCTACTCCGCCGTCAAAACGCTGCGATTCTTACTGAGCTCCAGCACCAGCGTCTCGTTGACCACTTGTGGCTCTGTTCTCAGGCAAGAATCTCGAAGAGAGTAGTTCAAGAAGATGTCCTGTTCGAGAACCCGAGATACGCAAGACAGAACATCAACGCTTTGTCTAACCCTACTTGGCTGCCACCGCAACACGGCGTAGCTCCCCTGAAGCGTCCTTCTGCCGGTACCGGAGTTTTCCTTCCCCGGCAATACCCAACAACCACTCCTCCCAATTCTCAGAAGAAACCAGGTATGATGTCTTAAAGATTCTCTTTTGTAAATTAGTCTTGATGTGTCAGAAAGAGTCTAATATTTTTGGTTTTTCAAATCTGTACCAGTGAACTCTCCAGCTGTGTTGCAATCAAAAGTCAATCAGCACAATCTTAACTTTGATGATGAGTTCAACAATGTTGTTGGGTCTAGGCGTAGCCAGTTCGATTATGGTAATTGCCCTCAATTACTACTAACCTTTTAAATGAAGCAAAATAAAAAGAGCCTTTGAGCTAACAATGACTGTATTTATTATTTGAACAGAGTGCATGTTGGCTAGAAATGCACTACTTGCACGTCAGGGAAGTTTCAGAGGAGTTAGTGGGGGACGTTGTCTGAACCAAGAAAGACGTCTTCCACAGGATTGGATGTACTGAACTACTGATGATTGGGTTTAAATTGGGATTGTTTTGGTCTGAAAGAAAGAGCACCTTAGTTTAGAAGTGGTTTGGGTGTAGGTTATAATGTTATGATTAGTAGTAATAAGGGATATGATGATTGTGAAGAATAAAATTAGGGGATATTATTACAAGTGTGTTACATTATAAGATAATGTATTTTTAGTTACGAAGACAAAGCTCTCTGTAATTTTTTTGTTGACCTTGGGAGGATATATGGGAGTGGAGTGGAGTGGGGTAATTTTTTTTTCACTTTTAGTCGATAGTGAAATTCAGAAATGTTGTTGGGTGGGATTTGTTATTTGTGTTACTTAAGTAGTGTTTTCTGCTATTTGTGGAAAAATCTAATGGGGTTGTAATAAAAAAACATCGGAATTATTTTGTTTGTTAATTAATTATTATTATCTTCTTTCAATTCTCGTTCTTAGTAATACTGTACTAATGTACTTCGATTTACTTACGTATTGAGCAAAGTTATGGCTTCTAACGTGTGCCCGTTGAAAATTTGTAAAACAGAACAGTTGTTACAATATCAATGAACTAACTAGTTTATTGTACTTCGAACTCCGGAAAAAAAAATCAAATCAAATGGGGTAGATACGTAGATTTTTTGAAAAATGAAAAAAAAAAAAAAAAGAGGCATGATGACATGGAAACATGGAAAAAGCAAAAAAGAAAAGATGAAAAGAAGATCTGAAAAAAAAAGAGAAGCCAAAGAGTTGCGTAGGCGTGAAGCAGTGGGCAATGCACAGACTTCGAAATACGGAACACCTTTATTATTCTTTTGGTTTTTTTTCATCTCTTCTGTAATTCTTCTGATCTATTATTGTCTACTGTACATATCGGTGGGGTGTAGGATTTACCACAAAATTCTACTTTTTGTATACTCTTTGATATTGGAAATATTATTAGTTTGAACTTTATATACTGTCGGTCCTAGCTACAACTATTATAGTACAAGTTTCATTCTTTTCTTAATAGTAAAAATGTTATTGTTACATACTACTTTCTTCCGAGAGTTAATATGGATGTGCTGTGTTATAAGTTGCTTCCTATTACTTTAAATCAGAACTTGGATCAAAAATCGTTGCAGTAGTTGTGTGTGTCAACAAAAACAAAGCTATAATAGTTGATTTTCAAATTTGATTTTCAAATTTGGACTAGAGACGTATCCGTAATATATTTGATTTTCAAATTTCGAAATTTTTTTCAGTGTTTGGTGGTTGAGCAGTGTGAGGTTGTGTAGGGTCCTATTTAGTTTTTTTTTTGCCTTTGACATTTCAAGATGTTATGGTTTAAATTTCAGGATATAAATAGTAGGGTTAGTAATGTTACAGAAAAAAAAAAGGAGAAGTAGGGTTATTTAGTAAAATGTTGAAACTTGAAAGTAATCTAAGGGTTAGTTTTTCTAATAGTACTTTGCAAAATTTCATGTTTGTGGGCTATTATTAGCTTGGAGTATTACAATTGCATGAGTTTTGAAAGCAATCAGTAATGCTATTTTTAACGTATTCGTATGCATATCTGCTGTGTTTAAATAACTTAGTGCTAAATTTTTAGACAGTTTAATTAGAGCATTCAAGAATGACACCGGCCAAACGTTTTAAAAAAATGATATATAATGATAGCGTTGATTGTTGCACACAACCCGGATAGAGCCAAACAGGAGTCACACTTTTTATTCAACATTGAACCATAATGCGTTGTTATTTGCTAGCTACATCCCATATTTAGGACTTTAAATTTCAAACCTCTTAAAGATAGATTCGGGAAAGAAACAAAACAAGTGAAGCCACGAAAATCTAAAGACAAAAGAGTGAGTATAAAACATGTGTTTTGGTTTGGGATATGTGAATCCATGCAGCTTTGTCATTTGACTCGGTCAAATTTCGTATTTAATGTAATGCATAGTGATTAGTGATAGTATGTTAGATTTTTATATTGTTAAATACATGAATACACGATATTGTTACTTTCCAAAAAACGGATGTTACATAATACATACTTTGCGCTTCAACCGTAATGTCAAATTTGACGGATACCATTTTTTTTTCCAACACTTCAAAATACATATCATATTTAACTTTTCAAGCAAAATCATTTTCAAACCAATCGTAAGCCGGCACTGAACTTTGTAGGGCTACAAGTAAAAAAAAAACTAAACACACTAAATGCAGCTTATGGGGTTTAAACCCCAATAGTGGTGACAATAACACGACAACTTAACCACTGACTTAAGGAAAACATTTGTAGAAAATGGCCGAAATTTTGATTTTATTACGTACGGCCGCAAGCCATTGATTGGCTTGCTTGGCCTCTTGGCCGGTTCTGCATGTATAGATTATTCACCGAAATCGGGGATGCATAATTAAGAGTGCATATTTGACACTAACCAAATTATGTAAATCAAAATCATTGAAAACTACTGTAGAAACTGATGATAGGTTAAAACTAAGCTGCACTAAAAAGTAAAAAAAAAAACTGACCTAAATTGAACTTATTAAAATATATATAATGATGTTGTGTTAGTTTCGTATTAATATTTCTTTGGACGCATATTTGTATATTGAGTTTTTCACAAATTGAAAAATTTAAATCGAAGCACACATGTCTAGAATCTGAAACTAAACAAAGCGAAGCAATTTAAAGGTATCGATTCGGATTAGTTTCGTCTCTAATTGGGTTAACATTTTTCTGAGGCCAAACAACCTAAAATAAACAGAACCATATTGTAGTATAGTAGGGAAAATAGCCACTCCTATGAGTCTAGTGACGGTGGAAGCTTATTATTATGTTTTGGTAGGTCATCATTGTTGTCTTGTTGATAAGTTTCGAAAAAATATAATTATAATCTCAAACATTATGTATTGTCTGTCTATCAGAGCACGACAAAGGCGCCCATAAATATATGGTAGCAGTGTGAGTAAAGCGAAAGCCATATAATCAAAAATCTTCGTTATCTGTTTCATCGGGGAATTTGGATTCCTTTCTAAGCAATTGGATGATGTTTCCTTTTCTTTTTAAGGGATAATTTCAACAATACAACGATGATTACAAACGGAGAAATATTCTGAAAGAATCCAAAATTTCTTAATTATAGGAACATATTTATATACTTTTTTAAGGATGCAAACTAAGGTAGACCTTTACTTAGACCTTTTCTTAATCAGAACCGGTAGTTTAGAAGTTTTTTTATGTCGGAAATAACTTCGTACCTAGAAACCGATAGCTTTTTTAGTTTAGGCATGACTTGAGTTTCAGATTTTGACCATTGGTTATATGGAGAGCTACGCTTAGAAAATATATTATTTATATACTGGTTTAGACGAAGGACAGTATGGATTAGGGCATCATTAATGGGAGAATTTTTTTTTGTGTTCTTAGATTAAATATATAGTGAAAATAATGTTAGATTAGTTGTTAAGATCATAGGTAAAAAAAATGGAAGAACTAATTATGGTGTTCTTAGAATAAAAATATAGTGAAATAATATTCATAAACATTTTACAAATTATAAAAACTTATAAAATAACATTTAAATTGCTTACTTATATAAAAGCAATTGTATACTTATAAATTAATATAATATTCTTAAACATATTACAATTATAAAAACTTATAAATTAACATTTAAATTGCTTACTTATATAAAAGCAATTGTATATTTATAAATTAATATAATATTCTTAAACATATTACAATTATAAAAACTTATAAATTAACATTTAAATTGCTTCCTTATATAAATGAAATATTTTTTTTTTCCATAAAATCTCATCCAATCACATGAAGCCATGTCAAATAAGAACTGGGCTTAGATCAGTTCTACTTCAAGAACTAAAAAAAGTGTTCTAAGCCACTATTCATTATTTTTATAATTTTTTTAGGCTAAGAACACCCTTGGTGTTCTCCCATTAATGATGGTCTTAGAGATCTTAAACTTTTTTGGTTTTCAAAAGGAATAGTTAGACCCAAAAAAATACTTTATAAGTTAATTTAATTAAACAAACTTGAACTTAGATGGACTCTTAGCAACCATGGGAAGCTTTATGAATGTAGATGCCCTGCGCAAAAAGTAAATGTAGATGCTCCTAATCAAATTGATTAACTCTCATCTAAATGATGTTCGTTTTGTCAAAATGCATAGCCAAAGTCCAGATTTCTGAGTTCATACTCTAACAAAAACACAAAACAATCAAGAGGGAGGTGACACTTATACTTACAAGACTTCAACACTAAGTTACAAGCAAATGATTGTGCTCTTGTATCTTACAAAGTCTAATGGAAGTAAGGCTTATTTATAGTGATCCACCTGTGGTCTGCAGGAGAAGAACATTGAGAGGGGTTGCGTTTTGGAAATGCTTCGAGATGCTCTTGGACCATATGGGACATTTTGCATTGTGAGGACTATCTAAGGTGATCGAACAAACAGCATAAGTATGGTTTCCCAATAGGTCGCAAAACCTTAAATAAATTACATTTTGTAGGATTTCTCTTCTGTTTTGAACATGTCGTCTCGGCCCATTCAGCAGCTACGAAACAGTTTTATTCTCACCTTCGCACCCGATATGTATATACTTTAATTTCCGGCCCAATATATTTATTGGTTTAAGAAAAGCCTTCACAACACAGCTTAGCATTTTTAAAGGTTTCAATCTTACTATCTTAGCATGTAAAAAAAAAACTAACAAAAGAGATAATATTGAATGAATGTTTTGCCTCTAAAATTAGCTCAAAGCCCTTACATCTGGTCTCAGCATCTGACTTGATACTGATACACCATTGTTTACCATTCCAGTAAATTTTGCGCGATGAAACTGATCATCAGCCTTCAAACTCTGTTCAGCTTCCTTCAAATAGTTGTTGTTGTTAAACCCACTTTGAATCCAAGCAATATTGTTCAGGTCCGTTGATATAGAGATCAGTTCTTGGTCTAACTCTGCAGAAGAATGTTCCTCGTAATCCACAAACTCTGGTCCCAACACCGATTTAGACAATGATGGCAGCGTTTTGTTGTCAGGATGGTTGCAGCAACCGCGACCGCATTTTGAAGGGACGATAGGTTCATAACAAAGAGACTGGAGAAATTTAGCAGCCAATGAGCCAGGTCTTGATGCTTGAACCAAAGGTCCCTCACATGGAGCCATATGGTGATTCATGTATCCTTGTTTACAGACACTGAAAGCACCCATTCGAGCCACTGGGCGATAAACATCAGGTTTACTCTTCACCTTTTCACAAGGAGGCTCGTTTGCTACATCATCCATTTTAGCGTCATTTAATAATACAGGAGGCGTAAACGAATTGGTTTCTTCTCGAGGTAAATGCTCTCTAGGGGATGCATTTGATATCTTTCTGACCTTTGATGGTTGCATTTGATAAATTTCTGTATTAGACATCCCTTGATGATGATGATCCATCCAGAGACCTGCTGGTTTACGCCTAAGAGCTGAGTTCCAGTGATTCTTAATTGCATTATCTGTTCTCCCAGGTAAGAGTTTAGCAATGACAGCCCATTTGTTCCCATGAACCGCGTGTGCAGATATTATCATACGATCCTCCTCATCTGCATCATTTTTCACAACACAACAACATTAGCCAAAAATGTGAAACACATAACTCAGATGCTACAAGCACATCATCAACAAAAGCACCTCTCTAGAGAATGTTAAAGCCTATATAAACCATCTCCATCTACAAAAGACCAATCTGATTCTGATAACCTCACAAACTACTTCACAATCATAGCTTTAAAATCTCAGACTCAGAGTAAGCTAAAACTCCATTACTAATCCCAAGTCCACAAGAAAGATCCTGAATCAGCAAATTGTGAAATCTCAAAATCTACTCAGTTACATAAATCAACAAAAAAAAAACCAGAGAAATCAGAAAAAAAAAAAAAAAAACACTAAATCCGGAATCTGGAATCAACGAGAATCATCATCATCATCATCATCAAATCACAAAAGAATATCGTGGAGAGGAGTGTTCGTTACCAGAGAAAGGTTTTTTTTTGAGACAAGGATCGAGCTGATTACACCAACGAAGCCGGCACGATTTCCCAGACCGACCAGGGATCCCACGGGAGATGAGAGTCCAGTTCCTAGGCCCACACTTGGTAACAAGCCTCGTGAGAGCCTCATCTTGCTCCGGTGACCAAGGTCCTTTCACTTTACTCCTTCCGCCGCCGTGCGAGTCACTTTTCGCTAACTCCGCGAGCTCTTCCTCAACTGCAGCGTTAATCGCATCTTCCGTGCCGTCACATCCCGTAGGCAGATTCACCGACAGCATTAGCTCAGGCGGCTGATAAGTTGCAGCGTTCATCGGAAGCTAAACTAATTTTTCTTCTTTTTGTTTTTTTTTTTTAAGTTTGAAATTCAAAAAAAAATGTAACCAACCGGCGGTGGTCCTTGGTCTGGTACCTGCCGAGAGCCCAACTGCAAAGTTGAGTGGGCGCTGTTTCGCTAATTTTGAAATTACTAAATTACCCTTTTTGGTGGTGACTCACCTTCTTCTTTTTCCACAACCGTTTCGGTATGACTCAGAGTTGACCTTTCCAAGACAATTTGACAAAGGATAATAATAATACGGCAGACCAAGCAAACCATATACTGGATGTGAATGGTTGCAGTGGTTAGGGCGGACAAATCCATCTATGGATTATACCGCTTTTATTTACCATTTATCAATCATAGTTTGCAGTGGTGCGATCTAAAGAAAATAGAAACAAAACCACAACGGACCAACTGCAGACCCGTTTTTACACACAAATAGAGTTGGACCGCTGTAATCTGTTGTCTACACTAAAAATACAGCGGTTTAGTCCGTAGACGAATTTGTCCGTCCTGACCGCTGTTACCATTCACACACCCGTAATCTCAATCTTTAAATATGCCATGCTCGAAAAAAAATTAATCATAGATTCAATTCTTAATCATGATGTTAGTAAGTGTGTGTGTAGTGTATATATAATATGGGTAGTTAAAAATCTAGTCCTCATACATAACATATATACGTTGTAATACATAATTTTTAAAGTAGTCAAAATGGGTCAACAAACTCATTAGGATAAATAAGATTACTTATTAGTAGACTCCATACAATGCGTGAACTGTAACGTAAAACATATATATTTGTTAAGCGTATTTTTACTTGAAATCTTACGTACTATATGAGAGAAGAAAAATATACAATATTAACCCAATTTGTTTCTATGAAACGAGTGTGCAGATATTATTTTCAAATAAATTTGCCTTAATCTAGTCATTTTACCTTAAATTTTACTATATGAGAGAAGAAATTTTACTATATAAAACTCGAGGTAATCTATCTACATGCATGTGATCAGTTGACAGCTTTTTCAAACATTATTTTGGAAGAGGAAACTGATCATAGGAAGAGAGTGGGCCAATTTTTTTTTTGGAAGCATAGTTATTAATACTTAATGGCAGGTCCTAGAATATCAAGATTCAAATGCAATCATGTGGTTGGGTAAACAAACGATATAATCTCCGCAACAATCTCGTGGATATGTATTATATATCAAGTCAAAGTTTAATAACTTCGTAATCTTTTTGGACCAGGGATCCCTTCACTGTTGTCAATAGAGGACTACGTCATGCACATGCAGCATGCTCCATCCCCAAGAGCTCTCCTGAATCGACTAGCACAGTATACTTACTACCGACATCGGGTTAAATGACCATCTTCACTAACGAGCTAACATATATGCTAAAGTGTATATAGATATGATGTCGCATATATAATGATGTTACCCTTCCAGAGCAGGAAAGGGAGGTAGTGAGCGACAAGAACACTACTGTGAAACTGGAGTTGTTGTCCTACGAAGAGCCGACAATTTCATATATGTTCTCTACACTCACTTATTTCCAAATGACTCACTTCTGTTCAAGATTCTAATCAATATCTATCTCACTTCCATATATATATATATATATATATATCGACAGACCACGCATGCCTATCTTACCCTACCATCTGCATGTAATATGCATGTCTACGTCTACAAGCACCTATTCATCTTCTCAACATATATACATATACACATGTGTGAACTGTGAAGATTTGAGTAAGTGAAAGCGCACACATTATTCATGAACGAGCACTTCTGTTTTAATCGTGGAGCTGAAGACATAATCTTCCATAGTCATATTATTTCATTATGACTAAGTGATTGTAGTCCTCCACTTTTTTTCTTACACTCACATACATAAACGCAAAAAACGAAGGACGCAAATATTAATTGGCATATCACCTTATCCAACTAATTTCTTGACTGAACATCCTTAATTTTGTATAGTATTTATAAATATTTCTCTTTTACATCTATTCCTTATTTAATTTGGTGTATGTATTAGAGATGATGCATATATATCTTCACTTTTATGTTACTGATTTTCAAAGTAGATTAAGAAACCGACGATTATATTGGTTTGCATGTGAAAAAATTGAAGGGAGAAAATGACAATCATGTGATGCCTATATAAGCCAGTTCATATTGACATATATATACAATGCAAATTTGATCGTATTAGAACAACTCCCTATATGTGTGTATATTATATATATATATATATATATATATATATGTAAATAGATGTAAATGATGTATATATCATACTGATATCATGTATAGACGAAAGAGATGCATTGGATCCACGAAAAATGGGGGTCAATCATATGACCATATATATCTTTCCAGTTTCCCCTGATCTGGTCATACGGTTGCAAGTATTATAACGCAATACAGAGAATATATAGTTTAGGTTTCAAAGTATCATAAAACAGCTATAGAAAATAAGTTTATCATCTGACGTTCTTTGTGAATCAATGTGGCTTTCACCACTATACGTACGAAGGGTTTAATGCCAAAAGAGAAGGGGAACATTGATGGACCGCACTTCTTTTGTATTATTAAAATAAGCCAACAAAATTTAATAGAGCCAAAAATAATTAATAGTGTCACCCAACTTGTGGGGAATATCTAATTTTAGCTATGGAATATATAGTATTAGATTTGGGTACGTAGTTAATTTCTCTAGTAAATCTCTTGCTTTATAACAACAAAAGAGAGAAAACATTAAGTCGTTTTGACCCACTATACCCATCATGAACATCGAGTTGCAATTTTAGAGCATAAAGCTCAAGAGCCCATAAAAATTGTGCTCTATGTATATGTGTGCCAACCGCAAATCACCATATAATTTGACAGCATGCATCTGCTACGTACACATTCCTTGTAAGAAAACAAACTCAATTATAACAACTAACTCAACGAAACCAACTAAACCATCTACTTATTTAGAGCCCATATATTTTTGTATAGTAAACGTAGACGTCTGCTTTACTCTTTAGGTCAATATAAAAATGGAAACCCAAAAGTGGGAGAATAATATAAATAAATAAAGTTGAATGATCAATTATTATGTAAAATCAAGAGGAACATGGTCCATTGACAAATAACCACATTGCTCTCAACTTTTTGAGAGAGGGAGAGATAGAGTAGAGAGAGAACAAATCCTCCATAGCAACTAGAGGAAGGATCCAAAGGGATCGCATTGATCCTACTTAAGGTGAATTCTCCCAGTTCCAAAGAAATCGCAAAAAATTTGCTTGGTTTTGGATCATGCTATCTCTTTGGATTCATCCTTTGGTAGCTTCCTCTTCGGTCAGATTGTTTCAAATCAACCATCCTGATGCTTTACCGGAAACCTTTCTGACTTGAAGAATCCCCAAGCTTCGATCTCAAGTATATACGAACTCTCTTCTTACCGTTAAGTTTTTATAAAAGGTAAGTTTTAAACAGTTTTGACCTAAGCATGCAAAACCAAAAACAATAACTCACCTACCTGTATTTTTTTTGTTCTTCATTTCATTTTGGGATCGAATTTCTAATTGAAATTAGCGTAGATTTATTTATTAATTATGAAAGATATATATATATATAGTTATGGATTTTGTTTTAACTGGTTAAATCTTTCCATGAAAATTCCTCCATATATGGCCATTTCCGAAAACTTTCGTTCTTGCAATAAAGATTCTTGCATATTGGTGTGTAATAATTAAATTCATTCGAGACTACTTTGTTGTTACTCATGCTTACTTAGTGGTTTAAAATCCCAAAGTCGTTGGATCTCGTAAAATGACTCACCAGAAGGAACTTTAATTTGATTAAACAAGGACATACAGTATTGGTTAATGTACTACTATTATATCATTGTGTCATTAGATTCACAACTGATAAAATGAATGTTTTGAACTTTCAACAATTATAGTATATTATTTGACCCTAATCAAGATTCTCAGTTTGTTATGAACAAAATTATATATATATATATATATATACACACAATATTTAATTATTTTATTGGCTCTAATCTAGCGCCTATAGATATATATATATATATATTCTTTCAAATTAATAAAAATCGATATTTGGTAATAATATATCTAAACTCCAAAGTAAAAGTGCGAAGAGCTATTTGAAAATAGCAGCTCAAGAATTAATTTGAGGATGGATACGCGTATCGTATTACACAATTTGCATATTGTTATTATTCGTTCGTACTAATTAATCATCTTTCTCCCCATAACGAAGTAAACGTAATTAAAAAGCTAATCAGTTTTTATTTTATTCTGTTTTTTTAGAACTACATAAACTAGAATTGTAGAAAAGGAATATAATTATGGCATTGAATTTGATATTGTTAAGGTGCAAAGGATTTTGGTGGACCGACAGATATGGAAGAAGGACGATATATCTATTTGTTCATTTGCGACATTTGATATTCTATTGTCTCCTTCTACCCCTACATTTTCCTATTTACGTATGCTCTTGCTTATTTTTACGAGACTCAAATTCTATTAATTTTTGTTTTCAAATAGTTAACTGTTCCAAGATACATATACTACCAAAATTCCTATGGGTGATTTATGAGCCAAACAGCATTATAACTTCTGCTCAAATTCAATTTTTTGTGTAAAACCAAAGTTTTATCATGGTGATTTTCTCTTGCGGTTTATGCAATTTCATGGACTCAAAAAACTCACTCAGTTATCTGGGAGCCTATGATGTTATGATGATGTTGGCTGGGTTTAAAAGTCTCATATCTTAACCTATGTCTGCAATTATATGATTAGATCCATTATGAATTGTAAATTTCAGTATTCATGGGCTTAGCTTAAAAAGCCCAATAGTAATTAGGTCTTACAAACGGTTCCACACGTGCCACTTTTATGCTCATAGCTCCTGGTTAACTGGTTTTTGATAAACTAACCAGCTTGGACCAATCGATGATTCTTCTGCTCCCGTCTGCTCAGCAGAACATGGTTTGGTGTCTGACAAGCCAGATGGAACCATTGTAGAGTAGTGGGGCATTATGTCAAACCTATTTCCTTATTTATTTTTCTCGAACGAAAACGATACTATGGTATAAACTGAGCACACATACATATAGTTATGGTCATGGTAATGGTACATACAATTACGACTAGCATTCCCAATTCTCTTCTTGATTCAAAACCTTAATTCACTTTATGCAATTTTTAATTACAGTTGTAGTGTTTGAGATGATAAAGATTGGCATCTTCGTATCTTATACATCAATTATTGGACTCATGAACAGTCCTCCTCATGAGACATTTTCTTACCAAATTTATATTCCTACCAAAAATAAAGATGGTCTAAAAGATGTTTTCTTCTCTTTTCTCTTTCTTTTCAGTGTTAAATCTTAAAAAGTAATTCAAAGTTTTGCTAATAGGAATCAAAAATAATCTAGACTTTGTTATGAAGTGACCTTGAATTCAATTGCATCCACAACGCTAAGACTCCTTTATGGTCCATTATTAAGCATCTAGTATAGAAAACGAGATATACTTATTCCTAATTTTTCAACTATCATATAACATTCATACATATGTACAGCAACGTTTGTTTTATGCATGTTTACTTCAAAATGAACTAAGATCTAAAATGTGTAACTCAACTGCACGAGTGTATACATATAAGTTCATACCATGTCAATTACGGGCTTTCATAACCTTGAGGATATTCATTTGCTTTTGTACAATAATTTACTATAAATTGTCATGAATATATATACAATGTGTTCTCTCCAAAAAAAAAACGCTATTCACCCATAAACCCCACAAGGAACAAAAACTCCTATTAGAGAAAAGGAAACTTCACTAAGAAAAAGTTTTTGATATCCACCATCCAAATAATTCTCTCTTATTGGTAATCAAAATGTTTTATTCTCAGCGATTATAAAGAAAAAAAAAAACATTTTTGTTCAGTATGGTCATTGAGTCATTGAGTGGCATATGATTTCAGTAGGCTAGATCGCTAGGATTTAATTTTAATTGATAACTAGATTGATCTCACGTCAGCCATTCTTCAACAATTGTTATGGAGTCGGTTAATTAATTTTGTATAGTTGGAGAATGCAGAAAATCTTAGTTGGCAAGTCGTTGGTACTTACTTCCAAATGCTTTAAGATTCGTAGGAAGTTGTGCCCTCTGCCATTAACCTCAGCCAGTAGATTGAAACTTGCATGGCCCCGAATCAACTTGCTCTCGAGAAGATTATATGGTGTGTAAAATATATATATATATATATGAATTCCATGAAAACCCAATTGCATATTTTCTTATACTATAAACAAACCAAGGGTTTAAAGTAGGACTGGTTTAGGACACTATCAAAGAAACACGTATATAAATATCAAGTAACGTTAAGTATACCCGATTTATATACGTATATACGTATAATTTAAGAAAACCCTCGCTATTATAAAAGCCAAGTACAAATGTATATAAATCGAGTATTTTACCTCTCTTTTTTAATATAGAAAAAGTAAGAAAGAAAACAAAACTGAAAACTCCATCAAAAGTCAATGGCGTGAAAACTAAATCTATACTAATAAAAAATGAACGCGTTTAAGCGTCCACATAAGATTTAAAATCTACAATTGTGATTAGACATATCACTAATTAGCATTTTTTTAAATTTTTAAAATTTATACATTTTTAAAGATTAAAAAAAATATTAAAAAACCACCAATAATAATTAGTCACCTCACTAATTAACAATTTTAAAAGCGTCCACCTAAGCTTTAAAACCACCAATAGTGATTAGTTACCTCACTAATTAACATTTTTAAAAATCTCCAGAATTTATATATTATTTAGATTTTTAAAGAAAAAGAAAAATTATAAAAACTACCAATAGTGATTAGCCACGATTTATGGATTATAGAAATATCTATATAATAAAATATTTATAAATTTCTCCAAAATTTATATATTATTTAGATTTTTTTTAAAAAAAAGAATTTTAAAAACCACCAATAGTAATTAGCCACCTCACTAATTAACAATTTTTAAAAATTTCCAGAATTTATATATTATTTAGATTTTTAAAGAAAAAAGATAAAGTAAAATCTATGGAAATAAAACCTATATAATAAAATATTTGTAAATTTAAGTAATTTTATTTGATCCAGTATACGGCAAATTACAAACTGTAGTAACAAGGGGTTGTATCGAGAACGACGAGGAGCAACAGAGGATGAGAACGCGTTTGCTTATGATCTCCATTATGACATGACCTCGAACTGGTCACCAGGTACGCATTAAACTATTGAAACGATGTTGGACAGAAGAAACTGTGATATGTTAATTTGTTTATTATTTTGGTGAGACCATAGCTGAAAGAGACCGTCTAAGTTTGTAGATGGTAGATGTGCTAGCTGATGGGAATAGAGAATAAAGACTGAAACAATGAGTGCTTGCAAAACGATGTAAAGATTGACTGATCTCAAGAAAAAAAATTGTGAATTAGAAAATTTGTATAGATATTAAAAACAGTGTGAGAGAAACATGAGTTGTTAGAAAAAATAGTATTATCACTTATGGATATACAACTTTTTGTAAAAAAAATGTCATCTTTAGAAGAGTTATACTAACTAAGATGAAGTGAAGATAGAAAACAATAAAAGTAAATTTGCACATACCAAAATGACAAAGTCGTGAAAGTTAGTCCTCATACAATAAATTAATTTATGACGAAATGTCTATGGTGAAAATAACCGGTTATCCAAAATATCTAAAACTATGAAGAGCTGTGAAACAAAAAAAAAGTTATTTTGATAAATGTTGTCAAAATCTAAAAGTTGTGTTAGAGTTTCTCCTAATTGCGTATTTGAATTGAACTATTTACCATGTTAATTTTTAAATTCAAGGAATTTAAATTATTAACAATAAGTAGACATATATAAACATAAATTTTAATTTTTCAATAGATAATATTAGTCACACAAAATATACAAAATAATTTAAAGACCAAAAAACTTAAATAAATGGTACAGAGATGACAAGATAATGGCTATGATTTATAAGGTTTAAAAGTTATTTATAATATTTTACACACCTATATTTGGTTAGATCTTAGAATTTTTAAGGGAATTTTGAAATTTTGGTTTTAAGGAAGAGATTGTTTTGAAAAGAAAAATGGGGGAAAGATGCATTTTTCAAAAATTCTCGAATAATTATCTGAAAGTTTTGAAACTAAAAATGTTTCTTTGTTATTTGTTTAAAACATATTATTACCAACATATTTATAAAACAATTTTTTACTTATATAAGTTTTACTTTTTATTTCTCTTTTAAGCAAACTAAATGATATTCAAAATATATATTAAAAAAATTTGTGTTAAGAAAATAAAAAAAAAAAATTATTTTAGAACTTTTGTGTAATACTTTCAATTATTGCTGTATATATACGTGCGAATTAATAACCTAGTATAACTACAAAAATATAAAAATATAGTAAATATACGGTAAGATCATCGAGAATTCACTTAAAAGTTAATAAAATAAAAATAAGCAAAAATTGGCAATAAATACAAAATAAAATAAGAAAAATATCAGTTGACAGAAGATTTTTTTTAATCAAATAAAATGGAAAGACATTAAATAAAGAAGATATATGTTTTTTAATTAATGATATTATTCAATTAAAAATATAGTAGTATAATTTATCGCCATTCTTATAGGATCCATCATCTTCTCTCATGCAAAAAGCAAAACAACAAAAAAAAAATTCAGACAAGAAACCTCAACGGCTCAGACCCACCAATATCTTTGCTTCTTCTGTTTCAAAGAATCAGCAGCACTAATTATACATTTATGAAAAAAAGGATCCATCTTTTTTGACTGATTAGGATTTTTTTCTTTCTTTCTGATCAGTTTGCGAATCGAGCTGGATTCTCTTGCCTCCTTATTTTTTTCATTCTTTTCTAATCAAATCAAATCAAATCAAAATAAGGTCTCTTTATTATTTTTGTTTCTCGTTATTTATTTAGTGAAGGAGATAAATTCGCTAAAAAAAAGGCGAATCTTTTTTTTTTTTTTTTGGGTTGTAAAAATTATAAAAGCTGGCTTTCTCAAAATTTCTTCATGTCGTCGACCAAGAAGAAGAAAGAGAACGTCTTCTCTTAGCAACCATGACCGCCACCGAAGCTAAGAATCGCAAAACCATTGTCGGAGATGATGATGATCTTGTTGATATCGAAATCCCTGACACTGCTCACCAAATTAGCAGCGGTTTGTTTTCTTAATCCCCAATTTTTTTAACTTCAGAATCCAATTATTGTTGTTCTTGTGTGTGGAGAAAGTTTTAATCTTTTTTTAATGCCCAATTTTTCAATTTGTTTAATAAACTACTTTTTGGGTTGACGAGGAAGAAGAAAGAAATAAGACTCCTCCCATGTAGCTTCTTTTGTGGTGGTTTTGAGATAACTTTGCCAATGATGATGATGATGATGATGATGATGATGACTAGTTAAAATGTGTTGACTTTGATGATTTTGACGATGACCCTTTCTTTCAAAATGTTGTCTTAATTGATCCTCGGATGGGTTTATTTGATATGGAGTACACATTTCTTTATTGGGTTCTCTCTGTCCTTGAAAAGATTAGGGAGGTTTTGCTTTCTCCTTTCTAGATATGCTTTCTTTGTAAAAATGTTGTCTTTAATGCTCATATAATGTGATAAATTGGATAAGGAGTTCATGTTTCTTGATGGGGTTATCCTCCCTCTGACTCTCAAAATGTTTTAGAACCATATAAGACTGGGAAATTTTGTTGCTTTGCAGAGCCCTTTTTTTTCCTAGAATCTGAGGTCTCACATTTTTGGGAAGCTTATAGTATGTTTTTGTGGGATGTACAGATTCATGGTTTCAGGTGGCGTTCGTTTTGACTACCGGTATAAACAGTGCGTATGTGTTGGGATATTCAGGAACAATTATGGTTCCTTTAGGTTGGATTGGTGGTGTAGTTGGTCTTCTTATTGCTACTGCTATCTCTCTCTATGCAAATACTCTCATTGCCAAGCTTCATGAGTTTGGTGGCAGAAGACACATTCGCTACAGAGACCTTGCTGGATTCATTTACGGTAGCAAAATAGACCAAACCACCTCTCTTAGTTTGCTTTCTGTATCTCTTATCTTCTCTTTACTTTTATTGATATGAATATAATCTCAGGTAGACAGGCTTATCATCTTACATGGGGATTGCAATATGTCAATCTTTTCATGATCAATTGTGGATTCATCATACTAGCTGGTTCTGCCTTGAAGGTAGTAACAGTAAACATTTTTATCTCTCTTGATTCTTGATTTCGTGAGCTGAATTAGTACAATATTGGGATGTGTTCTGTATTATTTTTTTGCAGGCTGTTTATGTGCTTTTCAGAGATGATCATACCATGAAACTACCTCATTTTATAGCCATTGCTGGTTTGATTTGTGCTATTTTCGCAATTGGGATTCCTCATCTATCAGCTCTTGGGGTCTGGCTTGCGGTTTCAACCATCCTCAGTCTCATCTACATCGTTGTGGCAATCGTGCTATCGGTTAGAGACGGTATACCTTAAAGAGATGATCATTCAACATTACTTATAAGTTTAAACTACTGAACAATTCTGATTTTTTTCGCTCTGTTTTGTGTGTTTGTAGGAGTCAAAACACCATCAAGAGACTACGAGATACAAGGATCATCATTCAGCAAAATATTCACCATCACAGGAGCAGCAGCAAATCTTGTTTTTGCATTCAACACCGGGATGCTTCCAGAGATTCAGGTGATTGTTTTCAAGATTTCAGCTTCATGGTACCTGTTTGTTTAATTATATTCACATGATAAGTTCCACAATGATATAGGCAACAGTGAGGCAACCAGTTGTAAAGAACATGATGAAGGCTCTATATTTTCAATTCACAGCGGGTGTTTTACCGATGTACGCAGTCACATTCATCGGTTATTGGGCTTACGGATCCTCAACCTCGACCTATCTACTAAACAGCGTCAATGGTCCACTCTGGGTCAAAGCCCTTGCTAACATATCAGCTATCCTTCAATCCGTTATCTCTTTGCATGTAAGTGTTTCTCTTCGAATGACCTCAAATTAGGTGCAAGCCAGTCCCTTCTTACTCAGTTCTTGTTGTAGATATTTGCGAGTCCAACATATGAGTACATGGACACAAAGTTTGGGATCAAAGGAAACCCATTAGCGATAAAGAACTTGATGTTTAGGGTCATGGCGAGAGGCGGGTACATTGCGGTTAGCACGCTTCTCTCAGCGCTCTTGCCTTTCTTGGGTGACTTTATGAGCCTCACTGGTGCAGTGAGCACATTCCCACTCACATTCATTCTAGCCAACCACATGTACTATAAGGCTAAGAACAATAAACTCAATTCAATGCAAAAGCTATGGCATTGGCTGAACGTTGTCTTCTTCAGTTTGATGTCTGTTGCTGCAGCCATTGCAGCTGTCAGGCTCATCGCCGTTGATTCCAAAAATTTCCACGTTTTTGCAGATTTGTAATTCATTATATATATTATTTATAGTCAATTTGTATGTTTAATTCTTAGGCGGGGTTTAATTTCTCCTACCATATATAAGCTTGTTGTATTCTCCTCTCTATTTTTCTTAACCATTAGAGCCTTAAAATTATAAATAAATAAGATTCTCAAATATAAAAAGCATACAAATGACCACTTTCATTATATTTATTAGTACCATCAAAGAATTATTAGTCAATTGTACCAATTTCCATTTTCAGTATACAATTGAAAAATACATGATTATAAAGTGGTTTGGAATTATAAATCCCATAACATAATGGTTTTTTTTCTAAAAGATGGTGTCCCAAAAATAAATTTTACTTTATGCCATTTCAAATGAACCGGTGGTTGTGGTGCTGATGTTTTCTATGAGCCCCACATATTTCAGAGATTTGTTTAGTGGCACTTTTTTTGAAAATCAGTTGTTATAGTGTCCCCCAAGCAAAAAAAACCTTATTTTCTTTGTACCTATTAATATAAGAAAAGCGACATTTTTTGGATTCTTGAAAATAGTTGTAAAAGTCCACAACAAATTAGTATCCATCTTATTCCGTCGGTTATAATCAATCACTCACCTTTAGATTATTCAATCAATAGGTTAATTCAGAGTTTTGAATCAAATGGATTAAACCTATCTAATTAATTAGTCAATGAATGTGTATTATTAATTTGTAATCAATCGTCTCTCTCTCTATTAGAAACGGAATCATATTAGTGAAGAACACAAAACAGGTTACTAAAAAAAAATCCCCTTAAATTAGTAAAATAGAGAAGATAAGAAAAACAGAATTTTGTTGGTTTTTTTAGTTAATGGATTTTAGTGATTAAACCTAATCTTTTTCAATGATTTGCTGTTTTATTTCGAGTTAAAATAATTTAGACAGGCCAAAGTGGAACCCCACTGTCTCCACCAAAGCTCTAATAGCATAATAAAAAGAAGCAAAATAAAAATAAAAACACGAAAGCGTTTATTATTTTTTGTTCATCGTCGTCGTGCTACATAATCATTACCTTTCTTCTTCTTCTTCTTCGCCTTCACGCAGCTCCAATCTCACACCACCTGCATTTCTCTCTTTCACGATTCTTTTGATTTCGCATTTTTCTTTTGCGTTGGGTCAGACTCAGATCGACGAAGAGGTAATCATTGTGAGGTTTGTTAGTTATTTACGATTTTATTCTGTTTAAAAATCAGATTTTTTTTTTTTTTTTTGTAATTCTTGTAGATTTTTTTTAAAAAGATGCGATTTTTGTGTTCTGTTTTTTTTTTTTTTTTTTTTTTTTTTTTTTTTTTTTTCTTGTATGTATGAATCCAAGGATCGATTTGTTTGAAATTCTTGAATTGATGCAAATAGCTAATGTGATAAAAGTCAAGAATGTGAATGTAAATGTGTGTGATGAGATATATTTTGTTAAACCTCTTTTGTGGTGTGGTTTTTGCAAAATGTTAGGTAGACGAAGAGAGGTTTTTGAGGAGAAACCGTGAAGTCAAAGAAACGATGTCGTTTACAGGAACTCAGCAGAAATGCAGGGCGTGCGAGAAGACAGTGTACCCTGTGGAGCTTCTCTCAGCTGATGGAGTCTCTTATCACAAGTCTTGCTTCAAATGCTCTCACTGCAAAAGCAGACTTCAAGTGAGCCTTTTTCTTTTTCTTTTTTTTCCCTTCATCAATCCATGAACCAAGTAGTGTTTGATCAATTCCTAATTAGCTTTATAGATGTTCTCATTTTACTGAAATTTGAGGTTCAATCAGGCCTAGTTTCACGTTAGCAGATCCTGGATTAAGTTACTATCTGTGTGAAAGTTTAAGCTTTAATGACCAATACTCTATGAGCAATTCTTAAAATGCATTGTGAACGTTTTGAGGGTTTCATGAAAGAGTTTTATCTAGAGAGATACTTTATCTGAATTGGTCTTCTTTATAAGTGGTCAAAGTTAAAACGTGTTGATTTTTTTTTGAACAGCTGAGCAACTATTCATCAATGGAAGGAGTGGTGTACTGTAGGCCTCATTTTGAGCAGCTCTTCAAGGAGTCTGGTAGTTTCAGCAAGAACTTTCAATCTCGTATGTCACTCTTTTCTAACTTCACCTTTTGTTCCAACTTTTTACTTGTGGTGTCTCACTTTAACTTTATCTTCAAACTTTTCTTTTCTTTTACAGCTGCAAAGCCATTGTCTGAGAAGGCAACCCCTGAGCTGGTACATGTCTCTTAGTAACGCGTCCATCTTCTTATTTAGTTATATGGCTTCAGATACTTGACTCTATACTCTTCTTGGTTGGTCTCAGACAAGGACACCTAGTAGAGTTGCTGGATTGTTCTCTGGAACGCAAGACAAATGCGCTACTTGCAGTAAAACCGTGTATCCTATCGAAAAGGTTAATTTACATTTTTAGTCTTGTATATTCCTTTCCCATTGCTTTCCACTCTATACTCTTTCTGTGATCTCAAAACGTGTTGTTGGATCATTTGCGATACGAGTATCACCTGGATCATCTTCTTATATTCATCTTGTTATGCTTTCTGTAGGTAACTGTGGAGAGTCAGTGTTACCATAAATCTTGCTTCAAGTGTTCTCATGGAGGCTGTCCGATTTCTCCATCAAACTACGCAGCACTCGAAGGAATTTTGTACTGCAAGCACCATTTCGCTCAGCTTTTCAAGGAGAAAGGAAGTTACAATCACCTTATCAAATCTGCTTCCATCAAACGTGCTACTGCTGCTGCTGCTGCTACTGCAGCTGCAGCTGTAGCAGCCGTTCCCGATTCTTGAATTCCCAAAATTTTGATGTTAAACAGATTCAGTTTATTTGTCTTTTGTATCTGTAATGTGTTTTCTTATTACCTGTATTCACTTCTTCATGAACCAAGCATAACATTCTCTGAGGTCTCTCTTGAGGTTTTTTTCCTTGTGATTTCCTATTTTCTTCTATATCTATTTTTTTAATAACCGGTGGCACGAACCGGAATATTAGACCGGACATATCTTTAGTATGTTCGGTTCGGTTCGGTTCTTCATTAATTTTTTAAAAATTCCAGTAAAACAGAGTAATCTCAGATTGAATTGTGTATGAAACTGAAACCTAAAAGCTAAAGATACGAACTTTGCAATTGTGAACTTTCGAAAAAATGAACACAACCTCTGACCTCCATGGCCGTCGTCTTCTCCGGTGAGTGTGACTTTATCTCTCTATCCACCCGTTTACAGCTTTCTTGAAGAACCCTAATTTTGATTTGTTTTTGAGGATTCAGATTATCTGAACAACTAACAGAGATTCTCAGACGCACAGAGTACACACCGCAAGAGAGCAGCAAAGTATCAACCAAAGATATACTCTTTTCCTTGTTACCAAACACTTCGTCTCCTCACCAAGTCAATGAAGAAGAATCGATCAAGAATCTCGCGCTTGCTTGTGCACTTCTCTCTTCTTCACGTTCCTCCACTCACGAACTACTTTCATGGATTCCAGAAACCCTCTCTGTCATTGGGGAGTCTACATTTCGCGAGATTTCGAGAGATTGTTTCAGTGATTTTCCTAGTAATGCTGAGGAATTGGTAGTTGATAGTGGGAAGATTGAATTGTTGCCGATTGTTTTGCCGGAGCTGAAAGATGGAATCGAAAAGAGTTCACTTGGTAAGAGCAGTGATACAGAGGATGTTGTAGCTGCAATGGCGAGAACACCTGTTGGTTATGCGATCATTGCAGCTCACCAGCTCAGGTGGTTTGTGACTCAGGTCTGAATTTATTAAAAATTGAAAAATTGTTCTGTTCATGTTGTGAAAAAAATCCAACTTTATAATTTTGGTGGTGTTGATGTCTTTTGTGTTAGGTTGAGAAACCGGATTTGGTGAAATTTTGCAACTTGGTGGTTCCTTGTGCTTTGACAGCACTTGATCATTGGTCTCCTGAAGTCAAAGTAAGTATTTTTGAGATGTATAGATTGATGGGTTGTGTCTGGTTAGTTGTAACATGATGCAAAATCCTCTAAGTTTTGATGATCTCACTCATTGTTTGATGACAGGGGCAAGGTATAATAAGCTTAGTTCATCTCGCTAAAAATGTGACTTCAGGTGACCTCGGTTTGTATGGAGATGTGGTTCTTGATGCGTGTTGCCAGAATATAGCTTCTGATGATGAGATTTGGATACATGTGGTAGAGTTATCTGTGCTTCTTGTGACTAAACTCCACCCAAATAATCCCCGTAGCCCGTGGTAAAATAAATTGTTCTCTATCTAGTTAATTGCATTTGTTCAGAAGATGAAGACGTAATCAGAAAAAAAGAAGTTGCTTTAAAGATCATTCATCTGATCCTGACTATACCCTCTTCATACACTTTATGGCTTTTGTCATTCTCAATAGATTGGTTCGACTGCTCCATCGTTCGCAACTTTTCTTTTGCTAATTTTGAAAATTTTCTTTCTCAGGTACGAGAAGATTATGAATGAGATGCTTGGCCATTTGGAACGCCAACCAAGAAATAAGGAGCGACGTATCGCTTGGCTAAGATTCATTGAGCCACTCTTGAACGCTCTAGGGCTTTTCTTACTTGCTCATTTTCGACGTATCTTCCCTCTTTTCTTTCAGTGGATGCATTCAGACGACGCTGAAACCGTTCTGTTGGTATGGACTTATTCATCTTGTAGATATGTTAGATTACCCTTCTCGTCCTCACATTCTTTAAGATAAACATGAAAATTTCTTTACCTGCAAATACTGTATAGGTTCTTGAGAGACTGGAGACGGTTGTGAGATTGACGTGGATCAGAAACTCACCTTTCATCCCAAGGTTTAAGCCTCTAAATCACTATTTTGAGTGCTTTTAGACAAAATCTTTCTCTCTTATCCACGCTCTAACATCAATCATCTATTGATTTTGGATCTTCAGATTGGTGGAGGAGCTAGTTTCCTTGTACAAAGAGTCATCAACACGTAAGGATCGCGATGATATTAGACCTCTTATCCTCCGTATCTTGATGCTACTCCGCCAGTATGTTTCTATCGCTTATCAAATGCACTACCAAAGATTGTTCACATATATGTTCTCTGATTTATTTAAGCTCCCTATCTCACAGGTGCAAAAGCTTACAATTTGAGTCAGCTTGGAGTCAGTACCAAGAGGATCCAAATCTGAGCACTGTTAGTGAATATATATGGGCTAGTTCTAGTTGATATCAAGAGCCTCTGTTTGACTTATAAGCCTACGGACTACGGTTCATGACAAAATACAGCCATGCTTTTTTCTTCTAATTCTCTGATAATTAGTTTTGTCTAGGCCGAGTGATGCACTGTAATTACTGGCTAATTTATGTTTGACTTTATTGTATGAATTTGGTTCTTTGAAGCGAAATTGTAGAAGAAGCTAGAAGTATACATGAGACATTGAAAAATTACAATACGTCTCTACATCATCTTTGAAACCATATAACAAAAAAATTACATAACACTCTTGAAAATCTATACACATAAAACTGCATGATCTCATCTTTCACTGTAAGCTAGAACATCATCATAGGTAAGGCTAGGAAGTTTAAACAGACGCTTGCTTTGCCAATTCCACTGTCCTCTTAGCACATCCATATGATTACCAATTACTCCAATCACACGGTGACCTCTTTCTAACTCTTCCTTTTGTCTTTTACCTTCCCTGCAATAAGAGAATATAAACTTCTTTAACACTCTCTGTTTATATATTGCTACTTTGATATGAATGAAATTAGAAGTTGAAGTTTATTGCAAACCTCATGATCAAATGTGACCAATTGCTGTATCCTCTAGATTTTAACTGTTCGACTGTGGCGTTCCGCTCTCTTTCGGGTTTTCTTGATAACAGAACCATTGTATAGCCTTGTGCTATTAGCTTAGAATATAGTTCCAGTGTTAGTTTGCTTCTCTGATGCTTTGCTTCTTCGATATACTTCATATAATAACCATCTTGTTCTAATCTACAAAAAGAGAAGAAAAACAAAGAAGTTAACAATCTGAAAAGCTTGCAGAATGCAAACGAAAAAAAACCAAAATATTTACAGATTGGTATCATCGATAGCGAACACAACAAGATCACGGCTATCGTTCATAGGTTTGATGGTTTGGAAATAAGTGAGAGCCATCTGGATAGTGAAGTTCAACTCTCTCAAGTAAATTCCTTGTTTGATTCTGCGTAAAGCAACATCATTGCATAACAATGGTAATTCGATATTATCTTCTTGTTGCAAGCTATTGAGCTGAGAGTGTAAAGACAAGATTTTGCAGTAACTGAAACTTTCTTCAAGTCTTTGAGCCTCGATCATTCTGATATCTCGGTTTCCACAGCTCTGTAACATTGTTGCTAAAGCTATAACAAGTGTTATCATCAAAACTCCAAATGTTACAAGAGAAGCTATGAAGATTGAAGCTGCTAAAGATGTCATGTAACATCCAGATTCTATCGTATATCGACTCCCCAACTCTGCAAAAAAAAAAAGATACACAAGAATCATTGCAATAAGTCAAGAATCAGACCAAACTCAGATGTTAGAACTTGGAAGATTATAAATAGATATATATACATACCGGAACCACCTCGGCTGGATAGACCTGAGAATTCCCTCTCCATCTGATGACCATAAGCCGACATTTTTCAACACTATGATGATGATGATCATCATCATAAACCCATCATTGATAGTTTTAGAAGATAAAATGGAAAAAAGTTTGTGTTTCGTTTGTTTTTATCAAAAATATTGTAGATTTTTTTCAAGAGAAAGTTTAGTTTGTACCTTTGTTTGTAGTCGTAGAAGCTTCAAAAGCCAAAACGAATCTTTATGCGATCAAGATCTGGAAAAGAAGAAAGAAAAAAAATCTGTGGCATGGTCACAAGAAAACAGAGAACATACACGTGACTTTGTCATGATCCCAACTTGATAATGCTCTGATCAGTTCAGCTTATCTTCTTTACTCGATCAAATAAACAAAACATCCTTCTCTTCTTGTATTCTTTTTCCAAATTTGGCGGAGACACCAAAAAAGAAGAAGGAATCAGACCAAACTTATCTTCAAATATTGGAAAATGTACCCATCGCGGCTACAACATATTAAATACTAATAGGCTTATATTAGAAATGGAATAACTGAATTAGCTGATGACAGATCATTTCCTTTACTCGATTATACCAAATATTAAAGGTACGAATGGTGACTGCGGTCAGGGCGGCCAAATCCGTCAGCGGTTTAGTCCGCCCCAAAAATAGGGCGGACAGCAGACTACTGCAGACCAAGTCTATTTGTATGTAAAAGCGGTCCGCAGTTGGTCCGCAGCGGTCTTGTTTCTGCTTTATTTAGATCGCACCACTGGGGACTGTGTTTGATGAATGGTAAATAAAAAGCGGTCCAGTCCGCAGACAAATTTATCCGCCCTGACCGCTGCAACCATTCACACCCTAAATATTTTATATGCTTTTAGGTGTATCCAATAAGTGAACAACATATATACGAACCTTTGTTTTAATAATAGAAACTGGTCCAATGATTCCGGATCTACTTTAACTTTTTACGATAATGGGAGGATACTGTATATCATTTTTTACGTTTTCAAAACATGATCCAGTATTTTTTACGTTTTACTATTCAGAATGTTCATCATAATGAGAGCTGTTCGTTTTTGAAATCAGACTTTTCGTTAGGAAAAAAGGATAAACGAGATGACCCCAGTGTCAAACATTATTGATGCGAATTATTAGATTTTCAGCAACTAGTACGAATATATATATATATATATATATATATATATATATATATATATACTTAGTATCTTTTATGAAAATTCTTCAACAATAATTTGATGCGTAAAGAGTAACATGATTTGCTAATACTTATATGCTAACATAGGGTTGGAAATTGTTGTTGTACGTATACTCTACCTAATAACGTATACTCTTATGCATATACGACAACAATTTTCAACCGCATGTGTTAACAAATAAATAATTATCTTTAGTTTAAAAAAAAAAATGTTTTGAACATGAAGAAACCAAATTGTAAACGGGTCCCCGCGTCGTCGGATGTAATATATATGGCCACTCCTTAAACCGAAAAGCTCGTCGTTTCTTTTTTTTTTGTACAGTTTAATTTGACTTCTTTTATATTTTGCCAAAAATCTCGACGAGACATGGAAAAGGAAATGTAATAAATGTTTTATTTCTATGCTTTAGGTCCAATCCATATTCCAATTTTCAAAAACCATAGTTATATATTAATAAAAAAATACAACAATATAGTTTTTATATACATACATTCGTCATGTCATGGTGTTGATGCCAGCTTATCGTAATAATAACTTAGAAAACAACTTAAAAGAGAATTTTCCTGTTAGACTATAAAGATTTCCAAACGGTAACACAAAACTTTGGTTATAGTTGTGTGTTGTGTCCTCCGTACAAACCACAAACCAATAGCTTTGGAGTTTTGGTTAATCTTGTAAGTACAAGGGATATTGGAAGAACAATTTTGGTCATTTTATTTAGTTCTGTCTTTTGTAATTATTTGAAGATATGTATTTCAAGTATCAATTTGTACGTATTCGGTGACGTATACGACAACAGTTTCAAAATGTTACGTTACCAATTAATTATTATTCACTTTGATTTTTTGTTTGCAGGTATAGAAGAATCTGAGAAAGGGGTCCCGGCATGTATGGGTCACTATTCAAATTCAAGATTCTTAAAGATTTATATTTGTAATTAATTTTACATATTTCCCCATGTATACTAATATTATCGTAGATATATAATGGTCCCAATATTTGGATTCAAGGAACTTGGATAATCGTAGCTTCAAATATCTTACCATTAGGAGGAAACGTGTGACCATAAAATTTGTTTTGTTATAATTGCGACTACCAATGGGATATGGATAAAGTTTGAACACAACATCCTAATTACATCTGTTAGTATATATATGCATGGAGGAGGCCCATCTATAAGCCCATTTCTTAGCCCATTTGTAACAAGTTAGTGAGTTAGTGTCCTTTTTTAAAAAACATAAAATAATAATATAACAAAAGGATCATCAGTCTATGAGTGTCAAACACTTCGTCGTCTCTCTTTCATCACTCTCCTTTGAGAGCTCTAAAGAAGAGCTTCCATGGATGCGATCAAATGCAGCTCCAGTTTCCTCCACCGCACAAAGCTCAACACTCTCTTCTCTAGCTACACTTTACCTAAAATCCCCACTCCCAATTTCAAGCGCATCTTCCGGCCAATTTCGATTTCCGCAAAGGACAGAAGAAGCAGCGAAGCAGAAAACGTCGCCGTAGTGGAGAAGCCTCTTAAATCAGAGAGATTTTTCGTTTCAGATGGACTTCCTTCACCATTCGGCGCCACCGTCAGAGCCGACGGCGGCGTTAATTTCTCTGTTTACTCTGCAAACTCCGTTTCCGCCACCATCTGCTTGATTTCTCTCTCCGATCTCCGTCAGGTTTCTCATTCAAAGCGAGTGCCTTTTGGGTTTGACTGACATTTTTGTAAAAACCCTTTTTTTGAAATTTGGGTTTTTTGATCTCACGTTGCAGAACAAAGTGACGGAGGAGATACAGCTCGATCCATCAAGGAATAGAACTGGACATGTCTGGCATGTGTTCTTGAAAGGGAATTTCAAAGATATGTTGTATGGTTACAGATTTGATGGCAAGTTCTCTCCTGAAGATGGTCACTATTATGACTCTTCCAACATTTTATTGGATCCTTACGCTAAGGTAAAACTGAAAAATTGAAGTTTCTAAATCGGACCTTTTGATAATAATCTCCTTGGCTTGGCTAATAACATTTTCACTTTGGTTTGGTAGGCAATTATAAGCAGAGATGAGTTTGGAGTTTTGGGACCTGATGAAAATTGTTGGCCTCAAATGGCGTGTATGGTGCCCACTCTTGATGAAGAGGTACCATGATTTTTACTATGCTTTTCTAAGAACTGCTTTTGGATTATGTAAGATACTCTTTGATAAATGATTCTGTTGACTTTGCTGCTCTTCAGTTTGATTGGGAAGGGGATATGCATCTGAAGCTACCACAAAAGGATCTTGTTATATATGAAATGCATGTGCGAGGTTTCACAAGGCATGAATCTAGCAAAATTGAATTTCCTGGCACATACCAGGGTGTTGCAGAGAAGCTTGACCATTTGAAGGTACTGATCCTCAAACACATTTCTGGAGCTTGGGTTAAATTGCATATTGTCAACTTTTAACTGTTTACATATTGACAGGAGCTTGGAATAAATTGCATAGAATTAATGCCATGTCACGAGTTTAATGAGCTAGAGTATTACAGCTACAATACGATATTGGGAGACCATAGGTATGCTATTTGACCATGCCTTTGTTTAACGACACTACCTCCGCCTGGATTTTGCTCTGTTTAAGATGAGCAAATACTAGAAACACTCAAAGTTAACATATGTGGGTGATAGCATGTATTAAGTAATCTCAAGAATTCATCAACTAGGATTGTTGTTGTCTCAGGAAACTTCCAATTAATAGGGGTGAAATAACTAAAAGATAATATCACATATCTGGAATAGATAGATTGAGCAAGCTCTCAACCATACCATCTTTAACTCTGACACGGTAATTCAGTGAAATAATACATATAGCATGTCTAATCAGGTTGTCTTGCTTGTTCAGGGTAAATTTTTGGGGTTACTCTACTATGGGATTCTTCTCGCCCATGATTAGATATTCATCGCCAAGCTCGCGCAACTTTGCTGGAAGAGCCATAAATGAGTTCAAAATTCTTGTTAAAGAGGCACATAAACGAGGAATTGAGGTGACAACTAGTTTCCAAGAAGCTAAATATTTGTTGCTAGGTTTATGGATGCAATTCTTGATAGATTTTAAGCAGGTAATTATGGATGTCGTTTTGAACCACACAGCTGAAGGCAATGAGAAAGGACCCATTTTCTCATTTAGAGGAGTTGATAACAGTGTCTATTATATGCTTGCTCCGAAGGTAATGCTCATCAAGCAGTCATGTGTTTCTCTTGTTTCACTGCTTAGAGAATAAGAGACAATCAAAAGATCTGTGGGGTAGGAAGCTAAAATCTAGGATTCTTTTTCTTTTCTCAGATAAAATATAAACTAAGTCACTTTGCTGCATGATCTTTACATATTATGCATCAGAAACATGTGGGAAGTTCCTTTTAGGTTTTCTGCATGATCTTTACATAACTCCGCTAGACTAGAAAAGTAGTCTATACTCCACCCCGTGGTTATATATCTAAGTCAACACTCATAATGATTTTGGTTTCCTAGTTTGTAGTCTCATACTGATGATTCTGATATGATTGTTTATTAATGAATCTAAAGTTTATGCATATTTTGTGATTTAACAGGGAGAGTTCTATAATTATTCAGGCTGTGGCAATACATTCAACTGCAATCACCCTGTGGTGCGTCAATTCATAGTAGATTGCCTGAGGTAGTTCCCAGAAATATAGAGTACACGTATTGCTTGGCGTTTTGTCAAACTAAGTCTCTTTAGGCAATTAGTTTATTGATTTCGGTTAACTCCTCCTAAATCGGTGGATATCTCTCCCTTTAAACAGATATTGGGTAACAGAAATGCATGTCGACGGCTTCCGCTTTGATCTTGGTTCAATTATGTCAAGGAGCAGCAGGTGAAAATGTTCTAGAGTACGTGAAATGAGTGCTTGGTCCATCTGTTTCTGGAATATTTATTGTTCTATTCTTGTTAGTCTTTGGGATGCAACCAATGTTTATGGGGCTGATGTAGAAGGTGACTTGCTGACAACTGGTACCCCTGTTTGCTGCCCTCCCGTAATTGACATGATAAGTAATGATCCAATACTCCGTGGTGTTAAGGTGATCAACTAGCTCCCTTGATAATTCTCTATAGATAGCATGAGTTTACATTGTAGAGTGGAGAGATGTTGAATTCTTCACTACTAAATTTTCTCAATCCATTACCAAACGTTAATAATTCCCCATGTAATTAGTGATCTGCACCAGATTATTTAGCATAAAACCTGTTTTGTTTCTTCTTGTTGTACTTCAGTATTGAGCTTCATGTGTGAGTTTTCCATGTGATTTTCCAATTTGTGTCATAATCGCCAGTTATGTAGATGATTGTTATAAAGTAATCATTTTCTTGATGTAAATAGATTCACCAATGTTAGATAGTTGACGACGGGATATTTATTTATTATGTTGCTTCTTTGCAAACAGCTTATAGCTGAAGCATGGGATGCGGGTGGGCTATACCAAGTTGGCATGTTTCCACACTGGGGTATCTGGTCTGAGTGGAATGGAAAGGTCAGTAAATGAATGTTCAGTTCTCGTGACAGTTTCCATTTCGTGTGTGCAATAGGTTATAATTTGACAATATCAAACATTGTTGTAAATTTAATATGGGACAGTGACATTCTTGTTCGTTTCAGTTCCGGGATGTTGTGAGACAATTCATAAAAGGTACCGATGGCTTTTCCGGTGCTTTTGCTGAATGTCTCTGTGGAAGTCCAAATTTGTACCAGGTAAAGTTAACTTCTATCATAATGGGGTGTCTCCATACATATCTAATCTTTATGGTGTTCTTCTTGGTTGTTTTGTCTGTGAAGCTTCATATTTTTGTTTGATATCTTATTAATATTTGATTGTGTATGTGCATCAGGGAGGTAGGAAACCTTGGAACAGCATCAATTTTGTATGCGCGCATGATGGCTTCACGTTGGGAGATTTAGTAACTTACAACAATAAGGATAACTTGGCAAATGGAGAAGAGAATAATGATGGAGAAAATCACAATTACAGCTGGAACTGTGGAGAGGTAAAGATATTAGCTCTGTGCTATTGTGTGGAATTTGTCTTTTGCTCTTTTTCACAAAAGTATTTTAATATGATGGCTAAAATAATCATTAAAATTATTACTAGAAATAATTCCTACCTAAATAGCCTCAGCTTCCTTAAGAAGTATAGAGTGGATCGTTATTAGTAGTTTCGCAACTGCATAAAAACACAATTTCATGATAGTTGTAGAAAGGTTTTTGGAACTTCTACAGAAAAGCAGATGACCTTAGCTTTCGGGATCTGGTTATAAAATTGACCGCTAAGTATCAAACTGGAAGTTCGAAATCAAACATCAAAACTTCAGAACTTTTGAATGGATTATCGTTGTTTTCTCTTTCATCAGCTATGCAAATTCAGTCTCTGTTACTTATATCATATGACCTTTTGTAGAATGTTTAAAAGCTGAAATGAATGGCTTAACATTTTTACTTTCAAATTTCTATTAATTGGTATTGGGCTGCAGGAGGGAGACTTTGCAAGTACCTCGGTGAAGAGATTAAGGAAACGACAGATGCGAAATTTCTTTGTTTCCCTCATGGTTTCCCAAGTAAAGCTAGCCGTTTCTCTGTTCTTTTATTCTAATTCCTGCTTAAAGCTCTTTTGACTAATGTTATGCACATTGAACTATAGTACTGGAGTAGGTCATGAGTTCAAAATAATTAACCACAAGAGATCTAACCCACTAGCAATTACGTACTATGCACTGATTAACATGTTAAGGATTATGAACGTTAATACACATCTGAGCATAATCCTATTTCATTGGCATGCTGAACTATTTATCATCAGGGTGTCCCGATGATCTACATGGGAGATGAATATGGCCATACGAAAGGGGGAAACAACAACACCTATTGCCATGACAACTATGTAAACCCTTAAAGCTTTGTTTTTTAGGATGATTCTAAGTTTCTTTTTTCTCAGTCTTAACTTTCCAATAATGTTAATAGAATTCTGATGCAGTTGAACTATTTTCGGTGGGATAAAAAGGAAGAAGCAGACTCTGACTTCTTCAGATTCTGCCGTCTTCTTATCAAGTTTCGTGAGTACGTAAGCTTCTTCTATGAGTATGTTATTGCTTAGATGATCGCTTTCATATGATTTCAAATCCAATAATTGACATGTTTCTTTCTTTTCACCCTTGTAGTGAATGTGAATCACTTGGCCTGAACGATTTTCCAACAGCAAAGCGTCTGCAGTGGCATGGTGTTGCTCCTGAGGTGCCAGACTGGTCTGAAATAAGTCGATTTGTTGCATTTTCACTGGTACGATTTTCTCATACCCTATCTCGCTTTGTCACTTAGGTAGTAATATAAAGCAAGAGCTCCCATTTGATTGTTTGTGTGCAGGTCGATTCTGTGAAGAGAGAAATCTATGTGGCCTTCAACACGAGTCATTTAGCCACACTTGTTTCTCTGCCTAACCGGCCTGGATACCGATGGGAGCCATTTGTAGACACGAGCAAACCGAGCCCTTACGACTGCATAACACCGGATCTCCCAGAGAGAGAAGCGGCCATGAAGCAGTATAGGCACTTCTTGGATGCAAATATGTACCCAATGCTCAGTTACTCTTCCATCATTCTCCTTCTTTCACCAGTTGACGGACAGTAGAGACTGACTTTGCGTGATTTCTCCAAAATGTTCATTAAAGAAAGGAAACCACAAAGTAGTATTGGGGAATCTTCTCAAATGTGAATGAGATGCATATACGACAATTATTTCATTAACTATAAAATGTATTATTGTAAAGGTTCTTTTGTGGTTAAGAAGAATCTGAATGGGGTACCTTTGGTCGGCTTGAGAAACAAGTGTGGCTATAGATAGATTCCCACTCATTGTCTACAGATAGATTCCTTTTGGAAAAAACGTGAAAAATACGCTATCTAATTTTTTTTTACCGTTTAATTCCTCTAGTTGTTAAATTTTTCAAAAAATATTTTGTTTAATTTTCGTTATCTTTAAAAACCTTCATTTTATTAATAACTGTAGATCCATACTTACCACATAACAAATGTTAACTCTAATAATGGAAATGTTAACCAATGTTAAACTATAACCCCACATGGTTAATTAGAGGGAACTAAAAACATTATTGTCTTCTTCTTCTTCCCCCAAATCGATTTTGAGTTTTAGAACCCTAGAACCCTAAACATTACAACTGAAATTAACAATGGTTTCATACCTCATCTATCAGTCGAACACACCAAACAATCAACCAGAACCGCAATTACTCAGATAGCAACTATCATCGCAATCAAAGGAATTCGGGATTTGAAGTTTGAGAAGAAAGATCGCTTTTAGGATTCTAGGGTTCTAAAACTCGAAATCGATTTGGGGGAAGAAGAAGAGAACAACAATGTCTTTAGTTTCCTCTAATTAACCACGTGGGGTTATAGTTTAACCCTGGTTAACATTTCCGTCATTAGAGTTAACATTTGTTATGTCGTAAGTATGGATCTACCGTTATTAATAAAATGAAGGTTTTTAAAGACAACGAAAATTAAACAAAATATTTTTTGGGAAATTTAACAACTAGAGGAATTAAACGGCCAAAAAAAAATTAGACGGCGTATTTTTCACGTTTTTTCCGATTCCTTTATAGTCTGTTACATCCGTCGTTCATTGAATTCGTGTAAGAACAAGAAATCAAAGCTTTCATCTATAAAGTTATAAAAATGATATATTATTTATTTTTGCTTTTTGACTAATGTTTTTTTAAAAAATTGTTATGTCACAACAACAAATAGAGTTGTTACAAAATGCCATCCAAATCAAATATGTAATCGACGATCAAACAGAAACCTCTCAAAAATCGTCGGGATTTTATTGAAAAAGGAAAGAGTACACAGACCCCTGTGGAAAAATAAAAATTGTGATGGCCATACAAACAAAGACTACGTAATCTCCCAAAACCATTGACGACGATACAACAAGAAAAAATCAAGAACCAAAAGTACACAGTTCGTGGAAAACTCAAAACTCGAGACTAAAAGAGATAACCAAATCTTTATATACGAACCTGTTTTTTTGGGTCATATCATATTTGGGGCTCTCAGGACTCTAACAGTTGTTGGACAATCTGTTCTCTGACCAGCCAGAGAGTAGTAAGCCAATATATGAGCCGGATGCTCCATCTCTCTTATCTCTCCCAGCTGATTCACTTCTGGGACTCTTCTCGATGGAATCAGCTCGATATTCCAGTACGGTCTAGCCATCTGCATTAGATCTTGTCCCGTCACCGATGCTCTGTAACCTTGTACCCAAAGGTATCTCAATGATGGTAATTTCTTAACCGCTGCAGCAATTGCTCGCTCGCTGAAGCAACAACCTCTCATCTCTAGCTTCTGTAGATTTGGACAACCTCTTGAGAATTCCATTAGACCCTCATCTGATTCACCTACGTAACCCAGCAGCATCCATCTCACATTTGGACTGTACTGTCCGATATAACTCAATCCCACGTCGGTTAAACCACCTTGTCTCAGATAGAATGCAAACCGTCTGAGTTTCTTGCATCCAATCAAGAGGGAACGGACTCCGTTGTCCAGTGGTAAATCTGTAATCCTTTCTTCCCGGTCGAGTAAGACAAGGCGGAAGTCACAGAGGTTTTTCAGATATGTGCCTATGCTTTCAAGAGATTCATTAGTTATATCTGAGACATACACCGCCATGTACTCTAGCTCCTGGCAGCCCTGAGCCAAAGCAATAAGTCCTCTTTGTGAGACTAACCCTTCTTCGTCCTCCATTCCTTGTTCATCTGCCCCCCGTTCAATCCTCAGCCGCTTCAAGTGCTTACAGTGCTGTGCAAGAACCTCTAGACCCCTATCTCCGATTACATTCCTTGTCTGAAATACAACAAGAATTTCAGTTGAATATTTTTATGTAAAGAGAACTGACATTGCATTCATATTATCTCCAATCGACCACATCTTATACTCTTAATGCTAGATTCATGACAGATGAATAGTGTGGAGTTGATAAGAAAATTGGTGAATTACTCGCTTAGAAATCTTTCGGGAACAAATAAGTAATCAATAGGAGCATCATCTACCACTAAAAAACCCTGCCCCAAATCTTAAGTTAACAAGAAATGACAGAATATTAAATATTTACCTCGAGAACTTCCAAATTTGGACACTTTTGGATTAGCGTACAATGATCCTCAGTTTCTAGCAATGCGTAAAGCAAATCCAATTTCCGGATTTGGGCTGCGAATGGAAACAGTATTGGCATTTCATTAGGTCCCATGTAAGAGAGGCCCAGACGACATAGTTTTCGAGGGAAAGTCAGATTCATGTACTTCTCAGGCATTCCAATATCCTCATTCAAAGAGCCACCACAAAATTCTTCAAGATTAGCTGCAGCCTTGAAGAAACCAACTAGCTCCAAAATCTCAAAGTCACCGACCTTCACAGAAACCAGAGAGCGGCAATTTCTAGCTATGGTTTCCAAGTCTTTAGGGCTGATTTTGGCAAACTCCGTCATGTAGAAGTTTAAGACCTCCAGAGAAGTGTTGTTCTGAGCAAGCTCATGAAGCCACTTACCATCCTTTTCAATAAAAGAACTCTCTTCCATTAACAACGTCTTTATTTTCCTGGAGAAAACAGCAGACATTAACATGTTGAGTAAGTAAAAAAAAACTCAAGATATTTGGATTTTCAGCTAAAATTGAATACACATAACTTGCAGATAAAACCAGCAACAAGGTTTATACTTCTCCAATTGAGAAATAACTGAAGATCATTGCAATTTCTGCTTTAATAAAGCATAACAGTAATAAACAACAACTCCTAGAAACTGTAAATGTCTGAAATGGATATTTCTGCTTATATAACTCTTAGTGTAAAAGTGTGTGGTTAAAGTAAGGTTCAACAATATCATCAAGGAGAAAAAGTGCACACCAAAGCTTGCCCAATTAAGGTAAAAGAAGATCAGATCATCACAAACACAAACTTCAAGATATGATTCATTATACAACTGGCTTTTAAAAAGTTACAAAATAAAAGAGCCAAGTGCAAACTTGTTCTACAGTTCTAGTCACAGAAGGAAACAACAAGTGTAGTCAAGAAGATAAAAGAGAGTTGCGTAAGGATGTGCTAAAATCTCAAAAGAGCATCGATTCAAACTCAAATCTTGATACTAAGAAGAACAAGTGTTACCTGCAGTGAGTAACGATGCTCAAAAGGCCGTCAGTAGTGAAACCAGAGCACTTGTCGAGCTTCAAAGCCTCAAGATCATCTGATCTGGCTCTAGCTAAACGATCCAGATCTAAGTCACTAACAATCATCCGGCGGAAGTGCACTGACTTGAGCTGCCTAAGCGAGTTGGATATCTCAGTAACCCAAGGAGTAACGTAACCTCCCCAGTTCTCCGGAATCAGATTGAACATAGCAGCTCTGGGCTTGCCTTTAAGCTTGAGAGACCTAAGGTTCGGGAACCTACGGCTGAGACGATCGGGAGTGGCGGTGTAGCAGAGCGCCATGGTCACATGCTCCCTCGTCTCGGAATCAATCTTGAACCACCTCCGGCAAACCAGAGACGCCGAATCTCGATCCTTGGGATCGGTTATGTACGTCATCACTTGCTCGATGACGTCATCAACCGTCGCTACTACTACGCAGCTCAATTTACACTTCTTGATATCAGGATCCTCCATTCTTCGGATCGAAAAGATTCGATTTGTTATTCGAGGAGAAGAAAGAGATGATGGTTTCGAATTGAAACCTCAGTGGTAGATCCACGGAAACACATAAGCGCACACACAAGTCAAGAGAGAGAGAGAGAGAGAGAGAGAGAGAGAGAGATCCGAAGAGTTAGGACGGTGAATCGGAAGAGAAGCAAAAGAGATAGAGAGTGAGAAGGAGACACGCGTAGGAAGAAGAGGCGGATTGGGAGGAGGAAGGAAGGAAGAAGATGAAAGTGGAAGCGAATCCAAAAAAAAAGGAAAAAAAAAAAAATTGATTGGTTAATATTATTATAAATATTGGAGTTGGGGGAATCAATTCAATCAAGTGGGACGATGATGATATGAGAGAGAGAGATGAGACACAGTTGAAGTTGACGGTGGAGATGTGATCTTTTCTTTCTTTCTCCCTCTTCTTCTTCTTCTTCTTTACTCTAAATTGTTTTTTTTTTTAATTTTTTGTGCAGGTGGACAGATCTTTAGCTACACGACAATATTAACCAATCTGGTTTTTTTTTTTTTTTTTTTTATTCTATGGATGATTCATTTGTTTAACTCTATAAATGATAACCTCAATTTTAAGCCAAATTTATTAAATTATCAAAAAATAAATAAAATTCTCTTTTCTTTTGTAGGATAATTTTTTCTTCCGCTTTTAATGAGAGAAAAAAAGTAGTTGACTACATGAATTAATTCACATGGACCATATGAATTAACTATAACGAACCTCTTAATAAACAAAATTAAAGTGTTGATGATATATGAATTTTTTTATACGTTTTATTTTGGTAGGAGTTCAACATCAAATGTGGAATGAAATCGTTCAAAAATGGGACTTTCGAAACTTAGCTAAAGACTATTTTACATGACTTTTTTCACTTCGTTGGAATGAATCATCCCAACAACAAAGACCAAATTGTGAACACTTTTAGTTTTAGTGGTTATCGCAGTCGTTATAAAAAAAAAAATACTATATTAAAACTTCAATAATGTAAACAGAATCAACAATAATGAATATTTTCATTTATCATGCTATGATCTCGATTAACAATTCTTTAATAATTGTAGTCTACACCTTTCTCCATCAATTTTTTTTCTTGTCAGAATGTATTAATTGTTTGGAAAGTCACAGAAAATATAAATTTGCCACATAACTTTTATTATTATCGTATTTCTTAGCTTCCTTTGAAACTCGGAAATAACAAAGGTAACAACAATAAGCAAGCTACAAAAAACCAACTAATTACATCTTCTGAGACAAAAGATTTGAGCTGAACAAAAAACCAAGAACGAAGCGCATGATGAGTTTTCACGACCGCCCCACTTTTCTATACACTGAACCGAACCACACTTACAAAGAACCCAAAATAAAACTAACCAGAAGAAGTCTCTCTGGGAGGCGCAGGCACTCCTTCGCCTGAGCTCACATTCTCACCACCACCATCCCCTCCGTCACCTGAACTCGGTTGCTGCAGTCCAATTGGTGCAAATAAGCTCACACCACTCACGTCCCTGTTCCCACTGTATAGACCTCTGCTTCCATGGTGGTTCAAAGGCGCTGAGGTTGTTGCATTGGCTCCGTTTATGAGCAGTCTTAGTGTTTCTCTTGCGCCTTTCTCCACCAGAGAATCATTCTCCACTGGGAGCGGTGAGATGCCCGTTAGTATCATCCCGGTGGGTCCAGCACTTACCAGGTAGCCTTGACCAGAAGAGCAGATATCGATAACCGGAATATGAACAATAGGGTCACACATCATAGGAATCATTATCTGCTGGGATGATGATGATGAGCCCGGAATGGGTATGTGGTGGACTAAAGGTAATGGAGGGATGTCCGACAGATCAAGCGGTGATGATGGGATCAAAAACCCATCTGATCCTGATGCTGGTAATAAAGATGATGGTAATAAGGAGGAAAGGGGCGGTAGTGAAGGTAGCTCGATGGATAGTGATGGGAACTGATAAGAGGCAGATGGTGCGTGAAGCGATGAAGTGGTTGGAGGGCACCAGCAGTAATAAGGTGAAAAGACTGGTGGACCCATCTTCAAAGGAAATTGTGGTGGCCCGGTCATTGTACTTGGTGTTAACTCTGCTGCTTCGAAAGCAATAAACAGACTGCTTCCATTACTATCCTCCACGGCTTCACCTTCTCCTCCTGACTGAATAAAACCCTCTACATTGGTGGGGATGGAAGTAATGGGTAGATTAGCCAAGATTGAAAAATGGCCTTCACTGCGTCGTTTTGATTTATCTCTAGAGGAGATTCGTAGAGAAGAATTTCTCAGTGTGTTTTCTTTGAAGGAGCTCGATCTAGGGCTGAGGCTTCCTTGGGCCTTTGTCAGTTGAGTCCCACTGTGGCGTGCTCTAAGAGATTTTGATGATGCACTTGAGGAGGAAGAATCAGCTGTTTCAGAAGAGCCAGAAGACGATAATGAATCAGGAGTTGGGACTGGACAACCTTTGATGTTGGGCACTACTGAACCCATAAGATACAAACGGAGATGAGAAGCAACAGAGCCAAGACGTGATTCTTCAATTCCAGTTAGTTCCGAGATCGATGGCTTCTTTTTGATCAAGTCCTTCATCTACACAGGTAAAAAAACAAATAACTAATGAGAAAATCTAGATGCAAAGACAAGGATTCATAAACAAAATAATCATCCCTATCTCACCAACCTTCCTACGCAATTCAGTTCCCAGAAGCTTTGACTTCTCTGAGCACCAATAGTAGAAAGCATTGCCATCTGCAATCCTTATAACAAAAGATCTACCAGAGCTGTCCGCATTTATCTCCTCAATTGACACTGCAGAGCACTGAGATTGGCTGGTATATGTAAAGATTTGTTCTGAATGACCATTGTCTCCGATAAATGAAAGTCGCAAGTCGGATGTTGGCAAGACCATGAGGCTCAAGTTACCCCTGAAACAATGAGAGATACAACGTCAGCAAATTAGTCAAAAAAGCCCTCTAATATCACAAAAAAACGCACTAACAAAAAAAAGCTGGATGTTAGAAACCAGACAATGAAGTTGGATCAAGTCCAGGAGCTTTTTAATTGCTCTCGCAACATTTGCAAGTTTTCCCTAATTCAAGAATCTATTAGCACACACATGCAATTGCTTACACAACAGCTGAGCTATTATTAGTTATTCACAAAATTTAGAGTCCAGCCAGAATAAAATTTATTTCCACCACAAGCTTCTCCCGTGAGCAGATATGTACAATCAATTGACACTTTTATGACTGTACCTTAGCCTAACTGAACTACATCATTCATAAGTCAGCATAGGGACCTTAATCACGAAATCAATTGTCTAATAGCTTCTCAAAAAGATCTTCACATTGACCCATTGTTATATGTTTGAACAGAATAGTACCACTAGTACACACAAAAGACCTCTTAAACCAGATAAGTAGTAACAACAAGAAGAAGAAAAAACAGAGAATCAAATCAAAACAAAAGAAAAGCTTACATTAAAAAAATATACAATGAAAGGCACAGCAAAATAATATGAAGTCGTTAGTCAGTATGTGATGAGAAACACAGGGAATATTAAAGCCCTATATGACTACAATATCAAGAACATACTATACAGTATCGGAGATGAAACTACCTTTACTTCATCATCTACCAGAGATCATAACAGATTACGCCCACATTACCTACAATAAAAGATACATTTTATTTGGAAACATGAAGAGTATCACATCACCCATACAACTAACTGAGTTTCCTATGATTTCTAAAGGCCTTAAATTAAACCAAGAAAGTCATGAATAGATCTAATTACCGAAAGTTAGGTATACATTGATACAAACATAACTAACCAAATGAACAAAGACTTATGTATTTGCACTAACCTCCCAAGTTGTTAGCACATATAACAACTGCAAAAATGTCAGTAAAACAGAGATGCAACAGTTAATATGGAAACAGGCATAATATTTGATAAACGTAATTGAACCAAGAGAGCATACATGGATAAACTCTGCGAGAGAGTATCAATGACACTAAAGCATGAACTGTATGTGTGCACACAAAAATCAGCATGTTCAGCTTACTTTCAGATGATTTCAAAATAACGATTGACTTAGCTAATCAGCCTGAAAGTGAGCATTCTTTTATAAAAAAAAAAAAAAAAAAGTGAGCATTCTTTTATAAAAAAAAAAAAAAAATGGCGTAACCAATGGCAGATTGCACACAAAACCAAATAATCGACCGTCTCTTATATGCTATGCAACAACTTTAACGTAAGAAGATGCCCATCTTCAAAGCCAACAAAACCTAAATTAGGAAACTCTAGAGTCTAGAGAGACGGAATAAACAGACCATCATGTTCACATATCTCCAAGAAAACAAAGAAACTAGCAATTAAACATGACTGTAACATAGACAGGACTCATGAAAAATCGGTTCTAAGGTTGATTTACCTTATGGTAGTGGGGCGCATTAGAGTACCTTCCTTCTTAATCTTCCCGACGCGAACAGAAACCAGAGGTATGCAAAAACATCTAGCCAGCATACCAATTTCAGCTGGCTCGAAGTGCTATTTCAATCAAACAAACAAGCAAAATCAGATAATCTCATCTCATCATATTCAGAAAACTGAAGATGATCTCAACTAAAACAAATACAAAACCTGGCTAAGATGAGCAAGCAATCGATCTTCAGCCATCCCGTTAGAAACGTTAAGCTTCAACAACGGCTTCAACCTCTCGTCACCTCGACAAGCTCCCATAACTTGCATATCCAAAGCTTGCAGCCACCGTAAAACCCTATCCTCCCCAACAAAAAAGTCTCCTCCTCCGGTTTCTTCAGTCGACGGATCTGAAACACTGCTGCTCTCGGTCCTCGTCGATTCAACCTCTCCTTCAAATCCATTAGATCGAGAACCATACGAAAAATCATCATCGCCGTCGTTTGGCTGATCATCACGATGACGATGATCGCCTCCGGAATCTCGTTTCCTAGAATCGGCCATATCAAATATCGGATCGGTAAAAAAACAAAAAAAAAAACACAGAGACAACCACACAAAAAAAAAAGTCTGATCCAGAAATTGTAAAGAAAAAAAATGAAAAATTCGTTCAAGAGAACCCTACGGAACCGATGAATGCTTTCAAAGAATCAGAAATCCGAATGCAATTGAGAGAGAGAGAGAGAGAGATAGGGTTTGTTTTTTGGTTTTTTTGGGGAGAAACAGAGAGAAAGAGAGAGATAAAATATCTTAATTGTTTTTTTAAGGAGGAAAGAATTGAAACAAGTGCCTTTTTTTATTTTTATTCCCTTTCGCGTCGTAGCGGAAGATGGTTAAAGAAAAGATAAGAAATACCCAAAAACAAAAAAAAAACACCACAGCGTCTCTGTGAGTGGCGGATTCGAACCATTTAGTTAAATATAGTTTAATTATATGAAGTTTGAGATCCGGGGCTTGTTTGATTGAAGCACGCACAAAAAAACCGACTTCGAGCTGGAGCCACGTCAGCTTTAAATGAGCCTATTGAGTGATGGGCCTATGTTTTTTTTTTTTTTAATTACAGACGACCTATTCTTCTTACAAAACTTTTGTTGAAATTGATTCTCATTCTCGACGATAATAGTCAGGTTTGTATTTGTGGGTTGTGTGGCCGCCAATGGAAACGAAAAAGCTGCCTAGACTCATCCGAGCCACTCACTCATCTGTTGGTGTTTATATCATCAATCATACAAATTTTACATATCAAATTTATCCACAATTCGTGTAGCATTTGACTTGTATTCATGTATGGACAAAGGGTACAAATAACTAGATGACAAAAGCATATACTTTTGCTGTGTTTGCTTTTACTAACTGAGATAAGCTTTTTATTATTGTCCAAATGATTGTGATCAATTCGAAATTTTGGTTATAAGCAAATCCTGAATACTCTTCTTATGAGGGTAATATTAGTTTCATCTCTAAACAAAAGTCACCATCGATTTGGTAATTCTAAAACGCAACACTGGGAGTTTTTAACAACATATATATATATTTTCTCCAAGAGATTATCATTTCTTCTTCTTTGGTTCTTCTTCTGCATAGTTCTTGATTAGTGCTTCCACGTCTTGTGGTTACAGGGTAATGGGCCAAGTATATCCACAAGGCCCATAAACATGCCAATCGTGTCTGTGGCGTATTAATTAAATGTATTGGAAGCAAAAAACTAAATCCCTAAACCTGTGTGAGATAATCGCTCGCGACCGAGAATCCCTAAAAATTTTGAGTCGATGGCGTTGGCGGAACTGAGAGGTCGGCTAGGCCGGTCATTTGAAGAGATGATGGGTGAAACAAGAAAGATGGCAATGAGAAGTCGGCTAGGAGGCCGGTCATCTGAAGAGATGCGTGAAACAAGCAAGATGGATGAGATGATGATGCTTGAAGGAGATCACATGCGCTCTGCTTGACGCAAATTTTCCTAGATCGGCCGTGACTGTGATGGAGAGAAAATGCCAGGACATTATCAATCTCCCTGCCGCGTCGTCCAACAAAGGCAAACAAATCTACGAGGTGATCAAAAGATTGATTCTTTTTTCTTTTTTCTTTTTTTTTTTAATTCATCTGTGCTCATCCGTAAGGGTTTGATTTCTTGATTTCTTGATTTTAACTAACTCATCATCAATCATAACCACCACCTGCTTCAGATTATCTTAACTGAGCTCGTTAGTAAGCTTGATCCGGGAAAGCCTGCACTCTTTCGGGGAAAGCGTGAATCTAGCATAGTCATGTTCATCGGATTACGAGGTTCTCTGTTTTTTTTTTTTTTGGGGTCTTTTGAGTAAACGTAACGTATTATATAATTATATAGTGTGATTGATTTGGGTGGTGTTAGGTGTTGGAAAGACCAAAACGTGTGCCAAGTATGCTCGTTACCACCGGAAGAAGGGATTCAGGCCAGCTTTGGTCTGTGCTGATACTTTCAGCACCAATGCTTTTCTCCGGCTCAACAAGGCTGCCAAAGATGAGGTTCCAGTTTACGGAAGGTACCACCACAATATCAAATTCTCTCTCTTTATCTATTTTAGTATACAGTTTTTGTGGTGGTCCTCTATTTATTTAGGCTAGTTGGTTTATTTTTTGTAGTTACACGGCAGATCCTGCAGAACTTGCCGCTGAAGGAATTGCAAAGTTCAAGAACGACAAGCGTTCATAAGGCTTTTTGGTCTATTATACAGAATCCAGATCTTGTTATATATGTCATGGATAGCAGTATTGGTCAAGCTGCATTTGACCAAGCTCAAGCATTCAAACAAAGTTTCACTCTTGGAGTTATCATTGTTACTAATATACACGGCAACTCTCAAGCATGTGGTGCTATCAGCGCGTAAATTAATCAGAGCATTTTACAAGAGTTTTCTTCTTTTCATTTTCCTCAAGTGCTCTTCATCTGATATATATATTTCTCTTATTTTCATGTTTTCAAGTGTTGCAGCAGCAAAGTGTCCCATGATATTAACTGAAACGGGAGACAAGAGTGAGGAGTTTGAAGCATTTGAAGCTGAACCTTTTGTCAGGCGTCTCTTGGGTTAGCAAATTCTTTCCTCTCCTCCTTGGTTTATTATTTGATGAGAGTATCAGTATGTATGGACACTCATGATTGGTCCACTTTTTTTTGGCAGAAAACCCTTGGGATAAACCCCTGGAATACTTTGAGAATAATGTATAACCATTATAGGCGAGAATCAGGATTGGATAGACAGGTACTTTCATCTCTCTCAGCCAACTCTTGGTTTTTTTTTTGTTATACCCAAATACAAGACACTGTAACTTGTAAGCTTCTTCCATATTCTCTGTAGTTGTTTTTCCATACAAGACACTATTCGAAGCTAGACCTCGAGAAGTTTAGGCGGTACACGATAATAATGGATTCCATGACAGATGAAGGTATAATAAGTTATTGTCGATCAACGCTTTGTTTCTTATTTATTTTTTCATTTTTTTTTTCTTTCAGTTAGAGTAATATTCGTTGTGTTTGGCAGAGCTTGATAAACCAAACAAGGTAAAGCAAATGAGCTTGGAACGGTTGATGGAGATAGCTGAAGCATCAAAAGTAGATGCGAGACAAGTTCTGCAAATGTTAAAAACGTATAAGATGAAGACCAAGAGCTTTATGGACCTTGAGATGAAGATTCGCAATGAATCTGCTAGACCGCGGTACGCGGTCCTGACATCTTAGGTGGTCATTTCGACGACCAAGTGAACAAATTATGCATTATGTGCTTTTCGATATTTATGTAAAATAAACAAGTATGTATGGCGGTAATTTGGGTTGTATCGGGTATGATCGGAAGACCGGAAAAGAAGTTCTACGTCTAGTTTTTTTTTTTTTAACTCAACATCAACTCTTCATTATCCAAAAACGTCCAAATCATAAGTACATAAATTTCCCACCATAAAATTGGATCCAATACAATGAGTCGATCAAGTAAAACTCTGAATCACTAGGCAGATCCAACGCTACCTAATCCGAGAATCATTGCATTTACCACAACGAGATAAATAACATACCATCACTCGGTATGAAATCATCTTTTAAACTACATAATTAAATTCTATGACACGAAAACAACTACTAGCACAGAGGAGACCAAATCCTAGACCGAAGAACAAAGCAATTCCAAGCTAATAGAACCTCATGATCTGTAATAAGAACTTGTCCCAATAGCATCAACACCGAGAGACGCAATATCAGAAAAAAAACTTGGTTTTCCCAGCTTTCATTGTTCCGGTCCTAAGCCTAAAAAACGGACAATACATCTGACTGACCCGACCAAGATACACGAAACAAAACTAGCATGAGCAGATGCTTCTCCGAACTAACCCATCATAGCTTCACTTCTCAGTGCATTTCCAGATTAGCCACATCGCATCAGCCAAGATGTCTCGCTTTTTAGCCGGACTGGGACCAGAAGGATGAGGGAGCTCTTGAGAACGCCAGCTTTGAGGATGTCCTCAAATTTCGGCCACCGACGCCCACGAAATCTCCCCAACCATAGGTAAAACTCGAAGACCCGATTCAACCATTTAACTCCGGTCAACTAGGACCTCCGACAGAGGTGATAGGAGAAATGCGACCCGAACCCAGATCTGACACTGTGAAGCTCTAAAGAAGGCCGCCCGGATCTGTTTCGAACCACCACCATTCTCCCGGAGAGGAAAAACGAGCCGAGATCTCTCACCGTAGCTTTCGCCGCCGCATCGTCACGACACAGCAGTGGAGCCCTCCTCAGCACGACCAGAGAGGAAGAGATCGAGCCACCCAACTACTACAACTGGAAAATAAACTAAAAGAAAGAAAAGACAGAGCCCTCTCTTATGACTATTATGGCACGCGAAAACTCAGGCGGCGGCGGTTTGTAGAACTAGGGTTTCTTCGTGAGAGAGAAGGCTAATAAAAACAATTCCCTCTCTTTCCCTCTACGTCTAGTTTGTTTATGTGCTTTTCGATACTTATGTAAAAGTAAAACAAACAAATATGTATGATTGTTATATGGGTTGACTCGAAGTGACACTCTACGTCTAGTTTGTTTATAGGGTCGAATATTTTCCAATGTCCATGCTAAAAAATCAGTAAATCTATTAAGCATTTGTATCGGAATTCTGAGTTGTTTATGTTATAGCATTTGACTTGTATTCATGTATGGACAAAGGTACAAAATAACTAGATGACAAAAGCATATACACTTGCTGTGAGCCATTTTGCTTTTACTAAAACTGAAATAAGCTTTTTGTTATTGTCCAATGATGGTGATCATAAAATCTCAGATCAATTCGAAAATTTGGTTATAGGAAAATCCTGAATACTCTTCTTAGTTTGATCTCTAAACAAAAGTCACCATCGATTTAGTAATTCTAAAACGCAACACTGGGAATTTTTAACAACATATATATATATTTTCTCCAAGAGCTAATCATTTCTTCTTCTTTGGTTCCTCTTCTGCATAGTTCTTGATTAGTGCTTCCACGTCTTTCCAGAATAAACCTTCAACCAGAACTCCTTCTTTCGTGAACCTGAAAACACCACCCAAAAAACATGTAATGAGGCTCGAGTTTATGGCGTGAGCAACTGAAACAAAATGCCGAGAGAGAAAGGGAGAGAAAGATGGATACCATTGGGTGACACTCTTGGTGAGCTGAACTGACTTCCCAGCTGAGATTGATTTTGGATCAGCACTGTCGATGGTGAGAGTGTACTGATCAGAGAATCTGGGCAACTTTGAAGATACAACCAATCCAGTGCTTGTGAATGATCCCTGTGTATAAACCACCGGAATTTAAGATTTGTGATAGAGTAGCAGGCAGATGATGAGCCAAACAAAACGTGTTCGAACCATAGTAAAACAAATGGAAGTGTGCATATATATAATCAGGATCCTGGTTAGTTTTGACATAACAAGATGAATCAACCCTACTAACCAAGATACCGTATCAATTTAACACAGTTTCAGTAAGACAAAATGTCGGAGCTCTTTTTGCTGCATATTCTAGACCTAATCAAATGAGAATAAAATGAAAAGTTTGGATATAACTCTGCCTCTCGGATGCTAACTAAATGAGAGGAGTACTTTCTTCAAGCTGGTGAGAATGAGAAAGAAAACCACCCAATTTACAATCCAGAATCATCAACTCAGTTGAGCAATTAAGTATCAAGAAGCACGACAGCACCAATTGCAAACACCGAAGATACCAAAAAATACTTTTGTTTAACTATTTTTTTTCGAATTCTAAGACTTAAGCTAGTTGAGCAAATATATTGAAAGGGAAATGTAGATCTTCCTAGAGCTCAAATGCAACACAGAAAAATATAACAATAATAAATAAAAAGATGCCTCAGGATAAGCAAACTTTACATAGCAACTCAGCAGAAGCACAATTCTAAGTTCTCACAAAAAAGAAGGAATGCAAAAGTTTGACACCAGAATTCAAAACAGAGTTCAAGTTAAATATAAGAGAACAGGGGAAATATGTATATTGTGCACCTCTATCTATATCACAGAACTACAATTGTTGCATCATAGACAAAACAAGAATGTAGCCTAAACCACGAAACTTGTCAATGAAATATAATTTTTCAAACAGCCATAGGAACAAACCTCAGGAGGATATGTGAACAAAATGGCATTCTTCTCCTTAGTGTACAGAATCAGCTGCAACACCGCATTCAACACCACATACGTGCCATAATAGTCAAGGACCAAACATCTTAATTCAAAATTATCCAAATACAATACATGCATAGAACAGCTTCTATGGTCATCCATTAGATACCAATAAGGCTTTTTAAAGTCTAAAGCTAAGCACAAAGAGAGGTCAAGCCACATTATAGTTATCTAAAAGTAGAGAACCAAATCAAAATCAAGCAGAAAGCATCAAAGCGAATTCGAGAAGAAAAAAAAAAGAGGATATAATGCGATGCATCCAATCAAAAAGTCCCTGTTCTCAGGGAACTTCTTGTTGTAGAACTGAGCAAAAAGGGCAACGACGATGATAACCGTTCCCAAAATCAGTTTGAGGTTGCTCAACCTCACATCCTCCTTGTAACCACGGCTCGTAACGATCTACGCAATCAAAAAACAACAAAAGGTCAGATCATAAATTCACACAGATCAGATTAACATAGAGAGAAACAAAAAGGAAAACCTAAGAAAATTCTTACATCGGATACGGATTCGTCGAGGATGTGCTTGATTGAGTGGTGGTCCAATAGATTGGCCTTCTTCACGTTCTTGTTCGTCGTCTCTGCCTTCTTCTCTTCCATGACGGATAGATCCGATCAAAATAATATCAGATCTCTAGGATTCTGCGAAAATTCGAACGCAGAGTGTGAGATTTTTCACGAGCGCAGGAGACTAGAAGAGACTGTTGTTTTTGTGTTCGACGAGGAAGAAGACGATATAATGGATGAAGAAGCTCGAAGACGTTCAGTCAAAACTAGCTTATTACGACATCGTTTCGTATTGGGCCTTCTTTTGGGCTTCACAAGTGTCACATCCTAATTTCGTATTTATATAGTCAAGTCAACTATAACAATATTCAAAAAAATATTTGTCAACAAATTAAACCTTTTGATTCATATATTTGACTACTTTTAAGCTTCAACTTAAATGCTGCAGATTTCTTAAACGCATATGGATATGACTTTGTTGAAAAATCACCAAACAATAAAATACAACAAATTTGCCAATTTTTTTTTATTGAGATTTCATTACTAAATAAACATAAAAGGTATAAAACCGTCCAATCCAGTAATCTTGCAGAAAATATAATAATCAATTGCAATCATTATGGAAATGCACGACAATCCCAATAGTGTTATAATTTAATCAAGAAACTATTGGAGATTTGATCTATTTTTATTTATTTCAATCTTATATCTAAAAATGCTAGTTGGAAAGCGTTTTTTTAATTCAAGAAGGCTTGGACTTGATTTTGCTAGTGGTCGCGTTTGAGAGCAACAACTTAGCTCCTTTCACAAGCTCTTCCTTGATCATGAATAGAACCGCAGCAGCTAATACGCTTTGCACAATCTTTGTGCTCATCCCCTTGTAAAACCCGTAAAGCCCTTCGTATCGAATCATTTTCAGGATTGCATCCAACGTTCCTGCGATTCAAAACCAACACAACAACTCTTTAGCTTTGATTGAGAAATGAGTTTTTATGATCTTATATCATTTAGAAGAGGGATATAACCTTTGTATTGGTGTCTTTTGTCCCCTGTTGTGACCTGTTTGGCTTGAAGTCGCGACTTTACAACTAAGAGAGGATAAGTTGTGACTGTAGCTCCGAGTTTAGCCAAAGCTCCAAGAAGAAATGTCTACGAAAAAACAGAAAGAACAGTCTTGGGAAGTTGGAGAGCAAGTAAACATCTTATTCAGAAGAATCAAATGCAAAAATGCTAGGGTCTGAACCTCCAAAGCGGTAACGTTGTTGCTACCCTTCAATGCACGCTTTTTCTTCAGCTTGGTTAACATTGTCTCGTACAACATAAATTGCATTGACGGATTACTTACCTGTGGGTTAAAACACACACACGCATCTAACTATTAATAAACTGGACCTAGACAAACAATATAAGAGAAGCTTTAAAATCATAAGCTCACTTACCATGATCAGTGTTGGAATTACACCTTTCCAGAAGCCAGTCACTCCAGCTTCATCGTAAACCTCTCGAATCTGAGACAACGTTCAACATATATCACAGAAACTATCTTAATCGAGAGGTTTACACAGTTTCAAATAAGTTTCAATCTTATATTGCCATCAACTGAAGCCTGATTTTACACATAATAATAACCAATAGACCCTTGCCATGGTTTGCAAATACAGGAAGCTGCCTCATACCGTATTAAAGGTTCCATATGGACGCGGCTCAACTGCAACCAGAGCTTGTTCATCAGAAGAAGGTGACTCGGAGGCAGCTGTTTGATCTTTTGTCATTTTTCTGTGGGTCTGCATTGTATACAAGTATTCAAGAAGAATTAGGATTATAACTAAGCACGGACCAATGAAAATGTAGTTAAAATACAGAGGAATTGACTGGGCAGCCTAAAGCAGCACTTCATGGTGGTGTATACCTGCATGCGGGTAACAATCACCCAAATTGGATTCGTCATAAGAACATTAACCGATCTGCAAAGAGAAAGTGTTGTCATAAATTCACATGAGCCATCTGAAGCAATAGGATAAAAAATTACAATAATGAAACTATACATGCCACCAGAGTTCACAATCAAAGAACAAAACAGCAATGGCTGTTGGACCTGACAGTAAAAAGTTAGACCATCCACCTAGAAGCTCCATTAAACAAGCGACACTATAAGAGCATGAAAGCATTAGCAATGTGACCATGGCGAGCATTCACTCACAGCCTACACTCCAGACAGCCAATGTGAAGAGTATAAGAACGAACTGAAGCACCTAAGAGCTATTTAGAATCAAAACTAACAAAATCAATTGTGTATTGCATTGTTAACTAATGGTAATCCGGATAGTAACTAGCATATACGAAAAGCACATAAAAGGATTGATTGTTTTACCCAGCGAAGGCAGCCACTAAAAGTGAAGAAAACATCCCAACTGATCCGTCACCCAAGCCTTTCTTACTTCTAGCGAGAGCTGCAGCTTCAGCTTGATTCCGAAACACTTGGTAGAAGTAGTAGTACACACCCTGTCTCATCCAAAAGGAGTGAGCAAAGAACTCAAAAGACATACAGAATTCTCCAGATAAATTAAACACAAGTTGAGAGGATTATACCTGTGACGCAGCCGTTCCAGCGAGAGACGGCGCCAAACCACCGTATAATCGCTCCCATCCCTCTTGTTTGACAACCTTCAATACAAAAAGTAAGAAAACAACGATTCCACTTTACGTTGTACTCTAAAGACTCATAAACCATCGCAAAAACTCATAGTTCAATCTCTGATCCTGAGATTGACAGTGATAAACAAAAACCTGACACATGTGTTCGATAGTTCCAAGTTTCCTCTTCTCCCTCTTCAGATCCCGCTCCGTTTGTTGGCGCGTATTTACCTAAACAGATACAATCGTTTCAAACAAATACGAATGAAGAATTAGAAGAAGCAAAAAAAAAAAAAAAAAAAAAAAAAAAAATCGGGAAGCGAAAGAATCGTACAGTTTGAAGAGGATAAGTGAGAAGCTGAGCAATGATCCCACCACCAGCTCCAGCCAATCCATTGATCAAAGCATCCGACATGATGATTCCTCTATTCCACACATCAAATTATAAGCCAAACCAAACCAAAAAAAAAAAAATCGAAATCGCTAAATCTAGAATTACCTTCCGGTTTCAATTATAAGATAAGGATTGAAATCGTCGTTTAGTATTAAGCGACGAACGGAGAAGAATCACAGAAGCTTTAAGATGCTATTGTTGTTATTGCCTTAATGGTGTGTAGGTGAAGCTTCTTCTCCATATCCCCCGCCCCCCAGATGAGTATTTTTTTTTTTTTTTTCTCTTTTCGGAGAGATGTTCATTCATTCGAAGAAAAAAGAAGACACGCAAGTTGACGTTCAGGAGTGGTCTGAGGATTGTATTTGACTGATATACCCCTATTACTTTGAGTGTTATTACGTTGCCGTACCCTCGCAACGTCGTTTAGTTTTGGGATAAGCTCTTTTCTTGAATTGCGTGTTTTTGTTGATTATGATGTATTATAGGAGAGAAACGCTTCGCATATGATGATTATGAATGATTATGAATGATATTCTTCCGACTAATGTACTTAGACAAGCTCCATTCACAGACTCAAAGCCCATCTAAGTGTTGGGCCATGATCCACAAGAGAGTAATATCTCTTGACAGTTTGTTGTAATCACTTTTTTTTTAATGAGTTTATTGATTAATTAGATTCCCATAACATATTAAGATTAATTTATGTTACTTAATTCATTTTTATATAGTTATAATTTTTATTATTTACTAAAAAAAATTATATTATTGTTTTACTATTTAAATTTAATTAATTGTTTATTTATTGATTACTATTATTAATTATAAGTAATAAATATGCAATAAATAAATATCAAAAATATTTTTTTTAATGCAAGAAAAATAGATATAACATTGCTTATGTGGATATTGATGTGGGGGAAGGAGAAGCGATAAAATTTAACTTCATATATATATATATATATAAATATTAGATTGCCATAAAGTCTCACAATTAAAATGTGTATAAATGTATCTTTAGTTTTCTAGAGAGATGTTGGGTTATAGCATTCTATGGTTTAGTATTAATCTAATAGCATGCTTACACATCAATTCATTTGAAAATAAAATTATTTTTTAAGTGCATACTTCCACATCATTTATTTTGTAACAGATATGAAAATCAAAAATAATTAATATAATCATTTTTTCCAAGAAATAATTCTCAAAGTCTTAAATATTTTAATCTTATTATAAAGAGATGTTATGGTAACTTTGGTTAAGTAGTTCTCCAAATAGCAAACTAATCACATCATCAATAATAATAGGATTCATCTAAGTAGAGCTTTTATAGTCTAAAGAATATTCTGAAAGCAATGTATATTCAAACACATTATATATATTTCTTGTGTGTAGAGAAAAATCAAGAAACAAAACAAAAAAAATGGACTTATTTGTAATGGTAGTAGGAGCATCAGGGATTGGCGACGGGGGTGAGAAGGAATACAACTACAAGGTGAGAGCTTGGACAAACGAAGAATATTCATGCCAAACAAAGATTGTGACAACTAACGCAGATCCTGAGTTCCGTGAGGTTCTGCATCTTCCTCAACACAGGGCTGCAGCGTTTCTCAATTTGGAGCTGTTCAGCGTAAATTCAACTGACACAGACAGGTTTTTCATTGGGAGAGCAAACACAGCATTGCCCATGGAGACAAATACTAATGTCTACCGTAAGGTAAAACTTGAGAATTTAGATACCAGTGGAAATATCGTTACTGTTGGTTATCTCGAAGTATACCTTGGCCTCGAGACTGGTAAATAAAATGAGTTGCTCAATATATACTATTTTAATAATTTTAATATAATATAATTATTTATTTAAAGATTAAATCAGAAAAAAAAATCAACTATTAGCTATCTGACATCTGTCTATTGATTATGTTTCTTTACCTCTCTCCTTATTTTTCTCACCTTCTCTCTTCTTTTATTACATTATTTATTTGTTTTTAACGAAAAAAACAACTGTGTGAAAGTAACTGGTGTAGATGGTATTAAGGCAATTTGTTGACCAATCAAATAATAATGTTTCTACCCTAATGTCCGCATAAATTATTAATTAAAAAAAAGTGATCAAATATATGAGTTACATAGTAAGTGCTTTTGTGATTCTTTTGGTGTTCATAGTTTAAAACTTGGTGTAGCTATTATTCCATGTTTGATCAATGCAGCAGTTCGTGTTAACACTTATCAAATCCGAAACTTTGTAAACGCAAGAGTGTAATGTAACGAACGTAAACATTTTTTAGGGGTCAACTTACAAAGTTACAATAATATTACAATCGTTAAGTTTTTAAAGAAGAAGAGAAAAAAAAAAAACAGAGACAAACCGTTAACGTTATTATTCGATAAACTCCGTTAATAATTTTTAGTCACGTATCGCATAAACTCGCCGTCAGATTCAATCCCAGCCATGGTCTCCGGCGATAAAACAACCTCTAAATCAACAGTCCCGTTTCCTCCCCTCCCGGGAAAAGCCGAAATCTTCCCGTCGAACTTATTCGACCGTCCGCTTCTAACTGCCACGGGTCTTCCCCACCCGAAATCGTTGTCGTACATCGGAAACCTCGGCGAGCTCCCCATCGTAACCGAAGCTCCGTCGGCATTCCCAAGAGGAAAACACCTGGGATTCGCTTCCCAATCCGCCACAACGCTTCTTATCCTCCCGTCTTGATGAGCCGCCACGCTCTGGTTTAGCTGATCTGCGCACCATCTAAGATCGCGTGACAAAACCTCTCCCGCCGTCGCGAACGTCGGAACGCTCTGAATCGCGTTTCCGAAATACTCCGGATTCAGCTTAGGACTCAAACGGTGGCGACAGTTCACAGCCATCCGAAACGTAGTCGTTTTAGAACTCGGATGCTTCCTCGCGCGAGTGATCGCACGCCACAGCAACGCGCACAGAGACTGAAACGACGAGATCTCGACGGTTTTAGAAACGGCGTCGTTTCTACCGAACAAACTCTCTAACATTTCCGTTAATTTACCGTTTTCTTTTCCGTTAAGTTTATCGTTGCTCTGCTTCCCTAACAACTCGACGCCGTCTATTTCGCCGTTATCAATCGTCAACCACTTCTTCTTGTTCACCACAGCTTTAAGCTCCTGAATCGATTCTTTGCTGAAACTAAAAATACGCTCGCGTAACGGTGCGTTCTCGTCGAACGTCACCTTAGGACCACCGTGAGGGACTTTGAGAACAGCCGGTGAGATTAGCACAGACTCCCGCGTAAAATCAGGCTGACGTGTCACATTCTCGACACCTCTAGACATCTCCGCGAAGGTATTGATGAAGTTCCAGAGAGAGGTTCCGTCGGTGACGGCGTGGTTAACGGAGCATCCGATGAAAACGCCGTCGATGAGCTCCGTCACCTGAACGGCGAGGATGGGTCTGTTATGTCCCTCGTAGCTGACGGCTCTGTCGTAGGTGAAAAACTCTTTGACCACGTCAGGAACGTCGATTCCGGCGAGAACGTCGCTGACTTTGACTGATTTAGCTTCGGCGGAGACGAAATCGGCGCCGGCGTCATTGCAGGTGAGGAAAACGTGGCCGGAGGAGGAGGTGGAGAGACGTCCGGCGAGAGGAGGGAAGTGGGAGAGAGAGAGGGAGAGGGAGTGTTTGAGGTGAGCGAGAAGCGCGTGCGGAGGAAGGTGGGGGCGCGTGAAGAGACAACCTTTTTGGATGTAGTGGCAAGAGAGCATAGGGAGATCGGAGACGGAGAGCTTCAGGTCAACGAGCGTTGACTTTTGATCAGGGAAGACTCTGCTTTTTGAGATTATCGTTACAGAGTTCTCTAAACAAGGCATTTTTTTTTTTTTTTGGTTTTGTTTTGGATATGATTTGGTTGCCTCTCTGTTTTTGGTAAGCTTAGCTTAGAAGTCTCTCACAGTTTTGTGTGTGTGTGATGGATGAGAGTGTGAGATTGAGAGATGAGGTATTTATAGTGTGAGGATGAGAGAAGAGAAGAGGTTCATGAATCAGATGATGATGATATGGCATTTGTCTTTATTTATCTTTTTGATTATTATTATTGCCTATTTAAAATAGAGAGATTGCTCAACTTGTACTTTGGAAAAGTGTTTCCTTATTTGTGAAATTTTATGTCTAGTATAATTTGATCTTTTGTTTTTGTTTGTTTAGATTGGGTGTTGTGTTTTGACCAAAAAAAAAAAAAGATTGGGTGTTGTGTAACACATGAAACAAATACTAGCAGTTAAAGGGTGGATTAGAGTACACACTTTGTAAAAAGGAAAATTTTGAATGGTAAAGAGATAAGATGATGGACCATCATTCAATTTTGGTTATAGGTACTCTGTATTCTTCAATTTATAATGATCAATACTAGATTTTAAGCTATAATTTTCATAAAAAATAATAATGATAATTCAGTTAAATCATATTTATTTATATTATTTCATTCCATAAGAAAATGTTGTTTGGATTTATTAATTAATAATTTCTTAAGATTATATATAAAAGAGGATATATCATTATGTTAAAAATCCACTAAATTTTAATGATATGTATGAATTTATTCTCTATTTGTCATGAATACAGATATTTATACTAGATCTGAAATTTCTTACTTTAATATTACTGTAAAAAATAAATAAATAAAACTCTAAAAGTATATATATGAAACAGCAAGAATAATATCTCTATAACCAATATTGAGAGTTTCAAATGTTTCTGACGTGCGTTTCTGTTTTTAAGACTCTTTGATGTGAGTTGAATGTCTCTGCACCAATGAACGCGAATATTTCTATATATCATCTGCAAAATAATTACAAACCAGAAAAAGGTTATGTTTTTTTTTAAAGAAGTGAGAAAGAACAAACAAAAACTCTGTAGTCGTAACATATAATATTGAAAACATAATCAAACAATCAAAATCATAATATTGTTGGAAAATAGGAAAAAAAATAAAATATTAAGCTGATCTCTGCATTATATTGTCTGCAGAAAGTATATTACATTATTACTCCATTTAACACTGTCTTATTCTCTGGCTTCGTTGCCAACATTTTACAACTATATTGTTTTTGTTTCATGAACATGCTTTAAAAATGGCGGTAAAAAGGTTAAAACACTAGTTTCAAGAGAGATATCCATAAATCTAAATAATCCAATGGACAAAAGGATTTGTATAAGTGACAAGATACGTATTTTGGAAATTTAATCTATAGACTATATATAGTCATAGCGAGTTGTTATTATTGTTCGGTTAATGTATTGCTTCATATCAAAGAGAATATCTGGAGAAAGAAGTTTTCGTTGAGGTTCACAAATTATTCATGTGAAATCCCCAAGTTTATTTCAGACCCTCGAGACTAGTGAATCCACGTGGCTTGCACACACACGGTTCCGTTTCTTACATGGCATACATGCACTCATGCACAAGTCAGTATGCATGGTCGGATCAACATGTAGCGGACGACTCATCTATTTGGACTTAACTGCGTCCCTGACGATTGTTAAAGACAACGATATATAACGTGTTCTATATTATAAAAACGTTACGTTCGTGGCCGGTTACTAAAATTCGGCATGTGGTGAGAATTAAAACTTTTGTACGAAAGGAAAAAGAAAAAACAATAAAGCAGCAATTTAATGTATGTTTTGTTTCGATTAATTGTACGTACGTCGTTGTTGCCCTTCAAAGGAAGTTGCGTTTTTAAAAGCTTGAATTCGAAGTTTTGTTTGGAAATGGCTTCAGTAATATACATATATTGAAAATATATGGGTTTGATCTATATATATATATATATATATATGATTCTTATTTCTTCGGTTAAGCAAAAAGAAATATTTATTGATAATTAAACAATTATGATAAGATATATATGATATACGTAGCGACAATTGATATTCATATCACTATCTAACAAAATCTGGTTTGGTGTATTTGAGGTAAGAGTAAGATAGAAATTGCATGAATCTTTGACCGTATGAGAACTAAGATTCTCAAATCCAAAAGATTTTATCTGTATAAGATTAAACAGACTTCTAAAAACTATATCCGTCCTTCGGATTCCGAGAGATTTGCATGGGGTATGTGACCAAAAGAAGACTTGTAATGCACTTCTTATAGCATTTGTCTTATATGATTTGATACAAACAATAATAATAATAATAAAATAAAGATTAAACACCATTTAATGAGAAAAATGAGATAATTAGCAAGTGTGTTTAAATTAAAACACTTTAAATCACTCTCTGTTAATGGGTTGTCATTCCTAAAATCCCGATAAAAGTCGGCGTGAAGAATCTCATATTCAACTGATACAGTCTAGTACCAATTGCTCTGGCCACTGTCACAACACTTCAAATGTCTTTATTTTATTATCTAAACTAATGTGTAATTTCTAATCATAGCTTATGTTTGAGCTAACTTTGACATAAAGTGTCGGTTTCGGCAATTATTACACGAAGATTCTCGTTAACCGTCATTTTCGGTTTTGTCGGCGTCCTGTGGTTTTTTATATTATTAACATAAACTGCTACTTGAAGTGAGATCTGGTACGATGCAGAAAAAAAGAAGCTGAAGCATTACGCTTCTCTGTAACCGTTGGATTGGAACTCGGCCGTTTACTCAATTTCATCGGACGGATACTTACGCTACTTGAGTTTAGTTGAGTTTGGGATTGTCACATGATAAAACATTACTAGTAAGTACATAACTGTTTTGACTCTTGAACGTTCTTGACGATTATTTGACGCCCCATTTTATTTCTTTATTTATAATATTTATGGACATCCCATATTAGATATATCTTTCTTGATATCATTTTGAGATATATACCTCAAATACTTTTTCCTCTATTTTGATAAATATTTTTTTTTGGTAAAAGGTTAAATTTTATACCAATTTTCAAGTCTATGTACAAAAACATAATAAAAAACAACAGCTACAGCTAAAAAGAGAAATTAATACAATCAAAGTAGGTAGCCAAAAGAGAGGAGGAGGAGTCGGTTGCCCCTGGAAGAGAAAGGAGGCGATCTCTGATGGTACGATCCACCGTAGCTTGAAGCACCGTTGCAGGAGTCAAGACATCAGTAAAGACTCTGGCATTGCGCTCACGCCAAATTAGGTAGTAAGTTACTTGCAGGACTAGCTTGAGGATGGTTGCAGCTTTCGACTGGGGTGGTTGCCGCGTTTGGAGAATCCAGGTAGAGATTTCGTTAAAACCCAAAGGTGGAGATGCGAAGATTCGAGAAGCAAAAGCTTCCCAAATCTGTGCAGAGTAGCTACAAGCGAAGAAGAGATGATCATGTCTCTCAATCCCAGTAGAACATAGCACACATGATGGTGAGACATTCATACCCCAGTTCTGCAGTCTGTCTTTAGTGGGGAGGCGTTCCTTGTAGACTAGCCACAGGATAAAGGAGTATCTCGGTACTGCTTCCTTAAACCAAACTGTTTTGCACCAAGGTACCGTGGCAGAGTGAGTTCTCAGTTGCTCCCAAGTTTCTTTGGAAGAGAAAGCCTGTCCAAAAACACCTGAAGCCTTTCTCCAGAGATAGCGGTCGGGGCCTTTGTCATCGTTTGGTGGAGAGATTGCGGTGAGGGTAGCCATGAATTGCTGCTGGGTTTCTGATCTGGCTGCAGGCATCCACCATTCTCCATTACGTCTATAACTGAAGCATTTCTCTTTAATCTCAGGTGTCGTTGGCCATTTCCTTCAATGTAGTCGACTAGGGGACCCAAATCACACCAGTGATCATACCAAAAAGAAGCAGTTCTGCCATTTCCAACCTCGCAGCGCATGAAATCCTTTAGGAGAGGTTTTAGTTGTATCATGCATCTCACAGTTCTCGAAAGTCTTGGAGTGTCATTCATAATCCAAAAACTCTTCCTGTGAAACATATTTCCTTTCAACGAGGCAACCCAGAGAGATCCTGAATTAGCAAAAAAATTCCAAATCAACTTCAACCGGAATACAACCTGAAAATCCTGGAGATGTCGAATACCAACACCCCCTTCCGCCTTCGACTTACAAACATCCTTCCAGGCAACTCTAGCACCTTGTGCAGAGTCCGTTTTGTTCATCCAGAGAAATGCAGCGCACATGGAATCAACCTTCTCGTAAAATCTTTTTGGCAAGTTGAACACTGAGCTCCAGAAGTTAACCATCCCATAAACTACTGAGGAAATCAATCTGATCTTTCCTGCGAAGGATAAGGACTTAGCAGTCCAATTATGAAGCTTCGCACTGATTCTCTCTAAGAAAGGCTGCAGCGTTGCATAGGATATCTTTGCGGGATTAAGAGGCAGTCCTAGGTATCTGGTTGGAAAGGATCCAACTCGTATTCCGGTGAGAGCACTTAGAACATCAACCTCTACCTCCGCATAACCCCCAAAGAATATTTCCAGACTTTGCTGGGTTCATATCCAGTCCGCTTATCCTCTTAAACTGGCGCATAACTTCTCCAACACTAGTTAACGAAAGTCTCGCTCCATCAGTAAACACCAACAGATCATCCACAAAGAGTAGATGGGTCACCTGAGGAGAGGAACAATGGGGATGAATCCGGATCCCACCATTCGAAACTGCCCCTTCAAGAAGATCTTTCGTCTATAGTGATAATTTTGGTTACGACTTGAGACTCTGTAATAATATACGAATTCAAAAAAAAGGCATAGGACTACATTAACAAAAATGATTAGGTGTTATCCTTTTATCAATAGGCCTTATATGTATGTTAGTATCCAATATCTTTTTGTTATCATCACTCGTCCTTGAAACACTTAAAATAATTTCCGGAATTATGAATCTAAACATCATTTAGTTGGTTATCAAAAGTATGATTATAAAAACAATACATTAATTTTTGTTAGATCAATACTTTTATCGCTAGATTATTTCGAAGCTTTGAGCTCAACCACGTGTAAGACAGGCTGACAACCGAAACTTGTACGAATGTATTTTGTATTGAATATCAATAATCAAACTAAGATATGCTCTACGAAAACGTGTGGCATCAAGTAAAAAATAAAATTGTAAATAGATGATAATGATATAAATTGATTGATTAAATTATAAATAACAAGTGGATTCACGCGACCCATTTTGACAGTTTAGAACCAGCCAGCATGAGCATGAGAACCTTCGATCCATAATATTCTGACGGTTTTAATTATTTTATAAAAGTTTATTTTTATTATTATTTGTAGTGAACGAAAAAATATTCCGCATCAAATGTCCATTTTTTTAAAATTCCATAATAGTTTCTTGTATGCGATAAAATATTATTATCAATCCATGCATATGCAGTTTGCGGCCAGTTTTACTTTAGATATTTATGTCACTTTATACGCTGGTCTATATAAATTATTTTAAGTTTAGGTTTCAAAGTCAAGATAGTAAGCTTGAGGCTTGGTATGATGGATACTCGGGGGATATTTTGGGATATTTGGATGAGTCGAAGACAATGGCCGATTCAAAAGATAAGGTTGCGTTAGATACTTAGATCGAGCTTTAAGGATTTGAAATTCATATTGTTGATCATAATCTAGGAGTTTATATAATTAGTGAATCGCTATAATATTTTTGGTACTTTATTAAAAAAGAAAGATAATATGGTTGTGGTGCGTGAGAGTATGAATAACATGGAATAAAAAAAAATTAAAAACGAAACGTAGGAGGATTTTGTTTTGTTTTACTCTACAATTAGTAGTTTCGCAACTAGAAAATTTGAAGATAGTTTTGGAAATGATCGAAAGGGATGAAAAAGCTCATCCCAAAACTATGGCTATTGTGTGGTTTGTGCAGTCCATTTTGACAATTTTTGTTTGGTACATAATAATAAAACAGAAAAGGCACACTTGGCTATCTACCTATTTCGAAGGACGCCGCTTTCTAACTACAATTTTATTTTATTAAGCTATATCATTTTTATATGATTTTCTTTTGAGAAAAACTTTTGTTATTTTATTATTTAAAAGTCCTTTCTAATTGTTGGCAAAAAATATGCTGTCCTTTCCAATCAGAGAAGTTATTCTTCTTCATCATCTTATTTTTTCTGATCACATCAAAATCCATTGAATGATTCTAGTTTTCATATTTGTTCACGTCAGTCTTTTAAAAAGTTGTGAACAAATTGTATTCAGTTCTCATATCTAAAAAGTATTACATATAAACACGTACGAAAGCAAGAAATGATGTTTTGTTCTAATGCTCTGAAAAAAAGAAAAAGAAAAGGGAAGATAATAAAAGAGACTTTCTCGATATGTCTCGTCGTCCACTACTGTCCGGTGTTGTACTCTTGTAATGGACCAGATCGTGTTTTACTTCAGACAGGATGCCATACTCTTTCTTTTTTAAGTTCTAAAAGTTTTCTTAATATAATAATTTCAGATTCTTATACAAAACAACAAATACTGTTAGTGCATAATGAATGAAACAAAAGAATCAATGCGTTAATAATAAAATATTTGTTGCCAACAATTAGAAAAAAAAAATTTAATTAATTATACAATAAAATTTGCATTTTAGTATTTTGATAGCAAATGTAATGTTATTTTTCTTCATAATTTCTAATAGTCAGAAACGATGCAGCATTGTGTATACATAAATTGTTTTTTATGATTAAAAATAAATAAATAATAATGTATACATTTTGATGGATTTGTGCTACAAACGTAAAAACACGCATATAAGTCTTTACCTTAACATTGTTAATTGTAGTTTTTTAAAAGAAGTCTTCAGTGGATAAGATAAGTTTCAGTCCACCAAATCAACTGTGGCTTATATATTGACATCTAGCTGTATATTTCGAATTTAACATCAGTAATCAAGGAAATTAGAAAGTCATGATGCTTTATTTGCATAGAGACCATATACAAGTTGTAGACAATTTTTTTAACATGACAGTATTGGCCTATATTTAATTTTAAAACTCGCATTCTATGCGTGCACCCACCCACGCACAATCGGATGTGGGGATGACCCTTTCAAATGGCACAATTTTGTGCGGCCTTGATTTATCTCACGCATGACTAACATCATATAATTCCCATATTAAAAACAGGAATTTCGTATTCTCGTATAATTTATACATTATCACAAACATAAGTCAAACCTTTGACAAGACGCTCGTTGGTGCATATACTATTTGGTATAATTATTATAAGTAGCATATAAGGTTGGTTCATGTACCGTAAACTAAATGCATGTAACATACTTTGAACCAAGGCAGTGTTCGTCATATTCATTTTATTCTTCCTTGTCCATCAAATTATACAAGCTTAAATAAAAATTATCCCTTTCTTTTCCCAAATTCCGTTTTTCGAGCTATGTTCATTCATCAGCTTAATAATTTCTTTCCAAATGTTGTCGTGTAATTAATATGGAACATAGCTCTATACAAATCATTTGATATGGGACAATTGATCATTGATATATCCCCATTCCTACATGCCAAAATGAAGTAATTAATATTGAAAATCACATTTCGTAAAGATTGATTATGCATGATAATTTTTGGATTACAATATTTTTGACATAATTTTCTATCATGGATTAATGAAGTTATCTACACATTCTTTTTATTTTCGTTAGTTAAAAGGAATTTAATGAAGTTATTATTTTCCCGAATGGATTTCATGTCAATAGTCAAACTCATTGAATCTTCAACTTTCAGCAGGAGTTGTGAAAAGCTTTGATTTATGCATAAGTAATTAGAAACGCAAAAATACAATAAATTTATGTGGTTCATCACATGCAAAAAATGGTTTATTAATAGCTACAAATAGATAAATTAAACTGAAAACAACGGTCCATAATGAATGATCTCAGCGAGACTTCCGTTTTATCGCGAGCAACGGATGGGGTACTGATAGTATATGATTAAGGTATATATTTACATGATTGTTTCACTATGAATTATGTAATATAGTGTAGGCGGGTGTTTAACTGCCATGCACTCTGCATCTTTTAAAAGATCAAAATCAGTATTGTTGGATAATTAAGCCACAATAATTTTCTACCGTGAAACCCATTATGTCATGTAAATGCATCGAACCCAAAACTAATTTGGTGACAAAAGAGATAATCCAACCCTCTCTACTCCTCTAGCCTCTAGGCTCTCTAGTAACTAGCATGTATAATTTGTTATGTAAAATATAGTATTGAATAAAAAGCAAATATATTCAGGACAGCTGACATTATTTTACATATAAAAATACTTTTTTAATTAATGCCCATGATTAAAATAAGTATAACCACCACTACTACTACTATACGAGGGATATCAATTTTTTTTTTAAAAGTAATGTCAGCTGAGTCATATATAAACAACTGATCATTAAATAAATAAAAGCTACACCTAGGATAAAATAATGATATGTTTTCAATAACTTGATTTAATATTCTATTTATTTTGTATTATAGTAATAGACACTATAGTCTATATACATACAAAGTCCCGATTAGACTTTTACGTATGTACGTCTCTCCGCATTACTTGTCGTTTGTTTTGTCTTCTGTACCTGCACGAAACAATATGGAGACATCTGATAATCTAGCTTGTATTTAACTACTTGTAAATTATAGCTAATCTACGTACGTAGCTTGAAAATAACTTGTCCTAGTCGTTAGGTTTAATATAAAACGGGACCATGCCACTATATAAATAGAGAAGATGTGATAATATATCACGGGACCATCCATGAATGGGTGGTTCTTTTGGTTACACATGTTATCAAAGAGCATTTTTAGAATTATTTTGGTCTGTAAATATGATGTCGATCGTATTGAAAAGTCGAACCGATCCTTGAGTCATAAATATCTAGTTGCAAATTGATAATATCATGAGATCATTGCACTTTATCGTAAATCAGGTTCTAATCAATTCCCATCGGGGCATCGATGTGACCTACTACATTAGCAGCTTAGCAGGAAGCCACTACTAGTGTAAGAAAGATTCGACTATAATATAATGGTAAATACCTATGATGCTACGTCAGTACTTAATAAAGAAAAGAAAAGATAAAAGCCAAGGCTACATATATAGAATTAGAAACCAATAACCATATAGAGTGAAGGTGGGTGAAGAGCCAGTGGAATGATAAGTTAGATTACTATGAACAATGTAGGCAAGTTGCTCACTTACATTACAAGTGCATGCACGTCTTTAATGTTGACCCATCTACACACCGGCCTACACACATATATTCTTCTAAAAATTGATAAGTACGGCTGTATGTATGTATATACATTACGCATGTTGAGACTTGAGAGAGAGAAACATGCGTATACTGCACTAACATTTGCTATCAAACTCGTTACAACCAAAGTCTCCTCTTATTTTTTACTATACAAACTAATGTAATCAATTTTTATAACACAAAAAAAAACTTCAATACTCATTCGATTTTAATGAATCCATTAAATCTTGGCGTGTCCGTTTAAATATACATAAACCGTAATTCTAAATTTAGCTTACCAGAAAGGCAACTAAACCGGCATTAGAATTTGATTGCTCTAGCAGTTTCTGTAGTGCAACAGAGCAAAAGGCAACTAAACCGGCATTAGAATTGATTGCTCTAACAGTTTCTGTAGTACAACAGAGCAATTTTGTTTGTTTGTTTTGTAAAATCCAACATATATTGGCTTATCGAATCTAAACTTATATACTGTCTCTATCAATGTAACGTACTAAAAGAAACCAAACAATAACGACGCACACGTATGATCCAAATTCTCAGCATAAACAAATTTCCCCATTGATTAAGTATTAATGTACCAAATGGAAAAGAACAGGAGGAAGAAAGATAATTTTTATGTATCTTGTTCAGATTAGTCACCAACTATAACTGATTTCAAAGTTCTTAACTCATAAAACTGAGCATTTTGTCTCTCTTTTAAATTGCAATGTAGGAAAGCTACAACAATAGGCTGATTCTTACACAAAACCGTTAAAAGAAACATTGAAACCAAAAAAGCAGCAGTCCACATTTTTTAGCAAAACCTTGTGTTTCAAAGCTTATTACAGCATCTGAGCAGCAGTGTTTAGCTTCTCCGCTAGACTCAACTGTGTCCTTGTTATGCTTGACAGGTACAACAGAAGCAATTGATCCTGCAAACAACAGAATAAACAATCATTAGTTTTTTTATAAAGTGTAATGCTTCAGCTTGGCTCTTACGATCTTTTACCTGGAGACTATCATTCACGAGGTTATCGAAGACTTGTGGAGGTAACTTGGGGAGGGAGGCTACTGCATCTGCAATGAATCGTCCTATGTTGTTGTCTGGAGCTGTTTGACCTTCCTGTGGAATTTCATTAAAACTAACGATCATGCATCTGCAGCAGGTAATTGACTGTTTATTTTACCTTAAGGATATTTCAAACTTACCACAACACCGTCAACGTATTTGTGTACATCGTTGATTAAAGTCAGCAGCCTCTCCATTGTAAGCTCCATTCCTTCCAAGTCATTTGGGAGTTTGTCCACAGCTGTTGCCTTGAGGACATCAACTGCAGATCAAGATGATATATTCTTAATCAGACACAATGAATACCCAATAGAGCCATAAAATGGTTCACACTACTGTATAAATACTAGCTAAGAACATCTAATTCAGTTTCGTTCTTTCACAATCATAAGAGAAACAATCTCTAGACACTGAATTAAGTATGCAAAAACTGAGATACTTAGACAATGAGGCCGTATGTAATATGTATATGGAATTGGGTGCTAATAACTTCTGATATGGAAGATATTAATAGTTAGAATACTCACATCCGACTCTCTCAGCGTCAACCATACGGAGATCAACAGGAATCTCTTGAAATTGTGCAGCGAGCTGTCGATCACCAAGTGAAAGGTTTGAAGAGACAAAAGCTTTTATTGTACCCTCACCATTTGTAAACCCAGTGTCCACGGTTAGGTGAATTGGGTTGGCAACTTCTCTGGCATAGAAGTCATGAATCAGTGCACTACCACCATTAACCCCAGCACCGGTTGAATACCTGCAAAATCAATAGAGTAGTTCCTATCAGCTACTTCAAAATGAGAACAAATCAACCACCAAGGCAGAAACCCAACGCATCAATGAATCAAGCAACAAGAATCGTTTTGACAAAGATAAAAGAGTAATCACGAGAGTTAAGAGAATGAGAATGGAAAAAGAGAAGTACCAGCCGACAATAATTTCTTTTGGATTCACCTTAAGGTGTGAAGCTAACATATTGTGGTGGTAATCAATATCCACAGCAACCTGCATCCATATGAAAACAATAACCCTCAAAACGTATCACAAGTCACAACCTTAAGGTGTGAGAAGCTAACATTTGATCTCAAAACAATTTGGTTTCCCCAGAAGAGAGCTGACAATATGCTCACTAGCAAAAGCATGATGGAATGACCAAAGATGTAAGAAGCACAGTACTGTAAGCTATCGTCTACACTTCTTTTATAAACCTCACATTCTCAGAAGCAAAAATCACATCTACTCTTCAGCTACAAAGCAGATCTAAGAATCCCTAAGCTAAATCCTAAAAAAAAAGATAGGGAATACGAGAGGGAGAAGCAGAGATGAAAATCGAACCTGATCAGAAGATTCATTGTGAGGGACGGCGTATGAATTGCGGATATCGACGGTTCCATCAGGTAAGATAGATCCAAGGAGAGTGCCGATGACTCGTTCAGCTGAGTCAGGACGTCTCACGAAGCAATCACAGACGTTAAAGATAACGAGTGGGTGGATCCTCGCCGTGAGAACAGAGGTAGTCCCGGACGTCGTAGATGACGGAGACACGAATTGCAAGACGGTGTGGTCGCTCACTGCCGCCATGGTTAAGATTTTCTGAGAACGACCAAAGGCGCGAGAGAGAGAGACTGGAGATTTTTAGGGTTTCCGATGTGAGCGTAAGAGGAAGGAGAGAGAGGGAGAGAAGGCCGCTGGTGTGTGATAGAGAAAAGATAGGTTTAGGTGCTAATGGGCCAACAAATAGGCCCATTATATGTTTCAGCAAGTTTCAGCAAATTTAGGGCCAGCAAAACATGTTTATCGAATGACCTTGACGAACACAACCTCTATCGTTACTGTATGATAACATATTTTTGTATCTGGTGGATTTCTAAGATGTACACAATGAGGAGGTTTTGAATGAGAATATTTTGATTGGTAATAATAATTTTAACTGTATATTTTCTTGCAATAAAACATTTTTCCTAAATCAATGTGTAATTGTATATGCATTGGTCAGGTGCTCAATATGGCAAATGGCCACAACTTGAAAGATATCTAAGATTCCACTACTGTTGGCTTGGTTTGGTCTCAACCTTTTTACTGTAGAGATGCTAGGCATCCAAGTTTTGACTAAATACCTCATTTTTTTACATGGAATGCTAAGGAGAAACGCTTCCACCGTAGACTAATTAAGGACAATCAAGAACCGGAAGACATCATATGTTTCAAGTAAGATTGATGGTGATTTAAGTATGAAACTCCTGTTTCGTTATCTTACATGACCCACATGTGCTGAAGATTTGAGGACTTTCAATGGGATTGTCTATGGGTCATATTATGTGTGGCAAGAGGTTTATTAGAAGAATGAAATTTTAGAGGACTCACAGTCTATCATGTATCATTGCCTAGTTTGCTATTTTTTTATAAAGAATTGAAAGTCTTAAAAGTTCAGTATGGGTTAAAAGAAAGTTAAAATACAGTTTTTTAGTTTTTAAAAATATTTGTGCAACTCAGTTATTATTTAACTATCCAAATATGATACACAACTAACCTTATTGTTTGTTAATGAAACAAATAATCACAACTAAACTTTTTGAAAATTAATTTTTGTAATAATTATACTAAATGTAGGTATAAATATATATTACAAAACAACAATTTTTACCCAACCAAAAAGAAGATAGGAATCCAAAAAAAATTGAGTTATGGCAAAATAAAACAAAATTATAAATAATACTAATTGTAGTTAATCAATTATACGTATAAAATTTTCAAAAATAATTATGTTTTTTACGATCGCCAAACTATCAACTGATTCCATATCAATTTGACTACTTAGTGCAACTAACTTTTTTACTGAACTAAATGTTATACTATTAATATACTTGTATTAGATAGACTGCATATAACTATAATTTACTCCAGTTTTAATTCATAATATAATTTCATAACACATTAGAAATACATACTACTCACTATCAACGACGACAAGTATCCAATCCATTGTGAATCGGAAATATTCTTCTCCGCTATAATGCTAGTCCGATCTTAATACTATAGTACCATGATAGTGAAATTGTGGTTTTCTCATACATTATTACTAACACGGTAACACCTATTTTAAAAGGATAGGTGCTGATTTGTTGACGATTAGACAGAGCATAGATTAGTCCGTTATTGTTTGATATTTGATATTTACGATATTCATTTAGGGATTGATTAATAAGAATATGAAAGTCAATCATGAGTTATTGTTTTAAATAGTTTGTTATTGTTTACTAAAATTTCTGAAATAATAACTATAATATAATCTGTTAAGTAATTTTATTAAATAATTTCGAAAATATTATTTTATTATTTTATAAATTAATATAGTTTTTTTTGTTAGTTATTAAATTAACTAAAATGTGATGACATTATTATAATATGCCACATGACATGATATTAGGTTTAAACTTTAACAATATTGCTTAAATAAGTATATGAAAATTAGACCTCATTGATGATCTATTTTAAAGACATAAAAACAGTTACACTGTATTAAATACGAATCCAATCATATTTTTAATCCTTTATTTATATTAATACAATATTATATAATATATACATGTTTGAAAAGAAATGAAAAACTTGAAAACTTGTATTAAAATTTTATATAAAAATATATATTTTAGATGAAGTAACAAAATGTTAACATAACTATTAAAGAGATATGATATAACATTTTCCAAAAGTCTATTTTATTTGTTATACAAACACATATAAAAAATATTTTTTCTTATGTTTTGCATTACAAATGCTAATGTTTTGCTTTTTGTTTGTACAAATGCTAATGTTTCTTAAGGGCAACCTCATGGATGACCCTCTCTTCATGTTAAAGGTATATAGTATCTCCATTCTTATATTAGTCAACCTCATGGATACATGATACTACTTTCTTCTTCTTCTTCAACTTCTCAGGTTTTGGAGTGAGTTCCTTGAGCTCCGACAACTTTCCGATCACCGGCGAGATAGACCCCGTCAAGCTCCTAGCTCGGTAGACGAGCCTCGTGACACGGAGAACATACCCTCCTCCAGTAGCGGCTGAGCGCCTTCTCTTGCAGAAAACTCCTCGGCGACCGCAAGGGTTGACGACAGCTTCACTGGACGCGAATGAAGACTGATGATGAAAAGAAAGAACGACGAGGACTAGAGGCCGGAGAAAGAGTTCGGGGTTTCCAGCCGTTGTCATAAACGAATACCTGGACCACTAGCCGTTGTCATACAAATGCAATTAAATGTTTCATGGTGATAGCCATTTCTCTACTCTCTTAGCACTTTTTTTTTTCTTTCTTTGTTTAGACTGATTATATATATATTGACATAACTATTGGAGTATACATCAAGGAAGATCCATGAAGTATCTATTTGATTAAATATTGGTCCATGTGTATCATATATATTAAGAACTTATTATAGGATCATATATTAGGTTTGGCAAGTATATATGGTCTTGTAATTTATAAAGGGGTAAGTGTTTTCTCGTAAGAGGAATTTTCTTGGTCAAAGTTTGAAAGAGAACATAATCTTTCTATTTAAACACACAGGATCTACCAACTCTGGCCGGGTAACAATGTAAGCCTTTCTTAATTCTTTCTCACGATATATCTATTTGACAAACAAACAAAAGGGTTTTTGTGTCCTGACACAACATATATCATGTTCGGAAAGAGATTTGATATTAAACCCATGATGTGTTAATGTCAAAACCAGCTTGATGTTTCTCGTTTTTATGTTTTAGAAATTTTATTGCGGAGGGAGACTAGTCTTTGGTCCAGATGCATCGTCGCTCCTTCTGACCATTCACATTTCTTCATATTCATGCATCTTCTTTGCAGGATTTCACATTTCTCTTCTTAACTTCCTCGAGAGACCCCGGGATTATCCCTAGAAACAAAGAAGCACCTGAAGCAGAAGGGTTTGATATGATCACTCAATCCTCAGAATGGGTGGTAAACAACAAACTAATTGTAGTTAATCAATTATACATTTAATACTATAGTACCATGATAGTGAAATTGTGGTTTTCTCATACATTATTTACTAATAGCTATTTTAAAAGGATAGGTGCTGATTTGTTGACCATTCAGAGCATAGATTAGTCGTTACCCGTTAGTAGACCACCCATATTTGAATTACGACTTGGAGACAACTCAAAAGTATAGATTACGATATTCGTAAATGCTATCGCTTGTAAAAAAAATCATGGATCATATAAAATGAATTTGTATTCAAATACGTATCGGCAAATGTTCCAAAACTTTTCAGTATCTTACAAACTAAATTAACCAAACCACCAATTTAATTTTTGAGTATAACCAGAGGAAATTTAAAAAAAAAAAAAAAAAAAAATCAACCCAAATGACTCCAGAACTCTCCGAGAAACGTCTTTGCCGCGTCAAGACTCGGGTAATACGTCGGCTCCATAAATATCTGACTCAGCGAGTCACACAATTCCTGACTCGCCGTCGCGTTCGTCTCCGCGCTTCCCATCATCTCCGCCACTAGCTGTCTATACGAAAAGAAGAAACTCTTCGCCGCAGCTTCCACCGCCTGCATCCCCTGAAGAAGATGAATCTTATCGCACTCACTCTTCCTCGAGTAAAGCTTCATCGCCGCCTCTTGCAATCTCGGTCCTCCGGTGGGATCAACCTCAACCGCCAACACCGCAGGAACCTTGTGTCTCAAATCCTTAGACATCTTCATCACCTCCACTAATCCTCTAGATCTGAAACAAAACGCATCGTTTTTGCCCGTCGATTTGATCTGTAACTGTTTCTTCAATTTCAAAAAATCCTCCGGATCCATCAGCATATGAAGATCTTCGATCTCCGTAAGAAGCTTCCAGATCTTTTCCAGCAAGTACACGTCGTCGGAAGCTTTTTCGAATCTCTCGTCTTCGATGCTTGAGACGATCCGATCCAAGAGGTTACGAGATGCGTAGATCCACGATTCGAGGATCTGGTGAATGATGTAGAGCGTTTGATTCTCTTGGTTATCGATGTGATCTGCGTATGGATTGTCTTTGAGGCTGTAAAGCTCGTTAGGTCGGCAAATCGAATCGTACCGGAGATTAGGTTTTCCGGCGATGTTCTGTTCGCCGAGTCCGAGCGTGTACTTACACCGACGCATCTCGTTATCGATTGTGGATAAGATCTTTTTCCCTAAAGCTTCCGATCTCCTCCACGTAGCTAGCTGCGGTAACAAACTTAACGAGCTTCGTACATCGCTGACCGGAACCGCCGACGATTCGTCTTCTTCATCCTCTTCGGAGATGGCTGCCAGAATCTGGATCTGATTCGTGACGAGAGAATCTAACCGTCGGTTCCATTCGCGGTGGTTGATGTACGGTCTGGTATCGGAAGAAACGGCGAAAATTAATCTGAAACTGATCTCCAAAGCTTGAAGAGCCGGTTTGAGGATCGGTTCGGAAGTCCAGTGAGGGAAATCACGAGAGGACCAGAGGTTACGTAGCTCGGGGAGACGAAGGTAAAGCTCGTAAGCAGAGCAAAGAGATGGAGCGGAGCAAGAGATGGGAGAGGAGGAAACAGTTGGGAGTACTTTGAAGAAGGGTGAAGGGATAGTGACGTGGAGCTTTGATGAAAGCTTTGGTGAGTTTGGTATATCTGATGATACCATCTTCCTCTTCCAATCCATATCTACCATTTTTTTTTTTTCTTTTTGAATCTCTTTAGTGTGTTAAAGTTTTGAATTTTGGTATTTTGTTTTGGATGAAGGAGTTAGGGAGACGAGGTGAGTGTATATATAGAGGAGGAATGTGGATTAGAGAGAAAAGGCGTGTGAGAGGAATTATACCGACGTGACTAAATTTGAAAGTCAACGTTAGAGACGCGGTCTCATATATTTTGAGAAACCAAAGCAGTCGTGGGACTGTGGATTAAGTTGAGGATAATCTTTTTCTTTTTTTTGGCTTTATATGCATTAGGATAAAAGTTTTTTAATCTCTAATAATTATTTTTGAGGGGTACTGTTTTCCATTAAAGGTAAAATGCCTAATTAGTCGAATGTTTTGTTTGTTTAGTAATCTGATCTTTACAGAAATATAGAATATTATCTCGTTTTGGTAAGAGATTATCTTTTCAAGGGAAAAAAAAAAAACAGCTTATGTAAGTTAAGAATATCAAAAAAGAAAATATTTGATATTTACGATATACAATTTTTGGGATTGATTAATAAGAATATGAAAGTCAATCATGCGTTATGGGTTGTCTTTTCATTTATGAGTAGATCCCACTATAACTCATCATAATTCTAGTTTTTTTTGTTTGTTCATAAATTTCCCTAAAATTTCATTCTTCGTAAAACAGTATTTTGTTGTTCATTCAAAAACTTAAGTAAGAAAATAAATTTGTAGTTAAAAAAATCTACAGCTACAAGTATAACTAACTAATCATGCACATGGTGTTTTTGATATTATATTAACAATCGTGAAACATTAACAGATTGACAATGTACCACATAAAAGAAAGCAAATATGTAAAAGAAAAAAACAATACACGTATATTTGTTTTCTAAGCTAAAAAAAACAGTATATCTATTTATAAAACAAACAAAAAACTATATGAAACTCTTCAGTAGCGTAAATGACGGGCAAATGAAGAAACTCAAGAAAGCATAAAGCTGGATGGCACTAGATTTTTCTAATAACATCAAGAAAAACGTTGTTTTTTTTTTTTCATTTTTAAAATTGATTAGCAACTTGAACATCAAAACAGGTAAAGGAAAACAAATTCTTTTTCCACTTTCTCTAATTATAAATTAACGAACACATGTTTCCCTACAAAAGTTTTTATAACTCCATTTATTAGCTCAAAAGATTAAGATTATTATACTTGCAAGTTAAGATAGTTTCTAAAGCAAATATACATTTACTACCAATTGCTCAAAACTAAAGTTGGATAGTAGAAAAATATGAATTTGTCTTACCATATGAAAAATATGATAGTCCGCCATTTTTTTGTGAGACATATTTGTATATGCTTGTTAAACTAGTGTACCTTGTAAATTAGTATATCTTGTTTCTATTTAATCTCGTGTTATTAATATTTCAAACCCGGAGAATTATATAATCACAAGTCTGCAAACCGATAAAAATAAAAACTTATATAAAAAGAAGACTATTTTATTTTATTGTGGTAAGCATTTAGACGGTGCCGAGGTCTGAACTGGAAAAAAAAAAAAAAAAAGGAATGGCACATGGAGAGGAGAAGTAGGAGGAATATAGATAGATAGATATGTCGAAGCTTATCCAAAAATGTGTGAGATGAAGGTTGGAGTTTGGTCTCAGGCTCTCAGCACTAGGAAGCTGTCGTTCGTTTCCTTTGACTTTGGTTTTTCTTTACTTCGAGTTCTATATATTATTTTATTATCTCACCCATTTATTTCTTATATGATATATATAGATAAATTTTTGATTGAATAAGACTGCCAATGTATGAGATTTATGTTTTAGGTGCATGCACTATATTTTTGATATGGATGTTTCTGTTATTTTATCGGTAAACTTAAGGATACAAACGGTTGGACTTGGAGTAAAGACGGACCATTTCTTCGGTTATAAATTAGACAAGTGGATTATATATAGCGAATAAGTATGGTCTGATAACAAATTAGTGGTCCATAACCTCTCCGTTTCTTGTTTTTTTTTTTTTTTTTTTTTTTTTTTTTTTATGTTAAAAGTTTTTATTTTATTTAAACAATTGGTCTTGTTTTTAATCCATTTTACAACCACTAATCAAAGCCATCGTCCAACCGCTTTTAACCAAAAACATTTTTGACAGCTTCCTGAATAATCACCAACATGTTTAAGTTTATAGATTTGGTTAGTTCTCAGTATAATAGACTCATATAACAGTCATATCGGTGGTAAAACATTTAAATAATTCCATAAATTAAAAAGTCATCCGTTGTGGGAAAAAATAAATTTTAAGTGCTATATAAAAGAATATATCTCATCCACGTATAGTATATTTGATTAGTGATAGTCTCACGATTTATTCCTAGATACCAATGATAACTTCTTTTTATGGACACCACCAATATGATATGATCATATGAAACAAGCAACCATGGACCGGTCCATATTTGATTATACAGATGCATTAACACTATATTAAATAATCACATACAAATAATGAAATACATATCTAAAAAGGATACTTTTACTAAGTAAATATCACAATTTCAGTCTTTGGAGTAGTTTAGAAAGTATCTTACGACGTGGTAAACAATTAATAAAACATCATATGCATAAATGTAAACATTTCCAATTTTTCCTACTTCGTGTTTATTAATAACAAAATGTTGTTGATGTGTTTCAAAAAATGTAAAAATAATCTCGAATTTTCCCTAGTTAAAATTCCTTGGTGAAAAGATGTAAACTTACCAAAATGTTGCTGATGTGTTTCAAAAATGTAAAATTTTGAATATTCCCTAGTTTATGTTCCTTAGTGAAAAAAATGTAAAATTACCAAATGTTACCGATGTGTTTGCAAAAATGTAAAATTTTGAATATTCCCTAGTTTATGCTCCTTAGTGACAAAATGTAAACTTCTTTTTTTTTTTTTTTTTTTTTGCAAAATGTAAACTTAGCAAATGTTACCGATGAGTTTGCAAAATTGTAAAGCTAATGTGTTTGCAAAAATGTAAAACTAATGTCACACATGCATATATATAAGTACTATATGTGACACAAATTTTGAAAGAAGAAAACAAAAATTGGAGATTGGTGGTGTGGTAAAGAAAGATGAACTGGTATGTAGCAACAGAATACATATGCATCGGTACGGGCATTTGCATCGTGATTATTGCTTCGTACTTGTATGGCGATTGGTTGCAGAAAAAAATATGTCCCTGTTGTCGTCATAATGATGATGAATCTACTGCCTAACTAGTATTCTTATTTTACTACGTTCAGCGGTTTTTTGTTACTTTTCTTTTTACATTATCTATAAAATAGCAGCTCGATATGTTTTGCAATATTGTAACGTTGTTCTATTTATATTAATTGCATTGATATGTATTATTCACTTTGATTTTTTGTTTTTTCCTTTGAGTTCAGTATTCAAAATTACCGATTTGTTTATTATATTTGATTGATAAATTTTGAACCTGCCCTTATTAATTACTTTTTAATTAATCATAGATGATGAAATTTATCAATATTTCCATAAATTTAACGTGGAAATTTTCAGACAAGTAATTAAAAAGTAATTTATGACACACAAATGTTATGAATTTAAGACAGGTTCTCCTTTTAACGTGGAAATTTTCTATATCCATTTGTGTGTCATCATCTATGGATAAGAGAAAGAAAAAAGAAAAGAGTTATGCGAAAAGTATTCATAACTTCTTGAAGAATGGATATAGTGTAGGATGGGTTTTGTATAAATAAGAATCAAAAAGGAGACGGTGTTACTTGTAAGAATTCCTTTCACGTTTACGTATAAAAAGAGAAGTTTATTTCGCCTTTATAACATAATAGTCTTTCTCCTTAATTCTTTCCCAAACGTTATTTGTATAAAAAGAAAAAACAGTGACCTCTTATATTCCGCTAGCAAGAAAGAAATGAAAAACTCTTAATGTTTTTTTTTATAATTAATATCATGTGGCAGAGAAAAAAATAGACCAATTTTGCATGTTGTTTGATAAAAGCAAACAATTTTTAGTCTCGTGTTTACATTGACGCAGTTGGAAAAATATCAACGTACACTACTGTGCACTTTGGGATCAATATCAAACTGTGTGTTTCCTTATTTTTTGACGTGGAATTAATGGACAAAATATGCTTAGTAAAAAATGAAAAAATAGGGTGTACTAGCTAGAGATTCGCGTTAAAAATGGTATTAAAACTAACACGTTAGTAAGAGTGTACTTCCATTTGTTTCATAAACTTCCTTGTGTTTTAGTGTTTAGAAAAGTAGAACATAACATAGTTTTTAGTTTTTAGAACATAACAAAATATCATCGGTAGTTTTGGTGTAGTGCAGAATATCATCAGTAGTTTTGGTGTAGTGCTGTCTTCTTGCTCACTTGTGGTAGTCGGCGAAGAGTTTCTTGTGCATGCGTAAGGCATTCTTGGTCAGCTTCCTCAATTTGTCCTTGGCTCTGCTAAGCTTCGATCCTAGCAAGCTAATAGATCTCTGCATTAACAAACATATCATCAGATAAGCACCTAATCAACATCATCAGCCAGAATATCAAATCAACAAAATCAACAAAGTAAGAGAGATTTGCATGTTTTTCTAAAAATTAATAGTATCATGTGGCAGAGAAAAAAATAGACCAATTTGCATGTTGTTTGGAAAAAAAAAAAAAAAGCAAACAATTTTTAGTTTACATTGACGCAATTGGAAAAAATATCAACGTACACTACTGAGCGTGCACTTGGGATCAATATCAAACTGTGTGTTTCCTTATTTTTGACGTGGAATAATATGATCATCGTCGTCGACACGAAAAAAGATAGTATATATAAAAACAAAACAAATCTGATACTAAATCTATAAATAAATAAAAGGAATGGAGTCCAAATCGGGGCATGGCTTCCATCCATTTGGGCAGCCAATGAGGTTTGGATTCGTCTTCGTCATGTGCGAATCACACCAACCAACCAAACCAACTTGGTCCAAAACCAAAAAGACCCACTCTTATCTGTTTTCAACAGCCACGTGGTCGAAGCAAAGCAAGTTAACGGTTCCGAGAACATGAACCCACGGTAGCATGACAGCTGGGAACTTTCCACGTTTTATTTTATGGGTCCTCTTCTTTTATTTTTTTTCTTCTAACCAACTAACCATTTTTTTTTTTTAATATTCCTTAGTTGTTGCTATAATCGGCATCTATCTTGTTACAATTTAGTTACCGCTCTTCTTCACATGATGATCGCATTTTTGTTGTTGTTGTTGTTATTTATTTGTTCAACCAAATCATCAAAATCAATGGACAAAATGTTTAGTAAATTTTTTTAAAAATGAGTATATTAGCTAGTGATTGGCGCAAAATGATATTGTTCCTTCAACAATTATTCTCAAAATACTACGAGTGATCAACTTTATTAAAAAAAAAAACATATTGTATTCATCGAGTGTTTTTTTAATATGTATAATAAAAGAAAAAATGACAACTATCTGAAAAAGGAAATTTTCTTGACCAACATGTTTATCCTCTCTTTTTAAAAGTGGGTTACTCGTCACACTGGTTAGAAGAAATGCGATTGTATAAATGATGCTCAAACGTGTTCGTTTATATATAAAAAAAAGAGTGCCTTCGATTTAGAAAATGACACAATTCAATGTTTGTTCATTGGATTCGTTTAAATAAAAGTATAAAGTTGTGTCATGTGTGTAATTTTCTTGTTTTCTTGTTTTATATTGTATCAATGGGGAACAAACGGGTTTTAGTTATATGCTTGTATGTGGATATAAACTCATGATTATTGTTATGAAAATATAAATTAGTAGTATATAATTAAAAGAACACTAAAAGAGTTGGAGGAGAGAGTCAACATTCAACAAAGGTTGAGCTATCAAAAAAACAAGTTTCCTGGTAATGAAGCATGTCTCCGGCCGCATTATCCGACCATTATCCATTCCTCTCTTTCTTTATTATTTTTTTTTAATCAAGAAACCAAAATAATAGTATAAATTAAATGATTAGCAGTAATTAATTTGGATGTTGTTAGTTGTTACTTGTTACGGAACAAGGCTTCTACTCCAATAGGTTAACCGTAAATCTCAGTTTTATTAAATTTATATGAGCCCTCATCTAAAGCAGTAGTAGTATTTAATTGTCTATACTCAACCGAAAGTATCAAATACTAGTAAAAGACGACTCCAACAGACAACGATACCTGAACAATCAATTACAGTATAATTTTGTTTAATTTTCCTTGGTAGTTGTATGAATTCTCGGTACCTTGTACATGTTTAACTTAATAGTAGATGGCATGATTCGGATAAAGTTTGGTATGGGAACACATCACACTGCCTAAATTCCTCAATAAATGCCGGAATTTGAGAAGATATCAAATTATATTTGCATGTGGATGAGATCAAACTCCAATAACACATATAAAATTCTTTGATGGGACATTCTTTTTTTCCTCGCTATATATTTTATATTCTCTCCTGATTTTCATTAAAAAATCTTCTTTTATAAGAACACAACTAGTTGATAATGGTTATATATATTTCGAAATCACCACCAGTTAACTAAATTTACGGTATTTTATTTCATTCGTGCTATATATTTTGTTGCTTAGGTATTTTTACCAACTTGTTTTCATCAGGTCCATGTTGATCTCTCTATATCATATAGTTTAAAAACTGTGAAAGCTCGTATACTAGAGAAGAGAACTATGACGAGGTTTGTGGATGCAATAATTATTAGTATTACATTTTTTAAAAAAGTCGTAGCAAAATTTGATGTATATCCATTTGGGAACATGGGGGACATCTTCCCCCTTCTTCTTCTATGTCGGACTCTTTTTTTGACTTTTACGTTCCAAGAAAATGGATACAACTTGGAATAAACTTCTTTATGTCATCACGAAAAAACGTTATCGTTGAGGGAAGTCCTTATCCACCAAAAGCCTCAAATTCAATTCTTTAATTTTTTTCTTCTAACTTATACATAACGTTAATCAAGCACCACATTCCTCTTTGTTTTTTCTTTTTTTTTTTAATATTCTTCTTCTATATTTTATTCTGATTATTATAAGTTTGACACGACATATTCCACTATAAATCCGCAAGTCCCACGCTTATGTTTCATGGGAAATGCCTAAAATGAGTCTGATCCATTTTTTTCATAAACTTCCTTTCTTTTTGACAATTATTAACAAAAGCATGCCTTGTGTTTTTAACCAGATGGAAAAGCATGCTTATCCCCTTTAATTATTCTTTGAACTGTTTATAAAGAAAACGTAAGATTTTGATTAAGTTAGTACGAAATTTATCATGAAGATAGGCTATGCGATCTTCTAAACGTGTTATTTATATGATAATTTGATGGTATTGTGTGGATATGTATTTGAAGGAAAGCGTGATGTGAATTATTATTATAAACCAGAGATTATATTATAAGTGAGGTTTGGTACTGCAAAACCACCATTTGAAAACCCATATGCAACCTTAAAGAAGACCTAAACACCAACAGCAGTTTTACTCCGATTTTGAATTTACTAAGAATCATTATCCCATTTTAATAATTTCGAATCGAGCAACTTAAAATTTGAAGCTTATCTCTGTTTTAAACCTAAATGCAAACTTTCATCACTCTCCAAGTAACTTAATAGTCTCGACTCTCAGCAATAGGTTACTTGGATAAAGCAAATTATCAATATTCATACTTGCATTATTATTAATCTGAACAACAATTATAACATCAATGAAACAACGTCTTCATTGGAAGACTTTAAGTCACCCTTAATGCAGATCAACGTCTTCATTGGATTCCTGCTGTTTCTTACCTCGTTATCCATCTGTGTACTCTTCTCTAGTTCTTCAATGTTCGCTTCTCGCTCTTGGACAAAGGGTAAATCCCTTTCAACGGATTCATCAAATTCTCCAATCTCTGCATTCAACTGCAGGGATATCTATGTGATAGATAGCTTATCTCGCATTACCTTGAAAATCTTTGCCTCCCACTGCTTCCGCTGCTCATTAAGGAGAGTCAACTCCTGAGCTTTTTGGTTTATAAGCTTCATTTTTGAATCTCTGGTACATAAAGAAGAAGCAAAATAAATCATGAGAGCATCAATTTTGAATCACTAGTACAGGAAATAAGATATGAGAAAACATGAATGCACTAAATTATAAGAGAACTTGTAAAAATCTGGCGGGGAAAGAGTAATAATATATGTATACTCATCTTAAAATGCTAACCACTTTTTCTTGTGTTCTTTAAAATAAACTCTCAATGTGCCATCAGAGTAATTCAAAAATATGTTGTACTCTTGCTACTACTTATCAATCTAAGTCAAGTGGGCTAGTATTATAATTCATGGTACATCCAAAAAGATAGTAGTATAAGCAAGAACAGGGGGCATACCTGTATAGAGCATAGTTCAAAAGTGAACTGATGATAAACTCGGTTCGGGATGGTTCGGGGCGTATCAGATCCTTGTAATTCATTTGTAATGGACAATCCAACAAAACTAGCAACTTTTTCACTTTGCAATACAGATTCATATATTGCACTGAGGTGACATGATGATGTGGATTCTCCAATTGCTGCAATGCCTCAGACTCGACTTGCCCTTTCTCTTCTCTACAATTGGATATTTTCGAAAAATTCCCAATTAAAAAAATAAAATAATTAGGGATTTCAAGCTCAGCTTCGGTAAAATAAATAATTAGGGATTTCAAGCTCAGCTTCTCTACAGTTTTTATCTTCAAAAAAAAAAAAAATAATAATAATTAGGGATTTCAAAAATTTGACGAGTAAAAGAGGAACTAATAAGGGTAAGGGAGGGTTTCGAGGGGAGGTGCTTACTCGTCGAGATGGATAAGAAGTTTGGTGTTAATCTCGGCGACGAACTCGAGAGTAGGGTTTTCAAGCTCAGCTTCCGTAATGCTAGCTATTTTAGCCTTGTTGAGGGCACTGATGATTTCTGGACGAGGTAACCTCGGATACTCGTAGGCCGACTGTGACATTGTTGACTGTGACATTGTTAAGTATTATTAGGAAAGGAGATTAGAAGAAGAAGATGATGAGTAGAAATGTTTATTGTATATTGATAGTATTGTACAGATCGATGATTTATACAAGAAGACGAGAAGAGTTCTCTAGGTCAATGTATTTACAGAATGTTCCTTAAAAACATAGTAATCAAAATATTAGTATTGAAGGAGCTTGATATTGTCATATCATAATAAAATATATTTTGATTTTGTTTAGAAGTATATAAAACTCATTATTAATTAAGTATTTACAACTTAAAATCTTTTAAAACTTTACATAGATTAGAACACTTTTATTAGAACTTTTTTTGTGTGGGTTTCATCCCTTTTTAATTAGCTAATCAAAATTCAAAACTAACAATATGTCATGTAATACTATTTTTTAAAAATAAATCAAAATTAAAGTTAAAAAACAAATAAAGAAACAAAATCGATAGACCTTTTACTAAATAATTTTTAAATATTCTAAACCAGAATAGAAATTTTTGATAAAAGAAACAAAATAATCCACAATGAAATTATCTCAAAGTCAAATTTAGAGGATGTACTGAACTTGATATTTTAGGATATCTGTTGGGATTTTAATATTTTAGAATTTTGAAAGATTTGAGTATAATTTTAGGAGATTTGGTTATTGAATTTGTGATTTTAGGATTCGGTGAGATTTGGGTTTTGGAATTTGTTAAGATTTGATTATTAAATTTTAGGTGATTTTGATATGTTTTTTTGTAAAAAAGAGCAACTTCGAATGTCGTATTTGATGTTTTATGGAAAGAAGTACATCTCTTGTTTCGGCTGCCATCACCTTTTACAAGCTCCTCCAAGTGATCATTTCAAAAGATACGATGAGAAAGCTTATATGTCCATGACTATGTATATGGTAAACTAAATGTTTTGACCGGCACTGTTGATGGAAGCTCCGCTGCGGAGGTGGCTGAGACATGGAGAGCGACGGTGGAGACGATCCGATCAGAGTTTCGGCTCCGATGAGACTCTCCTTATGATCATAGTTTGGTTTTTTTCCGACATTTCTTGTCTTAGAGGCGCTTTCACTACTATCTTATTTACTTACATTCCACGTTTAAACAATACAGAAGCAGATGCTCTTGCTAAAACTGCTCTATGTTCTCTAGTCTGTCAACTTTTTCTCTCTTTGTAAACTCTTTTAACTATTATAATCTATAGTAGCGTTTGATAAAAAATAAAAAGAGATTTCAAAGTTTCACCCTTTAAGGTGAGATTTTGTAAGACATATTTTTTAATTAGAAATGTTAGAAAAGTCTCATAGAATCCCATTCAGTAGCTTTTTATTAAAAAATTGTGATTTTTTGAATAACAGTAGATTTGATTATTGATTGAATAACAAGAGATTCTAAATGATTTTTATAAATTTCACATTCAATAACATAAGATTTCAGATGATTTTTTTAAATCATCAATTAAATAACAGGGGATTTCAGAATACTCCAATATCTCCTAAAATATCAAGTTCAATACATTCTCCTTAATTTATAAAAGTTCAAAGATTAAGGTTCAAACATTAATTTAAATGTCATAAAAAAATGGCAAAAGCAAAGAGCGGTGTGTTATTATTAACCGAACAGATCGAATCCCATGTCTCCATCAGACTCTTCCGCAGCTTCTTCCTCCACAGCTATCGCATCAGCATGTCCACTAGAAACTCCTCCTGAAATTGGTGAAGCCGTAGCAACCGCAAACTTGCTTGGATCCTGAACCATGCAAAAATTTTACAGTCCAAAATTTACATTTTCATGACTACTAATCCCAAAAATCTGAAACGCAAAACGTTAAAGGGACAAACCTTTAGGAACTCCTTCATATTCTCTGCCTGAGGGAAAGAATACTCAGTAGCTAAGGCAACAGCAAGAGCATTCTTGTAAGCATTGAGGAACATGTGAGGCGCAGCTGCTAAAGTTGGGTAAGAGATTGCAAGAGAAAGTGCGGTGATCATCGAGACACCAACTGCAAACTTCTCAACTAGGTCGTCTTCAGTAAGGTTAAGCACTTCAGGGTTAAACACTGAGCCATTATCATAGACTGACTCCACGACGAGGCCATAAGAGAATGGCCTGATTCCAAGCTTGGCTAAAAGCACAGCCTCGGATGAACCGACTTTGTCACCTTTCTTGATGAGCTCCACGGGGTTATGATCTCAACCGTACCTTTGTTGATTTTTGTTGGAATGTTAAGCACCTGGAAGAAAGAGGTCTGTGAAGGGTCAAGACCAATGTTGCCTGGTTGCACAACCACATCAATTGGAGCGACTAAACCTACACGAGCAGGAGCTCCAACCTGTCAAAAACATGACAAGGAATTTCTCATCAATTAACAGTATACAAGACTGAAGTTAAAATCATAAATCAATCAATCAAACAAGGAAAGCTACAAAAAAGTGAGCCTAAGAAACTAGTAGACGATCAAATCCAGTTTTGAATGTGGTTGCACTTTAAAACAGAACAAAAGGGGTTTTGAATATCAACTTGAACTAAAATGTAAACTTTGTCACCTTACAAAGTAAATAACCTAAAGGATGATCATATACTGGCCAAATCACCAATGAACAATGCCAACTATGGAGTAAACCAATGAATCAAAACAAAAAAGGGAAACTACAAATGTAGTCTCTTCGAAGCTAAATGAACCAAAATAATCTCAATTACCCTATTGAATGTAGCTGCATTTTAAGCAAGAACACATGATTCCATTTTCAAACTCCAAAATGCAAACTCTGGAATCACTTTCCAAGCTAATAATCTCGAGAAAGATAAAGCATCAAACTAAGCAAATTTTCACTATACTAAAACTTAACAACAACAATAACATTAATGAAGTCAATAAACAAACCTTGTACTTAGAAACCTCTTCACTGACTTCCTTCAAGTCACCTGATATGTATATATTTTACACACTTTCATCATGCATTTCTCATTCATTTTGTTATCTTAACTCATTGTTTTGCATTGTTTTTCGTCTCTTTTACATAATATGTATATTTAGATAGTTTTCGCATTGGTTTTGCATGAATCTTGCATATTGGTGTTATTTCAGGTGTTTTAGGAGATGTCCAAACCATCAAGAGCAAACAGAGAGCAGAAAAGCAGTCCAGCGACTCGATCTACACTACCCAGCGCGACCCAACCTTCCAAGTCTTTGATTGAGTCGAATGAAGATTTTACTTTGGGATTCAGCCTTCGACGTCTTCATCAAAGTTGTAGAGAATTGAGTCATTTTTTCAATGCCGTTGATTGCAAGCCAATCGGAGGTGTGGTTCAAAAGTTACCACCGTTTTAGTGGATGCACGTACATTCTGAACTCCGACTCGACCCGCACACAAAGAAGAGCTCCCACTTGATCGGACATGTCAGCAGCGACTCGACCAAGACGTCCCAGGAGGGCTCCTGAGCACCCTCTAGACGCGACTCGATCAGCAGCTCCCAGACAACACATTTCAAGCTGCCTCTCGATCGATGTTTTTAAGCTACCTCTCGGTCGATGTTTTCAAGCTGCCTCTCGATCAACGATCTCAAGCCACCATTCAATCAAGCTTCCTGGACACCGACTCGATCGACACTCCCACGATACGACTCGATCGACGCTTTTAAACTGACGTCCTGGTTTTGTTCTGAAGACGCGTCCGAGAAGGGTTCCCAAACCGACGTTCTATATTGTCGTTTTACGTTTTAGGGATTTCCATGTTTTACTATAAATACGTTTTGTTAAGTTTTGACGGAGACATTCTTTTATCTCGTTTTTTTGTTTTCTTTTCCCTAAGGTTTACCGAGCCACCTAAAACGCTTGAGACTTTGTAATTCAGATAGCTTTGAATTTATTGAGATTTTGCATTTTATTTCTTCTACAAAGTCGTTCATTTCATTTTTGTCTATCTGATGATGCTTGATTCAACATTTTCTGAGATTGTATCCTTGATGATGATTTCTAGATCCGAGTAGTGTGATAGTTCTTGAGGATGGGATAGATCAGGTGGAAGATCTTAGTATGTAGGGTGTTTAAGTTTAGATTTGTGTGATTCCCTTCTGGACTAAAGTTAGAAATCATAGTTTCTCTCTGATCAATTGGAACTATGTCTTATACATTTCGACACCCAAAAGGTGTTCGATGAAATGTCTGACCAACTAGTGCCAGAGACTTACATTCCTAGCCTAAGAGATTAGTTTTCTAGGGTGTTTGTTGACGTGAATGAACTTGTTTGTCATGCCTGCTTGATCATGTTTCTCTAGCGAGAGCTAGGTTTGGAAGTGTTTAAGTTTGAGTAGCTTATGTCAAGAGATTGGATTAGCTAAGTTGTGATGTTCATTGTTTAGGGATAGCTTGCTTGTGACATGTTAAACACTCTGTAGATTAAGAGACTTCACCAACATCAATTACTCCCATCCTTAGGACTTCTATTTTATCTGATTGTTTCTGCATCTTTAAGCTTGTTCTTTATTTCTGTTCCAATAGCTTGCTCATTTGTCTATGCTCGTTTAGCTTGTTTTTGCTCTCTTAAGTTATTGCATTTTAGCTCTTGTTCTGCAAACTCGTTTTGTTCTTGCATCTCGTTCACTCTAGGTTGTTAGACAAAAACTCATTTTGAATCTGGCTTAACTTGTGACTGTTTGATTGCATCTCGATTGTTAGTAAAGTTTCCCATTTGGATTGACACCTTCTGTACTACAACTGCATAAGGTTAATTGAGACCTGCTAGGATAGACACAAAAATCTTAGTATCATCACCTTTGGTGAAGATCAACCCAACATTCCCCTGTTTCATACATTTCAACAACAAACCAAATAAAACTCTCCACTTAACAAAACCATAATTTTCATCAAAGAAAACCAAACACCAATACTTTATCCAAATGAAAACAACTATCCAAGAGAGAAATGAAACCTGAAGAAGAGGAAGGAGATTGAGGAAAGCTTGATTGCCAGTTTTATCAGCATGGATCCTCACAGATCTCTTCATCATAGTGTTATTCCCCATCAGAACAACCGAATCGCCTCGTAAGCCTTTCCGAATGTTCTGAAGCTGAGTGGATCCAACATTATCATCCGCAACGACAAGGATCTGAGGGTACTCATTAAGAAGCTGACAAAGCTTCGAGTCGTAAACGATCTTTTTTTCCGCCTTTGTTGCTTTCACCGCCATTGCTACTTCAAATGCTAAACTGAGTTAGAAAACCTAATTTTGGGGTATAGCAAAATCGAGGGCCTAGACGAAGTTGGAGCTCGTACAAGGCGGACAGCGAAATGGCGCCGTCTCTTTAACCTCTGTAACTGTTTTTTTTTTTACGAGTAAGGAGAGAAACAAACAAACAAAACACTGCGTACGATTACGACAAGTTGAAGAGAAGTTTTGGGTTTATATAGTTTCCGGTGTATGGAAGGTTTTAACGATTAGGGTTTAGTTTGTGGGATGACCTAGATCTAACGGTTTATATTTGTTGGATTTGTGGTAATAAGCGATTATAAGTTGGGCTTGAGATGTGTGTCGAAAGAGCTTTTTAGCCCAATATTACCATTGAATAAAACGTTGGTGCATAGTGCATACTTTAAGATTCATAATCTTATACACATGTTTGTAATTGTGGATTATCCTTTTTGGCGCAAGATCCTTACGCCTTAGAATTCACACATATGGTTGGACGTTGGATACAGAGCATCATGAAAGTTCATTAAGGACCTTGAGCGTAGAGAGGGTGTGTTGGAATGCAGAACATAACATGGTTCTGTTAGGATTTGGAAACACTTCGCATGGCTAAACGAACTTTAATTTGTTTATTTCTTTCTCCTTTTTATGCTTATTTCCTATATATATTAATCTCATGTTTGAGACGCTAACTTATTCAGCTCATTCGCAATATGAGAACCAATTATATGAAAAAGAATTGAGTGAAGCTGAAGCCTCTACTTTTTTCTTTATGTATTTTCATTTCTTTATTATTATTTTATTTTTTATGAGAAAGTTATAAGCCAGCCCAAATATAAACACTACTGAAGAATTTTCAGAGATCGATCGTTAAAGTGTATAAAACAATGAGAAGGCTCGCTTTTTAAAAAGAAGAGCATGATGATGATGATGTGTATATAGGATACTCTTTGAATTTAAGCCATGATTGCAATTGTTGTGGATTCTAATGTATTATGCTTTTCATATATGTTTTGCAGTTTGCTCTTGGGAATGAATTCAAACGAAGAAATTAATCTTTAGTCATATTATAATTGTATCCACCAAAACTGGCTGATTATAAAATGATGACAATCAATCGCACAGTTTTACCAAAATTCTCAATAAAGATTTAGTAAGGAACAAATATTTTATCCGAACACTTTTGCTAGAAAAAGAGGAAAAGACAGAGAAATATCATCCATCTTGCGAATTTGTTGTAATAATGACAATACAAAAAGTTGTAGAAAAGAGTAAAGAAGATAGGGAGTGCTTATTATTACTTTTATACCCTACAAATATTAGAAAATAAAAAGTTAAATTAAAAATTAATATTTTAAACGTTAACACAAAACAGTAACTCTAGTTATAATTCGGTAACTAAAACGAAAAAATTAAGGTCACCATAATGAATGGCACATCCTCAGTTTTGAAAATTATAAATATGATTACACTTAATTTTCTTAAAAGTTAAAACTTAAAACCAGAAATAGCTGTCACAAAGTTGACAGTAATCTTGCTGACTAGCTCTAAAACCTGTATTCAGGGAAGAAAGTTTTTCTTTAGGAAAGAAATATAAAATTTTAAATTCAAGAATCCTAAACTTATGGAAAATTACACCGTGGCCTATGAATTATGTGATGTGATTGTATTTTTACAATTAAATACGAATATTACTCGATTTTCCAATTGATGATACTAAGGTAACAAATAACAAGAACGGTATCTTTATATTTTTGTATTCTCTGATTTTGACCAAAAACAATCATAAAAAGTATTTCCAAACTCTTGAAACGACTCAGGGACCCCTTTGAGAAACTGATAAGCTGATAATCTTTCATTTCCTTTCTTATTAATTTCAATTAAGCAAACATCAATTAAAAGACAAAGAGGAGAGTCAGAGAGATATAGAAGAACGAAACACAGAGGAACAGAGATAATTCTCCCTTGTTTCTTTGTTCTAAAAGGTTCCAAAAATTGTCTTTCCCTCTACGTTTTTTTAATGTAACTTTTATACAAAGTTTTGCGTATAAATGTAGTTAACTTCTTTGTTTAGGTGGAAGAAGCAGCACCATTGTTAGTAGACAAGAGTAATTAGGTAACTGTTCTTCACTCTCTCTTCTTACCTACAGTCACTCATCTTCATATCAATAAAACCAATAACACCATTTGGAATTAGTTGCATACTCAAAAAAAAGCAGAGTTTCCAAATCTTTTTTTGGTTCTTGATTTATGAAGCAGATTTTGAAGATGTCGATTAAGGGAACAGAAGAGGGAATAATGGAGAATGAGACTGAAGAGAGAGGATATGAGTCAAGCATGAAGAGCTTTCTATGGCATGGTGGTTCTGTTTATGATGCTTGGTTCAGCTGTGCATCGAACCAGGTTTTTATTTCAATCAAATTTCACACACTAAAACCACTATATCATCGGTCATGTTATGTATTAAACATACAATTGTAATTTGTTGGCAGGTTGCTCAAGTTTTATTGACACTACCTTATTCATTTTCACAAATGGGAATGGCATCAGGTGTAGTTCTACAGATCCTATATGGTTTTATGGGAAGTTGGACAGCTTATCTCATCAGTGTTCTCTACGTTGAGTACAGAAGTCGAAAAGAGAAACAAAATGTTAACTTCAACAACCATGTCATTCAGGTTCACACTCACAAAACTCTTATATTCAATCTCCACCGTTAGATTTCTTTAATCCGCGATTGTTATATCTCGTTAAAGCATTAATCGCAGTGGTTCGAAGTGTTAGATGGTTTGCTTGGTCCATATTGGAAAGCAATTGGATTAACATTCAACTGTACATTTCTTCTCTTTGGTTCTGTTATCCAACTCATCGCTTGTGCAAGGTTGGTTTAAGATCTCAATTTTTTATTCGATATTAATTGAATATAACACCATATTTTTGATTTTTGATTTTTGATTTTTAATCGTATGGGTAACAGTAATGGACAGTAACATATATTACATAAACGACAAGCTAGACAAGAGGACATGGACTTACATATTCGGAGCATGTTGTGCAACCACAGTGTTCATACCCTCGTTTCACAACTATAGGATATGGTCCTTTCTTGGTCTTGGAATGACCACTTACACCGCTTGGTACCTCACCATCGCGGCTATTGTACACGGACAGGTCGAAGGAGTGACTCATTCCGGTCCAACTAAGTTGGTTCTGTATTTCACTGGAGCCACGAATATATTGTACACTTTTGGTGGCCATGCTGTTACGGTGTGAGTTTTCCTATAAACCTTCATTGTGTATGTTCGCATTTGTTTCACGTTTGACATACAAATCATTCGAATTCACAGAGAGATAATGCATGCAATGTGGAGGCCAAGAAAGTTTAAGTACATATATCTATTGGCTACACTTTATGTCTTCACCTTAACCATTCCATCGGCTATTTCTGTCTACTGGGCCTTTGGAGATCAGCTTCTCACACATGCTAATGCTTTCTCCCTCCTTCCTAACTCACCGTGGCGTGATGCTGCAGTTATCCTCATGCTCATTCACCAGGTTAGTTTCACACATTTGTTTTTTTTTGGGGTTACGTTCAATTCAAAATAAGAGGTCTAAACCAGGATTTACCAAAAAACCGGTTTGGTTTGATTTTTTTGGTGTGATAGTCTCTCTAATGCATGCAGTTTATAACATTCGGGTTCGCGTGCACGCCGCTATATTTCGTGTGGGAGAAAGTGATCGGAATGCACGAGACAAATAGTATTTTGCTACGAGCGGTCACAAGATTGCCTGTGGTGATACCGATTTGGTTTTTAGCCATAATCTTCCCTTTCTTTGGTCCCATTAACTCAGCCGTTGGTGCACTTCTAGTCACGTTCACCGTCTACATTATCCCATCACTCGCTCACATCCTCACTTACCGCTCTGCTTATTCCCGACTGAACGCTGCGGAGAAGCCACCGGCAGTGATAGGCGGTTGGAGAGGTGCGTATGTGGTGAACGTTGTGGTGGTCGTTTGGGTGTTGGTGGTTGGTTTTGGGTTAGGAGGATGGGCGAGTATGACTAATTTCATTAAACAAGTTGATACTTTTGGCCTCTTTGCTAAATGTTATCAGTGTCCTCCTCCACGGCCGCATCACTGACATTTGCTCCGCCCCATTGGACAAGGGAGCGTTTCTGAGCCAACAACAAATTGTTGGGGAATCCAAATGAACAATGATTTTTTTTTTTTTTTTTTTTTGATCTTGAAAAGAAAAATAAATGTACTCTTTCCTTTTTTTAGTGTTTTATGCACAATGAACTTAAAATTTTCAACTTGAGATATATTTAAAAATTCTCTACACTCCCAGTTGAATATATAGTTGCAATTTATTTGTTTTATAATGTTTTCGAACCATGGGTAAACAACATATAGAATCTTGATACCAGGCACAAATTTCAAATTATATTTAGTTTCTTTTGATCTGTACGGATAACGAGTTATATTTGATCTATTCGAAACTGGAACAAGTAGGAAAAACTATCTATTAAAAATAAAATCACACCCCTTCATCTAAACCTTTCCACACACACACAAACAAACATCAATGTACTTCTATTTGATAATGTCAATTTCTCTTTAATCTCAAAATTATTTATTTAATCTCAATTTCTATGCCAAACCTTATAATACAATCTTAATTTCTTTTACAGTTGCAAGAAACTTTAGGTGAAAATAAAAACCATTAACTAATTATAATTAGTAGTGCCATGTTAATTTAAATTCTTGTAACATTATATGATTTAATACACTTCAGTCCTATATCCATAAAATGAGAATTTTGAGAAATACCCTTTTTACAATACATTTTTTTTTCAAAAATGTTAGTTTATTTTCAATTATTCCTTTTTCAAAAATGTTCATTCTTTACAAAACCTTTTAGAATATTCTAAGACATCTAGAAAACTTAAAACCTATATAAAACTTTATAAAAGAGATATAATTGCAAATAGGCAATATATGTGGACATTTTTGAAATTAGGTGTATTAAAAAGGATATTTTTGAAATTCAAAAAAATGGAGGCTTGATGGAGAACTATAAATAGGGTCATTACAAAGCATAGATGGAAAATTATCGTCAATTTCGCTTAATAAAAGAACTTTCTCTTCTGGTCCGTAGAACATTTTCTACCTGAAATAATGATCTGGAAATTTGCTCAATATATATATATATATATTTAATTGTTTTAATTTATTTTTGCTAATGTATATAGTATTTGATTTGTTTAAATGTCTAAGTAAGAAGAATATGTGTCATGAGGGTTTATTAAATTTATTCGCAAAACCTGACCGGTATAGTGGTAGTGTAGTAACCAATAAGAAAATGGTTGACTTGAATGAGAAAACAAATAATACTAGTTTTATTATAATTTTGTCCACTATTTTTTTTAATTACTAATTTTGATTATTTTCCGCTTTAGAAACTCGTGAAGAAGAAGAAGAAGAAGAAGAAGCATCTTGGGACTTGGGACTTGGGACACGAAGAGGCGATTGGCGGCTTTTTCTTAAGAAACCTACCACCGTCGCACGCCGATTGTATCTTCTCCGCCCGTAAGCTCTCTCTTTCCCTATCAAAATCTGAACGAAACAACTCATCACATTGTCATTGTCTGCTGCGTCATGAAGCTGGTGTTTGTGGGTTTTGTTGTGATTCTCTTTAGGTTTGAAATTTTTAGGACATTTTTTATTTATTTATATCTAGTGAGTGTTACTGTTTTGGAATTTTGGGGAAAGAGCTGAACTTTTTGTTTTGTTTCTTAGTTTGTTCGTCGACAGTTGATTTTGTTGCATAGGTTTGTAATAAACAGACCACTGTTTGGTTTGATTTCAACCCAAAGACTAATACTTTTGTCCTCCAATGTCTCAAGAAGCTACAGAGGGATACAAATGGCTCCCAGAGGAAGAAGAAAGGTATAAGCTTTACTTTTTTTTAAAAAAAAAATTTAAAATGCAGGGTAGCTAGTAAAAGGATTATGACCTGTTGGATCATATAGTTTTTAGAAAGTTTAGTGGAAAAGTAAGAGAAAAGCGTAGGCATAAACATTAGGGTAGAAGGACGACTATGGAGATAAATGAGAAAATTAGTGTGTTATGTCACTACACTCTAATGATTCTCAGAACAGTGAGGTGGTGGTTTGTTTCGTTTGTTCAAATGATTCTCAAGGAGAAATAGCAAATCAGTCTGATGGGTGTTGTTCTTGTTTGTTTCCTTCTATGATTGTCTCTCTTTTCTATGGTTTCAAATTGCTACTTCTCTTTCCCCTTCTTGCAGAAGGCTGGATTGATGCGAGAGGATGCAGCACGAGACCGCATGAGAGATCTTGGGTTTCAGGAGCGTGTCATCACTCAGAGTATTAAGGAATTGCTAGAGGTTTGTTCGTTAGTTTCAGGATCTCCTTTTTTTTTTTTTTTTCCTTCGTTGATAACATTTACCTTGAAACTTTGAAAATAACGCTATACCCCCACTTTGGATTTAAGGTCTATGGTGAAGACCAATGGTATTTGATTGAAGATGATAGCTATGCTTCCCTCCTTTCTATTTGTCTTGAAAAGCAAGAGAAAGTAAACCAACAACTGGTTGAGGTACAAGCCAACCAATTGCCTGAGAATCAAAATGAAGTGATGGTTGAGGATCAGAACCAAGAAATAGCTGGAAAAGAACAACCTAACCAACTGGTTCAAGAACAAGAAGAAGAAAATGTGATTTGTTGATTCATTGTTGTGATTCGTTTTGCTTGCATGATCAGAAACTATTACAGGTTTCTTGAACTTGGTATACCCAGATGCTACTTAACTTGCAGTATGATTTTCTTTTGTAATACAGGAGCAGGAGCAGGTGCAGGTGCAGGACATGGATGTTGAGCATGAAAGAGACCAAGCTCATGAGTTATCAATCACTAGCGAAGCAGTCATGGACCCATCATCTGCAAATGTGATTTGTTGCTTCATTGTTGTGATTCGTGTTGCTTGCTTGATCAGAAACTATTACTGGTTTCTTGAACTTGGTATATCCAGGTGCTATTTAACTTGCAGTATGATCCATCTTTTGTAATACAGGAGCAGGAGCTGGTGCAGGACATGGATGTTGAGCATGGAAGAGACCAAGCTCATGAGTTATCAATCACTAGCGAAGCAGTCATAGACCCATCATCTGCAACTTTTCATTTGGGAGAAGCATCAGCAGATTTTGCATCATGTCCTGTTGAAGGTAGTAAAAGCTTTTACTCATTGCCATTAACAATCTCAACACATGAAACATTCTTCTACTGAGGTCGAAATAATTTATTAGGTGTCGAGAATCTTCACTGTGGATGGCTAAGTGAGGAGGAGGAAGAGACGGATCCAAAGGAGGATAGTGATGGTGATGATGATGAGATCATTAGACTAAAGAACCTCTTTGTGAAGAACTAAAAGAGCTTCTCATGCAAGTACGTGGACAGAAGAGGAGGAGGAGAGAAACGAGGTGGGACAAGTGAAGGAATCATGAGCTCCTGTAATTAGAATTGAAATACATATTAGGAAGCTAAGAAGTAGTAACTACTAAACTCTAGCAAGTTAGTATTGGGGGGTAAACAGGTGAAAGGACCCATCTTGGCATCTTTGGGTGGGTCTTCTCGAGATATTATTGGTTTTTAATATAAGTAATTGATGAACTTAAAATGCAAATTTTCTTGATCACTTAGAGCATCTCCAATGGTACTCTATTTTTATCTCTATAATAGAGGAACTTTATTATAGAGGTGAGTTTAGAGGAGTTTTACTCCAATGGTCTTCTATTTTCACCTCTAAAATAGAGATTGCTATTTTTTCTCTATTTATAGAAGAACCCTATTTTACAAAGGTTCTTCTATAAATAGAGGAAAAAATAGCAATCTCTATTTTAGAGGTGACCATTGGAGTAAAACTCACCTCTATTATAGAGGAAAAATAGAGAAAACCATTGGAGATGATCTTACTTGTATCAATACCAATATTTTACCGTGAAACCCACTTATCCAAAGTAAAAGTAGTAAACCGAATAGACTTAAAAGTTTAACCAAATCTGAAAGTCGGTTTAATTGCAATAAAAAAATCAAGTAATATGAACCAAAATCAATAGGAGCTTAAAATTCATATTACTTGATTTTTTTTTTTCGCAAATAAACGTTAACACAATATATAGTTTGACTAACACATTAGGTGACAAAGGTTGGGTCGAGTGAATGCAGCATTTTATTTCGTTCGTAAGCACAAGTGGTCAGCCGTTCAATGTTTTTTTCTTCCTTTTTTTTTTTTAAGAATTAAATGAAATTTTTGTTCACTTCCATTTATTGTAAAAGTTGGAAGTAAGTGAACGACTGAGTGATTATTAACGAAATAAAATGCATCCTTCACTCAACCCAAACATGTCATCTAATGTGTTAGTCAAACTATATTGCATTAACGTTTATTTGTGAAAAAAAATTCAGTTAGTCAAACTATATTGCATTAACGTTTATTTAATCCAAGTTTCACTCTTAACACTAATTTAGAAAAAAACATATTTTCAAATAGCACTATATTTTCAACCTAAAATGGAGTGATAAGTATGGAATAATATCAGTTTAACATTTTCCTTTTATCTACATAATAAATATTGAAATGTATAATGTATGTTATTATTCTACAGTAGCAAAACTTTATGTTTAATTGCATACTTAAATACAACTAGTTTTTTTTCCACAACTTAAATACAACTAGTTATCTAGTTAATTTTCTACTTAAAGAATTAGTTTATTTAGGTAATTAAAAAAATCTCTTACATTAGATGAACATATAATGACAAAACTGTTATTAGCATTTTTGATTTTTTCTCTACAAAATTAATCCACACATTTGTTACCGGTTTTTCCGGTAAACAAAAAAAAATAGAATTTTTTTTCTAACACATTGTTCCCGCCAGATTCTAATCATATCAAACATAGCGCGTTGTAAACGGAAACACTTATTTATGACGATAGATTTATCTTCTAACACGTCGTTCCCGCCAAATTCTAATCGAATTAAACATAGCGTGTTGTAATCAAAAACGTAATTGTTACAGTTTTTTCAAATATAAAATAATCTTTATCTATTTCATCATTTCCGCTCATCAAATATACCGTGTTGCAAATGGAAATACTTATTTATGGCGATAGATTAAAATAGATAATAGCAAAGACTAAATTCAAAAAAAGAAAAAAGAGTCAATTGTAGAATTTACACTGTATTTTTAATTTGACTCCAAAAATTTGTGGTTTTGCAATCCTTTATTCTTCTATAAATTTTTTTTTTTAATTGTTTTTGTCAAAATATGATCTTGTATTTGGAAAGATATTTGTTTAATCATTTATCACCATAATTGCATTTCCCCAAGTGTTATTTATTATTAATCGTGTGACAAAGAAAGAGAAAATAAATTTGACATCTTTAGGTAACTGAAAAATTTCCCCCTTTGCATGCATAAAGACGGAAGCTTTGGAGAGACTGAAGAACAAAAAAAGATTTTGGGAGAGGAAAAAAAAAAAGAAGAAGCAAAGCAGTGTCACTCAAAACCTTCTTTCTCTCACAATTTCTTCTTCTTTCTGGGTCTCTCTCTCTCAGTTCCGCCATTTTCACTCTCTCTCTCTCTCTCACTCACTCAGATTCCTCCCTCTTTTAAAAACCCTCGTCCCCCGACCCGTTGTTTCGTCTCTTCTCCGGGTTCAGGAACCAAACCGGGTCAAATCCTCTGTTGAAATCGTCGATTCTTAGGTATTTCTTCTTACCCAACTCGTTTTTTTTGGGATGTTAAACGGGAAAACAAAGCTCCATCATGACTCCGGTGTGTGTGTGTTTTTGGGGTTTTTGTGGGTTTGTTGTGGTTTCGAATGTAGGGTTGAAATTTCGGATTTTTTGGTTTACCATGTGTTACTACTGCTTCGATTTTGTGGAAACGAGTGGAAAAATTGTTTCTTTTCCAGATTTGAGAAGTTGTTCTTGATTTTTGTATTTTTTTTTGTTCAAAGACTCGATTTTTATTTGGAAATTTATGGGTTTTCTCAAGTTAAATAGCTCAAATGTCTTTTATTTCTCTGTTGCTTTACATCTGCTAACTCGGTTTTGTTTGTGTTTGGTTTCAATTTTTAGGGTTTTGTGTCATGGAGGAAGAATCTTCTTCATCAGAAATGCTAGAAGGAGAGATTGTTGGAATCACATTTGGTCTTGCAAGTAACCATGAGATTGTAAGTTATTACTCTCTGGACTTGATCCATTTTGTTTTGCAATTTTTTGGTTCCAAGAGTGATAAAAAGTTGCATGTACGGCTTTGTTCATCATGAGTTTTTCAGAACTAAGGCTTGCGAATAGCCAAAACCCTCTATGTTTTGGTTATGCTTTGCTTGGCACTAAATTCATGAATTTTAGTATAATCCTACTCAGCTCTGTGTAATGCTAAGTGCTACACTTTTGCATATATATGTTGTTCTGCGATATATCCTCTGCCACTCTTCTATTTCTCACTGGACTTTAATTCTTTGTTGCAGTGTGTAGCATCGATTAGTGAATCTTCAATCAATCATGCCAGTCAACTCTCTAACCCCTTCTTGGGGTTGCCTCTGGAGTTTGGCAGGTGTGAATCGTGCGGTGCGACAGAGCCAGATAAATGTGAAGGTAATCAGTTCTGTATTTCCTATATTTTTCTTCTGCCATTGTTTGTCGGAATACTTCTTCAGGTATCGATCTTTGTTTCTACATCTTCAGGTCATTTTGGTTATATTCAGCTTCCAGTGCCAATATACCATCCTGCTCATGTTAATGAACTGAAACAAATGCTGAGCCTTCTGTGCTTGAAATGTCTGAAGATAAAGAAGGCAAAGGTATTACCTCGTTGAGTTTTCTTAAAGTCCATGTGATATGATTTTGTAAAATCTTTCATAAACCATATAAAATCTCGACCAATGTTTTTCACCTTTCTGAGTACAGAGCACAAGTGGTGGTCTGGCGGAGCGCTTATTAGGTGTCTGTTGTGAGGTGAGTAATGCCATATACATTCTGATTGTTTCCTTTTACCTGAAAAGGAAATTGTTAAATGTTTCTTATGGGACCATATACATTCTGATTGTTCAGCATTTAGTTAGTTGTCCAAGTTTTCCGTCAACTAGTTGCATATAGTAATTGTGCTTCTTTTGATCCATTCAATGAAAGTAACAATAATTAATTATTGCGAAGCAGTAGTTATTGGTATTTTTGTGGCACCACGAAACATTAACTGGTTATATGTATTATTGCTGAACGTCTTGGATTTTTAACTACTGAGTTATTGTATTAGGAAGCTTCAAACATCTCAATCAGAGATAGATCATCGGATGGGGCCTCATATCTAGAACTGAAGCTCCCATCTAGGTCAAGACTGCAGGCGGGTTGCTGGAATTTCTTGGAAAGATATGGTTACCGCTATGGAAGCAACTATACGCGACCCCTGCTGGCAAGAGAGGTTTTTACTTTCTTCTTCGTGCTTATGTTTCTGTTTATTTAGGATTTTATGGTTACATTCTTTTTGTTTGTTTAAATTCATTCTCTATTTTAAAGATGTTTTGTCTCTGGAAACTGATGATTATGTTCTTTCCGTGTCCTTTTCCATATGCTGGGAAAACAAATAGGTAAAGGAAATTCTAAGACGGATCCCTGAAGAAACAAAAAAGAAACTCACAGCAAAGGAACATATTCCTCAAGAAGGATACATAATAGAATATCTTCCAGTCCCGCCTAACTGTTTGTCAGTGCCAGATGTTTCTGATGGTTTCAGCTCCATGTCAGTGGTAAGCCAGTTGACACTAAAATCCTGTGTTGAGTTTATTTAATGCTTTGGATTATGTTGTAACTCCTGGATTTGTGTCATTCTTTTTTCCAGGATCCTTCCAGAATTGAGCTAAAAGACGTTCTTAAGAAAGTGATAGCCATAACAAGCTCTAGGTCTGGCGAGACAAACTTTGAGTCGCATCACGCTGAAGCCAATGGAATGTTTAGAGTGGTGGATACCTATCTGCAGGTTAGGGGTACTGCCAAAGCAACAAGAAACATTGACATGAGATACGGGGTGTCTAAGATCTCGGATAGTTCATCTTCAAAAGCTTGGACAGAAAAAATGAGAACACTTTTCATCCGAAAGGGTTCAGGTTTCTCTTCCCGTAGCGTCATCACTGGAGATGCGTACAGAGATGTAAATGAGGTAGGCATCCCAATTGAAATTGCGCAGAGAATCACTTTTGAGGAAAGGGTTAGTGTCCACAACATAACTTATCTACAAGAGTTAGTAGACAACAAGTTGTGTTTGAGTTATACTCAAGGTTCTACGACCTATTCTTTAAGGGATGGATCCAAGTCGCACACTGTGCTTAAACCTGGGCAGGTTGTTCATCGCAGGGTCATGGATGGGGATGTTGTGTTTATCAACCGACCCCCGACGACACATAAGCATTCTCTTCAAGCGCTTCGGGTGTATGTTCATGAAGATAACACCGTGAAGATTAACCCTCTGATGTGTAGTCCCCTCAGTGCTGATTTTGATGGTGATTGTGTCCATCTGTTCTACCCACAGTCACTTAGTGCTAAGGCAGAGGTTATGGAGCTCTTCTCTGTGGAGAAGCAACTGCTTAGCTCCCATACTGGACAGCTGATTTTGCAGATGGGTTGTGATTCTTTACTGTCTTTGAGGGTTATGCTGGAGCGGGTGTTTCTGGACAAGGCAACTGCTCAACAGTTAGCTATGTATGGCTCTCTGTCTCTGCCACCACCAGCACTAAGGAAGTCCAGTAAATCTGGCCCAGCTTGGACAGTTTTTCAGATTCTACAGCTTGCCTTTCCAGAGCGTCTGACCTGCAAAGGTGACAGATTCATGGTTGATGGAAGTGATTTGCTGAGGTTTGATTTCGGGGTTGATGCGATGGCATCTATCATCAATGGCATTGTAACTTCAATCTTTCTGGAGAAGGGTCCAAAGGAGGCACTTGGATTCTTCGATTCGCTACAACCTCTTTTGATGGAAAGTCTTTTTGCTGAGGGGTTTAGTGTAAGTTTGGAAGACTTATCCATGTCTAGGGCAGACATGGATGTGATTCACAACCTAATAATCCGGGAGATTTCACCCATGGTGTCTCGCTTGAGATTATCATATGAAGATGAATTGCAACTAGAGAACAGCATCCACAAAGTGAAGGAAGTGGCTGCTAACTTTATGCTGAAGTCATATTCCATGCGGAACTTGATCGACATCAAGAGTAACTCAGCAATCAACAAGCTGGTGCAGCAGACAGGCTTCTTGGGTCTTCAGCTTTCTGACAAGAAGAAATTCTACACGAAGACTCTGGTAGAGGACATGGCTCTCTTTTGTAAGAGACAGTACGGCAGGATTTCTTCATCTGGCGATTTTGGAATAGTGAAGGGCTGCTTCTTTCATGGGCTGGATCCGTATGAAGAGATGGCTCATTCAATTGCAGCAAGGGAGGTTATTGTTCGCTCTTCAAGGGGGTTAGCTGAGCCTGGAACTCTCTTTAAGAATCTGATGGCTGTTCTTCGGGATATCGTGATTACAAACGATGGAACTGTAAGAAACACCTGTAGTAACTCAGTCGTCCAGTTCAAATATGGAGTTGATTCTGAACATGGACATCAAGGTATTTTTGAGGCGGGAGAACCTGTTGGAGTATTGGCAGCTACTGCCATGTCAAATCCTGCGTATAAGGCAGTGCTTGATTCCACTCCAAATAGTAATTCATCATGGGAGCTAATGAAGGTATATCAATATCAAAGCTGCCTCCTTAATACAGCTTTGATCATCTGTATTGTTGTATAATTGTTTTCTGTATTTGTCCTTTTCCCAGGAAGTTCTGCTCTGCAAAGTCAATTTCCAAAACACTACTAATGATCGGCGCGTAATCCTATATTTAAATGAATGCCATTGTGGAAAAAGGTTTTGCCAGGAAAATGCTGCTTACACAGTCAGGAACAAGCTGAAGAAAGTTAGTCTTAAAGATACTGCAGTGGAATTCCTCGTCGAGTAAGAATTGGGTTTTACTTTCGTATGTTGCTCTGTTAATTTTTGTTTTTTTCGGTTTTACTAAACCTCTTTGCAATATGCTTTCTGTTTACTTGCATGCAGATCCAGAAAGCAACAAACTATATCAGAAATTTTTGGAATTGATTCATGCCTACATGGCCATGTTCATCTTAATAAGGTTTGAATTCTGGTTCTTTTACTGTTGAATCTTTATGAAAGCCTTTACCTGTCATAGAAACACTTTACTATAGTATTATCCTTTTCTTGCTGTGTAATTGGTGTTTTTGGTTTACTAGACATTGTTGCAAGATTGGAACATCAGTATGCAGGATATCCTTCAAAAGTGTGAGGATGTAATTAATTCACTAGGACAAAAGAAAAAGAAGAAAGCTACTGACGACTTCAAGAGAACAAGTTTGTCTGTCAGGTTTGTACAATGATTCGCTTTTCCTCTGAATGTCGTCTTTTGTTGAATGTTGTGCATAATTTTTCCAGAAGCAAGTCTGATGTTGATTTCTAGGTTTCCAGTTATTTTCTTTCCATTTTGTTCTTTCATATCATTATGTCTACATGTTTAACTTTATTTTCTGTTACCTAATTGTAATTATCTATTCTTCAATGAACAGTGAGTGCTGCTCTTTCCGAGATCCTTGTGGGAGCAAAGATTCAGATATGCCTTGTTTGATGTTCTCCTACAATGCCACCGATCCTGATCTAGAAAGAATTCTTGATGTTCTTTGCAATACAATTTACCCGGTTCTGCTGGATACAGTGATCAAAGGTACTTGAATAACACTTTCAGTTTTGTTTATTTCTCTTGTTTCCGTACCAGTCGGTTTCTTCTTTGATGGGGGTGCAGTGTATATGAAAGAGTCTTCCTTTCAAAATTTTCTAGTTATATGGCTTGCAAAATTTTGTTATTTGCCAGAAGTTTAATGAACCAAAATATTTTCTCAACGAGTCTGATTGATTTATCCTCCAAGTTGTGATCGAAATTGTGTGCTATTAAGAAAGACTATGTTTTAGTAAGATTTCTAGATAAATGTTTTTGATGATACTCCTGTATCTAAACTGAGCAGGTGATCCACGGATTTGCTCAGCAAATATAATCTGGCATAGTTCAGACATGACAACGTGGATCCGGAATCGTCATGCATCCCGCCGGGGGGAATGGGTTTTGGATGTCACTGTTGAAAAATCTGCTGTCAAGCAAAGTGGTGATGCATGGAGGGTTGTGATAGACTCATGTCTTTCAGTGCTTCATCTGATAGACACAAAACGGTCAATCCCTTACTCTATAAAGCAAGTGCAAGAATTGCTTGGGTTATCCTGTGCTTTTGAACAAGCAGTACAGGTACTTAATAACTTACGACGTGATCCGTGCACTGGATCTTACACTTAAGTCATGATACTTCTGACATATTACATGTTTGGTATCATGTTTGTTATTGTTTGTGTAACGAAGTTAAATTTAAGATGTTGATTTGATCTGCAGCGTCTATCAGCTTCAGTGAGAATGGTCTCCAGAGGAGTCTTGAAAGAACACATCATTCTCCTAGCAAACAACATGACTTGTTCAGGGAACATGTTGGGTTTCAATTCTGGAGGTTACAAAGCTTTGACCCGATCCTTAAACATTAAGGCTCCATTCACAGAAGCAACTCTGATTGTTAGTAGTTCGATCCTTAATTGTCTAGTACAAATTATTTTGTAAGACTTTATACTGGCTCCATGTTAACAGGAATTACTTTTTGTGCTTTTAGACACCAAGAAGATGTTTTGAGAAAGCGGCTGAGAAATGTCATAAAGATTCTCTATCAACAGTCGTTGGGTCTTGTTCTTGGGGAAAACGCGTGGATGTTGGTACAGGTTCACAGTTTGAGCTTCTATGGAACCAAAAAGAGGTATACATTCTCACTGGGAATCATATACCAATTGACTGAGGTTTTCTCATATAAGCTTGTTATGCAATTTAATGTAATTTGTTGTCAACCTATCTCCAGACTGGTCTAGATGATCAAGAAGAAACAGATGTGTACGGCTTCCTCCAAATGGTCAGATCCACGACAAATGCAGATGCATATGTGTCTTCCCCTGGTTTTGATGTTACAGAGGAAGAAATGGCTGAATGGGCTGAATCGCCCGAGCGAGACTCTGCCCTTGGAGAGCCTAAATTTGAGGACAGTGCCGATTTCCAAACTATATATGAAGAAGGCCAGCCATCAGGATCCAATTGGGTGAAAAGTTCTTCGTGGGATAAAGGTTGCAGTGGTGGCTCAGAATGGGGACTCTCAAAAAATACAGGTGGTGAGGCAGACCCGGAGTCTAATTGGGAAAAGACTACAAATGTTGAGAAGGAAGATGCCTTGTCTGGTTGGAACACTAAAAAAGATGCTCAAGAATCTTCCAAGTCAGAATCCAACTGGGAGAAACGTTCTTCGTGGGACAATGGTTGCAGTGGTGGCTCAGAATGGGAAGTCTCAAAAAGCACAGGGGGTGAGGCAGACCCGGAGTCTAATTGGGAAAAGACTACAAATGTGGAGAAGGAAGATGCTTGGTCTGGTTGGAACACTAAAAAAGATGCGCCAGAATCTTCCAAGTCAGATTCAGGGGGTGCTTGGGGCTTAAAGACAAAGGATGATGATGCAAATACAACACCAAACTGGGAAAGAAGACCAGCTCATACAGATTCTATTGTTCCAGAAAATAGTGAGCTGTCTTCTGACGTTTGGGGACTCAAATCTGTTTCAGACAAATCTTGGGACAAAAAAAACTGGGGAACTGAATCAGCTCCTTCTGCATGGGGTTCAACAGATGCTGCTGTTTGGGGTTCTAGTAACAAAAAGAACTCGGAAACTGAATCAGATGCTGCTGCTTGGGGTTCGAAGAACAAAACGAATTCTCACATTGGATCAGGTGCTGGTGTTTTGGGTCCCTGGAACAAAAAGAGCTTGGAAACTGAGTCAGATGGTGCTACATGGGGTTCTAGTGACAAAACTAAAACAGGTGCTGCTGCATGGAGTACTTGGGACAGAAAAAACATGGAAACTGACTCGGAACCTGATGCTTGGAGTTCCCAGGTCACAAAGAAATCTGACACTGAGTCAGGTCCTGCTGCTTGGGGTGCTTGGGACACAAAGAAATCGGAAACTGAATCTGGTCTTGCTGGTTGGGGTACCGGGGACAAAAAAAAGAATTCTGAAACTGAATCAGATCTTTCTGGTTGGGGTACCGGGGACAAAAAGAATTCTGAAACTGAATCAGGTCCTGCTGCTTGGGGTTCTTGGGGACAGCCAAGTCCCACTGCAGCAGACAATGATACCAATGAAGATGATGGAAATCCGTGGGTTTCCTTGAAGGAGACCAAAAGTAGAGAGAATGATGATAAAGAGAGAATCCAGTGGGGAAATCCAGCCAAGAAATTTCCATCTAATGGCTCACATGGTGGCTGGTCCAATGGTGGTGCTGCAGACTGGAAAGGAAAAAGGAACCATACTCCTAGGCCACCTAGATCTGAGGATAATTTGGCTCCCATGTTTACAGCAACGAGACAGCGCTTGGACTCATTCACCTCTGAGGAGCAAGAGCTTCTCTCAGATGTTGAGCCAGTCATGAGGACTCTCAGGAAAATAATGCATCTGTCTGGGTATGCCTTTCTAGTTCTTAAGCTCAGTCTATCCAATATCCAGTTTTATGTACAATTAGTTATGCTGTTTCACATTTCCATATACATATTATGCTTCATCTTTCTAAAACTGTGTTCTTTCGATGAAGGTACCCTGATGGAGACCCAATTTCTGATGATGACAAGACGTTTGTCCTGGAGAAGATTTTGAACTTCCATCCCGAAAAAGAGAAAAAGCTCGGTTCTGGTGTTGATTTCATCACGGTAAACAACATGCTCGATTACAAATTCAGTTTCTCTTCTGAAGCTTACTTCGCCTTATGTCTGATGTGAAATTTTTGGTTAAACAATAATGTAGGTTGATAAGCACACCACATTCTCAGATAGCAGGTGCTTCTTTGTTGTTTCAACTGATGGGACCAAACAGGACTTTTCATACAGAAAATCCCTCAATAACTATCTGATGACGACATACCCCGACCGCGCTGAAGAATTCATTGACAAATACTTCCCAAAACCTCGACCTAGCGGAAATAGAGACAGGAACAACCAAGATGCCACACCACCTGGGGAAGAACAGTCTCAGTCTCAGTCTCAGTCTCAGTCTCAGCCTCAGTCTCAGTCTTCGTCTCAGACTCAAGCCCAGTCTCCATCTCAGACTCAGGCTCATTCTCCATCTCAGACACAGGCTCAGTCTCAGTCTTCGTCTCAGAATCAGACTCAGACTCCATCTCCGTCTCAGACTCAAGCTCAATCTCCCTCTCAGACTCAGTCCCCGTCCCAGACTCAGACATAAACTCTTTCTGACTTGACAACAAAAGAAGGTATGGTTCATTTAGCTAAACCATTCAGTCTCCACTGTTTTGTTTTGAGATGTACATAAAGAGTGGAGCGAATGGCGGTTTCTATTTATCATAAAAAAGACTCTGATGTGAAGTGCAAAACAATGTGTAAATGCAGTTCTCTAGTTGCAGATCGTTTGTCCTAAAATCAGGTTTAGGTTTCGGTGACTGGTTAAGTTTTAAAGTCTAACGGCATTGTAATGATGTTTGACATTGACATATTTTATTTATTGAGCAATGCATTTGCAAATCTCATTTGCTTGTTTGAAGTTTAGATCACCAAAGCCATTGCCTTAACGGATGATAAATAGTTTAAAGACATTATTAATTAATACCAAACTGGAAGTAAAAGAGAAATTACACTTTATTCAGAGGATTGATAAGTTGTTTAAATACTTTTTTTTTTTTTTTGGGTTCTTTAAATACATTCATATGAACATGTTTTACGGTGGCCTAACTCATATATTCTCCCTAGACAGCGGTTCTTACAAGAACCACATAATGGTCGAGAAGTATTACGTTTGCGAAGAACATGAGCCCTCGTTACCCATTTTTGAAAATATTGACCGGGCATCATATATGGGTCTCTACCAATTAAGCACTCAATATGACAAGTGGTGTAACACTCGTTGCACCAGTAGAATACTTTTGTGCATGTATCTTTTAAATTACGTTCGCATACTTCACACCATTCTTTCTTACTTACTTCATCATCACATGAAATTGTAAGAAAGTGTGTGTCATGCTTATACCTTGCTTTGTATGGTAAGGTTGCACACTTGAAACATAGAATAAAACTGCATTTGATGCAATTTAATGGTTTTAGACATTCTGTTTTGCATACGTGACATATGGGCTTTATTTCTGGACCTAAAGCTAGGAACAAGGGATGTTCATGACCTTCATAATAAAACGGCTCAGAAATTGAAGCACACCTTACATCTATCTTGAAGTCACATACCCTACACCCATAGGCAAAGCCAAGAGAACGACGACCACAAGTGTCGCAATGGACAATACTGTGAGTAAATCTTTCGGCAACCTCCAATATAAGTGGATGAGGATGTAACGCATGTTGGATTCTACGAGGAGCTTTAGCACATGTTTCATGGAGAATGAACTCACACTCTATACAAACATAGAAGTTACCTTCATATATAGGAAGGACACACGCTTGACAAAGCATGTTTTCGTCATAAAATTTGCTAACCTCGAGTCTGAGATGATGGTCATGAAGAAAATAAAGTATCACTCCTTCAGATATCACCTCGAATGGCCCATCATCTTGTGTTATATCACCTTCTTCTGATACACCTTCGAGTTCTTTTCCATCCCACACATTCTTCCCAGTAGCACATATTGGATGAACAACATAATCACTACACTTGTCACAAGTATATGCAGCACAATCATTGCTAATACTTAAACGACAAACTCCACAAAACCATTCTCTAGATGGAAGAGAAAGAGTGAAGGAGATACGATGGTGATGACGTGATATCTTGATTATGTGTGGAAAATTCATACAATCATTATGAGCAACAAAGTTACATCTGAAACAGACGTAGGTGGGATGAATTTTTCTCAACATACCACAAAGGTTACAAGTTAAGGAAGTTTGTCTGGGGAAGAAAGTGAGAGGGTGGACATGATTTTTAGGTGGGTCTATAACAAAGGGTATTGGCTTCATCGCACATATTGGATGCATAAAAGCCTGACATATGGTACAATGATATATCAACCAATCTGCTCTTCTTCCGCAACACAAACACTTAATTTTGCGAGACAAATTATCATGCAAGAAAAGTTGGAAAGAATGCTCAGGGTGGAAAGGGTGTTTGATTTTAGGTGGAGATTGAACGCATTCTTTATGTAATTTTATGTCACAGTAGGTACAAAAGTAATAGCCTGTGCCGAAATTTGAGCCTTCGCATATGTAGCATTCACCACTGGCATCAAATTCTCTATTGTTGCACCAAAACAAAGGCATTCCAGGATGATCATCAGAGTTCGCTGTTATAGAAGACATGTATTTGAACGGGCATAATAAAAGAGGTTGGAGAGGAAGGTCAGTGGAAGAGGTTGGGGACTGTGTTTGTGGTGTAGGACAATACTCAGGGTGATGGTACTTCAATAATAGTTTGCCATCCTTTTCTTCCTCATGAAATGCACCGTTAGAATACATGTCACACTCTCTTGGTCTTTCTTTATTGTATTTCTGTTAAAAGCTCTTTTAAAATCTTTATTTTTCTTTTCATACAGGATATCAAGTTGTTAACAATTTTCCACTATAAATATATATAAAATTTGATTCCAAAAGTTTTCTTCTAGTTTTTATTATTGGATCCTTAACAAGTAAGAACATAAATAAAGAATGGTGGATTGTGTTCTTTTCTTTTTAGTGGTAATAATGTTCTTCTTTACATGCAAATAAAGAATCAACTATTCTTTGCATTTCGTTTTCGTCTTTTTTGAAAATTTCTGACTCTTCTTGATTAATGCCAAAGAGAGAATAATTTGAGATTTAATGAACTCAATCAAGAAACACACAAAAATGAGGTTTGAATTTGAAAGTAAAATAACCGAACCAAAACCAAATTGCAAAACGTTTTAACTTTTAAATAGGGAAAATCACATTTTAAACCTTTAAAGTGTCACTGAGTAGCGCTTTAAACCTTGAAATTATTTCATTAACACTATAAACCTTTAAATTGATTTTACTAACGCTTTAAACCTGAAAACTAACATTCTTGTTTGCACCGCCATTAAAACTGACGGAACAGTAATATCCGTCAACGTAAAATAGTTAAACTATGCTGGTTTGAATTATATATTTGTTTAAATTATTTAATGTAATTTAATTTAATTATTTATTACGGTTGATAAAAAAAATTAAAAACAAAAAAATACATCAAAGCAAAAAAAAATGAAGAATGAGAGGTAAGGTTAAAAGATTTAATAAATGTAAAATTGAAGACGACAATATATTTAGAATATTCATTGGTTTCCAATGAGAAGTCAATCGATTTAATCAGAATCGAGGAAATGCATTTATTAAAAAAGATTAATAATAGGAAAAATGACGTTGTAAAAGTTTTGTCTACGATAAAGATGAATACAAATTTATTTTGTTCTCTTTTGATTTATTTATAAAAACTAAAACTAATTAAAATTTAAATTAAACTAATATAGTTTAACTATTTTGCATTGACAAATACTATTATTTTGGTAAATTTTTATGGCGGTACAAACATGAAAATTAGTTTAAAGATTTAAAGTGTTTGTAAAATCATTTTGAAGGTTCAAAGTGTTAGTAAAATCATTTTAAAGGTTTATATTGTTTATGGAATTTTCTCGAGGTTTAAAGTGCTACTCAGTTACATTTTGAAGGTTTAAAATGTGATTTTAAAGATTAGATGCAAATAAAGAATCAACTTTTCTTTGCATATCGTTTACGTCATTTTTTTTAATTTCCGACTCTTGATTAATGCGAAATAGACTATAATTTCAGATTTAATGAAACACACCAAAATAAGGTTTTGAATTTGAAAGTAAAATAATCGAATTAAAACCAAATTGCAAAACGTTTTTATTTTTAAATAAGAAAAGATTAGAAAGTTTGTTTCAACGACATTAAGCTATGAATTGTTGTAATCTCGGGTGGAAAATCGTGGATCGGTTGAAACATAAACCATAACTAAACCGGGATACTCGTGATGAATTGGGAAATTTTGAGCTCGGAAAAAAGCCCATTAAAAAATAGAAGAAAAAAACAAATTTCCGTTATTACTGATTTTGCCATTTTCATTTCCCAGCATGATAAGACAAGATTCTGATGTGAACTGCAAAACAATGTGTAAATGCATTTGTGATCTAGTTGCAGCTGCTGGTTTAGTTTTAATGTTTAGCGGCAATGTAGTGATTGAGAAGTTAATGCATTTGCAAATCTCATTTGCTTCTTGTTTGAAGTTATTTTTCAAATTTCAATTTGAATATTTTATGAACCTCACTTCAATGCCTGTCATATCTCTCAATCTGTCCCGACCAAAACTAAACCGAAATAAAAACCTGAGCATATATATAATCCAAACGTAAAAAATGAACGAAACTACAAAACACATAGAATATATGTAAAGAAGTCTGTTTACTACATAGACCCCAGAGATATTATGAGCTAATAAAGACGACGAAGTAGATAGAGATGAGAAAGGGACAGTCATCTCTCTCCATATTCTTCAATTTTCAACTCAGTATTGATGTCTAATTTAGACAAATGTGTGTCATGCTTATACCTTCCAGAATTAATAAGTGGATGAGGATGTAACGCATGTTGAATCCTACGGGGAGCATTCGCACATGTTTCATGAAGGCTAAATTCACACTCCATACAAGAATAGTAGATAGGGAGGATACACGCTTGACAAAGCTTTTTTTCATCATAACGTATGCTGACCTCGAGCCGGAGCTGATGGTCATGAAGAAAGTAAAGTATCACTCCTTTCTGATATATATCATCTCAAAAGGCCCATCACCTTGTGTTATGTCATCTTCTTCTAAGACATATTCGAGTTCTTTTCCATCCCACACATCCTTCCTAGTAGCACAGATTGTTGTTCTGACATTTTTCACAAGTATATGCACCATATCCACCGTTAACACTTTGACGAAAAACTCCACGAAACCAATCTCTGGATGGAGCAAAAGGAATGTAGGAGATGCGATGGTGGTGACGTGACGTGACATCTTCATTATGCGTGGAAAATACATACAAATATCATGAGCTACAAAGTTGCATCTAACACAAACGTAGGTGAGATTAGTTTTTCTCAACAAACCACAAATGTTGCAAAAGTTAAGCTTGTTTGTCTAGGAAAAAAAGTGAGTGGATGATTATGTTTTTTTGGTGGGTCTACAACAAAGAATACTGGCTTCATCACACATGTTGGATGGATAAAAGTGACATGTAGTACAATGATAAAACAACCAACTAGCTCTTCTCCGGCAACATAAACACTCGAAATAGCGAGCGTTATTAGGAGGACAAAAAGAAAGTTGGAGAGAATGCTCAGGATGGTAAGGGTGTTTGATTTTAGGTGGAGATTGAACGCATTCTTTGTGGAATCTTACATTACATTTGTTACAGAAGTAATAGTCAGTGCCAAAATTTAAATCACGGCATATGTCGCAGCACCCACCACCATTAATATCAAATTCTTTATTGTTGCACCAAAAAGAGGGACTACATGGTGATCACCAAAAGACTTTGTTGCAGAAAAGACGTACTCGGAGGAAGAAGTAAATGGAGAAATGTACAAGACACGTTATTGACACGCCTGCGTCGTATAGGGCAAAAGAAAAGAGGAAGGTCACTGGAGGAGGTTGGGGTATATATGTGTTTGGGGTATGGGAAAATACTTGGGGTGATGGTATACCAAATTTAGTTTACCATCCTTTTCCACCTCATGAAATCCACCGTCGGAGTCCATGACTTCTAGTCTTTCTTTATTTTTGTTGTAGATTTTTTTCCTGAAAATGATTTGTTATATATAGTAGCTAGCTGGATCAAGTTGTCAATATTTTTCCACTATAAGATATATGAAAATGTGATTCTAGAAGTGTTCTTCTAGTTTCGACTATTTTAGAATTTAGATCCTTAACGTGATAACATGGTGCATGCATTTTTTTGGTTCTTTTCTTTTGTACATAATGACGTAATAATTTTCTCATTTACACGCAAATAAAGAACCTCAACCAACCTTTCTTTGCATGATAGTTTTCGTCATTTCTGAAAAATTCTGAATCTTTAAGATTCTCGATCAATTGATTTTTGCCAAATAGATAATAATTTGAGACTTTATATATGAATTCAAACAAGGTTTAAATCAAAACATCAAATTCAAATCACTAAACCAGAATACTCGCAATGGATTGGAAAGTTTTGACCTCAAAAAATTAAGCCCAATAAGAAAATACAAACAAGCGACAGAGAGATGTCTGTCTTTGAAGAAGATTTATTTGTTATATACTCTAACTAGATAACAACCCGCACATAGTGCGAGATAAATCGATTTAAAAAAATATTATAAATAAAATTATCATCTTAGAACCAATATTTGTTTGTGTCAAACATAATATGTAAATTAAGTTTTTTATTTATTTATTTAAAGCTGCATTTTTCGTGTAAAAAATATGTTTCACCCGTAAAATCTTTGAATGTGTAAAAGGTTTTCTGGTAGAGAAAATATTGATAAAATGTTACTATTTATATCTTCTTATGTTTTATTTTATAATCATATCAATTTTGCATGTTTCTTATGTAACCATAACAAGATATACTAAATTACTTGGTAGTTTACTTATTCAATCTTATTATATGTTAGTAACAATCAGATTCTAAACTAACTGAAGATAATCTAATTTATTGATTTAATATTTTTGATTCTATTTAAATCTTTTGAGTTAGTCGATTTGTTAATATTTTCAATAAATGACAGATTATTACCAAAAAAGTCATTATGAAAAAATTAATGAAATTCGAAAATCAACGTATTCTTGTAAGAATACATTTCATCTGTGAAATATGTGAACGTGGTAAAGAAAATATTTATAAAATGTTACAATTTATGGCAATATATATTTTTGTGTGTTTTAAAAATCAAATTTATATTTATGGTTTGTCGAGTAACTATAACAATTTTGCATAATCTAATAATCACTTATTTTACATATATTATGATTTTTTTATACTAAGTTTATTTATAATGATAAGGGTTATTGTCTCATTCATTTTTAATAGCACATAAATGAATATAAAATTAAAATGTATATTTCTATTCGATTATCAATATTTCTATTTTTTAATAAATAATCACACTAAATGTTGAGATTAATTAGTTTACATACTTAGATATATATAAATAATCACACATCATGATATCCCCTAATTTGTTGTCATTTTTATTTATTTATGAATATATATTTATTGGGAATTAAGTTTCTTTTAATGAGTTAGAGATATTTCAGGGGTAATATACTTTCTTTTATAATCCATTTTAATAACTATTGAAAACTTGTTATATAAATTATTATGGTAATAATAATAACATATAACATTTCGTTTTTATATGATTATGTTAATAAGTTATATGTTTAATAAGTTATATGTTCTTTATTTTTATTAACTTTATATTAATTGATATGTTTTTATAGCCTTTTTATAATATTTTACTTATATTGATTTTAAGAAATCAATATTTATATTAATTTTAAGAAATCAATATAATTTTGACTTGTATATTTGTAAGTAAATTTTAGTGAAATTTTGCTTTACTATTAAATTAGTGTAAGAAATGATGACATATCTAATTATTATTCAGTTAATTGTTTTTAAAATAAATACAATGGGATAGAGCTGTAATTAATTAGAAAATTTAAGGGTATTTTGCTAAAAAGGGTCTTGAGCTCTCTGGCGGTGACACATCAACTTTTTCTCAAATGTGCTTCTCTATTAATATATAGGGGATGATGTGTAGATCTGAATCTGTGTATTTTCAATTTTGAACCAAAGAAGGTATAGTTCGTTTTATCGTTTAGTTAAACCATTCAGTCTCCACTGTTTTTGTTTTGAGATGCACATAAAGTGTGGATCGAATGGCTGTTTCTATTTATCATAAAAAGACTCTGATGTGAAGTGCAAATGTGTAAATGCAGTTCTCTAGTTGCAGATCGTTTGTCCTAAAATCAGGTTTAGGTTTCAGTGACTGGTTAAGTTTTAAAGTCTAGCGGCATTGTAATGATGTTTAACATTGACATATTTTATTTATTGAGCAGTGCATTTGCAAATCTCATTTCTTCTTGTTTGAAGTTTAAATCACCAAAGCCATTGCCTTATAACGGATGATAAATAGTTTAAAGACATTATCAGTTAAAAAATACCAAACTGAGAGTAAAAGAGATACTTATATACTTTATTCAGAGGGTTGGATAAATATGTTTAATACATTCATATGAACATGCTATACGGTGGCCTAAATCATATATATCATATATTCTCCCTAGACAACGGTTCTTGCAAGAACCACATAATGGTCGAGAAGTATTACATTTGCGAAGAACTTGAGCCGTCGTTACCCATTTATTAAAATATTGACCGGGCATCATATATGGGTCTCTACCAATTAAGCATTCAATATGACAAGTGGTGTAACACTCGTTGCACCAGTAGAATACTTTTGTGCAAGTATCTTTTAAATTACGTTCGCATACTTCACACCATTCTTTCTCACTTACTTCTTCACTACATGAAATTGTAAGAAAGTGTGTGTCATGCCTATACCTTGCTTTGTATGGTAAGGTTGCGCACTTGAAACATAAAATAAAATTGCATTTGATGCAATTTAATGGTTTTAGACATTTTGTTTTGCATACGTGACATATGGGTTTTATTCCTGCGCCTAAAGCTAGGAACATGGGATGTTCATGACCTTCGTAATAAAACGGCTCAGAAATTGAAGCACACCTTACATCTAGCTTGAAGTCACATACCCCTATCCTACACCTATAGGCAAAGCCAAGAGAACAACGACCACAAGTGTCGCAATGGACAACATCGTGATGGACATTATTGGAAGTATATCTCTTGGAGACCTCCAATATAAGTGGATGAGGATGTAACGCATGTTGGATTCTACGAGGAGCTTTAGCACATGTTTCATGGAGGATGAACTCACACTCCATACAAACATAAAAGTTACCTTCATATATAGGAAGGACACACGCTTGACAAAGCATGTTTTCGTCATAAAATTTGCTAACCTCGAGTCGGAGATGATGGTCATGAAGAAAATAAAGTATCACTCCTTCAGATATCACCTCGAACGGCCCATCATCTTGTGTTATATCCAATATTTCTGGTACACCTTCGAGTTCTTTTCCATCCCACACATCCTTCCCAATAGCGCATATTGAATGAATAACATAATCGCTACACGTGTCACAAGTATATGCAGCATAATCAGCGCTAATACTTGAACGACAAACTCCACAAAACCATTCTCTAGATGGGAGGGAAAGAGTGAAGGAGATACGATGGCGATGACGTGATATCTTGATGATGTGTGGGTAATTCATACAATCATTATGAGCAACAAAGTTACATCTGAAACAAACGTAGGTGGGATAAATTTTTCTCAAGATACCACAAAGGTTACAAGTTAAGGAAGTTTGTCTAGGGAAAAAGGTGAGGGAGTGGAGATGATTTTTTGGTGGGTCTATAACAAAGGGGGTTGGCTTCATCGCACAGATTGGATGCATAAAAGCCTGACATATGGTACAATGATAAACCAACCAATGTGCTCTTCTTCCGCAACACAAACACTCAATTTTGCGAGACGAATCATCATGAAAGAAAAGTTGGAGAGAATGATCAGGGTGGAAAGGGTGTTTGATTTTAGGTGGAGACTGAACGCATTCTTTGTGTAATTTTACGCCACAATAGTTACAATAATAATAGTCTGTGCCGAAATTTGAGCCTTCGCATATGTGGCATCCACAATTGGCATCAAATACTCTATTGTTGCACCAAAACAAAAGCATTACATGATGATCATGAGATCTCCTTGTTGTAGGAGAGACGTACTCTGGGGAAGAACTAAGCGGAAAAGTGTTTGAACTTCTAGAAGACATATCTTTCAACCGTCGCATTCGAGGGCATAAGAAAAGAGATTGGAGAGGAAGGTCAGTGGAAGAGGTTGGGGACTGTGTTTGTGGTATAGGACAATACTTGGGGTGATGGTACATCAATAATAGTTTGCCATCTTTTTCTTCCTCGTGAAATGCACCGTTAGAATACATGTCACACACTCTTTTAGTCTTTCTTTATTGTACGTCTGCTCAGGGCTCTTTTTAAAATAGTTTGTATATCAAGTTCTTAACAATTTTTCACTATAAATAATTGAAAATTTGATTCTAAAAGTTTTCCTCTAGTGGTAATAAATAATGTTCTTCTTTTTCTTTGCATGCAAACAAAGAATAACTTTTCTTTGCAGTTAGCTTTCGCTAAGATTTCCCGATTCTTTTAGATTCTCGATCAATTTAATTAGTGCCAAATAGATTAATAAGATTAAGCTATGACAACAGTGGATCGGTCTAATGGACTAGAAAGTTTTGGGCTTCAAAAATTAAGCCCAATAAGAAAATACAAAAGAAAAAAAAAAACACACAAATCTCCTTTTATTACCGATTTTGCCATTTTAATTTCCAAGCTTTGAAAAGACAAACAAGAAGAGAGAGAGAGAGAGATTCGCGAGTTCTTCGTTCGTTCTGCTTTTTTTTGTGTGTTGGAGAGAGAGAGAGAGAGATCAGAGATGTCTGTCTTTGAAGAAGACTCCTTCGTTATACTCAACGATGATGCGTCTGAGTCCGTTCCAGTCTCAGGCTCTTTTGACGCCACTGACTCTTTCTCAGCCTTCGACGGCTCAGTCCAAGTCGATGACTCCGTCGACGATATCTTTGCAGCGCCGTCTTCTGACTACGGTGCTGCTTACTCGAACGGTGACGACGGCCTCTTCAGATCCAACGGTGAACACGACGGTCCTATCTTGCCACCACCTTCGGAGATGGAATCAGATGAGGGATTTGCTCTTAGAGAATGGCGAAGGTTAGATTAGATCTCCTGCAAAAAAAAAAAAAGTTTTGATCTTTCTTCTTCCTGAAGAAATTTTGGATTGAAGCAGATAACTTTAGTGTATTCTCTTTGTTTAATCTGAGGGTTTCAATTTTGAATTCACAATTTTGTATATTGAAGTTATCTACTAGTCAGTTAGTGTGTCCATTGTTCTCAGAAGTAATCAGTTTCATTAGATCTGATCTGAGAGTTTATTGCTTGATTCGTATGTTCTGCAATTACCTGTTGATTCGGATGTGTAGATCTGAATCTCATTGTATGAAAATCTTATGTGATCTGTTGTTAGAGGCAACTTGATTGATGTGTGTTCTTGTCAGTGATGTTTTGTGGTGGTGGTATGGTTTATGTTTATGTGCAGACAAAATGCAATTCAACTTGAAGAGAAGGAGAAGAGAGAAAAGGAATTGTTGAATCAGATTATTGAGGAAGCTATTCAATACAAAGAAGAGTTCCATAAGAAGATTGAAGTAACTTGTCAAAACAACAAAGCAGCTAACAGGGAGAAGGAAAAGGTGTGTTCTTTTGCTTTAAAGACTCTAGGGTTTTAACATAATATGTTGTGTTGTTATCATATGGTTTTTTTGGAGAATTGTCAATGGAAGTCTAATAATAGCTTGTTGAATTTAAGATTTTCAAACTTTTGACCATTCTAGTCTTCTTAGTAAGACTCTTAGTCAACTGTAATTGATTGTCTTCATGCATTGTCAAGTTGAATGGATTCTAAGTTTTATGTGTTTGTTTGTCTTTGAACACTTAAAGCTGTATCTGGAGAACCAAGAGAAGTTCTACGCGGAATCGAGCAAGAATTACTGGAAGGCAATAGCAGAGCTAGTGCCTAAAGAGGTTCCTACAATAGAGAAAAGAAGGGGAAAGAAAGAGCAAGACCCTAAGAAGCCGACGGTCTCTGTCATTCAAGGTCCAAAGCCTGGTAAGCCAACCGATCTAACAAGAATGAGACAAATATTGGTGAAGCTCAAACACAACCCACCTTCTCACCTGAAGCTCACTTCTCAACCTCCATCTGATGCCATTGCTCCTCCTACTCCTCCAAAGAATGTTCCCGAAACCAAACCCACCGAGGCCGTTGCCGCTGCTTAAAATAACCCTCTTTGGTTTTCTTTTTTTCCTTGTTTACATCTGTGTGAATTCGGTCTTTACATTTCATTATGTGTTATAAACAGCTGAGGATTGTTATGGGTCATGCGTGGAATGTTGTTATTATTAACATAACTGTCGTATTGGAATGATATTTTTCATGTTTATTTAAATTCAATCAGAAGCCATTGAAAAGTGGTTAATATCTCAAATGAATCGGTTAAAGGAGGGGTACACGTAAAACGTCAAAACGCTACTTCACATATCAATGATCAATCTCTAATATACTCCACCTCAAGATTGGTTTGAAACCCTCTTTGGTTCACCAAGCCCACGGAGGCGGTTGCTGCTGCTTTAAACCCTCTTTAGTTCTGTTTTTCAGTGTGAATTCAGTCTTTGCATTTCATGATGTGTTATAATTTGTAAACAGCTGAGAGATTGTATGGTTCATGTGATATTTTCATTTAATTTATATCCAATCTGAAACCATTGAAAAGTGGTTAAATCTCAAATCAATAGGTTAAAGGATCCATCCATTTTAGGGTTAAAACGTAGAGACGAGAGTGGAGAGGTTTACATAAAACGTTAAAACGCTACTTCACATATCATCATCAAACTCGTGTGATAATAAAAACTCACAAACAATAAAGAAAAGAGAATCTCAAAGGTGAACGTTTTACAATAGGCTTTTCTTTTCTTTCTTCATTCATCTCCCTTGTAAGCTTGCAGGGGACCTGCAACCTCTCTCGCTGCCTGCGTCGTCTTCCTTTTCACTTGCCTCTAAGCAAATGCCATTGTTGTTGCAGACACTTATCTCCGAGCTAGCGTTGCTGCTTGTTGCTAGTGGAGAAGAATCTGAAACATTCATTGGTCTACCACGTGTATGTCCAGACCTCACACTGTACATTGATGATGCTGGAATGTTCGTCATTAGTGGTCTCAGATTCCCTGGAATAGTTCTACGTATATCCTGTTTTCATCAAAACGTTTGATCATCAGTTTAAAACACAATTCCCACCACTGAGGAAGAGAGAAGAGAGAGAAATGCATACCATATGCCTTATTGCCATATCAAGGGACTTCTTGGAGAGCGTTCTTCCAAATCCTGCACTGTCTGGTGATGAAGACTTTGCAGACAAGTTACCATGAGGAGAACCCTTGTCATCTGATCTGGGAGGAGCAAGTTTCCGCATGTTTATTACTCTCTCTACCATTTTTGTGCCCATCATCACCGGACTGACATTGTCACTGGCTCTGGAATATCCACGATTAACCGCAGGAACAGAGCTACCACTAGAGTACATTGGTGCTCTTCCTCTTGATGGTGAACATGATTGCCTTCTTGGTCTTCCTCCTGGAGGACCCCCTGGCTCGACAGAACCAGAACGAGGGCTTGGAGCTCCGGGTCTGCCTCTTGTTGCTGAAAGTGGCCTTTCGGGTAATGTTGTCCTTAGATTTGGAGGAGTTTCTAATGAGAAACCAGGCATGTCTGATGGCTTCCATGGTCTTGACCTCACTGTAGGAGATGCTGCACGAGATAAAGCAGGGTTCTTAGATGGTGTTGGCATAGGCTTTGCTGGCGCTGGAGAAGAAGGCTTGATTTGGGATATTGTTGGCTTTGCTGTAGCAGTTGCAGCACTTGTAGAAGCAATTGGACGGCGAGTTGGTGTAGATGACCTTGATATGGTTTTAGACGGAGGAAGTGTGGGTCTTGAGGTTGGTGTTGAAGATCTGGCAGTTGATCTTGACAGAGGTGTTGTAGACCTTGAAGGACCTGCAGATTTTGTGGTGGTGCTGGGGGTAGATCTAGTTGCTGAACCAGCAGATCTAGTAGTTGAAGTAGTCGGCTTAGATGTAGTAGGTGTGAGCCTAGATGATAAACTTGTTGACCTACTCATAGGTGTGGGCTTACTCGATGCAGATACTGTGGACCTAGAGCTAGTCAAAGAAGGTCGAGTGGTTGAGGAGACGGTGGCTCGCGAAGTCGGTGTTGAAGGCCTTGAGGATTTTGAATTCGTCGTCAGTGTTGATGATCTTCCAGTGGGTGTGGCAGGTCTTGATCCAGGTCCTCCAGACGATGAAGGTCTACGACTTGCTCCACTGGAAGAGCTCAATCCAGGAGAAGAAGTTTGTTGCCTAGATGTTAAATGGTTCCTTGCAGCAGGCTCTGTTGAGGAATTCGCCAGCTACGACAGATAATTCATAGGTTACCATAACGAAGTAATGATTCTAAATATAGAAAAACAAAAATTTCAGAGATCTATCAACTAAAACATTCAACTACCGTGTAACATACAAGAATTGATTTAGGATATTAACTGAAAGTGTGCTACTCTAAACAAAAAAAAAAATCTATGGAACTTGAGATGTAAACGTCACAGACTGATGCGGTAGGTTAAAACCAGCAGTGGTGGTTCATATAAACAATAACAGCAGAGCTTTATTTTAACACTGGTTGCACTACTTTAGGTTGTTTATCTAGTATCCAGGAGTTGATAAAAGAGGTCAGAACACTAAGCAATAATATTCTTACCCTAGAAGTCAATGTAGCCGGGCGACTCTTTGCATCACCAGTCTGACTCATCATAGTCCTATGTGATTCCATCTCCAGCGATGGAAACAGAGGAGTACCTGGAGGGGTCAGAAGCCTTCAAAAGACACAAGGAGAAGTTAAGAGTCGAAATGATAAACAGATAAATGGTATACTATTCAAGAAAGCATATGAAAGACATAATAGAATATGCTGCATCATTCACAGAGATGATGAACACTTAATGCAGCAAAATCTAAACTGGATAAGCATCCAGTGCAAGACTCGCAGACCTCAAAAAAACAAAGGGTTCCAAATTCTGACGCCAAATTCGAGTCTAATGATTCTCAACAGATACCTTATATTGACAATTTGATAAAATGTGAAGAAACAATACAATTTCAAGGAAACAAAACTACTAGGCAACATACATCAATTATCAACAAAACTACCACATATACATAACTTCAGAACCTCATGGTTAAGATAAAGCAAATCACTAACTAATACTATCAAAAAGAATACTTAAACCGCTTCCACTTAAGGTGGCTAACAAAATTCAAACCATCACCGGTGAATATGTTCACATACTGAGAAATTATGAACCACAGCATCGCAACATGAAAAAAAATGTGACTAAAAAAGTTACCATTCATAGTCATTTTTATCGCCTTCAGAATTGAGAAAATCATCAGGAGTAGCAGTCTTCCGAGGCGGTGGAGCCCCACTTGAGATGTTAAAAACCGGTGAAGTTCCAGGCTTTGAACCTAAACAGATCAAACCCCCATCAATTCCTAATCAACAACCTTCTACACCAAACTCAAAAACAACATGATGCCACAAATTTAGAAAGAAATTAAAAAACATATCATATATATACCTAAAGGAGAATCAAACTCATCAGGGTTGTTGTTAAGAAGAAGATTCTCCTGCTCTTTCTCACGACGTCTCATCTCAAGAAACATAGAAAGCTCTTCATCTTTCTCAGCCATCAAAGAAGCTCTAAGTTGTTGCCTTTGCCTCTCTGCTGAATCCAGCAATAGAGACTCTTTCGCGCTAAAACTTCGATTCATTGCTCACCAAACTTACAGATCAAATAGACAGACTAAAAAAAAAAACCTAACTTAGCTTCCAATTTACTCCCAACGGAAAATAATTATCCTAAAAGTTAAATTATTTTTGTCTACAAATTGAAACGAAAAATTGAAACTTTCACAAGTTTAAAAACCTTAACTTGCAAATACATTTTGCAGCAATTTCCCATTTGAAAGTACTATGTTGAAAGGGAAGAAGAAAAAGAGTAAAGTTCACTTTTTTTTGTTAATAAAAGGAAGAATACACGAGCTTTCTCAAAGAAACCGCCATTGTCGAGGAACGGAGCCCAAGACCCTAGCCCAACTACAGTTTACGGAGATAAAAACCCAGAAGCTGAAAGAAATTAAAAAACCTAACAGAGAGAGATTTTGGGAGATCGAGGGAGAGAGAGAGAGAGAAGCGAGAGAAAGTGTGAAGAGGAGTGGCATTGAGTGTAATTACTAAGCTTTGAGATCGGTTAAATTGGAAACTTTTTCATAAGTTTTAAAAGAGAAAAAAAATAAAAAGTTTTTTATATAGTGAGTGACGGGACATGACATCTGGACTGTGGTGGTACCTAATGTGCTATCAATTGTTTCTATCGCTTGAAGCCTAAGGGATTCAGTATTCTCTGCTCTCTGCATCTGCTATCTTATTTTACTTCATTTTTTTTTGTTTGTTTTACTCAATGGATTATTCCGATGTTTTTTTAAGATTATATTGTCAGATATCTTTGAATGGAATTAATATTTTATTATTCAACCATATGAAATCTTGAGATTGTTGTATTTTATATATATAATCAGGTTTGTTGAACCGTATAAAGAAATAGTTTCAGAGTGGTACGACCTTTGTTTGAAATCCTGATTATTAAATTTGAAAATATATAGCTAGAGACAAGGCTAACTGATTCAATTGGAAATCAGGTTTCCCACAAATTATTTGGTTTTAGTCTGTCATTAATTACCTACTGATTACGTACATACATATATACTAAAATTTCTTGTTTTAGAAATGATTTTTAAATATTCAAAATATATTTATTTAGCTAATCATTGGCAATGGTATTTTGGGAGGGTTGACATTCTGAAAAGTTGGTGAGTTGGATTGTTCTTCAATTGGATAGTTAGTCACTCGTTGCATTATTGAGTTGTGGTGTCTAGTCTAATTTATAAGATCTAAGATTCAGTACAACGTTGATGGATCATGGCTACAAAGAAAGTGTATAGTACATTGTGATAGTTAAAATGTCTTTATTTGACAAAGAACTAGGTTTATCATGCACAAATACACACAAGTCATTTTGATATCAGTTTTGGAAATTAGAGCGCTCGTGTGGCAGAAGAAGAATGCATAAAAATCAAAAACTCAACATACATGATACATGTTAATAAATGGTGTGTCATATACTCATATGTGTGGTTGTGTGCAATATCATTTGGACTTTTTGAGCAAGTGTCGTATTCGTTTGAGTTGTAAAGACCTATTTTATCGGATATTTAGTTCAAAGTTTTTTTGTTGGACAAAAAATATATGGAAATTTCTACTTTGTTAACGAGAACTTGATTACAATTTGATGACTAAAATAAATGTTCACACAAGTTCGATGACATACACAACTTGCTTAATTAAATTTTAAATTATCCAATAAGATAGGCTAGTCAAGCCGGAAGCCCATACGAGTTTGATTAAATAGACTAAAAAAAACTCAGTACTCCACTAAAATACTATTGGGTTTGGTATTGTAATGGGTTCGGACACATTGGTGAAAACTGTTATGCCACAATCGACAGTCGATGTTGCTAATTTGGAAAATACGACGAAGTCATTTGTTTTCCCTAGAATTCAAACGATTAGCCTCTATATGAACTTCTTGAAAAAAAAAAAAAAAAAAAAAAAAAAAAATCCAATGGTCCAATAAGAAAGGGAATTCTATGAAGAAAAAGGTTTTACATAACTTAGTTTGATGAAAGAAACAAAATCCAATGGTCCAATAAGACAACAAATATAAAGGACAAGATATTGCTCCGACGATTTATATGGTCAAGGGCATGCACTATGTCATAGTCACCACCATCACATAACGGATGAACACCATCATGTTCGAAAAAAAAACAAAATATCTGGAGAAGGCTTTAGCCAGTAGATGTCAAGGTGGAGAAGGCTTTAGCCAGTCTGTAATAAATGAAGTATTATGTCAACATCGAAAATCCCTAGATTTGATTATCTAGTGTATTTCTAAAAGACTAAAACTAAATAAGTTGCTCAAAATTTGAATAATCACATAATCTTTAATTTGTCAATTACGTCCTAGGTTGCATGAAAACGGAAACGGATACGCGGAAGTGAAACGTTTCGGAAACGGGAAACGATATTTTTTTAAAATTAGGAAATGGAAACATTTTGGAAATATATGTATCTATACATATATATATATATATATTTATATATATATACATATAATAAAACACTAAACGTAAAAACCATATCAAAAAGCTTCAAAGAACACAGCTTCAAAATATAAATATTAAATAGTTGAATTAAAACACTAATAATATTATATATTTTATATCTCTAATGAAGTATTATATTTCTAAATTATTTATTTATTAAGTTTCAAACTAAAAAAAGTTTTCGTCGTGTTTCCAAAACGAAAATGGAGTTTCCATCGTGTTTCCGAACAGAATTTTCTAGGAATCATGTTTCTGTACCTTGTTTCCGAATTTCCACGAGTTTCCGTTTCCGAAACGTTTCGAAAACGAGAAACGGACCTCAAAAAGAGTTTCCATGCAACATATACATCTAATGAAAAATGGAATATGAAAACTTATTCATCCTCTTCATATTCACCCTAAAATGTATCCTCAGTATCATCAACAATAATGCAATCAATTGATGTTTGATGTTTATGATCAAACACATTTTGTGTCCACCACAACATAACATATGCTTGCTTGTTGTTTTGGTTTTTCTGCCCACTATGGGAAATAAAACTGAACATAAAAAACCTACACGAAACCGCTTGGTTTTGGCTAGATTTCCACCAATCAAACATAATTATCTATAAATACACTCAGAGAGAAAGAGAGGGAGAACTTGATTACTTTATGATGATCTGAGTATTTATTTAATCTTATGGCATAAACTGAGATCCCAAGCCGAAAAAGGTGATGGGGGGAAGAATAGAGGTTACTTATTTGATGCACTAGCTACACTTATCATTCTAATAGAAAGCAACTTAGGTTTGGTCATCTATGTTTGACATGCTTATGCCCTTTTACCCCTCCTTTACATGATTGCACTTATTAATTAACTTCAGTAATATGTTTGTATCGGATTCGAATTCGAATTCCAATAACAATGGTCTTTTAGTCTTCTTAAGATCGTTCCATCCCTAATTGTTAGTGAATCTTGAATAGTTTGCCTAAATTTTGAATAATGATCTCTGCTATAGTTCATTGCAGTTTCTGTTTGCTCTATCAGGGAATAATATAGAGTATTGTCACAGCGTGTAAACTTTTGATACTAGAGTTCTCTAAGACACAACCTTGTGAAAAGTCAATACAAAACAATAGTTTTTAACATCAGTATACATGCATACCAAATTGCATCACTAGGTGACGAAATTACTTACTCCAAGTTGCAACAATCTGACCACAAGCCTTCGTTGCTATCGAGGTCACATGAGAAAAGTCTCAAAATGGAATCAAACCAGAAAAAAAGATAAGTAATCTAATTTTTATTATTATCATTAGAGAAATTGCAGTAGAGACACATTGAAAAAGACTCGAAACCATAATTAAAATAACCCAATAGATGGGTTTGCTCCCACACGGATTATTCTAACGACAATCATTGCAATAAAAACTAAGATATATAATAACTTTTGTTTATATAATTTATCATCATAGCTTGAACCGGACCGATTCAAAATTCTCAAACCGGCCGGTCCAACTAAGAAGAAACAATAGGATTCCGGTATCATCAAGCTCTGGTTCCGGCAGCGCCACCACCGTCGTGGCCGTTCTTTCCAAACCCCGAAGCAAAACTAGTGTTGAGATCAGAATACATGTTGACAACCTTCGAGATGTTTCCGTTGAGTTCTTGAATCAAAGCCACGTTTTTCGACATGTTATCAGCCATCCGCGATTGATGATTGTCGTTGACTTGTTGGATGAGCGACCTGTTTCTGTCCAGAACTGATTGCACTTGTCTGAAATTCCGGTCAAGATTCTCCCACATCGCCGGATCTTCTCCTCCATGCTCTGCTTCCTCCGCCACGTTCCTCCGCCGTTTCGTATCGCCGTTCCTCTTCATAATAATTTAATTTTGTTTTGTTTTTTTTATGTTTTGGATTTTCGCAGTGTGAGAGAAATCAGATATTTATAGTAAATATCTTCTGATAAAATTGGGACACCTAGGCTATATAGGTGAGTAAGGTTCTGTCTCAACACCACACGAGTAACAAGAGTGTGTGTGTCACCGTAGACGAATCTATCTGATGTCAATGAACACGCTCGTGAAGGGAAGGTTGGATTATTGAAGAAGTTGTGAAGTGATTGGGTGAGAGAGGCATAAAGTACAGAGCTTTTTATGCACTTTTCTTGGATTTTTTTTTAGATTAAAAACACAATGGAGAGAGAGTGAGAGAGATAAGGATCTTGTGATTCTCTAGTGCAGAAATATCTCGAGATATTTATTTAGTAATAACCTTTATGGATGATTGAATAAAATAGGGAAAAAGGTATATGGTGTACGACTTGCCACCGTGCAGAACCAAATTCCCATCCGCATGATCATCTCATGTTTTCATATCTAAATTTGCCTTTTGATTTGGTCAGCGTTACTAAAAGGAAAACTGATTGCAAACTAGTTCAATTGTACGCCAACATACCAGTGTTGACCAGCGTTGACCAGTGTTGAGAAGCAATTTTTCCTAAAAATAATATTTTTTTGTTTTTATATATTTATTATAAATAAATTAATTAATTAAATGATTTGTATAATTTTACAAAAACAAAATATAACAATAAAAAGTTATATGACAAAAAAATATAAGAAAATTATGTACCAAAAATAATTAAAAATTTTATGACAAATAAAATTTGTAGTGTATCTAGTAACTAATTTTGTTAATACAGAAAATATACCAAAAATAATATAATAAAACTATACCACCAAAATTTTATGTGTAGTAGATTTTTTTATAAAACTATAACAAATGTATACCTTTTAGTTTTAAAAATCATTTTTTTGTTTTGTTTTTTCAAAGATGGGGGTTTTAAATATATTTTTTTACTTATTTATAAGATTATGTCATTTGAAATATATCCAAAGCATTGCCAACTATTTCTTTGATTTTAATAGATCAACCTTTGATTTTACAAAATCAACTTTTGTTTTTTAACTATCTTCTTGATATATGTCTTTTATGTAAATAAATAAAATTTTCATTATTTTCTTCCTTTGTTTTTCTTATTAGAAACAAAGAAATAGTTGGTAATGTTTTGGATATATTTCAAATGACATAATCTTATAGTAAAAAGAAAAAATATATTTAAAAACCCCACCTTTAAAAATACAAAATAAAAAATAATTTTTAAAAGGAAAATGTATAGATTTGTTATAGTTTTATGAAAAAATCTACTACACATAAACTTTTGGTTGTATAGTTTTATTATATTATTTTTGATATATTTTCTGTATTAACAAAATTAGTTACTAGATATATCACAAATTTTGTTTGTCATATAATTTTTAATCTTTTTTTGTATATAATTTTCTTGTATTTTTTTGTCGTATAATTTTTTGTTGTCATATTTTGTTTTTGTAAATTATACAAATTATTTAATCTTTTTATTTATTTATCAAAAGTACATAAAACAAAAAAAAAATGTTTTTTAAGAAAAAAGAAAAAAACATTTTTTTTGAATATATTTTTTTGGTCAACATTGGTTAATGCCGGTCAACACTGGTCAACGCCGAATTCCGGCCAAAATTTAATATTTATAGTGTTGTACACATAACCTATGTTTGTTTATGGATGTACTTATGTGATGACAATAGTTCACATAATTAATAAAACATTTATATTGTTTGTATGTGTGGTTATGTGACATATACTTCAAATAGCTGACAATCATTTTTCCTTATTAAAATCACTTTTTAGAGTTTTTATTCGTTTAGCTGGCAAAATATCTAAAATCCCAAATTTAGGACGTTAAACAGAGTATTGTTAACTAGAGTGTTCAATAGAGAACACATCAACAAACAACAAGAATTTCTAAGAAACTCTTTTTTTAGATAATTCGATTATTTAGTGGAAGATTATAATAATTCGCAAGATATTTTTTTAACTAAGATAAGAATTTGGTTCCCGGAACCTGGGCACTAACTCAAAAATCAAAATTCAAAAGCACCACAGTGAAATCACACGATTCTCCTCCCTACTTTGTTCTTCCATTACGAAGAACACCACTTTATTGCACTTTTTGGTCCTACTCCACTCAGTTCTCATCGCTTCTCTCTAATAATTTATTCTCTTATAACAAAACGAACAAATTCCGATAGCCAAATATTGCTAAGAGCCATTCAAGAACACGAATGGCCACATGGTTAGGTTTTAGTTTCAATCCATATCGGTAAAATATCACAATTGTTATGCATCAATTCTGATTCATGTTGTGTTACATCATCTTGAGAGTTATACGATACAATCACCCTTTGATGACACATGATTAAGATGATGGTTTTCCTAAAATAAATTATTCTAAACATCATGACAATGGCGATGCACAAACAACTCGAATCATCAAAGATGATGAGATGCTGAGAAGCAAGAACAGTTTAGGGACCTCTATTATTCAATTAGTTTCCTTACTTTTTTTTTCACATCAGTTATCTGAACTTTAGAATCCCACGTAGCCAAATAAACACAAAGAAAGAAAAATCAAATTAACTTTTGAACAAAAAAAAATCAAATTAACAAAGCTAACTAATCAAAATTTTCACTATGAGTACTTGAATACATTAATCCAAACATTACAGTAAGCTTTCTTACTTTTGGTCGAAACAAGGAGGAAGGCTAATGGATATAGCTTGTCTCAAATGCAACTCATGAGCATGCCAAAAGGGTAATTCCACTTTAGCGCCTCGTTAAGCTGCAGGAAAACATTAACACAAAGGAAAAAAAAAAAAAAAAAAAAAGAAAAAAAAAAGAGAACTCTAAACCACAAGACAAATGTTTATCCATTAGAATTAGCTCCAGCAGTGAGAAAGAACAGTGACACAGTTTGTCTCAGCACTTGCATCAATAGTAACTCCATTTAATGCTTTATGAAACAAAACCGGAACAAACTGGAAAGTAAAGAAATAAAGCTTTGATGTGATCGGAGAAGAGAAGAGAAGAGAAGAGGAAGGCTCAAGGAAATTTAGTTGAGAAGATGTTGCTAACCCCTTCTTCAATAAGTATATATCGTCAATGTCAAAGTTACAAACTACTTGGCCATACTTTAACAATGTTCTACTTTCCATATCAAACCTTCTTATTTTCCCTAGTGTTTCTTTAATTGATTGAGTTCATCAAGTCTCAATTTATTTTCTGCTAGTCAATTGGATCAATAACTGATCACGAATATAGAATCTTGAAGTCTTAAAATTTAAGAAAGGAATGAAATTGTATGCGGAAGTCGAACATTATGACAAACTACAAAAGAAAAGAACAAAAAGCCACCATGTTTTCACGTTAAGGATCTAATAATCAGAACTAGATGAACACTTAATTTTCGTCTATTTATAGTGGAAAAATGTTAACAACTTGATATCCTGTATACAATAAAAATAAACTTTTAAAAGAGTCCTTAACAGAAATACAATAAACAAAGACTAAAAAGAGTGTGACATGGATTCTATCGGTGCATTTCATGAGGTGGAAAAGGATGGTAAACTAGTTTTGGTATACCATCACCCCAAGTATTCCCCTATACCCCAAACACTGACGGTAGCCTCCTCCGCTGACCCTTCTCTTCAACCTCTTTTCTTATGTCCTCATATTCGATGTTGGAAAAACGCGCCGTCTACTATCTATTCAACCTTTCATCTGCCCAATGCGTCCCCCGAGTACACAAGGGATACTGGTGATCATCATGTAATGCCTTTGTTCTGGTGCAATAATAAAATTTTTGATCGCAGTGGTGGGTGCTTCGTATGCGGTAATTCAAATTTTGGCACAGACTATTACTTTTGTGAACACTGTAATCAAACTTTCCACAAAGAATGCGTTCAGTCTCCACTTCAAATCAAACATCCTTACCATCCTAAGCATTCTCTCCAACTTTCCCATTATAGATCTCAACGTCGTGATAATGAGTGTTCCTATTGTAGAAGAAGTGCATACTTTCTCCTTTATCATTGCACCATATGTCAGGTTTTTATGCATCCAACATGTGCGATGAAGCCAATACCCTTTGTTATAGAGCCACCTAAAAAACATGCCCACCCTCTCACTTTTTTTCCCAGACAAACTTCCTTAAATTGTAACGTTTGTGGTTTGTTGAGAAAAATTTATCCCACCTACGTTTGTTTCAGATGTAACTTTGTTGCTCATAATGATTGTATGAATTTCCCACACATCATCAAGATATCACGTCACCAACATCGTATCTCTTTCACGTTTTCTCTTCCATCCGGAGAAAGGGTTTGTGGAGTTTGTCGTCAAAGTGCTAACAGTGATTATGGTGCATATACTTGTGACACATGTAGCGATTATGTTGTTCATCCAATATGTGCTATATAGAGAAGGATGTGTGGGATGGAAAAGAACTGCAAGGTGTACCAGAAGAAGACGATATAACACAAGATGATGGGCCGTTCGAGGTGATATCTGAAGGAAAGATACTTCATTTTCTTCATAAGCGTTATCTCCAACTTGAGGTCAGGAAAGTTTATGACGAAAACATGCTTTGTCAAGCGTGTGGCCTTCCTATCTATGAAGGTAACTTCTATGTTTGTATGGCGCGTGAGTACATCCTCTATGAAACATGTGCTAAGGCTCCCCGTAGAATCCAACATCCGTTACATCCTCATCCACTAAATTTGGAGGTTAATGAGAGAAGATTAAATGAGAGATATACTTACAGTTGCATCGCTTGTGGTTGTCTATCTCTTGGATTTGCCTATGTGTGTAAATACGAGCTAGGCACGGGGTCGTCGTTCAAGCTAGATGTACGGTGCGCTCTAATTTCTGAGCCGTTTAAATACGAAGATCATGAACATCCCTTGCTCCTAGCTTTAGACCCAGAAATAAAATCCATGTGCCACGTATGCAAAACAGAATGTCTAAAACCATTAAATTGCATCAAATGCAATTTTATTTTATGTTTCAAGTGCGCAACCTTACCATACAAAGCAAGGTATAAACATGACCCACACTTTCTCACAATTTCATGTGGTGAAGAAGTACGTGCGAAAGAATGGTGTGAAATATGCGAACTTAATCTAAAAGATACATACACAGAAGTATTCTACCGGTGCAACGAGTGTTTCACAACTTGTCATATTGAATGCTTACTTGGTGGAAACCCAAATATGAAGCCCGGTCAATATTTCGATATGAGGGGATCGTGGATACAAATTCTTCCTAAATGTAATACTTCTCGACCATCATGTCATTCTTGCAAGAAACGTTGTGTAGGGAGAATATATGCTTTAGACCGCGATCGTCTAGCATGTTCATATTACTGTATGAAAATTTTGTATGAACGTTTGTATGACTTTCGATTGTGGACCAAATGTTGACAAAAGAAAGTATAGTTTCTCAAAAAGATAAAATAAATAAAAGTGTAGTTTCTCTTTGACGGTCATGCTTAGTCTCTTTGTATTCTATTCTATAATCTTTTTTGACTTATATGCTTTAATTTTGTACCATTCAATTTATGAATTATGGTCAATATAATTTTAATCAAGTAGTTACTGTATTTTAGTGGGAGAATGAAGTTTTCAGAAGTATTGGATAGGAATTACACATGATTTAATGTGGAGTTATACATGATTTTAATTGTGAGTTGATTAAAAATAAATTTTATAATTTTGATTTATAAAGAAATGCTAAGTGTTTCGTGTGTTGCGGTAAGAAAAGAGAAATCTTACCTTTGTATATATGATTTAGAGTGGAGAGAAATATTTGAAAAATGAGGAGTACATAACTTTCTAAAAATACTAGCTAGTGTCATATTACTTTATACTCCATCTTGGAATCTCTTGACATAACATAATATCTTAACTCTAATATACATACAATTATTCGGATTTGTAGATATAGGCCTTGTTCTTTTGCAGGTCGCTAGCGATCCAATCCAGCGACATAAAAATTAATTTTATTTTAATTTAGATTTGAAACAAATTTGAAATTAACGACTGTTTTCAGGTGAGAGAGAAGGAGTTTAGAGTCGCCAGAAAATCCAGCGATGTCAACGACAAAAAACCCAATGACTTTCAGTTGTTGTTGTGGTCGTCGACAACCTGCAAACGAACAGAGCCATACTTTCATGTTAAGTTTACGGTTTAGTTTTAAAATCATGAGATTTTCATGACACACAATTTTTAAGATGGACTGTTTGGGTTTATATTTTCTAATATAGCGTTTAATTTTTAAATAACCACTTTATCGTGTACAATACTATATAGCTTACCAACTTTTCATCATGTTTTTGGATTTTGAAAGGCATGATAATATGGATGGTTTTTAATCATGTTCATGTTGTAAAAATATATACAGGGTTATGACGTGATGAGATAGTAAAAAGAATTTTATTACAATTTCAACAACGTATTAATTGTCATTATTTTGTCATGACTTGCTCTACATTATTTTGTTATAAATTTTTCAATAATATTTCCTCTTTCATCATGCCATGTAATGTAATTAGTAATTCACGAAGAGAGAATGCTTACACATTCTAAAACCACGACAAGAGACACTTAACTCGATCTTCAAGCACATACTTTCTATGAGATTTGTTAGAGATTGCAATGGAACACACAAAGCAAACTGATCAAGACAAAGACAAAGATTGACCGGAGCCGATAGAATCTTGAAGTCAAGAGTTTTCAAAAATGACAAAAACTATATGCAAAGAAAAGTTGATTCTTTATTTGCATGTAAAGAAGAACATTATTGCACTACAAAGAATAGAACAACCATCCTGTTTTCACGTTAAGGATCTAGTAGTCTAAATAAAGTAGAAGCACACTTTTACCATCAAATTTTCATATATTTATAGTGCAAAAATTGTTAACAACTCAGCATCCTGTGTAATATTTTGTTTTAAAAGCTTATGGTAAAGTAAAACTAAAGAAAGGCTAGCACAATCATGGATTCTAACGGTGGCTTTCATGAGGTGGAAAAAGATGGTAAACTATTTCTGGTATACCATCACCCAAAATATTGTTCCATACCCCAAATACAGACCCTAACCTCTTCCCATGACCTTCTTCTTCAACCTCTTTTCTTATGCCCTAAGATACGATGTAGAAAAAACGTTGTCCATTTTTCAGCAACTTTCCCGCTAAATTCTTCCCCCGAATACATCTTTCCTACAACAACGGATTCTAATGATCATCATGTAATGCCTTTGTTCTGGTGCAATAATAAAGAATTTGATGTTAGCGGTGGGTGTTACAGATGTCATGGTTCAAATTTCGGCACAGACTATTACTTTTGTGAATACTGTGATCAAAATTTCCACAAGGAATGTGTTCAGTCTCCACTTAAAATCAAACATCCTTACCATCCTAAACATTCTCTCCAACTTTCCTTTCATCATCCTCAAGCTCGCACTAGTGAGTGTTTGTGTTGCGGAAAAAGAGCAAAATATATGGTTTATCATTGTACCATATGTCAGGCTTTTATGCATCCAACATGTGCGATGAAACCAATACCCTTTGTTATAGACCCACCAAAAAAACATGTCCATCCACTCACATTTTTCCCCAGACAAACTTCTTTAACTTGTAACGTTTGTGGTTTGTTGAGAAAAATTCATCCCACCTACGTTTGTCTCAGATGCAACTTTGCAGTTCATATTGATTGTATGAGTTTCCCAAACTTCATCAAGATATCACGTCACAAACATCGTGTCTCCTACATTCCTTCTGCTCCATCCAGAGAATGGTTTTGTGGAATTTGTCGTCAAAGTGTTAACCGTGATTATGGTGCATATACTTGTGACAAGTGTAGTGATTATGTTGTTCATCCAATATGTGCTACTGGGAAGAATGTGTGGGATGGAAAAGAACTCGAAGGTGTACCAGAAGAAGGTGATTTAACACAAGATCTTGGGCCGTTCAATGTGATATCGAAAGGAGTGATACTTTATTTTCTTCATGGCCATCATCTTTGGCTTGAAGTCAGCCTAATTTATGACGAAAATAAGGTTTGTCAAGCATGTGTCCTTCCTATTTATGAAGGTAACTTCTATGTTTGTATGGAGTGTGAGTTTATCCTCCATGAAAAATGTGCTCAGGCTCCTCGTAGAATTCAACATGCATTACATCCTCATCCACTTACATTGAAAGAGTCCAATGAACATAGTATATGTTATTTTACATGCAATGCTTGTGATTGTAAATGTGGTGGCTTTGTCTATGAGTGTCGGACAGAGGGATGCACCTTCAATCTAGATGTAAGATGTGCTTCAATTGTTGAGCCGTTTGATTACAAAGGTCATGAAGATCCCTTGTTCCTAGCTTTAGACCAAGAAGTAAAACTCATATGTCAAGTATGCAAAAGAACTTGTGAAAAACAACTAAATTGCATCAAATGCAATTATGTTGTTTGTTTCAAGTGTGCTACTTTACCATACAAAGCAAGGTATAAACATGACACACACTTGCTCACAGTTTCATGTGGTGAAGAAGTAAGTGAGAAAGATTGGTGTGAGGTGTGCGAACGCAATCTAAAAGATACAAGAACAAAAGTGTTCTACTGGTGCAATGAGTGCTTCACCACTTTTCATATTGAATGCGTATTCGGAGAAGACCCATATATGAAGCTCGGACAATATTTTGACTATTGGGGGAAGATTCAAATTTGGCAAATGTAAAATCTCTCGACCACTATGCGATTCTTGCAAGAAACGTTGCCATGGGAAAATATTTAAGAGAGGCAACAGCATAGCATGTTCTCTGGAATGTATGGTTCCTAACCTTTATTAAATCTAGAGTTTAGTTTCTCTGTACTTTTAAATTTGGTACTTGGTTCATCTGGTAAGCTGCTTAGCTTTGATGATTTGGAAAGTGACACAAAGCTGATTCAGATCACACGAGGGCAGAGAAGAGACAGAAGAATTGATGTAGAATAGATTACTAGTGAGAAAGAAACAAAACAAAGTCTAATCAATACACACAAAACTAAGAATCATCAGAGTCTTCTGGATCCTCCACTGATGACTCCGCTTGATCTGCGTCTTCTCCTACTGCATTACCATAAAAAATTGTTGAAATTGAAATTGAAATAAAACAAACAAACAAAGAAAACACATATGTAGAAAGACACAACCACAAAGTCACAAACCTTGGAGTTCTAGTTCCCTTAGAATGGCATTAAACTGATTCCTCAACTCACGCAGTTCCGCAAGAGCTCTCTGAATCCTCTGAATGAGATGGTTCTCTTCACCGGCGGCGTTCACCACCAGCCGGCGCTGAGTAGCCGAAGGAGGAGGAGGAGCTTCTTCTTCGTATAATGGAGGGTCAACAACAACTGGTTTTGGAACAGCATCAATCTCTTCCATCTAAAAAATCAGACAAAAATATCAAAAAAAAAATCACAGCTTTTTCAATTTTAACCCCCCAAATCGATTTACATATCGTAAAAGGCACTCAATTTCTCTCCTAGGTTCACAAATTGAACTGATTAGACGAAGAAAGATAGAGACTTTACTGGATTAAAATGTTATTACTGATCGGCGAGGATGCAATAGTGCGGTGGAGACAAGAGATGAGAGAGACACAGACTCGAGAGTGTCGAAAAGACAAAGATGGTGGCTGGCCACTGCATATATATATAATTAAGGTTTTCTCGACTTAACCAAATCCCCAACCGAACCAAACCGCCTGTAACTAATTCTCGGTTCAATTTGATTTTAAAACGTCCCAACAGAAATTTATAAGAATTATTTTATGAAAATAATACGAATCTCAATTCTCGGTTCAATTTGATTTATTGTTGGTGTACATAACAACAGCCTGTGTAATGACAATGTATACAAAGAATGATAAATGTTATCATCTTGAACCCCACTTACCAAAGAATAGTGAGAGATGTGTTACATGTGTAAATATGAATTTGGCTGCAGGCAGCGTTTTAATCAATTTTGTGACATTATATTACTATAGGGTTAAGGATTTTCTGACTTGTAAGAGCCAAAGAGCAAATTGCATCACCCAAAGCCTAGCTTCAACTGAGAATCCTTCAAGCCATACCTTAAGCCATTTCATCAACGATTTCTTTTCAGACCTTTTGGCCTCTAAAACAGCTTGGGAAGATACTTTCCCTATGATCAAGAACGACTCCAGAGACGATCCTTGCATTAGTTCATTGTTTACCGACCTGAGACAGTCGTTTGTTTTCAGCATGAGGAGGATCACCCGTGGCAATCTCCTGAGAAGCTCTGAGATTTCGGAGAAGTACTGTGATGCATACATCTGCAGCTCTGATACATCTTCTTTGCTGCCTCTGATGACTAAATGATCCACTGATGTGTCGATCACTTGCTTCCATGGTCTCATTGTAAGAATCCCAGCGAATAGCACATAGAGATCATCTCCAGCGCCTAGTTTCGTGCTGTGTTCTTTGATGGCTTTAGCATCCGAAAATACCAATGCTTTCCATAGCGAGGCATAATTGAATCTTGTGTTGAAGTCAAGCTCCTTGTACAAGCCATGGTCAAGAAGCACTAACTGTGGTTTCCTCTTCCCATAGATGTTCCTTTTACCAGAAGGATCTGGACGAACAATCAAATTGGCAGCGTGTGGGTCACAATGCACAAACCCATGTTTAAACATCATTTCTGCAAAAGCTTGACTCACCTGCAACAAAAAAAAGATTTTAAAGCTAATCAAAGTTTGAAATTACCAAACTCTTACTTGAACGGCAATTACTATTTTCTTTTCAACTGGGTGCTATTTAACTGAATTCAAGAAATGCATGATATCTTAAAGATCAAAGATGACACAGCTTACCAGCTTTGACACTTCATAGGGCTGGATTCCAAGTTTTCTGATCTTAGCCACATCGTTCACTTGAGCACCATCCATGAACTCCATTGTCAACAGCTTAGAGGTACTCAAATTCCAATAGATTGTTGGCGCATAAACATACTCTGCAATATGGGGAGACAGCTTCCTAAAATTATCCAGACATTTCTCACTGTTTTTTGCCTCAACCATAAAATCTAGTTCCTGATGAAAATTACATTAATAAAAAAGAAAAAAAAAGCAATTAAAACATCAAACTAGTGACAGCAAAAACTCAATGTAGACCATGCAAAAATGCTTCAGAATAGAAACCATTAAAGTCCCTCAAATATTAATGGAAAAAGATGCAAGCCATTAGCCGACAGATGAATATAATATTCAGAGAAAACATATACAAGACTCTACAAACCTATTGAAGAAAACAACATATATGCTATGACTTATGAATCAGCTAAAGACACCAACCTTTGGTAAGCTTTCAGTCATTTCGTCTAACAACCACCTGCATACATGAGCCAGTATAAGATAGCTGCAAGAGGCTCACACTATATGAATTGTATACAGAAAATGAGAAAGTGGCTGCACCTATAGTCAAATGATGGGAATATCCGGTGCAAGGTATTCACTAAAACTCCCACAGCCGCAGTGTCAGCAGCTGCAGTGTCTGTCATGTGCGCATGTTGAACCTGCAGAAACAGATTCAAAAGCATATTAGAGTAAATACAAGCTAACTCTCAACAAGTCCACAACTTTGATTACCTATTTGCAAAAAACTTGTCCTTCCGCATACGTACCTTGACAGCAACTTTTTTTCCATCATGGGTGCGAGCAACATGAACTTGAGCAAGGGAAGCACTTGCAATTGGAACAGAGTCAAACTCAGCAAATACCTGCAGATCAAATACGTTAACCAAATTAAAAAGCCAAGAGAGATGCAGTCATAGCTAAAGCATTAAAACTCTGGTCCAATACATGAAGAATAGGTATGTAAAAAAAGCACATACTTTGTCTGGCATCTCTCCAACCTCTTTCTTGAACACCTCACATACTTGCTCATACGAAGAAACAGGGCATTTGTTCAACATGGACTCCCTCATAGTACGAACATACTCTTCAGGCACAAGATATTCCTTGAAACAAGAAACCGTAAAACCCATTGGTTTTCTTAACATAACATAATAATTTCTAAACTTCAAACATTTCAATGGCAGTAGAAAAGAAATTAGCTTAACATACTAATTGTCCTATATGCTGGCCAAGCTTGATATAGATTCCTCCATTTTTAAAACAAAGCTCTTGAAGCTTTTGAGCTGACCTCAGGTGGACTTCATGTTTGACCTTAGCCCTCTCATTACTTCCCTCAGCCAAACCCAACAATGAGTATTCATAATCTAACAACACAAACCACAAAACATAACTTTCAGACATCAAATGTAAATATCAACCAAACGCCATAGACAAAACGTAATTAACGTTTGCTTCTACAAGCCTAAAGCTTTCTAATCCGATTAGTGCAAACCAATCTCAACACGAAACTAATCAAAAATCACAGATCAAAATCAATTGAATAAACAAAAAGTGATATTTTTTTAGGCATTGCAGCGAAACAAATCATGTAAAGTATTCTCCTTTTATTGCTTTTTTTGGTTTTTGGCCGTACCAAAAGCTATAGAGGCGGCGGTAACGGTATTGCGGTAGAGACGGACGGGGATGGAGGTGCAAAGCTTGAGCGTGGTTGATGGGTCTTCGGAGGAAGCAACGAAGGCTGCGCCGGAACCACCGCATAAAGCGGTACCGACAACGAGGAGCTTCGAACGGGTTCTCCATAAGGATCGTGACGCCATTGAGGAAGCCACGTACGCCCCAGCAGATCGGAGGAGGGAGATTTAGAGAAGCGAGCGAACGGAAAAAAAAAACAAACGATTTTTATTCCGACAAGGCTAAATTTGCGTCAAATTGGTTCGGATGGAAGAGCGGATTCGGATCTTGATTGATTTGGGCTTGAATTAGTGGGCTTTTAATGGGTCTGTCCTTTAAATCTAATTCAGTTACACTAATAACTGATAACCGGTTGCCAATCGGTTTTGTTTTTGTAACCGAAATTAAACTGAAATTTCGGCTGCATAGGTTTGGTTATTTTAGTTTGGTTAATTAGGACGAAATGTTATTACAAAGAAGCCGACGTCCATAAAGAAGAAGCTAAGCATTGAAGCAATGTACTAAATATGTTTGTAGGTATGGTTCAAATTCAATGACGGTTTGTAGAAAGATGAATCAAGCTGTTTCTCGCAATGACTTTATTGTCATATTTGAAGCAAAGAACATTACATTTTCATAAACATAACATATTAGAGGATTTGATTTAACTACAAAGTGATGAACTATTGACTTGACTTGACAAATTAAATTTCTTCAACTTCCGGTCAGTTTCGTAGGCCAAAAATCTATTGACTTCTTTTTGTTTGGTACTCTTTTTACGTGAAAAATCATTATTTCGATGGTCCTACTCTAATTATTGAGATGCAAATCTGACCGTTGCTACACAAATAACAAAACAAGCAATTTTGTTCGGTAATAAATCTATTACTATATCTTTAAAAATAGTTGTATCAATATTTTGCATCACTTTTGCTCAAACTTATCTTACCATTTGCTTAAAATTTACTTAGCAATTGCATAAATTTTAGTTTTTCAATAATAGTAACTGTAAAAAACTTAGAATATGTCATATATAAGTTAATTAATAAATATTGGACAGTTTATGATATCAAAGCAGATTGTATTATAGTTTATTTTTCTTTTTCAACGATAGATTAGTTCAAAAGAGTCAGTTGGAAAAGAATCTGTTTATATACAACATATAACGCGAAGAAATTCACGTTTTACATGTTAGTGAATTCACACTTACATTTGCAATTGTAGAAATCAGATCAGAGATAGAGAGAAAGTAGAGAACTGTTCTTTGTCGATCTTGATGTCTTTATGATACGTCCAAAATTGTTTAGGAGTTATGTATCTCTCTGATAATGGTTTTCAAGGAAGTTTGCCAACTTCGCTTGATAACATGGAAAGAATTGAATTTCTGGATATATCTCGCAACAATTTCCACGGAAAGCTACCGAGAAGTTTCTATAGGGGATGTTATTCATTGTATATCTTGAAGATGTCACAGAACTATCTAAGTGGAGAGATTTTCCAAGAATCAGCCAGCTTTACTAATTTAAGTATTTTGTATATGGATAACAATCTGTTTACAAGAAAGATTGGAGAAGGTTTGCTGAGCTTGATCAAATTATTTGTGCTTGGCATTTCGAACAACCGTTTTCGAGGTGTTATTCCGAAGTTGTCAGGGAATGTTGTTGGACTTGATATGAGAAACAATCAGTTCTCTGGGAATATTCCACTGTAAAAAAACACTACATCGTAGTAGTCATGTCCAATCATATACCGTATAGCCCAAATGAAATCTTTAATTTATGATAACACTAAATTTGCGTCTATATCTTATCTTCAGATTTGGAAGCATTAGAAGAGAAAACGTTTAAGATCTCAATCACCATAAAATACTTCTAAAAATACGTTCACTGTTCGTTTAAAAAAAAGTACAATGAAACAAAGTATAAGAATAATCGCTTTAGTACACATTAGGTTAATAAAATAAACGGGCATATATGTAGGGGTGACAAAATGGGTAAAAACTCATAGATTTACCCTGTTTATTTATTATTTTAATAGGTATGAGTTAAGTTTTTATACTCATATAAATAAATGGGTTTTGATAGATTCGTCCAATGAGTTTGTGGGTTTAACGGAGTAAACCCATTAGGATTATGGGTTACCCATGGGTTAATCGAAAAAAACAAAAATAATATGTATATATAATATAATATATATTATGTATATATGAAGAATGAAAAACAGAAAATAATATAATATGTATATATGAAGAATGAAGACTATGAAGTTAAAGAATCTGACTGGATCATTTACGGAAGATTCAAATGTTTTTTTTAATTTTAAATTAAGAATGATTTTTATTTTAAATTAAGAATGACTTTTTATTTTGGTTTTATAGATTTTTGGCTTTAGGATTTTAAGATATTCTTTCTATTTTAATATCTAGATATTATTTTCTTAAACTTGAAAATTTTGGTTGGTTTTATAATTTATTTTATATAATATGTTATAGATTTAATATTAATTATTTTATTTATATATGGGTAATCTATATAACTCATTTAGTCATTAGGTTTTATATTATTGGGTCTGGATATATAAATTCAACCCATTATAATAAATGGGTCGGGTTGAATTCACCCACGAAAATCTCTAACTCATGTGATTATGGGTCGGGTTACCCATTTTGACACCCCTCCATATATGCATGTGGTCACATGGCTTAAATCGGTGGGTTCCTTCATTCCCGTATGTGTTTGTGTTTAACGAGTCTCGGTTCATTTTCTTCGGCGGGATAGGGATGGGTCTAAAAACAATATACATTCTGATGACTTTCAAAAACTCAACTCTATTTCATTGTATGTAAACGAAAATCAAGAAATTAAAAATAGAATGTTCCAATTATTGAGATTTGTATTATTGTATATGCTTCACGCTATTTAGGTTTTACCGTTATCATACGGAAGCTGAAATCTGAAAACTCCGAACACTATTTTGGTTTTAATTTAATTACAAGTCATAGTCAGCTCTCGATGATACGCCAGTCAAGGGACTCCAAGACCAGGAAGTTTCTCTCAACAGTATTTTCTAGATTGTTTCACTTTAGAAAGGGGCAAAAAAAACCAAACTAACGGCTACAACTCTTATTATTATTTTTTTTTATTTTTTTTTGGACAAACGGCTACAAGTCTTATATTCATCAAAATTTTCAAGTTTGAGAAATGTAAATTTCCAATATACAGTATTATATATGTAAATGTAGGGGGTAATAATAATTATGATTATGAGATTATATAACATAATAATTATGATTATATATAGAAATCCAGGGGGTAAAAAAAATATAGAAAGATAATTTACCAAACGAATCCAATAATTCTATATATTTTAATAAAATATTCCAAAGTCCAACGAGAAAAATCATTATTATTATTTTATTTTATAAATTAATCCCCTTTAGTATTTATCTTGGCATCATCGTCCTCGTTCTCGTCGTCCACCTTTTAAAAACCCTCTCAAAGGCCTCCCTTCTCTTTTAAAACAATTCATCGTAACTCTGATTCAATGGGTTTTAGCAAAGAAGAGATTAGTAAAAGCAGAAAGCTTTCGTCATCTCTATGGAGAGGAATCAAAACTGTATTCGTTTTGTTCACAATGTTCCTTTCTTTTCTCCTCGTCTCTGCTCCGATCTTTCTCGCCGTCGCCGATGCTCTCCTCCCTTCTGCTCTCCTCCACCGTCTCTCTTCGCCGGTTAATCTCTCTTCTCATCTCACCAACTACGATTTCCGTCACTCTCTCATCGATATACCCTTAATCTCAATCATTAGATCCGCCGTTATACTCTGTGAGTACCAACAAAATTCATACTTTACTAAAAAAAAAAAAAAACAGAGCAAATTACTCTGTTTTTGAAGGAAATCGAAAACTCTAGTCTGATTTTTTGTAACGTGTAAACAGGTGTTTATGGACTCTGTGACGGACCAAAACTATCTAGAGGACCGTATCTGACAATAACAATGATATGCTCAGTCTCGTCTCTAACCTACGTTTCGTTAAAAGCGGCGTTTGTGTTCGGCGAGCCACAGATCGGAGACGGCGGAGGAAGCTACTTCAGAGCGGCGGAAGTAGCTCTGTTCCTATGCTCCTCTGTTTTAGCAATAGGTCACATCGTTGTAGCGTATCGAACAAGTTGTAGAGAAAGAAAAAAGCTTCTCGTCTTCAAAATCGACATTGAAGCTGTAAGTTCACTCCTTCTTCTTCCCTTGTTAATTCCGCCGTTACATAAAATTTATTATTTACTAATTTTAATTCGATTTTGATTGATTGTCAATGTTGAATATTTTACATATTGTCATATTTGGTCCTTTCGGATTCTAGAAACTCGATGAGATTTGTCTTTCCAACTTGTTTGGTTAGGAAAAGACTCTATTATGGTTAGAAGGTTTCGGATGGAACTATGAAAGTAACAACAGAAAACAAAATTGAAGTTGAGTTTAAAGACTTTTCTTATATAGTTTTATAGGTTAGAATCTCATGTGGAAACCGTGTGTAACCTAATTTTCTTCGTCTTTATTCATTTTAATTATAAAAATCCGACAGAACACGTCACGCCTCACGCATGCTTCATGATTTTGTTCTCATCGAGACAAATCTATCATCCTCTTTTTTAGTTTATAGTTATCGATATTTTAATATTATCCAATGGGAAAACTAATAGGGTTTATGTGGGTTTTGATTGATCCGTTTTTTCAGGTTTCGGCTTGTAAAAACGTGTACCCGAGATATCAAAAGATCCTACAACAAGAGAGACTCCAATAGAGACGTATTTTTTTCAGGAGAATCACAACACTTGTAAATATGTATACGCACACATACCTCAACATGTAAATATAGTTATTATGAATACGACGTATAAATGTAGCTTCTTCGTTGACCCATCAAATCCTTCGCTTTTAAGTTTCAGGTAACCAAACCTAAATCTTATCCTCTTCTAATTTTCTTGCTTACGTACGTATAAGTATTCTTATTCCTTTATTGAATAAAATTGATTTCTATAAGTGTGTGTTTGTTAGTATTATTTAATTGGGAAGTGATATAATGGACGAACCAAAGCTGAGTGCCCTTTTTGCTGATAATGTTTGTTTATTTGGTTAACAGAAGGATCCAAAGCGGAAGGAACAAATCAGGAATGGAGATTATATATAACATATGCTTTGTTTTTATATGAGACAACTCATATGTATTGGCAGTTGTTAGCTTTAACATTAGATTAGTTAGGGCGATTTGTAAATAATCCAAGAGTTCATCAATAACAAAGGAAGCCTGAGGCATTTTTTTTTGTTTTTGTCTCTCCGTTTTATATACATGTTTTTATGTTTGTGTTTTAATTGTTGGTTTTGATATATGTTTGTAATTGTAAGCATAATAAAGCACATAGTATGTGATCTGTCCGCGTGAATTTCTTTATACGTCACCAAAATTTTTATATACAAATCGTAAAGCAACCTACCTTTTTACGATCATTATCTTTAACTTACATTCTAGATATTTGGATTAATCAAAGATGTCTCAGTTTTTTTTAATAATCAAATTAGAAAGTCTTTGTGTATTCGTATGAAACTTCAAGTCCTCTTAAGTTCACTGAATTTTTCTTTATTTTATTCGTATTTCTAATTTTTTATTGCAAACGCTAACTTTCTACGTTATCGTGTTTTTAAGTTATAACTTTAGACTGTGGGGATGTCTATAACAAAACCTTACCAAGCATAAGGAGAAATAGATCCAAATTCGGTTTGATTACTAGAACCAAACACCGATTTAAAAGCTGAGCGGCATTGTAGTTTCAGTTAGCCAGTTCTACCTTTATAGTTTGATTATAAAAAACCTTTGGAATTGAAATGTATGAAAATGGAAGAACTCAAACCGAAACAACTTTGTATTTTGAAAATCATTCAAATTAAGATATTCTATATGATAAACACACCAAAACCAAAGTATTGGCCTAAATATACCAAACTAAATGTTTTTTGACTACTAGACAAAAATTGGAAAAACACGATTTAAGAGGCATTTTGAAGTTTCGGTGTAATGGGCTTCTATAAATGGGCTTTATGGGGACAGAACTTTTAACTGGGACCAAAGTCTTTTCTATATTGTGAAATAGACAAAAGAAATCCTAAAAAACAAAAGAAAACAAAAGAAAGAAAATACCTTAAATACAGACACCTACCATAAGGACGAAAGAGAGAGTGCAACGTCATTAAAAAGTAGCGACACCACAAAAGAAAAAAAAGGGTAAAGAGAGAGACCAATCACAGGAGATAACGCTGAGATAAGGCTTCTTACATTTACCATCACATATAAACATAACGTCATTATTATTCTAAAAAAAAAAAAAAAAAAAACTATATGTTATAACATTGGAATCATCAGTCTCTAAGCAGTAGTATCACACCAAACTCAAATATGGCTACTACCACTGCAGCAGCAGCCTCAGGTATCTTTGGGATCCGGATTCAAGATCCTAGACCTGGAACCGGTAGGGTCCAAGCCCGGTTTGGGGGGTTTAATTTCGGAAAAAAGGAACCTGCTCCACCCCCAAAGAAGTCAAAGCCGGTCCAAGACGGGTTTGGGGGGTTTAGTTTCGGGAAAAAGAAACCAGCTCCACCGCCAAAGAGGTCAAAGCAGGTCCAAGACGACGGAGACAGACTAGTCTGGTTCCCTGGCGCAAACCCGCCTGAATGGTTGGACGGATCGATGATCGGAGACCGTGGTTTCGACCCTTTCGGTTTAGGTAAACCGGCTGAGTATCTTCAGTTCGATTTCGACGAGCTTGACCAAAACCTTGCCAAGAACGTGGCGGGTGACGTCATCGGGGTCATCCAAGAGTCGTCGGAGATCAAAGCGACGCCGTTTCAACCGTACACTGAAGTCTTTGGGATCCAACGGTTCAGAGAATGTGAGCTGATCCATGGAAGGTGGGCCATGCTTGGTGTTCTTGGCGCCCTCGCCGTCGAGGGTCTCACCGGAATCGCATGGCAAGACGCCGGAAAGGTGCACTCATATAGTCGTCACTAATATAGCTTCCACGTGGACAATCGTGCGTCACTCGTTGGAATTAAAATTTGTTAAATTAAAAAAAAAAGTAAAATATGAGGCATAGGTGGAAACATGCATGCAGATTTAGAACCAAAAGCTTAATGTTAGGGGTTTAACTTAATATATTGCGGTTTATCAAATTTTTAAAAATTGGTATGTTGTTCCTCGTGTTATTATGAATCTTGGTTCGGTATTGGATTGATGCATTCCGGTTTGGTTCGTCTTAGGTTGAATTGATGGAAGGGTCGTCGTATTTGGGACAGCCATTGCCGTTCTCGTTGACGACGTTGATATGGATAGAGGTGTTAGTGGTCGGGTACATCGAGTTCCAACGTAACGCTGAGCTTGAACCGGAGAAACGGATTTACCCGGGTGGGTATTTTGACCCGCTGGGACTCGCGTCTGACCCAGAGAAGTCGGATACATTGAAGCTGGCGGAGATAAAGCACTCTCGTCTCGCCATGGTCGCATTTCTCATCTTTGCTCTTCAGGCGGCCTTTACAGGCAAAGGCCCCATCAGCTTCCTCGCCACCTTTAGCAGTTAAGGGATGAGCCTTTCTATCTTTATTTTATCCAAAAAAAAACATATCTTATACTTTTAAAACTGTATTATGTATGTTATATCAGAGGTACGTCGTTTATTTGTTTGGTGTTGTTGGAACTGGTTTATCGTATGTTGATCTTGTGTGTAAAGCAGGCTTGGTTGAGTTTATACTTCGCTGCAATTACAATCACATATTATTCTCTTTAATACTTGTTTGATGTGATGATACTAATCATTAGTAATCATCTGATACGTGACAATCTCTTTAAAAAAAAAATCGCTAGCTACCTAAATGATAAAATTGCCGTAAGAACTCTGTCAAAACAAAAGTTATGTAATTATATTGAACGATGTTGTTAAAACAAACCAAAATCTAATGAAGTCATCATACATAACATATTGCATATATCCATCATTCATTTTGATTGAACCCACAAAAGACCCGATGGTGTAACTTGTGAGAGCAACCTTGTTGGGCTAGAGGGTAGCTAGTTGGCCTACACGGAATTAGTATCTAGGCATTTTTAAAAGATTATCATACCAAAACTCGATTTAGTTGACCATTCAAATAATGGCTTGACTTGATTTTTTTCCTTTACAATAAACAAACTCCTTGTCGTACTCTTAAAGACAATATGATAGACTGTATAATTTGTGTTGTTGGTAAAGATAGGATATGACATCGGAGCCAAAAGAAAAGCAAAGATATCATATATTTCTTGATTATTAAATAATAGAAGGGAGAAAACTATTGTTAAGTTTTGCATGATTACTCATAATATACATGTACATTATATTTGTTACTTTTATAACACATGAAGAAAATTACAATTTCAAGATTTTCTTGAAATGAATAGACAAAAATAAGGAATAAAGAAAGTGTAAGATTAAGAAAGCAATAAAATATACATGAATATAGAAAATGCGATTGGTGAAGAGTACACGTTGTCCAACTTTTCTGGGCTGAGGAAGAAAAATAAAAGTGAATAATTGAGAAAAGACGTAATACCTTCCCCATCCACATTATTTTTCATTTGCTTAACTGCAGAACAAACACCAAATTCAACCCAATCAAGTTTTGATTCGTGTCTATACAGAGAAGAGAGTTTGAATTGTTCTGTCTCGGATTTTGTTATTTTTCTTGTAAAGATCGAAAACTCTGTTCAGCAGATTTTGAGTTCTTGATTTGATGGGGAGGTTGTTTGTGGTGAATCTTGAAGGGAAGATCTATAGCTGCAAACACTGTAAGACCCATCTTGCTACTTATGAAGACATTATCTCCAAGGTTTTTTTGTCTCTTTTCTTGTCCCTTTTCTCAGTTCTTTGACTTTTGTTTCTGGAGATTATTTATTATGCTTTTGTGATTAATCTGTTTTTTGTTGCTGTTGTTGTTGTTGTTGTTGTTCTGCATGCTTATCAAATTTGAGTGAATTATATAATGATAGATAGTTCTCTAGAAGAGATGTGGTTGTGTGTTGATAAGCTTTAGTCATGACTCATGAGAAATACTTGATTCTTCTTTAATGGGATCATGCTATTTAAGAACAATTGTAATTTTGAAAGCTTTCAGAATTTTGAATTTTGAGTTACTACATTGTTGAAGCAATGGTTCAATTTGCCTATTAATCAGATAATGATTTCATTGGTTGTAAAATTCAAATTATAGTTGTGATCGTTGAGCTCCCCTTGAGCTGATGATCTAATCATCTGAAAACTGATTTGATCGTTTTTTATTCTCCTTGTGGTCTAAGATAGGTTATCTTTATGCTTCTTGAGAATAAAAGATAGTTGAAGCTACTGAGCTTTCCCTGATTCTGCATTTGTTGTTGCTTGAGCTAACACTGTTTGTTGTGTGTTTTATGTTTCTTGTTTAGTCTTTTCACTGCAAGAATGGCAAAGCTTATCTCTTCAATAAGGTGTAAGTGTTTCTTATTTCTAAGCAACCTCATGATAATGATCATCATCCAATACTTGCTAAATTGTGATGGCTTTTCTGATGATCTGGTTTAGTGCCAATGTTTCAATGGGAGAGACTGAAGAAAGACTAATGATGACTGGAAAACATACTGTGGCTGACATTTTCTGTGTATCTTGTGGATCAATCGTTGGTTGGAGATATGTAAGCTAGACAGATATCAACTGTTCTAATAAGAACCTATCCGTGTTCGATTCTTCGGGTGGTTAATAACTTTTAAGTTGTGTTGTTCTGTTGTTTACCAGGAGACTGCTCATGAGAAAAATCAGAAGTACAAAGAAGGAAAATCTGTTCTTGAAAGGTTATATATCCAACATATCAGGACTTGAGTAACAAGAACACTGGGTTTTGATTTTTGAAATTGTTGTCCTGACAGATTTAAGATATCGGGTCCTGATGGGAGCAACTATTGGGTGAGTAGCCATGGAAGGCATATTGGTGGAAGTGATGCAGATGATGCTTGAAACCATCTCTCTCTGATTTGTCATTTGCTGTAAATGTAAATTCTTCAACCTCCAATCCAAATTGTTGTAATAAGACTAACAAAAACCTCCTTCTCTTTCATTATTTACCTCTCAGTAAATAAAAAACTGATTATGTGTAATGAATGATTATATCATGGTTTCCTGTGAAACCATCTTAAACATTATATACTTCATTACAATAAAGGTTACTATATACATCCTCTAAATTTTTTTTTGTATCATGTGTTTTTTTTTTTTTTTTTTTTTTTGCTAAAAATGTAAATATTTCATTAAAATGAAAACAGTCCAGGTTTACAATCAATGATTATAAACCTATGCAAATGGTCCCATGGCAAAAAAAGTAAAAACATGGAAGCATAAATTGTAGTACACAGATTTCGGTCCATCCACTCGACCAAAGCGTTAAAGGTGAAGGAGTTAGATGAAGCGATGACGATTTTGAAGTTCTTCCTAGATAAGTAGTTGAAGTAGAAGGTTGACTGCAACTTGAAAACACCAAATTGTGCTCAACTCTTACCACTAGATGACCTCCAATGGGCCGAAATTGTGCTCGACACCAAATTGTATCATGTGTTTTACTAAGCAAAAATGTGGTAAGGGGCGTTGGGTACGAACAAAAAAAAGTGTAAAAGAGTTTGATTGACAAGATAATTAGGGGAGAAAATCAATGAGAATAATGTAGACGAGACTTTGACATTTTATTTTTCTTTCACTTTTATCAGTCAACGCAAAGATTTTGAAAGTCAACAGTCTTTCTCCATTTGGACCAAACGACTTGCTTGAACCATCAAAATGCATCGGCCAGTCGGACAGAACTCGGAAAGCTAAACGGGTCGTAAAAATATGTCGAATGCTAAAGTTTGGAGGCCTATATATAAGAATATTAAAGGTGAGAAAATGTGGTTTTGGTCAACAAATCCTTTAACCAATGGTGGCTTAGTGCTTACTGACCAAACCCACAAAAAGTCAATTGATCAGTCTTCTTTGCGATGTTAGGCTTGGCTTGTTTCTTCCTTTTCTGCTAACTACTACACTTTTTTCCCCCCAAAGTGTAGTTAGCTGAGATAACACATTGAGATTAAAACAAAGAATAGTCGAATGGAGTTGGACCGGTTGACCATTTGCTCTCCTTAAATCCATCATCTTCACACACATCAATTCTTAAAGAAAAGTACTATCATTTTGAGATATTTTTCTAACATGGAGAGCTTCTTCATCCTCCGTTGCTTCTTCTTCTTCTTCTTCTTCTTCAATGGATCATTTGCTGCTGGAGGCAGGTTATGGAGTATAAGGGAGATGTCGGAGATGGCTGGTTATGGGGAACACAAACTCTCCTCTGTAGTTATAACCGGTTCTGTTCTTTGCAACACCCCTGTTTCAGGTATTCTCTGTTAGGATTCCACATCAAAAGTTGGATGTCTTTCAGTTGGAAGCTCATGAACCTTACTAGCCTCTACACTACGTCGTCCAAGTCTAAATGCTTTCTGTTTACATGATCTTATAGGTGCAACTGTTGCTATTAAGTGTCACACTGGATTCAAAAAGAGATCAAAATGGGTAAAAGGTGTTACTGATGACTCTGGAGAATTTGTCATTCATCTTCCTTCTCATCTACACGCAATTCCGCAACTCGAAAAGGCTTGTTTCGTCAAACCAATACATGTGCCTAAGCACTATCACAGATGTTATCACCCTTTCTACAAATCCAATACACACAAAGGCATCAAACTCCTTTCCTCAAGAAACGGCTTCCGTGTGTACTCCACAGGGACGATCAGGCTACATGGACACAGTTCAAAAACATCATTCCAACCTCATAAAACCGACATGTAAACGCAAGTTTTAATCAAAACAAAAAAAATGAAAAAACAGATACTTCATCTTGTGTATTTTGTGGTCCTCACTTGTTTAGCTGGCGCCTAAGTCACAGAACCGAGTTGAGTCTCTTTACATTGTTTATCAGTTTCACACAGTGTAATTGCATCTCATACTTTTGCATATGACCCAAATGAAATGTTAGGAAGCACAAAACAAAACTAAATTTACCATAACCACATAACCAAAAAAACAGACTAAATTAGGCGAGATAACAGCCAAAGAATTGTCCTACATGCATTGCATATTCTGAAACACATTAAAATAATCTAAACAAAATATTACTGCAAACGCAACTCGACCAACTTTTATAAGTCAGAGACCCAAGGTCGACGTGATGTAGACGAAGTATGCATGATTTCGTTTCGTTAATTGACGAATTCATAAATAAACATCAAACATAACTACTAAAAAGGCTGATGATCATAATTCATAAAGAATCTATATTATCAATATCAACTAAGTGAAAAAAAAAACAAAGAAAGACTACAAAATCCAAATGTAATAATACTTTTGGACATATAACAGAATACTATCTTACTAGATTAAGGCCCGTGCTAGAGCACTGATTGAAATTCATTTTATTTATATTGTAATTTTTATATAAAATATAATTTATGTGATTGTTTTTAAAAGTTTTTTTGTATAAAACATTATGCAATAAAATCATATGCTAAATATGATGGCTTGAAAAAAGATACCTATTTTGTAAGTTTTATATTGTTAATGATTCTAGATAAGTATCCGTAATATAACACTGGTTAAATTTTATTTTATACAAAATTTTGTATATTTTCGATTTTAAAATAAACTTTTAATATGTTGTATTAGATTATATTTGTGAAGTTATTTCAACAATGTATATTTCATCATGACTTGAATGTCATTATAAGACATAATATTGTAAATTTGAATTTAAATATTCAAATTTTGACCCGTTACTCAGTAAATTTTTTAATTCAATAGATATTATTTCTAAAGAATAATATTACTAAAGCTTGAATATTTTATAGATTGAACCATTTTATATTTGTTTTTAAAAATTCAACTTATGGTATATCCGAAAATAAAACTATTTTTTTAATTATAATAAATAATATGATAATTTATTTGTTTTACAAAATAGACTCATATATAAAAATGTGTGGTGAAATATAATGATAATTAACAAATTAATATGTTAATTTAGATATCAAAAGATTTTATTTGATGAATAATTTAATAAAGGAAATTAATAAGGTAAGTTAGATGATTCTCTTTAAGATTTTTAGTATAACCTATTTGTAACCAATTAATCTATCATTAACCTATTTGTAACAAACTTATTAAAATTATATAGTGTACAAAATAATGTTGTGTACTTCCGTTTTATTATAAAGGGGATTTCTTAGACTAATACAAATTTCACCTAAAAAGTGTAAAAAAAGAAAGATCTTTACTAAATTAAAGAATCAAGAACCAAGACTAAAAAAAGTCTAAAATTAAGAATTTCTCTTTTTAGTTATTTAACATATATCTCTTTTTCTTCCCTAAGAAATGAAGAAATGATACGAAATATAAAAAAGAAATTATTTTTTGATTTTAGAAAAAAAACAAAAAAAAAAAAAAGAGGAAAAACGAATAGGTAAGAATTAGGAAATTATTCAAAAGAGTCGGAAAAAAAATCAAAACAGAGGAGACAAACGATCCCGCTTCAAAGCCTCCTCTTTTATAGGAAACTCTCTCTCGTCTTCTTTCTCCTCTCAATCTCTTCTCAATCCCCAAATCTCAGTTCTTCGAATCCCACGAACAATCAAACAATCCTTGGATTCGAAGACACAAACCCTAATTTTTTTTTTCTAACAATGGGGAAGGAGAAGAAAACAGAGTCGTATAACAACGACAGCGGTAGTTACAATTACAAGATGTTCAAATGTTTCAACCGTAAGTTCAAGATCAACGAAGTCACACCCACCGACGACGTCCGCGACGCTTTCTGCCAATTCGCCGTCTCCAATGGCGGAGGAAGCGTCGACGGAGATTCGAGCGACGGAGACGGATCATCCGGCGTAATGGGCGCAGAGCAGCTCTGTTCTTTCCTCGATGACCATCAAGGCGAAACAGGAACCACCGTCGAGGAGGCTCAACGTTTGATCGACGAGGTTATACGACGTAGACACCACGTCACGCGTTTCACCCGTCACGGCCTTGATCTCGACGATTTCTTCAACGTCCTCTTCTACGAAGATCTCAACCCTCCCATTACCCCTCACGTAAGGATTTAAAAACCAAATCTTTCTCAATGCCCACCAAATAAAAAATCGAAACTTTTTGGTTTTCAAAATTTGTGTGTGTTTGATGGAGACAGGTGCATCAAGACATGACAGCTCCATTGTCACATTACTTTATATACACAGGACACAATTCGTATCTTACAGGGAATCAACTAAGCAGCGATTGTAGCGAAGTCCCTGTCATCAAAGCCTTGCAAAGAGGTGTTCGAGTCATCGAGCTTGATCTTTGGCCTAACTCTACTGGAACAGATATCAATGTCCTTCACGGAAGGTATAAGCCTTGATGTTCTTCTTCTTGTTCTGTCTCTTTATTCAAAACACATTTTCAGAAACCGCGGCTTTCTTGAATTTTCAGAACGCTTACAACGCCTGTACCGCTGATCATATGCTTGAAATCGATAAGAGATCACGCGTTTTTTAGCTCGCCTTATCCGGTTATCATCACTTTAGAGGATCATCTTACATCTGATCTTCAAGCCAAAGTTGCTGAGGTAAAATTCATATATATGATCTATCTTGTGAATCAATCAGTTTGGTTTTGATGTTGTTTGAATCTTTCTTTGTCTTTTTTTTTAGATGGCTACGCAGATTTTTGGGCAGATGTTGTATTACCCTGAATCAGATAGCTTATCGGAGTTTCCTGCTCCTGCTTCATTGCTTCATCGGATAATCATCTCAACCAAACCGCCTAAAGAGTATCTCGAATCGAGGAACCCGATCGTTAAACAGAAGGATAATGTATCTCCATCGTCCGAGGACGAAACACCTAGAACAGAGGAGGTACAGACACTAGAGAGTATGTTGTTTGACCAAGATTGTGAAAGCAAGGTAACAAAAAAAAGGAACTTAATTCATATAAAAAGGATCATATTATATATACATTGTTTGTTGTTTTATAATTTAGTTTGTGAGTTTTGAATTAGAGTGATAGTGATCAAGAGGATGAAGAAGCTAGTGAAGATCAGAAACCGGCATACAAACGGTTGATCACTATTCACGCCGGGAAACCAAAGGGAGCGGTGAAAGAAGAGATGAAAGCTGTGGTTGATAAAGTGAGACGTTTGAGTTTAAGCGAGCAGGAACTTGACAGGACTTGTTCATCCAATAGTCAGGATGTTGTAAGGTGATACGAATTTTATATCCCATCCGAACCCTTTTTATACGCTAGGGTTGCAACTTGATCTCTTTATGTTTTTCTAGGTTTACACAGCGGAATTTGCTTCGGATATACCCAAAAGGGACAAGATTTAACTCCTCCAACTACAAACCGCTTATCGGTTGGACTCATGGAGCGCAAATGATTGCATTCAACATGCAGGTAATAACAAACTACGCTTTATAAGGTCTATGGATAGATATCGTGACTCTTAAGCTACCTCTGGTGATGGATAAAGTCTTTATACACAAAAAGACTATGAATGATCTATGAATAACAAATGAAACATTTGGTGATCTATAGGGGTATGGGAAATCTCTGTGGTTGATGCACGGCATGTTTAGAGCCAATGGAGGTTGTGGTTATGTCAAGAAACCTAACTTCTTGATGAAGAAAGGGTTTCACGACGAAGTCTTTGACCCTAGGAAGAAACTCCCTGTGAAAGAAACGTTAAAGGCAAGAAAACAACAACCTCTACATATACATGTAAGATGATGTAACATTTTAAGTGTCACTATAGCCTCATCTTTTTGCCGCGGGTTTTACAACAGGTGAAAGTGTATATGGGAGATGGATGGCGTATGGACTTTAGTCACACTCACTTTGACGCATATTCTCCTCCTGATTTCTACACTAAGGTAATGATCAATTTTACATATAGGGTCTATTTTTGTAACAATCTTTAATTAAATTCCTCATAAAGCTTATTAGTTTGCTGACTTATGAGATTTGTAGATGTTTATAGTGGGTGTACCAGCGGATAACACGAAAAGGAAGACAAAAATAATCGAAGACAACTGGTACCCAATTTGGGATGAGGAATTCAGTTTCCCATTGACCGTTCCAGAGCTTGCATTGCTTAGGATCGAAGTAAGAGAGTATGATATGTCGGAGAAGGATGATTTTGGGGGACAAACATGCTTGCCTGTTTCAGAATTAAGACCGGGGATTCGATCTGTGCCTTTGTATGATAAGAAGGGTGAGAAAATGAAATCAGTACGGCTTCTTATGCGTTTCATCTTCGAATGATTTGGCTTAATAGAAATGTGTGTCTCTGAGAAAGGATCTGCACCATTTCAAAAAGGATTTGAGATATTGTATAATGTAGCTTGAATGATCGAATTGATCTTCGCTCTGATATCTCCAAAAGTGTATTTACCTACCATATTGAAGAAAATATAATTTATATAGAGGCTATATATTTTTTTCAGTATGTAAAATCTAATGTAAGATGATTATCCATATATACTTGCAAGTTTTTCATAATTGAGATGTACATAACTTTTACTACAGGGGTGAGGATATATCTTTGGAAAAATTAAACTCTATATTCAATTTAATTCCATCTACTTTAAGGAAAAACAAAAAAAAATTGTTTTTATAATTCCTAGTACTAAACGAAAAAGGAATGGTGCATGTGAAGGATATATATATATACTTTGTAGTATATATATATATATATATATATGATAAGGTTTTGTAAGAATAACACCAATTACATCGTCAAAGAGAGCTTGAGGAATGATGGCTGAAAGTGTAACGCCAGACGAATATGAGGGCTGTGGAAGCATTACTATTACTATATTATCAAGACCCTGTTTTTGTTTTTTTAGAAGACAAAGATGAGGACGAAGAGGAAGAAGAGGACGAAGAGGAAGAAGATGAGGAAGAAGACGAAGAAGAGGAAGAAGAATTCGTAAGTGAGGATGAATTGGAAGAGAAAATGTGTAGCCAAACGAAGAAAAAAAAGGATCGTAAGAAGAATAAAACCGTGAAGGAAGACGATTCCGAAGAAACCCTACAGCACATGCTCCAATGGAAAGTCAATACGCCGGAAAAACCTCCGAGATCGATATTTGTCGGTGATCCAGATGTGGTGGGAGATTGCAGCAAACCGTTTCGGAAGCAGTTGATGGAGTGCGACGTGTTGGCTCATCACTGCAGGCTCCTGTTAGGGAAGAAGCCGGGGAAAACCATGATGGCTGATGTTTTGGGAAAAACAAATAAACTTGGGACTGACGGGCTTGATGTTTTAGTGTATGGACCTGACGTCAAGGCTCATGGTACTCATGATATGGTGTTCAAGATGTGGGGTAAACGTAAGGACACACCTGTTTTGAAGAGTGCGGGATGGAATAAGTTCGTGGAGGCATATGATCTCAAGATGCATTGCGATTTTCTCACTATTTGGATGTTTAGACAAAAAAAGACTCGTCGGATTTGCTTCGCTATTCATAAGCATACGTATCCTGTAGATGGTTAGCTGAGTAAAAGAATATCCAAAGCTACCTTCTCGAATTCATAGTATGGTTTTAAGTGCATGTGATTGTTTTTAGGGGGTTTTTTTTTTTTTTTTTTTTGGTGTTCTTAAAAAGAAAACAAGGTGTTGTAAAAAAAACAAGGTGTTATCATTAATAAAGAGAGTTTTCAGGTTTTATAAACACGAAATTAATCTATCATAGTTTTCTTTTTCCTTAAGGATAGCAAGATGCCAAGATGGATATCACTGCTTTATCACTTTGTTTAATTTCTTGTGTAACTTGTGTTTTACGCTACGAGTATTGTGTAGTTTATCCCTCTCTAAACTGATTTTCGCCAAGTTTAAGTGGAACCAAACGGTCCAAACCTAAGAAACGGATCATGTAAGTCCAGCAATCAAATTTTAGAATATATCATGATCCATGACTCCATGTTTAACCCACGATTCATGTTATCCCAAGTAATTAACTTTTGTTTAGAGGTACAAAACATCTTCGTTAAGTTTTGTTGTTATCTCTTTCTCTTTACTTTGCTCTATCCAATATTTGAGATTTTTGTAGAAGGAAATCTGTATTTATTCATAACTCATAAGGATGAGGGAAACAAAGCAATGATAAAATATCAAAAAGCAACACATTACAGAAGCAAAAGCCGCACCCCTTGGGAGTATATTTTTCCAAGCCTCTGCGTTATGATTCAAGCCGAGATCCAATAACAAACAAACATCTTTGGCATTAACACATAATATAAAAATTTGCAGTTTCAAAGGAGTTGAAAAATTATTTTAAACACTTACATATTCTGTTCAAGGGAATAACACCCAACCCTTTTCGGCGAATGGTGTCAAGAGACACACGGTCGTCAATAATGGTGAACATGGTCCGCAAATATACAAATCCATAGCCAAGGTTGAAAAGCTTTGCTGAAAATTAAAATAGAGAGATATTGGAATAATATATTGTAAAAAGAAATTAGAGTGTAAGAGAGATCCACCAACTTACTTGCTCCCCAAGACACTCCTTCCTTCTGGATGGATCTTATACGTTCTTCTTCCTTCTTAATGTCGGTGTTCTTATAATCTCGATACCGGGGAAGAACTAGCCCTGATATCCCGGCGGCTTTCATTTCCTCCTCGGTCTCCTCGTCTAGTAGGTCACCATCATCATTAGCCGGACAACGCTCGAAGTTGGAACATTCAACGCTCCTGACACGCCCACAGTTATATATATGCGTCTCGACAAGGGTGTCGAAACAGAAAAGGTCATCATCATACATGATGAATATGATACGCAACAACTTGACTCCATAACCAACGGAGAAAAGTTTCGCTGAGAGATTTCAGAGTTTTACTATTTGTATACTACCTTCCCGAAATTTAGAAACATTTTGAGGGTGCTAGAGATGAAACAAACTTACATGGTCACCAAATCAATCCTTCCATCTGAATAGATCTTATATCATCCTTTAGCTTCTCCATGTCCATCTCATCATCACGCGGTGTGATAACCATTAGCCCTGACTGCCAAGCTGCCCAAAGGATGAAACAAACCCGTTTGATCTATTGACCATTTAAGACAAATGATGAGAAATCTATACAAAGAGTGTTCCCAAACCATAACATACTTTCCTTCCTTGTGGATGCCTCCAAAGTAGCTTTCTTTTTCTCTTCGGTTTCCTCCTTAATAATTTCAATATCTTGATCATCATCATCAACAACTTCCCAACCATCCTACAATATGATGGAAGCAATAACCAATAACGTATAAGATATTGATCTCACTAGCTAGAGTATAATCTTACATAAGCGCCAAACATGATTCCATGAAACCATTAATTATGGACAAACTAACAAACAATAGAGTACCTTAGAATCAATAGCAGAAGATCCATCAATAGTGACACCACTCTCTTCAGAAGAGATACATCTGCAAATAAAGACACACACGAATTAAAATAAATCCAAACAGCTACGTAAATTAAAATCTATGCATATAAGGCAAGTGGAGGAAACTTACGTGATACCTCTTCTCAAGAGGATCTCCATGTGGTTGTACCAACGAGATGCATTCACATACTGTGAAGTTGGACGATTTAGAAGAGCCCCGTAGACAGTAATATCATCTTTTGTAGCCTTGTAACTGTAAGAGTATACATAGTGGGAAACTAAATAACTTAAACGTATTAAATCTGAAACGTACTGGTTGTTCCAAAAGGTAAAGGTTAAGTAGAATCTAATCTATTAGAGTTGTACTTGTGCACTATACTTAATTGAAACATCTTTGGTGCTCAGTGAAAATAAAGGGAAAATTAAGTTTAACCTAGAAATGTAATAACGAGTGAGAAGATACTCGTCGAGCTTCTTCAATCCGGCATCAGAGTTGAGATTGGGGAAGGACACCATTTTTTTAAACTCAACAAAAACCCAACGATATGATCTAACAAAAATCAACATTCTTCACAAGAATTTATATGAAAAAATGAATTGTAAGTTGTAACTAGTTTCCAAATATTAAGGAACTGTCAGTGAATGCAGAATCACTAAATTCTTGGGATATATATTGCGGTAACTGGTATGTGGATTTTAAATTTGAAAATTCAAACTAAAAATAACTGTGTTATATATTGCATCATTATATTTTTAACTATCTTTACGAAAATTATGTTTCAATTGTTATTCCACATGTCAGGTTGAAGAATTCCCTAGAGAATCATCAGATAAAGTCAACCAAACAATGGATATTATGAAGTTTAGTCATAGGCTATTGAAATATTAATTGCCGGATGAAATGCATACCTTGCTCACAGGACTAGCTTCCTTTGTAATTTTGTATGTCTCATAGGCACCATCACTTGCAGCAAGCTCTGAAGATGCTTTGAGTGCATGGTAGTACAAAATTATATATAGTTTCAAATATATCCTAATTCAGTTGTTGGCCCTGAGTAACAAAACCAAACTTATTAAAACAGAGGAAACAGAACTACTTCCTAAGGTTGATCATTACGTAAAGAAGTGTACCTCTGGAGATTCAAATAGACAAATGCATCTGCAAGAATTTTGTACACCAATATCAGTAGGTCTACCAGACTATCACGCATGTTTGAAGTTTTTGCTTTTGCGGTTGCATGAATTCTACAGTAGAGTATCAAAAACCGCAGTAAGAACCAGTCATGAATATTTTCTTACCTTGAAAAGCATGTATGGCGTTCCTGTTTCAAACTGGAATGTCAAGATTATATACCAATGTCGCTGCGCCTCAAGAACCTTAATTCTTAGCTTTCCCCTAGAGACAAGAATGAACAGACATAACTTGTATTGAGATAACAAGAACTCAAGTTACATAAGAAACAGAGCATATCAATGGATAAAATAGGGATTCACCTCTCCTTCATGTACAATCTCTCAAAATCAATCTTGAGTTCTGGTAAGCTGGGGCTTCATTAGGAAAAAAACAGTAACCAATGCCCTTTACTCCAGACTCTCTCCATGAAAAGATGTGGAACCTAGAGAGCATAACTGCATAAGACAAGTCTCTAGCCCTAAGTTCCTCCAGCATTGGAACATAGTGTTTGGACGTCGTAGCAGGCTCCGTATATTCTATATTTCTATACATAAATTTCAATGCCTTAGTGTTCTGCGTTGAAGAGAGTAGGAGATGCATGAGTATGAGTGATATATATCACTCAATTAAATTGATATATGATATATCACACCAAGAAGCTTCGCTTTATATTACCTTCTTAATTAAATTTTAACCAATATCCTGAATAAATGTTTTATTTGCTTTTTTAATAAAGGAAAATACAATTTTAAATGGAAAACCTAAGTATATAAAGAAATATATTTAGTTAAGCGTTCATATAAGATCAAAGAAAGAAAGAAAAAACAAACCCTAAATATATTGACTGTTCCGCAAGGTAAGATAGGGAGAACCTGAGAAATCATGGCTTTCACACAAGAAGAAGATGAAGACCTTCACGTGGCTGCCTAGACATTGATGCACCTACACCAAGCTCAAGCTCAATATCTAAATCAGTCACCAGAAGAAGACGATATAGATGATGAGGTTGAGTCGACTCCGTTATCACAAGTAAGCCAAGCTCATCAAAAACCGTCTAGGAAGAGGAAATATGCTGACAACAATCAGAATACGATGAAAATAAATAAGGAGGAGCTCTTTTCAGAAGAAACTCTGAGGCTCATTCAGGCATGGTACAGAGATGACCCTGATCCACTAGAGATATTCCAGGATGCTGAGGTGACGAGGCGATTCAGCAAACCGCTAAAGAAGCAGTTGATGTCGAGCGACGTGGATAAGGATCAATGCAGGCTCTTGTTACCGAGGCAGCTAGTGGAGGAGACGATGCTTCCTTTTCTAGAAGAATCAGAGAATCTGAGCCTGGGGCTTGATGTTTCGGTGTACGGACCAGACGGGGAAGTTCAACAGATGAAGTTCAAGATCTGGAATGGGGTTAGAACACCTGTTTTAACTTCGGGTTGGAAGGAGTTTGTGGCAATGTATGGTCTTGAGATGACTTCCGATTTTATCACTGATTGGATGTTTAGGCATATAAAGACTCAAAAGATTTGCTTCGCTATTGACTATGTTAGATTTTCTTTGATAGATCCAGTGGGATGATCTTGAAGACGGCCTTCTTGAATCCAAATTAGGGTTTTGTGTTTTGTTTTTGTGTTTTGGGGTTTTTGTCTCTTTTTTTTTGGGGGGTTATTTTTATTTTTAAAAGGTCTTAATTAGTAAAGGATTTATCAGGGTTATTAACTAGGGTTCTTTAGGGAGTTTGTTTCGCTATTCAATCCACGAGGATCTTATGATAAGTCATATAAGTAAGAGACGTTATCAGGTTAGGTGGTAATACTAAATTACCAATAGGAGTCAAGGTGACTGATGGATTCAGATACGTAATACAAATCCTATAATCATACAAAGCCAAATGCTATGGTAATCTATAAATCAATAAAACTAAGAATTTTTTACTAGTGCATCACAATAATTTTACATGGCTACACATGCCAAAACGTTCAATGTCAAACCATATGATACTTTTGAGGTTAATATTTATAGGTTTTGTATTTTGGTATATGAAAAACATGAGCTGATTTGAAAAAAGATAGATTGTGGATTGTAAATTTTTTTGGATATGGCCATGTTTTCATGTCGACCAACATGAAGTTGCCATAAAATAGGAAGCAAAAACAAACATGTTGGACATGTTTAGTAAATCGTAATGGATTGATCATATAATAGACGAAATCAGACTCTGATGTTTATTTTTATTTTAATCAAAACATGAATACACAGTCACAATAGTATGTCCAATCTAGACAAACCTAAAATTTAGTTGGTTGGTCCCAACCAAACTTGTCTAACACTTTCCACTTATATATGTGAGCTATGAGATTGAGAGAGATTCCAACTATCTAGATTCAGGTACCTGTGATGATGATGTCCAGCAAGACCGTGGTATGCCTTGCTTCTCAAACCATTCAGGCATGTGAAATCTATCGTAAAGAGTTACTCTTACATCTTCTTCTTCTGAAAGTTGCTTAAGAAGTGGGAGAACAACGTCTAGTAGCTTCAATATGTTTTTTGGTTGCATAAATGAGAGATCTCATTAAATTCCAACGGTTGAACAAACATGTTTTCAGTATTACATGAACAAAAAATGAGTTTGGATGTACATACCTGAGTATCATTTGGCTGTTCTGCGGAAAACGAATCACATGGAATCCCGTTTAAAGGTTGTAATAGAAAGCAGTAAGGATTGTTGTCGACAATAACAGTCCTACACATATTCTTTGATACGCATAATAGATCCTTCACATGATCTCGATATTGCCTGTATATTTGGGAACACAGAGAATACACTCAACTCATTCACAACCATATCTTTAAAAAAGAAAGGTAAAATCATATCATTTGTTTTAAACCAACAACTTACGTGGTGACTGTAGAAGGACGGTAAAGCCGATGGTTTAATACATGGTGTGTATCTATTCTATCCACAAGAGGTCTAGCATAATCTGCAGATTTTGAGAAAAACTTGTTAAAAACGGTTAAACCGAGAACAGAGAGAGTGATAAAACAGAGAAGTAGTAAAGTGACTCAAGGAGTGACCTTCGAGAGCAGCGGTAAAAAGAATAAGATGTGCAAATTGGCTGAGTTGTTCTAAGAATTCGTGCAACCCTGGACGCTCAAACACTGTTACATGGCTGATTTTAGGCTTCCCATTGCATTCCTTCACGCAGCAAAAAAAGTGAGATTAATTATTTGCATATCAACCAAATTAACCTTGGTTAAGTAACTTGATAGCTAGTAGTAAGATCACCTTGGTTGATGATACACACTCCAGCTCAAACCACTTCAACCCAGCTTCAATAGCTTGTGTACGTAATGCAGCAGGTACACTAGATGTCTCATAGGCACACACTAGTGTATCATCCAAGTCAAGAACTACCTACATATCTCAGAATAACTCAAAACACTACCAATAGCTACTAGGCAAAACTTAATGCATCAAAATTGAGCAAGCTAATCCAAACCAAACAAGCTAAACAATTCTAGAAATGATCGCAGTTTCTTGAAGCACACTAACATTTTGAGAAATCAAGAAGAGGAAAAAGAAAAAACAAGAGCATACCGTTAGTTTCTGGATGGTACTGACTTGGCCTTCAGTGGAGGTTCTCTCGGAGGCGATTTCAATGGAAACAGGTGATTCCGTCGCAATCTCCGGTAAATCGATGACGGACAAAGGTTTGAAACCATCCTTTGTCGAAGGAGAGGTAGAGAGAAGTGAATGATGAGCATCAACACGAAGGAACTTGAGAAAGAACCGATAGAAAAAATCGAGCCAGTTCACCAAAACATTCCATAGTTGAACCGAACGAGGAGAGTAAACCAAATCGGCTTGACTCAATTCCGCCATGAATCGAACTGATTCAACAAAAGCAAAGATGGCTCACGCAAGCTTTTTGGTGAAGGAGGCAAAACGTCAATTCTTTTTTCTTTTTTTCAATTAGATACGATTCACGCGCTTCTTTTGGAGACTGAGAAACACGTCGAATGTTTCAGTATATAAAAGTGAGGTGGGAAGACACGCGTGGAGAAATGAAGGTTGGGGAAGTTTTTAAGGAAGAGACAGATTTGTAATAAGAGAAGAAGAAAGTGCTGCGTTCATTCCTTTTTTTAACATTTTTTTTTTATAATGGAAACATTTATTGGAAAAAGGAAAGCTTGCAATTATTATTTTAAAATTATGAACTAATTTATCTATTATGCGTGTTAATTGAATAAATTCTTTAATAAAATTAGATCTGTATATATCACATAAATAAAGTAAAACACACAAATACATAAAGAAATCAAAAATTTACCTAATCATTTATTTCACATTTCATATGCTTTTTTTCTTTGCTATTTAAGATGCACAAAATCTAACATTTAATTTATAGTATTTTAAAGTAGAATCATAATTAAACATGATATCATATTATATTAAATACTGGGATTTTATTTATATATATAAATATCTATATTGGTCAACCTTTTGTTTTTAGGAAAAGTTTTTAAATGACATCTTCACTTTTTTTTTCAATTTGTGTATCTTGATTGATATTGATTGGTTATATGACTTATGATATATATGTGTATGGGAAGGGTATCAATTATGTTACATTGGAATTTTGTTCCAACTACTAAAATCCATAATTGGCATTTGGTATTTGGTACAAGGAGTAGATAACAAAAATAATGTACCATATTTGGTCATCATAAAATGCACATCATGGTGGTCCAAAATTTTAGTTTTAAGTTTTTGATCTATAGGTCCAACAACCGGTAACTGAAACTATGTATCAAAATTCTTTTATTGCACAACACAAGCATTTTACTTAACAATGTGAAGAAATCAATGTAAAAACAGTTCTATACACATATAATCTCATAACCAAAAAAAAAAGAGCAGGAGAAACAGAGGACCAGACAAACACAATAAGAAGCCAAAACAAAATCAATCAATCGTAAGAAGAAGAAGAAGAAGAGAGCCAAGGGTGGTTAAGTGCCTCGAGAGCTGTTGGACGTCTCAATGGATTGATCTCAAGTAGAGTCCTTACAAAATCTACGAACAATTCATCACTAACATGTAATTGTTCTTCCAAGCATGATTCTTCTGTGATTATGTATTCAATCTCATTGCTCTGCTATCACACCAAAACAACACAACAATAATGCGTCACACTCAAGCAAACAAGTCTCAAGTCTTTTCAGTTTATATCAAATAAAAACTCACCTCGTTTAAGTGGTAGATATCATACTCTTTGGTAAAGTATTTATGTGTCTCTTGACCTTTCTCTAGCATCTCTGTTTCTATAGGACCTAAAACCGCAACAATCCTAGCCAATATCATCGCTACTGCTTCGTTTGGAAACAGAACCTGATGCACACACACACATACACACTTTGTTACATTTGTGTTACTAGTTTCTTTGGTATGTAGGATAAAACATATAGATGGAAACCAGACAGTACCTCACTAGAGCAAAGCTCTGCTAAAATACACCCAAGTGACCACATATCAATCTTTTCATCATATGGAAGCCCAAGAATCACTTCAGGAGCTCTATAGGAACGTGATTGTACATACAAACACAAGTTGTCAGACCGGAAACAACTGCTCCCAAGATCTATGATTTTCACCGCGCATCTTTTGTAACTCTTTATCAGTATATTCTCAGGTTTGAGATCACAATGTATGATTCCTAGTCCGTGAAGGAACACAAGCGCATCCAAACACTGACGAGTTATAACCTGAGAAAACAAAAACATCAATTGAGATTAACAAAAGTTTGTTTTTAGGCTTTTTTTCTAGTCTTAGGAAAACAACAAACCTGAAGTCTGCTTAAGTTAAAATATGGTTCTCCTCCTGATTCTTGGTTAAATTTCTGAAATTCATACAAGTTTGCTCGGAGAAGTTCACAGACGATAAAGAGATGTTCCTGTTACATATTTTTGTTGCAAGAATTAGAAACTTCTTGGTTGAGAGAAACTGATAATTCACTCTTTTAAGAACTCTTACCTGGTGGTAGAAGTAATCATAGAGGCGCAGGATGTGATGTTCATCAGCAGGATCATGCTTATTGACATGTTTCAATAGCTTGATCTCATCTAAACTCTGATCGAAGAAATCTTTATCGTTCTTGATAATCTTGAGGCAAACATCGACACCGTTGTGTAGATCCTGTGCCTGAACCACCTTGCTAAAAGCAGCAGAACCAATGTATTCAGTAATGTAGTATCTTCCACCAATCACCGTGTTTATCACAATTGGTAGATCTTTGTTCTCTTCGAATCCAGTCCTGTAAAGAAACGATTACAAATTCATCTTTCTTTCTATTTAGGACTTACCAATGCAAATGATCGCATACCTGTTTTTCCAATGAATGATTCTAAGATCAAAGACTTCATATTCATCTTCAAACTCATGAACAACATCAACCTCTTCATCTGTTACATTCCCCTGATCACCACCATTATCTTTTGTATCACTTTCTTCACAGCTAAACTCATCAACAAGCTCATCAGTTTTGTCATCTAGACCAATGAAATCTTTTGAGTCCTCCACATTGCTAAGAAGAAAGGACTTATCTAAGTAATCAAGACTAGCTTCAGTTTGAGACCCTTGTGATGATGATTTGTCATAAACACCAACCATGTTCTCGAATTGGTTATCTGTGATGAACTTATCCTCTGCGGTTACAGGACAGATGAAGAAATCAGATTCTCTAAATGCAGGAGACATGAACTCATCTTCATCTTCAGTCTCATTGTTGTGTAAGTAAAACTCGCTCCACTCTGGATATGTTCGAGCCGTCCCAAATTGAGACTGTCCATCAGATGATGAACCATCTCCATAAGGATTCACAAAACCTGCATTTATACAATCAAAAATCTTAAAATCTTAGATTTCTTGAAATCAGATCAAGAACAAGTCCAGTTCTGCTTCATTAAGATCGGAGAAGTTAGTAAAAGCTCACCGGAAGAAGAACAGAAGCCAGAAGAGGAGGAGTCCAAGCTGACAAACTCGTCGTCGTCAGAAGAAGAAGAAGAAGACTTCAAGCCATCAGCATCACCACCGGAATCTTCGCCGGCGGAATCAGAAGGACGAGAACTCGCCGTGATTCTCATCGGAGGAGGAATAGGAAACAGAAACTTCTCGAAATCGAAGGAAGCGAGTTGGTTCTTCTCGTTGATATCGTCTCTCAAAGCAGATTCCGCCTCCGTTAAACCATTCCTCCGGAGAAACTCAAGCACAGATTTCACATTAACCGCCATTGACCCAATGACCAAAAACACCCCAACCACACACTCACGAGAGAGTTTCAGAAGCGAGAGAGACACGGACTGAGAAAGAGAGAGAGAGAGAGAGAGAGAGGTAAGAGAAGAGAAGAGAAGAGAAAGGTTGAAACTTGCAATCACGTGATCGAGAATCGAGTAAAAAAACTAAAACCCATTGTTGATATAAGCTTCTTAAAGTCTTCGCATGGTTTCTGATGAGTTAATCTAAATCTCTGATCTTTCTATCTATCGTCTTCTTCTTCTGCTCTGTGTTGGCTCTGTAGGACCAAAGTTAACAATAACGGACATGGTGCGATGTCTTGTCTTACCGGTTTCTTCAGGTTACGGGATTGATAGGTTTCAACGTTCGTGGTTTTTGTTTCCCTTTTTTTTCTCTATTCTTTTCACGTTAATGACACGTGTACTAATCGTTGATTGACATGTGTAAATGATATCACTGTTATTTTTTTTTGGTGTATTTTGACTTTATTATTTTTATAATGTTGAACCGACGGAAGTTTATAATAAACTTTATATTTTTGGTCTTGAATTGGGGACAAAAAATCGAATTCAAAAGTTTAATAAAATAATGTAACAAAGGAAGAATCTTTCAGATGATTGTTATTATTAATTCTCTACTTAAACAAATCCCTAAATCTTCCACTGTGGTTTTATTTTATTTTAATTTTTTTGATAAGAAAGCGAATCTATCAATTCTTCAACATCATCACTAACCTAATCTAAATAGACTAATTTTGTCTTAAGACTTTTCAAATGTTACAAAATAATGTTGTAGTCCATTTTAGTTTAGAGAAGTGTTGTCTGGTCCATATAATGCTAGATGAGGCAAGGTAGTTAAGACTTAAAGAGTATATCATGAATTTGGGGGGAAATGATCGTATAAATTAATGATAAATCTCTAGCAATTGAATAGGAGATTGTGTCTTTTTTTCTTCTTCACTTTTTTTTTGCTTTTACTCCTGCCTTTTTTTCTTTTTCTTCTCTCTCTATTAAAGTGCTTCCCCCATACCTTTTTAAAACTATTACTACAGAAATTGAACGTTGTAGTTGTAGAGGCGAATTCAAGTAAAGCAGGATAAAGACAAAAATCAAAATAAAGTTGACAGCTGAAAGGCAAACTGAAAATCCGTGGAAACGTTAGAATAATGTTTTGTTACGCCATTATGGATTATTGTGTGTATGTGTGTGTGTGTTTTGCTTTTTGTTAACATGGAACCGTATAATCGAATTAGGAAGTTGAACAAGTAAGTACCATTTTGATTCGGCCTGAGACTACAATAATATACCGTAAATAGTGATTACCAAATGGTTTGGGATAGGTAGGGTTGGAGTACTAGCAAGTTAACAGAAAAGTAATTGACCAGACCAAAGTATTATACAGCCTAAAATATGCTTAAAGAGTATTCAGCCCAAACAAAATCGAGTTGAACCTTAAGTTCCAAAATTTATCCAAATTTAGAAGCGAAGTGTAAAGTGTTCGTTCTTGAAAAGAAAAAACAGCTCGTGCAAGTGCAACTCTATCATATGCAGGCAATTTATTGTATTTGTAACGATCATTCGTTTTGGACTAATCTAACTCTTAGCTCTTAAGTATTATGATTATTTTATAAGTAAGTAACACACTGAACCGAGTAGCCACAATCATTTCATTATTGTTTTGCTTTAAGTCGAAGTTAGTTCACAGTTCTCCTGTCCATTACAACATAAACATGAAGATACCAATAATAATTTGATTTTAATTTTTGTGAGTCCAAGAGTATTAGTTTCTCTTTTTATGAATGCTATTTTGTTCTCTCTTCTTTTTTTTCTTGGGTCAACATTGTTTCTTATTAAAATTTAATTTGATAAAAGCCTAATTAAAGTTACAAATATATTTTTTCTTATTTTAAAATCTAGAGCCAACCTCTGAAAAATCAAGTTATTTAGAGAGTGATAATAATATAAAGAAAGCTTTTAGAAACAAAGGATTTGGTACGACGTCCATGTGGTGGGTGACTAATCATGGTTTTACTAGTAGCTCTATAGTAAATAATCATCATTATTATATATTTTTGCTATAATTGATCTGAACCCCCACCGACTACAATTATATTGTTTTCTCACCAAAGCCATTAGTGTGAGGCTGTGAGCTCTATCAGCTTTTCCACGTGACCCCATTTTCAGAACTTTTTTTTCGCCAAAGAATTTAGGGTTTTGCTAATTGAAAGTTTGATTTTATTCATCATTACATTCTCTATGTCCGGTGATGAGATTGTTTTTGGTTGGTGGTCTAGACGTACACAGCATAAGTTCTAACTCATTTAGGCTTGGCGAAAAAAATGAAAATAATATATATAAAAAGTATTCAAAATAATGAATATTGTAAAATGTTACAACATATATATGTATACAAAGTAGAAAATCCAAATGTTTTCAACGATCGAACTATACTAGGAATTTGACCAGCTTTTCTGCAGACACACGATATTTTAGGCGAACATAAAATGCCAAATCCCAATATTAACTTGTAACGTGTTCAAATCTATTGATACCAATGCCATTCTCATTCAGTCATTCTTGTTTACAACTTTTGACTATAATTTGATGACTAACATGTTCCACTCATGAGACATGTCCATAGAATACTAATGGGCTTAATTGTTGATAAAAGGTTTATGGGACAAGCCCATGATATTCCCCTTTATCTCTTTTGTAACGTATTCAATTACAAGATTGATAGAATTGAAGGAGAAGTACTACTGTATATGTAATAAGGTTGGGTAATCATATACTTTCACGTTTCTACAGTAATCATATATTCTAAAAGAAAATTTCTACCTCCATTATAACCATAAAACCACTAATCTATTAACTTATACAACAAAAAATGTATATAGATATGCAAGTCTATCTGACCAAAATGAACTGCTTCGAGAATGAAAAAACGGAAATAAAACCACTAAATACAGTCATTTAATTTGTCCCATTTTTTTTGTTTAACCTTTTCATTTTGTCATCATCATACAAATATTTAAGCGAAGTTGTCTTTATCATTCAAGTCACAACGGGACTCCCACTCATGGAACAAACTATTTTACGTGTCATGCAGAAAATAAACCCATCCACGATATGATATGTTATTTTGTCAAAGGTTTTGCTTTTCTAAAAGTGAAATAAAATCAAGAGATCTCCCAGACTTCTCTCGTAACTGATCCTAGTTTAGCTCTGACTTTCAAAATCAGCGCTGTGATGCTTTGTTTGTTTTACAGAATGCATATCAGCATAATCAACACAAGCCAAGTTGTGCAAAAAGATAAAGAAAAGAGGAGTTCTATAATGATCCCATGTGACAGGATGTATACGTAAGCGTATTAGCGTGTATATAAACATCCAATTAATGTACCGATATATATGAAACTATGTAATGATATTTAGCATTCCAACAAAAAAAAAAAGAATTATGAAATGATATTTTCTAGCTATTCGTTCACATTTCGTAGTATCATGTCACAATTTCAATATAAAAGGTAAAAAATAGTAATGTACATCTATTAATTACACCTATATTGTACGTTAGTGAAAGTTCATTTCAGTGGACATATTTTTTTTTGTTTCATTATCTTTATTTGATATTGTGTCATTCCACTATTATGAATATGATCATGATAGGTTTTAAGATAGTATGGGAAAACCGATGTTGTACAGTACAGTAAAATGCAAATAACATGGCTAAATATATATATATAGACCGAGTTAATTTTTTGCAAATGATCCCATTATGTATAGTGTTACATATCTTAGGATCACAGTTTACCAAATATGAAAAGGCAAAGAAAAAAAAGGCGAGAGAACGAACATAAGTGTACCATATATGGGAAAAGTAAAGATGCTAAGTGGAGCTCGTGATTTGTTCTTTAGGGCTCGTGATTATAGGGTCCCCGTGATTGTATATTAACAGTCTTGATTCTTCTGCCCGTAGTGGGTTTGGCCTTTATTATTGGTGTCTTGTCTCCGTCTCTCTCTCACTTTTCAAACTATAATCCAAATTACTAACAATATGCAATCGAGTAGTATACCTAGGCCTGCGACTTTGGTCCGATCGAATATTTCGGTTTTGGTTACTCGGTTTTCCGGTTTATTCAGAAACTGAAAACTGTTCCGAATCTAACCGAATAAGATTTCGGTTCGGTTCGGTTTGGAGACGGTTATTTTGGTTATTGTAATTCGGTTATTCGATTAAAGTATTGCAGGGCTAAAAAATATTTTAAAAATTGGGTTTCAGGCTTTGTCTCCTGAAAGCACAAGGCCTGTTAATCTAAAAACAGGAAAAGAAGAAAGTTTGGTCTTTTGTTTCGCTTTCTAGCGATGAACGACGAAGACATCTGGAAAGACACCGGCGGCGAGATCTAAGAAAGACCGGTGGTGTGATTTGAAAAGCGGAACTCGCGGTAAATAAGATGAAGAAGATAGTGATGAAGGATAAAGAATCAAAGAATAATGAATCGAAGAAGAAATATAATGATGATGAAGAATGATGATGAATCGAAAAAGAAGATGATGCTTGTAAATCGAATTAGAAGAAGAAGAAGAAGAAGAAGAATAATGGTGATGATGAATAAGAAGAAGAATGATGATGATGAAGAAGTAATCGAAGAAAAATGAGGAAGAAGGAAGTGAATGCTCGGCGGCTGGGTTATGATTTTTTGTTCTTCGGATAACCGTTCGGTTTTGGAAAACCGAACCGAAAATCTCGGTTAACCAATCCTAAATTGAACTCATTCCGATCGGTTTAATCAATTAGAAAAACCCGAACCGATTTGTCCGAATTACGGTTTGGTTCGGTTCGGTTCGGTTCGGACAAATCGGTTCGGTTCAAAATCCCAGGCCTAAGTATACCTCTACTATAGCAGTATAAATAGTTATATATGAATATTAATTTCTATGATTCTTTCTGTAAAGACATCATCGGAGTTCTTGTACTGCGCTCTCAATATGTAACATTATTGTGTGGATGTTTTAAATTCTAAGAACATATGACTACTCTTTCAAAAATGTTTCAAATATCAGTTGAGGTTAATGATTGAAGTTCTTCAATACATATATGCTATATACTGTATATGGTATATAGAGATGAAATGTTAATATTTATTGCATTTATGTATTGCTGCCTTTAAAATGTTGTGATGAAAGCTATATTGATGCACTAAAAACAAAATTTTCGTGTGTTCTGTGATTATCATACATAAAGTTTAGTTTATTTAACTTCAGCAATTTTTATTTTTTCTTCAACTTACGATTCATCTTCTTACGATTCATTTGATATTGTATGAGTAAATAAGCTAGACATATAATTCCATCGATCATGTTTAGAACACTATTACACTTTTTCCACCCCTATGGAATATTGAAATGTAGAGTAACCTTTTATTTGTTGTCTAGCTAGCTTAAACTTTTTATTTTCTTATGATAACAATAACGTATAGCCACCAGAAAAAAAGGAGTATATCTTATACTTATTTACGTATAGATAACTTTGAATCAAAAATATTGGAAAGCAAAAAAAGAGGGGTGAAGTCCCGTCGTTATACTTTAGACAAGAGACAAACATATCTTGCCCTTCGATATTTGATTCATAATGTTCCAAACTTTTTTGAGTGATTAGTATCGTAAATAGGACATTAAAGACCCACAAAAATACTAAAAGTTTCTTCAAAATCCATAATTTCATCAAAAATACAACTTACACATATAATGGCAACTTCATCATTACTATAATCTAATATTATCTCACATTGCTCCCCACTTCCCCTAATGGATTGACCAACCCTTCAAATCCCAACTTTTCAAAACGTAATTCTTTCCCCTCTCTATTTTTTTCGTCATGTTTTTGATCTTTTTGTTTTGTCTTTTTATAGGTGTTGCAATTATTTTGTCTATTGATTGTAATAGTAGTATTCTTGGTTAGCAAACAAATTGAGAATTTGATTAGCAAACAAATTCTTAAGTGACCGTTCGTATGCGGGCTTTAACTCATCTTGAAGTCCCAAGAAAACAGAGAGACGACACACCTGACGAACTCTTTAAATATCAATATGGATATCGTCAGGTGACAATCGACAGATTTGAAGATGGAATACAATAGGAATTGTTGAGTCAAAGTCCATTGGCAAAATGGGTCGTCCACTTACTCTTTTAGTTATTTTATTTTTGGTCTTCCACTAAACTTTCATATTGATCAAAATTTTCACCATTAATCTTTCTTTATTCGATTAGCCATGCTAGCCTTCCTTTTGTTGAACAGGGATCTCAACAAGATACGTTTGGACTTAAAAGTCTGGACCATTCAGATTCGACAACATAAGTTGACTAATAGTCAACTCTAGGTCTTGTTGTGTTACACTATCAGGATAGTTATCTTTGTCAATATGGGCTCACCGCTCACATGCAACTTATTATTGTTCATGCAAATATATTCCTTCCGTTTCAAAATATAAGATGTTTGAGTTAGAAACGTATATTAAGAAATAATTACTTTAAAAAAATTTAACCAATCATAAATAAAACTGTATAATATAAAATATAAAATTAATCTAAAAGTTGCATAACACTACACGAAAACACGGCGTTTGGGACTACTTGTTGTGACTGAATTTATAGTCGCAAACTTTTGTGACTACTGTGTGACACTTTTGCGACGGACTAACGATGACGAATACAGTTGACGTAAAAGCGTCGCAAATTTACGACTACTAATTGTAGTCGCTAGCTCGTTGCTATTCTGCGACTACTTTGGGACATTTTATCGTGAAAAAATAGCTCGTCGCAAAATAATCGCAATTTATGACAAACCATAAACTGAAGATTAAGTCAGTAAAGTTAGTCGCAAAACTGTCTTCAAATCACGACGTTTTTGCCACTATTGTTTTGCTTTTGAATTTTATAGTCACAAATCAGTCGGTGACTATGTCGGTAAAAAACGTGCTAAATGTGGTAGTGTGAGTTTGTATTGAACTTTTGTGACCCTTTTATGAGTCTCAATTACGTGGTAAAACAGTGACAAATGCGTCGTTATTTGCGACACACTCTTTCTTTGTTGCAAAAGAATCGCAAAGCAGTCACTTATTGATGTCGGCAAAAAACGTGATAAATGTTTCAGTTTGCGTTTGTACTGAGCTGTTTGGAGCTTTAATTTGTCTCAATTATGTGGTTTTTAGTGACAAAGGAGTCCTTATTTGCGACTGTTTTGCCTAGAGTCGCAAAGTAGTCGCAAAATTTATACTATATATAACACATCATTCTCACCATTCCATTCATATCAATCTCATTCATTTCTAACTAGAGAGACGGAATAAAAAAAAATTAGTGAAAAAAAGATTTTTTTTTTTTTTAGAAGAGAAGAAAAAAAAAAAAGAGAGAAAGAAGATTTGTTGTTTTAGAAGAAAAGAAAAAAAAAAGCTATGTGGAATTCATCTCGAGAGTGGATGTATAATCGGATCGATGGAAGAACAAATAATATCTCTAAAGAATTTTTGGCGGGAGTTGAGCAGTTCATGAATTTCGCAAACAACCAGCCTATGGCACAAAACAGTGGAGGTAGGTTTTACTGTCCTTGCGTAAAATGTCAGAACGATGTTATTTTGCATGGTACGACAATATCTAATCATTTGCATAGTAAAGGATTTATGCCAAATTATTATGTATGGTCTGAACATGGTGAAGATTATGACGTGTTAGGGGTAGGAACTAGTAGTCATTATCCTAATACAAATTATACTAGTACTAGTAGTCAGCATGGTAGTCAACCTGGTAGTCAGCCAATTGGATTTGAGGGAAATGTATATGCTGAGATGGTGAATGATGCATTTCATGGTACCACGCCTTTTAATGAGTATCATGAGTATGAAAGTGGATATGATCATGGATATGATCATATCCATGAAGAACCCACTGAAGAGGCGAAACGGTTCTACGACATGTTAGATGCTGCAAATACTCCACTTTATGATGGATGTCATGAAGGTCATTCGCAACTATCATTGGCGTCTAGGTTCATGAACATCAAGGTTGATAATAATTTGTCTGAGGCATGCATGGACGATTGGGCTGAATTGTTTACGGAGGTTTTACCAGAGGGTAATCAAGCTACTGGTTCATACTACGAGACAGAGACTTTAGTTCGAAAGATAGGATTGCCATACCATACAATTGATGTATGTATAGAGAATTGTATGATATTTTGGAAAGAAGATGGGAATTTGGAGCATTGCAAGTTCTGTGGGAAGCCAAGGTACAAAAGTAGTGGGGGTAGAACTAGAATACCCTTCAGTCGTATGTGGTATCTACCTATTGCAGATAGATTGAAGAGGATGTACCAATCAGAGAAGACCGCATCATCAATGAGATGGCATGCTGAGCATGATTCAGAAGATGGAGTAATGTGTCATCCATCTGATGCGCCTGAATGGAAGAATTTCCAACATTTACATCCCACATTTGCGCAAGAGCCACGAAACGTTTACCTTGGGTTATGTACAGATGGTTTTAATCCATTTGGGGTCTCCAAAAATCATTCTTTGTGGCCTGTGATCTTAACTCCATACAACCTACCTCCAGATATGTGCATGAACAGCGAGTATTTATTTCTTACGATTCTGAACTCCGGACCAAACCACCCACGAGCCAGCCTTGATGTTTTCCTCCAACCATTAATCGATGAGTTAAAGGAGTTATGGTATAATGGGGTTGAGGCTTATGATATCTCACTAAATCAAAATTTCAACATGAAAGTTGTTCTTATGTGGACAATAAGCGATTTTCCAGCGTACGGTATGTTGTCGGGATGGACGACGCATGGAAGATTAGCATGTCCAATTTGTATGGATGACACTGGTGCTTTTCAATTACCAGCTGGGAGGAAAACATGTTGGTTTGACTGTCATAGGAGATTTCTTCCTACAAGTCATCCGATGCGGAAGAATAAAAATGACTTTCTGAAGGGAAAAGATTCATTGAATGACGAGCCACCAGCATCTCTGAGTAGTCAAGCTATCTATGAGCGTATAAGGAAAGCCAAAGCACCTAAAACATCTATTTGCGGTGGGAATGGTCACGAAAAGAAAGTTAAAGGCTACGGAAGATGGCATAATTGGCATAAAGAAAGCATATTATGGCACTAGTGTTATTATAAATTTATTGAAATTTCGATGATATTTTCTCTCTAATTTTATCAATATTTTATAGTCAGAAAAACGTCACAAATTGAGACTATAGTGCGACTCACGTTTTGCGACTGTTTTGTCACTAAAGTCGTCACAAATTGAGACTATACTGTTTTGTCACAAAGTCGTCACAAATTGAGACTATATTGTGACTGAACTCATGTTTTGCGACTGTTTTGTCACTAAAGTGATTGTGCATCTGTTTATTTCAGTCGCAATAGAGTCTTAAAGTACAACGGTTTAGCGAGTATCTCACATTAATTTTAGAATTTTACAAATTTGAGTACAAATAATGTCAACTTATACATTTTTACTTATATGTGACATCTAATTTTAACTAAATTTCTATAATCACATAAATAAAACACCAAATTAGACAATTATGTTTATATCCTCCAACACATGTATTAGGGTTACATGTGTTTTAATTAAGTTAGAGTAGTGATGGTTGTATATATTTACAAAAACATATAAAAATTGTTATGTTTGATATTTTATCAAAACTAAACTCTTAAAGGAGAGTATACATGATCAAAGGGTCATGTCTAATATGTTTTTGGTTAAAAAATCTTAACACAAAATTAGACTAATATTGTTTTGTCACAAGGTCGTCACAAATTGAGACTATATTGTGACTGAACTCATGTTTTGCGACTGTTTTGTCACTAAAGTGATTGTGCATCTGTTTATTTCAGTCGCAATAGAGTCTTAAAGTACAACGGTTTAGCGAGTATCTCACATTAATTTTAGAATTTTACAAATTTGAGTACAAATAATGTCAACTTATACATTTTTACTTATATGTGACATCTAATTTTAACTAAATTTCTATAATCACATAAATAAAACACCAAATTAGACAATTATGTTTATATCCTCCAACACATGTATTAGGGTTACATGTGTTTTAATTAAGTTAGAGTAGTGATGGTTGTATATATTTACAAAAACATATAAAAATTGTTATGTTTGATATTTTATCAAAACTAAACTCTTAAAAGGAGAGTATACATGATCAAAGGGTCATGTCTAATATGTTTTTGGTTAAAAAATCTTAACACAAAATTAGACTAATATTGTTTTGTCACAAAGTCGTCACAAATTGAGACTATATTGTGACTGAACTCATGTTTTGCGACTGTTTTGTCACTAAAGTGATTGTGCATCTGTTTATTTCAGTCGCAATAGAGTCTTAAAGTACAACGGTTTAGCGAGTATCTCACATTAATTTTAGAATTTTACAAATTTGAGTACAAATAATGTCAACTTATACATTTTTACTTATATGTGACATCTAATTTTAACTAAATTTCTATAATCACATAAATAAAACACCAAATTAGACAATTATGTTTATATCCTCCAACACATGTATTAGGGTTACATGTGTTTTAATTAAGTTAGAGTAGTGATGGTTGTATATATTTACAAAAACATATAAAAATTGTTATGTTTGATATTTTATCAAAACTAAACTCTTAAAAGGAGAGTATACATGATCAAAGGGTCATGTCTAATATGTTTTTGGTTAAAAAATCTTAACACAAAATTAGACTAATATTGTTTTGTCACAAAGTCGTCACAAATTGAGACTATATTGTGACTGAACTCATGTTTTGCGACTGTTTTGTCACTAAAGTGATTGTGCATCTGTTTATTTCAGTCGCAATAGAGTCTTAAAGTACAACGGTTTAGCGAGTATCTCACATTAATTTTAGAATTTTACAAATTTGAGTACAAATAATGTCAACTTATACATTTTTACTTATATGTGACATCTAATTTTAACTAAATTTCTATAATCACATAAATAAAACACCAAATTAGACAATTATGTTTATATCCTCCAACACATGTATTAGGGTTACATGTGTTTTAATTAAGTTAGAGTAGTGATGGTTGTATATATTTACAAAAACATATAAAAATTGTTATGTTTGATATTTTATCAAAACTAAACTCTTAAAAGGAGAGTATACATGATCAAAGGGTCATGTCTAATATGTTTTTGGTTAAAAAATCTTAACACAAAATTAGACTAATATTGTTTTGTCACAAAGTCGTCACAAATTGAGACTATATTGTGACTGAACTCATGTTTTGCGACTGTTTTGTCACTAAGTGTAATTTTTGTTTAATGTTTACGACAGTCACAAAGTAGTCTTAAATTACTACTACTTTCTTACGGATTTAAATTTCCCCAAATTTTAGTGAAAAATTTTAGCGGTAATTATTCCCCCCAGATTAATTATTCCCCCCATCATCAATTGAACACTCTTAGTTCTCTTAGGAAATAACGAAACCCTCATAATTTCCCGAAACCCTCTTTTTCTTTTCTCTCTGTCTTCTCGTTTTCTTCTGAAATTCCGACTTCTTCTCTGACTTCTTCTCCGACTTCTTCTCCGACTTCTGTTCCTATGAAATCCGGTGGTGGTCGTGGTTCTAAATCTGGTGGTGGTCGTGGTGCTAGATCTGGCGGTGGTGGTCGTGGATCTGGCGGCGTTGCGAGACGAAGTAGAGATGTCGCTTCGTCGTCTCACTCCTCTAACCCTTCCTCTCACAACGAAAATTCTTCACACTCCCAACAATCTCAACCGTCGCTTCCATCTCGGTATACGCAAGCTTCATTTCCCCAGTATCCTCGAGAAGCTTCTCCTCAGCCACAACAACCAGGCTTTCAACAACAGCTCCACTCCCAGATGCAGCAGCCACCACCACCGCATGCTCATGTTCCGGTGTATCAACAGGTGGCTCCTCAGAATCCGGGATACCAACAGCCGCTTCACAACGGTGGATATCAACCACCGCTTCACCATCCGGCTTATCCACCGCCGCTTCAGGATCTGGGGTTTCTGCCACCGAATCCTCAGAATCCGGTGTATCAACCGCCAGCTCCTCCGAATCTAGGATTCCAACCGCCGCCGCCTCCGAATCAGGACGGTCAAGAGCATCCACCACCGGCTCAGAATCAAGACTTCCAACAGCAACTGGATGAGTTGCTTGCACTTCCTGGTCGACAACATCTCCCGATATTGAGTCCGCATTCCATCCCCGACACTCAAAGCATATGGTAAAATATTTTTTTCTTTTATTTTATCATTTGATTATTTCTTACGATAAATAAGTAAAATATTTATCATTTGATTATCATTTTATCATTTGGTAAAATATTTTTTTCTTTTATTTTATAATTTGATTATCGCATTGCTCCCATTTGAAAAACGCTTTGTGTGTTGTGTAGTTTAGATAAAATAAGTAGATTATTGTTTGGTTCAGTTTCTTATTGTTTTCAAAGTTTTGTAACTTTTCTTAGTTGTTTTCAAAGTTTCTAAATTGTTTTCAAAGTTTGTTGTGTTGTGTTGTATTGTGTTGTGAAGTTTAGTTACATGTCCAATTTGATTATTGTGTTGTGATCCATTCGCTTATATTTTATAACTTAACACTCTCATATTTATGTAACAGGTTTGGACGAGACAAAGGAAAGCTATCTCGTGTTATTTCTGGGATTTTAAGGAGAAAGTTCGATGGTCCATACTTCAGCTGGAAGGTTACGCCATTACACATACGGGAGAGATATTTTAGATCCTTTGCGGTAATGAGTTTCTTTTTAGAAACAGTTTCTTTTTTTACTAAACTAAGTTAATGAGTTTGTCTTTTGTTTACTTACTTGACACTTACTTTTACATTTTTTTACTGTGTAGAGGAAATACAATTGGGATGTTGCGATTACGGAGCTTGTGCGAGAAGGATTTGTGAAGATAGCGAAAAACAGAATGAAAGGAATTGTAAGTCAAGCAAAGACATATGATGAGCCACCGATTTGGATCAATCCTACACTTTGGTTACAAATGTGGGAGCATTGGGACACACCCGAAGCTAAGGAGAAGAGCTCTAATGCATCCCAAGCCCGTAATTCTGATCGTGACGGTCTTGGAATCCACAAACATCTATCCGGCCAGAAATCTTACTTGCGAATTCAACAAGAGTTGGTAAATGCTCTAAACTAACTCTAATTATTTCATTTAAATAGTTTAGTATCCACAATTAACATTATTTCTATCCATTGTAGGAAGAAAAGTTGGGACGTCCTGTCTCGCTTGGAGAGGTGTTTGTCGCAACACATACAAAGGCAGATGGAAGTTTTGTTGATCAGAAGGCCAAACAAGTTGTGGAGACATATGAGAAGAACATAGAGGAGGTAATGTCTCAAATGGAGTCTGATGTTACAGACCACTCCTCGCCAGATTCTCCTCATGCAACCGTCCTCCCCATTCAAGAAAAAGATGACATTTTCTTAAAGGTAATTTCCAGTACAATTGTATTTGTTGTGCCTATGATAATTGTCTTATTTTGCTAAGCTAAGTATCTGATTTTGATTGATGCTTAAGAATCCTTGATATTGATATACTTTTGATTGATGCTTGAGAATACTCGATGTTGATTATCTGGGTTGATATTATATTTCTATCTGGGTTTGTGTGATATTTCTGTTTGTTATGTTTGTTTTGTCAATGATCATCTCTTCTTTTGTCTTAGTGTACTGTAACGAATGCCAAGGGAACCCCCTTTGGACTTGGAAGTCTCTCGGAGATAATCACCAAAGGGAAAAGAAAGGCTACTTATCCAAGCTCTAGTCCAGATTCGCTGTTAGAGATTCAAGAACAACTCCAGGTTGCTCGTCGTAAGCTCGCTGAGCAAGATGAAGAAAATGCTCGACGTGCCAGAGAAGATGCTAGACGTGATCAGGAGCATCGTGACGCTCAAAACCGCATTGCAACCTTGGAGATGCTCGTATCCTACTTGAAGACTAGTGATCCGGGGTTTGCAGAATTCTTGTCTACTCAACCACCAGCCAATGCGCCATTAACCACAGCAGCAGCAGCAACCAACATCACTCCAGCCACTGCGACCAATGTCAACCAACCTGCAACAACCACTTCAGGAACTAGTTCACCATCGACTGCGACTGCACCAACCACTTCACCTGCGACTGCACCAACCACTTCACCAACCACTTCACCTTTGTCAGTATCATCCTCTCATGCTTAACAAACTAATTCTATCTCTCTTAAGCCTCTATAACTATTTTTTGGATTGTGTAGTAGTGTTTCTAGATCCTTAGCCTACTAAAACTATGACTAATATATGATCTAGAATGATTTGTATGTTTTTTGTTAAGATCATTCAAATCAGGATTTTAATTTAAATTCAGGTTTTTTTTTCAAAATTTATTGTATACTGTCCCAAATTACTAGGTATATTTTCACTGATTTGCGACCATTTATAATTTAAATAAACACAAACAAAGTACCAAATTCGTTGTTTATATGTCACGATTTTGGGACTAAACAAAATTAGTCTTCAGTCCGTCACAAACAATTCTGACTCCTTTGCGACTACCTTGTGACGAAACAGCGACTACTTTAGGACCAAATTTCAGATTTTTAAAGTTTACTGTGGTATTAAGTCAGTCTTCCAAACGTAGCTAATTTGTGACTACCATGTCGTCTGAAAGAAGTCGTCTATTACGACTGCCAAGGCGAGTCACTATAACGTCGTTAATTACGACGATATATTCCGGTCTGTCCGTAGTCGCCAATTACGACTGCGCCAGTGAGTGACTATAGAGTCGTTCATTACGACGGCAGGTTTCGGTCTGTGTGTAGTCGCTAATTAACGACCACAATCCTTGTCTCGAATGCGTCGCAAATAAGGGACTGGTTTGCGACCAAAAAAATTTGCGACCAAATATTTGCGACCAAATATAACAGTCCTTCAATTGTCGCACATACCGACTTAGCGACTGATTTGAGACGATTCCGGTAGTCCCAAACGCCGTGTTTTCGTGTAGTGTAAAAAGTTAGAAACATCTTATATTATAAAACAAAATTACTTTTCTAAACATATTAGGAAACGGAGGAAGTATCAATTAACCGATAAGTGCTAATAAAAAGGAAATTTATGTTGCTAGAAAATTTATTTTATTCTTATTCTCCTGATGTTTGGTGCATCGAATTGAATTCTGGGAAGAATTCATGGCGGCCCGACAACTTATCCACCCATTCATTCAATTAGTGACCATTTTGGTCAAATCCATCAATTTTTTTTACTGAGGGCCTGACTGGTTCAACCGCAGCTTTTGCGGAAAATTACGGAAGCGGGTGGTTGTGTTTTCAAGCATTATTAAGCGTTTTGAATGACTGGTTTAGCGTTTTAAAATGGATGCGTTTGCGGGAATTTACGACTGGTTGACCAACGGGTGCAATAGCGGTTAAAACATAATAAATGTAATATATAATTATATAAATGTTTAAAAATACCAAATTTTTTATTAAACTTGGTTTGTAAACAATTTCCCATCTAATTGGCTCTTTTGAGCTAATCTTTTGTTAACAAAAAAAAACAAAATTCATTAAAAAATACTAAAATAATTATTTAAAAAACAAATAAATTTCATATTGAAATATTTATTACTTTATGCATTTGACTTTTTACCAAAACTTTTAATCAAGTCATTGATAAATGACAAAACATATGTTTTAGATCGTAGATCTTATTTTTTAAATTTCACACACTCAATAAGTTCCGTGGGGCAGTAGTTGCATCGGTAGTAATGATCAAACGAGAGTTGAGAAGAGTCACTCGTGATTTGTTTTTACATTTCTCAAAAAATAATCTTATTTTTTAAAATTTCTGATGAAATGTTATATTTATTTATATTTTTTTGAACGTATGTGCGATGTGCCATTAAATTTACATCAAGTTTTCTGGGTTATTGTTAATTGAAATCTTATTTTCTTCAAATTGTTTATTTTTTAATATTTTTAATTGTATTCATACTTCATTTTCTCCAATCCTTAATGAATAATATAATTAGATAAAAGATATTTAAAAAGATATTTCATTATCATTGATTTGTTTCAAGTTAAAAAAAATATATATTTCAACCGCAAACGCTTACGGGAAGCAGCTTTTGGAATTTAGTGTTTTAAAGCGATTGGGAGCGATTGGAAGCGGTTTGTGTGATTGATACCAATCGCTAGCAACCGCTACAATCCGCAAACGCAGCGTTTGCGGGTGGTAGCGGGAGAACCAGCCAGGCTCTGAGTGTGCGAGACATTCGTGCGATTGTCTATGGTGTTTTTTTTTTTGGGGGCCAAATCACGCTATAACGAAGTTCAAATTGAGTTTATTTTAGGATTTTTATTATAGGTTTTGAGTAAAAATAGAAAAAAAAAAAAAAAAAGAGAGTAGAACTTCGAAATTCCTATTTGTACTGTTTTTTTTTAACTTTATTTTATTCGACTTGAGAACAAATCAGCTTTATTCTTCACCAATACTATTTTTATTTAATTGGTTAAATAAGTTTTTGGTAATCAATGTCATATTCTTCTTGGTCTATGCTCGGAAGACGTCAACGAGGACATTGGTTCCCTAAAGAAGAAACCTCCACTTTTATGAAAAAAAATATTTCCCATGTGACACATTCATTGATATGTAAAAAGCTGTTTTATGTGAATTTATATGATTGTGAAAAGAAAAAAAAAGAATTATTGTTTTACTTTAGATAACAATGTATACTCTATGACTATGGTTCATTGCGTCAACTATGAATGGATTGGCCAAATATAAAACTAATTTATGATTAGATTTTAAATTCACACTACTTAACATTTTTTTTTCACTCTTCATTGTTGAACTTTTTTCTGTCAGTATATTTTTTTTTACTTTTCTTAACTCAGTAATTTAGTAGAGATTTGAAAATACTTTGTTAAGAAACAATATAACCATAGCAAAAAATGGACAACATATAATATTTAACCAAGTGTCTAGTGCTAATTAATGAAAAAACATAATATAACTAAACTGTCTAAAGTTCAATGGTCATCTTCTGAAATGTTGCTATCTACAATGAGCGTGAAATAGTATGGTCCACACTAGGACATCTTTACATACCAAAAAAAATATAATCGCTGCCCTAATTTAGTTTAGCATAGTTTCCACTTAGAAATGCGTTTTGTCACCTAAAACAGAAATTCATATGTCAAGAAACCTCGTCAATAATTCCGTCTCTCAATTTATCTTGAACATCACCCGCTAATTTTAATTTTTATCAATCGAACAAAGATATAGAATTAAGTCCTAATTTCAATCGTTCAGCTATATGTTATATTGTTTATATCAAGTGAAAGTGGTGTATCCGAAACAATACCTAGATGAATTAAGTTCTATCATTTTTAGTAATTTAAAAAAATATTGTATTCCGATCCATAATTTTTCCTGAACTAGAATCATAAGGAATTGATGCTTTTACCGAGTAACTATTTTTCCTTAATACCGTAAGAACTTTTATATGAACTTACACCATAATAAATGTTCATATAAATACAGAAATTCAACGCCAATCAAACTATTGTTATAAATGAAGTTACTTTATAAATGTGAATTATGTGCATGACTTGACGACTATTCACAGAAAACAAAAAGGTATCGAAAAAGAAGAAGAAAAAAAAATATTCCAATCAGTGAGAGATCTACAAAGGAAAGATTCTCATTCGCACCAATTGCTGGAGAAGAGAAAAGTAAAACTTTTTATAATATTCTATGAATTATTTTGGTTGATGTTCCCTTACGAAAAAAACCCAGTATTCAGTACTAAAATGTCTGGCATATATAATCGAATAGAAGATAAGTAGTTGTCGAAATTTCATAGGGCAATGGCTTAAACGATTGAGACATTGACACCTAAGCCCATCCACATCTATGTGGGTTCACAAATGTGACGTTTGTTTTCTTTCTTATGTGAATCATGTAAATGCTATAAAGTTAATTTTGTTATACATGAGCGATTACATGTTATAACGTACCAAAACTCTTGAAAATTATGATATTCGGATGGGTTCGGTAGTGACAATTGTTTCTAAGTCCACAAATACACGTTTTGAGCTATTTTAGTCCGAAGCTTATGTCCACTAATTTACTCGAAGGTATGCTTTACAAAATTTTGCAGAATCAACTTTTTTTTTTTTGAGAAGCATGCTCACGCAAATATCCAATATGATAGCAACAACACAAAATCATGTGGAGAATGGTGATGATGCATATGGATTGCAAATATTTGGTAATCTCCAAAATATTGTGGAGAATGGAGGAGGAGAAACATAATATATTGGAAATCAATAAAGAAAAAGAAAGGGATCCCCAAAGAGAAAGTGATGAAAGGTTAAGTTAAGTATGTGGTGAAAAAATAGGGTTCCTTCTTCTCATTTGTCTCTGTCAAACTTTATGATGCAAAGCGACCTTTCTTTTCTTTTCTTTTCTTTACATTTTTCTTTAATTGTCATCGTTAGTGTCACTTTCTTTTTATTAATTTCATAAAGTCGTATGATCGTATCTATTGTTTTTATTTTGCTCCGACAAGACCGACACTGATCTTTCTATACCTTTCGGTAATAAATGTTATAGGATTCCTTTTTCAGATAACATCATTAGTATTTGTTATTTTATGTTTGTTAACATAATACAATGATCAATTGACTTCCTAAAAGATATGGTCGAGGTTGGGGAATAAAAGATATGGTCTAGCTACACCCTCCAATCTAATACCGTCGCTAACTACTTACTGATGAAGTCAGGTTTAAACTTGATGATGACATATATTAGTTATATCTGTTACTTATACGGATAGAAATACTTCATTTAATTTCTGAAGAACCAGCTAGTATGAAGTCCATGCCCTGCGGTGATAGAATAGTGTATTTGATTTCACCATTTTGGTCGTCCAAATATTGGCGTATATATCGAAAACAGATACTAAGTATAGTCAAGACCAAAATCAAACAATTGATGGCTTAAAAGGAGAGTCACAAATACCGCATAGATAGCGTGGAGATAAATAACACCGAGAAGCATTGAGTCCAAAAGAAATTAAAACTGTTGTAGCACTAGTGTGTATAATGGTGCTAACTATATTACAAAATAGCCACATCGTAGAGATACGAGTATTTTGTACATCATTAGTATTCGTATCAACGAGAGATATTTTCTTCAGGAGTATTTTAAAGATATTTAACATGTGGTTGTGGTTTGTAATAATAGAAAAGAAAAAAAATAACGGATACTCGAAAATAATTTGACTTATACACGGCAGCAAAAGAAAGAATGATCTCTAAAGACAAGCAACAAAAGAATCTGAAGTAGAAGTGATCCACCCACCTGTTTCTGTTCCTGTTCTTCTTGTGTTCCTGTTCGATTCCAAACTCTCACTTTCTCTGCCCCCTCGTGTGCGGGTCCCACCATTTTTTTGTATTTCCTCCATGGGTCCCACATTTGTGTCCACTCAACCAACAACAGTGTGTGTAATCCTCCTTCGTTAAATAAATTTATATTTTCCCCCCGTTACACATTTTTCTTGTTACATACAAACAACAACTGAAAATAGTAAAATAATTTAAGATTTTTTTTTTCTCATTTAGTATTTTCCTTTTTGTGAAAAAAAACTTGTGTGAATTTTTTTAATTTATGGTCGCCGGAGATGCCAACGGCCGTGAACGTAGCGAAACAATGCTTAACGGCGGAAGCAGCCTACGCGTTAGAAGAAGCTGTCAACGTCGCACGTCGAAGAGGACACTCACAGACGACGTCGCTTCACGCTATCTCAGCTTTACTCTCTCTACCAACCTCAGCTTTACGCGACGCATGCGCTCGTGTTCGTAACTCCGCTTACTCACCTCGTCTCCAGTTCAAAGCTTTAGATCTTTGCTTAAGCGTTTCTTTAGACCGAATCCAATCCGGTCAACAGCTCGGATCCGATGATACGCCACCTGTTTCTAACTCCCTCATGGCTGCGATCAAACGATCTCAAGCTCACCAGCGTCGTCTACCTGAGAATTTTAGGATCTATCAAGAAATGTCGCAGAGTGCTCAGAATCAGAACTCTGTTTCTTGTGTTAAAGTGGAGCTTCGTCAGCTGATTCTCTCGATCTTGGATGATCCGGTTGTGAGTCGGGTTTTTGGTGAAGCGGGTTTTAGGAGCTCCGAGTTGAAGCTTTCGATCATTCGACCTGTTCCTCATCTTCTACGCTACTCATCGCAGCAGCCTCTGTTTCTCTGTAACGTAACCGGGAATAATCCTGAACCGAGCCTGGTTCGATGGGGTTTTAACGTACCAAACCGGAATTTTAACGGAGATTCTGATTACCGGAGGATAAGCGCGGTTTTCGTGAGGGAAAAAGGGAGAAATCCTCTGCTTGTTGGTGTATCGGCTTACGGTGTACTAACCGGATATTTGAACTCGATTGAGAAAAACCGAACCGACGGGATTATCCTACCGACGAAACTTCACGGTTTGACCAAGGTTAACATCGGTTCAGAAATCTCCGATCAAATCGTTGTTAAATTCGATAAAACCTACATCGATACTAGGTTTCACGATCTTGGGAAGCTTGCGGAGCAAGGTTCAGGGCCAGGGTTAGTCTTAAACTACGGAGATCTTAGGGTTTTTACCGACAGCGAAGGAAACGTACCGGCGGCGAATTACATCGTGAGTTGCGTTTCGGAGCTGTTACGGAGACACGGGAGAAGAGTTTGGTTGATCGGAGCGACGACGAGCGACGAAGTTTACGAGAAGATGTTGAGGAAGTATCCTAACGTGGAGAAAGATTGGGATTTGCAGTTACTCACCATCACTACTCTTAGACCTTGTTTGCCTCACAACAAGTCCAGGTTCTTATCTCTTTCTGGCTTCGTTCAGATTCTTAAACGCTTTGATCGCTTTTTTTTATATGCCTTTAAAACAAGTCCTTTGATAAAGTTTTGTATCACGAATTGAAATTGGCGCGTTCAGTCTACATAAGGGGTAGATGTAACAGGTACACAATATTTTAGCCTAAGAGTTTTTACAATTTTATTGTCTTCTACTAAAACAGCATCAATAGCATTTGAAAACATGTCTGACCTAATAATAGCTTATTGTTAAAATGATGATTAATAGAAGCTTAAAGCATTTTTTTTTTATATGACAAAAACGATGGTTGAACAAGTAAAATATAGAGAAACAAAACAACGGCATAAATTCAAAGCAGTGTCACTTAAATGTAGAAGCAGAGAATTGATGTACAATTTGTGACTTTTAGATTCCTGTATGGCACTAACTTTAATGCGTGTTCGTTTGTGTGTGCAGTTTGATGGGCTCATTTATTCCATTTGGTGGATTCTTTTCAACTCCTTCTGACATGAAACTGCCCTTCTCCGGTTTCAACAAGGACATAACCGGACCAGTGTCTTCAATATCCGATCAGACTCAATCTACCTTGCCGCCTTGGTTACAAATGACCACAAGAACTGATTTAAACCAAAAATCTGGTGCCAAGGTCGGTTTATTTTATCTTGTCCTAATTTGTTCATCTCCCATAATCGTTGAAAGTATGTTTCTTGGACTACAAGTTCGCTCGGCTGAGTGTATAATTCCATTATGTTATGTTAATTGCAATGTGTATTTACATCCCCTCAGTGCAGATCAAAGAAGGGTTGGAATCAGTTTGTGAAAATAAGTCCACGAGCAGTGCTTCTGCATCAACCGGTTCAGCTAAATCGGTCACTACTGATCTGAATCTGAGGATATGTTCAGTCACTGCAGGATCCGATCTCAAGAAGCATTTGGAGAGAGACTTTTCTCAGGCGCCACAATCTGTGTCATCCTCTTGCTTGGACAATCCAAGGGACCTTACCGTAGAGAGCTTCAAGATTATTTACAGAAGATTAACGGATAGGGTTTCAGGACAAGACGAGGCTGCTAGAGTAATCAGCTGTGCATTGTCACAACCGCCTAGGACTGTCACTCGAAGAGATGTTTGGCTCAATTTGGTCGGGCCTGATACTGTAGGCAAGAGGAGAATGTCGCTTGTCCTTGCTGAGATTGTGTATCAAAGCGAACACAGATTTATGGCCGTTGATCTTGGTGCCGCTGAACATGGAATAAGCGGTTGTGATGATGCGATGCGTTTGAGAGGAAAGACGATGGTTGATCGTATCTTTGAAGTGATGTGTAGGAATCCTTTCTGTGTGGTGTTCCTTGAGAACATTGAGAAAGCGGACGAGAAGCTCCAAATAAGCTTGTCAAAAGCAATCAAAACGGGGAAGTTTATGGATTCACACGGGAGAGAAGTTGGTATTGGAAACACCATATTTGTTATGACATCAACTTCACAAGGTTCCGGAACAACATCATCTTATTCTGAAGAGAAACTATTGAGAGCCAGAGGAAGGCAAGTGGAGATATGGATTGAAACTGTATCTACCTTACCAATTGTGAGATCGGTTTCAGGCTCAACCTCGGCGAACAAGAGGAAGCTGATGGAGAAGAAAAAAACTACGGAGATAGTAAAACGGTTGAACAGAACATCTAATGGAGTTCTTGACCTGAACCTTCCGGCTCAAGAAACTGAGATCGAGGAAAATTATCAATGTGAAGAGAACTCAAACGTTTGGTTAATGAACTTGAAGAATCATGAACGTCTCACTGAAGTTCCTTTCAAGCCTTTCGATTTTGAAGGACTGGCTGAAAAAATCAAAAAGAGCGTAAAAGAAATTTTCGACAAGTGCGTGAGATCAGATTGCTTGCTGGAGGTTGACCCTAAGATCATAGAACGATTGCTAGCGGCCGTTTATTTCTCAGACAGTAGAAAAGATATCATCAAAGAGTTGATGGAGAAAGTAATGAGTCGAGTGTTCTTGAAACTTAAAGAAAGGTATGAAATCACTACTAGTTGTGTAGTAAAATTAGTTGGTCGAGATCTTGACATTTTTCGTGAGGATCAAATGGACTTGTTCTTTGTAAAATCTCAGTAGGTTAAAGATAGCTTTATATGGAAAGTGTATCATATATAAGGTAGAGTTATAGTAATAGGTGTTATTGTTCTTTTGTGTTTGCTATACTATTATAATGTGTGTTCATGTAGTTGTGAGTGGATCTTTCTTCTTGTTTATATGTATAACCTTATGTAAATGAATTAGTTATTTACATTTTATTTTATTTCAATTTTCCTGTTTTAATCAAATCGACTGCGTCTATTGAATTTCGTCATTAATAATAAAATAACTCAAAATCAGTGTTCCAAGTTCCAAATTTTTTATGTCATCGTAAATGTACGCACTCGATGACTCGGCCCCCATTCTGATGCAATTTGCTGACGAGTTTTGGGAAATAGTTTGAGAGGCAAACACACAAAATTATCTCACTATAAAAAAGTTACTATAATAATGAGTTGACCATATAAGCAAAGAACCAAAATTGACCAGAAGGAGCGTAATAATAATAACTCAGGATTAGTCTTCCAAGTTCCAAATTTTTTATGTCATACTGTAGTAAATAGTAGTTGTACACACTCGAGGCTGACGATTTTTGGGAAATATTTTGAGAGGCAAGCACACAAAACTAAAATTGTTACTATAATAATAAGTTGACGATAGAAGCAAAGAACCAAAATTGACCAGAAGGAGCGTAGCAGAGTCTTAATATTTCAGCATATCTATGACTCTCAACTTGCTCAGAAACATGATCATAATTCTTCGTAGAAAAAAAATTATTTACATTATTAGTATATAGAAGCTGTCTAATTGGTATGATGAGGATTTATTTGCTGATTATGATTAAAAACTATCAGCCTGTTTTAAGGTGATTATGAGTTATGATGGGTACTTATGACTTATAGACCATAGACTTAGGTTATTCAAATGCATAAGCATAACTATATGTTATTTGTATGTATGTTCATGTTTATATAACTAATGACAAGTGCAATTTCTTATAAGTTAGTGATTTAGATTTCGTAATCCGTTGGTATGTGTGGAGTAGTAGTATAAATGAGTTCACAAAATAGCAAATTTGTGATGTGTGACTGGAGTAGGAAAAATAGCAAATGAATACACTCACGGAAGATAGAAGAAAGGACAGAAGAGTCAAAAGAAAAGTAAAGAATAATAATGATGCAAGTCAAATGATGAAAATCGAACGGACTAATCCATTAATGTTTTGTGTGACTGAAAATTATATTTTTTAAATAAAAAAAGGAGAAATATAAGGGAATATTAATTATAATATCTCTGTAAAAGTTAAAGGTTTAGTTTATGAGATTAACAAAACAATTAAGGATTTAGTTCAAAAAAAAATAAATAAATAAATAAAACAATTAAGGAAAATGGAAAAAAGTGGAAGCGGGCGGCCAAGTGAAGACATTCTCTGTCGCCCACCCAAACACCATAAGAAGATAGAAGGTGTGTCTCACTTTCTCTCTTTCTTCACGCGCATCCTCTTGTGCGTGCGTGTTTTATCACTCGCTTTATCCTAATCACTCCATTACAACTACCTTATTAACTTAATCGCAAACCTTTAAATAAGCTTATCTATATATATGATCGTTGAGATAAAGTTTGATAGTTTTCTATCTAGGTTTTGATTTCGTATTCAATCATATTAAGTATGGATGTATCTATTGTTTCAACACTTATACCAAACAAAGAAAAGGATTGTTTTGATAGATCATGGAATTATGTGTTTAAGAATTAAGATTGTTTGTGTTTTTATAGTGATGTATAAGAAAAAGAATAGACTTCTCAAGTAGCCAAACGTGCTAATGAAAGCGCGTACTGAAGACACTCACACACACGGTTGTAGAATGGTTACCTGGTAAGTGCTAAGTCGGTCGATTTGATCGATGATAGGGTCCTTTACACATCCCCAACTCCATTTACCACTATATCAACCACACATATATATTATGATCTCTCTTCTTCTTCTTCTTTTTAAAATCTTTTATAAATAGAAATAGTTCATAATATCTTAGGATATGTTGGAATTTGGAAATACAAGTATTTCTTAACATCTCAGAATCTTTGCCCATACTAGTTTTTTTTTTGTTTTGGGAAACAAATAAGCGTATATATATACCCATGCCTTTATATAAAAACATCATGCGCAGATGAAAAATATAAACTAATGTAGTTCTGGTCAGATGTTAATATATCTGGTGTCTTATGAAAATTTGAGCTTTGCACAAAAAAAAAAAAATGAAAATTTGAGCTATCTTCTCCAGATATACATAACTATTTTGTTATAGAGAAAGTCTTTTATTTCAAATGCATGCAGACAATTTGATACCTCATAAAGATATACATGGAATGAATAGTAACAACAACTATCTTCTATTGTGGGTTTTTGTAAGCACCAAAGGATCTCCTGAATTATATCTACCACATGAGTAAGTTAGTACCCCTTTTGAGTTTTTTTTTTCCTTCTTCGTATAATTAAAACAAAAGTTCAGTTCTTTTGTTAATAATCAAAACAAAGTAATTGATTAGGAATTTAGAAGTAGGTCCTATAACTCCTAAAAGAACAAACAATGGTTTCGGTTATAACAAAACCAAATGGATACATTATCCTTATTATATCTAGAAATTTTAAAACCAAAAACAAACTGTTATCTAGAAACAATAAATAACATCCCCCGAATTAGACTTTTTCTTAATATAAGTGAAATATACAATAAAATACATTATTGTTTATATTTCCTTCCCTTCAAAGGATCTTGCTTTTTTTATCATTATAAAAAAAGACACTTTGAAAAAATCAATGAGATAGGAAGATTGATATTATTATATTACTTTATATTAAAAAAGAAGATATTATAATAATTATTTTATTATAAAAAAAAGACAAACAAAATACATAAAAGAAATGAGTAAAATAAGAGTCAGCAAAACAGCGACGTCCCTTTACCTTTTAAAAGTTTCCAGTTTTGACTTTTGACCTAAACCATTTTCCTAAGAAGATGAATACAAAACAGCACAAAACAAATGCAATTGAAGAAAAAGCAATTAAAAAAAATTATAAAAGAGAAGAAAAAGCAATTAAAAATCTCATATAATAAAAAAGAAAGAAGAAGACCAAAGAGAAAGGTAGACGAAACAAAGAGCGCACCTTCCTCTCTCCTTCTTCGTAAAAAATCCAAGTTCCCCTTTTAAAAGGGAGCCTCTCATTTCTCATTTCTCATTTCTCATTTCATTCTTCTTCTAAAAAACCCAACCAACCCACTTCTCTCTACTTCCTCCTCCTCAAAAAACCTCCAAAGTAGTTTCAATCTTTTAAATCTTTCCTCCAAAGCTTTATCTTCTTTTCTAGGTATGTGTTTGATTCTTTTCCCTGTTTCTTTTTGTTATTTCAGAAATAAAAATTAAATCTTTATGGTTTTAATGGCTTGATCTTGACCTTTTTATTGTCTTTCCCTCAATTGAATTTAGAAACGGTCGTGTAATTTATATTCATTACTACTTTGCTTAATTTGGGGAATGATTCTTCTGTATAAACAAGAATCTTAAAATTGAAAAAAAAATTCGAAAACCCTATTTTTTTAAAATTCGAAATTGTTTCTTTTTAACAAAAAAAAAAATTGAAAAAAAAAAGAAATTGAAACTTTGAAAATCAAAAACTCATATTTTTTTCTTCTTCTTACGCAGATGTGTGGAGCAAAGAGCAACCTTTGCTCTTCTAAAACCCTAACTGAAGTCGAATTCATGAGGCAGAAATCTGAAGAAGAAGCTACCACCATCACCGCCGCAGCCCCAGCCATGTCTCTCCTCGAATTTGCCGCCTGTGACGATCTTTCATCGTTTAAGAGAGAGATCGAAGAGAAACCATCGGTGGAGATCGACGAGGCAGGGTTATGGTACTGTAGACGGGTCGGGTTGAAGAAGATGGGTTTCGAAGAGAGAACACCTCTTATGGTTGCTGCTATGTATGGAAGCATGGAAGTGTTGAGTTACATAATTGCCACGGGAAGATCTGATGTGAACAGAGTTTGTAGTGACGAGAAAGTCACTGCTCTTCACTGTGCAGTTTCTGGCTGTTCTGTCTCTATCGTTGAGATCATCAAGATCTTGCTTGATGCTTCTGCTTCGCCTAATTGTGTTGATGCTAATGGGAATAAACCGGTTGATTTGTTGGTTAAAGCTTCTCGGTTTGTTCCTAACCAGAGTAGAAAGGCGGTTGAGGTTCTGCTTACCGGGAGTTTTGATGGTTTGATGGGCGATGAGGAGGAGGAAGTGAAGAGTGTTGTGACTAAGTATCCAGCTGATGCGTCGCTTCCTGATATTAACGAAGGTGTTTATGGAACTGATGAGTTTAGGATGTTTAGCTTTAAGGTTAAGCCGTGTTCTAGGGCTTACTCTCATGATTGGACTGAGTGTCCTTTTGTTCATCCTGGTGAGAACGCTAGGAGGAGAGATCCGAGGAAGTATCCTTACACTTGTGTGCCTTGTCCTGAATTTCGTAAAGGGTCTTGTCCTAAAGGAGATTCCTGTGAGTATGCGCACGGTGTTTTCGAGTCTTGGCTTCATCCGGCTCAGTATAGGACTAGGCTTTGTAAAGATGAGACGGGTTGTGCAAGGAGGGTTTGTTTCTTTGCTCATAGACGTGATGAGTTAAGACCTGTTAATGCTTCCACTGGTTCTGCGATGGTTTCACCGAGGTCGTCTAACCAGTCTCCTGAGATGCCGGTTATGTCTCCTTTGGCACTTGGATCATCGCCAATGAACTCACCTATGGCTAGTGGTGGTGTTCCTTTGTCTCCAAGAAACGGTGGGTTATGGCAGAACAGAGTTAATAGCCTTACACCGCCACCGTTGCAGCTTAATGGCAGCAGATTGAAGTCTACTTTGAGTGCTAGAGATATGGATATGGAGATGGAACTTAGGTTTCGCGGTTTGGATAACCGCAGACTTGGTGATCTCAAGCCATCCAACCTCGAAGAGACTTTTGGATCATACGATTCATCTGCTGTGATGCAACTTCAGTCACCAAGCAGACATTCTCAGATGAACCACTATCATCCGTCTTCCCCTGTGAGGCAGCCGCCTACTCACGGATTCGAATCTTCAGCAGCCATGGCAGCTGCAGTGATGAACGCAAGAACCTCAGCGTTTGCGAAACGGAGCTTGAGTTTCAAGCCAGCTCCAGTAGCTGCTTCTAATGTCTCGGATTGGGGATCACCAAACGGGAAGCTTGAGTGGGGAATGCAAAGAGAAGAGCTGAACAAGCTGAGGAGAAGCGCCTCCTTTGGCATTCACGGAAACAACAACAACAACAACTGTGTGTCACGCCCTGCAAGAGACTACAGCGACGAGCCAGATGTGTCGTGGGTGAACTCACTGGTGAAAGAGAATGCACCGGAGAGAGCCTTTGGGTTGAATGAGAGGGTTGGAAACACGGTGAACGGTGCAGCGGGTAGAGACAAGTTTAAGCTGCCATCGTGGGCAGAGCAAATGTACATAGACCATGAGCAGCAGATTGTGGCATAAGTAAAGAAGCAGGGAAGAAAAGATGGGATAAGATAAAAAATACTGCTTTTGTCTTATGGGCCTCTCTCTACACAGAATCTAACAAATCTCTGGCAATAATTCTTTGATTTGTGTTTGACCCATATAGTTTGGTAATAGTATATGTTCTTTTTTTCTTTGTCATTCTCTTGTTCTTTGTGGCACTATGTAATGATTAAAAGCAAAATAATTGATGCATGAGTTCAAAATGTTCTTTGAAGGTTCTTATTAGCTTTGTAGCTTTTGTGTTATATCATAAACTTTGATGTAATCTTTTGAATAAAATTGAATAGTTCAAGTGATGCTGAGGCAAATAAGGCGGCGACCTACAGTAAATTTGGGATTCGAAAGCAACCATGTGATAATGCTGCTTGGTGTTATCGATGTGTATTAATGCTAATCACCTATTATCGCGGTTACACATGAATTTTGAGAAATTACACTGTCACTCCCATTCTATTTGTCGGTTTTCAAAGTTCATATACTCGATTTAAGGGATTTATAAAGACTTTTTTTTTTTTTAATTAAATCCAAGCATGCAATTCATTAGCTGGATTTTTAAAAAAATCTTTGAATAAAAATATTTAAATGGAATTATTATCCTTTCTAACTTAAATTTAAAATTCAAGACTCATTTGAACTAAATTGATAAGAGACAAGTAACTAATATTAAGCTGCTTCTACATTTATTCTTTACAATTACTCCACAACTAGTTTATTTATTTTTTCTTTGCAAAACTCCATAAATAGTTTAGTCTATGATTGTGAAGAGAGTTTACATTTTAAAGTAAAAAAAGGAAAAGTATAGGAAATTTGGTGTCCACTAACCAATAAAGCTTTCAAGACAAAAATAATCCAAATCCACCAATACTGAAGTTGTTTAAATCTTTAACGATCCCAATTTTTTTTTTTTTTTTCCCATATGATTACTCTCTCTGTCTCTCTCCTTCGTGTTCTCTCTCCGAGCCACATACCGACACTGAACTGTTGACCCCAAGTCCTTCTTCTTTCTTCTTTTATCAGATCATGCAACCTTCAAGAACAGGAGTTCCATTTTTCGAAACAGGATCGACCATGAAGCAGACGAAGAAGAGTAGTAATCTCTCAATCTTCGTAATCGTCTTCTTCCTTCTCCTCTTCGGGGTCTTCATGTACAATGACAACCTCAAATCCTCCATTGCTGACTTCTCTTTCTCAACAACCTCCTCCAAGAGACTAAAGAATGTTCAAGAATCGATCAAGAACGTGCCACTGGAAGACTGCGATCTCTTCACCGGTGAGTGGGTGTTCGATAACAAGACGCATCCATTGTACAAAGAGGAAGAGTGTGAGTTCTTGACGGAGCAAGTGACTTGCTTAAGAAACGGAAGGAAAGATTCTTTGTATCAGAACTGGAGATGGCAACCTAGAGACTGTTCTTTACCAAAGTAAAGTTTACCTTTGTTTCAAGATGCTCTGTTTGATTAATTTTCTGGTTTGATTGATTTGGTCTTTTTCAATAATTGTGTGTGTTTTTGATTGGTTTGATTGAAAGATTCGAAGCAAAAGTTTTGCTAGAGAAGCTGAGGAACAAGAGGTTGATGTTTGTCGGTGACTCGCTTAACCGGAACCAATGGGAATCAATGGTTTGTTTGGTTCAATCTGTGATTCCTCCCGGTAGAAAGAGCTTAAACCGGACTGGTTCTCTCACTGTTTTCCAAATCCAGGTAATCCTAATTAATACACTTGTGTGACACTGACGCTAATGACATTATTTTACAATTTCTTACTTTTTTTGGGATACGCAAAACTAAATTTTAATATAAATATAGGACTATAACGCAACGGTGGAGTTCTATTGGGCGCCATTTTTGGTGGAATCGAATTCGGACGATCCGAAGATGCACAGTGTAATCGACCGTGTAATAATGCCTGAGTCTATCGAGAAGCATGGAGTCAACTGGAAAGGCGTTGACTTTCTTGTCTTCAATAGTTACATTTGGTGGATGAACACGGTCTCCATCAAAGTCCTGTAAGTAGTAGCATACACTAAATAATACACACACACACTTGAGGTAATGAATGGCTGAGGATTGACGATTTTGGTGATGAAAACAGACGTGGATCGTTCGATGATGGGGATACAGAGTATGATGAGATCAAACGGCCAGTAGCGTACAAGAGGATGTTGAGGACATTTGGAGATTGGGTTGACCACAACATTGATCCTTTGAGTACAACTGTTTTCTTCATGAGCATGTCTCCTCTTCACATCAAGTAATTAGTTTCTTTCTCTCCCATCCATACTCTTTTGTTATCTAATGTATATAACTGATTGTAATTTGTGTTTCATTATTTAGGAGCTCAGATTGGGATAATCCTGTTGGTATAAAGTGTGCTTTAGAGACAACACCGATCTCAAACATGTCTTTTATCGTAAACACGGACTACATTCAGTTTTCTGAGGTGGGGACAGATTACAGACTGTTTTCGGCTGTGGAAAACGTCACGCAGTCTCTCAAAGTTCCTATTCATTTCCTCAACATCACTGCATTGTCAGAGTATCGTAAAGATGCACATACTTCGGTTTACACGATCAAGCAAGGCAAATTGCTAACTCGGGAGCAGCAAGCCGATCCAGCCAATTTTGCTGATTGCATCCATTGGTGCTTACCGGGCCTCCCTGATACTTGGAATGAGTTTCTATATACACACATTGTTTCTCAAAGATGAAATTATTTGGATTCTTTCATCCTTTTTTTTTTTTTGTTTTTTTGGTTATTTCGAAATTCTTGTGATGTATATAGTGAGAGCCAAGTATGCCATAGATTGTTTTGTGAATTAGGCTAAAAAAATTTGTTGAATAAAGTGTACATTTACGCAGGGAAACATAAATATTATAGTTACAATACATGACAAGATTAGTAGGTGTGTTTTATCAGCTCCATGATTGTAAAATATGTTGAATTAGTTGGAGTTAATAAACCAACTACGACCCAACATTCATAGTTGTTATACCATTCTTCTCATATCTCCAGAAACATAACGTGACGGTATGAAACAAATCGATGGCAGAGCAAGGAAAGGTTACCTTCTTCTGCTCTACTTTGCAGTCATTCTTCTTCCAGTGTTCCTTCTCGGATGCTATCTGTACAACGAGAAGCAGCTGAGGATTGGCCAGTTTCAGGAATCCAAGAGACATAAAGTGCAAGAACACATCAGTTCACCACAACAAAGCAAAGAAGATAAAGACAAGAAGACTGATCTGGTTCCACTAGAGATCTGTGATGTTTTCACAGGTGAATGGGTTCTTGATAACGTCACACATCCTTTATACAAAGAAGATGAATGTGAGTTTCTCTCAGAATGGGTGGCATGTACGAGAAACGGGAGGCCAGACTCTAAGTACCAGAAATGGAGATGGCAACCTCGAGATTGCTCTTTGCCAAGGTCAGTTCCACCTTTCTGAGAACAAAATAAGCAAAATGAGTAAACACTCTCTTTTTCTCTCAATAGACTTTCTTTCTTTGGGGTTCTAGGTTTGATGGAAAGGTGCTGCTAGAGAAACTCAGGGGGAAGAAACTGATATTCGTTGGTGATTCAATACACTACAATCAGTGGCAATCCATGGTTTGTATGGTCCAATCTGTGATTCCCTCAGGGAACAAGACCTTAAAACACACAGCACAAATGTCCATCTTCAAGATTAAGGTCTTCAAGACTATATCTTATATGCACAAAAAGATAATAATTGAAGAAGCCGAAGAAGTCTTACCTTCTCTAGTAATTTGAATGAATGTGTAGGAGGAGTACAATACAACCATAGCATTTTACTGGGCACCTTTCCTAGTCGAATCAAATGCTGATCCTCCAGACAAGCGAGACGGGAATACGGAACCAGTAATCATACCACAATCAATCTCGAAGCATGGTGAGAACTGGAAAGACGCAGACTACCTTGTATTCAACACATACATATGGTGGACTAGACATTCCAAGATCAAAACTCTGTAAGTTGATAGATAGTCTCTCACTCTCTCTCTACCAAGTTCCAAACTTCCAAATTTGCCAATCTTGATAAAAAAAGCTTTCTACATTGATGCTTCTTAAAAGAAAACAAGGATCTTTCAGCAAAAACGACTCAAAAGAAGACTATGAAGAAACCGGAATCTATATTGGATACAAACAAGTGTTATCAACATGGACAAACTGGCTAGAACAAAACATTAACCCAAATCAAACATCTATCTTCTTCAGCAGCATGTCACCAACTCATATCAGGTACTATAAATCATCAACTCATAACAAGAAAAATCAAAACTTTGCAAAAAGACTGATCCTTTTTTTTCAATTTGCAAACAGGAGTTCAGATTGGGGATCCAATGAAGGAAGCAAATGTGAAAGAGAGACAGAGCCAATACTAAACATGTCAAGAAGACCAATAGATGTTGGAACAAATCGAAGACTTTACGAAATCGCAGTGGATGCGACGAAATCAACAAATGTGCCGATACGTTTCCTCAACATAACGAAGATGTCAGAGTATAGAAAAGATGGGCATACCTCATTTTACGGTTCTAAAACTGGGAAGCTCATAACAACGGAGCAGAGATTGGATCCGAGAACTTTTGCTGATTGTTATCATTGGTGTCTTCCGGGATTGCCTGATACATGGAATGAGTTGCTCTCTCTGTATATTATCTACAAAAATTAATATTTTTTTTCGATTGAAATGTGAGAATTTGCTAAAAAAAATCCAAGCTTTTTCAGCTAACAAAAACACCAGATCCCGACAAAAGTAACCGGAGAAGATTGGAAAAACGACGGCGAAGAGATTTAGAGATAATTCTCCGAACCGGTTAGTTAATAACCGGTTTTAATAAAGGGGAAAATCGGTTTAGCTAAGTGAGACTACTGCTGAACCGGTCGAGTATTTCTACCAACTTTTTTTTTTTTTTTTCATGCTACTTTGGTCAGCAAACGTTATTGGGGATAGTCAACATTTGCGGTAACGCATTTAAATACCAAACTATAGAAACCGTTATGTGTGATTTCTATGACGCATTAAACTGTTTAGGAAAACAAAATTGAACGGTTCCTATTTTTCCCTAAAAGAGAAGTTTTCTTAGCCAAAAAAGTTGTGACAATCTTCTTTATCCATTTAATAACATTGAAATATGACACTTATATTTAAAATTATTTCAATGCATATGGTCACCACAATTTTGACATATTCTAGTCACGAATAGACTTTAACATATATATCGAAGAATTTGTGTCTTTCTTTTTCTTCTAAATAAATTAAATTATTAGCTCAACTTGTTGTTTTCATTCGGAGTTTCATATTTAATTCCCTCACTTTCAACTCGCACTAGTATACCCTATGTTCAGTATCCCACAATCTTTAACTTCTTATTCAGTATCCCACAATCTTTAACTTCTTATTAAAGACTGAGACAAAACATGGCTACCGGAAAACAAACGAAACAACTTTTACGTTGACGAAAACATACACACATGGACATGGTCATGATCATCATCCCGTAAACTAAACAAAGAACTTACGTACGATAGGAAACTAAACATAACGTACGTATAACTACATGGAAAGATTCTAAACCGGATTATAATATTACAACCGTGCGAAGCTTCGATTTATTAGTTCTTGGTCCTGAATTTGGATTCGTCTATCTCGACTCCTTCATCCTCAGCGTTTTCTCCACCAGGCTTGTCTCCAGTGCTAAGACCGCCTTTGCGTCCCATCTGCTGGTATCCTTCAGTTCCTAACTGCTCTTTCCGAGTTTGCCCTCCTCGGCTCCTCCCTTCATGCATTAATAAATAAGGTTCCACAAACATTAATATCATGAATATACTTTCATATACATATATACAACTATTAAATGGTAGAGAGAAAGACCTTCAGCGAGATGTTGTTGAGCTTCGAAGCTTTTGCCTCCAGTGCCACCTGGTACGACAGTCTCTCCCTTCTTTGCCCTCTCGTCCAGCTGCTTCCACTACAAGAAAACATGCTTTTTCCGACTACAAATGGCGACGACATATGTAGTCGCCATTTTTAGCCACTATTTAGCGACTATTTAGCGACAATTTTACGACTACAAAAATTTAGTCGTATAATAGTCACTATTTTGCTACTACTTACCGTAGTCGGTAATTTAGTCGTAATTTAATAACTATTTTATGACTATATTGTATAACAGAACATATAGTTGTTAAATAGTCGCTAAATTAACGACTAAGATGCAACTCATGGTAAAGGTCGCCAATAAGTCGTATATCAGTCACTATTTAAGAAAATATAAATTTTCAAAATTTAACTCCAAAACCTTAACCAAACTCCAAAACCTAAATTATAAACTTAAAGTTTAAATCCTGAATATTTAATTCTTAATATTAGAAATTATTTCTTAAACCATAAAACTAAAACATAGCCATTCTTATATATACATAAAACCAAGCTTTAATGCTTAAAAGAAAATCTAATTTTTCAAAACTTAACCCCTAATCTTAAATCTTAACCCTAAACCCTATACCCCCAAACCCTTAACCAAACTTCAAAACCTAGATCATCAAATCTAAATTTTGAAGTTTAAATTCTTAATCTTATAAATTAATTCAAAAACCATAAAACCAAACCATAACCATTATATATATGTATATAACTAATTTTTCGAAACTTAACCCCAAAAAACTATAGTTTTCCAAATCCTATATTTTTATCAACACACTTAACCCCAAACCCAAAACTTATGCTCAAAAACCCTTAACCTTAAATTTAAAACCTTTATAATTCATGTATAGAAATTAAATCATAGATCATTCACCCAAAATATAGCCATTGAATATCTATAAAACCAAGATGTAAAACTATTTAGTATTTACATATAAATCAGTCTTTCCAAAAACTATATACTTACAAAATTTATTAAACTTAGTCATTTTAAAACCTAAAAAAAATTATTTTTAAATCTAAATCAAGTCTAATATTCTTCTAAATTTCAAAACCCCAAGTCCCAAATCATAAATTTCAAATGTCATTTCCTGAATTATGAACCCAGAATTGCAAAGTATATATGTTTTGATCCAACAAATTACTCTTTAAATAATGAAAGCTTTTTATTGGATGATATGTAAACACATGGATTACACTATCAACCGTTGATTAATTTAATCCAACGGACAAGGTTTTTTCCAGCTCTTGTTTCTCTTTCGTCTCCTTCACGAGGGATTGATTAACTTTCTCCCCTTCTCTTCTTTAGCCGATTAACTTTCTCTCCTCCGCCCGCTGTTTCATTCTATTCGATCTTCATCTTGTCGTTGTTTTCATCCTCTCAAGTTTTTAGATCTGGTACCAGAGCATTTTTGCGGATCTCAGATCTCGTAATTACTCACGCTCTGGAGTAGCCTTCATTCACTGTCGAATCCCTGAACATGAGGAACCTACCCGTAAAGACTACTTCCGAGAACGAACCAAATTACTTGATGCTGACCGCTCTGAATACAACACACCGTCGAAGGTAAGTGTGTGTGTGTTTGCTTTCGTATTGAAATTGATAAAACTCAGAATTTTTTTTCCACTTAGTTGCTCTATACACTTCCTTTGTACCGAGTATGAAGCCAGTCCGGCTTAATTTTGATCGAATTCGTGTGCTTTAAGCGTTTTCGATTCTCTGTGGTGTTTACTTTTGGAGAAGAAGAGTTTGTTTCATTTTCAAATTTGTGTGTTCTTAGTGACTCAGGGTTTGGTGGGGCTTCATCATACGGAAGCTCATGTAGTCATACATCAAGCATGAAAAAGGATAGTGATGGCAATGACTCTCCAAGGAAGCTAGATTTGGATGGTTTGACTCCTTTCGAGAAGAATTTCTATGTCGAATCGCAGGCTGTGGCGGCTATGACTGAGGCAGAAGTTGAAGAGTATCGTAAGCTGAGGGAAATTACTGTTGTTGAGATATTACCAAACCTGTCAAGAGTTTTCGTGATGTTGGCTTTCCTGGTAAGCTGATTTCATATCCAAAAGAACTACTACTGGATTTGACTTCTGTTTCATTTGATTTAGACTGTGATCAGTTTCACTTACATGTCTATGTAAGTTCTTTTGTATATATCTACTGATAAGAGTTTTTTGATTGGCCTAGATTATGTTTTGGAAGAGATTAAGAAGGCTGGTTTAACTGAACCTACTACGCCTATACAATCTCAGGGCTAGCCAATGGCAATGAAGGGACGTGATCTTATTAGCATTGCTGAAACTGGCTCTGGAAAGACTCTTTCCTACTTATTACCTTCAATCGTCCATGTCAATGCCCAACCAATTATAGGTAACGCTTGAGTTCTGCTCGTGAAGTTCTTGTTCCTGGTTCTTGTTCGATGTTAAGTTCTTTTTCCTGGTTCTTGTTCGATGTTACAGATTAAAATGGACACTATTGAAGTCAGTAACCTGAATAGGCAATATCTATTTCGTCCTTCTCATGTTGGGCGCTCCAGGGCTAAGGTATATTTGCTTGAGCTAAGTCCAAGGGAATCCAGTTCATAAGAGAATTCATGTGACCATATAGACTCACAGTTGTTAACCAAAGTTGTTTGGGTTTATTAAATCGAGTTTAGGAGGTATATGTGAGCAACCTGAGCTCATTCTCCCTCGCTTCAAGGTATGTAAGCAGCCTGAGCTCATTCTCCCTCGTTTGTGTTTGTTAAATCCAGTTTATGCATATTTAAGCAAACTTATTTTTTCTCCAGCTCAGCTAATTTCTCTCTGATGGTGTCATTAGGCAATCTGAGCTCATTCTCCCTCGCCTTAAGTTCCTTAAGAAATGCTTCCATCAGCTCAGCTTCCTTTCTCCTTGTCTCGGTCTTTGCAGTTTGCTTCAGGTCAAAATCTTCAACATTCATCTCAAAAGCAAAAGACTTCTTGGGAAAGCAAAGCAACCTCCTTCTCCGTCGCTTCAAACATTAACCCTTGATGTTTGTGCATTTCCAATATTTACTTTCTTTTTTTAGTAGTATGATGTATTCTTTGTATTCTTATTTTTAACTATGTTTTTAGTTTTATTTTGTAATACAGTTTTTTTTGATATTATGGTCTCATAATAATAAATATAGTATTTTTTATTTTTAATATCAATTCATTCCAATAACTTATATATATTTAAAAATAATTAATAAAATATATATATTATCAAAATAGTATATATATATAATGCTGTATAAATACAATATTGTTTAAATACATAATCATAAATTAGTCCTCAATTAGTCACTAAATTTGGTGACTACATTATGACTATTTAGAATAGTCGTAAAATAGTCGTAGTGTAGTCGTTAAATTTAGTGACTATATTACGACTACATTTACGACTACGCAAAATAGTCGTAATGTAGTCGCTATTTGGCGACTAATTTTACGACTATTTATTTTAGCGACTTTCGATTTACGACTACTGGTTTTAGTCGCTATTTAGTCGTAACACACTGTTTAGCGACTAAATAGTGACTAATAGTGCAGTCGCTATTTGCTTGTTTTCTTGTAGTGTTCTTCTCTTGATGAGACGCCATTGCACTATACTTACTTAAAACACACAAGTTTATTTAAACGCTAGAAAAACCAAACAAACTCACAGCGACTTTGATGATGATACGGAGAAGGCTCGAGGAGCTTGATCTATAAATAGGGCTTGGATTTTGATTTGGAGGTCGTTTTGCTTGTGTTGCAACGTAGATGTTCGACGTGGTGAATCAGGGACAATCGGTACGTCATACGTGTGCTCTTCTTTGCTGCTGACATGCCACGAGTCTGTATTTAATAGCTGACGTATACTTTGAACGTGATAGTGCCGTGCATCTTCGCCGCGTGGCCTATAACTATACCCCCGATGTTATTTTTATTTATTCATATTTATAAATTCTTTCAATCATTTGACTATACTGTATGAAAGTAAATATGAGCACCTGCAGAAGAACTTGATAACCTTGACGTATATGGACAAGACAATGGATGGGTTTCATGATTGGAACGCTAGGAGTCAATCTTTGAATTTGTGCCTTGTGGTTAGGTGTATAAATATTTGTTGGTCAAAACTCGTTGACGTTAGGTGGTCCATTCGTCATGTTCAGTTCCCGATCAAATTGATTAGATACGTTCATAGAGTTCAATCAAATTCATATGCAAATTTTCCCTTTTAAAAATAATATTTAAATTTGAAGGCGTAGTCTTATTTTTGAAAATATAAATGAAAGAGAGAATATTTTTGTCAACTTCAAAAGGGTTGAATCTTAATTCAAGAATTTAACAACTAAATCTTTTTTTTTCCTTTCTTAATCTTTGATTTTGCAACACCTTATTCCTTTCGGTCATTTTTATTTAATAAGATGAACTTGCACGTGTAGAAGTTGATCCGTTTAATGTAATCAATTTTCTAAGGAAATTTAAACATTTTGCTTGCAATAATAGCTAGTCAATAAAGGATTATGAGTGATTTTGAAAACAATCGACCATACTTTTTTTGTGCTTCTGTGTCTTCCACATTTAGAAATTAGAATGATAGAGATTCTAATATGACTGCATACAGAAAAGAGTAAGGAATCACTTGTATTTAACTGATTTTATGTGGCATTCCCTATTGCTTGTAGCATATTTTGATGTAAATTTAGCTTGTCTCAAATGGTTATCAATGTCACTTAGCTAAACGTTTTTAGTTTTGTATTGTGAACAAATTAAACCAAAAAAAAAAAACGATAACTTGCCAAGTCAAAAAAAGGCCGACATGAGAGTGATTCTTACGAGGGAAGTTACTTGTGTTCCTATGACGAGTTAGGGTCAATTGCTCCCCCACACCAAATCCATCTATACATCATTAATGCAAACACACTTGCGTATGATATGATGCCTTACGTCGATTAAAAGAAAAGAGCAATTGTTAATCCTCTTTCCTTAAAATGAATACATTACATTTTGCCAGGTCTACAGAAAATAATTGACTTTTTCTTATGACGTTTGAAAACTTTTCAGGTTGAATTAATATTACAACCTTCATAAATAAATTCACGAAGCAATTTTTGCAATAGACTATAACAAACGAACTATTATATGTATCTATTTAAGTATCATTTATATAAATACCAACACTCCTTATAAAAATGGATATAGATTTTCTTGATAAGGCATATGTTTCAACTCTTTGGAATCGATTGACTCGCACTCAGAAATATAGTACCATCCTATCAAACGTTTTCGAACCATTAGTATACTTATTCATATTTTTAAAAAATTGAATTATGATCCATATATAGACTAACATTGACCAGATTATTATAAGTTTGATGGTTTCTACTTTCGAATTAAATTCAGTAATGAATGCAAAAATACTATATTAAGTTACAAGATTCTAATAAATCTGATACATGCATAGTTGATCAAAGGTTTGGTATCAAGACCAGAATTGACTAGTTCCCTCATTCTTAGTACTACTGGATCCTCGAAATATTTCACTTGACCGTAATAATTTTAAAATCTAGAAATGACACCGACGTCGTATTCAATGGACGGCAGCAAGAAATATAGTTCACCACCACCATTTAAAGTATAAAATTTCACGTGATCGATCACCGAGTCCGAGTCCAACCTTCTCCTATTCAAATGTACACAAATCTCGTTAAGGCAATTTAATAAAAGCCAAAGAAAATGATAGAGACGAATGGGTTAATTTGGGCACCGACGTGAATTTGACTAAATTACGAGAGAGAGAGACTTGGTCACGAAGGTGTTAATTAGCATGCAAGAGAGAGAAATAATCTTCGTTGACCATTGACCAAAAAACTTAGTCATATATAAAAATCCAAACCAACCGCCCACTATTATTTCCCTATTCACAAGTTCTTTGCTTTCCTCAGACGTAAACAACAAGAAATTATAAATAAGCAACACACCAAGAACAATATTTATAAGAACAAACAAAAGAGAAGAAGAACCCTATTTTAGTTTATTTTCTTATATGCAACTCACTAAGAATCCGATCAAACAAACGAGAAACGGAGAGAAGGAGAAACACACCGACGATTTCAAGATGAAGAGATCTGTAGTCATGGCTCCGGAATCTCCCGTGTTCTTCCCACCTCCGCTTGTTTTCTCTCCTACGTCTGTCAAAACGCCGTCGTCTTCTCCTCGTTCAACACCACCGAAGCTGACTATGGTTGCTTGTCCTCCAAGGAAGCCTAGGGAGACTACGACCAATACTGATCCGGGTTCGGATCTTGAAACAGTGTTGAAAAGGAAACGGCCACCGATGCTTGACTTAACCGCGGCTCCTGCGGTTGTGTCATGGTGCAGTACGACGAGAGAGACGCCGGAGAGAGGGGTAGAGGTTGTTGAAGCGGAGAAAGATGGATACTACTCTGTTTATTGTAAGAGAGGAAGACGCGGACCAATGGAAGACCGGTATGTCGCGGAGGTTGATCAAGACGACGGCGGAGCTCATAAAAACGCTTTCTTTGGGGTATTTGATGGTCACGGCGGATCCAAGGCGGCGGAGTTCGCGGTGATGAATCTCTGGAACAATATCGAGGCGGCCATGGCAGCAACGAGACCAGGAGGAGAAGGTTGGTCGATGGAAAGAGCGATAAGGGAAGGTTACATCAAAACGGATGAGGATTTTTTGAAAGAAGGCTCGAGAGGAGGGACATGTTGTGTAACCGCTCTGATATCAAAAGGCGAGCTCGCGGTTTCGAATGCAGGTGACTGCCGGGCTGTTATGAGTCGTGATGGAACCGCTGAAGCTCTCACTTCCGATCACAATCCTTCTCAAGCAAATGAGCTCAAACGGATTGAAGCATTGGTGAGTTTTATCTTTATGCATTTGATTTTGGTTAGTAGCATTGCATAATTGTGGAAACTGCATTAAAAATGTTGTTTTTTTCATCAAATTATTGGAATCACCAAATGTATGAATGGAAAACGCAATTCCACAAAAATGGGGTTGGATATATATTTGCAAATTTGAGAATCATTCTACCATGCGTTTTGCGTTCAAATTATGTTTTAGTGCTGTTTGGTTTATTTTGTGTTTGATTGGGTCTGGTTTACTTACTTACTTGTGTGCGTGTGTAGGGTGGTTATGTTGACTGCTGCAATGGCGTTTGGAGAATTCAAGGGACACTAGCAGTCTCAAGAGGAATTGGAGACCGGTATCTCAAGGAGTGGGTAATAGCCGAACCGGAAACCAGAACATTACGGATTAGACCGGAGTTCGAGTTCTTGATCTTAGCATCTGACGGCCTGTGGGACAAGGTAAGCATAACAAGAAATGAATGTTTCCAAAGTTGATTATCTCTTTTTGGTCTACGAACTGAGTGTCAAAACGTTTTGTTTTTTTGTTTTTTGTTTTTGTTTTTGGAACGTTATAGGTAACGAACCAAGAGGCGGTCGATGTGGTTCGACCATACTTCGTAGGCGTAGAGAATCCAAATACACTTTTGGCGTGCAAGAAACTAGCCGAACTATCATTTAAGAGAGGCTCTTTGGATGATATAAGTGTAATCATAATTCAGCTACAACATTTTCTTCCATAATTCATTAACATATAATAGTAGTATTTAGCTAAACTTAACTAATCTCATAATCATGTTTTAAAATTTTGATAATTTTGTTCAGTATTTTTGTAAATAAAGGTTTTGAACGTAATTAATTTAGTATTAATACTCTAGAACTACAACCTGTCATATACAATCTTTTCGTTTGGGTTCTCTGCATTCAAAAACGACAAAGTTGGTTAGGAGACGTACTTAGCCTAATCAACTTTCTACCTTCTTCAGTGCAACCAATGAAGACAACCATATTTGACAAACAAACATATGCATAACCATTATACGCATCATCTATGTCGTTGCTCAACTTACACACAGCTACCCACCTCCTTCTTCAAGAGTATCAACAGTCCGAACCCCCTTAATTCTCTAGCTGATCTTTTCTGCTTCACCAAATGAAGGTAATGGATATAGTTTAGAGCAATCAAAGTTACTTCTTAACTGCTCAAACCGTAACGACGTCATTTTAGCTAAATTTAATTAATTTCATAATTAAGTCTTAAGATTTTGATCATTTTGATAATTTTGTTCAGTATTTAGCTAAATTTAATTAATTTCATAATTAGGTCTTAAGATTTTGATCATTCTGATAATTTTGTTCAGTATTTTTGTAAATAAATGTAATCAATATAAGTAACAAAGATAAATTGTGAATCATGAGTATGAGAGATATATTTTCTAATGATCATATAAGATGAAATACCTTACAACTCATAAAGCATTTTGTAGAGATTCATTAACACATATTATTAGCTGAATTTGATTAATTTCATTAGGTCTATATTTACTATTAAATTTTGTTCGGTATTTTACATGTAAATAAAGGTTTTGGACATAATTAATTTATTGTTATTGTTTTTTGGGATATCAAGCTCCAAAATTTGGCATACTATTTGCTTTCGATAATATGAAGTTGGACCATTTAACCATTTTGACATTGTGAGAAAAAATTAATATATCTGTTCCATTGATTATCATCACTTAGTGTACAATTTGTACTTAAGTGACACAATTGAGAAAGATAGTATGAAAAAATTTGATGCTATTTCACAAATGAAAAGATCATATTATAATTGTGGTTGAATTTCTTTGTTTTTTAATTGATATTCAAACTTAATTGTAATAGCAAATCTAATACTGTTTATCTAATTGTAATAGCATATTAGCAGTATAATGATTTTGTGTGTGTGTGTGTTTTTACATCATATCAAACTACATGCAATTCTACAATGAAATCTCCAATAAATTGCATTATCATCAACAAAAAAATTGCAGTGTATGAAAAATTCTTTGATTTTGGCATATAGCCATTAAAATTTGATCAACCATTTACACATTTTCTAATTTTTTTTGGGGTGAAATTCACATTTACTATTTATTAAATTATAGTAATAGTCTCTTAGAAGTACTGTTTAGATTATTTAAATATTAATCATATATTTTATCTTTATTAATCAACTGTAAAAATATGTATATACATATCCTTTTGTTGAATGAAGGCTTTAAAAAAGCCCATTAATAATTTGAGCCATAAATAAAGGCTTAGTGAGAAGGCGTCCGTCTAACTCAAACTTAGACCTTCCCCATCGGCAGGTTCATAGGGGAGTTCTTAGCATTTTGGATCAAAAAAATAAATCAGAACAAAAGAAAAAATTTAAGAGAACCCTTATATAGTATACCTATTTCTGATCTAAGAGACGATACGTGTCACTTATTTGTTGGCTAAAAAAATATCTACTGATTAATTTTCTACTTCCTCTCTATCTCTCTGTCTCTCTCGATCGAAGTCGAATTGGCAATGGAAGAAGATGGAATCAAAGGAGATGGAATCAGAGGACAATCGGGTCGGAGGAGATGCGACGGAGATTGAATCGGCGGAGGCTAATCGGAGGGTTTTGAATCGAGGAGAATGTTGTCGAGATTGTTCAAAGCTGGTGAAAAGGTTTTGTTGAAGCTCCTTCTCCTGCTTCCATGGCTGTCCAAAAACTATGCTCTGTCTTGGGTATATCTTTCTTTCTTTCTTCTTCTGTCTCTGTTTGATTTTCTCGGATTGCGGATAGGGTTATTGCAGTTTCTGCTGGTTTTGATTGAATTGGTGATATACATATATTGGTAGTCATTTAGAAAAATTTGGTTAAAACTGTTTTAGATTGGTTTCATTGGATTTTGAATAAACGTGGGAATAGCTCATTTGATTTGTGAATTCCACTAAATCTGGGCAATTGCAGATTTTGAATAAACTGGGTAGTCATTTAGAAAGATTTGGTTAAAACTGTTATGTTTTCAGGAGAAGACAACATCAAGACTGATGAACCCAATCAAGAACAAGCTAAACCTGCTGAAGCCACTGAGGTAATTCACCTTAATATGAAGTGTATGAATTGTCCTTGTTGGATCAAAGCTCAATGTTGTTTTGGTTGTTTGTTTGTTCAGAACTGATCAAAGGGCTTGGAAGTTGAATGATATTAGATTCGATGCCCAGATGGAAGAAGATAAATGAAACAAAAATCTCTTCTTCTTGCTCTGTCATGGTTATTCCTTATCAAAGAAACTCTGAGGCAAGGTAAAATCTTCTTCATGATTCAGAATGTCAATGTCCTCATCGTCTGATTTCTAAAACCCACAGAGGTAACAGATTAAAACCATTAGCACAACTCTAAACAAGGCCATGAAGTGAACCTACAGCTATGAGATACTATAATCAATCATAAGACAAGGGAGATTCTTTATGATTTTGAGGTTAACATGATTAGAAATATTGCAGGGAAGAAGAGTATGATCGATGGTGAGCAACGTAATGGATCCATTCTGAAAAGCATTGGAAGAGTTGAGACCAAGAAAGACGAGTGTTTGGTCCATGAAGACGGAGAAAAGCAGAGACGCAATGAGAAGTTGTGCAGAGAAGTTAAGAAGGAAGAAGAAACTTGATGAAATATTGAAAAAGAGAAAGCTTGTAGTAAAGGAGATAAAACTGAAGCTTGAGTCACGAATTGCTGAGACGGAGAAGACTTCGGCCATGATTGTCTTTTGCTCTTTTGCACTTTTGCATTTTGCATTTGGAGAAACAGCAATATCTTTTGATTAAGTTTCAATTTAAGTCTTTTTATTTGTCAGTCTATTAGGAAACAAAACAGCAATGTCTCACACATATAAAATCTGAAATGCAATAATTTCCCTTTCTTATTAAATCTGAAAATGTTTAAACATTTATACTAATCAAAATTTTTACTCAAATGCAATAAAAATTTATACTAATCAAAATTTATCATTTTCTCCATTTATGATTTGCACTTCTATTGTAATATGTATTAATGTTTTTACTATGTTTTGTATGTTTAAAAATTAATTAAATGCAATATTTTCTATTTTTATAAAATCTTAAATATTTACACATTTATACCACTTCTATTCTATTTACAATTTTTAAATTTCAAAAAACAATATTTTAAAAAATAAGAGACCCAAAATTAGAACCTCCCATTGGAGTAGAAAATTTTAACTAAAAGAACATAAGTTCTTATATTCAAAACACTATACAATAAATTCATAAAAAAATCAAACAGTGTTTAACAACCCACTTATAATCTTGCCCTTATGTCGTTTAGTCGTCTGTTTCAGACTAAAGTCACTAAACCCTATAGAAAACAAAAATGGCGAACGGTGACGGCGGCGCCACCACCACCGTCGCTCTAAGAAGCCCTCCTAGTCACAACCATTGCGATTTAATCAAAGAGGGTGTAGTAGACTCAATCAGCTCTCTCCCTGATGAGATCCTCCAACATATCCTCTCTTTTATTCCGACCAGATTCGCCATCAGAACCACAGTCTTGTCCAGACGTTGGAGGCACGTATGGTCCAATACACCTTGTCTCTCCTTCGATAGACCTAAACTGATCGCTGATTCGATCAACAAACCCTAGATTGCTACACGGCTCAAAGGATGATGAGCTTTATGCTCAGTACCAGCGTGTTCGACAACCTTGATTATATTGAGAGATGGATAGAGTTTGCCGTGTCCAGGAAGGTACAGGATCTGTCGCTAAAAATCATTCCTCGTATCTATTACACTTCTTACATGATTCCTGATTCGTTCTACACCAACTCTTCGCGTAAAGAACTCAGCGTTGAGTTAAGTTTGGATATTTTGATTCCGAGATGCCCCGTTTCTTGGACATCACTCCAGAGCCTTTCATTGAATTCTCGCAGCCTCTCTGATGAATCCGTTGCTAACATTTTATCCTGTTGTCCGGTTCTGGAATCGTTAACGTTGTCTTTCTGCCATGAACTGAGGGTTCTTGACCTCAGCAAATCGTTGCGTCTTAAAACATTGGATGTATGTCGCAATAGTTCTGGTGCAGGGCCAACTCAGATTGTGGCACCACATATCCATGTTCTCGCTCTCAAGTTGACGAATGCGTTGCCGTGTACTTTAGTTGATGTCTCGTCTTTAAAAGAAGCTAAGCTAGAGATATGCTTTGGTAAAGGTGAAAACCTCAAGGCTGGGGATCTTCAATCCACGGCTCTAGAGATGTTAGACAAGTTGCAGGATGTTGAGAAGCTTCTTCTTAGGGAAAACTTTCTTAAGGTATGTTTTCGAGTATATTAATTTAAGAAGTGCCTTAATCATATTGGTGGCTTTAGAGTTCAACAAGTCTATGTTGTTTGCACTCTAGATAGATGTGTGTGACAAATAATTCATTGTCTTGGATGTAAGCCAGCTCCATTGTTCTTGGTATTCACTATATTTGTTCATTGCTTTTTGTTAGATTTTATCTTGTGCGGAGCTACGCGGTGTTCCTTTCCCCAAGTTCATGGTCAAAGATTTGATACTCGTGGCAAGGATCTCTCACTATGTAATTCCTGGCATAGTGAGATTGTTACTTAACTCTCCCGAATTAAAGAAGTTAACGAACGCTACACACAATGGCTGTTAGCAGCATAATTCCGGTATATTCGCCATTACCCTTCTATTTATTTCCCTCTCACTTTGTCTTTGTATAATCCGAGATATTGACAATATATATGTACAGGGGGTGTTCCTTGACAGATACCTTTATTGGTTTGGCCCGAATATGGATCAACGCTGGAGCTCGGAAGCAAGGGTCTTTAGAAACATTTTCGATAGGAATGTAGAGTCCAATGACGTGGCTAAGTTTATGGAGCTTATGCTTAAAACCACCAAGACAGTAGAGAAGATGGTCGTAAGATTGGAACGTTACCTTGAAGGAAGAGATTTTGAAGAATTGCTTCCGATGGTTCCAATGCTTTTCCACCACAACAATGTCTCCATCGTTCTTAGCTCAACCAAACCGAACCAAAGGGTTGTCTTCAATCTTATTGGACCTTGTACTTCCAGACTCATTTAAATTGGTAGATGAAAGCTTTTCTAAAAATAGAGTTTGCAGCTGAACTTGGAATTGTCTAAACATTTGAGCAACTAATCCAGAATAAGCAGGTTTTCACTAAAAGACTTTTGCAGTGGATCAAATAATATACACATGTTAAACTTAAAGTCACACCTCTTTACATTTGTCTAATGCATTTACATATATCTAACCAAAATTGGAAAAAGCGTGGGCAACTAGGCCAGGACCCAAGAGAGAGAGCAATGGCTTATCAGATCACAACACGCAAATCTACTTTTCTCTGTTTTACTCAGTAGCTATAGCTATTCAGACCTTTTATTCGTTTTGGTGTCAGGTTACCCATTGTGATGGCACGAGATGGAAATTCTGGGGAGACAGCAATCTGCGGAGCAAATTCTGGGGTTTACATTAGTATTCAGCTTGATCATGTTGGTGTATTGACTTTGCAATTTGACGATGGAGAAACCCTTCAGTGGAGTAAGGTACCAATCAAATTTTTACCTAGCAAACAACCATTTTGTATGTTACTTGTTCAGTGATACTATTCTTTCTTTCAACTTGTAGGTGACTGCATCAATATACAATCTCATGCTTGGTAAATTTTACTGTGATCACTACGATACAATGCGTATTAAGGGTAGTGCTGAATACTCATGTAAACTTAAATTCAAGGAGCAGTCCATAATAGATCGAAATCCTCATCAGGTACGTTTTAACTTTGATCATGTGATTAGGAGTGGACATTTGGTTATTTGTTTTTTTGAGAAATTTATAACTAAATTAGAACCTTTTTTGTTTGGATTGGCTCTCGTTCCTTTTTTGTATATAAAACAGGAATCATTCTTCAATGGATATTATATAGTTATAGTATTACGAAACATACTTTTTTTTATTACGAACTTCAGTGTAGTTTGATTGGTTTGGAATAAGGTATTGTTACTGTTTTACTTCAAAAGTAAAAAGTTTGGTTTCGAATGAGATATTTTGGCTACGTTTCTCTGCCCAGACCTAGATTTGATAGTCTGAGATTTACGTTGTGAGGCATTTGGTAACTTTTCCTCGTCACAGGTTCATGGTATAGTTCAAGACAAGAGTGGGAAGACAGTTGCAACTATGTTTGGGAAATGGGATGAGAACATGCACTTTGTGAGGGGACAGCGACAACAGCAGGTAATACAAGTTGCACTACCACTGCAAAGTTTCTTTAATTTTGGCTTTGCTCCTCTGTTTCGGTTTTTCAGTTATATATATATACTGATCTTGAATGAGTTGAATGAGTTTATCAGTTTATGTACTTTGTGTTTTGTGTTCTTGTGTTATGGTGTGTAAAACAAGTTCTCCTGTTTTTTTTTTTTTTTTATATATAAAAAGTTAATGTTAAAAGTTCTTAACCCCAAGTTAAGGATCAACCCCATTGGACCCATGAAATTTCAAAGTTTCTTAATTAAATTCTTAACTAAAAATCTTTCAAAATTTATAATAAAAATATTTTTAAACAACTTTGTTAATGACCAACCAATGCTAATCAGTTAAACCAAAAAATTTAGCATTATAGTCGGCGAAATTAAGGAGGAGAAATGTATTGGGTTTGTAATGTTTAATTTGGGCTTTTAGAACCCAACAATATATGTAAGGAGGATACTGGTAAATTAGGTTAGGGAATAAAATTGAAAATTAAAATTATGAGTTCGTAACTTACGATGGCTGACAACGTCGGAAACGGAGACAGAGCCACAACTTCCTCTGTAAGATGCCCTAGTCATTATCGCCGCCGCAAAACCAAACGAGGAAGAGATCCAAGGGAAGATATAGACTTAATCAGCTCTTTGCCTGATGAGATCCTCCAAGTTATCCTCTCCTTCATCTCGACCAAGTTGGCAATCACAACTTCCGTCTTGTCCAGAAGATGGAGACATGTATGGTGCGACACACCTTCCCTCTCCTTCTCCGATAACTGTAATCTTGACCCTAGTTCCGTAGACAAAATCCTATCTCGCTACACGCCTCGCAAGATGATGAGCTTTCAGCTCTGTGTCCGAAGCTTAAAGTATGATCATCCTTACATGTACAGTTGGATCAAGTTTGCCATGTGCCGAAACGTGGAGAATCTGTGGTTGGAGCACCGTCTTCATGATATTCCTGCTTTCTTTTATAACAATTCCTCTGTCAAGCAACTTTACGTTAAGTCAAAACATGCTTGTGTCAATCCCAGATGCTCTGTGTCTTGGACATCTTTGAAGATCCTGACATTGGATGGTTGCAACCTTATCCTTTGCTAAGATTATCTCTGGTTCTCCCCTTCTCGAAACCTTAAGGTTGTATCACTGCGATGAACTCCATCATCTTGATCTCAGCAAATCACCGCGTCTGAAAACATTAGAAATAGATAGCAAGGTTTGGCTTCAGGGGACAAGGATTGACGCACCACATCTCCATTCCCTCAGATTAAGATTGACAAACTCTATGTTTCCATATACATTAGTTGATGTCTTGTCTCTAACCGAAGCTGAACTAGATACTGATGCGTCTGACCCAACTAAAATAGTTGATCATTGTCTTCAAACCCTAGAGAAGTTGCAGAATGTAGAGAAGCTTACTTTTGGGGAAAACTTTTTTAAGGTATGTTTTCGTGTTTTCAAGTGTCATATGGATGGATATTATGTTGCCTCCAACTTACTTTTACCAATGTAGAACCAGTTAGTTGCAAACTCTCCACTTCTATCATATGGATGACTTTAAGTTATTTAAGTCTATATGTTGTTTCAGATGTGCGTTTTGATATTCAATATCTGTCTTTTACTTTTTGGTAGATTTTATCTCGAGCCGAGCTCCTTGGTTATCCGTCCCCGAAGTTCAAGGCTAAAGTTTTGACGCTTAAGACAACAATCTCTCAAGATGTTATTTCTGGTGTAGTAAGATTGCTACAACACTCACCTGAATTAAAGAAGCTAACCCTACGCACAATGGATTGTGACGCCAGACGGGTATTCTTTTGCCGAGTTTTAATAATCCAAAAACCATATTAATATCCTCCTCACTCACTTTGAGATTGTAGAATCTGAGAATATGGATAAATCAATTTGCATATAATGAAATTTTTTATGCTATATATAGGGGTATGTTGACAACTACTTAGATTCGTATAGTTGGCTTCCGTATCAATGCTCGGAATCGTGGGTCTTTGGAGACATTAAGTCTAGAGATGTAATCAACGTAAGCTTATTTAAGACTGTTTTTGGTAAACCTCAACGTAAGCTGAATCATCCCTCGAATGAATTTTATTAGTATATTTTGTTGTTCTTCTGTGTCGGATCGGATATCCGTAAAATATTACTCGAAACCTCACGACAAGAGAGAAAGTAACATGCAGGTTCCGGAAAGATTATTTGTAGTGGATAAAAATAATATACTATACATATTAACTTAGTCACACCTCTTTTACGTTGTAGACGATTAAATAGTTTATCATCATCTCATCCTAATTTTCAAATGGATCTTGCCATTCCGAACGCGAAATGGGAAATCTATCAAACGCGGAACGCGAAACGCGCCCATTGGGACGTGAGTTTGCCCAACGAGGCTTGCAATAGCGTTTCATCATGTCTTCTTCTTTCCTTCTTGAAAGGGGTCAGAGCATCAAGGAGGATCAAGTTTCCTGTACGCTCACTGATGAGTCTTCTAACTATAACGCTGCGTTCAACATGCTCTCTAATCCCCCAAATGCCCAAGCGAAAAGTTATGTAGAAAGTTGCGCTTTTGGCGGCGTTGAGTAACTGTTGTTCAGAGAACCTTGTCGCTCGTTTTCTAGCAGATTCAGCCATCTTAAGCCTCTCTCTTTCATTCATCTTCACAATCTCAAGGATAGCTTCGGCGTATTCCTCCACAGTCTCAGCAAGAAACCCGGTTCTTTGTCCGTCTTCTTCCATACACAATGTCCATTTTGGGTCCAGCTGAGTTGTGAGCTGCACGAATATTAACAAAACAGAGGGAGCCATTATAAGAAACTGCGAGAGTAACTGAATTTGTTGAGATAAAAATCATATAGACAAGCCTTTTTAAGTCTTACCTATTGGGATCGCACCAGCAGCCATGTACTCAACAACGCTAATCCCAAAGTGTTCATCTATCATCCCATATTCCCATGCATTCCTGCAACTGCATTTCCTAGTAGTTCCACTAGTTCACTGCAACCAGAAGCCAACAACTAAGAATCATGGAAGCTATGAGTATTGCAAGACCACTAAGTTTGAATAGAGAATGACGTAAAGAGCTTTGAGCAAAAACACCTCTTAGCAATGGACTCATCATTGTTATACATAGAGTTCCTCTGACGAACACGAGAAATCATATCCAAACTAATAGTTGGATAATGAGTATAGGATTATAGCAAACAACTTTGCAACCAAAGAGGCGAGCAAAAGAAGATATACAAAGGAATGAACTTGCGTAAAGCTTCCCACGCTAAGTAAACCGAACCAAGACTCCGACCTATCATTAACGTGGATACGTCCTCTCTTCAATCCATTTCCTTTTGCTTAGATGAGTCACCTGACCCACAACATCAAAGCAACAAAACCCAAAATAAAAAATTGCATCAAAACTAATCCAAAAATGCAAAATTGAAACTTGCCCTCAAATCTTGAGAGCTTCTGTGTTATCAGAACCAATTCAAATTGAATTAAAGATTTAAACTTTAGGAGTGTTGAATTATTAAAGATTTGAACTTTAGGCGTAATGGGACCTTAGGAGGAGAATGAAGGTGAACACCGAATCGATCAACGGCGCGGCGAGCTAAGCTATGAGAAGAAGAGTCGTGATCTCCGGTGAAGATGACGCAGTCAAGATCGGGAGTCTCCTCTTGGATGGCTTTGACTGCGCACCAGAGCACTCTCTCGCCGCCGCCGCCGTCGTTCGTGTACGGATGGAAGAATCCCACCGAGAATGAGAAGTGTATAGAGAATGAAGCTGATACAGTTTAACATTGCAAGCCACACGTGCGAGACTGCACGTGCGAGTTCGGGAGGAAATAATCGAATAACACGTGGACGGTTGGAAGGGAGAGGCCGTTAGAGAATCTTCGAGAAGTATAAAAACAATTTGTTAGCTCATTTTCTCATTTTTATCATCATAGATCATTTTTGTAAAACTCTCTCTACATTTGTTCTTGTAATCGTTGGGTTTCTCTCAGCTTGAGAGCCGACGAGGTAATCCTCCGTGTTTTCTGAACATCGAGAGATTCCGATATTGAATTTTAAGGAGTTTGCAATTGATTGTGAGTTTATATGTATTAAAGGTATCAGAGCTGCAACGATTCTCGGAAATGGGAGTGGAAACTCGTTCTCAGGTAATCGAAGTTCGAAATCATGGAGTCGCGCCGGTAGATCCGTTGGAATCGCGGATGACGCGTTTGGAAGATCTGGTGACAGAGCAAAACGAACAGATGAAGAAGCATATGGCGGAACAGAATCAGCAAATGAGGACGCATATGGCGGAAATGTTCGAAGCTCTAAGCCGCGCCACCGCTAATCGTGGTAAAGAAGTTCAGAGAGAAGTGGATCGGGATGAAGTGAAGTATGATCGTAGTGATAACAGTAATAGCAATGGGCGAACTGATCCAGCATCCTCATCGTCGCAGGAGGTTCGATAAAGTCATTTGGACCCTCCAAAGGTTATCCGATCTGAGCCGGTGAGGCCTGATGCTCATTATCATTATGGTAACTTGACTCGTTTGGGTAAAATCGATTTTCCTAGATTCAATGGTAATCAGATTAAGGAATGGTTGTTTAAGGTTGAAGAGTTTTTTGGAGTTGACTATACACCTAGGGAGATGCGAGTAAAGATGGCTGCAATTCATTTTGATGGACATGCTGCAACTTGGCATTATTCGTTTGTGCAGTCTGGTATTGGTCTAGAAGTGCTTTATGATTGGGATGGTTATGTGAAGTTGTTGAAGGAAAGGTTTGAAGATGAGTGTGATGATCCCATGGCAGAAATGAAGCAGTTGCAGGAAACAGATGGAATCATTGATTACCACCAAAAGTTTGATCTTATTAAGACAAGAGTGAATCTACCTGAAGAGTATTTGGTGAGCTTATATCTGGCGGGGTTGCGTTTGGATACACAGATGCATGTGAAGATGTTTCAACCTCAAACGGTGAGACATTGCTTATTGTTGGGAAGACTTTATGAGAGGGCACATCCTAAGAAACAAATTCCTCAGGGTTGGCAGACAACTAAAGGAAGTAATATGAGTAAAGGTGGTTCACAAGGTTTGCGGACCGTTGCAAAGGTGAATGAAGGTGCCCCGAAGAAGTTCCTTACTAAAGAGGAGATGAGTGATAGGAGGTCGAAGGGTTTGTGCTATTGGTGTGATGAGAAATTTACCCCAGAGCATTATCAACAAAACCACAAGAAGGCTCAGTTGTATAGCATTGAAGCAGCAGATGTTGAAGCTATTGATGAAATGATGATATGGGAGGATGAAGCTTTGGAGGAGAAGAACATGCCTCGGGTATCTGTCAATGCAGTTTCTGGGATTTCTGACCATGAAACCATGAGAGTGAAGGGTTTATATGGTAAAAAACCAATCTATGTATTGTTGGACTCGGGTTCTACTCACAATTTTATTGACCCACGAGTTGCAGCAAAACTGGGTTGTCAGATTAAATCATCCAAGTTGTCTAAGGTTTCTGTAGCTGATGGAAGGAAATTGGGAGTTCAGGGCAAGGTGGATGGTTTTCGTTGGAGGTTTCGCACAACTGTTTTCGAATCTGATGTGATGTTAATTCCTCTTCAGGGTTGTGATATGGTCTTAGGAATTCAATGGTTGTCGACTTTGGGTCCAATCACATGGGAATTCAAGTTGTTAGAAATGAGCTTTATGTGGCAAAACAGGAAGATTATGTTGCATGGAATTCAAAATGGTTCTGTTAGGGATGTTAAAGCTAAGAAGCTTAAGAAGATGGAGGAAGACCAGATGCAGGTGTCTATGATTTGTGTATCGACAGTGAATGCTGAGGTTGGGACTGCGAATGCATCGTTGAGTGCTATAAGCAGTGATGCGAATTCATGCTTGGAGATAGAAGAACTTGAGAAAGACTACCCAGATGTATTTGCAGAGCCAAAGGAGTTACCACCATTTCGAAAGAATCATGACCATCGGATTCAGTTGGTGGAGGGTGCAAATCCAGTGAATCAGAGACCTTACAGGTATTCAATTCATCAAAAAAATGAGATAGACAAGATTGTAGAGGATATGCTTACTGGTGGTACTATTCAGCCTAGCTCTAGTCCATTTGCATCCCATGTGGTCTTAGTTAAGAAGAAAGATGGTAGTTGGAGGTTGTGTGTGGATTACCGAGAGTTGAATGGAGTGACTGTAAAGGATAGATTCCCAATTCCCTTGATCGAAGACTTATTGGATGAGCTTGGTGGTTCTAAGGTCTTTTCTAAGATTGACCTTCGGGCAGGATATCATCAAGTGCGGATGCGGGTAGAAGATATTCCTAAAACAGCTTTTAAAACACATGGAGGGCATTATGAGTATTTGGTCATGCCTTTTGGACTGACAAATGCACTTGCCACCTTTCAGAGTTTGATGAACTCAGTGTTTAAGGAATTCTTGAGGAAGTTTGTCTTGGTTTTCTTTGATGATATTCTCATCTATAGCAGGAATCTTGCTGAACATGCAGAGCATCTTCGCAAGGTGTTTGATGTGATGCGATCAGAGAGCTTGTTTGCCAAAAGGAGTAAGTGTGCATTTGCAGAAGATAAGGTTGAGTATTTGGGACACTTTATCAGTGGAGAAGGGGTAGCTACAGATCCTGCCAAGATTCAAGCGGTTGCAGAGTGGCCTAGACCGGGTAGTCTCAAACAATTACGCGGGTTTTTGGGCTTAGCAGGGTATTATCGCAGGTTTGTGAAGAATTTTGGGGTTATAGCAAGACCTTTACATGCTTTAACAAAGACTGATTCTTTTGTTTGGAATGAGGAAGCACAGGAAGCTTTTGAAGGTCTTAAAATGGCTTTATGTCGGGCACCAGTGTTGGTGTTACCTTTATTCGATAAGCTTTTTGTGGTAGAAACAGATGCTTGTGGTTATGGGATCGGTGCAGTTTTGATGCAGGAGGGTCACCCGATATCATACATCAGTAGACAACTCAAGGGAAAGCAACTTCACCTCTCAATCTATGAAAAAGAGTTGTTAGCAGTGATTTTCGCGGTGCAAAAGTGGTCTATTGATGCCCATTTTGTTATCAAAACTGATCAGTGGAGCTTAAAATACTTGTTGGAGCAGCGTCTTAACACTCCTATTCAGCAGCAATGGCTGCCAAAACTGCTTGAGTTCGATTACGAGATTCAGTATAAGCAAGGGAAGGAGAATCTGGGGGCTGATGCTTTATCTCGAGTAGAAGGGTCTGAGGTTTTGCACATGGCAATGACGGTTGTTGAGTGTGATTTGATGAAGGAAATTCAGGCTGCTTATGCGAACGATGGAGAAATTCTAGGCATAATTAAGCTTCTGGAGGCTAAGCCTAATGGTAAGAAACATTATTCTTGGATGCAGAATGTTTTGCGCAGGAAGAGTAAAGTAGTGGTTCCTAACGACACGAAGATTCGCGAAACAATCTTGCAATGGCTTCACTGTTCTGGTGTTGGTGGCCATTCGGGTCGTGATGTTACTTACCAACAAGTTCGTGGTGTGTTTTATTGGAAGGGAATGATCAATGACATTCAGTCTTATATCAGGAGTTGTCAAGTGTGTCAACAGTGCAAAAGCGACAATGCAGCTTCTCCTGGTCTCTTGCAACCCTTGCCAATTCCTGATGCTTTGTGGAGTGATGTGTCGATGGATTTTATTGAAGGACTTCCTGTGTCCGCAAATCAGTCTGTTATTATGGTGGTGGTGGACAGACTCAGTAAGGCGGCTCATTTCATTGCGTTGTCTCACCCATATAGTGCTTTGACGGTGGCTCAAGCTTATCTTGACAATGTCTTCAAGCACCATGGCTGCCCTAACTTGATTGTTAGTGATCGAGACTCAGTCTTTACTAGCGAGTTCTGGAAGGAGTTCTTTGTTCTGCAGGGTGTGGAATTGAGGATGTCAACTGCGTATCATCCTCAGAGTGATGGTCAAACGGAGGTGGTCAATCGCTGTTTAGAGACATACTTGCGTTGTATGTGCCATGCTCAGCCGCATATGTGGTGCAAATGGTTGGCTTTGGCTGAGTACTGGTATAACACTAACTATCATACATCTACATGAATGACGCCTTATGAAGCTGTTTATGGTCAGCTTCCTCCGGTTCATCTTCCGTATTTACCAGGTGAATCGAAGGTAGCTGTGGTTGCTCGTTCCTTGCAGGAAAGGGAGAACATGTTGAAACTTTTGAAGTTCCATCTCATGCGAGCTCAGCATCGAATGAAACAGTTGGCAGACAAGCATCGTACGGAGCGTGAGTTTGATATTGGTGACTTTGTGTACTTAAAGCTCCAGCCGTACCGTCAGAATTCAGTGGTTATGCGAGTTAATCAGAAGCTTGCTCCTAAGTATTACGGTCCTTACAAGATTGTGGATCGTTGTGGTGAAACTGCTTACAAGTTGGACCTCCCTGTGGGCACTAAGATACACCCTATTTTTCATGTTTCTCAGTTGAAGGAGTTGGTTGGTAATGTGCCGACTGCAACGAGTCTTCCTACTGTTTTACCAGATGTGTTTGAGAAGGAACCGGAGCGGATATTGGAGAGGAAAATGGTTAACAGGCAGGACAGGGCTGCTACCAAGGTGTTGGTGAAATGGGTCAACGAGTCAGTCGAGGAGGCGACATGGGAATTTTTGTTTGACTTAAACAAAAAGTTCCCTGAGTTTGTAGCTTGAAGACCCTTGTGGACAAGGCTCTGCAATGGGGGGAGATTTGATACAGTTTAACATTGCAAGCCACACGTGCGAGACTGCACGTGCGAGTTCGGGAGGAAATAATCGAATAACACGTGGACGGTTGGAAGGGAGAGGCCGTTAGAGAATCTTCGAGAAGCATAAAAACAATTTGTTAGATCATTTTCTCATTTTTATCATCATAGATCATTTTTGTAAAACTCTCTCTACATTTGTTCTTGTAATCGTTGGGTTTCTCTCAGCTTGAGAGCCGACGAGGTAATCCTCCGTGTTTTCTGAACATCGAGAGATTCCGATATTGAATTTTAAGGAGTTTGCAATTGATTGTGAGTTTATCTGTATTAGAAGCAAATCGCCATGGAAGCAGATCGCTGAGCACAAGAATTCACAATTCCGATAACTTTTGTTTAATTGTGTTTCTGAATATTGTAGCAAACACCCGAAACTATTGAGTAAAGTACATTTTTTCCCCTTATCTTTTGATTAGTTAACCATTATGGGGATAACTCCCAAAATTGATGCCAATGTCCTTCCATCCCAATCAAAATACACTTTTTCAGATTTCAAGCAACGTGTATTCGCTGTGACAAAGTTCTTACTTACAAATTTGTAGAAAATATTAAAATTCAACAATGTATTAAGAAGAAAGTTTTTCAACTACTAGTAGTATTAAAAATGAGATTTGATGTAAAATATTTCACCTAGTCTCTCTTTTGACCACTTAGACTCTCTAATCCATTTTTTGGTTGCGATGAGCACAATTGAGACGTCGTTGTCGTGACGAAAGCATTGGAACCATCTGACGCAACTCTTTGAAACCTCTTGAGTAACGATAAGGTCCCAACCTTACCACCATCTTATCAAGTGTCTTTGTGGTTTTAAGCACAAGTTCCATGAACAAAGAGCCACATGCTTTGTCTCTACATCTCTAGTAGCCGATCGAGGCATACAGCTTCCTTTCTCCATTAGAGATCATATTATCATAATTCATAAAGGTCTGAGATCCTCCACCATACATACTAACGTTACTTACCACATTCTAGAAAGTGCTACTTTCATGCATTTTACAGACATAAAGTTGGTTCCTATCCTATGGCTTAGGGAAACAAAAGGACGCCTCCAGGACCATATATAGTGCTTAAATGGATGCATGGTTAGATCTCACTGCCTCATTTCATCCATTAAATGCTAAAGCTCTTATAACAAAATTGGTATTTTATTTCATCCATTAGATTCGTTATGTGTGATTTTTATAACGCATTAAACCGTTTAGGAAAAACGAAATTGAACGTTTCTTATTCTCTTTGCTATAAGAGAAGCTTTCAAGGAAACAATTGTGAGAATCTTCTTTTATCTTTTTTAATAACATTGAAATATGACAGTTATATTTAAAATTATTTCAACGACTATACACCACAATTTAACAAAAATTTCGCAAATAGACCTAATATATAAATTAAATTATTAACTCAACATGTTGTTGATATTAAATAGAGCTGCTATATCAATCATGATATCTTCTTTTTCTATTTTTTCTTCTAAATAATTGAATGGTAATATGTTACTTAAAAATTTTCCTACGTTAGTTATACTGAAAATAGCTAATGAAAATTTTAAAATAATATATCTTAGAATATAAAAAAACCAAAAATAATCAAATTGATGCATAATATTAATATATTCATAATATATTAATATATGCCAATTAATAATATAAGTTTTGAAAAATAATTTAAAAATATTCATAAATATTTATGATTTACGAATTGTACGAAGCACCCTCGACATTTAAAAATATTCAATGCAAATTAAATTTTGTAGTATATTCGTGAACTAATAATAAATAAATTTTATACTTTGTTCTTGAAAATAATGTTTTGTAATAAAAACAACTTCAATATATACCCTACTTTTTCTTAATTAGCACACAACTTTTTTTTGTCTCGAAAACTATTTGTCTCAAAATAATGGATGAATTTGATATAAATGTAGTGGATAAATTTCTATACTAAAATTATAGAATATTTTGATAATAATAAAAAATGCAACTGAATTGATGATATATGAATTATATATCTACAATTCATATAAAAATTCAGTCACATATAATTTGTATATGAATTGATGATATATATATATATATATATATAATATGTGACGGTTTATGATTTCATTTGAGATAAAATTTGTTTTTTTTTTTGTTTTTCCTCAAATATAACTTATATTAATTCGAGATTGGTCAATATATAGCTGTTCTCGAAGCCAACGTGGCTGAGTTACAGAATCAGAATAAAAAATCGTATTAGTACAATCAAATTTTGCTAAACTATGAGCCATACCATTACATTGTCTAATGCATTTACTTATAATCAAATTGGAAAATAAAATGTGGGCAACTAAGCCGAAAGAGAGTACAAGTATTGTATTATCGCGACCAGTTAAATTAACTTAAATTTCAGAAAATAAATCAGGAATTAAAAATGATTTTAACACTGTAATTAAAAAATATCCCAAAGTTTAGCAGTATGGTCTACGAAATTACGGAGATGAAGTATGTGGGCTTTTGGAACCCATTAATAATTTGGGGATGCTTTAAAGTTGCTCAAACGCCTAGGGTTAAGGATTAGAAATTGCAAACTATCAGTTGATAACTTTATGATGGCTGACCACGTCGGAAACGGAGACGGCGCCACCGCCTCCTCTGTAAGAGTACTCCCTAGCCATTACGTCGCTCACCGCCGCCGCGAAATCAAACGAGGAAGAGATCCAAGGGAAGATATAGACTTAATCAGCTCTTTGCCTGATGAGATCCTCCAAATTATCCTCTCCTTCATCTCGACCAAGTTGGCAATCACAACTTCCGTCTTGTCCAGAAGATGGAGACATGTATGGTGCGACACACCTTCCCTCTCCTTCTCCGATAACTGTAATCTGGACCCTAGTTCCGTAGACAAAATCCTATCTCGCTGCACGGCTCGCAAGATGATGAGCTTTCAGCTCTGTGCCATAGGTTTCCACTATCGTAATTACGTTAACAGTTGGATCGAGTTTGCTAAGTCTCGAAACGTGGAGAATCTGTTGCTTGAAAAGCACGGTTTCGATGATATTCCTGATTCCTTCTACACCAATTCCTCAGTCAAGCAACTTTACCTTAAGTCAGCCTATGGTGATGATTTGGATCCCAAATGCTCCGTGTCTTGGACATCTTTGAAGATCCTGACATTGCATACTTACAACCTTAAGGTTGTATGTCTGCGATGAACTTTAGGTTCTTGATCTCAGCAAATCACCGCGTCTTAAAACATTAGAAATAGAAAGCGAATACTGGCTTCAGGGGGTAAAGATTGTGGCACCACATATCCATTCCCTCAGACTCAGGTTTACAATCTCTGATTTTGCATATAGCCTAGTTGATGTCTCGCCTTTAACCGAAGCTGAACTAGACGTCGACTCCGGCTCACATGAAAAATTAAACGTTTATTATATTAAAACCATTGTGCTAAAGATGCTAGAGAAGTTGCAGAATGTGGAGAAGCTTACTTTATGTGGAAACTTTCTTAAGGTAATGTTTTCGTGTGTATTCAAGTGTCGTCATATGGATGGATTTTATATTGCCTCCAACTTACTTTACCAATGAGTTGGTTGCACTGTCCACTTTCATCTATTGATGTGTTTCATCCTAATTATTTCTTGCGCTCGATATTCACTATTTGAATATTTTGCTTTTTGTTAGGCTTTATCTCTTGCCGATCTCCATTGTTATTCTTTTCCGAAGTTGAAGGTTAAAGTTTTAACGCTTGAGACAACAATCTCTCAAGATGTTATTTCTGGTATAGTAAGATTGCTACAACACTCACCTGAGTTAAAGAAGCTCACCCTACGCACAATGGATTGTGACGCCAGACGGGTATTCTTTTGCCGAGTTTTAATAATCCAAAAACCATATTAATTAATATCCTCCTCACTCACTTTGAGATTGTAGATACTGATGAGATATGGATAATCTATTTGCATATAATGAAATCTTTTATGTTGTGTATATATATAGGGGTATGTTGACAACTACTTAGATTCGTATAGTTGGATTCCGAATCAATGCTCGGAATCGTGGGTCTTTGGAGACATTAAGTCTAGAGATGTAGAGACAAAGCATGTGGCTTTGTTCATGGAACTTGTGCTTAAAACCACAAAGACACTAAAGAAGATGGTGGTAAGGTTGGGACCTTATCGTAGCGAAAGAGGTATTAAAGAGTTGCGTCAGATGGATCCAATGCTTTCCCACGACAACGACGTCTCAATTGTGCTCATCGCAACCAAAAGATGGATTAGAGAGTCGTCGTCTAAGTGGTGATTTTAGTATATATTATGTACAAAAGCCGAATCAGAGAGACAACATTTTACATAAAATTAACATTTTTAATATTAATGTAGATGAAAACAAATTCCTTTATTTTCTAGGATTTTATGTAGGAAATAATCATATGACGCGACATTGCTAAATTTGAACATTTAGGACTGTTTTGGTAAAAAACCTCAACGTAAGCTGAATCATCCCTTGAATGAATTTTAGTACATTTTGTTGTTCTTCTGTGTCGGATCGGATATCCGTAAAATATTACTCGAAACCTCAAGACAAGAAAGAAAGTAACTCAATTTAAATCAATTTTGATTTGCGTTTTGATCGACTTCTTTGGAACAGGTTCCGGAAATATTATTTCTAGTGGGTAAAATAATATACTATACATATATTAACTTTTAGTCACACCTCTTTACATTGTAGAAGATTAATAGTTTATCATCATCTCATCCTCAAATGGATCTTGCCATTCCGAACGCGAGATGGGATCGGATATCTACCAAACGCGCCCATTGGGACGTGAGTAGCCCAACGAGGCTTGCAATAGCGTTTCATCATGTCTTCTTTCCTTCTTGAAAGGGGTCAGAGCATCAAGGAGGATCAAGTTTCCTTACGGTTGATGATTAAGACGTCATGTTTTTTTTTCTCTTCCTTACGGTTGTTTTTGTATTAGGGGAATGCTTTTTTTGTTTCTTTCTTATCCGATTTAGGATATTTATGGAGGCGATGATATATTATAAATAATTTTGACTTTTTGAACAAATTGTAAAACTACCAAATAATGGATTTTTGCAACAATACTCAAAGTTGTATAATAATTTGGGGATACTTTAAAGTTACTCAAACGCCTAGGGTTAGGGGTTAAAAATTGCAAATTATCAGTTGATATCCTACGATGGCTGACAACGTGGGAAACGGAGACAGCGCCACCGCCTCCTCTGTAAGCGTACACCCTAGCCATTATGTCGCTCACCGCCGCCGCGAAATCAAACGAGCAAGAGTTTCAAGGGAAGATATCGACTCAATCAGCTATTTGCCTGATGAGATCCTCCAAGTTATCCTCTCCTTCATCCCGACCAAATTCGCAATCAGAACTTCAGTCTTGTCCAGAAGATGGAGACATGTATGGTGCGACACACCTTCCCTCTCCTTCGTCAAGGACTGTTGTCCGGATCGTGATTCCATAGGCAAAACCCTAGCTCGCTACACGGCTCGCAAGATGATTAGGTTTCAGCTCTGTGCCATAGGTTCCGAATATTTTCCTGACGTTTACAGTTGGATCGAGTTTGCCATGTCGCGAAACGTGGAGAATCTGTGGGTGGAACACCATCTTTATGATGTTCCTGATTTCTTCTACACCAATTCCTCTGTCAAGCAACTTTACCTTAAGTCAGGCTCTAGTAATTTGGTTCCCGAATGCTCCGTGTCTTGGACATCTTTAAAGATCCTGACATTGCATACTTGCAACCTTTTCGATGAATCCTTTGCTAAGATTCTGTCTGGTTCTCCGAATCTCGAAACCTTAAGGTTGTATCTCTGCGATGAACTTTATGTTCTTGATCTCAGCAAATCACCGCGTCTCAAAACATTAGAAATAGAAAGCGAGCACTGGGGGGGGGGAGCAAAGATTGTGGCACCACATATCCATTCCCTCAGACTCAGGTTCACAATCTCTGATTTTGCGTATAGCCTAGTTGATGTCTCGTCTTTAACCGAAGCTGAACTAGACATCGACTCTGGCTCACTTGAAAACTGGAGAAGTTGTGCTATTGTGCTAAAGATGCTAGAGAAGTTGCAGAATGTGGAGAAGCTTACTTTTTGTGGAAACTTTCTTAAGGTATGTTTTCGTGTGTATTCATATGGATGATGGATTTTATATTGCCTCCACAACTTACTTTACCAGTGTAGAATGATTTGGTTTCACTGTCCACTTTCATCTATTGATATTTTGCTTTTTGTTAGGCTTTATCTCTTGCCGATCGCCATTGTTATTCTTTTCCGAAGTTGAAGGTTAAAGTTTTGACGCTTAAGACAACCATCTCTAAATATGTTACTTCTGGTATAGAAAGAGTGCTACAACACTCACCTGAATTAAAGAAGCTAACCCTACGCACAATGGATTATGACCCCATCATAGAGGTATTTGATTTTTTGCATAAAATCTATTTAACCATGTCATTCTCACTTTGAGATTATAGAATCTGAGAATATGGATAATCTATTTGCATATAATGAAATCTTTTTTTTTTTTTTGTTACATATAGTTGTTTGGCTTGAATCCGGATCAAATAATCCCGGAAGAGAGGGTCCTTTTAGAAGACTTTTACTCTAGAGATGTAGATACAAAGTATGTGGCTTCGTTCATGGAACTTGTGCTTAAAACCACAAAGACACTTGAGAAGATGGTGGTAAGGTTGGGACCTTATCGTTACACAAGACGTTTTAGAGAGTTGCGTCAGAGGGTTCCAATGCTTTCCCACGACAACGACGTCTCAATTGTGCTCATCCCAACCAAAAGATGGATTAGAGTGTCTAGGTGGTCAAAACCCAACATTGAATATCATACATCAAATCTCATGTAGTTGAAAAACTTTCTTCTTAATACATTGTTAAATTTGAATATTTTCTTCCAATTTGTAAGTAAGAACTTTGTCACAGCGAATACATGTTGCGTTCTATCTGAAAAAAGTGTATTGTATTTTGATTTGGATGGAAGGACACTCGCATCAATTTTGGGAGTTATCCCCATAATGTTTAACTAATCAAAAGATAAGGGGAAAAAATGTAATTTACTCATAGTTTCGGGTGTTTTCTACAATATTCAGAAACCCAATTAAACAAAAAATTTCGGAATTGTGACTTTTTTTTGTGTGCTCAGCGATCTGCTTCCATGGCGATCTGCTTCATTCTCTATACACTTCTCACGATCTTCTTCGCCGTATCTCTAAGTTTATCTCTTTTCGTCATCAATGCAAGAATGAGGAGGAAACGTGCGGTGGGTTTCTTCCATCCGTACACAAACGACGGTGGCGGCGGCGAGAGAGTGCTCTGGTGTGCAGTCAAAGCCATCCAAGAGGAGACTCCCGATCTTGACTGTGTCATCTTCACCGGAGATCACGACTCTTCTTCTGATAGCTTAGCTCGCCGCGCCGTTGATCGATTCGGTGTTCACCTTCATTCTCCTCCTAAGGTCCCATTACTCCTAAAGTTCAAATCTTTAATAATTCAACACTCCTAAAGTTTAAATCTTTAATTCAATTTGAATTGGTTCTGATAACACAGAAACTCTCAAGATTTGAGGGCAAGTTTGAATTTTGCATTTTTGGATTAGTTTTGATGCAATTTTTTTATTTTTGGTTTTGTTGTTTTGATGTTGTTGTGGCACAGGTGATTCATCTAAGCAAAAGGAAATGGATTGAAGAGAGGACTTACCCACGTTTCACAATGATAGGTCAGAGTCTTGGTTCGGTTTACTTAGCGTGGGAAGCTTTACGCAAGTTCACTCCTTTGTATTTCCTTGACACTAGTGGATATGCTTTTACATATCCTCTTGCTCGGATCTTTGGTTGTAAAGTTGTTTGCTATACTCATTATCCAACTATTAGTTTGGATATGATTTCTCGTGTTCGGCAGAGGAACTCTATGTATAACAATGATGCGTCCATTGCTAAGAGGTGTTTTGGTTATCTCTCTTTGCTTATTTGGTGTTTTTTCTTTGTTTAGTGTAATTTGTGTTGGATAATGATATTTTGTTGCCTTTTTAGCAATTGGTTATCTACTGGCAAATTAGTTTATTACAAAGCTTTTAGCTGGTTGTATGGGATGGTTGGCTCTTGCACTCATCTAGCTATGGTCAACTCTTCGTGGACAAAGTCCCATATCGAAGTGCTTTGGAGAATCCCAGAACGGATTACACGGGTCTACCCGCCCTGTGATACTTCTGGACTTCAGGTGATAACCTTTAGTCAGCTTGAATCTTATGATTTTTATCTGTCTTCTGGTTACATATCAGTATTTGCTGACATCTTGGGATTATTGCAGGTGTTTCCTCTTGAACGATCATCTAATCCTCCTAAAATCATATCAGTTGCTCAGTTTCGTCCTGAGAAGGTGAGGGATCCAGTATTTGACTTATACGAATAGGGTACTGTTGTTGTTTGATGGTTTATATTCCAAAGCTCGAAAGAGTCGTCCAGCTTACTCAATTATAGTCTTGTACCAGGCTCATATGCTTCAGCTTGAGGCCTTTGCACTAGCCTTGGAGAAATTAGATGCAGACGTCCCTCGACCTAAGCTCCAATTTGTGGGAAGTTGTAGAAACAGTTCAGATGAAGAGCGTCTGCAGAAATTGAAAGACAGAGCAGTTGAACTAAAAGTGGATGAAGACGTGGAATTCTATAAAAATGCCATGTACAGGTATTTTCTCAAAGCTCTTTACGGCATTCTCTATTTTAAACTTAGTGTCTTGCAATACTCATAGCTTCCATGATTCTTAGTTGTTGGCTTCTGGTTGCAGTGAATTAGTGGAACTACTAGGAAATGCAGTTGCAGGAATGCACGGGATGATAGATGAACACTTTGGGATTAGCGTTGTTGAGTACATGGCTGCTGGTGCGATCCCAATAGGTAAGACTTTAAAAGACTTGTCTATGTGATTTTTATCTCAGCAAATTCAGTTACTCTCGCAGTTTCTTATTATGGCTCCTCTGTTTTGTTAATTTTGGTGCAGCTCACAACTCAGCCGGACCCAAGATGGACATTGTGTTAGAAGAAGACGGACAAAGAACCGGGTTTCTTGCTGAGACTATGGAGGAATACGCCGAAGCGATCCTTGAGATTGTGAAGATGAAAGAAACAGAGAGGCTTAAGATGGCTGAATCTGCTAGAAAACGAGCGACAAGATTCTCTGAACAACGGTTTTGTGAGGACTTCAAAACTGCAATTCGACCCATTTTCCACGGTGCTATCAAATGAATATGACAGTCTTAAAACCTTCAAAATCTGCTTATTGCACTAGCTTTTAAAACTCACAAGACAAGCTAGGTTATACCTTTTATCTTCTCGTTATAGTTTTTGTTGTTGATTAAAAGTTTGACGTAGAAGTTGTGAGTTGTGACATGTAAAAACTTTTCTTTTTCTTTGGTACACACATTCAGAAAACACCTCTGTCACCTTTTGTCAATAACTAGTAGTCCTTCCAAGTTTGAACTATATAATATGTTATATAATATCTAATATGAAAATCTTGATGGAAAATACTTAGATTCACTCCCAGGGTAAACCTTCTTGTTCACTTCTTTCTTTTCAACCAATCATAATCTTCTATACATTATTTTATTTAAAAGAATAAATCAAAATTAAATTAAAAAACAAAACAGATTAAGGAAACAAATTCTGTAAAACTTTTTTAAGGAAAGTTAAATATTGGTTTGGTTTAGATTTTACAATTATAGAATGAAATGATGTATCGGTTTGAGTTTACAAATAAGGTTATTAGGGTTTAGATTTTACAATTCAAACAAAATTATATGTTGGTTTGGGTTTACAAATGAAGTGGTTAGGGTTTAGAATTTACAATTAAAACGAAATTGTATGTCAGTTTGGGTTTACAAATGAAGTGGTTAGGGTTTAGATTTTACCATTAAAACGAAATTATATGTCGGTTTGGGTTTACAAATGAGATTATTAGGGTTTAGATTTTATAATTAGAATGAAATTATATGTCGGTTTGGGTTTACAAATGAGATGGTTAGGGTTTAGATTTTACAATTATAATGAAATTATATGTCGGTTTGGGTTTACAAATTAGATGGTTAGTGTTTAGATTTTACAATTAGAATGAAATTATATATCGGTTTGAGTTTATAAATAAGTGGTTTAAGTTTTTAATTTTACAGATTTTTATTTTATAAGAACGTAAATAAATAGGTTTTAAAATGCATTATGACATGTCAGATTCTTATTGACTAAAATAATAAGAAGTGAACCTAAGAATTGTTCTAAATAGATTTCTTAAAATTGTTCTCCGGATCTACTATGTGTACTAAACAATGTCTACGTAAACACTTTTTTTTTTTGTCAAATACGTAAACACTTTCTTATCATAAAATTTTGACAGAATTGTTCTTTTCTAACTATTTTTCCAAAAACATCCAAATCCCCAATATTTTCTTTAAATTATCCAAATTATAAATGACGGAAGACAAGTCTCCATTGTCGGTCAAGGTTACGACGAAAACGAAAAAGAAACTAAGAAAGTACTACTACTCGATTGCTTGATATGATTACCACTTACCATTTTACCAAGATGGCACCGAAAAGAATCTTATTATGTCCATCGTTGAATAATCTTTACTTAGGATTCTCACCGTACCACTGAATGTTCAACAGTGTTACACTTGTTACTTGAGATGCTTTGGTGAGTAAGAAGATAAATTGCACTTTTTGAGATAGATATCAAACATTATTAATCATGACTAGCCATTATATATGTTTTAAATAGCAACAAGATTCGACTCATATATTTTGTAGATTAGTAAAAAAAAAAAAAAAAAAAAATCATTGTTTTGTTTTGTAAACAACTAGAATTTATTTTACCTTTCAGATTATATATACTTTCTTAACGTTTCAAATACTATCAATTTAAATGATAAAATTCAACCCACATTATTACTGGAGTGTTATTAGTGGGTTGATAAGAACTAGAATGTCAATGGTTTGATATACTCGAATCTTTTGAAATCTTGAGAATTATTTTAGTCCAATGTGTGGTATGAAACTTTTGATTTGAAATGTTACTTTTGGCCCTACATATCTTGATTTACGCAAATTTTATGGATATATGCAATTAAAAACTTGAAAAACAAAAATCGTTTTAGTTGCTTTGCCTGTGGCAACCACATATATTTTGATCATTGAATAGAGGCTTCTCTCTTCCGCATGTGAGTATATGTGACAAGAAGCGCCACCAAATCTAAGTTAGAGCTTGTCTTTCTCTGTCGATTCACATACAAGTTGTTGTGCTTTTCCGTTTTCAAATATACACAAAGTTACAAACATAGAGAAAAATTACGGTATGTAGGGGTTTCTTTTACCGAATCGTGTGAAAGAATAAATACAACAATAAGGTATTGTATGTTATTTAATTTGCAATAAGCTCCCCAAAAACTGATGCAAATAGAAAAGATAAACCACTTTTCACATCTATAATAGTATTTTTTTTTTTTTTGATTGATAAATTACAAATAGTAGATTCACGTTCTTAAAACGTGTATAATAATGAACAAATGATATCCATCAGAATAATTAGACTAAATTTGTTAACAAAATATCTTTGATTTGGTTTTCTCTCTCGTCGACCTCCATGTATTGTAGCCATTCCTCTCCACATATTCCCGTTACCATAAAAACACATTGTCCCATAAGGTCATGCTACAACATATATCCACAAATCTCATTATCAATTTCATTTCATTTAATATATAACGATTGACAACGAACAAACACAATGAAGTCTATATATCTAGTAATTTCGAGATATTGACACAAAATATAAACCATATATACTCATATACCATGTTTCGAGTAGGCAAGTGAAGGCAAAAGTGGATATCGCGAAGGAAGGCATTGAGAACGTGTAGAAAAAATTGTGGATGTGACGGACAAATTATTATATGCTCCTATCCAAAAAACCCTGGTGAGAAACTATAATCATGAGGAAAAAACATGTTGAGAAAATGATTGGAACATGAGAGATGTGACTGAGTGATGATATCATTACCATCGACCCGATCCGGTGAAATCTTTTTTTACTAATAGGAAAGTTAAAGGTAAAAGCATTTCCCTCCAATGATTGTTATTGACAATAATCGTTGTCAAATCCAAATTTACTACTATTTCATACTATATAGATTCAAATTATTATTTTTTCGACTTTATAACCAGTTGGTCTTTTTCCATATGATTAAAGTGGGTTCGATATACCTATTTGATTTGAACGACTTAACTTCCAAACTACAATTCCCTATCTTAAATTAGATCTCGAAAACAACTTGTATGTTCACTTATCCACACACACACACACACACAAAAAAAACTTGTATATACATTTATATACTAACAAAATTCTTACATTGTTCGAACTGCTTTCCTCTTATTCCATACTATATAGCTTTGTAAAGTTTGTGGACACAACTCAAAGACGATTGTGAGAATCAAATAGGAAATGGTAGACGGATACGGGAAATCAAAGAATGCAAAATCCAAAAGTTTGAGTGAAGTCGTTAAGTTTTGACTATTGTACCTGCAAAATAATTACTACGTGTGAAACAAACAAAAAAATGTAAATATAGATCATTTATCGTACTGTATATATTTTGAAAAATACTCAAATACAATACTAAGTTATTCTATACGACGACACACTTCTAAACTATTTACAGTTTTACTACCTCGTATTTTTTACAACCCCCACATATATGACGACCCTTAAGTTGTGAACGAAAATTCAACACAAAATTTGCGGCTCTGCACGTTTATGCAAACTTTAAAAATTTATATAGAGAAGAAAAAAAAAGGAAACAAAAAAAAGTCTACAAAGAGTATCACACCAATCACCATCAACCTTAAATTTCTCCTTCATTATTTAGATGCACACCCAAACTTCGACCTCTCTCTATCTCACACACTTCCACTTACATAGAAGAAACCTCTTTCAACTCCTCAGTTTCAGATTCTGCAACCAAAAAAGAAAAAAAAAGAGAGAGAGATATATATTATTACATTCATTAAAGAAAATAACAACAAGTACTAGAACAATTCTTTCTTTATTGGTTTTTTCTACTGACGATGGAGAATTCATACGACGACTCAGCCAAGTGGTCTGACTCAACAACTCCATATATGGTCTCATGGTCATTTCAATCTGATTCCTCTGATTCTGATTGGAGCCGCTTTAATCTTGGCTTCTCTTCTTCCTCCGGCAATTTCCCGGCCGACGATTGTGTCGGTGCGATCGATAAAGCTGAGTCACTTTCAAGAAGCCACCGTCTTGCTGAGAAAAGACGCCGTGACCGGATTAATTCTCACCTCACCGCTCTCCGCAAACTTGTCCCCAATTCAGACAAGGTAAATGACTCTGGTTTAGACTATTGAAGTGTTTTCAGTTTAATCTGGTTCGGTTCTGTTACAGTTTTAGACATAATCAGATTGACATGACCGGTTTATTATCATCTGGCTGGGTTAAGAGTATCAATTTAAGTAAACCGGTTTTGACTCTACAGTTGGACAAAGCAGCTCTATTAGCAACAGTGATAGAGCAAGTGAAAGAACTCAAACAACAAGCAGCAGAATCAACAATCTTCCAAGATCTTCCAACAGAAGCAGATGAAGTAACCGTGCAGCCTGAAACCATCTCTGACTTCGAATCAAACACCGAAACAATCATCTTCAAAGCTTCCTTTTGCTGCGAAGATCAACCCGAGGCAATCTCAGAGATCATTACGGTTCTCACAAAGCTTCAACTCGAAACAATCCAAGCTGAGATCATCAGTGTTGGAGGAAGAATGAGAATCAATTTCATCCTAAAAGATAGCAACACCAAAGAGACTACGAACGTAGCTGCATCAGCTAAAGATTTGAAGCAATCTCTGTGCGGTGCGTTAAACAGAATCACATCTTCTTCTTCTTCATCATCTACTTCTTCAGTTTGCAGAATCAGAAGCAAAAGACAGAGATGGTTCCTCTCTTCTCACGACTCACAACTATGAATACATTTTCACAATACATACACATAGTACAACCCATTCCTTATTAATAAAGATTTTGTCAGCAATTTGGTTGGATTTGTTCCCTACTAAACCAATCAAGATTTGTACAACCTTAATCTGAATTGTTCCACAAGTTATATAACCTACATCTGAATCACTACGAAGCTTAGCATATCATAATAACATTAATATTTGTATATTACCAATCAAGATTTGTATAACCTTAATCTGAATTGTTCCATAAGTTATATAACCTCCTAAATCTGAAACACTACGAAGCTTAGCATATCATAATAAGCTTATTCGATAAAGAAACTGATTAGATAGAATAAGGTTTAACAATACTTGAGGATCCATACAATCCAACAAAAAACGAAGCCAAGAACAACTTAAAAACTTGAAACGAGTTCAGACAACAGTACTTAAGATATAAGCAAAAAAAACAGGGGAAGCAGAAATGGAAAAACCGAAGTCTTCAAGATGAGTCTCCTCTCTCTCTCTCTACTTAGATCGCTGTCTCATCTTTCGTCTCTTCCTCTTAAGCCTCCTCATACGCTTCTTCTTCCACTGCGCAAACCAAGACAAAACAGAACTTTAATCAGCCGCAACAAATATGAGACGTAACAGAACAATCAGACAAAATGTATTGGTGAAGAAGATTGCAAAAAAGATTGATGGATATACCTTGGCTCTCATGGGGGAGAAACTCTTTTTCTCAAAACCCTAATTTGGCGATTTCACGGCGACGGTAACAAGAGAATAGGAAATGGTGCGTAACTGTGAATATATATACCCCTGGAAACCCTAATGTAGAAGTGATGGGCCTTTTTGCTTAACCCATATAATTGTTTGGGCCTTTTATGCTCATATATTCTCAAAAGTTGTTTACTTTTTCTTTCCCGAACAAAAAAACGTTTGCAGTTTAACAAAATCAGGTTAATAATAATCAAGTTTTTTTTTTTCTTTTTGGCTAAACAGTTTTATGGTACTTTATTTAGAAAAGGTTAATAATTAGAATTTCACAATAATTTTTTTTTTTGGTTGAATGTTAAATTTCACAGTAGATTTCATTGAAAGAAAGGTCTCCGTACGTTGCAGAATTTTTGGCCATGGTATGGAGAACGCCAGATAAAATTTGTTGATAGATCTTTCTCCACGCAAATTAAATGAATAATTTAATGAGTGATACTCGAGTAATGAAAAGATATGGTTATAAATATTTTATTTTTTGCGTTCAATTTTTCGCATAATTAATCATTAGTCAGAAAAAAACATAAAAGAAAAACATTTATTTGTTGAATGAAAACAATATGTAAATTGTTGGGAAAAAAAAAAGAGAATATGAAAATTGTTCGAAAACGGAAAACACTTTTACGAAGCAGTTGATGAAAGTTCAGATTTGGACAAAATCATGTCCAATACTTTTCAGAATGATCAGCTGATGATAGATAGAGGTTCGTTCAAACCATTGGAATCAAAGGACTACCGGTATGCATATGTAGCGTCGGTATAAACTTGTAATCGCCAATATGAAGTGTTGGTCTCGTGAAAACTGAAAACATAAATAATCATATCAACGACGACCGGTATGCATGTAGACATGTAGATGTAGTGATGAACACTTCTTGAAAACGTATTAGTTTCTTATTAACTCCTACAAAATTTAAACTAAGTATAAATAACCTCACAGATTAAAAAACAAAATTATATATATATATATATATATATATATATATATAACCTCTGAATCTTAACAACCAAATCGAAATTATCATATCCTAAATAAGGCACTCCATGAAGGAAATGTGGAACTAATAAATTCCCCAAACAACTTTTCCACCGTCTCCCTCTCTTCCACATATATATACTTTATTGGAACCGTAAATCTCTTTTACGAATTCCCCGAAAATAAAAAAATCTTCGAAAAAAAGAATAAAATACCCTCTTATTTATCTCTTTAGGTAAAAAAAAAAAAAATCCTCCAAAATCTTGCATGCAAAGCTCCCTCCTCATAGAGTGTAGTAGTCTCTTTGATTCCTCACAATAATGAATCTCCAAATGCTCTCGAGTCTTGACCGACCTTAAGGGGTGCTCGGCGTATATAAAATGATCTTCCACAAAAACAAATCAATAGAATTCTCCCAAGATAGGATCAATAAAATCCCAAATAGTTCCCCAATGACTATATTCGTCTTCTCCGCCAAAAGGCCAAATCGTTGAAGATCCATCTCCTACCATATAACCCGGATCCATACCCATAGAACACACCGGATCAACTACCGGCGGTGGATGAGATATTGATAGATTCGAACCCGCGGAACCAGCCAGAGAGTTCAAATCCTCCATTGAATTATTAGTGTTATTATTATTGCACCCACTTCCTCCTTGTTGTTGTTCCTGCCCTAGCGCCATCTCATGATGATGGGACGAAGTTGAATTAGCTACCGGAACATCTGTTAGCTCGATGTCATAGATCTTGTTACTACTATTACCGGAGTGAAGATTCTGATACTGTTGGTGTTGGAATTGTCCCACTTGCACCATCTGATTTTGTTGTTGTTGTTGTTGTTGGTGAGGGAGAAGACCATAACTAGGGCATAACATGGAGTTCCCACCATTAAGGAAGATGTTGTTGTTAAAAGGGATACCGTACGGACCAAAGGTGGCTGCTCCTCCGACGGTGGCGGGGGTAGGACGAGGGAGGAGAGGTCTTAGGGTTTGAGTAGAGGAGGAGGACGAGGAAGGAGAAGACGAAGCGGCGGAGACGGAGGATGAAGAGGAAGAGACGGAGGAAGGAGAAGAAGGGGTTAAGTTGAGCTGAGCACGTGAACCGTAGAGATAAACGGCGGCTCGGTCGTAGGCACGTGCGGCGTCTTCGGCGGTGGCGAAAGTACCAAGCCACTTGCGAGTGCGCTTACGTGGCTCTCGGATCTCGGCGACCCATTTGCCCCAGCTTCTTTGTCGGACGCCACGGTAACGGAACTTGGAATTGTCAGGACCACCTTTGCCTTTGCGTTTGCGTTGAGCGGAGGAGGTTGAGTCGGTGGTGGTGGTGGTAGCTAAATCGGATTGATGAGGATTATTGTGGGCTAGGGTTTGGTTATTATCGTCAAGATGGTGGTGGTGTTGTTTGGAAGCTGAAGGGTCCATAGATGAGGAAGAAGAAGTAGAGAGAGAAAGAGAGAGATTAAAGAAATTGGAAAAATTTGGAGAGGACGAATCAAGAAGAAAGGGAGACTGAAGAGTGTTTGAATGTCATTGTTGTGAATGGTCGATTAGGGCGGTGCTTCTTTTATATATACTTGCACTCTCTTCACACTCACTTCTTTCTTTTTCTTTTTTTTCACTTGCTCATTTGTTTTTTTTTACCAAATACTACTAGTTTTTGTTGTTATTATTTACTATTTCTTTGTTGTTATTATTTTATTAAGCCTGATTCGTACATAAGTTGTAACACATCGGAATGAAATCAAGATACTATTAAAAAATTTATGCCATTTTTGGGGGATAACCAGTGCATCATATGTGTATAAGAATAATATGTTGAAGTTGGTTATTTGATTAAGTGTTAACTGTGAGAAATACTCGCATGTTGAAAACACTCCCAAGGATTTTAGAGCTAGATAACGAAAAGGAACTGAATGAATACGTGAGAAGTTTTGATAGTTCAGTTTTTAATTTGATAATCCCAATTGCACGGTAGGTATATGCAAAATCAAATTCATAAAAGGTTAAGAATTGCAGCATCAGAGAAATAAGATACGAATTATAAGCAAATTAAACGAATTTCATCTAAGATGAAAAAGAAAAATCGTTTTTTCTTACGTATTATAAGCAATTTAAGAGTATGAACGAAAAGACGCAAGAGATGGACAATTAAAAAGATTAACAAGAACAAGTGAACAAACAGAAGACAAAATAACGAAGAAAATGGTTTGAGTTCAAGAATTGAACGCATTAATAAGGGTTAATGTGGCAAGAACAAGATCAAATCATTGCGTAACGGTGACTAATTAGGCATAATTGTAGAGAATGTAACATTAATCATTAACTAATTTCAGTATGTGGCATTAATTACCCAATTTTGTTAAACTCTCTTGCAATTTAAGCAATCAACAAGCATTAACAAATGATTCTACTAAGCTCATTAATCACCGTCACATCAATTCTTATTGACTAGAGAAATAAATCTATCAAGATTGTATGAGTTGATTAAATTACAAACGTTTCTAGACATGAATTTTTTTTTCTAAGAAACATTCACAGCAGTATTATATAACACAGCCACATTCGTGTTTCAGAAACATCTTAAATTTGTCAAGTCAAAATGCTATAAACTGATCACTCTTTTTTTTTTTTAAAACAGTTTTCCTTATAGATAGAGGAGAGGTAATCAAGTAAAAAAGAAATCTGCTATACAACAACATTTAAAAGTAGCAATATAAATTTTTTTACATAAGTAGTAATATAAATTTTATAAAGTTTTGGAGAAGAAAAAAAATTGATTTGCGCACTCGGAGAGTGTTGCAGATCCATGCCTGCTGCAGCCACTGGAGGGACAGAAATACAGATACAGAGACAGTAATTATTTTTCTGCTTTCATTTAACACAGACATAGATATATGTGTTCATTTAGTCCACTTAACACCATTCTTGGAAGACGACTTGTCTTCAGTCAAATACTTCGTCCGATAGTTATTCTACATTTTGGACACAACACCTTTGATCTTAATAAGACCTATCTTAGAAATTAAAAATACTCACATGTCAATGGCTAAGTAAATAAATATATTAAAATTAAAGAGTAGTTTTTTTATTCAAAAAGAGTATTTAAATTGTAGATTTATGTATGCTTCGACTTTAAGAAATTAGAAAGAAAAAAATGAAACTCATCATCTAACTCAACTTATACACTAAAGAAAAGAAAAAGAAAAACTCAACTTATCAACATGATTTTTTTAACATTAAGAAGAAGTAAGCCTCTTTAAATTTTTGTTTATAATAAAAATTACATAATATATATAGTATTTTTTTTTTTTGTTGACGACAGTTTAATTTACGATAAAAGTGTGTGAAGGGCAGGAAAAAAGTGTGTCAACGATTGGTAGCATATATAAAACATAGCTTGTAGAAATTGTCATCATACTGAATTACCTAGAAACCTTGCATTGATACTAATTAAGATTCGTCTTCATAATATTTACTTTTGTTGTTTGTCATCAACAAAACTATGAAATACTATTAAAGGATTTTTTATAAGGAAAATAGGAATATTGCATGGGAGAGATGAGGTGGCGAAGAAGGAAGCAAAGACAGCAAAAGAACCAAAGCTTTTTGTGTTGTGGTTTCTGAGATCTCAACCCAATTGCCTTGGAACTCTCACCTTTTTATGTCTCAGCAGAACCCAACTAGTTGCGCCATACATTCATTTTCCTTGCATTTATCCACTTTATTATATTACCCAATCAATATAGCTTGATTATTCCAATCTCATTATTCACGTGAAATTTTGTATAACAAATGAGTTGAACACTTGATAACATTAAAGAGATATTGTTGAGCTTTTGCATTCCAACAATTTACAGATGCTTAATTTAAAATGATGACCATAACAGAGGGGAAATAATTTAAATGCTTTAATTACTACTTCTGTTCTGCAAGAAATCAAACATATGATGTACAATACTATAATGTTTCGTATAAGCTAGAAAGTGTTAGTAATTTGAATGTTTTCATTAAAAGAAAGCAAAATGGTTGGTGCGAGAGAGGAAAATTGTCGAGGAAGATGATAAAATGCTCACATGCCCACAATTACAAACCGTGGGCTGCGCTTTAAACAACAGCTAAGATTATGTGTGCGTCTATATGTATGTATGCACGTATGTGTTTGGATAAGGGGCTTTTATTTTTATTTAGTACAATTTTTATTCCAGTGTCTCCGAAAGTATAAGATAAGTATAAAATTGGGTGCGACTTAATAAGACATGTATGCATGGAGGCTCTATCATTTGCACAATATAATTAACAAACATTACATTATTATTAGTCGTTGGTACAAGATTCTCTATGTCTGACAAAAGCACTTTCCTTTTTGGGAATCAATTTTCATGATCGCATCTTCGTATTCGTGTTCTAAACTTCTAAACAGTTTGGATTTTTTTTTTAAATACGAATTTAAATTATAATACAACACTATGAAAAGTCAGTAGACTATATGAAACTTGTCTTAACAGTAAAATCTATTTTAGGTGCGAGATTTAACACTCCAACATACCGATCTAAATCAAAAATACAATTCAATTGGTTAACCGGGAATCCGGTTAATATCCACTTAACACTTATTTGAGGTCTGTTCGGAAGAAGGCGGTCCAACCTGAAAATAAGTCGACTTCCCAATTCGTTTGGTGGCCGATTTGAAGAGAAGAAGCAACTTTCCTTATTTTAGTTCGAATTATAGGGAAAATTAATATTGTTTGTAATCTAGAGAAAGTATAAAGAGGGGGAAGCTCCTTCATTGTAAACATCCGGCAATTAATACTAAAACCCTAGTTCTTCATTGTTCTTGAGAGAAAACCCTAACTTTTTCTTCAAGAAATCAAAACCCCTCTTTATTTTCTAGCTTTAATCCAGCTTTTAGAGAGAGATCTTAAGTGAATTTGTTCCCCACTCAGACAAATTCATTGTGTGAATTCTAGATTCAGCAATTGGTGCCGCCTGTAGGGAAGAAAAATCGTCTTTACAAGTTAATCTCTCAAAGCAGCTCGACCGAAAGGTTCCCTTCAAGCCTACGAAAATGTCTACAGTCACAGCAACGACATCATCGGCGCAAACCGCACCTCTTCAAATGTATCCGATGTCATGGGACTAGCACCTCCTCAAGGTGACACCGAAGCACGAAGTGACGCTCTAACCACGCAAACGACAGCCGTTTATGTTCGTCGTAGCGTCGCTACGTCGGTCAACCCAACCGATAACTGTCCCGAACTCCCAGTTGAGGTCAGATCTGAAGGGGATCCCAGCCAGGGAATAGGGCGAACACGCGAACAACCAGTCCACCTTGATACAGAGCATTCAGACGAACCACCCTTGAGCGGGGAAACGATGCGCGCCACGAAGCAACAACCCAGGGTCCAAATCGAGAATCCCCCTGATTGCACTACAACAATGGTCCAAAACCCGCAGGTCGTCTCTATGGAAGATTTCAAGATCTTGTTCGGCACCATGACAAAAGATATTTACCAGATGATCTTCGACACCAATCGTAGAGTCGATGCAGTCGTAACACAGACGACCCCATCACCAGTCACCGTGGAGTAGTCGCCTGTACTCGGGACAGGCGATCTTACCCGTCGTCTTGATTATCGGACATACCGGCGGTCTACCAATAGGAGCGAAGGACCCTTATCCCACAGGAAATGTCGAGCCTCCAACCATCGAACTCGGGCTCATGGATCCGTGAGACCCCGGTTATCCCGATCGCTCCCTCAATGAACACGGGAGCTTGCCTCGAGATCGAGGAGATCCAGTCGTAGATTCGCGGCATGAGCTCGCTCCTCCACCTGGCTATCAACACAGCTCCAGAGATCGATAGGATTGTCGAGGTCACTCGGCGAACCCCCTTCACTCAGCGGATTCTGCAAGCCGACATACCGAACGTCAAGCTGAAGCTCCCAACCTACATCGGGGATAAGGATCCAGTCCTCTTCATGACATCCTTCATGGCAACTGTAGCTAAGGCGCGATTCACTGACGAACAAAGGGATATAGGATGCTGCCAGCTGTTCGTCGATTGTCTTTCCGGCCGCGCCTTAACTTGGTTCACAAGGCTGGAGCTGAACTCGATTGACAACTTCAACAAATTGTCAACGACCTTTCTCAAGCATTATCGGATCTTCATAGAGCGAGGTGTGACGGTTCGGATCTCTGGGAAATGGCCCAAGAACCCGGTGAGCCTATTGGGAGTTTCCTGGGCAGGTTTAAAGAAAAATTGGTGAACGTTTCCATCCCAGAAGATGCCGCGATCGCTGCCTTTAGGAAGGGTCTTCTTCCCAGATCACCCTTACGGAAGGACCTCAACCTCCGAGAGCCTAAAGACCTCGGTGACACGCTACATTGAGCCTCCCGATTTGCACTCGTGGAAGATGAGAACGCCCGATTAGCCGCAAAAACGACCTCAACACCATCGTATCTCCCGAAGGCTAAGAACCGGGACAAACACCACAAGCCCCGAAAGCATCACGATCCTCATGATCGAAAGAAGGGCGTCGTCCATGCAGTCTCTGAGATAGATGGCCAAAACAAGCAACCATCCAATCCGAAGGAGTTATACTGCGATTTTCACATGATTGTCGGCCACTCCACACACGAGTGCGTTCATCTAAGGAACTACCTATATGGAAAGTACCATTCTGGCGAAGCCGAAGCCGTCTTTCAGCCCAAAAGCATCCGCGGAAGCAGAGGTCGTGGACGATGGCGAGGTGGTTGATCTAACGGTGGCCGCTATGCAGGAGGTGGCGGGCAAGGATAAGTAAACAACGGCCCGACTAACGACATTTAACAGCCAGCAAATCAAGTGTTCGCAAATCGCCAAGACGAAATGCCAGCAGATGAGGAACTACCTGGTCTTTCCAAGTGACAGAGAGGGCAGAATCTTGAGCGCACCAACTCCCCTCTCAGAGGTCGAATAATTAGGATTCTGGGCCCACTAGAGGATTGTGCTGACTCCATTTGAGCACTGAAGAAAAGGGCGTGACAAGTTTGCAGCCTTCAGGCAACCTCGAACGAACCTCCGCTCTGCGCGGATCCCATATCATTCACACCAGAGGATGCCAAAGGAACCCAACACCCCCATTCAGATCCTCTTGTCATCGAAGTAGCTATGGGCGACTTCGATGTCGAAAGAGTCTTGGTCGACACCGGGAGCACCGTTAACGTTCTGTTCTGGCGGACGCTGGAAAAAATGGGCATCACACCAGAGCAGATGAAGCCCGAGACTCGAACGTTGACCGGCTATGACGGGATAGCTAAAATGTCGATGTGCGACTTAAAATTACAAGTACGCGCTGGCAAGGTGACCCAGAAAACTAGATTCGTGTCAATCAATGCGCCTCCAATTTACAACGCCATTCTAGGGGCACCGTGGATATACGCGATGCAAGCTGTACCGTCGACTTACCATCTCTGCTTTAAACTCCCGACCATCACAGGGATCTGCACGCTCTACGGCGATCATAGGATGGCCTGATCCTATTTCGTAATCGAAAAGAAGCAAAGGAAAACGGAGGACGCATAGTAATTACAGAGCGGGGACCACCCTATTGGTCCTCATAAGCCGGACCGAGACTGTCTTAAGTCTCCGGAATGTCGGATCATCCAGGCAAACATCGATCCTTCCAATCCCTCACGAACTGTTGGCATCGGGGCCGAACTCGAAGACCAAATGAAGACAAAGCTGATCGCTTTTCTGCAATCCCGGTCCTCCACATTCGCTTGGTCGATGAAACACATGGTCGGGATAAGCCCCGAAGTCATCTGCCACAAGCTTAACGTTGACCCCACGTTCAAACCGATCAGGCAAAAACGTAGGCGTTTGGATCCAGATCGAGCAAAAGCAGTCCATGACGAAGTCGAACGATACTCAAAGCAGACCAAATAATGGAGGTCCAGTACCCTAATTGGTTGGCTAATCCAGTCGTGGTAAAAAAAAAAACGGCAAGTGGAGAGTATGCGTGGACTTCACCGACCTCAACAAAGCGTGTCTTAAGGATAGCTTTCCCTTGCCACACATAGATCGTCTCGTCGAGGCCACGGCCAGAAACCAACTACTCTCGTTCATGGACGCCTTCTCGGGATACAACCAGATCGCCATGAGCTCAACCGATCGCGAGAAAACGATATTCATCACATACAGGAGAATCTACTGTTATAAAGTTATGCCGTTCGGACTAAAAAACGCCAGGGAGGTCTATATCCACGATATGGTGGTCAAATCCTTGATCGCGGAACAACACATTCAGCATCTCGCTGAATGTTTTGATATCCTAGACAAGTTTCAAATGAAGCTGAATCCGACGAAGTGCACTTTGGGGTCACATCAGGCGAATTCCTGGGATACATCGTTACCGAACGAGGGATATAGGCGAATCATAAGCAGATTGAGGCCATACTCGGACTGCCATCTCCAACTAACAAACGGGAAGTCCAACGCCTGACCGGCTGGATCGCCGCTTTGAATCGATTCATCGCTCGGTCAACCGACAAATGCCTTTCTTTCTACCAACTCCTCCAAGGAAACAAAAATTTTCATTGGGACAAAGATTGTGAGCACGCGTTCCGGGAGCTAAAGGAGTATCTGACCAGTAACCCAGTGCTGGTTAAGCCAGAGGATGACGAGACATTTTATCTGTAAATCTCAGTTTCCAGCTCGGCAGTCAGCGGCGTCCTGGTTCGAGACGATCGCGGCGACCAAAAACCAATTTTTTACACTACCAAGGCTCGCTCTTGCCGTGATTACCGCTGCGCGTAAACTCCGACTTTATGTCGTGTTTACCGATCAGCCACTCCGAACTATCCTCCATAGCCCTCTCCAGTCTGGACGAATGGCGAAATGGGCGGTCGAGTTGAGCGAATATGATATCGATTACCGCTCTCGTCCGAGTTTAAAGTCGCAAGTTTTTGCCGATTTCATCACCGAGTTATCCCCTGATCTCGGGGACCCTACCCTCAAACAAGAATATTGGATGATGTTCGTCGATGGCTCATCATCTCATCACGGATCCGGTGTAGGACTCATTCTCCGATCTTCGTCTCGCAAAGTACTCGTGCAAGCTTTGAAGCTCAATTTTAAAGCGTCTAATAACGAAACAGAGTACGAAGCCGTTCTCACGGGGCTCCGTTTAGCGCGAGGACTCGGGGTGACGCATTTGCAAGTTTTATGCGATTCTCAATTAGTAGTTAGCCAGTTCAGTGTCGAGTTCAATGCCAAGAACAAGCGAATGGGAGCGTACCGTCAATTGGTCAGGACACTGTCCGGGGAATTTACCTCTTTTTCTATGACAAAAGTCCGAGGGACGAGAATGCTTCAGCCGACGCCCTCGCAGCCTTGGCAAATAGTTTGGATCCTGATTTACGGTGTACCATTCTAGTCGAATGCATTGAAGCACCTAGCATCGATCTAGTCAGCCTGATCTCCATCATCAACGACGATTCGGTTCCAATGCAAGTCGACGATCAAATAGAGGACTTGACAGACGTCACGAAGCCACCTGACGATTGGCAAATTGAGATTAAGCTGTATATCTCTGAAGGAGTCGTCTCGCTAGATCGTTGGGCAGCTCGGCGTCTGAAAGCGCGAAGCGCCAAGTACATCCTTTTGGATGGGAATTTATACCTTACTTGCGTCAGTCGCGACGAAGCCAAACGAATCATGATGGAAGTACACGAAGGTGAGGGTGATAATCACTCCGGTGGACGGGCCATTACTGGCCAACCATGGTAGCCGACTTCGAGGCTTTTTCGGCAAAATGTGAAGCCTGCCAGCGTCATGGGCCAATGCGGCATGTTCCGCCTGAACTATTGAATACCGTAACTGCCGCATATCCTTTCATGCGCTGGGCCATGGATCTCGTAGGTCCCCTGCCGGCATCGAAATCCAAGAAATTCATCTTCGTACTAACTGATTACTTTACCAAATGGGTAGAAGCGGAGCCTTTCACAAAAGTCCAGTCCCTAGACGTAACCAACTTCATATGGAAAAACATTATATGTCGTCACGGACTCCCTTATGAGATTGTCACCGATAACGGTAAGTAATTCACTTTGCTCATCACCAGGCGTTTCTTGAGCAAATGGCAAATTCGTCTGAGTACCTCGACCCCCCCCCCCCCGATAACCTCAAGGGAACGGTCAAGCCGAGGCCACGAATAAGTCGATCGTCGATGGCTTAAAGAAACGACTTGGGGGAAAGAAGGGCCGATCACCTCGATGGCGTACTATGGTCCTACCGCACAACCCCGTGGTGATCTACGGGACAATCCCCTTTCTCTCTGGCGTATGGGATCGAGGCCCTCGCCCCAACAAAAGCAGGCGTCCCGAAACTTCGCCGCACCATGATGGTCGACAATCCCGACCTTAATAACGATATGCTGACCGATCATATCGACTTTGCTGAAGAACTGTGCGACCAAGCTCTGGTCTGGATTCAACACTACCGGAATACAGCGACTCGATACTATAACAAGACTGCTCGCCAGCGGTGTTTCAACGAGGACAATTTAGTTTTACGTGAAGTCTTTGAAAACACCAGAGAAGTTAACGCTGGTAAACTCGGCGCCCGATGGGAAGGTCCATATCTCGTTTCCAAGGCAGTTCGCCCTGGCGTGTATGAGCTCGTGACCATGGCTGGTGAGCGAATCAAGAACTCGTTAAACGCAGCCATTTGAAGCATTATTACTATTAAATCATTTTAATGATCTTACCTAGGAGGTTTCGGGAATCCGACCTCCACTTATCTTTCGTTTGTAATATGAACTACGACTGGCTTGATCCCCGCTTCGGGGTACGTAAGCAACTCCTTGTCTTTTCGATAAGATTAAGCGAGTACAGCTAAAATATCAATAAAGTCTTCTTTTTGGGTTCTGTCGCTCCCGCTGCAAGGCTTCTAACCTTTCATACTCCAACGGCTCTTCCACAACTAGTTCATCCACCGCAGTTTGCCAGATCTGTCGCCTCCGCTGCAAGGCTTCTAGCCTTTCAATCGGCAACCCGGAACATTTGGATATCATGTCTTCTATGAAGGCACATGGGCCCTCAACTAGATGGCGTTCACGGAACGCTTGACCTGTCGATTCCAATTAATTGACGAACTGGATCAATCTCTTCGCGACCAACCACCTTTGTTTCCACCAATCAGAGTGCAGCAGATTTTTCGTTGCGTCCCAAAAATCGCAATTAAAGACAGTGCAAACATTCAATGTTTCTAGACACGCGTCCCTTTAAACAAAAAAAAATAAATTATAAAAAATGTATATATATAGATATATATACATATATATATTATATATACATATATATCAGTTTTCATTCCGATCTGGATTGAATATTCGTCCGTTCGGACTGACTTCATTCAAAGTCAAAATACATTCTTCATTGACACCGTGGCCAGGTGATCAACTCGCACCTGACCCCCATCTTTCATATGTAGGGATAAGCCGAACCCAAAGTATTTATTTCGCACCCGATCTCTCATTTATGGGATAAGCTGAACCCTGAGTATTTATTTCGCACCCAACCTTTAGTTCAGGCGGAATGGTTAGCCGAATCCAGAGAGAAATTTCGCTGTCCGACTCCTGAACTAGAGCAAAGGAGGGAAGCCGAGCCCAGTATCTCGCACTCTGAACCTATTTATCCCGTTAAGGGATAATGGCCCACCTTTGAGGCCCAGATCGTTGTTTTCTACGAATATTTGACAAAAGGTTACTTGTGTAAGCCGTGAGACATCCTGCCTCTTTTACATCTTTGCAAAACAATAGAAACATGTTTGGATTTCAATTTTTATTCAGCCTACTATGATTCGGCAAAGTCTTGTTCGTCTTATTGAATTAAAATAAAAGAGGACATATTATCAATACAAAATATGTTAATTTCGTGCTAGTACACCACTAGCGGCGATCTCACGAGCACTGGTCTTGAGTCGCTTCGGCATCGGCCACAACAGTTGTAGCCGAGTCTTCTCCCATTCTTCGGGACGAGTCTCTAGTGCTCTGGCTTTCTTTTTCGCCTCATCAAGCAGATCGATAGTCCTTTTTCTTTTTGCTTTAAGAATAGCACTCTCAGATTCCAGACTCTTTAGCTTGCGATCGATCCTTTCTTTCTTCATATGAAAATACTGCAGATCTTGGCTTAGCTATTGATGCATAGCTTCAATCTGCACAAACACAATACGAAGGAGATTGTCAAATCAAAGCAATAGCGGACTGGTTTTTCATTGGTAAAAGGAAAAAGAGGACAGTTACCTGGCGATGAAAGGTGTTGGCCTCAACGATGTCATTTTCACTAGCACGCCTGTTGATGTAAAACGGCCTGATATCGGTTGGAATAAAGTCGCCAATCAAGGCAGGATCTGTTTGGGTAGACTTTTGACTCGCCCTCCGACTGCATTTGTTGCAGTATGCGATCAAACATTTTGGCAGAGCAGCAATCATGTCGAACCCATTCTCGATCCAAGTCCTTCGATGGGACTCGAGCATCTCGAGTTTGAGCAATAACTCAGGTTGCACTTGTTCCGAGGTAGCAAGCCGATCGTGATACTCAGCATGCCGATCTTCCACGGAATTGAAAAATTCCTCTAAGTTACGTCTTTCTTCCGAATTAACACAGAACATTAACATCCAAGGAACCTGGATGTTCGGATAATAAGTCATTCATCTCTCGATAGCAACTACATTCGAGAACGTCGGGACATCATTACCGGCAAGCGGAGATTCTACGCTGCTCATAGAACTAGGTATTATTCCAGTTCTAAGTTTGCCTCGGTCTGGATAATTCCAAGCAAACAAAAGGATGCAAGCTTATTTATACAAGTTTAGGAGGAGATATTTTTTCCAATTTCGTTAAATAAAAAAAAATTGACTTTCTCGATACTAGACATATTCCATTTCTACGAAAGAGAATGGTTTCAGAAAAAATAAGTAAAATCCAAAATCTTTAAACTTAAAAAAAGTAAAATGAGCCGAGCAAGTCGGCAATATTCTTACAAGGGTTTTCAAAACCCAGAATTAAACAAGTTAGTCTCCTAGAGAAATACGAAGCAAATGCTTAGACCTCCAAGTTGTCGGACAAATCGGCTTGGAAAATGGCGGCGTTTGATCCATGTTGATGCTTCACGGAATCCGGAGCCAAAGTCCCATGATGAAGAATTCCAAAGTCGAGCTAATCCACAGACATGATAAGATCGTTCTCCTCCAATTCAAGGATATACATCGCGTCGACGGCCTCCTGAGCTTTTGCCTTCTTCTCATTGATCTCCATGATTCGCTCTTCGGGAATAGCGGACCCTTTTTTGATCAGATATTGCACCGTCTCCTGAAGTCCAACAGCCTTATTCAGCATGTCTTCCATGGGGCGAACTATCGTGTTCTGTTCAACCAGATAGGCTCTAACTTTATCTAGACGAGTTTGTGCCTTTTTCGCCGTTCGTTCTACTTTATCCAAACGGTCCCGACGGAGTATGCGTACTTCAGAGTCAAGCTTAGCCTTCAGCTCATCGCACTCTCGTCGCAGCTCGGATTTCTCCTCTTCAAGAGCGCGTGTCTAGGAGTTTAGTTCACCAATCTTCAGTTTGGATTGAGTGATGGTCTCATCTTTCCCAATGATGACGGCCTCAATCTCTTTGATCCTGTCGTCTTTAGCCCTATTGGCTGTCCGGATCTCTTCTAAGCTTTCCTTCATCTTTTCAAATTCGAACCCCGAAGTCGACAGTGATTTCATTCGCCTATCATACAATTGAGTTAGCGCGTTGATCATGGCAGCAACCTGTAAATCCATGAAGGGTGCGTTAGTTCGCCCATGCAAAATCTAAACAGCTTAAGGAAAATAGTGATATTAACCAATAGGTGGGATTCTGCGATGTCGAGGTATGCTTGTTCGAACTCTAGCTTCTCCGTTTCCGGGAGGATGCGATTAGAAGTTTTCAGGTTCCGGAAAAGTTCACCAGAGGCCGCCCGATTCGCGACCAAAGGACCCTCGCCAAAATAGTCAAAAGCGAACCGATCGGTTTTATCATTCCGTCTTTTTACACAGAATCGGTCAGCCGATTCTAATCCCGCGCCTTCGGCTGAGCGTTTGTGGTTAACTGCAGATGGCGGCTGAGAAACAGAGTCGTTTCCGACTTGTTTCCCCTTGTTTTGCTTTTTCTTATTTTTCCTCGTCTCTCCAGTCTCGAGTGGGAGGACGTCTTGTTCGGTAGATGGACGGTCGACGCCTTCCAGGGTAGGAGCAGGATTATCAGTTTCGACGACGTCCTCCTTACCGAATATGTCGACGATCTCCTCATCGCCCTGAACAGGGTCAGTATTGAATTGGGCAGCAGCCTGAGAGTCCCGATGCATGACCTTAAGGCAACTGGCCGTGATGACACATGCCCCGACGGTTTCCGAAGTCTGCCCCAATGAACTCGTAAAACTAGGAAATTTGGTTATGGTTTTTCCCATTGCTTTTTCGACACGAATACGGGTGATAAATTCCCACCGTCGATTGATGCCAGATAGTAATGCGTCTCTAACGGAATGATAACCGTGAGCTAGACGTGTTGCGGTGAACTTGCGATCTGAAAAAAATAAACGGGAAGTTAAACCAAGTTAGCAAAGCTACGATCCGCCAAAGCATACTGGAAATTTAAAATCTACCAGGGTTCCCATTCCACACTCTCCGATGGAAGCCCAGCGGATCTTCGAATGAGTATTGGTCGACACGGACATAAAAATAGCGAGCGGCCCACTTTTTGAAGTTGCTAACTTTTTGGCTAGGGAGAAAGTTATGTTGCGGCTTCATTTTCACTTTCGAGTTCTCTTTGCTCTTTGATATTTTTAAATTTGACAGCTGCTCGAAGCACTGAAGGAAGCCTGCGTCTTTGGGCATACAGCGATAATAGGGCTGGAATCGGGAGCCAAAGGCGACATTCCGAAAAATAATCTTCGTATAGACAGATGTATCATTTTGGAGGATTCCAGGGGCGATGATCGTCACGTGGGATTAGGATGGGAACGCCACTGTTCCCAAGACCGGATGAGTTCAACATGTCGTTGACCGATTTGATTGAACTCAGAGTCTTTTCACCTCCGATTCGCCCTTTATGATCCAATGATGGTGGGAGATCGTCAATCAAGATTCCCAAGGGAACAAATCGATCTTCTTCTAAGCGCAGATCGACATTGGGAGTTTCATCATTCTCATTCTCGTTGCGACTTGTGGGTTGGGCTCGTGAAGAAGAAGCCCCAGCCGAACATCATACTAGGGGAAGTTGGGCTTCAGAGCCCGATCTAAGGGGTCCTCCGATCTGTGTAAAACGCTTTAGGTTACGTGCTTCACTTCTAGGATTGCGACCACTTTCGTTTTCAGGAGAGGAGGCGAGATCCAAAGTGCTCGTCATGATAGATGATCGGAGAGTGCGGAAGAAAGCCGGAAATTGCAAAAAAAATAAATAAGCAAAGAGGAGAGAGAACAGAGCAGAATACCTTGTGTTGTCGGCGAAAAATGAGAAATGAAGAGGGAGGCTGCGTATTTATAGAATCGGATGGGCGGCAACCCTACGAAAATCATCATAACCTATGTGACCTTTCGGCTTCCGACCTAGCGGATGTGACACGTGTTACCATGACAATTTGTGGTAAAGCGGTTCGAAAGTCCGGGTTATATAATTAAAATTCTTTATGGTTTAGATCGGATATTTTCTTTCCTGTTGTTCTAACATTCGAATTTAATCCCGACTATTCAGAACTGGGGGGACTAATTGTTGGTGCAAGATTTAGCACCCCCAACATACCGATCTAAACCAGAAATACAATTCAATTGATTAACCGGGAATCCGGTTAATATCCAGTTAACGTTTATTTGAGGCCTGTTCGGAAGAAGGCGGCTCGGCCCGAAGATAAGTCGACTTCCCAATTCGCCTGGTGGCCGATTTGAAGAGAAGAAGCAATTTTCCTTATTTTAGTTCGAATTATAGGAAAAGTTAATATTGTTTGTAATCTAGAGAAAGTATAAAGAGGGGGAAGCTCCTTCATTGTAAACATCCGGCAATTAATACTAAAATCCTAGTTCTTCATTGTTCTTGAGAGAAAACCCTAACTTATTCTTCAAGAAATCAAAACCCCTCTTTATTTTTTAGTTTTAATGTAGCTTTTAGAGAGAGATTTTAAGTGAATTTGTTCCCCACTTAAACAAATTCATTGTCTAAATTCTAGAATCAACATCTACCAACAAAGATATCGGTTAATTATAATGGCTACATATTCTTATAAGAGTAGTGTTTTTGTGGGGGTTTACTAAAAATCCCTTACCCGAACAAATAAACTTCACAAAATGTTCGTTGTTAATAAGATTCGTAATATTCAATTATTCATAGTTTTCTAACGATTAGTGAAGTGAATGTTCAGGAGTGATGCCCAAAGAAAAACACTAGTGGGGTCGAAACATATGGCCGTTAAAGTCATTAAGAACTTTAACCCACATCACTCATGAAGCCTCTCTACTAGAGATAATGGAGAAGTATTCATTGGGCCTTCTGGGGGTCCATCCATGTTAGGTTTACGGTACTTCAACGGAAACATGGTTTATTTCGGCATGAAATACGTTTGTCATGTAATTGTACAAATTCACAAACCAAATAAAATCTAACCAATAACAAGAGGCCTAGAACAACATAGCTGATTTTTTGGCAATGGACATACCAATCGACTAATAGATGATACAATGGAATCCAATGCTTCTACAGAATAGAGTCTTCTATATAAATTTATCACATTTTAAAAAAGTTTATATAAAACATTGCTACAATACGGTTACAGTTTAAAACCTAAAAAAAAACCTTACAAAAACACTCTTGTCTCTTCGAACTATTTTGCCAGTACTTTTGCGCATTCACAACTTTTTTCTATATTTTATTCTCCAAGTTGTGACATATTGATAACCGTCGTAAAAAAATATAAAATTATGGATATGCATGCATTTAGATTAAACGTTATTTAATTATTTTGTATGGTGGAGCATACTATATAAATACAATATAATCTTCACATACCCACATCTATTGGCAGATATACGTTGGATAGTAGGTAGTTCCATGCTGGCTATAAAACAAAATCGTAACTTAAAAAGTCAATTATTAAGATATTTACAAGTTATGCAGAGTTCCATTCTCTTTGGTTGAGCTGACTTTTTTAGGGCCAAATCTCTAATTGAGAGATTCGCTCCAACCATAAACATAAGTGGGTCGATTCATGTCTCTCATATAATGCGTATTTATCGTTGGCAAAAGAAATGAAAACGATAACGTATTTATTTTGTTTCTTCAATGATTCAATGATAAACGCATTTGTCATCGAATATTATACTACTATCAGATTATCTTATTCAGTGTCAAAATTCCTTTTTTCTGGTAAAAGTGTCAAAGTTCTCCTTCAAGAAGGCTTATGTAGTTTATTAAATGTATAAATGATTCTATGATTAGCGTCTCGATCCATATATAAGCTGCGACATGTCAGTCTGACTTGTGGTGTCTCTAATTAAATAATTAACGCACGTCTACTTAACCACAATTAAACATCTCCTAACTAACTAATCACAATTTAGTCAAACCATTTTCAAATCTTTTTAATGAGGCGGTTCCAATGGTGGTGATTCTCATGGCCATTACGATTTAATTATTTTTGAGAATCTTGAACAATGAGAAAATGTCCAAAGTAAACAGAAAATTCTACTAAAAGTATGCATGTAAACAAACGAATTTGGATATGATTTTTATTTCGGGAAGGGATTCATTTTGTTGAAAATATCTGAGCAAATTTGAAGTATCAAATATGGTTAGTTTAATGAAATTATCTAATATTAAATAAATAAATAAATATCTTCCTAGATTATACGATTATTCTCCGACAAGACTAATAATTCTTGGGAAAAATGATTACCAGCTACTTAAAGTATACGTTAACACATGACCACACATACAAACAATATAAATATCCTCTTAATTATGTGAACTATTGTCATCACATAACGACATCTATAAACAAACATAGGTTATTTGTACAACACCATAAACATTAAATTTTAGCCGGAATTCGGTGTTGACCAGTATTGACCGGCGTTGACCAGAAAAAATATTCAATTTTTTTTTCTTTTTTCCTAAAAACAATTTTTTTTTGTTTTTATATATTTTTATAAATAAAGAAAAAAGATTAAATGATTTGTATAATTTACAAAAACAAAATATAACAACAAAAAAATATAAGAAAATTATGTACCAGAAAAAATCAAAAATTTTATGACAAACAAAATTTGTGGTATATCTAGTAACTAATTTTGTTAATACAGAAAATATACCAAAAATAATATAATAAAACTATACCACCAAAATTTTATTTGTAGTAGATTTTTTATAAAACTATAACAAATATATATCTTTCCGTTTTAAAAATCATTTTTTGTTTTGTATTTTCAAAGATGGGAGTTTTTTAACTTATTTATAAGATTATGTCATTTGAAATATATCCAAGGCATTGCCAACTATTTCTTTTTTTTTTAATAGATCAACCTTTGATTTTACAAAATCAACTTTTGTTTTTTAACTATCTTCTTGATATATGTCTTTCATGTAAATAAATAGAATTTTCATTATTTTCTTCCTTTGTTTTTCTTATTAAAAACAAAGAAATAGTTGGTATGTCTTGGATATATTACAAATGACATAATCATATGAATAAGTAAAAAGAAAAAAAAATATTTAAAACCCCCACCTTTAAAAATACAAAATAAAAAGGTATATATTTGTTATAGTTTTATGAAACAATCTACTACACATAAAATTTTGGTGGTATAGTTTTATTATATTATTTTTTCTGTATTAACAGTATTAGTTACTAGATATATCACAAATTTTGTTTGTCATATAATTTTTAATTTTTTTGGTATATAATTTTCTTGTATTTTTTGTTGTATAAATTTTTGTAAGGAAATTATACAAATTATTTAATCTTTTTTATTTATTTATCAAAACTACATAAAAACAAAAAAATATTATTAAGAAAAAAGAAAAAAATATATTTTTTTTGAATATTTTTTCTGGTCAACGCCGGTCAACACCGGTTAACGCCGGATTCCGGTCAAAATTTGATGTTTATGGTGTTGTACACATAACCTATGTTTGTTTACGGATGTCCTTATGTGATAACAATAGTTCACATAGCTAACAGAATATTTATATTATTTATATTTGTGGTCATGTGTTGGTGTATACTTCAAGTAGCTGGCAATCATTTTTCTTTCGGAAAATAATTTTCATTTTACACATTCATTCAAAAAGGCAAAAAAAAAAACTTACAAAGACCATCAAAAATACAACTACTAGCTAGAACGAAAAAATCAACAAATTCATAATGCTTAAATATGATCAGTTAAAGAGACCATCTATCTTTTTCTTTTGATGATCTAGAAAAAAAATAGATACAAAAACCAACTTAACTATGCAAATTTGATGATACATTCAAAATAGGAGTAAAATTATGAGAACAAAAGGGTTTTAACATAATAATAGCCAATAATGCCTGTTGTTTTGCCGACACATACTATTTGGAACAAATGCAACACCAAATACTATACATATCACGGATCGCCAAAAAATAAACTTTTTTATCCTTTTTGATATAAGATTGCAATAATAATTGGTATGGGACAATAAACCATTGCCAAGTTAAAATGTAAGCGGCCGAGTAGATCGAATTTAGAATAGTAGTTTGAGAAAAATATATACCACATTATATGCATATATGCATTTAGAAACAAAAACAAAATTATTTTATAAAAAGAAATACTCTTTTTGACTCTGTTTGTAACGTGAATATTTTACCTAGTATTTTTTTTTTTAAATAGAAAAAACCAAAATTGGATTTAAGTAAAATAAAGTCAAAACTCATATTATACAAGTCAACGGAGGGAGAGTTCATAATTTATTTTTTGAAAAAGTTATAAAAAAAGGTAAAAATTAGAATTTATTATCTTTTCACTAATTTTAAGCGTTAGGACTCAACACAAGATTCTCGTAGGTGTCAACGGCGCTTGACGGAACGGCGACCATTACTTTAACGGCGTCACTTCGTTCTGGAACCGGAAGCAACAAACAGTAACGGTCACAACAAACCGATCCAATGTGAATCGGTTTACCAAAACCGAAATCGAGCTTCTCTAAACCGAGTCGTGACCACTGCGACAGTATCAAGACACCAACCGAGTCAGGACTCGCTCTCTCCTTGCTCACAGCTTCCACCACCGATCTGACGTAATCGTCTCCGACTCTCTCCTTCGCTTGTTTCACGAGCATCGTCGCGTGGCTTAATCCTTTCTCCGTCAAGTCTTTCACGGTGGTTTGCGCACATCCGACGACGAATGCGTTCCCGTAGTAACCACTCGGTAAACTCGGTTTGACTCGGTCTCTAATGTTGATGCTGAACAAAAGCTTAAGGATCTGGTTCGACGGCAAGTTCAGTGATCTCGCCCAGCTCCGCCATACATGCGCAGAGAGTACCTCGAACGACGTAAGTTTCGAATTGAACTCACCAGTGAGTTTCTTCAGCTCGTTAAGCTTCTGTCTCTCGAAAACGACCGATGTAGGAACGAGTCGCTCGGCGTTGAACCGGTTTACGAATCCGCATAGATCGGGAACTCGGTTGAACTCTGGATGGCTCAACGAGCCACCAGCCGGAGACGGCATAAGCAATTGTCGATCCCAGAGATGTTTCCTCCTCGACTCGGTTTGACTCAGCGAGTCTTTAGATAACTCGGCGAACAAGGCGAGAAACTCTGCGCTGCCGATACCATCGGAGACGCAGTGGTTAACACCGACGGCTAAAGCAGCGCCGCCGTCACGAAGCCAAGTGAGCTGAACGACGAGAGGAGGGGCGCCAGCGAGGACATCGATGACGTGAAGAGAAAGAAGCTTTCGCCAGCTAGTCACGTGCCGGGGAGGTTTCTGAAAGTCAAGGCACGTGAGGACGTCAGAGACGGCTTCAAGAAACAGAGCACCTTGGCCACGGCAATTGACCTCGAGACCTCCGCCACCACAACCGTCGGGTCTCTCACGGACGCGGCCGGAGAAAGGGAAGTAAGAAACGAGAGCGCGAGAGAGAGCGGATTTGAGACGAGCGGAGAGAGAGTAATCCGGGTCGGAAACGGGTGGTGGGTAAACGAGGAGGTACTCGATGGTGAAACGGAGGAAAAGCTGAGAATCTAAAGCTGAGAGAGACAGAACAGAAGAAGGTGTTTGGTCGGAAGGAGTAATAACTGTGGCTTCCTTCACATGAACTAAGGATCCCATTGCTGCTTTTTTTTTTTTTTTTTTATGATGCTCTGTTTTGCTTCTTCTTTCCAAAATAAACAAGGTGGGTCTCTTCTATGTGTATTATATACATATATATCTCTCTGCTATGTGTATTATTATTTTATTATACTATGCTCTTTTTTATTTCTGTTACATATGTATGTGCTTGTATAGTCACGTAGATAGAGGTATCGAGACAGGTAGGGTAATTTTGTAATATTGGTGTTCATTGTTTTTATTTTCTTTTTTCTTTTCAGTTTTTTACATGGTGTATCCTGTGTTGTGTGTTGTATCGTGCAGATGTACTCTTCACTCTTGTGTGTACGTGTTGCCTTATTCTCGTTGATTTCGAATTTTTGAGGTCATTTCTTGATCCGTTGGTCCGAAAGTTTTACAAGTTCTTTATTTTGTAATTACTCTAGTTTTATAAGTTCTTGGAATGTAGATTTTAAATTTTCAGCGCATATGTTTCTCCATGAGCATAATTTAATTATGTGTTATAATCTTGTTTTTGAGAATTTTAGGAACGTAGTCAGAATTTTAAAATGTATTTAGGTATTGTGTATAGCTTTGGTTGACTAATAGTACGAGTTAGTATCTTATATGAAGATGATTTTGTCGAGATGTTGAAAATATTTCGATTGGTTGATCTGTGGGTATTTAGTGGATTTGGAGATACATACTTTGGTCAGTTAAAAACTGGTGGATGAAGTTTCGTGGACGTTCGCGCATATTTCTACCGTCCGTTCAAATAAGTACATCAACCATCACGTATGGTTATACATTGACCATCTGATATATATATACGGTTGTTTATGCAACTTCTTACCATCCTTTTCTCTTTCTTTGACAGCGCTTATTAATTTCTAATGATCATCTACGAATTTTCCATGTAAAAAGAACTGAAGGCAAGATAGAATGTCCAAAACGTAGTAAAAACTAGTGTTTGGCAACGGTAAAAAAAGTACACATATTTCAAAAGTGGTTGTAAAATGTCATGTTGCTGATTTTCTCTATTTTCTGAAGTATTAAAAACATGCACTATTTTTAATTCTGAACAGCCTTGGAATTGATGTGTTACGGTGTGAAATGAAAAAAGAATTGATTGACAACTAAAGTAGGAAAACATTTTTTTTTTAATGCATGTTAACAATGTGTGCAAGTAACTCGTCAACTTAATAATGTGTTTTCGTAGTCTAAAAGAAAATATCCCTTTAGACATATGATATTCCATATATATAATTACCATTACATTGTTAGCATATGCTTTAAGATCTATTATGAAATATAAAAGTCTCAACTATTACTTACCGCTTCTAGATCAGCGTTCTTACCGATATGTCTTGTTACCACAAATATTTATCGTTTTATTACATAAATCACATATTATGTCATGGGAGCAAAATACATTAGCGGAGGAAAAGAAGGGACTTGCACCTTTCTTGTGTAAGAGTTATTTGGATGTATAGAAAGGGCAATATTAATGAGAATAGAATGGTTGTGGTGGCGGTTTACGTAATATGATGTGCCTTGTTGTTTGGGCGTTGGCGCATGTGTCTAAAACAGTGAAAGATATGGTGCCAAGATTCTCATGGAATAACTTTATTGCACAAAGACAAAAATATACTCATGGAATATTATATGATATACATACTCTTCCACAGTTATGCAAAATTTATCTAGAAGAGAAACATTACAATTTAGTTCCTTATTATTCTAATTATAGTCGTCATCTTTTGGAGAGCTTTTTCCCAAAATTGTGAATTATCTTCCCACATTGCTGCTACGTTACTATGGAAAGAGACACGAAACATACCGAATGATCATCGACTAATTTAATTTTCAAATTGTAACCAACGAATTAATATAAATTAACCATATGTGCACTTTTAAGTGAAATCATATGTATAGATAATTCATAATTCTAAAGTAATGCCACTTTTTTCTTTAAGTTTTACTGTAGTGGTCTAGTCAATTCTAGCATGGACCCATAAATATTTAACGTGGTCACTCGTATAGTGTATATGATCTACTTTTCTTTTAAGTCATATATTTTTTTTTCGGTATGATATAAAGCTTCTTTATTCAATGATGATAGAACAGTGTTACTTACTACTTCGGCCCTACAAATTTTACCTGTTCTTAGAAATCATCCAGAATGTGATGAGTAGAGTCTGAGAGCTTTAAGGATCGATCAAATCTTAATACGATGGAGTTTCTTATAAGAAAGAAGATGCATTGAAAGCATATATCGAGTGGTGATGTATATGTATTAATCACATTGTAATGTCTCAATATATATTGTTGCAACAAATGTCCGAACTAATCCTTTATCGTTAGAAGAAATAAGATGGTGGGATAACAAGGTCGTGTGTGACCCGATGGTGTTGTTCGAGTGGTAGAGAATTGTCTAGATATCGTCTCACTATCTACAACTATTATTGTGTTTTTTTTTAGTAAGATGGTAGATGTTTTTAGTAGCAAAAGCTTTCAATTGTCTACAAATACCGGATTGCTGAATTAGTTAGGATTTCAATTTAGAATTTATCCCTATTACAAAGAGAGAAAAAAGATGGTGGAGTACATTTCACATTCCCATTAATGAAAAATTAAAGAAGACGATTCGGTAATCCATAAAATGGGTTTATATTGTTTTGATTCTGTTTATGAAAAGAAATAAGCAAGATTTGGGAAGATTTTGTACCAAGAAAAAAAGGTGAGAAGATTGCTTTATGGGGAACAAACTAAAAGGGAGACTTGATATGGTATGCACATGTTACGGTGGTCATGTTTTTTTTTTTTTTTTTTTCTTTCTTTTCTTTCTTTTACACTCAAGGAATCTAAAGTAAGTCATCTACGAACTCTGGTCGTATATATTAATAGAGTAGATGCATGCTGAAAAGTGAGAGGCACTTTCCATACAATATAGACCTTGTATTCATGTCGGTGAGGCCAACGACATGTAAATTTTAACAAGGAGAAAAGCTCGCATAACGATGAAATTGAAAGAGAAATAAAGGTAAAAGTGATATTATGACGGTGACGCTGGTGTTGCTCGAAATTTCGAAGTTGTTATTCCTAAATCAACCAAGTACTCGTCGTGTATTTTCCAAAGTTAATTAAATATACCGTCGTCTCATTTTGTTGCAGAGACAAAGACACAAACAACATTATACTAGTGTACGTGAAGTTCGGGGAATGGTGGTTGGTGATTTGATAATGACAATAGCAGGATTGGCCAACATATGTTTTTTGGTCATAAATTCCGATTTAAATTGAAATTAGATTTTGAAAGTGGCTACGTGAACTTCAATTGCATATATATTTTTAAAATTTCAAACTAGACGACTTTGAAAGTGGCTATGTGAACCTTATATCACTAAGTTTCTTATTTTTATAAAGACCATATCGTAATCTAGCGTTGTGTTTTCCATATGACTTCGCTTATATATCTCCGAGGACAACAACATTTAGTCTTTAAAATTTGGAAACATCTATATCTAATTTTGTTCCGTCATAGTATATGTTTGGAATTTATCTTGTTTTAGCTTAACTTTAGACTCACACCACAAAACTTTCACCCTCGTTTAAGCTCAACTTATCTATTGTACACACAATTTAATGTTACATACCTAGCTATTTTTTTGTGCTATCAGATAGCACTTATAAATACCATCGCATTTTAACCATACATTTGCTAAAATATCAATTATAGAATTTAAACATCAGTAGATATATTTTCTCATTAAAATGTCACTATACATGCATATTTAGCCAAAAGAATAATCTGTTTTAGGGCAATCAAGGTGACAACAATTTAATGAGAGTAGACGTACGACTTATACTCTGTATTAGGGCGATCAAGGTGACACGCCTAGAGGTATTCTTGCGGATAATAGTAACTGAAATTAAATTAAATCTTTCTAGGCTTATAATTACCAATCATGTATAACAAAACATTTAACATAACATAATCATAGAGTAGTATCGTTTCACTCCGATGAACAGAAGATAATACAAAAAACTTTTTTGATCTTACTTGATGAAAGATCCAATAAATATGACGAAAGTCATATGAAAATAAAGACAAAATCCTTGTCATTAAGTTATTCTTTTTCATTTTCAACTGATCAGTACGTGATTTTCAAAAAGACGCAGGCCAGACTAAGGGTAAACAAATCATCTCTTTTTCGATTTATATTTATATTTTGCTTGACGTTAGTTTCGTTATTCGTAACGCATAATATCTATATATATATATATATATATGTAGTTTTCTTTTATAAATATAAATAAAATAATTTGGGTGTACCCAAAGAAACACCACATGCACATATTATCCATCCAACAATAATTTGGTAGGCCCAGCTCTTGAGCACTCGGCAAGTAGCCAGTAGTATAGCCACCATCCCTTCTCAAATAAACAAGAGTACTACTTCCCACATTTTATATTTTCATACATTATTCTTCCCAAAATATGATCGATCAATCTTATATAATAAGTTCGAGAAAGTTCAACTAAGCATATTTTCTTAGTTAAATCTGAAAATAAATAAATGAAATTAATGTTTTATCTACAGCTTTGTAACCCACATAGATAATAATGTTTGAAGAAGTGTTCAAATTAATCGCCACAAGCTAGTGCTCATCTTTTACGCCTAAACAGACCAACAGTATAGAGACAATGCTCATCTCATATTGTCACGGCTTGTTTCTAAAATGTTTGGTTGTGGAAACCCGAGGAGCGACGAGACGGTGAATATGTAAATGTGTTTCTAAAATCAAATTAACTAAGTGTAACTTCGAACCTTGTTTTTTAGCACCTGACTTCATAGACGTTACATATCTAAGCATATATATAACCTTTATAAGATTTTTTAATGTTAAGTTTTATAAGAGATTTGTATATACGTAATGTTAATCTGTATCACTGTATTCGATCATTATTATAGGGAAACGACTAGGTTACAACTATCTGTTTGAAACAAACAATATATATTACGAAACATATACTGTGATTTTTGTATTCAACATGAAAATAACAACACTGTGAGTCTGTGACCTTTGTTATATCATCATCATGTGTGAAACCAAACTAAGGCTCCTTTGAAAGTGACACGAAAGGGTGATATACAAACATAGAGCCCTCACATATACACACATATAAATGTCTTGACATATATACAAATCGACATGCAAATATATATATACCAATTTGCGTTGAGATACAAACAAGGAAGAAAAAAAGATTCGAGTGTTAAAATGTAAAAGCCGGTCACCGGCCTCTTAATGAGATCGCGATCATAATTAATGCAGAGAGTGGTTGTAAAGTTGAAACTATAAAAGAGAGAATTTGTCTTTTATGTTTGCCAAAGCTTTCACATGGTCAAACACTGGCCGGCAGAGGCATTTTATCTTGCATGGAGACAAACTTATAATTCATAATTCTATGTCTACATTATTTCTTATATAGCAGTTTATCAACTATGTGAAGACTGTAATATGGATTTGGAATTTTTTGAGACAAACAAAAATCTTGGATACAAACAAGAAGCAGCGACTGTTAATTATTCTTCGACAATAGCTAGCCAACCAAATGAATTTGCAATCTAGTGTAAAATCGAAGACAAAAAGTTATCGAAATAATTTTCTAACTAATTTGAACGTGGGAAAAATCCGATATATGTCATGTTAATGGGGAAATGACTTTTAGTTTGGTATTAGTGAAATGGTACATAATGAAGAAATATTGTGGTGGTCATAGATATGAATCTAATCTATGGTCATGAGTTAACAAATATTTCGAACTTTACGAAGACCAAAGTGAGACCCACGGACCGATAGCAAACTTGGAGCCTCAAATAGAAATGTCGGAATGTTACAGAATATATTTCTTGGATGGTTGAAACATCAACTAATTGGCAATTCTTGATATAAAAGATGATCGAATAAACGTATACTAGTTAATCTATAGTATTATTAGGATAAACCTAAGATTAGATTAGATTTGATTTGCATCTTTACCCCAACATTTTAATGTTTTTTTCCATCTTTTTTTTTTCTCTCGATGTGATAAGTATTGTTTTCTTCTTCTTTTTATCACAACCCCTCTTTTTCGTTTATCTCCCTTCTCGACTTCTTTAATAATCTTTTCAACCATACCCAAAAGGATTCCTCGCAAGCAATTGAATCCAAGTCTTTTCACAAAAAAAAAAAAAAACGAAAGAAAGAAAGAAGAAGAAGAGATATTTCTTTAAAAGTATCTTATTCCCAAAATCATATCTTTGTTTTTGTTTGTTTGTTAGTGTTAATCAAATATACATATAAGAATAATCTTTAGCATAAAATATATTAGTAGTTGGTTAGTTTTCTTCACCTAGTGATATACTATATTACTCTCGTTTAGCTAGCTATAAACTAAGATCGAATATGCAAAAAGAGTTTTCGTCGTGAACAAGCGTTCTTCTTTCCTGCGAAATCATATTTTATCACCTCTAAGCTATAAGCCTAAATGGCCTTCTACATAGAAACTAAAAACGGGTTCCAAATCAAATAAAAATTTAATAACTTGCTTTCTAAAAAACAACACTAAGCTCAAAATAGTAGCCACGTTGTAGACTTTTGAAACACATCTCAACTAAAGTGTTTTTTCTTTCTTCCTCCCAAGTCCCAATCAACTTATAGGTCCTTGAAAAGATAGTATCAATTTAGGTATCTCTTAATCCTTATTTTTGGATCATATCCATGACTCATGTGCTAATAATAAATAACCTAACAAAACCCACTTATAAAATAAGTAAAATAAAATCTCTTTTACAGACTTGGATCATATCCATGACTCATGAGATTGTTGTCTTTAGAAACATAGTGGGTTTTATAATGGGCCTTCTTAATACCAGCAGAAAAGCCCATTATATCGTAGCCCCAATACTGAACAACCTTCTTCTTTTCGGTAACCCTAAACGACTGAGAACTCAAAATATGACGATGTCTCTTCTCCGGCGACGACTTGTGAAACAATCAGTTAACTCCAGCTATCAAATCATCGCCGATCGATCGTTCTCCACCGTGGAGATTACTCCAGTTCCTCGGAGAACCAACGAATTCGACAAACTCATCAACGAAGCTGGTGGCTCCGGCGATTTCGAGACCGTACGCCGTCTCCTAACCAACCGCATAGTGCTCGGATCTTTCAACACGAGCGACACATTCAAGTTCCTCACCAACACAGCCTCGTACTCCTCCGCTTTAGAAGATCTCCGCCGCGTTTTGCCTCAGATAGACGGCGGTTTCTCTCGGAAAAACGCTTACGACATTCTAATATCTCGTCTCTGCAAACTCGGCCGCATCGACGACGCGTTGATCTTGATCGGAGACATGTCTAACGGGAGATTAGGACTAACGCCGTCGACGTTTCACCCGATCTTGTGCGCGCTCACTAGGAAGAACAAAATCGAAGAAGCTTGGCTAGTCGCGGAATCGATGAGATCCAGATCTGTTCCGATGGACGTTACGTCGTACAACTACTTCCTCACTGCGCACTGCTACGACGGCGAATTGGAACCGGCGAGCGAGGTGATGCGGAAGATTGAGGAAGAAGGGATCTCAACGGATTCGCGTAGCTACGACGCGCTTGTGCTCGGCGCGTGTAGGGCGGGGAAAGTTGAAGCGGCGATGGCGATATTGAGGAGGATGGAGGAGGAAGGCGTGACTGTGTTGTACTCGACGCATGCGCACGTTATATCGGGGTTGGTAGAGGGAGGCTATTATGCGCTTTGTTTGGAGTTTGTGATAGCGTACGCCGGGAAGGATTTGAGGTTGGACGCTGAGAGTTTTGGGTGTTTAGCTGGTAAGCTTGTGAAGAGGAAGAGGTTCGAAGAAGCAAAGATTGTTTTGAAAGAGATGGTTATGAGAGGATTCAGAATGGGTGATGAATTGAGAGAATTCTATGAAAGCCATGTGAGAAACTATGATGATGATTGAGTTTGAAAGAAAGATTCTGAGCAGAAGCTTAAGAAACAGGGATGAATTGAGAGTATACAGATAAAAGTATTGGATCCATCAGCTCTAGTTTGATAGGGTTATGCCATTGAAACGAAGAGGATGTGGAATGTGAAGCTATAGCAAAACCGTATATGCTCTGTTTGTAGCATTGATGGCTTCAATTTGAGGCATTTTCATTGCAAATATTGGAATGAACATGAGCTTACAAGATTGTTACTTAAGTTATTGAATTCAAACCCGAGTAAATCAACGGAACTAGGGAAAAAACTATCTTATAGTCTTGCAAAATCGAAAGACTCGTCCAACGATAATGGAATTAGAGAAGACTTAAGTGATGCATTAATCCTCTCTCGAAGTATAGCTTTGCTTTGAAGTACAAAATGGATTATTTTTTGAGATGTGAATTTTTGATTCGATCATATGATGCGTCAAGTCATAAAAGATCTCGTCTCGATTGACGAGAGAAGGAAAGGAAGATACGGAGAGGAGAGCACACGTTTCACGTACCTAGCCATGTTGTGCCCACTAATGTTGGAATATGGGTTGGTTGACCAACTTATCCCACCACTTATTTCCACATAAATAAAATTTATACCCTCCTTTGTTATAAATTTGTAGCTGTAATCTAACATAAAAATCAATAACTAATAACCTAACATAAATTTATAACTATAACCTAACATACCTGTAGGCTACACTTTGCTGATTCAATTCCTACTTGAAGTGTTTTTGAGTTACAAATTGATATAACTAAACTATACTCCAAAGTAATTAGGAATCTAGTTTCCCACTGGCCATATAGTTTACAATTACATAGTTAATGTGCGCGCATTAAAGGCTTCATCGTGAGCTGCCAGCTCTTTGCACGCCTAGTCATTTTCAATAATTTTCTATTCTTTATATAGTCTTACTGAGAAAATCACATTCTGATTTTGCTTTTATACAGAGAGAGAGACGAGTAAACGCAATTCAATTGTTTTTCTGCACATGTATTTATGATTTATGTATTTCAGATGCTCTCTCTAACTAACAAAAATGTACGTATGGCTTAATATATCCAACTAACATAGAGTTTCTTAATTTAGACAATCATTGCAAATAGAAATTATAAATATCTAATCTAATAGATCAAAAAAAAAAAATCTAATCTAATATATAAAAATTCTCAGATAACCCTAGCAGAGAAGCTTCTATGTTTTGCAGCCAAATAAGGAAATATATAAATATTTTTATAAATTATTTAACTCCTATTCCTATGATAAAAAATCTGCCACCTCAAGATTTATACAAATATTTTTTGTAAATTATTCAACTCCTATTCCTATAATAAAAATTCTGCCACCTCAAGATGTATACAACTCCTATTCCTATTGTGAAAAATCTTTGGACCCCCTCTCTCTATATATACACTTTGGCCATTCCGATCTAACCAAACAAAAAAAAAAAAAAACGAAAAATTCTCTATTGTCATCATTCCACAAAAACCAAATCATGAACTCTCATCATTACAAACCAATCCTTCTTACATTCCTCATGACTCTTCTTCCCCTACTCCAACTTCTAAGCCCTACCAATGCATTACCATCCCCACCAATAACAGCTCTTTACGCCTTCGGCGACTCCACGGTGGATCCCGGCAACAACAATTACATCCCCACTCTTTTCCGGAGCAACCATCCTCCCTACGGCAAATCTTTCCCGGCACAACGCTCCACCGGAAGATTCTCCGACGGAAAACTCGCCACCGACTTCTTAGTCTCCTCCTTCGGGATCAAACCCACTTTACCAGCTTACCTAAACCCTTCGGTCAAACCCTTTGAGCTTTTGACCGGAGTTAGTTTTGCCTCGGCTGGAAGTGGTTTAGATGATCGTACGGCGATGTTATCGTTGACTTTGAACATGGACAGGCAGTGGAGGTACTTCGAAGAGGCTGTGCGTAAGATGAAGAGTTTGGTTGGAGAATTGGAGACTGATCGGGTGATTAGGAATGCTGTCTTCGTGATTAGTGCAGGCACTAATGATATGACTAATAATGTTTACACTCGTGCTCCCGGGAGTTTCATCACTGTTTCGAATTATCAAGATTTTCTACTTAGCAAAGTCGAAACTTTTGTCCAGGTTAGTTACATACTTATCTTTTAAATTTGATATATAATTTAATCATATTTAATTTATTAGTATATAAAACTTATAAAAATATATATTTTATCTTTAGAAAAATATGATATATGTATTAAAATTCAAAAATAGTAACCAACTTCTTACGTGTACATGGATCCCACTCATTAAATTTATTCACTAGTAAGACCTATACGCGTTTGCTAATCTAATCATTAGATATAATTCTTATTACTATTATAGATAACTATTATAAAACGTTTTCAATACATTGTATTTATTTTGATATGAATTGTTGTCTTCTTTTTTTTTGTTCAAATATCAATATACATTCTTGACGATACTTTTTCAATTTTCAATATATTCCTTTCTTCTTTTAAAATTTCTATTTTATAGTGTCAACTAGAGAACCATGATTAAGACGTTTTCATAGGCCCCGTTTTGTGTACTTAGGATTGTTTTCACAGGCCCATATATAATAGTTAAGAGTTAGAGAGACCTCTATGGTCATCTTGTTTTCTCATAGTTACATATATGAGATTGAGAGAGATCCATTAACATATTTCTACCTTACAAATTCTTGCAGAGACTATACAACGCAGGAGCAAGAAGGATTACAGTAGCGGGACTACCACCAATAGGATGCCTTCCAGTGCAAGTAACAGTTGCTAGCTTCACTTCTCGCAACTTCCATCGTAGGACCTGTACGGAACACCAGAACGCTGATTCTAGGGTTTACAATCAAAAGCTACAGAGTCTAACCTTCCGTCTTAGTCAGAGGCTTAGAGGTTCCAGGGTTCTTTACCTTGATATCTACTCTCCGTTAATAGACATGATCAATTATCCTCGTAAATACGGTAAGTAACTGATTAAGTTTTTTTTTTTCTTTATCTTGCACATATTTAGTTACATTGTGACGTAGGTTCTAATTTGAAGATTTATATATGCAGGAATACAGGAAACACTGAGAGGATGCTGCGGGACGGGGTTTCTTGAGGCAGGACCTCTATGCCAGCCAACGTCTCGGACTTGTGACGATGTGTCCAAGTATTTGTTCTTTGATTCTGTGCATCCTTCACAGAAGGCTTACTCTGTCGTTGCTAGTTTCGCCTTACGAAATTTACTTCCTCGCCTCTGATTCATTAGTATTTTTATTGCAATTTTTTCTTAAAACATTATTGGTGTTCTAGCTATTGGTGTTTTGTACGTAACATTACATTTATTCCATTATTTTTGTGGAATACTGAATAGATCAGATTTCTACTTTTTTTTTTCACTGACTCCAAAAAGTTAATCTATAGAAGCTTTAAATAGAAAACTTTTGCCACTCCAAAATGGTTTTGCAAGAATTATACGATGTCAAATATATTAAAAAGAAAAATTGGATCTCTCACGTTACAAATATGTTTGACTTAATTAACAATATGGAATATGTATATACTTGTACAAATTATTAAGGACTGAGAAGAGAATGATACAACAAAGACACATGTTAGTAGTCACAAAACAACAAAATCCTACCATAGTTTTGATTCTCTGGAAATATGTAAATATTCTTTAATATATAAAACGATATATAGCCAAATCTTATTCAAGGCCCGAGATGATAAGAAACGATTATATGCGAATAACAAATAACTTGTTGTCTATCGAGGAGATCAAGACACATCTCTATGTCAAGTACATCTGTCTTCTTGTACCTTTCTCTCAATTTTTTTCACTTAACGAAAGTGTTTTTCCAAAACTAAAATGAACTTTGGTTGGCATCAAATTTTTTTTTTCTATTGTCCTCAGACCCCAAAGCCAAGGTAAGCTCTATATCTTTCTACAAATCGTCAATTTGACTTTTCTATTTTTTTTTCCTATAAATTTACCGCTTTGAAGCTAAAGTTTGTTTAGTTTTAATATTTTTATATTTTCCAATCTTTAGTTGTATGGTTAATCGTTAATTAGTTCGGAAGACTATATATAAATCAGAAGGTAGGGCTCGGGAGTCTTTATCACTTTCGCTTACTTCAATTTTATGTTCGAAGCATCAGACTTCTAATTTATCCGAATATCTGATCTGGTTGAAAATAGTATATAGTATACAGATGAAGCAACATGGGTTCACTGACTCAACGTTAGTGTATAACTTTTCAGACAAGCTCTCCAATCTCCATGATTGAAAACAAAATATTGGCTTAGGATACTTGTTGTGTGAGGGTGAGTGAAAACGGGAACTACACATACATTTGCAATGTCTCACAAGAAGACACAAGTAAGACAACGTGCAATGTCTTGTAACTCTCAAAATCATATAGACTCACTAATGTATTGCTTGGTTATTATTCAGTAGAAAACAAGTCTCTGCTAGCTCCCAACTCGATCACAATTCACATATATTTAAATGTGGAAAAATGACAAAAAAAATAAAAGTTATAAAAAATATCTCTATTATTTCCTTAATTATGGGTCTTGTCACAAGTATGCAACGAATGATAAAAGTACAGAACCGTCTTCCATCAACAAGTACCTCAAGATCTCACTTAGAATATATATATATATATATATATATATATATATATATATATGTTGTTATATTCACAAAGTGAGATCAAGGGGACTTGCCAAGACCGCGATCTTTCTCTCAGTTTGATCTTCTTTCCTAATGGTTTGACCAAGTTTTGATAAACCTGACGATGATAATGAAAGAGACAAACCCTGCAGGCTATCTTGATGATCATCTTCTAACAAGCATTCTCCAAGGTTGTCGTGTGTCCGAGGTGCCTTAAGGGACAAGCTTAGATCCAAATCTTGGTTTGACTTATTGCAGTCATCAGACAATAATACTCTTTTCCTCTTCAGAACGTTCTCAGATCTTTCTGCCACTTGAGAATTCTCCCATTGATAAGAATTTAGTGTTGTAGCAATATGATTTTGTGGTCGTGTTGCGGTGGAAGGATTAGGATTGGATGAAAGGCTCTGTCCCCATGATTTGTTAAACGTTTTCATGCCTTCGACGAAGCTTCTATGAATTCTTGGAACAACTTCAGCTACTCCATTATGCTCACTACCCGCTTCATGAGAATTGATTCGAAACGAAATAGTTTTGTTCTTATCATTAAGAATACTATTGCTAACGCCGTGAACTCTCTCACCAGGTCGTGGACTAAACAGTGTTTGTCTTGTTCTTGTAGTGTCTCGTGCCGTTAAGCCTCTCCACGGGCTACGGTAGATCTGTCGTCTATGGTCGGTCCAGGAACCGCTACCATATCTGCTGAATACATTTCAAGTTATAAACGAATAATTTTAAGTTTAAAGTCAATAGGCGCCGAATATTTTTTTAAAAATACCCTAAACTAGAAGAATGCCTTTGATCGAAACTTTGTAGCATTGGAAGTTGGCTAAGGTTGTAAGTGTAACCAGCTCCGTGCTCAAACGAAAATCCTTGATCTCCTTAAGTTATAAGAAAAAGAAGACACAAGAATCAATATCTCGTCGAATTCAGTTATAAAATTTATTATCAGAAACCCTAATTTAAGTCAGAAAGAAGTAAATTACCTTGATTCGGGTCATCGGTCTTCTTGCTCCGGTACATCTAGAGAAAAGAAACGTGAAGGTGGAAAATTATGACTCAGATGAAGATAACAATGAAAGATATGTGCGCATGTGTATGTTTGCAAAACCTGAAGATGGCTCTTGACATGGGCAATACTTAGCCCCTTAACGTTCATCAGTTGAAGAACAAGCTTAGGTGTTGCTCCTGTTCCAAAAAGTTTATTCAGAGAAAATCCAAACAAATATCAACAAAAAAACCCTAGAAAATTATAGATCTTCATATATGCAATGATCTTGAATATTGATTTATATAGATTACTGAAACTCAACTATCTGGGCCACCCAATCTCTCTACAGCTTGAAGAAAGCAAATATGAAGCTCAGGTGTCCATCTCAGCCTCGGAGTCTTTGAGCGGTTGTACGGCCTCACAGATCCACCATTCTTCTTGATCTGATCATGATGATGATTCTGGTGGCTTCCACTCTCTTCCACATAGCTATTGCTAGATGGACTCTGATCTCCTGATCTCTCTTCTTCATCTTCTTCACCCTCTTCATCCTCCTCTTCATCTTTGTCTTCTTCTATATTGGTGGTGGCTTTGAAGTTGTTAGATAGACAAGTCTTGGAGTTTTCAGAACTTTTGCTGCTTGATCTCATCTTGGTCTCTAGCTATTTGGCTGTTTTTGTGTTTTTTTTTGTTTTTGTTTTTGGGGTGGAACCTTTTTGGTCTATCTTGGAGTTCTATGGACAAAGTTCAATCAAAGATCACACACTCATACATATGTGTTAGGAATTTAAGGTGAAGACTTTTGAAGGTCTAGGTGTATGACTTTTTGGATGCTTGTATCCATCATTCCTTTTTCTTCCCCTCCCTCTCTCTCCAACTCAACATATATGTTGAAATATATGTATATGATGGCAACGGGTATTCTAAATTCTTTTTAATATATAGCTTTTCTTTAAACCAGTGTTTTTTCTATAGTTATTATATACATCTTAGGGAAAGATAGATCTAGATTTACACCTCATGACAAAAATTGTACTTTTACATTCATTAAACTTTAGTAACTTCAGTCATAACATATATTTAAAAATTAATAATAATTATTAAGTCAATTTGTTCAGTTTTTGAATATCTTTGTGATAGGGAGTGAAAAGAAACTCCCAAGATAGAAGAACTTGTCAAAATATTGATAATTTTCTTGGTAATTAAAGATCAAAAGTTTTCATAACAAAGATACATTGGTACATATATACACCGATTTTATGACATAAATCAAAGGCCAATATAACATGTATATGCTGTGAGGATTCACAATTTCTTTTTTCTTTCAAAACCAACTGATAATGAATTGAATGATCTATATTTTTTCATTAGATTTTTTATAACCTTTTTTCTTGTTTCCATTGGAACTAAATTTTTGCAATATAGGAAGAAGGCAACATTAATGAGGTATACATATTAATTAGATAAATGAAATTTCTTCCATCGTTACAACTCATAAATTAAATTGACTAGAAAAGCAGTACATAAAAGGGGATGGTTAGGGGGATGGGCTCGTGACTTCAAAGCCAAGCTGTGAAACCAGAATAAAGAAGAAACCCAAAAGCATAACTAGATACATAGATAGATAGAGAGAACATAGAGAGAGGAATCAGACAGAAGTTAAAAGGTGCTTGGCTGGGCTGTCTTCACTGAGAGACACGAGAAGAAAATATTGCTACTTGCTTCTGTCACCAACGACAATCACGGGTTTGTCTCCATCTCCACTACTCTTACTATTTCTTATTATCTATAATGATCTACACATGCGTCTATCCCTATATACATGCAAATAGTACATCTCGCTTTTCGATATATAACTCAAAATATAATGTTCTTTTTTATATATAATTAGGATAGAGAATATCACAGTTTAAGCTAACAAGTCACATGAATTCTCCCGTATCACAGAATTGAACTTGAGATTAAAACGGGTATATTTGTACGCGCGCGCGCGCACACACACGTAAACCATAAATATATCTAATCAAGTACCAACCAAGTAGAGATTTCATATAAACTTTCAGAAAACCTACGGTGTAAATGGTTGTTTAAAATTGAAAAAATGGGTTGAACAAAATTGAGTTGAATAATATTCAACTCATTCATCTCCAAAATAGTGGTTGAACAAGTTGAATCTTTTTGTTGTAGGATTAGTTTATTTTTTCAACTTTTTAAGTTGAACGGGCTGAATAATTTTTTCCAACCTCTTCAACCTTTACAATGCAAATGATGAAAATTGGTTGAATAATTTTTTTCGATCTATTCAATCTCTTCAACCTTGCAACCATTTGCACCCCAAGTCAAAAAGAAGTCAAAATTTTAAGTTAATTTTACAACTATTTTAAAAGTAATATATACGAACCATAATTTTTTCACTTTTGGCATACATATTAAAATATGTTAGGTGATTATTTGAACATTTTTTTAATACTATCTATTTTTTAATTCGCTTAAAAGAAATAAATAAACGAGAAATCTGAAACGATGTATACTATGTTATATACTCAACGTTGTATCTCTATTAATCTCTAACAGCGCAAAACTTTTGACATGCAAATATACTGTGTTAAATTTTTGTGAATGGTGTGACCATATGTAATGTTGAAGTCATCAGTCAAAAAAATTAGGTATATGACATTTCTTTCTGTTTTTGAAAATCTTTTTGGAAGCCCAAAGTCCAGCTAGCCGTAATCGTATCTTTTGTCGTCGTTATGAATTGGTAGGAAGAATTAAAACTGTCGTATATTTTGGTTTTACAATATTGTAGTCTTAATAATATTTTACGTTAAGAGTGACGTTCCTCATATCTACCCTACTATCCTACTTCCATCCTCAGACAACCCATGAGCAATTATATACGACCCAACAACAAATACCAAATGCTAAGTAATATCAATCACGGTGTTGACCAATAGAAAAAGTAATATTAATTACGGTATTGATTATAACTAAGTTTTGAAATTGACCACGATGCTAATTCATTCAATCATTCTCCTTGACACATATGATGATATGAATCAATCAAATTCTAAGCGTGGACCAAAGTCTTCGTGTTTTATGTCTCAAAAACTTTTTCAATCTCGGAACCTATAATCTTATGAATAGTATAGGGTTTGTTCTGAAGATCTGAGATAGTAGAAACTATATGGTACTGTACAGTAGAGAGAAATTCAAGCAATATATGTCATGTAATTTTGTTTCAAATAATGTGTATATATATTTTAAATTAAACGATATATAAAGGAAGCAAAATATTATAATGGGAAAGAATAAGTTAGGAGAGAGCGGAGAGGAATAGAATAATTATGAGATTTGTACGTATTATGCATGGGTTTGCATGCATAGTCACTGCAGCTAAGTAATCAATCAGTATGGCCCAACAGTTTAGGTATTGAAACCACAATTGCGCATATTATATTATTCGTAGTCATATTAATATATCGTTTTTTGGTATGACATTATTATATAACCATGAGGACAAAAGTCGTGTTCCCAAATTTTTAATAATAGAAACGAATAAAATTTGGACCAAGGCAACTTCGTGGAATGTAGGTTGCTTGTCGAATTAAAAAATTGGGAATTTCATTTCATATGTGATTCTCTTGAAACTTATTTATTTTTATTTTGGGGGAATTCAGAGATGACACATAGGAAAATGTATTCAATCAAACAATGACTGTCGAATAGTTTTAGTTTTTTTTTTGGTAAGTTTTTTAATGATTTTGTGTGAATTTTAATAAAATAATCTCCACAACATGCATCATCTAAAACTCTTCTTTTAAAATATAGTAAGTAAAATGTATTCTTCTAAAATATTCAAAAAATCGTACTGACCTGAACACTATCTTATATAACAGGGTTATTAACGATCTTCTCTACAAACAAATATGCACAGTCTGCTTATGTTTTCGCATGTTGAGTCATCAATGAGGTATTGATGGAAATATGACCTGTTCTACGTTTCCATTGTGCGTGGAAACAATAGTCAGATCATCGAAATGTCGAAAATATACGTAGTTGTATACAATTTTGGTTTTTCATCGAATAATCACATCCGCGGATGCTAATACGGCGACGATAAATTCGATCACCCATGTGGGCCAATTGGGCTCTTCTCTTCCCAAATTATGTTTGGGTTCAAGTTGAATTCTCTTTTATACTATATAGAGGATGTTAGTGGTTGAATCTTTTGTTGAATTGTTTTTTGGGGGTTAAAAAAGAAATTGGGGTCTATTTACAATAAAACTAAAAGTTAAGGGGTGAAAAGATAAATAAAAAGGAATAGAGAGAAGGACAAACCCTTGTCCGTTCAACAAAATTCTCAAGAATTCATCTGGAGATCGAATCCGGCGAACTGTGAGAACAGCTCCGGTGAAGTCGATTTGGGAGTAGAAGAGGAGTGTTCAGTTCAGCGAGATCGGACAGATGTATGATGTGATGTTGGATGAGGCGAACTTGTGGCATCACGAACATGAACAGGAACCTCCTCTCCGTAAGCGGAAGATCGAAGAAGCTCCTCCACCTTCACCTGTCGAAGACGTTTATTTCTCCGACGAAGAAGATCCTGAGGAACAAGAAAAGTATCGTCTTCAAGTTGTTGAGTCTTGTGTAATTAATATATCTTTCTCTTTAACTCCCTTCTTATTTTTGGGTGTGGTTTCTTGAAATTGTGCTTTGCAAGTTTTGTGCTTTTCGTATTCCAAATTTAACTACTTTTTTGAATTTGTGTAATTTTAGGGATTTGATGTTGATTACTGCAACCATACGTATAATGGGATAATGCCGGGTGGATGTAGTCCCTATGACAAACTCTTTGCAAAGGCTGGACTCCATTGTTACAATCTTGAAAAGGTTACTACTCTTTTTCCCCTTGGAGAAGCACTTTTTCTTTACCCTCTCTCCTTGTGATTGACTCTTACCTCATTGCTTCTAACTTTTAGTAGGGAAAGAAGTTAGAATTCAGGAGTCTAGTCAAAGTTAACTCAGAAATCGGTTCACTTTACAATCCTTATTCAACTTCTGAGGTGATGGATCCTATCAACAACTCAATTCACACTTTCCAAACTTTAGTCACGGATGCAGGGTATGATAACAAAGCCCGTTTGATACTCGTCACAAAAATATGCAGGATCAAGCCTCAAGTGCCAGGTCAAAAACTGTCTGTGTGAACAAAAGAGACTCCATTTGTCATTGTTTTCATATCGAGATAGTGTATAATCATGGCGGCAATACTGTTTCTTTTTAGCTAAATATTTTGAAAATGTTTTAGGCATGGGAGATGCCACTGTCTTTTGGGACTTGGATGCTATAGATGACTTCTATAAAGGTGATATGCCAGATTGGCCACCGAATGATGATAAGTTACAGTTCTATGAGGTGAGTTGTTTAGTTTTTGACTCATCTTCTTCACTATATAAATGTGATCTGTTTTCAACTAAAAAGTTTTAGATGATTAAAAAAAATGAAGGTGAATGGATTAGAGTTGCCAGACAATGAATGGCTTCATCTATACGCCGAAGTTGCATTGTTCTCCGAGTGGGCCGATGACCTGGTGAGGATATAAAAAAAACAGCTTAGATATGTGAGTGAGCGTATGACACTTTCTTTTCTCAACAATTTTTTTGTTTTGTTTTGGTTTTGCAGAGTGCTTACATGCCATTTGAGATGAAGAAAGTAGTGGTACAGACGAGAGAAGATGTAGAGTCGAGTATGAAGCTCAAGTCGAGAAATGCAATCTTCTATATGAGTTTCAAGATTCGTGGAGGTCGCGAGTGCAGAGGCATAGTAAGAAGAACAAGTGATGGGAGAACAGGACATATGTGCCTTGAAGCTAGATGCTGGATCGACAAGTAAAGCTAATAATGACACCAGTGTAATCTATCTATGGCTGAAGTTGCTATCAAGCAACTATTAAATTAAGCTCTATTTAAGATGTGATTTTCATGTTTATTAACTCTCTTATTATCTTGTTTCAAGGATATTACATTGATGTGCAAACACTTTATGCAATGAGATAAAATGGAAGTGTTTTGCAAATGATGCAGACAGTTGTTAGCCATAGTCAAAATCATAAACTCCTCATTTGACTACCCACAAACACAGACAGACTCAGTTCAGTTTACTAGCTCTATGCATTTCCCTCCGCCTTTCTTCCTTTTCCTCTGTGAGTAATCTCGGATAACTGAATCTTGTGACCAATAGGGTTGGTTCAGCAAAGTGTTTTTTTTTTCGCCAAAGTGTCAGTCTCTTCACCCGGAGTGGGTACATAAACAAGTTAATGTAGACTAAAATTGGTAAATTAAATAGAATGATGCACGTTTTTCATGGCGCGTGCTAAGAAAATACAAGGGTGACTAATATTATTAAGTTTAATGTACCAAGAGCATCTTCGATTTATTTCTTCATATTTTCCTTTAGATTAGGCAAACTCTATTTTGGGGAATGGTTTATCTCCAACCCTACTCTATCTTGGAGTTAAAAATGAAAACATCCAAAATTTAGTGTAGATTAGAGTATTTAATTTCCAATCTATGTCTCCATTTTTTCTCTTCAAAATGGCTATTTTGGTTAAAAATCTTCAAATTTTTGTGGATGTAGAAATTATAAATGGAGATTTTCAAATATAGAGAAAACATAAAAAAAATATATATATTTTGGAGATGAATATAGAATTGAGTTGAAGTAAAAATGACTTTAAACTTCATTTTGGAGATGAAAATGGAAATGAATAGAGATGGTCAGAAATAGAGATATCCAAATTTAGCGAAAAAAATAGAGATATCTATTTTACATATGAGAGATAACTTGAGCATATTTAACTTCAAACTCCATTTTAGAGATGGTGTCATTTCTCTCCTTTGTTGGTGGAAAAAATACATTTTAAAAGTGTACTCAAAGTCTAGGCAGAAATTGGTTCACGTTACAAATCTTATTCAACATAATTAGATGTGATAGATCCGATTAACAACTAACTTCACAGTTTCCAAGTTATAGGGAAGATGAACAAAGCGTGTTTGATACTCATAACAAAATATGTAGAATCAAATCTCATTTAAATTGTGTGAAAAGAGAGATCATTTGTCATTTTTCCATGTTTCCTAAAATATATTGTACAATTGACTTGTGTTAGGAGTCAATTAACACCAACAACAAAGACTACACATATTCAATTATTTCTCTTACATCCCTCCTACATCACCAAACTACAAATGTAAAAATGGGAAAAAAATTATCATATACTTTTTATTCTCATATTTTTTTTGTCAACCATATACTTACGTTTAAAGATGTAGTGTCTCTTGTTAGTCACATAGTACAAGTTGAGATCTGCATAAATATTTAGCAAAAACTTATCAGACAAATCAAAAGGGAAAAAAAATAAACCATTATTTTCCAAGTGAGAAGAAGTAAAACAATAATCAATGCCGACCTTTGGCATATCATAACCATACAAGAAATTGCACAGATGCTTTCACGAAATATGATCTTTAAAAAAAAATTATTGGTATGCTTTGTACATTTGATACTTTTTCATTATAATACAAACATTTCTTTAATTTGTGTGCACCCTTTGAACACAACATTGACAAAAGAAATTTATGTTAGATGCAATTATCGTTGTTGTCCCTTGTAACTACTTAAAATCAAATGAGATTATTAGTTTGAGAAAGAAAAAAGAGAGAAAAAAAGATGCATTTACCAAAATTTGTGTTCTTCCTGCCCTCAAATTCAAACAACATATTCATGTACACACTGGTTGTTATTATGTGATTTTTAACTTCATATAGAATTGTAAATTATTGAAATCAAAACATATGAATTTTGAAATAACATGTTTTATCTTTGAATTTGAATCATACTATTTTACACTTTCAAATCCATTTAAACATAACGTAGATTTTGAAATCCAAAACCAAATTATTAATGAATAACATAAAATTTTAACAAGTATTTATAAATCATAGAACCAATAACACATCATTTTAAAAAGTATTTTAAAATCAAGATCGAATAACACATAATTTTTGTTTAAATTTTCAAATCCATTAAAATCATAAAATCAATAATCTCAATCCCAACTTATATTCTAGATGTATTTGGCAATTTACATATTCTCTACCATTTTCGTACAAATCAAAGACATCTAGAAGACATATAATTTCTACAAGACTTTTTTTTCCGATTTGCACACTAGTTCATCATATACATGTCAATAGATTTGCTTTTAAACTCACATTTTCAAAATATTTACGGTTTTATTATTTGTGAAGGGCTCTCTCTTAGGCAGTGGAGGACAAAACCTCCAACTCTGCCCACCAAAGAGGTGACAGTTTCGGCGTAGCATCGCTAGGTGATATTCCAGTGATCTCCCGTAACCATCCTGTGACTTCTCCCATAGTAGGCCTCTCTTTCGGGTCGGTTCTGAGGCATGATTTGATCACTTCACCAATATTCTCAATCTTCTCATCATAAGATTCCAGTGTTGGATCTACCATCTTGGCTAGTAGAGTCTCTCCTCTCAAGAAATCAACCATCCCGGTATCTACCGAGTCAAGTTTGTTAACCGATTCCGGGAGTTTCCCGGTTATCATTTCGAATAAAAGTAAACCGAAGCTGTAAACGTTGTCTTGAGGATTCAAGACTGAGATGTGTGTGTCTATGATTGTGTTGTTGATGCTAGTCTCTGTCTCGGATGTACCGAAACTGAAATCGGATACTTTGACAGCATAATCTTCTGCCAGCTGAAGAGATGATGAGACGAGGTTGGTGTGAGCTATAGGTGGATTGAGTTGGTGCATATGGTCAAGGCAATATGCTGTTCCCATTGCGATTCTTAACCTCATTCCCCAGTCCAAGTGTTCTGACTCTTTACCTGTTAACCAAAAAAAGATTTGCTTCTTCATTTAGATCATAAAGAAAACAAAGCCAACATAAGAAGAAGACACTGTAGTTTTTGACAAGTACTCACAGTGTAAATGCTCAAAGAGTGATCCGTTTGGAGCATATTCAAAGATCAAGATCCTCGTGAAAGGTTCCTTTTCCTCACAGTAACCAAGCAGGTTTACAAAGTTCTTGTGGTTGATCTTCGATAACATTTCAATCTGAAATCATGAAACAGAACACGCTAAGTCCTACTATATATAGTTGTTGTAACAAAATCTAAAAATGGGAAGAAACAAAACATACCTTGTTCCTAAAGTGTATTTCTGTATTGTTCTTCCAGTCTTTAGCGGATGTAGTATCAAATGAAGCAACAGCTATCTCTACTCCACTTGATAGTGTTCCTTTGAACAATTTTCCAACAGAGCAAGATCCAATGACATTACTAAATTCTTCACATGCAGCTTCAATCTCAGATCTTTTGAGTACAGGGACGCCTAAGGATACAAATCACACACTGATTACTAAAATTTAGAATACAAATTTGGCTAATACTTCAAGTAAGTGTAACAATTGAGAAATGATCTTACCAGTTACAAAAACTCTCTGAAGTTGTCCACTAAGACCTGTACGCCAAGGATTCACAGTTTCTCCAGCCTTACGTCTGTAAAAGTAGACACCAGTAGCTACAAGGAGAAGAAAAGAAGCACCGCCTACTACGCAGCCAACCACTAGAGGAACAACCACTGAAGAAGAATCAGAGTTTCTTCTCTTAGAGGGAGAAACTGACACAGATGGTGAAGGTAAAACATCTTGTGTAGATAATGAATTCTTTTGTGTCTCTGGAACTGTTGAAGCATGTTTTGGAGAAGGTTTTGGTGATGATGATGGTGTGATAGTTACAGCTATAGTAGCAGCGCTGTTTTTGGGTTTTTTTCTAGAAGGCAAGTCATTGTATGTGAATGGGTTACGGACAAGTGTTTTCCTGTGGAATCCAACAGCTTTCCTAAACAAAAGGTAGAAAAATAAATTAACCCATTGCAAACACATGTTCTAAGCATAGTAAGCTACATAGATATATAAGCATGAACTTAGAAGAACAACTTCTTAGTGTAGATCTCTACCAACCCCCTTGACTTCATATATATGTAAATATTTTCAAGTTCCAGATTAAATTAGAGTAGAGAATCAAATTGCAAACCAAAGGAGACACTACAAGTCTCAGAAATAAACTGAAGCTGACACTTACAAATTATTGGAATCTCTATCTGACCATAGATCTTTCTTTAAACTGTCTTCACTTTTCTGAACATCTACACCTGAGAGAACACAAAGCGAAACAGAGGATTTGAGAAAAAAATAAAAAAAAAGGTTCTAGCTTTTGGTCCCTCTGCAGCAAACCAACCACCCAAACAAGCATAAAAAAGAGTAATTCAAACGAAAATTTAAAAAAAGTCTATACCTTGGTCAATGAGAGAACAACAGGAACCGAAGAAGCTGAGAAGGATCACAGAAGACACAAAAGAACGCATTTTGAACATCGATCTCGAAGATAACAATAGCTGCAAGAGTTGAGAACAGAGGATGGTATGATGAAAACGAGTTTGGATCTAATCAGAGGAAAACAAAAAGAAAGAGACTTTTGTGACTTGTGAGTTTTCTTGACTGAGAGAGCAGAGACGAGTTTGAGTTTTGATACAAGAAAGCGCGTGCGCCGTGTTTTGCCCGATTAAGGAAAACTTAAACTAAAGGAAACTTATTTTTTTTGGTCAACAAGAATTAAAAAGGTGTGCTTATTTTTATTAAAAAAACCAGTCGATTTGTTTTTAATTTCCTTATTGTATTTTCGTGAAAATTAAACTATTCGAGAAATTGTCACATACTGTAACCAAGTCTACCACGTTCGAACCATGCTTGACTTGGACGTATTCCAAAGTCCTAACCATTGCGAGGAAACTAACATCTGCAGTTTCCCTACTTTTTAATCCGTTTACTAACCAGCTGACTAGGAGACGATTATTGTTTTGTAATTACATGTCCTGATTATTTGTTAAGGTCTTTAGGCTTTTAATATATACAACTAGGAGATATCGCAAAGATCAACATTTTCCCCAAAAATTATAATATAATAATAAAAAGTATTGTTATATTTGTTTAAAAAAATTATTTTGTTTGAAATAATATTTATTTTCAATATTACAATTTTTTGATAAATCTACACATATTTTTTAAAATACTAATTATTTTTTAATATTATACTATTTTTAATTTGTTTAATGTATATTACTATTTTATATTGTTTTTTGTATTTACATCATTATTTGGTGAAATAGTTGAAAATATTAATTATTATATTTTAGTTGTGAGCAAATCACAACATATGCAGAAAAAAATCCACATATTTATATGAAAATTCAAAACAATTTGTAAATCAAATAAAAGAAAGATAATAGGAGAATCATAATTTAAAATCTTAACAAAATCTTCAATTTATTAAGATAATAATTTGGGTATTTAGATATAAAATCTTACTTTTTAAAATTCTGATTGATTTACAATTTTTAAAAATTAATTAGAGAGTATTTTTTTTTTTTTGAAAATTAATAATTATTTAAAAAGTTTTATTAGTCTAATATTAAAATTATATTTTTACTCTTGATGAGAAATTAAACATTAATTAACTTAAGACCAATGACATGACAACATAATTTTTTACACTTTATAAAATTAGTTCTATATTTGTACTTCTCAATTAATATAGTAGCAATTGTTTTGTCTAGTGTATATTTAGCCGCCTTGATTAAAAGTTAGGTAAAAAAAATGATGTGTTGTTTGGTTTAATATTAAGCATTGACTATTAACTAAGTATATAGTAAAATTGTAATGGCAGAACTAATAAGGTTCAAAAGAATAGGCTCAATTCTAGCCAGCCACCGTCTAAAAAGACTTGTGGCTTTGCGAATGGTTCCCACCTTCTTGATTTCTCTTTGGTTAGTTCTTTCAATTTGTATTGGTTACGATTCAACCAAGGTATTAAAAACAAGAGAAGAAAATTAAAAGAAACAGGTCATGAGCCACGTAGATTTGGTCTGATGATCATATCTGAATGATTGAAGTTGAAGGAATAATTGTCATCTCATATAATTTGTGACTATTTCAAATTGGAAGGTTGCTTGTATAGCTGTTGCTTTCTTCGTCCCCAACTCTCTCTTCCCATGTGGGTTCCTCGTGGTCTGCTCACTAGTCAGCGTGCAAAACCCCTATTCTTTAGTAGTATAAATGTTCTACATACTTTCGTATCTTAGTGTTTTATATTTCGTAAAAACATTCCATATTATATTGTTATAGGAACCAATTATGCGAAAAAAACATATGTTCCGGCCGGAGAATCTAAGATAATAAACAAGTTTGCCTACAGCCCTTCTACCTAACTATGTTGTTGACAAATAAATTATTCTTCAATGGATAAGGATATGGTTTTGTAGATTAGCTTCCACAATGGATATGAACAACATATGTTCTAGCTAAGTAATTCATGGTGAACTAATAATTGTTGTTAATGGTGGTGGGTCTTCCCACAACTATGTTATTCGTGATTTGGTTACTATAAACGTTTTAAATGATAAAAAAAAAAAGTGTGAATTAAAGAGAATAAGGAAGAAGAAAAAAAAACAATTTCATATTTCCTTCATGGGAATTGGGAAGAAAGATGCATCATACATTACATAGAGATTAATGGGGTGAGACTAGTCAAATATTACTAGTCAAACTTTCCTAAGTTTCACTTTCTATATGATTTATTCTAAAAATATTCTTTCAGGATAACCAAAAGCCATTTTACCCCTAGTTATAATTCAATTTCATCTACTGGAACTCTTAGAATACTGTCGCTTGTGCACCGGAAAACACGAAACACACCTAACCAAGCCTTGCACATTGCAAGCCTTACAGCTCGTGAATCCAGATCTCTCCGAGAAGATTTTGTGACTACCATTACACCGATCACACATAACAAATCTCCATCCCCTACACGAATCACATACCTCAGCGAATCTTTCACCTGACGGTGTTAACGCAGCGATCAGTTTCCTCAGCTTGTCGTTCTCATGCAACTGCTTAATCTCTTCCGACCCGCCGATATATCTTCCACCGATAAAAACCTTAGGCAACGTCACTTTCTTTCTTCCAAATATCGTTTGTAACTCATCGTGAAATGTCGAATCCATCGATAAATCTCGCTCGTCGATATTGATTCGGAGTGCATGGAGTATGGACCTCACGTATCTACACTCCTCGAACGTCTTCCTTATGATTCCAAGGCTAGTGTAGTAGATAACGACGCCTCGGTGGTGATCAGCGTTGGGGATATCCACGACGGAGAAACTTTCATTTGAGATACGTCCGTGAATCCTAGCAGGGCTACGAGGCTGGTGAATGACTTGACGCCGCGGAGAGTAGGATTCTGATGAGGGGTCATCGTCGTGAAGGAGGTTTTGGATGTCTTTGAATGATGAACATGAGAAATGTCTCGGCCATTTTTGTGAGTCGGGTGAGATTTGGTGACGACGTCTGCGTGGTTGAAACCAATTCGGGAACATTAGAGAAGATCAACAACGAAATCTTGAGGAAAATGAAAATGTTAAAAAATATTTGAACGAGTAAATATTAGTATCAGTGAAAAGAATAGATAAGGACGTAATCACTACAAAATTATTTCTTACCCAAAAAGAACCAAAACATTTAATTTATATTCTTACATTTTCATGGTAGTCAAAATTTATTAATTGTGCTAAAAAGTTCATGACTTCAAAGGGTGTTTACAAATTATAAACTCAACAAAGATTCAAATCGCTTATATATACATTGAAAACGCCCCCATGCACATTAGAGCTCTCTCGTTAACTTTGACCTTTACTCTCGTGGTAAAACAACCAAGCTCTGTTTTTAGGGTACAAACTGTGATATAACTTATAGTTGGTAAACTCAAAACAAAATCCCCTTAACAAAGTTGGTTCTCTCTAATGGAAGGGGTACTGTGATATATATAATCTAGTTGCGTCATTTGATAGTGTACAAATGAAATTACTTTGCAAATGAAATTACTTTGCTAGTATTGTTTATGCTTTTCTTTTCCTGTCTATCAGTATCAGAGCTCCGGTTTAGCAGGACGCCAAAATCCCTTCCGACCAACCAAAAACCTGTCCTGGTATATTTTGGTTGACCAATAAAGCGAGCCAAATATGCATTCAAGCTTCTTTATTGTTTCCTTGGTGTCTTGTACCACAAGATATCCGCCTGGTCTCACTATCCGATCTATCTCAGCTGCCACTTGTACAATGTCACATCTGAAACAGACCGAAAAACACCAACATCAATCAGAGTTTCTAGGGACAAACCATCAAACTGAACGAGACAAACAAAAATAACCGGTTCTAGTTCAGTACACATATCTCAAAAGCGGGAAAACCAAACCAAAACAATGAATGTCTCTACTGCTAAAGAGTTAAAACTCAAGAGACTGACAAATTGTGATCTGTTGTTTACCTTTGTGAGACATCTCCCAGGAAGAAACTGGAATGTAGCAGATCGTATGTTCTAGGGTAAGTGTTCAGGGACTCACACCAATCATGGTAAACTCCAATCAAGCCTCGATCATAAACAATGGAGAGAGTGTCAGGTTTATCCACAGGCACAACATTCATCACCCATAGAGGTCGGTTTATAAGTGCAGCAGCAAAGCTATCAGCATAACATAGACAATAACAAGCTGTGTCATATCTCAGTTTGGGAACAACCGGATTCTAGTTAAAAAACAGAGAATGAAAATAACCTGCCATAACCAGCATTCATGTCCATCACATTCCGCACAATCGACCAGTTTACAGCTAAACGTTCAAGATAAACATCAGATACAATTGCTGACCATTTCTCTGTATCTTTCTTCAGTTTTCCCGCATCAACCGAAATGCTTTGAGGTTTAACACTCACAAGCCGTTTAGGCCATATCTCAGGCCAACTCTTTCTGCTCGGTAACTTGGAAATGCATTTTGCTAGTGGAACATACCTAAGAAGAAAAGAAAATGTTACATAACATTAGACATTTTATATATACTTATGTGAATGTGAAGCATCATTTTGTATAACAGTTTCATACCATGAAGCATTTACTTCCTTTTTATCACATAGAGGTGGATCTTGTGTGCTGCGTTTATTGTAGCAAGATTCTGAAGTTGGCTTTTGATAGATCACAAGTCCGATTCCAGATGAATCAACCGTCTTTGTCACAACCTTCCAGCAAATGGATTTAGTCAAAGAAACCATTACTGCAAAACAAGTATTGTAACAATTAAAACCATAAAGATCATGACGGGTCTTAAAAGAACCAAATCAACACAATGATTGTTGCTAACAATTCCAAATTCTGCTATCTCTGTCATTATCTCGATAGACCGGTGTTGCAGACCATATGAAGAAACCTCCTGGCCTAAGTACCCTATTGAGCTCCAACAACGGTTTCCCACCTAAGAAATTAAACCCAAAAGATCATGAAACCTTTCAAGCTTACTTAAGGGCTAAGAGGGAAACAAACAAGGGCCAAAGATTATACCATCAGCATCCCAATGGACTCTGCACCGTGCACAATGGATAAGATCAAACGCATTGCTCGGGAACGTAAGCTGTTGCGTTCCAATAACAGAAAGAGTTGCAGGTATTCCACGTTCTAACGCAAACTGAATCTGAGCTTCATGTTCATCTTTAGGAGCAAATGACATTGTAATGACATCTTTATCTAACAAAAAACCGCCAAAGCTAGCAACACCACAACCAACATCTAATACAACCCTTATGTTTTCCCCCCATTTGATACTCGGTAAAGCCTGTGAGTTTAACACAAATCAGCCTTTCCACAACAAATAAACAGGGGAAACAGCAATAACCAAAAAACAAAAAAGTGCTGACCTGTTCTATGAACTCAACGTAATGAGTAACCCCAAATTTGAATTGAGTACCTCCTCCAGGAAAAACAAGATATTCACCGGTTTTATTAACCCAATTTTGTTCCTTCTTGTATTCTACGAGCTTGGGGTGAGGAACATTGTCATACCAAACCTACACATTATATAGAGTAAACAACTAAAGACATGTTCCAGTAGAAACTAACACTCTAAAAACATTAACTTTGAATCTATCAGACTCTTTTACAGAAACTTCCAAATACTCAAAATGGGTTACTAAACCAAATCATATAACTTTCAGATCAAGCTCGGATCAAAAGTTAGAATTTTTCGAAAAAAACAAGAAAAACCAAAGCTTACCAAAAACAAAAACAGGAACTGTCTCTCACCATATCCCGACTCTTAGGCCACGGAACCGGAGGCTTATAGTTATGAGGCAAGGGAACGAGACATGTAGGGGTTGGTTCAGGGCAATGACGTTCTCGATGCTCCATATGTCTCCTCGATTTGAGCTGCTTGATGGCGTTGTAATTATCAAGACAAGGTATGTAATCAACAGATCCTGCGCCTTTACATAGATCCCATTTTTTCAGCTCTTCCGCACCCTCGAGTGATGATGATGAAGCGCTTATTAGCTTCATCTTCTGTGGAGTTTGATCGGAAGAAACGTCGACGTTTTGGTTAGGAACTGATGATTTGGGGTTTGGCGTGTAATAATCGGTGGGGGTGAGAGAAGGGAAAGGGAATGTGACGTAATTGGTGGTGGAGAGGTAGACTGTGATGGTGATGAGGATAGTGCAGAGGAGTAAAACGACGACGGGCTGTACGGATATTCCCATTGTAGAAAGATCGTTTAGAGATCGATCAGTACGAGACGCGTTTCAGGTAATAAGAAGAAGAAGAAGGTGTGGCTGAAGCTCCATTAAGTCACATCTTTCACATTTCGATTTTGCAGAGCTTAAACTAATATTTTTTTATGCGCCGACAAAAGTAAACAAATCAAACAAAAACAAAACAGAAGTGTCCGAATGTAATATTTTGTTGTTTGTAAAAGAAAATGTTTAATTTTGTAATAAATCATTTTAATTATATTATCAGATCGTTTTCTTCTATAGAATTTTGTTTCTGTAAACTGCAAATTTTCTCAATATATAATTAGATTAGCAGTAGTGTAACTGATGAATATCTCAGTATCTTAGGAGACATCAGATCTAATTGAAACGACACACGGACCATGGCCAGATCCAATCAACCTACCTTCCTAAGATAATAATGAGTCATGTGGTGTGGACTGGCTCAAGATATTCTTGAGCAGTGTGACTGTGTGAGTGACAGTGAGTAATATATGCAAAGAATCAATCTTTTTATAAAACCATGAATGTATGATTGATATGTAAACCCCAATGGGTAAAAAAGACTGCCTCAAGATGTCAAAAAAGCACATAAATATATCCTCTCCGAGGTTTTTTTCTACTGCCTTGTCAAAAGCTTAAAGCAAAACACTCAACCGTTAAGATTGGGAAGATTTAAACGAAAAGAAAATTAGTCGGACAAACAATAGATCCGGCAATCTTACTCAATGATTCCGGCACCACCGTCGAGATCCACTTCGCCCATCCCTGTGTCCTCTTCTTCGTCTCCGCTCTCTTCATCGCCACTAATTTCTTCATTGTCAAGACGTAGCTTAGCCATGTGCTCTGTCAGCATCTTATCATCACGTTCACTCACCTATCAATACATATTAACATTAGACTCTTGAAACACCAAACAAAAGCTGGTTCTTGTGACATGCAACTTGAGACGGGAGCATCAGTAAAAGAAAGTAAGATACTCACAGCTCTAGCTCCCTCCTTAACGACAAGCTTGCCTTTGTGTGTCTCAATTGTCTCAGTGCAAGCTATGATGGCTTTGTTTAGGATTTCAATCCCTTGGTCCTGTTAGAGAATGATACGATTAGGAACAGAGGGATAAAACAACAGCATTTACACATTTATGGTTTTAAGTGATGACAAATCCGCAAAGCTACATAATTTGGCTACCAAAAATGCAATGACCAGTTTTAGGACAACAATAGTATCTGTGTGTGTTTTTTTAAGCGTCTGCTTTACTTGCAACTAAATGATTTCAACTATTGCAATCAAAATTTTGGCAAGAGCTTACTGGATATACAATCCACATAGAGATCATAAACCTCTTAACGATAAATAGGGGAAAGTTTCTGTAATATGCCAAAACCAAGTAAATCATAATACAAGATAGAAGATTGTCTAACCTTGTCAAGTGTCTGAGTAGTAAGAACATAAAGAGGTGGAGCAACCAATTTAATCTTAACAGGGCAGTCGTCGTTTCCAGCGGCTTCAGCGTTTTTCATGGCCTCCTGAAATTGCAAGCATGAGTGAGAAATCAAATTGAAAATCATAATGTATTCTTTTCAAAAGTAAAAGATAATCCAATAAGAGATATGACCTTAATGTGAACAACTCCATCAAACTGAAAACACTTCAATTCGATATCAGCGCGGATTTTCATTGGCTGTGGTGTCATTCTCCTCCTAATGTTCTTCACAAGTGCATCTTTCACTTCTTCCGTAACAGCAGGTACAACTTTAGTCACCTACAAAAAACAGACAACTTGTAAGATTAGCACTCAAAGGAAGTTTGTACTAACAGCTAAAACAAAACCAGAGAACAAAGCATACCTCTTCACCATCAGGCCCAACTTCTTTGATCTCACGAGTGAGGCCACCCAACACCGAGTCAGGATCCGTCACTAAGATCTTGAAGGCCTGAACAAAAGAAAAATATATATTTGAGAACTAATAATCATAGATATACAATATTAAATCTCAAATTCACAGATTCTTACCTCAAAAGCATGACCATGTTTCCGGTACAAAGGCCAACCAATGTTCACATACAACTCCTGCAACATGAAAGCTCTAATCAATGTATAATCATAGACTACATCACTAAACATATAGGAGAAACCCAATAATCTAATTGTTATAAGTCTCAGCATCTACCAGAACAAGAAACATCTCTAACCAGCAAATCCAAATCCAGCAGATAAATCCCAAAATTCAACTACGGTTATAGCAAATAACATCTAAAGATCATACCTCCAAATCAAGAGATAGAGTCTCAGCAACATGGCGCATGATAGAATGGACAAGCTTGCTCTTGTTGTACCTCTCTTCACAAGTTGAAATATCCTCCTCGCTAACCCTACGTTTGCTCAGATCAATGTAACCTTTCTCTTTGTCCACACGCAGGACCATGACAGGCTCAATTCTCCCGACCTTAATCAAACTGCTCACACTTCGGATCCGACGACGGGAGAGCTCAGAGAAGAGGATCATTCCTTCGATGTTGTTGTACTCCAGCAGAGAAACGTAAGCTCCCATATCGGCGATGTTCTTCACCTGGATCATCACCGCCATATCCACCTCTGGATACTTCGACTCGTACATCCGACACTCTAGATTCGGTGTTTGATTCGCCATGATTGGATGATTCGATACTCACGCGAATTTGACTCTTTGTTGAATCTGAAGTAAGCAAACGAGGCGGAGAGAATTAGGGTTTTAGGCGACGGAGCAATTAGGCTGATTCTTTTTGGCTAGGGATAACTGATAAGAGACGAGCGATAAAAGCAAACTGAAATCAGCTGACTTGCATCAAAATGCCAACTTAAAAACGCCGCCGTATCGGATACACAATTAGGTTTCAATTGGGCCACAACAATATTAGGTTTTTTTTGGGGGGGGGGGGGTTAAAAGCCCATTCGGATTTCAAGTCAGATAATGAAATTGGATCTTTTTATTTTGTTAATCGATTTCTATTCATGAATTGCGTTTAAACCAGAGCACTACACTAATCACAGGCTTGAGCTCGAATCAGACTATATATCGGTTACCACTCACCACCAGATGGGTTCGATGAACCTTAAGACCAGAATTTAAACTCATGTTTTGTCTCTTACAAAAAAAAGACGTCTACCTCACAAAATCGTACAAGCTGAAGAACTAAACATAAACTAGTTCCATACATATCACTAAGAGAGCTTCATATAAAAAAAACACCAGAGACAAGAGTCCTTCCAACGCTGCTTACCCTTCCAGAAGCATCTGGTTGAAATGCCATGTTCCTGAAAATCATCCCAGACATTAAAACATATTCAATGGCACGAAGTGAAGGAATAAGTGATTGATTTTGTTGTTCTTTTAACTCTTTGTAGATTAAAACAAAATGTGAGAGATTAGTATATACCGTGTCCTTTGCCAACTCGTCGCAGTTGGGCAACATATTCTGAAATCATCTTAATTGCTTCCACCTGAGAAATGATTCATTTTAGCAAAAACTCCAATAAGAACTTTCTTTGACAGCTTAGAAACAACAGGAGTGCTTTGCCACTAACATAGAACACCCCAAATGATTTACCTGCTCTGTCAGAAACTCGCTCTCAATAAAATCTGCCAAGTGGACATCATTGTTCTTCGAAGCAACCTGTTGAACAAAGCATTACAAAATTGAGAACATTTCTTTCAGAGTGAAGATTGTATTTACTATTCAAATAGGGATTTGAGATATATTTGTATAAAACTCAAGAAGAGATGGTCTTTATACACTGTGGAGGTTTAAGAGCTTCTCATTAACTAGTTTCTCCAGTGACAGAGCCAGCTCCATGCCTGCAAACAACAAATCACAGAATTGTATGTCCATTGGGACTTCAATCTCCATATGAGAGAAATATTTTCATGACACAAAGTGTTAGCTACTTCTGAGCTTACCGTATAGAGCATCTCCTTTATCAACGTGTTCAAACTCTGAGAGAGGCATCACAATGGACTGTAACTTGACCTTCCCACCACGTTTGTTCTGCAACTCATTGAAAACCCAAAACATGTTAGCACTTACTAAGCTCCAGTTACGGTTAATGAACTAGAGAGAGAAAAAAAAAAGGAAATAGTATTCTCTAGAACCTGATACTCCATAAACTTCTCAGCGTGCTCTCTTTCTTCCACACTTGATTCCTTAAATAACCTGATACCCAAGAAACCAACAATTGGTAATGAATAAACAACAACAACAACAAAGTTCCAAAAATATCAACACTCTTGAATAACCAAAAACTCACTTAGCAAGACCCTTGAGGGCGACGTTGTCCCGATCGAAGTACGCATACATAGCGTGATACACATACGAGACATTGTATTCCACACTGCAGCCAAAATCCATTAAAGAAATTTAGAATCCACAGGATTAACTATAAGCAGAATCAACATTAGGTTCCAAAGTACCAAATCTTATAGCTAACACAACCAGATTACAATACCGAGTCTAAGCGAGAAGGAGCTATAAGAAATAAATAAAAAAATCTTACTTAATCTGTTCGTTAATGGCGGCTTCACACTCGTCTGAGTACTTTTGCCGAGCAAGCGAGAGATGAGAACTTACTGGAACAAGATCGAGCTCCTTTTTCACCTCCTTGAATGGCTCGAAGACAACGCCGCTCAAGGAATCGGTGGTTGAGCTCTTAGATGCGCGAACAGAGAAAGCTAGGTTCCCAGATTTTCCAGAAGAAACTCGAAGATTGGAAGATAACAAAGGAAAGATATCTTTCTTCATGCCATGGAAACTCACCAGAGAGAGAGCTGAAGATGAAGTTACAGTCTTAAGAAGCATTTTTTGACTTTGATTAGATTTAGAAACTGTTTGGAAAAAGTTCTCTTCGCCGAGAAAATTGGAGAAGACGAATGGATTTTTTTCTTTTCTTTGTTAGCTTTGTGTGAAATTGAGATTGTGATGGGTTGATGATGAGGCTGTGGATGAGAGACACGTATACGAACATGATTGAGGAATGGGTTAAGGCGCGTGGCAAGCTTGTGGCAAGTATCGATCGTTATCTGATGCAAAAATAACTCCAAGAAATTTTTCTTGGATTTTTTTTATTTTTGAGGCTTCGCATAATTTTTGTTTTATCTGATGAAAACTGAAAAGTCATTAGTTACATAATAATCTTGTAAGTTTTATCATTTATTCGATTAATAATAATTTCTTGTAATTTGTGAAAAAACATATGAAAGTTATTCCTAAAATTCATATTTGTTTAATTGTTTTTATTTATTAGGCAAAATCAGTTTTTTTTATATCTGTTAAAACAAATAAAGTTTTAGAATATATTAGTTTTATGCAAAAATATTGTTTACGGAAACGTTATTGGTACATTACCCAAATTGAAGATTTTGTTCTAACAGAGGAAACAATAACACAAATCATATATAAATTTGAAAATTTTAACCAATCATAATCATTACCGAATAACCTATCTAGTTTTAATCATTAATCAATAACAAAATTCAACAAAAAAAATACAAAAAAACAAAACAAAACAAAACAAAATTCAAGTTATTTTTAACCGTTCATGGAGCAATGCTAACTCTATATAAGCAGATAAAATAGGCCAACACTTCTCATTGTCTCTTAAAAGGTATTGATAAACAACACATATTTGTAATCTCCATATACCTTAAGCATAAGAATAAAATGGCATGCATTTCTTATTCGTTTAAGACTTTGTGTTTGTTCCTCTTGTTCGTTGCCGCTGCAAGTCGTCCAACCAATAAGCCAAAGGTTTTCAACGTCCGACGCTATGGCTCAAAACCGGATGGGAAAACTGATAACGCCAATGTATGTACACAACAATTTTTCTAGTTTAATTTTGATCACTAATTATTTTTGAGATGAAAATCTATTAATATTAATACAAACATAAACACATATGGTCAATATACAAATATAAAAGAGAAATATTTATATTTTATTTGATTATTAACCTATGTTATTTTTAACACTTACAAAACTAGGCATTCACAAGTGTATGGAAAAGTGCATGTGGAAGGAAAAGTGGAAGTAGTAAAATTTACGTACCAAAAGGAACATTCTACCTCGGTGGTGTAGAGTTCTTGGGTCCATGCAAAAATCCTATTGAATTCATTATCGATGGAACTTTATTGGCTCCTGCAAACCCTATGGATATTAAGCAAGACATATGGATCAATTTTAGGTATATCAACGATCTCTCTATCTCTGGATCAGGTATACTTGACGGCCAAGGAGAACAGTCTTGGCCACTCAATGACTGCCACAAAAACCCTAATTGTCCTAAACTAGCTATGGTAACATTTCTTAAACTTTTTCATTTATTGCTTCATTTTGACAAATATGGTTATTATTTAAATTTAAATCATAATACAAAAGTGTGATATGATACTTATACAATGATATAACTCTAATTCAAACATTATTCATTATACACAACTTTATTAAAGTTTATAATTTATAAATTATATGAGAAAGTAACAATTCTTATAATAAGCTTGATTTTTTCATAGAATATGGGATTTGCTTTCGTTAACAACTCAAATATCAAGGACATAACATCACTCAACAGCAAAATAGGACACTTGAACTTTTATTCCGTCCATCACTTTAACATTACTGGAGTCACTATAACAGCTCCTGGCGACAGTCCCAACACTGATGGTATCAAGATGGGTTTTTGTAGCAACATTCAAATCTCCAAGACAAACATCGGGACCGGAGACGATTGTATTGCTATTCTTTCTGGAACCACTAACCTCAATATCTCTAACGTCAAGTGTGGTCCTGGACATGGAATTAGTGTCGGAAGCTTAGGGAAAAACAAAGATGAGAAAGACGTAAAGGATTTAACGGTAAGAGACGTCATTTTCAATGGCACAAGCGATGGTATTAGGATCAAGACCTGGGAATCTTCAGCTTCGAAGATCCTTGTTTCGAACTTCGTGTATGAGAATATTCAGATGATTGATGTTGGAAACCCTATCAACATCGACCAGAAATATTGTCCTTACCCACCTTGTGAACATGAACAAAAGGTAAAATTTCTATGCGAAAACAAGCTTTATATTATTTTCTTCCATCATAAGAAAAAGCAAAAACAAAACATAACTGATATTTCTCTTTTCAGGGAGAGTCTCACGTTCAAATCCAAAATCTCAAGTTAAAAAACATATTTGGAACATCGAAGAACAAAATGGCAGTGAAATTGCAATGTAGCAAGAGCTTCCCATGCAAAAATGTTGAGTTAATTGACGTTAACCTAAAACACAATGGAGTTGAAGGTGGATCTTCCACTGCGGTGTGCGAAAATATTAACGGTTCCGCGAGTGGTAATATGGTTCCTCAGCATTGTCTGAATTGATTCGACGGCCCATCTAAACAATAATCATGTGTTGTATTTAATTGGTGTATATAGTTATGTTTTTATCTAATTGGTGTATCCGATTATCTTATTATATAAATCTTAGTTTTCAAAGTTAGTAATTCATATAATCGCGACATGTGTAAAAATAAAATATATTTAATAATTATAAGATATTGTTGAAAGTATATAAAATCAAAAGTAATCTATTGTATCACTAATTCTAATAGGAAAGTTATATATTAAATTACTTATTTCAATAGGAAAATATATGTAATTTAAATGCAATTATTATTTATTATAATCATAGAGTAAAAAAAAAATTATACAAAAGAGTAATTAAAGTATAAAAAGGTTTAATGTTTTAAAATTAGTGATTGACATAATATAAGAAAAATAATATATCCAGAATTACGCATTGGGATTGAGTGCACATAATTAAAACCTAATTTATTATCAAGTAATATACAAAAAAATTATATTGCAAGATAGAGTGTGTGAACTCTAAATCTGTTTTTAAATGGAGAAAGGGTGTGCAAAATATCATACGGCAGCCGTTCATGGAGCAATGCTAACTCTATATAAGCAGATAAAACAGGCCAACACTTCTCATTGTCTCTTAAAAGGTATTGATAAAAAACACATATTTGTAATCTCCATATACCTTAAGCATAAGAATAAAATGGCATGCATTTCTTATGCGTATAAGACTTTATGTTTGTTCCTCTTGTTCGTTGTCGCTGCAAGTCGTCCAACCAATAAGCCAAAGGTTTTCAACGTCCAACGCTATGGCTCAAAATCGGACGGGAAAACTGATAGCGCCAATGTATGTACACAACAATTTTTTTAGTTTAATTTTGATCACTAATTAGTTTTGAGATGTAAATCTATTAATATTAATACAACCATAAACACATATGATCAATATACAAATACAAAAGAGAAATAATTATATTTTATTTGATTATTAACCTATGCTATTTTTAACACTTACAAAACTAGGCATTCACAAGTGTATGGAAAAGTGCATGTGGAAGGAAAAGTGGAAGTAATAAAATTTACGTACCAAAAGGAACATTTTATCTCGGTGGTGTAGAATTCGTGGGTCCATGCAAAAATCCTATTGAATTCATTATCGATGGAACTTTATTGGCTCCTGCAAACCCTATGGATATTAAGCAACACATATGGATCAACTTTAGGTATATCAATGATCTCTCTATCTCTGGATCAGGTATACTTGACGGTCAAGGAGAACAATCTTGGCCACTCAATGACTGCCACAGAAACCCCAATTGTCCTAAACTAGCTATGGTAACATTTCTTAAACTTTTTCACTTATTGCTTCATTTTGAAAAAAAAATATGATTACCAGCTATTTACATTTAAAACATAATACAAAAGTGTGAAATGATACTTATACAATGATATAACTCTAATCAAACATTATTCATTATACACAACTTTTTAAAAGTTTATAGTTTATATATTATATTAGAAAGTAAAATGTCTTATAATAAACTTGATTTTTTTCATAGACTATGGGATTTGCTTTCGTTAACAACTCAAATATCAAAGACATAACATCACTCAACAACAAAAATGGACACTTCAACTTTTTCTCCGTCCATCACTTTAACATTACTGGAGTCACTATAACAGCTCTCGGCGATAGTCCCAACACCGATGGTATCAAGATGGATTCTTGTAGCAACATTCAAATCTCCAAGACAAACATCAGAACCGGAGACGATTGTATTGCTATTCTCTCTGGAAACACTAACCTCAATATTTCTAACGTCAAGTGTGGTCCCAGACATGGAATTAGTGTCGGAAGCTTAGGTAAGAACAAAGATGAGAAAGACGTAAAAGACTTAATAGTAAGAGACGTCGTTTTCAACGGCACAAGCGATGGTATTAGAATCAAGACATGGGAATCTTCAGCTTCGAAGATCGTTGTTTCGAACTTCGTGTATGAGAATATTCAGATGATTGACATTGGAAATCCTATCAACATCGATCAGAAATATTGTCCTTACCCACCTTGTGAACATGAACAAAAGGTTAACTTTCTATGCGAAAACAAGTTTTATATTATTTTATTCCATCATAAGAAAAAACAAAAACAAAACATAACTCATGTTTCTTTTTTCAGGGTGAATCTCACGTTCAAATCCAAGATCTTAAGTTAAAAAACATATATGGAACATCGAAAAACAAAATGGCAGTAAAACTGCAATGTAGCAAGAGCTTCCCATGCAAAAATGTTGAGTTAATTGACGTTAACCTAAAACACAATGAAGTTGAAGGTGGATCTTCCACTGCGGTGTGCGAAAATATTAACGGTTCGACAAGTGGTAATATAATTCCTCAACATTGTCTGAATTGATTTGACAGCCCATCTAAACAATAATTATGTCTTGTACTGTACAACTTGTACATGATATTTTCTTTTATGCATAGTTTTACTTATTCAATTGGTGTATATGGTTATGTTTTTATTTAATTGGTATATCCGATTATGTTTTATAAAAAAAAAACTCGAACATAAAATATGTGTATGCTTTCTGATAAATTAACATCCATAATCTACAATTTTCTGAGAAATGAATTCAAAACATATTTGACAAAGTAAAAAAGAATTTAAAACATATTGTAGAAACATGATTAATAACTGGACCAAAGAAATTAACCCACTGATTCTGTTTAATTCATTAGACCCGGTTCAGCTGAAGAAACTTGATTGAAGTTGAACCATACCGAGGTTCGGTTTTGACTTGCCCATATAAAATCGAATAGTACAATATACCTAAAGTTAAGTGGCTTATTCGTAAGAATTACAAAGTTTAGGGTTACAATTGAAAGTTTCGGTCGATTCAATTCAACGACGGATGTGAAAATCAAGAACAGCGACGACTACAGCCGTGCCGAGCACTCATCTCTTCTTCTCCGTTGAGATCCTCGACCATGGTTATGAGATCGTAGGGAATAATTTTGAAGTTAAAAAACACAAATTGAATACGAGAATCGAAAGAGCGAGGAGATAAAAAAAGAGAAATGTCGGGGAGACTACGGATTCCGAGGTTTCTTCTCATCACTCTCGTCCTTATTAGCTTCCGAGTTAACTCTCAATGTGAATTCAAATTCACTGGACGCAACAAGATCTTCAATTTCAATCTAGCTTCCTCGATTCGAAATTTCCCTCACGGTGTCCTCAGCGAAGATGGGTACTTTCTCAGATTCCCTTTTTTTTTTTTTTTTCCCTCTTTCTATATGCTTCAATCTCGATGCATTAGGTGTATTCGTTTGAAAATTAAATGGTATTGATTTGGTTTTGCTCAATCTATGTTGTTACTCCATTTGTGTTCTGCTTTTTGACTAAGTGAAAGTATTTGGATGATGAATCAGGTTTTATAAAGTGGAAGCGAACAGTACTGTGCTATGGTTTCAGGTTGTCTTCTATATCAGGTTACACTTTGTTTCTGTTTTTTGTTTCTCTCTGTTACACTGATCATGATATGTGTAGGATAAGGATTAGATAGGTTAATGGAACTGTAGGAGAAGAATCATTGAGAGATTTTGCTTAGGATAAGTCTTTATAGTTTAGGTGGTTCTGATTTGTAGTTATAATTCCCTTTTATGTTTTTACATATAGAGCAGTGTGATTTATGATTGTTATTTTTAAACTGTCTTGTGGAGCAGCTTTGTGACGTGTTGATTTTCAATCACGATCCCCCTCGATGTGTTGGTTGCGAAGTAAGATTTTTGGCCACTTTTTTGGTGTCTTGATCTATCCTTTAAGAGAAGAAACTGAAAAAGTTTCTATCTTTTAACTTTTGGAAATCTCAATCAGTCTTTTTTGATATTCCTTTTCTCACTTAGAATTGCGGAGGTCCAACACACTGTGGAACATCTTGTAGTGCACTTGTGTCAGAAAATCTAAGAGGTACAATAATCTGACTCTGTCTGACAGCAATCACAGCATGTAATCGTGGTGGATTTTATGTTGCTCAGTCGAAATTTTTTTAAGGTGTAGAGATCACAAGATGCTTTTTGAGCTAATAAGGAGTTAAACCAGCTTAAAAATCTAATCATTTGCAGGGTATGATGTATGCACTTCTCTAGGGCACGGCTCGAGCACAAAATTTGATATTATTGGTAAGGCTTAATATATCTTTTATGTAAAAATTGATATTTTTCTCTAGTCGCTTGTAACGATGGACTTGGCACTTTGTGAGTTCTAAGTTGAAAAAAAAGCTAGCTTGTGTATGCTCTTTTCTCCCAACTTCTTATGCAATTTATAATATAGTAATGCTGTCTGAGAGATATATGTTTTGAATATGGTAGATAAAGAGGATCCTGGCAAAGGCGTCATTGTTAAGATGTCAAGTGGAAATAGGAACGAAAATTGCTCGCTTTCAGTTTCTGTTATTTGCCAGAAAAATAAAGTTGATGTAAGGATTTGTATATCAGTCATTCTACTTAATTTTATTAATTGAAGTTGATTTAGCAGTTTCTAAGACGAAATACACTCATACTTCATTCATCATTTCCTTTTCTCAGGGACCACTCACTCTGGTGAAATCTGGTACCTGCCACTATGTGAGTGTCCAGCAACTCACTTTATTTATTCTTTTTTCCTAGAGCTTTCAAATTACCATGTCTCATTGTTATAGTTTATTAGTTCGAAACTGTATCAAAAGCTTCATTGCATATAGAGTAGAACACCAATGGAATTACTTTTGCTCGTAGGACATGTTTAAAAAACTCATTACTGCATTCTTCTATGCCCTACAAATCCTGAGTTCTTATTAAGACGCCAATATCTTTATTCTATGAAGTATGGACTCTGGCTAATTATGGAAATGCTGATTTCTGTGGTATCATATCATTTAAGCCCTTGGACGGACATAAGTAAGAGAGCGTTCGAATTTTAGTATGCATTGTAAGAGACAGTGAATTGTAGAGTTTGTATGAGTGTTCTCATGTTTTCTTAGAAGTCAAAACAAATTTGTCGAAGAAAGTATTGGCAGTATAGGGAAACCTTGATCTCTGTTTCGTGAGTGATTGACTTAACTTGGAATACTTTTGCTTGATTTTGAAATTGAAGATATTTTTCCTGTCTTTCTCATTCATTCCACTTAAACTGGAGATCTTGTTTCACTGACAGGCAACTCAGCTGCGACATCCCTCCGGTTGTGCAGCAGCTATATCCGGCCATAGAAGTGGATGGGGCTGGTTTAGTACCTTACTAATTATGTGAGCATCTCATTCTCATTATGCTAGGCTATTGGAATTGTATTTGAAATGTTTTTTTTATCTATTTCAGTATCTTGTGCCTGTTTGGAGCTTATCTCCTGGGTGGTGCAGCGTATCGGTATTTCTCCTTTGGGATTCGTGGCATAGATGTATGTTTCACTAGCTTCCTTTATACATGAAAAGTTTTCACATGTACTGATTCTATCACAACTGAATATTCACTTCCTGTTTTTAGGTAATCCCGAATGTGGATTTCTGGGCCACTATACCTCACAGAACACAAGTATTGTTCTCTGTTTCCATTTTCTCTTCTGGTGGATTTGTGTCTAAGAATAAATTCGTTGGGTTTACGCTTTTCACTTCATCTTGCAGGGCTGTTGTGGTTCAATATTTTCGAGATTCGGGGGGTCTAGTCGTGGTCAACGAACCTCATATTCTCAGGTCAACTTCTGAGTAGTCACAGCATCTGATCCATGGTCTGTAGACAATTCACCAACCTGGCCTTGACTCGTCCAACCAATTGCAAACGTCGCTAGATTTTGATACTCTTTGGCCATTATATGACTGCAAGTTATAAGGTCCCTCTCCTTTTCATCTTGTTATGTCATATATCCCTTTAGAAACAAAAGAATCTTTGTTTATTGCATAGAGAAAACAATGTGACGCCATTGCGATCTAGGGCCTTTCCCATTTCCAGTATTTTCTCTTTAGAAATTATTGTCGTGGTTTCTTGACGCTGATCTTGAAGTAATGTTAACCGCTGTGTTGATGTTTTAGACAATTATTCTTTCGAGAAAATCCTTGCACTATATAGGGTTTCTGATCTCTCTCTTCTTTCTCTCCGACTTATGCTGATAGACGAGTAATCAATGTTGTGTATAGAGATGTTGCAATAGACCAACCTAGATTGTAGCGTTTAGAATAGTATTATTGGCTTAGTGTTTTGCTGGATGGAGAAGTGTGTACAAAGAAGAACAGTGCGAGCCAACTGTACTCGAGGTTGAAAGCCCAACAAATTCTCAACTAATCCCAATCTTCATCTCATATAGAACTCTCTGCTAATAATAATTAGAAGAAGAAAAACAAATCGCTAGAGTATGATTCTGTTTCATCTCACATTTTTCAGTCTCTATAATTAATATTAATAAATGTTAACCGTCGATTTTGCTCTATATTGTTTTCTAAGTAACAACAAAAGTCCACTGGACAAAAGTGAAGACAATGATGTTTCATCTTTACAAGTCGATCAACATGTACGAAAACACCTCAAGGACACTTGGCTTCGAAGCTAAGTGAAGTTATATTACTCAACTCCATCAATCATCATCATCATCTCAAATTTTCCAATAGCTACAAATTAAAAGCCTAAGAAATTAACATTTTTGTTCTTTTTAACAAAAGAAGCTAGTGATTGAATCATAACCATCTAGGTTGGATTTAGTCAAACACAAAACAAACTAGATATAGTCTAATGGTGAACTCAGGAATTGTCTTAAAATCAGTGTCAATTACCCGATTACTTTAAAACAAACAGAGACATACATATTTGCTGAAAACACGAATGAATGAATTACTATTAAATACCTTTTCGATATGTCAATACAAAATAAATGGATTAAATCTTACGAAAAATCATTAGTTAGTATAGACAACCACTCTGTTGCGTCAACAGTTACCTGCTCACCACCCTAAGTAAGGACTAAGGAGTATTATTTTGCTAATTTTACAAAATTTCATCACCTAATATAATCATAACCAATATTGTCAATCACCTAATCATCATTGTACAATACACATATTTAGTATTTCTTGAAGCAATTCCAAGATAAGTTCTTTTTTTGGCGTCCTCCTCCCACATCTTATTTGCAGGTTGATGAGAAATGAGATCATCAAGAACCCCAAAGTTTTCATTTCTTAATTTATCCTTCTCTTTTCCTAATACTATTTGAATACTGAAATCACATTTTGTGACACTCATCATTCTTCTCTTTTCTCATTCCTAAACATGAAGCCTTCATCACCAATTTCACTCGCTACTTCTTCTCTTGCAAGAAAAACTCGTCTTTCTCCTTACCTCTTCACACTCTTAGCCTTCATCCTCTTCGTCTCTGTCCTCTATGGCGAAGATTTCATGTGCATCTTTGGCCAGCTTGAGCCCAACTTCGTCCTCCAGCCTTCTCGAACACCGGGTAACGTTTTGTTCATTCACCCTTAACATTTGTTTGAATTCTTGTAGACAATGAGGAGTTGAGATCGTGTTTTCTTTTGAAATTTCTTGGATTCTTAAGAGAAGAACAAGAAGACGGAGAAGCTTGCGTTTGCTATTGGGAAAACAGAGGAACGCTGTGATGTGTTTAGCGGCAAATGGGTGAGAGATGAAATCTCCCGACCACAGTACGAAGAATGGGAGTGTCCGTACATTCAACCTCAGCTTACCTGTCAAGAACACGGCCGTCCCGATAAAGATTACCAATTCTGGCGGTGGCAGCCCAATCAGTGCGATCTTGCCACGTAAGAACTCTCTCTATTCACTCTGTTTCATGGGTTTAACTCTGTTTTCTCCGTTTCATGTGTTACTCTGTTTTTCTCTGTTTCGTAGATTCAATGCAACGTTGATGCTGGAGACATTGAGAGGGAAGAGGATGATGTATGTAGGAGACTCGTTAAACCGTGGAATGTTCGTGTCCATGGTCTGTCTTCTTCATCGTCTTATCCCTGAAGATCAGAAATCAATGAAAACCAATGGTTCCCTCACTGTCTTCACTGCCAAGGTAAATATATCTACTTTGAAAACTTCAAATCATCACTCTTTTAGGGGTTCCTCTGTATTGCAACATTTCACCTGGTATATTATCTCTGTGCTCAGGAGTATAACGCGACGATAGAGTTCTATTGGGCGCCGTTCCTTCTAGAATCGAATTCAGACGATGCAATTGTGCATAGGATCTCAGATAGGGTTGTGAGAAAAGGGTCAATAAACAAACATGGTCGTCACTGGAAAGGCGTCGATATAATCATCTTTAACACTTACTTATGGTGGATGACTGGATTGAAGATGAACATCTTGTAAGTTGTAACCATTTTTAAAAAGACTTAACAAATTCATATAACTATACATATTATTCACATTAGACTGGTTTCTGATATGGTTTTTGGGGGTATATATAGGTAAGGATCGTTTGATGATAAAGAGAAGAATATCGTGGAGGTTTCGACTGAAGATGCTTACCGGATGGGTATGAAGAGTATGTTGAGATGGGTGAAGAACAATATGGATCGTAAGAAAACTAGGGTTTTCTTCACAAGCATGTCTCCAACTCATGCCAAGTTAGTGACTTTGACCGTTTTGATCGAGTATCACATAGATTGAAAAGTTCAGTCATGATACACACTGACACCGTGAACTGCTTAAAATTTTACTAATCACATAGACAAATTGATTGTTTCTTTCTTAACAAGAAACATACTAGTTAGGGCTTTTTGTTGAACTTGTTTTTATCTGGTTCTGTGACTGTATCAGGGGCATAGATTGGGGAGGTGAACCGGGTGAGAATTGCTATAATCAGACAACACTTATAGAAGATCCAAGCTACTGGGGATCAGATTCTCGTAAAAGCATAATGAAAGTGATTGGAGAAGTGTTTCGGAGATCGAAAACACCGATAACGTTTCTGAACATAACGCAAATGTCGAACTATCGTAAAGATGCGCACACGTCGATATACAAGAAGCAGTGGAGTCCACTTACAGCGGAGCAGCGGGAGAACCCGACGAGCTATGCGGATTGTGTACATTGGTGCTTGCCTGGCCTTCAAGATACTTGGAATGAGCTTCTCTTTGCTAAACTTTTCTACCCTTGACAAGTACAAAAATAGTTTCTCCGTTGAAATACGACACCGTTTTGGTTTTGAGTTTGGATTGAGGTATTGTCGATAATTTTTTAAAAAATGTAGTCATGGACTTGATATTGTCTCGGTTTTTTTTGTTATAAGACAAGAGGATTTCACAAATCAAGATTGATAAGTAGTTTCAAGTTAATGTATGTAGCAAAAACAAAAAAAAAGTGATCTATAGTGTAAGTTTTGCTAATTTATATAGATAATATTATGATTTTTTTTAATTATTACAAAAGAAAATTAAAACTTTGTACATGACCTTATTAACATTTCTTTTTTCATTATATTGATTCAGATACTCGGTTAATTGTTGTAAAAACTTAACAGAAATATCAATTTCAAAAGAAAATATATTTGTAATACATTTGTTACACAAAATTTGAAAGTACCGGTTAACCCAAGCTTCGGTTAAGGGTGGAAATGGAGGTCTTCTTCATGTTATGTATTGAAATTGGTTTGCCTTTTTCAGACACACCCGTATGGATAAATCAGAAACGACTAAAGGATATAGTTACTTTTTATTGAAAAAATTGATTTCTTATTTTATTTATAGGACTTAAAGTGGTAGATAGCCCAGCTAAGAATATGAACTATTTGCCTTGCTTTTTAAAAAGTATGTAATGTATACATCACAGCTATGTACGTTATCACAATCTTTTATGCATGTTTATATATGCTATTTGAATTATAAAGATAACTAGTTAAATAAAATACTAATACTACTTTATAAGCAACATGCCACATTGGAATATACAAACCCCCAAATTAAAAGCGTATCTCTCTCTCTCTCTCTCGATTAATTGCTCAGAATTTCATATTCACACGGGAAAATACATACTATTATGTTACTTGCTTATGTAAGTAAAAATAATAATATGAAAATTCTTATAGGTTTATTATAATAGATGAATAAAAGTAAAATCAAATAGGTGAGTTTGAATGTAAAAAAAAAAAAAAAAAAAATGTTAGGTGGGTTTGAATGTCATTTTAGAAAAGACCAAAAGAAGAGAAAACATTAATAGGCCTCCTTGCCAACTTGCACCTCAACTTGCAATACCCTTCCTTCCTTCCACGACAATGTTTACATATCATAATATTTCGTCGTACTCATTATCATAATAATCATTTATATAAATCAATTTGTTTTTTTTTACTTTTAAAATTTATGGAATATATATTTTTTTTTTCTGAAAAGGTGTCAAAGAATAGTAGCAACTTTTTTTATTTTCCTTGCAACTTGCATGTTTTGTTTTGTTTTCATTTTTTCTATTAACAAGTTGGGTTTTATTACACCACCCAACTTGCATTTTACGTACGATCATACTCATGAATTCTATATATGTATGTATGTATTCAATTTTGAATTTGGTTTTCACAAGTCTCGAAATCTCACTAGTTAATTAATTGAAAAGTAACTACTAACTCGTTTTGCTTTTTTGGAAAACTTTGAATGTCTTTTCATCTTGTTCATTGGATTCTTCATATTAAACAAACAAGCTAGATAATCTTATTATAAAGTTAAGTTTTTATTCATGAGATAATAATATAGGGCAAGGAAATGCAAGAAAGTAATTATTTTTGAAATTTGAATTACTGTACCACTTCACGCATCCCAAAAAACAAAAACAAATGGAGGAATATTATCATTTTTTGGTGAGTGAAGAAAAAAACGTTGATGGTAAAGTTGGTTGATGAAATGACAAAATTATATGAAAGTTTTCAAGTTTGCGAAATAGGAAAATAAATAATGCTGCTCTTCATGCCAAATTTCAGCATTACCTGTCACCAATCATTTTTGGCCTTGCATTACGGATATTTATTATATATAATAATATAAATTTATAACTTAAAAATAAATTCACTTTATGGATCGAGTTATCGTGAGTTGATGTTATTTCATATTGTTCCTTTGTGTTTCAAATGTGGAATGGTCTGATATATAAAATGATCAGTTAACTGAAGAGAGCAAGTAATACATCTTAAGGGAATTAATTATGTATAACTACATAGTTTCCTTAATCATTTTCTTTGGATAAAGAAAAAACGGATCATATGGATCAGCACATGCATGGGTTTTCTGATTGCCCACAATTGTTCAGATCTCTTCTAAGTATTAGTACTATATGCCAATGATTATATTAATCAAATTGTTTAAATTTTAGAACATTATATAGTGTATGATAAAGATATAAAATTCTAGTTAGATATCATAACCTCGGACGACATAAGTAAACAATACTCATTAGCTAAAATCACTATATTATTTCATGGTTAAGCAAAGATACATATGTAAAGTAACCCGGGGGAGACGAATATTATGAGAAAACCTAATTAAACAACCAATGTTTTGTTTATTAAATTTTAGAGCTACGAGAGACTGTACAAAAGAGTTCAAGAAGAAATGGTTTTAAGGGTAAACTTAAAGTATCGTAACACTTTTAACAAACCCTAAAACCCTAACTTCGAAAAATCAAAACCATCTTCTTCGTTGTTTTTTGTTTTGTGTAGTTTCGAAAAATCCCCGATGATAGATAAATAACTTAAATCTCGAACCCAAACCCACCTCGAGAATCCCAAAAAATAGAAGAAGATAAATTTTGAAAGAGGGAATAAAGAAAATAAAACAAAAATAAAAAAAAAGTTGGGTAATGAAAAATATAAAAATGTGATTACGAGCGTTTAGACGTGTTCTCGGCGAGTTTAGCCAAAGACAGCAAGTTGCACCGTACGATTGTATCTGCAAAGCTACACGTCTCTTCCTTATCGTTACCCGCCGGTACGTCAACGACGTATGACTCAATGACACGTGTCCTCTTCTCGCCGTCGTCGGAGTCCTCCGACTCGTGCACCGTCGTCACGGACCTGTAGTTCATAAGCCTGTGGTCCCCACCCACGACGCTGAAACTGATGACGTGGCGATCATCGTCCATGATCTCAAGCCGCTCTAAGCTAAACGCAGCGGGGAGACCAGAGACGACTCGTACCTCTCTCACCGATCCAACCTCATGACCGTCTCCGAAAGCAACGTGACAGCTCCTAACGAAGTGCTTGTACGCTTGAGGGTGTTCGAAGCGTCTCAAGATCGACCAGACGGCTGAAGCAGGAGCCTCTACGTCTTGTACCACGACGGAGAAGCACTGAGAAGGACCAACCACGTGCGTGTGGGAACGCTCCACGTGCTCCGGAACATCAGGCATCCCGCGCGTGAGGCTCACTTTTTGAACGTGTTTGTGGTGGTGGAGATAGTTGTTTACGGTGGCGTTGGCTGCTTCTGCGGTGGTGGAAGATCTCTGAAACTGTATCGACGTTGGCATTTTACAAGCAAATGATCTTCTCTTTTAAAAATATTTTCTCTCTCTCTCTCTCTCTATAAGAAAACAAATGGGTGTTTCTTCGTGAGGTTGTATGAACGAGATATTTACATAAGTATATAAGGACAGAGTGTTTACATATAAAAATGCAAGTATGTGGATTAGGAAAGAGAGAGAGAGAAGAAGAAGGATGTGTTTTTAGTTTGTGTGGGTTCGTCGGTTGTGTCCACTTTTGGGATTTGTTTGGAGTTTGTAGTTTCACAGTTTCACTTAATAAGAAACGTCTCTCTCTCTCTTTATATCAAGGACCGGCCCGGTTTCCCACAAAAATCTATCGACTGGTTCTCGATTGTATAACCGGTTATTTAAATTTGAGTTTTTTGTTTGTTTTTACTTGCCTGTTCATGACTTGTCATCACAAGGAATGTGCATGTAGACGTAACCATAATTTCATTAAATACTATATACACGCATTACTCAAATTAGAATCTTGAAGGGAATAGATTTTGACTACTCAAATATCACATAAGATAATGAGAAATAATTTCTCTATCTCGCCGATTATTATAACGGTGTTTACCAATAGAGTTAAATCTAAAATGTTTAGGAATGTCAATTTGAAACTTAAACATGATCACTATGGGTCGGGTTGGTTAAGCTACATATATACTTAAGGGGCTATACAATATAGTTTATGCATAGTTTTGGTACGGAAACAAATTATTGGATGGATAGACCTTTGGTTTTGTGATGGCTGAGCAAAAAGATTAGATGTGTTTGTGAATTTCATTGGAAACTTCCGACAGCGGTAAAATTTTCAAAAAATAACTACGATAGAACTTTGAATATTCCAAGTTGGTGAAGATAAATCATGTCGTGGGTCCATCATAATTATCTTTCCTCATCTTGTAATCAACTTGAGCGTTTTGACAGTACTAAAAAAGTATTTAATCAAATTCCTTTTTCAAACAAATAAAATAAGAGAATATTATAGAAGAATTAGATAAAACTCAACTAAGCAGTTTGCTAAAAAGTAACTACCATAAAGAAGTCATGAAACATTGGACAAATTGGGTGTGTTTTGTTTTCTTCCACAAACATATATTCAAATCAAACGAATGAATAGATTGGACTCTTGAATTTGAGTGGTGGGCATAATAACAAAATTAAACACTCAATTTGGAAATACAATAAAGGGTGATTTTAATGCATTAGATTTCCAACAACTATATACAACTATACATATTCCCAAGTAGTCCTAGTTGTTAAGAATAATACGAATAAGGTCGAGCAATTTGCATTGCTAATTATACATTTGTTTATGTAGAATAAGAAGAAAAGAAAATAAAGTTACAATTTGCAATTTTTTGCACAGTCCTCGATGTAAAGATTGCTCATCATGTAAGCTTTCGGGTTAGGTGACATAATCACTCACCAATTATCTTACACACAAATTACTGAATACACCATAGATTATACAAGTTGATGTGGAATATGTATTCTTTTTTTTTCTGAATTTTTTTTGTGAATTAACAACTATTCTGAACTAACATCTATGAAAATCATTTTTTTACCCTAAGAGTAATAAGAAGTAAGAAAAAAAGTTAAGTGCAGATTCCGAAAATAAATTCAAGTTTTCCATCTTGCTTGTTTGTTCTGCATCATCTACATAATTATACAAAATCCTTGTTATTCTTCTGTTAATGATGAGTGTTCTCTTTGACAGAAAACATAAAACCAGTATGATATTACGATGATAAATTTGGGTTTTATTTATATAATCAAATCTCAAATTAATGCCTTAAACGAATTTGGAAACATCATCAAACGAGAGAGAAACAACAAAGTTTGTGGTAAACTTTGTTTTGTCAGAACATGTATTATACAAAGTTTGAATTCGAAGTGGTGAAATAACATTTATACAAACAACTCGACTACATGTCATTAACTCTTTCTGCTATCAACTTACAGTTCATAATGAGTATCAGAGATAATTTTAGATATTTTTTTAGAGTAAAGCCGGTTGTTTGTTTGTTTGTGAAAATTTGTTGAGCGAGAGAACAACAATCTCCAACTGCATTATAAAGAAAATGCACTTGAATATAAAAAATCATAGTCAGTATTGAAATTTTTATTAAAAAAAAAAAAATAAAATAATGATATATTATCATTAAATTCGGTGAAGACATTTGAGTGAATCAGATTACAACGTGAAATGCAAGATATTATAGACAAAAAAAAATGTACTAAATGGAGAAATTGTCCAAAAGAGTTGCATCTCATTCTTATGGAAAAGAGAAGGTGTCTCACATTGTCAAAGGGAAATTGTGGAGGAGCAATGGCCAAATCCACCAAATTGTTTGGATAAATTAATTAACAGTTTGGCAACTTGTTTTCTTCATTTTCTTCTGAAAAGTTCTGAAGATCTTTAAGATTCGAGCAAGAAACACGATCTTTGGAGACCAAATATGGAATAAATTAAATTAAAAAATCCCCCATTTACTAATATAAAACTATGTCCCATTGGCACTTTCAAATAGGACCCAATTTGCACTTCGTAGAAAATACAGATAGATAAATTATTCTCTAATACCACATTTGTATTCTATCAATTTGCTCTTTGTATATTATACACTTTTTTTTTTCTTACCTCATTGCTTATGTAATCTCATACAACCTGAGGAAAGTCTTGAGACCATAAAGTTCCACTACTAAAGTTTCCAAATTTAATAAGATGACAACTAAACTAAGCCAAGTAATTTGATAGGAGAGAAGATCTACTAGTTTCTTGAATAATCAAAACTTGCAAAGTCAACAAAATCACTAACGCAACCATCGCATTATTATTCCATCTCTACTCCCTAAGATGAAAATTAGATGTGAGAGTTTGGGTGCATAAAGGAACCAACCAACAAATTATATTCAAATTTCATAGATCATAGGCTTTATATGTACCCCCCCCCCCCCCCCCCCCCAACTTTTAATTTATCAAAACTTCCTATAAATCCAAACTTTGAAAGAAGGAATCATATTGAACTTGTCCTACGTTACCTAACCACATTAACTATGCATCAAAACCATTAACATCAGCAAGTATCATCAGCAGCTTCAAAGAGAGTCAGCAGTAACGGCTAGATAGTCTCGGAGCAGTATCACAATCTTAGGCCAGTCATATGAATTTATGATCTTATGTAGCGCCATGAACATCTTTCCCTCCTCCAAAATCCAAGTCCTCATGTACGTCAAGATCCTGGAACCTGCGATGGTCTAAACCAATACCATTGTTCTCCATTTCACTCTGCTGCGTGTAATGATATCCATAATCAACTTCAGGATTAGCAATCTCCATGGGGTTGAGGCTCTCGGGCAAGTTAGCATCTTGAAACTGCATTTGGTCACTGAAGTTTGGCTTTCTATTAACTTGACACTGCATAGTGTCTTGACCAGACGCATTGTTGTCATCTCGTATACCCAACAGCTCACTGATATCAAATGTTTCGTCCACATCAAATCGGAATGGTGCTTGATCATTGCCATTTCCCATTAACCAATCATCTAAGGTCTCTTTTTTCGATTCCTGTCCAGTTCCAAAAGCATCAACCGAGTTAGGTTCCCTCTCTTCCTCTTTTACGTTCAGCTTCTCTTCAATACACTGAGAACTATCAAAGGTAACATATTCATCGCTACTACCCTCTAGTTTCGCCTGAGATATCACATTTGTATCATAGCGTGCACAAACTTCAGATTTATCAGAAAATGCAGTGACCGAGCCAGACACAGTGGCGGCAGTAGAAGAAGAGCCATTAGTAGTGAAATGAGGAAGATTGAGCCGGGCAGAGTAACCATACATAGCTTTGGCAGCCTCGTCATAAGCCAATGCAGCTTCAAGTGAAGTAGAGAAAGTACCTAGCCATAACCTACCACCTTTGCCTGGCTCACGGATCTCAGCAACCCATTTACCCCAAGTCCTCTGTCTAACTCCTCTATACTCACAATTCCCATTTTCAGGTCCTCCTTTACCTCTCATACAACCCTTTCTGGAACCTTTAGTAGGAGCCTTTCGGATTGGTTTAGGAACACCACCATCGATGTAAGAAGAATCTGTCTCGGTCAGCTGGTTGTACTCTCTCCATTTCCTAAGAATCTCAGCTACATCTCGTTCTCGTTCTCCGCGTGACTTCCTTTTCCTGGGAGAATCAAAATGCATAGAAGCAAGATTAGCTACCTGCTCGAGAACTCCCATTACCTCTCAATACAAAGCACGTTCCAAGGAAACAATTTTTAAAACCTCCAGAACGTAAATCAAACACCCCAAGTAGCTAAAAGGAGAAGTTTTTTTTATTTTCACAATCTGCAGGCATCATAACGAGCAAAACAAAAAAAGTGCAATCACGAACAAAATAAGAAACAGAGCAAACTCAGAAACAGAGATTCACCCTAAAACTCAGAGAAATGAAGAATCTACCCATGAAAACTAACTTATACTTTCGGTAGAGCCGTAAAGGCACCACATTTAACGATTGTTTAAGCTAAAAACATCAAATTTCCAAGTCTATTTAACCCCCACACAGGAAGGCACCAAGCGCACAGAACTCTCAATCAATAGAGACAAAGCATGCTCAAAATCAATAAAGTAGAGTAGTTCCATTGTTAACGATGAACCCTAAAATAAACCCTTCAGCTTCCACCATTTTACACACACACACACACACACAAAAAAAAAAAAAGCGACTTGGGAATACGCACCCCAAAAAAAAAAAAAAAGACAATCTTGTAGAAACAAAATCTTAAAAACCTAACATACAGAAGAATCAGATATAGATTGAGACGAAAACAAAAAACACGAGCCGATTGAGAAACCAAAAAAAAAGGAAACCAAAAAAAGTAAAATGTTAGATAAAACAAACCTGTCAACAATCATCGACGGCATGTAAGAAAAAGTAGCAGAAGAATCAGATTAAGATTCGGTGAAACGCAAGAACGACGAAGAACACAAAGGATTGAATGTAACAGTAAGTAGTAGTAATGCAAAGGTGATAGCTTTTTCGTAAGCAGAGAGAGAAGGAAGCAAGCGTCTCTACTTAACCAAAAAAAAAACAAAACTTTGTGATTGTTAAAGGAGAAGCGTTTATATAAAATTACAAAAAAAAAAAACTCTTTAGAAGATATTTCAGATATTTTGGTAATGACGTGGCGCTCGAACGTTCCGGATTCCTGATTTCTTTTGCTTTGGGCCTAAGTTAACTTCTATACCATTTGACGCGTTTTAGACTATTTTATCCTCAGAGCTCCTATGTTGAACTTCCCTCTTTTGCCCCCGTTTTGATAAAACCGCCACATCATTACCGTTGATCCAGTTTTTAGCCTTTCAAGTGACACAATCTTTTTTTTTCTTTCTGTACAACTACTTCGAGGATCCAATGTCCTTCATTCATTGTATGAGACTCTGAAACCAAACCAATCTGGAAACAAAACCAAACTGTTTGCAACTTCAATAACTCCGTATAAACTTTTGGAAACGCTACAAATTAGATATCTTAGTAAATAATTCGATCATAACAAAAACTTGTACCTTTGTCATTAAACTACTACATAATCGATTTTGAGTACAATTTTCAAGCAATGTAAGATAAGTGAATACAACAAGAAAGAAAAAGATATGAAAAATTGTCAAAAATACGGTTGGTTTTGCGAACCATTTTAATGGCAATAGAGTTTTATTATTGAGTCAGCCCCTGCGGTGAATAGCCATGGTTGTCTTGGATGGAACTTGCAGTCCAAGACTCCTGTACTCAAAAAAAAAACAAAGAATATATTAACAGTCTAGTAAAACTATTATTACAATGTTGTATGTATTCTTAAGGAGTAAAAACTGACCTCCTTTAATAGAATGACCTCTTAGAATCTCCAACGGCACAATCAGAGGATTCTGGTTCAGATCATTATACACCTTCCCATGGAATACGTAAGCTGTTGAATCCTCTGAGCAAGACGCAAACAACGGATATGATCTATGAACTGCCACATTCGTTATGTCCTTCGGATGATTCTTTAGCGTCTTGTATGGTTTCGAAGACAGATCCATGTCAAACCAACACATCTTCCCTTCTTTGCTTCCTACTATCAAATTATCACCACCTGGATGAATCGCCATGGATGAGATTTCTCTCATTCCCGTCTCAAGCTTTTTCGTGGCCAAGCCTGTCTTCAAAAGATTGTAAACACGCACGTCCTTTCTTGTCGCGACGAATATGTAAGATAGGCTTGGATGAAATAGTGTACAGACTGGCAGCCCACGGATCTTAAATGGGAGCCTCTGTGTTTTCTTTTTCGAGAGTTGGTGCAGTACCACCCCTCGCGTTTCGCCGGATGCCATCACTGTTGAGAGATAGTCTCCTTTCCGATGCCAGTCTATGGATGATATGTTCTGAAAAATATTTTATAAACCAACATAAAAGTGAACAAACCAGTAAAAATTTCTCCATGTAATAACACTGTTAAAAGAGGATCTTTAGCAATTTGTCCCAAAATAAAAAGAGAGAAAATTTAGCAGAAATGTACCTTAAAATGTCTGATTTTGATCCCTCCATACAACTCATCTTGTAGCCAGGTTACAATTGCAGCAACTATAGATATCGTACAAAATATATCAACCAAAAAAGAATTTATCATTAGGAATTTCATCACAATCATCTGCGAGATGCTGATGGTTTTTTTAAGATACTTACCAGACGCTTCTGGTTCTGGAATGTTGCCTGAGTGAAACATCTCTTTAATAACTTCTTGTTCCTCATCATTCCCAAGTTCGGTGTTCAGGAAAAACAAATCTCGTCCCCTGCAAATGTGAGATTAGAAGGTTTCGTAATAGAAACAGTTACAGTAAATCCAAAAGCAGAATCATTAAATCCTAACTCACATGGCAATAGCTAAAACTGGAAGACTGGAAAGAGGATTCCAAGCCACAAACTTAATAGCTTCATCAAACTGCCAGACCTTAAGACACCTACCAGTCTCCACTTCCCAAATACGAACAGATCCATCAGTTGAACCTTTGAAGAAAAAAAGAATACATCATTGGCATCTTGAAAACAAAAAAGAGATTGTTGAAATTGAAGAAAACACAATTGAAATACCTGAGGCTATCCACTGGCCAGAACTATCAGTGGATATGGAGGTAACAGCCCCTGTATGGCCTTTATATTCAAGATAACATGAGTTAGGATAGGGTCTAAGATCCTTCCTACTAGGTAGTTTCGGCTTCAAAGATTCAGGATCGATGTTTATCTGGAGAAAAGAAACACACTGTGAGAATCCATACAGGAAAATAAGAAGAAACCAGGAAAGAGAATGATCAATAAGTCCTCACTCTCTTCTTTCGAATTCTCGGACATAGGTATAGATCCAAACAACGTTCAAAAGACTCCTTCAGTGCATTCCCATACGCTGGGATGCTTCTCAGAGATGTAAACCTATGCGCAAACATATTTTATCATAAGGATTCAGCTAAAACCAAAGAAAGTACAACAGAGTATAATAAGCGAAACTATTACATACCTGGTAGGAATGAGTTTTGGACGATCTTCCTCAAACATCAATTCATACGAGGCTTTCTCCTCCTCTGTTGGAATATATTCCAAAGAAGGATTGTATGACTCCTCGTGTCCTGGAAGGCCAAGTAGTACAAATTAAAACTTGGAAAAGTGGAATTCCTAAGAAAAGCAGAGAAACAACAGAAAGTCAGCAAAAAATGTTCACCTGGCAATTTTAGTTTGGGTGGAGGAATATAAGTTAAATTCTTGTTCTTTTGATCAGAAGTCGAAGCCGGTTCCCATAAAAGATATGGAACGGGCCCTTCTTCAGGCTCTTCTTCAGGCTTAGCAACCTTGATCAACCCCATCCGGATTCCTCTAACAAGCTTAACAACCTTTTTAGCCTCCCATATTGAAGGGATGAACCTTCGCTTGGGTTCGGGTGCACTTGAGAGTGGATGTATTGCATCAGTCCATTTGAACCAGTCAACATAATCCTGGTCCCAAGAGAATCAATCAAAAGGTCACATTTTGAAGTAACTGGTACACCATTAGTATAAAATGGCTACACAAAAACAACATACATACCGCATATGGATCAAAGTCAGCATGTGGAGCTTTCCCTTTGAGCAATCTACGAACCATCTTGCTCTCCTCTTTAGTCAGCTCCACTTCCTCGTCATTATAGTCATCAATAATTTTGCGCCTAAATCCCAAAAAAATAAATAAATAATATAATCAGCATAATGCTGGTAACTAACAACATAACAAATAAACAGAAAAGTCTTCCAACTAACCAATTCTTAGAGTCATCCATACTTGCGAGAAAAGAGTCAAGTTTGTCTTGTCTTTCCTTTTTAGTAATCTTCTTCCCAGTGATGTCATAACCAATATGTTTCTCATCTTCATACCACTTCAACGGAACATCCCCAACTGTGTTTCTAGGAGCAACCTAGAGATCAAAGAAATAAAAATATAAATATAATTTCGCCTGGTAAATGGAGAAAAGATAGTTCCAAAGTCTCATACGAAACAGAGAAAAAAACATCAATCAAACCTCATCTTCAGAGGAATCGCTCTCTTCAACCGCTTCATCTCGATCAGAACCTTCGTCACTCCCATCTTCTTCCTCATTATTGTCACTATCTATTTGTTCACTTCCATCATCACCATCCTCATTATCAATTGAGCCCTCGTGAACTGCAGTATCACAGCCAGACATAGTTAATCTCTCATACTTGAATTTAATTCTCCCCACCCCCACGAGTATTTTCAAACAAAACTATTAATAAATCTAAAGTAATAATAAGCTTTCAATCCTGAAGAAGAGTCACAAGCAATTACCAAGCAGCTCGTCTTGGGATGATTCACCATCTCCTCCATCTTCTTCTTCTGTTCCTCCCTGTGTTACATCATCTTCTGATTCGAAGATATCGGAGTTGAAATCATCCGAATTCAAAGACCCGGACAAACTCTAAAAATTCACAACAATAACAAAAAAAAACAGAATCAACACAAATGCAGAGTTAAAAAAAAAAAATCTCCAAGTGATAAAAAGCAAAAGAGAAGGTAGAGAAGTGTATACATACATCACCGTCGTAATCAGAATCAGTTCCAGATTCTTGTATCAGTTCTTCTTCCTCCTTCACTTCTTTTTCTACTTCCTTCTCAACTGGTTTCTTCTGTTTCTGAGATTTCCCAGAAACGCTTTTGCTTTTGGTTTCTATCGCCTTCTTATCTTCTTTACCTCCTTTGCTCTTCTTCGTCATCGGAGCTTTCCGGAGGCGTGGCTTCGTCTGCGACGAAATTAGTAGATTTAAAGGTGGCAGATGAGGAACAAATATTTAGGGTTTGGTTGACAAACAAAAAAGATTTAGGGTTTTAGGTTTCCAAGTCGCAATAGTATAATGGGCCTATTTATTAATGGGTTTATATATTAATGGGCCTTTCGTGAAGACGATTGACACCCTTTGTGTTGTTGTTTCGAAGAATGGTAAACGTGAAAGGTAAAACCGTAAAAAGTAATTACAGACTTTGATTCTTCGGGTTGAATCAAAGAAAAACATATAAGCATGTGTAAGAATGATTATTATTTATTAGATTGTTAGAATACTCAAAAATTGTAAAAAGTCATGACAACTTTTGTTTCTTCTCTAGAAATGTCGAAGTTATGATTAACTTTTCTGCTCAACTAATTTTATTCCAGCCACTTTTTTCTTTATGTCATTTCATAACTCATATCTTTTTCAATTAATTTCGTTATCATCTCAATTCTCAAGTCCAAATACAATGTGTTACGTAAAAGAATAATATTCAACAATAAAGCAAATCCATTTCAAAACATATATAATCGAATTAGGATAAGTTTCTTCTCTTTACAACTTCATATATTCTACATGTGGTTGAACCCTCGATTTTGACTCAGCCAAATATTACGCCAAAATAATCTGTTGTTTATGGTCGCTTAATTTCCTGGCTGATTATGGAAACAATTAGAATTTTCTAGCTCAACAAACATTCCAACACATCAATTTCATTCCCTTAGTCATGAAATACAACTTTACGAAAGATCAAAAAAATATGATCCAGTTAAGCATTTTTTTTTTCTTAAAACAACTTTCATGACACTTTTTTGATTTGGTACTATAATGTCAAAAGAATACAACAATAATCGAAAAAAATTGAAACTTAAGGGTGCTGGTCCAACTCGGCTTAATTCTATAACCAACAAAAAACAATTGAATATAACATGAAAACTATAATGTGGTTTTATGCATGTTACAGAGATGATCTTAAACAACTCCCTAACAGACGGGCAAATCAGGAGGAGGTTGTTCCATTGTCTGCAAAACTCCCTTCCCGTTCTCAACCAAGAAAGCCATTGCTAGTCCCCAAGATATGTGTACATCTAGATGACAATGCATTATCCAAACCCCTGTTTTCAATCATTTTTTTAACACATCATTAGTTTACTTAGTCGCGGTGAACTAGAAAAGGTGACACTCCAAATGTAAGTTTTAAGAATTTCCATAGCATAATTTTTGGCGTACCAGGGTTGTCTGCTACGAATCTGATGACAGCCCAACCGTTAACAGGTACACCGACAGTATTTCTAAGAGGCGGATCTTCGAGATTGAATTTGGCGGTATCTTTCTTGGGGTTGAAGCTACCAAAACCCTCGGCAACAATGTAGAAATCGTAGCCGTGTAGATGAATGGGATGATTTTCAGGAGTTACTATACCGGTGTCTTGAAGAACAATCTGAACTCTTGAACCATACTTGAGCTTGTATAGCTTAGTGCCTCTATCAGGTTGGTAGAGAGATCGGCTTATGTTGTTACCCGTGTAATCAAATTTCACTGGTGGCTTGGCTGGGAAATCAGTTGTGAAGACTCCGGGGATTCCATGGTGGTGAGCTTGAAGGAGTGAGTAGTTACGTGGAAGAGCAAATGAAACGTTGTTCATCGATGCAGTGAAACGTGTGCCGTTAGGACCTTGACATCTTCTTGATCTGAAGTTCTTGGGACAGTTGTCGAGACCGAGTCCTATGGTTACGAATAGATTCTCGTCGATTTCTGTCGGAACCTCGGCTCGTCTTAGTGACCGGAAGCTTTGGCTGAAACGTGTGACTGTGTTTGTGTCGTTGTAGGCAGGGAGGAGAGGCATGATTGGTTTGATACCGTTCTTGGCGCTTCCACCACCGCAGCAAGGTGCGGTTTTGTATTGTAGGATTGCGGTTGTGGTTGTGTTTCCAAACGGTGCGTTTTGTGCGCTTTGGTAAGCTCTTGCAGCCATGTAGTAACGGTTTGGTGGTTGGTCACCTTTTATGAGGACGTCAGTGGTTTGGCCCGGGCCAAGGACAATCACGTTGGTGGTGAAAGGTTTCAAGTAAGATGCGTCAGCTCCGACCACCGTGAGCTTGTGGTTAGCCACCGTGAAGAATAACGGCTGGTTCAACGCGGAGTTTATTACCCGTAATAGTATAGTCTCACCAACATTTATTGGTACTATTGTCGTATCTGTCACAAAAAGATTATAAAAAGTCTAATTAATATACTTATTTTGTAGTTTTTTGTGCTGATGTGTTTTTTTTTTCTTCAAAACAAATTATTTGACTAAAATATACCAAATTCAGTTATGACAGTTGGGGAAAAAATATGAATATGGGAAAAGTTTATTTAGAAAAAAAGAGTAAAACCTCGAGAAGAGCATTTATAGAGATCGCCAGGTTGACCATTGATGGTGTAAGCGTCGGAGTTACTTGGAGCTCCTCCGGTTCGTATAGATTTTCTCAATACATCAACCGGATTTGCGTCCCACCATTCACCTTTTAAACAATCATAATATACCAAAGTCAAAATCAATTATATGATTGTTTTTTTTCTTAATCATGATGATTTTGGATTTCATTTAAATTGTACCGAGAAGGAGAGGGACGTTGCGGTGAGGATTCGGGAATGGGTATGAGGAACCAGCTGGAGGAAGGACGAGGAGTGAACCGTAGACAGTGGCTCTAAGCCACGAACTATGAGCATGCCACCAAAGTGTACCTTCTTGTCCTTGAATTGTAAACCGGTACGTGTAGCTTGATCCCGGTCTGATTGGACATTGGGTTACAAATTCCGGTCCATCAGCCCAACCGGTTCGCATTTGCCTTACACCGTGCCTGATAGCCACACCCACCAAACCGTTCAATATCAGTAAAAAACAAAACGAAGGCTCATTCATTAATAACAGCACGTGAGTGTGGTTTAATTTCAATCGTAGCTTACCAGTGGATTGTGACGTTGTACCGAGCCCGGTTGATGACCTTGACAACGAGAGTATCACCGTTGTTGACTACAAGTGTTGGACCGGGAAACATTCCGTTGACCGTTATGCTGTTGTGTGTTTCACATAGTCTCTTCACCTTCGTCGCTTGTATCTGCATGCATAAATATTTATACGTAAGCAACTAATTAGCATACATCTTCTCTTTACATTTAATTAGGAACGTTAGTATGATTTAAAATGCGATCGTACGATGAACTCGTGGTGGTATGCTTTGTTGGCTTCTGCCATGGAAGTGAAGAGAAGAACAACAGCCAAAGAGATAAAACAGACGAGGCTCTTGGCGATCTCCATCGGTGCGATTTCGATAAACTTTGGTTTTGAGCTAGATGGTTTTGGATGAAGTGTGGAAGAACAGAGAAAAGTGTTGTGTTGGGAATAAGAATGAAATGATATATAGAGTTTATATAGGGAGACAAAAGAGACAATACATTTTCAAAAACTTGGTGAATATATATGTTTATTTAGTCAATTTGTATTTTTCTTTGTTATATTTGTATATGTTTCTTTTACGAGAAATATGTTGTTTACGGTTGGAGGATTAGGTTTTGATTTAATTGAAGGCCAAAACTTGGTTCAACACTAGAAAGAGTAGTTGCACCCACTGGGGCCTAGACGAAACAAATAATGACCGAGTGAAACAATTTTTTTTCTTTTTTTTTTTGGAATGGTGATTAATTACGTCTCTTCAATTCTTGGTTAACACGCTTTTTCTATTGACTTTGGATGTAATATTCCATAATTGCCATAAACATAGTACAAATAAATTACTCTATTAAAAATATTTTTTGGACCCCATTAAAATGGATCAAAATATTATATTTGAGATGTGTACACTGGGTTGCCAACAAAACATAAGTACGCAATGTTGTGTGATTTGTGAACTCTCTATCTATATTAAGATCAAGCTCACCAGGCGCAGCAATTAACCTGCATGCCCCCTACATCATAAAATCCAAGATTGGACAGTTTTAATTGGCATTTTCCTAATACATAGGCTTAGGATAAGATCTTTGCCATTATAGTAATGGTAGTCATTTTCATTATTAATTGGATCTTGATCCCGTTAGTTGGGAATGTTCGGTCTTGGAATATAAGAACTGTGTATGGCTATTTGCTATGGATTTTATCCGTCATAAACTTTACCGAAGAATTTGTAACACTTTAATGCAACCTTTTGCTACTTCGTTGTTAACTTTAGTATATGTTTTACAATATTTTATTCATCATTTGTTTATGATGTATTTACCACTAATTAACGTGTGGACCGCCGCAAGTCCGTCACTAATACATCTCACTATATTTTTTTGTGACGGATGTCTCCGTTGCAAAAGTTCATTGCAAATTGACATGTATTTTTTAGAGTTCCAAATTTTGATTTTAGCATTTGTATTCCTGGAAAAGTTTAACGTTTTGATTTTGATTCTAGTTTTTAAACGTAATTAGGCTTGAAAAATATGTTCCCAAACATTGATATTCAATTATTCATATAAATCAAAGAAGGAAAAACGTGTATAAATAGAATTTAGTAGTACGTAGTATTTCTTTAATCTTTTATGTGGCCACCTACATTCAACAGTATTATACCTAAACAAAGACGAATTAAGCGCATATCTCAGTCATTACTGTATTTTACTCTTTTTCTCATTTCACGAGTTTTATAAGTTTAGAAACTTTAGTTATATATATATATATATTAATAATATATACAATTTAAATACAGTTAATATAGCGCTGCCAGCTGATTAAATCGATTAAATAGTTTACTATCATAATTAAGGTCGAGTTTAAGGTTATGTTTGTTCAGAAATTTATACTTATAGTTCAAAATTTAAAAAAATATGAAACTTTGAGGAACTAACGAGATGAGATAATAAAGCTGGATGTTTTCTTTTGTCTGGCCGGCCTTTATACATTTGGTTCACATTAATTAAAAAACATCCATTTTACTGTTTTATTAATGTGAACCAATTTTGTTTAAACTTACAAAAAAATCTAAGTTACGTTTGGTGGATCTTCCAATAACCATATCAACTTATTGTTTTAAGGTTGAATTACACAAAGTAGGAAATATTGTCAGAACTTATATCAACACTTGTGCAATGAGTTTGGCGTACATAATCAAGTGAAGCTATTGAAATATATAAATTAGATTAAAAACATATAGCATTAGCGAAAACCGTTGTATCGTACGTCACCAAAATACAAGTTCTCATAATATTGTTGAAAAAGCTTAAACGAACAAACTCTTTATGTTTCATTAGTACTCTTAGAAAAGAAAACTAATTGGTTTACAAAAAAAAAAAAAAAAAAAAAAAAACTAATTTATGAGGACGAATGGTCAATTTTAGGGTTTAGGTGGCTTGTTCGTAACAGTTTTAATCCCCATCCAATTTGAATTCGGAAAACCTCAATGTATTCATATTTACACAAACAGAAAATTATACATAACAAAAGGTCAACCTTTCGATACCATATTTTGCCTTTTTTTTTTGTTTTTAGGTTTACTTTTTTGTCTGGTGATGAAAAATATATACAATCTTGAGTATGGGGTGGGGTGAAACAAGAAAGAGTAAACAAAGCATGCATTGCAAATTAAATAATATAAGTACATCGGTACATGTAAAAGTTGATAAACATTCACATGCATGCTACATTCAATTATGAAGATGAGGAATATAAAGCCTTGTATGAACCGTAGTATCCTCACGTACAAGATAAATATTATTAATAGCGCAAAGAGACAAGAGAAAAAAAATAAAGTTTTGGTTCAAAATGGTTCTATAAGATTGGCTTGAAGCTTAAGTAAAAATGATTATTGTTTCGTTAACGTTGAAAAAGTAAATATGATTTGAGTTAAACAAGATGATTCGTCTAACCGCCTAGTTCACTTCTTGTTTCAACCCCTATATTATTGTCTTAACAATAACACGTTTTCTTTCACCGAATTCTAGCTAGCATTACACCAACATGTGTACATATCCGAAGAAACTATTTATATGATTAAATAGAATTTCTTACCAATAATTTATAAGCTAGAGCATACTCGAAACCATATTAATTTAAATAATTGATACCATGGTTTTCAAATGCAAATGAAAAAAAAAATTGAAACATAATAGTTCTTTATTAGGGAAACATCACTATTTCAGCGTAATTTGTCACAAAGTTCAATTTTATTGTGATAACTGATTATCCTAAAAGAATTAGTTAATACTTTTGAATAGTCAAAACCGTGTAACCTTATGTAAACTAAATAATCTTTAACAATAACGTCCGAAAGGTAATAAAATTGGAAAAGAGTTCACATCACGCACGTTGTTGAGAAAGCAGAATTACATGAGAGGAATATTGGGGACATTGATTGGTGAACAAGAAATTCGTAATTGTGTTTGGTGGAACTAGTTAGTGTCCTCTTCTTTGGTATATTTAACCTCTCTATGTGCTAAATCTCTGAAAATGACACCACATGTTTTGAAATTAGCCATACCTTTTGTATATAGCAAAGTAATATGACCCCGCATCTGCAATTGAGTTCAAAGTCGACATGCATTACTTGTCATAGATATTATGTTTCTCTGATTACACCACTTCTTTTTAAATAACATATATTACTTCTAATGAAGAAAAACAAAATATTCATTCAACTTTACAACAACTGGAAACATGTTTTCAACTAATACAGATGAATAAAAACTTTTGTGGTATTGGTAATTGTCTTGAAAATTTGTTAAACATCATAAAGTAATTTGTTTATTAGAACATAAAAGGGGGGAAATGGATTATATACGAAATCAAATATCCAAGTTATATTTTGGCTACTTTTATTTTACTTAATGTTTAAAAAAAAATTGTATTTGATTATATGAATAGTAGAAACTGTTTGGATACATAAATAAAAGTATAAATCCAATAGTATATTTTGGATATTTTGACTATTGATGTGATTTTTGGCTCGAGTTTAGGTTTGATTCTAACATTTTAGATACAGAAGTCATTTCTCAGTTCGTCAATTTTATTTGAATTTTTTTTTCGCGGATAGGTTTTGGTTCGGTTATTCATGTCCAGATATATATAGTCGATGCCTTTATTATTTTTATTATCCATTGAATCAAATCTCAGATGATGATTAATAAAAAGAAGATTAGTGTCTTAAACAGAGATTTTCGATGAAAAGTCTATTTGGGCCATAGCACACGTACGGCCCATCAGATTCGTTTTCTATTCAAGGAAAAAGAAATTAACTCAAGAAAAGAAGAAAATCAAGTGATAAAAGGAAATCATGAAGCAAAAGGCAAACAAAGATTAGTGGAAAGTGTTACAATAAGAATTAGCAATTTACTATTCGTGTGTTAGAAATCATACCTATATAAAATTATAAGGGCCACACGATGTGCGGGTATTAAAATTGTTGAAGAGAAAAAATCTTAAACCCTAAACAATTTATAAAAAATATAAAAAAAATATTTGTTGAAGTAAATATATAAATATTTTTAGTTTAGAAAAAAATCATATTTGTATTCATACAGTTATTTATATTTTTATATTTTTAATACATTATAACAATTATTACAATAATTTAAAACTAAAATATACCCCACTAAACTTTTGTCAAATATTCATTATTACAAATACTATTATTGTCAAATTTTAAAAACGTTTCACAACTTATTACAAAATATTGTGCATGCAAATAATTCATCAAAACAACATATAATTTAGTAACCACATACGATTTTACTGTATATTACACCATTAAAAATATGCTCTTAAACCCTAAATTATTTTATTGTTAAAATATGCTCTTTATCACCATCTATAAAATGTCTTTTAAACAAATTTTATGTTGCTTGGCATAATTATAGTTCTTATAATTACTAAAATTGTTTTGTGACATAATTTTTTTTACTCCAAAGATATTTTGGATGCACAACTAGTGAAAATTATCTACTCTATTACAGTCATTTTATGACCAACCTAATCAAAGTTGAAAAATTGAAAGAAAATTAATATAACATAATAAAAATAAAAATTTGAATATTATAATTATGGTATATAGAAAGCCTTAGATAATTTAGATATAAAAAATGGAAATTTTATAAACAATGTCATAATCACCTTCCGGCTTCTGAACGAGTAAGTAATGCATGCGACTCATTAATAACACTTTCCTTTTTCCCTTGCTGTCTTTTTCGTTAATTTCTTTACTCATCATATATGTAATATAATATGTTTTCTTTCATCCTCCTAGGAGATTGAATGGTAAAGAGCTCGACGGTCTAAATTACTACGAATTGGAGATACTCAGATGTGAGATTTCCATAGGTTGGGGCAATGTGATGAGAGAGAGGCTGAGGCGCAGAGAGGTAAAAGATTCTTCCACGCGTTCCAAATTGTATTAACTGCGTACACATCTTCTTCTTTTATCACATTTTTCATGTTCACTCCACTTCAAGGAATCAATCTCTCGCGGAGAGATGCTGAAGGGAGTCTCGGGACAGACTGAGCACCGGCAATCTTCAATGGACAATGCCACCACATAAAGACCATAACGTTTAAATATTCATTCTATAAACGCAAACACAAACATAAGTTTCACAAATGAAATTTTCATTTGTGACAACGCTTTATCCCTTAAGATTTAACAAATACTTTTAAAGAGTCAAACCGTATGTGTATCCTTACGTAGACAAAATTAATCTCTTTAACAATAAAACTAACATCACGCAGTTAAGAAAAGATGGATTGCAGAAAAAATGCTTTCTAGGTTTGTCTTGTGTCTCCGTAACTACATGAGAAGAAAATTTGGGACATTGATATATTGGTGAACATGAAATTCGTAATTGTGTTTGGTGGAATTAGTTAGTGTCCTCTTCTTTGGTATTTTAACCTCTCTATGTGCTAAATCTCTGAAAATGACATCACATGTTTTGAAATTAGCCATACCTTTGTATATAGCAAAGTAATATATATGACCCCCATTAAGTTCAAAGTCAACATGCTTTCTCAATTTAATATATGAGACCTTTTGGTACTAGAAAATTTATTGAAACATCATAAATTAATTTGATTATTAGTACATAAAACGTCTTCATTATATTTATTATTTGAGCTACACTGACGACATCTTGAACTGTTACAAAATTTCTTGATTAATTATATTAAATACCATGAGAAGAACATGCGAAATGGTTTCATATTTCTTTGGCTTCCTCTAAATCTTAATTTCATTAGTCAAAAGCGGGTACGAACCCTAACTAGCTTCACAATTTGTTGTCGATTTGTCAAACCCTCTTGTTACAAGTGGGATAATCTTCTTTAAACAAGAAGCTTTTTCTTTCGGTTTAATGGTTAGTACCTAAGTGTCTTTTTATCTCACCAATAACTAGAACCCCTTCAGAAAATGTTTCACAAGACATAACTCATTCAAGGAATATAGATTTATCATGTAATGAGAAGATTGAAAAGAGAAGTACAAGTGCTTCCGGGTCGGACCAATTTTGCAAAAATAACCCGAAATTAAGGGAGTTGGATCCGGGTGAAAAATATCCGCTGCAATTAGAGTGGATTATCGGGTCATAATATAAAATTAAAATTTAAATAGATTTTCCATAAGTGAACCACATTAGTTATGTGAATATTTTGTGTTCCTGTAATTTAGGAAACTATTAATCATTATCGATTAGTATTTAATTCGACAAGAACTTTACCAAAATTTTGCAAATTGAATCAATCTAAATATAGCATATACCATAAATAATAAAATGATAAACTCTAAATCGTTTAATATAATATTATACCATAAATTTTCATTAAATATCTAACTAAAATATATAATTAAAATTAAAATATTGATATATAATAGATTCCTATATGATTTTTTTTTAAGAATAATATTCGATATTACAAATAAAAATACATATACATATATAGCAAAGTTTAAAATTATTTTAATATATAAAAATTAAAATTATACTAGAAATTATTATTATTAAAATATTTATCATTAGTTTTGTTAATTTCCTAATATCTAAAATTTTTACTTTCATTATTTGGATATGAATAGAAACCAAAAAGATGAAAACAATGATAATATTATTAAATTTTCTATAATATAATCGTATAACAATTACAAGGAAGCTACTCTGTCAAAAAAAATATACTAGGAAGTTACTATTTTTTCTGAAATTTTTTTTTCATATTAATTGTCATAATTAATAACCGATTTATGGTAATTTTCATATTAATTGCTCCTAATAAATGTGCAAATTTTAAAAATATATAATTATATCTAAAATTAATATTAAATTGTTGGACACACTTCTTCTTCTTATAAATATAGAGATGTGTCAATACTTTCATGATGGAAACATATTCTCTTATTCTCTCCCTCTCTCTTATCATATATTATAATATTATACTAATTTAAGTTCTAAAAATCTTGTGATCTTCACATTACCTCTTCTTCATTTTTAATACGATGGTTGTTTATCTATATCATATTGTAAATTATCATATGGATTTTTAATAACATAATAGGATTTGCATAATTTCAATCAATTTGAATAACTATTTTTTTAAGAGAGCAAATTGATCTATGTGTGTTTACAATAACAAAATATGCAGTTCTATAAAACTCACATGTTATTATGCCATGAGGGTATGTACAGTAGAACCTCCATAAATTAATACTCTTTAAATTAATACTCGCTATAAATTAATAAATTCTTCTGGTCCCGAATTGGGCCGGTGTAAAAAATGACATATTTCGATAAAATAAAAATATAATAATTTGTTTTGGAAATCTTATGTAAAATATAGTCCCATCAATATCATAAATTAATAATCATATAAATTGAAAGACCAAAAACACTGATTTCTATTCATTTAGTTTTAAAGTATAACGATTGCAAGTGTTCTAGATATATATATCTATATCTAAGAAAATCTAGTGAAATATGATTCTAGTGAAATATGATTCTATTGCTGTTTGCCTATTCTTGAATTTGTATTCTTGTTGGAGCTCATCTCTAATTTTTTCATTGTTATATTTCGGTCACAAGAAACTTTTCATGATATTACCCTATTACTTAGAAGCAAATTCGTACTAAGTATTGGCTGTTTGCTTTCAAGATAGAGGAAACTTGTGGAAGAGTAAAAATACTGGGTAGTTTGAGAGACGGAGACATAAACTAGTTACAAAATTTACAATGTCATCTTTCCGTAATCCTAATAATATGAACACACTGTTGTCTTGATGATGTTAATCGAACATTGCCAGTGATGTTTTCAATACCATAATTACCCGCTATATACAGCCTCAAGGCAATAGAGAAAACACCAATGCTGGATATGGATCAATAACACACCATATTCAATGTTGCTTAATAATGTATATAAGATACCACGTTCTGGTACACTAATGTTGCCTAAGGCACATAATTTATCATAACCAATATATGTTGGGTGTAGTTTTAACACCAATCAATCAATAGACATTGTGTTATGAGTCACACTATATTCTTCACTAATTAGTCTAACACAATGTGGTCACACTATATTCTTCACTAATTTAGCAATAAGAGCAACAAAAGAGTACCACATTGATTTTAAAGTAGATGGGATCTTACAGTGTGAGTTGAGGCAATAACAATTGAGAAGTATCCATCTCCAAACTTTCTAAATTATGACGAAATTGAACAACAGAACAATTGCATTCTTTAGATCATCTAACCCTTACACAGATCTTTCATATAGAAACTATACTCAAAATATCATAAAAACCAAAACCATTCAAACTCGTCCTGCAACAACAGAAGCAGCAGCAGAAGTAGCAGCAGAGTTACCAATGAAAGAGAGCAATCCAGCATTATTAGCAGAACCCTCTTGTTCATCCAAGAACAAATCATCCGGAACCCTAAACGCACCGTGTAAGCAAACAATCGCGATCCCAATCGTTAACGCCGAGGTCAACAAAGATCCAACGCTCGTCATGAACACAACCACGATCGTAGTCAAAACAAGAGCGAGCAAGGTCTCGCGATCTGAGAAAGTACGTCCGAAGATAACCAAAGGCTGATCGGAAGATCGGAAGAGGTATAGAAACATCCATGAGCCTAAGAGAGTGAGGAGGACGAGGAGCGAGAACGGATGCGAGAGGAGGGAGAAGGCGAGGACTAAGGATACGATTAAGGAGTAATTGACTTTGAAGTAGGCGAGATTCTTACGGATCCGGGTGAATGAATCGGTGAGAGAGTCAGGTCTAGCGAATGAGCTCCGATCTACGAGTTCTAGCCATGGACGGCGCTGCGAGAGGCTTTCGCGGAGGGAAGAGGAGAGACGCGAGAGGAAAGTCCGGAAGGCGTGGGAATTGATCGGTGGTTGAGATTGAGTAGCTTGCTGATTGGTGACGGGGAGAGTCGCCGGAGAAGTAGACATTATTGGTGGTGTCGGTGGGTGTGTGCGGCGGAGTGAGTGTGAATTTTTTTTTTTGTGTTCCGATTTTAGTGGAAAGTGGAAACTGAAGTTTGCGGCAAGACCGTGTTAGATCATTCTAAAAGGCCTAACTTTAATGGGCCTATAATATTGGAAGGAGTCCAATCAGATTAAGTTGGAGTTAAATGGCAATTTTGTAACAATTAAGTTAAATGATATAAATCATAGTTTTTATTTCCCTCTCTATTGGTTCTTTTAACAACTTCTATTTAGATGATGTTATAACGATAACCCTAATAAAAACAGCTATGTTACATGTTCTACTAGTTCACGATATTTTTTGTAAAAAGTTCATGGTATATACAAGTACCATGTATTTATACGGTGAAAGTATATACAAGTTCGTCGTATATATTAACGTACATATTGAAACATATCCTGTATATAAGTAGATAATGACGAAGAAAACATTATTGAGTAGAATATATAGGAACATCGGAATAATAATATTCTTCAGCCTAATCAAGAATATTTATTGGGAATTCGGGTTGATTTCCACATATAGAAGAATCTTTAATCAGCACGTAATTTATATATTCATCAAGATAACTATATCTACTCTATAATCATTCTTCCTTGTACGTTATCCAATCATTTCCAGGATTACTTACTTAATCATTGTTTATCTTTTCTGTTATACGTAAAAAACAACTCATGCTTTTGTATTGAACGATTTGTAAACTTAAGTTTATATCTTCCAAACGAAGAAAAGCAATCATTCTTGTGGTTAATTAATTATATATCATTCAAATCCAATTCGTTTACTTCTTTAGCTTAACCTTTTGAAAAAACTGAAGAAGCGAATCTTTCTCTTCCTTTTTCTTTTCTTCCACTCATCAAAATGTTCTCTCTATATATATAACATTAAATATCTAGTCTGTTAATTCGATATACCACATCTAGAACGACAACTAGATACTCAAGAAGATTGCTCTATAATGGCTTCTTGTGACTCACCTGATGCATTTTCTTGGCTTCAAACTCTTCCTCCTCTCTCTCAATGGAAAAGAAATTCGATATCCATGTGCATTTGCTCTCCAAATTCATCACACCCATCTTTGAACTTTTCTCTTACTCGTATTCCTAAATCTCCAAACTTTTTCACCTTCTCCATAGTAGCCAACTTCAAGAATCCTATATCTCTCTTTGTTTCAAAACCTTTCAGAACCATTAGCACTAATTCAAATACGTTCCTCAATGAAAATATCATCTCTACCCTATTGATGGGTTTTGTCGACGTAGTTCTCAACTACAACGTCAAGAGAACTTGTTCAATCCAAATACAAAACCTAGGCTCCACTTCTAACCTGAAAGACGTGTTCAACCTCGCGTTCTTCACTTTCGTGTTCCTCATCTGCATCTACGAAGCGCCAACGAGCCTGCGAACAACTTGTCTCAAAACGGTGAAAGATCAGCTAGTAACTTGTAGGTCAAGGAAGGGTTCTAAGTTGCTCATGGTGCAACTAGGCTCTAACCTTGAAGAACAATGGATAAGGTCTCTGAATCTTGCGATAACCAACTGGATCATCGAGATCAAAGCGTTTCAGCATCTCAAGTCTCCTTCTCCTTTGTTTTCGTATGCTTTCTCGACTCAAGGTTTGTGGAAAGTTCATATGTATTGTCCTGTTGTAGCAATGGAAATGGAGAGCGTAAATAGTGCTTTAAACGACGAGAGATTGTTCTTCTCTCTCAACTATCATCAACTCGAAGGTGTGATCCAATTCAACCACAGGATTTACGTTCGTGAGAAGTGGTTTAACATCGCAGTTAATATTGACAACGTCAGGTATGTAAAATTGTACTGTGTGTAAATGTGTAATACTAATGATAAGTACACATAATTAATATTTGTTCATATTTTATAATTAGGTGTGACATAATTAGGCTTGTGAACGAGAAGCTTCTATCGGACCGCGGCATGGGAACAGAGGAAAAACATTTTCCATCACGAATATCATTGCAACTAACACCAACGATTCAATCAAACATCTTAATGGTCTCAGTACAAAAATCATCAGAAAACCCATTGACAGAATTCGAAGTAGAGAAAGGCATAGAAGCAGCAATAGAGCCACCAAACACTTTCTTCGGACTCAAAGTATCAGCCAACGAGACGACAACAAAAAGCATGAAGCCATGGAAGTTCGAGGAATGGGTGCATGGTTACAGCGCCAATCTCACTTGGTTTCTCCATGACCTAGACGATGGAAGAGAAGTGTCATCCTCTAAACCATCGAAGGTCTCGAGGATGAACCCTAGAGCTTGGTTCAAGAACCGGTACTCGAGCGCGTTTAGACCGTTCACGAAGCAAGGAGGAGTTGTGTTCGCAGGAGATAGCTACGGACAAAGCGTGTTGTGGAAGGTTGATAAAACAGCAATTGGGAAAGTAATGGAGTTTGAGGTTAAAGGTTGCGTTTGGTTGACTTATTGGCCTAACAAGCATCATACTTTTTATAGTGATACTCGAAAGTTGGAATTTAAGGAGATGCTCTACCTCAATCTTCCTTAGATCTTCGTTTTCTTTTCTTACTTTATCCCTTACGTACATATTCCCCTAGTTTAATTTGTTGCTTTTATTTCGTGTGTGTTTTAATGAAGTAAATTTCTGTAACATAGTACTTTAATTGGACTTTTGAAATTAGAAACCGACTTTTTTTTTTTTTTGCTAGAACATAAAAAAGATCAGTTGATCTTGAGGAGAAGTTTGTATTAAACACATAAGTTACGTGGCTATCTTTATCTTCACGTCGTCTCATATGGAAACCATATTTTAAGATATATCACATGAATCCCATCACTATAACCAGATAAGAATTGTCAAAACGTTTGTAATGACTTTACCGACATGGAAAAAAAGTTTTGGTATAAAAGAATAACAAAGTCGCATAGAGTCCATAGTTTTTTTTTTCCGATTATTATTATCCATTTGTTTCTTCTTCAACAATAATATTCGTATATAATTTGGTGGATCCAAGCATAAAATAAAATTGTGTATGAGAAAAAAAAAAAAAAAAAACAAACAAACGAAAAAACAAGAGCCACATGAGAGATGATGACAAATAATAATTAAAAAAATGTCTCAATTCGCCTCTTCTCATCCTGTGAGCGATGCAAAAAGCTGACGTGTAACCACCAATGAAGCCCACTACGATTGGGCTCTTTGCTTCTCAATCGTCTTCTTTCTCCGTCACGTTTCCGAGCTTCCGCGGCCAGCTTCCGATTAGCTCCTTCTCAGCTTACAACCAGAAGAAGACGAAAAACGTCGTCACTCTTTGCCTTCATTCTGATTCCGATGTCTCCTCCTCTCAAATCGCCTTCACTCGCCGCGCAATTCTCGTCGCGCCACCGCTCCTCGCCGTAGCTGCTTCGATGTTTCTTTCTGTTTCCTCAGCCGCCGCCGCTGCTGAGACTTCTGCGGAATCAGTAGCTCTTCCCTCTCCTCCTCCTCCTGTTGCTGTCACTGCTCCACCTCCGCCGCCTGTTTCTGTGGAGAAGGAAGAAGCGATAACGTCTAGAATCTATGACGCGTCGGTGCTTGGTGAGCCGATGGCTGTTGGGAAAGATAAGAAGAGAGTCTGGGAGAAGCTTTTGAATGCGAGGATTGTGTATCTCGGTGAGGCGGAACAGGTGCCTACAAGAGATGATAAGGTTCTCGAGCTCGAAATCGTTAGGAATTTGAGGAAGCGATGTGTAGAGAGCGATCGTCAGCTATCTATTGCATTGGAAGCTTTTCCTCTTGATTTGCAGGACCAGTTGAATCAATTCATGGATAAGAGGTTTGCTTCTAGTTCGTTGCTGTGAACGAATCTGTATATTCGTTAATTGCAATGTGTTTATGGTTCTAATGGTTCTTGGATTGGTTGCAGGATCGATGGAGAAGTATTGAAGTCGTATGTCTCACATTGGCCAGCTCAACGTTGGCAAGAGTATGAGCCTCTTTTAAGTTACTGTCGAGATAACGCAGTTAAACTCATTGCTTGTGGCACTCCGCTCAAGGTAGTCTTATTGTACTGTATTTTGGGTGTTGAGATGGTAGCCTTACTAATAATATGCATTCGTTCTTTTCAGTCTCATGAGAATTAGCTGTTCCCTGTTTAATTTGATGCAGGTTTTAAGAACTGTACAAGCTGAGGGAATCCGTGGTCTTTCAGAGTCTGAGCGTAAATTATACACTCCTCCTGCGGGTTCAGGGTTTATCTCAGGGTTTACTTCCTTCTCACGTAGTTCTTCGCTCAATATGAATCCCCTCACACAGATTGTTCCGTTTGGACCGAGCTCTTATTTGTCGGCGCAAGCAAGAGTTGTTGAAGATCATACAATGTCGCAAGTTATATTACAAGCAGTTGCAGATGAAGGTGGGACTGGTCTTCTGTTGGTGGTGACAGGGGCAAACCATGTGGAGTATGGGTCAAGAGGAACAGGTTTGCCGGCAAGGATTTCGAGGAAGATTCCGAAGAAAAGTCAACTTGTTGTATTACTTGATCCTGAAAGACAATTCTTGCGGAAAGAGGGTGAATCTCCAGTTGCTGATTTCTTGTGGTATTCTGCGGCCAGACCCTGCAGCAGAAACTGCTTTGACCGAGCAGAAATCGCTCGGGTAATGAATGCGGCTGGTAGGAGACGAGATGCCCTTCCTCAGGTTGATTTTCTATGATTGCTTTGATGAGACTTTCTCTCTGTATGATTATTACTTAGTACTTACTGTATCTGACGTTCTTCATTAAACTCTCAGTTAATTCTGCCCTATCTCTTTTGCTTTTTAGAGTTGTTTTTTTACTTTCTTTTGCTCACTTTGCTTTTTATGTCGCTGATAGAATTTTTCCATTTCTTCCAGGACATTCAAAAAGGATTAGACCTTGGTCTGGTGTCACCTGAGATTCTGCAAAATTTCTTTGATTTGGAGCAGTATCCTCTTATTTCAGAGCTTACACAACGGTTTCAGGTAGTATATCCTTTCTGAAAGATATTCCTTGAGTGAAATTTTGTCTTCGAAATTCTATGCTTTTCGCTGAATAATGTGTTAGCTTTCGTATCCTTCCATGGTATATTACGTTGTCCTGTATCTTCTCTAGCCAGAGTTAATGATGGCTTCAACTGGTTAATAAAACCTTAATTATGATGATCCTCTGTGTTACAGGGTTTCCGAGAAAGGTTGTTGGCAGATCCCAAATTCCTGAATAGATTAGCTATTGAAGAAGCTATATCGATAACAACGACACTTGTAGCTCAATATGAGAAGCGGAAAGAAAACTTCTTTGAAGAACTCGACTATGTTATAACTGATAGCGTAAGAGCATCAGTTGTTGATTTCTTCACAGTTTGGCTGCCTGCACCAACCTTGTCCTTTATTTCATATGCTGATGAGTCAATTGGGCCAAACAGCATAGATGCTCTAAGAGGCCTCCTAGGATCCATACCTGACAATGCATTTCAAAAAAGTCTTGGTGGACAAGAGTGGTCTCTGAATCTTAGGATTGCTTCAGTTATTGTCGGTGGCTTGAAGCTTGCTGGTGTTGGAGTTGTTTCCAGTTTTGCAGCTGTGGGATCTTCAAATGCTTTGTATGCAATACGAAAATTCATTAAACCAGAGTTGGGTGTTGGTGAACAAGCAAAGAGGTCTCCTATGCTGAAGACGGCTCTTGTGTATGGAGGTTATCTGGGAACATCTTCAAATATCCGTTATCAGGTATGATGATGCGCGGTGCTTTATATGTCCACATCAATTTATTATGCTTTTGCATATTATTAGCCAAGGAAGGCCTTTTGATGAAGATCAATATGCTTTGAATTTTTGCCTCTAAAATCATATTACCTTCAATTGCAGATAATTGCTGGTTTAATAGAGCATCGCATTTCTGACGAGCTTTCTTCTCAACCTCTACTTGTAAACATGATATCATTTGTTGTTCGAGTAGCTAACTCGTACTTTGGAACTCAGGTCAGTATTAGGCCTGTACCATGATCTGTTCTTGTGTTCGGTGTCTCTTTTTTTCCCCTTCAAGCAAACATCTCATATTCCTGTTTTGATTATTTCTTGAACTGTCCTGTAACTTCATTGCAACTTTTTCATAAAACGCAGCAATGGATTGATCTTGCGCGCTCTACGGGTCTGCAAACTCAGAAAAGTGTCACAACTTCCAATGAACTCCCCAAGGCGTTGAACCAATCTACAGTGGAATACAGTACTACTGAAGAAGCAAGTATCGATGATCTCAAGAATCAATGATATTTATGCGGCTGTGCGACTAGGTACCAACTGGTAAATGTTTATAATACCTTTTGATCGTTTGGAGGGAAATGTATATTCATTTGAGTTCTATTTTGTATCTTAGCTTGTGGGAAATAATGATTCGTGAATATAATTTCTTCAATTAGTCACGTTGATTTGCCATGATAGTGGATACAAGAGTTTTTTTCTTTCTTTCATTGTTCTTTGCAACTTTGTAATAATTTCACATGTACAGTCGTGTATTGTTTTTAACTATACAGTGCCATAAGCTGTAAGCTGACGATACCTTATGAAGTCAGTATGAATAGGATTGACAGATAATAAGATGAAGAACTTGCCTGTAGTAATTTGCGGTGATGATGACTTTTGAATAAGATTTTCACTGACCTATTTGCAAGGCAATCTGCAATCGTTTTCACTTGTACCAGGGGAGAAAATGTCATTACTCTTTTGAGTTTACGAATATATGAAATATAAACCCAATAACACATTGAAGCTGGCGATGGCGTATCACTTTCTTGGTTTTGCCGTTGGAATCTATCTAAATGATTGATAAAGTAATTCAGGAATCTGTCTACGTAGAAATATGTTGAGTACATGTATCATGTGAAAGGTAATTCAGGCCTTTTGTGGTAATGCTTGTTAGTTTCTGATAATGTGATACTACTGTGTCATGCTTTTGGTTTGTCATTTCCAGCAGTTTTGAGACCCTGTTTGATGCAGCAGGCAAAGGGTAGTCATCAAAGTATGTACACAACTTTCTGAACATTCGATACAATTTGAGGCAGGTACGTTTTGCATTTCTCTGTTGGTTAGGAAATGAATAGCATCGTTATTCTATCCTCGTGGAACATAGATGTGTGTTATAAATATCTCTGTCATATTTGCGATTCGGTTAACTGTAGAATCTGTAAGAATGTAACTTCCGGCATTCTATCCTTAGGATCGTTGATTGATTAGTATTATTCCAGAGAACAAAACAGAGAGAACTTGTAGTTCATTTGGGAATTTTAGTATACAAAGACCATATCTCATGGGTCCAACGCTAGGATGTGTAGAGAATGTTGTAGTCCTAGGTGACACTTGACATTATACATATGTGCACACACCTTCACATTTGTTGAGATTGCATGCTCTTGTTCACGCACATACAGTGTTTAACATTTACTTGCATTATATATGTTAAGTTGCACGTATGGTGAGGAAAATATATACATAATGATTCGTATCATGTACGGTGGTAAAAGTAGTTTAAGTATCCATTTATTCGGTTCTCGATGGTTCAAGTCTTTATACAAAGTTATCTAGTGAACTCATTCTAATAGGAAATTCTAGGGGATACAGGTAAAAATAGTTAACTACGAGAGTTATCACCACCCAAGAACGACATAAACTGCATGATTATTGTGAAGCAGTTCTATAGAAAATGTTGAGATCCAATCCAGACCCTCTCCATTTCAGGTCAGCAATGTCTTCAAGCTCCTTCATCATCTCTTGCGTCAGATGAATCTTCCAATCTCCGACCACACCTTTCCTGAAGAACATGTCATACTTATTTCCACTCCAGTGAACTCCCTCTCCTCTCTCTTTGCTTGTACTTCGCAGCTTCTCGAAGCTACACTCTTTCACGATCTCCTCCACTTTTGTCTTACACCCCAAGAACTCGGCGATCTTCCTCACGGTTTCTTCCGGGTTTGCTTTCAGATCTTCGTAAGTGACAAACATCACACGGTCTCTTGCTTCCCAGAACTCAAGGACGTGTTCAAAGTAGGGACCAGCCGGGACAAGGCCTTTGCAGAACTCCTCGAAGGCTTGTCGGATCGAGATCTCTGTCCCGAACTTGTTGTTGTGGAGATGCCAGAGAGAGACAAAAGTGTCTGCTGGGTGGCGAGTTATGTAAATGAATCTGCAGCCTGAGGTCTTGACAGTCTCCGGCAAGAAAGAGAGAGGAAGATGAGTGCTGAAAAGCCTAGGAGAAGAGATCTCTGTTATGTCCTTGGATGGGTTATCGCCAAACATCTCGATCTCCAAAAAAGGCACGACCTCGTGGGGATTGAGATGATCCAGGTCTTGTATTGAAGATGACGATGATGTTGAGCTGTGTCGGAGAATGGAGGAGGTCAGGGCTTTAAGCCAAGTGGTGCCGGTTTTGGGGAAAGATGCAAGGATGATGTCGGAAGGAAGAGGTTTATAGTGTGCTCGAATGGCTTCCGAGGCAGTGATGAATTCTGGTTTGAACCAGAAGCCTTTGTATCCAATGCGTTGACCATCAACCCACCACTTCGCTTGCGGTGAGACTTGGTCTTGTTGTTGTTGTTGTGGAGTGTCCATGAAGAGAGAGTGACAGAGGAAGATATGTGTTTAGGGCTTTGAAGGGTTTCAATCATTCAATGACTCATGACTTGGGAGGTTTGTTCCTGATATAGAAAACACGTAGCAGGAGTTTTGTTTATTTTGGTACCAAATGGTAGGTAGCTCCGATTAGATCTAGATCCCATGCTTACTACTAAACACCCTCCAAAACAAAACTTGGTACTAGTATTATATGTGTATCAGATCTGCTCTCTTGTGATGACTCTCAAATTCTGTTCACTACCTCAAGTTGACCAGACCACGTCATTAATTTCAAGTTTTTGTTAATCACAGTCTGTGGTCCTTGTAATGTAGTGGACCTTTATAGTTTTGGTTCTCTCTATTACTACTTTTTTTCTCCTTTTAATACCCTGAAAAGTTCTAAACCAATGTGGTTTATTTTTTTGAACCATATCAAAGATATTTGATACTCTGTTTTTTTTTTTCCTTTTAACATGTAGGATGATTGTCAGGATATTTTTAGTCAAACGAAAATATAGAATTAATAAATGGTCTTAAGCATGCTTGTATCGGCATTTTTGCGTGTTAGCGATAGGGGAGGAGGAATGGTGCACAACAAGGGTTACCAATGGGAAACTAGTTTTCTCTGAATTAAACTCTACGTCGTGGACTAAGGTTGCCGGACTTGAAGAAATGTCTTCTCATTATCTGATCGCGGTGGCCAACTCTAGCAGAGGAGGTTGGAGAGTAACAGGTGGAAGACGATGAACTTTTGCAGTAAAACGGAGATTCGGTGCGCAGAGATTTAGTTAGAGAGACGAACAGACGAAGTGATTTGGGGAGTCGTAGAATGGTCGCAGAATGTGTTTACTTGCCCCGGACCTGATATGGTTTCCCATTCCTTCGTTGGCCAAACTGCTATAGTGTGACACGATAGCTGAATTTTTTTTTTTTTTTTGTTTTCAGTTTTATTTTCATTTGTGTTTACTCTGTCTAAATTATTACTCTGTGTTGCTTCAATAACTAAGTAAAGGTTGATTTTTTGTAACTCTTGTTTTAATATTGCATGAGGAGGCTAGGCTTTTAGTGCACCAACACTACCATTACTTACACGCCAAAGAGAGAGGAACTTGAGAAAAACAATTATTTGTTAAAGTAGGCCATAAAAAAAAAACGTTTTGTAAAACATTCAAGACAATTAACGTTATTGGGTTGATCATTATTAGCTAGCGAGATAAATAAATGGGCTCCAGCATCACTCTCTCAACATGTTAGCTTCTTTCATCTTCTCCACCACAACACTCTATATGCGTGTTCCAGGGCGAGAACCAAAATAAACTGTCTTAACTGGTTATCGCGGTATGTATTTCATTCTTGCCATGTATGGAATGGGTTCTTATGTCATCCTGATTGGTTATTTGTGCTCTCACAATAGGTGGATCCTGGATTCCATACCATTGACTATAGTTTGTTCGAGACTTGGTAAAATTTTAACTCAACTTACAAACAATGTGACTTTTTATCACAAACAATGTGATCTAGGATCACATTTGTAAGTGTTTTTACATGGACCACAAACAATGTGATCTATTCCACAATAATTATTCAAACAAATTTTGTTTTTTATCACTACAAATCACCAACCACTTTTTAATGATTAATCAAACTATTAAATGGTATCAAATTTCCATATTAATTTGTCAACTGTTAAAAATTCAATTGGAACTGAAAAGAAAATGTAGTAAAAGTGTAAAACTGTAAAACTGTAAATAACAATCTCTGTCCCCAATGATAGTATAACTTTTAATTATTGATTTATTTCTTCTTATTAAACTGAGAGTTAAAGTGTTTCTTGACTTAATAATTCAGACAGACTTCAGAGACAAGTGCCCCTTTGTCCTTCTCCTCTGTAGGATTCTCTTGTCTTCTCTTCTCTTCTCTTCTGGTATTAGCAAAGATCGAAGATTCTTTTTACTTTGGAATTCCTGAAATTGGGTCAAAAAGATGGGTAACGCGCTTACGTTTCTCTACGGAAAATGCTGCAAACCCACAACGACCGACGAGTCTCTCGCTCCTCACAGCGTCTCCGCTTCTACCGTCGGTGTCTCAGCTCTCGCTCACGACCTTTTCAACTTCGAGAACACTTCCCAGGTCTTAATTTCCTCACTGAAACTTCTAAGTGTCCTTTGATCTACTTCGTCTTCTTTAGCTAATTAAGTGGTTGAAAAGTTCTGATGATCTGATCTTTTACCTGAATTTGGTTCAAAAAGATCTTTAGCTTTAGGGTGGTCTTCAGAATATTGTAACCAAAGTTATACAACTGGGTTTTGCTTAAACTGATACATCAGAAATTGAGTTTGATGATTGACTTTACTTCTAGGTTCCTCAAGGGCTTGGGAGGTATGTTCAATCGTCCAGAAAAGCTCAAGCAAAATGGTAAAACAACAACACTACATTAGTTTACATGTTTCGTCTAGTATAAATTATGTGATCTTTGATGTGTGACTCTTGTTTTTTCATGTCTCTAAGGTATAGAAAGATACTTGAGGCATGGAAGCAAGCCAAACCTCCACCACAGACAGCAGAGGAAGCTACTAGGCTTGTTACTGAGGTGTTACAAAGGAATCAGAAAGCTGATGTTGAGGTATGTTTTTTGAAATGAGTATCAAATAACTAGAGATGTTTAGATTCCATACATTGTATGAGTATTGGGTGATTAATGTTGGTTTATGACAGGGACTTTTGTCCTTTTATGGACTCCCTTTGCCTCACACTCTGGTTGAGCACTCTACTCAAGGAGCTCCTGTGTCTTTGCCTGAAGGGATTCTTTTCGAATTTCAAACGCTTCCGGTTAGTATTACTTGAGTACCAATTATAAAGGAAAAAAAAAAAACTTGTTTTGGGAATTGATATTGTTGCTGATCAGGCTTGTGTAATGGAAAATAAGGTTGATCCAAAAGCTGTGGCAGATGGAGACACCATCACAGTGTATGTCAGTACTTCAGAGCCGGTCGTGGCATCTTCTGTTCCTAAGGAAGTCAATCTTGCTGCGGTTCAAAGAGCAAAAGCACGCGAGCAGAGGAATTACCCAAAAGCAGATGAACTTCACCAAAAGATCATTGATTCTGGTTACAGGGTACTAAATATTCAGAATGAGGAAGTGCTTGCTCGGAAGTTCAGAATTAGACTAAAGTAAAAAAAATCACTCTTTACCTTTAAGAAAAAGCTCATTTAGATCGCATATTCCATGGATTGTTTGTTAAGTGAAGCTGTTTGGTTATGGAAAAATAAATAGGGGAATAGATGCTCCGGAGAGCCAAATGCCGTTTGGGAAAGAGTCACAACAAGGGCTTCTTAAGATTGTTCAATGGAAAAGCTTGAAGGTGTTAGTTTATGGAGAAGATCAATATGGACGATGCTTAGGTGATTTATACTGCAATGGGATTTTTGTACAGGTAGTAAAATTACTTCCCTATACTTTTCCTTCCGTTATGATACAAACTATGTTAAAACCATTTTTTCGGTTTTTATGTAGGAGGAAATGCTAAAGAAAGGTCTTGCTTGGCATTACATAGCTTGTGATAAACGCACCGTTCTCGCAAAGGCAAGATTAGTAAATCTCTTTAGTTTCTTCGTATTGTATTTTCTGAGTATTAATGGTTCATATTTGTGTGTGTGTATGAAATCAATCAGTGGGAAAAGGAGGCAAGACAGAAACGCATTGGTTTGTGGGCTTCTTCCAATCCAGAGAAGCCATGGGACTGGAGAAAGAACAATAGGCGTGAATAGACACAATTGACTCTGCTTGGATATAAACGCAAACTGAAGAAATCAGCCTTTAAAACATTCAGAGAGATTTCAGATTTATGATTATTGAGGTTTTTTTTTTTTTTTTTCTAATTCTACTAGCGCATTCCATTGTAAGTGACTAAGTGGTGTGTAACATTTATTTGATAAAACATTATTGAACCTAAGTAGAAAATCTATATAATAATAATAATCCGAATAAATGCGACCAACAGTTGTGTTTTTTCAATCGTACTTTTTGGATATTTTTTGAAAAGTCATGATGGATCATTAAAACGGTTATTTATGAAAAGTTACAACTGTTCACTGTAAAGTTGTGTTGATTGGAACATTCGTATCTTTTGAAATATATATATATATATATATTCGTCTGTTTGAACTGTTTTCATTTTTTTTTGTCATGACACAAAATCAACTAAAATTTCAATTTCAACGGTTTCTACATTTTTCTAAATTATTTTCTAGCATTCATTTTTTAACAAAAGATTTTTGGAATGATGAATCTAATTTACATCTTTTAGTTAATTTTAAATATAAAAGTTTAATAAAAATACCTAGAGTGTTTTTCCAAGAGTTAGATGGATTACATAGTGAGTTTTTGGATTTGACTTTTCAATATGGTAATAAAGATGCTTTCATATATAAAAATTTAATAAAAATACCTATATATAATAGCAATCCGAATAAATGTCATCAAAAGTTGTGTTTTTTCAATCGTATTTTTTAGATAATTTTCCAAAAAAATATGTAGAAAAATTAAATTGTGTGTTTTACAAAAAGTTGCGATTGTTCATTATAACGGTTTTTTGTAAAGTTGCAACTGTTCATTGTAGAGTTGTGTCTATTTGAATATTCGTATCTTTTGAAATCTATATAAATTTGTCTGTTTGAACTGTATTTTTTGCCATGACACAAAATAATATAAAATTTCAATCCCAACGGTTTTTATAGCTCTCGAAATTATTCTCTAGCATTCATTCTTTAAAATGTAAAGAGATTCCTCCAATTCTTGATTTTACAAAATATTTTTGGAATGATGAATCTAATTTACAACTTTTAGTTAATTTTATACATAGAGTCTTTTTCCAAGAGTTAGATGGATTACAAAATTCAACTTTTGGATTTGACTTTTGAATATGGTAATAAAGATGCCTTTTATTTAAAAGCAGTTTATATGAGTTTATAGGTATAATCAAATATAGACACAACAATTGCGATTTTTCGTAGTACCTTTTCGTAAAAAAAATCTTTTTCTTTGTTTTTTTAATTCAAACGGTTGTATCTGTTCATTGTAGAGTTGTGTCTTTTCACTATATTTTATTTATATTTTTTTCATCACAACTTTTCGTTCTAATAGGTGTATCTATTTAAATAATCATTCTTTTTGAACTCTCTTTATATATGTCTCTTCATCACTGATTAATAAGTTCGTTGAAACAAATTTTCTATTTTATGTTGAATCTAGATAATTGAATATATTCTATAATCTAGCTAAAATTTTAGATGATTATAGCAATAGAGAAAAATACAACTTAATATTGAATTTACAGTTGTGTCTATTTATCTTAACTTTTCGTTTAAAAAATATAATAAATATCTGAATAAATAAGAGCAACAGTTGCGACTTTTCGTAGTACATTTTTGTAAAAAAATCATTTTTTTTTAAACTCAAACAGTTGTATTTGTTCATTGTAGAGTTGTGTCTTTTCACTATATTTTATTTATATTTTTTCATCACAATTTTTCGTTCTAATAGGTGTATCTATTTAAATAGTCATATCTTTGAACTCTCTATATATTTGTCTCTTCATCAATAACTTACAAATCATTGTTCGTCGAAACAAAATTTTCATTTTATGTTAAATATAAATAATTTGAATATTAATATCTAATGTTTAATGTTATTCTATAATCTAACTAAAATTTTAGAAACGATTATAGTAATATAGAAATTTAATAAAACTTAATATAGAAATTAAAGTTGCGTCTATTAAACGTCACTTTTAGTTAAAAACTATTTTAATATTTAAAATTTATTTTATTTTGTTCTTAAGAGTTGTATATTTTAATTTTAATTTTTTGTTGATATTGTTTCACTCATTATTAAATATATTTTTAATTATAGTTCTTTAATAGAAAATTACATTACTCATTATAATCATTAGTTCAATATTTTCAGTAATGATCACTTTTTCATATATATATATATTTTTAAATTTTAGCTCTTTACCATAATTCTTCATAAAAATATCTTATATTTATAATACTTTAAACTGTTATAAATTTTTATTTTAATGATTGTGTTTTTAGTAACAGTTTATGTATTCAAACTATTCTATTACATTCAAATAATTTCATAATGTATAATTTTAAATTTTAAAATTCTTTTTTTTTAATATTTCCCGCGACATTGCGGAGGTCTGAATTCCTAGTTATTATAATAACTCTAATATTATTATCTTTAAATATGAATTATCGAGTATCCTGATTTAGACGATGACATCTCACCTACTAGTTCGTGATACTGTGTGAATATCACACAAGTATCCAAGTTTAGACATGTTACTAAAAAAAACAAATATTATCACAGAACAGGTTTTAAAATTCCAAAAAAAATACAAAAGATATTTTTGAAGCTTAGAGAAGAGATAATTAAATTATTAAGATATTTTCCTATTAAAAAATTCTATAAAATATATATATATATATATATATATATATATTATGTGTTATAGTTTGTGTGTAACTTTTAATTCCAAATATGATATTTTATTATATGATGGCGATGCCACGTAAGTAAAATATAGAGGACGTTAACCAATCTTCTTCTTCTTCATCTTCTTCTCTCACAAACCAAATCAAACACATTTTTAAAAACATTTCTTCTTCGCCGGAGAAATTTTTCTGTTAAAGTCTCTTTCTCCGGTAAAGAAGAAAAATGTCTCCTACGATTAAAGCACCTCTCTTACCCAACCAAGAGCCTTCATCATCATCATCATCGGAGAGCCATGGCTCATTCGCCGGAGCTGTGTTTAACATCTCAACGAGCATCGTCGGAGCTGGGATTATGTCGATTCCGGCTGCGTTTAAAGTTCTGGGTGTTATCCCATCTATTTCGATAATCGTGATCATAGCTTGGCTCTCCAATGTATCAGCTGGGTTTTTGATGAAATCGACCCTCGTCGGAGAGTCAACGACTTACGCCGAGTGATGAAGGATTCGTTTGGGAAAACTGGTGCCGTCGCTGTTACGATTGTTTCAATGGTCGTCACTTTTGGGTCTATGATTATTTTCTCGATTATCATTGGTAAACAAGATTTAATTTTTGGTCTTTCACAAAAATTGGAACTTTTTCACAAACCCTAAACCCTTTGGATTGGATTGATCCACAAGCGATATTGTTTTCTCATTGTCAGGTGATGTTCTATCGGGTAATGAAAAGGATGGGATTGTACATTTGGGTCTTCTTCAAGAATGGTTTGGTTCTCATTGGTGGAATACAAGGTTCTTTGGTTTGTTGTTCATCTTTGTCTTCCTCTTCTTTCCTTTAGTCTTATGCAGACGCGTAGGTACGCTTCTTTTTTAACCAAAATTCATGTTTTTATGAAACCTCCTCAATGCATTTTGGTCTGATGATTTTTGTCTGTTGATTGTTTATGTAGAGAGATTAGCATTAAGTTCTGCAATCTCGTTTCTGCTAGCGCTACTCTTTGTTGTCATAAGCTCGGTGTTAGCGATTATAGCAATCGTTCAAGGGAAAACAAAGACTCCTAGACTCTTTCCAGACCTCAACGATGGTGGTTTATCGTTTTTCAGTCTCTTCACTGCTTCCCCTGTTATTGTTACAGCTTTCACATTTCATTTCAATGGTGAGTATCAAGAATTAAGAACCAAGAACCTATCTTCTACTCTACTGTTGAAGTTTCTTGATTCTAAAGTTATGATTTTTGACAAAACATTATTGTAGTCCATCCAGTCGGATTTGAACTGAAAGATCCATTAGATGTGCTATCAGCAACAAGGGTCTCTGTGATTCTATGCGCTACAATCTACTCAGCTACTGGTCTTTTCTGTTACCTTCTGTTTGGGGATTCCACCATGACAGATGTTCTAATGAACTTTGATCAAAGTACCAATTCTTCCATTGGTTCATTACTAAACGACATTGTGAGAGTCAGCTACGCCATTCACCTCATGCTTGTGTTTCCTCTACTCAACTTCTCTTTAAGAGCCAACCTCGACGAACTCTTGTTCCCTATGAAGCGTTCTTTGGTGGAAGACAACAAAAGATTCTTTGGACTCACTTTTCCATTACTGATATCTTGTTTCTTGGGTGCCATTGCTATACCAGACATCTGGTACTTCTTTCAGTTCTTAGGATCAACTTCTACAGTCACTATAGCATTCATCTTTCCAGCTGCTATTGTCCTAAGGTATATGCAGCCCTTAATGCCTCTTCTGTGATTCTGAATGAATCAAGTTTGAATCTTATCAGTTGTTTTGAAAACTGGCAGGAATGTAAATGGTTTCTCGACTTTAAGAGAGAAGATTGTAGCTTCAGTAATGCTTGTTCTTGCTGTTGCCACAAGTATCATCGCCATTTCGACAAATATATACACTTTCACAGCAACAGAAGAGATATGAAAAGCTTTCAGGAGTGTCTTTTCTTCATCAATTTGTTAAATGGGTAGGGCTTGTGTACATTTATCCTACGTTTGTTTGATGAAACATCATTGAACCAAGTAGTGACATCAAATTTGCAAATCTGTAATGTGATATAAATCAAATATCTTTTTCTTGCAAAGTCGTAAGTGAGAGACAAACAAAGCCATGCTGAGCCTAATAATATTTTTAGTACCTTGTGCAGCCATCTGCTCTAAACAACAAGATGCAGCCTCTGCGAAAATTGTCATGCTTATCAAAATCACGAAAGATTGGCTTTTTTGGCTACACAAACAAAAAGGGACACGAACCGTTTTGTTTTATTATGGGTTGATGTATAGAGAACTAGTCTCTATGATTACATTACAGTAGTATAAATAAGTCCATCGAAAACCTTATTATACTACAGTGACTATATAAACAAAGGGTAATTTTTACCGACCATCCTGATTCTGACGATGACATCGTCTCTCTCTCTGATGGCGAAGCACGAAGGCAGAACTTTTCAGATCGATATCACCATGGCAGGTTCGAACCAAAATTCTTATACTTTAAGGCCTTTGATTATGAAATTCCAAGACCCAGAACCTATGTTTTGGGGATTATGGTGTTGGGTTAAGTTAGGGGATTCTCTTGATTTCGTTTCAGATTAGTCCAGGGCTTTGTTGAAATTTTCATGTGTGGCTATTGTGTTATCACTCGAGTGATTGTGAATTGGTGTAGGAATTGAGATTTTAGGGTTTATGGGTGTTTGATTTGTGTTGTGTTCGTAATCGATCTTTTTTTTTTTTGAATTGCAGAAGGGTATCCATTTGAGACTCCAAAGATGCAATTTTCAACCAAAGTTTGGTAAGAAGATGATGACTCTTGTTTCAATTTTTTTTGTAAGGTCTTAGCTTTTTGATCTTTGAGTTTCGAAAGGAAGTGTCTTTTTGCTGAAAAGCTTAACCAATGTCCTGTTGCATCTTTTAATAGAACTCAAAGCGTTCATGAGCTTGTCGTATGGACCAGTTAGAGAATGATGTTTGCTTATCTCTCATTAGTTCCACCTTGATAATCAAAGTAAATAAGCTCTGAGAAGCTTTGTTAGTTATCTGTAATTTTGTTATTGAGATTGAAAAATGTGTAAGAAACTTAAATTGCTTGGTACTATAGAAGTTTATAGAGATTGAATCGGTTGTTAATGCACAACTATTCATCTCTGTCATGGGGTAAATGTTTTGGTAGTATCATAGTTATTTTCTGCTAATGTCGTATCTGTAGTCAGAAATTCATTCTGTGGTAGCGTTGTTTTAAAGGGTCACTCGTAATGTGGTTGTATGTTAGTATGTTCATGCAATGTGTGCTAATTAAAGGTTTATCTTTGTTGATGATTCATGTTAATCAAACCCACATGCACCCAAATAGTAGTAGTCAAAGCGGGGCAATATGCTTGGATGTGTTCAAAGACCAATGTTACTCTGAAGACAGCTCTTGTTTCAATCCAGGCATTACTCTCTGCACCTGAGCCCAAAGATCCTCAAGATGTTGCTACAGCTGAACAGGTTATTATTCTACCTCATATTCACACTCCAATTAGCGGAATTAGGCTGGCTCTGAAGACAGCTCTTTATTGATGATTCATGTTAATCAAACCCAATGCGCATTTCAGAGAAGTCTATCAAACGAAGATACAAGCTTTAAACCCGTGGATTTGTTGATTCATAGGTTGAAGAATTTGGAGTTGATGTCAAAACATGGTCCATAAGCTTTGGAGACAGAACAACCATCGGTTAGAAGTATTCTTGTCCAGTTCAAGCTTGCAAGTAAGTACACCTGTGCTTTGTCCATCATGCTGCAAAGTAGTCAGATACATTTTTTTTTCTTTGTTATATCATTAATAGCTGATTTTTGTTAGATTTATAGATTTAGAGCATAAAACTATTATCATCACAAAATATATTTTTGAAGTGTTCCTTTCAGAAATTTCAATATTCAGTGGTGTAGTTGTTGTGTAAACTTAATTGCAATTATGACAGTGGGCACTGGCCACTGGGCAATATGTATTTATTACGATGCACGTAAGTAATATAGAGGACGTTAACCAAATCTCTTCGTCGTCTTCTTCTTCTTCTTCTTCTTTCACAAATCAAATCAAACACATTTTAAAACCATTTCCTCTTCGCCGCCGGAGAAATTTTCTGTTAAAGTTCTCTTTCTCCGGTAAAGAAAAAAATGTCTCCTGCGATAAAGGCACCTCTTTTACCAAACCAAGAGCCTTCTTCATCATTATCATCATCATCGGAGAGCCATGGCTCCTTCGCTGGAGCTGTGTTTAACATCTCAACGAGCATCGTCGGAGCTGGGATTATGTCGATTCCGGCTGCGTTTAAAGTTCTGGGTGTTATCCCATCTATCTCGATAATTTTGATCATAGCTTGGCTCTCCAATGTATCAGCTGGGTTTCTGATGAAATCGACGCTCGTCGGAGAGTCAACGACTTACGCCGGCGTGATGAAGGATTCGTTTGGGAAACCTGGTGCAGTTGCTGCTACGATTGTTTCAATGGTTGTCACTTTTGGGTCTATGATTACTTTCTCGATTATCATTGGTGAATTTTTTATTTTGGGTCCTCAAAAATTTGAAATTTTTTTTCACAAACCCAAAAACCCTTTGGATTGAATTGATCCACCAGCGATATTGTTTTCTCATTGTCAGGTGATGTTCTATCGGGTAATGAAAAGGATGGGATTGTACATTTGGGTCTTCTTCAAGAATGGTTCGGTTCTCATTGGTGGAATACAAGGTTCTTTGGTTTGTTGTTCATCTTTGTCTTCCTCTTCTTTCCTTTAGTCTTATGCAGACGCGTAGGTACGTTTCCTTTTTAACCAAATTCATGTTTTTATGAAACCTCAAATGCGTATTGGTCTGACTAGAAAAGTATTTTGACTGGTTCATGGTTTCTGTAGAGAGATTAGCATTTAGTTCTGCCATTTCGTTTCTGCTTGCTCTACTCTTTGTTGTCATAAGCTCGGTGTTAGCGATCATCGCAATCGTCCAAGGGAAAACAAAGACTCCTAGACTCTTTCCAGAACTCAAAGATGGTGGATTATCGTTTTTCAGTCTCTTTACTGCTTGCCCTGTTATTGTTATTGCACTCACTTTTCATTTCAATGGTAAGAACCTGTCTTTTACTACTGTTTTATTCCCTGATTCTTAAGTAATGATTTTGACAAATTATTGCAGTCCATCCAGTCGGATTTGAACTGAAAGATCCATTAGATGTGCTGTCAGCAACAAGGGTCTCTGTGATTCTGTGCGCTACAATCTACTCAGCTACTGGTCTTTTCTGTTACCTTCTGTTTGGGGATTCCACCATGACAGATGTTCTAATAAACTTTGATCAAAGCACCAATTCTTCCATTGGTTCATTACTAAACGACATTGTTAGAGTCATTTACGCCATTCACCTCATGCTTGTGTTTCCTCTATTCAACTTCTCTTTAAGAGCCAACCTTGACGAACTCTTGTTCCCTATGAAGCTTTCTTTAGTGGAAGACAACAAAAGATTCTTCGGACTCACGTTTCCATTACTGATATCTTGTTTCTTGGGTGCCATTGCTATACCAGACATTTGGTACCTTTTTCAGTTCCTAGGATCAACTTTTACAGTCTCTATAGCTTTCATCTTTCCAGCTGCCATTGTCTTAAGGTATATGCAACCCTTCTTGATTAATTCCTCTTCTGTAATTCCGAATGAATCAAGTTTCAAGTCTTATCAATTGTTTTGATGTGTTTTGAAAACTGGCAGGAATGTGAATGGTTTTTCGGCTTTAAGAGACAAGATTGTAGCTTCAGTAATGCTTGTTCTTGCTGTTGCCACAAGTATCATCGCCATTTCGACAAATATATACACTTTCACAGCAAAAGAAGAGATATGAAAAGCTTTCAGGAGTCCTTTTTCTTCATGATTTTGTTAAATGGTGGGGTTGTGTTACATTTATTCATCTCTATGTATAATAGGTTTGTAAGAAGTGTATTTTGATAGCAACTTCAGGAAAAATGTCTGTATTTGGAAAAATAATAAATCAATGAGACAAAATATTTCTTCAATATTATTCCACAGCTCATAAGCCTCAGATGATTATGTAATGATCAGAATTCAGAACTTGAAGAGAAGTTTCAACTTCAAGCATTTCACCTAGTCTCAACTATTTTTTAAGAAAATCACATGTAACTCCTAAAATTATCTTTCTGTTATCGAAAAAGATGTTTCCTTCACCTAGTCTCAGCTGTATGTATAGGTGTAAATGTACCTATTAATTCATGAGCGATTGAATTTGTAGCAAAATCTATTGTTTTTTTCATTAACTCAAAATTTGACAACATTTCAAACAACTTAATGTTAAAACACAAGATATATGAGTCGATTGAGATAGCATTTGTTGTTGATTTCTACCAAAGATTTCTACCAAAAGCTTTTCTCAAACAAGCCGCAGATAGTGAGAAGAGTTCCTAAGACCTGCACAATTCATGATCATAGTAAGAACTCAGCATAATCTACTTTGTTTACTGTATGAGTCATTGCTGTAAAAACTAACCTTCTAATGTTCTTTGAGGGAACAAGTATTCCTCGCTTCTCGAGGCTCTTGAATCGATCTCTTGCAAGAGTGCAACATGCCTATCAAAATTAAGAGAACGACTGTTTCAGTTTTTTAGTCACTAAGAAATTTCACAAGGACCAAAACGTTGGATTCTGGGAACAAAGAGTATACCTTCAGCTTACGAAGTGACCCAGTCATCTCTTCTGTCAAGAGGACTTGAACTGGTGGAGCCTCAAATCTGAAACAAACAGTCAATTTTCAGAACTATAAAATGTAATTTGATCAGAATGAGCAAGAAAATGTATAGGTGTAAAGAAGGATTCAGTTTCATACTTGTACTTTCCCAAACGAGGAGGACGTATCTTTAGCACTTCCTGCTTAGCGACGACCCGTCGTAAATGTTTATTCTGTTTATCCTCATCTTCTCGGGCTATTTCTTTTAAGATATTGGGTAAACTACAATGCAGAAACAAAAAAGAAGAATAGTTAAAACAAGATTTTGTGTAGGTGTGATTTAATAAGTAATCAGAGACATCATCAAGACATATTAAAATCGCAAAATACCTGTCAATTTCCTTTGAGATCTGCTTTTTAGCCTTTTCCTTTGTCTCTTTTTTTCGCAGAGCCTTTTGCCTACATCGCTTATTTAATTCCACGCGGGTAACCCTCTTTGTTTTTCTTGCGAAACTGCAGTACAAGAATTTCAAACACATGAAAATCCAACTCTTTGCTGATGGAGTAAGTAAAAGAAATATAATACTGTCTTCCAAGAATCAGAGAGCTTCTTACTTGTTACCAGCCTCTGACACTTCATTCTCAACTTCTTCATCATCTTCATCTTCATCTTCACCATCACCAAGACTTTTGTCCACTCCAAGAAAGTACCTCTGAGATAGGTAAATACAAAAGCCGTATGGATTAAACTAAATTCAATGCTTATCTTTCAATTATTTAATCGATTACAAAACAAGCAAAAGACTCACCTCATCTTCACTGACTTCATCTCCATCAATAGTCAGAGGAACAGGTGCAGGCCCTAACTCAGTTTTGTAAACTTTCTGCATTTCTTGAGCAACGGCTTCAGCCAACATATCCTGCAATACAAAAAAGAGAAGTGAATGCATGATTCGCACACAAGACTAGGATGATAAAAAGAGCTCAAATCTGTGGAACTTAGTTAATAGATAAATACCTGGTGACTTTCAGTTGTAGGGTTGTATGAGCATCCTGGATGTTCAATTTCTACTGCTGGAATAATTGAAGGTTTTTTGAAAATCTGTACACCAGAAAAGGAGCCAACTGAGTCACCGTCCCAAACAAACTAATTTATCCATTACAGAAACAACAACAGCAAACAACTCTAATTACAGGAGACACATTACCTTTCTAGGATTGGTCTCAAGTTCTCCTGCAAGAATTTTTTTCGAAACGGAAATGTTAAATCATGACATAGAAAAAGTTATGATTAAGAAGCAACAAGAAAGTAAACATTAACTAAACAGACCTTTATTATCATCACCCCACAAGTCCACCATTTCAGAGGAATCGTCACCAACATTCTGAAAAGAAAGACAAAACATCATATGAAATAAGCTCTCCAGAACAACAATGTAGAGACGATCAACAAAAATCTTATAAAGCTAGAAAATCATATCATAAAAAAAAAAAAAAAAAAAAAAAAAACTCACCTTTTGAACTTGTTTAGATGTTTTATCTTCTGTAACAATTGTTGCCTTCTTACTTTTCTTCAACTTTGGCTTTGAAGATGGCACTAACTGGACAAATGGGTTCTTCTTCATAATACTGTCATAACGGAGCACTCTCTCTCTACGTTTCTCAATCTTTCTCTTCACCGGAAGGTCTGATACGCAAAACATCACATTCAAAATCAAATAAAAACTCTTTTTTTTTTTTTTTGCATTCTAAAATATCAAATCCCATCCATGAACGTTCTTCTCATAACTCCCATCAAAACTAATGAAGCAGCTAAATAAGTAATCTTCATCAAACAAACCAAACTCTAAATATTAAAGGGCAAAGGAACAAACCATGAGATTTATCGACGTGGAAGAGGTCCTCGCTGGGAGCAGCGGAGAGATTGCCGCCGGAGAGAGCATCTCTGGTAGACTTCTGGAAGAAATCTTCAATATCCTCAGTGCTTATGTTAGCCCTCCATGCTTTTTTCCCTTTCCTTGAAGTTTTCGCCTTCTTCCCCATTTTTTTTTTTCTCTGTCTCTCTCTACCGGCGGCGCGAAGGTAAAACGAAAGAGAGAGAAGCAAAAGGAGATGGTTGCAGAAGAGGACACTAGGGGTAAAAGTAAGTAGGGCTTACAGATATCCTTTATGGGCCTTATGTTGCTCCATTTCCCTCTAAATGGGCCCATATCATCCTTTTGATTTTCCTTTTTCCTCTTTAATTTTTTCTAAACAAAGAAATTTATGTTAATTAAAATAACCAATACAAAAATTATTTCACTATAATTATTGCATGCTTTTATTTGCTGTAGTGATCGATTATATATTAAAAAAAAATTCTAGAAGGTAACTAAAAAATATGTGAGAGAATTAACGAAAAACTTATAATTTTTCCATTATTTAATACATCAATCATATTTTTTTTCTTCTTTGGCATAGATATCATGATGATATTACCATCCGAAAAATACATAGCAATTGACTTATTTAAGTCCTTGTGCTTTTTTTTTATCAAGGAAATTGCTTTTTCAAGTAACATCATATGAATATTTCTAATCTGTGCATTCATATGAATATAAGTCGGCTAATAATACCTTCAAAATTATTCTGCAACTTGATTTGACTTATATTTTAACTTTTTTTGTCTTCTATACTAACTTTATTAACATGTACGGTTTTTTCTGAACATTATACGGTTATCAAATGAGCATAATCAATTAGCACAATATATGTGTTATAACACATAACACATATATTGTGCTATCAAAAATCGAAGTCATTAATTTCAAAGAGAGTAAATAATTAGGCTGCCGTACGTTATGTAACCTGTCTTCCAAGAAAAAGAAAAAAAAAATGCATGTTTTGTGAGAAAAGGATGAAATCAGTTCTTAAGAATAGATTAAATTGGCGTCACGGCACATCGGACACCTTCCAGTTTAATAAAATAAACTAGAGCAGATGTTTGTTAACGTGTGTTATCACTTCTTCTCTCCCATTTTTGTGGGATTCCAACATATAAGTTTTGATAAAAATCTTGGTTACAATTAGTTTATAATTAGGCATGCACACGTCACGCATTATTTACATGTAAGCATCTATGTAGTCAAAAACTTAATGATAAACGCGTTCTTTTTTTCGTCTACTGTATTCTGATATATATTAATATGAGGATGTAAATGATTGAGCAATGTCTATTATTTGATCAAAATACTATACAAAATATCGAAAATAAAAGAGTTGTTTTAAAAATAAAAAAATGAGTGATGTTTGATAGCACAAAGCCGCCCCCGTGACCTAATTCTCATTTGATTCTTTTGTCACATTCAAGAGGAGAGTGGGGTAGATCAAATTGCTAAACCCTGACTACAACATATTATTGTAAATTCTTCTTAAGATATGTTCAATTTTATTTTGTCCTTTTGGTCTCATCTAAATCCCACGTATGGTCCATCCAATATGTTATATCTTGGAGTTTAATTAATGAGTCGTCCTTAACATTGATGTGCCAACATAGAGATGATATTACAACGAGAGATAATGTCACGATGATCGCTAGACACTTTTTAATCAGACATGAGAAATATAATTTTCAGCGTAAACTGATTAGCATTATTGACATCAAAAGGAAGAAAACTATTTTATTATAGTAGTTTTCTTAGATCACTGCCAGTTGTTCAAAAACCTAAGACTCTCTGTATTTCAAATATATCATTAAATTGGTATACCAAATCTTTTTTTACAAAAAAAAAATTTAATCACAAAATTATTCTTAATTTTTGGTAACTATGTTAAAATTTATTCTTAATCCACAATAACTTTAAAAGTTTTTATTATTATTATTTGTCTTCAAATTAAAATTTATAGAATACCTTTTGCTTGAGCTGATAATAACTATAGTGTTTCATAACTTGGACGTATAAATTTACAAGTACAATCAGAAGCCTTTTCCTAATATGTAGGAAATAAACCAATGGTCGTTTTGCATGTGGATCTACTGATGAGTACTGAGAATATTGGATTTCATTAATTTCGTTTATAACATGATTTTATGTGCATATTGTAAAACCAAAATGATACTAACATCAATTGTCTCGGGCAAGAAAATATAATTCATATGGGAGAGAAGACAAAAGAGATATAGCTGTCACAAACACGAGACTCTTTTACAAAATTTCTTTTAAAATAAATATTTACATAATGACATAAATAAATAGATAATATGATAGGAAAATACTTGTCTTTCTAAAATGATCATATCTAAGCCAAAACTTTTAGAAGCGAAACGATGACAAGGCAACTCTTTGTAGCCATTAGAATTCAGATGTAGATAGCGACTCCTTTCTATAAATATACATATAGTGTACGTAACTCATCATATTATTTCGCATATATTTTGATTTCCAGTCAAAAATTTTATATAACATTGAAAACTAATTAATAGTATATCACGGTTTGCGAACATGTATAATCCAACTACATTATGTATAGCCGGCAGTGTATATAAAGTTTATAAATTATATTATTATATAGCATGTATATTTTAATTTTTAATTTTAGAAAGAAACATTTAATCTTACATGAGAAAAACCTTTTATATAAACCTATCATGTATAAATTATATTCATCATATTTGAAATTCAATTATAACATATACCGACTTTTATATATCACGTATAACATTCTATAAAATGTATAAACCGAGCAACAATATATATAGACTCCACTATGCATATATTATCTAGATACAATATGCATGTATAACCTCTCAACTACGTCATGTGTTAACTAGTTTTTGAAGATGTAAATGTACAGAAACTCATATAACACGAATAAATTGATCTTTCTAATTACACTTGACTTATATAGATGTAGCTTAATTTCGTCGACTTGGTTCATAACGGTAGACTTATCCGTAGAAATATCATTTTTGAAACAAAAGATTTTGTTTGAAAAACCTGTTAAATTGTTTATCATAGATACTTACTCAGATTATTCTTTATCTTCAACTGCAAGAGATATTAACATTTAAACTTTTGTAATCGATATATATGTGTGTGTGTGGAAATTTGGATTAGGATTAGATGAGTATTGTTGATTGACACTCAACAATGGTTGTAAAATCTGTTTTTTTTTTTTTGGCAAGTTTACAGTTATAGGTTAAGCTCTTTTGTAAAACCTCACATTTCATGTTAATGATATCCACATTCCTATAGAAACAAATTGGATTTAGAACCATGATGATGTGGTGTCGCGATCCGGTCCAAGTCAGTCAACAACAATCATCAATTGTGATTATGACTAATTTATCAAATTTATATTAGTGATCAGTTGTGCTTTAGAATTGAACGATGAAATCATTAATTGGGTCTAAAGTAATATTTAATATAATGTATGATTAACGCTAAATGGCTTGTTATCATGGCATCATACATAATTTAATTGTTAGTTATGTATATATATATGACAAGCGTAGGAGTACAAATCAAAACTCTACCATTCGATTTTATTTAATATGTATATATTGCAATATATGGAACCATACACATGGATCATAATAGTGTAGACGAGAGGCGGAGAAAATCAAGGGGTTTGCATTGCACCAAACCCTAAAATAAAGAAGAAATAGAAACAGAGCGTATAGGAGGAAGATGAGGAGAGGAAATAGTAAAATGTCCAAATGAATGAAGCTATAGACGTAAAAGAAAAATGTTTTGATGAAGCAACGGGACTTGTGTGTAGAGTGTTGTTTTGTTGTGATGATTAATTGGCACACATGTGAATTGGTGGGTACGTTTGTTTGTCAGTCTCCTATATAGACAATGTTCTACATCTTATACCATTGCTAATATATCCAAACTTATATACGTACATGTATCTATACGCAGCTTACATATACGGACAACATCGTATAATTATACATAAGGATGCTGCGCGCGAGTAACTTGATAGATGTGTTTTTTAGATTGATCCATCAAATCATTCTATGTGTAATGTGAAGGGAAATTGTTAGGCATCAACCTTTATAAGATATATGTGTTTGAAAGATGTGACTTAACATTGGTGTTTGTTCAAAAATAGGATTTGTATTATTGTTAATGCATACATGCACATGTATACGCGGTGTATACGGCATGCAAATACATTTTATCTAATGTATATACATATAGACAGAGAAAGAAAGAGAGCGCGATAGAGAGGACAAGGAGAGAGATGAGGAATAGGTGAAGAGAGAGGAGGATATATGTGTGGGTATTTGTTCATAAAGATCCCCGTGAGGAGTGTTTGGAGGCATTCCAAAATCGCAACTAACATTCTTTTGTTTGCTTTTATCCTCACCTTCACTTCTTTCGATGCTCCCAAAATTTTTATTTTTGATTTCTTTTAATATGCGTTTCACAATATTAATTATTCCCCCCATATATCACGAGCTCATCATTCCCTTTCTCGTCCCATTTTATTTTTAGTTTCACTATCTATTCAATTATCCTATTATAACATTATTCAAGTGGCGCATATATATAAAACCGCAACCTAGTCATCACAAGTTCAAATGATTTGTTCTTGTTGTTGCAATGATCATAACGAATTGGTAGTAGTTTATGGTACTTGCATGTCTTTTATTTCGCCATTAAATAGAAATTGCATGAAAATAAGGGATGGTGATGCTAATTTATGCTATTCAATTTAGATATGTGTAAATATATATATATAGAGTGAAGAAAATTACTTTGAGGTTTAGAATTTATAGTTAAATGACTAGCTTGCCATATGTATTTTTTTAAAAAAATATTAGTATATATACATGCATAATAAAGTCCTTTTTGTGATCAACATAAACTTTTTTACATGATTTTGAAGAGTACATCATATGATCAACATGATTCTTAAGAAAATATATTAGTATTCCCTATACACATACATAAAAAAGTCCTTTTCATGATCGACATATACTTTTTACATGACTTTGAAAGTGTACATCATATCAATATAAGCATATAAATGGAGTTTTGTAATCATTTATCTGTTTTATCGGTTTCCAAAATTTAAAGCTGGCGATAGTTGTTATCAATTATCGTGATTTTCCTTGGAGGCGTTAGAATAGTATTTAGACACAGAAGAAACTAAAATCACATCAACAAATACAAAGTTAATAATTTAAAGCGTATTTCATTACAGTGAGAGTTTACCGTCAATACACATCGACTATAAAACATAGTGATTAATTTACAATATTCAAGTTGGTACGTAAAAGGTATAGACACGTATACGTATATTTATACGTACTTATATGATAGAAATATTGTATAAATATAAAAAAATATAAGATAATATATTCATATAAGAAAACAAAATAAAAATTGGATCGAATATTAAATAGAATATCGTCTATTGAGACATAGAGGCAAGCAAGTAATTCACGAGATACAAATCGGAGTTGTCCGTATATTATATTTTGTAGCGATCAAGAGAGACTAAGGCAGACATGTGAGAGGGGAGAGTATCCTATAAACAATTTTAATCTAAGATCTCTGCTTCCTCCCTCTCATATATATATATATAACACATAGTTCCTCTATATATTTATAAACAAAATCGAGGAAGCTCAATACGAAAGAAGATGCTAATGAAAGCATAAAAGAAGAATGGTTTCGAGAGAACAGAAGAGAGGTTCTTTGCAAGAGAAGTTTCAGTTGCTTCGTTCGATCACTAATTCTCATGCTGTAATTATTACATCACCCTCCCTCTCTTTCTTTTTTGATTTCCGACGGAGATAAACGCAATCATATGTATACGTATATAAATCCTATTATTAACACACACATGCGCGTGCACACACACAATCTTAATCGATCTATATATAGCTTTGTTTATTTATTTTTTCACTCAATCACAATTTCGTCCCTTCGGATCATTTATATTTGAATCCCTTTTGATATTTATATTCAAGTTTGCTTTTTATTTATTAATTTGGCTAATCACTTGATCCTTTTCTAATCATATATAGAAGATCACGTATGTTATTGCAAACAGGATATACATATTTGGCCAACTTATGAATTGAGATGGATTCTCTCTTTTAATTTGTGGTACATATATAATTCTAGCGATGTTGTATATACTACTAATATGTGTGCGGGCACACGTGTTTTGATGACAGGAAAACGATACATCGATCATAATGGATGCATCAAAGTATATCCAAACGCTTAAGCAGAAAGTCGAAAGATTCAACGAAGGCCCTACTGCAGAGCAATCTTCAAGCGAGCCCACGGATCCAACGACACCAATGGTAAACAATCACAAACATACAGATATAATGTTTCCTTTGGATCCGTTATGTACTTAAGTACGTACGTATATGTGATTAATGTGTGACAGTGTGAGAGATTCATTAAGATTGGGCTTTTTTTATAGGTAACAGTGGAAACCCTAGAAAAAGGTTTTATGATAAATATACTCTCAGGGAAGAATCAGCCAGGGATGCTTGTTTCGGTATTAGAAGCCTTTGAGGATATTGGGCTTAACGTTCTTGAAGCTAGGGTTTCATGTACCGACTCCTTTAGCTTGCATGCCATGGGAGTCGAGGTAATTAATCTAATCACCACACCTCATATATATCTGTATACATTTATTCTATATCGTAGTTAATTAAAATGATTTGCGAATATATGGTTTGGAAAATGTTTGTATGAAGTTCTTGAATCTTGATACAAAAGAGCTGATTCGGTTTTGTCCAAAAAAAAAAAAAAGAGTGTTGATTCGGCAATGGCGTGTCATCATATGAATTTACGAACTTTATGTGGTTTCACTTACTTTATTACATACATTGAAAATTAATGCCTGTGATTTTGCTGGTGAAAATTTCAGAATATTAAATAAAGTGAGCAATCTCAACACACACACGCACACGCATACAAAATATAAAAACATGTGTTGTCTATGTCGATATGTGTGTGTTGGCATGAATAATAATATATTTAATGATTACGCCACTGTTAATAATAAAAATGTAGAATGAAGAAGGAGAAAATATGGATGCTGAAGCAGTGAAACAGGCAGTGACAGATGCAATGAGGAGCTGGCTGGGGTGAAAGCAATGATCCACAGATCTAGATTGACCCACTTTTTTTTTTTTTTACCTTTATATATTTATTTCTTATTATACAAAATATAATAACACAATTTCTATAGTATTTTTGCTCTTCTTTTTTTCTGTCCATCTTTGTAGCCCTGAATCTTCCCCTAAAAAGGGATAATGAAGAAAAATCAATGGTATGTTTCTATATATATTCCACATATGCAAATACAAAATACGTATTCAATATATAGCTAGTAAGTAGGTATTAGTCACCAAACTGATACATATCAATCGAGTACAGTTAAAAATTTGTTCATATGTTAGATTAGAATATCATTTAGAGAAAACGCTCAGAGCATTGTTTCTGAATTCAGTAGACTAAAACTTTTATCATTATTTTGGATTTGGTCAGATGATATTAATTAGTGAACTTATTTTCTACAACAGAAGAAGACAAGCATTTCTTTGTTCACGTGACCAAAATAACTCCAGAAAACCTGGAAAGTAAAACGTATCCGTTCTACTCATTCCATCCACTATTACTAAATCACGACTAACTATTAAGTGTGATATTTTGGTTTACTTAGCATAATGCAACTCATGTTTTTTCAGGGGGTTCCTCAATCCAAGCGAATTAGATTCTATTCTTAACAAATTAAAAAGCTTCCAATTTTAGACCGAATGAATCTTGAACTTTTAGAAGCAAAAGAAATATGAATTGAACACCTTTCATCAAGATCACGTGCGCTGCATGGTATTGCTGATAACAATTAATTCAGGGACAATACTTGGGTATCCTATAAAGTATAAAGCATAGTACATTAAAAAAAAAACTTTTAAGTCCATGAGCTGGTTTATGCAAAGTTCTTGGAGGTATAGATTCTTGTATTTCTCTGCAGCTATGTAGAGTGTACATACGGGCGTGCTTCCACAGTTTTGTATCGGGAACCTTAATTTGTACATAAAATCAGTAAAACGTATATATAGCTCGTCGTGAGTCATCTCTGAGAAGTGTTGCTGAAGTTGAATCAATCATCTGCCTTAACACAATCGATGAATGCAGCCTTTTGTAAAACAAAAACATCCATACACAGTTTAGTCGAATTTAGCTAGCAAGTTTTTGCTCTCTTTCCAGCCGTTCACAAGTTAGAAAGGAACAATTACAAACGAGTACTAGATACAAACATCACTTTGACAATTAAAAATAATGTACGAACTATATGATAACCATGAAACTTTTAAGTTAAAATACTTAATTATACAGATTAAATAAAAAGGAAGTTGCGGCAGCGAACATAACAAACTAATTACACTCAATAACAAAAGTAAACCACATAATTTCAATGCCTAAAAGAAGATAAAATCGTCAGGGTCTGTCTATCTATGCTTATAATTGTGTATGACCACAAACATAACAGTGGTCTATCTGCTGCAAGATAGAGTGACCGAGCATGTTTCTTGAGGCTCACAGAAGAAGAGGAGCCATCAACGCTGTAGATGAAATCAACAAAAGCCTCTAATTCTTCATGTTTCATCTCAGGGAAAGTGATAGTCTCTAACTTAGCCTTAGCCTTGATATCGTCTGGTTCCAGCATCTTATTAAACACCTCTGATCTTGCTGCCTATTGTGTTTAGGGGATACAATATTTTCAAAACTGATCTTGCTTGACTTAAGATGTACGTAGTCAAAACTGAGGATGGACATCATCAATCACAAAACGAGATGCTTTAGACTCCGATCAATCCTTACGGATGAAGTTGTTGCAGAGATCATCATCGCCGAGCCTGTTTGTAAGACATTCGTAGAGCTAGAGAACTGCATTTATATAAGCGACCTTCACAACATACTAAATAAAATCTACCTAGAGGCAGCGCATTGTATTTAAGACACGAATTGGCAAACTTTGGATACTATTCACGATTATGTCAACTCACTTGAAAAGGATAAATCGGTTTATCACAAAGATATGAAACACCAAGAGAATGTTTATTTTTAGACGTACTGACAACAGTAACCACAATATCTTTTGGTATTACTAAGCCGAATTATAGAAGACTTCATTATCTCCACGGCAAGAGTTGGGTGGTTATAATTTTAGTGAAGGCGGCATCATTGAGGGCTTTGTCAAAAGGGATTTGGGCGAGCTCAAGGATAATAAGAGCATTTGATGGACTAAAAGATGATAAAAGCTCATTTCTGCATTGGTCTCTTAGATGTGGAATCTCATATTTGTCGGCAGCAAGAAAGAGTGACCGAACATGTTTCTTGAGACTCTCAGAAGAAATGGAGCCATCGACGATGTAGATGAACTCTACTACAGCTATGACTTCTTCGTGTTTCATCTCCGAGAGAGTGACAGTCTCAACCAGCTTAGCTGAAGCCTTGAACTCATCTGATTCCAGTATCTTCTTGAACACCTCTGATCTTGCTACCTATTTAAAATTCCATTTATGTTGAGGGAACATCATCAACAATGATTAAAAAAAAAAAACCAAATAAGAGCCACTCTCAAAAACATTGCTACACTATAAGCATTTCTATAACTTTTCCCTAAATTGGATGATGATAAATAAAAGAGAAGAGGAGAAGTAGGAAATACCAAGAAAAGCTTGTGGGCAAAGATAGCTGCACTCTATCACTGTCTCCTGCCTTGAGACGTACATCGGCTTGCCATTGTTCATTCAAGAGTTTCTTAAATCCACCTACGAAAACCTCTTTGTTGCTCTGTGTTGCCATTGCAAACCAAAACCTGAATGTGATTTGGTCGATGTTATAGAGGGATCTATAATTTATATAACTTAACTCATGAGAGTTGATCAGAAACGTTCGAGTAACAAGGAATAAAGAGGTGTATTCGAGAAGTACTCTTGACGTTTGGACCAAATTAAGACTAACTCCTAAAGTCCTAATAGAAATATGAACGACTGATCGATTTTAACCGGAACTGATACAGCTTCGGTTACACGGCGCCGGCGGAGATGGGCTCTTCCACGCGGCAGATATATAAGAGGCGGGTCCGATTAGTCGTGATTCGTGAAAGGGAAGCTTTTTAGGGTTTGCTTTGATGTTGTGTTTCTATATCTTTTATTTTTTGAGTAACAATATTAAATATGAGTATAAATATTCACAAATAATAACATTGTATTAAAATTTGCGAGAAATAGAAATTTGTTGAAAATAGACACACAAGTAATAAATAATAGACACACAAGCATTAAAATGGGCCTAAAGTTATACTTTAAATTTGCCCGATATGGGCTTCTTCAATACAAAGTTAGATTGCCGACAAAAAAAAAAATATATAAATAAATAAACACAAACGCCATAATACATCAATCGACTAAGAGCATCTCCAATAGTCCTCTATTTTTTCCTTTATAATAGAGATTCTCTATAATAGAGGTGAATTTTATTCCAATTCATCTCTATTTTTACCTCTAAAATAGAGATTGCTATTTTTTCCTCTATAATAGAGGAACTCTATTTTAGAGGTGAGAATAGAGGTGGGTTGGAGTAAAACTCACATCTATTATAAAGATCTCTACTATAGAGGAAAAAAATAGGAAAACCATTGGAGATGGTCTAAAGCCGGTCCACAATTAAATATAATTGAGTTACGTCAACAACTTAGTACGCAAAACAGAGTTATTGTGTCTACAACTTGTACGCAAAACAGAGGAGGAATGACGGAGATTGGAAGTTGATCGGTCACTTCCGAATGATCATTGTGATTCGCCTTCTGGTTCCTCAAACCCCACGTTCCTATTGGTGTAAAGTATCGATTACAGTGTCCTGCCATGCCATACTAGTACACTGCCTAGTTGGAAGACATCGCATGCCTTGTTTTCACCTCAAAATTTCTCATGAGATATTCGTCTAGTAATAAAATGGGTTCAGATTGTTTAACTAGTGTGGTATATGAGTTTTGTCCCCATAAAATCTAACTTTGATATTTCAGTGCATCCATCCATGAGAAGTAATATCGAACAACTAAGAACTTACTTCATAGATGGTTATTGTTTTAAGCTACAACTTTACTCTTCTCGTAGCTTGTTATGATTCTGAAAAGGATATAACAGTAAGCAACATAACTCAGAGGTAAACTCATTAAAGTAATTAATCAATCGCCCACATGGGATTTACTTGAAGCAAAGATGTGAGTGGAGAAATTGGTATCTAAATTTCACTCGATAACAAAAGTAAACCACCTAATTGACTAATTCCAATGCCTAAAAAATAATAGTGTTAGGGTCTATGCTTACCATTGTGCACGACCACAATAATAACAGTGGAATCGATTGTTAGTAGTGGCTCGAAGAGAAGTCTTCATAATCGCCACTGTAAGATTTGGATGATTGACGACAAACAACTTGAACTCATCAGAGTCAGCAATCACGTTTAAATTGGTTTGGATACTATTGAAGGCAAAATTGGAGAGGGTAAAGTCAAAAGGGATTTGGGCGAGCTCAAAGATGCTAAGAGCGTTTGATGAATTCAAAGAAGATATTAGCTCGGTTCTGCACAGGTCCCGTAGATGCGGTATATCATATTTATCAGCTGCAAGATAGAGTGACCGAGCATGTTTCTTGAGACTGGCAGAAGAGAAAGAGCTGTCAACGCTGTAGATGAAATCAACTAAAGCCTCAACTTCTTCATGTTTCATCTCAGGGAGAGTGATTGTCTCTACTACCTTAGGCGAAGCCTTGATCCCGTCTGGTTCCAGCATCCTCTTAAACACCTCAGACCTTGCTGCCTATTTACGAAAATTTTCCATATTCGTTCAGCTCAATAAGATTAAAAATTGAAAGGCATTATTTAACACTAAGAGAGAAGAGAAGGGTGTTACTGTTACCAGAACAAGTTTGTGGGCGGGGATAGTAGCACCCTCAGCCTCATCACTGTCTCCAGCCTTGAGCTGAACATCGGATTGCCACTGTTCTGTCAATAGTTTCCTAAATCCACCCAAGAAACCATCTTTGTTGCTCGATTTTTCCATTGCAAAAACCAAAACCTGACTGTGGAGATAAATCAATTGGAAACGATGTTAAACAATAGCATATACCAAAACAAGTTTTTACAAAACGAAGCTCAGATAAAAAATTCCAGGAGCGAGCAAAGAGACATGTATGTTTAAAGACATTCCAAGTAAAGTAACCAACGCAAACTTATCGACATGCGAAATTTGAATCGAAATCTACCAGAAGAAGAAGACCACTCTTTTTTATACAAGTTAGTAACTGCTATAAGAATTGAGAAACGTTTTCTAGTACCACAGAACAATCGAGGAGAAAGTTTAAGAGCGAGAACTACCAATATTCAAACAATCAAAGCAATAAAACAATGGTTTCTCTAAACAATCTTTTGATTAATAGAAAATATGTTTACAAGTTTGTTCTAAACAATCTTCTATTCAAACAAGTTAGTTTGATCACATACCTATCTTAGAAATTTCTCAAGAAATCTCAAGCCCTCTCTAGGTTCGTAGCTTTTAAGCTAAAACTTAATTGTTAGGTAATTTTTCTCTTGTTTGACCGTCTTAGCACCCTATTTATAGAACAAGGGTCTAAGCTGTACAACAAGAAAACTAACTATTCTATTTCTTTTCTAATAGGAATCAGACAATTTCCAATTTCTTTTTTCTTTATGGATTAGGAAATTTTCCTTGTTCTTCACGTTTACGTTTCTTCTTCAGAAAGTTACGGCGGAATTCGAGAAACTCTCTCGTGGCTCGACAAAATATAGGATTCAACAGACTGATTGATCAATTCCACCGGAGACGACCTTCTCTGTCACGCGGCAGTGACAAACCCACTTGAGGTGGGAGTGAAAAAGACCTAATTCTTTAATCTATTATTATTATTATTTTATATTATTATTATTATTATTATTATTATTATTATTATATATACATTTTTAAAGACATTTATGAAAAAAATCCTAGACTTGGTACTTATTTACAAAGATGCCATTGGATTAATTTTTTGAAATTGATAAGTTGGGTTTTGACGACATAACTCATTCCTAGTCCACTTGAAATCTAAATTTTTGTCTTCAAGATATTAAGATAATAAACATTAAATAGAGACAGATTTATTAACCATGGAGATGATCACGAACGAGAATTATGATCAAATCTCTTGATTCCCAAATATTTCCCCCTAATAGTTTATCTTAAAAAGTTAAGGGTGTAAATGGTTGCAAGGTTGAAGAGATTGAACAGGTTGAAAAAATTTATTCAACCAATTTTCACCATTTGCATTGAAAATGTTGAAGAGGTTGGAAAAACTTATTCAGCCTGTTCAACTTAAAAAGTATGAAAAATAAACTAATCCAACAACAAAAGTGTTCAGCTTGTTTAACCACTATTTTGGAGATGAATGAGTTGAATATTATTCAGCCCAATTTTGTTCAACCCATTTTTTCAATTTTAAGCAACCATTTGCACCCTAAATATTAAATAGACAGAGATTTATTACCTTCGACGATGATCCTAACCGAGATTTGTGTTCAAACTTTTTGATTCCCACCAATCATTTATTTTCTAAATCAATCAAGAGAAACATAATTAAATATCAAAATATATCATATCCCATAAAAATTCCATAAAAAACCAATATAGTTATTATCTCTCTAATTTTTTGCTTGATCGGATATTTTTTGGAGGTGTAAAGATGTATTGGTCGACCTAATCGTTTGCCTATAAATATTACTAACCTAAAACTCCATTATGCATAAGCAATCACATCTACACTCACAATAAACCTTAAACACTCTTCATTTAATTCCCTATGGCTGCTACTTTTGACTCTTTTTGATCCCTATAACAGGATAACGAAGCAGAAAGAGAAAGGAGTGAGGAATAAGAGGCGAGACTTATCATTGCTGATGTTCACGGCGGCAATATGACGTGATGGACGGTGACATGATACCACAATCCTCTGTTTGCTTCTGATTCCATGAATTCTCGTTGGATAGAGGGATCACCTTGATGCAAGAAAGAGATAGAGAGAAAGATACACGGGTTCGCTTTCGTTGGCTCTAGATCGGAATAGATCTGGTATTCTTGGGATGAAAACGATTTGTAGTCGAAATGGTTTTCAGTAGCTAATATATATTACAGTATATAGATTTTCGATCATACTAGTTAGAAACAATTGATATAAATCAAATTTTACAAAAAAAAATATTCCGCCATTTTAATCGACTTGCACAACAATAAATACAAAAGTGTTAAATGATATAGAGATAAAACAACCAAAATTACAAAGTCAAATTATAGTATACTCATATAATTATAAAAATATAAGACTATTATCTCTACATTGTAAATAAAAAAGAAAAATAAAAAACAGTATATTTGTTGACTAAATTAAATTTAATGAACAATAAGGATATACTAACTATATAATAAACCACTACATATAGATAATGGAAATTATACATTACATAATATATTGATGTAAAACTATAGTACATCTTATAAATACAAAAAATATTATTCACATATGTAATTAATATAATAAAAAATTGGATTTTGTATTTCTAGATAATATCTAGTTTTGGGAATATAAACAAACAGGTTTTATCTGTTCTGATAAAATCCCACTTGATTCTCTCTCGGTATAACTAAACCGACGAATGGTGGTAAAATTGTTCTCACCCATTTTTCAAACTTGATGGTTTTTAACTTTTACCAAAAACAAATTACTTCGTTATGGATTTGTTGTATATCAGTAAAGAAAATTTTCGATTTTTTTTTAAATGTGAACAAAAAGAAAAATATATGCGTTAAATATTTTTGTAAAAGAAAAAAAATGTAAACTGCAAAATAAAACTATATATTAAAACTGTGGAATTTATCTTCTTGTTCTGTTTCTGAAAACGATCTAACGGTAACATAAATGAAAAATTAAATCATGAAAGTGTAATCACACCCATTGAATTTGTTTGAAGCAAAGATGTGAGTGGTGATGTTGGTATAATTGAAAATATTTGTGAGTGTTTTAAAGTAAAAAGTATGAGCCTTTCTTAATATTTGTTAATGGTTTCGAAAGTTAAGTGTCACAGGGATGACAGCACAATGACGAGATAGGAAAATGCAAATTGCAGGAAGCTGTAGCTATTTACTCACCATGACATATTCGGTTTGAATTTTTTTTTAAATGGGATGTCAACGTTTCATCATTTCAAACTAAAGTCTTAAAGATATGATCATTGCGCATCTTATGTTAAAACCGATATCTTTGCTGTTTTCGTATCATTAGCTTTATTGTTTAACAGTTTCCTGCCATTATTTCTGAGAGACTAGAGTACACTGCCGAGTTTGAGGAGATCGCCTGCCTTGTTTTCCATCTCTGTCGAGTTTTCGCATTGTGAACCACAAAATTATCATGAGAGATCCTAGTAATATAATAGACCCTAAAATGGGTTTAAATTGTTTAACTAGTGTGGTATATGAGTTTTTTTTAAATTGCTAGAGTTTAACTTTGATATTTCAATGCATCCATCCATGAGGACTAAACTATATCGAACAGCTAAGAGCTTACTTCATTGACGGTGATTGATTTAAGCTGGAAGAAAAAAGAGGTAACATCTAGTGGCGGCCTATACACTATAGTAAGTAGATCTCCCTGTTTCTCACCCTTAAAAAGACAGAGTGGTCCACAAGCAAAGTATCGTGATTGGCTCTGTTTCACTGGCTCTGTATTACACACATACCTACATTCTTTGTGTATATAAAAGAAAGATGTTAATGGTTGTAGATAGACATGAAGTGACACGACAAGTCAGAATAGAAAAGTTTAGGAATCTATGCATGGTGGAACTAGTAAGGTCTTGTCGAGTCGAGGTATCTGTAGGAAACATTATCTTTAACAGTTAACAGTATTACCACTTTGGCACTGGCTGTGTTTGTAGTCAAGAAATATAAAGACCATCGTGAAATGAGAATAAAGAATCTTTCTGAGAAAGAATCTTTTCCTATTTGTGGTTATACGTTTGACCCTTAATTTCTCTCAATGTCTTTCTCATAGATATCTAGTAGCTAACACCTAAGTTACCCCAATCTCATGCTTCAGCTCACTGCAACTTGCAGTGTGAAGCCAACAAAAATATCCTGTCATATCGTTTTCAGTCGTATCCTAAATCCTCGAGCAAATCTTTTGATCATTTACACTTCTGTACTCTTTGCTCTATTTTGATGGCTCTTGATCAAATGCTAATAAACCGTTACGCTTTTTCGGGTGTACCTGGACTTGTTTCTTACGATCGTTCAATCGCGGTAATGAAAATCTTAAATTTACGTACAAACTTTTAAATTATGGTAAAATCTCACACTCTTTTTGCAATAATTAGATTTGACAACCTTTGTAACAAAATGATTCCAATTGAGGAACCGAAAGAGAAATAAAGTAATTGCATATTAAAAAAAACGTGGTTTCATTATATGGATTTTGGACCCAAATTCATTTTATTGGGCAGTCTTTTACGGTAAAAGTCAAATCCCTGAAATGGTTGGAAATATATTTCCCCATTCTTTCTTTGGTAATGTTTGTTACGTGTTGTTCTCAGCATCTCACGCTCCATAATATATATGAGCTCATCAAATAACAAAACCCTTTTTGTCATTTTCTAAAACAATTTTGGGATTTTGCAATGGACCCAATAATGTAAATAATTTTTTTTCCTTGTGTGTCATAGACATATTATTTGTTTTGACATTTTTTACAGACTTTAATATTATTTAAATATATTGATCTATCCTGATCAACAGGTCAATTAAAATCCAATGTGTATTCCACCACGATCTAGTGGTATCGTTGTAACACTTCAGGATCAAATCCATAGAGACCAAACAATTGCACTATGAAACTATGAAGATCAAATATAGTTAAGACAAAAGAAAAGTTTGTGAATCAAATAACTATCTAAAAACGGAAATAAACAAACTGTTTTAATTCAAAAGAGAAAACATTGGGTGTAAGGAATCATTAGGGATTATGATCACGAATTTAGATGATAGGTTGGGAAAGCATTAGATATCGCTCTTGAACTCAAATCTCGAAAGTAAAACTAACATACTGTCGCAACGTTAGTTATCTATACAAGAAATTGATTAAATTCTAAACCGTCGTTTGAATCTAGCAATCCAAGCAAGCAATAAGTTCAAGTTTGATCTATTCACAAGGTGCCTCAACTTCAACTTTCGTTGGCTAAGGTCCACCTTGCTCACCTAAGTTCTTTTCCAGCAACTCAACAACACTTTTGGTGCCACGATGAATTAAATCTATGATCATAAACTAGGTAGTTAATCTAGTGTAGGCTTTAACAACAACTATAGATGAAAAACAAAAGAGATCAACCCCAAATCTAAAACACCATCATTAGAGAATCATAAAATCCCTTTTGAAACCGAAACCCAATAGATAAACTACTCAGACATGGAGATAAAAGAACAGCAAAACAAAGATGAAGAAGACATAATTGAATTGCAAAAGAAAATAAATAAAAAGGGTTCAGAAATCTTCTCCAAAGTGTTAGAGAGGATTAGAGATCTTCTCCCAAAGGTTACAAGTACTCAAAAGCTGCGCAGAATAAAAGTTGTCTTTTTAGAGGTCGAGCCCCGTGCTTAAATAGTAAAATAAAATCCTAAAAGTTGGTTTAAAACAAAAAAGGAAAGGTTGCTTCGGGTACGGGATCGGTCGATCCCGAATGTAGATTGGCCGATCCCGGATGCTTTTTTCTGTTTGCTCCATCTGCTTGCTAGTCCGATCAGTCTTCACCAAATTGGCTTCAGATGCTTGTCTTCATCCCCAAAACACTCAGTTTCCTTCCAAAGTAATTTAGAACCTGTACAAACTCACAAAAGACTAAAAAGACACTAAAAGCACACTTTGACTCCATAAAAGACTCAAAACAAATACAAAAACTATTGTTAAAACCTATAAAATACAGACACATCAATTCCCCCGGACTTGAATCTTTGCTTGTCCTCAAGCAAGAACAGACAAAAACTCAGGAACAGAGAAAATGTTTGAAAGTGGAAACTCACATATTCTTGAGAACATCTTCTTTGCACTCTTCATCAAATCAATTTAAGAACTACTTTTTGTACTCTGCCCATGATTAGGATCAACACTCCCTACTATGAACTCCACAACCTTAAAGAACCTTCATTATCCCCATTGTTGTCTCTCTACATCATATTAATGAAAAAGTGTGGTCTCGCCGAGGGAATATCGATCACCGAACTTATTGACTCCTTTAACCTTTTAATGCCCAAGACTTCCTTCATATGCTCCCTTTCCTCTCTCTTTTCTCACTTCCAAAGGATCGGTTTTTCCCTAATTTTCTAGGGTATCATTGTATTTTTTTTATCGATCCTTTGCTATTTTCTTTGGACAGGTTTCCATGAATTCCGAAGAATGCACGGGTTTACGCACAACCCTTGGTTCACTTCTTTATTACCTATATCCTCTTCTTCTTCTCTTCTCTCTTTTTTTATTGAGTATTGAAGGGAAGAGAGAGGGGAAGCATACTTTGCGAGGAGATGCATGTCTTGTATTGCTTAAGGGAGGAGTCTTGATCAATGCATACCAAGTCCCAAGGCAAGAAGTTAAATCCGGTTAAGTCCTTTCAAAGCTAGAGACAACGGTGGATCAGCTTAATGTCCTCTTCGGTGAGGGTCTTTTGGAGCGTATTGAGTCTGCTCATGTTCATCCCCGACAACGGCGCCAAATTGATCAACAGGTCAATTAAAACCCAATGTGTACTCCACCACGATCTAGTGGTATCGTTGTAACACTTCAGGATCGAATCCACAGAGACCAAACAATTGCACTATGAAACTATGAAGATCAAATATAGCTAAGACAAAAGAAAAGTTTGTGAATCAAGTAACTATCTAAAAACGGAAAGAAACAAACTGTTTTAATTCAAAAGAGAAAACATTGGGTGTAGGGAATCAGTTAGGGGACACAATCTCGAATTTAGATGATAGGTTGGGAAAGCATTAAATACGTTTTCTTGAACTCAAATCTCGAAAGTAAAACTAACCTACTGTCGCAGCGTTAGTTATCTATACAAGGAATTGATTAAATTCTAAACCGTCATTTGAATCTAGCAATCCAAGCAAGCAATAACTTCAAGTTTGACCTGTTCACAAGGTGCCTCAACTTCAACTTTCGTTGGCTAAGGTCCACCTTGCTCACCTAAGTTCTTTTCCAGCAACTCAACAACACTTTTGGTGCCACGATGAATTAAACCTATGATCATAAACTAGGTAACTAATCTAGTTTAGGCTTTAAGAACAACTATAGATGAAGAACAAAAGAGATCAACCCCAAATCTAAAACACCATCATTAGAGAATCATAAAACCCCTTTTGAAACCCGAAACCCAATAGATAAACTACTCAGACATGGAGATAAAAGAACAGCAAATCAAAGATGAAGAAGACATAATTGAATTGCAAAAGAAAATAAATAAAAAGGGTTCAGAAATCTTCTCCAAAGTGTTAGAGTGGATTAGAGATCTTCTCCCAAAGGTTACAAGTACTCAAAAGCTGCGTAGAATAAAATTTGTCTTTTTAGAGGTTGAGCCCCGTTCTTAAATAGTAAAATAAAACCTTAAAAGTCGGTTTAAAACAAAAAAGAAAAGGTTGCTTTGGATACGGGATCGGTCGATCCCGAATGTAGATAGGTCGATCCAGGATACTTTTCTCTGTTTGCTCCATCTGCTTGCTAGTCCGATCAGTCTTTACCAAATTGGATTCAGATGCTTGTCTTCATCCCCAAAACACTCAGTTTCCTTCCAAAGTAACCTAGAACATGTACAAATTCACAAAAGACTAAAAAGACACTAAAAGCACACTTTGACTCAGTAAAAGACTCAAAACAAATACAAAAACTATTGTTAAAACCTATAAAATACAGACACATCATATCCCTTTTTAAAAATACAGTTAACTATAGACTAAAACAATTTAAAACTCAAATTATGCCAAAAGTATTAAAAAAAGCTCAATTATACTAATATTTAGCTAGATTATAAAGAAGACTTGTTGGTAAATTAACCTAAAAAGTATAAATTGATATTCTTTTCGAAAAAGGAAATGTAAACATCGTTTAACCTTGAGTAACTTCTTGATAAAGTAAAAAGTACTAACCTTTGAGTAATTTTTGTGAAGAATATCTAATTAAGCTTTGAGTAATTTCGTAAAAGACTTCACTAAACTAGAAGCGATGTTTACATTTACGTGTTTGAGTAACTAAATAGTTTAGTGAACTGAAACACGTAAATGTAAACATCGTTTCTAGTTTAGTGAAGTTTTTAAGGAAATTACTCAAAAGGTAATTAGATATAGCCTCGATATGAAGGTGGTAGATGCATTTATATGGAGAATATCTCATCAAGTTCCATGCATGTTTCCCTTTATTCATAATGACAAGGGCCATCAAGGCTTAAATCCTAGAGTGGGGCAAGAAATCACAAGCTTTTTGGACCACTAGTTTCTTTTCCTCTCTATCGTTCCAATTTCATTGGATGCATATCAAACGCGTCTCTCTGGACCAGAGTCGCTTTTGATTTTCACTGCAAGCTTTCATTTGTTTATTATGTTTTAAAAATAATATATAGAATGTCTCAGAAATGTTACTTTTGATCTTGTCATGAATTGAAAGTCGGCAAGTGAAAAGGTCATACTCATACATATAGTTGTTTTGTTACGAAAACATCCGATTTTTTTTTGTCTTGGTCCTTAGGCAACAAATTTGAAGATTTTTTTTTTTTTTTGGTGTGAATACAAATTTGAAGATTATAGTATCCGAATGAATTAACGAAACTATATACGCCTTTATTTGTGTTTCGTACAAATCCAATTCAATTGTCCATTTATTATTTCCATGTGCTTCTTGGATAGTGCACGTGCGGTATTAAGATGGTTGGTTGTAAATCTACTAATCTAGTGAGGCTTATTAATTAAGAAGCTCATAAAATTAGGAACCGTAACCAACTTCGAACATGTAGACTAACCTACCTCGCATGAATTGAAAACCATGGAAAAGTAAATCAATTAAGTGTTAGACAAAGATATACATTAACTACATGAAGCGTCGAATGAACGTACGGCATAAACGTGATACAAATAAATGATATATTCAGACGGTATAGATTTCTATTGAGTTATCTTGCTGTTGTTATGTGACAGGATGGCATATGTAGGTTTATTGAGGGATTCTTATCATAATTGGAACCAAAAATGTCATCATCGCTACCTGTTTGCTGATGACCAGAATTCTACGGCTCAATATACATAGGACTTTTGTTTTGTATTTCTTCCATATTAAAACTATAATAATAAAAAATGGACCAATTTAAAAATTGTATATGCCAAAAGGATTTATAGTGATGATCATGATCATAATGGTGGTAGTTACATGGCCAAGGTGATGATGATGACATTAATGAAAAGGAAACAGAAAATCTAGCGGTGGCTTTCTATATATCACATACTTGAGCTTGTGAAGTGTAAGGCAATAGCTAAACTAAGCAAATCTCTAAGACCTTGTTTTTCATTTCGTTTTTTTTTTCTCAAGATCCAAATAAAGCAAACTTTAGAAGAAAAAAAAACTATGCATCCTTAAACTATTTCCGTTTAGTCTCTCTCTACACAGCCCTGACCTCTCATAGCTCTCTCAGCTCTCATAACTTTACCAAAAACATCCCAAAAAACAAACGTTAAACTTTTATTAAGTTTATATATAAAATTAACTACAATTGATGGAGGCTGCGAAAGTTTACACACAAGATGGCACCGTCGACCTCCAAGGCCGTCCCGTGCTCGCCTCTAAGACCGGTCGTTGGAGAGCTTGCTCTTTCCTCCTCGGTATATTTTCACAAATCTCAAATAACTCTTTCCATTTATAGATAACTTGATTAAAAATATAAATTTTCTTGTTCGTTGTTGTCCCTTGAATCTTTATATAGTCTTATGTGTGTGAGAAGGGTATGAAGCGTTTGAGAGGATGGCGTTTTATGGAATAGCGTCGAACTTAGTGAATTATTTGACCACAAGACTTCACGAAGACACAATCTCCTCGGTTAGAAATGTGAATAATTGGTCCGGTGCTGTTTGGATCACTCCAATCGCCGGAGCATACATCGCCGACTCATACATCGGCCGCTTCTGGACTTTTACTGCCTCCTCTCTCATCTACGTCCTGGTATTCTACATTATGTTTTATTTTATTTTATGGTTAAAATGTGAATTAAATTAACCAAACTAGCCAACCCGATTTAATAACTCTCAAAGAAACCGCACTTAATTAGAAGAAAAAAAAGACTACATCGAATAAATAAAGTTTTTGTTAAATTTTTTCTCTTGAAAATTATATTTTTCAGATATTTTGCTTTGGGTTAGACCGGTTGGTCATCATAAATTAAAGGAGTAGACATGTGTGTGTTTGTCGGGTTTTGGACGCACGATCGGATATGGTCCGTGAACGTTTATCCCAAGAAGACACTGCCACAAAAAATATTTGCATTTTTTTCCACTGGTTAATATATTTGAGGACAACTGTGTGGTTTCTGTTAAAATGAACATATTTTATATGAGAATGTTAACAAGAAGGTTCAGAATTTTGCCATATATATCAGAAAAGAGCTCATTTTCAAGAAAAGAAAACTAAGAAAATGCATACAAATATATATATGGATCATAAAAATTTGAATGTAGCGTGTATGAAATAGATATTAATTAAAGAACAAGTAGTACATTGTATAAGGTACTAACTAATTTTAGATAACCACGCGTTTGTTTACAATTATATCATATATGCAATTTTGGTAAGAAAAGTAATTTATATATAGAGTTAATTAACGAAGGCAGAGTTTTTTTTTTCTTCTCAAAAATTATATAACAAACGGTTTTTTACATCACCTGTTCGACGCAGTGATGTCGACATGTGAGTACTAGGCGTTGTTTAAGACAATATTAGATTGTTAGTTGTTTCTTACAAAACTTGGCTACTTTTCTAATCATTTGGCACTGATGCGTGACATGCGTCTGAGATTATTAGATTATTATTAGGCCTAAAGTCGAACACGTTTGATCTGCGTCCACAATGTTGACGACGTGTCATAATTGAAGGCACCAGTTAACGAAAGCTAACTTCGATTTATTTTACTTTTTGAGATTTAGTTTATGTAGATAATATCGATAAGACATGGATACGTACGTATCAAACGTTGTTTTCCACACATATTCAAGAGGACCCATGATTATCACTTTACTTCAATTTTATTGGTTTAGCAAACCAAATGCATATCTTATCAGTATCTAGGGGAGAAAAAGAAAAAGAAAAAAAAAACTTACGACTTTTGTTAAATCACATCTCAATCATGAAATGACTTTCAACCAGTGGATTGCAAGACATGACTCATGATCAATTGATGAACTGTCTTCTAACTTCAAAATGCACGTACGGACCTTACTTTGAAAAGTGTTGTAATATATATATATTTTTTGAAGGATTTTTTTTTCAAATATATTTATAAGTTTATAACACAAAACGAGTACTTATATTTACTAGGAAATTTGGATTAACATATCGGAGATGACTCCTCAAATAAAAACATGCACACAGAACACGTATAGCTTTATACCACGTAAGCCTAACGTAAATTCAAAACAAAAATAAACAATATCTAGATTTCATGATGAGTTCTGTTTGCAGGGGATGATTCTCTTAACCATGGCGGTAACGGTAAAATCCCTCAGACCGACATGCGAAAATGGGGTATGCAACAAGGCGTCCTCCTTACAGATATCATTTTTCTACATATCTCTCTATACCATAGCTATTGGAGCCGGTGGAACAAAACCTAACATTTCCACATTTGGAGCGGACCAATTCGACAGTTATAGCATTGAAGAGAAAAAACAAAAGGTTTCATTCTTCAACTGGTGGATGTTTAGCTCTTTCTTGGGTGCGTTATTTGCCACATTAGGCCTTGTCTACATCCAAGAGAATCTCGGATGGGGTTTAGGTTATGGCATACCTACAGTAGGACTCTTGGTTTCTCTCATTGTGTTCTATGTAGGAACATCATTTTACAGACACAAAGTTGTCAAATCAGACAATTTGGCGAAAGATTTGATTCAAGTTCCGATCACGGCATTCAAAAACCGAAATGTTCATTGTCCTGATGACCACTTGGAGCTTTATGAGCTTGACTCCCATTATTACAAAAGCAACGGTAAACATCAAGTTCATCACACTCCCACCTTCAGGTCAGTATTGCATACCAATTTCACTAAATAACTCATATTTTACAATAATTTCTCACTGAAAGTTTGAAACTTGTCTCAAAAAATTCTGATTCTGTTGTTTTTTATTTTTGGCCATCTAAAATTTCTGATTTAAATACGGATAATCTTTTTGGCCATTATTTATAAAGAAAAAAAAACAAGAGACTGTGACAGAGAATTATAGGCCAATAGAAATATAGAACCATTAATTGGATAATTTTCTTGACCAATTTATGCCTTCGTCTCTGGTAGGTTATGACGTGGTAAATATATAATCTAGTGTAGTGTACCTGCTCTGCTTTGTAGAATCTTTTATTTGATGGTCCCCAATTCTCACCTTCTACACGTTAATGTGTTCTCCAATATCTTCCCACTACAGTTTCGTGCCAAAATGATCAATTACATTGCCAAAGCTTCTTAAGTTTAGAAAATTAAAGATATCACGAAGATATTAAACAATTTATGTGCGTAGCTTTACATGTTGGCATAAGTACTTTTTATTAGTTTTTGCTATAATAAGTCTATTACATGACATCTAGATTCAGAAAAATCACCTTTTGGACCGACTTTCATTTCTAGACATTTCCTGAGTAGAAAAAAATATCATAGACAAGACAAGACAAAGTAATTTTGAATAGAAAATGTGTATATAGATTTAAATTAATTTATAATTTGGATTGTGCTATTACAGGTTCTTGGACAAAGCGGCCATTAAGACACGTTCAAGAGAGTTACCATGTACGTTGACCAAAGTCGAAGTGGCAAAGCGTGTGCTAGGACTTACCTTTATATGGCTTGTCACTTTAATCCCAAGCACCTTGTGGGCACAAGTCAACACTCTCTTCGTCAAACAAGGGACCACGCTGGACCGCAAAATTGGGTCCAACTTCCAAATCCCTGCGGCTTCACTTGGGAGCTTCGTTACGCTCTCGATGCTTCTCTCAGTGCCCATGTACGACCAATACTTTGTTCCCTTCATGCGCAAGAAAACAGGAAACCCTAGAGGGATCACTCTACTCCAAAGGCTAGGGATAGGTTTTGCCATACAAATTGTTGCGATCGCGGTTGCTTCGGCCGTGGAGGTCAAGAGGATGCGTGTAATAAGGGAATTTCACATAACTAGCCCGAAACAGGTTGTGCCTATGAACATTTTCTGGTTGCTCCCTCAATACTCTCTTCTAGGCATTGGGGATGTGTTCAACGCCATTGGTTTGCTTGAGTTTTTCTATGATCAGTCACCCGAGGAGATGCAGAGCCTTGGAACAACGTTTTTCACGAGTGGCATCGGCCTTGGAAATTTCTTGAACAGCTTCTTGGTGACAATGATTGATAATATCACGAGTAAAGGCGGAGGGAAAAGTTGGATTGGGGATAATTTGAATGATTCTAGGCTTGATTACTATTATGGGTTTCTAATGGTGATTTCGATAGTGAACATGGGATTGTTCTTGTGGGTAGCAAGCAAGTATGTTTACAAGAGTGATGAGACCAAGGAGGTTAGTGGAGGATGTGTTCAGATGGATGCCAAAGCCTTAGATACATCTCCTCTTACCATCTAATTATAACAATGAGAATAATATGTATATATATGGTTTTCAAAAATTTCAAGTTGTGAAATTCTAATTAACATGATGAATAAAACTTTAGTGTTTATTCTAATCAAACAATTAAAATGTGGAAGTAACGAGTTGTTACTCAAGATCAATGGTTTTGGTCTACTTGTTGAACCCAGAGATCGATCTCCATTGGTCACATATACGTGAACATTGGAGAATTCACATAATGTTGATAGGTACAGGCTTTCTGACCTTTAGATTCAACCAGTGATAAATCTATCGAGCAAGTTAACATTTTAGACTCTTATTATACAACCGTACTTTTCCCCTATCTAAAAAACAAAAAAAATGCACATGATTTAAATAAGGCCAAAAGGAAGATATATAAGTACCAAGTGGAAACTGTGGAATAGTATGTTCCCTTGGGAAAAGGGATAAGTTAAGTACCATAGGATGAAGCAACCGTGACATTAGACCAAACCCAAAACATCACATCTCCTATAAGGATTCTATCTTTGACCCTAGATACAAGCCTTCCAACCACAAAAGCTCTAGTCAATGGTCTTCAAATTACAATTTAGGTTTTTATAGGATTGATTTTTTGAATATGACTTTTGAGTCCGACCTATTTTGCTTATACTTCTATGAATGAATTCAACCGGTATCAAAATATATCTAAAAAAAATCATAAGGATGCGTTACAAACTTACAACCGTAAAACCAAGTGTATTTCACGTTTTCAAAATAATAAAGCGGATTGGTTCCTTAATTTACACCCACACTTTAATTTATAAATCTGAGAAAAAAATATTGATAGTACCATACATTGGCGATCAAAGATGTCCAAAAACTGTCTTTATATTTATTCTACCGACAGATTTACCATCAATTATATCATTACTTAATGAATTTAAGGACTAGAAATCTTATTTTATGTAATATCGCCAATTATTGATGCTTTGGCGAAGTAATATTTTCGTCAAATAATTAATTTTGAAATTGATTGTTTTCTAATACTTATTAATTTTATTTTGCCATTTTTAAGCTGAACATATCCCTAGCGAACATTGTTTGCATGAATCTGGTCAGCAGTAAGCTGGATTGATTAATTCGATACGCTAAGGAAACCCCAAGAATAAATTTAAATAAAACCAAACTAAATGAGTTAATGGTAATACACAGCTGACACTTCAACCAACCAATAAACACTATACACACGTATCTGCAGATCCAAAGCCAGCTATATCACACAAAATTTGGTGGAAGTAGCTTTTTTATAGAGTTAAGTAACATTATGTTGCTTGGGCTCTAGAATAACCCATTAAAGAAACAAAAAAGAAGAAGAAACTCACTTTAGTATGCATGACTCATAATTTAATTTAAGCTACTCCAAATCTAAATGCATCATAGATTCATTTAATTTAATTTAATGACAGGCTTTTTAAAAATCAATCTTCTTCCTTCTCATATATTTATTTAATTTAATTAATCATCGGATCACAAAATTATCGAAATAAATTATATGTATGTGTGTGTTTGTAGAATGATACAAATAAATTTTAACCGAAGTAGGAGTTGTTCTCACTTTCAATGTCGCCGTATTCTAAGGCTCTTGTGGTTGGTTGAGAGAAAACACAAGACGAAGGCGGAGGAGGAGGAGGATGAGCCGCGTTAGGTTGCGGTGGAGTTGACGGTCTTTGTGGTGGTGGTGCAATGACGGAGACGCCACCGGAGTTGTGATATCCTGCGACTTGTGAGTTAGAAGGTACGATCAAAGTGGCGACAGCTTCTCGTTGCTTGTACTTGAGAATCTCCGATCGTACGGCTGTGAGCTCGGATTGTAAAGCTTGGACTTGTTGTTGTAGAGCTGAGATTGCTCCCATGCATCCGTACACCGGATCTCTTAGCCTCACGTTTGCTTCATACACAAGGCTATTCGCCGCGTCTGCTCTCTGGCTCTCAGACACTTCCTGGTTAGTTTGGAATTGTTTCACATTATGAGAATTTTACTAAAAGCATTATATATTTTATCTTAATTAGTTATTTCATAGCAAAATACAGAGCCATATATCTCTCGAAAATATATATGCGTTGTCTAGTAAGAATTAATCAGCTTAAGACCACTAGATTATTATACGTGTTCCAAGTTCTTATTATATGCATGTTCAAATTAAGACTATGTATGAGTTTTGAAATGGTTATTACCATTAGCATCTTGGAGACGTTGCTAGCCCCAAAAACTTTGTGGACGGATGCGAACTTATGAGGCTCGTGTGGGGAAAAATATGGCGAAAAAGGACATTCTTGAGCGCACCTACGGCGCAGAAGCTTGCAGGCTGCACAAGGAGTAATGGTGTTGAGGGTTCCGGGAGGACCCGACATTGGTCTTCTAATTCCTGCCATATGATGTGGCCAAGCATCTGCTTCTCTTTTGATCTTCTTCCCTATCTCTTCAAATCTCTCCCTTAACACAACGAATTGAAGAAGAGCTTTAGTTTTCAATAATAGCATGAAGATATATAAGACTACAAGGTCGATATCAACCATAACCACCAGTTGAGTGAAAAAAATATAATCATTGTGAAGAGAAAAAAAAAGGTTCACTAAGGAGATGTTCACGTTTTACCTTTCTCTTGACATTCAGGCATGCTCTCAGCGGATCGAAAAAAGGAGAAAGAAACAAAAAGAGAAATATTAAAGTCAAGTGACTCTTAAAGAGGGTGTGAAGGAAGATAGCTAAGGAAGGCTTTAAAGGCAAGTAAAATACCAAGTGTAAGATTTAGTGATCACGATGTATATACATATATTTGTATGTACGAGTGTATGCATGTGTCTATATATATATATATAGAAAGATGAGCTAGCTTATAATAGAACTTTCTTATATATGGAGATGAAAACAGGATTTGGTAGCTCGAGAAGTAGAACAGTCTCTCTTTTAACATGAAAACAACTGAAGATATCTAGTTAGTAAAGACTGGAGAGCTGTATTCACTGCTTCAGCACGTGAGCTGTGAGAGTTTTTAATTTATATTTTTGTCTCTACGAATCTGACCACACATAAATATACTTGTATACATATGTATGTTGTCACTCATATTCATCGATCAGGCAACAACAGATGGATTTTGGGCTTAATGCCTACTTTTAATGTTTTTATTTTCCCATGACCGCATGTGGACTTTTGCTTCACATTTATAGCACACATTTTTCTTTCTTTTTTTCTTAGCGTGTAATTAGATAAATTTCAAATTCTACAGATCATATTTCTGAAAATCATATGAACCTAAACCGTCGCACACGAATGGACCGCTGAGTAGTTTACTAAATAGTTTTGATTAAGGTTTATAATAGTAAAAAGTTGGTGAAAGATTCAGAAGATATTTTTAGATGTATACTTCTCTAAAAAGAGTGAATGAGATTGATAGTTTGATGATTTTTGACATGTTAGTATTTCTTGTCCAAATGAAACCTCATCATCTTTATATGGGCTCTCTTTATGTTTGTTCATTAATTATATATTTAGATTGTTATTTTGAAATTGAGTTACATATATATATATATATATAATCATATTTAATTAATATATTTGCATACGAATCGACTATAATTGTACGTACGCATGTATAAATAAGGTATGTATTTTGTACATTTTCTTTGTATTTATAATTCATAAATAGGAGAATGAATATGCAAAGAATCTTCGTCAAAGAATAAACTTGGTGACTAGTTTCACCATCAATTAACATGTGAATCATAAAATTAATGTTCTCTAACTGCAATAATCAACAGCTATCAACTTTAGGTCCATATACGGTCTCTAGGGTCACCGTTTGTAGATGGTACCAAAATAGTTCTTTGAAGCGTAAACCATGAACAAAGAACACACGTACTACTATCTCTCTTTTTATTTTGAAAAATGTTTCTTAGATTTCGGATGTGAGGAAGAAGATACAGAGCGGTGTTCTAACAAAGTGGGTGGTGAAAAAGAGGGTAATATTGATGTAATCATATTATACATTAGAATAATTAGTATTCAAGTCCAATTTCAATTCAAAATCGAAAAGAAAGAAGAAGATTGCTTATACTCTAAGAAAGCTTTGGAGTTGTATGTATTCTTGTTTGACCCGTATTTGTAGCCTAAATCGTCGCCCCGTTGTTCTCTCTTCGTCTTTGTACTTGATATAAAATTCTAAGTTTGAGTTAGCAGATAAAATTATTTAATAGTGAAGAAAAATACGAATATATCTCTAGAATTAATAAAACTGAAAAAATCTAAAAATTAAAGGTGTCTTTTGAAGTCAGGTAAGAATGTAAGATAGTAATTTTTTGTTTGTTTCACAATTCATTTTGAAGGTTTAAACCTGAGTTAAATGTGAGAACCCATATATCTTATTGTCGAGAGCTGTAATCCGTCTAAGATTTAGGTCATGAATGTTTAGCTAAACCTTAAATAAGGTTAACGCAAAATTTCTTCTCAGACAACAACAACCGATTGAGCTATCTACATTTAGTTATTTTTCGTTTCTTGTAGGAAAAAAAAAATAGTTAAATCTTTTTCCCAACTTAGAACTTAGAAGTTGACATGGACGATGGACCCAATCTCTTGGGACTTTTATTGGGCTATTATTTCGTAAACCTTGCTTCCTTCACAATTGTAAAAGTGTTTTAGTTACTATATGGTTGGTTATGTTGAACTAGGGTTTAGGGATCTAAACATCATTTTTTTTTTAATCTAATGTTAAATTATATTCAAAATAAAAATAATTTTTTTGTTACATTGTTTAAAGCATGAATGTGTTTAAAACTGTTTTTGAACTTGATACTGAGTCATCTTGAATAAAATCTGGCGGAGAACCAAAGTTGAATGTGAGTGTCTCCTCTTGCCCCAAGTGTGCTCATGCGTTTACGAACATTCTTATCGATTAATTTTACTAGCTTGTCCAATGTCGACGATGCTTCCCCATGGCATATGTCATTGCGCTCTTGCCAAAGAGCATGTATAGTGTTCTGAAAAGGGTACCTCAAAAGAAACTTTTGTGTTGTATCCCATTTCAGAACACACAAGTAAAGCCATAACCTCTGTCAAATTAGCTGTGAATTTGTTTGACAAGAGTCCTTTCACTAGTGTTTCCCATACCTGCTGCGAAAAAAGACATTGAAAAAATAAATGCTCCCTTGTCTCCAGTATGTGGCTGCAGAACACACAATTTGTGTTGACATTTGAGTTCCATAGTATCATCCTTTCCCCTGTTGATACTCTGTTTTTTGCCACCAGCCATGTAATGAAAGCATATGTGGGAGTAACATGGGGAAATCAGATAGCTTTGTAGCACCAATGTTCAACCAAGTATTCTTCGTGTTAAACTGCTTGTGGCAGTTATCATTCCTTCCTTTCCATAAAGCCACATCGTCTCCTTGAGACCGAGTAAGAATAATTTTCCTTATCTCTTCCTCTATTGCATTTAAGAGAGCATGTCGATGTCTTCTTCGTCTTGTCATTTCCATTACTTCAGCCAGTGTACTTTGATTTCGGTATGCCAAGATCAAGAAAACCTAAACATCTTTTTTACGTATATATAACTAAATTCTCTGTACGTAAATGACTAAATTTCTAGGGATTGGGAAAGAAAGTACAATAGCATGCTGAGAAATAACAAAATATTCAGTTGGTAATTATAGTCTCTGCGATTCAATAGTTTTCAAAAGAAAAATATATATTTACAAAAATCATTAGTAGTAGTAACTAGTAAGTAGTAACCATATAATAGCCAAAGATTTTATTTTCTAAAGAAAACAAATATGCAAGCCTTAATTACTCCTACCACCTAATTTTCCTTAGTTATTATTTTCTGCCACCAACTCCTATGCCCCTTCAATGAATGATGACACTTAAAGACTTCACGAATTAGATAGATCCATCAAAACTTAAACCACGTGCGCACGAGTGGTCATGGCTGTCAATAATTGTTCTTCTTGTTAAAATTTACTTCACTGTTTTCTTACAGCTTACAGTGAATCCGTTATTTCAAAGATCCTTGTCCCAAATAGTTTTCGTACATCCGACAATTCTTTCCTTTTATGGTAAAGAGATAGACCCATGGTTCGTAAGCTTGGGATACCTCATCTTTTTTTTTTCCAATAACTACCTGAAGATTTAGGGCATATTAAAAATTTTGAGTTTTCACACACCCAAAAAGTTGCATATTCTAAGGAAAATCTTCTTTTTAAGAAAATCACTTCAAAGTTATTAAATGTCATACCTGCACATCTTCTTGAACATCTATTAACTCCTACCCGTCTTAATTTCCCCTCTATATTTATGAAGGATAGATTTGAATTTTAATTTTAACATCTTTAGAAATGGTTCAAAGATAGTGATAACAGATATATACACATTATCGTGGTAGACTGGTGGTAGTCTTATTTATTATCTGTATATTCCTGTTTTGATGGTTAAAAATTCTGTTTTTATTTTGGTTTACTAGAACTCTTAGTTCTTATTATTTTCAAATTCAAGTTTAATCTCTAGAAAGTGGAATAACACGAATAAACGAGACAAAAAAATAAAGTAATACACTGAATAGAGCCCATAAATGCTGGCACATGGTCAGTTAAATCCCCCACATATCTTCGTGTAGAGTTTAGATAAAGTTTGTCGTTGACTAATTATAATTTAACGTCTAAATTTTCAAATTCAAAACAAATAATTTCACTATCGATCATTAGAATTTTAATAAGCGTACTAAAAGACCCGTTCAAATACAAAATTCACAAGAGAGAGCAACCAAAGATAAATCTAAACATGACAAACTTTTTGTTAAGCATTGAACAATGAACACAATCAAACACTAATATATGTGTTCAAAGAGGCGAAAGCCAAAACATACAAAAAACAAAAAAAAAAACGGATCTTAAAACTCAAGATCCTATTATTTTTTTTTAAATGACAACAATCGAAATAAGAACAACATGGAATAAACTGTTACATCAATCTAAGATCTTTACGACTAGATCCATGGCTAAGAACAGAACACAAAGCTCTCTTCACACTTCCCATAGATGAACTAAACCCTCTTTTATAAGTACACAACGTCGACGTCGGAGACGACGACCTAATTTCTTCCTCGTCGTCTTCCTTAGCATAAGATCTCGAGCAAGAAAGGTAACATTTTTTGGGACGATGCTCTGTTTTAGACGGAAGAGACGAAGAAGAATACGAAGAGGAAGAAGATGAAGACGTAGACGACCAGGAAAACGAATGACGCGACACGTGACGTGACAACAGAGTCTTCACGAATCGAGTTTGTTTCGTTCTCGTTTTACTCTGTTTGTTCCCGGAGGAGGAGGAGGAGGAGTAGTACGAAGGAGGTGGCGTTAACGGTGGAAGACGAAACGATTCAGAGTAAAGAGGGTGTTTTGGTGTCCCTGGCCGTGTCTCCCATAAAAACGGCACGGAGGCTCCGCCGTAGTAATAGATTCTTGACGATGAATTGACCTGAGAGCTCTCCTTTACGATAACCTTTGAAGATTTGACTCCATTTGTGTTGTCTTCTGATATTTCTGACATTGTCTTCATTTAATGCTCTTCTGCACACAACCAAAAACACTTCCCTTTCTTTGGATAATGTCTTCGAGTCAGCACCTTTTATCAGAATTAAACCTAAAATGAAGAAAAAAGAAAATGCTAGATCCGAAGACGACGAAGCTTCTTCAGATATGAAAAGAGGAGACAAAGGCGCATCTATTTTTGGAAAAGTGATGCTTTGTTAGTGTAAGAGAAGTTTGCGGAAGAATTAAAGGATCTCTCTTATTTCTTTTTGCATGGAGTGTGTAAGCACATGTCATGTGCTTATTATTTTAATCTGTTTTCCTCTTTTGTAATTTCTGTATTATTTTTGTATTTTGGTAAAACTTCACATGGATGCATATGGCATATATATAAGATACTACAAAATAATTGTAGAGGGCCAAGAAAATGGTTAGATAATAAATGAGTGGGACGATAATATTGTTCAATGTGTACACGACTTAAATGTTATAACAACACCAATTCCGAATTCAGATAATTTACGGAGAAGAAAAAGAAAACTTACTCGTACATATACTCATAATAACATAGGATTCGATTGAACCTAGAAATCAAGTGAACTCATGTGGTATAGCTACAAACTCCTTGTAACTTGTAAGTAAAATCAACTAAATAATAAGATTAGTGAAAACCCTTGTCACTATTAATGTCGTTTGGAAAGAATAATATAAAAACGTGTGGTATATAAAAGAGAGGAGGTTGCGAGGTGGGATAGGTGTGGACCGTTGGATGTACCGTTGAGTCGTATTTAATAAAATAGGAGATGCGTTATCGTGGTCCATTGTCTCGTACTGAGATTTTTCTTCAATTCGATAGAGAAGTGAGGACAAAGTTAGTTAGAAAAATATGAGGCCGAAGCTCCTCCTATTTAATTCATACATCCACTGATCCACCTATATACATGACGTGTAAATTATTTAAACCAGCGGTCTAGACTTAGGCCAGTTCCAAGAAAAAAGAGACAACTGATTAGGCAGTTCTATGCATTTTTTTTACCGGTTTTGGGCTAGGTTATTAAGAACAGTCAATTTAGATAGTCTAGGCTATAGTGACGGCTGATTATGCATTCTAGATGGTAAAAACTAGAGAGATTAAAAGGTTTAACAACATTTACTATACTTGTAATCAGCTCGTAATATATTTGTAGTACACAATAAGACAGGTACGTTTTCAATCTACACATATTACGTATTATTGATGCATTTTCGTTCGAAGAGAATTTTTATGTTTGAAGATATAATACACATGTTAGAAGATTTCCGAAGTTTTTTATTTAGTTTACATGCACATGGTTATATATAAACCATACGTTATAGGTTAAAAAAAAAGTTATAATAGTTGTGAATACAATTAAATTTACTACCAAGTACCAATGCATTACAACTAGTCTACTACCATGGACTCGTTGCTCTATATATCATGGTTGGGTAAGTTCTTTCTTAGGTCCGGATTTTGCTTCCACTTGGTTCACAATTGATTCCAGTTTGGTTTTCTAAGTAAACATAAAAAAAAAAAAAAAAAAAAAAGCATAACAAATTTTGATCGATAAATTAAGTCTGGCTTGCAATAAAAGAAAACGTTTCACTATTCCTTTTGCCGAGACTCTCTCTATCTAAAAACCCTAGATCTACAGCCGCCGCCGATTGATTCCGTTTTGCCTCTCTGCCGCCCTAGGCTTTCGCCGACGGTGTGAGAGGGCTCTGCTTTCTTCTTTCTTTGTCGTCTCGTCGTAGTAGCAGTAGGTAACCCGTTTCTCTTCCTCTCCGGCGTGCTAAGGAGCAGTCCACTGAAGCGCCGTGCCGGTGTGGTGGAAGACGAGATCTCGGCTCGCCTTTCAGTGACTGTGGTGGTTCGTAGCTGCTCTGGGCGTCTTTCCTTGCAGTTTTGGGGAATCGGATCTGTGATTTGGATTGTGACCGTCCACTTTCTCCATCCTTTCGCCGGAGAAGCTAGCTGTTCGGAGGTTCTTGGTCGAGTCGGGTCTTAGCGTCTTCAGGTTGTCGAGGAGACTTCAAGGTGTGTTGGTGACCGAGATTTGCGGATGCCCACAAAGCCGACGGTCTCTTGAGAGTTTCCTCAACTTCTGGTGTCTTTCCGACCAAGTAGCGAGATAACAAAGCAGCTGAGATATGGCCAATCCGGATACGCACCGGGAGGTAATGATATGTTACTCTGTGCTTCAATCTCTTATCTTGAATCGTTTAGCATTCTGGTCTAGTATAATTAGTATGGAAAAGCTTTAGCTCTTGCTGGTTGTGCTTGTCTCTTGGTTGGTTCAGTCGGATGTATTGTCCGTTTTAGGTTTAGGACCGAAACATTGAAAGCCGGGAATTCCTAAATTTTATGTTGATGCGCTTCTGGGTGTTGATGCTATTGGGTCAAGTTCTACACGCTGATCATGAGGAGCTCATAGCTTGGTTTTGATTTGCTTTTCAGTATTAGTTTTGGCTTTCACTGTGTTAGTATTTGTTTTCGTGTCATTAGGTCAATTTAGGTGGTTTAAGAGATGATTTCACTCCGAGTTGTGGTGTGTTATCTATCTCGTTGTGGTTAAAAATGCAATGATTCTCGATTAGGTAGTGTTGGATCCGCCTAGTGTTCTAGGATTGTATTTGATCAACCATTACATTTATTTTGTGGTCCAAATCTTTAAAGGTGAACACAAATGCTTGTAATACTTTTGGTTAATGGAAAATTGTTGTTGAGCCAAAAATAAAATAAAAAAAGTCTGGCTTGCTGTTTCGTGCTAGCTTTCGCTATTCGCCGTCACATCTAGGCTCTAGCTTTGTGATCTAGACTATATTTCGCACGTACGTGTAGCATCTTCATCCATTTAGTTAACTTTATATTCCCAAATAATAAATAACAAATATCTTAAACTAAGATATGGTTTAATCCCCACAAAATCAATTGAAGAAAAGTTAAAAACCGAGGTACGTTGTAATGAGTTCGTTCCGGACTTGATTGCTGCCACTAATCAGACAAAATAAAATAATGGATGCAATGCAAGGTTCCACTTAATTTATATACGGAAGTGACCCCCATAAACAAAATAAATAAATAAAGAAAAATCATAAACATAGAGAAAGATAAGGTGGTTGTGATTATTATTATGCGTACCAAAAATCAATATTAACAATTATTCTTCCTCATTTAATTTACCAGATAATGTCAATTTTATTGGTTCTAATAATATTTATTTTACCAATGAATATAACTTCACCAATAATATGGAAAAATAGATACTATTTGATGACATTATTTAATATGATTCTATTTCTACTTTCATGATAAGAAAAAGGATCACTAAAAATTTTCATTCTTCTTAAAATTAGTTTTTTTTTTTTTGTTTTTTTGGGTCAACTTTTTAAAAGTAGTTGATTACTTGTTTAATTTGTTTTTTTTTCTAAAATAATTAAAACACAACAAAAAGTATGGGCTTATGGCCCATTAATTACTTCCTAATCAAAAAAGAAAAAAAAAAAAACATCGTGAAAACAAAAGATCCGTGGGGTGGGGATCAAGCGTCGGCAGCGTAAACGTCGTCGTTAGATTGATTTGGTCCCTCCCTGCAATAGTGCAAATCTCTTTTGCCTTTACATAAAAGCAAAACAGAGGAAAGAAACTTCAATTCCCAATATCTTTTGTATCAGCGTTACCTCCGCAATCAACGGCCCAAATTTAAGTAATCAGTCAAGTAGTCAACCATCCCATACAACCGCTCTCACGTGAACCTTGCTTCACAACACAAATAAGAACTCGCCACGTAATCATCTCTTTAGATCACTCTCTATTCTTTACACTCTCCGAGTGGTGGGTGGTTTAGTGCAGTGGTGGTGGTGGTGTGACTCTGTAACGAGAAAAGCACAATCATTTCGATACCTTCTTCAAAAAGCTCTTTTGCTTTTCTTTTTTCTTTTCTTTCTCTTCTTGTAATTTCATTAATTATGATTACTGAAAAGGTCTTCTCTTTAAATCCTTTACCAAAACAATTCATTGTTCTTTGTGTTGGCGATGGCAGAGGAGGAGCAGCAGCATCAGCATTATCCTGTGGCCGAGGTGGTTCCGGGTACGCCTGGGATCCATGAAGTGATGATCCAACCCGGGTCTGAGAATTTCGGGTTCTGTGTTGATCCCGTTGGTGTTTCCAATGTACCTGGGATTAGGAGAGTGGGGTTGAGAGCTGAAATAGATACGTCTCCTCCATTCGGGTCAGTTCAGGAAGCTGTGACTCGATTCGGTGGTCGTGGCTCTTGGGTTCCTTTCAAGCTTGAAGACAGTTTCGTAAGTTTTGTTCTTTTCTCAGTTTCTCTTACATACAACTGTGTTTGATCCTTTCATTGTGACCATTGTCCATTGTTCTTGAGTTTTTTTAATTCAAAGTTTCTGTGAAAACATGTCAAATTGAGTTGTGTGTGCAGTTGGATTAAGAGTTTAGATATGGTTTTCATATTTGTTAGTTTGTCAATGTTCAGACTGGAGAATTTGACATAAAGAGAATGGAAGAGCATGCAGCGGAGCTAGAGAAGGATCTGATAGTCAAAGAGCTCGAAACTCTGGATGTTCTAGAAGCGCTTGGATCGACAAAAAGGATCGTTGAAGATTTGAAGCGGCAGCTTCAGCAAGAAGCCCTGAGATGCAGTGAACATCTCAGTTCAGACATCAAAGAGATGAACGATGAGCATTGCCATCACCACAATCCCATGTCATCACCTGATCTGATCCTAATGGAACTGAAGCAAGCCAAGATGAATCTTGGTAAAACCATGAATGATCTTGTAGTGACCCAATCATCTGTGGAGTCTCTCAATAAGAAAATGAAAGAAGAGAAACATTTCCTTGAGAAGACACGGGCGAAGCTAACGTATGGGTTTGGAGGACCGTTATCTCTAGCTGAGGAGCTGAGTCGGATCAAGGTTAAACCACAGGTTGTTGCAGATGAGCCACTAAGGGAACAGGTTAAGATGGTTGCTGCTGAAACAGATGAAACGGGTTTAAACCAGCAGAACAAGAACTGTCTGAGAACTGCAGAGATGAGGCTAGTTGCTGCTAGAAAAATGGAAGAAGCTGCAAGAGCAGCTGAAGCACTTGCGTTAGTTGAAATAAGTATGTTATCATCCAACGGTGATAGCCAGGACGATGAATCAGATTTTTGCTTTCCAGAGCCTCCAAGATCTCCGGTAACACCGAGAGGACTAAGGTTCGATGATAATGACTTTGATAATAGCACAAGCAGAGGGGTTTTGAAGAAGCTTGAGGAAGCTACTGAAGGAGTTAAACAAAGCAAACAAGCTTTAGAAGCTGCGTTAAACAGAGTAGAGATTGCTAATGTGAAGCAACTTGCAGCTGAAAATGCTTTCCGCGGGTGGACAAAAGGCGATAAGTTTAAACCTTTGAATCATCATACACGACGCTCCTTCTTCAGCCATTTGAACAAGCACCATGAGCCGCAGCATGACAATGTACCAAAGCCAGTGTTAAAGTCTAATGTCTCAATGCGTGATGTCCTAAGACGTAAGCAAGTTCCAAAGGAAGAAGACGTCGTTGTTCCTGAGAGGCAGAGCCTCGAAGGACAAATCCCGAGGCGAAATGCGAACTTGAGCCAAATGCTGAAGGAACTGAAGCAAGATGTAAAGTTTTCGGCACGAGCAGAGAAAGAGGAGGTACATGAAGAGAAACAGTATGTCACACAGAGGAGAAAGTTTGGTTTTATACACATTACACTTCCATTGCAGAAGCAGAGCAAGAAAAAATCAAGCCTTTAAAAACACAATAACACCTTCCACTATTTCTATTTTTTAGATCCTTAATTATTTGTTTGTAATTGTTTTTTTTTTTTTTTTTTTAATTTTGGTTTGATGTTGTGTGTGATTGCTTTTACATGTCTTTATATTTGTTGTTTTTCAGAAAATAATCATACAATTAAATAAAACATTATATGGTTTGAATCTAATTGCATATTCTTTCAAAAAAAAAAATTGCAGATTTGGAGTTGATAAGTGAAACCGAACCAAATTTAACCAAGATGGTAAGAATAAACCAAATAATGACGTGGCAGACATGGTTGCTGACTAGACAATATTGAGTCCACGTCAGCAGATCTCTCTTATCATCAAAAATATTTTCTATCGTCTTCATCGTTCAAGACGTTAACCCAATCATCTCGTTGAAAGAGAGAAGATGCTAAGATCTCAAAGCAGAGTATAGCAACAACAACACCTTGACCTCGCGCTAGAAAGAAGCCTTCTTTGTGTGTTTTCTTTATCTCGGAGATCTAAAAAAAAAATGTCAATCCTACAAGTCTCTACTTCATCTCTTTCTTCTTCTACTCTTCTCTCCATCTCTCCCAGAAAATCACCCAAGTCTTCTCGGTTAATTCGTTGTTCCGTCGAGGGTACTTATCTCTAAACCCTCAATTTTGATTCATTGTGATGAACTTGTTGGTGAGTTAAATAAATATCTGGGGTACTTCTAAAGTTACGAAATTTCCCACAAAATTTTATCTCTTTTCGACTAATTGGGAAGCGAATTGGGTCTTTCTTGTAGTACTTAAATTGATTGTTTTGATTTACTCTGTTATGCATTTACAAGACGGTTTCAATGGTAATCTGGTAAAAATTTAGGATTTTGCGAGTTTGTTCTGCATAAAGCTGATACACTTGGTGGTGCTTCCTTCCTTGTTTCAACTGTATGATCCTCTCGTGATTTTTATCCAAGTAAAAGTATATTGCTTGATATAAGAATTGGAAGTTTTCTATTGGTTTGTCATTCGTTTCGCTTAAATTGAGTCTGATCATGGAATAATATTCGTGGAGAAGCTTATGGATTGATTAATGGGATTCAAATTCCTTTTGTGTAGGAACCACTGTAACCGAGCGTAAACTCTCGGCAACAAGTGAGCCTCTTCTTCTGAGAGCTGTTAAAGGTGAAGTTGTTGATAGACCTCCGGTTTGGCTTATGAGGCAAGCTGGGAGGTACATGAAGGCAAGCTTTACAAAACTCATATTGTGATTTTCCTTTTTTTGCTTTTTCCAAGTTGTGTGTGTCCTGAGTGTTTGATTAATTTGATGAAACAGAGTTATCAAACTCTCTGTGAGAAATATCCTTCTTTCCGAGATAGATCAGAGAATGCGGATCTCGTGGTTGAAATTTCTCTGCAGCCATGGAAGGTGTTTAAGCCGGATGGGGTGAGTTAGTTACTTCTTCTTTTTTTTTCTTCGTTTTTACTTTATATGATCTCTCAAGTTGACGACATGTCTGTTTCTTTTCAAAATGTATGAAAAGGTGATTTTGTTCTCAGACATTCTCACTCCATTGTCTGGAATGAACATACCTTTCGACATTGTTAAAGGAAAAGGTCCTATCATCTTCAACCCGCCGCAGTCAGCTGCTGATGTTGCTCAAGTTAGGGAGTTCATACCAGAGGAATCTGTTCCATATGTTGCAGAAGCACTCAAAAGATTAAGAAATGAGGTACTTATAGTGTGATTATTGAAGGTTGAAGCAACAAAATGCTCTCTTAAACTGAAGAATATGATTTTGTTTCAGGTGGGTAATGAGTCCGCTGTTTTGGGTTTTGTTGGAGCTCCATTTACTCTCTCTTCGTATGTAATCGAAGGTGGCTCATCTAAGAACTTCACACAGATAAAAAGATTAGCTTTTTCTCAACCCAAGGTGAGTCTGTAAAAAGCTTATAAAGCAATTGTAGAACTGGAAAACTTGGTAACTATCTCTGAGATTGAAAGTTTTTTTTTCTCTTTCTCCTCAGGTTCTACATGCTTTGCTCCAGAAGTTCACAACCTCGATGATCACGTACATACGTTATCAAGCGGATAGTGGAGCTCAAGCTGTGCAAATATTTGACTCTTGGGCTACCGAGCTTAGCCCTGTGGATTTTGAGCAGTTTAGCTTACCTTATCTTAAACAGATTGTGGAAGCTGTGAAACAAACCCACCCGAACCTACCTCTCATACTGTATGCAAGTGGATCAGGAGGTCTGCTTGAGAGACTGGCTAGGACCGGTGTTGATGTTGTGAGCTTGGACTGGACTGTGGACATGGCTGAAGGAAGAGACCGGCTAGGAAGAGACATAGCGGTTCAAGGAAACGTGGATCCGGGAGTTCTTTTCGGATCGAAAGAATTTATCACAAGCCGGATTCATGATACTGTGAAGAAAGCTGGGAGAGATAAACACATTCTCAACTTGGGACATGGTATCAAAGTTGGAACCCCTGAAGAGAACGTTGCACACTTCTTTGAGGTTGCACAAGGAATTAGATATTAAGAGAAAGATTGAAGATTATGCTTTGTTCTTCACTTCGGCTTTCATCTTCTTTCTTTTTTTTTTCTCATTTGAGATGTGTATTTTTATATTTTAACGGTAATTTTTTTTTGTAGACTAAAAGAATAGTGATTAACTTGCAATGGATATTGATATTCATATATGTATTCTAGGCTCTTGTCTTCTAAAGTTGTTCGAGAATGATCTATTCAGCTTGTGGTTAAACAAAGCAAAGGGAGGTGTTACAGAAAGCCAAAAGTACACCCAAATACATCCCTAAACCCTTAAACAAGCAGTGAAACATAGCATTGGCTATTTGGTTATGATATTATCATATGACTAATGAGCACCTTGTCCTTGTGATTGTTCGTTTGGTTATGGTTATGGTTATGGTTATGGTTATATTTTGTAATAAAGAAAATTTTGGACCTAAATTTTTTCCTTTGTTACACCTAAATTTTTTTGGCTTGATTTTGGTATTAACATGCAGTAAATAACAGCTGTCAGATTTTGTAAGGAAAAAGAAAAGGGAAATTAAAGATGATAGGAAAAAACGAGCAATATGACAGAGAAAAGAAAAATATTTCTTTTTTTTTAAATGGAAACAGTGACTTTACAAAAAGAGAAATAGGAAACTAATAACAAAAAGGGCTGTTGAAGCCATGTAATACAAAAAATTGGTGATCAAATTTATATCAAAATGAAAAATCAAAAGAAAAAATTTACATATTGTAAAAACTTATTAAATGTATTAATATTGTATCTAAATATTAACCTTAATATTTATTTCAATATTAAAGCTAGGATTGGATGATAAATTAAACACTAAATTCAATTTATTATAATATGATTTCGCAATTGGAAAAAGGAAAAGATGGCATAGTTCCAATTGACAACAAACCCACCACCACGTTTATAAATAGTGTGAGTGGTGATCGATCACACATTAGTTTACTCAGATCGCAAAAAAAAAAAAACACAGACAAACCCTAAAGAGTAGCGAATACGTAAGAGCTTTACTTTGACGATGGAGCAAATTTGCAGAGATGATGATTGGACTGTGGACAAGTCTTCGCTGACAACAATCTCTTATCTTGGCAGAGGAAGCTTCGGTTGTGTCTCTCTTGAGAAGGACTCCAACTCCAGACTTTGGGCGAAGAAGTCATCGCCTATGCATCTCAGAAACATTCTCGACAAGGAGCTCAGGATCATGCATCGTTTCCGCGATCATCCTCGCATCGTCAATGCCTCAAACACTCTTCACTTGCAAACCAAACCCTACGAATGCTACACGATCTATATGGAGTACGCCTCCAAAGGTAATCTCAATAAGATGATCTACGGTTCTCGCAGGAGATCACAGCAGATATCTGAGTCTTTGGTCCGACGTGCGGCTCGTATGATCCTAGAAGGACTCGTGGCTCTTCACTCCCGTGGTTACGTTCACTGCGACCTCAAGCCATCCAATATTCTCCTCTTCCCTTCCACAACACCCGGAGAGCCGTGGGATCTCAAGCTTGCTGATTTCGGTTCATCCAGGGAACCTGATTTCGATTATGATTACATGTCCATTGGTACGGCACAGTATCTGCCACCAGAGTCTTTTGAGCCAAACAGACTAATCATCCATCCAAACCTTGATGTATATGCTCTAGGGTGTGTGGTTTATGAGATGTTTGGAGCTATACCTATCCCGGAACCATTCGATGATTTTTACGAGTGGAAGTTGCGTGGTCGAGATATCTCTCCGGAGGCTAGAGATTTTGTGAGGCGGTGCCTTGACATTCATCCACGCAGGCTCACCGCAGCTGAGCTCTTGAACCATCCTTTCATTACAGGAAGATCGATCACAGAAGCGGACAAGGAGATATATAGCTCGTTGATTCCAAGTCTCTCGAAACTTCTCTTGGCCTGATCCTTGATCCTCTTCATCTGCTCTGCTGTAGTATATGAAATCTAACTCTTTGTTCTTTCAATTCAAATAAATAAGAGTCGTGAGATGACTGCAATCCAGAGCAACGACTTCCATCTGGTGATTTCAGTTTACATAATGAACTATCTACTTTTATCTGATTCAGAGGTTTGGTTGGTTTCTAATGCTTGCATCGGAAGAAAAGTACTCTTAAGTCACTGTTTATGTCTCTAATTAAATAAGTTTATCAGTGTGCATGTGTGTTGTGCTGTTAAGCACTCCATGTTTTGTATCAGTTTGCTAGTTATATATATATAATTAAGTCCTGCATATTGCCATATTGTATCGAATAATATATTCATATTTAGTGTTAACAAAATTCAAGTCTACTCTAATATTGCTCTCTCCATTAATTCAGATTTGTTTCTGCTAGTGCTAGATTATTATCTACCGATATATCTTCTTCTATTTTGTTACGAGTACGTTTGGTTGTGTTGGAAATTAAAAACAACAAACGAAAAACTACCCATGCTCTTAGTAAACGCCAACACTAACCCATCATCTGGCTCTCCTCATGCTCTTAGTACACGTTAACACTACTTAGTAAACACCAACGATTTTCATCCTACTACTGCATTAGTAAACGCCAACACTAACCCATCATTTGGCTCTCCTCATGCTCTGCCAATTGTCTCCAAGAATGTAGAAACTACTCCTATATATAGTCTTCCAAAGTGATGTTACACAAGCTACTACCTCACTTTATCCAATCGTCATTGAAGCTTTAGTGTCCTCTTCTACAGCCACGGTAATTGTCCCGACTACTCCCCCAAATTCGGTTTCATTGGTAAATGAAATTGTGAGGGTGAGGGATAGTGTCTTAGTAAGCAATCAATTTGCTGCCTTCGACATGGGAGTATATGGTTACGAGATGGATGATGATGAATCCTCTCAAAGGATCCGGGGAGGAAGGGAAAATCAAGCCTACTCAAAGGGCCCAAGAAATACAATGGACCACAATAGGTGGGCGTGGTATGTTGACAATCTCAAAACAAGAAAGATTCAATCTCTACTAAGATAGATATAAGCTAAGAAATGAGATAGCTCATCAAGGAGCTTTATTGTGTAAAGAAACTAAGGAAAAGAGACTTTAGGTTGTCACCAAGATCCAAATGATTTTGTGATTGATCTCTTATAAAGATTAAGAAGAGAGTTACCACAAGAGGCAAATCCTAAAGATATCTTTCTTTTTTCACAATACACAAGTTTGTATGAATCTATCTTGATGAAAACCCTAAACACATGGGCTAATGGGCTTTTTCTTATGGCACTAATTGAGCTTTTTAATTTATGTTTTAATATGGTAAACATGGTCATGGTGGCGGAGATGGTTGTTCCTAAAGTCGCTAGAGAATTATTTTCTTGAGCTCCTAACTTTATATTTTCTAACCCATCATATGGCTCTCCTTAAGCAATCAATTTGCTAACTTCAGACATGGGAGTATATGGTTACGAGATGGATGATGATGAATCCTCTCAAAGGATCCGGGGAGGAAGGGAAAATCAAGCCTACTCAAAGAGCCCAAGAAATGCAATGGACTACGGTAGGTGGGCGTGGTATGTTGACAATCTCAAAACAAGAAATATTCAATCTCTACTAAGATAGATATAAGCTAAGAAATGAGATAGCTCATCAAGGAGCTTTACTGTGTAAAGAAACTAAGGAAAAGAGACTTTAGGTTGTCACCAAGATCCAAATGATTTTGTGATTGATCTCTTATTAAGATTAAGAGCATCTCCAATGATTCTCTATTTTTTCCTCTATTATAGAGGTGAATTTTGCTCCAATCCACCTCTATTTTCACCTCTAAAATAGAAATTGCTATTTTTTCCTCTATTTATAGAGGAACTCTATTTTTTTCTACAAAGGGTTCCTCTATTTATATAAGAACTCTATTTTAGAGATGAGAATAGAGGTGGGTTGGAATAAAACTCACCTATATTATAGAGGAAAAATAGGGAAAACCATTGGTGATGGTGTAAGAAGAGAGTTACCACAAGAGGCAAATCCTAAAGATATCTTTCTTTTTTCACACTACACAAGTTTGTATGAATCTATCTTGATGAAAACCCTAAACACATGGGCTAGTGGGCTTTTTCTTATGGCACTAATTGAGCTTTTTAATGTGTGTTTTAATATGGTAAACATGGTCATGGTAGCCGAGGTGGTTGTTCCTAAAGTCGCTAGAGAATTATTTTCTTGAGTCCTCACTTTATATTTTCTAGATTCTACTTTGTGTGGTATACAATTTCTCTACTTTCAAAAACTATATGATCCCATATCATATTATGTAACTCTTTTCATGCATTTAAATTGAAAGCATTTTATCATCCTGAAAAAAAAAAACAAAAGAAAAACAAAAGAAGAAGAAGACAAGGTCTTACTTGACACTTAACAGTTTTACATGGCAATGAGGTTTGGAGTAGGACCAATATTAGAGTTAAGAGTGTGTTGGAATGATAAAACTATTTTAAGACAAGAGAAAATAAAGCCTAAGCCCAGTACGTGTTAAAAGCCCGTTATATTTCGAGGCCCAAAAAGTAACAATAAAGAGATCAAATCTGAAATTGGATGAGGAGATCGATGAGAAGAGAGTAAACCCTAGGAGGCAGCAGCAGACACACACAGAGGAGAACAGAGCAAACAGCCAAAGATGGTACTACTCATCGTCTTCTTCGATCTCTCTTTTTTGTTTTTGCTGTTTAGATTTACAATCAAGAAAGATTCTGTATTGATGATCTTCATTGCTGTGTTGTGTTGTAGACTTTCAAGCGTAGGAACGGTGGAAGGAACAAGCACAACAGAGGTCACGTTAACCCAATCAGATGCTCCAACTGTGGCAAATGCTGCCCCAAGGTACTCTACTCTCTTCCACCACCTTTGCTTCTCCATCTCCATTAATTAAAGAAGCATTCATATGTAGATTTTGATTTGATCTTGTGTTGGTCAATGTAACATTGGATTAGGACAAGGCCATTAAGAGGTTCATTGTGAGGAACATTGTGGAGCAGGCTGCTATCAGAGATGTTCAGGAAGCCAGTGTCTACGATGGTATCATTTTCATTTCTCTCTTTTGTTTAATCTACAAAGTTTAAAACTTTATAACATTACCCTATAAAGTTTTGATTTTTTTGATTGCATTGTCCTGAGATTCGCAACTTGATTGAATATGTCTTGTAGGATACACCTTACCTAAGCTGTATGCAAAGACTCAGTACTGTGTCTCTTGTGCTATCCACTCTCACGTCGTTAGAGTTCGATCCCGCACCAACCGTAGGGTCCGTACTCCTCCACCCCGTTTTGTCAGACGCAAGGTAACCCTCAACTCAATGCTCCTTGATAGTCTTAAGCTCCATTTCTCAATCTTTAGCTAAGCTTACTTCATTTGTGTTTAGATAAGAAACGTGCTACTTGTTTCTGAATACTACTATCTCTGTGAAATACAAAGATAGTTTGAAGTAAATCTGGTTACTAAAGACTTGTATTGTACAATGTGTAGTTTGAATCTTGCATTACCAAATTTTGTAGATGTGCATTAAGATTATCTTTTAAGATTCCTGTTACCATTTGAACTATAATACTGTAGCTGTTTCAAAATAGTCTTTAAGGAAGTTGACTTTTGAGGTGGATTAAGCATGCGACTAAAACATTCACTTAATTCTTAACAATACTGCTTTCTGTGAGACGATTCTGTTCCATCTATTTCTGTTTGAATGATTTCCCCTTCTACTAACTGAGTGGTTATTTCACATTTATGATCATCAGGATGATGCTCCTAAGCCTGGACAACCAGGAAAAGCCCCTCGTCCAGCTGGTCCTGGAGCTAGTGCTGCACCCCGTGTCTGAAGCCTGCAATCTGCTTAAACTATAGCTTCAATTTTCAAAAACGTTTGTTTTTCTTTTATGTTGGCTTCAGATTATATGGATTATATTGCCATGTGAATCTCCAAGTGCTTTTTAGTAATTTTCTTGACTTTGTTATTATTATATAAAAAATTCTATAGTTTTGCAATATGCTTAAGTTATGAGCTTACTTTTACAATATTTGTGAAAAGATTCCAAAGTTTGTTGGAATTGTTTTGAGTTATGGCCTATGGGTGAGGGTGGAAACTGAGATTGGAGATCAGTTTCATTTTCCTTCTCACCAGATTAACCCTTGAGGTTTTGGTATCAGTTCCTCACTTTCTCCATGCAATTTCTCCCTGGCAATCTTCCTTATGATAGAAGGAAACCTTAAGAAAGAAAGATACAATGGAAGTTTTTCAGCAGCAAAAGGATAGTCTAAGAGCTCATCCACGGTGGCCCTATCGGAAGGCTGCCTCGCCAAGCACCGCCTCACAAAGTCTGTAGCCTCCGGAGAGATATCTTCGTACAGCCTCCATGTGTTAGAAGAACCTCTCACATCCACTGGAACACCCCCAAACATCTTAAGAACCAATCGCCCTAGAGACCATATATCACGGGCTGGTCCGGTCAATTTGTCCGGTCCAACTAACCTGTCCTGCTCAATGGCTTCAGGCGGCATGTACTCCTCGAGGGTTCCAGGAAAAAACAGGCTAGAGTCCATAGTCGGCTCTTTGGATAAACGGAAACCAGCAAGCTTGACATCCCATGGCTCACCAAGAGTGTTGGAAGGGAAGACGAGTACACTGGTCGGATTGAGGTCGCAGTGGACGTAACCTTGAGAATGAAGAGCCTTCAATCCTTGTAGGATCATACGAGTGGCACGTCTGACACTATCTTCAGGCAATCTCCCTCCGGCATCAGAGATCATCTTGTCGAGATTACCTAAGGAAGCATACTCCATGTAGATGTAACAAAAACTCATGCCTTTGGTGCCGGTCACATAGTGAAGGTGATCGCTTGAAGCTTGGACGATGAAGGGATTGTTGTGGAAACGAAGCATGATCCTGAGTTCCTTCTCGAGAGTCTTGGACTGTTTGAGAATACTTGTCTTTTTGACGTATGATTTCTCCAAGTTCGAATCCTTCTTGAGAGACACAAAGCCGTCGGTACATTTGCCAAGAAGACAGACAGTCTCCAATGAAGACTCGTTTAGATCTCCGATAATCTGCTCCATAGCGACACCAAGTTGGCAAGAACACAATCAGTTCCCAATGAAGACTTCTTTTGTTTAGCAAAGTGTATTCACTATTTTTTGGTTAGACCTCTTAGTTTTTAGATTTTTTGGGTTACTCTTTTTAATTATATATTATACATAACATATACATATTATATATATTGTAAAATATAGTATGTTATCTAATAATATTTTGGTAAACTACTTTGTGTGGTTAATGATATAAATTACTTAGTTATTAAAAAATGAAAAACTAGCAAATCTAATCAAGATGAATTGATGTATTTTTAGATTTCTTTTTCTATAGATTTTTGGTTACTTTTGAGTTATCTTATTAAATAAAGCATACAAATGTGTTATATATATCAGTGTCCCAACTTTAACTAATATTTTAGTAAATTACTTTTTGCACTGAATGATAGATAAAGGTTGTCCAATCAATATATTTAGATTAGTAAAATGTAAACTAAACAAATGTAATCAAGAAAATTTATTGATTTATGCTATATAAATCGGACAAATGTCTTATCAAGACTATATATCAGTATATATTTAGATTAATATATTGGTAAATTATTTTGTGGCTTAATGATAGATAAATGTTGTTCAATCTATATATTTAAGTTACTAAAATGTAAACTAAGCAAATCCATTCAAGAAAATTCAATGAATTATGCTTATAATTGATTTACTAGATTTTAACCCGCGGTACACCGCGTGCATATATAGTTTTATTATTATTTATATTTTATATTCTATTTGTTTGTTAAATATTGGATGTTTTATAAATAGAGAAATAACATAATTTTCCGGTCGCTTGTGCGACTAAATGTTTATATTAATTTTTTAACCTGTAATATATGACCATTTTTTATTATATTTAGTTTGTTTTGTCTATTTCGATTTTTAATTCTTATAACAAAAAATAAGAGATCTAAATACATAATAAGTCATTTATATGATGTGATTAAGTCACATTTTTCCTAATGAATTAATTATTTTACACAATCTTAGGTAAAACAAATTGATTTTATATGTTAGATATTATAATATTTATAGTGTTGGCAAATAATAAAATGAGGATTTAACCCGTGTTAGCACATATTTAATAATATTTTATTAATTCCAACATGTCCTTTTTATAACTACATTATATAGTATTTTAAATTTTTTTAATTTTACATATTCATAATAATTTAAATTTTATTAAATATATATATATATATATATATATATTAATTATAATATTTAAATAATTAGAAGTTCTTCTTACGCTAAAATCAAAACTCACAGGTTTGGAAAATAAAATAGAAAATATATCATAGTTTATGTCTCTATATAATATTGATTGCTGTTTTTTATTTTTGGTTGAAATGAAATGTAAAATATTTAGGAAACAAAATCTGAAATGATATTATTTTTGGAAAGTTTTTAGGGATTAAATTTGTAAATAAGTTTTTAAATACATATAACTTCAAGGGTAAAACACCAAATGTACTTCAAAAATATTAATATAGATTTAGGAAACAAAATCTGTTGTGATACTATTTATAGAAATTTTTGAGGGGTTAATGTTGTAAATAAAAATTTAAATAAGTAAAACTAAAAGAGCATAACACAAAATGTACTTCAAAAATGTTAAAAATGTTAATATAGATACACAATAGTCTAAAACTGTCTTCACTGGTCTGAATTTTCGAGCTGAGACGAGAGAAAACCAAAAACTTGCTTAAGATTTCCTCTAGATGGCCGAGCATTCACGGCGTACTTGCATATAAATATTAGCATCCGTCGCATTTCCACTTTTGTTATACTCTTCTTTTCAAAACATGTTCCACCATCAAAGGCCCCTACAAAATGATTCAAATATCTCAGCATCATGATACATTTCATACATTGCGGAACCAAAACCCTGAAAAAGTACAAAATGCAGTACCTTCTTCATTGAATAATGATATCAAGATGGCCAAACAAACGCATACACTGATGTCTTCCCCTGTCAATCATAGTTATAGTATGGATTAGAGAGACTACCATAAAAGTTACAAGCTACAAATTATGCTTGAATACAAAAACAAACTTACCATCTTGACAGCAAACTAAGAGCTTCTTCCCTGAACTCATCTTGAGCTTAGCAAAATTAACCGCGGCAGGGAGATTTCTTGATATGGAAAATCTATCATATTTTGAACCCTGGAGAACAGATGCACACTTTTAATGAATATATGTTCAAGGAAACAAAAATGTGTATCATGCAAGAGTTTGGTTTTGTCTTAAAGCTATACCTTCATGGGTAGATGCAAATGCTCTTCAAGATGTGACAGAGGGACTGAGATGGGATTCTGATCACAATTTAATATGCAGTCAATAGATGTCGTCGCCTTACCAGCTGCAAAAAGGATAAGAAGAAGATTTGATGAGAAGCTGAAGCGATTAAGCATAGTTAATGCAAAGAAACTAAACTCACCTACTTGTGATGCCCCAACAGCAAGATTCGTTGATGCCAACCAAGATACTAAGCTTTCTTCATCAACATTCATCATCCCAACTTTAGGTTTTGGTGTACTAAGAGACATGATTTCACCACTCTTAGCGTGATCGACTCCACCATTAGTTTTTGAGCACTTAACAACAACCTGTGGAGCTTCCTGACCTCTCTGCGCTCTATACACTCTATCGTTTTCAACAATCTCTGCCACTTTCTGGTTACACAAATCAGGCCCCCAGTGAATCAGATCATCAACATGTGTCCAAAAAACATTTGGAGATAAACCTCTAGCCCAACTCTCTTCATCATCACCAGCTCCTGGAATATAATTCCAACTAAACTCTGAATTGGTTCTGTTTTGTACTTCACCAGAAACAGACGCTGAGACAAGGATGAGAGGAGTGCAATCCCATGAATCATGATCAGGTACTTCATTCAACCACACAACAGTTTTCTGTGAAACCCAAAGAGGCCGCAAAGGCTTTCTCAAACATGAAACTAAAGAAGATATATCAGCTCCACTTTCATCTAACTCTCTTGTCCACTCATCCAATCTAGCCTCAATAGAAGCCCTCTCAGTATTTGAAACCCAAAGTGGTAAATGTAACGAACAATCCCATTTATCTAACAACTTCCTTATCTTATCACCATCATGATCATCATCCAACCCCTATTCCAAAACAAGATTGTAAACACGATAACAAAGGAGTCATATACAATCTACTAGTGCAGACAAAGTGAACATTGTAACTCACAGTGTTACATAATCTTTTGAGATGATTAAAAATTGAACGGTTCAAGACACATGACCATATAGGTATCGTCTTCGACATGCTATCCGGAAATCTCTTTCCTTTCCTAGTGGAATCAATAATGATACATCCTCCTTTCTCTCCTATTCATTGGCAATCACACAACACAAGTACAATTGCATAAAGATGTATGCTTTAAATACAAAACAAAGCCTAGTTCTCAAAGATCATGATGAGGATGAAAGTGATGATACCAGCGAGAAGAGGAAGATGGAGATTGAGGCGAGAAGTGTTGAAAGACAAATTGTTTGTATGACCATCGGTGGATTTGAAGTAGCAGGTGGCGTCGAATTTGGGAGAGTACCAAAGACCACAACGAAGGTTAGCAAGAAGAGGGAGCTTAGGCCATAGCTGAGAGATCTCGCGGACAAAGATGGAGTCTTGGTAGATAGATCGAAGAGCGTTGTAGAGACTGTTGTCTCGTCGTTTTATACTCCTGGCAGCTTTGTAAATGCTATCTCTTGTCGTCGTCCTCTGCTCTTCCGAGTTTGCTGCCATTGTTTGTTCACCTTGGAAACTAATTAATACTGGGATTTTTGAATTGGGTTTTACGAGCAAAGGAAGAGTTTTTAGAACAAATAGGAGAAGGAGAAGAGAGAACAGAGGAAGTTAGGCGCAGCAAAGACGATGGAACGAACAGAGGGAGACGAGAGAGACCAATGATAGGGTTTATTTTTATCGTTTTGTTTATTTTGAGACGATTTTGTCAAATACAAAAGATTTAGGGGGTAAAAAGGAAAATATACTAAATTAACAACATTTATATCATGGGTTTAACATAGTATTTTACTAGTTTTATTATAAGAAATTAAAATTATAAATAACAATTGAATTGATATAATCATCTAGAAATCGATTAGAAAAACTCGAAATGTGAAAAAGGAAACTTAGAACGAAAATATATATCTTTCTCATCTTGAAGCCGTAGTTAGTTTGGTGAATATTGGTTTTTTGTAAATGTATTTATTTCGTTCCTCGAATTTTAAATAATTTATTTCAATATATTTAAGCATTGGATAATATTAACATTAATTTTGATATAGTTTAACATAATTTCGTAATTGGAAAAGGAAAACATGATCCTAGTTCCAATTGAAAAACGAACCAACCACACCGACCTTCTGAAACTTATATAAATAGATAGGTATCGATAAACAATGATGATCTATCAGAAACACAGAGACAAGATTAAACCCTAATTAAAGAGTATAGAATACGTAAAAGCTTTATAACTTTGATGATGGAGCAAATTTGCAGAGATGATGATTGGATCGTCGACGAGTCTTCCTTGACAACCGTGTCTTTTCTTGGCCGTGGTAGCTTCGGTTGTGTCTCTCTCGAGGAGGACTCCAACTCCCGACTTTGGGCAAAGAAGTCATCGCCTATGTATCTCAAAAACATTCTCGACAAGGAGCTCAGGATCATGCATCGTTTCCGTGGTCATCCTCGCATCGTCAACGCCTCAACCACTCTTTACTTACAAACCAAACCTTCCGAATGCTACACGATCTATATGGAGTACGCCTCCCAAGGTAATCTCAATAACATGATCTACGGTTTCCCACAGCCGATACCTGAGTCTTTGGTCCAACGCGCGGCTCGTATGATCCTAGAAGGACTCGTGGCTCTTCACTCCCATGGTTACGTTCACTGCAACCTCAAGCCATCTAACGTTCTCATCTTCCCTTCCACTACAACTGGAGAGCCGTGGGATCTCAAGCTTGCTGGTTTTGGTTCATCCAAGGAGCCTGATTCCGAATATGATTCCATGTGCTTTGGTACGGCTAAGTACCTGCCACCCGAGTCTTTTGCGCCAAACGAACTGATCATCCATCCGGACCTAGATATATATGCTCTAGGGTGTGTGGTTTATGAGATGTTTGGAGCTATACCTATCCCGGAACCATTCGATGATTTTTACGAGTGGAAGTTGCGTGGTCGAGATATCTCTCCGGAGGCTAGCGATTTCTTGAAGCTGTGCCGTGACATTCATCCACGCAGGCCCACCGCGTCTGAGCTCTTGAACCATCCTTTCATTACAAGAAGACTTGAATTGCCAACCACAGAAGAGGACAAGGAGATATCTAGCTCGTTGCTTCCAAGTGAGCTTCTTTTGACCTGATCTTAGGTCTTCTTCTTCTTGTGTAAACTCCAGAAAAAAAAAAAAAAAAAAAAAAAAAAAAAAAAAAAAAAAAAAACTTGATAGTGGATATTGCTATGGCAAAAGCCTAGCCGAGATGTACCAAGGATCGATTTGACCTTGGGAACTCGTTAAATCGTGTGTATATTCGTTCTTTCAATTCAAACAAACGAGAGTCGTGAGAGAAGTGAGATGACTTCCACCAAAAGCAAGTCTTCTGTGATAAAATTATGAGATCGATTCAACACCAAGACTTCCATGTTCCATCTGGTAATTTCAGTTTTACATACGTAGGAGAAGAAAGGATCTTATCTCATTAAAGAATCTTCTTCAATTAGGATAATTGCTTAAGTTTGTTTATTTGCTTGCTTTGCACGAAAACGTTCCTTAGTTTTTCTCTTTTTTTTTTTTTTTTTTTTTTTTGTCAAACCCTTAGTTTTTCTCTCTGGTACTACTTTTCACTATTAAGTAGAGGTGTGATAGTGTGCATGTGCTTGATTCAATACTTCATGTTCCAATTTTGGTAATATTAAAGTTCAAATCCAATAATTTTATGGTAATAAGAAAATTGAGTTCGTGTGAGTTCGTCTATCTTTTCAAATTAGACCCTAATATTTTTATTTTAAACATTTTCCAAATCAATCAAAAGCTCAAAACATGAACCTCTCAATAAATAGATAGGAAACGATCGTTCATCTTAATCATATAACTTAGTGAAGATTATACAATCCAAACAATCTCGAAACCATAATCTATATTCTCAGATTCGGCGGTTTTACTTGAGCCTCTCCTTTCTAAGTCTTTCTAGCTCCAACACCATTTGCCAGTGCTCTAGTGAGAGCGTGGTCTCACCATAACTTACAGACATCATGCGAGCCATTGTCAACAACCTGCACAACCAAATAAACAAATTAAAAGTTGTTTATATAATCGATGGGTTTGAGAATAAATCTTAAGGAAACTTTAGTACCTGCTCAAGTCTTGGCTGCCTAAACTACGATCTGTTTGTCTTGCTGCAACCAAATCATTCTCCACCACCTGCAACGAAATTTTGCAGAAGATAATTGAACTTCAGACTCAAAAGTCTGAAAACAATGGGTTCTAACATTAAGACCAATGATATATACATACCTGTTGTAACTCTTGCCCAATAGAGTGAGATAACGATTTGCAAGTAGCTAAGTAGCACCTCCAAGCTTCTGCTGTTTCTGGTGTGATGACTTCCAATGAGTTCACTTGGGAAGGTTGAAAAGGTAGAACCAAATCGGCAGGCATTATGTTCGACTTTCCCTCAGAGAAGATGAGCATTTGAACATCAGTGGCCATTTCCATTTTATAATATTGGAAATCATACTCCACCTGAAAATAGCAGCAGATCCATGTTTCATATTTGAATATAAGATTATAAACTGAATAAGAACATCATTACTTTACCTTCTGACATTCCAAGAGGTTTTTGAGCAGATTTGCATTCTCAACTCCAACAGAGTTCAAGGTGCCTTGTTGCAACTCTGTTTCGTCCAATATCAAGTGCGTACCATCAGCAATTTGTAGAACTCCAGGCATCAATCTGAGTCATAAAAACAATATACTTGAAGGTTTCTCGGATAAGAATGATTCAAACCACATTAAGATTGTAGAGATGGATTCTTACCTGTTAATTCCATAGTCTTTCTTGGGACCGAAAGAGGCAGTGTTCAGATACTCAATAGTAAGTGGTACAGATTGTGTGAATGGTAGGAGGTTTTTGAGGGCATTACTGAGCTGGGTACCAAAGATAGACATGCTCTCTTTATTAAGGTGTATAAGATTAAGTGAAAGTTTCCCAACAGCAACGTTATCGACTCTTCCATGCACCTGTAAAGGAGGAAAACATGTGAGTGTACAATACTAAAAGGGATCAGCCAGTGTAAGGTGAGAAGGAAAAACAAGTAATCCATGTTAATCAAAATTATTACCTTCGACAAGAGATGCAATAATAGGAACTGTGCGGCAATGTGATCATTCCCGAGTAGACCGGTAAGGTACTTCATCAAACTCTTTCTTATCTCTTTGAATATTTGGGGAGATTTGGGCTGCCAAATAGAATAAGGAACAAGAGATTCAAAAAACAAATGCCAGGACAAGAATAGGTATGAGAGCTAAGTCAATGGGTACTTGCCTCTGTAAATAACGAAGAACCATGCAGGAAATGTTGTGTTTCAAGCTTCCTGTGGATAAGACAATGGAGGCGTGGAACCTTTCGAGAGGGCATCTGAACAGATTCAGCTTCAGAAAGGTCATCAGAGATTTCATCAAGTGAATCCGTATCCATCATAACATTTGGATCGAAGGTCAACACTCCAAGAAATTCAACCACATCATTTAGCTTCAATTCTGACTCTGGAGAATCATACATCTATGTGGCAGCATAAGAATTTTGTCAAAAACTAATCTTTGCAGCTAAGGTATATACATGATAACAGAAAAAATAATGAAAACAGCCATATAATTACCTTCACAAGACAAGGTAGAGAGTCTGTATTTGTAGCTGGCGGAAGACCAGAACTTTGTGGAACCTGAGATTCTGAAGTTGATGGTGTAGCTTCCCCCACTTTCTGATATACACAAAAGCCAATATAATCAGAAATATTTCATCAGCCAAAATCTCAATGTCTCATGATTACTACCAGTAACAATAAGGAAAAATTTTCTAATCTATGGGGTTTCCGCTTCTTGATTGTCGCTTAGCGTATTATATAATCATAGACACATTGCATAAAGAATTGAGAGACTAGAGATCCTTACCATTTTCTTGAAAGGAGAGCCATTAATACCAGCTTCTGAAGTCTGCAAAGTTTATGATGGCATCCATTAGTTATTGACCACAAATGCCAACACATATTGCTACAACAAAATCAGTATCATAAAATAAAGCCAGCATGAGAAACTAAGTTACTTACATTGGACTCCATGGAATCAGTCATTTCTTCATCCACCCTCACACGCTTTTCCCTGTTTTGGCCAGTTAGATCCAAAAACCGGTTCCTCAGCTCTTGAGAAGAACATTCAGTCCATTGGTTTTGTCCTGGGACCTAAAACATTGCAATCAATCAAGTGTTATTATGTTTAAACATCTATGAAAGATCAACAACAACAGCAAAAAAAAACAAAGATCCAGCATTAGAGAAAACATACAGGAACACAGTAGAGTAAGCGACGCTCCCAAACTTGCATATCGGTGGGAGAACCCTCAGGAAACTGTGAGACATCACTGAACTTATTTGTTCTCCATGTTGAACCATCCTTAACACAATATTAAAAAATAACAGTTATTGACAAATAAAGATTCAGTGCTCCTTTAGTAGAAACCATAAAAAGCAAAGTGAATATTAATGCATACCTTGCATGCACCAGCATAGAATTCATTTCCAAGCATGTCCTGTATCATTCCACGAAACCTAACAAGTGTATTGGGCTGTAACCACTTGATACTTGATGAATCAAGTATTGGAACCTACAATAGACCCAAAAATATCTCAGAGTATATCCTTTTATACCCCCCAAAGTCACCAATCTCAATCTGTGGATAGACTATTAAAACCTAAAGGAAGCTGATTTAGTTAGAAACAGAACCAAATTAGATGAAAAATTCAACCTTTTTATATGCTAAACACGAATTGGGAAGTAGTGAATCAAAAACCCAAAACCCAATTTCGCCCTAAACCCATAAAAAGCAAATCAAAGAAACGAATCCGGAAACAGAGTGAGATTTAAGAGAAAAGAGGAACCTGGGAGAGAGCAGATTCATCGGAGAAGTAGGGAAGAAACAGATCGACGACGCCCCAGTCTTTTCCGACAGACGAAGCCGGATCGTAGCCGGAGGACAGAGCATTTGCGAAGGAGAATCGTACAGCTCCTAGAGGGTTCGTCAGACAATCGTACGCTGGTCCTCCCATATCTCTCTGAATCGGTGAGTGAGGGATTACAGAAGAAAAATCGAGTCTTTTTTGCTCAGAGGGCGGCAATGCGAAGTCTATTATTAGTTGAGCCTTTCCCGCCATATCTGTTAGGTTTTTCCCGCCATGATCCATGCCCATTCTCCAACCCCCAACGCACCGTTTTGTAACCCCTCCCTCTCTATACGCTGTCGTTTTGTGTGCTGTTGGTGAGGAGCTTATTTATAAGATAAGAGAGACAATGGATAATGTATAATACTAATACTGAAAATTTTGACCGTCTTGGTCTTTAGATTTGACAAAAGTCACAAACACAGAGATGGATCTAATAGAAAGACCGAAGCTAACGTCACGAATTTACAACAGAGGAATTAGGTTTTATATATATTTATGGATTTTTTAAGTAGTTCAGACAACATAAACCATGCCGACTTCTAAAAGAGAAACGGGCGGGACCTTAAGCGCCACGTCAGGTCCTCTACAGTTCCTGCTCAAGAAATTATAACCGAAATTAACCGCCAGTCTCTTCATCACCGATGACCCTTGTTTCGCTTTCACATGTGAGTGTCCCAATATAAACGCTGTCCCGGCTTCTTGCGCCGCCAACAGATCCCTCAGCTCGCTTCTCAGCTCTGCATCTGCTTCTGCAGACGCTGACGATCCTTCGTCCTCGTAACTGTCTTCTGGTAAAGCAAATCTCACCCGTCTTATAGTGGTGGTTGGCACTGCTTCGGCCATTTCTATTACGTCTTCCATGCTTTCCACTGTTGAGAATCCTATCGAGACGCTCTCTGGTTGGAGATTGTCTTCTATCTCGTAAGCCACGGTTCCGATCACTGCTAGTCTTGACTCGCTTGAGGATTCGTTGGACTGGACTGACCGGGCGGTGTCGGCATCTTGATGTTGTGTTCTTTTGTGCCAGTCGTAACGGATGAAGTCCGCAAGCTTGCTCACCAGCTCTGTTTCGAATGAGTCCACGTCTTGATGGACGTCTCGGTATCCGTACCGCACGATGCAGCGGTAAGAGCGGTGGTCAACTGGACCTACTCGGCCCACGAGGTATCTCTCAGCAGGTGGAACGAATGGGACTGGGACAGATTTCACACAGACAAAGACGAGGACACGGTGGAAAGCCGGGAGGTTGGTAACAAACCGGGAGAAATTGGCGGGGATTCCAGAGGTTAGATCCGTAAAGACTAAACCGATACCTGGAACTCGGGTGATTCCAAGGCTTGGACCTAATGCAAGAAGCCAGTCAAGCGAGACTTTGTTCTGGAGATCAAACTCGTATTTCTTGATGGTTGTGTAATGCCAAACGAACATGATAATCATGAAGAATAAGGATAAGAGGATTGGAAGCCAAGCGCCTTCACGGAATTTGGTAAGTGAGGCTGAGAAGTAGAGAAGCTCTATTGATCCGAAAAAGAGAAGGAAGGCGAGGGCTAGTATCGGAGGCTTGTGCCAGCAAAGAACAATGACCAATGAGGTAAGACACGTCGTCACTAGCATAACCGCCATTACAGCCAAACCTGAAACCAACCACAAAGGAACAAAAATATAATCTCAAAGTCAAAGAATCCAAAAATTTTGAGCTGATGAAAGAATCTCCTCATACCTGATGCATTTCCCAGGTGTTTCACATCTCTAAACCCGATAGTAACAGCAATGCAGAGAATCATTAGCATCCAGTTTATCTCCGGTATGTAAATCTGACCATGAATCTTATCGGAGGTGTGGATAACTTTGACTCGAGGGAAGCATCCAAGAGACTGGCTTTGGTTTATAATTGAGAAAGTCCCGCTGATGATCGCTTGGCTTCCCACAACAGAAGCAAGAATAGCTACCGCAAGCACAGGCCAGTGCAAACATTCTATTCAAAACCAAGGATTAAAATAAACAAAAGTTCAGATTATGGTTTCAATGGTCAACACCAGATAAATTTTCAAGTTCTTCAAGTAAGGAAAACTACTGACCTGGCACAGAGACGTAAAAGCCAATTGCATGAGCAGAATGGTGATGCCGGGATAAGTAAGCAGCTTGCCCCATGTATGCTAATATAAGAGCCGGATAAACGAGGAAGGTAAACGCAATCTACAGCAAATAAAACAAAGAATTGTTGAAATCCGTGGGGATGTAACAACAAATAAAGCATCCAAGCTAATTAGAAACATGCCTGAATTGCTGCGTAATTGAAGTGACCAAGATCAGCAAACATGGCCTCAGCACCTAAAACAAAAGACTTAAAGAGTTAGATTACTGACATCTTTATGGCGACGTTAACAATGTTGATTCCTTATAACTCACCAGTTATGCAGAGCAAGATTCCGCCTAGAGACATCCATCCACTTACTTTAGTCTTTCTCAAGAACATGAACATGTATGTAGGAGAAAGAGCTTTGTATATATGAGGATTCCACTGTATTATATTGTACAAGCCAATACCGCTAATGCAGAGCAACCAAGTCAGGACAATAGGCGCAAAAACAAACCCAACACGATGTGTCCCAAAATGCTGTAGCGAGAAAAGGCAGACTAATATGAAGCATGTAATAGGAATCACAGCATCTGCACGTTTTGATCAACAAAAGGGAGCCATCATTCATCAGAACTCAAGCAGCAAAAACTAACATTAAACCAGTCTTCTTTGTGTACTTACACTGGTGATGTTCTTTAGACATATTCAGCTCAAGACCTGACACTGCAGAGAAAACTACACACAACAAGAAGAAAAGATTAGAAAACTCTTTAAACCAGCACTTAGACACTGAGATATCATCTACACACAGAGAAAGCAAAAATACCGGAGATAGCTGGAGTGAGAAGTCCATCTCCAATAACCATACAAGTCCCAAGAAGAACAAGAAGCAGCAAAGCAGTGTGTAACCACTTGTGCTTTTCCAGATATCTTTTAACACACGAATCATGGTTCTTCTCCGGTGGATGTTCAAGCTTATAAGTGGACAGTGCCTCATCAGAAACTTGTCGGTTAGGGAGGAGGCTAACTTTGACATGACGGCAGATCAATGAGTACAAAGCAAAAGTTCCACCTGAGAAATTTGCAACATAACTACATAAGCAAACAAATTTTCAGTTTTTATCCCATTCTGGTCTGAGTGGTCTTCCTACTCACCTTCTCCGTTATCATCAGCTCGGAGGACAATGAAGACATACTTAAGCAAAGGAACCAAAGTAAGAGTCCAGAAAACAAAAGACATAACACCGTAGATCTCTTCATTGGTCTCAGAATGTTGAATGTCTTCAGCAAAAGTGCTCTTAAAAACATAAAGCGGAGAGATACTCAAGTCACCATAGACAACACCAAGACTCTGATAAGCAAGAAGCAAAACCGACCTCCATGATTCCTTCTGCAATAATTACATCAATTCCAATCTTCAAAAAAGCTCCAAAATTGAACAAATCTAATTAAAAAAAAAAACAAAACAAAAAAGGAACAAACCTTAGCAGAACGAGAACCACAGCATTTCCCGAGATTGAGATCCATGGTTTTGAACTCTAAACCTTCAGAAACCACCTAACAAGCTACAAGAAGAAGAACCTGGAGAAAGGAAATAAAAAAGAAGATAGATTTATAAATCTAACTCAAGCTAAAAAAAAAAAAAAAAAAAGAGAGAAATTGGGTAAAAATTTGGCAGAAGCAAATGAAAAGTCATGTCGAAAACAGTGAAACAATAAATACGACAACTCAACATTGTTTCCCAAATTAAGCAGAGAAGAAGAAAAACAAAGTAGGCCACATTCACGCACATGCCATTCATTCACGCCATTATATAGAGATATAAAAACCCAGATCAAATAGAGAAGAACCCTAGAAAGTAGAGAGTGCCCAACCCACCAGGATAAGATTTTTCAAAATAGAGAAGAAAAGGAATTGACTTGCAAAAGTGTTAAGCTTTTTTTTTTTTAGCCATAAATGGAGATTTCTCAATTATTAGCTAGCTTTTCTTACCTTCTTTTAATTGTTTGCCCATATTGTGTCACACACAAGGCCAACTGTGTTTTATTTATGGGTATTTTACCCACTTAGAAGAAGAGAATTTTATAAATGTGAAAAAATTTCTGGGTGGGTGAGTGGGGGTGACGTGAATCGAAAGAGATGATGATCTGCTTATCATTGAATTAAAGATAGACGAAGAAGAAGAAGAAGAAGAAGATAAGAAGAACCCATAAGGCCATAGCCTCCACATACACATGCTGCTTTGGCTATACAAAAAAAAAAAAAAACGCAACCTTTCTTTTATTTGATTTCTCCTTCTTTTTTACAGGTGAAGAGACAGAAACACGTGAGTGCTCCTCCCCGACAGTTACATACTTTTACATCTTTAAAAAAAAAAACAAAAAAATCTTTTACTTACCAACAGAATTTGCGCCATTGATGGAGCTTTGTGTAGCATATATATACCTCACTCAGCCTCACAATCTGGTCATCGCCACCAGCAAAATAACGAAACTGTTTTTTTCCTCTTTTTCTCTTTTCTTCAGTTTTTGGTTTTTTAATATAACAGCAACAAGAAACATAAACGGCTTTTTAAAAAAGGTAAATATTGGTGGTAAGTGGTAACAAAACAAAATTTTATAAATATTTGTTTCTATAAATAGTCACTAGTATTTATTTAAAATAATTAAATTACCTTTTCTATTTTTTTTATAATTAAATTATCTTTAGATTTCTTTTACGTGATGGTAGATTCCCCATGTATGTATGTCAAGAATTTTTTTCCCTAATTAAAAAAAGACAAACTACTATAGATGACATATAATAAATGAAAAAAAAATATCAGGATTTTTTATAAATATATCTATATATATATATATATATATATTTTTTACGTTAGAAAAAAAAAAATCAATTATTTAATAATTTTTATATCATAATTGTTTACACAAATATACATATAAAATTTGAAGTGATTGATTGGTGCTCTTTTTTTTCTATTCCCTTCTTTTATGCTTCTTTCTCTTTCACTCTTCTTTTAGGTGTCGTGGAACTTCATTTTCAACCTTTTTATACATTAGTATTATTTTGCTTGCTACTTGAAAGATGAAAGTGAGATTGTTATCTTTCTCGCCCACTTTAACATTATTGTAGTTGAACAATTATAAAAAACCGGATCGGAATCAAATTCCAAAAATCGATTCAGCTTGCTCTTCACAACATAATCTTTATAAACTATAGTATAATTCAAAGCATCGAGTAGACTGGTCGGTGGATTCAATGCATGTATAAAAGAGACATGTTATCAAATCACTTAATATATTAATACTAATACTATATATATGCATGCGCTACATGACGACAAAGACAAATCACACTTACATTTGATATTTCAAAGTAAAGAAAATGTATTTTATATGATTTAAAGATTCTATACGTGATTTGAGGAATGCGTGTCTTTTTCAGTTTGGTGTATGTACCAGTCAAATGTGAACGATATATTTGTTTTCTGCTCTTGATATGAGTCTCTTTGGTCAACAAGATTTTGCTTTGAACAGTGGTTTAGGTGTCTATTTCAGTGAATAATAAGTTCGGCATGTTTTACGCCAGTTATTTTTTTGATTGCCAAAAAACAAAACAGATTTCAGGATATGCTTGATTCTTAAAATAGAACTATCATTTATAGTGGGGACAAATAAATGTTGATCAAGTTTTAATGTTTGAAGATTAAGAAGTTCAAATCAAATTGAGCTTACACAAATTCCATTGTCGGACCACTTATTACTTATTAGGCCTTCTTAACCTATATAACCAATTGATGCATGATATATAGATGGTGAGTACAGTTTTCTTTGAAGATAATTGTGTTTCTTGGTTGAAGATGGGATTGTGTGTTAACTCATTAACTTACGTATGCTAAATTGCTAATTCCGAATCCAGAAAGATAAATAAGGGCGTAAATTAGAACTTTCTTGAACGCCAATAAAAAATGCATGTACAGTATATGGTATGTTCATATCTACACCACACTAACATGTCCCATGTGCACGATAAATACCTTTTTAGGCTTTGTTAACGGCCATTAAGGCAAACTTTGTATAGTGTTCGTTGTTATTATAATTTAAAATTACAACAATTGCATTGGTGAATGGTCGAAGACTGTATAACCCGACAGAATGTTCCTTTTGTTACCAAACTGGCGGAATGTTTTTGTGTTTTCTTTTATCATATAATTTTTATTTCTTAATGTTTTAGGAAACATGAAACTATATAAACAAAACATACAAGATTCTCAGGTATTAGTTAAATATCCCACTAAAAAAATATCTTATATTTTGATTATGGACCTTGTTTTTTATATTATATATTGTGGTTAGCTTACTTTCTTTTTTTCTTGTTTATAAAAGAAAATTACTCTTTAGTTCTTAATAACATGTAACATTTTTACAACGGACAAATGCATATCTACATACATATGAAGCTAGCTTTTCCCATCAACACGAGGAAATGAGACAATTTAATAGTAAAAAAGGGAACGATTATTTTTCTGAACAAAAAAAAAAAAAAGACAGAATGGAATAAAATCAAAATATCAAAAATGAGGAAAAAGCAACGAAAAGAGTATATATAGAGACCACCTCTCTTAGGAAAAAAAAAGGTATATAAACAACATGTGATGTATGTATAAATATATAACACAGAATGTGTATTTATTGGGTGTGTAAAAATATACCCATGACATGTATCAGTGGCCAATACCGGGGCTTGGGACATCACCTTGCCTTCTATAGATATCATCATAATCAGGCACTGGTGGTGATGGTGATGATGATCCTTCATCATAATAGTCACTTGAATCATCAACTTCCAAGTTTGTAACCATCAACTTCCTGATCTTCACTTCCGAGAAGTCTCCGCCGTGAAATGCCTCCGGCTCCGATCTAGTAGTGGCTCTCATACTCACACTCAACCCAAGAATCGAAGGGATTCCGGAGATAAGTAAGAACGAGAGTAATAAAGCGTGAAACTTTATCTTCCTTGCTTCCATTATACTATATATCTTCAAAAAAACAATCGATTTAAATGGTGAAAATAAGAGAATTTTTTCTTTCCTTCTTCGTTTCTTTAGGGTCAAGAAGAAATTGTAGTGTTGTTCTTTATAATAGAGATCATACATATATATATATAGATATATATAAACAACTATATAAGAAAAGAAGCATTGCATTATTAAATTTGGAGGGCCAACTTTGTTGAAATTGGCAAACAATGGTCATGATGGGTTTTATAACATGGCAACTTCTTACTTTTTTCTTTTCTTTGATTTCTTTATGTTATCATTTTTTTTATCGGAATGATCCATCATTGCATGCTTTGTTCTATGACAAGTCGTATAGCAGGAAAAATTAAATAAATTTTTAAAATTTGGTGATTAAAATCAAAATCTAAGTAATAAACTTTTCAAAAGATGCATTGACCACAAAGTTTATTGTTGGGGAAAACATTAGAGACGTTGGATTCTTTCTCATTTATCTCCTAAGTCCTCCTTTGTTTCCTTTTACAAAAGAGGAGGATTAAAGACGTTATCACACTTTAAAAAGTTACAATAGATGCACACAATTGATTTTGGTTTGTAACCGTAATGAGATGGAATACTATAACTCCAAACCAAGTAGTGAGAGAAGGGTGATTTAAAATTATATTACCGTCTGTTATCAAAGAGTAACGTAAACATCGGAGTCACGTGCTATCATTGGTCAGTGCCGACTGAAGAGGTAGGTCGAACAGCGGAAAACTCTTTTATAAAATTGTCCCCTATTTTTTAAAATAGAAAGCATGGAGGTTCGAACCTCGTAAGTGTATTATAAATACTATACTTTGTATATAATTAGAAGTGTTTATAATAATTAACAACGACACAACATTCTAGCACGTAAGAAGTGAATAATTGCGTTTGCTTATCTTGTAATGATCATGTCTCGCTTAGAAATGCATTATACAAGTTAATATAAACATGTTACTGATTGTCGAAAATAGACACGTATGTATCATTGGGATCCGATCCTAGTATCATTAGGGAAAGGCAACCATTAGCAATTGTGAAGCCATTTTACCAACTTAAAATAGTTTCAACAAATAAGATTAATCTATGTGTCACCGACTCACTTATCTATAATAGTTTCCTAACTTGGTGTATATATTATATATGCCACTAACCCAAATTGTCGTCATAATTTTACAAATTTATTATCTATAATAGTTTCCTAACTTGGTGTATATATTATATATGCCACTAACCCAAATTGTCGTCATAATTTTACAAATTTATAATTGATCTTGCTAAGATCTCTTTAATCAACCTAATTATTGCACATAACTATAAAACTTATCGGTAGATCTTGCCTAGAGGAACGCTCTATACAATACAGGAGAGATCTTATGAAGATGAAAGTAATAATTAATTTTAGGATATACTATATGTGAGAGAGGTGAGTACGTGACGTAATGCTTTGGATGTATATCGTCATATTCATATACATAGGATATCTCAATATGGATAAGACTTAAGTGTCATAAAAAGATTTCAGGTTGGGCCCTTAACTCCACTAACAAGTAACAACAACAACAACAACAACAACGACAACAACTTCTCTATCAGTATGTATCAGTCATCAAACTAAAGTTGCTTCCGAGACAGCGTCATAGCAATGTAATAAACCTCAAGTTTTTTTTTTAGGATTTTCGATTTACTCTAATTGACCAAAAGTACAACAACAATGATCATCAAGAATATGCAAAGAGCTAATATCAGATTCTTTGTTTTTCTGTTCAACGAATTAAGAGAGACCTCTCAATGAATTATGGGTCAACAGAATTACATTCCTAATGAGTCCTAAAATGAAACATCCATATGCTTCAACCTCCATTTACCACCATTAAAAAAAAAAAACTAAAAAAAAAACTCTTTGTCATTGTTTGCTGTTGGTAGGTATGTGAAGTTATGATGAAAAGGGTTTTTACCTAAGAGACCAATTCAAGGATTCTGTTTGAACAGTTGAGCCTGGGATGCTGAGTTCACTGTGCTCGATTTGCTACTGAAACTACCATTGTAAGATTGTTGAGCCTGAGATGCTGAGTTCACTGTGCTCGGTTTGCTACTGAAACTACCATTGTAAGATTGTTGAGCCTGAGATGCTGAGTTCACTGTGCTCGTTTTGCTACTGAAACTACAATTGTAAGATTGTTGAGTCTGAGATGCTGAGTTCACTGTGCTCGGTTTGATACTGAGCCTACCATTGTAAGATTGTTGAGTCTGAGCTGCTGAGTTCACTGTGCTCGGTTTGATACTGAGCCTACCATTGTAAGATTGTAGAGTCTGAGATGCTGAGTTCACTGTGCTTGGTTTGCTATTGAACTTATCAGTGTAAGATTGTTGAGTCTGATATGCTGAGTTCACAGTGCTTGGTTTGCTACTGAACCTATCAGTGTAAGATTGTTGACTCTGAGACGCTGAGTTCACTGTGCTTGGTCTGCTACTGAACCTACTACCAGTGTAAGATTGTTGACTCTGAGATGCTGAGTTCACTGTGCTTGGTGTGCTACTGAAACTATTAGTGCAAGATTGTTGAGTCTGATATGCTGCGTTCACTGTGCTTGGTGTAATACTGAGCCTATCAGTGTAAGATTGTTGACTCTGCAAAAAAAAAAAAAAAAAACCCCGATGGATCATACAATTGAGAAACAAATTCTTTTCTATAATAGGAATACAACTATACAAGTTAAAGAGTAAACGGTGAATGTACCATATCAGGAATGTAAGTGCCAGTTCCTCTTGATTTCTGCATGTTCTGCGTCGACGTTGAACCATCCGGATTCGTCCAATATAGAACATTCTTTTGATCGGTCACAGACCAACTGACAACGTCCCAAGAACTCGTTTCTTGACCCTGAGGGATCCAGCTATACTGAATCTCACCGTGAAACCACTTCCCGTATAAAAGACTTCTGAAGTATCCTTCAAAATCTCCTCTAAGATTAGATAATTCTGTTCTTCCAGTGCCAAAAGCGATGAGAGGTTCTGCTACGTCTTGTCTCTGTCCCTTACCGTTCCTATCCAATGTATTGCGAAAGAACTTCTCCAGTTTCCAACCCATGGTTTCTCCAGGTACTGAAAGTATATCTCTTAGCCTTTGAACTCCCAGAGTAAAAGCATGTCTTAGACGTGGGACATTTCCTAAACAAGATTGGACAAAAGATAGAAAACTATTACTTGAGAGACCAATCATGAGCTTCGTTTTGGTCTTGTGGCATTAGAAATCTCTGGTCAATAGGGTACCTTGTGACACACTACGTCCAAGGTTGTTACTGTGTTTCAGAGGATCCAGTATGTTGAAATGTTTTATAGGAAATATCTGCCTGTTGGCTTCGACAGCTTTAGTTTGAACCGAATATAACTCCACGCATTCTCTAAAGAACTTCTCATTTAGGACTACTTCATGATCTCCGGTTCCTGAAGGCACAACAACAAATGATTTTATTTTTATTTACAAATTTAAGGGAAACAGAAGAGAATCTCAGCGTCATTACCCGTAATATCTGGAAGAGATGATATCGGGACCGGACCAGTGACCGTGATGCAGTAATTTTCCCAATCAAATGATGCATAGTAATCCAAGAACTTGAACAGTACCTGTAGATGATAGATTTAACCTGTTAATATTGGAAGCATTTCTCAAATAAGCGCAGATTTTTTAAAAAATGCTTACTGCTAAAGGGCCAGACAATGATGAATAAGAACTGTTGATGATGTACAAGACGAGTACTGCCAATGCATATGTTGAGATCAAACCAGTGTTGGCACCAAGAAGACGGCTTTCATAATAGCACCAGGCTTTAATCAAAATGATGCTACGTTTGAACAGATGGTCTCTTCCAAAATTTTGGTCAACCTAACAAAGCAACAAAAATCAAAGATTTTATCAAATCAGTTAAGGATAGGATAATGAAAGAAGTAACATAAGCCGAAGCTATTAAGTATTTACCTGCTCCAGAAAACATAAAGCGCATAATCCAGCCATTTGATTAAAAGAGATATCCACAGCAATGTTCTTGATATTGAATTTGATGACCTTGACCTTCCATCGAAAATGTCAAATGAGCGGCATAAGCATGAAAATAAGTTTTCTTGAAACATATAATTCGAAACAAAGAAGGAACCAAGCAAAAACCTGTGCTTGGATATACTGAACACCAGTTACTTGGAAATCGGATGCTCCCCCTTCAGCTCTAAGCATACTACACAATGCTTCAGCCAAGTCCTCCTCCGTATCTTGAGGAGTTAGGACTGTCAGATCAATATCTCCATCTGGGAGATAGGTTTTTAGTGGCACCGAACCAAATAAAAAGACCTGGTAAATACAAAACCGCATTAAAGCTACATTTTGATTAAGTTAAAAGAAGAAACAGCCAGATAAACCATATGCAAGAAAACTAATAGTTCTGAATCTGAATCTAACCATACAGCAAGAAACTTAAGCATTTTAACGAAATAAAACGGGTCAAATCTTCTTACGCAACACCGCAACTAAACATCATTCTGATACAATATTCATAAGAAGTGGGACTGATATAAACCTCATCAAACAAAATATCCACTAGACTAGAGCACCAAAGTTCTTACCTCAATTCCAAGGCGATCCTTGATAAGATTCTGGATATAAGCAATGATCTCATTCCTACTTCTGTCTGAAAGATAGATTGGTTGGATGACACATAGTATCTCCTGAACCCTTTCCTCAGCAATCATCCACAATTCTCCATCTATAGGCACTGTTGATAGCGAAAGGGAGGATGATGATGACGAGGATGAAGACGAAGAAGAGACTGGAAACCTCTCTTGAATAGCAGCCATTTGAACAAAAAAACTCCAAACCAACTTCAGACTGATAATCACCCCCCAACGAGCTTACTTGTATGAGAGTGACAGATCAAAACATCTACAAAAGTACAAACCATAGAAAAAAATGAAAAAAATCATGGCTTTATTATAACATTGAAATCAAAACACTCCTCAAAGGACAACAACTCCAAGCAAAAGGAATGAAGACAAAGTAGAAGTTGATTGGTCACACACACACAAATTGAATCACCAGAGATCAGAGAAAGAACAAAATCTTAGACTGGATTTCTCAACTCCACCAATAAATGCTTCAAGAAAAATCTAGAGGGTAAATTACATTCTAGCTAAAGCAATGACAAGAAAATCAAAAACAGAGCAAGTCAAACGGAATAGTAAATGCCATGTTAGGTAATCCCTACTGTCTTAGCTTCCTGAAAGCCAAACACACCCAACCAAAGAATAAAAATCGAAACTTTAAAAATACCCAAAAGGAATTTGACATAAAAGATTCTGATCCTCTCGCTTTAACCCAGCTTCCACGGCAATGATTGCACCAAAACCAAAACTAAAGCTTTCGTAATCTCAATTTCATCTTCTTCATCTTTTTTCTTCTCTAAAACTCTAATAGAACAAACAAAAAAAAACAACCTTGTCAACCTCGTAAATATATAAATATATATATTTAGAGTTGTAAGTATCGGAAAAGTACCTATGCTTTTAGTCCAACTGTCAAAGGAGGTTCCTTTGAACAAATCCGTGATAAACCCCCACCCAAAGTGGCTTTAACTCATCCTCTGCAACATAAAAAATAAAACCCAAAAATCTCACAAACTCAGATGATGAAGCCAAAACTGAACAAAAAAGATCAACACTTGTTGTCAATTCTAGGGTTATATGATTGTAAAGCACTAAGCATTTCGATTCCAAACCCAAAAGTGAAATTTCACGCGTAAAGGAAAAAAAAAAAAAAAAAAAAGTGTCGCCTTTTAATTCACCAAACGCAGCAACTCATTAAAACTCACAAGTAATCAAAGAATTAAAGCCAAATTGAAACAGTAAAATCTTAATTGAAACCAATGGTGATTAGCTTAACAGTGTAACTAGATCAAATAGTAGAGGAAAAAAAAAAAGGAGACTCACTGAGAAAGACCGGCGAAGAAAAAGAGAGCTCCGCGTCTAAACAAGAGAAGGAGAATGAAAATGAAACGATCACCAAGAAAAATATTGAAAAGTCAATGAAATTTATGGAAGGTTCGTAGACATTTTTTATAGTCATACAAAATTTAATAGTAATGACCCAAAAAAAACTAATAAAGTTGCAATTTTTATTTGAATAACATTGGTAGTGATTGGTGAACAAAAACAAAGTACTAACAAGTGGTACAGTTTTGAATTTTTACCAATCATAAAAATTTTACTAAAAATGTTATTAAAAGCTTTATTCTCAGCTTTTTTGTACAGTTTTCATATAGAGCTATTTCTTACAGCTTCAATTTACAGTTTTTGTGTACAGTTTTGACTACTTTACCAATTAGATCCATTGACTCCACAAAATTACAGCCAGAAAAAAAAAAAAGTTCTGCGTTTTTTTCTCCGTCGATGTCTTCCTCTCAAGTTCTAAGAATGAAAACAAAAGAATGGATGAAAAAAAAAAGCCAAAAAAAAAAAAAGCTAAAAAGGCTAAATAGAAAGGAAACGACAAAATAGATGATATCTACGAAGTGTAAAGGGATACTCTTCTTTAGAGTATTGGATACTGAGAGATTCTTGTGTTTGGGATTATACGTATTCCAGCCTAAAGTATAGTATTATTACTTTTCGTTTTCTTCTAAAGTCAAATGTTTTTTTTTTTTAATTGTTGTATTTGTTTTTTTAAAAAAATGTTATGAGATCCAACATTTTTCTTGTTTAGACATCAATATTTGATTTCTAAAAGTTAAGAAATTTTAAGAGTTACAAATTTTTTAAATTACTAGCGAAAGAAAACGTTAAAAAAACCGTTAGTTTACTTTATACATACGCTAGTTTTACCGGGAAAAAAAGAATGATAATCACTATTAGTTATTTTAGAATTTTTAAAATTACGTTAAAAAATGTCAACGTTGAGTAACGTCTGATGATTAAATTAAAGAAAAAAGAAAGTTTGTGATATTTATGTTTTAGTTAGTTAAAAACCGTTAATTTAGTTTATATACATGTTCCTGTATCAGAAAAATAATCATTGAATTTTAAATTTTCTATATTGCATAGATTTTACGCTCGCAAAAAGTAACGTTAAATAAGAAACCGATATTGATAAATATGATTATTTATACTCGGACTTGAGTTCAATCCTATAAGTACAAGTCGATCCGTTTATAGGAAAAGATTAAATGATATTTAGTTTACACACGGTAATTTTATCGAATAATTTCTCAACCTTTTCAATTCATAAAATAAGTAACTAACTTTAAAATTGGTTAACTAGTTTCCTAAGTTTGCTTTGATTTCACAAAATATGTTCTTACAAAGTTAATTTTTAATTTTAAATAAAATGTCCAATGTTAAAGATAAAAGCAAAAGTTATAGCTTATAACTTTGTAAGCCCAGATTTTCTAATGTTAATAGTATGTTAGTTGCTTGAGAGTAACTCTCAAAAATTTGGTAACTAAAACTAAATTACTACATATATGTTTTAAACTTTATATAGATTTCCAAATAAGGTTTATATATTTTTCCTATTAACACAAAAAGGCTAGATAGAATACCTTAAATAATGATATTGATACGATAATTTACCTTTTTGAAATAGGATTACCTAATATTTCCAGAATACATGCAGCTAATGTCCTAGAAACATATATTATACAATGTGATTTATCCAAAAATATGTGAAGTTTTATTCAGATTTTCTAAAGTCGAAAATATAAGGCTGTCAGGTGTCAACAACCACAACAAAAAAAGTCGAAAATATAAGAATTTAGTGGGTTAAGTCCAGGCCGCATTCGATATCATAGGCCCATAGCTATCCTATAAGGATAGAAGCAGGCTTAGCCTCAAAACGAAGGGTATTTGATTTAACCCCGACCTTTTATTATTAGTGAAATCTCAAATCTGTACTGTACTGAAGAACAAGAAGATTAAGTTGGCTGAATAAATCAAAACACATTTTCAATTCTCAAATTCAGCATCCACTAGTTTTTTAGGATAATGAAATGCAAACAAAGCATTGAGCATCAAGTTAAACCAGAAAAGCAGATTGCAAAACTGGGGATATAGAGGTGCCAAAAAAAAAGTTGAATCAACTACTGAAATAGTTTGACAGGATTCACGATCCACATAGTGATATAACTTGAACCAGAGAAAAACATCCTTAAAAACGCAACAACTTAGAACATATAAGAAAACAAGAGAGAGCGCTGCTTGCAGACTTCAGACACGAGGTGCAGCACCAGCTCCAGGACCAGCTGGACGAGGGGCCTGTCCTGGTTGTCCAGGCTTGGGAGCATCATCCTGATGATCATCAATGTGAAATAACCATTCAGTTAGTAGGAGAGCAAATCATTCAAACAGAAATAGATGGAAGAGAATAGTCTCACTGAAAGCAGTATTGTTAAGAATTAAGTGAAGGTAGTAAGCAACTAAGCATGCTTAATCCACCTCAAAAGTCAAAGACTATTTTGAAACAACTACAGTATTATGGTTCAAATGGTAACAGGAATCATAAGAGATAATCTTAACGCACATCTACAAAATTTGGCAATGCAAGATTCAACTACACATTGTACAATACAAGTCTTTTAGTAACCAGATTTACTTCAAACTATATCTTCGTATTCAGAGACAAGTTGCAACATTTCTGATCCTAACGCAAATGAAGTAAGCTTAACCAAAGATTGAGAAATGAAGCTTAAAACTATCAAGGACCATTGAGTTGAGAAAGAGAGAGAGAGAGGGATTACCTTGCGTCTGACAAAACGGGGTGGAGGAGTACGGACCCTACGGTTGGTGCGGGATCGAACTCTAACGACGTGAGAGTGGATAGCACAAGAGACACAGTACTGAGTCTTTGCATACAGCTTAGGTAAGGTGTATCCTACAAGACATATTCAATCAAGTTGCGAATCTCAGGACAATGCAATCAAAAAAATCAAAACTTTATAGGGTAATGTTATAAAGTTTTAAACTTTGTAGATTAAACAAAAGAGAGAAATGAAAATGATACCATCGTAGACACTGGCTTCCTGAACATCTCTGATAGCAGCCTGCTCCACAATGTTCCTCACAATGAACCTCTTAATGGCCTTGTCCTAATCCAATGTTACATTGACCAACACAAGATCAAATCAAAATCTACATATGAATGCTTCTTTAATTAATGGAGATGGAGAAGCAAAGGTGGTGGAAGAGAGTAGAGTACCTTGGGGCAGCATTTGCCACAGTTGGAGCATCTGATTGGGTTAACGTGACCTCTGTTGTGCTTGTTCCTTCCACCGTTCCTACGCTTGAAAGTCTACAACACAACACAGCAATGAAGATCATCAATACAGAATCTTTCTTGATTGTAAATCTAAACAGCAAAAACAAAAAAGAGAGATCGAAGAAGACGATGAGTAGTACCATCTTTGGCTGTTTGCTCTGTTCTCCTCTGTGTGTGTCTGCTGCTGCCTCCTAGGGTTTACTCATCGATCTCCTCGTCTAATTTCAGATTTGATCTTTATTGTTACTTTTTGGGCCTAAAAGTATAGTGGGCTTTAAATCTATACTGGGCTTTGGCTTTATTTTCTCTTGACTTTAAATAATTTTCTCTTGGCTTTATTTTAGTTTTCTCATTCCAACACAACTACTCTAAACACTAAACACTGGTCCTAGTCCCAACCTCATTGTCATCATGTCATGTAAATTCTTATGTAATAAGAGTGAAGACCTCTTCGTCTTATTCTTTTCTTTTTAAAAAGAAAATTTCCATCAGAACACACTAAGGAATAATCTATTAGCTTACTCTATAAAGCCACAATTACTTTTTTAATTTTCCAACAAAATCACAGGTACCCTTAACAAAATAGGAGAAGATATCAATAGTAAAATAGAGAGCGCAATATTGGAGTAGACTTGAATTTTGTATACACTAATGATGGATATAATCTCCAATTGAATTTGAATTTTAATATTAGAGTAGCTTAACTGATCAGCACATGCACACTGATGAACCTATTTAAAGAAAATAAAACTGACTTAAAGAGTAGTTTCTTCCGATGCAAGTAAATAAACCAACTGAAATTAAAGTTTAAATCATTCTTTATATAAATTGAAAATATGCAGATAAAGCATGGAAGTCTTGGTGTAGAGAAATCGATCTCATAATCTTATTTAGAGTTTGCTCTCGATGGCTGTCATCTCACATCTCTCACGCACTCCCGCTTCGCGCACTTGACCGGAAGGGACGATCCTTGGTACATCTATCGGCTAGGCTTTTCCATAGCAATATTCACTATCAAGTTTTTTCTAGGTTTAACAGCAGAGGAAGAATAGGATCATCAGCTCAAACGAAGTTTCGAGACACTTGGAATCAACGACCTAGATATGTCCTTGTCCTCTTCTGTGGTTGGCGATGGAAGTCTTCCTGTAATAAAAGGATGGTTCAAGAGATCAGCCGCGGTGGGCCTGCGTGGATGAATGTCACGGCACCGCCTCAAGAAATCTCTAGCCTCCGGAGAGACATCTCGACCACGCAACTTCCACTCGTAAAATTCATCAAATGGTTCCGGGATAGGTATAGCTCCAAACATCTCATAAACCACACACCCTAGAGCATATATATCAAGGTCCGGATCCATGATCAGTCTGTTTGGCGCAAAAGACTCTGGTGGTAGGTACTCAGCCGTACCAACGGACATGGAACCATACTCGGAATCAGGTTCCTTGGATGAACCGAAATCAGCAAGCTTGAGATCCCACGGCTCTCCGGGATTTGTGGAAGGGAAGAGCAGAACATTGGATGGCTTGAGGTCGCAGTGAACGTAACCATGGGAGTGAAGAGCCACGAGTCCTTCTAGGATCATACGAGCCGCACGTCGGACCAAAGACTCAGGTATCTGCTGTGATCGGCTGCGAGAACCGTAGATCATCTTATCGAGATTACCTTTGGAGGCGTACTCCATATAGATCGTGTAGCATTCGTAGGGTTTGGTTTGCAAGTGAAGAGTGTTTGAGGCATTGACGATGCGAGGATGATCGCGGAAACGATGCATGATCCTGAGCTCCTTGTCGAGAATGTTTCTGAGATGCATAGGCGATGACTTCATTGCCCAAAGTCGGCCAAGAATAGAGACGGTTTTCAACGAAGACTCGTCCACGATCCAATCATCATCTCTGCAAATTTGCTCCATCATCAAAGTTCTAAAGCTTTTGCGTATTCTATACTCTTTAATTAGGGTTTAATCTTGTATGTGGTTCTGATAGATCCTTACTCGTTATCGATATCTATCTATTTATACAAGTTTCAGAAGGTCGGTGTGGTTGGTTCGTTTTTCAATTGGAACTATGGCATGTTTTCCTTTTCCAATTGTACGAACTTAAGTTAAACTATATTAAAATTAATGTCTAATATTATCCAATGCTTAAATATATATGGAAATAATAATATCGATAAACTGATAAACATTAGAGAATTAATTCATATATTCTCTTTTGGTTTTTCAATTGGATCACCAAATACAAGTAATTATCCTATTTTTTCTGTCATCAGAATGCTCCTTTTTCCTATAATCTCTAGTTTCCTTTTTGTTCTTTTCCTAATCATATCTAACAGAAAATCATTTAATATACCTTAAATATAAATTTCTGATTTTCCTTTTCCTTCTCATGTCATGAAATCACTCTTCAGACTCGCTGCCCTCATCGATTGGTTTGGTAACCAATTACGTATTTTTCTCCTTTGCTGTATTTTCTTTACTACAAAATCTAACCATATTACTACAAAATTCATACAAAATCTAACCATATTACTAGAAAAATTTCAGGTGCAAATTTTTTATTTGTTACAAATCTAACCATAACGAACAATCTCTCATAACATTATACAAATAGCAAATGCTTTGTTTGTGTGAAGGTTTAGGGATTAATTAGGTTTATTTTAGGCTGCTGAGTGCTGGTGCAATCTTACTATCTTAGGCTTTTTGTAGCACCTTCTTTGCTTTGTTTACCCACAAGCTGAATAGATCGTCCGCGAACAAAACAAAATGCACCTTAATAAGCAATACGAGATCCAAAAAAAAGTGTCAGTCACTTAGCGGATTGAATTCATGGAAGTGTACAATCTAGACAAGAAAAACTATCTTTACCTCTTTCAAGTCATTAGAGAACTGTTTGATTGTTGATATACCAATCTCAGCAGCTTCATCAAAAGGATATCTAATGAAAAACAAAACATTGAGAAGATAAGGTTTCTCTCATTTCATGTTGCACAAACTTTCCAAGACTTGTCAATCACTAATAGTAAAGAGTTAGTTGGATAGGTTTTGTAGCATATAAATGACTTAAGTCTCTGGTTGTGACAACTTACCCGTAAATCCCACAAGATATGGCAGGAAACGCAATGTATTTGATGTTGTTTTCCTTTGCCACTCTCAGACTATTTCTGTAGCAAAACAGAAAGATGAAACTGTTTGTTCAGAGGAAAACATGTCTTGTGTAGATTTCAGTAGAGTAAACAAACAAGTGAAAACTATGATTCTTCTTACTTGTAAGCATTTGTAAGGGATTCTTTAGGGTTGACATCTGAGTCATAGATCGGTCCAACGGTGTGAATCACACGAGATGCAGGCAAGTTAAAACCCCTGTTCCAAGTTTTCACTCAACAATCCTAATTTCCAAAAAAGAACACCAATACATGAGAAGAGTAAGAGAGTAACTCACGGAGTAATCCTTGCTTCTCCTGTTGGACAACGGACTCCAGGAAGAACTTCAGGAACCTCATAGCATGCTGCTGTGAGTTGTGGTCCAGCAGCTCTATGTATTGCTGTCACAAACATAATCAAGATTTTGCATTCAGAATTCAGTTTATACCAACACAGGTCACCAAAATAGCAATGGATCCTAAAACTCTTACCTCCATCAGCACCACCTCCACCTAACATACGCTGATTTGCTGGAGTGACCTGACGAAACAAACTGCTTATGTTAAAAAAAAAAAAAAAAAAAAATGATACATCAAATTAATTGGAGAGACCTAATTGTGATCCAAGAACCTTTCAATTTAATCGAATTCTAGGAATCTCTATCTATTTCCCTACAAACCAATCCCTAGAATTTGGATAGTGAAAAGAGAGACTTTACAATAGCATCGGAGGAGCCATCGACGGACCACTTGGTGATATCGCCTTTAAGGATCTTAAGAAGGCTAGAATCAGACAAATTGAAAACTGCTCCTTCGTCTCCAGAAGCCATGGATGATGATGATGATGATACAGTTGTCAAACGAGAAGTCCTCGTGGGAGAAGAGACTGTCAACGAAGAAGCGGTCGTGTGGAACGTATTGACGGCGAAGGAGGAGGTGGTGGTGGAGATCAGAGAAGCTCTTGATGAGGTTAGGATCGAGCTCGTCGAGTGTAGTAGTAGTAATCTAGGGAGACTCAAGCTTCCCACTCCACAGGTCAACCATAGTCGTCTCATTTGAGAGTCCGTCCCCTAATGCTCTCTCTCACCCACGGGGTTTTGGCCCATTACTAATAGCGGTTATAATGGGCCTATTCATGGCCCATATCACATGAGAAAGCACTCTAATGAAAGAGACTTTATAAATTTCAACACATTTTAGCTTTGTGTTCCCTTGTTGTAGCGAATACAAAAGTTTACTACAACATGAGACAAATGGCCTATCTTTGCTGTGGCCTGTGTGTGCATAAAACACCTAAGCCAATTTGAAACAACAGCTGAGAGATTACTGAAGAATCGCGTTTTGGTTGTCTTCGGCGAGGGGAAGAAGTTGCGGCCTTGTGGTGGAGGTAGCAAGTCTATTGCTTTGTTCAGCCACACCGTGTATGTCTCTTCGTTAAACATAACAAAATGTACCTGAGAAAATATTCTACATTTTTGAGTAACGCGGCGTTAAGAACATTACTAAAACTGAGATATCCAAGAGAACTTGTTGGACTCAACTTAGTGGGAAGGCAAATAAGTTTACCTCTTTAAAATCTTGACCAAACTGCTTAACAGTGGAGATAGCTATAGAAGCAGCTTCATCCAAAGGATACCTAACAATCAGATGAAGACACAAAAACCATTTGTATTTGTTTTCTCTCTCTAGATGGTTCACAAACTAGGAGAAAACCTTTACAAACATATAACTTATAACCAAGAACGCAAAGATCAAGTTTCTGAGTCTTCCTAAAATTTTACCTGAAGATACCACAAGATATTGCAGTAAATGCAATGTACTGAATGTTATTGTCTTTGGCTACTCTCAGACTGTTCCTGTTACCAAAACACAAAGTAAGCATTAGTAAAGTAAATGTGTTTAGGAAATTTTAAACTTTACTACTCTACATAGAAATGTGTTTCTTGCTTACTTGTAAGCACTTTCTAGGAGTTTCTTAGGATTCTTCTCAGCATTATAAATGGGTCCAACCGTGTGAATCACATGAGATGCTTGCAAGTTAAAAACCCCTTCTCCCATATCCAATAAGCAGAAAACAATCAAAACTTGGAGCAAACTTAGAACCTTTTACACATACTGAAGAAGACAAACATAAAAAGTAAAACCCACGGCGTGATTCTTGCTTCTCCGGTGGGACAACGAATCCCTGGGCTAACTTCTGGGATTTCATAACATGCTGCTCTCAACTGTGATCCAGCAGCGTCATGAATGGCATTTATTAATGTATATGATAAAAAATGAGTTGTTAATGATCTTTGTAACCTCTATTAATTCCTAACTCTCTATATAAACAGAGTATGTAACTCTAAATACTTAAGATACCATTCCATATAATGATAGTAAGTTATGATTAATTGAAGGAAAGTACCTCCATCTGCACCATTACCACCTAGCATACGCCCATTTGCTGGATTAACCTGAAGCAATCAAAGTTTTTTTCATCCTCAAGTTCAAAGTTAGAAAATGCCAACATCTTTATACTATCGATCTAAAAGAGATAAAAAGAGAGAAGACTGACGATAGCATCGGATGAGCCATCGACTGACCAATTTGTGATGTCGCCTTGAACGATCTTAAGAACGCAACTATCGGACAACTTGAAAGCTACCTCTTTGCCGTCAGATACCATCACTTAGATTGGCCAAAGCTTTCACCTCTCCGGAGATGCTTTGTGAAAACAGAGAAGAAGAAGAATATACAAATTCTTCTTGACGCGGTTATTTGACCGTTGACTTATTAATACTCCTTGTTTGGTATAAAAATGTATTTATATATTTCATTATTTTGGGCTTAGCAATATTGGATTACAAAGAAGAAGAAAAAGGCCAATATGGCTAAATTCAATAAACATGTAAATTAATTTTTTTTTTTTTTTAAACCTTGCTTTTTGCTTTTTGTAGGCACGATGAAAATAAAATACAACCATTGAAGCAATAATTCCTAAAAAAGAGAAAAAAAAAAAGAGAAAAAAAGGCTAAGCTAATCTAAGCGGGTGCTTACGAGCCACCTCAGCAATACGCAGCCACGTCAGCACCCAAAACAGAGAGATGTGTACGTGTGTGGAACTGTGGATGGATAATGAAACTTATCAGAACTGACCGCCTTGGTAGGTTTGTCCGAACTGCCAATTAGAAGGAGCCACGTCATTGCTAATGACGGTGCGACCATCGCTGGTGGTGACTTGGAACGAAAGGCTTTGGTCGTTCATGTAAGAATTGCTCTGCCAGTTCTGTCCCCAGTTTCTAGACATCGCTTGCCACGACTGTGTTTTTGAGCCTTTGATCGATACGGCGTGTACGTCTCCTGCTCCTCCTACGTTCGAGATTAGGACTAGGTTGAAGTATGAATGTCCGTTGATTGTAAACCTTATTCCTCCTTTCTTCATACACGGTACTCTGCATATCGAACATAAACACCAACGTAATCCATTAGTCTAAAGAGTAGACGACAAGCATCCATCGTAAAATTAAACAGTACGTATGGTTTAATACTTTAATTAATGTACAGTTTTTTTAAGAAAATACGTAATACCCCATTTAAGAGCAAATGATAGTAACTAAGATAAGCTCATTAGGCCATCATTAATGGGAGAACACCAAGGGTGTTCTTAGCCCAAAAAAATTATAAAAATAATGAATAGTGGTTTAGAACACTTTTTTTAGTTCTTGATGTAGAACTGATCTAAGCCCAGTTCTTATTTGACGTGGCTTCATGTGATTGGACGAGATTTTTTGGAAAAAAAGAAAATATTTCATTTATATAAGTAAGCAATTTAAATGTTAATTTATAAGTTTTTATAATTGTAATATGTTTAAGAATATTATATTAATTTATAAGTATATAATTGCTTTTATATAAGTATGCAATTTAAATGTTAATTTATAAGTTTTTATAATTGTAATATGTTTAAGAATATTATATTAATTTATAAGTATATAATTGCTTTTATATAAGTATGCAATTTAAATGTTAATTTATAAGTTTTTATAATTGTAATATGTTTAAGAATATTATATTAATTTATAAGTATACAATTGCTTTTATATAAGTAAGCAATTTAAATGTTATTTTATAAGTTTTTATAATTTGTAAAATGTTTATGAATATTATTTCACTATATCTTTATTCTAAGAACACCATAATTAGTTCTTCCATTTTTTTTACCTATGCTCTTAACAACTGATCTAGCATTATTTTCACTATATATTTAATCTAAGAACACCAAAAATAGTTCCCCTTTAATAATGCCCTTAGATAAAGACATAAATCTCAATTTTCTATGGTACACAATAATTCTAAAATATTTGTTAGGTTTTAAGTTTTAACAATATGGTAGTCCATTAGTTTCGGACTAGTAGATTTTATAATTATAAGCTACAAGACAAAAAATGAACGGACCTTCGGAAAGAGACAGGAACAATGCCGGCACGATACTGAGCGATCTGGAGAAAAGCTGGCTCGGCGAGGTCGAAATGCTGAAGAGGAGGATTGCACCAACCTCCATTATCGTTGGAGAGGCCAGGGTTAGGTGGGCAAAAGTTAGTGGCTGTGACGGTGATAGTAGACGAGAGACACCACCTCGGGTCATCGTTGCACTTCATCTCATAGCACGCGCCGCACGTGAGCCCGTTGTTGAATAGAGCCGTGCTTAAAGCCGCCGTGTTTGTCCCGTAACCTTGGCCATACAAATTTCCATAGCCACAAGCTCCGCCTGATTATTTGACCATTCCACGTACGTGTTAGCAAGCCATCCTCATGTATAAAGAGATAAAATTTAGCTAACATACGCATTTATGGTTACTTACCCATGGTGCCAGAAGCATCCCCACCACCGTAGAACGTAGCGTGACCACCTTGCCAACCTCCGTCGTCTCCATGAGTTCCTTGGAGTAAGAATGATAAGCTGAGTATGGATATGATTGGGATTATTGAGTATTTGGAGTTTGATGTGATAGACATTTTGTTTTTATATTTTTTTCGAAGAGGTTGGTTGGTTATTTCGGTTTTGATTTGGTGAGAATCGTGAGACTGATATGGAATCAAATGAAGGGTTTGAGTATATATATAGGGGTTCTCGAGTGTATAATTGTGCCAAGCGATATTACTATTTAAATGTTTACTATATTAAGTTCGTTGGTGTGACTCTTCTTTAACCTTTTTGGGTATTCATATATTTTATAATTCAAAGTGTCTGTGACCAATTTGCGAGAAAATTGTGCCTTTTATTTCTCGTTAAATCCCAATGTATTTCCGTATTCATTCTTAGGTATTTTATCTAGTTTATTAAGTGATTGATAGTATATATCTAGTTTTCTTTTCTCCATCGAAATCGAGCACCAAATTTTGAAATAGCCAATTAAAATGGGGATGACTTGTGATTTTATGGATAACTAGAATCAAAGTCAACAATGTATGCCACCGTTTATCTTGAGTAGAGTAAGATTTTATATATATATATTTTTGTTGCGGCCAGATTTTGTGGACATCAAAATTAAACAGTTTAGGAAAATAAGAGAGGAAAGAAAATGTATGGATTGATGATATAATAAGATCAGTAGGGGACTTTGAAGGTTGTGGCCACATGCAAATGTTGCGGTTAGACTAACTGCGATTCCTAATCAAGAGGCCCCTACTTGCACATGCTTCAGTACGCAAAGTATTTATTAATTTGTCTCTTCTTGACGTTGGTCATAATTAAGATCATATATATTATTATTTGTGTTGAACTTCATAAACAAAGGACTTGTAATCAATGATATCAGTGTGTTCAAGGGATACCAACATACCGTATACAATTTGCTCTATTTATAATTAACAACTTGTCAAGTAGTATCCTATTAGATATACTAGGATAATACCACCAATCAGTCGACCAAGTTTACCAGTTATTGTCATAATTTTGATGTTTTTGGTCGTACAAGAGTTTTGTTCAGTATAGATGGCGCCTTTGTTGTGTATGTTAAGTGGTTACATCAATGGCTTTCAAAGGATTGGTTGCTTACTTTCTGTTGCCCTGTATCTAGCTAGTCTTTATTATTAGGCTACATCTTGGGGTTTATGTCCTGATGTTTGGTTCCTTTAGTTTTCAATTGTGTTTTTGTGTTTACTTGGTTTGGGAGAATAATCTATATGATTTGTTATTCTTTCAACTCAGTACTTTTGAATTTTTATGTTTCTCGCTAAAAATTATATTAACAAAAATGTTAAAAGCAAAAACGAAATAGTTATTATAAGAAGGAAATATGTGTGTTTTAGGAAGGTATGTGAAATCTCAATCTCAATATAAAGTATTTTCATCAAGATTCCAAAATACTTAGAAAAAAATCTCAGAAAAGTGTCTAGTTGGAAGTCTCTAGAATCCAGAACAAGTTGAAGACCCATGGTAGAAGCTCTGCGGGCCTGAACCTCGGAGGCCGCAGTAGGTACAAAGTGACAATTACCTGAAGCACCTGAGAGAGTGGCACATGGTACATGTACTGAGAATACATGTACCGAGATGCTAATCAGAGTAGAACAAGAATGATAATTAGCTATAATGAAACTGAACACCAGGAAATCCTAATCTCAATCTCAATCTCAATGCAGTAGCACGTTGATCACTCATCACACCAACTGATGTGTCATCCAATCTTCTCATTATGTTTTCAAATGAGAGTGCTGCTCTCCACTAAATCAAATGTTAATGGGAATACTTGAAGCATGTCTTCAACACTAATGATCAAATGTTCCACAAATGGTGGAGTTACTACGAACATTAAGTCCTGACTCCACATTGGACTCCTACCTCGAGATCTTCTAGTAAAGGCTGTCTAGTTCCCCAAACACACTCTAGCATAAAATTGAGGATCTATGTACCAATCTTTGGCTTGCATAGTCTTGAATCTGATGGTGTGAAATCACTAGCGTAATTTGCAGATTTATGATGCACATGATACCCTTATTTGTTATATTGGAGATGCAGCATGATGTTTTGCATTTGTTGTTGTTTAGTAGGTTAGAGGTAGTACTCATTTTGCACACATAACTATATTATGTTGGCAACATTTACAAACTATTTCAACCATATTTAGCCGAAGTCAAAACTTAGCTGTTAATATAGAGATTTAAAATTGAGTATCTTTTTGCCACTGTCGCATTTACGTAATGACAACATCCATGGGGAGCCAAAATATCCACATAGTAGAATTTAGAATAATTTTTTTATCAACAGAAATCATTGTTCGTATTGTTTACGAATTTTACCTTTTAAAATAGTAAACGAGAACAAGACACACTTTCGAATCATAGTAAAATTTCTATAAATTCATAATGTCCGAACCAAAAAAAATTATTAATATATAAATGTTTTAATTTATAGAGATATATTTTTTTTAATTTAGTAAGCTTTCAAAAAATAGACTTAAAAATTACAATTTTAATTACTATAAATAATATTTATTAGAATCATTTACAAAAAAAACAACAATTATCATGTCCCGAAGAGAACAATAATAGTTTTTGATATAAAAAAATTGTAAATAAATTCTAACAAAAATTAATGTATCTAGATACATATATTTGATCATCTTATATAATTATTTCTAATATTGACAGGATCATATATTCATAAAAGGTTTTTAAAAAATATTATTTTATTATATTTTTGAATTGTATATAAAATTACACCGGCCTAACGAAAAATATTAGTAATTTATAATAATTATTAATTTATAGAATATTAATTTATAAATATTTTACTGTATAACCTCAAATATATATCACATGACTTGAAACTCCACTACAAGAAAAATAATTTTATTGAGACGTATTTTTGAGACAAAAAAATTTCATCACAATTTTGTAATACTTTAAATATGATATTATGACTAAATTTATTTGTCACAAATTCATTGTATTTTTGTCACTACGCGTAGAAATGGATAAACAGATCAAAGCTTTAATCTTACGCAAGATCGGGAGCTGACTATATATAAAGATATAAGATATAACCAATAAACCAAATCAATAATCACTACAAAAAAATATGCTAAAAGACGACTTTATAGAGATAACAGCAACTACTACTATACGTCAAGATTATTTTTCATTTTTTTCTTTGTTAAAGCTTCATTAGAATATTTAGATTGATTTTGTTATTGCAAAACATGCCAATGATGAATTGATGGACAACTTGCAACTACTTCTTTCATACATCGTGCCCATTTTTTATTTGTATTTCGTGTATGCAAATACTTTATGTGGAGCTAGTTTTTTTATTTATCCAAGTCGTCGTCAGTCTGTTATAACATGGGTTTAGTGGTTGAAGAGCTCTGAATTTCAAAAAAAATAACGCTCCAACGACTGTATGTGAAATTCATGTAATTAACTAAATAAGTTATTTGGAATATTTATAGTTTTTAAGGGTTTCATTAGGAATTTTTGTGTGAATATTGTCATGCTTAGCTCTACTTAATATTACCTGATTGACCATACAGACCACTAATACATTTTAAATAGTAGGCGGGTCAGTAGATGGCCCCTACCATGTTACAAGCACATGCAAAGACTTTCTAACGTTTTAAGGCTCTCATGCAATTTTCTGATACGTCAATTTCTTGGTCCCTTTATACATCCTGTTAGTTAATTAGTTACTCTCATGTATGATGTATCTCTCTCTATTCTTATGCGTCTATGCCTATAATGTCATCAACTAAAACGCAGCCATATATAATAGGTTACTCCGTGATTCCCTAAAATATAGAAATGTATTTTGATTCTCGGCAGAACAAACAAGGATTTTTGTTTGAAAACTACAGTACTATATATGTTTGGCAAAGTTTTTTTTTCTTCTTTTCAATATACAATATGTAAATGTAAACATGAGTGATAATAACATACGACATCAATATCACAAAATTCAATGTTATTTACACTGGTTTTTGGAAAAAGGTAAATTAAACAAAGCAGAATTAGGTTAACTCAAACCCTAAGAAGTTAAATTTTGATTAAAAATAAAATCATGTGTTAATATTTTACTAACTCATATGAATATTTTTGACGGTAGTTTTTGGGGCAACAAGTATACAACTTCACATAAGTTTTGTTTTATGTGAAATAATCAAATTTGCAGGCAGATAGATGCACATGATATATTCATAAATGTATATATTTATGATATAATTATAACAACTTACAAAAATCACTATGCTTTAAAGGATAAATATAAAAATAGTTTTTCATCAAGAAGAAGAAGATTGTGATATAAATTATTTTAGATCCGACAGTGGGATTAGCTTTACTTTTGTAAACTACCGTCTTCTTTTGGGTAAGATTTTCTTGACAAAGAATCTTTAGGTGGTTCATGAGTTCGTCTATTTAATACTAGTTAAAAAGGCTCTAATTAGTTCTTTGTTACAGTACCAATTGTTTGTACCGGGAATTACACAGTTTAAACAAATAAGATTTAGTGGGAAAGAGCGAGCAAGTTCTTTATTAATCGAAGAAAACGTGAGATCGTCACTTAAACAAGTTGGATTAGAGCTTGTTAGTTCACAGACGAACTAGTAAGCTTTAAATGACGAACTGAAAACAATACGAATTATACGAAAGATAATAGTAGTTTTCGATGCAAAGTATTGCTCTGTGGGTATTGTCCGCGGGTCAGGATGTTGATCCCAATAAATGCTTTCTCCTTTTATAGGAGACTGTTGACCTAGGGATCTCTAGGGTTTTCCGTCGTGAATTCCCGAGATTGCCCCTTTACGGGAATTAATGGACTTGCTCCCAATCTTGTTGGGCCGAGATCGCAATTAACAAATCTCGTTGGGCCGAGTGGCATATTGGGCGTAGCCCATATCCAACAATAGTCCCCCCTTTTAGTCCGGAGAGTGGCAGTCCTTCTGCGATCGGCGGGCATACTTAAATCGTCCGTAATATGTCTGCTCGGCACAGATTGTCTCGGTTTGCCTGTGGGGATGAAATTGCCATAGTGGCTCTTTTGTAAATGCCAGGCGCGTCTTTCGAGAGATTCCGTGAATATCCAACGGTCCTTACTTTGAGCGCGGTATTCGATGAATTTCCGAAAATGGGGCATGTCGCAGATCGAGGTGACGGATTATGACAGTAAAATTTCCGCTTTATTTACTTATTTATGTATCCACTCTCTTCTCCTTTTTCTTCACTTCCTCCACTTCCATAAGAAGGTAACTTTCTCTCTCTCTCTTTTATTTTTATGCCTATGCTTCTTTCTCTCTCTATTTTTCTTTTGTTTGCTCTCTCTCAATCCAAAGCTTCCGCCGTCCGATCCCTTGTATGAGGTCTACGATGGTCAGCCGAGATGGTCTTCCTTTGGTTACCGATCTCCGAGAACGGGCGGTCATCGACGACCATGCTAGATCGATGGATGGCGATCTTGAGAGGGACGGCGGTAGGGTCGCCGGCGCTAGAGAGAGAGATCGGCATTTTGAGCCAAGATCGATGTTGGGCGGCAGTCAGATGAAATCTCGGAGATCGGCGGTCGTTGGTGCCAACAAGGGCGTTCGCGAGGTCGATGCCGCTCCTCTTGGGGCGACCTCAACTGAGGCGGATGTCGGGCTCGGCATTGAGCGGAAATCTCGGAGATCGGCGGTCGTTGGTCCCAACAAAGGCGTTCGCGAGGTCGATGCCGCTCCTCTTGGGGCGACCCCAACTGAGGTGGATGTTGGGCTCGGCATTGAGCGGAGGTCTCGGAGATCGGCGGTTGGTGCCAACAAGGGCGTTCGCGAGGTCGATGCCGCTCCTCTTGGGGCGACCTCAACTGAGGTGGATGTTGGGCTCGGCATCGAGCGGAGGTCGGCATTGATCTTTGGTTCCTCCGATCGCGAAGTCGGTGGTTTGGAGATGGAGATGATTCGTCGCGGCATGGATCGAGGCATCGATCTGCACTTGCTCTACGGATCTGGTAATTTTTGCGGGACTGAGAGTGATTTGAGCGAGGTCGGCAGCTTGGTCGTCGGAGGGCGGCGTATCGTCGATAATGAGGTCGGCGGACCTCGAGAAAAGAGCTTGCGCGGCGACACGGAGGTCGACACTCCGGACAATGCTGAGGTCGGCATCGCCGAGATCGATGCTCAGGTCGGCACTGCGGACGATGCTGAGGTCGGCATAGTTGAGGGCGTTGGTTGACTTGATTCCTGTTTTGTTGATATCTCCCACGAGTTTGATTCCGACGATGGCGACCAAGATCTTAGATGGGAGGGCGCCGAAACACGGAGATATTGAGCGATCGGCGTGATTTGAGCAAGTCCGACACTCGCGATATTGGGTCGATCGGAGGAGATCACATTGAGTTCGACTTTCGGGAGAGAGAGCGGCTGAGAGCTGTGGTCGGCCAAATATCGGGGACTGAAGATCGGCCCGCGTCAAGACTACCAGTTTCTGTATGCACGCGTGGCAAGACTCTTGCAGCAATCCAACGCGCTTTCTCCAAGGAATATGGGGCTTATAAAGATGTTTTCGATGACGTTGGTGTCGACATTGGAGCAGAGTGTGGATCTTGACAGCTGGGCCAAAGACTACAATTTTGCTGATATTCTCGAGTTCAGCGAGAATAGCGATAGTGGTTCTGGGGGGAGTCCTATGGATGTTGTCCCCACTGAGGATACTGGTCCTCGTTCGGCTGTCTTGGGTCTTAGTGCTGCGTCGATTGCTGCCAATCTTTCAGTCGGTCCGGCCGATCACGGTCTTTTGTTGTGCACATCGGATAGTATTGCTGAGATGGCGCGGTGGTGTAAGATGCCCGAGGGACTGGTTTTTCGGGTTCCTGAGTCTCACGAACGTCTTTGGACGCCTCCGACAGGTTTCATCGCGCTTTTTGAGCATTACTTCACTGAATGCGGTCTTTGGTTCCCTTTGCCGGAATTTTTGATACATTATTGCGCGAGGCGTAGGATTGCCATTTCTCAGCTTTCTGTGGGAGGTATCCGTAACGCGGTCGGTTTGGCGATACTCGGTACCAACTGTGGTATAGAAGTCGATGTGCATTTTTTGGAGGAAGCCACCAAGTTCACAAAAGTTAGAGGTAGTCTGGGGTACTTCTACACCAGTGCTAAATCGGGTCATCAGATAATCATCGGGGCTGAGAAGAAGATCCGTCGTTGGCAACGTTATTTTTTTTTGTCAAGCGGGACGAGATTTCGTTTGACGATCTCGATGTGTTTTGTGCTGCCGAGTGGAATATGTTTCCCGGTAGCTTCATAGTTTCTTACTCATATTTGTTTGATTGCCATTTGGCTGGTTTCTGACCCTTTCCTTGTTTTTGTTGGTGTTTGCAGAGCCTGTCGTTCGTTTGCGCGCTCATCTTCCTGGTTTTTTCGATAACCTCAGACAGATCCGAACGCTAGGGGCGCTTCATTGGCCTTCGATTACTCAGAGATCTCGTGAGTTTCCTTCTCATTTTGTTGTATCGATCGTTGCTTTCCTTAGTGGTTATCGGATTGTTACACTTTTGTTTTCCCTTTTAGGTCTACCGCGCTTAGGGATGGGAAAAGTTAACACTCGTCTTCCTCGATATGCCGATCAGTTCAAGAAGGCCGTTGACGCTGGATCTTCTTCGCGCGCTGCCGACACTGAAGTCGTTGACCCGTCACCCGGTGGATGTGCCGATCCGCGAGTTGCAGGAGATCTGAGGTCGGCGGAGGTTGGCGCTACCCGTGCCGACAAAAGGGCTGCCAAGGTTCCTGCTGTCATTCCGCGTGGGCAGAAGTCACGCGGCGAGGCTTCTGATGCTCTAGCGATCGTTGTCGCTGATTCTGGGCGTCCTACTCCATCGAGGAAGAGAGCTTCTCATGGTGAGGTGGTCGCTCCCGAGCCTGAGTCGTCCAAGAGATCTAGGAGGGATGGCGTACCGCGCGACACCACTGAGATTGACGATTCGTTCTCCTTTTCTTACAAGACGAAGGATGAGTTGTTCATCAACAATGCTACTGCTTGTGGTGAGCTTGCTAGCAAAGTTCGCGGGTCGTTCGACCCGCTTCCTTCTGTGGGTTCTCTCTACGATCCCGAGCTGTATCGGTCGTGGGCTCGGAAACACTTCCAGGTTGGCATTTCTCTTTATGTTCTTGATTGAAATTTCTCAACTATTATCTTAATTCTTTATTTCCTGCATTTCAGGATGGTGGTGGCGTGAATCGCATGGTCGTCTCGTACGAGCGTCGCATTGCCGAGCTGGAGAAGCAACTTGCTAATTCTCGTACTTCTGAACCATCAAGGAGATCGGCTGAGGAACTTCGTCGGAATCTCGATTAAGAGCGAGGGGTTTCTGCTGTTCTCACGAAGCAAAATGCCGGTTTCAGGAAGCAAGTAGCCGATCTCAAGGCTTCTCTTGACGCTTCCCGCTCTCGTCTCGAGCAGGTCGAGGTTGATCATGCGTTTCAGAAGGCGCAGTTGCAGCAGTTGCAAGCGGAGCGGCATGACATCGATGTCGAGGTTGCTGGCTACAGGTCTTGTATTGAGAGGATGAGGAAGCATATTCTTGACAACAGAGCAGCGCAGGAGTCTCTCCTGACTTTGAGCCAGGTGAGCGGCACCTATGATTGTCTTCAGGAGTTGGTGAAGAGTGGTACGGTCATTCCGTCGAAGACTTTGCTCGGCTTGGAGGCTGATGCGAAGATGTGGGAGGACAAGGTTCTTGGTTTCGATATCGCCGACGTTTTGGACAGCGATCTCGAGGTTCTTCTAGAGACTGCGATCGTTCCTACGAACCTTCAGGCGGCGGAGGTTCCCGTGATCGTAGGAGAGGAGGTCGTCGTGGCAGAGGCGCCTGCGGGATCGGGCGCTCAGGTTGCTGCCGAGCAGTGACTCGCTTTTGTCTTGTTGTTCTATCAGAACCTATTCCCGTTTTGTAACGGATGTTGGGCCGTTTAGGCGATGTATTTTCTTTTTGAACCTTTGCATTATGATTGGACTTGCTTTATGTGTTGTCCGCTGGTTTTATGATATGTGTTCATCATTCTATGGATGTGTTTTTCGAGAATTGCAGTATTGATTGCTTTGCGTCGAAAATTGTACTATTTGTTCTATAAATTGGCCTTCAAGTTGCTCATTTCTCATCATCCTCCTTTCTTGTTTTAAAGATAAATCTCTCCTTTTGAAGGGTAGTTGAGATTGGTAATATGCCTGTGACAACGAGGTCGGCGTGGCTGAGGAGGGTGCGAGAGCGGCTCTCTGTGAGGTCCGACGACGTAGTTCGTTCCGAGATGAAGTTTTATCGCGCTCGGATCCAGAGGTTGAGAGCTTACATTCTCGCTACGCGTCGAAAGTTCGAGCGTCATTTCTGGTTTCATCGTGTTGACGGAGTTATCGGATATCTTGAAACTATGATCGACGAGGGATTTTTGGTCCCGAAATGGAGGTGGGATCGTTTGTTAGAGGAGCGCTCTCGCCGTGAGGCGTCAATGGCTGAGGTGGAGATTCCCGTCCTTGAACCGGACAATCTCGATCCTATTGGGAGCAGGCCCTTTGAAGGTCGGCCCGAGCTTGATGCATGCCGGACTCGGGTCGACATATTGCGTCGTTACATTATCCAGTTAGAGTGCACGGACCATTTCTTCATTGAAAGCAACCGTGGTGAGGGGATTCGTTCGTATCTCGAGGAGATGGCTACTAGGGGTGCGAATGTTCCGATGGACACGCTGGAAAGTCTGCGGAGGGAGTGCCAAGTCTGGCATGTGAAGATCGGTGAGCTCGAGATTGATAAACCCTCCGATGCCGATCTGGGATTTGAAAACTAAGTTTGTACTTTGAGACTTGTTTGTTTTGTTAGTTTTTGTGTGTCGAATGTGGCCTTTCGTGTTTGGCTTTCGTTGCCTTGTCTTTGTGTTTTTCCGGAATAAGGATGTTTATGGAATAAGAAGGTTTTTGTGTTTTTCCTATCTTTGGTATCGAGTTGTATTTTACGGTGCAAGACGTCTCCTGGCTTATCCTATTACGTGTTTCGAATACCAAATGTTTAGGGTGGTAGTTGAGATGAGCTCGTCGTACCTTTTAGGTGCGGCTCTGGTGTCCGGCTTACCCTGTGTGTGCCACGAGGTCGGCAAGAGAGTGCAAGTAAGAACTTGGCTTATACAAACTTAACCGCCTGCTAGCTGAATGCGATCTGGGTCGGCTTATTTATGCAGATTATTTCACTGTTGCATCCATGAGGAACGCGTTTTAAATCGTTCCCTTGGCCAGAGGGTCGATGTAAGAGCTGGACATCTCGCAGAGACGGACTCGTTCGAGAGAGCTCGTGTGTTTTGATAGGTTGAAACTTTTGTTTTTAATTTTTTGGTATAGCTGTGCCGTGTGACGGGCTGCCTACGTACCCTTTGAAAAGGGATCAAGCCATACGTAGTTCGTATTACAAAGGGAGAGCTCGGTAGTACGAGCGTTCTTTTTTTTTTTTTTTTTTGTAAGCAAGTTCTAATGGTAATAACGTTTAAGGTTGCCGGAATTCCATGAGCGAGAAATTGGTGTGCCGTCCATGGCGAGCAGTTCGTAGACGCCGGGAGTGACGACCTTGGAAATCAGGTAAGGGCCTTCCCAATGAGCGCCCATTTTTCCTGCGTTGAGCTCGGCCGTGTTCTCGAAGACTTTTCGGAGGACGAGGTCGCCTTCGTCGAAGTGGCGTGGCTTCACCTTCTTGTTGTAATATTTAGCGGCTTGCTGTTGATAGTTCTGAATTCGAAGTAGAGCCTTGTCGCGTTCTTCTTCGAGGTTATCGAGGGTATCGAGCATCATCTTAGCATTGAGAGTAGGATCGTGCACGAGCAATGAGCGTCGTAAGGTAGGTACGCCGATTTCCTCCGGTGCGAAGGCTTCCATTCCATGCGCAAGGGAGAACGGTGTCCTTCCTGTTGATCGGCGCGGGGAAGTTCGGTGCGACTATAGAACGCCATCGAGCTCGTCAGCCCAGAGACCTTTCTTATCTTCGAGTCGTTTCTTTAGTCCGTCAATGATGGTCTTATTGGTCGCTTCGGCGTGTCCGTTGCCCTGTGGATAGCGGGAGGTCGACTTGCTCAAACGGATTCTCCATTTCGCGCAAAAACCTTCGAATTGGAGCGAAGTGAATTTCGCGCCGTTGTCGGTGACGATCTCATACGGAATTCTGTACATGCAAATGATGTTCTTCCACACAAATTTTTGGACTTCGTTTGTTCCGATTTTTGCGTAGGCTTCAGCTTCGACCCATTTGGTGAAATAATCCGTCATAATGAGAATGTATTTCTTTTGACGGGATGCAGGGAGAGGACCCACGATATTCATTGCCCATCGCATAAAAGGATATGGTGGAGAGGTCGTTCTCAACAGTTCGGTTGGCGTGTGGATGATCGGAGCGTGGCGCTGGCATTTCTCGCATCTAGCGACGAACTTATCGCAATCGTCGTTCATGGTTGGCCAATAATGACCATTATTGCGTATGCGTTGTGCGAGCGCGCGACCTCCTCAGTGATTACCGACGGAACCTTCATGAACCTCTCTCATTACATCGTTGATTTCTTCGGGACCGACGCAAGTCAAAAGTGTACCAGATGCTGTCCAACGGAAGATGTTGCCATCGAGAAGTGTGTAATGCGCGCAGCGAGTTCGAAGACGCCGGGCCTCCCACTTGTCTGAAGGGACGATACCGTCTGAGATAAAATATAGGATTTCTTCTTGCCAATCGTGTGGTCGCTCGTGAAGTTCAGGATTGGGTTGGGCGTGCGATGATGACGCTCGTTCGTGAGATGGTGACTATTGTTCCTGAGACGACGAAGTTCGTCCTTCTTCGCTGGTTGCGGATCCCTGCTCGGCCGAGCACTCCACAGGTGGCACATTTGCCGGTGGTTCAATGACGAATAGCGTGAGTACGGGGTCGCTGTCCTCTGTTCTTTGCTTTTTCGAGACTCGATCGCTGAAAGTCTCATGTTTGATAATCTGTTTTTTCTTTTTCTTATCTTGGATATTGGGCTCGGCGTATGCAAGGAGATTGATGCTTGGTCGATCGATGCTCTCGACAGGGATTACTCGGCGCAAGTCGAGATTGGAGGTGGATGCGAGGACGGCCAGAGCGTCGGCCGGTGCGTTGTCACTTCGGGGAATTTTGTTCAGCTCGAATGTCTCAAAATTGTTGGACATATCTTGGACAACTCTGAGGTAGGCATCCATGCGGTCAATCTTCGCCTCGTAATCACCGCTAAACTGGTGAGTTACCAGCTGTGAGTCACAGAAGACTTGTATCTTTTTCACCCCTATTCCACTTGCCAATCACATTCCGGCGATTAGGGCTTCGTACTCGGCCTCGTTGTTCGAGGCGGGAAAGGCGAGCCAGAACGATTGCTCGAGTACTTCACCTGTTGGTGAAACGAGGTGAATGCCGATCCCGGAGCCGTGTCGAGAGGATGCGCCGTCAACGTGCAGTGTCCACTTCTCCTCTCGCGGACAGCCGAACTCTAGCTCGGGGGGGAGTTCGATCAAGAAATCAGCGAGCACCTGAGATTTTGCACAAGTGCCCACTTCGCCAGGCGGCCCGATTGACTAGGGCTGTGGAGAATGGTTCGCAGGGGTTGGTTGGTTAAGACTTCAACAGTGTGGGATTGAAAATACGGCCGAAGCTTCCTGGCCGAGATAACTACAGCGTAAGCGAGTTTTTCCAACGTGGGATATCGGAGCTCGGCTCCGTCTAAGCTTTTACTCACATAGAAGATAGGGTGTTGTTCTCCTCTGTCCTCCTTGATTAGTACGCCACTGACCGCCGAGCCAGAGACAGCGATGTACAAATATAGAGTTTCGCCCTGATCGGGCTTTGCTAGGATAGGGGGAGTAGTTAGGTAGTGCTTGAGTTCTTGGAAAGCAGACTCGCACTTATCATCCCATTCGAACTTTTTGTTGCTACGAAGCAACTGGTAGAAAGGTAGACACTTATCGGTAGAACGCGAAATAAATATGTTCAGAGCAGCGATCCGCCCAGTGAGGCGCTGAACTTCTCGGGTGTTGCGTGGAGATGGGAGGTTGGTGAGCGCCGAAATTTGTTCCGGGTTAGCTTCGATACCTCTCTTCGTGACGAGATACCCGAAGAATTCTCCAGAAGTCACGCCGAACGAACACTTGGCTGGGTTCAGCTTCATATTGTATCGGTTTAGCACTTCAAAACACTGAGCGAGATGCAAGACGTGATCAACGGCCTGGGTTGACTTGACCAGCATATCATCGAAGTAAACTTCCATGGTTCGTCCGAGCTGCTCGGCAAACATGCGGTTGACGAGGCGCTGATAGGTTGCACCAGCGTTCTTGAGGCCGAATGGCATAACCTTGTAACAGTAAGTTCCCTGATCGGTGATGAAGGCCGTTTTCTCCTGATCGTTCTTGTGCATCATAATTTGGTTGTATCCTGAGTACGCATCCATGAACGACAAGAGCTCGTTTCCCGCGGTCGCCTCGACTAGTTGGTCGATGCGCGGCAGGGGAAAGCAATCCTTTGGACATGCCTTGTTGAGATCGGTAAAATCGACAAACACTCGCCACTTGCAGTTCTTTTTCTTCACCACTGCAGGATTGCTCAGCCAGTCAGGATACTTAACCTCACGGATGGATCCATCCTCGAGTAATTTCTTGACCTCCTCGTTAACGGCGGTGGTACGCTCTAGCCCGAGCTTTCGACGCCTTTGTTTGATCGGTTTGAACGTCGAGTCCACATTGAGCTCGTGGCAGGTTACATTTGGGTCGATGCCGGTCATACTGTTCATGCTCCATGCAAAGGTCGCTGCATTCTGGCACAGGAACTTTACGAGCACGTCCTTGATTGGTTGTGGTAGGTCGGCCCCGATTCCCACGCATCGAGTTGCGTCGGAAGAGTCAATATTTACTTGGACGATTGATTCAGAGTTAGGGCGAACACGACTGTCTGGGTGCTCGGCTGAGTCCGAAACGGTGAACGTCCGGACGTGGCGTTGTTGACGCTCGATGATGAAGCAGGTTCGTGCTACCAGTGGGTCCCCTTGTAGTGTAAATATTCCTCTAGGAGTTGGGAACTTCACGCACTGGTGGTAAGTTGACGCCACGGTCTTCATCTTATGCAACCAAGGAGTGCCGAGGATGACGTTGTATACGATCGGCTTGTCGACGATAGCAAAGTTGATGCAATGCATCGTCCCGCCCACATAGACTGGCAGCATGATCGTACCTTCCGTCATCACCGTGTCACCGTCGAATCCGGTGAGGGGTTGAACATCTTGCTCGGTGGTCCGCAAGTCGATTTCCATTTGAATGAGCACGTCTTTGAAAATGACGTTTACCGAACTACCTGTGTCGATCAAGATTTTGGTAACCATGCTTTCGCCGTTCTCCATCTCGACCACCAGTGGGTCGTTATGGGGTCCAGTGAGACCTGATGCGTCAGCTTCTGTGAACACGATTGGATCGGAGTTCGTAGTAGGTGGCGTGCTTTGAGCTAACCATCCTCGCTTGGCCTCTAGTCCCCGTCGATAAGCTTTGATAGAACAGACCGAGTCGCGGCAAGTTGCCAGACCACCCATGATCATGTTTATTCTTCGGCGTGGAGCCGGAGCGTTGGCATCCTCAGTTCGCTCGGGATTCCTTTTATGGGTTGGTGGGGGCGGAGGTAGAATTTTGGGTCTCGGTTGTGGCGCGGGGGCGGCGTTATATTGCTTGCTCGGGTTTTCGTTCTCAGGATTGAAGAAATGGTTATCCCTGTGAGCAGCTATTTGTCGTCGCTCGAGATCGACGTCAATTTGGCCTTCTTTAAAATTTGTCGAGCAATATTTGTTGAAGGGTGCGGCACTCTTCTGTTGAGTGTCCTGCTCGCTTGTGGTATTCGCAATATTTGTTGCCACCCTTCCCTGATGGGTCTCGGACCCACTTGTTATTCCAGGGCCTTGATGAAGATGCCTTGGGATCTTGATTACTAACTGCAAACGTTTGGACTTTCTTTCCTTTGTCCAACTTGTCGGCGTATTCTTTGTCGAAGTGTTGACGAGGCTCGTGATGCTCGTCTTGTTCCTTCTCTTTTCCTTTGGACGATTTGGGGGCCGGGGGTTCTGGACGGTTTGTCCTCGATGCCTTCTCTTCGTCTAGCTCTATGTATCTGTTAGCGCGATGTAGTGCGTCATCCAGAGTCAGGGGCTCGTGTATTATGATGTCTTCCCTAAATCGGGAGCCGTGAGCGAGAGCATTTCGGAGAGCCGATATTGTTGTGTCGTCGGCAATCGAGAGCTTCGAGACGATTCTTTTAAACCTCTCCATGAAGTCTCGGAGAGATTCGTCGTTTCGCTAGAACATGTTCCAGCGATCGGCGTTCGACGCGCCCCGAATCATGAATATAGAGTGATGTTGGAGAAAGGCGGTGGTAAGCTCGTGATAACTCCCTATCGAGTTCGGCGGGAGCCGGGAGAACCATCCTAGAGCCTCATGGGCTAAATTCTCAACGAATAGCTGGCAGCAGCCAGCCTTGTACTCTTCGTCACTGAAGTGAGCTCGGCTGATTGCGAAACTCATTGACGTCAAAAATGGTTTTGGATCGTCTAATCCGTTGTACGGGGTGAACTTGAACTTGTTCACGTAGCGGACTTGAATGCGGGAGATTCGTGCCGTGAACGGTGAGCGTTGGACTTCTTCAAGCACTCGATCGAGGTTGGGAGCAGAGCTTGTGGCTCGATGGACTCTGGAAGAGAGTTCGTGGACCATCGCCTCTAGGCGTCGTATGGTTTCATCCTTGAGATCGGCTTCGGGCTGTTGGATCGGCAGTGTCGGAGTCGGCGGGCTACCGCTTCTTTGGTCATGGCCGTCTCGCAGCTCCTCATTTGGCTCCTCTCTACTGCGTCGATCAACGGATCCTACGATAATGGACGTCGGGCGGCGTCTGTGGCCGTCGTATCGGTCCTCCACAGAAGGCTGCGCTGGGGGAGGATTCTCGTTCTCGCTGGCAGGACTGCTGTCGTTTCAGGGCTCGCCCCTCCTTCGTTGGAGCCTGCTGATTTGGTTCTGCGAGACCTCTTGTGCGGCTGCGATGGCCTCGAGCCGTTCGTTTGTTCGTGGTTCCTGGCCATCAAGACGACCGAGAATGACCTGCATCATATCGTCGAGTCTGTTTCTTTGAACAGGTAAGGGGAGAGTGGCGCTGGGGAGAGCGGTAGCGTTGGTGAGAGCGGCGGTTAGGAGGGCAGCGGCGTTGGTAAACAGCTGGTCTGCGATGGGTCCGGCTCTGGCGTGCGCAGCTACGGGAGGCTCGGAGGACGTGTCAGGCGCTGGCAGAGAGACTGTGCTCGGCAGTGGGCCCTCGTCTGGGCTCGGCAGGGAGCCTTCGGTTGGGCTTGGCAGGGAGCTCGGCAGGGAGCTCGGCAGGGAGCTTGGCAGGGAGCTCGGCAGGGAGCTTGGCAGGGAGCTTGGCAGGGAGCTCGGCAGGGAGCTCGGCAGGGGGATAGTTCGCGTTCTCGTTCGCCCCCATCGCTGCCCCGTTGGCTGCTCCGTTGCTTCGTCGAAGTTTTCGCTGGGGTTCGTCATGACTTTTGAGATTTCGAAGAAGTGAGGATCGTCGGTTTTGATTCGTCAAAAGAAACGCTTTTACTCTTGCCCCACGGTGGGCGCCAATTGTTTGTACCGGGGATTACACAGTTTAAACAAATAAGATTTAGTGGGAAAGAGCGAGCAAGTTTTTTATTAATCGGGGAAAACGTGAGATCGTCACTTAAACAAGTCGGATTAGAGCTTGTTAGTTCACAGACGAACTAGTAAGCTTTAAATGACGAACTGAAAACAAGACGAATTATACGAAAGATAATAGTAGTTTTCGATGCAAATTATTGCTTTGTGGGTATTGTCCGCGGGTCAGGATGTTGATCCCAATAAATGCTTTCTCCTTTTATAGGAGACTGTTGACCTAGGGATCTCTAGGGTTTTCCGTCGTGAATTCCCGAGATTGCCCCTTTGCGGGAATTAATGGACTTGCTCCCAATCTTGTTGGGCCGAGATCGCAATTAACAAATCTCGTTGGGCCGAGTGGCATATTGGGCGTAGCCCATATCCAACACCAATGCAGACACTCATCTATTCTGAAGCTGGATAAGAGCAAGCATCAATCGAAGGAAAACACTGTTGAATTGTATCCACAAAAAGGTCACGTGAGTCTATCCAAAATGTAGCAAAAGAAAACTAAAGGGACCACGCTTTAAGTAACCATCACAAGGTTTTTGTCTACTTGTTGCCCCAAAACTGTTGGGACTGTCCATAATTACGTGCCTGAAGAATGGTCATTGTCCAAAGAGAACGTCATTCCAATCTAATAGCCGACACAAGATACATAAACTTCATCAAGTGTTCTTAAGTTTTTCTGAAGATAAGAGTTGAGAAATTCTCATGTGAGTGTTTAATTTTGTTGTTTGGTAGATAGGGTACCTCTTAAGTGGCCTCAACATGGCTAGTTCGGTTCATGTAGTTTGTGACTTGACATGGTTTAGTGAGTGGTTTAACGCGTAATTCTGATTTAGTACCTAAGCTTAAGTCGGATTTATTATTATTCAAAATCTCCCTGAAAGATACTGGTTTATTATAGCAGTTAAATTCTAGTGCGGTTAAGAAAAGTGAATTCAGACATTAGGGTTCTTATGAGAGTCCTGAGAAACTTATGCTTGAAGCAAAAGTAACTAAAACTTTGTACGTTTACTAATAATTAAATTTACTGGAAACGAAAATAACACAAAGTGATGTAGGAGACCTGCAAAACAAAAACACTTTCTGATCGGGTTCAATCCAAAGCCAAATTCAAATCCAAATCCAGATTCAACCATCAATTACAGGGATGATTATAGAAGCAACTAGGGAAGTAATACAACATAAAGAAACAGTAAAAGGATCTGGTTATACTTGAGTAGCTCCCCCGGAAGAACAAGATGAATCAGGAAACAGAAAAATCAGACAAGTTAAAACACCTGTGGTCTCTAAAGTTGAAACCCCAAACCCCCCAAAAAAGAAACCAGTTTTACAGGATAAAAAAATGAATCAGACGGTCACGGAGATGTTACCTTTTTTAGCTAAAGATTTTCAAGGGAGAGCAAAAGAATAGGTTTATCGACAAAGGGGAATCTGGAAAATGGAAAAAGGCAGCCTCACATGGTGCTGCTGCTTTCACTTACGGTGTCAGACCTACCAAAGTTTGAGCCTCTGCCACAGCTGCTAATGTCAAGCCCCTGTAACCGGCCAAGAGGGTCTTCATGCATTGTTTCTGAATAGGAATGAGATTGAGCCGGGGCAGCATTAGAAGTAGCGTGATGCATAAGCTGATGACCGGTGGGAGGGTTTTGGCGAGAGGATGTGTTATGGTTTTGGTTGTTGTTTGGTTGGAAGAGATGAAACTGATGAGTCATCTGTTGCAGGTTTTGAGCATCGGTTTGTTGCTGATGATGTTGATAGTAGGATTGTTGTGGTTGGTGCTGATATTGCATGTGTGCCATTCCGAGGTTATAAGCATCAGCGGGTGAGACTTCTCCTGTTGCAAATTTCAGCCTCTCGACTTCCTTCTTCAGTTGCTCGTTCAGTGCTGTGTAGGGAAGAATCATCAATACATGACTTTCAAACCCAAACAATCATATAAAAGGAGGGAAAGAAAGACTAAATACATACCATCTCGCAACTTAGCTTGTTGTTCCATGACCTGTAAACGAAGCTTGAGCTCTGTATTCTCAGATGATAAACCAGTTGTGTCTCTCTGTAAGAAGCAAGTTATTAGGAGGTAGATGAGAAAGTGAATGCTATTTCCAGTTAACTTCAAAATGTGCAAAGAAGAGAATGTTACTCAGAAGTTTGTAATAAGCACCTGGAACAAAGACAATTGTGCTGAAAGGGTAGTAGCTTCAGTTTGCAAGGTCTGAACTTTCCTCTCGAGCTCCAAGATATATCGAGCCTTCCTTTCTTTCGAACGAGCAGCAGACTGTCGATTAGCAATTATCCTGCACATAGAGCACGAGACAGGATTAGACAATTTGAGCATCAATTAATAGCAGAATGTTTCCAGTCTATTATGGCAGACATATTTGTTACAATAAGTCACAAGACCAGTCACGCAATTAATAGTGATCATTACCAGAGGTTCACTCCAAGATTACATGGATCACGGCCCTTAAACCCCATTGAGACAGATCAGAACCCAAACAAAGCTAATTCCCAAACTATTTCCAAACCAAAACCACTTGAAACTATAACTTTCAATTCCAAATAGTTGACTACTAGAAGGAAATGTGAAAAAGGGATCATCTCAAAAAGTTTGAATGTTAAAGACTCAAAAAGTTCATCATTAGATAGGATCTAACCACACAGGAAGTGAAAAACAAGCTTGGAACGACCAATCAAACAAAAGCTAGTCCAAAAGAATTTAGTTGAGGGGCCATCAAATCATCATGAAAGAGACGCATTCCCACAGAACTCAAACTAGGGATTTAAACACAAAAAAGCATACTTATGGGTTCCTCATGGTCTCTCTTTCAACCAGAAAGACCTTAAAACCAAAAAAAGTAGCATAGTAGAAGCTATAACTAAATTTCAGTTAAAATTCAGTTATCGTTGAGATTCGAGAGATCAGAGTCACACGTAACCAAGCAAAATTAAAAAAGATCTCCAAAAGAACACCTAAATGGCATCACATCAACATCAAAAGATACATATTCATCAAATTAAAGGTCATAAAGAAACCACCTTTTCCCAGTTGAATTGTAAACAATAGCATAAAAGGAACAAGATTTAATTTTGGGAATAAAGATGAAACCTTTTAGCTCTCTTAGGGTCGACGACCCAAAGCTCGGCGAGTTTATCAGGAGCCATAGCTTTCTTGGCCTCAATAGATTCCAAAGTCGAAGACCCATCAACGGAGAGGCTGTGTCTGTGTCTAGGTCTCGAATTCCCAGCTTCGGCGCCTCCATTTTCAGCTGAAAACGGGTTATCGGACCTAGGAGCTGATGGACCAGCCGAATCTGAAGCGGATCCGGATCCGGATCCAAGTTTCTCAATGTGCATGTATGAGCAGAAGAGGTCATCTTCGGATCCAAGCTCGTCGAAGCCTCCGAATGGTTCAGAGAGATCCAGATCTTCAGGGAGACGGAATTGAACCTCTGAATGTGCTCTCCGGTGGTACGGACCACGAAATGGAGCCGACGTCGGAGCTGAGGCTAGAGGAAGGCATTGTGGGAGATTGCTCTGGTTTGATTTTGGGTTCGAAGGATCCTCCATACCTGGATCGTCCTTCCTTGTATCTCTCTCTCTCTCTCGCTGTGTTTCGCGCCCTTCTCTTCCTCTGTCTATCTGTCGGAATCGGACAGCGAAAGAGAGAGATTCAGATTTTCACGTTTCGTGTCCGAAGGTGATGGCCAGAAGTAAAAAAAAAAAAAAAACACGGAACAGGCTCCAAACGGCGTCGTTTACGCACCACTTTTATATTTTAAACCCTTTATTCATAAGCGTTTCGTTTTATGTAAACTTTGAACTTTGAAGCTTTGTTTTGATCACCCAAAGTTATATCCTGTGTACATTACTACATTTTACTTTTTTTGCATTTGATATAATTGAAATTTATATGTTTCTATGTATGTTAATATCATATGAGATTCTCCGTATTCAACAGTATTTATTTTTCATTAAATATTTTCTAAAAGTTGTAACCGCACACAATCTCCCAGAAAGACTAATTATCATTGATTCATTTCCATATTTAATTATTTTAAAGTTATCTACAATTTTTTTTTTGTCCGGCACTGGAATTAATATTCGTTTTTATTTTATTTTAGACATTAGACAAAAATGGCAAATAACCTACCTTCATGAAATCAGTCAATGGCCATAATATTCTTCTATTTCATGTGCAAAAAAAGTGAAAGACGATTTTTTTACCACGAGTTTGCTAATTCTACATATTAGAACATAACGACTGATCTATATAGTGTAAACTTTAGATAATTTTCTTTCAGTTTAGAGTTTAGGTTCTTGCTTTATATAATTTGATTCACACTAAAATGTTATGTGTTTTACATATAGTTCCATCAAATATTACGTGAGTTTCTTTAGACATACTCATCCACAACAGTTAAAATATCTTCATGTCTATACATACACATTGCTATAAATCGTATAACTAGAATCTTTTACGTTTTCATCTACCTACGAGAACCGATTCAATCAATATCATCTTGATAGACTTCTAGATGATGCGGTAAATTCTACTATAATTAGGAGTGTAACATACAAGTTAGAAAATGTATGGTGAGGAGGCATGAGTAAAATCATACAATAGAGTAAAATATCTATAAATTAATATTCTATAAATTAATAAATATTACAAATTAATAAATTTTGCTTGTTCTAAGTTGGGATAGTGTACAAAATAACAAAATTCGATAAAATAATATATTTTTTTGAAATTTCTATGTAAAATTTGGTCTGAATAATATTGTAAATTAATAATCATGTAAATTTACATACATATATATTTTATATATAGATATGTTGATGTAATAATATATGCTTTAAAAAATTTTATTATCCTAAAACCCATATCTGCAAAACAATTGCTATATTGTATTTTCAAACTACAATGATATAAATTACTCTATAACATACTATAAAAAGTAGCTAGATATGCATTATTTTCATTTTGATAGTTTTATAGGCTATTACAATATGATGATTTATATTATTATTCATAAATCTGTGTTTATGTATGTCATGTGTATAAGATAATAAGTTTATTGTATTTGTAATTTTTTTGTCAATAATGTTTTCTAAAATATTAAAAATTCAATTTCAAAACAATAAAATTTATAACATTTGAAAGTCTAATCTTATTTAGCTAAAATTGTCTCAATTTATAATTTTTTAAAAAATTTAAACAATTCAAACATATATCTTATAAAATAATAATTATTAATTTACACTATAAATATAATATTACTGTAAATTAATAAAATGCCATTGTACTAAGTAATAAGTACTATTGGTTTTTGCTTATATAAGCAAAAATTGCTAAATATGTACTAGTTAGTAATAGTATGATGTATTTAAAGATAAAAATGAGCCCTACTTCTCTACTTTGGGGTGTGGGTATTGAAAGAAGAATATAAAAGGGTCCAAGGTTGAGCGGCCGAAAAAAACGAGAAAGCTCGCTCCTTTATAACAAAAACCCAAACAAACCACACTCTCTCTGCCCATTTGAATTCAAAACCCCTTTCTCTTCCTCAAAAGCTTTCTGCAAATCTCTCATCACCTCACTCTCTTCCCAACCCTAAAAATCATTTCTTTCTTCAAAATCTTTCGTCTCTCGGTTCCTTTCCCTTTCCCCCCCAAATCCCCCTATTATTTATGTGTACCCGTTTCGTTTTCGTTCGTGTGGACTCTATCATCTGCGTAATTTAAGAACTGGGTTCTTGTTTTTTGGGGAAAAAGAGAGATCTTTCTGGTTTGGAAATGGAGGAACAGAGAGTGGTTTCCTCTGCGGTTGCATCGAATTCTGGGGTTTGTTTCTTCTTCTTCTTCTTCTTCTCTCCCCCGATGACTTTTTTTTTGTTGTTGCGATTTGTTAATTAGTGGGGGGGGGTTTGTGTTCTTGGTATCTGGGTTTCTCTCAATTTTTCAGATTTCGGGTGAGAAGCGTAACGGAAATGGATTAGAAGAGAAAGATGAATTAGGGTCTAAACGTGTCAAAGTGCCAGATCTGGATTCTGGTAATTCATGAGTCCGATTTCGATTATTGGATATATGATCTTATCACTTTGGATGGTTTGTTTTAAAAAAAAAGTTCCTTTCTTTTTGTTTTAATGCTTTATGGCTACAGATGCTAAAAAAATCAGTAATTTGCGGTCTGATGGAAAAATTGGTACTACTACTGTTCAGCTACCAAAAAATCTTATTAGTAGTGGAAAGGTTTCAGGAGTATCTGAAATGCATGTGGCTCCTGATGCTGAAGGTTCAGGAAGAGTACTAGTTAGAGAAAAGGATAAAGAGACGAGGACATGCTTGCCTAAGGCTGCTAACTCAGTTTCTAAAGTTGATGATAGATGCGTTGCTAGTTCTGGGAAACAAGCTTTGCTTAAAAATAATCATACTGTGAAGGATGAGAGTAAATGTGAGTCAAGAGGAGCACAAGTTGATGTTTCAAAGAATAGTAGCTCCCTCTTGAAACCTAAGGAGACTTCTGAATCCGTACGAGGAGCAGCTGAGCCGTCGCTTTCAATTCCTGTTGGGGATAAAGCAAGTCCTTTTCAGATGTGTAGTAGTGCAGCCGGTTCATTGGGTGAGTCAGATTCGATGCGGCGATGGATGGAAATGAAGCGAAATGGTTTTCTCTCTGGCCCTTTGGGTGGAGTAGCAGCACCAAGTTCTACAGTAGCGAGTGTGCCTGTTGAAGTACCTGCGCAAAAGCAACCAAAGAATAAGAGGAGAGGTGGTGATTCTCTCAAGAAGAGAAACGAGGTTCCTAGGAAAGAACAACAGCTGGTAGATAGGTTTGCAAATGTTACTGCACCAAGTGGATTGCTGACAGAATTGAACCCGGGAATCATTAACCATGTCAGGACTAAGAAACAGGTCTGCTCAGTTATTGAAGCTTTGATTCGGAGTGCTAATGATAATGCTACCTTGGGGAAAAGACATGCCAATTTGAATGTAAGAGGTACCTATCTCTCTCATTTACCTCGTTAAGATGATCATATTACCCAATTCAGACCAGATATAAGATCTTTCAGAATCAATGATTAATCACTCTGTTTACCTTTGGATTTCAGAGTCAATCAGAGAAGATAGGGCATTAGCCTTTAAGTTACCATCTACCGGGATGTCTGATAGCACCAATTCCATTTCAAACCCACAACAAGCCACATCTCTTGCTATTGAAGGTCAGTACCTTTTATCTTGTTTCAGATCACCTTTGAGTAAACTTTTTTGAGTTTCTAGATATGTCTGAAGTAATAAGTGGTTAAAGTCCTATGGAGAAAAATGGAGAGTTTTGTTGATTAGGTTTACTGATTAAAGTAGAGTAGAAGTGGCAGAAGGATAAATGTTAGGTATTTTTTCTTTTGTGCATGATGATCACTTCATATGCAGAAGTGGAAACGGAAAGAAATGCTTAAAAGGAAAATGTTTCTTTGCTTTTTAGCTGCTACCGTGGCTTCTCAATGGTTGGAGTTTCTTCACCAAGACCTCAGTGGACGTCTTTCAGGTGCGCATTTTACTTTCTTGAAGGAATACCGCAAAGGGGATTCTTAGGTTAATTGAGTTTTAGTGATCTGATTGAGATCTTTTGATGTTTTTGCAGCTGTGCAGGATAGTAGGAACAGAGTTCAAAATATCTTGACTACCGAGTTACCGCTTCTCGTTTCATCAAGAGAATCCTCTTCTAACCAAGAAGATACTCGTCAGAGGCCGAATACGAATTCCTCTGGTGATGCTTCATCTGATAAAGCAGTAACAGAGACGCATAAGATAAGATGGTCGGCAAAATTTGATCAGATTAACAAAGCTCTTTATGAGGAAGAGAGAGATTTGGTATGTACATATCTATTGCCTTCAAGTTTGAATGATTTATACAGACAGAGTTTTTTAAGCTCGAGGCGGTGTTTGATGTATTGATACTATGGATATGAAATTCGCAAGGAACGTTCGCTAAACCAAGTGAAGGAAATGCAGTCAAGATGCAACGAGGGTCTACGGCAAATGGACGAGTACTCGCCTTTTAGTTCCCAATCATCAGATTCAAGGTGAGGAAACTACACCAAGCAGTCCATAGATACTTAGAAAAAAGACTGGTTTTAACTGATTTTTCTTGCTATACAATATTTTTGTAGTTTTGGGAAAGACGGGAGTCAGGAGACTAGTATGGCGGTTCAGGCGGCTGCAGCTTCCATTTTTTCAACCTGCAGTTTTCTTCTGTCAATGGTGAAGCCGTCGCCTACCAGTTCTTAATTTTTGTTTGTTTTTGGTTTACCGGCTCTTCGACTAGTCCCACCAACTATATATTCTCATTTGTGTTAGTACTTTTAATAGGTATTATCATCTTTAGTGTAAATAATAGGCGATTGATGGTTTCGTCATTCGTGTATGTAACATTAGAAGCGACCTTTTTAATATCAATCCTACAGTTGGCATTTGGCATTTGCTTCAATACACATCTGTTGGAGGGCAAAGTTTTCTTGTATGAATTTATGAAACACTGGACTTAATAATACAAGAAAATTGTTGTCTCCTTCCTGCACTACATAATGAAATGTAGTATCTAATTTCTCCTGAACGAAAAATTACAGACGCTGATCTCTATGAGCTAAAGCCAAGATGGTGCCATTTCAGCTACTGTTACTTTAGCAGATGAATTGTCCGAAATCTTTGCAAGTGAGCAATGCTGTAACTTAATAGACTCTGCATTGTCCACTGTCTTGACAACGTACCTGAAAATAGAAAGTCCAGTTTTGTTATAAGAGCTTTAGCATCTTACGGATAAAATGAGGCAAACGAGACTTAACCATCCATTCAAGCACTGTGTCATTATAACTGCCCTGCGTCCGACAAACCGTGGAGGTGTCCTTTTGTTTCCCTAAACCATGGTAACTTTTGTCTGTTAAAACATGAAAGTAGTATTTTCTAGATTGTGATAAGTAACATTGGTATGGTGGAAGATCTCAGACCTCTATGATAATAAGATCTCCAATGGAGAAAGGAAACTGTATGCCTCGGCTACTCTTTGGAGGTTCTGTGATCTTTGGGATACAGAAACTTCTCTTGTGCTGCAGATTCATAAGAAAGAAACTCTGCTTATCTGTTTTTTTTTTTATCGTAAAGGTAAGCTTACACGAATAAATAGTTAACGGAAAACAAACCTGATCCGACTTGTCTTTCCTTCGCTTCAACGAGTGTATATAATCTGATTCTTCTTCTTGGCAGAAAGCATGAACTACAATCCTAAGAGCTGAACAAGGGCATAAAACTGGATCAGGAAAAAGAAGTTACTCTTGAAGAGATTTCGAGTCTTCCACTGAAACCAGCAAATGTCGTTAAAAACTCACACAGATTTGGCTTTCCTGATCCTTCTGAAGTAGGTTGGGAACATGTGAAACATGCTTTCTGACAACAAAAATAGTCAAAACTCGTTTGTTAAGAGAATCACATATAACAAACAACAAGAGATCTAAAGCAGATTAGTAAAGAATCGTTTTTTTTACCATTCTTTTAACTTCTTTTAATCCTCCAGCTCCAAAAGAATGTCCACAAGGCAGTATTGTAGCATCATTCATTAAGGTTCCTCTATCCAAAGCAAAATAACAAATACAGAATCATCTCTGTGAATGTTAAACCTTTTATCTCTCAAAAATTCCATCACCGTATCACACCACAATGAGTCATCAAAGTACATTGACATTATTGACTGAGATTCAAAGAGATCTTAGTTCTCAACCATAATCAGATCTATTACAACCAGAGCGGATACTTACGTGACAGGATCAGAGAGGATGGCTTTGAGAGACTCCCAAGAGCTGACACTAGTGACTCTCTCCTTGTCCAGAGAAGAAAAATATCGTTTTGACAGCGTGTTATGGTGGGAATGAGGTACATTATTATCATCTGGGTTAGTAGTGATCATCACCTTAAACTCCATTTCATGGCGATCTATCATCGATGATTTCCTTTCCTCATCTTCTCTCACAACCAGTTCCCAACCAACTGAACCTGGAGAGTGATTCGACGCTACATAAGTAACTTAATATGGTGGATTCTTTTATAGTCGTAGGAGAACATCGTGAGACAAGAAACTGATATACCTGGATTTTTACTTTCACTGTTTGTTTCTGCAGCTGCAGAATCAATACCAGGTTGACTCATCAAAGCACCGTGTCTTCCGGCAGAAACGTTTTCCTCGTCTTCATCTCCATCGGAATACCTCGTTTCATCCTTCTCAAGTCTATTTCCGCTGAAACTTTGCCGGAGTCTGAAACGACGATCGCCGACGGTTTCGAGCTCCCGGATTTTGGGAGCGGACTCTCCCACACGGAACCGCAGAGATTCATCTTCCATATGGTATAGGAACCGAGGATCGATACTTTCATTAACGGACATTTGTTTTTCCGCCGGAATATTTCAGAAGACGATCGACTGAGACGGAGGAGGAAGCTGAGATTAAAAAAAAAGAACAACAGAGACAACATAGAAACGACGTCGTGGGACATAAAGAAGCACGCCCGTCGTCACGTTTAATGATTATGAAACCGTATCATTCATTACTACCAGAAACTTTTGGTTGGATTGGGTGTGGACTCATAAGTGATATTGCCACGTCATCATGACTAAATGAATTTGAACCGGTTTACAATCTGAATTTTCATGATCCGGTTAAGAACATACAGTTACAATGCCATTTCAAGATTCTTCATTTTGTTCTACAATAAAAAGACCGAGAGATAAAGTGACTAGGAGAATCACACTGTAGTAGCTTGACACAATGAACCAAGTTTCGGTTTGATACCATGTTCTCATTTCTCACATCTTCAAAGGTTTCATTCCCAGTGATGCTCTCAGTCTATTATTTTCTGCAATCTCGGGATCTGGATGATTAGTTCCATCTTCCCTCAACTTCTCCTTCTTCTCCTTCTTCTTCTTCGGTTCCCTGTCATCATCTGTTTCGTGTCTCTTACGATCCCTACTCCTACGCCTTGCCCTGTCTCTTCTGTCTCCTTCTCTGTCCCTGCCTCGTTCCCTGTTGTCCCTATCCCTATCTCTCTCTCCATAGTGATCTCTATCTCGGTCTCTCCCACCACGCCCACGTTCTCTTTCATACTCTCTGTCATGATTTCGATCCATATCATAGTCTCTATCATAATCACGATCCCTGACAATCACAAAATCATGGTCCAATTATATTTCATGAAACTATAAGCTAAACTATGAACATGACAATCTCTGACAGAAACACATTGTTTGAGCTAAAACCTAGATGGGAAGAACAGAAAAATACTTTCGTGATCTACAGATCTTTGTCATATATTGATACAATATCCAACTTCCACATAACAGGGTATGCTATAGTAAGGATGTCTGATCCATAATACTTCTCTCTGAACACTGTCAGTACAGAGAAACCTGGAAGGATCTCCACAATTTCAATTTCGGAAGCTGTATGCTACCACTGATGGCTTAAGATGCCATAGAGGAAACAGACATTCAAAAGAGAGAATTACTAGACATGATGCACGAGCATTAGGCTAGATCAAACAGCTTCCACAATCATAAGCAACAAAATAAATTACAAGGAATAATTATTAGAGAAGGTAACTAGTAAAGAAATGAATCTAGCAAAGGGTGCGGATTTAGATACCTGTGTCTATGACTGTCGCGTCTCCTCTCTCTGTCTCTGTCTCTGTCTCTATCTCTTTCTCTTTCAGGACTCTTATGGCGATGATCCTGTAAAAGAGGAAGAAAATGGTATCAACATAGATCTGGTAAATAAAAATGGTTAAACAGAACAAATACTAATTATCACAGAATAAAGCAGTGACCTTCTCATCTTCAGATCCATCAGCAACCGCTTCATTCTCCTCCTTTTCTTCCTCTTCTTCAAAGTCATCTTCCAAAACACTTTTCCTCGGCTCTAATAAACCATTCTGTTCAAGCGTCCACCTATCATCACAATTGAAAAATTAACCATCTTAAAATACTGCAGAAACCAAAAAACTAAAACTCAGCTATAGAAAAAAAAAATGCAAAACAAACAAACCTTTTCTTCAAACGTGGCATTGCAATATCACAAGAGTAATCCTTGGTTAAAAGTTCCTCAATGACTTCGTCCACATGTGTCAATGAAAACCCTATTCCAAACAAAAGCGATCAAATTAGTTATGACACAAATCAATCAAAAAAGTTACAACGGATCCACTTAAAAAGAAAATGAAACTTACTCCCATCAGGTAGCTTTTGTCTCACTTTTCGGTAGTCATTGTAGAGAGGCTCGAGGTAACGATAGACATCAACATCAGTCCCAGTGAGACGGAGATAGAAAGCACCAAGGATACGAACATATCTGCATAAACCAAGATAATTAAATCTTCTTCTCAACAATCACTGAACTATCAAATTGATTACCCTAAATCTAAAGCCAGCTGCAATCTACAAAAGACAAGATTCAGATTAAGGTTAGAATTAGAAATCATACTTGTAATCATCGTTTTTGATGAACTCGACGACAATTTCCTTCTCAGGCTGGATTTGAAGCATCTTCAATATGAGGCAAAGGAACGGAGTAGGTTTGCGGCTACCACCAAAGGTTCCACCAAGATGGTCAAGCTCCATAGCTTTGTCGACCAACGTCTCCGCAGTTAAACCAAAACACTGCTCTTTCCAGAAAGTGTGCTGATATATCTTCGTTCTCACAATCTTCTCTACCAGATTCTGTGGATTCGTCCCCCTTATATTCTTCGCCAACGGATCTGTTCTGTTTGCCATTATATCGCCAGAAGAAGTTAATCAGAAACCGCCTCTAAGATCTTAGTCGCCGGTTTAATAAACGTCGAGCGACGCCGCTTCAATGAAACCGGAATCGATTTAATTGCTTCCACGAAATTGCCGTCGTAGAAGACGAAGACGACGCTCTAGGGCTTCGAAGAATCTGAAAACAAAAAATGTTATTTATTTATTTTTTATTAGTACCTCATTCAGTGGTAAAGCCCATAGTGAGAAAATATTAATGGGCTGATAATATTGGTTTTCCGGCCCACTAGAGATGGAGATAACGCCGTTAGTGGAAAGTCCGTTAAGACCGTTACATCAAAGCATAAACCCTATCGAAGAAATTGCAGTGTTGTGTTCATTCTCTTTTCAGCGAAGAGCCCCAAAAGAAGAAGAACAACAAATTTCGAAAATAGAGAAAGAGAAGAAATTTACAATGGATTCAAAGACGAAGCAGATGATTCTATCAGCTCTCTGCAAACACTTCTCATTGGATCCTGTAAGTATTGAAGAAGATGACATCTCAGAAACTTCACTTTTTTTTCTTTCTTTGAGGTCTTGCTTGGTAGCTGAGTATATGTGTATGATCATGTTTTGAATCAGTTAGTCGAGAAAACTCGAACATTTTCTGATTGGGTATTGATTCAATTGTATAGATTGTGTTCCATATTAAGTTAATCAGTGTTTACACTTGTGCATCAAGCTGGTTATGTAAAAAAGGTTGAATCTTTAGAAATTGGAGTTTTATAGTTTTTTCTTAATTTGGGTTTGCATGGCGTTGATGGTACACTATGTTGATCATTTTTAATCTCTCATCCAGAACTTACACCAGTCTCTCATTTTTTTCCTAAATAGACAGGATGATGATTTATGGGTTTGGTTCTGAAAATAATTTTAATCATTGCATAGGAACCTTTTCTTGGTGGAGCTGGTGAGAGTGATGTCAAGACGCTTTATTCTAATGTTTTGAAGGCATCTGGAAAGGAAGTGTCTGCACAAAACAATGAGGTAAGGACATGAATGCCGAACTCTTTATCGAAATTTATTGCGTTTCCTCCTTGTTACAACCACATTTTGTAAAAGCGGGGATTAGTTTGTTTGCGTTGTGATGCAATGCCTTTTGTGTGGTGGTAGATGATGAGTATTCATTCAGTGGCTCTCTTTTGCATGATGAGTCATCGTTTCACATTTAAAAAGTAATTTACCTGTTTCAGGTATTGAAGTGGCTGGATTTTGCAGAAGGTTTCCCTGCAATTTCCAAGGATTGCTTTGCAGCTCTTGAAAAGTTGAATGTTGAGTTAGTTACCAAGTCGGTGCTCTTGGGAAATGGATTGACGCCATCAGCGGCTGATGTAGCTGTGTTTTCAGCTGTGCATTCTTCAGTGGTACCACTTCTCTTAATTTCATACTTTATATAACATTCGTTCCTGAGTTATTTTATGTTTTTTAAAGATGTTAAGATGAAATTTTCATAAAATGTTAACTAGAGGCAGCCTTTAAGACTCACTATTATCTATTTGTCTTACTGTTCCCAGCTTGGCCTCTCAGATTCAGACAAGGAGAAAGTACCACATGTCATAAGATGGATAAATTACATCCAGGTAGGTTCCACATCATAAAATTATCAGTACTTGATTGCACCAAGGTAGTCTGTAAATCTATGGAGGACTACTTTATGTGTAGGCGTTAGTGACTATGACAATATATGCACTCTCTGAACATCAACCTTTCACTTTATCTGTCCTTGTGATTTTCTGCTTTAATAATAATGCTGCTCATTATCTTATTTTTACAGAACAAAGAAGAATTGTCAACATTATTTGCTCCAATTCCTGTGAAGTTATCAGTGTTTGACTTCGAGGTGAATTATCTTTTCATACCCAGTTCTTTAGTTTTAGAATCTATAATAACATAATACATCTTTCCATATGTACTACGCGTCTTCCTATGTCATCACACGCGATGAGCAAATGGTTTTCTGATGTCTTTCCTCTAAACGCAGGTATCAAAAAGTGTTCCTAAGGTGGAAGCAAATTCTAATACCAAAAAAGCTACTGAAGGTGTAAAGCCTGTTGACAAGTCAGAAGCGCAGCCGATCACAAAGAAAACTGAGCCTGAGGTACTACTTTTAACTTTTAAGTTGGATTTATTAGACTGTGAGTCTATCTATTTATATTGTAGAATCTGATGTTTCCTCTTTTTGTTTTTTTTTGTGTGTGTTTAGGAACCAAAGAAAAAGGCGACAACAGAGAAGGATGCCAAAAAAGAAAAGAAGAAACCCGCTGAAACAGAACCAGCTAAAAAAGACGCGGAGCTTAGTGTCAGTTTGCTTGATATCCAAGTCGGTCTAATTCGCAAAGCATGGAAGCACCCATCAGCAGATAGGTTTGTGGTCAAAACATTTCAATATTATTGCTGTGTTAAAATTTGTATTGATCGTCTTCTAATTTGTTAGGAGACTTGTCTTATGTGTAATGCAGTTTGCTGGTTGAAGAAATAGATGTCGGGGAGGACAAAGTGAGGCAAGTAGTTAGTGGCTTAGCAAAGTTTTGCAATCCCGATGATCTAACGGTATAGTGATGCCTTGATTTACAAAATACTAAAAGAAATTTGGTGTATCATTTAGATTGGTCCGGTTCTTGAAATTTAAAGTTACTAATCTATGGTTTTTTGATTGCTGTGTTATGATGATGAAGAATCGCCTTGTTGCGCTCATCACAAATGTCAAACCTGGAAAGCTAAGAGATGTAATGTCACAAGGACTGGTAAGAATTTATAGTTTCTTCTTCTATCCGCCTCCAATCCAGTTCATCAACGATCAATATATTGCCACACTCTCACGATTGCTCTTCTTCTATGTTTTTTGTTTCTTTGCCACAGGTTCTGTGTGCTTCAAGTGAAGATCACTCGGTGGTAGAACCGTTGCTGCCACCTGCTGGGGCTAAACCAGGAGAGCGTGTTTCATTTGCAGGGTATATTCATGTTAACGATATAACATTGAACTTCTTTGATTGCTTTCCGTGCATGTTTCCCCTTCAGCCATTAAATTCATATGATCTTTCCTTTTCCTTGTTTTTCCTGTTTATCGCAAACTCAAGAAAACTTGTTCGTAATTTGTATCTAGGATTGAAGGAAAGCCAGAAGATGTACTAAACCCGAAAAAGAAGCAACTAGAGAAGATAACACCGGTATGTACTTTATGCCCTTTGTTAGGTTCCAGACTTTAACAAACCTAACATGCTGAGTACTGTGTTTGCATGATTATACATAAGCATCTAATCTCATGGGAACTATGGTTAATCACACGCAATTGCAGGGTCTCTACACTGATGAAAATGGCGTAGCCACATACAAAGGCATACCATTTATGACCTCAGCTGGACCTTGCACTTCCAGCATCCCCAAAGCAACTATCAAGTAGTGAACTTTATACTTCCTTCTTTCTCTTCTCTTGCCTTTTTTCTTTGATATCACAAACTCAGTTGGAAAAAAAAAGAAGATATGTTTTGTCACAATTCGAATTAATCTCTAACTTTGTTCTCATTAACCTGTTTTGACTCTCTTTTTCCTTATGAGCTTTCTGCTACTGGATTTAGATTTTACTTTCTCCTTTCAATCAAGCTGTGTGCAAGTCAACCATCACTCAGTCAGATTAACTTGAATTAAAAACCAAACCAATTGTATTTTGTCTCAACAAATCTTGAAAATAGGTAATTATATCATGTAAACTCAGTATTAAATACTGAAAGTTTAAATTAACTTGCATTACCTCATCAAATACAGGAAAAAATCTCAATTTTATGAGCTTATTAGGGCATCCTCATCGGGGGAACACTTTTGGGTGTTCTTAGAGTAAAAATATTATGAAAATAATGTAAGAGCATTAGTTAAGATCTTTTGTTAAAAAATTTGTTATTGGGAGAACATGTTTAAGATCATAAGATTTAATAATATAATAATCTTAAACATATTACAATTATAAAAACTTTAAAAAATAACATCTAAATTACAAACTTAAAAAACTTTTACTAAAATTCAAAATACAATACTAAATTTTTATGAAACAAAAAAACATTGTAAATAAAATTAAAAAAACAAACAAACAAACATATTACTTAATTAATTAAAGCACACAAACATTTTATTTAATTAATACATAGTTTAATGTCCAAATTTATTCTATATATTCTCAATCAAATCCTCCTTTAATTCGTGATGTGCTTGTCTATCACGAATTATTGTATGGCCATCACCTAAACTCTCAAGATTTGAAGCATATTTACTGAAAACGTAAGATCTGGAATAGTTCCGGTTCCATCTTCTTGTTGAAATTCTTGTTCGTCATAGAGTGTGTATAAATCTCGTTCATCTTCGACAATCATATTATGGAGTATGAGACATGCTCTCATAATATATGCAATTTTACCCTTTGACCATAAAAGAGATGAATTTTTAATCATGGCGAATCTAGATTGCAGGACTCCAAATGCACGCTCAACATCTTTCCGTGCACCTTCTTGACGTTCTGCAAACAAACGATGTTTCGGGTGTTGTGGTTGTGGGATGGATTTAACAAATGTTGCCCATTCGGGGTAAATACCATCCGTCAGATAGTAAGCCAAATTATACTCACTTCCGTTGACATAGTACGTAACTTCGGGAGCTCAACCGTAAATAATGTCATTAAATACTGGTGATTGATCAAGAACATTTAAATCTTTACAAGTACCTGGAGCTCCAAAAAATGCAGAGATCTTGTGAAGCTACCGCCTCCAAAACAATTGTTGGTTTACCGGTGCCTCGTGAATACATTCCTTTCTAAGCGGTTGGGCAATTTTTCCACTTCCAACGCATACAGTCGATGCTTCCAACCATCCCGAGAAAACCCCGCTGTTCTCCATAAAAGAGTAGTCTTTGAAGATCCTCTGGTGTGGGTCGGCGTAGGTATTCAGTGCCAAACAAGTCCACTATGCCGACGACAAAATGTTCCAAACATTTACGAGCAGTCGATTCAGCAAGACGTATATATTCGTCGGCCGAGTCCGACCCAGTCCCATATGCTAATAGTCGAATTGCTGCAGTACATTGTTGTAGCAGTGATAAACCATTCCGGAAGGTTGCATCCTTTTTTGGTTTAAAGTATGGAACTTCTTCACTGAGACGATTCACAATACGCAAGAACAATGACATGTTCATTCGAAACCGTCGGCAAAATTGCCTCTCTGTGTAAGTCGGATTATCAGAAAAATAATCGTTCCACAAATGTTCGTGCCCTTCTTCCCGTTTTCTATCGATATATATACGTGTATTCCTTTCGACCGGAATTTCCTCTTCAGCAGCTTCAAATTGGTTACTAAATTGTTCTTGAAAAAATTGGTTTAAACTATTATTATTCGGATCATAATGGTAGTGAAAATTGTTGGAAGAAGATGCCATAAAAGCTATGTATTAGTAAGATGAACAAAAGAAAATAATACAAGAGAATAAACTTGCAATTTGTAGATAGAGAGAGAAGAGAATTGTATGTTTTTGGTGAGAGAAAGAAATTGGTTTATGAGAAAATGTATGTTTGATTTTGATGATTTACACTCTTGTGCTCTTCTGATATATATAGAGGGTAAATACATGAGCATGTGATACTTCAAGTTCGGTGTGACTCTGTCTTTGTTTATACATGTGATACTTCATTTTCGGACAAACACATGTGAACTTTGGTCTTTGTTACAAACAAATTCTTGTGACTCTGTCTATAAAAGTAAAATCCAAAGAAAGAAAACAAATTCATGTGACTTTGTCTTTAAAACTAAAATCCAAACAAACAAAACAAATTCATGTGACTTAGTCTTTAAAACTACAATCCAAATACCAAACTGTGCCTACAATCATACATTAGTCGATCCACAGCTTCACTACTAGCCGATCCAAAGCCTAATCTAATTTACTTAGTAAACAAGATAAATACCACTAGCAAAACACTCATACCGAAGCAAACAACAACTACAATTTCAGGGGCCATTTGAAACAATGGTTTCTTCTCTCGTGCCTCAGTAACAAGCCTCTCCAGGTTCACCAACTTCTGATCTGAATGGTTTTGTTGGTCCTTGAGCTGGATCAGTTGGTCCTTGAGCTGGATCAGTTGTGTCTCATAATCAGGAAGTGGTTCAGCTTCACGGCTCCACAGACTTGTGAATCCAATCTCAGTTGATGGTTGCGGAGGATAGTAACAGGTCTCAGCCTCCTCCTCTTCGGAACTATAGTCTAATGGGCTGTTTATACCATAGTCGTATTCAGAGTCTATGTCTTCTTCAACCTGAAACCGAAAACACATAGATAAGTATAAAAATGAAAACAAAAACAAGTTTGTGAAGGCTTGCAAACGCTTATGAAACAGGTAATAAATCAGAATGCAATCAGAATTCAAAAACAAAAGAAAGATTTATAAACCAAACATAAGCCGATTCATTAAAAACATAAACTAGAGTTTCAACAAACATAAACATAAGACAAACATACTTAAAACAAACATAAACTAGAGTTAAAACAAACATAAACATAAGACAAACATACTACAACAAACATGTCATCGTCTGTTTCATCTAAGTTAAAACAGTTCAACCATTAGCTTCTTCTTTAGAGCTTTTTCATTTCATCTAGAGTTTCTTTCTTGGCAATGAGAGTGTCAAGAATGGACATCTTTTGAAGTTCTTTCATGCCCTCTAAATCCTTTTTTTTTATTTCCCACATGTGACTAAACTCTGCAGATGGTGCAGCCTTCTCTTTACCTTTGTTCCTTAATTTTTTCATTGCCTTTATGCCAGCAGGCCTGCTCTCGTGCTCACCCACAACAGACCCTGAAGATGGTGCAGCATCATCGGCTTTTCTTTTGTTAGAACTGGTTGTCTTTGGAGTGAGGTTCATAGCCTCCAGATTAATCCATTTCTGTTCATAGCGGAGCACATTCCAAGCATACTCAAAACCAAACTTACTCTTGTACAGCTTAGTGTAGATTTGGTGAGCATTCTACAGAATATCCAAATCATTCATGCCACTAGCTTTCTCACCCTTTGATTATGCATAAGCTCCACAGAACCTGCTCACTTCCTTGCTGATTTTTTGCCATCTTTGTCTACAATGGTCAGGGCGCCTTGGTTCACCACCACCAAGTACATGATCACTTGATGCATAATAGTCACCAATACGCTTCCAAAAGGACCCAAACGGTTGGTCATTCCCAACTATTGCATCCTTCGATGTGTTTAACCAGCCACTTATTAGGACTAAGTCATCTTGTGTGGACCATATCCTTCTCTCCCTACGCTGTTCTGCTGTCTCTTCTGGTTAACTAGGAGGTTGACTCGACTGTGAACTAGTTTGTGAACTAAAAGAAGGGATTTGAGAGGAACCAATGTTTACATTGGGAGCAAAGCTGTCATATGGGAAGTTAAGAAGGCTAATGTAGGATTGAAACTGACTATTAGGAGTATTATTTGATTCTATAGCAATCAGATTTAACACGGAAGAAGGTGAGGAAGAGAGATTATTGGAAAGTTCTTAGAGATTGGTAAGAAAGAAGGAAATAAGATTGGTTAATATAGAGAAGTTAAGAAGATCATTAAATTCAAAGTTTGGTGTTGTTACAGAATTTTAATTCTAAATAACCATTACCTACTTCAGTCAAATCAGAAGTAAATAAAGGTCATTGAGTGTTTTTTATATGTAAACCAAAAAGTTTGGTTTTGTTAATGCATTGAACTCAGTTTTTAAAGTTTAGTCTCCTATTAGCCGAGAACATGACCAAAACTACTCAAACATATTATACAAGAGATAAACCAATTAACCATCCGAGACCATCACAACCAAAGTCTAAGAAACTCACTATACAAGCAAACAACACTTTACAAGCAACTACAATCACCTAAAATCTGTGAATAACCACTTACTACACTACTACACAAACCACTCAAACATATTATACAAGAGATAAACCAATCAACCATCCGAGACCATCACAACTCAAGACTGCAAAACTCACTATATAATCAAACAACACTTTACAAGCAACTACAATCACATAAAATATGTGAATAACCACTTACTACACTAACCACAACACCACTCAAATCAGGAAACCAAGCTGGTCCAACCTTGCATTACATATAGTGAGTGTGACTTACCTTTTACTTTCGAGTAAATGCAGGTTTGTTGATGGTTATCCGATTTAATTTGTCCTGGTTAACCTCACCTACAATCCTCAGAAACAAAGCAAAATCGATTAATGTTCATCAGTGTAAGGTTGATTTCAAATACAATACACGACACTCAAAATTCACTCATACAAATCCTATATTGATTAATCAGATAAGACGAAACCCTATAACATGATACTAAATCGAAACCTAATTCAGAGATTTCAAGACCCTAAATCGATGAAACAATAAAGAACAGAGGACATGAAGGGACTACCTTGTCTATATCGCCGAAGATGAGATTTGCGAGACAGAGGAGACAGAGGACACGAGGAGATCTCGATTTTGGTGTTTTAATGGCCGGAAAACACACCTTAATCGGAGAAGATGGTGACCAGGAAGCTATCGCCGTTTGGGAGAGAAACAAGAAAACCCTAGCAGCCACGATATCGAACAAAATGAAAAATGAAAAGTTCTCTCGGTTATAAAAAATTGTTTCCAATCAGAGTATGCCACGTCACACTAGAACTGGACCAAAAACAGTTACAACAACATGTTCTAAGTCCACTTTTACAATATTTTCATTTTAAAAAAGCTTTAGAACACCCAACATGTTTTACTGATAAAGATAGCCTTAGATGATGATGATCTTTACAAGTTAAGAAGAGGGATAAAAGGAAAGAAAGAAAAAAAGAATCTTTAGACATGGGCCATGAGGATCTCTATAAGAGATTGGTGGTCCTCTTTCGACAAAAAATCATTATTAAAGTTTCCTTTTTCCAATTTATTCCAAAGATGTGAACCCCAAAAAAACTGAGGAAAAATGATAATTAAAAAGTTGTATTATATCTACAAGATTTATGTATCTTATCAAATTTTGATATAAGAAGATCCTGAGAAGAGATCCGTACGACTGTCACTGGACACATATGTTTCTTTATTCAGTTTCTCAAAGAATCAGTCCTCTCCATAGCAAAATCTTTATACTTTGTCCCCAAACAAAAAGAAGAAAATTATAATCTTTTTGGATTCCAAATCATATCAAATCAGTTTCTTGGTATATCATAGGGGGATTGTTACCGAATAAATCATATTTTTTCAGTTCTATGCATCTACAATTTTTGTATATTTAAAAGTGGTCCAAAAGAAACCCCACACGATTTGAAGAACATGTCGTAACAAGTAACACAATACAAAAAGACAAGTATACAGAAACTTTTTATCTATAACGACTGGTACTGAAACTAAAAACCCCTAAAATTAAGATATCACGAAATATCCGTGATACTTATTCTTTGATGCAATCTCTTCCCCATGCTCTCTGTTTTTTTCTTTTTTAATAATTGAAAAAATATTCTTCACCCACCAAAAATCATAAATACCATCACCCAGATTCACATGACTCATACATACAGACACTTCTGAGTCTGTCACTTTCTTTCTTCATTGTATGTGTTTTGTCTTTTTTTTTTTGTTTTTTTTTTTTTAATTTATTATTTTTTTATTGAGAGGTGGTGAGGGAATTTAAAGCTATGTCTGCTGCGAGGTCTTTGTATTAATGCTCGAGTCAGTCCTTCGCTTATTGTGAAGTTGTTTTCTTTATCAGTAGTTACTTGACATCTAAGGAACAAAAGGAGAGATATGAACAGTTCAGGAGATTCTTGTTCGTCGTTAATGGAGGTGGCTTTTGATCATCATCACCATCATGGCCATGATGATAGAGAGCTTCATGTTTTAGCTGTGGATGATAATCTCATTGACCGTAAACTCGTAGAGAGGTTGCTCAAGATCTCTTCTTGCAAAGGTTTCATCTCTTTTTTTTTACCTTTTGATTTTTTTCTGATTCGTTATGTTTCCATTTGTATTCATTAGTTGTTTATAAAATGGTGGATTTTTTGCAGTGACAACAGCAGAGAATGCGCTTAGAGCATTGGAGTATTTGGGTTTGGGAGATCAAAATCAGCATATAGATGCATTGACCAACAACGTAAGATCTATCTCAGGGCATATTTGATTGATATATCATGGTCTATGGAAAATAACTCAATATGTGTTCGATTTATCCAGGATTTGAAGGTGAATCTAATCATTACAGATTACTGTATGCCGGGGATGACAGGTTTCGAGCTACTCAAGAAAGTGAAGGTAAACATTTATATCTAACAGCTTTATTGGAATCAAAATCCATAGAACTTATCGGTTAAATTCAATCTGTGTCTCTGTAGCAGGAGTCATCAAATCTGAAAGAGGTCCCTGTTGTGATTATGTCTTCAGAGAATATTCCTACTCGCATCAACAAGTAAGAACAACTGATATCTGATTAAGACCTTGTTTACTGTATGGAAGTAATAACTTAAGATCAATGTCTTGTGGTCTGTTTTTGTTCTTTAAAAACGCAGATGTTTAGCGAGTGGAGCTCAAATGTTTATGCAGAAGCCTCTGAAACTGTCTGATGTTGAGAAACTTAAATGTCATCTCATGAACTGCAGAATCTAGCTAACCATGAGAGAGATTAAAATGTAGCCCCTAGCTAACAAAACATTTATTTTGTCTTGATCCTTGTTTTGAATTATGTTACAAGTTTTTTTTTTCCTAGAAATCAAGAAATGTTTTCATATATATATGCTTATAGTAATCTCAAGCTTATATACGAATACACACAAATTTATCATAGGAAATGGTTTTGGTAATGAAGATGATGACGATGCCTTCTCTCTTCCAACCCTAAACAGCGAATAAATGGATAACATGAGAGGAAGAGACATCTCTTTATTCCTCTAACCATTGAAAATTGAGGCCACAGGCAACAACAACAACATTGATGAGTCTCTTCTATCGTTGTTTCTTTCTCTTTTCGTCTTCTCTGGTCTCTTTTTCTGCCATTGTTGCACAAGATTGACATCGTTCCTGCCTGAAGAGAAGAAGAAAAAACCTGGTGAATTAATCTTGTGCACCAAGAAAGGTTTAGATCTCAATTTGTAACAGGACACAAAATTCCGAATACGAGACTACTAATTAAAATGCAAAGAATCTCTCATTTGAATTACCGACGTGATTCTTATAAAAAAAAAGACTTATGTTTTCCCTTACCTAGGGATTATTCACCGGAATCTTGTGAATGGCCTGTTGTTATTAGAAAGACAAATTAGAAGATTATTAAAGGATAAGAGAAGATATCATAAGACGATGAACCTCTTTTCTTCTCGGAGACAAAGAGAAAGAAGTTGAAAGTCTAAGGGAGAAATAGTCGCCTCAAGATCAAGAATATCCCTTTAGGAGACTTGTATTGTACGTATCAATTGAAGCTTTCAACATCATTAACACGTGTCGTTTCATTTGTCTCAGTTCTATCATACCATTACCAAGACTATTTAGTTGTTTTATTTTATTTTTGCTTATGAGTTACGTGCATGATGTTATTCTTGTTTCTTGCTCTTTTTGGATTTGTGTATGTACCGCACGATTTCTAGTAGTATACTATAAACAAACCATTATATGCTATTAATATTCTCTACGTAGATATGGTACACGTTATCAAATTTCAATAAATCTGTCCAAGAAAAGTGGGGAATTAGCGGAGCCGATTGAGCGTTTGATACGTATAATCAAATTTGGATAATGTATCCCACCAAAATCTTACCTAACTTGGTTTTGATATTTTGAAGTGGTAGTGACTGTGAGGGTGTTGTACTTTAAGATCTCATATGAATTACACCAAACAATTCTTACCTACAAGCTGACCAACTCCTACTTTGAACTTAAGTTTAAAGTATCTAAAACACAAAGCTGAATTTGAAAGAAATAATACTAAACATAACCATAACCCGTTAAAACGACTGAAGGCTAGAGCGTTTTAATAAAAGGCCCAACGTAGTATATAGATACGGGCCGAGAATAACTGTAAAGGACGAACAAAGAGATTCTTGTTCAGTCTCTCTCTCTCTCTTCTCTCTCGGTCGCTCTTTGGCTCTCTCAATCTTTTTCCGATTTGGTTTTGGGTCTTCTTCTTCTCCAAGTCTCTTGCGAATATGGCGGCTTCGGTACAACCTGCATGCTTAGACCTCCACTTCTCCGGCAAGCATCCACCGCTTCTTAAACACAGCTCTATCTCCGTCCGCTGCGTTTCTTCTCCAAATGTAATCCCCGAAGCTGACTCCATCACTGGCCCTCCTGATATCATCAATACGAGCCGTGACCAGCGCAAAGTCGTTCGTATCGCGTGGGAGAAGTTGGTTCGATGGTCTCGTTCTTGGCGCGCTAAAGCCAAAACCGATGTTCTTGAGCGCACTCGCAAGGTTTCGTTATCTTCTACTCTCTTTCTTCCTAATTTCGTTTGCGTTTGAAAGAATTTGAAAAGAATCTGGGGGATTTTTTGTAGGTTGTTGTTCTTGGTGGAGGTTCGTTTGGTACTGCAATGGCTGCTCATGTAGCTAAAAGGAAAGAGGGATTAGAGGTTAATATGCTTGTGCGTGACTCTTTTGTTTGCCAATCTATCAACGAGAACCACCACAATTGGTACTTTACAGCGTTTGATTTTATCCGAACACGATTCATAATGATTTACAGTGAGATTTAATGTTGATTTTGTTCGAATTGTGTTTTGTTACCATTACCATTTACCAGTAAGTACTTCCCTGAGCACAAGTTACCTGAGAATGTGATTGCCACAACTGATGCCAAAGCTGCATTGCTTGATGCTGATTACTGTCTACATGCTGTACCTGTGCAGGTTTAAATCCGATTTGAGTTTTTGTATTTTGGTATTTTGGTTGATCTGCTTTGTATGTTCTGCTGATTAATGCGGTTTGTTTGTCGCAGTTCAGCTCATCGTTTCTTGAGGGAATCTCCGAGTATGTTGATCCAGGATTGCCTATTATATCTCTTAGTAAAGGTCTGGAGCTTAATACTCTTAGGATGATGTCTCAGATCATTCCTACTGCCCTTAAGAATCCACGGCAACCTTTCGTTGCACTTTCTGGCCCTTCATTTGCTCTGGAGCTGATGAACAATTTGCCAACGGGTTTGTCTCTTGTTCTTCTTTCGTTTATATTCAAATAGTGTTATATATTATTTCTGTTGCTGAATGCTGTGAAATTTTTCCTTTTTGGTATATTTTTTGCTCGCAGCAATGGTGGTTGCCTCGAAAGATAAGAAATTGGCCAATTCTGTTCAGCAGCTTCTAGCTTCGAGTTACTTGAGAATAAATACTTCCAGGTACAGACATTTTAAAACCAGACTTCAATTGGTTTAAATGATTTCTGGATGCATTTGCCTCCCTGCTTGATAGTTTATGCATATCTTGTGTATGTCTGGTGTTAGTGATTGTGGTCTAATGGTTGACTTTTTAATTCTTCGAGGGAGTTTTGTGCACTCAGCTTGTAACCTCTGATCATTTCAGTGATGTTACAGGAGTGGAAATTGCCGGTGCCCTGAAGAATGTTCTAGCAATAGCTGCAGGAATTGTTGATGGAATGAATCTCGGTAACAACTCTATGGCAGCTCTTGTATCCCAAGGTTGTTCAGAGATAAGATGGTTAGCCACTAAGGTAGTAAATTTAAAGAGTGCGTATGATAGCTTCATAGATAGTGGTCTATATCCAAGAAACTCACCACGATGATTACTAAATCCTGAGTTTATTGCATTCCTCCGTCATGTATGTGTGAAGATGGGTGCAAAGCCAACAACCATAACTGGTTTATCAGGAACTGGGGACATAATGCTCACGTGTTTTGTAAATCTTTCAAGAAACCGAACAGTTGGAGTCAGGTTAGGGTCAGGGGAGACACTAGATGACATACTAAGCTCTATGAATCAGGTGTGTAACTCATTGGTGTCGCTTGTCTTATGTTTAAACCAAAACGATTGGTTGAATCTGAATCCCATGAATCAAATAACAATTGTTGCACAGGTTGCAGAAGGTGTAGCAACTGCCGGGGCAGTGATAGCATTAGCACAGAAATACAACGTGAAGCTTCCAGTTTTGACAGCCGTAGCTAAGATAATAGATAATGAACTGACCCCAACTAAGGCTGTTCTTGAGCTCATGAACCTTCCTCAGGTTGATTTTTGGTTTCCTAGATTCCCATTTTAACTCTGTTACTTTTCTTGTTATTAATTTAACTATGTTTTGTATATTTCTGGTTTTGCAGATTGAAGAAGTATGAGATGGAACAATCGTTTTGAGGACCACATATTCGAAGAGATGGCTTTAAGGCGGCAAGAGCTTTGCATTCGTTTAGGGATTAGCTAATGATAGAGATGACTCGAAGTGAGTTTTGTAATCGATTTTAGGCCTGAAATCTCATAAATGTGAATTGTTCATAAACATTTTCCAAAAACTGTGTAAAGTTCTCACCATACGTCTATAAAAAATGATGTTTCAGTATATTGTTGAGTGTTGGACTCTGGAATCTGGGAGTGGACTCGTCTTTTCGGAGACTTTCGGAGCCATGGTTTTAACTAGGGGTGTTCCAATTCGGGTACCGATTTAGTCCAAATCGAACCGTGAAAAGCCGGTTAAAAAAAATTAAAAGTCTTTCTCTTTCGGTATGCTTCTGGTGATGATCATGGGTTGAAAGTTGAGAGGCCCATAGTTCTATTTAGGCCCACACGAAAACGGTGTCGTATAGGAGGCAAAACCCTTGCAATTTGCAGTGTCGTCGTCGTCGAGTTCTCGAAGACGGAGGGAAAGAAACAGAGAACTCGTTTGTTTCGTTGAAAAAGAAGATGATGAAGAAGAGAACCCAACAATCCGCAAGAGAATCAAAGCAAGAAGCTAAAGATGGAAGCAAAGCAAAGAGCGGTCTGTTCGCTTCATGTTCGTTCTCTTCCCTTGGATTAGATCCCAAGCTCTCCGACCAGCTCCAAGGTTCTCTCTTTACCTCTGCCTGTATTTGGCATCCTCTGTTTATTGTACAGTGAACATAATTTCTAAGTTTTAATGTTGTTTTTTTTTCCGTGTCAATATATATAGAAAGGATGGGTTTTGAAGCTCCTACACTTGTACAAGCTCAAGCAATTCCTGTTATTCTCTCTGGTCGAGATGTGTATCCTTTTTCTACTAATATCTATTCACTTTTTGTGTGAATTTGAATGTGTGGTTTGTTTCCTTTAACTTGGGGATATATAAATGTATAGACTTGTTAATGCTGCAACCGGTACTGGAAAAACTATAGCGTATTTGGCACCACTCATTCATCACTTGCAGGGTTATTCTCCCAAGGTTGATCGTTCTCATGGAACTTTTGGTATGTACCTGACCCTGACTTGTTGTTCTAGGTAGAATTTTAGAATTCGTTGAGATGTAAAGTGATGATTTTGATGCTTTGGACTTTGTATGTGGCAGCTTTGGTGATTGTTCCCACACGGGAACTGTGCCTTCAGGTGTATGAAACTTTGGAGAAGCTGCTTCATCGGTTTCATTGGATTGTCCCTGGCTATGTGATGGGAGGAGAGAAAAAGGCTAAAGAAAAGGCTAGGTTAAGGAAAGGTAGTGCTATATTTTCTTCCATTTTGCATGTTCAGTTCTTTATGTGAGAAGTGAGATTGATCACTTTGAATCCGGACTAATCGTTTTTTTATTTCAGGGATATCCATTCTAATTGCAACTCCTGGACGCCTTCTTGACCATTTGAAGAACACAGCTTCATTTGTGCACAAAAACCTGCGTTGGGTCATCTTTGATGAAGCTGATTGGTATAAATAAAGGCTGTACCATGAAAGTTAATATCTTCTTTCTTGATCATGTGCTTCCTTTGTTTAATTCTTCCTTTGAATTATGGCAGCATTCTTGAATTAGGTTATGGGAAGGAGATAGAACAGATAATTAAGCTTCTAGGTTCAGGGCAAAACGAGGAAGGAGAGGAGGAGGATGATATTGTTCCTAAAGGAGTTCAGAAGCAGAACTTGTTATTGTCAGCAACATTGAATGAAAAAGTTAACGACCTTGCAAAGCTTAGTTTGGATGATCCGGTAATGATTGGTCTTGACAACAGCAAATTGCAACAAAATCTATCTGTAGAGTCCCCTGCCTCTCCTGACTCTGATGCGGATGATATGGTAATTCATGTAAACAAATCCGTAAACCCTTCATCTGAGGACTATGGCATACCTTCACAGCTAGTGCAGAAATATGTTAGAGGTACAATTATCTCCACTCGAATCTCTTTATATTGTTCTGTGCTTTTAGTTTGATACAATTATCTATTATATGCAGTGCCATGTGGTGCAAGGCTTGTGGCACTTCTTTCTGTTCTCAAGAACCTTTTTGAAAGAGAAGCTTCTCAAAAGGTAAATGTCAAGCAAGCTCCTATCCGGAGTTCCTGTCATATCTGTTTGTTTTTAAATACTTGGTTGATTGAGGTTTTGTGCGTTCTTCCAGGTAGTCGTATTTTTTTCGACACGTGATGCTGTAGATTTTCATTACTCACTTCTGAGTGAATTCCAATGGCCACCTAATTCTGAGAAAGAAGAGGAGGGGACTAAACAGTTGTTTCTTAAGTGCAAAACGTTTCGGTTACATGGAAGTATGGAGCAGGATGATAGAAGATCTGCGTTTGCGACCTTTAAAACAGAGAAACAGGCTCTTCTCTTGAGTACAGATGTTGCTGCTAGAGGCTTGGATTTCCCAAAAGTAAGATGTATTATACAATATGACTGTCCCGGAGAAGCTACCGAGTATGTGCATAGGTAAATTCTGGAATCCCACAAAGCACTTGACGTTTCTACCTTAATATATATAGTACCTTGAATTTTCTGAGCTTGTGTGTTTATGTTATGATTCATGGTTGCAGAGTGGGAAGAACAGCTCGTATTGGTGAAAAAGGAGAAGCTTTGTTATTTCTACAGCCGATTGAAATAGACTATCTTAAGGAGCTTAAGAAACATGGTGCATCACTTACAGAGTACCCTCTTCTTAAAGTACTTGATAAATTTCCCATACCCGGCAATATGCCCCGAATCAAAAAAGTCATATCCCTGGAATCACATCCGTGGGTCATATCACTGCAGAGAGCTCTTGAATCCGTTACTTACGCCGAGGTACGTTTCTCTTGAGTGTGTTCCCTCTCGCTGTGATTGATTTATACTATGGTGGTAAAAACCTCTCCTTTTTTGTGGCTGTTTGATTGACAGCCAAAGATGAAGAACATGGCGAAGAATGCATTTGTCTCTTGGGTTAGGGGATATGCAGCTCACAAGGGAGAGCTCAAAAGCATTTTTGTGGTGAAGAAGCTTCACTTGGGTCATGTCGCCAAGAGCTTTGCTCTGAGAGAGCAACCGTCTTTAGTTGGGAAATCACATCATAAGGAATCGATGAAGAGGAAGAGAGATGAACGCCAAAGAGGGCAACAAGGTAAGAAGAGAAAGAAGATGAGTGGCAGTGGCAGTAGCGGTAGAAGTACACAAAAAAACTAGATAAATATCGGTTTTGCCACCATAACCATTGCATAAAGTTTTTTGTAATGAATGAGCTGTTTTGTTCATCGAAATTTTTGTACTATTATTTAAGAAGTTTAAAACTTCAACCATGTTTTTGTTGACATTATTACTTTGTATTAACCAGAAAGCTAAAGATTCACAATAAATGCTTAACGAGGAAATTGACAACACATAAAACAAAAATGCTTACCAGAGGTTTTTAAGCAAGTCAAATTGTTTTTTGGGGTAAGCTATAAAAACTCTAGATTTGCTAATTTTTTCAAATGGGGCATCAAAATTGTTTTTGATAAATTAAAAACCAAAAAACTATTTGAGAATCTACAAATAAAATAAAAGGCCTTTTTACTACATAATTATTAGATAATTAATATTTTGGGGTAAGCTATAAAAACTCTAGATTTGCTAGTTTTTAAAATGGCCCATTTTAAATGGGTAACAAAATTGTTTTTGAGAATTAAAAACCAAAAAATTATTAGAGAATCTACAAATAAAATAAAAGGCCTTTTTACTGCGATGGACTGACCAAGGTTCTTGATCTCAGCAAATCACCGCGTTTGAAAACATTAGTAGTTTATAACGACAATTACTGGCCGGGGCCAACTAAGATTGTGGCACCACATATCTGCTGTCTCGGACTGAGAACCTCTCCGTTACTATGCCATTTAGTTGATGTCTTATCTTTAACCGAAGCTAACGTAGAGATTAGCTGTATCTCAGAAGAGGACATACCGAACGCTGATTATCTTCACATCATGGCGCTAGAGATGCTAGACAAGTATCAGAACGTAGAGACGCTTTCTTTTGGGGACAACTTTCTTAAGGTATGTTATTTGCACTCTCTCTAATAAGACATGGCACTATGGCAGCCCTATTTTCTTCTTGAGATGTGTGTGTGTGTGTGTGTGTGTTTTTTTTTTTTTTTATATATTCACTATTTTGCTTATTCTTTTTGTTAGATTTTATCGCTTGCCGAGCTCCGTGGTAGTCTTTTCCCAAAATTCAAGGTTAAAGCTTTAACGATTGAGACAACGGTCTCTCATTATATAATTCCTGGTATAGTAAGGTTGCTCCAAAACTCTCCTGAACTCAAGAAGCTAACCTTTGTAGACACAGGGGATCATAAGTTCATACCGGTATATAGATTTTCCCTAAACCTCTTTTTATTTTTGCTCTTTACCATTCTAACTATTGCCAACGACCTTGAATAATTCAAGAACCAGGTCCTTTCACTTGGGTTTGTAGAATTCGAGATTACTGACACTCTTTGGATAACGAGTTATTTTTTCTGCTGTATATACAGGACACCTATATTGACGAAAACTTGCTTTCTCATGGCTTGAATCCGGATCAATACTGGAGCTCGGAAGCGAGAGTCTTCAAATATACTACTCCCCCCTGGAGTTTAGAGGCACAGGCTGTGGTTTCGTTTATAGAGCTTGTGCTTAAAACCACAAAGACATTAGAGAAGATGGTCATAAGGTTCGAACCTTTTTATCTTATGTCAAAAGGTTTTGTGCAAGAGTTTCTTGAAATGGTTCAAGTGCTTACTCGAAACAACAAATGTCTCCATTGTGATCTCAAAAACCAGATGCCGATTCAAAATGTAAAAAGCTTTTCTTTAATTTGTAAGAAACTTGATCAAATCTGTGTACCCATGCACCATTTTTCATTTTGCATAAGTTTTGTATTCGACTGAACTGGCCTGTGTGATATTGACAAACCAGAGTTGTATTACGAAATGTTCGACTGTGACTAATTATATTGGCTCTTTAAACATGTTAATATTTGCTGAAAATATATATATATATATATATATATATATATATATATATATATATATATATATATATATATATATATATATATATATATATACCATTAGGCCATGAATGTTTGTAGTGGTTTTTGGTTCTTGAGTTTTTTTTTTGGCTTTTCATTTTGGTGGATTTGATGTAAATTTTAGTTTTTGGTTTTAATTTTACAAACAAAGGAAAAAATATACTCCCTATGTTTCATAAATAGTGTCATTTTGACACTATTTTCTTGTTACAAAAAAATAATGTCATTTTATGTTTTCAATGCAGTTTAAAAGATTAAATTCTCTTTTTATCTCTATAATTTGAGTTAACTAATTAGAAAAAGAAAAATTTTAGTGTATTTATAAAAATTAAAATAGAAATTATATAATTTTCTTAATTTGTGTGCATTATGTCAAAATGACACTCTTTGTGACATATGTAATATATGAAAATAAAAATAGACCCAATGACAGATTTTTTTCAAAAAAAATAATTCAATCAATAGTTGGTAGAAATTATGAAAATCTATTTATAGGAAACTATTTGTGAAAACTCATGAATACAAAAAAAAACAAAAAAGAAGTTGTATAATTAATTAAATAGGTATCTCATACTAAACCCTAATATTTTTTTTTTTTGTTTTCATCCATTGATAAATTAATATGACGGACGAAGGCCGAGGCGGTGACGACGATGCCACTGCCACCGCCGATGAAAGAAGTTTCAGCCACAACCTCGGCAAAACCAAAGAGTCAGGAGATTCATGTGAGGGTGTAATAGTAGACTCAATCAGCTCTATGCTAGATGAGATCCTCCAACATATCCTCTCCTTGATGCCGACCAGATCTGCCATCAGGACTTCCGTCTTGTCCAAACGATGGAGGCATGTATGGTCCGGTACACCTTCTCTCTACTTCCATAAAGCCGACAGACCTGATGCTAATTCGATAAACGAAACCCTAGCTCGCTACAAAGCTCCTAAGATGATGAGTTTCCGTATCTTGTTGAACAAGGTTGATGATCTTGCTAACATGGACGGTTGGATCAAGTTCGCTTTTTCTAGAAACGTTGAGAAACTGCTGCTGTATTTAGAGCGGGATGGCTATAACTTCCCTGAATTCTTCTACGTCAACTCCTCTGTCAAGCAACTCTCTATTTATTCAGTCTGTTCTTCTAAAATGATACCCGAATGCTCTGTAGCGTGGACATCCCTGAAGAAGCTGTCATTGAGTCGTTGCAACCTCTCTGATGAATCCATTGCTAATATAGTATCTGGTTGTCCCATTCTCGGATCTTTAATATTGGATTTTTGCAAGGAAGTGAAAATTCTTGATCTCAGCAGATCACCGCGTCTGAGAACATTAGCAATTTATAACGACAGTTGTACTCCGGGGCCAACGAAGATTGTGGCACCACATATCCATCGTCTCAGATTGAGAACCTCTCCGTTACTATGTGATTTAGTTGATGTCTTGTCTTTGACCGAAGCTAAACTAGACATTAGCTATAAATCCCAACGTGATAAACTGAATGCTGATTTGCTTCATATTATGGTGATAGAGATGCTAGAGAAGTGTTGTCAGAATGTAGAGAAGCTTACTTTTGGGGAAAGCTATCTTAAGGTATGTTCTCGGTTGTGGAGTAGTCTATGTGCACTCTCTAAGACATGGCAGCCCCAATTTTTCTTCTTGAGATATATATATGTACTTTAGTATTAACTATTTGGTGTTGTGTTTCTTGCTTGTTAGATGTTATCTCTTGCCGAGCTCCGTGGTGTTCTTTTTCCAAAATTCATTAAGGCTAAAGCTATAACGCTTGAGACACCGATCTCTCACTATGTAATTCCTGGTATAGTAAGGATACTACAAAACTCTCCTGAACTAAAAATGCTAACGGTGACACACACAAAGATATGATGGCTTCATACCGGTATATATATTTTCATTCACAATTCTACTAACTGCTGCCCAACATTGAGTTTGTAGAATTTGAGATTAGTTTGGATAATGAAAACTTTTATCTCATGTACAGGGCATCTATATTGACAATAACTTGCGTTCTCATGGCTTGAATTCGGATCAATGCTGGAGCTCTGAAGCAATAGACTTAAAACACTTTGGCCACTTGAGAGCAAACGCTTTTCGTTTATAGAACTTGTGCTTAAAACCTCAAAGACGTTAAAGAAGATGGCCATACATTTGGAAACTTATTATAAAGCAAATGGTGTTATGAAGCAGTTGCTTGAGATGGTTCCAGTGCTTACTCGAAACAACAATGTCTCCATCATCATCGGCTAAACAAATCAGATGTGGCCGATTCAAAATTGTAAACTTTTCTTTAATTTTGTAATAAACTTGATCAAATCTGTTTAGTGTATAACCACCATGTTTCATTTGCATAAGTTATCCCAAAAAAAGTTCGAAACTTTAGAACATATGTTTTTGTTAAAGAATATAACTTTTATTAACGAGACATAACGACGACGATGCTGATATGCGTTTCAAGCTTCACGACGTTCAAGTTCGTCGGGGACTTTCTTGTTTAGCTGATTCTCACGTTTCTCCGGCTTGGGTTGGTTCTGGAATCAGAGCTCTAACTCAGAGAGGAGAGTATCTACAAGCTCTGCATTTGTATACTAAGCATGATGGCTCTTCTCCCTTGTGGACTTCCGTTTTCACATTCCCTTCTCTTCTCAAAGCTTGCTCTTTTCTCACGAATCTCAGCTATGGCAAAACAATTCATGCTTCGGTCACTGTTTTGGGTTGGCGTTACAATCCTTTCATTGCAACTTCGCTTGTTAATATGTATGTGAAATGTGGTTCTTTAGATTATGCCGTCCAAGTGTTCGACGGTTGGTCTCATAGTGGAGTTTATACTTCGGATGTCACTGTTTGGAACTCTATGATTGATGGGTACTTCAAATTTCGAAGATTTAAGGAAGGGGTTGAGTGTTTTAGTCGAATGCTGGTGTTGGGTGTAAGACCTGATGCTTTCTCCTTGTCCACTGTTGTGAGTGTTTTGTGTAAAGAAGGAAACTTTAGGCGGGAAGAAGGGAAACAGATTCATGGGTATATGTTGAGGAATTCGTTAGATGGTGATTCTTTCTTGAAAACTGCTTTGATTGATATGTATTTCAAGTTTGGTTTACCGACAGATGCGTGGCGTGTTTTTGTGGAGGTTGAGGATAAATCGAATGTTGTACTGTGGAATGTGATGATTGCTGGGTTTGGTAGTAGTGGGATCTGTGAGTCTAGCTTGGAGTTGTATATACTTGCAAAGAGTAACAGTGTCAAGCTTGTTTCCACTTCATTTACTGGGGCTCTTGGTGCGTGTAGTCGAAGTGAGAATTCTGGTTTTGGCAGGCAGATCCATTGCGACGTTGTGAAGATGGGATTTGACAATGACCCGTATGTTTCTACTTCTCTACTGTCAATGTATTCCAAATGTGGTATGATTGGTGAGGGAGAAACTGTCTTCAGTTGCGTTATAGATCAAAGACTTGAAATATGGAACGCGATGATTGCAGCTTATGTAGAGAATGAGTATGGGTACTCTGCATTGGAGTTGTACGGTTTCATGAGGCAGAAAAGTGTCTTGCCTGATTCTTTTACCTTGTCGAATGTTATATCCTGTTGCAGCATGTTGGGATTGTATGACTATGGCAAATCAGTCCACACAGAACTGTTTAAGAGACCGATACAAAGTACACCTACAATAGAGAGTGCTCTGCTCACTTTGTATTCCAAATGTGGATGTGATAATGATGCTTATTTAGTCTTCAAATCAATGGAAGGGAAAGATCTAGTTGCATGGGGCTCCCTGATCTCAGGACTTTGCAAGAATGGGAAATTCAAAGAGGCTCTGGAAGTTTTCGGGTCCATGAAAGATGAAGATGATAACTTGAAACCTGATTCTGATGTTATGACCAGTGTTATAAACGCATGCGCCGGATTAGAGGCTCTCAGGTGTGGCCTTCAATATCATGGTGGCATGATTAAAACTGGACTAGTGCTGAATGTTTTCGTTGGCAGCTCCCTTATTGATCTGTATTCAAAGTGTGGCTTACCAGAAATGGCTCTCAAAGTTTTTACTAGCATGAGACCGGATAACATTGTAGCCTGGAATTCAATGATATCTTGCTACAGCCGAAACAACCTTCCAGAACTATCGATAGAACTTTTCAATCTGATGCTCAATCAAGGTGTCTTACCAGATTCATTATCCGTCACAAGTGTCCTTGTAGCAATCTCATCAACTGCAAGCTTGCTTAGTGGAAAAAGTCTACATGGTTATACATTACGACGCAATATTACTTCAGATTCTCACCTGAAAAACGCTTTGATTGATATGTACATTAAGTGCGGGTTTTCAAAGTATGCAGAGAATATCTTTAAGAAAATGCTCCATAAGAGTGTGATCACTTGGAACCTAATGATATATGGATATGGATCCCATGGAGATTGTTTTAGAGCATTGAGTCTTTTTGACGAGATGAAGAAGGCAGGAGAATCGCCCAATGATGTAACATTCTTGTCTCTGATTTCAGCCTGCAATCATTCCGGTTTGGTGCAGGAAGGCAAAAACATTTTTGAGATCATGAAACATGACTATGGAATCGAACCAAACATTGAACATTATGCAAATATGGTGGATCTTCTAGGACGGGCGGGTCACCTGGAAGAAGCTTACAGTTTCATAAAAGGAATACCTATTGAACCAGACAGTAGCATGTGGCAGTGCCTCTTATCTGCTTCAAGAACTCATCATAATGTGGAACTTGGGATATTGTCTGCTGAGAAGTTGTTGAGAATGGAACCGGAAAGAGGCAGTACCTATGTTCAGTTAATCAATCTTTACATGGAAGCAGGATTGAAGGACGAAGCAGCAAAGTTGTTGGGTGAGATGAAGGAGAAAGGCTTGCAGAAAAAACCTGGTTGCAGTTCGATAGATGTTAGCAATAGAACTTATGTTTTCTTTTCAGGAGGTTCATCTTCTCCAATACAAGCTGAGGTCTTCAACGTATTGAATTGGTTGAAGAGTAATATGTTGGATGAGAACAAGTCCACTTGAACAAGATAACATTCCGAATTGATAGTGTTTTTACATCACTTCTACTTCTCAGAAACTCGTAAGAAACACTCTTTTTGTAAGTGTAGAATATAAAATAGAGACACTCTTGGGGTTTAAAATGAATGATATTACAAATCAAATAATTCATTGGTTGCTTAGTTTGAACTCTCGAGTCACCTGGAGATGCTTTCAAAAAAATGTACATTGTATGCTGATTATCTTTCTTCCTTCCTCTAGTGTTTATCACATTCCAGATGAGGTTCGGTTAATGCGTTGGGCACCTAGTCTAGGAGCTGCTGGTTTAGCTCCTCGGCCACGACCAGAAGATAACGGTTTCGCTCTGGTGGTTGGTGGTGGAGCAGCAATGGCAGCCCATGGGTCTTCATCGTCAGACTGTACTGTCTTTTTCAAGTTCAACGGTCTTGAAGTAGTTGCAGGTGGGGGAGCAGCTATAGATCCCCACAAATCATCATCTTCTGTTTTCACAGCTGCTTTCGCCGCGGTTATCTTTGGTCTTGAGCTTGTAGCTATTAAGAGCGAGGAATAACACACAACCATATCAAATTTAGAAAGTTTAACAGAATGCGTTGAGGCAAACTGATTAAGCTAAAACTAAGTAAATACCTGCAGGTCTAGAGGACTGAGACACAGGTCGTTTTTGAGCTGCTTGAATGTTTGCGAGAGCTGGAGAAGGCTTTGGTTCATCCAGCGGTTCGAGATCCCAACCATCTTTGTCACTCTCATGACCTTCACTAATGCCATTCTCGGCATCTCCCCAACCATCTGTTGATGTTGGGGATGGTGGTGCCGGTGGATCTGTGAAGTCCGAGTTGGAACGTGTATGATGACTGGCTTTGACACTTGGCGCTTCCGTTGCTGAGGAAAAATTCCAAGAAACAAACAAAAAAGGAAATTATAGGAAAGTACTGGCAACTACACAGACTAGCCAAAAGAGCATATAAATCAACATCTTTTTTCCTTTAGTATTACCAGATTCAGCAGTTGCACAATTCAACAAGTTTTACAATCAGGATTGAGAGAAAATTAATGGCAAGTGATCTCAAGTGTACCTGTGGTTGCAACATTTGAGGCAGCAGCAACAGCTAGGGATGGTGCTGAAGAAGAAGAAGCAAGAGGCGCTTGTTCTAGTGGCTTACCCTTGAGAGTCAAAGAACTCATAGCCCATCTATAAAAGTAATTAAATTAGTCTAATTAATATACTTAACTCTTTGACCAATGTTAGTATAATTTGAATTGACTATACTCACCCAATCAGACCAGCAGTTTCAGGTATAGCTGAAGCTCCTCCGCTGGCTCCCGTCTCACCAGTGTTTGTCTATTAAAACCCCAAAAAAAATTCAGTTATCTTCCATCCTCTTCTAATACATAAGTATCTAAATATAAAAACAGCTTAAGGACAGAATTAGGTAGACATATTATTCCTACCTTCTCATAGTTCTGTTTCAGTATCTGAAGAAATTGTTCTACAGCCTGAAATGCCTTTGATCGGACATCACTATTAGGAAAACAAGAGAAAATGCTTTAGATTTTGTCGGACAAAAAGCTATTAGACAAAACAAGGATTGACATGCATATAAAGGAACCTGTCTTGATCAATGGTTAGCACAACGATATTCGGAAGAATCCTAGTTGCTATTTCAGTGTCGTCATAAGTAGTACTGGTGGCACATAATGCAACAATCCCTGCGTAAAGTAAAATCCAGTGAGATATAAGATGACACCAGGAAAGAGGATAACAACAGGAATATCCCAGACCCAGTTGATAAAGAAATGATTCATACAACCGAAACTGTAAGGTCCTGTTATACCAGGCATTCACATACCTGCACCTCGAGCGGGTGGAAATGTATCACGCAGTGCACGCACTGTAAAAGCATTAATCAAAACTCTTTTCCTTGTCTGCATCATTGTTTCATGATTAGGTAACAAGAAATCCCTTCACTGTACAAGAAAAATAAAACGAAGCTTCTAGAGACTAACCCCTTCATTTAGGTAGGTGGCAATATTCCCAAGTAATATAGTGGTATTTGTTCTGATTGCAGGCTCTTCATCCACCTGAGAGGATAATATAAAATTTAAAGCACTAATACTGTGAAAGACGTAATTATCTGCAGCATGCATGACCTCTAGAATCAAAGGATTGCCATGAATAGAGGTACTGAAAGGCGGGAATATTTTACAGAAAAAATAAACAAATATGGTCCAGCTAATGTGGTTAATGGATGCAAACCTGTAGTTTGGAAAGGTATTTCAACAGTGATCCTGAAAGTGTACGCTGAGAAAGCTGCAACCACAAACGAAAAACAAGAAATTTATATCAGATGCAAATACAACTTAATTATGACAAAAGAAAATGTGAATGATAATAAAATTGTCGTTGAATGAGATGAAACAGTCAGCGACATTTACTATAGCAGCTTAAATGGGTTAGGAGCAGGTACCTTTGGAGCTAAAACGAGCATCGATTTAAGAGTCAGCTCTCGGAGAAAAGCAGATGTATCCGCAAATCCAGTAGCAACATGAGGGTATACCTAGTAAAAATGCAGCCCCTTGTTAATGATAAAAGAATGCAACTAGACGGTAGTATCGCCAGACATCCACAGTTGAACACCTTTCAGGACACAGAAGAGGAACTGATCTTACTTGTTCATCGACTATTTGCGAGGACATTGATTCTCCAAATTGATCAACATGTTGCAAAAGAGAAACTCTAATAGCTCGATCATTGGAAGCAAAAAGCTTGACTATTGTTGGTAGTACCTAAATCATAGAAGTAATACATTTAGAATATAAATGAAAGCTATACATACAGCAATGGAGTGATTAGAGCGTTTTAACATAAATATAGCATGACTGAACAACCTTCACACTGAAATCTTCAGTTGATAACCATGAACCCATCTTAAGTAAGGCAGTTAATGCGGGAGCAGCTGCTGAACCAAATTCAAGGGAAGAAGCTAATAAAGGAAGAAGCTGCATCAACCAAAAGGTTAAGTCAAACAGCAAAACACAAAACCTTTTAACTCAAAAGGCAAATGGTTGTCTTACTACCCAATAAAATTTAGATTCACACCTTCTTAAGCACGATCTCCCGAGGAAGCTGTTCAGCAACATTTGGGAGTTTGCGGAAGAAAGTATCTTTTTCGACGCTATCTTTCAAGTTAAGAATATCCATAAAATGTATGGTGTCCACCAGCTTATTTTGGAAATACTCTGCCAATTCAAGTATGTCCGACATAAGAATCAAGAGATAAGGGATGGTCAAAGATAACTATGAGAGATAATACAACATTATATAAAGAAACCCATACGGAAGGGCCAAAAGCAAAAATACAGAGAATAGAGAAACAATGAACTATTTAAGGTACAAAAACCAGACAGGAAATTACCGCCATTTTCTAGAAGCTTCGAGGTGTTTAATCTGCGAGAAGGCATGGAACTTAGGAGTCGCTGATAATCTGGAAGCAGAGACTGTGAGAAAAGAAACATTCAACTAAAATGAAAGCCAGCTCTCAGAAATCAAAGTCATACGAAATAAAAGCAACACATCAAAACTTTGGGGAAACATACAAAGCCTATTGACTTAAAAATCGCATCGCCAGTATAAGTTCCAAATACACTGGAGTTTCAGTTATCAAAAATACATGGAACTTAATCCATAAATATGAAAAAGCAAAGTAGAACCCATGTGTATGCACAAACCGATATTGAGGAACATAACATATAGTAAAGGGAAGAAAGGGATGAAAACAAAACCTTAGGAATGCCGACAGTATTACGCAGCTCCTCTGTTTTTCCCAGCTTGGAGCCCGAGAAGAGTTCGTAAATAAGACACCCTTAAAAATGAAGTAAAGGGCTTCAATGAAAGAATTGCACTCAAGTGGACAAAGGGTTGAGGGGCGTATAATCTCCATTGAAAATTAGCAAGGCATAAAAATTCAAAACTACTGTAGGGGGTTACCTAATCCCCACGAATCGATGGCCCATGGTGGAGATTTCCTAATAGCAACCCAATCAGACTTGACCATTTCCATTGGCTTGTACTGTGTTCCCACTAGCCATTCAAATGGCTGAAACAAGAAAAACAAGGTAGAAAGATGAAAAGGAAGCACTAACACTGACAGAGTATTCTCACCCTGGTCACATGAACAAGGTCTATGACACTATAAGGTACGTGTCATAAAATAGTGTTAAAGACAGATATGACAGCAGGTTTGGGTTCTAAGATTTCGAGGGAGGGACAAAACAGAATGAAATAAATGGCTTTAAAATTGACACGATTAACAAAGCATAACACCCAAATGAACTACAATCGTCAATGATGAGTACCAGCATAGGTCCACTTGCAGACTCATTGCTCCCATCAAACTCTGATAGAACATCAAAAGCATGGAGTTTCCAATCCAAAGTAGGTGTAACAACAACACTCGCCAGACAGACATTCCCATGCACCTGTTGAGACAGTAAAACTTTGACGTGAGGATTCAATGTATTCCATCACATGTTTAAAACGAAATCTAACTGACAAGAAAATCAAATAGCCACCGGTTATATTTTCTTATAGCTGAAATATGGTGTTGTATGCAAATACTTACAAGTTTGCAGTCATTGTTCAGAAAGCTCACAGCTTTACCTATCTGGTGTAGCCCCAGTGCAAAGTACTCATCCCTAAAAGGAAATATTCATGATTAAAAAAACGATAGGTGATCAAAATTTACCATGTCAAACATGATAATGGCTTTGCCACTGGGCATCTTATGTCTTTTCTGCCTAGATGTTCATAAGAAGAGTTCATACCTCTGGGTAGCTTTCAAGCCTAGCTCCTTTATCTTATCTGACAGTGGCATAACAGGCTCCGTGACTATATAGATCGTAACCTTGGAAGTAGAACCATCATGAGTTTCAACCTCAGTGCTGTGGAGAAATGAAAGTATATTTGGATGCCTCACCTGCAAAATGACAGAAAGATGTCAATGATAGTAACAAAAGGAGAAAGAAGTCCACCTATGAATCAATTGAGCACATTTATATTTATGTAAAAATTGCTCGTGAAGATGTGACAAAATTAGATTTGTGCAGGTGTCAATTCAACAGGGGAATTCTTAACCAGGTACAAAAAAACTGATTATGTATATCGCAGTGACTTCATACTTCGGTTAGAGACAAGTAAAGGTACCCGTAAATCACTAGTTTGATGAAGTTGAGTTCCTAATACTTGAGAGTTTGAGTTCTTTAAAGATGTTATTAATTTATAAGAACTTACAGTACGAAGGCGCTTGACACCATTTCTTCCAGCAGCCAAATGACCATCTTGAGCATTGTTCCCAGAAAGAGCAAATATTGAAACTGGAGACCCATCATCCTAAAGAAACCAAAAGTACAGAAGATGAGATTGTATAACAACTTGAAGTATCATAGACCTTAGAGACTGAAGATGAGATTGTTCCCAGAAAGACCAAGTAGAAAAAGACATGAAGTTTATAAAACAAAGCCAAAATATCTCTACAGAAAGAGAGCCTGAGAGACTTGACCAAACAAAGCCGCAAAAACAATTAAAAGAGTCAAATTCACATAAGGTTACTATTATGAATGCAAATCTCAAAACTCAGCGTACTCACAAACTGGAAGAACCAAGAACAATATTGAATGGTACTTCTCAAACTACAGCTACTAAGCATAACGCTACATAGAAAAATCAATCTACTACAGGGGAGATACAAAAAAAAAAAACTATGCCTCTCGTTTGACATTAAAGCAACACTTAACAGCACAGAATTCAAATTCATACAACTAATCTGTAGCCTAGAGGCAGATTCGTAACATGTTATGATGAATTACAAACATCCGCACGTACAGAGAGAGAAGTGAGATTAGAGAAGCAACCTTGGAGGTACCACGAAAGTGACTCCATGAACCCCAAGCAGAAGGATAAGGATCACCGATGTTGTAAGGCAGATCCTTGAGTCCCGTACCAGATCCAGCCACCACTCCCTTTAAGAACTTAAACATGATTCCACTTTCTCAATCCAGCAATTGAACAACGTTTGTCGCTTTCAAACGGATCTATGCTTAATCAGAAGAACGACGGTGGAGCAAAACGGAATAATTGAAAAGCTCTGTTCTTATGATTCTTCTTCTTCTTCTTCCTCCTCAATCTGCATCTCCGGGAAGATGAGAATTTCGTAGATTTGTCTTTTTTTTTTTTTTGTTGGGCTTTTTAATTCGTCGGAATTATTATTATGATCGACCTGAACGTACTAACTCTATCGCCGTTTTTGTATTTTGCTTTTACAATTCGTGCTGTTTATATGCTTATAAGACGTCGTGGAGTTTGGATCTGCTGACGTTTGTATTGTGGGCTGAATTCATAGTTTGTGGCCTTCTATTCTTGCCCAATGGTTTTCTCGTGCAAATTATACACCAACAATATGTATATATATGTGTGTTAAGGTAGTAGACTAGTAGTATAATGTTTAATCACATTTTTACTGTTTGTAAGGGGCTTATCATAGATTAAGATGACATAATTCAGATCCAAAGAAATTTCTATTAAGATTTTGTCAAGAAATTACTTACCAAACTTGCTTCAAAGCATTAGAAATTTCTTAAGTTATGTATGTGTTTCCACGACTCAACGTCAAGAAAAAAAGTTCAACAGTTTCAGGCTTTCAGCATTGAAAACCTTAAGTCTTCGTCTAGACTTCTAAGAAAATCTTGTAATGTTGAAATTTGAAAGAAAAGAAATAAAGTATTATAAAATTTGTCTTAAATCATTGAAGACCATGACTTATCAATGTTATTACCAGTTCCTCTGCCGTGTTAACAAAAAGACGAACCCACCCGACCGGGTCAATATGGGTTAATCACTATAGTTAGAACCTTTTGGTTAATACCATTTAGATTTTGCAAAACAAATATTTGTAGCATTTCTTGAAAAATACTATTTCGTTGTTCCCCAATGTGAAATAGCCTAAAAGCTAGGCCCTTGATTCTTGGACATATTTTATCTGCCGCCGGTTAAGAAAATTCCAAATTTAGCTAATTAACCCACCCCACAGAAAAAAAAAAAAAAAAAAAAAAAAAAGGAGTATAGGAAATGGTAATTATGTCGCTTTAAGAAAAAGATTATACAATCTTCGAATAATCCGCGCATATTCAAAATTTCGATATAGAGTTGGAACCAACATCGAAGCTAACTGTTGGGAAACAACATTAACCGTCATGTACACGTATCTCTTCGTCTATAAATGTATGTATGTGTGCATAACTTTAAAAATACATATACTCGTCCAAAGAAAACATATAAGTTACAAATGGAAGAGGTAATGTCAATGATCTTCCACGGAATGAAACTAGTTAAAAGGCTCGAGTCAAGTTTGCCGGAGAAGCCACCGGAATCGCTATCGACATCTCTCGACGAGATCGCGAAGACATTCGATGATGCTAACGAGCGGCTGAAGATGTTTCTAGAGATCAGGAACTCCGAAACTGTTTTGAACCAAACCAAACCGGTGGTTGTGTCCGTTTCAAACCAGATGTTAGTGCAGATGGAACCAGGTCTGACGATGCAAGAGTATTGGTTAAGGTGTGGCGGCTCAACGTCATCTCAGGGAGCCGAGGCCATGTTTCACACGCAGCTCATGGCCGTTGATGGTGGCGGAGGAAGGAAATTTACGGAAGGTTCCGGCGCTAGCGGTTCCTCCACGCCAAGGCAGCGGAGAAGGTAAATATACAATTAAGTAGTATTATTTTATTTGGTAATCAGTAATTAATTAACAAGTATAAATTGTGATATGCATAATGCGCTGAACAAATTGGCAACGTTAACGAAATTATTAATGAATGAACGGGGGATAGCAAAATATGAATATTATTTGAGATTTTGAGCTAAACACAAATATTCTGCAATTAATTATTAAGAAATGTTAATAACTATGTCTTACATATTTACTATAATTTGTTTTTTTTAAGATATGTTTTTAACATTACGTGCATCATGTATATCGTAATCATTTACAAAAATATAAGTTTTTGAAAGATTTTATGAATGATAACATAACCAAATCAGAACATAATTAAATATCTAAATATTTATTTTAAAAAAGAATTGACTAGGCTAGAGTCTTGATAAATCGTTGATATTGATGATTCCACTTTCAATTCAAAGTCTTTTCCTTTTCGTCTACATTTTAAAATGTTAACTCCATAAAGGGGAGAGGGTTGAACCAGTTACAATGTGACTAAAAGTGGAAAACCATCTCAAGTCCACTTCACGTGTAAACTTTCAAAGTTATTTATATGACTTTTTCTCTTTGCAATTTTTTCTTTTTTTGTGGAACAAGTTCTCTTTGCAAATTAACAAATGATAATGAAATATGCAGTACGTAAGTATGTACTAACGTAGGTTAAAATGAGTACGTTATTTAGGAAGGACGAAGGAGAAGAACAAACGGTGTTGGTGGCAGCGCTAAGAACAGGGAACACAGATATGCCACCTGACGATAACCATACTTGGCGTAAATATGGCCAGAAGGAAATTCTTGGTTCTAGGTTTCCTAGGTAATTTAACTTTACTAATCACTTATACTACTATTTATTGATTTATAATATTATCCACGTTCAATTACTTATCGTCCAATAGTCAAAGATTCTAGATAAATGAATATCTTTTTTCAAAAAAGTGATTAATGAATGAAAATAAAGGGTTACTTTAGTTAGTTAACTAATTTTACATCACATCACATGTTGTAATCAGTCTCTTTTGATTCTTAATCACTATGTTTATTACTTATCACAATGACCATAGACAGTACTATATATTATTAAAATCCGGCTGAAAGTTGAAACTCATTGTTATAACTTTATAAGCATATCTAATTTCTCAGATTTCGTTATCACATAATATGAATCAACATTATTGCATTTAGTCCTTGTCAATTAATAACTACGTGCTTGCTTATCACATGGATGGTCCATGGAACTATGGAAGATTATTTATATCCTAACTCTGCTAAAAAATAATTAAGTAATTAATTTTGCAGGGCGTACTATAGGTGCACCCATCAAAAGTTATACAATTGCCCGGCCAAGAAACAAGTCCAACGCCTCAACGACGATCCTTTCACCTTCCGAGTCACATACCGTGGCTCGCACACTTGCCATATTTATTCAATCGCTCCTATCTCATCCGCCACCGTCACCGCTACAACCGCCACGGGTCATTCCATCGACTATGGTTCCCCTATACGCGACATGACCGACGCTATGTTTGGTAGCAGCGGGATCGGAGCCAACATGGATTTCATATTTCCTTTCAACGATCCACCTCATCGTTTCCGGCGGTTAGACGACGACGGCGACGGCCACCAATAGGTTTCCATCTATAGAGAAAGGGCATATTTTAGTTAACCAAAAGGAAAAGTCATGGTTTCATTTAATTTATTATTATTTGTATCAAAGTTTCGCACATTACAAGTGATGATCTGGTCCGGGATTCAGTCCTTTTAGGATAGTTTGGTTTGTTTTTTTTTTTTTTTTGACAAAGCAATAGTATTTTGTTACTAAACGGGTTGTTCAACTATGTATTTCAATAATTTTCATCTTCATTTGCTTGTTTACAACTAACTTCATGCATAAAAAAAAATATAGACTTAAAAAAGCGAAGAAGAACCTAAATAAACTATAATAAAATTATAAAATTAAACCAGCCGACAACATAAAAGATCTTTTAAAAAAATGGTCACTTCGTAAATATTCCTAAAAACAACAGATTAATTTTAATTTCTTTTTTATTAACTTATTCAAGTTTTTATTGTAAAGGTGATTAACAGGATCTCAAATAAACCATATAAGTGTAATCGGAACTTCCCATTGTGTTGTGTACACTTTATTTAATATCAATTAGGTATGTGAATATATACAAATATATACAAAACGGAGCACTTCAGCACTTTATTTACATATTTATAAAGCAAATACGATCGTTGTGTTTAAAAATTAATCAAATTTTGGGGAAATAGTTGTTTTGTCAGTATCTCACAAATTGTCACGAACTTCTTGGTGTTTTTTTTTTGTTATTATTTTTTCTATAATAAAAAAGCTGAAAATCCAAAATAATAGAAAAAGGAGTCTTCAGTGTTTATATCAGCCACTCGAGTGGAAATGATGGTCCTTTCACCGACAACGCTACTCTCATGTATGGGCCTTTGTTCATCATGTGTGTTTGTTATGTCGACGGAGACGACACTTATACTCAATTATTTTTATAACTGTAAATTGTGACATATGTAAAAGATGTGTGAGGGGTTGAATACATTGAAAATTTAGTTTAGTATTTAGGTTTTTTAAATAACTACAAAAAAATCATCATATCTTGCAATCATCTTTATAAGATTTTGTTTTCATAAAAGTGAACGAATTTGTGTCCTACATATATGAAAATAAAACTTAATATATAGAAATCTATTGTATTGGAGATGATTAAAAAGGTTTCATGGAGTTACATATGACTTTGTCTAAACTTTGTTGAGTTTCAGGAAATCCGGACATCTTTATATTTTTTTTATTAAATTTTGATATAATTGATTTTAATTAAGAGAAAGAATCTTTTAAGAATACCACTTGTCAAAATAGAAAGTACTGTTAATTAATCTATGAAGTTAATTAATTTTGTTAATCATTTCTATGAAATTTACGTACGTAGTACTAAGTTTTCTATATATTTAGTTTCTATTTTTAGTAGAAAACTAGTCATGTACGTACCCAACAGATTTATAGCTTTGGTAATGTTGTTTTAGTTTGGTAATTAGCATTAATAATTGCCCTAGTGTACACGGCGATCCTTGTGTAAAGGCAACAACAAAAAGACAAGCACGCCAGTACCAAGATGCATTTGTCCCAATTACTTCCGTTTTAGAACCAAACATTCATAGCCGCAATTTGAATGGATAAGTCTCTCTTTACACTCCTTAGGAAATCACATTCATATATCATATTTATGGACTAAAATTATTGAAACCAACATTAAAAGCACTTACAATCAAATAGGCTACATTAATTATTTAAAGGAATTGTTGTTCTATGGGAGTTTGGCTTGGATATATGATATATCGGTAATCTATTTCATCTTTATTGTCAACCTAATGACTTATCTTAAATGAACTTGTACATGTGAACCAAAAATAGTGAAGAACACCAGATACAAAATGTATACTGTGTCAGTCCAAAAAATGAATAGAGATGTATATATGGTATTTTGTCAAACATACCAACAACGGTATTACATTCACTAAACATACTACAAGAGAAGGTGACAAATATTACAAAGCCTGATGATCTGATTCATCACTATGCACAATATGAATCAAAAAAGGAGGAAAACTGATCGTTGTCAACGAAACCAAAATGATGAGAAGTAGTAGTACTGATTTCACCACAATAGTATTGGTTTTGATGATCATCAAACATCATTATATCTTGCCAAACCAATGACAAATCCCCATCCGTAGAAGAACCTTCACAATACTCTTTAGAAAGATCACCATTGTTTTTTTCTTCCTCCTTCACTGTGCTTACCACTGTCACACTACTGATGTTGTTATCTTGCTCTTGTATCTTAGCATTGACATGGTTCTGAGCTGTAGTTTCAGCCACTGTTTTGTCCGAATCCATCATGATTTCGCTATCAATAGGCTCCACCTTGGCTTGTGTTTGGTCGTTGGCAGTGCACGTATGGTAGCCAATATATGTGATTTGGAACATCTCCGGATCTTGCTCCAGTTTCTGAACAAGCTTTGTTGCTTTACATCCTTGCGTTGGCTTGTGCGTGCATCTAAAATAACTTCTGCAAAACATTAACAAGAAAAAGAAAAGAATAAACGATTTAGGCCACTACAAAATTCATATAGTGACTTTAAGTCCGAAATTTAACATATGATTCGGCTTGACATCTCTGGTTAAAAAATTATATGATGACCATGTTTATATGTATTATGTATGTATTGTATTTGTGCCTATATAAATACACATGTAGTAGCTAGACATAAATGGAGTAAGGACCTTGGAAATGTGGTATTAAGAATTTCCTTTTGTCCATATTTTCTCCAAGCGTATCTGTCTTCAAAACTTCTAGCTTCCACGACCCTTGTATGCGATCTCTTCCTGCAAAATCATAAACCATAAAAATTTGTTAATTAATGGCTTAAACCAATTTTGGATCTTGTGTTCATGTAAAAACAAATGCACGGTAAATCGTATGAAACAGCACTTATTGGCCCTATCCAATCAATCAATCATATTCATACGATTCTCTATCACTGCCATTATATGTTTTCAATTTCATATAAATATATATATATATATATATATATATATATTCGGATATTATACATATTAATATATCGTAGTTTTCATTTAACCTTTACGATAAATCATTTCAATATGGGGCACTACCACAGATTATATATGATGCAATCCGTAGTATAGAATAGCAAATTGAAGTTAAAAAACTTTTTTAAACAATTCACATCAAAAGGAGATTAAATCATTAAATACGAATAAAAAATTAAAACAATAAATCGAAATTTGAATTTAACTTTTGTTTTTTCACTTACTTTCTAGTATAGCATCCTCTTTTACCCTTACCAACCCCTAATCTCTTCTTTTTACTATCACCGGAATCTCCTCCGTTGCAACTCGCCGGAGCGGCCGAATCATCGCCGCAAGAAGCATTCCATGAACCCTCGACGGGGATGGGGACAGAGACAGCAACTGGATCGAAAGTATCAAGAACCGATATGGTTTTATGGAAAGAACCCAAGATCTTAGCAAGAAGCTCATCAACGGGATCCGGTGAACCCGACCCCGAAACGAGACGGGTCTGATCGATGAGGTGGTTAGAGTGTTGATGAGAGAGGAGAAGCTGAAGCTGAGTAGCGAATTCATAGCCTTCGACAAGTTGGTCTACAACTTTTCTCTTTATGGATTTGGTATTATTGTTACTATTCGAATCCATTTTTTATTTCTTTTGTTACAACAATATATATTGTAACTTCTTTTTTTCTTTTTAGGTTTTTGGTTTGATGATTTGAGAATGAAGAAATGTTGTAATATAGTGGAGAGAAGAAATAAGATTTTTTTCTGAGTTCAAGAGAGAGAGAGAGAGAAAAATCAAAGGAAGATGCCTAGGAAAGAGAGAGATGGTTCCGCATTATAATGAACATGAAGGTTATAGTAGGAAATTGATCAAACTCACTTGTGAATTGTATCATGGATTCGAGGTTATAATAGGAAAGTGATGAACTTATCTATTCACCCATTGGCTTAGCAAAGCTTTGCTTATGTCACATACATGAGGTGGAATGACGCCACCCACCTCCGTAACACGTTTGAGGGCTTTTTGGTGGGTATTTTTTTTTTTTCTCCTTTCTTCGCGGATTTATTTAATTCTCATGAAAACGATCCAACTACTTGGTTAGTATTTAAATGTTTTATTGGGCAAAAAAAAAAAGCTTTGTCTTTATCTTGGATATTTTTTTTTTTTTTTTGTGGCAAACATGAGAATTTTCATTCAAATGAGACCTCAACAAACTAGAGGAGGGTTCTTACAACATAATTCAAAATAAACATAGAAAGATAGGGGCTCCATGAGCTTAACAAAGGGAATTTCAAACTGAAACAGTTTTACAATATTTGAGAAGTCTATTGGGACCAAGGTGGACTCGTACTTGAAGTCAAACTTCACGATATCCTCGACCAGCGGGTGGCCAAAAGCGGCTCTAGCGGAAGACGCGGTGGAGCTTATAAAAAGGTGTCCCATGGGGGGACGCTTGTGGGGGTTTGTGCCAGCATGAGACGGTTCAAAAGCATGGGAACAAAACCCTTTAAGCTTTTAGGAACATACCTCATGATTCTAGATGAAGCTATAGCCGGGGAACGCCGAGAATGGGAAACCAGCCGTAACAAAGCAGGTGGGTCATCCCTCACATGGCAATGGAGGTAAATGAATTCCACACAAAGCTTGTAATCGGTTTGGTCCTGGAGAAAGTCAACAAACACAAGCTTTCGATCTAATGGCAGTGGGTAATACAGGGGATCAAAGGATTTAAGACAAGGGTTCACAAAAGTTGTCGGATCAGGTTCATGGTTATGTTTCCACGAGGTAAGCATCCGAACAGAGTTAGAGAACCGACCCCGACGAACAAAATTAACAAGCAACTCTAAAGCCACCAATGTTCTGCTATCGAGGAGACCTCGACTTGACCAAGCAGAGAAAATCGGTACTAAAGGAATTGAACTTGACTTAAGCTTTTTAAGAACAAGACTAGGTAGGGAAGTTCTAACACTAGTCATATATTGTCGAGGGTGGGTCAGCGAAATCACATATTTAAAGGGCAATGGCCAAGCAAACATCGGCAGCAGGTGTTCAAGATAATGAAACGGATGCAACCCGAAGGATAACATTCGCAAGTAAGTTAAGGATACTGACCTGGGCCTTAAAGGATGAGAGCGTGGAGCAGTGTTTTTGGTACTGGGCCCAAAGGTAATAACTGGGCCTAAACATGGATGTAGGTCCATTATCGGGAACCCTAGAATCGCATCCAAGTCGGAGGTGGCAATGGAGTGGCGGCGAACTGGCGAGTAGTCATTCCGATTGGAGCCTTTGGGCACCGGTGGGAACAGGCTCGGCGAGAGACTGGAGTACCAGGTCTTCGCGGCGGCAAAAGGTTTGGAGAGGGGTAGAAGTAGCCTCACCTTTCCGGTTTCTCGCGGACATGACCTTCTGATCCAGGGAATAAAAATACCGAGCATCGTCATCTTACACCCCAGACAGAGAGATTTAGGCAAAACGAGGATTTGTTCAGATCTGTGCCTTTGGGAGAGTGTCGGGTTTACTAGGCTCAAACGAGGGTTTGGGGAGAGGGCTTCAGTCGGAATGAGGGTTGACAGGGAAATCTCTCGCCGTCTATCTCTGGAAGAGGATCTGGCGTTAAAGCTTTTCGACGGAGGAGAGAGGTTTTGAGAATGGGTCTGGTCGGTTCGAAGTGATTGAGATATGCAACAACAAAATAAAAGCAGAGAGCAGGACAAGTAAGAGACAGCGGAGAAGGAACCAGAGACCCGACGCCGGCAAGCCGGAGCTTCACCGGCGTCGGAACAAGGATCAATTAAAGGTTTCTCGATATTTGGACCTGAGAGAGAAAGAGATCTTTATCTTGGATAAGAGTTATAAAACTAATATGTTATTTTGTGACGTTCATATTATTTGTTCCATTGGCATGAGATTCACTTTCAAGAAGAAAAAAACAAAGAAAGGAGAAATGTTGACAAGATACATCGGACCAAACTCTTTTGAGAGTTATTATTAATATTAGGTCGAATAAACTTAAAACAGAATAACATTTACAATATTGTCAATCTCGTAATTTCATTTGGAAGTGGGGTGGTAATTAAAATATGATTGTATATGTCTTTCATATATAGTATGATCACAAGAATATTTATTTATACGTGCATATAGTGTCGTGCATTTACGAAAGTAGAAGGAATCAAATGAATATTCTCATAGGTGGTTTTTGTAATGGATAGACTAACGTACTACTAAAACCAAATGATATATAAACTAATACATATATAGATTGTGGTGAGACCGCTTAGTTCGGATCTAAAAGTAGTAATCAAGATTAACCTCATTATATTAAGCAACGTAGTAATCAAGATTTATCTTTATGTTTTTTTAGAACTGCCATTAAAAGTGCCGAAAAATCACTAAAGTAAATAACTAATGTTAGGGTACGGATCATGAGCTTTAAATTCATTACAATCACAAGTCACACTTAAGCTTGTGTCAGCAGCCAATTGTCTGCTTGGCCCTGATCATTTTGGCAGTATTTAGGAATTTATTTTATATATATGAATTTTGAACTGAACAAAGATATTCACAGAAAATGTTGAAACTGTCACTATTAACAAATTTTATAATTTAATTAATACTCGTACAACTATTGAAATATTCGTTTAAGTCATCTTTCAATACCGGAAAAGTCACATTCTGTTACAGAAATTAAAACTTATCACATGATCATAAGAAGTAACTCATTTTGATCCGTTTGTAATATTAAAATTAGAAGTCATGAGTTTAATCAAAGTAACAATTTTTATTTTGGGTTCGTTAAATTATATTTTCTTGACGCATGAAACAAATGTAAAATACTAAACAAACATTTGTCTGGAATACTATTTGGGATTGAGATATTGTGACGGCACTAAGGAGGCAGGTGCCACTGAGTACTCCTCGGAGTCACAATAAATTCAGTCCACATTGTGCATCCACTAGCAAATCAAAATCCACAAGTCAAATCCATTTGTTTCCTTGTTATTTCTATATAGTTATCACATTTATACGCTTACTTTTTCAATTAATAACAACAAAATGGCTTTTACTAATTATTATAGTACAACTTAACGAAACAATCAAGAGTTATATAATTAATGATCGGTGAGTAGTATAATGGTGGAACAATGAAACATAAATGGAATATAACTTCGTACATTTGTTTCGTGATATTTTCGTTGTTGTAGTTGACTTCGATCGTGTGATTCAAAAAAAGGTAAGAATGTATTATTTCTCCGTTTGAACAAATAAATATGTCCAAGCAGGAGCAACTTTGTTTTACTTACTCGTTTACTCATCCAAACTCGGCATTTATCTATAAATCCCAACTGATTAATCAAATAATGTGGAGATTGTCAAATACGGACACTAGTTATATTCAAATGTTAAATTATTGTTTTCTTTCGGAGATGATAAGAGAAAGGTCAACGGTGAGTGGGGAACTGATATTGACAAATGACAAATGGTTATTAGAATAAGAACAATTTGTTACTACTAATACATCATTTTGTGCTTAATCTAGTCTTAAGCTGAGTTGTCTTAGAAATAATTAAGTAAACGGCCTCGATTAACGGATTGCTACTTATCGTTAAGACTACTCTGTCACGAAATTAAAAACTGTTATCGTTTTATTTTATTTATAAACATATAGTTCTTAAATGTGTAAGTTGAATCTTATTTCGTGCTATACCCAATCGGGGAATTCTTTTTCTCAAGAATAATTAATTAATCAATTCGTAAGAGAGAGTCCTGGCTTCGTACAAATCTAATTTCATATTCTTTTTTCTTTTTTTTTTTTTTTTTTTTTTAAATACAGAAAAATTCAGCAGCAATAAAAGTTAAAAAGTAGAACCCGTCAATAATTCAACTAGATCCAACTCATAGTTATAGTATAAATTATGGTCATTGTTACTTTATTTAATGTCTTGAATTGATTAGTCCCACTAATCTGTTACGGCAGCCACTGGTGTTTAAAGTTTTATTGTATTTAGAACTAAATACCATTTAGCGATCACTACTCAGATCTAAAACTACATGAACTTTTGCATTAACCAATTTTTTTTGTAACCTAGTGGTTCTGTCTTATTTCTATGGGTCGGCATTTGATTTCAACTAGGTACATTTCTTTTTAATTTGGTATTTATCTTTTGGCTTTTGATCGGTTCTATTATTGCTTGGCGTTTGTCAGTACCAAATCTGCAGGAACCACTCTTTATATTATAAAAATATGAAATTCATGATATATAATTTAGATATATATTGTTGATGATCAACAACTGTGTCTACATATGGAGCCAAAAGGTCTTTCAATGAACGAAGGGACTCTAGAATTATATTAAAACTCCCAAAACAAATACAAAAAGCCAGTGCTCTGCTCTCGTTTATGGATATTCTACTCGTGCCGGTTATTAGAAACTTATAATTTGATTTTAGATTTTGATACACTGCCAAGTGTCAAGTATTATATAACAATAGGGTTTTGATACACTTAGTGATTTAAAAATTTTAATTTTAATTTTAATAGATATGTACACGTAATACGTTATACGTTGTTAACGGCATGTGCCACATATATCACGTTTTCAAAACCTTACTTTGTCTTTGTTCCAATTGACAACATTACAGAACGACGAAACCGTAGAAATGTGAAAGAAAAACGGATATGGAATATCGGAATCATTAAACGTAAAAACTATTTTCGAGCTAAACTTATAACGTAAACTAATCAAAGGTGAATCACGATTGTTTCACAAAATTGAATATTTAGTAAAAAAACTTTTTTGCATGAATCATATATTCTTTCTCCATTTGCATATTATCATTTATGTTGTACTATATACATTTGTAGATCAGACAAATCACTCACTAATTTTTGCACCGAAACAATAACAATTTATATCTTATTTCGGTAAGTGTTTAAGTACGTGAGTTTTGTTTGGTTTTGGAGTTTTAGGTTTTAATTTTGCTATAATCTTAAATGTATATATTTTTTTTTGAATGAACTTAAAACTAGCTTTTTAAAGAGTAATAACAATCATTCATTGGAAATTTGGAATACCACTAGTGGAAGCTACGGAAAACAGAGCCATGGAAAGAAAGGAGAACTTTCGGCCAAACATATATATCGACAATTTGTCAAAAGTGTCTTCTCTGCTCATCGAAACTAAATTATTTAGCAAGATTTAGATAAACGAAATCATGGAGGTGAAGGTATCTTTGGAGAAATTAATTGAAGATTTTTCTAAATATATATATATATATATATATATATATATATATTCACCTTTGTCTACATGACTCATTTTAGGCGATACATTTAACCTAGGTTGCATGGAAACGGAAACGGATACGCAGAAACGAAACGTTTCAGAAACGGGAAACAGTTTTTAAAAAAAATTAGGAAATGGAAATGTTTTGGAAACGTATGTACATATACATATAAATTATATATATATATTTATATAAATATATATATATATATATATAATAAAACACCAAACATAAAAACCATATCAAAAAGTTTCAATAAATAAAACTTCAAATACAAATATTAAATAGTTGAATTAAAATACTAATAATATTATATATTTATATCTATAATGAAGTTTTATATTTTAAAAATATTTATTTATTAAGTTTCAAATTAAAAAAGAAGTTTTAGTCGTGTTTCCAAAACGGAAATGTAGTTTACATCGTGTTTCCAAACATAAATTTCTAGGAATCGTATTTTTGTGCCTTGTTTCCGAGTTTCCACGAGTTTCTGTTTCTGAAACGTTTCGGAAACGGGAAACGCACCTCGAAAAGAGTTTCCATGCAACATAGCATTTAACAAGGGTGAATAAATATTAAATACATATAAACTTTGCAATAATATATCAAGAGAAAACAGTTTTCTTTAATTAGCTTTGATTTTTACTCGTTGGAACACATGTATGTGTTAGAACAAATATTTGTTCCTGAAATTTGTGTAACTAGAAAATATGTCAACGTGTCCAACTAAAGAGTTGTCTTCTGATTAAGTGTACTATATTATGTAAATTATCACTTAATATAATATACTTCTAGGAAAAATGTTTCTAAGGTTTGGTGTTTTCGACTTTTCTAGAATTATTATGCCATTGATCCACTATTGCTTTTTCAAAACTTATTAAAATTTGATTTTGTTGGTTTTTTTTTGTCAATTGGTTTTGTTGATTATTAAATAAAATTAACGCTAGAAACTCAAGTTTACCAAAATAAACACAGGAAAAATCAATAATCAGATCCAAATTTTATACTAACATAATTACTAACTGGTAAATTTGAAAATATCAATCTAGTAATCGTTGTTTGGAATTAGCGTTGCCTAAGTGAATTGTATGAGTATGGAATTTTTCTAAAATGATAAATAGACATAAAAATAAATTTTTAGATTTATAGGAACACTAGTTTGAATTCCTTTTAGGATTATATGATGTTCAAGCCATATGGATAATCTAAATAAACTTTTGGAAAATTATTTTATAGCTAAGTTTTGACTTCGGCTAAATATGGTTGAAAAAGTATGTAAATATATTGCCAACATAACATAGCTATGTGTGCAAAATGAGTACTACCTATAACCTACTAAACAACAACAAATGCAAAACATCATGCTACATCCCCAATAAGCTTATAACAAAGAAGGGTATCATGTATATCATAAATCTGCAAATTACGCTAGTGATTTCACACCATCAAATTCAAGACTCTGTAAGCCAAAGATTGGTGTGCTGAAATTAGAGATCTAAGTGCTACAACTTTGATGCCTATGAAAACAAGAGACAGTCAGCAAACCACAAATGCATATTGTGTAGCCAAGTATGAGGATAAATGGGTTCAAACCAGAACATTCGAAGGAGTCTTACCCTGATATGGAATGGCGCGATCAATGTCCTACCGCATTGAGATTGAGATTAGGATTTCCTGGTGTTCAGCCTCATCATAGGAAGCCAACAATGGAACACAGATGCAAGAGACATGGGAACTACTGCTCTCCCATACATCCGGTCTGAGCTCTATTTCACTTACAACCTCTTCTACCAAAGATGCATTACATACGCCCTTTAAGTCCTTCTGATACTGAATCATTGCGCCTTCACGCAGTAGAAATTGTGACTATGCACCGCCAACCTTGTCAGACTTGTGCGCCCTTTGGTTTGGTTACGCAACATTATTGCTGACATTCGCACATGAGAGAGTACTCCAAAGACACTCTTCGCAGCCTTCAGCATATTTGTGTTCATCTCTGGTCTGATACGGTATTACTATTCTTACCGCTTATCGTCTTCTTAATAGGTTTACTTTCCTACTTCTGGAGATCAGATCTGCCCTCACACATCGACCTGGCTCTTTCCCATGCGTCTTCTACGAGAGCGCTTCATCTTGCTCAAGACGGAGCTTCTACCATGGGTCTTCAATTTCTTTTGGAGACTTCCAACTAGACAGGACGAATTTTCTGAGATTTTCTTTCTCTCTTTAGATTCAGTATTTTGGAATCTTGATGAAAATACTTTATATTGAGATTGAGATTTCACATACCTTCCTTTCTAAAACACACATATTTCCTTATTATAATAACTACTTCCTTTTTGCTTTTAACATTTTTGTTAATATAATTTTTAGCGAGAAACACAAAAATTCAAAACTACTGAGTTGAAAGAATAACAAATCATATCGATTATTCTCGCAAACCAAGTAAACACAAAAACTCAATTGAAAACTAGAGGAACCAAACATCAGGACATAAACCCCAAGATGTAGCCTAATAATAAAGAGTAGATACAGGAAAACAGAAAGTAAGCAACCGATCCTTTGAAAGCTACTGATGTAACCACTTAACATACACAACAAATGCGCCATCTACTGAACAAAACTCTTGTATGACCAAAAACATCATAAATTATGACAATAACCGGTAAACCTGGTTGAGTGGTTGGTGGTATTATTCCAGTTATTGTCATTTTTTTTTTGTGAAACTACCATACTCTCCACGAAACAATTGAATCTGATCTCAGATTTTGATATAAAATCAAGAACAGAGGATTGAGAGAAAAAGAGAGAAACGATCGATTAGTTATCCTTTTGTATAGGCCATAAGATCAAGAAAATCAGTTGTAGTTTGGTTACAACACACGAAGCTCTCAAACAAAGAACTGAAGAAGAGAGAAAATAGAGCATTAACACTAAAGAAACAGATCATTTATCCTCCTAGAGTCTTTCCCTTTACCTAACCATCTTTTAGAATTGGTTTCTTCTTCTCCACCCTTTACCCCGAGCTTCAACCACACGATACTTCTCGGTTATCGACTTAACCTGACCAAGTTAGTTTCTATTGAATCAAATTATCCTATTAACAAAATTCTTAGTCATATCCGTAGCAGGGATCTTAAGTAATTAAGTTTGGTCTTTGATACATTAAACTTGAATAATAATCCCGAATAAAAAATGAAGACATGACGTGTTCCAAAAGTAGGGAGCCCATACTAACTAGCTAGCGACACAAACCAAAAACTCGAAAAGTGGAAGTTGGAAAAACACAAGAGTCAAAGCAACATACTCTGTCACTCGCAGATGTTTACATTGTAGAGGCCGAAAGGGTCTGGATATTTTGGAATCAATTCATCACGTATTATATACGACTGTTCCATATTGAAGAAGGAAACCTCAAGAAAGGATGAAGGTTTCTCAGACACAAAAGGATGTTCCAAGAGCTCATCCACAGTTGCCCTATCTGCAGGCTGCCGCTCAGAGCACCGTTGCCAGAAGTACTCTGCCACCGGAGGCAGATGTATTACCCCAAACATATCAAGAACCGTAGACCCTAGAGACCATACATCACTGGCGGGTCCGATCAATCTGTCCGGCGCCCCAACAATATACCCGGCCTCAGGCGGCTTATACGCCGTACGGGGTCCAGGAAACAATAGGCTAGTGTCCATAGTAGGATCTTTGGATAAGCCGAAACCAGTAAGCTTGAGATCCCATGGCTCTCCAGGTCTGCTGGAAGGGAAGACAAAAACATTGGAGGGTTTGAGGTCGCAGTGGAGGTAACCTTCCGCGTGAATAGCCTTGAGTCCTTGTAGAATCATACGAGTGGCGCGTCTGACACTATCTTCAGGCAATCTCCCACCAGCATCAGAGATCATCTTGTCGAGATTGCCTAAGGAAGCATACTCCAGGTAGATGTAACACAAAGTCGCGCTTTTGGTGTTACACTCGAAGTGAAGATGAGGGCAAGAAGCTTGGACGATGAAAGGGTTGGCGTGGAAGTGAAGCATCGTCTTAAGCTCCCTCTCGAGATTCTCGGCATGTTTGAGCGTACATGTCTTCTTCATGTAAGATTTCTCCAAGTTGGAATCATTATTAATGTTGGACACAGAGCCGTAGCCGTAGGTATCTTTGTCAATAACAGAGACTATCTTCAAAGAAGATTCCTCCGTCACATCTCCAATAACCTTTTTCTCCATATTAATTAATGATCTCTTTCTTTAGGTTTTAGTTTCTTTCGGTTTGGTAAAAGCTTATATTATAAATACGGAAATTGATTATGCTTTTCGGGAAAATTAACAATATCTAACTATGAATGTTTTGGTTGTTAAGAAAACGTAAAGCTAACATTTAGCTACAAATTTGATCTAGTTTTACAAAATTTGAGAGATTTAGTTTTCCAATAACAATTACTAAGACAATTCAAGCAAAGAGAGACCCGCCAAGAAATTTGGGAAGTGTGATTCCCACTTTTATAAACAAGGTCTTGATACTATGGTATCAATTCGCGTAAGATCAATCTCAACGTGTCAAGGTTTAGAATCTAAAGTCAGTGATCAAATCAACTTTGACTCGGTTAGATAATCCACTATTAACCCTGTCAAAGAATCTTATACGTGTCATAATTTCAATTCGTTGATTAAACAGAATAAATCTAATCAAAAATCGGATAATCGACGATATAATTGCCTAATTTGAACCTTGTGTATTCGTGTTACCCTAATTGATTAATCCGAATATGTGGATATCGTCTTTCACCAAAAACCCTATTTTTCTTGTTAGAACTTAATTTATCTTAATGTATATTTTGACGACGGCGCACAACACATAACTTTTTTTTTTTTTTGGAACATACATAATAATCTGTTACAAATTTATAATTAGGTTTGTCAAATGGGTTTCAGCTAATACGTATACGATATATTTGTCGTCATATGTTGAATAAACGCTATTAAACTGATACATAGATCTCGTCTGTTTAGAATGGGGATTCCCTATTTTCATTTATATATAAAAGTACTTTACTAACACGAATTCGTATCATGTACTTGGTGATAATTTCTTGAATAAGACCTTGTAAATTGTGAAATTTTAGGATTTTGAATAAACTATTTCACGAATCACCAAACCGCATTATCAAAATGTAAGAAGATACAAAGACACTAACACATTGTATATACATTTATTGTTAATGATGTAGCTTATTAAGCACATTGCCTGACCTCCATGATCCATATATATACCATCGGTAGTAATATATAAGAACCATAATTATTTAATTAATATCAAAATTAATTCCAACACAACCATCGATGATGATAAGTCATGAAAAAAGAAGAGATGTCGTTAATAAACATTCAATCATTAGATCAAGATCCGAAGACATTATAAATCAAGCAACTTCATTGAATTCCATTATACATATTATATCTCATTAGTACATATGCAAACATGCACGATATAAGATAAACTATTAATTACAATGATTCATTATTCATAATAAGATCGATCAAATTCAGAAACACAACCATAGATGGTAAAATCACGGAATATAGATAACATCACGAAGTACCTCAAAAACATTGAGATTCAATGACAATTGAAGAACCCCGGCTTCCGCAAATTTATAGAGCCCAGCAACCCTGTGAAAATTTTTATAGAGCACAACATCCCTGTAAAAATCTTTACCTTTAACCGTTGGCAACCATATCTTACCCCTCCCAACGCGATAGGTGCCTTCTGAATTCGTTTTGTAGACAGCAACATACAAAAATTCTGCTGGAAAATGCTTATCCTGAGATATCTGTAGCACTTCATTGAACTCAGGATCTCCTTTGCTCGTTACAACCTTTGTTTCGTATTTGTCCTTTGGATTTGTCCAAGCTCGAACCTTGTATTCGTAGGGACAACCTTTGGTGACTCCGATTGTTCCAATGACTTTCACGTTCAACTTTACTTCTTCACTCTTGATTTTTAATATTTCCCAGCTCATTTTTTCTTCTTTTTCAATATTGTATTTGAGTAGAATGGTTCTTTTTTGTGATTGATGATTCTACTTAAATACATCTTAATTATTTTTATTTTTTTTTGCTAACTCACAAGATTTGATATGTTTCCATCTATATTATTTTTAATGCATGTGTTCCACATCATTATTCTTTGTTCAAAAAACATAAAAATAGACGATAAATAATGAGTATTAAATATTGTTTGAATAAAGAAAAATGTTGAATTCTTCTTAATACCATTTGGAAGTAAGAAAACCATAAAAACTAACAAACCAAATTGATTTGAAATTATTTAATATGGAAAAACACTTAAAAAAAATTTTATGTGTTTTTAATATTATATTCAAAGTTTTATTTATATATAATAACTATTTTGGTCATAATTCTTAATTATAACGTTTGACTACCATCCATAACATAATATAGTCAAAACTATATATGTAAAAATGCATTAAAACATTAAATGCCGTTGAATAAAATTCAAAATCTTAAGTATTGAAACTAGTAAGATAGCTACAAAATGGAAGGAAATTAGAGAAATGGATGTGGTGGCACAAAATAGTTATGAAAATGGCATGCAATTTTGTTATTTAAGATAATATTTTATTAAAATAAAAAAGAAAAGCCTAGAATTTTTACCCATACAACACTTTCTTATGTTTGCCCAAAAAAAAAAAAAAAAAAAAAACAACACTTTCTTATTGGAGCTTATGCACATTCCGAACGTACATTCTAATGTCTAATTAAGCGAGTGGTGATGAGATTGTGCAGTTACATATCTCATATCTCTAAGCGAGTGGTCACTAACCATGCATATATATCGTGAGCACTTAACTAGAAAATATTACAATAGTTAAACACCTATGAGTTAGACTCTTTCAATTTCATGAAGTCATATTGTTTATACAAAATTTGGAAAAGGTTTGTCAAGCAATGATAAATTAAAATTACTTGCCTACCCATCCATTTTGATTAGGGTCAAAATCGTGACTTGTGCATCTCATGCTCATACAGTCTTTAATTTTTATGAATAATATACTTAGCTATTTTTAAACTTAATTGTGTAAAACATAGTAGGTTTTGCATGTTTTTTTTTTCTTTCTGCAGAGAAGACTCTTTTGAGCCATTGAACATGTTGGGTTTTCGTGTTAGCCTAATTTATTTATCCGAATATATTACAAATAAAATGATGCTACAGTACACGATTTTTGTAGTGTGAGGATATCGTCTACACCAAAAACCTGTTTTTCTTGTTAGGACTTGTTCTCAATTTATATTGTGACGACATATAACATTTTTTTTTTGTAACTAGATTATAGTTAGGTTTCAGCTTATAATAATATGTTACAAGTTTATAGTTAGGTTTGTAAAATAGGTTTCAGCTAATATATAAATGATATATTTTTCGTCATATGTTGAATAAACTCTAGAGTTTTAAACTGATACATAGATCTCGTGTGTTTAGAATGGATTAACCCCTATTTTCACTTATCATGTACTTGGTGATGAATGATGATTATTGGCTTTAACCTTGAGAAAAAGTAAAGATTTGTTCGAATTTCTTGAATAATATATACCTTGTTGATTGTAAAACTGGATTTTTAGGTTTTGAATAAACTATCTCATTTTACCTCGCAAAGACCCTTATTTCACGGATCACAAAAAATGCCACACTACGTTTTAGCGTCTACTAGACGACTGTTTTATTTTAGTAGTTATTTAGTAGCAAAACAATCGCAATTCAGTCGCTAAATTTAGCGACTGTATTTTTAATCACAACTTACAGTCGGCAATTACATGTTTTCTTATAGTGTACAACATTAAATCCTCGGAAAAGATACAAATATACATTAACACACTGAACGTACATTTTTTGTAATAATGTAGCTAAACACATAGCCTGAACTCCATGATTCATACAATCAGTAGTAAAAGAACCATTATTAATTGAAATAAATTCCAACACAACCATCGATCGATAATGATATAAGTCATCATGAAGAAGAGAAGAGAGGCCCGTTAATAAACATTCAATCATTAGAACATCCAAAGACATTATTCATATTTTATCTCATTAGTACATATGCAAACATGCACGTACGATATAAGATAAACTATTACAATGATTATACATTATTCATAATAAGATTAAATTCAGAACACAACCATAGGTGATAAATCATCATGTAGCATAACCAAATACGTACCTCAAAAATATTGAGATTTAATGACAATTGAAGAAACCCGTCTTCCACAAAACCAGAGAGCTCAACTTCCCTGTAAAAATCATTATCTATAGCCGTTGGAAACAATGTCTTTCCCCTCCCAACGAAGTAGAGGCCATCTGAATTCGTTCTGAAGACATCTACAAATAAAGCTTTCGCTGGAAAATTCTTATCTAGAGAAATTTGTAGCACTTCATTGAACTCAGGATCTCTCTTGGTCGGTACAATCTTTGTTAGGTATTTGTCCATTGCATTTGTCCAAGCTATAACCCTGTATTGATATGGACGACCATTGGTGCTTCCGATCGTTCCAATGACTTCCATGTTTAACTTTGCTTCTTCACTCAAGATTTTTTTTTTTCCCACCCATTTATTTTTATAAAAATCTTTTTAGATAATAAATATGAGTAGAATGAGTTTTCAGTGATTGATGAATCAACTTAAATACACCTCAGATTTTTTTTTTGTTGTCTCACTAACTCACTATGCTCTACATGTTCCACAGCTCCTTATAATTTGATTTTAGTGTTTGATACACTTGCCAAGTGTCAAGTATTATATAACAATAGCTAGGGTTTTGATACACTTATTTAAAATTTTGATAGATATGTGTTGTTAACGGCATGTACCATATATATCACGTTTTCAAAATCTTATTTTGTCTATGTTCCAATTGACAACATTAAAGAAACGACGCAACCGTAAAATTGTGAAAGAAAAAAACGGATGGAATATATATCAGAATTATTAAACCTTAAAAATACTTTCGAGCTAAACTTATAACGTAGAACGAAAGATGAATCATATGATTACACAAAATTACATCATATCTTCTTTTCTCCAAAAATATTTACTATATGTTGTTTTACTATATACAGTTTTTCAAAATTCATATACGTTTCCGTTAGAAAATAACGAAGAATTCAGAACATATATGTTTTTGTAATACGTAGATAAATGTTTGTACTGGTGATAGTAAAGATTATTGACACTTTATTATAGTTGTCATTTTACAAACAAAGGAGCTGGAAAACAAATAGAAGAAAAGCATGAAGGAAGCTTCGTATAGACAGACGATGGGGACATGCATGCAGCAATTATATTGGAAGACTATATATGGGGAAATATTATGGGTAAATATATATATATATATATATATTTTATTTTATTTATGGAAATATGAGTTTGATTGAAAAGCTAAAAATGATTTTTTACAAAACTAATGTACCACATATCTATTTTGGAAAACTATGTAAGCTAATATAAATGTATATATAATCCAGAGAGAAACTCAGGTGTCTCGGATTAAATTAAATCTAGAGATTTGAGAAACAAATGGAAATACTGAAAGCCGAACAAACGACGTTTTAAAACTTATGCAAATTAGGCATAATAAATCGTCTGATGCTGACGTGCACAATGAATTGAGATATATATTGAGAAATTATTTAGCAAGATTTAGATAAACGAAATCATGGAGTTGATGGTATCTTCGGAAAAACCATTTGAGGTTTTTTTCCAAAAGTTTATATATATATATATATATATGTATATTTTTTTTTGTATACAGGATTCATTCTAGGCGATACATTTAATTAGAATGAATAGATTATATACAGAAGAAAATTTTGCAATTTTAGAATTAGTCGAATATATGAAGAGAAAACCGCTTTGTTTAATTAGTTTAGATTTTTTTTTACTCGTTGGGAATTCATGTAACTAAATATTCCTACACTGATGTGGTATTTTATAGCTCTTACTAAATAATATATAATTGGTTATGTTATTTCATTTTAAGTCCATTGTCGTTCTGTATCACAAATTCACAATTTTATTGATTTAGCAAGAAAACAAAATAATTGTACAAAATGGTAAATGGACATATTGCATCGGTTTTGCAAGCAACGTGTATACCAAAACGAAAAAGCAACGCTAGAATTTAGACGTTAATTTTAACGGCTGTTTTCTAAATGACGCAAAGAAATTTTACGTCACCCATGAATACGGCATGGGTAGTTTACTAAACCGATGCCATATTGTTAGTTAACCCATATATAAACTAGAGATAATTAGAAAATACATACGTTTTACAACCATAATTAAAAAATTATTACGTTTACTATTTATAATTATAACAAACGACTTTGACCACTATTTGGCTTTGTTTTACTCTCTTTTTTGTCATTCAATAACATTCAAAATTACATTTCATGCTATTGAGCATTTTACAAATAATTTCTATAAAATAAAAGTTTTATTATTATTATTATTTTTTGTTTCTATCGTCTTCTCCGCTAAACCAAACCAAAAATAATGATTTCTCTGATTCATTCATGATTACACAATTTGCCAAAATGACAGATCACAAAAGTTTAATTGAGAAAGATTAAAGAATCTTCCTTTAAATCTCGAATGATTAGCAAGTTTGTTCTTCTTCTATCTCTTGGTCCATCATTTTCTCCAACAAACTAATTTTCATCTCCTGATCTTTTCTTCAATAATTCAATTTTTTTTTCAATCACTTTTCTTCTATTCCTCCTTGAAAATGACTGATACCAAGAGAAAAACCATGTTAAACATCGAATTTGGTTATAAATTTCTAAGTTAATGATAGATTTATGAATTTTGGTTAAGTTTAAAGAAAAAACTATAAGCAAAAAAAAAAAAAAAATTACAGCCATCGGCGGCAGCGTTAGGGTTTTGCTGGAAAGAAGAAGCCATAAGTGTAATTACAATTTTATCCCTCTAATTTAAACAAAATTTTAAATTAGCATCTAGTGTGGTTTGACCCTATAACAATGTAGTAAACTGAACAGCTTTAACCACTATGCTACTATAACTTTGAACAATTATTAGCAATTTTAATTTTATATAACCTATTTACACAGAAAATTAATGTTTTTTGGACAATATTTTTTGTTCAATCCGTACACTATTTTAAGTGTATAGACATCTGTACTCTTAATAATGTGTACAGATCAAATGTACAAATGTAATTTGTTTAATCCGTATACTATTTTAAGTGTACAGACATCTGTATTCTTAATAATGTGTACAGACATCTGTACTCTTAATAATGTGTACAGACATCTGTACACTTAAAATAGTATACGGATAATATAATATATTTAAAAATATTAAACAAAATTCATATCAAATTGTAAAAAAAAAATATAGATTTTTCTGTATCTTAGAAATTTTCTAAAAATAAAATAATACATGATTGAAGAGAAATAATATATATAGAAAGAGAAAGAAACATAAAAGCAAAATTATACTTTCCTTCCTGACCCACTTTCAACTTCTCTGCTTCCTTTCTTCTCTCCTCTCGCGTCTCTCTCTCCTCCTTCTTCCGCAAAACCATCGACGGGGGTTATTAAGTAATCTAACACACAACCCTCTGGCACACTCAGATTTCTATCTCTATTACCTTCTCTCTCACACACCCTACTTTTCCAGTTACAAATAGTGAACATACTACATTGCTAAATAAGTTTCAAAAATGTACTAAAAATATAACACACCCTATAAACTAACGTTAAAAGCTTTGTTTTTTTTGTGTGGTGGTGTTAGAACAATATTTGTTTCTAAAGTTTGTGTAACTAGAAATATGTCAGTGTGGCCAACTAAAGAATTGTCTATATTATGTAAATTATCACTTGATATATTAATTCTAGGAAAAAATGTTTAAAGGTTTGGTGTTTTTCGACTTTTCTAAAATTATTATTTATGCTACTGATCCACCACTGTCATTTCAAAACTTATAAAAATTTTGATTTTGTTGATTATTAAATAGAATAAACGTTAAAAACTCAACATGGTATATTTACCAAAAAGAAGAAAAACAATAATTAGATCCACAATTTTATTCTGACATAATTACTAACTGATAAATTTGAAAATATTAATCTAGTAACCGTTGTTTAGAAATAGCATTGCATATGCGAATTCTGAGTATGAAATTGGTCTAAAATTGACAAATACACATATAGATAATTTTTTAGATTTATAGGAACACTAGTTTGAAATCCTGTTAGGATTATATGACGTTCAAGCCATATGGATAATCTAAATAAACTTTTGACAAAATTATATTAGTTGCTAAGTTTTGACTTCGGCTAAATATTGTTAGAAGAAATATGTAAATATTGCCAACATGTTATAGCTATGTGTGCAACTTCAGTACTATCTATAAACTACTAGAATCATTAATGGAGAAAAGTTTATTGGGGATACAAACAAGGTTGATGCTGCAGATGAGAAATTGTTATACGTCCATGTGGTGAAGGCCAAGGGTTTGGGTTTGGGGACATGTCGCCGTTGTAACGCTCCTGTCGAGATTAAGATTGCAAATGTGAAGAAAGATTGCAAATGTGAAGAAAGCCACTAATTGTTGCTTGGAAATGTCGAATCCTGAATGGAACAGAGTTATCGCGTTCACCGAAGATGAAATTAGTGCTTCCAATTGAACAGTGGCACCTAGATGGTATAAACTGCAAAACAACCATGGTGAATGGGTTGAAAAAGAGCTTATGCTTGCAATTTATTGTGGTCATCAGGGTAATGACCAGTGGAACTCAAAGGCTGTAAGAGATTAGGGCACCGATGTTCTCAGAGACATCCCGTCTATGCTTTATTTCTACCTCAAGGTTAGTGTAATCAGAGCGAGTTTGTGAACACTCTTTCAATTTCTTGATGTCATATTGCTTATACAAAATTTGGAAAAGGTTTGTCAAACACTGATAAATTAAAATTATTTGCCTAGCATCGTGACTTGTGTTCGCATCTCATACTCATACAGTTTAATTTTATGAATAATATACTTGGCTATTTTAAAACTTAATTGTGTAAAATCTTACAATAGTTAGTACATGGACATGGATCACCTATCCACTATACTCTATTTTCTCAGATACAGTTTTGTAATACTTTCTATTGCATAAAATATACATATACGTCATTTGCTTATACAATTTGGAAAAGGTTTGTCAAGCACTGATCAAGCACAACTTCAACTAAAATCTTTGCCTCATCCATTTAGCTTAATTAGGGTCAAATTAATCATGACTTGTTGTTTGCATCTCAATTAATTAATGATCGATATTTTAAAACATCGTATGATTTAACTGCTGAAGATTTACGACGTTAAACATGTGCATTTTAAAAAGTATATAAATGGAAACATGTTGAATTTAGTAAATTTGTAAAAAAAATTTAAAGTGTATTTAAATTTTATTTATCAATCTCCAAAAATTTATTTTATTCAAATTTACTATCTAAAAAGAAGGAAAATTAAAAAAAAAAAAAAAAACGATATGATATCTTTAAAATTTGAGAACTTCTTAATAATAATAAATATATATATATATATATATATATATATATTAAAAGACGTAAAAGATGAATCGGTCTTGTACTGAAACACCCACATTTTGGTTTAGTCCGGTTTAGTTGAGGACCTCAATGCTACGGTATTGCCACTGGAGATTTCCACCGTCCCTCGCCGCCGCTAGAATGCTCTCATCACCACCACCGCCTCACTCACACTCTACCTTCTCTAGTAGCGGCGTTAATTCGAGCTCAGTCGGTAAAAACTCCAAACCGGAGTTACTATTCCCCCAATCCCAACCCCAGAATCTCTCTTCCTCTCCTTCTTCTTCTTCATCTCTCAAATCCACGGTTGCTTGTTCAACCGCTGGAGCTATCCGGAGAAGCATGGCGACGAATACTCAGTGCTTTTCGAGCAGACCAGAATCTGACGAGTCGGATTTAGGCTCGCTCGTTGTGGTTTCGTTCTACAAATTCGCTAATCTGCCTGACCATGCTGATTTCAGGAAGCCCTTGAAGGATCTCTGCGAAGAATTGGTATGTCGTTTCTTCTATCTCAATCCAAATTTTAGATATTTTGATATGAAAGATTAAGTCTTTTCTCAGTCTTAGTGTTGTATTGAGCAAGAAGCAGTAATAAGGTAGGGCTGTTGTTGTTGTTGTTTCATCAGCGTGTTTCAGGTGGAATCATTCTTGCACCAGAAGGGATCAATGGAAGTATCTGTGGGATTCGTGAATCAGTGGAGAGAGTGTTGGCGATTATACAGGGAGATGTCAGATTGAATGGTTTGAGGCAAATTGAGACACCTGTGAGTCCTGAACAAGAAGCAATTCACCATGGACATAGCAGTAGCTCTCCTCTTGCAGCTGGTGAAGATGCTCCGTTTAGATGGGATCATGTTAGGGTCAAACTCAAGAAAGAGGTACAATCTTTGTCTCTTTGAAGTTGAAAGACTTGAGTTTTGTAGTTTATCAAGAGTTGTTTTAATTTTGAAATCTCTGTGCAGATTGTTACGCTTGGAATGCCCAGTGTCTCACCTATTGAAAAAGTTGGAACATATGTGAGCCCTGAAGAATGGAATGAACTGATCAGTGATCCAGAAACTGTGAGACCTCTTTTTTTTCTATCTGGTAGCAAGTTTAGTCAAGAACACAGTGAAAACTGTTTATACATGTTGGACGCATATTATTTTGCTGTATTTGCTTCTGTGTTTGTGTATCTTGCTTTCAAGTTCTAGTTCACTCTGAATAGAATGTCTATGCATAGAGAAAAAGTTATGATGTTGTCTTTGTTTACTCTTGGTATGTCATAGTCTGTAGATCTATGATAACAGATCTTTGAAATTGTCGAATTACTTTTGTGTTTTAAGGTAGTGATTGATGTGCGCAATACCTATGAGACTAGAATTGGGAAGTTTAAAGGAGCTGTAGATCCATGTACCACAGCTTTCAGGAATTTCCCATCTTGGGTGGAGAATCAATTTGCGTTGAAGCAAGAAGGCATTGAAACGCAAGAAAATGTGGAGAAAAAGGATATCACTAATAAAGAAGACAATGCTGAAAAACCGAAGACGCTGCCACGGATTGCTATGTACTGCACTGGAGGAATCAGATGTGAGAAAGCTTCAAGCCTTCTTCTTAGCCAAGGTTTCGAAGAGGTAACGTAATACAACATCTGACCATTGAGCTGTTGATTTTCAGAGGTACTTAAAGATCAAAACCATTTTTTTTCCATCAGGTGTATCATCTGAAAGGTGGGATATTAAAGTACCTTGAAGAAGTCCCTAAAACAGAGAGTTTATGGGAAGGCGAATGCTTTGTGTTCGACAAGCGTGTTTCCGTGGAACATGGTCTAGCTCAAGGAACACATAAACTCTGCTATGGATGCAAGCAGCCTATAAGTGATGAAGACATGGAATCTCCAGAGTACGAGTATGCAGTCTCTTGTCCGTACTGTTACTCCAAGAAATCCGAAGAGGAGAAAGAAAGGGCAAGAGCGAGGCAGACACAGTTTGAGGAATGGGGCGTAATTGGTGGTCCTGACAAGGGTCGTCGACCAGCCACTAAACCAGATAGTCCAAGGAAGAAGAACAATGCAAAGCTTGGTTCTTCAATATTAGAATGACATTCTGATTGTATGATATTTGTTTTGTTGTTCCTTCTTGAAACCAAATTATTGCATTGTTACATTTGATAATTGATATAGTTGTTTTGTTCTTTTGGAGTTGATATAAGCTTTGAGAGCACATCAACAAATAAGAAAAAAGTAAAAAAAAACGGCATGGTGTTTAAGTTTGCACAAGAGACGGCATGAAGTGTAATAGTGACCTTTGACTAGGTCTTTTAATGTCGAAACATTCCTCAAATTGATTTATCGTCATTTCGTTTTAAGGAGATCTTTTGAGTGGGGTTTGATCGGAATTTTGAAAGCGAAGGAGAGAGATCGAAGCAGTAATGGCAGGAACAGCTGGTTTACTCAAGGTCGTGAAGCCAAAGATCCAACCGGTGGATATTCAAGCCGCCGCTGGATGGGGAATCGCCGCCGCAGCCGGTGCCATCTGGGTTGTCCAAGTAAGCCTGTCTCGATCTCTTGTTCCTCCGGCAATAGATCTTTTTAGCTAGCTTTGTCTTCAAATTTGGGTTTCACGAATTCTGTTCTTATTCTGGGATCTCTCCTTAGCCTATTGTTTACATCTCTGGTAAAATTGATAGCTTGATTTGGACGAAAGATGTGATTTTTCATAATTGATGATTGTTTAACACTTTCAAAGTTTGGTACTTGCCTCGAACTCTCTGTAAAGGCGGTATTTTTATGAGCATCGTTAACATATAATTGCTGTTCATGAAAGGATTGATTCGATTTGGTGGTAGTCTGTATCTTTGTAAATGGTGTTGTATCTGTACTCGGAATTAACTTGTTCAATTTGTTTTCTATGTACAAATTGATGTCGATTTCATTCAGATTAGTCTCCCACTTACAAAATTCACAAATGCGTTGCTTTTAGTTTTAGGCTCTTTATGTAGTCTTTTAGCTTCTATTGCTCCTTGCTTTACGCAGCTTCATTGTAATGAGAACAGAATTGCACTGGTTGGACGAATTAGATTCTTTGTTTGTCACAATGTGCTCAATCTGTGGTTTGGTGTTACGAAGAGATTAGGCCCTTAAGCTCATGACCCTTTTGTACTAATCTTCTTTCTGAACTCGTTTTGGTTTGTATCTGACATATTCTTTATCATTACAGCCATTTGATTGGATAAAGAAGACATTCATTGACCCACCTCCAGTTGAAGAAAAGTGAGAAAATCACCAAGATTTAAGATAAAGTGGAGAATTTTCCTGTTTCTAAGTTTGTTATCGCCTCTTTGGCGTGGAGCTGAATAAATTTTTGGTTCTTTTCTGGGGATTTGTGGTTTCATTTCTTCAATGTGGTAGACTGACTTGTCTTCTCAAATGTTATAACAAAAGAAAAGCACATTACTCAAGTTATTTGAAAAGAGAACCAGTTTTGCATTTATCTTATGTTCTCATTTCCATAAAAGTACATAAGAGCATGGACAATAAGAGTCTTGTGATGATGGAGATTTAGAGCAGATTGTTTGGAAATTTAATTGGTTATTTTAGATATAATCCTAACGCAGCAATATGCCAATATCTATTGCAAACTTGCAATACAATGAATTAATGAAAAAAAAAGTCCTATGCTTTGCCTAAGTTTCTAAAAAGCCTGCTATAGTTACATTATGAATGTAGACAACACGAGAGAAAGAGTTTACTTTTGGACTGCTTCTCTCTTCACCATCTTCTTATGTACAGACAGCGAGACGCTACAAAATATATTTGGCTGGAACCAATCTTTCTGCAACCTTTTTCATGATCATGATGCGTTTGTAGTTGATGAAGATGCATTACTTTCCTTCATTCTCCTCTCGGCTGCTAATGCTGCAGCAACTGAGGGCGGTAGATCTCTCAGATTCTTCTGTCTTTCTCCCGTGTTTTCTTCCATCTCTGCTGTTTCTGCTGCTGGTGAAGCAAATAGAGATTCGAGATCTCTCAGTGTCAAGAACTGTTGATCTTGATTTTTTGTATTCCTGCTGCTGAATGAATTTAAGTTTGTATTCTTATTTCTGTTCAGTTTGTAGATGCTTTCTTCCACTGTGCCCGTTACCTGGTTCCATAGAAAAAGAGAGGTCAAGATCAAAGTAAATCGCATCAGGTAGGATCTTGAAGCTGTACAAGACCAAGGTGGCAAACAAAGCAGATACACGAACCAGGAAACGATGAACTAGAGTAGGTTTCTCTTGCCCAATCCGGTGAACACGACCAACAGCTTGCGCTTCCGCAGCCGGATTTAGAAGCGGTTCCACCAGGATTACATGCTGCGCCTCTAGAAGATTAAGACCGTTGGCACCATGCTGCACCAAAAGCAATAGGACTTGAATTGATTTTGTGTCTTTTGGATGGGAGTTTGTCTTTTGGGTTTCTTTCTCAGATTCCTTGAATTTGCTAATGGCTGTCTGTGATTTCCTGCATTTCCATGGAATCAAAGTTACAAACATCCCTTAGGTTACCTATATGCCACTTTCGATGGATTCATCATTAAAGTTCTCACTACATTACCTGCCTCCTTGCATCCGGATAAAGGTGATGCTATTGGCAGCGAAGGCATGTTCTAACACATCAAGAACATCTTTCCAGCTGGAAAAAACTAGAACCTTCGCTTGTGGGTCACTTGACTTGATCCATAAGATTCTTCTAGTAACAGCTTCGATCTACAGCCCCAAAACAACAGATGAGAAAAGAAGTACTTCTTGTGCACTAATCTTACAAGCAAGGATACTAACCTTTGTTCCATATGAACCTTGAACCACCAATGATGCTTCATTGTCTTTGTGATCTTGATCTGACGAAGAACTGTCTCGTCTGTCATCAGCATATGCAATATTTCTAACATCTGTATGTTGCCTGCATATTGGACACATCACCCACTTTTGCTGCGTTTCTTGAACAGATTTTCGCTCAGTCATAGCAAAAAAGCCTGTGTCAACGAATACAAAGAAGTATATATTGTTAACATTCTGAAGTTTGGTTCAGGAAGATGCATTAGATAGACATCAAATGATCAAAAGGTCAAAGTAATTACAGTTACAGCAAGTGGAATGCCCGCACTGGAAAACCATCTTCTGATTCCGTAGGATTTCTTGACATATCGGGCATGCTTCATCTCTCTTAAGAAGGTTTTCGCCATCCTGTTCAACAGGATCTGAAGCCTTGACTGTTTCCTGTATGGGTGAGGAACGATCTGGATTCTCTAATTCTTGTTTCTGCTTGGATTTCATCAAACCCTGAAACGGCAAAAAACTTGTTCAATATTTTATACAAAATCAAAGTAGAGAAGAATCACAAAGACATAAATAAAGCTTCTTGTGAATATATAGATTTGAAATGGGTACAGCTCTGGAGCTAGAGTTGCAAAATAGATGTGGTCAAATGTCCCTCTCCACGTAAACTTCTAGATAGTAACACAGAAATAAATGACTTCTCCGCATGATATAAAAACACTAAAGGTTACAGATTTACCTTCAAATAACGAAGTTTTCCTTTTATACTAAGCAACGAGGATTGAGCCATAAATTTATCATTTGTGTTCAGTACACTAGCAACATCTAACTCATCTTGGCTCAAAGCATAGAGCGATGTGTCATCTTCAGATTCTCTAAGCTGTAGTCTCATTGTTGACATGTTAATCTCATCGTAGGCTCGTAGGAGTTGAGCTTGAGCCCTACCCAAAGCCCTTGCATGTGCATATTCCTTTCGCATCACCTTTAATTTAGATAAGCAAAATTGGAAATGTCAGAACTTGTTGAAAAAATAAAGGTTAGGTTTTCCTTTTCTCCATATAAGCGAAGAAGAGATCTCTTGAGCAATACCTCAAGGGTATGCAAATGTTTTGTGGCTGCCGATTTATTTTCCCTATCTAAATAGCTTTTACAATGGTTTCTTATCACTCCAAGAACTATTTCCGTCTCAGATGGAGATTTTGAAACCTATGAAAAGAACATAAAAGAAATTTGTATCAGACAAGAGACGATCATTCCAAAACCATATTATCTGACATTTCAAAACGTTTTAAAGAAAAGAGGAGGAAACAGAGAAGGCCAAACATAAATGTGGTTATGCTTTCTTGTCAGTAATGAATTCAAAGATCAAGTAACTTACGAACACAGCGTCACCAGCATTTCTTTTGGTGGGCTCCTCATTGTCACCATGCGGTGCATTTGAATCCTTATTCTTTGATGACAAACCAATAAAGAAAAGATTAAGGGCAGATCTCTTCTTCTGCAAATGTACTGTCTCTTCAGCAGCTGCAAGTTCCATTAATCCCCTACGAGATTTGTTAAAACGAAATAGCCTAGCCTCGTATTCCTGGACATGGTGATGGTGAAATTAATATTGATTTAACTTCACATAAGAAGTGCAGAAGCAAAAAAGAGCAAACCTGGAATAGTTCATCTAGCTCGCAATGAATACACGTGGGGCCATCATCCTTCTTGTTGCAATACTTGCAGTTGCCAATACGCTCAATATCCTCCATTTTTGGTTTCTCCATAGTCTGGTCAATTTCTAGAATCCTATCTATCGCTTTCTTTCTAGAGCTTTCCAGCATATCCATAGAAGTCTGCAGATGAAGTTTCATGGCATGTATAGTTCTAAAGCTGGAATAAGGAATTAGCAAGTTAGTTCTCTGGAATAAGGAATTAGCAAGTTAGTTCTTAATGTACTCAAGCTATCAGCTCCTTAACAAATGTGTTCTTAATGTACTCAAGCTTAGGATAATCAATCTAGTCTTCTAATAAAGCTAATTAGTCCTTCAGGTCACTATTCTAATAACTTTGCAGACACATGTGAATTAATTTGTCACATGTAGAAAATAATGCCCCATAATAACACAATCAACAGACAAATTGTGTAACTAAAGGCTGAAAAAATTCTCTTGCCACAAAAAAAGCTCATGAAACTGCAAATTGTCAAGGACTAACCGAGAATTCGCTCTGGAGGAGCTTGATTTGTTGAAGCCTCCATGGATGGCCTCTTCAATCTTCCTGATCAACTCGCTAGAGAAGTCTTTATTTTGTTCAGCAAGTTGCAGGGCATCCAACCACCAACTCGAACGTTGTTTCTCCATATTGCTCAATGACTCGGAAACCTTACAAAAAATTTCGACTATTTAGCATTGTGACTGAGAGAGCGAGCTCCAGGAAAAGTGATGGCTCAATATCTAACACGGTTGATCTTGAAACTTACTTTAAGAGCATTATACTGACACTTTGGCTAAGGGAGTCGCGTTTTGAGATAAAATAAAAGAAAAGAAATATAAACATTATCAAACCATTTTGTGGAAGATACCTGATTGTATGACTTTTTGAATTCCTGCTGAGCGGCAGAAAGCTTCGAGTTGAATGAGGATAAATACTTAACTTTCAAAGTGTGACAAACTATATTCAGAGTTTTGCACTCTTCATGACACTCTTTATCCTTCTTTAAACCATTGTCTGGAGCAATGGCTTCCCACTGTTGTGCAGCTTCTGAAGAATCATGAGTTAAACTCTCGAGCTCATTGATCCTTTGCCTTTTCGATGCACGATGATGATCGTCATCATTGTCATCTATTTTAGTTTCAGGCCTTCCTGACGCAGCACTGTAGCTTTCGGCCAATGGTAGTATCTCAGCTAAATTGTGAAGAATGTGAATATTTAACAATGGATCAAGACGAAAATCCTCGGCGTTCTCTTCAGTTATATTCAATGCTTCTTTGTATAACGATACTGCTTCGGAAAATTCTTGCTTAAGCATGGCAATAGCAGCAATTCCATTTAATGCAACGATTAACACTCTAAGAGCTTCTTCTCCCTCGTTCTGAGTCTTTTTCACAAGGACCTAAGAAAAAACTTCAATTAGCACAAATAACGGAATGGAGATCAAAACGCTAAATCTTGCAAACTCACCACTAGAATTTCTTCCATGGTCATTGGAGTTTGTTGCAATGAACGTAGACCTGAACTTCCTACTTGGGGATGGCAGCAAGCTTGGCGCAACTTCAGGAGCGAGTTCAACAGTTTTGCAGCTTCGGCATGAGTGATTAAAGGGTTATCAGAAGAAGTATGACCTGTAGTCATAACAAGTGGGAGAAAAAGTTTAGCAGCCAGCACAGGAGGCTTCAAATTTCCGAGAGAGAATTTTAAAGTAAGGACAAAGGTGGAAAGTGCAGAAGACACTATTCGCACCCGATGGTACCTCTTTTAAGAATATCACGTTTCAAAGTTTCTATAACTTCGCGGGCATAACTCACACAAGTTTCATGCTGTCTGCTGTAGAAGTGTTCTTCAATTGCAGAAAATTTGAGCCACGAGACGCATTCTTCTTGAGTCGGGAGTTGCAATTCATCAGCCACATGGACTTTTGAAGAACGCCACATAACTTGTTTGAAAAATTTGTGCGTAAATTCCATAGCCTTTGTGTCTCGTCTCTGAACAAACCAAGAAGGTTGTTAGACAAGAAAACTCAATAGAAGGTAAGAAAATGACTATTTTTCTGACTAACCTCATACGGATCTCTTATAACTTCTACCCACCATCTTGAAACATCGAACGGATCTGCTTTAAGGAACCTCAACAGTCCAGATAAGTCATCAAGTTTGCGTTGTATAGGAGTTCCAGTGATACACCAACGGTGTTTGGTATATAATCTCAACGCCATCTCTGTTGCAGCAGCTGCATTGCTCTCCACCATCTGGGCCTCATCCAAGCAAATCCTCCACCAGAATATTCTGGTTAGTGGAGTCGGAATAACAGGGTACCTATTACAATACAACATCTTTACTCAATCTTTTCAATTGCATGAAACCAGGAGGTAAGACAAAAATCCTATCAGATTAACGTTGGTGTTTGTTCAAAATGGTTCCTCTGATCTCTGAATACCTGAGTATGAAACTATTCCATATTGGAAAACTCTATGAATTGTTTTAATAATACAATTTCTTCAATATATCAGGTATGACCAAGTTCATCAGATAATGAAAAATGCGAGGTAATAAGAATCCTAAAAATCACTAATCTCACCTTTTCTGAAATCTAAGACAGTGCCGGTCACCATCATGCCTGTCGAAGTCATGTGTCAAGTCCTCTTTGAGGACATCATATGTAGTTAAAACAATGTCAGCATTGAGGAGTTCACTGATGTCAATCACAGGTTCTTCAGAGAGTGAGACATTCCTCACACCTTCATAGATACATGTTACGAGTGAACCCAAGCGCGTATGCCTACAACATTAGAGATGACAGAAGGAAAAAGGACATTAAAAAAAAAAAAAAAATATATGTCTAGTGAAAGTTATCTTATTGAGCGTTCCACTAGTCGAAACTTAACTGAAGGAAGAATAAGGTAGAGAAGAATCTGATACCGTGTAATCTCGGAATGCCATTGTGATAATATAGGAGCTGGACAGACAATAAGAGTGGCACCCGTAGAGATGGGAGAGGCAGTGACTTTTAGAAGTTCAGCGCACATTTGGCAAATATATTCACCTTGTCTGACAATAATTTCCGTTGCATCCTTTTTGCTCTTCTTTTGAGACACTTTTTCATCAACATGTTGACTAGCCTTCTTACCTTTCCCTTTAGGTGAATAACCTACACAATCAGCATGCTGCCAAGCATCACAAAGGTCACACTGTACCCAGACTCCTTTGTATTTGCGACTTTCACTGACAGCTCCACATATGCACTCAACACGTTCCCTTTTCAATCTTTTCAAACCAGTGTTCCGATCATCGGTAACTGATGGCCCGTTAGACACATATATTTCATCCTCGGCTGGTTTTCGATGAGAAAAGATGCATGCAAGTAGTTCAACCGTTTTTCCCAATCCCATTTCATCTGCAGCATTCATACTTTACCACATTAAGAATGAAATACCACAAAGTTAACAAAAGATGAATGCATGCGCAATAAGAGATGTAGACAAAGCATTCTAGCATTTAAGCAGACTTATTTCGGAAAACATTCTTCGTCAATGCAAGTGCAAACAAAATTATCCTCATAAATAATTCTCTAATAATATAGTACATGGAGGCAAAGTAAAGCTGCAATACTGTTCATACCAGCAAGAATACCGCCTGGAATTCGAGGTGAAAAATACTCTGGAGCCAATGAGATATTCCCACTAGAAACAACCAAACCATGAAAAATGGACCAGATCAAATTAAGTTCTTCTGTAAATGGTGGAAAGTTACTAAGAGAGAACTTATACTATTTGTTTTGGTGTACATTGAGAGGAGCTTATAGTTCAAAATGAAATAAAAAGGATTACTTAGATTCTTTTCCACTAACCTGAATGGGTTAAAGAACATTTTTGTAGCAGAGTCAAGGAATGCCACGGAGATAGACAAAGGTGAAATGAATTGGTTGTCTTCCTTGTCTCCCAACGTTATTGGATCTCCTCTCTCTCGCTGAACCATCCAATAAGCTGCACGTCGTTGGTACGGCCTAAGTTCTGGGAGCAAATCAGTTATGTCATCTTCAAGCATCGGATCCATCCTGAATCAATAATATGCCAATAAGTTGGAAGGAAACATTCAGACATTAGGGCACAAAAACAAGAATGATAAACATTGCTTACTCACTTTGATGGCTTTATGGCTTCATAAAAAGCAGCAGCATCAAACCAAGACTTCTTACTAGAGTCCACAGTTTCACCTTCCAACACGACTGATGACTCAGTTTCCTTCACGTTTAGTTGTGTCCCATACCTAGCCTCTGATGTCATTACCTCTGGCCTCAACCAAGACATAACGTGAACCATACTCTTTTTCCATATTTGCCTTGTATTCTCAAGAAGCGAATCACAAGCATCAAAGGCCTGCTGAAGCATCTCAACTCTAACTCTAGGAGACAAAAAGCCCTGATTACCCGGCACGAGCCTTAAAGTCAAAAACTTGATACTTGCCAAATGAGCAAGACCCGAAACCCCTTCACCTGGACCGTCAAAACTAGCAGACCAAATCATTGACTCAGCCTCATCATCAGACACCTTATTATCAACCAATTCCAAAGTTATATCACTCGAAGACAATACTGGCCAATGACCAAGCTTAATCCGATCAACAAAACTAGTCACATTACATAGCCGAAACCGTAACGAGCAATCAAGATCATGATCAATCCCAATGGATGTGACTGTACTACTAGTTCCTACACGTTCTCTCAAACTTAAATTCGTTAGAACAACTTCAGCTAAATCAAAGTTCTGCTGCTGCTGCTCTGAAACTGGACTACTTGAACATATGTTCACATAATACGGCTTATTGATATCTTCAAAAATCTTTTCCCCAGAACCCTCAGCTTCTTCACCGGGTAATAATTGCTTTCCATCTGAATCAGAACCGGTTTGAGTGCTCAAACCCACTGAACGTTGTGGCTTGGATTGTTTTCTCCTACCCATCACTACAAAAAAAAAAAAAAAAGCTAAATTAGAAACCTCATTACTGACAAGATACAAAACCCGAGTAGGGAAACAAACAACACACAAACAAGTTAAGACCTTTACGCAATTTCATAGCTTAAAACCAGAAACTTTATGCAATTCAATATAGTTCTCGGACCAGTTATATGATTCATATGAAAAAACAAACTCAGGTTACGATTAAATGTACAATTCCGAACCTGTGAAGCGAAAGAGTATTGGATCACAATTCAGGATATACGAATCGACGGAGACGGTGGAGGAGTGGAAACCAAGCGCCGGAGAAGATTTATAGACCGCCCACCGCCGCTTGATTATTATAACGAATTTTCCGGTTTATCTGCTAATTCGTTTGTACCGAGTTAGCAATGGAATGACAATAATACCCTTGGGTTAGAAACAAAATAACAAAATTACCCTCGTTGAACAAAACAACTCTTCCTCTTTCTTTACTGTGCTTCCTCCGGTGCGATTCTACTAAAACGGCTCACGACTGCAAAACCCTAATTTCAATTTCTGTGTTGATTTTGCTCTTCTTGGTTGTAACTTTGTTTTTGGAATTTGAGTTGAAAGAGTTAGAGAAGAGATGAACAGAGGAAGAAGGAATCTGAAACAAGCGGCGTCAGAGCAGGATTTCACGCTTGAGGAATGTCAAAGCATTGCTCAAGTCGTCTCTCTCAGAGGTTCCAATCAAATTGAGGTATAAAAGAACCTCCTTTCTATCAATTGGGTTTCACTCATTTATGCAATCACGCCAATTCGTTGCGTTCTTAACTGTTGTTTTTAAATTTGTTGTCGTCTCTTTGAAGATAATGGATGCAAAGGGAGAGAACTCATTAGCATTGTTTCCAGCTAAGTTTCGTGAGAGCATGTGGATCAGACGAGGTAAATAAATTTCGTGTTTTTTATATACAATGATGTTACTTGATTCAGTTTGAGATGGTGTTTGATGTTGTTTGCTACACACTGATTTGCAGGAAGCTTTGTAGTGATTGACCATACAGGAAAGGAAAAGGCACAAGAGTCTGGTAGCAAAGTTACATCTATTGTTTGTAAAGTTCTCTTCTTTGAGCAAGTCCGTCTCCTTCAAAAGTCTCCGGAATGGTAAAAAAAAAAAAGCTTCTTTCTTTTCTTCTGCATGATTATGAATGGCATCTAAATTTTCAGCAGCATAGCTAATGTTAGTTTGGGTATGGTGAATGCAGGCCGGAAATCTTCAAAGATACTAAACCGATTCCAGCTGATGAAAGCTCTCAGATACCTATTCCAGAGCAAGAAGATGATGGTGAGGATGATTCAAGTGATGATGATGATGGCATGCCCCCATTGGAAGCAAACACAAACAGATTGAGACCGTTTGGAGTGAAATGTGACGCAGAAACAGATTCAGAGTCAGATTCTGATTCATAGTTGCAACTTGTATCTTATTAAACAGTATTGTAACCAACACAGAGCTGCTGAAAAAGCAGAGTTTTTGATTTGCAATAGAATTTTGATTATTGATGATCTCTATGGCTCATAGAGAATGGCCCTTGCATCCTATTTTCTTTTTGCAATTCTTGATAAGTCGTCATTGGAGTCTGAAGAATAGAATATATAAAAACATGTTAAAAAAAAAAACTGTAATCTTTGGACACTTCAAAATGTTATTAAGGCAATCTGAACATACAATAGGCAGAGCCATGTCTAAGATTGAGATTAAAACTATAACAACAGAAATCTCAGGTGATACTATCATAATCTGAAATCAAACTACTGGAAACCGTTTCTTTGTATAAATTCCGACATGGAAACTAAATTACAGTTAAGATTGTCTGAGAAGGAGATCTGCAACTGCTGCAGTTTTCTTCTGAAGCTCTGCAGCATCGCCACCTACAAGTTTATCCATTTGCCTCCCATCCTTGAGGAACACTACTGTTGGAGTTGCTTCCACGTTCCATTCATTACTAAACTCCTGTTTTACACATATGTTAACCCACAAATCCCTCAGTTTCGAGCTCCCATCTTTACACGAAATCATTCGAAGGAACTGAAGTTTTTTGGTTACTTACAGCGAGCTCTTCGACGTCTATAGTGACAAATATCATTGATGTGTATGTGGAAGCAAGCTCATGGTATATTGGTGCTAGCTTTTTACAAGGTAAACACCATGAAGCCTTGAAATTCACTACGAGCTGTTTCATGTTACAAAGAATCAGATCATGTCAAGCTATTTGCAGAGGAAGCCTGTAAAAAAAAAGCTTACAATGTTGCCATTCCTTTTAGCTTCTGTCATCTTCTCCTCCCACTTCTCGATTCTACTTACGGGATGGACCTTCCCTTTTATAAATCCAGACCCTTTTTGGCTCCAAGCTTGAGTCTTGTTCTTTCTACTGCAACAGCATATACATGACCACACCTGTTTAAGAACATGAGAGATGAACATTTTTTCATATAAACTTACTAATTGGTTTTTGACATGATCTCCTTAAAATTTGTCAATTCTGGGGGTAAAGGTCTTACCTTTCTACAACAAGGAGTTCTTGTACAATGATTCCCCATTAACTCTTTACACACGAGCAAAATCTATCACCATTAGTTCTTGTACAATGAATCTGGGGGATCATTAGCTCTCTGAATCAACAGCACAAACAAAAACCCGTTTCCTCAAATATAAACAACGCTAAACAGAAAAGGAGAAAACTACAGATGAAAATGAAGGACCAGCTATTTAGGGTTGATTATTAAAGGAAGAAAATTGTGAAAGGATTACCTCTAGGTCAAGCCAACTTCAGATTGCTCGTGTTCTTGCCTCATAATTAGTTTCAGCCTCAAAGCCAACGGGCAAAAGATAAAAAGCCGAGATGATCAAGAATTCAAGATCAAAAATTTCTGTGAAAAGATTCAGAATCATCAACAAGAAGGATCAAGAGAAGGTTCAATTCAGCCAACAAAACATCTTTTACTTCTTTGGGTTACATCATCATACATGCGATGGGAAATTGGTTTAATTAACCATAACTAATGGCTAATTTTGTAGACCAGAACTGGTTAATGACAAATCTCTTTGTGCTGCTGCTGCCTATGTTGTGCATTTATTAAGCTTAAACCGGTAAAAACATGAAAGCCAAAAGTTGTAAACCAAAAGATTTCATAGCACAGGCTGCTCTAACAAAGAGACACATCCTCGCATGAAGAAGAATCAGTAATCATAATAGCATCCTCTGATAAACATAGCCAGGGAAAGTTATTTCTCGAAAGTTAGCAACAACAAAAAAAAAAACGGGTTTTGTGGTGTTGTTTTTATATCCAGTAAAGAAGAAACGTTTTCAAGTTTTCTGGGGAAGAAAAACATGAATTATGAGTCCTCTTTCTCGAGCTTCTCGATCTCTTCACGGTGCTTTCGTTCGGCTTCTTGAAGTTCTCTTTCAGCGTCTTCTTCCTCCTCAATTCTATCAAGATTATCGAACTCCTTAGTTGCTGCCATGGCTTTCACAACAGGGTCTCTTAACACAGAGATTAAACCACCACCAACTCTGTACTCTTCTTCATCGCCTATAAGAAATAACCGTTGGTCTGGACCAGACGCCATTGGAATATCTACCGCCAAAAGCTTCATGTCATACTGAAGAAACAGACACATGAACATGATAAATTTACCAAAACTCACAATATATGGGAATAACTGGTAAAATGGGATTTATATGATGATATAACAAATGGAAAGACCTAAATAACCAGACAGACAAACGCAATGTCAAGTAACCTCAGTATCCAAATGTTAAATATACAAGCCTAAAATTTTAATTGAAACACATTGCGCTACCATCACAGTTTCTAAACCACATAGAGAAATTCATTAAAACACTCTCCGCTTGCAACCAAAATGTCCAACCAACCTACACCCAAAACAATCAGCCAAGAGATCCTCATGAACTGATCATTCGCTAACAGCTCTCTAGCCAATTCATAACAGCTCTAATCTACTACATTCAGTCCTAAGCTAGATACAGTGGAGCTATAACTTCTTCAAAGGTTATTACAATCCTTAAGATTACAACGCAAGCAAACACAGAAGAAGGTTGAGTAAACGAGGAAGTGTGAAGTTGAGAAAGTGAAACCTGGCCTTTCTTCTTCTTAACTTCAACGCTAACAAGACCCTTTCTCTCAGAACCCTGAACGGGGAATAGGAGAAAGCAGCGCTTGCTCCTTATTGTTGGCTTGAATTTCTTAAATGTTAAGCCACCACCTGACATCACATAAGCTCGTAAATCTGATCCTGACAGAGGAGCACCCATAGCTTCAAGAATTTCAGCTGCCGTATTGATCTTCGTCATGGTCATTCTATAAACTTTATCGGGATTAATTGTGAACCTTGCGCGAAGGTATAGTCCCTATTATTAGAAATATGCAGATAGCTGTGAAGGAGTGATTTCTATATGATGAAATAGGAGATGGTGAATATAACAGCTACAAAACCATATCATATAGCAGTTTTTGCATTCTATAAGTCTTTAAAATACACCGTGAAACTATCCTCTAGTCGTGGTAAAATCAAACCAATAACATTGCAAGCTCCAAATCCGTTCACTATCAAACCAATAACCCTACAGAGAAATTCCTAAATTTCATTCAATTCAGAACAACTTCATGGCACTGATGACGTGGGCAAACATTGCAAATTCAACACTGAAACAGCACTAAGACATGGAGCAACCCATCAAGATCGGAACTTACAGAAAATGCTACGATGGCTGAGGAGAGTGCTAGAAACCCATACTTGGCCATGCCCTCTGAACGGCCAACAAATGTACTAGCAATTCCAAACATAATCCTCCAAAGGAAAATACATACAAAAACTCCTCCAGCTCCAACCACAAAAAGACTATTCTTTTTCCAAAACCCATCAATGTGCAACCCTATAGCCTCACGGTATCTAGCAAAAGTAGAACTAACAGCTTTAACAGGCTTTTCAACAACCTTCCTCGCAAAGTTCCCATCAACCTTTCGGAATCCAGTGCTCTTAGTGGATACCAATCTAAACGCCGAGGCAAAACTCAAATTCACACGAGGCAAACCCAAAGCCTGAAGCTTTGGACTGAACTTAGGATGAGAGGACAGAATCTGAGATAAACCCACGTTTGTATAAGTGGGTTTCGAGGATAAGCTATGGAAGCTATGAAGCTGGGAAACACCATTGGAGGGAATAGCTGGAGAAGACAGAGCCGATGGGTTTGAGCGGGTAATGGTGACAGGGTTGACCCGTGTGTAATGCAATCGAATAAACCCTTGAATTGCTTTAAAGTCCGATGCTTTCACCATCTTATATAGCCTTTTTAGATCGATCTCACGAACACGACACAAAAGCTCCTAACTTGGAGTGATCGCGCCTGATTCAAAGTTACCTCGAAAACTGATCAAGCAAATCAAATAAAATGCAACAACATAAGTAAAAGATCACAAATTGGGATCGAAGAGATCAATCAATCCCTTGAAGAAAGCCAACGTCTTCCCATTGCCGAAGCTTTTTTTTTTTCTTACTGTTCTTGACGTCAATGACAATGGTGATCGAATCGAAAGAAAGATCCGGTCGACCCGGTCCGAGCCAGGTCAGGTCGGGTCGGGTGGGGTTTAATTAGTTATCGGGTCTTTTTTCTTGAACCAAGGAACAAGCAAAAGACAATAGGGGCCACAAAGTGTATAAGTTCAAAACTCCCAATGCCCAATATTCTGGTCGGTTCGCAGATGACAGGTTGGCGGAAAGGGTGATATTGTCATTTCATAATTATTTTTTTTTTTTTTTTGTGATTGGTGTTTTTCACTCGACAAGAGTGGGGGTGGCCGAAGGACTATGAAATAATTCTATCTCAATTGGGATCATCTAAATATGAACAGCACACCCACTTATATCTTTTTGTTGAACAAGATGTGAAATTAACCTTATTTACCAACAACATAGGCAACATGCATGTGTCTCGTTTATGTGTGTGTGTGTGTTGCCTGTATCTTATTGAATTGATTTAGACATTATAGAAAAGCTAATCTGATGGATATGCCTATGCTTTTTTTATCAAAAGGTATACCATACACCAAATTTAACACTATTTTTGTTTGTTATTACATAATTAGTAAATATGAACAAGATAAACCAACATGAATATTCTGTAAATTAAACTCATGATCTTTTTAACTGTATAAAAATAAATAAACTATTAATAATACATGTTGCGTGCCACAACATGTAATAATGATCTCCAAAAAGAAAAGAGAAGAGAAAAATGTTTGAATTTTAGTCAAATATGCGAGAAGTACATACATCTATATGTTCACCTCCATACTGAAGATGTGAAACTTATGATACGTTCACGAGATTTTTCAATAATTGAATTTCCGAATTGGGATGTTTATCTTTGTTTTCACTTGGAGGGATTATACACAATAATTGATACTTGTGTTCACGAGTTTGAGAGATTCTTGAATGCATAAGGACAATGATACTACTTGTTTTTTCGGGACCAATTATATTATATACACTAATCATCCTCAGTGTCCAATAATATGATTTCTAGCTACTACTATGTCATCTCCCGTCCACTCGTTAATCTAAAGTTTTAAAAAAAAAGTTAAAAATATATATAACCAAATGAAAGACTTTTAATTAGACAAACATTATCTAAATTCTCAGCTCTTCCACCTCTCATTAAATGTGATCCAAAAGAAACCTTAAAAAGCTGGCCGGTGAACTTCTTGATAGCTCTCCCATCAAAAATCAATTCTAATCATCCCCCCAAAAAAAAAACCTGAAACACAAAAACAAAACTGCACAAGTCACCATCTCTCTCTGTCTCTCTTTCTCTCTCATGTATGTAAGATATGGTGAGATATGAAGAAACAGTTAGCTTCCCTAACTCCCATGAAGACAATGACTCAACATCACCACCATCATCATTATCGTCATCTCTTTTTGGTTGTCCCTTCTTTGAACCACCACTTGCTAATAGCTAGTTGCTAGTTGCAACAGCCACCTACTTCTCATTTTTCTATAAGTTACCGTCTCCACTTATAGTTTCAGCTCTTTAGGGTTGAGAAGATTGATTCCACCAGAAGAGCTAGCTAGGGCTTTCAGACAGCTCAGAAATCTGAGTGTGAAACATCAATTAAGAACCATGTAAGGGTTTTCTCTAGCTTGTCTTATTATTACATCTACAATGAGTTGTGGCTTGCTTGAGATCTATTCTCTCAACCACGATTTCTCGGTTCACTGCTTTTAGGGTTTATTTCTCCTTGTCTTATGATCTTTTATTACCATTAATGGTTTGCTTCATCATTTTTTTTTTGGCCAAATGGGTTGCTTCATTCAGATCTTAATTATCTCTCTTTCCCTGCCAACAATAAGATATCTCTACTTTTAGGGTTTTCCCCTTGTCTAAATCTAAGGCAGGTAATATGCAATTTCTCTGATTTTGGGCTTCAATCTCTTGCACAAACCCTCTAGAATCTGAGATCTCATGGAAAAATAAGTGAATATATATCTCTTGGTCCAAATTAAATCTTGTATATTGTTTTAAGTGGTAAAACCAGATTACGTTTGTTTAGTCTTTCTATATATTTTCTTATTTTATTTTCTCATGATTTGCATTGACTATGGTGGAATCTTTACACACATGATTTGGACCTGTCTGTTTAATTAGGTATATATTTACTCAAGTAGATATTATTAATGTCGTTATTATTGTGGGGACTGTTCATCTGCGCAGGGCTTACATCACTCACAAACCAATTTCAATTTTTTTTTTTTAAAGAGAAAACACATTAATAATGTTTTTATGATTTCAATGTTTGATGAACAGTTCCTCCTTTGTCTCTCTCTCGGTAGCCTCTTCTTGACAAGACCCATCACTGGTCTTACTTCAACAGTAAAGCTTGCTTCTTTCTGTGAAGTTTCAAAAATAACACTCGGCTTCCAAACTTTGTAAGTTAGTTCATATATACAAATATATATATATATATATATATATATATATATATACTTTGTAAATTAGTAGACATTCTAATTCACTGCTGAGTGCTGATGCATATAAAGTACATGCAATGACATTTCAAAGTAAATGTTCACATAGGTACATAGGAAGTCGTCTTGGTAACATTTGTCTTGTTTTCGATGTCCCATTATAAGCAATAAGTGCATGTGTTTGAAACGATATCCCATGCCTAACTATCAACTGAACACAACTTACTTTTCATACGTGTGGCCCTTCATTGTTTCAAAAGAATACATATGAGTCGAGGTCAGACAAAATAGTTAGATATAGAAGGAGATTCTTTCAGTCCAGTCATGGATAGAAAAAGAAGAGGGTAGAAATATCTGCCGACTCATCCATCCAAACACTCGTGGTAGAAAAAATATAGATTTTAAACCGCAGTGACTGTGTGAATGATGCGGGAGATATTTTTGATCCTTCTTTATCTGTGTTTGGACTGAAGGGAGCTCCTTCTTTTTTCTACAATTTTTCGTTTTTTATCAAGATCTGGATCATATATAGATTTGCATCTAGACACGATGATTTCAACCGAACTGAACTGATATTTGGATTTTGCATTTTCTATACTCGTTGAACCACATCTCAAAATGAATCCAAAGAACATAACCCATATGGTTTAGGATTTGAGTCGTGTCCACGTGCTGGAGAATCTAGCCACTTATTCACTAGGGTTGCATTAAAGGTGCTTATATATAGTCATGCATAAAAAGTAAAGTTTTCTTTGAACTATGTATATATATACCATTCTAAACCAAATCTTCGGTTATGACTACGGACGGATATATATATTACGATGTTCCTTGTTAAATACTAATATTAGATGTTGTGTTTGGAGTTAAGAGATAGTATTGTTTATTTAGTATCTCATTAATCGTAGTAATATTATAATAGACGTAGTGTTCTTGCCTTATTCGTATTCTGCAAATTAAGTAAGACTAATTTTGTACTTGTTATTTGTATATTCCCGATGTTTGGAGATGGAGCCATGCATGGTTCACACCACCTTACATCGTCCTTTGAAAGAAAAAAAAATGATATATTTACATCTTGAAATTAATTATTCTTTTTTTGGCTTATAAGTGATAGATTTCAACTTTTGTAATTACGTATATACAAGCCTAGATTGGCAAAGCGTTTGTAGGAGCGTTATGGGAAAAGCTATGAGTCAACGCCAATCAAGATTTTTTTTTACCCTTTTACACATGTAAGAAAAACTGATAACTGCTCTAAAAACCTAAGGGTTATCACGGTGGATATGGGAGAGTTTGGACTATTATTTTTAAACAATTATCACTTAAATATATTAATTTTGAAACCAAAATATTCTGGTAAAAAATATTTAACTTGAGTCCAAATAAGAAACAATATATTGGAATATGCTTTCAATATTCCCTAATTCAAATTTAAAATTAATATTTTCAAAATATATATTTAATTTTAATTTATAAAATTGCTAATTTTTCGTTATTTGTTTTTTTGCTTTCGTAGATATTTTTCATAATTTTATTTTTTAATAAAATTAGTTCTAAATAAATTTGTTTCAAAACAAAGAATTTTTATTTATAAAAAAAATAAATATATATTTTAGGTCTTACTCCCAGTCCCCGTTCACAGCTCCCTCCTCCTCGCCCCTGCTTCAGCTGCTTACCGTTGTTGTTCCCCTCCCCGCTTTGCCAATCTAGCCTACGTCACTACAGAAATCTTGAAATTTTAAAGGTATTTCTCATTTTTTTATGCCCTACGTCTCCAAATTAAGTTTCATGGAACTGAATCAACTGGTTAATTAATGCCGATTGCCGATATTAGACGAAATAAAGGAAGTGGATATCGAATCGTTACATCATATATATATGACCAATATGATGACTATCTATATGAGTCATGACTCATAAGACAATATTAATCCGAAAATAGAGTATAAAATTTGCAACCATTTTAATTTCTATAAAAATTATAGACCCGTGCAGGATCTCGAGTCGTTATTTAATAATTTATCAAAGCCAAAGGTGCATTTGTGTGGTTCATGTGTATTTTGTCTGCAATAATGCAGATATGGAAACATAGCAAGTAGATATATATGGAAAATTTCTCATCATGTGATCATCCAACTCACAATTAGTATATTAAATAGAAAGGGCATACATCATTTGTTCGAAGGAATGAAATAATTAACAATTCGTATCATAATAATGAACTAGGGTTTAGAAATTATTTTAGGTCAGGCCGGTGGTTACCGACAAAATGTTTCATCTTTTTACGTGTCGCGAAACAATGGTTTCAATTTCCCTAGACATTTCCCAAAAACCCATCACGTTTTTATGCTTCATATGTACATGTAATAATATTCCCCAATTCTTGGTGAGTGGTACTCCAAAAAGTACAAACAGTATACTACCTGTATAAAAAGTGATCTACGAAATAACTTATATATGTTTTCAAATTATTTGTGACAATATAATCAAAATGTGAACTTTACAACTCTATTGCAATTTAAGACAAAGTTATTGTGAGAATTTATGCGATCTCTCAATCTTTATTATTCAGACTCGGCCACAAAAGAGGTAATGGAGCTAATAAAGAACTATTAACCGAGTGATACAAAACAACAACCCAAATGTACGAGTTCAATCAATAAAAAAAAACCCTATGTCTCTCCAGAATCTAATTTCGAATATACTATTTGTTCATGCTCTCTTAGTCTGAATAAATCTTGTGCATGAATTTATTTCTCTGAAATTCTTGCTAGCAAACTTTGAGATTAAATAGAAACAAGGTGACTAGAACATGACGACGAGTTGTTGAGTAAAGATGGGGGTCCTACTTAATTATATAGCTACAATTAATGAATAATGAGATTATAAGACAAATAATTCTAACTGATGAAAACTTTTAAAAATGATTAAACAAAAACTATACCATGAAAACACAACGAAACAAAAAAGATGGTCGAGGTTTTGTCAACAACTTGCTATTTTAGTAATTAGTAAAATTTGCAATTATGGAGTGGAATATTATTACTATGAGACTTAAATTAAACTTTAATTCAAAACAGAATCAAGTGATAATTGGTCCATGTCTCCCTCTCTCGGAAACTGGGGCTTTTTATGTTTTTTTATACTATATGGTGCGCATTGAACAAAGAGAGTAAATAGAGAGAGTGTTTTTATTGGGGTTCTCACTAAATTACATAGCCAAAATCACTTTTTTGCCAAATATGGATTGGTTTGTCTCCAAAAGTGAATTTTCCATTTTTGGTATATTTACCATATTACTATTCCAAAAACGGCACGACAGCTTCATCCACCAAATTAAAACGACACGAGTTCTGTTTTCTTAAAAAAAAAAAACAGTAGACACGTGATTCTTAGAGGATGGGTGACTAAAAAAGAGAGCCAATAGCTGGCGGCCCACTTGCACATAAATAGCCCATCTTTACTAACCGACTAAAAATTTCGAAAATAAAACATCAGAAAGAAACAAAAAAAAAAAACAAACAAACCGGAGAATTGAACTTTGGACGAACGAAAGATTAAAAATTTACCGGTAGAGAGAGGAGGAGACGTCATTCAGGGAAAAATCAAAATCAGCAGAGCTCTTGGAGCGTGTTCCGTGTTCGTTGCAATTGAAATTGAAATTGAAGCTTCGAGATTCATTGTAGATCTCTCGTTCTTGTTACTCGTCGTCAGCTTTGATCTCTTTCCGATTGGTGAGATGATTCGTTTATCCCCTTTGCTAATGTTTCAACTTTGAATCCAAAGATCGATTATTATGTTAATTTTTTTTTGATCTGGATGTTAACTAGTATGCGATAGTGTATGTCAATGTTGATGTATTGTATATGAAATTTGAATTCGCTTTTTTTTTTTAGGGGTATGCACTGCAGAATTTTACCAGTTAGTTAATGTGGTATCTCTGAAAGAACTTTGTAACTTTTGCCTCTGTGTAGTAGTATTGATCTGAGTCCAAGTTCTGAGGTTGTCCTGCTTTGCATATGATGATTCTGTTAATTATGTTCTCTAAGTATCTCTGAGGCATTTGTTGGCTGTATTGTCTTTGCTCTGATTTAGGTTTTGAGCTATGTATTAGCATAACTGCGATATGATGATGTTTTGGCATGACTTTAACTTTGAAATTAACTATCTTTCAGGTCCGGTGTTAATTTTTTTTTTTCGTTCTGGGATTGAGATCACTCTAAGCTTTTCTGCTGGGTGTATCTTGATATAGCTGGCACCAGTTTCTGCTTTATCTTTTCCGTGGTTATTAATTTTGATATGAATGTGGTTTAGTGTTGTAAAGGATCGAATAAGAATGAGTTCAACTGTTTCAAATCCCCAAGGGGTTCTGCAACCGGGTGGTTATGGTGGTCATGACTCCAGAAGTAACAGCACTTCTGGCTCTTTTGTGGGTCCGGAATCAGAATCTAATGAAAACGAAGAAGCGGAGTTGGTTTCTGTGTCTTGGAACCAGGATTCAAGTTGTTTTGCTGCTGGAACAAGTCATGGTTTTCGTATTTATAACTGTGAGCCTTTCAAGGAAACTTTCAGGCGTGAGCTGAAGAATGGCGGGTTTAAAATTGTGGAGATGCTTTTCCGAAGCAATATATTGGCGCTTGTTGGTGGTGGACCTAACTCTCAGTACCCTTCAAACAAAGTACTGATTTGGGATGATCATCAGAGCCGCTGCATCAGTGAATTTGCTTTTCGGTCTGAGATTCGTTCGGTGAAACTTAGAAGGGATCGGATCGTTGTTGTTCTTGAACATAAGATATATGTTTACAATTTTATGGACCTAAGACTTCTTCATCAGATTGAAACTCAAGCAAATCCAAGAGGTTTATGTTGCCTTTCTCATCATTCAAATACATCTGTGCTGGCTTGCCCTGGTCTTCATCGAGGAGAGATTCGAGTTGAACATTTTGGGCTTAACATGGTACAAATCATAAATGCTCATGATTCCAGTATTGCGTGCATGACCTTGACATTGGATGGTTTGTTGCTCGCTACTGCCAGTACAAAGGGCACGCTGATTAGAATCTTCAATACCATGGACGGAACTCGTTTGCAAGAGGTGAATATGAAATACTCATTTCTCCTTCCTTTCTGAATGCATTGACTTATATTGTTTTGCAATCTCATAGATCAAGATAGAACAGTGTCAAATCAGACTTTTGAACAAATAGATCTGTTCTGACTTAATGAGTTGTAACTGACAAACCTGCTTTATGTTTTTTTTTGTTAGTAAAAAGTTCACTCAAGTGGAGAAGTCCCATTCCTCTGTTAATGAAATTGGTTGATAGATTTTTTTATGAAGCAGATGCCACTTTGATGCTCCTTACTAATGCATGCCACAATTCAATGCTGCTTCTTTACAGGTAAGAAGAGGAGTGGACAGGGCAGATATCTATAGCATTGCACTTTCACCAAACGTGCAGTGGCTGGCAGTATCAAGCGACAAGGGGACTGTTCACATTTTCTCTCTTAGAGTTAGGGTAGTTGGGGAGGATTCTCATTCCACTGAAAATGCTGCTCTCCTGACACAACATACGTATTCTAATTCTCTGCAAGGCCTTGTTTCTCCAACCACTGGTACCAATCCTGGTTCGTCATTATCTTTTATGAGAGGTAAGCAAAACTTTAATGTCCGAATGAAATATGATGCCTTGCTTCTTCTTAGAGTAGCTTATGGAACAAAGGAAGACACCAAATCATTTTTGGTTCTTTTCTCATGAAACAGCCAAGAAAAAGTTATTTGTTTCCTAAACTCTAATGGAGTGGGAACAATGACTATGCAGTAGTTATAAGTCCAACAGATCTATTCCCTTCATAGTAGCATATTGCTCAGATTATGAATTACCGTTGACATTATTCTGTCTTCTATTTATGATCTCTCCCATTAATGTAGAGTTAGGAAGACTAGTGTTTGGATACTGAGAAACCTTACAATTCATTGCCTCCTTCGTACCTAACATGTAGAGACTCTTGTTGCAGGTGTTCTGCCAAAGTATTTCAGCTCGGAATGGTCATATGCACAGTTCCATGTATCAGAAGTCACACAGTTCTTTGCAGCGTTTGGCAGTCACAACACGGTTGCTATTATCGGGATGGATGGAAGGTATAATATGCCCATTCTGATGTCTCTTAGATATATCCAATTTGCTGTTCTATCACGACCAAGAATCTTACAACAGAACAATTTAAGTAGTTGTACATGTATAAAAATCACTCTCAGATCTCTTCTTAGTGCTCACCCGTGTTTTCTTGGGCTCACAGTTTCTACAGATGCAGCTTTGATCCGGTGAACGGGGGAGAGATGGGACAGCTAGAGTATTTCCACTTTCTGAAGACGGATAACCGCACCCAATAAGTCAGATTCATGCTCCAATCACTCCTCTAAGCCTCTGTACATAAACCATGTCTATGTAAATAGATTTGGTGAGATTGCATAAGATTTTATTCTTGCAAATTTCGAGAAGGACCTGCATATTGATTGGGACTATGTACATAGAAAGATTTTATTCGCAACAGTTTGATTCTAAACACTGTTATGTAAAGTTTCTGATAACACCATATAAAGAGTAATAACAATTGAAGAAAACAGCTTCATCGAATTCCCGAGAAACATCATAACATATACGAATAATCTACAATGAGTGTTTTAGATAATCTGACGATACAGCCATTTTGAATCGAGCTATTGCTGCATCAGAATGGAGGATCGATGGAAATGGAGACACTTGGGTGAGGTAAGGTTGAAGGTAAGTCGAATCCTGACATAAACTCACCTCCATATAAACCTGCAGCAGCTCCAACTACTGCACCAGCTCCCAATCCAGCAGCAAACCCTGGTCCAGGCCTTGCATATCCTCTTCCCGCTCCTCCTGGTGCTCCTCCAGATGATGATGATGATGATGGTATATTTGTAACATTCTCTGATTTCGAGATGTATGCTGCTGGCATGTACCCTGAGTTCATAGGTGGTGGTGGCTGCATTGGTGGAGGATAGTAAGGTTGTTGCATTTGTGGGTTGGTGTGGTTCATAGGAGGGTAAGGCACTGATGAGTTGTGGTTATATGGCGGAACTGAGAATGGGTTCGAATTGTTTGACTGGTTCATTGGAGCAAATGGATGCTGCGATGGACCAGCCATGTAATCTTGTCCTGAAGTATTGTTCGAGAGCATAACTCCTCCAAAATCCCCTGCGCAAAAGAACAGAAGAAAAAGCATGACTTCTCTTTCCCAGACAAACCCATCTTGAAACGTTAAGACTCAGAAACTGGGATCTTCGGAAACCCAACCTAAGTGTCAGGTTCTATAAGAATTGAGTTACAGGAAACAAAAGTTGGTTTTTCTGCAGATTGATTGATTCCACTAAAAGGTAATATGACTGTATCAACATTACCAGTAAAAACCCCAAAGTCCGCTTGTTCTGCAGAGATACGGATGGAAACATCAACAAAACCTTGAGGCTTGCTCGAGTTCTGCTTCCTAAGCTGATAGCTTCCAGTTTCTTCAACTACAGCTTTCGAAGAAGAACTCGGTTGTTGCTTATACTTGGTCAGAAACTCCTTCAAGGAAACAGTAGCAGAGCCATGAAGCCTCTTCCTCAAGAACAAGGGTTCTCTGCTATAAACCTCGACGCGCAAAACCGATTTCGAATCCTGAACCGCGGAATCATCGAGCAAAGTAGCAAACTTTGTTCTCCAAACAGGATTGTCTGATCTTGAAGCATCGATTGTGGTGCAGTACTTGTCTTCTGGATCAAGCCACCCGACGGCGTACCATTGGTGTTTCAGTAGAGAGGATCCGATTCCGATTCCAACACGGAGCCCTCGAGCTGATATCAAACAGATTTCAACCAGCATTTTCCCCATTTGATTTTGGATTCGGACTCACGACAAAAAGCTTAAGTTTGGAACTTTGAATCTGTTTCGACGATGAACTGAAGTGTTAAAGAGAGAGAGAAAAAGAGAAACAGAAAATTCCGACAAGGACAACTATGAGATAAAGTTCGAAAGTGTTCATCTTTTTGGTTTGATTCCAAAAAAAAACAGAACTGAGTATCTGAGACTAATATTTTGCATTTAATCTAAAAGTTAAAATTTTCTTTCAAACCTCTAAAATTTTCTTTTAATTTTAATCTTAAATTTAAATTTTTCTTTTGTCCAAAAAAAAAATAAAAATAAATTAAATTAAATTTTTCTTTCTACATGTTAAAAGTATTAGTTTGTCTTTACCTAAAGTATCCATAAATTATGTGCAAAAAACAATACAAGTTTTGAAGTTTCTCTTGACATTTGGATGATATTTCTTGTCGGATAATACAAAATTAAATACATGAGATAAGTCCAATTTTATTTAATTTATTAAAAGAATTTTCAATTTTATTACATTAATTAAGAATGACGAAGTAGACTCTGTTAATTACTGAATGAAACACTGTTCTGTTATTACATACAAAACAAATTTTTGATTAACCCAATCAAACACGCAAATCTCACACACTAAAAAAAGGAAAAATCTAATTGGAAAAAAACTAAACCAATCAAAACAAACAAACCAATAAAATCAAAAAAAAAAAAAAAAGAACGCCAACCACCTCAACAAACTAGTGATTAATGCCCAATAACACAAATTGTGTGCTTCTGCCTAAAACTATGCAGCAACACTGTGTGTTCTTCTTTCTAACCACACAGACACATATAGCAGCCGATGTTTGCCGAAGAAAAGGTTACTTTCATTTTACCTCAATCATCTGGTCCAACCAGAGTAACCTGCAGGATGTGAAATTGATTCAAAATGGTTGCCTCACACCAAAATGGAGTAACTGTATTTTAAAAGGGAAATGCAAAACAGGAGAAGACAGAAAGAATCAGTGGTAAGTTGTACTCACATTGCATTCATCTGCGTATTTCCGGGCAAGAACAATGGCTGCATTACGTTCTTGCTCTGACTCGAAAGTTAGTAAGAACGTTAGACCCTTTCTTAGTTGCCAGAACAATGCCTTTGCAGGAAGATTAGCATTGCCTCTCACTCCACAGAGCTGAAATGTTTGAAAGAAAGAAATAAACTTTAATAAAGCCAAAGGAAAAGTAAAGAGTGTGAATAAAGCGATGATCACAGGCTCTATATTATACCTGCATGGATGTTGAATATATTTCTCTGGCCTTTGTGATCCATCCTCTGGACAGCTTTATCCTCGCCTTTCCAATAGTAAATATATGGGATCTTGACGTATGGTCTTGTCCATTCATCTGTGATATAACCACCTGAGAAGAAGTTCAAAATGTCTAGCTATATTAGAGCAAGAACTAAGAACTGTTTTCTTCAACGAGGAGAAAGGGAAAATTGTAAACATACAGTGAATTCACTGTTAGACTTGCGCAGGAGTGATTCAACGCGTGACTGCAAGCCAGCAGCTGTAGACATTGTTTCATTCAATTAGCATTTCTTCATTTTTAAACTTCATTTTTTTTAATAGTAGCAAACTAGTAGTTCTTGTAACACCAACCAGTATTAATTGGACCGTCGGTTGTGACTGTGAATTTCTGGCCGTTTGAAATAATATCTGCTTGTATTACTCGCCCGACATCAAATGGTTCTGGAGCATATACCGACCAGTTGGCACCTGAGATTGAAATAAATGTGAACAGTTCAAGCTAAAAGTTATAAGTTACTACAATGGACCATCATAACTACCAAACTTGATAGTACATGTGATACGTCTATCCAAATATGTAAATGAATCTTTGTTCTCTACTATATATGTACAAAGCAAAGAGAGGATGCCAAGTACCAGATATAGCTTCTCTTCGACTAGACTCAGATGCTGCACGGTACCACTGGATTGAACATTTGGAAATATCTACACCACTGTCTGAGGCACGGATTCTTAGGCATGAGCCAAGGCTTTGTGCACCATCCAAAACATATGGACAAGACTTGGACCCCTCGGCTCTCTTTATTATTGCTATCTATATGACATTTTTGATTTTTAGAGAAAAAAACGGTTTGTTGGTAATAAAGGAATAACAAGAAGTAAGCAAGATACAAAATATATACCTCTCTTTGAAGCTTCACAGAATATGCAGACTTCTCTCGGATTTGACTCTTTAAATCATATAGTTCGTGTTGCATACCAATCACCTAAATTACACAAGCATTCAGTTTATAACTTAAAACTGTAGCCTATCAAAATTTGAACATTTGGGTTCTATAGTCAGAAACATGACTAATGAATGATAGAAAGTCTTATAAAAGACATTTATTTAGAGTAGAGAAATGGAGTTGTACCTTGGTTGGTTTATGCATCCGTTTGATTCGTCTAGCCTCCTGAACCTCCTCAACCAATTTCTCCACATTCTGTGAGACAGAACATAAGTTTCAATCAGAATCCTACTCCTTCCATGTCAGAGCAAAACATATGTAAGGGACTACTGATACATACTGGTCCCTGCTCTCGAGAAGCTTTAGAACAAAGCTCTTGTTCTTCAAATGTACCTCCAAGTCTCATCACAAGAGCCCGTGCACTATCTATTTCCGCACAAGCAAATGACTTTTCTTGGTTTACTAACTTTTTTGCATCCTCTGAAGCCTGGATGAGAACACAATGAAACAGCCTTAGTTTGACTGTTAGAAGAAGTAACCAAGCTAGAAGAGAACTGATTCCACAAATGTCTTGCAAAATTTAGATGTACAGTATGTTAAAAAGGACAACGCAGTGGAAACAGACCTTCTTGAGGAAGCTTGCCAGTTTCTTCACTTCAAACTTATCTTGAATTAGTTCACCTTCATTCTGAGTTAACTTAACGGCTAGAGCCTCAACCTACAAGACACAAAAACTGCAACATTTATTTACACCCTTCACAGTTGATTCAAGTCGCCAAAGAAGTGGATATGGTAGCAAGACAGTGCAAATAAACTATAGGTAAAGGAAGTAACAAGAGCCTAACCATGGAGATAGCTTTTTCCACTTCTTCCCTGTTACGCCCATCCATTCGACCTCTCACGGTTTCTAAAGCATCCCTAAGTTTCTTTAGCATAACATGTCCTTCCAAAGAAGTCACCTCATTTAACTTTGCCTAAATATTTCCACCAAAGAGGCAGACAATGTTAATTTGGAAATTTGTTTATCTGAGACCATTCATCTAAAACACAGACACACAGAGTGGAACCTCGTCAACTAATTTAGAAGCTGCAGCTAAATTCTTGTCGAATTTGCAAGCGAGGTCACGAACAGAAAGCTGCTTGTGCTGATCTGACAAATCACTGATCTCCTTATCGACGACATCTTTCACAGACAGACCTTTTGAATCATCCTCGGGTTCATCAACAATCTGATCATCAGGTCCTAACTTGTATGATGGAAAATGATTAAAAGCAAAGCTCACATCTGCTGAAATCGGTTCAACCAATGCTTCTTCACACACCACTTTCTTCTCTTCTGTCTTTTTTGGACATACTGTTTTAGTCATTGTCACGATCTTGTCTGTTTACAAAAAGAACAAAGAACAATTAAACTAACATGTCTTCTTATAATCATCAATTCTCAAAAAAAAAAAAAACAAGCATTCTCGTGACTGACTGCACCTATTGATATTTTGTCTCATTATCTCTTATAATTAAAAGAAACGTTCAAGAAATTACTGTAAAATTTTAGCAAATGCTTGCACTCTCAGGTATAATGGAACTTGCACTCATCTAAAACTAAATGATAACTTAATTTCAGATTAGTTTTACTACATGGGTAAAAAATGATCAACGTATTATAAAAGATATTGCAAGAACCCTGAACGAATGAGATTTACAGATGCAAGAATGATATCTAATTCATGCAAAATGCATAACAAGAATCGATTGCAACATTGTTATATATAAGAAAATAAAATAAAAACTTCTTCTTACATCATAAGAAAACCCCAGAAACGGAGAGAGCAAGAGGAAGAAGAAAACAAGAAACAGAGAAGGTTGCAAAAGCGTGTGAAGAAGATAGAGAAGAAACGCTCAAAAGATGAAGAGAAGTAAAGAGAGAGAGAGCAGAGAGAGTGGAAGACACACCTTTATTATTATTATTAGTCTTCTGATTCTTTAGTCTCTCTTCCCAAAAACAGCTCGCTTGACTGATCATCATTTCTCTTCTTCTCTCTTCTCTTTTTTCTCTTTCTTTCTTCCACGCCATCATCATCGTTTAAGAGAGAAGAAAGAAAAAAAAAATAAAAAGAAACGTTTTATATCTCGACAGAGTCTGGTCCGCCTCTTCTTGTTCGCTGGAAAGTAACGACGCGCTCCTCTAAAACCTTACGCGCCGTCGGAGGTCCCTACTCTTTATTAAGTTAATTGTGTTTGTTGGATGTAATTATGATTCTTTAACGACTCTTTCGTTTTTAGTCCCCACTTTTTTATAAGATTAAGCAAAGAATAATTATGTTTTTCCATGTTTATCTATCTCATTAATCTTACATTACACATCTCTTTCATGTAATTTAAAATTAATTATGGGTTTCTCTTTGTGGGGATGATCATCATGATTCATGATGTCCTTTCTATTGTTTATGAGATTAAATCTTTAAACCCTCCAATTTTTTCCTATTAATATTATTATAGGTCGACCTAGTTTAATAGCCACCAATTTTGATAGCCGTTTATAAAGATAAGCCTTCCATTTACATTTTCATTTAAAAAGTATTTGAGAATAATAAAATGTTGATTTATTGACCAAATTATTTACTAAATTGATTTTTTTTTTTTGGGATACATGATTTACATATGATGTATTTGAGTATGGTTGGTAAACATAGACAAAATGCTAGATACCAAAATCTAGTAGAATTATTATTATTATTTTTTTTGGATTGAAAGTAGCTAGTACAATTATTGATATAAACAAAAATTGGATTTATAGAACATGCATGTATTGTATTGATTCTATGATTATCATTCTCCTACATTTCTTATCCATGGGATCTCTAACTTGGTAGGTTCAGAAAAAGAGACTTTAAATAATTGTTTTTATGATAGGAAAAAAGGGACCTTTATGTTGATTAAATGGATAGTTGCAACGTACCAAACTTTCTTTTAAAAATCTTTATAATCAACATCAATATATGTAATTATGTATTGTCCAAGTGTGTGCATAAAGAAGATGGGGTCGAAGTAGTTGACTCGAACGGTTATATTTTCATCATTCCAAATTTGTTTAGAAAATGAGGTGTGTTTACTTGATTTCCATTTTGTAATTCAAATTAGATTTGCTAACTTTTATATTTTTGGTCAATAATTTAGTAGGAATTAGCTGTATGGATGTAAAGTATAAAGTACAAAACATATTAATTCGTGCCAGTACGTTACACAGGCTCCAAATCTTAGTTTAGGATGAATACAACATGATATCATCGTATACAAAAATCCACATCATTGTCAAATAATTTACAGACGTTACAACAACAACAACAAAAAAAAGTCTGTCAAATTAACTATTTCTTGTCACAACTGTCAATGTCAGTTCAAAAGAAAATGAAATCAAATTTGATAAACGACATATCAGACATCTGTAAGATAATATCAAGTAATACGTATGATAAACGCCTATATATTAAAAACTACTCTTTAAAATTTAAATCCACTGAATTTAGACTAACAATAGTACATTATCATGGTCTTGTGTGGAACAAGAAATATACAAAAGCCAATCTATACACTTGTTTAGGCGGCTATATAATATAGATATCTCCACAACCATGCACAGACCAAAATGTTAATGAACATTTTTTTAGGTTGCCAACCCTAAAAATCCACGTAGCCAACTCTATAAAAGCACAGTTTACGAAATTGAACAAGTTTACGAAAGATGTAAAATTTTGGATAGATGGGTTTGAGATAAAATTTGATAAAACACAGTTGGTTTGGTGGGAATCTTTGTCTTGAAAAAGGCAAGGTTTGAGAGTTGAAAGGTCAAAAAACACAACTGTATGATGTTTTCACAAAAAAGAGCAAACTATATATCAATCAATGTGGTGAACGTGAAGAGGACTTCCTTCTTTCTGTGTACTACTACTCCATACCTATAGTCGCTGTCCGATACATTTTTTACATTTAACCGTTCTCTCATTACCTCATTTTTGTTTTTATTTGATAGTCTCTGAATGAGTCCAATCCATGAGACAAACAACATGAGCTGTGTTTTTTTTTGTTAATGTTGTTGTCATTTTCACCATTACCAATTTCTAAAACATGGGCTCTTAATCTTAATTACTTTCTTAATCCCATGCTTCTATACCTCTTAACAGATCACATCTGAAAATGTCATATAAAGCCCAAGAAGGCCCATAATAATTTGTTAACTGATAAAAAGTTGAGAAGAATTAGGATTGACTAAAACAAGACTCTTTTACATGATGATGAGTCCATACTCCACAAGTAAAAAAACACGGAGACTTGTGTTGTGTAACACACGGAGAGAGAGAGAGAGAGAGAGAGAGAGAGATGCTTCTAGAGTCGTTTGTGTGTCTTGTACTCAGACGTCTTCTTCCCCAAATCGAATCCTCTCGCTAGGGTTTTTTTTGTTTTTCTCCTTTGGATCGATAATTCTTGATGACGAGGTATTCTTCTCATTGAGCTTAAACCAAAGTTATCCATGTCTTTTAGTTGTTTGCATCTTATTAGGTTTTTGCATCTTATTTGTTGTTGGATCACTGTATTGAAAGCTCTCCTTTTTTTTTTTTTGTTGCTTTCATTCGATTTCGTTTCGGGTAGCTTAGCTCTGTTTTTGATAGAAGCCTTTCTCAGTGATTTGATTTTTTTTTGGCTTTTCGTCTTTAACTTGATGTTTTACTGCAATTCGTTTGATTAATCCGTTCCGACTTTTTTAGTTGCTTGTCGCATTGACTAGTTTTATTCGCTGTCTCATTCGGGAAAATATAGCTACAAAGTGATTAGAGTCCGAGTTCATATTCATCGTCGTTGGGTTGGCCTATATAAGCAAATCAAAGCTTTAAAACTTTGTGTGTTAATTAGCTGCTAGGCTTTGTTCTGTCTGCCCTTATATGATTCGGGTGTTTGCTTTTTATGTACTAGTATAAGTAGTGAGTTTGTGGGCTAGCTTTTATGAGGTTGTGAAGATTCAACAATCCTGAAATAAGTGGGAACTGTTTTCCTGGAGTCTTTGGCTTTCCTTGCTTAGTTGGAAAAATTGTAGATAAGTGATTTACCAACTTATGTTCACTTTTGCAGGCTTATAACTGAGACCTGTCAGATAAGCTAAAGCTTCTTCTAAAGGCTTCAAAGGAAAGGATTGCATTGTTTTGGTATTGTTTGATCCCGCTGAAGGAAAGAAGAGTGAGAAGCTAAAGAGATGTCAAGCAGTCGAAATACCCACTGGTGTCACAGATGCCAGCGTGCTGTTCGGCTTCACGGCCAAGAGCCTGTATGTTCTTATTGTGGAGGTGGATTCGTTGAAGAACTTGATATGCCTCAAACCAGCCCATTTGATATGTTTAGAGCTCACAGTCACAGGGATGTTGCACAACGTGATCCAACTTTTGATCTCATGGATGCCTTCTCTGCCTTTATGGGGAACCGCTTAGCCGAAAGGAACCACGACAGAGAAATCAGAGGAAGAACCATCACTTCAGGTCCTGAGAACTTTCCTGGTCTGGCTCCTTTATTGATCTTTGGTGGTCAGGTCCCTTATAGACTATCTGGAGACAATGCAGTCGAAGCCCTCTTCAATGGCGGCTCACCTGGCATTGGCATCACACGTGGTAACACCGGCGACTACTTCTTTGGTCCCGGTCTTGAAGAACTGTTCGAGCAGCTATCAGCTGGCACTACTCGCCGAGGCCCACCTCCCGCACCTAGATCATCAATAGACGCATTGCCAACCATCAAGATCGCGCAGAGGCATCTTAGGTCATCGGATTCGAACTGTCCTGTTTGCAAAGACGAATTCGAGTTAGGATCAGAAGCAAAACAGATGCCGTGTAACCACATCTATCATTCTGACTGCATCGTCCCGTGGCTGGTTCAGCACAACTCATGCCCAGTCTGTCGCCAAGAGCTACCATCAGCTGGAGGATCTTCAAGCAGTCAAAACAGAACCACCACCAGAAACTACAGAAGTAGTAGTAGTAGTAGTAATAGCACTAGTAACAGTCGTGAGAACGGCAACGAAAGAAGGAATCCGTTCTCTTCCTTGTGGCCATTTCGTTCATCAGGATCAAGCTCAAGCTCATCCACTCAAAACCGTGGAGGGCCAAGAAACTCGGAGACAGCCGATGAGAACCATAACTACCATCAAGAGCAACAGCAACAATCATATATGGGTTACAGTGGCTGGCCTTTTGATTACTAAAAGTGAGAGCGGCTTTGGCCTCTCTACGTACTATGCTTTGTGTGTCTATCTTGTACTTCCCACTCTTATCTCTACCACTCCCAGCTCTCTTTTACCAACATAAATAATGGAGAACTGAACTGTAATTGTAAAACAAGTTCATCATCATTTTCTATATGCTTTGTTAAATATGTCATTTTAGTTTGGGTTTTCAACTTTAGATTTTTTAGTTGATGGAGAAATAAATAAAGGAAAATGTCTGGACACTCTTGCGCGATCTATCTCGTGATCTTCTTCTTCTTCTTCTTCTTCTTCTTGCCTCTTCTTAAAATAATAAGAAAAAGAGAAAAGACTCGTGCTTTATAAAATTGACGGTGCAGAGCGATTGAACGAAAACCAAAAATATCTTCCGGAAAAAGCCATTTTTGATTGCGTATAATGAATATTACGAAAATTGAAATCCATAGCTGCCATATATAGTACACTAGTACTTTTTTAGCTTCTTCAGTCACTCTCTCGAGGCTCGTGTGTTGAGATTTACTTACGGTTTCAGCAAGCAAAGGTGATCATCGGTTTCCCAGTTTCTTACTTCACTACTACTCTCTCTCTCTCTCTCCCGTGGTTTTCGATTTACTCTCATGGCTTGCGTGTTACTGATTTGTTGATTTTTCACTTTTAATTCGTGGTTCTTGAGTTACTCTCCGTCGGAGAAGTAAGTGTGATCTGGGTTTTGTTTAAGTTTTGATTTTTATTCTTTGTTGTTGTTGTTTAGAGAATGATGAATCTTGGATCGCTTTCGTTGAGCACGAGCAAGTCTAGTAAACCTATGGTTAGCCTTAGCTTCTCGATACCGTATTTCACTCACTGGGGAGAGAGCCTGCTGGTCTGTGGCTCGGCTCCTGGACTTGGTTCCGGGAATGTGAAAAAGGGTTTGCTGCTTAAGCCGTCCCAGCGTGATGATCAGCTCATCTGGAGTGGCTCTGTCTCGGTTCCACCTGGGTTTACCTGTGACTATTGTTACTACGTGGTGGATGTCTCCAAGAATGTGCTAAGGTCGGAGTTTGGGATGAAGAGGAAACTCGTTGTGCCTGAGACATTGACTGGTGGAGAATCTGTTCAGCTTCGTGATCTCTGGCAGGTTTGGGGTTTTTGTTTTATCTCATTTGTTTGCTCTTGTGATTATTTCTTGCTGCTTATAATTTGCCCTTGAGATGTTCTGTTCCTTTGAATTCAGACTGGGGATCAAGCTCTTCCATTTAGAAGCGCATTTAAAGATGTTATATTCGACCACAGTTTCCAAGTGAAAGTAGAAAAACCTCTAGGGGTCTTTGAGAATAAGTCGGATCAAGATGGTACTACTTTTTTATTTGAATCTATCACACCATTGTCTCTGAGATTCTCTATTTGTTATTGATCGATCTCGTGGCTAACTTTTGGGGTCTCTTGAACCATGTGTATAGATTCAGTTGTTATCCAATTCAAAATCTGTTGTCCAGACATTGGAGAGGGAACATCTGTAAGCCTTTCTCTATGATCTTAGGTTTTCTTTATTATCATGTTTGAGTTTTATGTTGTCTGGTGACCATAATTTTGTGTATGGCATGTGCAGGTATATGTTCTAGGCACCCCAGCTAAGTTGGGGAAATGGAAAGTCGAAAATGGACTTAGACTCAACTATGTCGATGATTCCATATGGGAAGCAGATTGCTTGATCCCTAAAGCAGACTTTCCTATCAAATATCCTTTCTTTATTTTCTTTCAGACTAATTAGTTGAAACTAGTTCACATTTCACTTCTCATTTACTTTTTGCGTGATGGGTTCTTAACTGTTATTTCACATATAGATACTGTAAAGTTCAGAAGGAAGGCAACATAGGTTTTGAATCTGGTGGCAATCGGGAGTTGTCTCTTCACTCCATCGGTAGTAAACAGGAATACATTGTCATGTCAGATGGCTTGTTTCGGGTAAGTAACATAGACAAGCTATGAACTAGCTCTTGATGTGACAGGATCAATGTTGTCTTTAAATTATATAATTTTACATGTAGGCCATGCCATGGAGGGGTGCTGGTGTTGCAGTTCCCATGTTCTCTGTTAGGTCAGAAGATGATGTTGGTGTGGGGGAGTTTCTCGATCTGAAGTTGCTGGTTGACTGGTCTGTAGATTCCGGATTGCATCTACTACAACTTTTACCAGTAAATGACACATCCGTGCATAAGATGTGGTGGGACTCGTATCCCTACAGGTATGAGTATTGCACGTATATTAGTTTTGCAGAAGTTGAATAAAGGGTTGCTATCACTCGCTTAACAGATGGAAACAAATATTCCAGAAGTTCTGTTGTTATTCTCTCTTGACTACTGAATTTATGATTATTCATAGTTTTTCTTAGTTTTAGACTTTTGCTTAACTTTGTTTTTTGGGGCCTTGCGTTTCCTATACTTGGTTGATAATTAATGACTAAGCCTGAGGCTCTGGTGAATATCTGTCTCTACTTACTAAAATGTCTATATCAACTCATTAAACTGTCTGGTTCATTCTTTTTGTTCTTTCATCTTCTGGATTTTTGCTTCTCTTGCAGCTCGTTGTCTGTGTTTGCATTGCATCCATTATATCTAAGAGTACAGGCTCTCTCTGAATGTTTGCCAGACGCTATCAAGGTAAATTTGTACACTTCTTGTAGTCTGGGAGAACCACTCCCAAGAAATAAATTAGCTGATCTTTTTTTTTCCCTTTCAGGAGGAAATTCAAAAGGCAAAGAAGCAACTGGACAAGAAGGTAATCAGTCCCTTGTCAGACCTTTCATAGTTTGTCATTTTCTCTCACTTTTAGACTCTTGGATACTTGAAAAGAATAGCATTAGAGAAACGAGATATGGTATTTTCAAAGGCTTGTGTATGTATCAGCATGATGTGTTTGAACTCCTGCTAGTAAATGGTTCATATGTTAGTTTGTTACTGTCAGAGTTCGAGTGTAAATTGATCTTTTAAAGATTATTACTTGTAGGATGTTGATTATGAGGCTACCATGGAATCTAAGCTTTCAATTGCCGAGAAGATCTTTGACCTAGAGAAAGACCAGACGTTGAACTCAAGCTCTTTCCAGAAATTCTTCTCGGAGAACGAGGTATGCGTCAGAATCTGATATTGTTTCCTTCATATCCATAGATATATTGCCTGCATACTTATGCCTCCGAAGGCTCACTTTAGCTTTTCATTTGACTTACTGAGTTTTGTTTTCTTGGAAAGGGCTGGTTGAAACCATATGCGGCTTTCTGCTTTCTCCGTGATTTTTTTGAGACTTCAGATCATAGTCAATGGGGGACTTTTTCTGACTACACAGAAGACAAGGTATTATCTTATCAAGTTTAGTGATCGAATTAGTTCAAGCTTTCCAGATGTATTTTACCTGGATAGTTTCAGTAATTTCTCACAGCTCCAAATATCATAATGCCACAGCTTGAAAAATTGATATCCAAGGAAAGCTTGCAGTATAACACCATATGCTTCCACTACTACATTCAGTACCATTTACATGTACAAGTGAGTATGTTCTGATTCGTATTTTATCAACTTCTATTCCATTCTTGTAAGTGAAGTTGATTACTGGATGTTTCATCTAAAAGTGTGTGCTGGTTACGTTTTCAAAAGTTGTCAGAAGCAGCAGAATATGCAAGGAAGAGAGGTGTCGTGCTGAAAGGAGACCTACCTATTGGGGTTGACCGAAACAGTGTTGATACGTGGGTTTACAGGAATCTATTTCGCATGAATACGTCAACTGGAGCACCCCCAGACTATTTTGACAAAAATGGTCAGAATTGGGGGTTTCCTACTTATAACTGGGAGGAAATGTCCAAAGACAACTATGCTTGGTGGCGTGCTCGCCTAACACAGGTTGGCATTAGTGTCCTTACCGACCACGGCCCTTTGAAGATCTAAAGGCTGACAAGATCGTACTTGCTTTGCAGATGGGAAAATATTTCACAGCATATAGGATTGATCATATATTAGGTTTCTTCAGAATCTGGGAGCTTCCAGCTCATGCTATGACTGGTTTAGTGGGGAAGTTCCGTCCATCTATTCCGTTAAGTCAGGTACACAAGACAAGCTACATGCCTGTTCAAAAGAACTTGGCTCTGAGGTTTACTTATTAAAAGCTTATGGCTGCCGATGAACTACTTTAAAGCTAAGGAGAAATGATAAACCTTCTTCTGATGCAGGAAGAGTTGGAAAAGGAGGGCATATGGGATTTTGACCGGTTAAGCAAGCCCTACGTGCAGAAGAAATTTCTTGAGGTTAGTTTTTCCATCACACTTGTTATGATCTGCTTTCAGCGCAGCTTTAGTAAATTGTAAGTTTCAAGTTACAGCCATTACCTCATAATATATCCTTACCTTTCTGTTGATTTATGTCATTGGTCTGTCCCTTCAGGAGAAATTTGGAGATTTTTGGCCTTTTATTGCGTCAAACTTTCTAAATGAAACTCAGAAGGACTTGTATGAGGTCAGTGAATTCCTCATCTGGAGATCAATTTCCTTTGGAGAACTACATTATCTATTCCATAACCCTTTGGATAACCAAGTCTTGTCTTCCTTCTGTCATAAACGTTTTGGTATTTTTGCTATCAGTGGATATAGTAACTTTCTTGTTTGTTTCCTTTAATTCTACTCTAGTTCAAGGAAGACTGCAACACAGAGAAGAAGATTGCAGCAAAGCTGAAGTCATTAGCTGAGAAGTCTTTGTTGCTAGAAAATGAGGACAAAGTTCGCCGTGATGTCTTTGACATATTACGGGTAAAGTTTTATGCATCACAAGCGCGTCTAGATTTCTTCTCCTTGTTAACCACTTTATGACTCTCTCGAGTCAACTGTTCGCAATTGTTTATTTCTGTTTAATTTGTGTCCCTAGAATGTTGTTCTGATCAAAGATCCAGAAGATGCAAGAAAATTCTATCCTCGCTTTAATCTTGAGGATACTTCAAGCTTCCAGGATTTGGATGATCACAGGTACTTCCAAAACCTTTTCCCAACCACGCTAGTATACTTCCTAAATCAAGAAGTCTGCTCTTGTTCCATTGATATTTTTCTATTTTTCATCAATATGAGAAAATCTGATTAAGGTTTTCTGATACAGCAAAAATGTTCTGAAGAGACTATACTATGTCTACTATTTCCAACGCCAAGAGGATCTATGGAGGAAAAATGCTTTGAAAACCTTGCCTGCTCTGTTAAATTCATCTAACATGCTGGCCTGTGGGGAGGATCTGGGTCTTATTCCATCTTGTGTGCATCCTGTATGTGTGCTCTGTTTTCCTTGCTCTTGGTTCATATCCAGCTTCTTTTTACAACTATTGTAGAAGCATGCGCTAAAATTCCTAGTTACTCAGGTTATGCAAGAACTGGGGTTGGTTGGCCTTCGGATCCAGCGCATGCCCAGTGAGTCCGATGTGAAGTTTGGGATTCCCTCTAATTATGGCTATATGACGGTTAGACATTTTCTCTCAGAATCCTGTCTTACTCACTTATAGCCTCCTTCCCTTTCCTGAGAAATTTGAAATGGGTAAGTGATTCACCGCATTATTCAAAGTATCTCTTCATATTTCTCAGGTGTGTGCTCCATCATGCCACGACTGCTCTACACTGCGGGCTTGGTGGGAAGAGGACGAAGAGAGAAGACAACATTACTTCAAGGAAGTGATTGGTGTAGATGAAATCCCTCCAAGTCAGTGTGTTCCAGAGATAACTCATTTCATTCTGAGGCAACATGTTGAAGCTCCATCTATGTGGGCTATTTTCCCTCTTCAGGTAATCATCACCACAGTCATATTTCTCAGATTTAGCAGAACTTGTTATGAGGCTCAATAACAATATGTGGTGTTTGTTCTTTCCCCCTGGAACAATTAGGATATGATGGCTCTGAAAGCGGAATACACTACTCGCCCTGCAACAGAGGAGACGATCAATGACCCAACAAACCCTAAACATTATTGGAGATACCGTAAGTAGTACTAATAACACACAAACTCTCCGAACTACTAGGTTTAACTTCAAATGAGATGCGAACTTTTTTGTGGTGCATATAGGCGTACACGTGACGTTGGACTCCCTTTTAAAAGACACAGACCTGAAATCAACCATCAAGAACCTAGTTTCGAGCAGTGGGAGATCAGTTCCTGGTAGTGCTGCCGGTGAAGACAACAACAAGAACCAAGGAGAAGTTATAGCCAATGGTTCAACAAAGCCAAACCCATGAAGCAATAAGTCTTATGAGTTCCTTTCTGGTTCCACACACCACAAATGTTTGATTGCTTATTAGTTATTATCACTGAAAATAGTACAAGCTCTCTCTCAACTTTATATTGTCCATAAGGCATCATCAAAACTCTGTATTTGTTGTTCCTGTCCAAAATAAAATCCTTAATTTTCGGTACAAACGCCATAGCTTATAGATAAGAACGTAGCTTTCTTTTAAGCTTTTCTTTGTTTGTTAATTATTATTTTTAGCATTCGTCTCCATCCTAAAAACGCGGGAAAATCAGAAACGTAAACAAAGAAGAGAGACATTTATAGCATAATTACAAATAGGTTTTAGAAGAAAGGGTTGAAGAAAGAGAAAAAAAGAAAACCAAAAAAAAAAAAAGGAAAGGAGAAAGAAGTATCGTTCTGAAAGAGGGGAGTCTCAGGAAAAAAAAGACAGAATTTTTTTCCGGTGACGGTGTCGGTGTCTCTGACGCTCCTCTCTGTTTTTCAATCTTTCTCCGTCTCTATCCCTGAATGCCTTCATCCGTATTCACGGTTCGTTCAAATTGATTCTTCTTGTGCAAGCTATCTTCTCTTCTTGATCATTCTTTCTATAAGGCTTCCCATGTGACTTATCTTCTTGTTCTTCTTCTTTTTGCTTTGCAGAAAATTGCGGCGATTCATGGTTGGAGGAGCGAATACTTAAAGGGCACAATGGATTCAACCGAAGCAAAGGACACACCATCTTGTGGCTGTATATAGATCCAAATTGATTTGTAGGTTTTTGAAAACAAAAAATACGAAACTTTTTTTTTAGTTGTGTAAATATATATAAGATAGGAGTGCCAAAAAGTTTTGGTTTGGCATGAATTGTTTGGCTACGACCATAATCATCACCTGCAAGCCCACATTGATCTCGGATATGGCCCTGGCTATTGATCCTTTCAGTGACAAGTTCCCTTACTTCAGCCGATCCTCTCAAAGATGCAGACTTCAATCCCTTACCAACCTTGACTTCAACTTCCTCGCGCAATCCTTTAATCATTCGGTCGAAGATGACAACATCCCTCGAAGCGTTTCCTCTCCTTGCTTCTCTATAGCTGCGTCTGCTAATATGGAGGAAGATATCAAAGCAACCACTGCTCCACGGATTGAGATTCTTGGTGGCCAGAGAGTGCCCACGGTTCGTGCCCTTGTGGCTGAGGTGACTATGGCTATGGTTTCTGGAGCTCAGCCTTTGCTTTTACCAAGTGGCATGGGAGGTGCTTATCTCTTGCAAACAGGAAAAGGACATAACATTGCTGTGGCTAAACCGGTTGATGAAGAGCCTTTGGCCTTTAACAATCCTAAAAAGTCTGGAAACTTGATGCTCGGGCAACCGGGAATGAAACATTCAATTCCTGTTGGTGAGACGGGTATCCGAGAGTTAGCTGCTTACCTTTTGGATTACCAAGGCTTCTCTGGTGTTCCACCAACAGCTTTGGTTAGTATCTCACATGTCCCGTTTCATGTCAGTGACGCCTTCTCTTACTCCTCCATGCCCTATAAGGTTGCTTCCTTGCAGCGATTTGTGGGTCATGATTATGATGCGGGAGAATTGGGTCCAGGAAGCTTCACGGTTACGTCGGTTCATAGGATTGGAATCCTTGATGTAAGAGTCCTGAACCTTGACAGACATGCTGGAAATATGCTAGTGAAGAGATGTGACAAAAAAGAGTGTTATAATCGACTTGGGACCGCTGAGCTTGTGCCTATTGACCATGGTCTCTGCCTCCCTGAATTCCTAGATGATCCTTACTTTGAGTGGCTAAACTGGCCTCAAGCTTTTGTTCCATTCACCGACTATGAGCTGCAGTATATATCCAATCTGGACCCTTTCAAAGACGCAGAACTTCTAAGAACTGAACTACACTCTTTGCCGGAATCTGCCATAAGGGTCCTCATCGTCTGCACAGTTTTCTTAAAACACGCTGCGGCTGCAGGGCTCTGTCTCGCGGAGATAGGCGAGAAGATGACTCGGGATTTCTCCAGGGGTGAAGAGAGTTTCAGTCTGTTAGAGACCTTCTGCACCAAAGCGAAAGCAAGTGTTGTTGACAAAACTGGCAAAGGCGGTGACTATAGTCAGGAAGCAAATGAAGTGAACACAGAGCTAGTGGGTGGAACGTTTAAGTTTGACGGTGGAGATACCCCATGTGAAGCGGAGATTTCAGAGGTATTTTATGTATCTAAACCACCTTTGGTTCCAAGAGGGCCACGTGCAAACACCATCATCGCTACCAATGTAACTGCTTCGATGTTGTCTTCACAAAACCAGCGGATTACTCATCTTGAGAAAAATGCAAAAGAAAAGAGAGGAGGTAAGCAAGAAAAATGCAACGTGAGGAGCAAGAGCCCACCGATTGGTGCGAACCATGATGAATCAAAAGGTGTTTCTTTCGTGGACTTGACAACAGTTGAATGGGAAATGTTCCTGCAGAGCTTCAAGACACTTTTGCAAGACGCATTGAGCAAAGGGTCCACGCCAAGATAAGGATGCTCCTGCAAAATTTGAGGCAATCAATAAATAGAAGACAGGCAAATGACAACCAAAGAGATAAAAATCTCATAAGGTTAACTTTCCGGTGTTTATATATAGGTACAAGTGTGCATTACTGCCAAGATGACCATAGTGCAAGCTGTAGGCTAACTATTAATACCTTAGAAAGCATATGGATTATGAGACGAGCAGAGTAAGCCGTCCACTCCAATACTTCTTATTTTTTCTTCTTTCTGATCCCCTACTGTATAATGTTATTCTGAAACATTAAGTACCATGTATTTTTTTACAAAAAAAAAAATAAACAATTATAATGTAATCAGGAGTATATAACTCAAGTTAAGTTTCCTTGTAGTTTACATGTTCTATGTACTTTCTGGTTCAGAGCAAATATAATAATACTCTGGGGCAATTACATAAGCTTCAGTGCCGAATGTGGAACTTTGGAAACGTAGAGGGATTAATTATATGTAAAGAAATTGCATGTTGAATAATACTATGCAAGAATTGGCTACTAGTAGACCCTTTCAGCTGTAGATACTGGCCGTAGAAAGACCACAATGACTGTGATGTTATCGGCACTACCACGTGCTGCAGCCTCGGTTGCTAGTCTCTTTGAACACATTGAAGGTTCTTTTACAGTATCCCTGATTATACTAATAACTTCCTTATCGTTCATAACATCCCAGAGCCCGTCGCTCGCCATTACCTACCACATTCAACCTATTATTTTTATAAACCGTCGAATAAACAACCAAAGTTTCATATATATGACACGAAAATAAGATACAATTTACCAAGAACTCATCATCAGCTGATAGAATTGTCTCACTAATCCCTGGTTCTGCTGTTACAGCTGGCTTCAGGTCATCATCTCCTATCGACCGGGTAACCTATTACAAAGCAGAATTAACTGAAGTTTTAAAAAAATGAACCAACATCATGTTCCTCTAATGTCAGCTATTTTTGTCACTTTCATATCATTTAAAGGAATTCTATCAAGTACATAACGACCAAACCTGAAGGCCAGCAGGAGCAACTCTCCATGTGTCAACCAACCATTCAATACGCCCACCTTCTCCAATCACACGATTTCTTTCATCAATACAGGTGGCAAGATGTGCCTGAGTACCAATGCCGAAGTTAACTTATGCAGGGAGGTGGAATTGAGGGGACCAACAGAATATAAAACTTAGCACACTTTCAGTATGGTCGTCTTATCTCACCTTACTTAGAGCAATAGGGTGGCCCGAGCGGCATAAAATTGCCCTGGAGTCACCAACATTTGCAACGAAAAGATTATTCTCTACTAGGAGAGAGGCTATAGCAGTACAACCAGGATGCCAGTCTTTCTGACTCACCCTTTTTGATTTCCGATGGGAATCAAGTTCTTGTCTGAAAGCTAAATCCGTTCTAACAAATGCTTGTGACAATGCCTCGCCAGCGCTGAAAATGAGACATACCAATGAGTTTTCGTGAAAACCATGCTGAAGATTAGGAAAAGCTTGAGCTGAGCTTTAACCTTGTGGAACATAAGCTTTGAACTAGTCCTGGCAAAACTTGAGCAGAAAATTCAGCAGCTGCAGCACCTGCATCTCATTCAGGATGCTATTTTATATATTATTTGATGGGAACTAAAGGATTTGAAGTAAAAAGAGAGAGGGCACAAGTGCAATTTGATGCTTTCTGGGTTAAAATGGCAGTTGGTATACCTCTATGACCATCGAAGATGGCAAATAAGTGGATGCTTTCCTCACTACACATGTGAGGCATGAGGAAGTGTGTATCTTCCATGGATTCTCTTCTTCCACATGTTGCAAAAGACCCACACGAAATAATAGGGACATATCTTGAAGGGTCATCTGTTGAACTAGACCATAATTTTACATCAAATGCATGGGAAACAGACGATTTCTTGGATAAACACTTCCCTTGACTAGACCAATTAATTGTGTCCCTGTAATCTTCCGACCTTTTAGTGGTGTCCCCATCTTTATCATTCTGGGAGTTAAAAGTTTTCTCATGGAGGTGACCTTTCTGTTTTCCTCTCTCTAGTTCCCAAATTGATTCCAGTTCCAAAACCACATTGTCCAAAGAAGGTCGTTTAGAAGGATCAGCTTCCCAGCACTTTTGTATCAAAGACAACAAACTCTTTGGAAGGTGCAATCCAGTTTCAGCAAGAGCAGGTCGCAGACCAGAAGACACAATGGCAGCTGTAAGTTGTTGTTCTGTATAATTCATCTCCAAAACAGTGTGAGCCTGCCAACCATATTTTCACAGGGTACATTAATTAGGTGTCACGAATGAAAAGAACAGTAATGCATTTTATATGTACTTAAGTATACATCTACATCTATTGACTATATGATCGTAAGAACTGCTCTCGCCAAGGTTTAGCAATATAGAAAAGTTAAACGAATGCAACTAAGGAGCCTGATATACAAAAAAAAAAAGACAGTAGATCGTATATAGAGGCTTCTCGCAGAGATGGTCATGTCAGAATGCAAAATGAGGAAAGACATTTTTACCTGAGCTTCTGCACGAAGATCGGTATATGGAACAACTCCAGTTAAAAGCTCACTGCAATGTAAGATGAAACAACAATTCATAACCAAAGGTTTCTTTTAGGAAGAAAGCTAAACATACTTAAAACAAATTAAAAAATGTAAGAAAATGCTAGGAAGAAACTTCACAATTTCTACACACAAAAAAAAAATCTTACTTGATCAAAATTCCAAAGCTATAAATATCTGATTTCTCAGTATACATCTCTTTCTTTAGTATTTCAGGGGCCATGTAAATAAGTGTTCCGACCATGTTCTTTTTGTGGAATCCACCAGTTGGCTTTCCAGACGATCTCCAGTTCTGCAGATTAACTTCGCACAAATTCTTCTTGTATTCTGCTAAACCAAAGTCGGCCAGATATGGAGAACACCTCTCGTCAAGCTGCATCAATAAAAGCTCACTTAAGCTTGACACAAAAGCTCACAGAAGAAGTACCTATTCTATATGGAAAAAAAAGCACATAAGAAGATATGCAAATTCTTCTAGAAGACAGAAGAAGAGCATTACAAGAACATTTGCTGGCTTCACATCTCTGTGAACAATTCCGTTGTTGTGAAGATATTGCAATGCCTTAGCTGAAAAGACGAAACCTTCAGAATCAGAAACGGTTGACAAAAGAAAAAAAAAGAACGTTCCTTTGAGACATATACCCAAGTGAAGCGTGATCATTAACACTTGATCAATACTCGGAGACCACTCCTCAACGTGCATTTTCTCAGCTAAGGTCCCTGACTCGTAGAACTCAAAGAAAAACGTGTAGTTGGGAGGCTTCGCGTGAGCTGCCACTAGCTTAGCCACACCCGGATGATCTAAATTACTTCACCAAATCCAAAACTTAAGTGAGAAAAAATCAAAAATTTTGCAAAATAAGAAATTCAAAGTGTAACAAGTGAAGTGATAGAGTGAGAGACCGTAAGAGCTGCAAATTCCTGTGGAACTTGTCGAGGTCATCGGAAGTAGACAAGATAGGCTTCTTCGCTGCTACTTTGCGTCCATCTAGAATCGCTTCGTAAACCACACTCTCTGATCCTGCAAATTTCTCCAGAGAAATCGAATGAAGAGCACGGGGGAGAGAGTGAGATTGGGGGGGGGGGGGGGGGGGGAATAGAAGAAACCAGTACCTTTAGCGATTGGGGAGAGCAGAGTGAACGAGGAAGGAGAGAGATGAAGAGGAATCGATTCACTGGTGCAACATCCTCTGATGCACGTGTTTGGCTTCACAATTTCCATCACCATTGTTTTTCCCCCACCGGAGGAACAGAGAAGAACGATCGAGTGACGACGACGACGACGACGACGAAATCCCCAATTTCCGCAGTTTCAATAATAACCTTGTAGAATGCATACCATTTTAATGTGTGTGAAACGCTCTCAACAATAACACATCCTGCCGTTTTGTTATTTTCTTATCTCTTTGACTTTTTCATTAAAAAGTGGGAAACGCTCAGCCGCTCAGGTGATGACACGTGTAGTTGGTTCCTTACTTAGTTGTCACTTTTTCATAAAATGGTAAGAATCAGGGCATAATGATAAGTTTCCCTGAAAAGATGGAAACAAAAGCGTTATGTATTGTTACCCTTTTTCTCTGTGGAACAATTCAATTAGCGATTTGCAGATCAGAAGAGAAAAGCACAGCAAAAACGATAATGGAAGGAGGTGTTTATGATCTCCGAGGAAATCACATCAGTGGAGAGATCGAGAGTCTTGCTCGATTTGCCATTCAGGAACATAACAAACAACAGGTTTTTTGTTTAATCCTCTGTTTTCCATTCTGGTTTATGGACCCTTATGATATGAATCTTTGTTTCTGATTAATTTTTTCCGGTTAAGTACAGAACATGGTTCTTGAGTTCACGAAGATTGTAAGAGCTAGAGAGCAGGTAGTTGCAGGAACGATGTACCACTTAACCCTAGAAGCAAAAGAAGGTGATCAGATGAAGAATTTCGAAGCCAAAGTATGGGTGAAGCCATGGATGAACTTCAAACAGTTGCAAGAGTTTAAGGAAACTTCTTCTTGAAAATTCACTTGTTTAAAGGTAAGTAAAACAAACAACTTATGCATAACTTGATTACAAATGTGTGTGTGTGTGTGTGATGTGTTTTAGTGCTATTAGGCAAAACCTGAAGTTAATGTAATCAAGAAACTTGTTCTTATGTCCTGCAAACTTGTTCAGATGGTAAACCCAGTGAAAAAAAAAAAAAAAGAAGTTGGCTTTTTTGCTAATCCTTGAAATAATTGACAAAACCAATATTTCACCAAACGTTTTCGATGATACACCAGAAAAGAAATATGTCTACAAACAACATCAAGAGCATTAGGCGCAGAAGCAACAAAAGGTAGATCAGAGAGACCTTTACATATAGTAAGGCACGCGTTTGTACAGATCTTCTGAAGGCAACCGAGGCGTTGCAACTGCTTGAACAGGGGTGCGCATGTACGTGACTAGTCCAGGGTTTTCAGACATGTCAATATCTTCCGGTTTTGTGCCTTGAGGCGGTGTCCAAACAAAATGGTGAAGCAAATGACTCATCATCGAAGTCACCAAGTTGATACCAAGTTGTGCACCGGGGCAAACCCGTCTTCCTGCTCCAAACGGAAGCAGCCTATAGTCATGTCCCTTCATGTCAACATCTTCTTCCAAGAATCTCTCTGGTCTGAACTCCAATGGATTTTTCCATACGGCAGGGTCTCTAGCTACCGCCCAAACGTTCACATGGACGTTTGATCCTTTGGGAATGTCGTAGCCTCCGATCTTGACGTCTGCGTTGCTTCGGTGAGGGAGCATTAGAGGCGTCGGAGGGTGCAGCCTGAATGACTCTTTCACCACACATTGCAAGTAAGGTAAGCGGGCGAAATCTTGCTCGGTTAAGATCCGGTCAAGTCCAACCACTCGGTCCATCTCTTCTTGCACTTTTTGCTGCACTTCTGGATTCTTGATCATTTCAGCCATCCCCCATTCAGCTGTTATCGCTGTCGTGTCCATCCCTGCCGTGATCATATCCTGCACACACACACACACACACACACCATTTACCAAACGTGAGCCACAAGAAATATAAGGGTCTACATGGTTATTGTGACCACTAGCTAAAACGCACCCATAGAAGACCAATGATAGTATCATCACTAAGATCATACTGATCCTTCAACGTAAGCAACGCATCAACGAAATGCTGTTTCGCTCCGCTAGACTTTTCACGGGCCAAAGTGTGCTCCTCCATAATAGCTCGGGTGAGGCGGTCGCGACGAGCCTCATGCTCAGCAAACGACTTCTCATCGGCCGGACACATCCACCGGAGCCACTCGATGTGTTCAGCTATCGACAGTGAAGCACCCAACTTCAGACCATTTGATACTACAGCCTTGAACTCAAGTCCTTGCTCATCCACCACACCTTGCGCGTCCATAAAACGCTTCCCAAATGCTAGCCGCGTTATATTGTTGAACGCAACCGCTCCTAAGTACTTCCTCAGTTGTACTCCTTTTGTTCTGTTTTCTGAGACGATTATACAATAAAGTCAGTTATTAAACCTAAAACATTAGGGTAGTTGCACTAATTAACATAAAATTTTATTAAACTAAGTAAATGATTATGAATCTTAAAATATGCAAATAGATAGATACCAAGCTTAAGCTAATTTCCCAACTAACTGGTATTTTGAAAAGAATATCACACTGTTTTTTTCTAAATATTGAGAACACAACTTATTACTTTGTTTTTCTTCTAAATACCATCATTTACTTAACTAACCCTTATCCACATACTCAACCAAAAATCATTATTGATACTCTTAATTACAACCAGATTATAATAGTTCGATAGTACGGTTCGTCATTCCACATTATTTATGACTTTTGTCGAACAAAAACTATAGTTTGATTGATAAATACTAAATAGACTAGATTAAGACCGTGCTACACCACGAGTTGAAATTCATTTTATTTATATTGTAAATTTTTATATAAAATATAATTTATGTGATTGTTTTTAAAAGTTTTTTTTGATAAAACATTATGCAATAAAATCATATGTTAAATTTGATGGCTTGAAAAAATATACCTATTTTGTAAGTTTTATATTGTTAATGATTCTAGATAAGTACCCGTGCTATAACACTGGTTAAATTTTATTTTATACAAAATTATGTATATTTTCTATTTTAAAATAAAATTTTAATATGTTGTATTAGGTTATATATGTGAAGTTATTTCAACAATGTATATTCTATATAATGACTTGAATGTCATTATAAGACATAATTTTGATTTTTAAAAAGCAAGTTATTATATTATAAGCAATTTAATATATTGTTATACTTTTTGTTTTAATATACTTGGTTTATTGAAATTCTTTCATATTATAGTGACATATTATTGACATTGCTACAACAAATCGATTTAGAGTATTTATAGTTTCTAACTTTTATATCAAGTTTCAATATATTAAAAATATTTCAAAATAAATTCTTTAAAGTTTATTATATTATAGAAAATTATAAAATTCAACAAAAAAATATAAAATTGAATTTAAATATTCAAATTTTGACTCATTACTCAGTAAATTTTTTAATTCAATAGATATTATTTTTAAAGAATAATATTACTAAAGCTTGAATATTTTCTAGATTGAACAATTTATATTTGTTTTTAAAAATTCAACTTATGGTATATCCGCAAATAAAACTATTTTTTTAATTATAATAAATAATATGATAATTTATTTGTTTTACAAAATAGACTCATATATAAAAATGAGATGTGAAGTATAATGATAATTAACAAATTAATATGTTAAATTAGATATCAAAAGATTTTATTTGATGAATAATTTAATAAAAAAAATAATATGGTAAGTTAGATGATTCTTTAGAATATTCTCTTTAAGATTTTAAGTATAAACTAGTTGTAATCAATTAATCTATCAAATTAATGTATAACTTATTTAAAACTATTTTTTTAATTATAATAAATAATATGATAATTTATTTGTTTCACAAAATAGATTCATATATAAAAATGAGATGTGAAATATAATGATAATTAACAAATTAATATGTTAAATTAGATATCAAAAGATTTTATTTGATGAATAATTTAATAAAAAAATAATATGGTAAGTTAGATGATATGATTTTTTAGAATATTCTCTTTAAGATTTTCAGTATAAACTATTTGTAATCAATTAATCTATCAAATTAATGTATAACTTATTTATAACCAATTTATTAAAAAATTATGTAGTTTACAAAACAATGTTATGTACATCATTTCTTTAATGTTCTGACATTAAAGAGTAAAGGCAACGGGGCAACGCGTGGCATGCGTTATTTTGTATAGAACAAAAAAATACAAATGTAGCATTAGTTTCATTTTTTTTCTTTCTTTTATGACATCAAATCTCGTTCTTTCCAAAGAACAAAAACTACGATTTTGAGTATCTTACGGATTTTGTATAAATCGAATTTGCCTTAGCCAGAGCATTTCGACACAAGTCGTATTCAAAATCCCCTTTTATATCTCTTACCTCTTTTGATATATACTTTGTATGGAGAGACTTTAAAACTCCTTTATATGGCAGATTTCTTTTACTTATAGCGAAGCAAAAGAAAAAAAAAAGACCCGAACGATCAGCGTACGTACCAGGAATGTTACAGTCATTGAAGACGGATTCGACCATGGCCGTGACTTCATCTTCACGGATAGGTCTGAGAGACTCGAGTCGTTTTGGTGTGAAGAGCTCAAGCGTGCACACTTTTCTCACCTTGACGTAGTGAGGCCCATAATCCGCCCATATAAGATCCTGACCGTGGCGGCTAAATACTTCCGTCGATCTGTTCCGGTGCCGGTCGGCGAGTTTCTGGTCGTTCTCTTTCAAGACTTCTTTAGCTAGCTCCGCGGTAGATACGACAACGTTTAGAATTGAACCGATCCAGACCGATATGATTGGTCCATATGATTCAGCCCACTCGTAGTAACATCTGAACCGGACCGGTTTTATGTCGTAGAGGTTACCGAAGATCGGCTTGGGGCGTGGACCGGGTGGGAACTTGTATCTCAGCCGTTGGATCAGTTTGTAAGATACGACGACGGCGATTGCCGCTGCCGCTATTAGAAACCACGACATGGACTTTTAATACTTGTTTTTCTTATAAAAATAAAATCGACTATTTTAAGACAAAACAAACAAAAAAAAATGTGTAAAAATCGAATTCACTTCTAGAATTCTAGATAGAAAGTGGTCGAGACTTTGATTTATATTAGGAAGGGGGGTTGGTGAACCAACTCTTTTTTTCTTTCCTGATTTAATATAATAATTTTCATCTATATTGTATTGATTATATTTATTATTTTTAGCAAACAATTATTTTGGATTTATATTGATAATGAAGTAGGGGAAAGTTGGCAGAGAAAAAAAAAACATCCCTTTGGATTTAACGTTAGTTAAGAACTTAAGATTGGTAAACTACGTGTATAACAAAATTTCGATTTTGATGTTTTGACTTGATAATACACTATTGAAAATTATAAGAGAAAATTAAAGAAAAACAAAAGTCATTACTTTTAATTTTACTGGTTATTTACTTAGCAGTTGAGGTAAATTCTCATTTACTTGAGCTGGATTTGTTATCAAAAGCTTTTCCTTTTCATATAGGTGAAAAGTTATTTTCATTCACTTGTTTGCTTGGTAAGGAAAATATATTTTGCTGTTTTCATTAGAAAATTGATAATAATTGATTGTATATTTCAGTATTTTAACCTCTCTGATCTCTATCTATTTTTTCATTTTTGTCCTTTTCCTTTTGGTAAATTATTAATTTTCCCCCTTTTTTGTTTTTGTTATTCAACTTAATAACCTTTCACAAACTCTTGATTTTTTGGTTGTTGTTTGAGATTCACGGTTGAATTAAAATAGTTTTACGAGAAGGTGTTTGTTATTACCATTCTATACAATGTGGAAGGTTATAGAGTTCAACAAATATTTTTGGTCTAATGTTAAGCATTAGTGCATTTCATGTATTAGTGTTAGCGGTAGGGCCTACGTGTTAATCAGGAAATGGACGTGGAGAACAAAAATTAGGGAACGCTGGTTTAAGAAAATAAGACTCCCACTTATTAATAAAACCAACGTAAATTTTTTTTTTTCCTCAAAAACCAACGTAAATTAAACTGCATTTTTATTATTAAAAAAAGTGAAGACCGTTCATGTTCTGTTTGGAATCATCATCATGTCTTCCTTAAATTATTTCAAAGACTTTTCACATTGTCTTGTCTCCACCACCTACACCACTAATTTTTTTTTTTTATCATCATTTCTTCGATCCTCTACTAAAATGGTTATATGATTATTTGAGTGTTCAAACAATGATGTTCGCAGTGAAACGGATAACGTAAAAAAAAGAGATAAATACGCACCCACAAAAAATAAAAATGTTAGTTCTACACTTTACACCAATCATAACTATTTCTAGAATTTGAGTTTTTTTAAAAAAAAAAAAAAAAAAGCGGTTTTATCCTTTGGATAAAGCCTTGGACAGCTTTTTAAAGAGAAGCACAATTTACCCAATTGTTTTCAAGACAAAAAAGCCAATATATATAATATCATAGATGTTAATAATAATAATAATTATATATATTTTTTATCCACTTAATACCTATGCAACTAATAAATAAAAAATAACTTCTTTGTATTCTCTTTCTTATTCAATTAATTTTTAGAATGCATTAAAAAAACAAAATCATTTCTAATAATAGATAGTAGTAATTTTAGTAGTATATATCCATATATAACCATTAATAAAACAAATAATAACCAACATAAATTTTACCAAATGACTGTATGCTAAAGATATATTTTAATTTAAGCTATTAAAGATTCTCATAAATAATTTATTTCTTAAATGTGTTGTTTTTGAAAAATATGTGTTTTTTACTATTTTAATGAACAAAATTCACTTATTTACTTCAAAATAAATTTAAATAATAGATGAAAATATTATTTTATTAAAAATAACATTTTAAATTTATAACTATATAATATATCTGTTTCTTATTTATAAAATTATTATATCTTAAGAACTGCTTATTGTATAAAAAATATTTATTTGTTAATACAAAACAAATTAAAATATATAATTATATCAATTATTAATAATATAATATAAAATCTGCACCGCAAATAATTTACCACCAATCAGACAATCTTGTGTATCGCTTATTTTGGAATAACCGCACTTGTCCCGCAAATACATTTGTCCCGCACGTACCGCAGTTGAACCGTGCCGCACTAACAAATTTTTTGTCCCGCACTACTAAGTCCGCGGTTACCATTCGGACCCTATGTATCCAATGATAATAAAATGTAATGCTTCGGTTGGTAACCACAGTTTAGAAAAATAATGATGAGGAATGTCATATTCTTTTTTATTCCACAATTTTTTTACCATTTAATAGTAATGATTTTTCTTATATATTCTTCTACATTCTTAAAAAAATAAGGAACAATATAACAAAAATATTCCTCTCCAAAATTGATAAGGAACAAATGGAACAGAAAAAGAACAAATATTAAAATTCATTTTTATATTTTATGATAAATAAAATATATTTATTAATAATATTTCAAATTTTTAATATAATAATTTTCATATTTTTATAATGTATTGACATAAAAAAAATATTTTGATATGATTCTATGTAAAATTAAACTTAAGGCTTTATTTGAAAACTATATGAATAGTCAAATAAATTTAAAGGACTCATGTTAATATCGTAAATAAAAACTTAAATTATTTTAAATTATTTTAAATTATTTTAAATTATTTTAAATTATTTTAAAAATTGTATTGTAAATTAATATTAAATATTAATATTTAATATGACATATCTAAAATTTAATTTACAAATTTTATTTTAAAAGCAAATGTAAATTTCATTATATATACATTATAAGTAGTATTAGACTATTATTATTATCATTGAATTTGATTTATTTAATATTTTAATATATTTTTAAAAATATTTTTATTGTTCGGTTACCATTTTACTATTTTGTTGCTTCTATGCAAATTTTCTTTTTATTCTTTAAAAGTTGTTTATTTCATTTCACATTATTATTATTTTTAATTCTTTTAATGGTTACGGTAAGAGTCTTAGTAATTCTCTTCTCACGTCCCCATGGACTTTATTTAATTTGGTCCCAAACGTTTATGAGAGCGAGTGGGAAAGGTGTGGGAAGGTTTATTTTTGGGGTTTGTGAGAGAAACACGTCATCTTTATCGGCAACCACATGAACTAGCGAGTGGTGGTTGGAGCCCTTCCGACCAGACAACATAGGTGCTAGTAGTAGATGATTTACGTTTTTACAAACTTTATTTATTTGGCCAATCAATTTCTCAGAAAAGAAGGAAGTGACTAAAATTTTAATTATGAAGAATTTTTTTTACCTTACTAATAAATTTTTAGTCTTAAAAATCTTATGTCTGTTTGAGATATATAATAGATTATTCAAGAATCCTTCAGTTTTTAAGAAGAAAAAATGTTAAAATCTTTTTTTTTTTTTTCCAAAACCAAAAGAAAATGTGTGGAGAGAGTCGGCTTAGTGGGACCAGACGGGTAGGTGGGTGTGTTTGGTGAGATGTAAAATTTTATTAATTTTTGTGATTTTTTCTTTTCTTTTCTTTGTGAGTCTTGTGAAATTTTGTTAATATATTCGATTATAGGTGAGTTCAATGATTTAATTTCAGTATTTGATTAAATAAGACGTAGGCGTTATTCTAACATAGAGAGATTACATATCGTGTTACGCCCTAATATTTTGGGTTAACTTTTATATATGTATATGGCCAAACCCAAACTACTACTTTTTTTTTGTTCTCAACAAACCTAATCTGCGTTGTTGGTTAGACAAACATGTTACATGCATCCGCAACATGGTGATATATATGTATACAGTATACCGTATTGATATACACACAAATACATGTTCTGTCAGATACCTTCTACTTATATACCTACCAGTCTACCACCATCCTTACGACACCAGTTTGTAGAATTCCATATATATTAAGCCCATCATTTTCTCGTAATAATATCAAAATTTAATACTAATTAACTCCGCGAAAACACAACCAATTAATGGCGTTTCAATGGTCATTGTCATATTGTTGGATGACATAAACTGATGTCTCTGGGAAATATGCTCGCATGCATGAACCATCAACCATCTAAGGTTGATATGAAAGTATTAGCTAGTCTGGATATTAGTTAACTGGAATGTATCTTTTGAGAATGAAGATTTACATATTCGGAATCCCCAAGCTTACTATCATAGGTTGGTACCAGACGAAAAGAGAAAGTTTGTTAGGACTTTTCTACTTCTTATTAATTCAACGAAGATGAAGAACAAGAGATCTAGTTTTTACTAGATCTTAGTTAGACCAAGACACTAAATTAAACCAAGATACTGTTTTGCAGTTTGCACAATTTAACTCAACGAATAGTAAACCGGTAAACACATATGTAATCTAACAATTGAAACTCTTCTTCAATATGGATAAAAGCCTCTAATAATGGGCTCAGGGCTAAGAATAATATTTTAAGCAGAAGGCCCTTACCTCGTTGTAGAATCAGCATATCGATCGGTAGCAGTTGAACTGTTTTGTTATGTTGTATGGCTGTTTATGCGACCCATACACGTATTACGTATGATAAAAAAAGTTAATATTTTTACGTAAAAACTTAAGTTGAGAAAGGAAACACAAATTTTTGAACAAAAAAACAGAGGATGTACATTCCACTTTTTTTTGGCATGTAAGATGTGTGGTATCAATACCAAATGTGATGTTGTTACACGGGGTTACAGCTTAGACAACGATCAAAATCGATGGTACAGTGAATCTTTAGTTAAATAGTTACAATAAGAAATCAAAACTATAAGTAAAAAAAAGTATAGAAAAAATTTGAAGCAGGGGAAAAGGAATTCAAACTTGCAAGGTATCAAAAAAAGAAGTTACTCTTCTCCCCAATTTTGCCTCTTAAAAAAAAAAAAAAAAAAAACCACAATCTAATTTAGGTCGTGAAACGTTTATCCACATTTTCACTACAAAAAACCACCACCACAACTTCCGGTTTCGACATCCTCATCAGCTTCGTCGATTTTTGCCATTATCGTTAGACCATTATTGCCACTACAACACTTAACGGTTTCTAAAACATTATCTTCTTCATGGTGTGTTTCTTCTCCGTCATCATCTACATGTTTGCCCCATAACACGACGTAGACTCCCACCGTCAAAACAACCACTCCAATAATCCTGAAAAAAAAAACAAATCCGGTTTAATCAGTTAACAAGACATAAGCCAAAACTAAACCGGTTATGTATCATAATTAACCGGTTGTTGTTAACGTACCCTCCAAGGTAGATTCCTTGGCCAAGAACGAAGAAGCTCATGATGGAAACAATGACGACGACGAGAGGGTTAAAAGCAGTGACAAAAACCGGCCCTTTTCGCTGCATCATAAGTCCTTGAACGTAGTATGCTATGCTCGACGACATTATTCCCTGTAACCGTTTCCAATCACAGTATAAGTATCAATATTTTTGTAAACTGATCTTTGTGTTTTACGTGAAAAGGTGGGCATGGAATTAAAGGACGAACCGCATAGGCAGAAGCGAGAAGGTTCATGTCAAAACCGATGTTCAAAGCAGAAGGATTATGTTCCATTACGAATGTCAGGGCTAAAGACTGTAACGTTCCCACGAAACACACCATCGTTGATAACGAGAGATGGGCTGAGTATTTCTTCAAAGTCGCAGCCTAACAAAATATAACGCCAGTCTAATTTGTTAGATCAAAACTTTTATATATTCAGAAAAAAAAAAAAGTCAAAAACAAAAGTGAATTTTTCAACACATGTTTTACTAGTCATACTTTTTAGTAAGTATTTCAGATTTTCAGATACAGTTAACCTAATCAATTTTAAAAAAAATATATAACATGAAACAAGATTGATATTATATGAAAATTTAACTACTGATAACTGATTTTTTTACATAATCTATTCTTGATGTAAAAATTGAATTATTTCAAAATTGGAATCAGTAATTGATATATATACCTGAAGGACGAAGAACGAAGCCCATGAGATGGAAGCGAGTAGTAGGAAGACGGCGGCCTTAAGATAGTCAGTCGTCAGCGGCGAAGAGACGGTGGTGAGGTGAGATCGGAATATATTGATGAAAGGACCTTTGTAGAATATCATCAATATGGATCCACCCACTGTCACTAAAGTACCCATCACTTTTACTAAGCACCTTACTTTCCTCATCTCCACTTTCTCCATTCTTTAAAAAATAAAATATATACACATGTAAAACATATATCAATATATTATAATTTTTATGACATCGTCATGCACTACTTGCACTATACATTAATTTTGAATTGGTGCAAATCCACGTACGTACCAAAATATAATAAAACATTTCTTTCTTTTTTTGGTTAAATGTAAATAATAATAACGTTGCTTTTGTATGTACCTGAAGATAGTGGCAAGGATGATGGTAAGTGCAGGCACGATATTGCTAACGGCGGTGGAAAACGTCGGTGATGTGAGTTTCAGACCGATGTAATATAAGTTCTGATCAATCACAGGCCTGTTCAAATCAAAACCTTCTATGTTAGCCTTGATTATAATCGTAACAAAAATCTTTTAATTTCATTAACGGTCCAATTAGAAGACTAACCCGAGAAGAGCAAGAAGAAATATTCTCATGAATATTGGAAACGTCATCTTGGACCTCACTTTCCTACAAAAATCCCCAATTCATATATATTAGTAAAACGCAAAAATAAAAATTTAACGGTTTAGAGAATCGATTTCTCTAGAAAAATGATATGTACCTTTCGGAGAGAAGAGCAAAGGGGGCGATAGCGGCTGTGGCAAAAGCGTTGCGGTATGCAACAAGAACGTAGTGGCTCATACCTCGGTCAAGGACGGCTTTAGTTACTAAGTTCATACCTGCGTATCCGAACTGAAGGCAGATCATGGCAAAGTAAGGTTTAGCTGATTCTGACATCCTTAATCCCATCTCAATATTTTGTTTTGTTTTGATTTTGGGACAAGAAACAAAAACCAAAAAAAAAATCAAAGTTTTAGAGTTATTATAGGTTTTGATAGTTATAAAAGATTGTCAAATCAGTGTTTGTATATAAGAGAAATGTGTTAGGAATTGAGAGGAGAGAAACACTTGAGAGAATGTGCTTTTTCCTAAGAACCAAGTGGTGAGAGGTTCTTTGTATTTATAGCATATTACTCGAATTTGTTCAGTGTTCTCTGCTTTCTTCCTTTGTATTTCTTTTGTATTTTTTTTTTTAAGTGACGTTAGCGTTAATTATCCCGGTTTGATTCGGCATAACAATTGGGTGTCATGAATTCATTATCTCTAAAGTAAGTGGATAGAACATTTTACATATATATATTTGCTTTATATGACTTCGTGAAACCAATCATATTAGGTAAATAAAACTTGTGGCTACTAAAAATCGTGATTAAAAGTGTGCCTAGTGTGGAACAAGTACTTAAACTAATTTCACCTCATTTCTTAGCAATTAAAATGATCTAAACTTCTTGTTGTTGTGTTATATTGATCAACTGAATCAAAATATATTAATTGTTTATAAATTTTGTGTGTGTGTGTGTGTTATGTTTTGGTCGCAGTTAGAAAGGCGTAACCAATACTCTAGAGATGATCGTAGCACACGTGAATTGATGTGAATAATGGGAACACTGCCGCTGGGATACAATATCTTAACTAATACAGTACTATTACTATAGTTCATACCAATGGCCAATGGACATTTAAATGTAATTCTACCATGTAAATATTAGTCATGCAATTCAAATATATATATATATATATATATATATATATATATAAATATATATTGGCCGAACATTCATGTACGGATGTTAATACATAAAATGGTAATTTGGGGAAAATGTTAAACTAGAGTCATCTCCAGTTTGTTTCTAACTTTCTATTATATATGACCAAACACATCAAAGTCAGAAAAAAAAAAATCCATATTTTTTGGGTAAATTACCCGGACTTGTCGATAATATCACAAAGACCGAACATAAAATAGTGAATCTACAAGTCTAAAAATTTAGAAAAATAAAATCAGACTGGATCGAATTAGCCTATTGCAACATGGCCGATCAGCTCATAATTAATATCGTAACTTCACGAAAGGAAGTAAGAGATTATTTAATTTGGTTATTATTTAAGAGATTAGAAGATTTTTGTTTTGATCTACCGCAATTTGCGATTTATGTGGTCTCAGTCTCATGACTCTCTCTTCTTTATCATAGTATAATGTATATTGGTTAATGTATACTAGTAGATATTTGACAAATCGACCGACCAACCACTGCAAAAAGATTAACTCATTGCAATGCGAAAATGGGGTTCTATACGTATGGAATGTGACGTAAGTCCACTTCCTAATCCTAATTCCTACTCAAGCTACACTCATGGTCACAAATCATCGAGATCTTAAGAGGGTAAATCAATGAAGAAACATAAGTGGACAGATTGAGTCCCACGTTGCAGCAACAGTTAAATTGGGTTCAATCCTACGTACGTTGGGACCCCATATCTCAAGATTAACATTTATGTTGAAATATTCAAGGTGGACAAAAATATGTGTTACATGTCTTGTCTGTCATCGATTTCGATCCAGATATTTTAAGATCTACGTAACAAATAAAAGAATTATATATGGTTAAAGTGAATCAGAACTTTATACCAAAAAAAAAAAAAAAATGAATCAAACATGTATATTATTAGAAGTTTATAACTCGAAAATCTTGAGATTTTTTCTATGTTTTTGGCTCTACATATTCATTAGTTTGCTCTATCTAGAAAAATTACTATATGTTTGTTAATGCACAAATATGTTACTCTAGAAAATGCACAATATTAAATAAAATGTCATATATATAAAATGTCTTCTATTAGACTATTAGAGTATAAATGATTTTATTTATAAAAAATAAATAATATGTAGTAGTTTATATAAATAATGTTAAATCTATACTGGAAAAAACAAATTGAAATGTCTTCATCACTCTTTCTTTCTTATACACTTATATGTATCTTTCAGATATATCTCTAGCGGGAATACTATTGAATATCAAAAGTTACAAATAATATACTGTATATAAATATATTTGTATTCTTATTAGAAAAATAATTGAACATGTCTCACGATTACATTTTCTCCGTTTGAAGTCGGCTCTATTTACAAACAGCTCGTTACAATCAAAAAAGGACATGCTAAATATAAAGAGTTACGTGTATAGTTATTAGTTGTAAATAATGGAGTTTCTAGAAATGATTTCAAAGACAAGATTACCAAAAAATAAATAAATTATTTCAACTTTGACTAGGGGTGGGCGTTCGGTTTTTCGGTTTGGTTTCGGTTCGGTTTTTTCGGTTTACGGTTTTTTTGGTTTTATAAAAATTGAACCATATAGAAACCATATGTAATTCGGTTTGGTTACGGTTCGGTTTTTTCGGTTTTATCAAAAATGAAACCATATAAAAACCATACGTATAACGGTTTGGTTTGGTTTCGGTTTGGTCCCGATTTTTAACGGTTATTCTATACTTTAAAATATAGATAGTGGATACATAACTAAAAAAAAGCATAAAAGTAAAATCTAAACATAATTCAAAAAAATAGAATGCAAATATAGTTTTCTAAACCCAAATACTTAATTAAAATTTAAATTTTTTAAAAGTAAAGGCTATTGAAAAAGAAAACCAGAAAAAAAAACCAAAATAAAAACTTGGAGATCAATAACTATAAGCCCAATAAAGAAAATTAATGATATTATTATGCAATATAAATTTATAAGTTGAAAAACTTATTATATCTAATTATCCTAAAGTTTTATAAAAAACCAAAAAAAATATTCGGTTTTACGGTTTTTAACCAGACCAATTCTAAACCAAATGGTTAATTAAAATAAAAACCAAACGGATTTTTAGACTTAACCATAACCAAACCAAACCATTTATTTCGGTTTGGTTCGGTTCGGTTTTTTGGATTTCGGTTTTTTGTCCACCCCTAACTTTGACAAAAAAAAAAAAATGAAAAAGTAATACGACAAAATCAACTCGTTATACAAACTAAACTGATAAATTGTTTGGAAATTGGAATAGTTTTTATGTCCCAAGAAATGGAATCTACATTAGAATTGCTAGTTTTTTTTAACTGATTAAATTTACCAACTCTTACAAAAAATGTCGTCGAAAGTAATAACGAGGTAATATATCGGAGTGCATATGTCTGCACATCTAGCTATACATATTTGCGTTGATACCAATCTGCATAGAATTGCTTATCCGAAATGTAAACCACATAATACTAAATAAAAGCGTGAAGAAAAGCTCACCACATAACCATAGGATGCTTTTGTTTTATTAGAAATCCCTATATATTGCATCTTTCTATCAGTTTATGTCTCAAACGCTTCACTTGTTGTTTATAATATAGTTGAACATCCATTATCTTTTGTTGAATATGCATTAATGTCACTTTAAGGGACAATAGTGGCTACTTTACTTAGTTGGGGAAGGTTTTTGTGGAATTCGTATCTTAAATTTAATTTGATGAATCAGATAGATGCAATTGTATTATATTAGGTCGCATGAATTTATTTTATATATATGGTGAGAATATAGAGGAATTATTTTAATATGCTAATATTCACTCTAAAGTCTAAACTAATCAGAAAAGGTTTAATGATTCGATCGGTAACACACCTCGATATTTATCGAAGGTTCTACTATATATACTATCCATCATGTGTTAATAATAATTAAGAATTCAATGCACTTATCCAAATAGAAGAGTTGTCCCACGCTCACTCGTCTATATATTATACTTTAGAAGTAATAGGATTTATATATATTTTCGATTATTGATAACAACAAAAATAGAATGTCTGCATGACTGCATATATGACCATTCTACGTTGGATTCAAGCTTTAGATCAACTAAAATTTATAACAAGTGTTCGTAACAAAACTTAACAAACAAATAATAGCCCAATTACTGTATCATTCGTGAACTCATCATAGTGTAGGATCTGTATTCGTGTATCATCCTTATAAAGTAAACTGCCAAGCTCCATATCTTTAGTGTTTGTTTTTTCTAAGGTCAACTTTGTTTATATGAATAATAATATAATGCTGAATTCTAAAGCATTCGTGTTAAGTTGATGAAATAAATAGTTCGAGATGTAAAAAGATAGAATTCTAATTTAATATATCTAAATAGGACTAATGGAATGCTTTAAAAGAAATACAAAAATAATTCTACTTCCATATATATATAGATTTCTATTTAACTTTTTATCAACAACTAATATGCAATATGCCTGATTATATAATCTTGACTATGAAAATAATGAGATTAGTGTGTAAACCATGGTTTATGGCCATTATGTTACAAGTTGTGACCAACTTTTTTACGAGTTAAATAATGATCTCTTAACATACTAGTATAATAGTTATTATATGTCATATGTGGCTATAAAAATTAGCATATCCTTTCGTGACTTCGTGTAAAACTTTCAAGTTATATAAAATATAAAAATAAATGTAAATAGATGAAAAGGTACACTTTGTGTCATGTGAGTGTGGATGTGTGGATTCCACGTAAATTATAGGCTGCTGTCAGAGACAAGTGTCGACTTCTTATGATATAGTTACCGAATCGAATATTTTACGTCTCTGCGATTGGGAATTATATGCTTACACAAAATCCTTCTGACAAAATCTGGCATCTGTATCTGACTTTTGATTCTGTTACGTAAAGATCATTCGTAAGTCTAATTAAAATAACTTTTGAGTTTTCAATATAACTCACATATTTCTACCAAACTAGAATCGATGTGACGACTGACGAGCACGAGCTGAACCATGCACGGTGTCGGACGTCTATCTCCACATAATTTTCTATCTAAAATTCTTATATGATTCATTATTTTGAGACCCGTATAACCAATTTGCTCATAGTGTTTTATTCCCCCCCCCCCCCCCCCCCCCCCTCTCCTCTATTGGTAGAAGCTAAAATTGATCTTGACACAGTACCAATTAAATTGCTACACTAACATACACATACAACTCGTAGATTTGGGGACTTTTTTGTTTTCATAAAGAAGATTTTGGGACTCTTGATCTGTAATTTAGACTTTTAGTATAAGAGATGGTCTAGTTAATTTATGCTTTAAAGTTGCCCCACATATATATATACACATATGCTTTAAAATGTTTGGACTATAGTCTATAGATATGAATACAAAGTTGTGTGCCTATATATGTATAGACATAGTAATAGCCGACATATAAAAATTGTACTCAAGATTATAAATGTTTTGGGGTTTTCAAAAAAAAATATGAAAACAACACATGAGTTTGATAAGAAATTTGAGAAAGAAAAATAAAGAAAGTGGGCGTGGGTGGGTGCGTATTTGGGTAGTAAAGAGAAACTAGGTTTGAACCCGCACGTACGTGCGGAGTTATTTTTACATAATTTTTAAAAAAATATAATTGGCAAGCGATCAAACCGGTCTAATATGTGTGATTGCAACGTTTAATTTTTTTTTTTTACTCGAAAAAACCCCATTCCTCGTAATTCATATAAGTAAATAGTATGTCCGCATATGTTTTGCTTGAATTCTTGTTCCCAAAATTCTTGTACCGTATTTTGTCATACATGAATATATTCACACAAAAATCTCATAACATGATTACTGTGGAACTAATTTGAACAATTTCTTAAAACATAATAAATCTGTTGTTTAATTTTTTTTTCTTCTTAATATGTAAATTGGGTCAGTTTGGCAACATGGATATTTGATATGATTTTTTTTAACCCTTCAGTGTATTCTTCAATTAATAGTATAGATTTCCTTCAATTATTGAATGAAATATTATTTAATTATACTAATCACAATTTAATGTAAATAATATAGTAAGAGAAGGGAAAATAATAAAATGGGATATAATTGGTCATTAGATCCCTTATATAATTGGTCTTAGTTATGATATTATATCACTGGATTTTATAAATTTTAATTGGTCATTAGATCCCTATATATCTCAGTTATTGGTATAATATTATTACTTGTTTTCATTTTTATTGGACTGGATTTTCTAAATTTTAAGATTTCTGTAAAAACACTATAAACTACATATTTATATATAATGTTTAACTACATAGTTATCCAAATTAAAGTATATTTTATTTGGTGATTATATGTTTTTTTGGGCAAATATAGTTATTGTTTTTAGTAAAAGAATAAACACCGAGTCAGTTTCAAATGATCTTCCATTCTTTCACCATTAGAGCTTTATAAAATTATTAGAAAGGTAACATTATTTATATTTCTGAAGATATGATTTTAAATATATATATTTTTACATCTCATAATATAGTTATATTATTATATTACAATACATAGTGAAATTAATTTAATTTTGAAAATATGTAGGGGATAATATTTATTAATTTTTGAATAATATTTACCAATTTTAGAATTTATACGAGCAAAATATTGTGTATATAAATAAATTGAACAGCAGTGGCAGTTGACAAAATATATATATATATATATATGGTAGTGACAGTTTTATGTAATTTTATGGAATACTAAGGGTGAACAATAAATTAGGTACGGAGTTCTCTGGCGACGACAGATCAACTTTTTCTCCAGAATGCTTCTCTTTTAATATATAGAGAATAGGAAAAAGAAAAAAGAGGGCAACAAATCAAAATGGTCATCTAATCACCCTCCAGCAACTTCATTTCCACACACAAACTTTTTGGGCCTACCCAAAGTTCATGTCTTTTTTTTGGTTCTCTTTTGATGAAAATGGTATTTAAGCAATTTGGTGTAATCTCATTGGATTCGAGTCTCTTATAACTGTATTGACGTGTGTATTTATACCATCTATCACATATATTAGTTAGATTACTAAGTTTTTTTCGTCAAGGAAACTTTGTTTTGTCAAGCAACTGAGCAACTCGAACCATTTTTAGCATGTGTTCACTTTTCGATGTACGTACAGTTAAGAGATAATATACAAAATCCTAATTCCCTCATTCTCTTTACCTGCGCTTATACTTGTTTACATCTTAGTGATATAGAACTCCACAATCGTAGCAAGTTTTGGTAGTGATATGTTTGTGTTCTCAATATAGTTATTTTGCTTCTTTTTGTTCTCTTTAGTATATATGTTCGTGTATATATATTACGATTTAAGACTCACTTCTGATTTTGTTGTGACCAGTTGTTTGTGATTATTGGTAGCTGACAAAGGTAAGGGTAAGGCTGTGATTGAAGGCTTTGAAGCTGCATCAAGAGTACTGTACACTAGAAGTGCATGCAAATTAAAAGGATCCTAAAATCTCTCCGTCAGCTGCCCAAGTTTGGACATCCAGTGTAGATGTTCTCGTGGACAGTTGAACAGAACAGTAGCATGAGTATGATGAACACCCTATTGCCAAGTGGGATCACTTTGGTGAGCTTGACCCTAGTGAGCAAACCTATGTGGTAATCGTTAATTAATCCTTTTTTGGCTTCCCTTCGTGTTTATCTTGCCTAATGCTTTAAAGCTTTTGTTGAAACGTTTTTACACTCTATTAGCAGAGCATTAGGGAATGAAGGGAGTATGAAGATACGTTCAGGGGACTAATCTCTCTTCACATAACTAAACAACAAACTGATGAGCACATTGTACTATTAATGAAAAGAGAATGAATATAAAGCTTACAATAATTAATATTAGCTAATTCCAAACTTCTACAAAAAGACTATATCCTTCCAATATGCGACTTCTTGAAATAAAGCAATTAATAGGAGACAAATAAAATCAAGAGCATGAAAGTAATTTATTTTAAAGTAATCAGAAATATCATATAACTCAACTGTTTTCTTAATATCAATAGGCTAGACCAAAATTAAACAAAAAAAAAAAGCCAAAAAGTGTTGGTCAAGTTTCCAAGTAGATGAAGCTCTCACTATCACCCATATAATTCAAGTCAAAATAGCATTTTTTATGAAGCCAAGGGAGTGGTACTCCTTTGATTTCAACCTTTGTCAAGTCATTGCTTTCCAAGTCGTAATACAGAATGTAGAACCGAGAATGCATCTCCACCGGTGCCAAGATAACCTTGCCGTCTTGAGTTGTACCTCTTACCATCAATTCAGTGTCTTGGACTAAATGCCTTTGACAAGTCTGCAAAAAAAGAGTCTTTTTCGACCATTCATTCTTCTTCTTCCCAACGTCTTCGAAAACCCATACATCTGCCGAACCCTCATCTTTAAGGTAAGTATGATGGAAAATTGCTATCTTCCCACCATACTCTATAAGATCCGCCCTCATCGTAACTGCAGGCACATCCTGACCAGCGAAGATCTCCCTAGGTACTGGGATGATCGTAAACAGTTCAGACCTAATGTCAAAACTCACAACCACACAATTATAATTATCAGGCCAAGCTATATAACGTACTACTGATCCACTGGTAGACCGTCCTAGCGGGGCAGGGGCATGATGAAGATAATTTTCAAGTGGAGCAACCTTTTTCCACGAACCTCCAGCTTCTAGTGCGAAGACCCAGTGCTCTGACCTCAGATTACCCAAACGTGGCAATAGCGAGGATATCCCAACCGTGCAGACTAGTTTGTATTGATCACTAACAGGGTCGTGTCCGATATAATACTGGGTGTGAAGCTTCTTTTGACCTCGTTCAGCTTTGATGTCTGATTTTAAGGGAGGTAAGGTCAAGAGTTGTTTGGTGCTAGGGTTATAGATACACGCCTTATTTTGTCCAAGAGAGAAACACATCAAGGCACGAACAACGTTCAAGAAGTAGCCTCCCATCCCTGGGATGCTCAAATCTTGGTCGACGACCACAAAACTAGTGTTGTCTGGAGATGATATTGATAGCAGTAAACGGTGCCCTGCTTTATCCACTAAACACATGTACAGGCGTGGTTGTCGTCGTGTGAGTGTAGTAAACAAACGGTTGCAAAAATATCGACAAGAAATAAGGGATGACCACTCCTTGGAGACGCACTTGAACCTCATCAGGGACTTTGTTGGCAATCTCATAAGAATTTCGATCACAAGATCAATGTTCTCACGAAATTCGGCTGGAAACATTGTCAACGAGTTCTCTCCTTTTGCATCCATTATCTTCGACATGAAGTTAAAAAAAAAATCAAACTTAAATCAGTACATACAAACTATGCCAACCCATTAAGACAAATATCCAAAGCTACGAATTAGCGAGATTGCGTAGACGTGCGTATAAAGGAAGTGTATTCATACCTGAATTTGATCGGAATCTCTGAGAGAGACGACCTGGGAATTGCTCTGACATAACTCCTCCTTTGACTCCGCTTGTTTTAGATCCACCCTTAATCTCTTCATCTCTTTTAACTCTTCAGCACAAATTTCCCAAAAAATCTCCAAAAATTACAACCAAACTCCGATTTTAGGGCTTTGAAGAGAAACCTAGGTTTTATAGTTATCTCTCTCGCAACTCTTAAGTCTTAAGACAAAAAGGTATACATGTAGAAAAGGGAAATGGAAAAAAAAAAAAAAAGGAAATAATAATATATAATAATGTAAGGTGATCAATATGTTCTGCACAAGAAACATTTGTTCCAAAACTATGATCACATCCTAGTAAACGTAATTTCAGTTCCTTGCTTATTTTGTGATCTTGGATTGATTTCACTTTCTTATCTGAACAGCCCTGTTCTTCTCTACAATCACTCTCTCTCTCTGACTTTTCGCTTCCTGTAAAAACACGACATCAATACACACATGATCTTTACCACAACATCTCAACTCAAGAACACATTTTTCTTGAATCCATAACCATAGAGCTAATGCTCTATCATAAGGATACGAATAAAACAATGTACCCACTAGAACATCTACAAGGGCTCATCATGCTATTATCAACATGGATCCAATTCCATTAGTCTCCGAAAGACATGCATTTTTTTTTATATATCTTTAAATGGTACATAATTGTGGGATCTGACACTGCTCATATAACATTTTTTTTTGTTTTTTGATCGAATAGACGCTCTCATAATTATAGTCATAGAGAGAGAGAGATAGAGCCTTTTTGGCCAGTTCGTCGGCTTAACGATTCAAATTTCGGGGAATAAATGAAAAGGTACAAGACAAGAAAAAACTAGATAGAGATAGGATATCGTGTTGAATCCCATGAAGATCCTTCGAGTGGAGCTTCGAATTGAGAGCCTTGACTAGCAGTTGAGAGTCTGAGGCGAAAGAGAGGTGCGTAAAGCCCGATTCGATTGCAACTTCCATTGCGGTGAGAGTTGCCAACGCTTCGGCCATCAGCGGTGATCGGACATGCAGCGCGAGATTTGAACCTTGTCCGATAATTTGGTGGCTTTGATTGTGGAAGGTACAGCCAAGACCAGCCTTTGATTCTGTGATCCAGGACGCATCGGTACAACAGGTAATTAGATTGGAAATCTGGGTCTCTGGTTGTCGCCGAATTAGTGGAATAGGGGCAGGGACGATTGAGGGTTTACGGATCTGGGATTGTTGCCATTCCTTTGCTCGTAGGATGGCCTCTTCTGCGGAGGTGTGTTTTTTACTAAAGTTAGATTGTTGCGGGATGTCCAGATGAGCCATAGAATCCATGGGAATAGGGGCCGTCGCCGATGCCGGATGGGGGAAGGCAAGTTAGCTTCGACAACACCCTGAGTCCCGACTGGGTCGAGGATATTCTTGTTGGTTCAAAGTTTTCTTTGAAAGGGGCTTGGCTCCAAATCTTTGTTGCAAAAGGGCAGTGGAAGAATAAGTGTAGCTCTGTTTCCGCTGCTTCACAATGTGGGCAAGAGACTGACTCAGTGATCATTCTGTGGGATAGGTTCTCTCCTACAGGTAAAGCCTTTTGAGCTATCTTCTTGAGGTCAAAATAGCACTCTTTATGAAAGCAAAGGCGTGGTACTCCTTTGGTTTCAACCTTTCTCAAATCATTGCTTTGCACATCATAACACAGAATGTAGAATTGAGAACGCATCTGCAACGGTGCCAAGATAACCTGCCTTCTTGAGTTGTACCTTTTACGATCAATTCAATGTCATGGACTAAATGCCTTTGACAATGGCTTCAAACCCAGACTCTTAATATTCGACCATTTATTCTTCGCAGCGTCTTTCAACACCCATAGATCAACCGAGCCCTCGTCTTTTAAGGTAGCTGTGATTGAAAATAGCTAATTTCCCACCATACTCTATAAGATCGGCCTTCATCATCAGTGCAGGGAGAGGCACATCCCTAATTTTCTTAGGTATTAGGACGGTAGTAACCTCTTCAGACCTAGCTAGTGTCGAAACTCACAACCGCACAATTTTACATATCAACCCAGGCCAGATAATGTACTACTCCATTGATAGACCGTCCTGCAGAGACAGGAGCATGAGGATGGTAATTTCCACGTGGAACAACCTTTTTCCTTGAGCTACAAATTTATATCAAACCCCTCCTAGTCTTGTTCTCATTAGGAAGAGGAAACTTTCTTATTATATATTATGTAAATTCTTATAAAAAAAAATAGTAATGGAAACAAAAGAAGCGATTTAAAAGATTCAGTTTTGCTCTGAACCTAAGACAAAAAAGGACATTACCGGAGATATCTTGGGGAACAAGATATGTCGATGACCATTATGGTTTATCAGCTTCGGAAAAAAAAATAATAATAATATAAAAAATAATAATAATAAAATAAGCACGCAAGTTCCTAAAATTAAGATGAAAAATATTATTTTTACAAAACCATGTGAAAACTATTTGGATTTTGAAATATGTCATTTGATCTAGACACTAGAGTTTTCACAAATTGGATTTGATTTTTCATTCTTATGTAAATTTAGCATTTAAATTTCTGTTTTATTTGAATTCTTAAAACTTGAATGCTTTAAAAAATATATAAACAAACTTCTTATATTCTAAAAAATAATATTATTGCAATGATAGATTGATAAGGTTTGTGTCTGTATGTGTTGACTTATTTAAATTTTAACTAAAAATAAATTAAAAACACATCCGCGACCGACATGAGTAAAAAAATATTTATCAATCCTTAGGATATATTTACCTACGGATGTAGTTGAAGCGTCAACAATAATGGAAATTGGAGTCCCATGACAACAAATGGCACAACAACTACTAATGGATTAGAGGGGTTAAAAAAAATTCAAATCCGTCTTGCCATCCATTTACAATTACTAATGCAAAGTATTATGCTCAAAAATCTTAGCCACATTCAGATTTTTATTTGTTGACAAAACTTGTAGCTAGATTTTATAATAGAAGATTAGAACAAAATCTGTCTTAATTTAAAAGCCTGTCAGCAACAATACACTGAGTCTAATCATCTAAAGTGTCAGTGACAATAACAATATTGGTATTATGCCAAATACATCTATACAACAACTGAGAGAAAAGAAATACAAGATTCATCTATGTTAATTAAACTATTGAGTACCCAACTTCCACTAATTTACAGTAGATCTAAACCTAATTGTTACTCTCATGGGTTCCAAGTTGTCGACTGGTGCCTAGAGAATATGACATCTAATATAAAATATAGTTTTCTTAACTAATCAAATTTAACATGAAGGAAATTAGCTTATATGAGAAACATCTATTCATTTAGTTAGAAGATAAAATTATCTAAATTCTAATCTAACATGACATGTGCAGTAAATGTTCATGACAAATAAGATAGTCCCACCAAAAACAACGAAAACATGACATATGCAATCAATGTATTATGTTAGTTAGTAATTTGTCTATTGAACGAATGGTTTTTCGCTTATCTTTTGTTTTTTACCTTGTTGTGATTACAAATTCTATCAAGAAAACCAAATATCCAAAGCTATTAATTTGTTGATAAAAGTTAAATAGAAATATATATATATATATATATATATATATATATATATGGAAGTAGAATTATTTTCGTATTTCTTTTAAAGCATTCCATTAGTCCTATTTAGATATATTAAATTAGAATTCTATCATCTCAAATTATTTATTTCATCAACTTAACACGAATGCTTTAGAATTCAGCATTATATTATTATTCATATAAACAAAGTTGACCTTAAAAAAAAACAAACACTAAAGATATGGAGCTTGGCAGTTTGCTTTATAAGGATGATACACGAATACAGATCCTACACTATGATGAGTTCACGAATGATACAGTAATTGGGCTATTATTTGTTTGTTAAGTTTTGTTACGAACACTTATCATAATTTTTAGTTGATCTAAAGCTTGAATCCAACGTAGAATGGTCATATGTGCAATATGTCAGATTATACATACATGTAATCTAGATGACGAAAATAATAATGAGATTAGAGTAAACCATTATGTTACAAGTTGCGACCAATTTCTTTTACGAGTTACTATGCTAGTATTATAGTCATGTTGCTAAATAGAATAGCATATCCATTCGTGTAAAACTTTCAAATTATATTAAAAGAAAAAATGTACATAGATGAAAAGGTGCACTGTCATGTGAGTAGTGTGGATGTGTGGATTCCGCACCTAAGTTTCAGAGATTGTCGTTTGGTGTAGACTACTACTATTTCATTTTTCCGCCTGCATCAGACTTCCTCCTGTAGAAGAGCACATCCGCAGCACCTGACTTCACATCATCTTCGTTTATATGTGATATATGGCTGTCATCGAAGTTATACCACCTATTGTCGTCCAAAAGCTGCAGACCATATTCGATAATTAAAAAGAGAAGTAACAAACTCAGAAGTGGAAACAGATTGAAAAAGTTAAGTTGCTCAAACTGACCTTGATATGTGCAGTGTAGTGTCCGCTGCCCATACCACCATAATGGTTGGTCAAGGCATAGAGCTCATATAGTTGTGGTTGAGATAGGTTTTTGTTGGCTACATACTTTGTTAAATCTAAGTCATGAATAGGAAAGTTAACAAATGTTTCCAACTTATGCTTCATGGATCGGCTGTATGAGAATCTCTTTAGATGTATGACTAAGACCTCAGGAAGCCTCCACAGATCAAGCTTTTTGCTTGCCTGCCTTCTTTCATTGCATTGCGGACAGAACCTACACAGAGAGAAAGAAAAAATGATACCATTGATTGATTTAGCAACTAAGTAGAAGGTAGTGGCTAAAATCTACTGCAAGAATACAGTGTGTTCAACTTCGATCCGTAATAGACACTAGCAATTTCTCAACATCATTCATCATCTTTTAGTAATGTGTACTTCAACTTTTACCACAAACCACCACAAACGAATCTACCACAGCCCACAGGAAGGAAGTAAAAGGAGAAAAGACAGCTTACCACATTTCGTCAGGCACCAAAGGCTCTTCGCGTAGAAACGCTTCCAAACATGCATATAAAGAAAGAGGTTCTGAACGACCCTTCTTCGTAGCAGGTCCGTATTTGAGTACTTCAGGCAAACTCTCGAGGCAAGTGATATCATACATACCTGAGAGTTCTGGTGCCCAATCCAAATATATAGTCACCGAAGCTGATGGTAATTTAATAGCTTCTGCTTCATCGTCTGGCAGATTAACTGTTTTATTGTTTTCATCAATGAGTTGCAGGGATAACTTGGAAGCACCCAATTCGGAGGAATTACTTTTCTTGGCCTTTTTCAGTCCACCAACTTTATCTTCTTCCTCACAGTTATTAAATCGAGCCGACCTTCTCTCAGGGATGCTAGAATCAGAACTTCCTCTTTCGCCCACAGATTCTTCCCTCCGAAAAGGTGAAAGCATATTCTGGACGATGCAGTGGATTTTTCCTTTGGCGAGCGCATCTCCACGTGAAGCTGATGAGAGAAGAGGCGTTCCACAGGGTTTCAACTGTACTGTACTTTCACGTTCCCCAGCTTTCCTGAAACATGGTACAATAAGATGATAAAGAAGAGAACAAACAGATGATAAAATATAACCTTCCTCAGATCAGCATTCATCAAGCATTCAAAAATTAGTCAGAAATCAAAGGCTGAAGAAGTGGTGAGGCCACAAAGAATAGAGTTTTGAAGTTGTAAGAAAGTAAACCAAAAGATATTGATTATAAAAGCGGAACGTTATTATCCCAAAGTAATCCAAGAATTAGTTCATACAAAATAGATTGAGATATATATAACTTACTGATCTCTACGGCGGAGGACTAGTCTAAGCAAAGTCGTATTCTCTAAGGATTTTGATAGTTTGTATGCAGCAAGGTGATCATCGTCTTTGATACTGGACAATGGAGTTAGAGGGTCTTCAAATAATCTATGGATAAAATTATTCCGGATCTGCGAAAAACATATTAAACTCAGTTAAGCCAAAGCCAAAAGACCAACATCTTACTAAAAAAAAAACTTGAAGCCACAAACCTCTGCAAGCTTCAGCTCTTCAGTTTGCTTCAAGGAACAAGCACTTGTTAGTGCCTGTATCAAGTCTCTGCAACGTCCCTGCTTTGAAACATTGACGGTGATTGTGGAAGGTAAGGCAGTTTTATCACAAGAAAAAACTGTGACTGTTATCGCCCGTGTTGTGTTGAACTGAAGCGGCAAAGACAGGTACATGAAAGGATCAAATGTTACGGAAACCTTGTTGCAGATTGGACAAACCAGTGTTGACTTATATTGCCCCTGTGAGGTGAGACACAGTAGGAGAATGAGTTTCCCACATTGCTAAGAAATTGAAACCAAAACAAAACCAACTATGTATCCTGGGTCTGAACACAAGCTGAATATCAGTTACAAAATAGAGTAAATGCCTAATAGAAAAGCTGATATATGATGGATGGTATTAGCACTCAGACAACCGAGATTAGGATAAAGTCTCAATACTAAGTTCAATATGCACAGAGAGACAAGTGATGTACCCATTTAGAACACTGCGTCTCTGTAAAAAGTTGCAAAGTATTTTTACTAGGACAATCTAACTCTTTTGATATAACTTAGATTCTACGGAGCCCCTAAAAATTAGGAGGGACTGGAATTTCAGTAACTCGTGTCTATTATTTGAGTGACCATACAACAGATTACTAGGCCGTTATAGAGTCAAACCAAATGCAAGCCTAATCCATAATACTAGTATCAGTTTTAATGCCCAATATCATAGAGATGAGTCGATAAACCGAAAAGGATTTTCTAAAAGATATGCATCTGACCTGACAAACATCAACAATTATTGAGTCATTACGAGCAATATGATTAGCCCAAAACTCATCAGCAACTTCTTCATCAGGGCGCCCATCTGCGTCTCGAGAATTTATATATGGCTTGTGCTTAACACGATTTAGATCCTCGTGAAGACCATCCAGCAGAAACGCTAAAAGCTCCTGCAATACGAGAGCCTTAATTCCTTGAGCTACAATGCAAATACAGCTTAACGGAAATATCTGGTTAGGCTGGCAAACCTGTGAATCATGTTGATTGTACCCACTAAATTGAGGAGCAAACCGAGCAAGTTTTGCTTTGAAAGGACGGGGTGCAATTGGTGTGCGCCCAGGAGCCCATAACTTCCTGAGTAAGTCACCAAATGCAAGAGCTAACTCTCCCTGTGCACAATGATTCAAATGCAGTCAAGTATTGATCTGAAATCAACAACTCATATGTTCAGAGAGAAACAATGCTCGTGATCTACGCAAGAAAATGTCACTGATTACCTACCAAGGAATACTACCCTAACCAACTGATGATGAAATATTGTTTGGAGATATAACCTACAACTTTTAGTGATATATAATATCTTATATATTCCAACATTATTACAGGTGTAGCCTATCAAGAATGTTTGGGACTCCCAAGCATGCAGTACTGCAACCGGGAAACACAAATGAAGTCGAAGGCTCTAAGCATACCTATGTACTTAAACCTACGCACACACTTATGTATCCATCAGATTTATGAGTAGCAAGGAACTTACAACCATGCCAAGAGGATTTTGCCAATTTATTTCTTGATGATAGTCTTCTTGAAAGTAACTAGCAAACTCAGGTGTATGGACCAGACACTGTATAGCACTATTCATGAAACAAGTATTCCCGAGATTTAGCAGCCCTGTCAAGCCAGCTGTGGATCCCCTTGTGGTGACACCAGTGCTACTGTATGTGCTATCAAAAGATTGTGAAACTTCTAAACTACCACCTCTGAATGTGTTCCTGCTTGAAGAGAACCCCCCTGCAGCTGCCAAGCTTGATTTAGAAGGCTCAATGAGAATAGAAGTAGAGTCTTCATCCACCAATCCATTCTCTTGGGCAGATCGAATGAGAGCACTTGACAATGTACCATTGATGTCAACCACCTCCACCAAAATCTGTTTTTGTAAATGAGTGGGAGACTAAATGAGTCAGTAAGGATACCGAACAAGATAAACATTAGAGTAGAGAGCATATAAATCGTAAGCGCTAACTAAACAATTGGACTGAAGCATAATCATTTCAATTTCAAATGTTGCCCTCGCGGTCAAAATTTGCAAAAGCCAAAACCTAATAGCAATAAGAACTCCAGCTAACTTAGTACTGGAGAACTGTAATGCATTATCCATTCTGTCCTCGCAGCAATTGGCCAAAAAGATATACAACAAACTTGACATACCCAGAAACAATGTCAGAAAACTATGACAGACGTTCAAGTAGCATATAACTGATAACATTTTAAGGGAAACAAAAAAAAAGAACTGAACTCACATCCTGATCCATTTGTAGGTTGGCATCGTCCAGTGTCTTATCTAAGTCATACATCAATAAATGTTTTTGGTGGCCATAGTAATCCCAAATACGTACCTATACGATGGAAAATGCCCACGTAAGAAAGAGAAAGGGAAAGAAAAGAATATTAAAAAATTATCATTTAAACGGATGTTTGATAACATAGGGATATTAGATCTTTACATGCTCTAAGTCGAGGTCAAAAATTTCACAGGCTCTTCGATGGAGCTCTCTGATAGTTTCCTGCACAACAAAGTTTTAACAGTACAACGAGGTAGCAGAGTAAATGAGTTCAGATTTTAAAGTGAAGGACCATGAAGTAAAAGAACTGAAAAGAGGATGTACCTTTTTGCTTATTCTTATGGCACTGTGGTCACTTTTGGGCATCAAAAGTAGCTGAAGACGTAAAGGGTAAACCTCCACAGCCAACTCTGTTTGAGAGAGACCTGAGCTAATGACTCTCCGCGCCAAAGTTGGACCACCCCCATACCTTGTAAAACAGAAGCAACAATCCATCATAACTTGAAGTGAAAAAAAGCCATAATACAGTGATGTAGTAAATAAGAAACCCAAGGAATGGCGTTATAAGTTTTATACTAAGCATAACTGCATAAGCAACTAAAAAACACCAGATGCATACAAAATGAGCTTGGTAGAGGTACAGACACTAGAGGTAAATGATCTAAACTTGACCCAACATAACTAAGATAAGCAAGAAAGTCGAACGCACTAGAATAGACATAGAAATAATGTAGCCCACACAAGATGAAGAGATGTACAGTTTCATAAATGTTCCATTGTGATGCCCTTAAAACTCACCATGAACGCAATTGGTTCCACACTTCTTGAGGGAGCAAAACATAGTCGCGGCCTTCCTGGAGTGTTTCAATGATCTCACTAGTATTACTAGTGTCCTCCAGTGAAGAATCATAGATCAAATCAGAGTTATCAATCCTAGAAGGCTTCTTTAGAGTGCTTGAGCCAGCAGAGTCGCAATGCTCTGAGAGTGAAGACCCCTCATTTGTGTTGCATGGTTGGTCTTGATTAACATACTCAATCCATCCTTGCCACCATCTGGACAGAAAAAAAGTAATAAAAGAGAAACTGTTCTCAAAGATGACACTCAAGAAGTACCATAAGAGAAAAAAATCAAGACTAACCCAATCCCTAAACCCTAACTAAGAAACGAAAAGTCAAAAATGGCGAAGAGATAGATATAACTCTCAGGGAAAACGCATCATAAACAACAAAGCTACAAGTGACAATAGGCGAGCGGAATAAATCAAAGCCTTTGACATACCTCTGAGTGATGAGATAAAAGGTATCGCCTTCTTTGCTGTTAGCCTCAGCAGCAATAGCAATGTCTCTAATAAAAACTCGCTCTTCCTCGGGAGACAGGTCCGTGCTGCTACTACTGCTTCCCATCGAAACCTCCGCCATATCTCTCTCGTAAAATAATTAGGATACCTAAATTCCTATTCAGCTTTAAGTCGGCTTTTTTCGCGAATTCGGGGAACGAAATCTGAGCTGATTAAACGTCGGTGATGCTGATAGGTCGAACAAACCGTGCTTCGCCGTACGCCTCCGTCGAGAGCAAGGCGGTGGCTAAGATAAACCCTTACGGTTATTATTTTTTTTGTGTGGGAGGACAAAGTAGAGTGAGCCGCTCGCTCGCTAACAAAATGTCTCGAAGGAACCTCTCTCTCTCTCTTTTTCTCTAAAAACAGATCGTTGCTGGCTTGGCTTGGCTCCTCGATACTATTTTTCGAATTATTTTCCACAAAATTCCAAAAGTTTTTTTTGATTAATGGAAATTATGAGAACAATTACATGTGATTTGACCATACGCTATTATTTCATGCTTTTCTCTATGCTCACCTTCATATGTATTAAAATCACGGCCAATAACGATAATTACACATTACTGTATGTAAATTTATATTGAAAGGTTAATTTTTGTTTTTTTAAAATAACAAAACTGTTGGATTTTATTTTTTTGCTATTCTATAATCTAAAAATCCAGAACATGTGTGGAAAACTTTAAACAATAGTTAGGGTATTATTAGCATTCATCTTACAGTAGTCTGAATTGATTGGCACAATTGGATCAGAAACATCAACTAATAAATAAAAAGTACATTAAATTATTATTATTAATGCGTAGTAGAGGTAAAGTTACTAATTAACACTTTGAGATATTTTTTTCAGATTATTAATTAATTGGTGGCCTCTGGTCAAGAATTCACTCCATCTCTCTCTCTAGAAAAAAAAAAAAAAGTAAGCTCTTTTTTCGCAAATCTGAGTTCTCTTCCTCGTAATGCGAATCCAACCTCTCTTCGTCGAGCTCAGGTAAGACCTTTAATGCTGATTCGTGCTGTTCTCCTTTCCGATCATCTTGTCTCTCTGCTTCTTCCCGCTAATCGTTTCTTTTTTTTTTTATGCTATTCGAAGTATTAATTTTGTTACATATATCTTTCTTCTTTGAGGTAGTGTATACGATCGTTCTTGAAATTGGATTCAAGAAAGTGACAAGCTTCAGAGGATTAGGATGAAAGAAACGGGTCATTACGTGCCACCACCTTATGTTCCATTAAGACAGTCAGATTCTGAAGCTGATTCTGAAGCTGAAGTCAAGACCGTTACTCCAAATCTGGAAATTGCTGTTTCTCAAAGCTCAAAAGATGATGATCCGAGACAATGGTCATCTGGTATATGCGCCTGCTTCGACGATATGCAGAGCTGTATGCTACTCTCTGTCTTCCAAACCCTTCATTTTACTTGAGGAACCAATTTTTTTAAAGGTGCCTCTTTGAATTGACCTGTCAGATATGCCTGCCTATGTGTTTGTGGTTCTAGTTAATAGTTCTTGCTGAGTTTTTTTTTTTTTTGGTTAGAAGGATAACCATTTGCATTTCTTGAATAGGTTGGTTGGGAAAGAAACTTAAGTTTAGGTGTTGAAACTTTGGTGCAGGAAATTTTGCCACGATTTATTTGCTTGAGCTTTCCTTGTGCTACTTACTTCTCTTGGACGTGATTATGTTTTCTTGTTTTTGGTAAAGATCATCATCATCTAGACAACTGTTTTGAGAGCAACTTTAGAACTTACTGCGGTTTGTTTTTGGATGCACAGGTTGTATAGGTTTGTTCTGTCCATGTTATATCTTTGGCAAAAACGCAGAGTTTTTGGGGTCTGGAACATTTGCAGGACCCTGCTTAACTCATTGCATTTCATGGGCTTTGGTCAACACCATTTGCTGCTTTGCCACAAATGGCGTGTTACTCGGCCTGCCGGGATGCTTTGTGTCATGTTATGCTTGCGGATACCGCAGGTCATTAAGAACCAAGTATAATTTACAGGTACGAATTACTCAAATGGACATATATGCTTCCATTTGGTCTGTGCAGCGTTTCTGACTGATGTAAACAATCTTTGATGCAGGAGGCTCCATGTGGGGATTTTGTTACACACTTCTTCTGTCACTTGTGTGCCATTTGCCAAGAATACAGAGAGATTCAAGAACGTAGAAGCGGCTCATATCCTCCCGGCATGAAGATGGCTATCACCGATGCTCCCTTGGCTCAAACCATGAATTCAGCTAACTGATCACTTTTTCTCCCCTTGAGTTTTTAGTTTCTATTGTAGAGGGCATCTTTCTTGTCACCGACTTTTTGCTATGTATTTGAGAAGTGTGATGAGTAAAGTAACTTTGAGTTGTAAGTTTATCTTAGATAAAAGGTTTGATTAGTAAGGTATGTTGCTCTTTTCGTGAAGACTGATATATTTCTTCAATACTGGTTCCGAAACGTATTTTCTAAAATAATGTTCAATAAAATCTTCTGGAAAGATGAGGTACCTCTCCCCGTATATAGTATTTTTATTTTACATATTCCATCCAACAAAATCCAGTAAGTTAGATCAGACCGTGCGGTCGTGTATTTTCTTCTCTCTTGCTCCTGTGTAATTAAAAAGTCTCTAGTCTCTCCTCAATACAAGTCACAACATGTCTTTCCAACGTAGTGTATCACCAGTTCCACGGTCTGGTTTGTGATTTAGCTGCAAGATGTAGCGCCATTGAACCACTGCTACTGGTTGGACCTTTGCAGATACCGAGTCTGATGATGAAGGAAGCTGTGCAGCCTTTCTCTAGGCCTTCGCTTTCTATCCACATGTATCCTCCCATTAGCCCCACGAACCTAACCAGAGACACCCATCAACAAACAATTAGCTATTTGTGATACCATATGCTTAATAACTTATATATACTTTGGGTTGTTACCGTTTGCAGAGAGCTAGCCCGAGTCCTCCACCGGAATGGTTCCTCTGAGTTCCAGTCCGAGGCTGTACAAATTTTGTGAAGAGCAAAGGAATGTCTTGCGTGTGAATTCCACACCCTGTGTCCTTCACCTGCACCAAGATTGTTACATATAGGACACATTAAGAAGCTTAACTTTCTTGTTTCTAATAATATGTAGATTAGGACTAACCTGCACGCATAGGTAGAAGTGACTGTCACTGAGAACTGGAAAGAATTCTGGAGATGGTAATTCTTGTAGGGACTCAGGTTTCATGATAGAGGCTATTATGGAGATGTAGCCTTCCTTGGTGAATTTCACAGCATTGCCCATGATGTTGAGAATAGTTTGCAATAGACGTTTCTCATCACCAATAGCATAAGTTGGTAAGTCTGCAGATAGAATCAGATTCGTTGATAGTTTCTTCACCGATGCGATTGGCTTTATTAGAGAGATGACCTGCAGATTCCAAGTTCCCATGTTATTTTTATTTAAGACATATAAATGGACTTCACAGGTCAATATGAGGGATATAGTTACCTCTTCAAAGATCGCTTGGAGACTGAATGGTTCATTTTCCAAGAGTAAGCTCCCATCTTCCAATCTCGAAAGATCCAGAACGTCGCTGATGAGCGTGGCCACAAGATTGCTGCTTTTCAGTATCGTCTCGATCATAACTCTCTGCTCTGGAGACAGCTCAGTCTCAAGGAGGAGAGAAGACAGAGAGATGATGGCATGCATTGGTGTCCTCATTTCGTGGTTCATGACAGCTAGGAAATCATTTCGAGCATGTACTGCCATCTCTGCCTCTTGACGAGCCTTGTCTAAAGCAAAATTCTGCTCCATAAGCTGGTCCCGAGCGTGCATGGATTCTTCCAAAATTGCAGCGTGTGAGAGAGCCACAGCCACCTAAATGAAGTGAGAGTCAGGGGACAAAAACAAAAGAAAATTAAAAGACTGGTAATGCAACTTGGCACACAACCAAAGATATGTACAAGTGAAGAGATGGACCTGATCCGCCACATTTTCTACGAGTTCTAACTCATGGTCTCTCCATTTCCTTGCACCATCAGTTGGGAGAATCAGGACCATGATAGCGTAACCTTTGCCAGAGAGATCCGACCAGTCACTGCCTTGGAAATTTGAGAGATGTAAAAGAGGTACACGGACAGAAACAACCTCGGGAGGAGAATATCTCCCAACAGGAGGTCCAATCTTAGCCAAAGGACAAGTATGAGGAATGTGCATCGCTTGAGCGCTATTGAAGAGTTCGTTAATAATGGGCAGATTAATAGGGACACTGCTTCCAACTTGTATTTTGTGGCTCAAAGTATGAGAAAGTTGCAAATAAAGACCACTCTGAGAAGGCATCCACAAGGCACATTCCTCGAGGCAAAGAGTTTTACCAAGCTCAACGAGAGTGGTTCTTAGAATAGTATGTCTATCAAGCGTTCTTCTAATCCCATGAGTAAGCATCCTAACATGCCTACCAGTCTCCTCTTGTGTTAGGATAAGACCCATTTCTCTGTCTAGCTCATCAGCTTTCTTCTTGAGAAACAGTTCCCGGTTCTTGACACTGAGAAGATCAGGGATAATATGAACCAACATCAACGCGGTCGCACACGAGACAACAGCGCAGGAGACTTTGGCAATAGTCATGACGATAGCAACAGCTTTGGAGTGCATGAAGAACATCCAAAGGTTGATGAAATGTGTAGCTCCACAGAGAATGATGAAGGCTCCAAACTGCATAAGGACCCATTTGTAAGGGAAGAAAGCAGACTTCTGGACGAAGTATATAAGCTCGAGTGGGATAGAGAAGTATGCAAGAGCGATCAACGCATCGGAGATGTATTGGTACTTCACTAACAGATCATCTTGATTCACATGCGTCTCAAAACAATCGCATTCCATTTTTGTTGGAGCTTTGACCTCTGTTGTTGACCTGGTCAACAACATCACATATTCAAAGAAACAAAAAAATTGAAGATATCATCAGCTCAAGTAACGTTTGAGGGGGGCTTGACTAGATTTGGACTAGAGTTACAGGAATGAATCGATGCTAAATCGATCTAGAAATTTATAAATCTACCTAAATGAATTTGATTCCGATCAGGTGATAACGTTACTAGAGCAAAGCAGTGAAATCAATCGTTCTAAATAGATAGATCCAATCATGTACCTGGGAGAGAAGGATTCATAGCGGCGGAGCTGTTGGTGGTGGTGGTGTGAGCCTCATAGCTTTTGGGCAAACGAATGATAGAAAACAATTTATAGTATAAGAAAAATAGAAAGTTCAAGTTCGTCGTCTCCAACGGATCCGAGCGTTATGAAGAAAGAACTTGATGAAACGAAGCGTACAGTGATAAAGAAGAGAAGCAGGAACCAATGAGAGAGGTAAAGTTTCCTTTTTTATGTTCTGCAATGAGGGAAGTTCACGTGTTCATAGGCCTACTTGTTACATTTAAAAATAATATGATCACTTCTCCTTTCTTCTGACAAATAATAAATTAATTAAAAAGTAAGCTCAGGTTCACGAACCTGAACTAATCCAATCTCTCTCCGTCAAACTCAGTTAAAGAGGCACTTTTGTCTCGGTAAAGTTTTCAGCTAATGGAGTTTGTACACACCAACTTTTGCAATGTAATTGTGAAGTTTGATCTGTAATGCAAAACTTTCTAAGGTTATATAAGTTTATAAAAGGTAACAAAAAAAAAAGTTACAGCATTCGGATTCTACATCTGGAAACAAACAAAAATAGCCGGACAACGGGTAAATAAATAGCTATGGATATTACTTTGATGATACCAAAGAGCAGGGTATTTATTCTTTTACATACAAAAAGCCTAGAGGAGAGAAGACCTGCTGAAATATGTTTCAATCCTCTCAAAAGTCTTTTTAAGTGGTCACAAGATGAGGAGCTCCTGATCGAGGCAGGACACACGAGTATGTTACATACTTTGCACTGTCTAGAAGCACGACGACAAAAACTCGGGACAGTGATTTTGGACCCCCAATCATCCCTTCTATATCTCCATCACCACCTTCTCTCGGATCGACAAGCACAGATACAACCATCGACGAGGCTGGCTTGATATCTTTGCTACTGCTGTTTCTTTGGTGTTCTTTGGTGAGATTAAAATCTGATCCCGGGAGTGGAATGGGAAGACCGCGAAGGATCCTTCTGTTCTTTCTCTTGTGTGTGTCTGTGGTGTTCTTACTGTGTACTGCAGAGACGTTGGTTGCTGGAGTTGCAGGAATGATGGCTCCAGAGGTTGAGGAGACATCAAACTGAAACACTTCCGTGCACATCCCTGAACTAAACATGGGCCCTACAATATAGTCATTTAACAAAAAAAAGGTGGTGTTAAATAGTGAACCAAGTGTCAGTAAGACTTTAAGCTACTATTGTGCCTCAAGTTTATGCAGAAAAGAGCGAAGAGAAATAAACACTAGATCTACTCTTTATAATCTATATGAGTAACAATGTCACATGTTCATAGTTAATATCTAATCTGATTGTTGGATGCATCTACTCATGACCACAGATTTGCTGAAGGTTAAGCCTCATTAAAGTGTTATTTTGTCAAAAGTCAAGATATAACAAGGACTAGTATACATAATCAAGTCAAGGGAACAGAAAGTAACATGAGAAACCCGTGAATTACCTGCAACACCTTCACGAAACCATTGCTGCATTTCACCGTTGGCTGCTATTGTTTTGAATTGGTCCTTCAGAGTATCAGCGGAGCCAGAGGATAGAGCTTTCTGTTTTTCAGTCTTAGATCTGTAGAGATGCTTAGCCATTTCCTCGGTCCTTCGCACGTCAGGTAAAGGCAGTGCAGGGGAATAATCTTTCGGAATCACCAAGTCAGCGTTCCTCTCATTTGATTCAGAAGCCTTTCTCGAAGCCACGGCTTTCTCACTCGCCAATATAGAATTAATAATCAAATTCCCATCTATCTTCACAAGCTTGTCATTCCTCGGAACAAAGAGTGATGCAACTAGAGGCTCACTACCATTTCCAGGAGGTACAGAGCTCTCTGTTGCAGATATATTTTTCCTTGTTCCTTGATCAGAATCTCCCCCGCAATGTATCCCGCTGTTACTATTAGAAACCCCAGTACCAGCACCACTACGAGATGCATCCAAAACTCTATCCCTATGCTGACTGTAAACCTGATCAGTAATATAATTAGACCTATAGTTCCCATAAAAGGCACCACTAATTCCTCCAAAATTAACGTCGACAATTGGAGCCAATGCACCAAACAAAAATAGACAAAACAGAAGCCCCAGAAAACTAATACTGGCGACCTTCTTGGTCTTAGCTTCACTCTTCTTACTCTCCGACTTCTTTGCCTTGGATGTTCCAAGAGGATTCTGTGGTTTCAACCTAGGAATGGGAATCAAAGGCACTTGAGACCCTTGTTGCTTGACCATATAAGGCGGACAAGGCATCCATGGATAAGGCATTGGAGCCATAGGTGGATACATTGCCATCGGAGGTGGTGGATGATGCGGCGGACACATTCCATTACCTCCCAATTGCTGCCTTAGTGTAGCATTCTCAGCCATGACATAAGACATCTTGCCATTCAAATCCGTTATAGTGGAATGCATATTCCTAACCTTCTCTTCAAGCTCCTCAACGTAATGCTTCTTCCTCTGTCTCGAAAGCTGCGCGCTTTCACGGTTTCTCATGAGTCTAGCTTTCTTTTTCTCATCTTCCTCGCCGGTTACAGCACTTGCGTCTGCATCCTCCCCTGATCTCCTATACTTACTGTTCCTAGACTCGTCACTCAAATCCTCTTCGATCTCTTTCTTCCTCTTGGTAATAATAGACGCAGTCGTAGTAGTAGCCACAGCTTCTTCCACCTTAACCTTCTGGTCGACGACAACGTTACCTGATTTAGGAGACGATTCATTCGTAGCTTCGGAGACATCAGAACCGCAATTACCCGAGCCCTGAGAGGACAACGGAGTCGGTAGATCTAAGCTACGATCAGCACCGGAACATCGATCATCAGAATCCTCCCTAGGAGATTCACGGTTACAGCAACCAGAAGTTGTAACGGCATCATCTTTGGTGGTGGGGAGAAGAAGAGAATCACCGGAGATTCCAGAAGCTTCGGAATCGGGGGTGAAATCACCGAAGTGCTCTTGGGTAGAGGTGTTGATAGGGATGAGAAACGACTCGTTCTCAGCGGGGAAGTAGAGATCGTCCATACCGTCGAAAGTGAGCTCGAATTCACCATCGGGGAAACCCAGATCGGACATGAGTTCACCAATCGGAGTCTGATCGGAGCCGAAATGATCATCGAACGTAGGGATCGAGATGGAATCGAAATCGGAAGGAGGAGGGTGGGTGGAATTAGGGTCCGGAGCAGGTGGTGGAGGCTGTTCCGTGATTGGTTCAGCCATTTTGTTTAATCTGAGTTTTTAGGGTTACGAATTGGGGAGATGATGATGAAGAAGGAAAGAGAGAGAGAGAGAGAGAGAGAGAGAGAGATTCAGAAGAAAGGGGTTATGGTCTATGGAGTGATGCGGGAGAAAGACGACGAGGGGTTTAAAGACAAAGAGAGAGAGGAAGAGGAGGAAGGTGTGGGTTGCTTCCGTCTTCTTCGTCTACGGCGCGTGGTCGCTAAACATACACACTAGTGATGTGATGATGGGGAACCTAAAAGTTAAATCCAAAATTCAGTATATCTCTTTCCTTTCTTTATTAATAAAGAACAAATCTATAAATAAATAAATAAATTAGAGAGATTATTTTGAATAACTTTATTACTAACTGTAGCTAAAATAACTTTTATGACCATCATGATGTGCTTTTGTTATGTTTCCTAATTTTGATTCTTCTTTTTTTTTTTAATTATTTTTAAAAAAATATAGTAGTAAGTCTCTAATCCAGAAATAATATCAGATGATTGACTAAAAATAGTTGATTTGACTGGTGAAATAAATAAATAAAAGCAGATTTTATTTTATTCATAATTTTTATATAGTCTATATTTTTTCTTAATTTTTTTAGTATAAAGTTTATTGTATGAAGTCAATCTATACAATAAGTTTAAACTTTATATACTATATAGTCAATCTATAAAGTTTAGAATCTATTGCGCATAGTAATTATCATACTAAGTATTTTCGGGATTCTAAATTTACATATTTTGCTAGTTGTTTTGTGACTTTTGTATAATCATTTTATAACTCAGTGTATACACAAATTCAAATTATAGATTAATTAAAAGAAGACGACAGAGGAGTTCTGAATTCCTCCCCACACATGCATATTATGTCGACCATTGTCTTTGTCTTTCATTTGGTTTGGCACTTGAGGTGGGGGCTAGAAAGAGTATATACTATAGCAAAGCATGTGCACGACGTTCTAGTTTTATAGTCTTACCTTAATTTGGTAGTGAATACTTGTGGGAGTTGACTTTTAGGAGATCATGACTTTATGTATCTAATCCAATTTTTAGGAGTCTAGATTATATGTAGGTCCTTTGTACATTATCAGGTTTTTTTTTAGTCTCGAATATTCTTGCCTAATTATTTCCTTTTGGAATATTATGTTAAAGGCAGAAAGATAGGTATATGTTTTTGCTTATAAATTGTACTCTCTTTACCTTCGTCGGTTTATAAATTTACTAGTAACAAATTATTTTTTTGGTCGGCAATTTACTAACAAATTTTATACTAGTAAATAAATTATTTTTTCTGGTAAGTTGTGGATATATAATAAATGGCGAGTGTAAAATAAAGCACGAGAGGAAGAGAGTGGGAAGGATTTGGTAATCCACATGTTAAAAGCACGTTGACTGCATTTGTGTTAGTTTTGGAGTGAAGGAAGGGTTTTCGTTATTTGTCGTCTCTGTCGTCTCTCCCTCGAAACTTCTCTCTTCTGATCAAAAAAACCTAAAAAAATAATAATGCTGTCTTCTAGCCTATCTTATCGCTTCACTTTCCAACTGTGTGTCGTTTTTGAGTCTCTTTCCCGTCACGCATGTCTCCTCTCCCACCTCTGCATCACTCATCATTTTCTTTTCTCTCTCCCACCTCATAGCCTCACACTATTAACTTGATAGTTGATTGACTATTTAGTAACTTAAAGTATTTATAAACTTTTTTGTTATAAGCTAAGAAATAATTCATTTGATGCATTGCTTTTTCTTTCTTACTTACTAATCTTATAGTATAGCACCATCATAAATATCATACAATATATAGTAAGATCATGTTCTCGACTGGTTTCTTAATTCTCTATGAGCAACCGACTTCTTTGTCTCGAGATTTGCCACTACATATATAGCCGGAATTCTCAGTTTAAAACCTAAATTTAACTAATCAGAATTTTAACATCTTTATGACTTTTTATGTTAAAGATAATTTATGAACTTTTAGTTTTTTTTCACTTCGATTATCTACACGTTAGTTTGAATTTTTGGATTGCAATGCAAATATGCAATCACGGATCGTTAGTTATAAATATAATTAAAAGGATAAATAAACATGGGGATTTGCGTTCAGGTTCAAACAATGAGTTGGATAGCCGCTTGGAAGCTAGCTACAAGGTATTATCAATTCTAGCTAACCACATATTTAGACATATACGTCTTTTGGATTCTTTATAAGTCACATTTTTCACAAGGTAGATTCACCAAAATCACGAAAATACTACATTAGGACACCGCCAAAATTAGGAAAGAGACAATCATTTTACAAGATTGGAGGACCGCAAGAATCATGTAAGACAACACAACACTTAAAAGAAAAAAAAAAAAAAAAAAAAAACCCTATGATATGATCTCACACTTTTCTCGAGAGGTGCTTGCAAAGAGATAGAGAGAGAGCTGGTGTGGGTGCACAATGCAATTCTAAACCCTTCGAGAATACCTATAACAAAGCATCAGAGGAATAGCAATGTTCTATAACATCCTCTGCATATCGCCATTAGGCATTAATTAGCCCTGACCAAGTTCCATATGTTTAGGAAAGGTGACCACTTTTGATTTATTTATGCATAACTACAAAAATGATGATACTCTCAATAAGTTTTTAGGTTTGCAATTGTACATGTGTACTTTTGAATATAGTTGTGGGATCAATTGGTTATGTTATATGTTAAAATTATTATAGGTCATAAGTTTTATTTTAACAAAAACATCATCATAGACAGATCCATGTTCTACTCTGCCAGACAAACCCATCATCAAAAATTCATCTCTTATGCTACCATTCAAAACCATCATTTTACCATTTTCTTTTGAATTGAAAAGAGCCAAAACGACGTCATTCCACGATTACGATGTCACATCATAATACACGTAGAGTCTGTGTCACCATCCGTTAACGTACATGCCTGAACTTTCAATTTTATTAAAGTATATAGGTCTAAATTGGCATTAGCAAATTATAGAGGTAAAAATTATATAGGTCTAAATTGGCATTAGCAACAAATTATATATGGTACATGTATGAAAGAGCCATTTTTCCATGGATTTTACCATTTTGGCGACCACGCAAAATCCCCCCTTTTGTATATATCCTCCCCATTTTTTGTTTTCGTTTCTTTTTCTGTACGGCTCTTTAACTTTTTTAATTACAATTTTTCACCCGAAAGTTTCTCATAATTCTCTCAAAGAACACTAAGGTATTGAAAATTTCATAGATGTGACCACAAATTTCTATAAAATCCATTTTGTGATGTTGTTAACAAAATTGAGTATGAAATTAACAATAAATGTAGATAAAAAAGTAGAATTATTATTATTTTTTAAACGACGAGGTGAATCATCAGATAAATTTTACATAATGTATATGAAATTAGGGTAATTTTGAGTAATAACCAAAATATGAGCTTCAACGGTGAGGAAAGAATGAGAAATTGGCTTTTCTTGTAATTTTCTGTAAAAAAAGCTTTGACTCTCTTCTTCTTCATCTTCTTCAAAAAAGTTTCTATTTTCTATTTGGGTGTGAAAATGTTTAAAACACACCATTTCTAGTTGTTTCCTCTAGTCTCTGATTCAGAGTAGGCCTCTGCTAAAATTTCTCAGTCTTCCTTTTTGTCTTCGTTTTAGGGTTTCATTTGACCGGATAACTTTGTTCTGCTCAGTCGCATTTGCCTACTCAGCTGGAAACCTAGCTGTACCAAAACCTCCAGAAGCAGCCGAGCTCTCCCTCTCTCTCTCTCTCTCTCTAGCTCTCTCTCTCTCTCTCTCTAGCTCTCGCTCTCTTCTGTTTTAAAGATTTCAGTGAGGATTTTGATTTTTTATTGAAAGGATTTTGATTTAGAAAGCAACTAATCTCTCTCGCTCTCTCTCAGGTTTGTTGTTGGGGAACAGTAATGGTAAATACATCGACGTTTGCTGCAGAAATGGTAAGGTCACCACCTTTGTTATATCTATCAGATAGTTGTAAATCTGGAAATGAAAAACGGTAAGGGTTCAAAGTTTTCTAATGTTTGTGCAATGTTGTTGCTTTAGGTGGAACTTTCTAGTGGTGATGATGACAGTGATGTGATTTGGACTACGGATGATGAATTTGAGATTGATAACTATCAATCTTCTCCGATGCATTCTGTGTCTGAAACCTTAGGTGGACCTGCTAGTGTAAGTGCTTACTGAATTCTAAAGAACAATTGCTATTCTTAACTTGTCTCTTTTTTTCACGCGTTTTTTTGTGATTCAGAAGGGAATCTCTGATGAGACGTTTGCTAGTTTTATTGAGATGGGATTTTCAAGTGAAAGCATGGTTAGAGCAATTGAAGAAACTGGTGATTAGTCTATTTCTGATTTGTGTTTATATCTGAGATATGCATTTCTGAATTCTGTCAATGGATGAAATGTTAAATAATTTGCAGGACCAAATCCAGAACCTATTCTGATTCTTGAAACGCTCTCCAAGTTTTCTGTGAGTCTCCTAAAATCATGTGCATGGTCACAATTTGTTTGCTTGTATATAATCTTAACTCCACCTTTTTTTTTTTTTAATTTGTGAAGACAAGCGATGAACCTAGTTCTTCAAAATCCAAAGTTTTCGATTATCTTATTGGGATGGGGTTTCCTGAGGAAAATGTGTTAAAAGCTATACAAGAATACGGTAATGACATATCTCTTTGCTCTTTTTTTTCTTCTAGGAATTGGGAAATCTTTTAATGAGGTTTATTGAACTTTCCTTGATAATATGCAGGAGACGAAAATGTTGATGAGTTAACAGATGCACTTCTTACTTATGCGGTAAGTAAACATTACAAATTAAATAGTATATCGACATGAAAATATAGTATTTCCATGTAATAGAAGGTCGTTACTGTTTCTTTAGGAGGTAGAGGAAATGAGCGAAACAAAAGACGAGAACATCAACACTAATGATGATGACAATCTCTATTCATTATCCTCAGATGATGAGGTACAATTTTTCTATCCAAGTTTCAGACCTTTGCTTGGTTATAACATTTTCTGCAGATTTTTTAACTTTCAATGCAATGCTCATGTCTTACATTTTTAAGAAGTTGCCTTCTTATCTGTTTTGGAAAATGACAGGATAAACCAAACTACTCGAATGTACTCCAATATTTGATCAACATGGACTTTTCGAGGGAAGAAGCTGCTAAAGCTTTAGAGAGATGTGGTACGTTCTCGCTTAATTATTATCATTATACTTCAAAATTTTCTTATCTTTCTGTTCATATTTGTTAGACGTTTACTTGTTCATCAATCCAATTAGCATCCTTGCAAGTATTTACGTTTCTTCTCAAACTTTACAGGAGAGGATGCAAGTGTGGAAGAGGTCGTAAACTACATTTGTGCTGCTCAGATGGCACGGCAATTCGATGATTTTTTTGCACAACAAGATAAAAAAGAGGTAATAAGTCTCTTGAAGAACATAATACAGCCATCAAGTTAGTATTGAATTATCCTTCTGCAATTCTGGTCGGTTCGATGAGACAGCTAGAGTTGTCCGCTTTCAAATTGTGTGATTGGTTAACTTCGTCTTATATTTGTAATCAATGCCTGAGATCATTGTTTGTGTTGCATTCTTGTAGATATTAACTGTAGTTTTCAAATTAAAAAAGCTCTTGGATTGTGATCTTTGCATACTTATACCTCTGATAGTATGATTGATGATAAGTTGAACTCTGGATTTCCTTAGTCTTAGCTTTTTTTGATTCGATCAGATGCTTTTTGAAAATTACAATTTGATGCCTTTTGTAGTTCTACTCAATATTTCACAGAACTTACTGATGTTACTAATTGCTTCCTCAAGTCTCGTTAGTGTTTTTGCCTGTGTTGATTGTAGTTCAGTCTTTCTTTCAGAACATGTAATTACTTCAATTTGCAGCTGCTGTATGTGGTAGACTTCATTTGTGTTGTTACTGTGTGTGGCTAAATAGAAGAAATTACCAAAACGGCAGTGAACTTTTCCCTAGATTATGCAGTTTTTCATGCTTGACTCAATGACTCTTTGACTGTGCAGCTTATAACTAACAGCAAAAAGAGGCGAGTATACAATGAGCCACAAAGAAGAAAGAGAAAGCCGAACACTGCCATGGCCAATGACGAGCTCATCCGTCTACCAAATCCGATGACTGGGTTTGGTGTCCCTAATGAACCTGGAATTATGACAAAAAGACCAGTCCCAATTCCAGATGTTGCTCGTGGCCCGCCCTACTTTTACTATGAGAACGTTGCAATGGCAAGTAAAGGTGCTTGGGCCAAGATTTCCAGCCAATTGTACGATATCATGCCTGAATTTGTAGATTCTATGTATCTCTCTGCCGCTGCAATGAGAAGGGGTTACGTTCATAACTTACCAATCGATAAAAGATACCAAATCCAACCTCCACCACACTACACCATCCAAGAAGCCTTTCCAGTGACCAAGAGATGGTGGCCCACTTGGGATGAAAGACTGAAGTTAAACTGTTTGGGCACATTTCTTGGCAGTGCTACGCTTACAAACAGACTACGTGAGAAGCTTGAGAAACATGATGGAGAGCCGCCTGAAAGTGTGCAGAAAGAAGTCCTCAAAGATTGCAGAAAATGGAATTTGGTCTGGGTTGGCAAGAACAAACTTGCCCCGCTTGAACCAGATGAGATAGAGAAGCTTCTAGGCTTCCCAGAGGATCATACTCGAGGAGGAGGACTCAGTAGAACTGAGCGCTTCAAGTCTTTAGGCAACTCGTTTCAGGTATAATTCGATAACTTAGACCTCTCTGTCAGTTCAGTTTTGGTTTGAAAGTCTTTGGTTGGTTCTAAACTTGTGTTTTTGGTTTCATTTTTCTTTAGGTTGATACTGTTGCATATCACTTTTCTGTCCTCAAGCCTTTGTTCCCGAATGGAATCAACGTTCTGTCACTCTTCACGGGGATAGGCGGTGGAGAAGTCGCACTCCATCGTCTCAATATTCGAATGAATGTAGTTGTGTCTGTGGAGAGTTCAGACGCAAATCGAAACATCTTGAGAAGCTATTGGGCGCAAACGGATCAGAAGGGTACCTTGAGAGAGTTCACTGACGTTTCAAAGCTAGACAAACATACAATTGAGCGACTTATGGACGAGTATGGAGGGTTTGACTTGGTTATAGGAAGAAGTCCTTGTAAGAATCGTGAAGGAGATCATTCGTATCTCTTCTTCGAATATTGCAGGATTCTCGAGACGGTTCGCAGCAAATCAGCAGATATGAGGAGGAGATGAAGAGTTTGAAGTCTCAAGTTGTTCTGATTTGAAAAGAAAAAAATAGTCCTTACATCAGTACATGAGTAGCAACGTTCTAAGTGATTCAAAGTTGTATTTTGCAGATTCTTTTTATGCCTTCTCTTTCTCTCCACTATTACTGCTTTCGATCTTAGTGAGTAGTAAGTAAGTTTCTCTTCACTAAAAAGGTAAACTACACTAAACCAAATCGAACCAAAACTAAACCGAAAGAGAAGGGAGACATCTCGGATTAGTTCGGGTCCGTTACAATGCAATCTAAACCCCATCCAGAATATATATAACAATGGTAGGCCCACTAGGCCCATTAAAGGATTTTGTTTTGGGGTACACAAAACAAAAATTATATAAAATCTTCTTAAGAATAAAATAAGAGTTATCTTCCCTCTCGTTCGATTTGAGGGAGAGAGATAAGCTTTTTTTTTGCATCTTTTGTTCTTCTCTCTCTCGTCGTCCTCAATGCTTCCATTTCAATCATCCTCTTCCTCCTCTTGATTGACTTCTTCTTCTTCTCTTTTGCTGCGAGAGAGAGAGAGAGAGAGAAAGAATCAACCTTTTTAGAGGAAGCAAGGACTTATCATCGTCTGTCTAATCCATCTCTCATGGACACAGCCTTGACCTCTGAAACAGGTTGTGCCCTTTTGGCCGACAAGGGATTCACGGTGGATCCTTTTTTGGTTGAAGCTCTTCAGAATCCTCGACATCGTCTCACCAGTAAGCTTCCTCCTCTGATTTTTTTTTTTTTGCCCCTTTTGGTTGTTTCGTCTTCGATTCCTGTTACGATGCCCTAGTTTCCTCAAGTTACAATCTTGACCTGTGCTTATATCTTAATTGAGCTTAGAATCGTAGTTAAGGATTTTTGGGGAGAACGAATTGGTATTAGGATTGTTTATTGCCTCAGGGTTGATTTCTAGGAAAATTTTGCAAATTCAGATCTTGGCTTGTGTTTTTGAAGTTGAAAGCTTACTTTTGCATAGGGATACATGACTAACCCCCATAACTAGGGAAGTGATTTTGCAATAGTAATGTTTATAATCCTATGTTCTGAGATTTGTTTAGAGTTAAAGAGTTATTTCTCCTTGATTTTGCTACTCTTTTCTAATCCAAGTTTGTTCTTGTAATGTCAGTTTTGAGGATGGAACTTGATGTTCAGAAGTTCTTGCAGAACCCTGATGAGCAGCAATTCGAGTTCCAGCATTTCCCGACATCATACCTCCGTCTTGCAGCTCATCGCGTTGCCAACCACTATGGACTAGTTACATCAGTTCGAGATGGTGGTGCAGATGGTAACGTGAGCAGGATTCTCGTTACTAAATCAACCGAGAGCAGGTTTCCTGCTGTTCGACTATCTGAAATCCCGGCTAAACAATCAGAAACTGGCAAGTTTGAGCACATGAAAGTTGCTATAAAGCCCCGACCTTCTAAAGGAGGGTCTGGAATGGAAGGTGGTGATCTGGGAAAGCAAGGTGGTCCTCCGAGAAGTGTTGAAGAGAGGAAAGAAGACTATGACAGGGCACGAGCACGTATATTTAACGGTCTTGCAAACCTTGATTGTAATGATTATCCATCTGAAACTAATCCTGGGAGGGTGAATTGTAGTCCTATCAGAGATGATGAGAAGCAAGTGTTGAAGAGTGGTAGTATCGAGGCTGAGAAAAACCATTTCCCTAGGGAGAGCATTCATGCATCTCGTATTGCAGTTCTCAGAGACAGAGAGAAAGACAGGTATGACCCGGACTATGACCGCAGCTATCAAAGGTACGTAAAGCATCCATTACCCATGATAATTGCTAGTGAATAACAAAGAACGTTAAAGCTTTCTTTTGTATACTGAAACCCTTGTGCGTTTGCTTACAGATACATTAGGAACCTCCCAGTCGACCAAAATTTCTGCTTGCCACACTTCAACATTCAGAAAATAGGGGCGCCGTGCTATGATATGGGATTTAGCGGGTATAGTCAAAACCCAAGTGCTCCTACGTCTCTCAGCTTGGGCCAACACTCTGTCATGAGCCCCTATGGGACCACGGGGTTAAACCAACCTTCGATGAATGCTGCTATGTACATGCAATGGCCAAATGCAGCAGCGGTGATGTATACTCATTCTTATGAACACTTCAGAAACGCACCTTTTCAGGTAAACAAGTTTTAGCCTCTTTTTGTCACTCCTTTATCAAGTTCACATCTGAGTAGATACTTAAATTAGTGATTGATAAGTGTTTAAAAACGAATGTTGTTTCTGCAGGGGCAGTTCTATCCGCATCCGCAACCCCTTAGCTTCGATTACATGCAGAACCGGTAATTGATTTTTTCGTCGAGGCTTAACGATTTGTGTAATCCAAACTTTGAAACAGTTTGTTTTGTATGTCGAATATAGAACAAACAAAACCTTTTGATTAGTGTCATTGCCTTGTCTTTTCTTTTTTTTTACTGTGTTACGCTCCAGCGTTTGGTTTTCGACGTAACTTTATCACGTCATTGCAACGGATGATAATTTAACTCGGCTTGTAGTGAAGAATACAAATGATAACATCGTACAAAAGTTAAACCGTTCGTGTAGAATAAAAAAGATATACACTAACAATACATTTATTAAGTTTGAGGAAAAATGCAAATTACACATACCTTAACATTGTTACTTCCATAAAAATGAAGTTAAGAATTCAAATATATTTCATTAATTTCCCGCAGGGAAGAGCTTAAGAATCTTCCTACCACCATCTCCATTACCATGTTCGGAATCTTCATACCTCAGATTACGAACCACTTGGTTTTGCTGCGTGATCATATGCTTCCCTATATACGGATGCTCTAATGGAGGCATTAAGTACTCATGATGGTTCAAGAAATGAGCTGGAACCGGCGAGCTCGCGAACAAACGATCAGTTGCTGAGTCGGAGACAATGACGTGTCCACCGGAGATACCGTTACCGTTGCCTTGCATTCTCCTAAGGTAAAGACGATATTTCTGAAGATGGCTCGCGACGTTCTCTCTAGTCAACCCTTCAACGCTCATTAGCTGCATTATCGTCTTCGGAACTGCGTTCTTGATCCCTAAATGTCCAACAGCGTCGACGAAACGTTTGTGTAGCTGAGGCGTCCACACTAAACGCGGCCGTTTCAACGTTCTTGCTGGCTCTCCTCCGATCGATCCTGAACCAAGATCCGTGGAATCGCCACCGCCGAAATCAGAATTCATCATCATCGGTTGAGGAGTTGGAGTTGTTGGAGTAGTGGATGGTTGGAGCTTCTGGTGGTGGTGATAAGTAGCTGTGGTTCTCTTCGACCCGAGATGATGGTTAGGGCTTCCGATTTGGAAAGCGAGAGCTAGATGAGGAGTGATCAAGGTTTGAGAGATAGGGATGAGTTCTTCCGGTGAAGGAAGCTCCTCTTCCCATCTAAGGAACCAGTTTGGATTATCTTCTCTCATTTTAGAGGCGGTGGGAGATGGTGAGACGGCGGCGGAGGAGAGAGGATCGAGGTGGATCTTTTAGTTTTAGGTGAGGAAAAGAACAAAGTAACTATAGTGAATATTTGTAGATAGAATGATATATAAGGAGGAAATGAGAGTGATTGGCTGATTCCATTTCTCTCGAATAATGTGTTAATGGGGTTATGGAAACGGAATAAATTGATGATTCTTTGTTTATAAAAAAAAAAGATATACAAGTAAGAATAAGAAACAGAAAAGTTTGAAAAATCAAAATAAAATAGTAAATATACTTGTGAGAGAGAGAGCATATGAACTGTCATTGTCATTACACGGTTCAGTTCATGGCGTCCAAATTTGCCAGTTCTGTGTGTCCATGCGAAATGTTTGCCTTATATTAGTGACCAATTTGCAATTATTATTCTTTAGTGTAGAAGGTAACAAACAATAATGGATCGTGCGTGTGTGTGTGTGGATTTGTATTTTTATTAAGAAAAAAAAGAAGTCAATAAATATGAATCGATCGCATAAGAATGCGCCAATAGTTGAGCCGACATCATTTGAATAAATTTTTAAAAGTACATATGATTAGAAAACCCAAGGCAGAGAGAACCTTATATATGACAGAATGAAGAAATCTCAATCTTATACTAGTAGTAGTATTAAAAAACAAGGAACGATTGTGTTGTGTCCTCGATAAGACGAAAACTATAAATCCCGAATCTTTCTCTAAATTTAAAGAGCGATCTATAAATAATTAGTACTAAAATATAAGGATACCAACCAAGGAAGGATAACATTTAATTTCCTTAAAAGTGTGTGATGGAAAAATAAAATAAAATAACAAAATTAAGACAGAAACAGTAAAAGTTAATAATTGAAGGGATTGGTTTTAACTTTTTGGTAGTTTGGATCTGTCACTGTCTTATGTGTTTCGGAGTTTATGGTCCAAAAAGACTCAGAAAGATTCTGGGCTCTGCACGTGGCGCGTGTCCTCTCGCACGCGTTCATTTTGCGGCTGGGAGTTACAAGAAACATCACCCTTTCGTACAATTGGTCTCAAGTACGCATGAGATTCCACGGATTAGGTTATTAGCCAACTTTTTTAAGTATTTTTAATTAAACTTCATTTAGTTAGTGGGTTTAGTTGTCTGTAAACCATGCGTGTTATATTACCTTTTAAATTAACTTTTTGTTTTGTTTTTTCTCTGATTATGAAGCACAGTGCATATTTGTATCCAAAACATTATTTAAAATATTTTATTTAACCTTCAAAATAAATCAAACATTTTATAAGATTATTTTGTTTTTCTTTTGTTAAATTACTTTATGTATCTCTACATTAATTTCCATGTTTTTTTTCTTTCTAAATACATGTGCAAAAACCATTAGTTAAAATAAGTTACAGTTAAATTAATGTAGAGATACATGGAAATTTTATTGTACTGGTATATATCATCAAGTTATACAAAAAAAAAATATTATACACATATTATAATACAAAGCATGGGTTGAGAGTGGGACTTGTGCTGCATTAACAAAAAAATCAGAGAGCTTTATAGGTTTAAACTATACGTAGTAGAGTAGTGTGAAAAGATTTCTATTCCAATTTTAGGTTCGGCGTATGATGTGAAATAAGGAAGCTAAATCTGATAGCTCTAGTTTATATATATGATCTATTCGGAATGAGAAAGTCGAATTATCTTTATAATTTAGTTAAAATGATTCTTGTTAAAGATTTGGTTCCAATTGTATGTAGGTAGGTGCGTGCACATAAACCATATCTGATTAGGATTTCTCTCAACTTTTCTCCCAAATGATGAATGAATAGAGCATCATTTAGACATTATTTTCAGTGAAAGTCAATTTAGAACACAGGATCGAGCATGATAATATAATGGTCGCTGATCAGCGGCCAGTCACTATTCAACAAGCCAACTAAACTTGTCGACATATTAACTAATTGACCTAATAAGAATTTTAAAAACAACTTGGTTTTCTAACCTAAATATTAAGAAGTGTCTAGTGGCCAACCTCTCAGCACCATCTTTTCTATTATTTTAGACTATAGACAAAATGAGATAAGGAATCTTCTTCCGAAGTCACCAAGACAAGAAGTGAAACCGGACAAGAATTGTCCCCTTGATTTCTTTTGCACCAAAATATTTTGGACTTTTTAAAGCGAACCTTACTTTTTTTTTATTTTAACTCAGACAATAAATCCCCAGAGTATCTCACGGGTACGGTCTTCCCCAGGTATGCAAATGGGCCGTAAGCAATGGGCTCATACCCATGTAGCCAAAGAAATAAAGTTTAGTATTTCTGCGCTTGGGGAGAATCGATCCTTGGCCTAAACCAACATGACGACTCTTCCATCACGGCTAGAACTACTAGTCCACCATCTCGTGGTTAAAGCATACTTTACTTAAGGCCAGTAAAGCACAAAAGAGGGGGTTTATGCAATAGATCCTTTTGAAATAATAATGTTATTAGCTTTACAAAACAATAACTTAAAAACCTTTTTAAAACTCTGGAAACTACATTGCTAAAAGCAGAATGATTAAAAGCGGGGAATCTTTTATCTTTTATATTGATGGAAAGAATAAGATAATTCGTGAACCATGTGATGCCCATGTTTTATTATATACTGTATGTACGACACTATTATGTTATCATCATCATCGAGTAGATGTGTAATTTAGATGGATTAATACCTACAATTCAATCACATACAATAATACTCTCTCCATTTCAAAATATATGATGTTTTAACTAAAGCACGCATATTAAAGCACGCATATTAAGAATTTTTTACTTTTAACAAATTGAACCAATCAGAAACAATACTCATAATATAAAATACTAAATTAATCTAAAAATTACATAGAAACTTGAAAACATGAAACAAAAAACTTTTCTAAAACATTTTATATTTTGAAACGGAGGAAGTAATAAATAACACGGTAAGGTTGAAAAATCAATATATCAGGTTATTGTTAAGTTGAGAAGAACCTACATATTTGGTTTTAAGTCTAGACTCGACGTGAAATCCAATATACTCATTTCCTTTGGTCACCTTGGATTAGCATTCCACGAAACACATAACGCTAACATTAAAAAGTTCCTTTGACCAAAAAAAATACTCAAAACAAAATTCCAAGCTCCAGCACGTACGCAGTATTGAAAATCATACGAGAGAGCAAATATAAACTGCATGGGCAGATGGGCTCATAATTTATTTCTTTTATTTGTAAAGGGCCCAATTTCGAGAGCAAGACATTTTCTTCTAGATAAGTTTCTTTTGCAATTTCACTGTTGTGTAGTCTAGTCTGATCAATAATCCAATGTTGTTGATGTTCCATGAAGAAATTATCATTCATATGTTTCCAAACAAACCTTTAAATGGCAAATCTTTTCTATCAATCATCTCCGGTCCCTCTTGTGGGACAAAGACGAGTAAAAGAGAAGCTGCGCACAAAATTTATGATTCAATAAAATTTGGAAAACACTGTGGACATAAGGTGGGCCGTCATTGGATAAGATCTGGGCCCAGAGTTAACGCAGATTGCCTAAAATCTAACCACTGTATCTCAAATGTTTGATTCTCATTTATTAATTAACATTTATTTCGATTTTAATTCCTTTTTTTTTAATATATGAATTATTTTGGTAGCTAACGTTTTTATTACAAAGAAATTCTAGCACGAAGTAAATATATTTCATCTGTAGTAATAATGTCACGGTTCCAATTTTGTTCTACAGTTAAAAAATCGACGTCGTTTCAGATCCTGGTTGTAGTATGAAAGCTCTATTAATGATGACTAATTTTATTAGTATAATACATTTTTTTTTGTCAAACCAGTTTCCATTAATTAAACTAAATCTGGTCTATCCGGTTCGGTTACAGTCAACCGGTTTGGAGAGGAAATTACAGATACATTAGGCAAAGCAATTGAAAGAGATAGAAGGGAAGATAAAAAGTTTTTTGCAATCTCATCCGCTCGTCGATTCTTCTCTCGAGGAACAAAAGTGAAGGAGATTTCCTCAAAATTCGAGGCTACTATAAGGATATCGTGGAGAATCCCATGGATTTCCTTCAGAGGAAGATCCGAATTTATCGCGTTGATCAACTGCTGTGAATCAGAGGCGACTAAAAGTTTCTGGTAGTCCAGATCGGAAGCTTGTTGGATCGCAAGGAGCATGGCAATTGCTTCCGCCATCAGAGGGGATCGTATATGATGAGAGTTAGCCTTCCTGTGTCTCTCTGGTATCAGGGGGTTTCCACTAAAGATCCAGCCAAAGCTGGCACTCTGGGAGTCTTCTCGCCAAGCCGCGTCTGTGAAACATCGAAACGTATTGGAATCCACTTCCCCTCCTTCCTGAGGGATTGGGGTGTGCAACGTCAAGTTTTTTGGGGTTTGGTTAAGGATCCATTCACGTGTCTGGCTGATAGCTTGGGTTAAAGCTTCTGACGGACTGATAGCTTTTTTCTCAAAGATGAGCTTATTCCTGCTGGTCCAAATAGTCCAGAGAATCCACGCTCCAAAGGCCCCATCATTTAGCCCCGTTGGAGGCAAACAAATAAGTTTTCTAGATCCCTCAATCCCTAAACGTAGGTTTGATATACCTGGTATATTCAAAAGATGTTTTACCGGTGCTTGACTCCACATCTGTTTTGCAAAGTTGCAGTGAAAGAATAGGTGGAGTTGGGTTTCATCTTGTCCACAGAAAGGGCAAACAGCCGTCAAGTTGATTCCACGACTGCGCATATTGGCTCCCGTTGGCAGTGCATTTTTCAACAGCTTCCATAGAAAGAATTTGATCTTGGGAAGGCACGCCAAGTTCCATACTTCTTTTTCCCAGTTAAAGTCTTCCAGTCCTTCAGTATGGCTTATCTTTTTGGAAGACTCCATAGAGGCAGCCTGATAGCCTGATTTTGCTGTATACTCACCCGACTTTGTAAGTAGCCAGTTGTACATGACATCCTTTTCATTCATAGGTAAAATCTGCCTCACCTTGTCCACTATCCAGGTCTTAGTTTCCGGGCAAATAAGGTCTGACACCAACATATTTTGTGTTTGCTCAGTGGGAGGTCCAATTGGTGTGGTTGGGGAAACGAGTGATAGCCAGGGATCGTACCAAACGCGGGTCGTCGTTCCAGAGCCTACTGCTACTCCAGGTGTCGTCTTAAGAGGTCTTTTCCAATGCATATTCCTCTCCACCCATGTGAAGCAGAGGGAGAAGCTATACATTCCAAGAAAGGGGTGTATTTGCAATATTTTCCAAGCAATGCTCTCGCCAGTAGACATGTTGGATTGGATAGGATTCGCCAGCTGACTTTGGCCAGAAGCGCATCATTAAAGTCAGGTATATCACGAAAGCCTAGTCCTCCATTTTTCTTGGTATTTGTCATTTTATTCCTAAGCTAACCAACACATCTTTTTGTTTCCCTTAGGGTCATCCCACCAGAATCTCGTGAGGGCCGATTGGATTCTTTTGCAGAGGGAGCCATGTAATTTGAAGCTTGACATTGCATATGTAGGCATGGAGGCAAGTACTGACTTCAGCATGGTATTCTTCCCAGCAGGGGAAAGAGATCTAATAGACCAGCTTTTTGAGCGTTGCCTTATCCTATCAATAATGGTATTGAACATATCACGCTTCTTCCGACCAAACAGCTCCGGTAATCCAAGGTATTTTCCAAGTCCACCAGCTTGTTTCACACCTAGGATCTGTAAAGCGTCATTCCGTATATAGTCACTCGTCTTTGCTGAGAAAGTGACTGCAGATTTGTTTTTGTTTATCATTTGACCCGAGGCTTTTTCATATTTGAGCAGGATCCTTTTTAGCTCTATGCAGGATTGTCTGTCAGAGCGACAGAAAACATAGTGTCGTCTGCAAATAATAGATGGTTCACTATGGGGCTGTGTATCGACACTCTGATCCCCGGTAGTACACGGTTCTGCTGAGCTTTGTTGCAAAGTCCGGAGAGGATCTCGCTGCATAGAATGAACACATAGGGCGAGAGGGGTTCTCCTTGGCGGATTCCTCTTTGTGGTTGAACTCTCCCTTGCGCTGAACCATTGAGAAGGTAAGAGTAAGATACTGTTGAGATGCATAGCATAATCCAGTCTATCCATATTTGATGAAAACCCATTCTTTTCATAACCAGACTGATAAATTCCCATTCAATGCAGTCATAGGCTTTACTCATGTCTGTCTTCACAGCCATGAACCCTCGAACTGTGGCTCCAGAGGTCTTAAGGTAGTGAAGATTTTCATGTGTTATCAATACATTGTCAGTTATAGCTCTTTTAGGAACAAAGGCTGATTAGTTCTCTGATATGATGACTTGCAGGATAGGTTGCAGTCTTTTTGCCATTAGCTTGGATATGATCTTGTAGAAGACTGTGCAGGACGGTAGTCCGCCATCTTCTGTGGACTCAATATTTTTGGTATGAGCCTAATATGGGTTTCATTAACTTTTGTTGGTGAAGTGTTGTTCAGGAAAAAACTTTGAATCTCAAGCACGATGTTTGTCCCTATTGTACTCCAATTAGATTGGAAGAAACTGGTAGAGAAGCTGTCTGGTCCCGGGGCTTTATCAGGGTGGATATCGAACCAGACTGCTTTGATTTCTTCTGGTGTCGGGATAGTAATGAGGGACAGGTTCATTTCAGGGCTCACGCAAGGATCAATGGCTTCCCATACAGTGGATGTTCTATCTCCTTCTTCAGAGGTAAATAGTTTTTGGAAGTAATCAGTAATGACTTTAAGGATCTCATCTTCTTTGTATGAGGGAACACCATTATCATCTTCGATGACAGAGAATTTGTTTACTGCTTGTCTACCTCGAGTTATAGCATGGAAGTACCCAGTATTCTTATCACCAAGAGTCAGCCATATTTGTCTACTCCTTTGTTTCCAGTATTCTTCCTCAGCCTGATACGCCCTCAAGAGATTACAATTGATGGTAGAGATCAAGCTAGAGTCTGGATTTTGGTTAGACATAGCTTCTGCCAGCTTACTACGTTGAAGTTCGATCTCCTTCTGGCTTTGTTGGTATTTTACTCGCGACCAGGTAATGATAGCTTGTCTGCATCGAGCAAGTTTACAGAGAACTTCCTCTTGTTCATCAGACTCCCAAGCAGTATATATGATCTCTTTAACTTCCGAATTCTCCTTTAGTCGTCGATCATACTTGAACAGCCCTTTCTTCTTCTTTTTTGTCAGGTCCAGATAGGTAAGCAGGGGTCTATGATCTGACCCTTCAAAGCGCAAATAGTCACTCCTACTAGATGGATACGCTTCAGCCCAGGAACTGTTGGACATAGCTCTGTCCAGACGGCAATGAAATATGTGATCATGTCGTTTACCTCTCCAAGAGAGAAAGTTGCCAGAGTGTCGGAGGTCAAAGAGATCGCACTCCGCCATAAAGGAGCGAATGTCAACAAAGGTACCTTCGTGTCTCTCAGGGTCTCCTTGTTTCTCCGAGGTGTCTATTATGTCATTGAAGTCTCCTGTCAGGAACCAAGGGGATTCTCTAGTAATGCCAAAGGTAGTGAGTGCATCCCAACAAGCTTTTCTTTTTGATCTATTTGGTTCACCATAGATAAATGTTTAGAAAAAGGACTTTCCTTCTGATGTGACACAAGTGTCAGTATAATCTTTGCAGGCATTGATGATGTTAATCTCAACATGTTGTTTCCACAGGAGGGCAAGGCCTCCACCCCCCGGACTGTGAGGAGGGACAAAAACGTGATGAGGATAGTTCATCCACTGAAGGGACGACCGGACCTTCTCATCACTGTTCTTAGTCTCCATGAGGAATAGAATGTCAGGTGAGATATTGGAGTGCATCTCACGTAAGCGTTGGCTTGTTGTGGGATTCCCCAACCCACAACAGTTCCAGCTCAGTATCTTTAAGGAAGAGGATTTGGTGGATTGGGAAAATCCACCTTCTTCTTTACAGACGCCGGTATGATGGTTTGCGTAGGGGGATCTCCACTGCTTCTGGCATTCTGAGCTGAGATCGACTCCTTACCAGTGCTTCTGCGACTTGAGCTGGATAGGTTTACTTTTGGGTTGCTCTTTCTTTGATTTAGGGGTTTCTTTGGGGACCCATTTGCCAAATTTCGCTTTTGGCTCTTTGCTCCTACTAAACGTAGGCCTCTTTTCCCAGTAGGTTTTGCAACAGGTGGTCTACCTCTGCCCCTTTTTGTGTTTTGGGTAGAAGTTTCAGTGTGTTCTAAAGTTTGTTCACGGATCAAAGAGGTATTCTCTCTGTGGGGGTCATCCGGGGGTATCTCTTGTGAGAAGGCAATCGGGGGCTGGATGGTGTTCTCTCTAGCAGCTTGAATAAGTCTGTCAGTAGTGTCCGACATCAGGTTCTTAGCTTCTCCTTGAATAACTCTTTTTTATGGCTGCACTCTCAGTGGGGTCTGGAACTGTGAGGTATTGTATACTGACTTCCCTCAACTCATTCATAACTTGATCTTTGGAAGGTATACTTTCAGGTATCACATTATAGGTAGGTTGTGCTAGTGGGAGTGGAAGGCTTCCCACCGGTGGTGGAGGGGGATGAGTAACCGGGTCTGGGGCATCAAACTCTCTTTCTAGAGGTGGTCGTCTCGGTCTAGAGGAGTCAGATCGTTCTAACGTTTCTCCACCTCCCGGGATGATTTTCTCTCTCCATTTCCTGGTGGAGATCTTATCTCTCCAGTGTCCTCTTGGGGGAGGGCTTGCTTGTTCTGACCGCCTACTTGAGGACTGTCTTGAATAAGGATGGATTCTTTCTCTCTCCACCACTCTCCTTCGTTTTAGGTGGTGCTGGTTTTGATTAGGGTGGCGAGGCAGATAGTTATTGTTCTGCGCCCCAGAGATAGATCGACTGTTGTGGTATTCTTGCCCAGTAGGTATGTAATGTCTGGAAGCTGATTGACCAGAGGCGGTTGTTGGAGCTCTAAAGTTGTCCTCTGGTGTATAGTAGTTTCTCTTGACCGTTTGAGAGACAGAGGGCGCAGCCAAGACACTGGTTTTACGGGTATCTTTGTCCGGGATAAGAGACAGACAGTCTTTCACTTCATGTGTGAGTTTAAAACAGTATGAACAGTGGTTCTTCAGGTTCTTGTAATCCAGTATAACCAGAGCTTCGCTACCATTGGGAAAGTCCACCATGGTTTCTTTAACAATAGGCTCGAGGCCATCTATTAGTACGCGGAGTTTAGCGGAATCAGAGGAGATCTCCATTTTTTCTATTACACCAAGTTCTTGGCCAATGACCTCTAGCATCTATGGTTGCCAGTAATGTTTTGGGAGGCCCTGTAGTTCAACCCAGAAAGGGATCTTGGATGGAAAAGAAGCAGAGATAGTGGGCTCCCACTTTTGTAGGATAACCATCCATTGGCTATAGTGATATGGTCTATTATCAAGGACTTTCTGCATATCCTCCTCTAGGTCAAACCGGAACTGAAAGCATCCCCGACCTAGATCTGCACCAATAGCTTTGCCTTTTAGATTCCATCTGCTGACTAAGAAAGGGAACAAAGACCAAATTCTCTGGGCTTGCGGGTTTGTTAATCTTCCCATTAGAGTGAGAGAGTTTTCTTCAATAAGGGCGGATGTATCTAGTTTCGGGGCTCGGATGCGTCTGCGGTGGGGAGGGGAGGAGTTACCCGCAACTTCTTTACCTTTGAAGTGATAATGTATTCTCTTGTCCATGATTTAGGTTCAGGCAAATATGGTTGGTGGGTTAAAGCAAGGGGACTTTGGGTATACTAGGTTTGTATGAAAGTTTAACTAGTTTCAAAGGTTTATGCAGGGTTATAAAAGTTGTAAAAAAACCGACAAAGGATTACCAGGGGGATATAGCTTAACCTTCATTTTCAAGAGCACTAAGTAAGGAGACTAATCGGAGGGAAGGTTTCCAGGGGGATTCTCATCGTCAACATGCGTAGGACCGATGGACTTAGTAGAGACGGGTGAAGGACCGCTGGATACTTTCTTTAACGGCTAAAATGGGTTGATAAGATACGGTTTTTTGTAAAATTCCTTCTGTTTTGGGAGGGCATCGGGACTCGTGCCTGAGAGAGTGTTACATCCGATGGATCAAGCTTGTTAAAACTTAGTATAATACATTGGAGAATATAATTCTGAATAGTTTACACGATACCAATAAGAAGAAGACCGCAGTCTTTCTTCTCCCCCCCTACTAATATTTTAATTGGTTCATAAATAAATTGTTAGTGTTTAGTACTTTTGACCTGTCTTGTAATTAAAAAAAAAAAACACAAACTACCGAAGAATTAAAAAAAAAAAAAAAATTAAAAAAAGGGAAAAAGGTAAGAAGAACACAGGTCAGCGAGTTGGACTCATCTGGCTTAGAAGAGAAGAGAAGAGAAGAGAATCATAGAAAGAAAACGCGACGACGAAGCTTACACAAAGACAGAGACAGAGACAGAGCTGAGACTAAGCTGAAGAAAGAAGCCTTGAGTATCATTACCTCTGTAATGGAAGGTTCGTTCGTACCTTTTGTTTAATATCATTCGCTCTCTTTTTTTTCAGATTTTTATTTTTCTCCGTCAGTCTGAGAAAAAAAAAACCCTAGATTTTTCCCGACTTGAATTTGCTTCTTTCGAATTTGATTATAACACACTAGTAGTAACAATTCGTCTTCGGAATCAGCATTATCTTCACGAGATTTATCTCTTCTGCCCTAAATCTGAATTCGATACCCAGAATTAGTTTTTTTTTTTCCCTCTAGAATTAGTAACGTTTGATTGATTTTTAAGTTATCCAAATTGTTATACAGGTAAATCACCAGACCTGGAATCAATCGGGTCTGGTACAACTACAAAGCGTTCAAGTGTTTCAAGCCGATCTCGTACCCGCAGAGATTTCCTTACAAGATTTACAGACAGTGAGCATTTCGCTGAAAAGCTCCAAGATTGGTTTGCTTTAACGTTAGACAACAACTCTAAGAAGACCAATGGACCTGTCTTTGATGTTCCTTTTGAGCTTGTTGAGCTTCAAAAGTTTGATTACGCATTAGAAGGCATTTCTTTTCAGCAGCTTACACGAATGCCTAACGCTGTCTACGCTTCCACATCTACAGCTGTTGAGGCTAAGGCTTATTTAGCTATAGAGGATTTTTTACACGCTACTGTCAAGAGCTTGTGGGAAGCGTTTTGGAGTCAGGACGAGCCTGTTCCTTTCTCTGTTGGTTGTTTGTATAATCAGAATCTTAAGTTTTATCAGGCTGAGAGAGCTTTGGGTATTGGGAAGCTTGATGGTCTTTCTGGGACTGGTGTTTTGCTTAAGAATCCTCGGCATCCACATGGGAAATGGGATCATATTCTTGAGCTTGCGCTTTTAAGGCCTGACATTGGAAGCTTTGCTCAGGACAGTGATCGTCCTCCTTCTTTACCTGCCTTAGGGGAGGCTCTTTTCTATGCTCTCCGTATACTCATCGCAAGGAGTGTGAGCCGTTTGGATTTTTCTCAAAGCTCAAACTGTGTCTTTGTTCTTCTCGTTGATTCGCAGTTTGGAGGTGTTGTTAAAGTTGAAGGGGATGTGAATAAATTGGATTTTGACTTGAACAATGTTTATGAGTGTGCAGCAGACTGGATAATGAAGCATTCCAAGATAGCTGTGTCGCCAGTTGACAGGATTTGGAACAAGCTGGGGAATGCTAACTGGGGTGACATTGGTGCTTTACAAGTAGTCTTTGCCACTTACCACAGTATAATGCAGTACTTTGGTCCACCGACGCATTCTATTGAAGACTTAGCTGCTGACCATAGTTCTCGCCTTCACTCAAGAAGACAGGAGAGACAGTTGGGTGATACTAGTCTCAATGAAAACGGTACGTTTAGGTTCCAGCAAAGTACCATGTCTCCTGAGATTGTCGAAGTCCAAGAAGAATCGACCAAAATTGAGCCTGAACCATCAATGAAACTGGAAGTTGGATCGGTTCTGTGGTTGGAGGATTCGAATTTTCAAAAAGGGTATCAGATTGACGAAATATTGACTAATGGTACGCTCCCCTATCATATCGCATCACCAGTGGACGATGCAGGGAAGTCTGTGTTCTTGTATGTTGGTTCTCCTCCGTCACAGCTTGAACCAGCTTGGAAAGACATGAACTTGTGGTATCAGGTCCAAAGACAAACTAAGATATTGAGTATTATGAAACAGAGAGGACTGTCTAGCAAATACATGCCGCAGCTCCATGGGTCTGGTCGGATACTTCACCCAGGGCAATGTCAAAAACCAAGTTCAGGTGGACGATGTGATCATCCTTGGTGTGGAACTCCAATTCTTGTAACCACTCCGGTTGGGGAGACAGTAGCTGACTTAGTAAACGAGGGCCGGTTTGGTCAAGAAGAAGCTATTCGATGTTGCCATGATTGCTTATCGGCACTTTCTTCCTCCTCTTCAGTTGGGATTCGCCACGGTGATATCCGACCAGAAAATGTAGTTTATGTTACTTCGGGTGTAAGACATCCTTACTTTGTACTTATTGGTTGGGGTCACGCTGTGCTTGAGGATAGAGATCGACCAGCGATGAATCTTCATTTCTCATCGACTTATGCGCTTCAGGAAGGGAAACTATGTGCTGCCTCAGATGCAGAGAGCTTGATTTACATGCTTTATTTCTGTTCTGGAGACTTCCCTGAATTGGATTCAGTTGAAGGAGCGCTTCAATGGAGAGAGACCTCGTGGTCAAAAAGATTGATTCAGCAGAAGCTAGGCGATGTCTCAACCATTTTAAAAGCGTTTTCAGACTACGTTGACAGTTTATGTGGGACACCATATCCATTAGATTACGACATTTGGTTAAGAAGATTAAAGAGGAATCTTTCAGAAGATCATGGGAAAGAAATTGAAACTTCAGGCTAAGCTCTTATCCAAAAAAAAAATGGGGTTTCGCCATACCAGATAATGGAGGTCCTTACATAGAAACATTCGATTCCTTTTGAACATTCTTTCAGGTGCTCTCTCTCTTTCTCTGCTTAACCTGTCCGAGACTGGAAGCCTCACGATGAGACGTATCCTTCGGTTTTGCCAAGTCTGAAAAGTTTGGGACCTTTGTTCTGTTCTTGTTCTTGTACATGATCTTTGAAATGGATTAGAGTCTGCATCTCCCTTGGCTGTTAATGTTCTGTTCCTTTTCTTCATTATTATTATTATCTTGAGAGTGATTCTCTATTTATTTATTGTGAAGGTGAGAGCTTTTTTGTTCCCATTTTGACTTCTATTTAAGTTTACGAGTTCTTTTCTTCTATTTTCTGTGTGTTTCTTAACCTGAATCCAACATTGATTCTGTATCGTCTCATTTTCACGTATTCAAGAAACCAAAGGAGAATCAAGAAAGAAACTGTTTTGAATAAACCTGTGATGCAAGAAACTCGCGCCGCAATGACTACTCCTGCACCCTTTTTATCTCTGAATTTTACTCGTTGAAGACAAAAAGCGTATGGCTTTAGAAATAAAGAGAGTATAGTTTTCACAAGTAATCAAGCATTTTTCACAGGCGCAAAGATTCTGCAAAAGATCTATGTTCTGTGATCCATGGTTTCTTTTCTTTGTTGTTGTTGTTGTCCTACCTCAATCTCACATCAACACTCGAGTTTCTTGTTATATACGCGGGTTCTTGAATCCCTGGGATGGGAAACACGGTGTTGGTCTCAATGGTTCCTTCACCTAAACCTTTCTTCTTGACATTTTCTTCGATGTTTCTGTTGTCATACTCCAGTGTCTGGAGGAGCAAACCGCCCTTGCTGTTTTTGCAACCGCCTATTTCCATTTCCATATCATATTTATCTCCTCGGGGTCCAAAGGTTCGGTCTAGCTCAGATGCAATGGATCCAACCTCTACGTCAGTTTCCTCTGGAGCCCAGTCTCTGAAGTTGATCATTGGAGGTGGGATTCTGGCAAAGAACAACTCATATAGGTTCTTGAAAAGACCCTTTCCGTAAGGGTTTTCTTTCTTGTCATATCGGTACCGGAAATTCTCATAAGTTGTCTGCAAAATAGTAATAAAAAGAGTCAAAATTACAAGCGAACTAAACAAACAAATTTGCAAAAACAGAACACCAAACAGAGCAGCAAGAGTAAGGTAGGATCTTGCCTGATTAGTGCAGATGAGGTAGAGGTGGAATACAGTGAGTCCGCCGACAAACCAGACAACGACAAAGCAGTAGAGGATGAGAACAACAAAGACGAAGTCGTTTGCGATGACCACTAACAACATCTTGCCGTGTAACTCAAGCATACTGATCCATGAGAAGACAAAGACGTACAAGCAGAGGAGTGTTGAAGTTGATATGAAACAGATGAAGTACGGATAGTTTCGCTGCAAAAACCACAGATCCTATTTACACTTTTTGTTTCAAGAGATTCAAAAGGAAAGGTTGTTAATTTAGAAGACTTACTAAAGCGATGCATTGGCCAACCCATGGACAATGGTGATCAAATCTTTGGACACAGTTGTTACAGATGGAACAGTGAGAGGCGCGGGGAGGACGGTAAAGCAAACACGTATCACAAAACTTAACTTTGACAGTGTAGCCATTCACCAGTATATCCTTGGTTCAAGGTATCTTTGTATTACCAAGTTTGTTGTTTACCCATTCTGAGGATTGAGTGATCATATCAAACCCTTCTGCTTCAGGTGCTTCTTTGTTTCTAGGGATAATCCCGGGGTCTCTCGAGGATGTTAAGAAGAGAAATGTGAAATCCTACAAAGAAGATACATGAATACGAAGAAAAGTGCAACATATATAGCTCACAAAGAAAAGAAACATTTTATAATATGGTCATACCAAGACTGTGAGCATCAGTGCACCCAACAACACAAGAGAGTGGAACAAGGGATAGCGTTTCCCGATCATAGGACCTCCAATCATAACTGTGGTGAGAAGGAGCGAAGATGCATCTGGACCAAAGACTAGTCTCCCTCCGCAATAAAATTTCTAAAACATAAAAACAAGAAACATGGACAAGTCATCAATCAAGCTGGTTCTGACATTAACAAATCAGGGGTTTAGTATCAAATCTATTTCCGAAACATGATATATCTTGTGTCAGGACATTACAAAAACCCTTATGTTTGTTTGTCAAATTCAAAAACAACAGAAGAGTTTCATTATAGTGAGAAAGTATTAAAAATGGGCTTACATTGTTACCCGGCCAGAGTTGGTAGATCCTCTTGGGTTTACGATCCTGAGAAAACATGGTTTCATCGTCGGAAGGAGCCCTATGAACATGACAACTTTTCTTCCTTCCCATCTCACCAATATCTTCTTCTTCTTCTTCTTCTTCTTCTTCTTCTTATTCCTCAAGCCTCAGAATCAACGACGAAACGACCAAAAAACGTAATCTCCATATTGTCTGCTTAGGGTGTCGTCGTTGTCGCGGCCAGCGAAGGAAACCGGAGATTTCAAATCGCTGCCGCCTGGGATTTTGGCTTCTTTCTTTCTTCCTCCTCGACGCAAACTCTCTCTCTGGCCTCCTCCGCTCTCTTTCTCTCTCTCTGTTTCTTGCTAATTAAGGTTTGTGTCAAAAGAGTTGTTTCTCTCTCTTCCCCTTAAAGCTTTTTTCCTCGGCCATTGGAAGTTCGTCAATACCAACATCCATTCTCTTCTCTGGAACATCCTTAACATAGCAAATCTCGCCATCACAGCAATTTTTCTCCTTACTTCTCGCAACCCTCCAAAACCCTAATTTTCATTACTTCTCCCGCACGCGCCATTTTCTGTTTCAACAACTCTAACTTAATTCTCTCCGTGCGTCATGTGTTTTTTTAAAAAGACTGATCTGATATACTGTAATGAAGTATAAATTTTTTTGGGGTGTAAATGTTAAGGAAAAAAAAAATTGAATTTTGTTGAAACTTTGTGACAGTATATATTAATACTGCACCTAAATTTTAATAATGATCAGTCAGTCAGATTCTAGTTTAATAATGGTCGAGTGGATTCAAATATTATAATATACAAAAAGGGAGTAAACATATGAAAAGCACGACACACAATTATCAACATATAGAAACTACTATTTTTTTTTTTGAAAATCACATCAAATATAAATAATAACATTCTTGCTGAAACAAAAAGTAACTCTTAAACAACATTTTTTTATGAAGTGGAGCAAATTATATTTCAAAATTTTAACTAATATAGGGAAACCTAATTACATATTTGACTGCATATGTATAATATTAAATACCAGCTTACTAATGTTCAAATGTAATTAGGTAAAAGAATCATTATATATGTATTTCTGTTTTGTCAACAAGTATTTTTCTTTTGACTACAATAAATTACAAGTAAATATATTGTAAGATTATGTTATCTTCCCAAGTTTGACTAGGATATGTTTGACATGTTTGTGTTAGTATATATAATTATCAGTCTAAATCAGTACAATCATATTAAGAAAAAAAAAATCAAAAAGAAAACCATAAAAATGGGTATCAGTTTCACCATGAAAATTTTAGTCGCATTTGCTTTCAGTGCCTTCTTCATCCTATCTTCTGTTAATTGTCGTACGACAACGGCTAGTACTCCAGGCATTAGTTTATTTTAATACAACATTGTATAATTATGGATATGATTTTCTCCATTTTAATAAATGTACATATTGTTTATTTTTTTGTTTTGTTAATAGGTTATGGAATAAATCAGCAGGATATACAATGCTTCTATGGAACATATCAATGTCGTACTGGAGGGAGGCCCAAATGCATTCTCTTTTGTCGAGATCATGGTTATTATCATGGCTTGTGTGTTTCTGATGCATGTTGTTGTAGTATTCCATTCCCTCCCAGCAGGGGTCCGAAATGAAAAAAAAAAAGAAACTACACATATATAACCAAATGTATTAATTTCCTTGAAATATAATATTATTATTTTTATATATTATGATTATATCTATCTATAAAAAAAATATCTGTAGCAAAATTATAAACAAACTTTATCAAATAGAAGTTACTTTGAAGGATCGAAAACAGAGGTCGAACAGTAAAGATGTTAGGACCATGTTTTCCCAGACTAATTTACGTGTATTGTTTGCTTCTATATATGTTTTCTAGATTCATGTTGCATAAGAAGTTACATATATAAGGGAAAAGAGCACCTTATTAACAACCTTAAAATGACAATGGGTTACATGTTTGGTTACTGTCTTCTCTATATGCAGCCGATTCGTTGGTTTGAACAATGAACATTATGGTCGACATGTCATTGCAAGAGCAACAAGCATCCACATCTCTCCTTTCCGAGCAAATGTGTTGACATTCACTGATTCACACATCTTGCGTCTTGCCTCTGTTTTACTCTCACTCTCTCAGACCAGGAAACTCATTGAGTTAAAGAGAATTGGAGTAGAATTTATGTGTCCTTCCATGTTAGAAGATCATATATATATACTTGCCAAAACTAAAATGAGTCTATACTATCTACAACATAAAGACGTTCCTAATCATCCCAACCATAGAGATTTTTCGTGATACACATGGGTCAGTAATTAATCAAATAGATATTTCCTCGATCTTTCTTGGTATATACTCCAGTAGTTTCTGCCACTCTATATATATATATATTAGCTAAGCCAAGAAGAAGTAAAACACGAAAAAAAAGTTAAGAGATTATTGCAAAAATGGCTATCAGCAAGAAAAAGTTAATTTCATTTGTTTTCACTGTCCTCTTCATCATATCATCTGTTAATTGTCGTATGAAAACTGCTATTTATCCAGGTATATTGGTTCACTCTTATATCCTCACTTCATTATTATGAACAATATTTTATTTTGCAATTATGTATGTACTGGGTCAATGTTTCTTTTATTCAAAACAAAATTAATAGGTTATGGAATAAAGCAGCAAGATAGACAATGCTTCAAGAGTTATGAATTGTTATGTCGTGGTGGAGAAGGCGACTGTAAAGATTTTTGTAGAGATCATGATTATGCTAATGGCTTCTGTGTTACCCATCCTGATGCATGTTGTTGTATGATTTGATTTACAGTCAAAAACCAAAATAAATTAATTTAATTAAATGTCTTGGTATTTGCTAGAAAAATAACATCAATGTTTTGGAAATGTTTTGATTATCTATACATAAAATATAGAATAAAATAAATAACCTTGACTAAATGAAATTTAATTTGATTAGACTTGAGCAATAGCTTCTGCAGTTTGAACAAAATGTAAAACAAAGTCGATATACAACTTAATGAATGTAAAATACATAGGAGTTTAGTCCAATACGTTTCATGTGCTATAGCTATACGCGGCCATGTTATATTTTAACAATTTTATTGAAGATAATTAATTAAATGGTGAAGATTTACATCAGTTTATTTTTAGTTTTGGGTATAGAATGAACTAATGTTTGATTTTAAAATTACATCAAAAACTATAACCACCTTGACACCTTCTTTGTTAAATGGAAAGAAAAAGAATCGATTAATCTTTTTCAAATTATAACTGATGGAATTTGCAAATGATATATCAAAATCACATTAATTAAACATGTATAACAATATATTTTTGAGATATAGAGGGAAATGGCTACTATCTCCACCTCACATATATACAATCAAATCATTAATTGAAACTTATCTCATTCTTTGTGTATCACTTAACTCATTCATTGTATTTCAACTAATGATTTTTTTTCTTTTTCGAGTTACAAGTTACAACCATTAAAATTTGCAAAACTTATTTCAAAAATCACACTAAAAATGTATAAAAATAGTATCTTTTTGTGAGATGGAGAGTATATTAACTAATCTATTACGAATTACAACCATTAAAAAATTACAATATTTTGGTCAATATGTGTTTAAATAGGAAGATTTTGATATTTTTCAAATTTTGACCAAGGAAAATACCTCTTACGATGAAGAACATACCCCTTTATATTACAAGACCATATATCTACTCGCCAAATCTAATATATGATCCTGTAATAAGTTCATAATATATATGATACGCATGGACTAATCTTTAATTAAATAGATACTTCATCGATCTTCCTTGGTGTATGCTCCAATAGGATATCTGACTATAAATATCATTAGTCTAATCAAAGAACAAGAAGAAGAAGAAGAAGAAGAAAAGAGCTAAGAGAGTAGAGAAATGACTATCACCATGAAACATTTAACTGCATTTGTTTTCACCGTCTTCTTCATCATATCGTCTGCTCATTGTCGTATGACAACGACTAGTGCTCCAGGTATTCGTTTATTCTTATATATATCCTCATTTTTTATATTTGTGAACAAAATTTTGTTTTGTTTTAAACGAATGTACATATTGGATTTATTCTGTTTTTATTTGATAAAATAAATAGGTTATGGAATTATAAAGAATCGTCAATGCTTTCAAGAACCAACATTATGTCATTCTGGATCAGTACGCGGCTGCACTCTTTATTGTTTCCACAATGGTTATTCTTATGGCACCTGTCCTACTCCTGATCAATGTTGTTGTCATATTCCAGAATAAAATGTTTTTGCCATCTTGTTTGAAAAATATCATTAATGTCTTTTACCTCAAATCCAGAACGAAATAAATAAAAACATTACTATGTCGATGTTGATTTGATTAAACTTGAGCAATAGCTTAAAAATCAATATTGAAAATACAACTAATAATTTTATTATTTGTCCAAAAATGAAACAAATTATTTACTAGTACATATTACTGGGTCTCAAGGAAAAACTAAAATTGGGCCTCGGCCCAATAATATTTTTTAATATTAGCAAGTAAACATAATTTAATTGCGGGTGAGGGAGGAAGCGGCCATTGAAGCGCCACGAAGTCTTCTTCTTCTTCTTCTTCTTCTTTCTCAAAGATTCTTTACGATTCCGTTTGCATCTTCAAATGTTACCCAGACGAGCTCGGATTCGCATTAATCAATCATATCTGTATATCATAGATCTACACACACAGGAGAAATCGCGGATCTCAATTTCAGGTGTTTGCGATTCCGATTTAGGGTTGAAAAATTAGGCCGATGGTGGATCATTACCAAGTTCTAGGCGTTACGAGAAACGCGAGTAAGAAGGAGGTTAAGGATGCGTTTCGGAGATTGGCGATAAAGTATCATCCGGATAAGCACGCGCAGTCTCCGGATCACGTTCGGAGAAACGCCACCGTGCGGTTTAAGCTTGTCTCGGAGGCGTACGAAGTTTTGAACGACGATCTGAAACGCGCTTCTTATAACGCTGGTAGCGATTCCGATTTCTTTCGCCGTACGAGCAGCGGTTCCTATAGTAGTAATCCGTATGGGAATCGTGGTGGTAAAGCGTATGGCTACGGTTACGGTAACTCTGGGAAGAGTAGTCAGTCCTCTAGTTTCAGGAGCGGGTTTGATTTGACGTTTCGGTACTTGACAACACGCTCGTTTCTACTTAACCTCGCATTAGCTGGGTATGTGACAACTACTTTACTTGGTCTTTTGGTTGATTTGGTACCTGAGTATTTGCTGTAATTGGAATTTATGGAATTTTCATGGTTATTGTGGATACATCATCTTAGCTGTGGTTTGCTTTTATCTGCTCCATGTTGTAGTATCTTTACTCATTCAAGTGGTCTCTTATCTTTTGTTTTCCAGTGGTTTGTACTTTGCATTTACTGCAATCGATACAAGCGGGGAAACACTATGGAAAATGCGTAACTCTGGGGTGAGTACCTTACTATCATCCTTTCCATCGATGCTCGCCTTAAGCTATTGACAGTTTTGATAATCTTGCTTTCTTGCCGTTTCTTTTTGTCCTGTGATTTACATGCATTGGTGTTTTTGCAAAATTCAACTGGTTTTTCATTCCTGCTGTTGGATGTATCTTAGATTGAAGTTCTTGTGAACAAAATGTGCTTGGTGATTATTTCTGCACACCTAGTATTGTGGCCGTAGCTGTAACTAGAATGAAATCCGAGAATTAATGTTAGACCAAAAAACTAGTTGTCCTACTTGTAGCACACTAGATAGCTTTAGAAGCGTAAAAAAGGGAGAATTTGTTCAAACCATTGACTACTGTATATATGCTTGGTGTTGCAGGGTCGTGTACTGAGAGTTAGATTTGTAACCTATATATGCTATTTGCAACATATTGAACCCGTTTATGAGAACATTTTCTGTCTTAGGGTTTGCAAGACATAGTTGCAAAATGTTAATTTACAAGCAATGGTGAAAACATTCTCACGTCAATATGACTAGTGAAAATGCATTCTTGTCAGAGAACTTAGGAAATCCCACATGTGCTGGATTTTAGAATGGGAGAGTAAATTGAGGCATTTACCACTGAGAATATTGATGGTTGGTTTCCAATTTTCCATTTGTGAGAAAAACGAGGGCATGTGTATTTCTCTCTGTTTACATGATTAATCTGGATTATCACCACAGCTAATAAATGGACAATTTACATATTTTCAGAAATCATTTGAAGAGGCAATGGAATCAATCGAGAAATCAAAGACACATAAGGATGAAGGGTGAAAGAGAGGACTCAAAGTTACTACTTTGACTTTGATTTTTAAGCTTCTTATTCTGTGAGCTTGATGGGTTTGTGTGGGTCATTGTTAGCCACTTTTATATTCAAATTTAAGTTAACACACATCATGCTTAGCTTAATATGTTACTTATCCGAGAAAAGAGTTTTAAAGTCAATAGAGAAACCGATTTGATCCATTACATGAATAAACAAAAACTATGAACAAGATTTGATATTATTCATAAAGGGTGATGCATAGAACAAAATCTATCAAAACAAAAGGTTATAACGAGCTAGTCGTCACATAACTTTCCATGATTCAAGCGTCGGAAAAGTTGAGTTAGTAGTATCAAACTCCACGGCGGAGACGTCCACCGCAGCATTAGACTTAGCTGATGGCAACCCTAGGCCGCTGTTACCGGTGAAGGCGTTACCAACTGCTAGATTCTCCTGGTGATGGTTAGACAAAAATGCAGATGTATCTAGCATGGGAACCGCCGTGGATCGATCCGATGTACACTTGGGAAGTTTGTTGACGAGCCTAAGCGGCTCTGGCTTGAGGATGGGAGCGAAGATTCCGAAGGAGGAAGAGTCATCGACGATGTAGTTGGCGCCGGTGACTTGCTGAACCATCTGGCGAAAATTGGTTGGATCCGCGGTTATGAAAGTAGTGTGAGATTTCTTGGAAGGGCGAGACCTGCTGCGCTTGGTGGCTTTACCTTCCGCAAGAAGGAAGTTACGTTTTCGTTTAGCTCCTCCGCCGATGATTTCTGGATCGGATCCAGCGGAGACGTTAGAGGAGAGAGTAGTGTGAGTTGAAGAAACAGGGTGAGAGACGGAATCGAAAGAAAGAAGAGGGAAGTGGTGTGGCTGACGCTGTGACGGTGGTGTGAAGAGCTCTGGCGAGCAAATCGTTGTCGTGAGAGAAGGTATTAGTAAGCAACCAAGAATCAACGTTGAAACCTTGTCGATACAACCAAGCATCGACGTTTGTTAATCCGTCGGAAACCATATATTATATAGTACCACCGCTGAAGAAGAGTGATGAAGTGGAAGAAGAAGATGAGTCTTAAAAGATTTTTAGAAAAGAAGTTAGAGAGAGAGAGAGAGAGAGAGGTGAGAATGGGGCCGAGGGAGGTTGAAGGGTTTTATAAGGACGGCGTCGTCCGTTAACTGATAGAGAGAGAAGCGATGATGACACCGCGTTGAGCGGAGATAGATAGGGATACGTGTCACACACTTTTAATCGAAAACCTCTATATTGATGCTTTATAAATTAATAAATTTTGCTAATTCTAAATTAATATTATATAAAAAATAACAAAATTAATAAAATAATATTTTTTGAAATATCCATGTAAAATATGATTCTAACAATATTATAAATTAATAATTATATAAATTTATATATATATAATATATACTTTGAATGGAGTGACAGATAAAGTACAGTGGATTCATACCTACTGTCATAACAATACCATTCAACAATTTTTTTTCTTTTTAAAACTAATGCAGTTTATCTGTTCACAATTTAATTTTTTTTTGTCTTTTAGCTATAAATGCAGGAGAACCACTAATTAATTCGCCCACAATATTTTTGAAGCTGTCCATCAGCAGATCCAAATTTTTGCCCACAAATTCATCTCATTTACTCTCTATATAACACATCATTGCTCACTTTTACAACCAACACAAAATTTTGAACAAAAAAAAAATACAACCAACACAAACAAATATTTCAAATTCCTATCAATTCTATTTCCATTCATCTTCTCTCCACCAAAGGTATTTTTTTTAAATAAATAAACACATTTTTTATTTTTTTATTTTTCTGTTTATTGTAACATCTATTTTTTTTTTATAGAATTCAAAAAACAATTAAAGCTTCTACTCTATCACCTGTTGTTTCCACATTTTTTTGTTGAAATGTCTGTATTTTTATTTCATAAATATATGCTAGATGATATGTTAGTAGTTCTATTTATGCTATATAATATTTGTTGTAACATCAATTTTTTTTTTTTGGACAGAATTCAAAAGACAATCAAAGATTCTACCTATCACCTCTTGTTTCCATATTCTTTTGTTGAAAGGTATGTATTTTTTATTTCATAAATAAATATATTTATTCTATATAATATGTTAGTAGTTCTATTTATGTTATATAATAGTTACTGTAAACTGTCTTATTTTTCAACCAATTATGTAATGAGAATGCTGATTTTATATCTGTATATATGTATATATATATGGTGGTGTTTAAATATAGATACATGTTTATAAGAATTTATATACATAAATCTTCATTTACTCAGATTTAAAGATAGATAATTATTTTTATTATAGATTAAAAAATTTGCAATGAACTCAATAATTACTATTAGATAATCATTTAGAATATTGTAAATCTATTTTCTCAGAAACTTTTAAAGCTTATGAAATTTTTTAAGTACACACACATATATATATATATATATGTCTCTTATACTGAATATATATGTATATGTCTCACATAATTTTGTAGATTTTACCGAAGATTTTGTCGAAGTAATGGAGCATACTGATATTAGCGACACAAATTCTGAGAGTGATGAAGGTGACATGGAAACTACGGCTATAGCTGATGGAGATCAAATGGCAAACACTAGAGAAAATATTGCAGATATGTTATGGGAAAATCAAAATAATTTCCATTAAACTATTCTAAGTTTTATTTTTGTTGCATTTGGATAATTTGTGTTTAATGTTTTCAAACTGTGAAATTATTTAGAAAATATTCTATATTAAAAAAAAATTATGTTTATTTTACAATAATTTTATCATTTTTAAAATAAATTTGCTGAATTGGATGTGTTTTTAAATACTTTATAGTTTAATATATGATTTACACTGTTTGATCTGCTTTTACCATTCAACCATATAATTTGGACTGCTCAATCAGCATGATCTGCACTTTTCCAGCATGATCTGCACGATCTGCATGATCTGCACTTGTTCAGCATGAACTGCATGATATGCACGTTCTGCAACGCTTGAACTGCTTTTACCATTCAGAGCTATAGTAAAATATGTATCTCTTAAACATCGTATCTATAAAACAATTATTATATTGTATCTTCAAATTATAATGATATAAAATATTCTATAACATTTCATAAAACAACTAAAATTTTTTAAAGTTTTCAATTTCTAAATATGCATCATTTACATTTTGATAGTTTGATAGACTATTAAAATACGATAATTGATATTCTTGTTCATAAATTTGAATATTTATGTCATGTGTATAAGTGAATTTGTCTATAATATTTGTAATTCATTGTCAATAATATTTTTTAATTATTTCCAATTCAATTCCAATATCATAAAATTTACAACATCCAAAATTCTAATTTTATTTTGCAAAAATGGTCTCAATTCATAATTTTTAAAAAATTAAACAATTAAAAAATACATATAAAATAATAATTATTAATTTACACTATTAAATAATAATTATTAATTTATAGATAAATTAATATCACTTAAATTAATAAAATATTTTGGTCCCAACATTATTAATTTATAGAGGTTTTACTGTATGTTTTTTATTGGTTTAACGAGTGAGAGATTGATTTATTTATCAGGTAGAATTCGTATAACTGTTGAATTATTATGATAGCAAAATATGCTTTTAGTGTTATGCATCAATATACCTAGAGCTAGACGTTAACTAGGCGGTGATCCAACGCCTAGCGCCTAGAACACCTAATCAGAGTCTAAACGGTTTTAGGCGGTTTAGACGTTTATACTATAAATTAATATATATCTGATATTATATATATAATTATACAAAATATGCTTCATTCTTATATCCCTTAATTATTTATACTTATGGTCAGAAGATATATACTTCTGTCCCTTAATTATTTATACTTATGGTCCTTTTTATTCAAAGATCTTTCTCGAAGTCTAGTCAAGCGAGTTATGCATAAAGGAAATTGACCAACGATCATCCATGAGGTTGACTAATATAAGAATGGAGATATATACCTTTAATATGAAGAGGGTCATCCATGAGTATTCTTAAGAAATATTAGCATTTGTACAAACAAAAAGCAAAACATTAGCATTTGTTATGCAAAACATAAGTAAAACATAAGTAAAAATATATTTTTTTATATGTGTATGTATAACAAATAAAATAAACTTTTGGGAAATGTTATATCATATTTGATATCTCTTTTATAGTTATGTTAACATTTTGTTACTTCACGACGTCATCTAGGTGAATAATCCACCCCTAGATTCAGTACACGATGTAATCATATGATGCGAGAGACCGAAGCATGTGATGTTGGAAATTTCATGTGAGTCTCTTTCACTCATGCATTATTATTTTTGTAGAGGATAATTTTGTATTGTAGTTTTGTATGTTTTATATATAAAGAATCAGTTAACTTTAGTAGATATAGTTTTGTTGTGAAATGCAAATAAAAGTTGTTAACAGTTATTTGTTGGGATTGACCAAAAAACAAAAAAAAGACCGATCAAGTGAATATTTTTCCAGTTATTAAATTCTTTATTTGTAAATCGGTTTTTGGATGGATAGGAGTGTTTTCGCCATCCTAATCAACGCGGTGATGCAAATAACAAAATGCCTTTTTTTTCAAAGCGCACGGCTCTGATGCTAAGAGATCGTTCTACGAAATAATTCAGTATATCATTTTATTGAAAAGTAAATATCACTTTATACATTCACGAGACGACGATCTCCTCAGCTTTACCGGTTCATTGTTTTAAGGATTTATTTGGTACTATATTACTTACGCATCATAAGCAAATGTTATAGTATATTTTTGTTGGAAATTTCTATAATTTGTATTCTAAAAGACTAGTCCAAAAGAAAAGGAAAAACGTAATCATATGATGGTATGGTGCGAGAGACCGAAGCATGTGAGTCTCTTTCACTCATGATGGGTTATTATTTTTGTAATTAAATACAGTGACATTTTGTGTAATATAGCATATGAGAGTATGGTTATTTGTTTAAAGGGTTGCTTAAATAATATAATAGAGATTAAATCTTGATTTATCATAATATACTATCATAACCTATAACTAATCCACGTTGATAATACCATTTAAGCTTAGACTAGATTTTTGGGAAAAAAAAACAGTGTTCGAAAAAGCGTTCTAGGCATCCGCCTCCGCCCCGTCTAGGCGCTAGGCGCTATAACACCGTGTAGACGACCGCTTTGACTGCCTAAAATTGTAGTATCATCATTTTAGTATATTTTTTAAAATTTTAATTTCACAAATTTAAAATTTATAAGGTTTATTTCTATAAACATAATTATAAATGTTTAATATGTTATTTAAAATGAATTGAAATAATGTTTTTATCTATTCTTTTGTTTTTGATTTAATATTTTTATTATTCTTATACATATTTTGTATAATTATATATATAATATCAGATATATATTAATTTATAGTATAAACGTCTAAACCGTCCAAAACCGTTTAAATTCCGATTAGGCATTTTAGGCGTTAGGCGTTAGATCACGGCCTAGTTAACGGCTAGCGCTAGGTATGATTTCAGATTTGGATTTGTGTTAATATGAATGAGTCAATCAAATATGGAATACGATTTGTTATGTGTGAACCTGTTTTCGTTGTTTACAATACTCGGATTCTTGTTATCTAATATATGGGCCTTTTTAAGATATGGTCCTTAATGTATGGGCCTAATTGATTAAATATGGGCCCAAAAAAAAGCTAGGGTTCGCCGGTTCGGATTCTTTCTGCGGACTCTCTCAATCGCTCGTACTGGTTTGTTGAAACTTGATTGGTAATCGGAAAAGTGAATTACGTTGAATCTCTCAGTGTCTAAAGGGTTTTGGATTGGGAGGTTGAAGGTTGAAACTGAATAATGGGAGAAGAGCTGCAACATCATCAGAATGGTTCTTCTGCTCATAACCAGACAACTAATTATGGTTATGGAAGCTCGCTTGCCTACGATCAAGACGTTGAATCTGCCGCAAGCAATGCTCTTCTCCGAGAACAAGTACATATTATATAGTGCTTTCCTCGATTAAAAGTTTCTAAATTTTTCATTCCAGGACGTGGGTGAAGGTAACAAAGTTGATTCCTTTGTTGTGAATTATTTTTCAGGAAATTGAAACGCAGAAGATTATACAAGGTCAAAGGTTCTGTCTTTCTGCTGTATTATGAGCATCTTGCTGTTCTTATTAATGTGCAATTGTAAATTTCGTGTCTTTAGTTGGTTTGTATAGCAAATTTGTGTTTAAAAATTGCAACTTTCACCTAATTTCAGAGAAGCTGGGACTTCAGTAGCTGGTGACTCTCAGCATAACACTGATATTCTTCGAGATCGTACTGATCCTAATGCCGTAAAGGTTTTCATTTATAATTTTTTTTTAATCATCAAGGCTCTATCATTCATGACATGAAGTTTTTAATACATATTCGTTACTATGTAGGAACATTTGCTAAAGTTAACTGCAAATCATAGAGCAGAAACAGCGGCAAAGCGTGGTGGGAGTGTGAGTACATGCGGAGAAGGTTAGTCATATAGCTCATGAGCTCTCATGCATTTTGTAAAATTCACTAAACCTGTCCTCCAATTAACGGCTTTTATCTATCTATTCTAGGTAATGTGGATGTGGGAAACGGTTATGGTATACCTGGTGGAGCTGCGTACGCGGGTCACTCCGAGCTCAGTGGGAAGCCTGAACCTGCTACGGATGCTTCTTCAAACAATTTGCCTGAATATCTCAAACAAAAATTGAAGGCCAGGGGAATTCTCAGAGAAGGTACAGGGGCTGCTTCATCCAACACGCAAGATGTAATTATCCATCTCTCTCACACTTTTATCTTTACCCGCATATGTTCGCTATGACTTGACCATGACCCTTTTGTTTCAATTTATCTTATTATTATTGTTGACCTTTTGACGAATTCGTTTGCTTGTGATTCTTCTCTTTTCCAGACATCCGCGGTTAGTTGGAATAGACAGACGAACTTACCTTTTCCGACAAATGCAAGCACCTTACCATTAGGATGGGTATGAATGAGACAAACTTAACTTCTTTTCTTCTTCGGTTATTCATTTGCTACACAATCCAATACTGCATGCTGGGAAACTGTTTTGAAATTGTTCAAATGCGTTTAATATTACGTCTTAATGCTTAAAGATGGCCACTTATGGTTCTTATGATGTGTTTATCAGTGTTAACTGTTAAGCCACTTAAACTTGTTCTGTTTTATTCAGGTAGATGCTAGAGATCCTGCAAGTGGTGCTACATATTACTATAACCAACATACCGGAACATGCCAATGGGAAAGACCTGTTGAGTTATCTTCCACCACGCCATCTTTGCCTCCTAAAGAAGATTGGATTGAAACACTTGATGAAACCTCTGGTATGCTATTTACACTTATAGTCATCATTATGAGTATCTCTTTGCTAAATTATGCATGTCGGCTATTATAAAAGGTTGATGTGTTTATCCTTTTAAATGAATTATATAACGATCTTTATCACCGTGGAAAGAACCTTGATAATCTCATGTTAGAATATACGAATGAGTGTTTTCTGCTGGAAGTTTGTGCTCTTTATTTGACCAGTGTCTTCTGGTTTCTGTTGTACTGTACACAGTACTCGCAATGCTTGCTTAATCGTTTGATCCGTTTTGGTTGCATCCCTGAGCTTTAAACCTTTTGATATTCTAATGCACAGGACATAAGTATTACTACAATACAAGAACACATGTATCGCAGTGGGAACCTCCAAGTTCCTTACAGAAGCCTGCTTCCACAAACATTAACAACGCTGTCACGCAAAGTACTGCTAATGGGAAGGGCGAGCATCATCCAGATCAGCTGCCAAGATGCTATGGATGTGGGGGATGGGGAGTGGGCCTTGTCCAGAGATGGGGTCACTGTATCCACTGTACCAGGTAGGAACCCTTTCATTTTCTTGCTATGCTTTTTGAGTTAAATTGCTGCATAGAGACTGCTCGATTTGAGGCTTATGCCTCTCTCTCTGCCTTTGCTTACGGGGACTCATATTATATGGAATGCAGAGTTTTGAATCTACCAGAACGTCAGTACTTGCCAGCAAGTTTAAACAACTTCACAAATGCAGGAGATTCTACCCAAAAGCATCCGAATCAGAAGTAAGCTCTCAGAATCTGAAGTACTAAGATAAAGATCCTTCTGGTCTGTCATATTTCTTAGAAACTGAGTGTCTCATTAGAGAACGAGTTTTTGACTCTTGTCCTCCCCCACATAGCTGTTAGCAAATATTTAGACTACTCACTCATTTGGATATAAACGTTCTCTCAGTCCCTCTTTTCGGAAGGACAGGATCTCTGTTAGAGAGTCTACCAAATTTTCGACATGAAAATAAGGATGGAACACATTACATGTAGTAGTGAACCAAGAGGTTTCCATTTTACTTACTCTTGTAATACACACCTTACAAATGACGCAAAAATGGAAATGATTGAAACAGGTCCAGTTCAAAACCTCCTATGAAAAAGGGATCAGGCAAAAAACGTGCCCATGCTGATGATGATGAGGTGGATCCAATGGACCCAAGCTCTTACTCAGATGCTCCGCGGGGTGGCTGGTAAAGTCCATAACACCCATTTTAACCACTTTGTAAATCGCCATGACCTATATATATCATTGTTTATAATTCTATCTCTGCTACATCAACTCATCTGAGGAGAATTACATACCAAATGTCAAACTATACTTCATAGGAATCATATAACATCAGGTTGATCTGATCCTTCGCATCTTGCAGGGTTGTTGGACTGAAAGGAGTACAACCACGAGCTGCTGATACAACTGCCACGGTAAAGCCACTTGAGACTCTGTTCTACATTAATTTCAAATAACTTGGGGGTATACTTACCTCACTAACTTGATGATGACAAAAATCCAGTTCCTAACTTAGTGAGATGGATATGTGTTTCAGGGTCCTCTGTTTCAACAACGACCGTATCCATCACCTGGAGCTGTTCTGAGGAGAAACGCAGAGGTGGCATCATCGCAGAAGAAGAAACCAAACTCTCAATTCACGGAAATCACAAAGAGAGGCGATGGAAGTGATGGTCTTGGGGATGCAGATTGAGAGAGCTCGACTCATCTTCTACTGTTTTGTCTGTTGCCTCATCTTATATAAGATAGATCCCCTGTCTTCTACTGTTTTGTCTGTTGCTTTCTCCATATATGATACTGTAGGCTGTTTACTAGTTAAGAAACACGGAGCCGTAATCAATGTGAATTTAAGCACAGGTTTCAGTGGTATTTGTATACATATAAATATATAATCACCATCAATGACTTCAGTATCTTCCATCTGCAACAATATCCAGAAACATTCTCCTGATTATCAAAGAGCAACATGTTTATACTTGATGACTTTATGCTATGAACAAATTTATTGGGTTTATGGAATTATTAGTTTGACTAAAAAGAAAGAATGAGAAATACCCTAGAATAGCATAAATATATGTTTTTCTTCCAAACTCAGCACACACATGTTCAAATTTCCCAAAAGTAGCATTTGTAAATATTGGGATAATTTATTATTTATACATTTGAAAATCTACAGTTGGATTGCGAGAGTGTTTTGTATTTGTATGTGCTCCCAATGAAAATTAGTAGATGGGAAAATTCTAGCAATGGTTTTTCTTTGATGAATCACATGTCCAAATCTTGGGTGTGTGTTGTCTCTCACTTCTCTTTTTAAAAGTTAGGTGACGAATGAGGAGAAGGAGGGCATGCCGTATTGATATTTCGATTTGAGAGTGAGAGTGATCCAGAAGCAGAGGAGATATGTGAAACAAAGAGGAAAGAAGAAGAAGATGAGAGAAACTGAAACAATATCTTTTTGTGGAAGCTAAATGAATTGTTCAGTAGAGGAAGATGAGGAAGACATTTGTTAAGAGTAAGAGAAGTTCATTGTCGTCACTGATTTCAATGTCCTCGGCTTCTTCGACTTGTAAAGTTTTGCATGTTTCGACATTATGTACGTTGGCTACTATGACATATTTTTTGATGCAGTACTCTGTTTTAAGAAATATAGCATGTTTAACAATTTTGTCCTTGAATATATTATGATCATCCCACTTCATTGTGATCATGGATCTTAGTTTAAGGTGTCAATTATATTTACCACTTGTAGAATCTACATCTAATGCTTATATTCGTCAAGAGTTTCAGATTGCAAATCAACATTTGGCTATATAGATGTTGGTTCCAAACATTCAGGAAGACGTTCCTGACATTCAGTAAGAACCATATAGCTTAGAGCATACATGAAAAATGAAAAAGAGCAGAATATACTAACAAACAACAGTATGTGTCAGAAGCAAGTTATTATCGCTGCAGACTCATGGCTCCAAGGACCACGACGGCTTGTGTATGTGGTTAGGATCTCGTTTATAAAGAGTCCTCTCTGCTCTGTTTTTTTTCCACTTGCTCTGTTTTTTTAAAGTTCAACAGCTTTATTAGTAGAAGGAAGGAAGCATCTAATGTAAAACAGGTTTTTTTTTGGTTGAATATAATTCAACATTAAAAAAAAAAAAGTGTTAAAGGATCACTCCTAAACCATCACACAATATTTCATGAATAAAAATTCATTTATGAAAGCCCAATATGGCAAAGATTATTTCGTCAGTGAAGAGTAAAGATTTCAATTTTGTGCATATGCTCGTGTTTACCAATGTCTAGAATTTTTATGAAAGTTTTCCTGAAGTCCATCCTGAATTCTAAACTTTTTGTGAATGCCATTCATGAAATTCAAAAAAACTTTCCTGAATTGGCATTTTCGGTAGCAAAAAAACTACAATTGGCATCAATCTTTGTGTTAACAATGTACTTTTAAGGATTTAATAGATAATATGAAGTGACAACCATTTATCTCAAATTTCTCTAAATTAATATGGAATGAACCTAAGAACAACCTCAATCATCACTAGAAGAAAAGTAGAGACATAAAAGGGCAATATGAGTCGTTATAAAGCAATCTGAGTCAACACTAGGTACTCAACAACACCTAGAAGCAATCGGAGAAGTTTTCTTATAAACAACACATTTTTTTTTTTTTTGTTTTGACAACTTATAAACAACACTTATGTCAGCTCCTTTGAAACCATAATCCAAACTTGGATTACTCGAAGTTGTTAGATTCAAAGGAAGTCCACTGTTGTAGAAATCGTTAACAAGCTCCGAGAATTGAGCAAACATAAGCTTCCCAATAGCAACAATGGCCAATCTCGTGTTATCCATAGTAACTCCGGTCTGTGTTCCCTGGAAGTTACCACCATGGATCGCCATGTTCCTCAAAACATCGATCAATGGGTTTGTCGTTAACAGAGTTAATTTCACTCTCAATTATTTTCGTAGCTTGAGGCTTCTGCAACGAATCCATGTCGTCAAGCTTATGAGCTAATTTCATGTATGAGTTTCCGTCGGGGACTTGCTCCATTATCGCCGCCGCTACGATTTGCCCAGGGTGATGCTTCAAACGATGAGGCAGATGATCGGTGAACTCAGGCTTCCCACTCATCACCTCCGTGAAGATCACGGATAAAACCTCAGCTAACACCGCTTGAACATTGGCTTTGGAGTTAGGACGTGCGGTGAGGAGTCCGGCGATGTAAGAGAGAGGACGAGATCGCCGAAAGCAGTTATGGTTCCGGAGAGGAAGCGAAAGAGAGATATTGTGATTGAGGAGACTCGTAATCGCTTCGAGGATCTCGAATCAGAAATCTGAGTATCCGTGGAGTAGAGTGTTGACTCGTACGAGCATGTCGGCTTTTGTGGCTTCTCAAAGGAGCTGAGATTTGGGTACCTAATCGGTGGAGGCAGAGCATAATCTAATAATTTAGATTTGTCTCAAGATAAAAAAAAAAAAAAAAAAAAGATATAAATTTATGCTAGTTTTGAAACATTTGAGACTATATGCTAATTATGGAAGAAAAACTTAACATGGTGCTATTTTTGAGAATTGCCCGAGAAAGAATCAAAAGATACAAATGGTGTGACTTGTGAGTAAAGAGGCCATTCGATCATGTGGACCCAATTAAACCAAGTCCCTTATAAGAAAGTGAACGAATGGTGAAAACGAGAAGTGTGCGTGCGCCTTTTATTTCGGCTTAACATAATATTCGGACAACACATTTATTGCTTCACCGATTTTGTTGTTACAAGAAACGTAAAATTGTCTGAGCAAAAACAGATCTCTCTTTCTCTGCTCGTTGACTCTGTAACTCTCTGCTCTAATGGCGATGGCCGCACTAACAGCTTCTTCTTCTTCTGCTATTACTCTCCTCAACAAGCCTTTCTTACGTAACCGCTCTTCTTTCTTCTCCTCTAATTCACACTCTCGTCTTCTCCGATTCCCTGCTTCTTCTTCTTCCTCTGTTCGTCCCCGTTTCCCTTCTGCCGCCCTAAGCTCCGTTGCTCCTGAATCGGTGCGTTCTGCTTTTCTTTTCTTGATTTCGTTTACAAGCTTTGTAGATTGATTATATTGAATTCAAACGAGAGTTCTCTATATATATGTATGTCCTTGTTCAATGGTATTTTGCAGGACTTAAATAAAAATGGAACTCCAAAAATTGAAATAGAGGAGACTCAAGTGTTTGCGTGTCCTGTTTGCTATGAACCACTTATGAGGAAAGGACCTTCAGGTATCAACCTGTAAGTTCTTGTTTTACCTCCTCACTTTGTTAATCGTTATATAGTTTTTTACTTTTTGCTTCTTTCTTTGATTTTTCTCTAAAGCTTTTTTAAATTTTGTGAATCTGCAGACAAGCAATTTACAGGTCTGGATTCAAGTGTGGACAGTGTAACAAGACATACTCTAGCAAAGATGAATACTTGGATTTAACTGTCACTGCTGATTTGGAAGATTATGATGAAGTCAAACCCATTACTACCGAGCTCTTTAGGTACATTTCTTTTTATCCACCTTCACTAACCATCTCTGTGCTGTTAGCTAAGTCTTGTTTGAGCCTCTTTTTGTGTGTGTGTAGGAGTCCATTAGTATCATTTTTGTATGAAAGAGGTTGGCGGCAAAATTTTAAGCGAAGTGGCTTTCCCGGTCCAGATGAAGAGGTATCTATCTACATCTATGGTCTTTTTTTTGTTGATCTTGTTCTTTCCTCATGGTCTTAATACTTTGCAAATGCAGTTTAGAATGGCTGAGGAATACTTCAAAGAAGCAGAAGGTGGGGTTCTTGTGGATGTAAGTTGCGGAAGCGGTTTGTTTTCTCGGAAATTTGCAAAGTCTGGGAAATACTCAGGCGTGATTGCTCTCGACTACTCTGAAAACATGCTTCGTCAGTGCAAAGAATTCATCCAAAACGATGATACTTTCGACAACTCAACTAATATAGCAGTTGTGAGAGCAGACGTTTCTCGTCTCCCTTTCCCTTCAGGTTCTATTGATGCAGTTCATGCTGGTGCTGCCTTGCACTGTTGGCCTTCTCCTACTAATGCTGTAAGTTCTTGAATTTTCTCCATAGCTTCGTAGTTGTTTTGCAAATGACATGACACTTGTTAAATATTTTCTTGTTGGTTTCAAGATTGCTGAGATCTGTCGTGTTCTAAGAAGTGGAGGTGTCTTTGTCGGGACGACCTTTCTCAGATACAGTCCTTCGACTCCTTGGATTATTCGTCCTTTCCAATCGGTAAAGAGAATTGTAGTGATCAAAAGTGGTTATTCTATAGCATAGATTTTGATCTTTTGTGAATTTTGGATATTTGCAGAGAATTCTGCAGAGCTACAATTACTTGATGCAGGATGAGATCAAGGATGTGTGCACATCATGTGGTCTCACAGATTATGAAGATTATGTTCAGGATTCTTTTATTATGTTTACTGCTCGCAAGCCATAGAGAGAGACCTCTCTCTTCATGTAACTACATTTATATACACAATATACAAAACTACAGTAATATAAACTAGTTGATGGAGAGTGATTTTTGTGTTTGTGACAATTGTTGAAATCATTCATATCTGAGTAGAAACAACTTTATATTATTAAAACTCATAAATCCAAGAGTAGTTTCATCAGAGCACAAAAAAAATTAAAACTCAATCCCGTTAAAGAAAGAAGACAAATAAATTGAGATGAATCTTGCTGGTCAGATCAGATCAAAACTGTATCTGTTTGAAGCCTTGTGGGGGTAGCCACGCCTTAGACAGCTTTTGTGGTTTCATGCTTCTTCTTTGTCAGTATCTTTGTCTTTGCGACAGCGGAAGTGGAAAAACTGAAGCAGAATCTGAAACAAAGAATAAACGAAGTTAGAGATCAGTGAAAAGAAAGGAATCAAAGATCATGAAGTTGATGAGAGAGATTGTATACAAGAGAATCAAGCACAACACATCCTCCTGCATCAACAAGCCATGGTAGATTAGGTGCAATTTTTAACCATTCCACACTGTTCACAAGAATGCTGCAACCAAAACAGAAAAGGGAGTTAAACATGTCTAAGGAGTTCAACCAGAGATTTTTTAAAGATTTAGAAGCATAAAGATTGTTGATCTTCACCTTCCAACATAAGTCATATTGCCAATTAATGCAAATAAGAACATCAATGGATTCAACCCCTGCAATTTCAAAAGAAGAGCATCAAATGGATTCTTCAGATACAACACTCCCTTGCGCCGTATTCATTAATACTTGCTTACCTCCACATGTCCTCTCCTCATCTGCCAAAAAGAAGATATCCGAAAGGAACATTTGATTTAGCTAAAACTGTTATAAACTATATATCAAAAGAATAAATTAGCTATAGACGATTCTAAAGCCTCTTACATTGAGACATATTTGGGGAAGCCTTCCACCCAAGTAAATGGCTGTCATTGCCCAACCCAAAAACATTCCAGTTCTGCTGCTTTCTCCACCACCATGTTCTACTAAATTGCCGCTACTGACCTGAAATAGAACCAATACTAGTCACAATTTACATTTACATTAATTTTATAGATTAAGAAAGGCTATCCAACATAAAAGCACGTAGACACGAAATGCATAAATTATAAAAGTGCCACTTATGAGTACCTGCAAAAGCTTTCTTGCTGCCTGAACTACAAATACTCTATCTCTCTCTCCCAAAGCCGCAGTTCTTGATTCACTTAGCAAATTGGGGAGGTTGAATGTTCCAAGAAACATGAACGCGGACACCTATAAGAGAATTATCGAATGTTATTCTTATCCAATAATAAAACCGCTTGGATTTTGGAAATCAACACCAGGCATTGTGAAACAAGGCTAACCACGCATAGCAGTGATTTGGTGGAAGGAGGCAATGAAGGAGGTGAGGCACCCTCAGGAAGCAATGGCTCTTCAAGAGTTGGTTCACTGTGACCACGAGCCATTCTCTGAGCTAAGACAGATCCAGCTGGTGGTGTATGACTACTCGACAAGGATCTTGCCGACCTGAAAGAATTAAAACGTGAAAAAAAAATTCTCAGAACCTTTGAACAAGTCAGTTGCTTAAATAGATTTTCTATCATCATAATGCTACAGTAGCCTAAGTAAAGAATCTAAATGGCATCATTACGTGTAAAATAGTTCTCTTCCGGTAAAACTATTTCTATGACTCCCAGGAATCATAGTAATAGGTGTCGTATGACCGCCACAAGGAGCAGTATTGGAGCTATTTCTCCATCGCCCTGGAATTTTCACGTCGCTGCTTATGTTTGCAATACGTTCTGCTTCAACCTACACCAGGCAGTCATACTCGAGCTGTTTTAGTATCAACGCATAATTAACAGGCTACAAAGAAAAAGAAAAAAAACACTGCTCAGAGAGCATACCATCTGATTTCTTCTGTTTTTCAACCGGGGATAGACATGTCCGTAATATAAAGATTGGAAAAAGAGAACTGATGTAGTCACTGTATACAACTGCAAAGAAATCACACATATCAAGCAAAGATACAAACAAAGACTGTAAACATGAAGCTGCTTCTAGTCTTTTTGTAGTATACCAGTGCCATGTAGAACTGTGTTGGAAGCTGCAAAGAGGATTAAAAAATTCAGAACTAGCTTTAAGCTACTCAAGGTAAGATAAACAAGATTGAGGAAAATTGTGGTTCTGTAGATTCACTCACAGTAGCTGGTTCCATCAAGCAGCCAAGAAGATTAAAGATATCCCTATACCAATTTTCAAAATAAACCAAAGGGGGGTCGTCAATACACACAATGAACAAAGTAAAAGATTAAAACCATTTGGCTTTAGTTAGATCAGCTTACCCAATAATCCACGTCGTTAAGAAGGCAATAGAGAGACCTTCAGTGGATTTCTCACTGTAATTAGTCATAATCTGAGGTATCTCAGCAACACCCCAACTGATAACACTGATGACACCAAGAGATAGTGACAACCCTTCTCTAAAACTGCTGTGGAGAAACATCTTCTTCACAGCCAAAAAAGATCACAACCTGTGTAAACCCAAACAAGTCCCTTGGGTGAGCAAAGATAACGTCTTTTTGATTGTGTAAACACTAAGAAGAAAAAGAGAGGTTTTTTAAAAAGGAAAGAATAGGAAAAAATATTTCAAACAGTAGAAAACGAATCCTAGAGAAATAAAAACTCAGTCAATAAATTCAATGTTTTGGTTTTTATGGTAAAGCAACAAAATCGAAGAACGTTACACACAATCTGGTTTCGACATTCACACCATTGTTAACATACACCTATTCGTGCAGGTTTTAATAATTAAAAAAAAAGGGCAAGAGACATCATCGATTTAATGATACATTACAATTCATTAGGAGAAACGAATACACACAGGAACGAAACCAAAGAAAGGTGTTACCTTTTCTAGAAGAAACCCGTGAAATGATTGATTCCAGACGGGTTTTGGTTCAAAGATGAGATAAAAAGGAGAGGCCTTTAAGCGTTTAAGAGGTGTTATAGCTTTTGGGTGACGACTGCTTTCGTTTGTCCTTTTTTTTATTTGGTTTCTTTTTTATGGAGATATCTTCATATGTGTTCGTTCGTTCCTTCTGGAAAACACAAATCAATCCTCACAGAGTTTTCTGTAATTTCTTCTTCAATTCCAATATTAAAAAGAAATACAAATATTATTATTTCTTTTCCCTTTGGTGTTTATTTTTAATTTTAGGCCCTGAATGGAAGCATATAATTTGCTGTATTGGCAAAAAAAAATTATGAATAACGCATATAGTCACCATTCACCATTATTATTTAGTTGTTTACGTTTTTCCATGAAGTAATTATTTGCGTGTTTGGTTTTTGATCCTTCAATTATGCTGCGGGTTGTTTTAAAAAACGCACCTGAATAAACAAAATATTTATTTATGTTTATTTTAACTTATGATTTGAAAATAACTAATCAACATTCTATATATCAACAAATTTCTCTGTGTTAAATTTGTTTTAATTTAAAATTTTGTTAAATGATTTCATAAATTTTTTGTTTAAGTAAATTTGGATATTTAAGATTCAAAATAATTTTTTATTAACGCAAAGAATATTATAATTTCAATTATTTTAATTATCTATATTTTTACTAGTTTATTCATATAACTATTTTAATAACTTTATTCATATAATTATTTTAATAACAACAAAATCTATACATATATATAATTTTATTGTGAACCGCAATTATTTTTTTTCACCAATCAAACATTATTTTGTACCGCTTATTTTGGAATAAACGCACTTGTCCCGCAAATACATTTGTCCCGCACGTATCGCAGTTGAACCGTACTGTACTAACAAATTTTTTGTCTCGCACCATTAAAACCGCGGTTACCATTCGGACCGTTAGTTTCTTCTTTTTGCATTATTGTCGCTCTGAAGAAGAGAGTAGTGGATTTGGTTTCGATTTTCGTCTTATTATGTTTGTTTTTTGGAAAAAAAAATTATGTCACGTCGGCAAAAAGTGAATGACCAAATAAAAGATATCCTTTATTCGAATAAATTTTTTAGGCTAAAGTCTATTTATAGGAATTTGAAAGAAAAATGAAAACAAACTTTTGGATTTAGTCTGCCTAATTAAAAAAAATAAAGAATAATAAACAAATCGATGTGCAATGATATTTTGCCCATAAACATAACTCGAAATATGTGGACTAGTTCTAAAATTATGATTGATTTTAGCCTAATCTAGTCATAAAAGTAAAACTAGAGCAAAACAGTCACTATTATGAAACAAACATAAAAATAAAATGTGTTTAAAATGTATAGCGAAATAGAAGGAAGAAGAAAAACAATAGAAATGAGCAGAGCATGACAACGTTGAATAATGAGTGTTAATGTAGAGTGGATGTGATAATGATTTAACTAAACTTTACAAAATTCGTATAATCGAAAATAAATTATTAATTAATGTAATAATAATGATCAAATTTTCATTATAATCTTTTTTATCTTACTACCACACTGACTTTTAAAACTTCGTTTTTGTTTTCATAATTCATATAATAGTGGCAACTAGCAAGTGGTCTCTTTATGAGCATGTAAACAAATGTAAAGTTTTTTTCCTAGTTCAATGGTTAAGAGTAATATTATATTAATGATATATATTGGAAATGATTTCTTTTTTAACAACAATAAAAGATCAGTTTATGAGATCCAATGAGGAGGAAAGTCGTTTACAAACAAAATAGAATGCGGAGAGGTACGCGCTTGGCGTGCCAAAGAATCTGCACTAACATTAGCATTTTTTGAGATTAAAGATAAAGAGAAAAACAAAAACTCCTCCCTATCCATCTTGATATCGTCGAGATATGTCTTGAAGGCCGGCCAGTCTTGAGGAGAAAACACCATCTTCACCAAATCTGAGCAATTTGTATAAAAAGCGACATCTCGATAATCATGGCCAATCATGCACCGCAAAGCCCAAACAAAAGCTTCTATTTCAACATGCAAAAGAGAAAGACTACGACGGAAATTGGCGGCACCCTTCATCGGCGAAACATCCTGAAAAGAGGAACACACTCATCTTGCACCCGCAAAAACATCACCCTCTTTCCACGAGCCATCAACAAAACACCGATAACCTGAGAAAACATTAGTCATGGAACTCCCGCAACCTAGTTCCCGAGCACTAGAGGCACTGGGAAGTTGGGAGAAAAACTCATCCCCATCATCTGCCTGAGCCTGTAGCCACGTGCTCGCCTCCCCCACTTCTAACCTAACAACATCCTCTGGCTTGTCCCTAACATTCTCAAAAACGCAAGCATTCCTCGCCTTCCATATATACCACATTTAGATCATGGAATGACACAAAATGCTTGGCGAAGCAGAGGCTTTCTCAGGTTACTCGGTATGGGCCGGACATTACCCCTCTCCTTGCGGGAGTTTGGCGGGTGGCGTGTCCACCGAAGATTAATCATTTTATGTGGCAAGTTTTATCCGGTTGCATATCAGTTTTGGGAAACCTGAAAAGGCGGGGCATTGCTTGTGATTCAGTTTGTGCTAGATGTGGGGCTAACGAGGAAACAGTTAATCATGCTATTTTTCAGTGTCCACCAGCTCAACAGGCTTGGGCTTTAGCTCAGGTGCCGGTGGACCCAGTCTCCTTTCCTACAGACTCCCTGTATGCCAATGTGGATCATTTCCTGGGTTCGTCCAATCCGAGTTCTAAGGTTGCTCATTTCCCTTGGAAATGATTATTGTTATATATTTTTTGTTGTGCATGTTATTGGTATTATGATAGGTTAATGATAGTTATGTTGTGGGTTTAATTAAGTAGTATGAAGTTTATAATATATTAAAAAAATGTCAGTTGAATAGAATTGTTAGTAGTAATGTTATGTTGATGTTTTATCGGAGTTGGTTATAAGTTATGTTTCCGCTGTGAATGTTATTGGATAATGGATTATTATTGGTATTATGGTTAGTTAATAATGTTTATTTAGTTAGTTTAATTAAGTAGTACTAGTGATCGATCCACACATACGTTAACTGAAAATTTACACTGAAAACATTAAAGAGAAAATGACAGATGTTGCAAGAAGAGAGTGCTAAATGATAACTTCTTAGAGCTTTTCGAAAGAGAACATTAATAAAATGTCAAGATATGTCAAAAAAGACATTACTAAAATGTCAAGCTATTTCAAAAAGGATATTGCTAAAATGTCAAGATATTTTTTTTGGATAATTTTTATGTATATAATTTTGAGAGGAATGAGTGCCTCTTGTCATTTTTTTAAATTATGAGATTAAGAAAACTTTACATTATTATATAAAAATAAAGAAATACACTAAGATAATGTTAGTTGAATAAAAAAATTATAGAGTTTACAAATTTATTTGAAGTTTGAGATATGAGGATTATTGAGATGTGTGTCTTTTTTTATTAGAGAAAATTGGAATTAGAAGCCTAATATAAATTTATTATTTAATTAGATAGTTAATGCAATAATCCTGATATCAATTTATATTTATAAGGAGTTACATAAGCTATATGAGAGTTACAAAATGTAAGAAAGACATATTAATATATTTTAATATTTATTATGTTTCTAATTGTTATTAGTCATTTATTACAATATTAATAGTACTATAGAAGTTACAAAAGTGTCATCATAAAGTAATAAAGTGCCAAATGAAAAAAATTTAGAGAAAAAGAAAAATCATTATTTTGGACAATATACTACACAAATTAAAGACTAAATTAAACATCTTATAAAGTATAATATCAAATTATATTTTGTCTTAAATATAAATATAAATAAAATAATGTATTCATATAAAGTTAATTGAAAAAAATATACTAAAACTATTAAAGAGAAAATAACACATGTTACAATAAGAGAATATCAAATGACAACTTCTTGAAGTTGCTAAAAGAGAACATTACTTTATTATATAAGATATTCTATATCAGCTATCATAATAAGATGATTTTAACTTTTAATAAATAATATTTTTTTCATTCACCCAACTTTTAATGATAAGACTTTATATCTTAATACTCCTTTGATTATAAATACACAATGCCTTCCTCTTAAAATCTCCATCTCTAGCTAGTGCAATCTAAAAGTTTTTGAAAGAAAGTGATTATTTGATCAAAAACATGGATTTTAGTATGTTTTTCCTTCTTCATTAATTGTTCATAACTTTTTCTGTAGTTACATCTCTGTTTGGAATTTATATATTAAACTTTTACAATTTGTATAGGTTATGGAGACACTAAAATTGTATGGCCAACCGAAGAACACACTGCCACTATAGTCTGGCTTCACGATATCGGGAGAAATGGCAATGAGTAACACAATCACATGCTTTACTTTTTATTTTATTTTTATATTTATATGATTCGTTTTTTTCAATTCATTAGTAGAGAAGGTAGCTTTATCAAATATATATATTTATTAGTTTTTATTAATTGTATCTATTAAAAGGACTACATCTATCCCTTTTATCTAAGCAACATTTGTTAGGGAAGCAATCCAAAAAACGATTTTCTACTTTTTTTTTTTCTTCTTTCTCATTATTATATTATTTTATTTGAGCAACTGTCTTCATGAGTAACTACTAGTAATGATACTCTAAGTCACCTATTTCGTTATAACAAAAGTTTAAAATCAGTGACATCTTCTATTAATAGAGTAATTTATAAACATTTCTAAAAACTATTTTTAAAAGTTGACTTTCACATGTTCTACAAATATTATGATTTGATTTGAAGTGTTATTTGTATATAACTTTTTTTTCCTTTTGAATATTAAAATATTGGTGACCTGACAATATTAATTAATAACTTTTCTCTGTCGTACAATTTCACATAAATTTCATTTCTTATGTTCTCACTTCACTAAGGTTATATATACGTAAAATTGTGTTCTTCTCTGTACTTGAAGTGTATCTCTGATCACTCTATATATGTCTATTCTTTCTGCATGCAGCTCAGCTAGATTTGTACGTCAATTGAATCTTCCAAATGTACGGATCCATGCAGATGTTAAATTTTGCCATATATCTGTTTTTTACTTTAGTCAAACAGAACCTCAATAGAGAATACAAGCAGTAATCCATTTTATGCGTAGATAAAATGGATTTGTCCGACTGCTCCAATACGTCCTCTCACTTTCTATGGTGGAGGTATTACTGCTTGTAAGGTATACTACTTGCCTTTAAACTTCAAAAAGACACTAGTATTAATTAATGTTTTCTAAAATTCTAATTAAAAACTAACAACATTGTATATAGAATTTTAGGGGCCGATGTCAGCGAAATTTCTGAGAACATGGAAGAGGATGTGGTTTCTTTCAATTTAGTTTCTGCGTTTGTTATTAACCTTCTACAAGATGAACCCAACAATTGTAACCCATAATCATCCAACATTCAACACATAGCATGCTTAGTTTTGTACTATGCATCAAATTTTTATATCAAATATATTAATCCAATTGGTTTTGATAGTCATGATAGGACTAGGAGGTATCGGCTTGGGTGCAGCGGTAGCTCTCTACCATGTGTCTTCTTATATCACAGGAATGGTAAACATAGACCTACGATTTATTGTTGGAATCAACGGCTGGCTTCCCACTTGGAGGTAGGCTCGTTTTAAACCGTAACATCACTATTTGTAAGAAAACTTAAGTTACACAACTTTTAGACGTGGTAAAAACCTAAATCAATCTTGCAGAAACTTACTGCACAATATGACATATAATTATGGGTCCCCAAGTCTTGCTCCATCGCTACCAATCTTAGTTACACAAAGAAATTGTATGTGTATATTGTCATCTATAGATCTATATTACAATTTAGATATCAACTGCGAGAGGATGCTGATTCTTACTAATTATTCTTTTTTTTTTCCTGTGTATGTGACAGCTGATGATGTAGTTCCCTTCCAATTTGGATTCACATGTGCTCAGACTCTTAGCGCGGCTGGATTTCCAATTACGTTTAAACCAAACGCAGGGTCTCTAAACATGAAATTAACTTCACTTTTTTATTTGATTAAATTTACTACTTAACCTTATTTTTCTGGATCCAATTTTGGGGTTATGCCTTGTGCAGGAATCATTACACAATCCTTCCCGAAGTAATCGATGATGTTCGCTCATGGCTCATAAATCTCCAACTCTAAGGTCAATAATGCTCACCACTGCATAGAGAAAGGAAGTGGAGAACAAAACTATCATACAATATACAACATCCATTTTTAAATTTCTCATTTGTTGTTCAAAATCAATAATATATATGAATATGATATTATATTAACTACATTTAAACAAAACTAATTACTTTATAAGATCTAAGTTATGTAATTGCCTTGCAACTCTGATGAGATGTCAATTTACCTAAAAAATGTTTTCTTTTCTTTTATTCATATGATGTTCTACAGATTATTGGATTGTGTTCTACCCAAATATGTTGTTTTGGTTTTATATGCTTTAATTTGATATTGTAGACCAATCAAACAAATACTTTTTTTTTTGGTCAACCTGAAACAAATACTAAGTGAACAAAATATTATTAACTACTTTAAATAGATTATGCCTCCAGTGAAACTTTGTTATGAAATAAATTGTGTTCCACCAGATTTAGTATAGGATTTTTGCCATCCATCCAACTTTTATAGAAGATGTGATTTTGTATACTTTTTTTAAAGGTGTGATTTTGTCAACTTTTAACATTAAAAATTTTCTTTCATAAGGCTCCTTTCTTAATTAAAAAAAAAAGAAAAGAAAATAGAAACACTCATTTCTTTTATAAATACACAATGTTCTTCTCTTGCCTTCTCTTATATCTTTATAACATCGGAAAATGAATTTATGGAATTTTCGGATGGGTGTCGATCGATACCAAAATGAATGTCAAATTATATACTACATAGATTAAACATCTTACAAAGTATAATATCAAATTATATTTTGCTTAAATATAAATAAAATAATGTATGTCATATAAAGTTAATTAAAAAAATATATTAAAACTATTAAAAAGAAAATAACACAAGTTACAAGAAGAAATTATCAAATGACAACTTCTTAGAGCTTGTAAAAACATTTTACTTTATTATATAAAATAAGCTTTTTAAAAAAGAAAGAAATTGCCAAAAAAGGTATGTCCAAGTTCCCTTCAAAGGACCTTTCCAAAAACATAGGTATAAAAATTAAGATTCAAAGGACATTATTAAAATTGTTGATATTAATATAAAAATTATAGTATAAGACTATTAGTAAGTAAATGAAAAATACTTTTATTCACCCCTATTTTTTTAGTCAATTAGAATATTGTATTTAATATTTTATTTAAAAAAATAAATTAAAAAAAGAAATAAATTAAGGAAACAAAATATAATAAAATTGCTAACAAAATAATAAAATACAATAAAGTTTGAGTGGAAGAGAAAAGTAACTCCAATCAGAGCAATGTGCCTGTCACACCACACTACATAAGCAATTTGGGAATTGCCCACCCAGTTAAGTTAATCGGTCCGGTTCAGTTAATGATTGCTACGAATCATTGCCAATATTTCCGGTTAAGTTAATCGGTCCGGTTCATCAGTTCGATTGGAGATATTAATTTGATTTCAGAAGAACCAAAAAGTCACGGCACATTGTATACGGGCCTCAAAACTTCATAAGTGTGACCTGATGATTAAAGGCCCAATGGGCGTCTTATTATTTTATTATAATTTTTTTTACAGAATAAATCATTCCTAAACTGTCTTGTCTTCTTCACACGGTCGCGAATCGTTAAGCTTCGTCGATTCAAGCAGATTTGTACAACGATAAGAGGAAAAACTAAAAAAAAAACAATTTTTTTTAGAAGACAAAACCCCAGAGGGTTCTCTTCAATTCAACCTTAGAAACCACCAATTCCGCTATGACAAAGAAGAGAAAGCTCGAATCTGAATCCAACGACACGTCAGAGCCGATTCAGAAGCAGCAGGAATGTGAAAGAGAGGATCCTGGAATCAGAAATGATGATCATCAAAGAGACGAAGACGAAGTAGTAGAACACGACGCACTCAAGGAGGTGCACGAAGAGGGACCTAAAGATGACAATAATGTAGAAGCGGGGTCGTTGTCAGGATCTATGAGTTTGAGAAATGAGGATGATGAGTCAGAAGAGCCCATCGATGATCTATTAGAACCGTTCTCAAAGGATCAGCTTTTGATTCTTCTCAAAGAAGCTGCAGAGAGACATCGTGATGTAGCTGATCGAATCCGGATTATAGCTGATGAGGATCCTGTTCATCGTAAGATCTTCGTTCACGGGCTTGGATGGGATACTAAAGCCGACGCACTGATCGAAGCTTTTAAACATTACGGAGAGATCGAAGATTGCAAATGCGTGGTTGATAAGGTATCTGGGCAATCCAAAGGTTATGGCTTTATCCTATTTAAGTCAAGGTCTGGTGCTCGTAAAGCGCTTAAGCAGCCTCAGAAGAAGATTGGGACCCGTATGACTGCGTGTCAGCTTGCTGCTGTAGGACCTGTTCAGGGAAACCCTGTGGTGGCTGCGCCTGCTCAGCATTTTAGCCCTGAGAATGTTCAGAGGAAGATTTATGTTAGTAATGTTAGCGCTGATCTTGATCCGCGGAAGTTGCTGGAGTTTTTCTCAAGATTTGGGGAGATTGAAGAAGGTCCTTTGGGTCTTGATAAAGCTACTGGGAGACCCAAAGGTTTCACTTTGTTTGTTTATAGATCCGCAGAAAGTGCCAAGAGGGCATTGGAAGAGCCACATAAGACCTTTGAAGGTCATGTCTTGCATTGCCATAAAGCAAACGATGGGCCAAAGCAGGGTAAGCAACATCAACATCAACATCAACATCACCATAATTCTCACAAACAAAGTACTCGCTACCAAAGGAATGAAAACACTGGTTATGGTGCACCTGGAGGCCATGGACATTTCATACCTGGTAATAACCAAGCTGCGCAGACCATAAACCCGGCTATTGGCCAGGCCCTTACAGCTTTGCTGGCTTCTCAGGGTGCTGGATTGGGTTTGAGCCAAGCATTTGGGCAGGCTTTGTTGGGGGCATTAGGGACAGCTAGTCCAGTACCCGCGGCTGGAATGCCAAGCGGATATGGTACTCAAAATATCACACCTGGGGTCTATCCTGCGTATGGTGCCCAAGCCGGCTTTCAGGGTGGTTATCAGACTCAGCAACCTGGTCAGGGCAGTGCTGGAAGAGGGCAGCATGGTGTTGGGTATGGTGGCCCTTACATGGGTCATTAGATGTAGCCCACTCAGGTATGCAATTGCAGCTCCTTTGCATCTGTTTCATTGATGTTCTGTGCCAGACTCTATCTGCGGTTCCGTTATGATTATGACCCTTGTATATCTTAAGACATGGACTTGCTGTATTATGACCTTTTCATAGTTAACTCCATTATGTTAAGCATTGCAAGATCATCGTTTTCAAAGAATCAAAGTTAGTGTGACTTTTGTTGTCTTTCTGAAAGGTGTTCGGTTTTGCACCATTGTATAAAAGTCGTCTTCTTATTTTCTCAATCCATTGTGCAGGATGCAGATATTCCAAAACAGTTCTTTTAATATTGACATGGTGAATCTTCTGAAGTTATTAAGGAGCTGATGCAAATGGAGTTGTTTAGTTTTTGGATGAAATGTTACTCTTTTCGTTTCTTCAAAGGCCATGACTCTTCAAACCTTTCAAGAAGTTTAAGTTTTCCCCTACTTATTTACCCAAATCCCAACTCTTTTTATGAATATCCCAATGACATTACTCTGATTTTGCTATCATCGCCTCTTTTAAAACTTTTGTGAACGTTTTCATTTGTAAACTTAAACAGTGTTCCTCATGGACACAAATGCTTTCATTCTCTATTTGAATTCGTGTTTTCCATATTCTTGGTTCCCTCTATATTTTGCCGTTTTGTGAATTTTTTCACTGCACGTAATTCATTTTGAAATTTTTGGTCATGTTTTGTTACTTTGGAACCTTGTGAGATCATGATCACACTTCCACTATAAATTTGAACATGATGTCGTATCTTGATTTCCACATATAATAGTTACTTAATCATTATTCTTCTCGCAGGTAATTTTGACTGCAGGCTGAACCCAACACTAACGCTCTACAATATCCTATGGGGTAGCTGATATTTGAATGCTACTCACCTGCTTTATCTTTTACTGACCAGTAATGTTCTGAATCTCTAAATTAATGGTTTATAACTAAAGATGTAGGCATAGTTGTTTTCTTGTTTAGCTTCAGTAGGCATCCTGTACCAAAAAGGTCAACTTGTTTAGGCTCTGTGCTAAAAAGTTTGAACATGTCTATTTCAAGGTTTTGCTTGTTTTAGAGCAACATTTTGAATCTATAGCTATGAATGTGCATTTTAAGTTGACCACATCGCAGATGTTACACTAAAGTGTCTTAGTTAAATTTTTATCTGAGTTTGGTAACACAGCTGGAACTGGTGATTTCTCTCGCATAGTGGAGCTCTGAACTGCCTTCCTAGTAAAAAGGTAAGTAAAACTGTTGCGCATTGTGAGTATTTAATATGTAATGTAGAAGTAGAACCATTGTTGAGGAATGAATTGATGATGAAAGTCCTTGCACGAATGTGCTTCCTGGTTTGTATTGTTTCTTTTGTAGTTGAGTCAGAGCTTCACGAGTGTATATGAACCAAAGTATCTACTTGTCATTCACTATAAGTGAATGAATATATGGTTATGCTAACTGCCGGGGTTCTATCTAGTTACCCTCTAGGCTCTATGGGCCACTAGGTTATGATAAGCATGTGAAGTTTTTTACAATACTTGATTCTTAGGAGACCTTTGTTGGTACAGCCAGATAGAGTGTGTGTTCTTGTTCTCTCTTTCGACAGGATCAAGCTGCGACACATGATTTACTGAATCTGTATGTATTATAATCATTGAAGGACATACAAATTTACAAAGGAAGAGAAGAGTCATATGACATTTTGATGTGTTAGATAATAAGAAGAAGAGAGAAGTGTGAGAGTAATTAAAGAAAGAGAAAAGGGAAACAGAAACACGTGGGAGAACATCCCAAAGAGGAAGCACACGCGGATCTTCATGCAAAGCCGATTCTCCCATGTGGTCCCTTCCTCCCTTTGTCCCCCTCCCCTTTCTCCTTTTTCACCATACATACAACGAATCTTCTTCTTTTTTTTTTTTTTTTATAAATATCATATTTGGTTCAACAACACCTTGTTCTCGGTTACTTCCCCACTCTCACTTTTCATATAACAAGCGCATTTTGGGAAACTTATGTTCGAGAAAGACAAGTCTTTTTTAAGAGAAAGTGATTTAACACAAAGCTAAAGTGAATATATATAACACAATGTCTTGAATATTTGTTATATGTTAAATACGAATATTTGGTTTATATTCTTAGGGAATAAACTCCAGTTCTAAAGTGTTCACGAGATTAATACTTTCATATCTGGACAGAGACTTCTGTTTTTTGTTTGTTTGTGTTTATTCTACAAGAAAAAGTAGCTTTTAATTGAATTAAAAAAATCCTCAAATGCACATTTTAAAGTTCTCGAGTGTAACAGTTTCTAAGGCAAACAAAAGAAAAACTCTTCTCACTCTTTCTCTTTCTAATATTTCTCTCCTGAGGAGAAACTAAAGAGAGAGAGACAGAGAGAGAGACAGAGAGAGAAGAGAATGTATGTTTGGTTTTATAATCTCTCTGCTCTTTTACCAAAGATTTGTCTCAGAGCCCACCACTTGGACACAGAGAACCCAAGTTCCTTTCTTACTCTTTCTCGATCTCCTCCTTCTTAATCTCCTTTCTTTTTTTGTGAAAACTGAAGCCAGTTTCAACATCATTCTTAAATTTATATTCCCTTCTTCACAGTCTCCTACCTCCTCTCTTTTCTCAAGTTTAGTTATTATCTGCATTTTTGAGCACTCGTATACTGCATGCAATTTCCCCTGGTTGTTTTGTTGGCTGTAATTATTAGAAGTTAGAACTTCTCATTTTCTAGGTGGTTAGATCGAACAAGAGTTGTATAAATGGGTTCTATTAGAGGAAACATTGATCAAGAGCCAATCTCTCAGTCATTAACTAGGCAGAACTCTCTCTATAGCTTAAAGCTCCATGAGGTTCAAACCCATTTAGGAAGTTCAGGAAAACCACTAGGAAGCATGAACCTTGATGAACTTCTCAAGACTGTCTTGTCACCAGCGGAGGAAGAAGGGCTTGTTCGTCAGGGAAGCTTGACTTTGCCTCGAGATCTCAGTAAAAAGACAGTTGATGAGGTTTGGAGAGATATCCAACTAGACAAGAATGGAAACACTACTACTAGTACTACTACTGCTCATAAGCAGCCTACACTGGGTGAAATCACACTTGAGGATTTGTTGTTGAAAGCGGGTGTAGTGACTGAGACAATAGCTCCACAAGAAAATGTTGTGAACATAGCTTCACATGGGCAATGGGTTGAGTACCATCAGCCTGGACAACAACAAGGGTTTATGCCATATCCGGTTTGTGAGATGCAAGAGATAGTGATGATGGGTGGATTATCGGATACACCAAAAGCGCATGGGAGGAAAAGAGTGGCTGGAGATATTGTGGAGAAGACTGTTGAGAGGAGACAGAAGAGGATGATCAAGAACAGAGAATCTGCAGCACGTTCACGAGCTAGGAAACAGGTTTGAGAACTTGATATTGTCTTTTTTAGTTTATTAATGTTTGTTAGTTAGTTGGTCCAATAAGATTAAAACTTGCAGGCTTATACTCATGAATTAGAGATCAAGGTTGAAAGGTTAGAAGAAGAAAATGAAAAACTTCGAAAGCTAAAGGTAAAAAAGAACATCTCTTGTTTCATATAATCTCGTTTAGTGATTTAGTGGTTTTCTAAATAATTTGGTTATAATGGCAGGAGGTGGAGACGATCCTACCAAGTGAACCACCACCGGATCCTAAGTGGAAGCTCCGGCGAACAAACTCTGCTTCTCTCTGATCTTAAAAGACCTCTCTTTTTCTTTCTTTCTCCTTCTTCTTTGTGTTGGTTTATATCAAACAGCTTTTGTTCTTTGTATATTCTGTAGACTTTATTTTGACTTTTGAACAGTATGTCTTTAAATACTTTTTTTGAGTGTAATTTCCTTTTGCAGCTGGTTCAAACTTTTGAGTATTCAACACTAGTTCAATGTGGCTTTTTAGTTTAAACTTGAGACACGACTTAGGAAGCAGGCAAGTCCTCAGACAAGAGTCTCTTGGTTCGTAGATAGAAGTATACAAATTGATTGATGGTTCATGTCTTCATGGTTCTGCTAAACCGTTTTGATCGTTTGTTAACGGGAATGGATTACCAATACGTTTTGGGCTTTTCTCCATATAAGTTATTGGGCGTTTTTATTATGGCCCAACTAAACCGAGCGTTTAATTTTCCTTTCCTTCTTCTTCTTCTTCGTCTTCGAGCGACTGTGAGAAACCTTCCCTGAGTATCCAATCTGCGACCTTTCAATTGTAAATGCATTGCTCAGTATCCTCTATTGTTCGTCCACTATCAGCAGATCCCACAACAGCCATAGCCACTTTGTGCTCAAAAGGGAACCTCCGAGAAGCTTTCCAGAGATTCCGACTCAACATCTTCGCGAACACTTCTCTCTTCACCCCTTTTATTCAATCATGCACCACCAGACAATCTCTTCCGTCTGGGAAACAGCTTCACTGTCTCCTCGTCGTCTCCGGATTCTCTTCCGACAAGTTCATATGTAATCACCTCATGAGCATGTACTCAAAGCTTGGAGATTTCCCTTCAGCCGTCGCATTGTATGGGCGTATGCCTAAGAAGAATTACATGTCATCTAACATACTTATCAATGGGTATGTGCGTGCTGGGGATTTGCTAAGTGCCCGGAAGGTGTTCGATGAAATGCCTGATAGAAAGCTCACGACTTGGAATGCCATGATTGCTGGGTTGATTCAGTTTGAGTGTAACGAAGAGGGTTTGAGTTTGTTTAGAGATATGCACGGATTGGGGTTTTGGCCCGATGAGTACACTCTTGGTAGTGTTTTTAGCGGATCTGCTGGGTTGCGGTCAGTGTTCATTGGGCAGCAGATTCATGGCTACACGATCAAGTATGGGCTTGAGTTGGATTTAGTTGTTAATAGTTCGTTGGCTCATATGTATATGAGAAATGGGAAATTGCGAGATGGGGAACTTGTCATTAGATCAATGCCTGTTCGTAATTTGGTTGCATGGAATACACTCATCATGGGGAACGCTCAAAACGGATGTCCTGAAACCGTGCTTTATCTGTATAAGATGATGAAAATCTCAGGTTGTAGGCCTAACAAGATCACATTTGTAACTGTGCTCAGTTCTTGTTCTGACTTGGCGATTAGAGGTCAAGGTCAGCAGATTCATGCGGAAGCTATTAAGATTGGGGCTAGCTCTGTAGTAGCTGTGGTTAGTTCATTGATCAGTATGTATTCAAAATGTGGGTGTCTTGAAGATGCAGCTAAAGCTTTCTCAGAACGTGAAGAAGAAGATGAAGTGATGTGGAGCTCAATGATTTCTGCTTATGGGTTTCATGGACAAGGCGATGAGGCAATCAAGCTGTTTAATACTATGGCAGAGCAAACGCAAATGGAGGTAAACGAGGTCGCGTTTCTGAATTTGCTTTATGCCTGCAGCCATTCTGGTTTAAAAGACAAAGGGCTTGAGTTGTTTGACATGATGGTGGAAAAATACGGGTTCAAGCCAGGTTTAAAGCACTACACTTGTGTGGTGGACTTGCTCGGTCGAGCAGGCTGTTTGGATCAAGCCGAGGCAATAATAAGGTCTATGCCAATAAATCCAGACACTGTTATATGGAAAACACTATTATCTGCGTGTAATATACACAAAAACGCAGAAATGGCACAAAGAGTCTTTAAAGAAATTCTTCAGATTGATCCTAATGACTCTGCTTGTTACGTCCTGCTTGCAAATGTTCACGCCTCAGCCAAGAGATGGTGCAATGTATCAGAGGTGAGAAAATCGATGAGAGATAAGAATGTGAAGAAAGAAGCGGGGATCAGCTGGTTTGAACACAAAGGTGAAGTGCATCAGTTTAAGATGGGAGATCGCTCTCAATCTAAATCCAAAGAGATCTATTCATACCTGAACGAACTGACTTTGGAGATGAAGCTTAAGGGATACAAGCCGGATACAGAGTCAGTGTTGCATGATATGGATGAGGAGGAGAAAGAATCAGACTTGGTACAGCACAGCGAGAAACTAGCGGTTGCATTTGCGCTCATGATATTACCTGAAGGTGCACCGATTAGAATAATCAAGAACTTGCGGGTTTGCAGTGATTGCCATGTTGCTTTCAAATATATATCGGTGATCAAAAACCGAAAGATCACGTTAAGAGATGGTAGTAGATTCCATCATTTCATGAACGGAAAGTGTTCTTGCAGCGATTATTGGTAGCTGGGCAGTTAAAGTAGGCTATGACGCCATGCTCTAGAGTCTTTCTGGAGTGTTAAGCACTTTGGTTTGGATCAGGAAGCCATTTGGGAAGAAAGCATTCAGCAACAAGGGTAAATTTTGTATACATGTTGGGTCATATGGACACTGGTCACAAGACTCAGATTCTTTACATTGCGGGTAGTAGTAGCTTGGTAGTCTACCTTGAGATTGCTCCTGCCTGTGTTATTCTTGAGTCGGGCGTAGAAAATGGTTTGCGGTCAACTTTACTTGCTCTAGCCATCTCCACAAGGTAGAAACTTATTTGATGCTTCTCGTTATTTCTAATATACCATGTTTTTGGTCGTTTGTGTAGTTTCTAACCTTCCACACGCTTGGTTTCCGATTCCTTCCACAGTAAAGATGTTAAATAAGGATGGAGTGAGTTCTCTACTCTTTCTCACCATGAACTGAGCAAGTAGAATGCACTTGCGAATCCCTCAGATCAGATTTCCTAGGTAACGTTCGTTAACTTCAACAGCACCAATTTACTAAATATGTCCTAATCAATTGTCATAAGCGTGTAGTTCCTCATTCATTTTTATCTTAATGCAAGTTTTTGCTTTATTATAATTTGTTAAGTTTCGCATAGATAAGGACATTCGAAACACATGAGTTTTACTCCCTCCGTTTTTTAGTTGATATTTTAGGAGATTTTTTTTGTTTTTATATTATTGATGTATGCAACTTTTCATGCAAAACTAGTTAGTTTATTTATTTGTTTTGACTATTTATATTGTACGAATTGTTTTATTATTGGTCGAATCGTGTTTAGATTGATAATAAATTACATATTAGTTTAGAACTAAACAAAAAACAAATAATTCTTTAATTGGTAACATCAAGTATATTGAAGATGAAGTAAGAATTTATTAAAAGTTGCATTGGATGTGAATGGTTGCAGTGGTTGGACGGAAAATCCGTCTACATGGACCGCTTTTTATTTACTATTTAACAAATGTAGTCCGCAGTAGTGCGGTCCAAATAAAACAGAGACAAAACCGCAACGAACCAACTATGAACTGCTTTTGCATATAAATAGAGTTGGTCCACAGTGGTTTTTTTTTCTATCGTTGGACCACACCGCTGCGGACTGTATTTAATGAAAGGTAAAGAAAAAACGGTCTAATCTATTGATGGATTTGTCTCTCCAATCGCTCCAACCATTCACATCCATAGTACTCCATAGTACTAGTAGTATAAGAAAACTATAACATAAAAGTAAATTCTGTAATAATTTAGACAAATAAAGCGCTATTGGGGACCAAATCAAATGAACACTTCACAGTTGATATTTCATAATTCTATTCTTTTTTTTTTTTTTGGGGACCAAATTTCATAATTCTGTTCTGTTGTAAAGAATAGTCGTTATGATAATGAATTGGAACGACAAAATTCCAAATGAATGAAGACTTGACATTTGATAATTCATAATTCTGTTATATTGTAAAAATAGTCGTTATTATTCCATTTAATAATAACGTTTTGGAACGACAAAATTCCAAATGACTGAAGACTTCACAGTTGATAATTCATAATTCTTCTCTAGTTTAAAAAATAGTCGTTATTATTCCATTTAATAATAACGAATTGGAACGACACAAAACCAATCCAACCAACGAAAAATCAAACAAGGGGGCGACTCATTGGAAAGAAAAAGCTGATATAGCCTGTAGCCAGTCAACCTCGCGCTAAAATATAAAACTCAATTTGATGGCGTTCTCGTAATTACAATCCCCGAACCGAGGATATAACCGACATTTTATAATATTTCGGGTCAGTATAAAACGTCTCAAGTCCGCGCACAACACTCACACACTCTTCATCTTCACAGGGAAAAAAAAAACAATGGTGGCTCAGAGTCAGACCACGTACGATCAGCTCGCCGAGCTTTGCGAAACCTTCAGCTTAATGGACATGGATGGTAATGGTATGGTTCATCATCCATTTCCCTCTAATGTAGATGTTGGATCTTAGATTTGCATAGTTGTCATCTTGAAAGCACTGAAATGAGTGAACACCAATCCTTGATTACTTTTTTGTAGGTTTCATTACCGCGAAAGAGCTCGGAACCGTGATGCGTTCCCTTGGTCACAACCTGACAAAATCTGAGCTTCAAGGCATGCTCAACGAAATGGATGCAGATGGTAACGGCACCATCGATATCCTTGAGTTCTTATACGCATTGATCGACACAGACTGTAAGGAAAAACTCAAGAAAGCGATCGGAGTTTTGAGTCAGCTTACTGAAGATCAGCTTGTCGAGTGTAAGGAAATCTTCAGCTCAATAGACAAGGATGGTGATGGTATGGTTCATCATCCCTTTCCCTCTTATCGTACATGTTGGATTAGATTTGCATAGTCTTCAAAGCACTGAAATGACTAAAACCTATGACCTGTCCTTGATTACTTTTTGTAGGTTTCATTACAAGAAAGGATCTCGGTACCCTGATGCGTACCCTCGGTGAAAACCACACAGAAGCTTATCTTCAGGCCATGATCAACGAAGCGGATTTAGATGGTGACGGAACTATCGATTTCCTTGAGTTCTTGAACGTAATGGCTAGCAGCCTTGTGAATCAAGGTCAGGGCCAAGTGCAGCCTCAGACTAAAAGAGGCAGAACTGTTAGCATCTTGAAGAAACTAGGGGTCGCGATTGCCACCAGTGGCATTTACGACATCATTAAACTTGTGCTTTTTTGAAATGGCACGTCAGTAACTTTATGCCATTAATGTCTCTGTTACTTTCTATTCACTATATTTACTGTGTGTTACCGTCTTCAATTGTACGCAACATATTAAAAAATGATTTACATCCAAACTTCGTAAAATTAACAACAAAAAGCAAAACATTAGCATTTGTAAAGAAAAACATAAGTAAAACATAAGGATTTTTTTTTTATGTATGTATTTGATAAAAAATTAAATAGACTCTCAGAAAATGTTTTTATTAGCTATACATAAAATTTGAGCAATAGCTTCTGCAATTTGAACAAAATATAAAACAAAATCAAAATACTTAAATATACACTTTAATGAATGTAAAATACGTAGGAGTTTAGTACAATATGTTTCATGTGCTATAGCTATACGCGGCCATATTGGTAAAATATGTTCTATTTTAACAATTTTATTGAAGATAATTAATTAATTAATGGTGAAGATTTACATCAGTTTATTTTTAGTTTTGGGTATAGAATGAACTAAAGTTTGATTTAAAATTTACATGAAAAAAACTATAAGCAGTTTCTTTATTAAATGGAGAGAAAATAATCGATTAATCTTTTTTAGATTATAACTAATGAAATTTGCAAATGATATATCAAAATCACATTAATTAAACATGTATAACAATATATTTTTGAGAAATAGAGGGAAATGGCTACTGTCTCCACCTCACATACAACCAAAATCATTAATTGACACTTATCTCATTCATTGTGTTTCAATTACTGTTTTTTTTTTCGAGTTACAAGTTACAACCATTAAAGTTTGCAAAACTTATTTCAAAAATCACACTAAAAATGTATAACAATATCTTTTTGTGAGGTCGAGGGTATATTAACTAATCTATTACGAATTACAACCATTAAAAATTTACAATTTTTTGGTCAATATGTGTTGAAATAGAAAGATTATGTTCTTTTTCAAACTTTGACCAAGAAAAATACCTCTTACAATGAAGAACTTACCCCTTTATACGTTACAAGACCATATCTACTTGCAAACCTAATATATGATCCTGTAATAAGTTCCTAATATATATGATTCGCATGGACTAATATTTAATCAAATATTAAGGACTCATCTCATGAACAAATGACATGCCTCGCGCCAACCTAGTTACCCTGCAACATTGAAACAACACGTCTTCAATATTCGATAACCCAAGTGTTTGAGCAAAACAAAGAACGCTCTTTCGCCTAATTGGATTACACAATTTGCGGAATATAATTGCCTGTTCAATCACAAAAAATAATTGGATTAGATGTCATTAGGTATGGGACCAATTGAAAACATCGAAATTCTGTTGGATCCTATCTAATCTTCATGGGTGCTATTTTGTTTTTGGAAGCGAAGTGCAACTTTTGCACTAGTGTTTGCCGAGCTTCTCTCAGCAACATCGCCAAGAATAGGGTTCTCATGAAGGTCAGTTTGCTCTCACTACGTACTCTCTTGCGAGCTCTGTTTCTGTTCTCTGCTTTTAACAGAAGCACATCGCTATCTCTCTTACTATCCTCTTATGCCCTGTTTTGTTTCTTTAAAAGAGAGAAAGAGATATACTCAAATGACTACATTGATATTTCGGATCTCAAGGATACTTCTTATAAGACTGACACAACACACACATACTTATACTACTTGATACCACTCGATTGCTTAATCAGACTCTAGAATTAACAACTACTAGTACAAGACATCACTTTAAACACCAACAACTTTGCTTAGCTAGACACTCTTTCTTACTATAGCATAGTTAAACTAATTAAAGACTCGTCATTGCTTGCTTCTCAACACAAATTTCCTTCTAGTCAATTGTCATTGCTCACTTGCTACTTCCTCTTCTTCTTTGTTGACATTGTTTTCTTCTTTTCTTGTCACAACTTCGTCTTCTCCGAAACTTGTTCTTCTTTTCCCTTTTTACGCTTAGCATCTTCTTACTCTTCTTCTCATTGCAGGTTCAACTTCAACAGTTTTTTCGAAACATCGCTCTTGAGTCTTGAGCCACGTCGTCCCCGGAGAGTATCCTTCTGACACATGGAGCAAGTACAACGCGCCTGTGAATCCTTCAGCGAGTAAAATGCATTATTTTCGTTTCATAAAAAGTCAACGAACAAAAAAAACGCAAGTCAATGAACCAAAACATGCTAATCAAAATTTGTCATAAAAAGCATGTACATTTTATCTTATTGCAACTTTTTCCTTTGTGATCTGTTTAAATTATTGCAGAAACAAAGGACGTTCGAGGCACTTCCCAGAAAAGACAGACAGCATTTAATAATAGCGAGGAAAATTTAATAGTAATAATAAGGAATTGGAACAAATACAAAACAAACTAACGAAAATCAAAGGAGGCGACTCACTGGAAAGGAAAAAAAAAAAGCTGACATGGCAAGTCAACGATCCGCGTAGAAACCGCGTGAACGTGTGATCCATCATCATCTCTCTTCCTCCTCCTGTGTTTTTGTCAACCTGGCGCTTAAATTTTAAACTCAATTTGATGGCATTCTCGTAATTACATCCCCCAAACCGAGGGTGTTAATTGACATTTCCATACAATTCCGGTAAATAAAACGCCTCAAGTCCGCGTTTGTAGCACTAAAAAATTGTCTCTCACAAACTCTTCGTTTTCCCTTTTTTTTTTTTTTCTCTCATCACAAGAAAAAAAAAAAAACAATGGCGGATCAGCTCACTGACGATCAGATCTCCGAGTTCAAAGAAGCCTTTAGCTTATTCGACAAGGATGGTGATGGTATGTTTCATCATCCCTATTCCCCCCCCCCCCTCTAATTTTACATGTTGGATCTTATTCGAATACTTTCGATTTTTAGTTTCTGCGCTCTCGATCGTTATTGTGACCGATCCAATGTTTTAGTTTCTTTTGTATCATAATCAAATTGAATTCTAGTATTTTACTATGCGATTCTCAGATGCAAGGATCTGTGTAGTTCCTTGTTTTTTATAAGCGATTTGTGATCTAAATTGGTTCTACTGTATTTGGGCATTTTTTGATTGAATTGTTTAATTAACTTTTTTTTTTGTGTGTAGGTTGCATTACCACAAAGGAGCTCGGTACCGTGATGCGTTCCCTCGGTCAAAACCCAACCGAAGCTGAGCTTCAGGACATGATCAACGAAGTAGATGCAGATGGTAACGGAACCATTGATTTCCCTGAGTTCTTGAATCTTATGGCTAGGAAAATGAAGGACACTGACTCTGAGGAAGAGCTCAAGGAAGCTTTCAGAGTCTTTGACAAAGACCAGAACGGTTTCATCTCCGCTGCTGAGTTAAGACATGTCATGACTAACCTTGGCGAGAAGCTTACCGATGAAGAGGTTGATGAGATGATTAAGGAAGCTGATGTTGATGGTGATGGTCAGATCAACTACGAGGAGTTCGTCAAGGTTATGATGGCCAAGTGAAAGAGGATTAAGGCCTACCTTTGTTATGTAATTTTATTAAGAATGTTTCTCATCGTTTTGTTCTAAATTTCATTCATGGCTCTGGTTTTTTTTTTTTTTTGGTGGTTCTGTTTTCGTTTTGTTGAACGGCTCGTTTACTTTTAATTGTTGTTTCTATGTTATTGATATAGGTTCAGAACCTGATTCTTGAAAAGAAAACAGTAATGAGATCTTCTTCTTCTATTTATCTTTGACTTGTTGAATGCAAATCAGATGCTATATTGATCAGAATCTTTGCTCATCTGTAAGATCAAGAAGATGTTTATCGGTAGCGGTTAGTGTAGGGAGCTTAACTCGTGTTGGCTCAGATGAGGAACTTGAAGGAGAGAAGAGTATGGAAGTTGTTTCAGACATCCCATTGTTGAAATCAACCAAAGTCTCTAAGCTGTATATACTCTGTCCAGCTGCATAACCACCCAAGAGTTGATAAGACCTGTCTGATTGGTCCATCGTCAAACACATATCTTCTGAACCTATTCAAAAATCATGACCCAGTCAATTTTGATTTCTTGAGTATCACAATGCATTGCTAAAAGGACCAAAGCTTACAGGCAGCGAGTTCGAGTTGAGTTTGATAAACAAATTCAAGGACGGCGGAGACATCTCGCTCGAATTCGTGAAACGGTCCGTCTTCGAAATTCATCTTCCTTAACTTACAGACTCCTTCTCCTAACTCCATCATGGCTCCTTTATGGTTCTTGAAATTCAAGAAAACGCTCCTTTTAATTTAACTCCAAACGTGAATGAAAACGAACGATAGATTGAGAAAGAGAGGAGACTTACGCTGTTGAAAAGATGGTGAAAGCCAACAGCACATTGAAGAATCCCATGGATTAAGGTACGAGTTGGCTCCTCAGCTTGAATCCAAAGAGCCTCGAGGGCGTCGTGACTTTTATAATAATCTCTCTTGTTGAAGAGCGTTACTGCTTCTTCGAAGCTCCAATCTTCTTCCTTCTCCTCATCACTACCTTCTTCATCTTCTCCGGCGTAATCGTTGTACCTGACGATTGACCGTCGGCTGAAACGAACGCGTATGGAGCCAAATTTTGTTGTGGAGATTGGACTCGTTGAAGCAGTAACAGAGAGTGGAGAAGAAGGAATCGTGGTGATGAAGGAAGAGGATGGAGGAAACGTGAACGCTGAAGGAACCTGGAAATGTGTCGGAGAAACAGCCATTATCAAAGTCAAAGGTCGAGGAGGAGCTCTGTTGCATGGTTCTCTGCTTCCGCCAGTTTTGTGGTCACCGTTTTACCAATACTTTGAAGTTGGGCCACTCTTGGGTCTTTATTTTTGTTTATAATAGGCCCATATTTTTTTTTGCATTGCGTATCACATTTGTTACTCGAGATTTTTTCAAGTTATTACTAGATAGTCTAGATTGTATCTATCTAGTTAAACGTTTGTGATAGTTAACTTTAATACCGCGCTATTACAAATCATTACAATACATGTTTTGAACTTTAATATCTGAGAAACGACTAGTGGTAAAAAAACATCATTACAAAACTTCAGAATTTTTTCTTTTAAATTTTCGAAATTGAGTCCCAAAATTCCGAATGTATTTTTCAGTTCAATTGATAGATCATAGAACTATTGAGAATGATGATGGTGCCAAAGACAATGACCTAATGAAGGACCCTTCCCAAAAATTCCAAACTCTATAGCAACTTTTTGCCCACCAATATACATGAAAACAAAACAAAGAATTTAACATATTTATTATACCTAATAATAATAAAAATATTAATCTACACTATCTCTACCCTCTCTCATTTCACGTATATATAATCCATCTTTTAGGACAGAACCCACCGAAAGCTCCACAAACCCCCATTAACTAACAAAAAAACAAAAGAAGGCGGCGCAACTCATTAGAAAAATGCAACCAGAGAGCTCAGATCAGATGCTGTATTCTTTTCTCGCCGGAAACGAAATCGGCGGAGGAGGAGGAGGTTACTGCGTCTCCGGCGACTACATGACGACTATGCAGAGCTTATGCGGGTCTTCGTCGTCGACGTCATCTTATTACCCACTTGCGATCTCCGGCATCGGAGAAACGATGGCTCAAGACAGAGCTCTCGCTGCTTTGAGGAACCACAAAGAAGCTGAGAGAAGAAGAAGAGAGAGGATCAATTCTCATCTCAACAAGCTTCGTAACATACTCTCTTGTAATTCTAAGGTAATATAAACTTTATTTACATTTTATATATGAATACTCTTTTCATATGCCGTATGTATGTAATATCCCCGTACATATACGTATATCTTATCAATTTTAAGAGATGATTTTAAAATGAGTATTAGGGTTTAGCAAATCTTCTCCAACCTAAAGTTTACATCGTCTATAGATTTTTTCCTATGTTCCAATCGAATAAAAGACATTATTCATGTTAGCTAGTTATATATAACCACTTAGTTGACTAAAACTATTCTTACTAAAAACACTCATAATTATCAAAGATGATCCATAAATTTCTGCATATGTAATTCTACAAAGATTGATGTTTATTTGATTTAAATATTCAAAAATTTGCAAGTATTGAGAACATTTAATAGATGAGGCAAAAGAAAAGCTTCATGGCCTTTTGGTGAAGCTCGTTGGGACAGGAATTACTTTTTGGGAAAGTTTTCAAGCTTTTTCTGTTGATTTGATTTGAAATGAAGATAAAAAAATTCAACTTCTTGATCCAAAACTTATGAAAAAGGCTAGTCTAAAGATCCAAACTTTTCATTGTAATTTCATGTTTCTATTTTCAGACCGATAAAGCCACACTACTTGCCAAAGTGGTTCAACGAGTCAAAGAACTTAAACAGCAAACCCTAGAGATCTCCGACTCCGACCAAACGCTATTGCCATCAGAGACTGACGAGATCAGCGTTCTACATTTTGGAGACTATTCAAACGACGGTCATATAATCTTCAAAGCCTCTCTATGTTGTGACGATAGGTCAGATCTCTTGCCGGACCTCATGGAGATACTTAAATCACTTAACATGAAGACTCTCCGAGCTGAGATGGTAACTCTTGGTGGTCGGACAAGGAGTGTTCTTGTCGTAGCTGCTGACAAAGAGATGCACGGTGTCGAGTCAGTTCATTTCCTGCAAAACGCTCTAAAGTCGCTGCTTGAGCGGTTAAGCAAGTCGTTGATGGAACGTAGTTCAGGTGGTGGTGGAGGAGGAGAACGGTCAAAACGGCGTCGTGCGCTGGATCACATCATAATGGTGTGAAATTATGAGATTTGAGTACACGAAAAAGTCTATAATTGATTAATATATATAGGGTATGATCATAATTAACTTCGTTATAATTACCAAAACCTTTTTTTCATTCCTCTTTTTTATATTATGTTCTAGTATGTTTTTAGTTATAAGTCTCGTGGGAGTGCATGTAAGCAAATGTTGTAAGTAGGTATGGTGTGTTCTTTTTCTTTTCTTTTTCAAGAAAAAGAAAAAGATAATATATATATAAAGAATATTTTTCATGTTATATTTCTCTATATTATATTATATTTTGGCTGTTGGTGTGAGGACTATAGGGTTTTGAGATTGTGGGAATATTTGTCGTCGATGCAGAAGAATCTAAGTAACAGATGTGATTGGTGAAGTCCAAAAGAAACTAGACTTCGATATATATACACACTATATATGTGAATGTATATGTGTATATGGTAAAGAGAGGTCTATGTTTGTACGCTGTGAGTTTCAAAGCGACCCTTATGTCACCTTTGTCGCCAAATGAATCCAATCTCTCCCCTCTCTTTCGTTGTTCATGTCTTTCTAAATGTGTACATTTGACCACATTTTTCAGACCAAAGAATATAAGCAGTGCGTGTTTTTTTCTAACTTATATTGATCTATATATATATATATATATATATAGAAGAATACTGCTTATTTAAATAAATCCATGTGATTATGACGAACTGTTTTACTTTTAGTTGAGATTTGTTAAGTATTAGGGAAATGTCTAGTGTACGACTTTTTTTCGGATCATATGGAAAAAGCGAGCATATATGCTTGTAAGTTTTAACACACACAAAAAAAATCCGTAAACGTATACAATTATTTAGAGAAGAAAATACGTATGACTAAATAGTGTATATATCCGTTAACATGAAAATTTTGTATTATTTAATAACATAGGCGGAAAAATAGATGGTGTGTCAAATAAAGTAAAATAACAGCATGATAAAAAAAAGTTAATACTACTCATTACGTACCAAGGAGTGAAATCACTAAGATTAAGTGACACTTTAACCATTAAGACGAGAAACATTAGGACATTGTTAAAATATATGAATGAAAGTTTGTTAAAATTTGATTTGGATGAACAACCTCAATAATGTACACACGTACGCTGGAGATTAAACTATGATAACAACAACATTCGTACGTGAGATTGTAGAAGTTATTGTATTTTAAAAAAAAACACACACACATGTTAGGATATGCGAAATTCATCGATGACGCTGACGTGACACAAAGAGTAAAGGTTAAATTTAGGTCGACATACTTCATATATTCGAAAAAGCGTGGCTAATTCATAGTATATATAAAGAAGGTAAGAGTTTGATGATAGGATTAGCCACAAATATTCGAAATTCTTTTGTTCACTTGTTTTCGATTAGCTTTATTCGTTGGACGTGTACAAAGTTTTATACTCAAACTGAATTTTGATTATAAAGCTTTCTGTAACTAAGAATATATGTTAGGGTCTCAATAATGGAATTGTGTAAGCTAAGTCTCGATTCATTTTGATTGAGAAAAGTTTGTAACAATCACTTATACTTTTAATGGAAGTGTTTTGACATTTAGTGTTATACAAAGTATTATGCGTGCTATGTATCTCTGCTTTCTTCAACATATATTTCCGTTTTGTTACAGAAAATGGGATATATATAGGAAACAAATAACGCAATAATATAACCGAATAGTGAATTGGAGTATACGAAGAAGAAGGATGAGAATGTGGGATTAAAGGGAAGAGGAAGCGTGAGAAAAGGAGACTGACAAAAGGAAGTAAAATTGATGGGCCATTGGCTCTATGAGACAAAAAGGACCGACTCTTCTCATCACTCTCCTTTACCCCTTTCTCTCTTTTTCTAATTATTGTTTCTCTATAAACTTTGGAGAATTCAATAAAAAATACTAAACATTGAAGAAAACTAAGAGAAGGAGAAGAAAGAAAATAAAAATAAAAGGTGGAGAAAGTTTGTCCGTGGAGCGTGATGGTTTTGGGGCAGCTGGTGTCCCCTCTATACTCAACCTCTCGACCAAAAAGTATATCTTATAGAAATATTTATAGCTTTTGCACTATTTATTATAATTAAAGTTATATTTGTATTCAACTCAAAATATAGTAGAAAAGCCTCATTGTTTAATTGAAAGTCCTTTTGAAGTTTATGGGTAGTGTGGCAAAAGCAATCATTAACATCACACGTTAGTGTCTCATCGTGTGAACATGTGAGTCCCCCTTTCTTATCTCACCACACAATTTTGACCATCCTATTTCCTTTTTGAATATCAACTATATATTTTTTTTCTTTGTGTTTTACTTACATTTCACAAACAAGCAAATGGAAGTTATCATATTATATGCAAATATGTCTTTTGTTTTCATGTGTTCTTCTTGTCTCTCTTGGTCAAGTGTTCTTGTTTACCTACACAGACAAATGTAGGAACTTTTTCACTTACTTCGGGGTTTTACCGGAAATTTAGAAAACCTAAAAAATACCGAGGCAGAAACATCAATATGAAAATTGATTAGTGCAGTCCGTTTTACTATACTATTGCTTTGCTATTAACAAATATATTTTTACTCAATTTTAAAATCAGTGTCATTTTGTCCATTGTCAGAACTTATATTCATTTTAACATTGTTTCTATTGATCTAACGTAGTCGTTGAACCATCTTTAAAATATTATTTAATTTATTTTAAGTCAGTAGTCTCAACCTATATTCAAACTACGAATTTATATAAAATTTCAACATTAAAATAAGAAACATATACAAAAATCATTGGTGATACTAACTATAATATCTCTACAAAAGGTCACAATATTTCAAATGTTTATTTGGTACCCCCATATATATGACTTATTTATATATGGGAATATATAAGGCTTATTTATATATGGGACTACTGACTAGTTTATTTTGAATCCACAATTTGTTTTTATGTACTTCTCCAAAACTTTTGATAACTTAGAATATAGGATACTAGTATAAGATAGTATTACTCTTACCACCACTAAAAGAAACACTTCTATGAAGTTTAGGACACTTTTAAACCTTTTGGTACACATAATAAACGATCAAACTCTTTTTCGTTTCAATTATCAAACTCTTAGATGGGTTGATAAACACATAATAACAGGACGAAAAAAAAAGAAGAAGAGAAGAATCGAGGATGACAAGCCCATCAAAGGACAAGGAGGAGGGGTCCAAATAGAGATTGGAACCAAGTTGGTTTAGGGTTTCAGAGAAAGGCCCAAATTAGATTTGAGTAGAGCAGTCCATAGTGACAGTGACTCCGACATGACAACACTTGAGTTACACAAGACCACCACGTCTCTACTCTAAGCCTATGCCGTACGTCAAAGGCACCAACTCGCTCCTGTATGTATCACATGTATTTAAGTCTAAGAGAATCATTTCATTCAAAACTCCAAATAATTCACGGGAAGATGAGTTTTGAATTGCCCTGGACGGCTGGACCCGTACTGAATCGAATCTAAAAGAATTTGAGAAAATCTTACTTTGTAGATGCAACCGAAACTGAGTAAATACATGAAAATACGTACAGTACTTTTATGTAATTATTGTGAAATACTGTGAAAAATAGAAAGAATCGACAGTATTATGCAAAATGCTCTATGTTACGTAATACCGTATGTGTATACAAGTTCTTTATCTGTTTTTACAAGAATTGCGATATAGGGAAATGTTTTGCTCTATGTTACGTAATGTGGTGTATACTGTATACAAGTTGTAACTTTATTTGTTTCAATAAGAATTATGATATAAGGAAAAATTAGAAACGAAAAGAGGTGGCAAAAGAAAAAGAAGTGGAATATAAAAGATGTCAAGGAATATTGATATTCTTCTTTTACATATACTTTTGCAAATAATTTTGTTATAATTTAGGTTTTTGCTACCAAAATAACACACAACCAAAAAAGCCCACCAAGGGTGATGGTTGTTAGGTTAGGCTTTCTTTGTTTTATACTTTTCTTGGGCTATATCTCATCTAATATGGAGATTTCTTTGTAATCCTTTTTATTAATGAAAATGCTCTAACGAAAATCTTACCTAATATTTTTCTTGCTTATTTGTCTAATGTTTTTTTTGGAACAAATGTCTAATGTTGCTTATTCATTTTATGTTATTGCAATCTTCGTATTGTACATGTTCGTCAAAGTATTGACTTGACTCATATACGTACGTATTTTGAGAAAAAGGGAATGAAAACAAGTTACTGGAAGACCTACGCAATTTAATAAGTTTTTTTTTTCAACACAAAGTTGCCAACAATGAACGCAACTATTAATATTCGTAGTCTAGTATTTGATTTTATACTTTTTTTTTTAAAATGCACTCGAGTAACTCATTTCAAAAGAAAGAATCAATCAAATCATTGCCTTGTTCCAACTACGGATACTGAGTTCTTAACTCATTATAACACGTGAGATCGTCACTATCTCACGCATTTCTTTTTTTTTGGGGGGGGGGGGTGGTGGTGGTAAATTCATTATCTCAACGGATTACACAAACATATATTTATGAAATACATGGACTGTCTCATGCATCGGAAGATGTATAGTCCAAGAAATCATTAATTACACATCATTTAGTAGTTCCATCGTAAAACAAATATGATAGCCTTGTCACTTGTGTGATGCTCTATAAATTTAACAAATGGTTTTTAGGTTAGACGAAACCATTATCTGAAACGCTATTAAGGTAGGGTTGTCCATACGTGATTTGGCAAAACTTCGTTAAGATAACTAGGACCTTTGGCTAGTAGCTAAGGTATAGCTTTAATCAAGTGCCAAGTTCGAGGTTACAAATCTCTCTTATTTACATTTTGGCATGATTCTAAGTACTCTTTTGGATCCTTCGATTGATATTTATTTCTAGACATAGCAAAATTTTTGGCAGTACAACAAAGATAAGGTTTGTTAAGTCTTGATAGAATTTTGGCAAAATATATATAGAGAGAGACATCGTCGTCTCGTCTTATTCTTTCTCCCGACTTTTTATCTATTATAAGTTTAAAAAAAAAAAAAATTGATGGGGTTTGATATCAACAAGACATTACAATATTTCCTAATATTAGCCACGAGTTAGCAAAGATGGTGATTGGTGAACGAAGAAAGAAGACTCTTTCTTGGCAGCCAAACATCACATAATTCACACTAATCTCATTTTAACAAAAAAAAAAAGTGATCAAACAAAAACTTTGATGAAAGAAAAAGAAATCAATCAAACTTTGCTTTTTTTTTTCTCTTTTTGATTCTTTCTTTTCCACTTTTTATGCTCTCTCCTCATCTCATCTCATCTCTTCTTCCTTTTTTCTTGTTGCTACTGCTAAAAAAGCATCTTCTTCTTCTTCCTTTTTTTTGTTTTTCTCTCTTTTTCCATTCTTATTAACACTTTACTTTTTTGCTTCTTCTCCTAAGTCTCTCTTTTACTTATTTTAGCTTTTGCTTCTGATTGGTACCAAACTCGCTTCTTTCCTTGTTCTTCTTCTTCCTCTAAATACTCTCAATTCTCAAACTTTTTGCTAAATTCAATCCACTCACCCTTCTCTGCTTCCTGGGTTTTCGAGTTTCTCGATTTCTGCGATTTACTCTGTTCTCTTCCCCGGGAAATATTGATTAATACCCCACATGAAACTAAACTTGTAATCTTTACGCAAAAGTTTCAACCTTTTCGTTTTGAGAATTCTCAAATCCAACAATCCATGGGGATCTGTCATGGCAAACCCATCGAGCAACAATCAAAAAGCCTCCCAGTTTCCGGCGAAGTCGATGAAGCTCCGACGAGTTCACAACCGGCGACGACGAAATCCTCTGGCTTTCCGTTTTACAGCCCTAGTCCTGTACCTAGCTTATTCAAATCCTCACCTTCTATATCATCAAGCGTGAGCTCAACGCCTCTTCGTATCTTCAAGAGACCTTTCCCTCCTCCTTCTCCTGCTAAGCATATAAGAGCTTTCCTCGCGCGTCGTTACGGCTCAATCAAGTCTAATGAGGTCTCTATTCCTGAAGGTAAAGAGTGTGAGATCGGTCTCGATAAGAGTTTTGGGTTTTCGAAACAGTTTGCTTCACACTACGAGATCGATGGCGAAGTGGGCCGTGGACATTTTGGTTATACTTGCTCTGCTAAGGGTAAAAAAGGCAGCTTGAAAGGTCAAGAAGTTGCTGTTAAAGTTATTCCTAAATCTAAGGTTCGTTTCTTTGAAACTCTGTTTTAGTTTCACTTGTTTTGTGATCTATTGTTGTTCTTTGTGTATTTTATGACCATGATTCGAATTCTAGTTTCATTGCCATATGTTTAGGATTATGTACTTTTAAAATTTAATTTGGTCAAAATATTGTCAGAGATATATGATAAAGGACTCTGTTCTGTTTTTTTTTTGCTTTGTTAAACTATGTGGAATTGCTTTAGGAGCTTTAGGACTCTGTTTGTTAATTTGGAGCTCAGATTTGTTGGCATTTAAATCCTGACAAAACCCATTGTGTTTGATTGCAAAGGAATTGACTCTTGATTTAGTTTGTATGTCTGGTATGAGCGTGAATAAGAGTAGGAGAGTTAAGAAATAATAGAAATAAGCCAACTATCTCCCTGAGCTTGTTTTACGATCGCTGCATTGCTTAGTATTGGATGTTCTTGACTGCAGATGACAACTGCAATTGCAATTGAGGATGTTAGTAGAGAAGTGAAGATATTGAGGGCTTTGACTGGTCACAAGAACCTAGTCCAGTTCTATGATGCGTTTGAAGATGATGAAAATGTTTATATTGTAATGGAGTAAGTATAAAATTTCTTAGTGAGATTTTCCTAAGCTCATTTGATCCATCTTCCAATACAAATACTTTAATCTCCTTTGACCAGATTATGCAAAGGTGGTGAACTCTTGGACAAAATCCTTCAAAGGTAATTGCTAAACACACATGGTTGAATGATTATTATCTCTACTGAATCGTGCTTTGACTGGTTGAGCTTTGATCTAATCAGGGGTGGGAAATACTCAGAAGATGATGCTAAAAAAGTTATGGTTCAGATTCTCAGTGTTGTAGCTTACTGTCATCTGCAAGGTGTGGTTCACCGTGACCTTAAACCCGAGGTACTTTATAATCCATGGTGATGTTTTAATTTTTCCCTCGTTGTTTTGTTGTAAATAATGTTGGCTTTAGGTGACACTTCACTTTCTAGGTCCCATCACATTATCAGCAGTCTTTGTACACATAGAATGAATTCCACTAACTTATGCAGAGTGATAATGACGGTTATGTTTCTTTCTATTTGTATGTTTCCCTTTCACAGAACTTTCTGTTCACTACGAAAGATGAGACTTCTCCTCTGAAAGCGATTGATTTTGGTCTTTCTGATTATGTTAAACCAGGTCAGAGATGTTACTATTGACCCGAGATTTCTCCTATCTAACTCTTCTTGATGTTAAAATTTCACCTTTTTTTTTTTTTTTTTTTTTTTGCAATTTTGCAGACGAGAGGTTGAATGATATTGTTGGAAGTGCTTACTACGTGGCCCCGGAAGTGTTACACCGTACATACGGGACAGAAGCTGACATGTGGAGTATTGGAGTCATTGCTTATATTCTTCTCTGTGGCAGTCGACCCTTTTGGGCCCGTACTGAATCCGGAATCTTTCGAGCGGTCCTAAAGGCAGAACCCAATTTTGAAGAAGCTCCTTGGCCGTCACTATCACCTGACGCTGTAGATTTTGTGAAAAGATTGCTAAACAAAGATTACCGTAAAAGACTAACTGCCGCCCAGGCTTTGTGTAAGTATAATCATCATTATCATTGTTCTGCACTTCATATGTTATGAACATCTGAATAATCAACTGTCTTTTTACTCAGGTCATCCCTGGCTGGTTGGCTCGCATGACTTAAATATTCCATCTGATATGATCATATACAAGCTTGCAAAAGTGTACATAATGTCTACTTCCTTGAGAAAGTCAGCTTTAGCAGTAAGTGACACAACTGACATATACTACTTACTTGGAAAATGTGATTTGTTGAGCATGAAGATTGATGTGGTTTTTTTCATGGTTTCAGGCTCTTGCCAAGACATTAACTGTACCGCAGTTAGCTTATCTGCGGGAGCAATTTACATTGTTGGGGCCAAGCAAAAATGGATATATCTCAATGCAGAATTACAAAACAGTGAGTTCTATTTCCATGATTCAATCTACCACTTCCCTTCTTATTTAGGATTATCTGTGATTCTTGACTTTTTCATACAAATCTCAGGCAATCCTAAAGAGCTCAACAGATGCTACGAAAGATTCACGAGTCTTAGATTTTGTTCACATGGTAAGAAACGAGATGCTAATGATATGGTATAAAGCTTTATCAATAGGTTTGGAGTGTTTAAACGTTCTAATATCTTTTGTGACGCAGATAAGTTGTCTTCAATACAAGAAACTCGACTTTGAAGAGTTTTGTGCTTCAGCATTAAGTGTTTATCAGCTCGAAGCAATGGCAACATGGGAGCAACATGCACGGCGTGCGTACGAGTTGTTTGAGAAGGACGGGAATAGACCCATCATGATTGAAGAACTTGCATCGGTATAAACTTTACCCTTTTTATTTCACCTAGAGGCTATAGGATTGTGATTAGAGAAGAAGACTCATGAAGAGGGAAACTTTGGTCATGGTTGATCTTGAACAAATGTGTTTTAATTGCAGGAACTCGGACTCGGGCCATCAGTGCCGGTGCACGTTGTACTTCAGGATTGGATAAGACATTCCGATGGCAAGCTTAGTTTCTTGGGCTTTGTCAGATTACTACATGGCGTGTCTTCTCGAGCATTACAAAAAGCTTAGAACAAAAACCACATTGTTAGTTGAGAAAAGATGCAACTAGGTGTAATCTGGCTGTGGCTTCTTCTTTCTTCCATTTCTTGATAGTGTAATTTTCTTCTTCTTCTCTAATCATGGGTGGGTAAGCATTTGAGTCAAAGATTCGATATTTATGTCTGTGAGCGTCTCTTGTGTGTGTGGTGGGAAGAAAAAAAAAAAAAGTCTATGAAGAAGAGGAATGTACAGAATCAGACATATCCATTATCTCTTTGAAATTGGGTTTCTAATTCAATGATGTCCTACGCCTTCTCCTTTCTGATAATGTCGAACGGTTTCTTCGGTTAAATTTGTATTTGGCTTACAATTAAATTTCCTCAGGTCAACGCAATCGTAGTCTTTCCGACAGTAAGTGTGTGTATATATGTCTTGTAATGTGGATTTGTGCCGCTATACTTTACGTGTGGAGCACTCTTTTAATGGGCGCCGGAACAACAATTCGTCTATGGATCATCAAACCAATGATACGCCACGTGACTGTGTCTCACAATGGAGGGAGACACCCACGTGACTTTGACCTTCATCATCAGATCTCTGATCTCATCTTAATCTCTACCTAACCGTCGCAAAGATTCTTTCTTTCTATCTTCTTCCTCTAATCTCGCTGCAACAGTTTTAACTATAATGGCGACAATGCGCAAATCCCATAGGTCAAAAGCCACTCTGGGATCAAGAAGACTTGTTCTGCTATGCATTGTCGCCGTGGCATTGCTCCTCCTTTTGTCTTCCTTGCTCTCCACCGGCGGATTGGTTTTACCATATCCGAAGACCCTTATTGGTTATTTCTTGAAGTCTTCACGAATTAGCAAGAGACGGCACAGTTTGTCGGATAAGTACTTGTATTGGGGAGACAGAATCGATTGTCCTGGTAAGAACTGTGAGACCTGTGCTGGTTTGGGTCACCAAGAATCTAGTCTTAGATGTGCTCTTGAGGAAGCCATGTTTCTTAACAGGTAATATTTTGATTTCCTCCACAAAATTGTCAAACTTCTGAGATTTCTGATGGACTTCTTGAATTGGCATAGTCTTCTTGGTCATGAGATGGTTATAAAGTTGACTAAATTTTGGGAAATGCTGGTGAGATCAGTGTCTATGGTGTTGAGATATGGTCTCTCTAATTGTCACTTTCTTGTTGCAGGACTTTTGTAATGCCATCTCGGATGTGCATCAATCCAATACATAACAAGAAAGGTATACTTAATCGATCAGACAATGAAACTACAGAGGAAAGGTGAACGAGTTTCTTTAAACTAGTAGAGAAAAGTGCTTTTGTTTTGTTTCCCACTTTTAACACAAGAGGGTCTCTTTTGCTTTGTATGGTCTTAGCTGGGAAGGGAGCTCTTGTGCAATGGAATCATTGTATGATATTGACCTCATCTCTGAGAAAATACCTGTGATCTTGGATAACTCAGAAACGTGGCACATTGTGCTATCGACCAGTATGAAATTGGGAGAACGAGGGGTTGCGCATGTGTATGGAGCCAATAGGCATGAGCTAAATGACTCTAGCCGCTTTACAAATCTTTTGCTCATTAACCGAACCGCAAGTCCCTTGGCATGGTAAGCACATTTCTGAGGAAATTGAGTATCTTATTTTGTTTGTGTTAGTCATCATCAAACTCTTCTAGCTCGATCAGATCGTATATCTATCTTCAATGTAGGTTTGTTGAGTGCAAGGATCGAGGTAACCGTAGCGCCCTTATGCTTCCTTATTCATTTCTCCCGAATATGGCAGCATCAAGATTGAGAGATGCTGCCGAAAAGGTGAATGAGTTTTACATAATCTAGCAATCTAGATTTATAATGGAAAAGGAGATGATTAAGTTCTGTTGAAGCCTTATAGCTTATTCATAAACCAGTTTTGGTTGAACAGATAAAAGCACAACTTGGTGATTACGATGCAATCCATGTTCGTCGAGGTGACAAACTGAAAACACGAAAAGACAGGTTTCACGTTGAAAGAACTCAGTTTCCACATTTAGACAGAGACACACGCCCAGAGTTCATCCTTGGTAGAATACAGAAGCAGATCCCACCAGGACGGACTCTTTTTATCGGTTCTAATGAGAGAACCCCTGGATTCTTTTCGCCTCTCGCAAGCAGGTAATATCTTTAGGTCTACATTCAAGTTTATAGGTTTATAATAAGATACTTGTTACACTGCAGGTACAAAGTGGCTTATTCATCGAATTTCAGCAAGATTTTGGATCCGATAGTCGAGAACAACTATCAGTTATTCATGGTGGAGAGGCTGATAATGATGGGTGCAAAGACATTCTTCAAAACATTTAGAGAGTACGAAACGGATCTCACTTTAACAGATGATCCAAAAAAGAACAATAACTGGGAAATACCAGTTTACACCATGGAAGAAGGCAAAAAGTAACAAGCTAAACTATCTATGACCTCACTAGCAAAAATCACACAACGATTCAGACAAAAGTCTCATCACTTTCCAATTACTTGCAGTTGAGGCTAATCTTGTCTGAAGAAGATTCTCTTGCTCGTGGGAGAAGTCTGTGTATGAGAACTCAGAGACTAACAGTTACTTGAGCATTTTTCTTTACTTAGATTGCTTCAGTTTTGTGTAAATCAAACTGTCAAGTGTGAACTATTTACTTTAATATTCATTTGCATCAAAAGTAGATTTTTTAAAGTAAAACTTTTGAGTTGCAGTCTTTTAATGAGCATGTCTTCTCTTAAACTATATCATAATCCAGTATAAGTACATTTTCGTATTTTGTTTTCTTTTCCATGTAGAATAGGTTTTGTGAAGTGTTAAATGGGACTGTAGATTTTAATCTCTGAAGGTTTAGTCAAATAAACCTCAATCTCCATGTTTTTTTCTTTTCTTTCAAATCTGCACTTACATAATAAACATAAAACTACAACTGTAACTAAAAGAGGCAGAAGGAATACCTATAAAAGAAAGAAAAAGAGGAAGTAAATCAGATCATCCACTGGACATATTGTCGTTAAGGTAAGGTCATTTCCGTTGTTAGAACGCAGCAGAAGAATACCTCTTGTGTTGTGCAATGTCTCCATCTCAAATCGAAAATGATTCTGAAACTTCCTAGTAAAGGGTTTACTGAGAGTGTGCTTCAAGAAGGATGTTGGTGGCAGCGTTGACATCATTTCTGGCATGTACAAGAGCCTGTCTCGCTGCGTTCTGGTCAAATCCCATTGATACCAAAGTAGCTATGGCTTCCTCAGATGGCTCTGTAGTTGATGGCATTGGAGCTCGAAAAGCTCTCTGAAAAACAGAAACATCACATGTCAGCAAACGAAGATGGGATATTTAGATTGTAATAGGAGTTTGGATAAAGAGGCAAAAAAAAAAAGATGCTGCAAAGAAAAGATAACGACTTGCCACTGATTGGCGACCTAAGTTGGGTGATGTCCTTCTTTGTGGTTGAGATTGGCTGCTCAAGGAGGGCAAAGAAAAACGGGAAAAGAACGAAGCCATGAACTGGGGGAACTGTCATGTATTTTAGACAAAACTTTGTGTTACTACAGTAGACAAAATTCACATTTGAGGAGATGAATGATGTTGTTTTTAAGCAAACGGTTTGGAAAGGTTATAACCTTTGCCTTGCGAATACCAAAGATGTTCAACCGGTACAAGGAACCAGCAATAATGCCGCAAAAGCCAGTAAGGATGGATCTTTTCCAAGATGACAGTAAAAGCTACAAATATTGAAACCAGTAAACTTATCAATTAAAAGAAAAAGAAATCTACAGCACAACAAAAGTCATATATATAAGCATATGGTATGTTTTACCTGGACACCCGCAAGATATATGAATGATTTATCAGAGAAGGGGACGCCAAATACACCAAACCTCTTTGTTACTGGAATGTCCAAGAAGAAGGGTACAAAAGAAGCAAATATGACGGCGTATGGTCCAGATGTCAGTAGGTTTGCAGTAGGATCTACAAAAGAAACAACAGTTTGTTATATAGATATACCCACAATCAATAAATGTAAAATGTTTGTGTTTTTGGAATTTCATATAAGGTCATATCACAAACGCTTATTGAGAATGCACAAAATCATATCTTGATAATTTAAATGATGGACCAAGGGAATTCTCTGTAGGATCTATTCAACATTATGACTGACGGAATTTTTTCAGAATATCCTAATACTCACTGTACAAATTTTCTTAGATGTTTGGTGAGACTAGTAGCAAGTTACAATTCCTTTATAGTTGTCTGCATTAGCGCCCAGATTTCATATTCTAAAGGACGAGTATTGACCAAAACAGTGTAGATTTTAATGAGACTATCTGAAATTGGGAAGGTGCATACCTGTAAACAGAGATAACAAAATGGTCTCTAGTATCAGTGACACAGCCCCAGAGAACAAGATGAAAACCTGCAGGATGAGCACAAATTTAACTTATTCAGTCTCGAAGCACTTATCTTTCTAGTTACCAGGGTAAAGGACAGTTAAAGTCATGAAGAAAAAGTTGAGCTAGAGTATCCCTTACCGAATACTTATTAGAACCAATCTGTCTCTCAAAGACTCGGAAGAAGTAGAGCAAATACAAGCCGGAAAACAACTCTGTTGTGGACGAGAACGCAAAACTCGATATGATTAGTTTCCATATCCGAAACTTCTCAAATATATCCTGCAATGAGATTGAGAAAAATTTATAAAAAATACGAACTTTTAATTATTATTCTACGAAACACATAAACAAGATTCTTTTAAACAATCAAACATCTTTGTAATTGCAAGACTAGATGCATAGACAATCAAGTGAGTAGACGCAAGTAATAAAACTATTTAACATCTGGAGCCTAAAAACCAATCCACATTACACCAATAGCTGATGAAGAATACATGTACAAACTGCATCAATGAATAAGTAAGTAGTATGATGCCTATCCTCAAGCTTGTTTCAGTGTAGCTGCTTGCGTCCTCCCAGTAAAGTCAAAACCTTGCAAACTAGAGTAAGAACCTAAGCATAATCCGCAACATTTTCTAGTGCTTATATTAGCAATTAGAGGACAACAAATAAGGCAGCAAAACAATTGCCTTGGTATCCAAAATCCTAAGAACCTATGGAAATAAGAGCCAGAATCGGATCCTAATTCTTCTGTAAAACCCAGAAAGGCTTCAAATTGAACACAGAGATGAAAGAAACAGTACCTGGTAAGACAAGCCGAGGTTGGAAGAACCGCTCCTGATCCCGAAGAAGACAGTGAAAAGGGCAGTTGCAGTAACGAAGGCTTTCGTAACCGGAGCATTGTCTGCAAAGTTCCAAAATTTCGAACATTAATCAAAAACCCAGAAACGAAAAAACAGAAACAAAGAAGACAAAAGAGAGAATTAAGGTAAAACGTACTGAAACCGGAGGGACCTCCGCTCATCTCTACTAATCGGGATGAACGAAAAAAATCAAATCGGGGATTGTGAGAGATCGGAGAAGAGGGAAGCTTTCGTTTCTTCTCCTTAAGTCGTCTCCGATGAATTTTATTTTCTACGGAGGGATGTTTCCGGGAATTTTCACTACTTTGTCCTCTCCAATTCAGAAAAAAAAAAAACTGAGCAGAAGAAACTGAACAATCCAGAATCTTTCATTATTAGCATATTTGCTATTTAAAAAACAAAATTAAATTTAAGAACTTTGCAGCTAAAGCCCCGGATCTTTTCAGTATCTTATAATACTAACCCTCTAGTTTCAAGTATAACGTTTATAAACCAATAGTCGCATAAACGCATATTATTTGCATCAAAATTTTAGATTCCTTGAGCAATTTGCGTTTGTGTATTAAAAAAAAAGTTGCTATTTACACAAATAAGTCAATCGTATTCCTTTTTTTTAATGGATTTATATATTTATTTACATATTATATTAGTCAAAGAAATAGATTTTGCAACAATATCGAAACCGTATCATACTATATCATCCCCTCACCTAAATAGTAAATTAATCGACGAGTTTTGCTATATGCTTTAAGCAAAATTCTCATAAAAAATGAGTAATTATTACTAATAAAGGAATAATTTAAGGCTTTTTCTTGTGTTCATTTCAATAAAATAAAATTCATCTAAAACATGCAACATTAACAACAAATATAAGAGAAAAAGCAAGACAACAAGTTAAAAAAAAAAAACAAACGAAAAAAAAAAAACCGATGAACAATAACAAAGCATTGATAAAAAAAACTATTAAATAAGTCTAGTGTTGATTGGATGATTCAAAGAAACAAAGCAGTGATGCTAGAGTTTTACCGTCAAAGAGGAAGTATGAAAGTGACAACAAAATGAATTTAAAAAAAAAATCCATCTTCTAGAGAATCACTATCAATGAATCAGATTCCTTAGACGATTATTGTTTATGAGAACTAATAAGAGTATTTTCTCATTTTAAAAGCATCAATCAAATTACTATTATACTTACAAACTAAGATACCATGCTCAATTACCTCACTAATATACTAAATATTAAAAGTTGGCTAAACTAAGACAAAATAAAGGCAAAGAAATGATGCACAAAATTCTCCCAAATGTTATTTACAAGTCCTTGCTTCTTTGTAGAAAAGCACACACAAATCCCAAATTAATTGCAAATAATCACTACAACTGACATAGCAAACACGAATTCAAATACTACATAATGTATATTCATATTATTTTTCACTCCTAATAAACACAAACCAATCCCAACACACCTAAATATTAAAAGAGGTAACCCAAAGAGCAACCAAAACAAAAGGAACAAAAAAAAATATACAACCAAAAAGATGGGAGATACACAAAAAACATTTATGCTATCATTTGACATTTATACAACTATTAGACCATCTCTAATGTACATCATTAAAAAAAAATCTTTAAAATAAAGTGATTTTAAAATAGAACATTGTTTTTTTTAGTGTATTACTCTATTTCCAACTCTAAAATAGAATTAGAGTAAAAAAAATAGAATTGATAATATAATTGCTCTAAGTATAGAAAAATCCTATCATTTTATATATTATAGAGTAAAACATATAGTAGAATTAGAATAAATATTACTCTATAATAAAGTTTTGATAGGATTGAAAATGTCCTTACAACTTCCAAAACCAAGCAACCTTTAATTACAATAATCTAAAAAAATAGATATTTACAAACTTAAATATATATATAAAAAATCATAAACAAAAACAAAATAGCTTCAAAACAAAATTTGCAAAATAAAATGTAATCAAAATCCGAACGTAGCACTTTGTAATCCCTAGTAATGACACTAGTACTATTCCAAGGATTGTGATGGCCACAAACGCTTCCAAGTAGAAACCTCTTCCTCCGTACCCAATTTCTTCACTCCGCCGTAGAAACCGTCTTCTTCATTTCCCGTCTCACGGTGTTCCTTTCTGTTTATCACCGTCCTACTCCACGGCGACTCCCGTCTGAATTGTCTGAACTCCATCACCACATTCTCTGCCAAAACACACACACACAAAAAATAGTTTCCTTTGTTTCTTTCTTCCATAATTAAAACAAATCAAAAAGACATAAAAAATTGTTAAACTTATTACCGTCAGTGTGGCAACGGCAGTTCTCTTCTCCGCCGCAGTTTCGCTGATGACCCACGATTCCAAACCACCAACCTACGCCGCATTGATTGAATTTGATAATGATTCAGACGAATATGATATTGATTTAAAGAACAAAAAATTGTTTTTGTGGGGGAAACAAGAACAGAGACCATAAGGAAACTCTTTGGTTCTTCGCCATTGGATCTCGAAATGGTCTCCGGGTCGAAGTCCGTGCAAACAATCTGACACGTGTAGATCACGTGACTTTATGTCCACTTGAGACGGTCTCAGCCTCTGCCACGTCACTTTTTCCTCCGCCGCTCGCCGGCCATGCGCTGAGTATCTAATGAAAAAAGGAGAAAAAAAATACTCAAAATTTAATCAGAAAAATCTCAGGGATGCTTAGATAATAATAATAATAATAAATTCTTACTTTGCTTGAAATGTATCACTCCTGAAATCGTATCTGATCTTAGCATCGTAACAAGACATCATGAACCCAACATGTCCGTTCTGAGACCAAACAAGCAAAAGAATTCGATTTCCAAATTTAGTAATCAAAAAAATCAATTTTCTCTGAATCAGTCTAATGGGTAACTCTAAAACCCCATAAAGGTGAAATCTTTCACGTATTGTTCCATAATTACCTCGCGGTTGTAAACCTGAGCAGGGAACCAAAACTTGCCATTCTCAAGATTCGAGTACCAATACATAACAGAGTCGATAGGTGCGAAGTATGATGAGCCTCTCTTGTCACAGCCGTGGTTTGAACTTAACCATGAAAAAGGTTTAAGACTCGCAACAAACCTCGATCTCCAATTTGGTTTACTACTGCTTTGATTTGAACTTCTGAGACATCTCATTATCGTTGCGACATGAGATTTCCACTCTTGTGTCGCTGCATCACCCATCAGTCTTCCCCATTTTGTCTCCATATGATTCTGCCATAGATGATCGCTCACACATTTGTCTCTAAGCTCAGAGCAAACACAAGCCATAGCACATAGCTCGGATGGAGAGAGCTTCTCTAAGATGCAGTCTAAGGTTAAGTCTGGCAAATCCAGAAGAGACATTTTGTTTTCATCTTCTTGATTCTTCTTCGCTTCTGTTCTCCGTAGTAGTGTTCTTAACCAATTACGATCGATAATGCTTCTTGCAAGCCAAGAAACTATGAGTAAGAGTAACACACAAATCGTGTTGGGGAAACAAAACGAGAAGAAAGTGAGGTACTTTGTCTCCATTGAGAGCAAGAAACGAGGGAGAAACTATGAGAGAAGAGAGAGAGAGAGAACTGAGGTAGATTAACAAAAAAAAAGTTCTTTTGCCTTATTGGGTTATTCACACGCGCAATTCAAGAGGAGCTGTCGTATGGAGTCACGCTTTGTGTGTTTGTCCGATTTTTACAAGTAGTAGTACTAAGCAACGAAGCTTGAAGTTGAGGCCACTATATTAGCGGAGAGACAATTAAGAAAGAAAAAAAAAAGAACACTAAAGAGACATCGTGTTGTGAACAATAATAACGAGTTTTAAGGGTTTTGTAAAAAGATTCGTTGTGAGGCTATTAAATTTCAAGGAAGTGCAACATTAAATTGGGTGAGCAATAAAAATACAGTTAGGGGGTAGGTGGAGTAGAGGCAGAACTAATAACGTTTGTTAAGCCAATAACATGACTTCAGTGACAATACCATGAGAAGATTTATATAGAGAGAAAGTGACCTTATCGAGTTTATGTCGTGCGTGACAGCTGGCGATCGATTTTAGGTCGACCCAATTCAATCATAAAGCAGCTACTCAAATCAACAAAGATCGAATGAGGGGAAAATGTATTGAAACCGTAAACACCTTCCCAACTACTTTATTTTGTTTTGTTTTGTCTGTAGCCTAATTCAACCAAACTTTCCAACTACTTTGTACAAAAACATTTAAAAGATTATGAAACGATTAGTTGGTTTATCGATCTATCTAAATAATCTTAAAAGGTCTTAAAAGCCAAAAAAATCTCACGAAACCAAATAGTCCAATACCACCGACTTGGTCAACTCCTTTTTGGTAGTTCAACTTAAGTGAAGTGGACTATACGACAATTGTAGTTGATAAGGTTTGAAAGATACTACTTTGTTTCTTTAAATTTCCAAAAATAAAATTCCTAAGGGTGAATTGCTCCAAGTCACACGATCCCAAACCAATTTCCTAAACATTCGATGCCTTGAAAAATTTAGGAATTCTTACCTGCACTCACGATCACCAGTCAGGCCTTACTATCCCAAGTTCCCAACAGTGAGCAAAATGATCAAAGAGAAATGGATAAAACAATGGAAAAAAGTACAGTATAAGTTACATGAATGTTGCAAGTTTACATACTTAAGAAGAGCTCACTGTAATATACCTATTATTATGTAACCAAACTTTCTATTAGAAATATATACATTTACATAATATTTTTAATTTTGTTATGGTAAATATGTATTCGGGTTACATTATTCATATAAAAGGGGGCAAGCCTCCATTGTTAACTTTCGGAGACAAAATAATCAAACATCTCTTCCAGATCTTTGTCCTTTGATGGTATCAAGCTAAGTTTTCAGGGCTTTGTAGAAGAAATTGGTTTCAAAATAGTAGAACATCTCTTCCAAATCTTTTACTTTTTTTTTTTTTTGCTTTTCCACACTATTACTGCATTATGGAACAAACAGTTTTAGGTAAAAGCATACAAGAGCCGACTTCACTGATCTGAACTACCAAAACCGAGGCCGACTCCAAATCCATCTACCAAGACTTTCCCCAAAATTCGGAAAGTAGAATGAAAAGGGAACATTTTGCTTTGAAAAGGGATAATTAAAATTAGAAAGCGGGTACATTCAACGAGGGCTGGGGCACGGGACGGGTATCCTTGAATTTTTTCATACCTTTTACCCGACCCGACCCTAACGGGTAATAGAAAAAAATTACTCGTACTCGACTCTTAAATAACGGGTATCCGGAAAAACGGGTATCCGGAAAAACGGGTACCCGGAAAAAAATAGTTGACCCTTTAAATACCCGACCCTTTATCCTTACCCGAATAAATGAATATCTGATAAAAAAATTGTCAATAATCGCAATAATAATTTCATATTCCAAAATCCGAAAAAGAAAAATTCATAAATGTATGCAACATATAAGTCCAAAAATTAGAAAATTACAAACTTAAAAAATAAAAATAAAATATTAATTCAATTGGGCGTCGTATATATCATTTCAGTTGGACTAAGTTGAACTTAGACTTTAACTTTAACTCTATAATATATTTATAAATTAATAATAAATAATAATAATACAAAATATTAAAGGGTATTTAGGGTCGGGTAACAAAACGGGTAAAGGGACGAGTAACGGGACGGGTATTGAAAACTAAACTAATACCCTATACTCGTCTTTTACTCATAGGTAATATAATTATAATACCCTTTACTCGACCCTAAAGCTGCAGGTACCTTTTTTCGAGACGGGTACGAGTCGAGTAACGGATCGAATACGGGTATTAGTGCCCAGGCCTACTACATTCAAGCATCCGACGAGGACTTGCTTTTAGAGTTTGGTCCAGTGGGCTTCTCATATTTGTCTTTTTATAAAACACGGATTTGGAGAATCGTTCATGAAGACGGTTGTGTAAGTGTTGCTTTTAGGATTTGGATTTTGGAATATGGTCCCAATGGACTTTTTTTTTTTTTTTTCCTTCCAATGACTTTATTAGAAATCAAAATGCAGATCTGTGTTTACAGCAGAATATAGAATTGTGGACAAGTATTATACAACATATATGGTCTATCACTAATTACTGCCGCTTTAGCTAGAGCATCTGCACAAACATTCTGCTCTCGGCATGTGAAGGAGAATCGTATAGCAGTGAATCGTGTGGTTGGTCCCAATGGACTTATCTTTTTCTCTGAGAATAAAAAAGACTTGATTACCAAAACATAAACATACAAACATACAGGATTACAGATATTTTGTCTATTATAAACTTATATATAGATTTACCATTATAATAAGTAGAAAAAACGTATAAAATAATTTTCACAATGGCATGTCAACAAAACTCATTATTAGATCTCTATAAAATTAAACTATGTATATTTTTATTCCAAATGTCGGAAAATATATATATGTATATATATATTTGTATTTCGAATAGCTTACAAAAGATATCTTGAATCTCTTTCTAAACTATTTTTGTTTTGTTTTTAAGTTCACAAATATGTGTAAGAAATTAAGAAATTGTAAAAACACCACACTTTGACAAATAACAAACGTAAAAAATGTATATCTATGTGATGATCAATACAACATCTAGATCAAAGATGAATTCAGTACCGTATGCTCTACTAGAAAGAACAGAGAAAAAATGAAGTGGTTTGAGGATACGTGTAAATCGTGGACAATAATAACATAAAATACGTACCCAATCTACTTGATAGATTGTCTCGGAAGAAGTCAGTCGTTTGGATCCGTTTACTTTCAGAGTCAACACACGTACGTGTTTTTAGGATAATGCAACCACGAATACGTTTTTTAACTTTTTGGTGTCCAAACATTTTTTTGTTTGGTCGTTACTCGTTATTGCCCAAACCTTTTTAAATCACCAATTTCTTCGGTGGTTATGGTGTTATTGCCGTTTCTGTAATTGTGCCAAAAATAATTTTAATTCATGGCCATCAACATAGTCGGTCATTAGTCTCAAGTAACCAGCTACGTACAGAGATTGGTAAAGAAGGTGTCGCCGACAAATTTAAAATTATTTTGGTTCAACTTCTATAATGGTTATCGAGAAAGTTAGATTCGTTTATTTTGTAAGACTCATAATTATAAGATGTGATATAGTTGGCTTTTGCGAATATTGTGATATGAATTTCGTTACATTGTTAATGCTTTTTTTTTTTCCTTAATGAAATGGGACCGAGGCATACTCGTACGTCTCTATTGTAAGGAGGGTATTCCTATTTTGTTCATGGGGGAAAAAATGATAGCCTCTCGTAATATAAGAGATTTTTTCAACTTTTATGAACATCGAGTAAAGTCGTATTTGGAATTATATTATGTGTCACGAAAAAATGAAAGCCTCTCTATCTACGTACACGTGACTTGACTTATTTGTTGAAGATCAATATGGTCAAGTTCGATTTTTTTTTTTAAAGTACTAAGAATTTGTCGGAGCTTACGATAACGTTCTTCTGATTAGTGAACTAACACTAAAACAATTATCTTAGAATCTACTGTAATATTATACGATGATTAAACCTGTCAACTTTTTGAAATAAAATGTAGTATTGATCAAAACGAAATAAAAATTAGGAGTTTTGGGAGGGGCAATACGAGGGCCCTCACTAATAATAATACATAGACCGATGTCAAGAGCTAAACCTTTTAATTAAGGACAGACCACCGCACATACCGCAGTGCTACCTCTCGTCCCACTTGTCCACATGGACCCCTTTTGCTTTCATTTCTATCAATTATTTTTCCAATTAAAACTCTTTCGTATTAAGTGTTTGAGTTTTCTACTCATACAATACATGAATACATTACTTTTCGATATCATCATTAACATTTATGTTGTTAAATAGTAATATACTAAGGGGAGGTATTGGTTTAGAATTTAGAAAGAATTTTAATGATTTTATGTTCTTGCTGATTGTTAGAATTATAGAAAATTGAAAGGTAAAAATGAAGGATTCTAAGAGATTGTTTAGGAAGTTTTTTAAAATCTTGATGATTTGTTTTTTCTAATCTTGTAAAATCTTTCTATTTGATGAAAGAGTTTTCATGACTTTTGTTATGAAGGAAATGATATAAAATCATAAACCAATAACATAAAATTTGAATTCATTAACAATCCAAGATTCTTTTGTTTTACTTGAATAACATAAAACTTTTAATGACTTTATAAAATTTTTAATCCAATAACACTAGATTTATCAAGATTTTAGATAACTTTTTACAAATCCACAACCAATAACACCAAATTTTTAAAGAGTTTTCAAAAGTCTTGATTGAATAACAACATATTTTACCTAACTTTTAAAGTCATTAAAATTCTTTCTAAATCCTAAACCAATACCTCCCCTAATAATATATGTATATGGTGTTAATAAAGTAATTAAAAATCGAGATTATGTAACATATTTAATTATTTTATTGGCACCATATACATATATTAAATATGTAAAGTAATTAAAAATCGAGATTATGTTGGAGTCGGCAAATGGAAAGTGTCCCCAATAAAGTAATTAAAAATCGAGATTAGGTGCTAAAATAATTAAATATTAACTTCAAATTTGTACATAGAAACCAACAGACTGTTTCTTCTAAAATGGGACTAAAATCGAATAAACTAAATCACCAGTTAGATCTATATTCCGTGCTCAACAATTGAGTTGACTCAAACCATGAAAAACGATTGAGTTGACTCTAATGGAATGACTATCCCTTTTCAAGTTTTCATACGTAAATATAACATATTATTGTATATCATTATCAAACCTATAATAATTTACACAATGGTTAGTTTTCGTTTTTTGGTAGGAAGTTTTTGTTTTTTGTTGTTGACAACTTAAGTAGTTAGAAGTTTTTTTTGGCTAATTTTTTTTTTTTTTGGGATCATATTTGTGTTAATCACCATGGTTAAGTAGCATCGTCAATGGTTCCCGCGAAGGTTAGTTAAATTTTTTTCAGTTAGAATTAAGTTGGTGATGAGATCATTATCGTCGGGACAAAAGTGACGTCATGGCGTCTATACCTCTACCTCACCGATCATGACGTGGCCTTCTCTTAGGTACCCTGATGGCATATTAGCCGACGGCGGCTTTCACTTTACCTTCTTCTCATATATCTTCCATCACCGATTGTTTTGGCGCGTGACAAACACGTCCGGGGAAATCATTCTAATTATTTTAAGTCGAGACTATAGATATTGGTATACAACATTTTTTTATGTCCAAAAATTCGTTATATACTAGGTTAATTTAAATGTTTTTGTAATTATCTTATATCATTGAGATGTCCAAAATATTGATTGATTGATCTAAACCCATTTGATTATATCATTATACCACTGAAACGTCCTAATACGATATAGTCCACAGTCCACACTAGTCAAGTCTCCCGACAATATATTCTAGGGTTTCTTTGGTCCAAGTCCAACAATTTTCCAATCAGAAAGAGTAATAAATCACACTTGTTTTTGTTTGTTTGGTTTTTATAAATCACACTAGTTAAGAATTAAGATCGTGGAGAAACTTAGGATCAAGTAATACGTATTATGAAAATACACACACACGCGCCGTCGGCTATCAGCAGATGAGGAGGATTCAACTCGGACTCAATGCCATTTAATTTGTTTTGTTTGCTTCTTCTCTCTTCCCTATCTTCGCTGTAATTTCCACTCTCCTTCCTAAACAGTAAAAAAAAAAAGTTTATTGTATATATATTTTAAAATTGGGCTAAAACAAAGATAAGCTCATACACATCTAAATTTTTTCTCTCTTACAAACGAAAAAAGGAATTAATAAAGAAGATGGATCAGTCATCATCGACGTTGCTCATAAACCGGAGAAAATCATCATCGTCTCCGACGAGGATACCACCGAAGCAAAAGAGGAAGTCAACGACGAGGATGACTACGAACAAACCCATCAAAGTCCGTTACATATCAAATCCTATGAGAGTCGAGACTTGTCCTTCTAAGTTCAGAGAGCTCGTTCAAGAACTCACCGGTCAAGACGCAGCTGATCTACCACAGGAACCCACCACTTTCCCGGTCGAAGAAAATCTCCACCGTCCATGTGAGTCGTCGGAGATGAACTCTGAGCCGTTGGATGGAGGAGGGATCCGTGAGTACTATTCACCGATGGATGATGATGAAGTGTTTGATGCTCCTCAGATGTCGGCAAGTCTTTCTGGTTTTTTCTCCTCTGGTTTTTACAATGTGAATGCTTTAGGAAGCATTGGTTCTCTCTGAATCCAACCAAAAAAAAAAAAAAAACAATTCTTATTACAAAAATACTATGTAAGTTTCCACACTGAAACATATGAAGAAGCAATCATCTAGTATAGTTTTAGGGTTTTTTCATCGAAATCTATATATAGTTGCTAGCTTGGTGAATTATTTTCGTTTGTGAGTAGAGAGATACATATATAGCAAATTACTGTGGTCATTTCAATCATTTGTTTGTTTTTTTTTATATATATATAATAATCAAAAACCTTATCAGGTGGTTTATATTTGTGTAAATATATAAAGTATCATATCAAATTCCCAGTTTGATGGTAATAATTTTTGTGATCATCAGTTTGATCTCCCATGTGGTAAATTAAATGATCACATATGGAAACAAAAACTACAACCATTTAGAGAGAGCTTTTATGTTATCACGGACTTTAGTAGAACATTTGGATAGATGTTTGATGTATCCCTTTTGATTTTTTAATTTATTTTTGGATTTTAGAAGATAATTTTGGTTGACCCCATCCCTATATATTAAAATAGAAACATTATGGAGAAAAAGCTGATTTGTCGTCGCTAGAGAGTTTCGTATTCAATTTATTGTTTACCATTAGTATTCCATAAAATAACATAAAATTGTCACTGCTATTCAATTTATTTATATACACAATATTTTGCTCCTATAAATTCTAAAATTGGTAAATATTATTTACAAATTGATAAATATTATCCCCTACATATTTTCAAAATTAAATTAATTTCACTATATATTGTAATATAATAATATAACTATATTATGAGATGTGAAAATATATATATTTAAAATCATATCTTCAGAAATATAAATAATGTTATCTTTCTAATAATTTTATAAAGCTCTAATGGTGAAAAAATCAAAGATCATTTGAAACTGGATTAATGTTTATTCTTTTGTTAAAAACAATAACTATATTTGCCAAAAAAAACATATGATCACCAATTAAAATGACATAAATATATTCTTTAATTTGGATAACTATGTAGTTAAACATTATATATAAATATGTAGTTATAGTGTTTTTTTAACCAATAGCTGAGATATATAGGAATCTAATGACCAGTTAAAATTTATAAAATCCAGTGATATAATACCATAACTAAGACCAATTATATAAAGGATCTAATGACCAATTATAGTCTTTCCCCTCACGAAACAATTTTGTAATTTTATTTTTCCATCAATTACGAACACATATATTACTTAAAAAATAATAATATCCAAATTAAAAAAATTCTCCTTAATAAAATACCTTATGATATCTCCTATATAAAATACTCACGCTTTATATCCCATTTTATTACTTTCCCTTCTCTTACTATATTATTTACATTAAATTATCATTAGTATAAATAAGGAATATTTCATTCAATAATTGAAGGAAATCTATACTATTAATTGGGAAATACACTTAAGGGTTAAAAAAAAATCATATCAAATATCCATGTTGCCAAACTGACCTAATTTACATATTAAGAAGAAAAAAAAAATTAAACAACAGAATTATTATATTTTAGGAAATCGTTCAAATTAGTTTCATAATAATCAGGTTATGAGAATTTTGTGTGGGTATATTCATGTATGACAAAATACGGTACGAGAATTTTGGGAACAAGAATTCAAGCAGAACATATGCGGACATACTATTTACTCATATGAATTACGAGGAATGAGGTTTTTTCGGGTCAAAAAAAATTTAAGCATTGCAATCAGACATATTAGACGGGTTTGATCGCACAATTTTTTTTTTTAAATTATGTAAAAATAACTTTGCACGTACGTGCGGGTCCAAACCTAGTCTCTATATAATAGAGCTACGCAATAATACATTTATTTTCGATTATTTTTTAATGATACAAGAATTTTGTTATTTTTTCTTAACATTTAATACTGTATTTTTTAAAACAAAATTTGATACAGTATTTAGTAGAGGTCACATTATTGTAAGGAACTACAATATGTAAGTTACGCTGGTTTCTACGACTTCATGAGTTTCAAAAGTTAAGACAAAAAAAAATAAAATTAAAAAGCTTTTTTTTTTTTTTCTTTTAAGATGATAAATTTTTGTTTCTATTGTATTTCATATACTTGAAAAAAAAAATTCAGCGAGCATTCTGTTTTTAATATGACTCCTCAGTGAATCTTTGTTGAGGCTACCATGGAGCCGATCGATTATTTTCATAAATGTATCTTTGTATTGGTATTTTGCATGTAATTAAATGTGAAACATAGACAAATATATCTTTTAGCTTATAGCACAACTATTTACATTTACATATTGAAATATTATGTACAGAACACATAACATATTCAGAAAATACATTATACCTTAAAAATTAATATATTAATTAAAATATATATATAGATCAAAGGCAAACGCAGTATACGTATTTTTTTCAGTATGTATGTTTTGTGCATGTTTCGCATTTGCCTTAATACAATCAACAAACAAATGAACAATATCTGACGGTAATATTCATCTGATACGAACAACATTATTAAATGGAAACAACAACTTCAGTTTGAACTGTGGATTTGTAATGGTAGTTTGACTATTGTGATGTCTTAAATTGCAAAAACATTCAACGTTTCACAGGTTTTAAAAGTTTCTCTAGAATTGTGATTTGTGAGGCTATGATTCCATATAAAGAAAAAAAAAAATCCCAACGATTTATGAGGTCGCCACTTTGAATTCAAAATAATACTTCTAATCAAATGATTAAACATCTTCCAAGCTTTATCTTTTGAGTTCTTGACCAAAAAGATGACCAACGTTGTGTCGCTTGTTTCGCACGGCCAATAGACCATTTTCAATTGTCAACGAGAAATGGACACATTCATATATAAAATTATTTTCTGTTTGTTTACTTGTCAGTTGTCACCGTCTATTATATTACTGGTTAAGAAATCTAGTTTTGTCATCGAATCAATAAAGTTATATGGACCAAAACGTTTAGCCTATTTTTTTTTGTTCTACATGTTTCATTACAGTAGTTTTTTTTTGTAGATGAGATCACCTACAGACCTCCATCTATATACTAGTTTTCTGTCGAATAATCGTGATTGAATAGTTAGTCCGGTGTGCGACATATCTATACTTTATTTTTCTTGTCATACTGGAAAGTTTTTGATACCTAATTCTTTTTTTAAGGCTATAAATGAAATGCCTTTTGACACATTTTTTACTTTTGTGCAAACACTTCTAGGCAAATTATTTACAAAAGTTCTACTATTTGATTGTGCCGTAGTACATACAACAAACCCAACAGAGGGAATCCTCAAAATTAATTAGCATACCATATTTAATGATTTCTCACTATATTATCCAGTTTTGTTTTTAAACATGTCTCGTTAAGAGTATTTGTTTCTTATGATATGATGTATAACAAATTTAGTGAGTATTGTGAAACACTGAGCAGGACCGACAAACCTCAAGTCTCGTAACTTCCTTCCACGTAGTCATGTCGGTGACGACGAGACGGGAGATATTTGGGTCGGGCCGTCTAGGATTAAATTACTAAATGGACGATACAAATAATACTACAATATGCATGGTTCAATATATTCATGTGAAATCTTCTAAAACCTGTTCTTTAACTTCTTTCCGTTGGTTTGCTTATATTTTTCTCGATAGTTCCAATAAATTTTCACCGACTTTTTTTCCATGAAATCTTTATTTTTCTTCATGTTTGACAACTAAGAAATCCCGGGATGTCGAAAATATGTTTTACCCCAAATTTTCAAAAATGTATTTTTAAGAAATCTATATTATTTGTTTTATTGATTTGTGTTGTTATGCATGTCTTTGTTAATAGGCGTGCTCATCTAAACATGAGAAGGATGCTCAGAAAAATGAAGAGATACACAAAGATACGAAAGCAAACATAAAAACTATGAGAAAGCAAACCTTTCACTAGTTTTATTGACTTTAAAAAACCAAATTAATAATCTTAATCAGAGACTTATTAGCTTCAACAAAAAACATTCAACTCAAAGAAAAGGAGAGAAATTATGGGGCTTTGTCATGGAGTTTCTTCATTGATAGTTCCTAATGATCTTTGCAACCGAAGAGTATGTCCCCAAGGTCCCACTTACCACCCCAATTGCCACAATTATCGAACTCAGAATCATCTGTATCACACAACTCAATGTTAATCATAAGAATCCATATACAGAAAACTCATCAGTCCCCATATTACTTCAAAAAGTTGAGAAGAAGAGGAAACCAAAAATTCTGAAATTACATTACCTGTGTTCTTGTAGCTTTGTTCCCCATTATCTTTATGAAGCATAGAGCTGGCATTACTATTGCCTGAATCACACAAAATACTTTTGAGTTTTGATCCATGAATGTGTTTCTTGATAGCAATGATGTTCTTTGGATATATTAATCAATAGGGAGAGAACGGAGAGATGATGAAAACTAACCACGAGTATACTGAGAAGAGAACCTATTAGAGCCATCACAAGACCTGTGTGGAAAAATCAACCAATTGCAAAAGAAAGCAAAAATGAGTCTTGAGACCATTAAGGAGCATTCCGAGTAGAAAAAAAAAAAAAAAAAAACTGTCTAGCTTGATGTTCTTACCAAAGAATGGGATAAGGAAAGCAGAACAAACAGAGGAAGCAACGAGTGCTGTTCTTAGAAGAAGAAAACACCATATGTTCTCTGACATTCTTGGGGGTAACAGTTCTTCTATACTCCTAGCAAGTGGATTCATCAGGAGAGCGTACTTAGTAAACGGACTCACAACCTGAAAATAGAATAAAACAGAACGAAGAAGGAGTTTTAGAGTAAAACGAAACTTCCAAAGATTTATGGAAAGAAACAAACCGGTGTTGGTTTCTAACCGTAGTCCACTGTGCCACTTTTGAGAAAAATTGATCTTGTGGCATGTTTAGTGTAATCTGAGACAAGGTGGCTTCACCAAACATAAGGTAACCCATGACTGCAACTCCTCCATATAACAAAACACATAAAATGAAACTGCAACATAGCCAAAACAAAAAAAAATCATTAGTAGTTTTAGAATAGGATTGAGAAAAAAACATCAAAAGCTAATATAAGAAGAGTGATGTTTTTGGTATTTACGTTGTGATCACTGCTTTGTTGAATTTGGTTTTATCAGCCATGGATTGGTATATATTTGGGAACACAGAATGGCCTGAATAGCAAAATCCATAAATACCAATAGCAAACGGTATCCCGTTCAGTTTCACAGCTTGCCCGGTGTGATGAAACCCAATTCCCCCCGTTGTACCGAGGAAGAACACGCTTACTGCTATCAAAACGGTTGCAATAACTCCACCAGCTATGTCATCACAAGAAGAAAAAGTGAACTGATTCAAGATTCTTGACTAAAAGGAATCAATTCTATCAAGAAAAGAAAAAGCAGTTGATTTGAGTGTACCTGAGAGGTAGGAAATGATGCGGAGGTCCTTCAACCAAACAGTTGGCAGAACAATGAGAGCAGTTAAGATTCCAAATAAATGTTTAGAGTCAATATTGATACCAAGCCAATCCAAGGATGTACCAGGGAATAGCCCGGTAAGGTTATCCCCTTCCAAAATGATGAATTCAACACAATATGACTACAAAAAAAGTGGACACAGATTCTAGTAAGTTCAAACAGAAACAAGCTTGCTTTAGATCCATGAGTTTTTAATTTGGTAACAGAAAGATCTTCACTTACATAGAGTTCTGTGTACAATAGCATCTGCACAACAAAACACAAAAACAATCGCAGAGACCATAAGAAACTATGATTCTATAGCTGCAGCAGCAAATGCAAAAAACAGAACAGCTGATCCAAATCTCTAAAACCAAAACAACTTACACAGATAAGAATACGACCATAGATCCCAAAAGCTGCTTCTCCAATATCAGGATAAGTGATAATGCCAGTTTTATTCTCGAAACATTCTTTCATCAGAGTAGCAGTGTAACAACAGATAACAGCAAATAAGAGAAGAATCACCATACTAGCCCAACCAGCTTCTTTCACTGTAAAAGGTGTTGAGAGAAGTCCAACTCCGGCCATTACATTAATAGCTGCAACCAACAAATACAGAGTTTACACATATTTTGCTGATAAGCCCAAGAAAATCATAATCATTTATAATTACCATTGAAAATGGTTTGAGTGAAGCTGCAACCATAGCCACCAAGGGCCATTTCCTCAGCAAAGGAGCCTTTATGAGACCAAACTGATTGTGTAGCTGAGGCTTTGTCAGATTCTTCAGTCCTCTGAGGGAGCAAAGGTGCTTTAGATCCAACATCTAATTGACTTCCTAAATTACTTCTGCTTGCTCTATAGAAACTCGGAGGATTACTCCTCAGAGATCCGAAGATCGGTGATGCAGCAATCGTATATGAATCAGTCGTTTCCCTGAAAAAAACAGAACCAATCAAATTTACATAATCACAAATGTGTACCTGTGTTCATCATTACATGATCTCCCTGAAGATTCGAGCTTTACGAAGAGAATGTAAGAAAGAATTACCGAAAGCTCTGAGGCCATTGAACCTGGGAGATGAAAGGTTCATCGTTGTCGTCGTCACGATCAGCATCACCAGGAAGATCTCCGAGATCGCTCTGATCAGTTTCACTGTCGTTCTCGTACTTGCTGCTCTCTTCTAGATCTTCATCGTCTTCGAACGGAAACACGGTTTTTTTCTCCTTATCCATGTTTCTTGAAACAAACCTTTCACCTAATAATAATCGATCTACCGAGAGTAGTATGTATCAAGAACAACCCAACAAGAGAATACAAATCTCACAGACAAGGAAAATATATTTTTGATTGATGTTTTTGGTGACAGAGTGAGTGGGTTCGAGAAGTTTGCAGAAAGGTGGCTAATAGGGAAGGCTGAGTTCTCGAGAAGAGCACAATTGTCCGTTTTTTTTTGGTCTTTTAAGGGATAATATTTTTTTTGTGATTTGATTTGCTCTCTCTCTCTCTCTCTCTCTTCGCGAGTTGATTGCCTTGTTATAAGGCGGGAAGTGCTGACGTGGTGATGATAGAGATTAGAGAAAAGTGATCAGAGTTGAGTTCAATGTTTTGTTTGATCGATGACAAGTGTTGCGTTTGTGATTGTTCGGTCCGGATGGATGTGTTTGCCGTAGCCGGTTTTGAACGTGTTAACCATTTTTTTTCTTTTTTTGTCATCAACGTATTTCAAACCTATTGACAAACAAAAAAAAATCAAAAATCATTATCCGTTCGTTACCATGGAGTATTTATTTTAACTATCCGTGAAATTACTTTTGTTACTTTCTTTGACGAATAATTACTACCATGAATGATGAATGGTGCTGGATTCTTAGGTTTAGTACTTGCATAGAACTCATTCGTTGTTCTAAATCTAAATGTCCCGCAAGAGTCCAAAGAAAAAGATGTGAGTGACTCAAAGTCGACGAGGGAATGGGGTGTAAATGTCTATCGTGTCAGCTAAAAGCCTAAAACATAGAAATACGTTATCTCTCTGTGCTGGCATGTGAAGTTTCTCCAAGTGTCCTACTTCCATATGCTCATTTCCAAATCTAATCATTTTTAACCTTTTTTTTTCTTTAACACAAAAGTATTTTTATTTTGGTCAATGACCTTTTTTTTGTTTTTAATGAAAAGATCTCTCCATGCCTTTGCCACCTTGATATTTTGCTAAAATGGATCATCAACATTTTAATTACTCTACTAAATTTTGGCTTTCAAATTTATACTGTGACTATATTTTATGTTACGTTTGAGAGGATTCCTACGTCTCATAATTCAGTAAACAGTTGATTATGAGATATCATATAACTAACAACTAATGTTGAACTGTGCATAAAAGAAATTAAAATAAGATTTTCATATAATATGAAATTAAATGGACGCAAACTTTTTCTACAGATTCTTATGCTAAACTGTCACACGCTTCCGGTACGTGGCTTATCGATCAGGAAATGCCAAGATACTGAGCCCACCTCACAAGTCACAAGGTCACATCTCCATCATTTGTTTCTCAATATTATCGTTAACATTTGTTACAACATGCAAGAAAACGAAAGAAAGATATCACAATATGGGTCAAGCTCTCAATACCGGTTCGTCCTTTCTCTTTCTCCCACAAAATCACGTCTTCTATTGAATTCATTTATAAATACATACACATATATCTTTCTTTTCTATATGATAAAGATTTAATACATTGTATATTTCAACTAATTTTTCTTTCCCGGGGTAACTTAATTATGGAACGAAGCAAAAGGGAAAGGAGAGGTAGACGTAAAAGACTTGGAAGCAATGGCTGAAAATTGCTACCGCAAACGCTTTGAAGAACAAAATGACGATCAAGAATGGTCTTTCGGCGATTTCTACCGCATTGTTGCTGAAGCTGTCGAGTAATTTTTTATATAATATTCTTCTTATTATCTTTTATTTTTTTTCTTCGGGAATTTATATAAAGCACGATAGGAATCGAGAACGTGAATCGAGAACAGTTAGTTGGTCTCCCTAAAACTCGAGTTTGGACACCACAAAATTATTATAGTTTTGGTCCGGGCGGCTTGTATGTCAATGCTATAAAAATAAAATAGAAAGAATGATAAAGACTCGAGCCAAATTAGTCGGCATCAAGATAATTTGATTATGGTATATAAATGATATTATACATGTGATATGATTATATTTATTTGGGTGCGACAGAGAAATCAACAGAAGACTCGGTGGTACGCAACTTAAGGTGCCAAGTGTTGATAAATTACAGGAAGCTTATGAGGTAAAAATCGCCTTAACTTGCTTTTTGTTTGAATAACAAAACCCTCTGCTGTATACAGAGTCTCTTAGATTTGGTTTACTCTAAACCGAAATAAGATTACAATTGAAACTCAATGTGTTAACCGTGAACAAATTGGTTTAATTAATGATCTTGGTCGGTCTCTTGAAATCGAGCAGAGACACAACCTCGGGGAGGGGAAGAAGCTATCGAAGGACGAGTTTCAGAAGCTTCTTCAGGAGGTTTTGATCGGAGCTGGGTTCACCGGCGTTGGAGGAGTGAAAGAGTTTCTTCTGTTCATCTTCGGAGTTCCTGCGCTCGCCGTCTTCCTCAAGAACCGTATAGCTCCGACGTCCCTATCCAACGATATTTTCATCCCAGCCGTCACCTCCGCCACCGTCTTCCTCCTCGCCAAGCTCAACAAGATATGACTATAATCGTTTGACCTTTTGCGAGCTTTGCTTTGTTTGGATTTGTATTGGCGATTGATTGATGATTATGCGTGTTTGTGAAATATATAGAAAGTTTCACTCTTTTAGTTGATTGATTGTTGAAACTTGAAAGAGAAAGAAATGAACTTATGTTGTTCGACAGAATGCCTCAGTGAGTTTAAAGTTAACTCTGTTTTTTTATTTTTTTTCAGTGAGTTTAAGTTAACGAATTCAGATTGGGGATCTAATTAGTCTAAATTGGTCCATATTGAAAGTATGTTTCAATTTATTTTGTTAGAAATAGATATGTCTTTGTATTAGAGGAAAGCAAGGAGAAGCTAAATATAGAGTATTTGGGGGTCCTGCTTGTTTCTCTAAATTTCAAGGCTTTCATTGGTTTGAGGACATGAACGAGTCTTTTCTTCGAATGTCAAAATTAGTTTTGGAAACTGAAAAGAAAAGATGAAATCTCGGAGACATTTTTTCCCTTTTAACTATTTTTTGGCGATTGGTTTTTTTCTCTGTTTTTCTTTCTTTGGTTTGAAAACATGGTCTAGACAATCAAATCATTCAATCCAATAATGCTGCTATCTGAATAAGATCTTTGCCTCCGACTCAGTTACAATTGAGATCACAGAAACTCGCAGAGGCAAAAGAAAATGACCAATGGGACATATGTTGATGATCTCTTGGGTATTTGTACATCTTTAGGATTGTTGTCTAGACATATCTTATGAGGGCATTCTAGTTACTGATAGCTTACAGGTTTATAAGATAGAGGTTTCCTTTAGTTTAACACAATGAGCAAGGACCAGAGCTATGTTCTAAAAGCATGGGAGGTGACCGTGCGAAAGACCCAGCAAGCAAAGAAGCGGGCAAATAGCGTTTTTGGAACAGTATCGGTAGCACCACATGCAGAGAACGATGCTACAAGTGATGATATTGACGATGAGACCACCACTAACAGGAGCAGCACTGAGGAGTTCTACCATGCTGAGAGGGTGCTTCCCAATGGGGACTACTACACAGGTCAATGGTATGATAATTTTCCTCATGGCAATGGAAAATACCTCTGGACAGATGGTTGCATGTACATTGGTGAGTGGTACAATGGGAAAACCATGGGGAATGGAAAGTTCGGGTGGCCATCTGGTGCCACATACGAAGGAGAGTTTAAAAGTGGTTACATGGATGGTATTGGCACATACACGGGTCCGAGTGGAGACGCTTATAAAGGTCAGTGGGTGATGAACCTGAAGCATGGACATGGTGTCAAGAGTTTTGCAAATGGGGATGCCTACGATGGTGAATGGAGGAGAGGTTTGCAAGAAGGTCAAGGAAAGTACCAATGGAGCGATGGGTGCTATTACATTGGCGAATGGAAGAATGGTACGATATGTGGCAAAGGGAGTTTTGTTTGGACAAATGGAAATAGATACGACGGGTTTTGGGATGAAGGTTTCCCCAGAGGGAATGGGACGTATAAATGGGACGATGGAAGTTTCTATGTTGGCCATTGGTCTAAGGATCCAGAGGAGATGAATGGTACATATTACCCGTCAGGAAAAGAAGGGAATCTTGACTGGGATCCTAAAGATTTGTTTAATAATCTGAGTGAGTACAGTATCTGCAGCGGAGAAAGGGTTCCAACGTTGCCTTCACAGAAGAAACTATCTGTTTGGAATTCTTCCAAGCGTATAGAGAAGCCTAGGAGGATGTCTGTTGATGGGAGGGTAAGTGTTGGCGTAGATAGAGCGTTTGAGAAGATGAATATGTGGGGGAACGAAATCGGTGAAGGAGGTACCGATATGAGGAAGGAATTGGATGCAGAGCTGATGAGATTGGACGCTGAAGGCCTTCAGAGCCTGAAGTCGAGCCCTGTGCCTATGAAACTTCCAAAAGCAGGAAGGAAGCAAGGGGAGACAATATCCAAAGGGCATCGCAATTACGATCTTATGCTTAATCTGCAATTAGGAATCAGGTAAGAGAGACTGTGTCCTGAGTTTTACAATTTGAAGTTTGTTGGTATATATATTTGTTGTCATTTTTAGTGAGTTTTATTCCCCGCAGGCATTCTGTTGGAAGACAAGCTCCAGCGGCATCTCTTGATCTGAAGCCTTCAGCTTTCGATCCAAAAGATAAGATATGGAGGAGGTTTCCGCGTGAAGGAACCAAGTACACTCCTCCACATCAATCTACTGAATTCAAATGGAAAGATTATTGCCCACTAGTTTTCAGGTTAGACCCAAAAATCCCTTTACCTATTTCACATATATACAAATTCTGTTGTATGCTTTAACATGTTTTGCTTATGATTTATTCCCAGGAGCTTGAGGAAGTTATTCAAAGTAGACCCAGCTGATTACATGTTATCGATTTGTGGGAATGATGCCCTTCGAGAACTATCATCCCCTGGCAAAAGTGGGAGCTTTTTTTATTTAACAAACGATGATCGCTACATGATAAAAACAATGAAGAAGTCGGAAACAAAAGTGAGTTCTTTTCAAATTACCGGTTAGAAAGTGTTGGCTTGCTACTACCGAGATTTCAGACTGCATTTACTGAAACTATTTTCTTTCTTTTTGTCTTCCTAATGTAGGTGCTTCTGAGGATGCTTGCAGCATATTACAACCATGTTCGAGCATTTGAGAACTCTTTGGTAATCAGATTCTTTGGTCTACACTGTGTGAAATTGAATGGACCAACCCAAAAGAAGGTAGATACAAGATTTTAACACTTGATTTGGCATGGCTTTTGAAACGATTGATTTGGATTCATACCTTTTGGTCTACATATAATGCAGGTGCGATTCGTCATTATGGGTAATCTGTTTTGTTCCAAGTACTCTGTTCACAGACGCTTTGATCTGAAAGGATCTTCTCTTGGTCGTACAACTGACAAACCTGAATCAGAAATCGATTCAAACACGATCTTGAAAGACCTCGACTTGAATTTCATCTTCAGATTGCAGAAAGTATGGTACCAAGAATTTATAAGGTCAAAAACCATTACACTCTACTTTTACAAAAGTTTGTTTGCGCTTGCCCCATTTCTCATGGCTCATTTCTCACATTACAGGCAAATCGATAAAGACTGCGAGTTTCTAGAACAGGAGAGAATAATGGATTACAGTCTTCTAGTTGGGATTCACTTCAGAGAAGCTTCTGTCGCTGGAGAGCTTATTCCTTCTGGAGCTCGAACGCCTATTGGTTAGCATCTGTCAAATCAAAAATGTTTTTTCTTCCCATCAGCAAAAAATTGAATAATTTATAGAAGCAAAATGATTGTTTCCTTATCTACTACAGGTGAATCAGAAGAAGAATCAGGCCCTCGTCTTTCTAGAGCAGAGGTTGATCAGCTTCTTTCAGATCCTTCAAGGTAACACAACACGAGATCAATACCAACACTTTTAAACTCAAAACAGAAACACATCAACATTGATGTCGGATATGTTTGTATTTGCAGGTGGGCAAGTATAAGATTGGGGACCAACATGCCAGCGCGTGCAGAGAGAACGATGAGAAAAAACGACTGTGAGCTTCAGCTTGTGGGAGAACCTACAGGGGAGTTCTACGAAGTGGTGATGATATTTGGGATTATTGACATTCTTCAGGATTATGATATCAGCAAGAAGCTTGAACATGCGTACAAGAGCATACAGTATGACCCTTCGTCTATATCTGCGGTTGATCCAAGACAATACTCGAGGCGTTTCCGTGACTTTATCTTCAAAGTCTTCACAGATGACAATTGAGAAGGGGTTATATTGTCTCTGGGATATTTAGCTTTCTTGTGTCCCAAGAAAGAGGGATAGATACTTTGGCAAAAGGGCTCTGCAAACGGACGACCTTGCAAAGTATGAAGTATGAATCCCATTTTGTTTGTTTATTTCAAAATTTAATAGATCTTTCTGATTTTTGTATTAATCTTTGTAATCAGTTAAAATCCATAGCAATAAATATTCTTGTTCTTATTCTTTCCTTGTATTAATCTTATGTAACCTTAAACAAAACAACCACAAACACTTTCATTATATAAAAAAAAATGATTTTCTTGTTTGAAATTCTTGTAAATAAAATGGTTTGAAAGTTTAAAGTTATAATATGTTGAAAGTTACATAATTTCCACTAATAGGTTTAAAAAAAAAAAAAAAAGTAGAAAAGTGGGGGGTTGAGATACAATTTGGTTTTAGTTGATAAAATATACTTATTTTACAGATACATTTACACTAAAGTAAATCCGTCAACCACACTAAAAGAAAAAAAGTTGAAGTGGGTGGTGATATATAAAGTATCTTTGATGTGATATGATTATTCTAAAATGGTAATCAAGTATCTTTGATGCACCAACCAAAAGATTCGTTCAAAAACAGAAAAGATTCTGGCAAAAGAAATTATAACTCTTTTCTCCTAAAAATTAAAAGTTTCTTGGTCTAGTAATGAGATGCTGAACAAGACATGAAAGCACAAAAACTTTATAAAAGATAACACAAATATTTGGGTAAATGTAAGTTACGTATGTGATGATGATATCTTTTGTATTCTTCAATAAAGAAATAAGAGTAAAAAGATTCCAATAATTGTTCCCAAGTTCTAACTATTGCTGTTGTTGTCGTTTTCTGTCAAGAGAACTTATGAGAATGAGAGAATCAATCATCTCTTGTTTTCTTCTGCCCCATTTGTCGCCATAGCATTAAACTATATACAGTAAAACCTCTATAAATTAATAATGTTGGGACCAAGACATTTTATTAATTTATAGTGATATTAATTTATCTATAAATTAATAATTATTATTATATAGTGTAAATTAATAATTATTAATTTATAGATATATTTTAATAATTTGAATATTTAAAATTATGAATTGAAACAATTTTAGCAAAATGTAATTTTACTTTTGGTTTTTGTAAATTTTATGGTATTGGAATTGAATTTGTAATATATAGAAAACATTATTAACAATAAATTACAAATACAATAGACAAATTCACTTATACACATGACATACATAAATTCAAATTTATGAATAATAATATCAATTGTTGTATTTTAATAGTCAATCAAAATATCAAAATGTAAATGATGAATATCTAGAAATTGAAAATTTCCAAAAATTAGCTAGTTTTTGGCATGTTACAGAATATTGTATATCATTATAGTTTGAAAATTCAACATAACAATTGTTTTATAGATATGAGTTTTAGGAGAAACATATATTATATATATGTAAATTTACATGATTATTAATTTATGATATTATTGGGACTATATTTTACACGGAGATTTCAAAAAAATTATTATTTTATTATCTTATCAAATTTTGTTATTTTTTACACTGACCCGACTTGGGACTAGCAAAATTTATTAATTTATACTGTTTATTAATTTATAGAGTATTAATTTATAGAGGTTTTAGTGTAGTATACAATTACATTAACGACTGTTTAAACGCTTAAATAATTTAGGTTAACAAATACTATGTGATTACGTATTGTTTGAATTAAACCAAGCACTTGCCATTAATTATTCATTTAATGATCGTTCTGGTATCTGTAAAGGCACACACACATGCGTCAGTCGTCACCAAAACGCACCGCTAAATCTTTTAAAGACGCGATCGCGTTTGAAAGCTAATAAAAACAAGAGAGGAGATCAAAAAATCCATCACCTTTTACAATAACAACAACCAAAACAGCGACGGCGATTCGAGTCCCCAGCGTAGTGGTCGTGCTCTCTCTCATTGATCACTCTTAGAGCTCTCGTGCCGTGTGATCTGAAACGACAACCACCGTTTTGGATTTTTCTCTGCGATTCCGGTGTTCCGTACACTTCACCGCAGGGGATAAATCTTTGCTTCCGTTTTGACTTTTTTTTTTTGAAAAAAAAAAGCGGCAACAGTCGCACGGAGAAAGTAGTGAGTTCGAAAGCCGATCGGCTCTCGGCGTTTGTTTTCGTCTTCTTAGGAGCTTTAATCCATGGCGCTACAGTCTCCCGGCACCGCCGGAGCTTCGTCTTCTCTTTCCCGGCTTCTCTCCTCCGCGAAATTAAGTTCTACTAAGGCTCTCTTCTCTGTTGACTTCGTCGGATCCTACTGTGTTTCCAAAGGGAGTAAACGGCGTAACGAACTCTCCGGGTTTCGCGGCTACAGTCCACTGCTGAAGTCCTCCCTGAGGTCTCCGTTGTCGGTTAAAGCGATCCTTAATTCTGACCAGCCCGCTGGTGTTGCATCGGCTTCGTTTTCTGATCTGAAACCTAAGGTAATCGTGGTTCTTTACGATCCTTGTTAAGCTGGAAGATAGATAAAGCTTGCATATTCATCTGCTGTTGATCTAGGTTTTTTGGTTTTGACTTTTTGGGTATACGAAGTTTTTGTTCGAGTCTTGAACTTAGACACTTGAAATAGAGGTTTAGTTATGGACGTTTGATATGAATTTTTGCTGGGTTTTAATTTTGTTTTAATTGCATCGTCGCAGGTGGCCTACTTGGAAGATATAATTTCAGAAAGGGGAGCATGTGGTGTTGGGTTTATCGCGAACTTGGAGAATAAGGCTACACATAGTATTGTAAATGATGCTCTTATAGCACTTGGTTGTATGGAACACAGGGGAGGGTGTGGTTCTGATAATACTTCGGGTGATGGTTCTGGTTTGATGACTTCTATTCCCTGGGATCTGTTTAACGAATGGGCTGTAAAGCAAGGAATGGCTTCTTTCGATAAGATGCATACGGGTGTTGGAATGCTGTTCCTACCGAGAGATGAAAACATTAGGAAAGAAGCCAAGAAAGGTGAACATATAATAGTTGTATGCGTATTGGTTGTGAAATTGCAGCTCTGGTATCCACTCCAAGCGGTGTTTTTTTTTTTCTATGTTTAACATGTAATATCGTTGACCAAAAAAAAAAAAACATGTAATATCTTCCTTTGCTAAATCATGTTTGACATTTCTCTCCAGTGATTACAAGTATTTTTGAGAAAGAGGGCCTGGAAGTGCTTGCATGGAGAGCTGTTCCTGTAGAACCGTCCATTGTCGGTCATAATGCGAAACAGACAATGCCAAACACCGAACAGGTCTTTGTTAGAATTGTCAAAGACGATAAAGTAGACGACGTTGAACGAGAACTTTACCTTTGCAGGAAGCTGATTGAAAGAGCAGTTGCTTCTGAAAGTTGGGCCTCTGAGCTCTACTTTAGCTCCTTGTCCAATCAGACCATTGTTTACAAGGGAATGCTTCGGTCAGAAGTTCTTGGGTTATTTTACCCCGACCTTCAAAATGATCTATATAAATCTGCTTTTGCCATCTATCATCGAAGATTTAGCACAAATACCAGTCCCAGATGGCATCTTGCTCAACCCATGAGGTTTCTTGGACACAATGGGGAGATCAATACCATACAGGTTATGTCTCTCTTCTGGTCAATTGCTTTGTTGGATCTAAGACTAAGCTAGCTCCTCGTCACTGAAACCGAACAAGTTTTGCAGGGGAACCTAAACTGGATGACATCACGAGAAGCATCTCTAAGATCACCTGTCTGGCATGGACGTGAAAATGATATCCGTCCAATTAGCAATCCAAAGGCTTCGGACTCCGCTAACCTTGACAGTGCAGCAGAGGTATGAGTCATCTAACCTCCAAACTTCTGTTTGACTCTTGTGATTCTCTTTGTAATATCCCCTTCTGGAGGAAAGAAGAAGAGGCGTCGAAAGTGTTGTTTGCGTTTGGGACTAAGCAATATTCTGCATACCTATAACTTGTCTAACTGTTGACCAAAATATAATGTTCTCTGATATTTAACGAGCATTTCATGAAAATAGGAACTCATCTTGCAAGTACATACATTTATGCACTCTTCAGAATAACCACAAGGCCTAGGTTATAGACTCTTTTTTTTATTGCTGCAAGATTCAATGTATTGATGATATTGAAATTGTGCAGCTATTGATAAGAAGTGGCCGGACTCCAGAGGAATCTCTTATGATTCTTGTCCCGGAGGCGTATAAAAATCACCCGACTTTAATGATTAAATACCCTGAGGTATTGATTTGTGTTTGCTCTTTTGGTCTTTATGGATAGTTGCAACTGCAATTGCTTCTTATCTGCTTTTCAACTGCAGGCTGTAGACTTTTATGATTATTACAAGGGCCAGATGGAGCCCTGGGATGGACCTGCTTTGGTATTGTTCAGGTAAGTTGCCTGGAAGTTTCTTGCCCTTGGAAATTTAGTCATGTATGCAAGATTTAAGCTCTTTGCTGCCCTTATTCCTCAACAGTTTTCTTAACTAAGAATAATGTGTACTTACAACTGTTCTAGAAGGCTTGTAAGTATTGATCACTCAGATCTTTCCTACTCTTTTATTGGTTGTATCCACAATTGTGGACTACTGGAGAGCAAATGACCCTGAAGTTAATTTGTCGCTCAAAGTGGTAGCTAGTCTAGCTAGAAAGTCTGTCGCATTTCTTTCTTCTGCTTTCACATTCCAAAACTTAATCATCTTGACTTGTTTGGTGCAGTGATGGAAAGACTGTTGGAGCTTGCCTTGACCGTAATGGACTTCGACCTGCTAGATATTGGCGAACAAGTGATAATGTTGTTTATGTAGCCTCTGAGGTGCGTTTTGTCTTTTACTCTATGTACGTGCTCTTTATCATCTAAGCATGGTGGTAATGATTGCCAGCAGATCATTTGGCTTATGCTTGAAAGTTGAATCTTAAAGCTTTGGTCCTGACAGGTCAGAAAACCAATTTGTTTAATCACTTTGGAAGTTTTTTCGTTTTTCTTTTTTGGAATAGTTATTCCAACTGATTTTTGAGATACGATAACCAGTATAAGATAGTTTCTTAGTGATCATTTAGATTGACATCTAGGAGTGTTTACAATCTCCTCTAGGAAACCAAAAATTTTCGTTGTAGACAGATTTCTATGAAACCGAGTTTATACTTTGCAAAGCAAATAGATGATCGGTTTGGATAAACAGGGGCTCTGTTACCAATTTTTTATATATCTCGGCTGCAGAAGAGTTGCTAAGTGATGCCTTTATACAGGTCGGAGTTCTTCCAATGGATGAATCAAAAATCACCATGAAGGGTCGTCTTGGACCTGGCATGATGATATCTGTTGACTTAGAGAGTGGACAGGTTGGTGCACCAGATCACCGTTTATTGTTCTCATTATTTGTTAACACTCATGCTTTTTTATTTATTTTGTATCTCATTATTAATATTTGAGTTCAGGTATATGAAAACACAGAAGTAAAGAAGCGGGTTGCATCTTATAACCCATATGGAAAGTGGGTTAGTGAAAACTTGCGAAACCTGAGGCCTTCTAATTTTCTTTCGTCAGCAATCATGGAGACTGACGAGACCTTAAGACACCAACAGTAAGCCTTTCTGTTTTGTCTGTTCTATGCTCCCATCATCTGCTGTGGTTATTTATCTAAAATCAGAGCACAAATCTTTTCTTAACTCTTATTCTTCTTGTATACTTGACATACATCTGTTGTGAAGTTGATTTTTTTTCGAAGTACAAAATTCATCAGTGGTTTTCACCAGCAGAATTCAATGGTTTTGAATAATGACGAATTAGACACTAATTTTGGCTATTCATGATATATCTTGACTATGAGGAACTAGGGCGTTTGGCTACTCGAGTGAAGATGTTCAAATGGTAATTGAGTCGATGGCTGCACAAGGAAAAGAACCTACGTTTTGCATGGGGGATGATACTCCAGTGGCAGTATTGTCTCAAAAGCCGCATATGCTTTATGATTATTTCAAGCAGCGGTTTGCTCAGGTTTGTACGTTTCATAAGAGGGCATTTGAACTGCTTTATTCGTCTGATCTTGGTTAACTGAATGCATGATTTGTCTTGGTAGATTATTGAACTGTCCTTGAAATGCTCTTAGTGGTTCTTCACATGGTCTACTTGCAGGTTACAAATCCAGCTATTGATCCTCTTCGAGAAGGATTGGTCATGTCACTTGAAGTTAATATTGGAAAGCGTGGTAATATATTGGAGGTTGGGCCTCAGAATGTTTCACAGGTCAGAATGCCTAAATTTTGGATTTTGTATTGGCTTAGATATATTTGGCTTTTGCAAGATTTCATATTTGTCAAGACTTGTGATTTTATGAGCAGGTCGTTTTGTCTGGTCCTGTACTAAACGAACGGGAGCTTGAGGGTTTGCTCAGCGATCCACAATTAAAATCTCAAGTCTTGCCCACATTTTTTGACATTCATAGAGGAATTGAAGGATCTTTAAAGAAGGGTCTTCTAAAACTCTGTGAAGCTGCAGATGAAGCGGTTCGCAATGGTTCCCAAGTGCTTGTTCTCTCAGACAGATCTAATAATCCGGTACATGAAATTTGCGTTCAATAGTGATTTTAGATGTATGATATGTAAATGTATGATTATCAGCTCTTACAGTGCCCTCCTTTTACATTTAAGTTTTGGTCTACTAACAGCTATGCTCTAGGCTATGATTCCGAACTAGCAGCATTTTTATCTTTGTTCATGCCAAAATTGGAACTGTTGAGGGAAAGAAAGTTATAATGTGAACTTACTAATTCCATATTTCTGGTTGCATTGATGATTTTTTTTAGTGAACTGCTATTGTTGGCATCCTTAGAACGGTGTTCTGTTATGTATTCTCGCTGTTAGTCTTTGTATGCTTCACTGCTATCCAGTTTCCTTCAGTTATTACAATTTTCGTTAAACTGAAGCTCATTATCAGGGTCATACTTGGGTGCTATTTTCTTTTCTAGCTATCTTTACATATTTGTAACTTCACTGTCCATTCCTAAATCAGCAGCCTATCCCTTTTTCAGGAACCAACTCGACCTGCAATTCCAATGCTGTTGGCTGTGGGTGCTGTTCACCAACATCTGATTCAAAATGGTCTTCGGATGTCAGCTTCGATAATTGCAGATACAGCTCAGTGCTTTAGTACGCATCACTTTGCCTGTTTGATTGGATATGGAGCAAGGTTTCTACTTTTCTTTTTCATTGAATTTTTTACCTTATTAGGCTCTTTCTTAACGCACAAAAGCAAGTCACGTGGAGTTCTTACATTGTTTATTCTCTCTTTCAGTCCTTTATGCTAAATGCTAGCACTATCTACAATAGACTCATGTTTATTCTTACGTAGCTTATGATACGCTCGTATTCTTGATTTTAAGTTGAGTGATGATTTGAGAGTGCTTTCCTCAACTGTTAGATAACACATCTATTAAAATGATACGGAATTATGTCTATAACCATTTTCAGTGCTATATGCCCGTACCTAGCACTGGAGACATGTAGACAGTGGCGTCTGAGCAACAAGACCGTGAACATGATGAGAAACGGAAAAATGCCTACTGTAACTATGGAACAGGCTCAAAAGAATTATCGTAAGGTCAGAAAACTTCTAACCATTGACAGAAAAAGAAATTCGAGTGGTGATAAGCCGTTCTTGCATGCCTATATTGTTTGCAAAATTGATTGTAATCTTCCCCTGTTGTAATATCGCAACCGTCTTTATAAGTATTGGAAGAAAGGTATCCTAAGATTCTTTAAATTGCTATCACAGGCTGTTAACACTGGTCTTCTCAAGGTTCTCTCTAAGATGGGCATCTCGTTATTCTCTAGGTTCAGTTTCTGAACCATCTATTTTGTTTTTGACCTTATCACTGTATCTGTTTAACACATGAGCTCTTTCTTTTCAGTTATTGTGGAGCACAAATATTTGAGATTTATGGATTGGGGAATGAGGTTGTTGAATTCTCGTTCCGTGGTAGTGCATCTCAAATTGGTGGATTAACTTTGGATGAGGTCAGCATACCCTAAACCTTTTTATACTAAGATATTTGATGAGTTGCCTGGTTTGAGTACATAAATGTTACTGGAGTATTATTTTACGATATCAACTTAATACCTCTTAGATGTTAAGGTTCTGGACCTCAGTTTAGATGCTATTTTCATCTATAACACTAAACAGAAATACTAATATATGCACACATTTTTTGGCTTCTGTAATAGGCTTATATGCTTAGTATTGTTGTTCTTTTCCTCTCTTGATGTTGCTTTAGTTTTAAATAAGCGACTAGTTTTAACAGATCAATAGCTCAACTGTTGCTGAGAAATATAATTATCAGAGCTAGAGTGGAGTTACATATAGTTCAATGGGAAACTCTGAAGGCAGGAACTGTACTCTTCTCCCTAAATTGTTAGTGAATACTTATGAAGTATTGAGTTTATACATGTTGAAGGTTCTTATAAAGACTGAGATCTCGTCTACTGTTGAATGCTTCTCATATATAAATTTTCGCCCAATTTAAATTTGTTTTTATTACAAAGAGATGCCATTGGCATCTAGTTCCTAATTTCTCCTATATTTTGCAGCTGGCTAGGGAGACGTTAACTTTCTGGGTGAGGGCATTTTCTGAGGATACAGCCAAACGGCTAGAGAACTTTGGTTTCATTCAATTTAGGCCTGGAGGTACTTTTCTGGACTGAAAATGTTTTAGTTATGAGCTTGCATGTCTGTGCACAAATGCATACCCTCCTGTCACAAAGACATATCCTGCTGCCTTTGTATATATGTACAACTATGTCAAGTTAGATAGAGCTTTTCAAGTGTATATAAATTACATAATAAGGTTGCATAAGCACAGACGCACCTTTCTATTTATCTGTTCCTTAAGTGGATTGTATTGCTACTGTTCGTTATCCCATGAAGCTTTCTAGTATTATCTTTGATTTGGTATGTTTTGTTATTTGAAAGGCGAATATCACGGAAACAACCCAGAAATGTCTAAATTACTTCATAAAGCTGTCCGCGAAAAGAGTGAGACAGCCTATGCAGTCTATCAGCAACATTTATCCAACCGTCCTATTACGGTGAGTGCAATAATCTCATCTTCATATCTGATCGTCTGTTCTTTGGAACAAGTGAATATTATTTCTATACATTCTTGCTGTAGGTTTTCCGCGATCTTCTTGAGTTCAAAAGTGACCGTAAGCCTATCCCGGTTGGGAAGGTTGAGCCTGCTTCCTGTATTGTGGAACGGTTTTGTACAGGTGGCATGTCTCTTGGAGCAATCTCAAGAGAAACTCATGAGACAATTGCTATTGCAATGAACAGATTAGGCGGAAAATCCAATTCAGGGGAAGGAGGCGAGGTAATACTCATTTTCTAGTTCAGATTTTGTTCAACTTCAGAAAGCATAATTTACCTCCATAGTCGCTAAAAAATCATCGTCTGATCTTTCTAGGATCCGATCCGCTGGAAGCCGCTTACAGATGTTGTTGATGGGTATTCTTCAACACTGCCGCATCTTAAAGGTCTTCGAAATGGGGATACAGCAACAAGTGCTATTAAGCAGGTAGCGGAAGTCAACTAGACTAGTGGACATTTCATATTAACATGTGTACAGTCTGCTCACTCTGAGGAAGTTACTTGGAACTCTTTTGTTTCCTCCATGGACATTTTTAATGTATACTCTGTCTAATGTTTCCCAAACATCAAAATGACCTTTTGTATTCTCATAGGTTGCTTCAGGACGTTTTGGTGTCACCCCGACGTTTTTGGTTAATGCGGATCAGTTGGAAATCAAAGTTGCTCAAGGAGCGAAGCCTGGTGAAGGTGGCCAACTTCCTGGGAAAAAAGTTAGCGCATATATTGCTAGACTCAGAAATTCTAAACCAGGAGTTCCGCTTATTTCCCCACCCCCACATCATGATATTTACTCCATAGAGGATCTGGCGCAGTTGATCTTTGATCTCCATCAGGTATTTTTCTTTGACTACAAGTATCTTACCAACTTTTCGAGTCAGGGCTCCCTCTGAACAAATTTTAATAATCAGGTCAACCCCAAGGCAAAAGTGTCAGTCAAGCTTGTATCAGAAGCTGGAATAGGAACAGTTGCCTCAGGAGTAGCGAAGGCTAATGCTGATATCATACAGGTATGCACTTCAGATTTTGTGAGAAATCTGATATTAGAGAATTGTATATATTAGTCTTCTGATTATGCAATTCTTTAATCAACATCTTAGCTAATAAGACATGCAATTCTGCCATCAATTTGCTTTTAGTATGCACTCTCTGGGGCAATTCTATGACAGGATATATAATCAGTATAAACTTGGCTTCAGGGACCACTTCCATGTCTCTTCTAGTTTATCTATTAACGATCCTTATTCCATTTTTCAAAAAAATTGTACATGTTCATTTGTGTGTCTTTGAGTTACAGAAACATAGTTATAGAATTATGGATTTGCTTCTTTGTTTACAGATATCAGGGTATGATGGCGGAACTGGAGCCAGCCCTATAAGTTCCATAAAGCATGCTGGTGGCCCGTGGGAACTTGGACTAGCTGAAACCCAGAAGGTATATATACCTTCATAATGAGAATTTGTTATTTTCATTTTGGTTGACCATGTTTATCAACTTCATTCTTTCTGTGTAGTCTCTTATTAACTCCTTGATGTCTATTAATGGCTAAGATTCAATCTTTTGCAGACTCTTATTGGAAATGGACTTAGGGAAAGAGTCATTATCAGGGTTGATGGTGGGTTCAAGAGTGGTGTTGATGTGTTGATAGCTGCAGCTATGGGCGCTGATGAGTATGGATTTGGTACTCTGGCCATGATTGCCACAGGGTGTATTATGGCTCGTATTTGCCACACTAATAACTGCCCCGTTGGTGTTGCCAGTCAGGTAATGTGGACTCTCTTTTTAGTTGTTAATATATATTTTTCCAATTGATAACCATTTTCTGCTAAGATTTTTCTAAATTCGGTTACAGAGAGAGGAACTGCGTGCACGTTTCCCTGGTCTTCCCGGTGATCTTGTCAATTTCTTCTTGTATATTGCAGAGGAGGTAATCTTCGAGAAATTTTCACTTATATATAATTTTCATTGGTTTTAGCACTTAATATTTCATCTAATTTTCGTAGGTGAGGGGGATACTAGCTCAGTTGGGGTATGAAAAATTGGATGATATAATTGGGCGGACAGATTTGCTAAAGCATAGGGATATCTCTCTCGTAAAAACTCATCTTGACCTCAGTTATCTCCTATCTGTAAGTCAAGAACTGTATTTATTGTTTTTATTGTGCATACACCTACCTGCAACCTGTATTGGTGTAAATCTTATTTCTTCTTCAAAATTTTCAGTCTGCTGGGCTGCCAAAACGAAGCAGTACTTCCATTAGGAAGCAGGAGGTTCACTCAAATGGTCCTGTTCTTGATGATACTCTACTTCAGGATCCAGAGGTAAGCATAGTTTCTTACTTGTTGACTCTTGAACTAGACGTTATATTAGTTTCTTACTTGTTGACTCTTGAACTAAACATATTGATTATGTAGCTTATGCACAAATCTCAAAACAACCTTGTTTAGTTGTTTATGACTGCTTTTACTTTAGTAGAGCCTAGACTTTCAAAGAAAGAGGTTTTACTGTATGTATGGTAGAGTAAACTCTTCTACATATGCAAGAATACTCTAATACTTACTTTTTGGTTGCTTCCCAGATAATGGATGCAATTGAGAATGAAAAAACAGTTGACAAAACCATGAGTATATGCAATGTGGACCGTGCTGTTTGCGGTCGGATTGCTGGGGTGATTGCGAAGAAATACGGAGACACAGGTTTTGCTGGACAACTGAACCTAACGTAAGAAAAATACCATCCAAATTATGAATAGATATTTAATGAGATATGCATGTTTTAAACTTTCACAATCCACTATGTACCCCTATAGGTTCACTGGAAGTGCTGGCCAATCTTTTGCATGTTTCCTAACTCCTGGAATGAATATACGTCTTGTGGGTGAAGCCAACGACTATGTGGGAAAGGTGTCTCTCAAATTCAATGTTTTCTTTCGACAATATTTTGGATTAATGGTCTCCTAATATACCCTTTTACCTCACAAGGGAATGGCCGGAGGTGAAGTTGTGATATTGCCAGTTGAATCGACTGGTTTTCGTCCTGAAGACGCAACTATTGTAGGAAACACTTGTCTGTATGGTGCAACTGGTGGTTTCTTATTTGTCAGAGGCAAAGCAGGAGAGAGATTTGCGGTTAGAAACTCTCTAGCTCAAGCTGTAGTTGAAGGCACTGGAGATCATTGCTGTGAATATATGACTGGTGGTTGTGTCGTTGTACTTGGGAAGTAAGTAACACCTCATTTTCTCAGCCTTGAGCCGGAAACCAGAACCTAGAATTTAGTAATGTCTTAAACGCCATAGGTCATAATCGTTTCTCTCTGAAACTGCAGAGTTGGTAGAAACGTAGCCGCCGGGATGACAGGTGGACTAGCATATATCCTTGACGAGGACAATACACTCCTCCCTAAGGTTTAACATTACAAAGTCTGCTAATAGATCTCGAAAATATTTTCTCTAAAGTTTGTGAAACATTAAAATAATCGCAATGAACAGGTGAACAAGGAAATAGTGAAGATCCAAAGAGTGACTTCACCAGTGGGACAAACACAGCTTAAGAGCCTGATCCAAGCTCATGCGGTAACTAACTAATTATCTCTCTTTCTTGTCTATTCACGGATACAAATCATCTCATGAATCGCTCTATTATGATAGGAGAAAACGGGAAGCAGCAAAGGAGCAATGATTGTAGAGGAATGGGACAAGTATCTAGGAATGTTCTGGCAACTTGTACCGCCGAGTGAAGAAGACACACCTGAGGCTAACTCCGACAACATCCTGAAAACAAGCACCGGAGATGAAGAACAGGTTTCAAACACATATGCAGAGAAGTAAACAATTTGATCGTTGGTATCTTTTTCATCTTGAGACTCTTGAGATGTTGCATGAGCTGAATATTCTGACATGTATTTGTACTAGAAGAAAATATAATTCTTGTGTATGCAAAGATATCCATTTTGAAAGTCAGAAAATAACAAAAACTCGTAAAGTCTTGATGGACCATGTATTGCACAACAAATCTTAGTATTGACTAAAGATGAGAATACTCGAGACATGGAGCCAAGAACATGACCAAAATTATATATATACTTTCAGTTCTATTTTTTTTTTCTTGTATTTCTTTCTAGTTTAACTTTAACAAATTTAATTCACATTTTAATTGTTTAGTATACATATAACTTAACTAAAAATGTTAGTAAAACTACTAAATTAGTAACATCAAACAATATTATCTCTTTTGTAGTTCATTTGTTATTTTTAGAGTTTGAATTTATTTGATATGGTTAGATAAGTGAATTTAAATGTAATACATATATTTATAGTTTATTGTGAATTTAAGTTTGTAAATGTGTCTTTTTAATTATTAAATTATACATATCATATAATATAAGTAATTAAGTATAATTATAAACCAATAAAAGCAACACTTTCAAAAATTTGGGTTTATTTTTTATTTCAAAATATAAAATATGTTAAATGAAAGATATACTTTGATGCTGTCAAATTAGTATATATAATTTATGTGACATTTTTATAATAGAAATTTATTATTATTAATTATATGTGTTTGTGCCTCGTATAAAATAGTCTTCTGCATCCGCGACTGGTTGGTATCTTGTTCATCTTTTGTACAGTCGAAGTCCTGGTGGAGATAAGTCTCTCAGTTTGTGAGTTAATTTACGTGACAAGTTCTCCATTTGATTTTGACATGGATTTGGTCTGGATTCGCTTTCTTTTAGTTTGCTCGGTCGTTAATAATAAAACGAAGTCCAGCATGTATGTATTCTTTGTATGCCATGGAATGGTGGGAATATAGTAGTCTGACGATACCCGATTATTAAGAGGGGTTTCGATATTTCTTTACTGTGCTTTAGGATACTCAATTTGGTTTTTCATGGTAAGATGTTATTTAAGTAATCAATATAGAAAAATATAGTGGTCAAACTAAAATTAAATCTAATTGTAGATACGATGAGTTTAGAATAAAAGTTGGTTCAGCTTAGATTATTTTGGTTTTTGTTAAATTCAATATAGATAATTTGAACAGAATTAATCTTTCGTTTTTGTTTTTAGTTTTTACTGATAACTTATTTTGATTAGTCCGAATAAGTTTGATGTTCTCTGGTCAAATTATTGGTAGTCTGTCCACATCGGTAAATATATAAGAAACAAAACATGTAAGACCATACGACTCTTGAGATATATGCATAACCTGAAAATACAATTCTTGTGTATTCAAAGATTTGTATTGTGAAAGAATCTTTTGATTTTCTAACAAAAGAAGAAAAAAGAAAAAGGAAAAAGTCTGTTGAGATTTTCTAGTAATGCATGTACGTTGAACGTTTAATAAAAGTTTAAAAGACACAGTTTGTTTAAAACCGATGTTTGTCCCCAAATGAATGACTGGGTCACGAGAAAGGTACGTGTGTGTTCGTTGACAATATACTCCATTAAGTTTTTTAATGTTTATATTTCTCTCTGTTGTGTCTCATGAGTCATGACAGAGATATAGCTGACACGTGTGAACGTCCGTGTCTTAGCGTCAGTATTATTTTCGTGTCCCATGAAATTTTCCAATCTATTGAATATAGAAAGTTCTTAAAACACCAAAAATAAATCGAAAGTTCTTTTAAGCACCAAAAACCGAAATTGACACGTTCATTGCATACTCACCGAAAGCCATAGAGTAAGAAGATGTCAGCATTTACTAATTTTACAACAACAAAAAATGGCAAGAGAGCGTAAGTTCAGTGCATTTGTGATAGAAATCGTTACGTCTTCTCTTATCTTCCTCTCCTTAACCAACAGTACTATACATTGTATCTTTCTATAAATTATGTGCTATCTCTGCCGTTTATTTTGACTGTTTGTTTTCGTTACGAATGAAAAACTCAGTATTTCGAGATAAAAATGTCAAGAAAATAACAAGTATTTAGCTGTTGTTCAGTCGGTATTCAGCAGTTAATGATGCTTACAAAGTTTATTAGTACTAGATTTAAATCAAACTTTTAAAATCATCTTTTTCACGATTGAGTATTGACGCTCATTTCGTTGGCCCACCTATAACCATCCCAAATTTAAAGCGTCCTTACCTACAAATTATATATCTCTAATACGGAAATAAGTCAAATAATTAACGACCATGGAAAAAGAAAAGAACTGATTTGTAGTTTTTTGTACGTAGATGGAGAAAGAAGGAAAGCAAAAAACTAACTAATTGTCAAAAAAAAAAGAAAAAAAAAAAAAAAAAAAAAAACACTATGAGAAAGTGAAAAACCTTTTCTATATAATAAATCGGAAATAACCATATATAATCTTATATATTACGTTATTATAAGAAAGTTTTCGATGGAGTAAAACGAAAACCAACCTATGTAATCAATTACAGTATGTGAGAACAAAAAAAATTAGCAAGTGAATCGGGAAGCATATACAGTATTGTCAATTACAATATATACGTACGTAAAAGTATAGCATGTATGTATTTGGCCAAATTTTCTAGTAGTATTTATTTCGTGAAGCATTTAATAATCTTTTCCCTATATGTATTTTTATTTAATTGTAACGCTGAAATAAGTAAATAAAACGGTTTCAAGTTTCCTAACGAGCGTCCCCTCCGTCAAATCCTAAGCGATTCAAGAACGTGAGTGCTGATTCCATAACTAATGAGTGGCGTTACATTACTAGTAAATTTTTAAAAATAAAGGAAAAAATAATCGAATATCATTCATATTGCATATCAGCATATGTAAAATTCCATAACGCAAAATTTCAGTGTATAATGCAGAAACACGAATCTGTGATCATTGAGTGCTACAAAATATTATATACGGACTGACGATAAATCTCGTTCTTGCATCGATAGAAAATGGTTTGATTAATTAGAAAATTAGAGATACACTACAAATTTTACAATGACTCTTATCAGAAGATCCCATTTGAATCCCCCAAAGAAGAAAATGAAAAGAAAAATTAAATAAAAAAATAAACAAGGAAAAGATCTAATTTTGAATCAAATGGTCCGGATACTGCATGGATTTAACAGTTATCGTCAAATGAAACAAAAACCCAAAACCCATCAAACGACGACGCATTCACATATGTGCGTTGTGTCATCTGGATCGAATAGCACATTATATTGTCTCGCACTATCATCACATATTCACATTACATGACTATATATGAGTAGTGTCAAAAGAAGAAGAAGAAGAAGAGAGAAGATGAGATTGATGAGGTGGATAACAAATGGCTAAGTAAATAAGCATTAGCATCAGCACCACCGGAATTCCCATCAAAATCATCGGAGGGGGCGGAAGAGGTGGCAGAACGGCCGGAAGAACCGCTAATAGCAACATCACCACACCGATCATAAACATTCCTAGCTATGCTCCTTTTGTATATAAATCTTCTCTTTTCTTTCTATGTTCCTGCACACATATGTGTGTGTGTGTATATAATGTCGTATAGGTTTTCAATAACTTTTTTTTTTGTGTAAGAGAGAAAGACGTTACGGCTTACAAGTGAAGCTCATGCACTGAGCAAAACTATTTGCTTATTCGCCCAATGACAAATACCCTTCTTTTTATTTTTATTTAACATATTTATTTACAAATATTATTAATAAATTAATAGTAATACATATTTCATCTCTCTCTACTTTAGTATAAAAATAGTCTCTCCATTTGAAATAAATGTCAATTTATTTTTTCACACATTGTAAGGAAACAAAAAAAAATCCCTTCAATCAATTTCTATTGTTAATAAAAATTTATAAAGTGAAAATTGGAATTACGATAAAGTAAACACATTTTAAGGAAATGGAATCTAAAGTTATATTGACAGCGCAGGATAGTAAGGCCATCTTTAACGGGACAACTGATCTTAAAGTAATTATAATAATATTATAATTAGATAATAATATTATAATGAGGTAAGAGAGAAAAATATATATATAAATCAAGATCACTGTTCAAGACCAGATCTTACTCAAGACCGTTTCTCCGCTTGTTTCTCTATTGTTTGAGTTTTTTTTATTTTTCTATACTCAAGATCAGTGTAAAAAATGCCCCAATAAAGATGGCCTAATACTTGTCATAAATGACTAAAGTAGAGGTTGTTGGAAAAACAAAACCAAGAATCTAAAATATGGAGGGACGTTTGACAAAGGTAGGCTAGCTACGTATTAACGTGGCGGCTTTAATTAGTTTCCATTAATGTGCATTTAGATGACTGAAACCGTAAGGAGGGGTTGGTGAATTTATAGGAGAGAGTGTGTTTGATACTCTGAATCTGAAAATCAAGTCGTTTTAAGTGTATTTATTTCATCTTATTCCACCATATACATTTAACCCAATTTATTGCGATTGTCCATTTTAGGTCTTTCTCAACGGCTAATCACAAAATATGTTTTATTTATTATTTTTTTTTCCTTTTCCTTCAATTATAAAAGTTTGTTTGTATATAGTGTCAGTGTTGAGGGTTGTTTCTTAGGCAAGTCGGGATCTTAACATCGTTGCTTGTCTATATTACATTTTGTTTTCCATAGTTTCTCTCATAGGTTCTTCTTTTATACCAACGTACCCCATCAAATATTGACTCGAGCTCTTCTCTTTTCTTTTGTAGAGATGTGACAATATATTTTCTATGTTCCATAGTATAAGATGTTTTTGTAAAAAATTATTTGTTTCATTTAAAAAAAAAAAAATCAAAATTTAATACAGATTTTTAATATTGTTTGGTCAATTAAGACCTTTCTAAGTTTTAAAAAATGATTACCGAAAATCATGATACTAAGTATAGAATAGGGTAAAATGAAGGTTAGTTTCATTCGGGTATTGATGCATGCATAGAAATATCTCGCTTTCTTTCAATATCCGAATCAAACCAATCTTGATTTAAATTAATATCAAAGAGAAAACCATCAATAGATATTTTCATATTGATCATCCATATTTTTTATACTTCACTATTTTGTTAAAAATTATAGTTGTTAGTTTAGCATTCCCTCAGTTTGAACATTTAATTTAATTTTATATATATAATACAACTTTCTATACAAATTATAAATGTATTTGACACTTTAAAATCTTTTTAATAATAGGATGAAATTAAAAATTATTTTGTAAAAAGAAACTAAACCAAAACATCGTCTATTTTGAAACAGGGAGTAATGTTCAAATTATAATCATATGTAACCCATAAGAGTTCCAAACATTTGAATTTGTAAAACAAGTACATTCCGTGTCTAGGGATTATATGATGAGTCACGTAATCATCACTTAACGTCGTTATTCACACACAATTTATCCGAACCTTTTGTATTCTTCCCTTTTCTCGAAATGTATCCCTAAGGTTACGATTGAGTCACTAAAGCCCTTAATCTCGTGACCAAACAAAAAATTAATAATAATAATAATAATAATAAAGAGCAGAATTTCAAGACGTATGCTATCAAACTCACTTGTATGTATAGGTGCAGTGGATCTAATTTGTGTGGACAAATTAAATGCCTTCTCGTATGCTTTTTGTTTTGTCGATAGATAGAGACCCTTCGATAAAGCGATGACAAAGATTATTTAATTATTTTTGTTCCTTTTTTCTTACTTGAATATGGTCAAATCTCCTTTCTGTTTTGTGTATTGTCTCAAAACTCGCCTACACTATTCCCCCGGATAAATGATCTCATATCATATGGATGATGATTACAAAGTTGAAGAGCTAAATTTTGAGTGGTTATAACAACATCAATAAAATGTAGTCACCATTTCGTGATTAAATTTAATTTGAAAATGTTTCTTTTAAATCCACTTGTTGGAAAGTTGGAACGTAGTGTGTGAATAGATGCATGCATGATATTTGTGAAGTCAATTCTTCTTTCTTTTTGAATTTTACATAGTTCTTCTATGAGTTATATCATTAGACCGACGATAATGCGCATCCCCAAACTATTTTTCATGATATAACATAAGATAATGCTCACATATTGGTTAGTCGTTACACAATCATGAGTTACAACTCTTTTACCTGCCAGCCGTCGTGCCTACGTACAAGTCAAATTCAAATTTATAACTTCTCTTCATTTGCAAAAAGCAATATTGGCACAGCGATAAGAATGATTAAACACTTGTATATATATGCTGTGATACAATTCACCCAGTGTCGCTATATAGGTTTAGAGTCTAGACCAAATAGTCGATACTATGCACTGCAGTACGTATGTAGACAATTATTATTGGGTGTATAATTGAAAAATGGAATAAATTGATTGATAAGAACACTGCACTGATACACGAAGAAGAAGCATGCTTCTTGTTTTTTCTGGTACATCAACTTTAACAGTCGACGTTCACTGTACGCATGACCAAAGTAAGAGTAGCAATCTTACGTTTTGAAGAAATTATGGGAAAAAGGAAACGAAGGGGAATCAAACTTAAGAAATAAGACAGATCTAAAAAAAAAAAAAAAAAAAAAAAAAATCAGAATTCACTTTTGACCTTATTAAAAGAATCTAATTGTGTGTCGATCGATGGCTTATGACGACCAGATGGCGCATCCACTTAGTCTGTCTCTCGGACATCAAAGGACGATTCCCTATTTTCCAATGTGTAATAAGTAATAACATAGGTGTGGTCCACACCATACCCAATGAAAAATCTAGTTGTACAAACAAACATACATTCATATTAAATAAACAAGTGATCAATGTACTGTAATATGATAAACAGTGTACTTATTACAAATTGTGGCGTTACTGACTTGCAGTTATCAAGTAATTTGCGTCACATTATTAAATATTTCACATTTTCCATTTTATAAGATGTTTCAGCTAAAGATACATATAATAAAATATTTCACATTTTTATAAAAAACAATTTATTTTTAGTATAAAATCAACCAATTATATAAACATATATATATATATATATATCAATATAAATGATCAAAAAATGTTTAGTATATTTAAATTTGTATAGAAAACTTTTTCAAAAAAATATAAAAATAAAGAAAAATTCCTAGACATCTTATAAATAAAACAGGACAGAAAATACTATATTATCAAGTCAATCATTTTCAATATTTTCGCTCGATTTGTTTATATATTTTTAGTAGTTTATACATCCCAGCTTGACCATTTTTGGTTTAATTTAGTTTCTACGTTGTTTTTTCTTTAAGTAATGCATGTATGATGTTTTTCTTTTTTTTTTTTTTTTTTTTTTTTGCTAACTCAGGGGTAATCCTAAGCCTACATAGGCCCAGACTAATCCCCTGGGAAAAGGGCAACCCATGGGTAGGCCCTCTTCCAGGTATTCAAATGGGTCGAAAGCAAGGATCCATACACATGTGGGTGTCCGAGAATTCGTGAGAAAGTTCCTTCCAGCAGGGTTCGAACTCTGATTGTGTTTGCAACCAGAGCCCGTCCTTACCATTAAGCCACGAAGACCGGGACAATGCATGTATGATGTTTTGGAAAACATTTACATAATTTTTGAACGTGGCAATCAATTTAAATATAAACATAAGTGATAGAGTCTTGAGATCTCCTTTTGTCGAGAAGCCATTTTGACCAAAGAGTCTGCCTCTGCCACTTCATTACATTGGCGGGGAACCGGTTTGAAATCAATACATGCAAAGCTTTTCGCCCAACGACATATGTCCTCAATCAAATTATTCGTGACGGTGTATTCTTTCTTTGCGTTTGGATTAAGTCGGTGAGCTCCTAGCGCAGTCTCCTTCCTTTTTTTTACCAGGATTAGAACTTGCCACGCCAAACCGATTGTATCGCATGATAGGAAGATTTATACCTTCCGCAGAAATCGATGCAACCTTGATAACTTAGCGCTTCTAGATAGTTGTATATAGGTTTAAAAGTATATCGTCATCGTATATAACTTCCAAGATTAGATGAAGATTTTTTTTTTTTGTTTTTTTGCTTTATTTGCTAAACAGTTTGGATCCGAAATAAACCCAAATTTGGTTCAATTCAGTAACATCCGATTACAAACTCTTATTAGTTATTTATTACTTGGTAAAATGATGTCAGTATATAATTTCTCGAAAAAGAGTTCGGATTGCAAAAAAATGGAAATAAAGAGAAAGTGAAAAAAAAAAAAGAAGGAAATAGAGATAAGTAAGTACTCATACGTACTTTGTCCAAAGAAAAAGAAAAAATAAAATAAAACTCATACGTACATACAGTATATGTATATAACAAGAAAGCTTCGACTTGATTTTAAAATATTCTTCTTTAATTCATAATGTGACACTGATTAAAAAAAAGAAAAGAATTCTTCTACAAAATAAGAAAAGAAAAAGAAAATTAATTGCTCAAAGAAAGTGATTAAACACTAAATTTACACGAAGTCCTTAAAAATAAAACTCGGAGATCTATCGCATGATCTTACTTGCACGAAACGAAAAGCCCTTAATACACATACACATATCAACACACTTATAGGTATTTGGTGTAATGCATATATGTATGTACATACGGTGCGCAAGTCGCGGACGTCAGGGGTCGAGTGAATCCACGGTAAGGCTGGGCTCATTAGAAGGAGAAAAAGCCAAGAAAACAAGGAGCACCATGAGAAGGAGAGGAAGGAGTAGGAGTGTCGCCGGAGGCGGTGGAAGCGGCGGAAGGAACGGCGGAAGAATCAGAAGAAAGAGAGAGAGAAAGAGAAGAACTGCGACGGATCTTGCTGTGATCAAAGAACTTCCGGTCAAACCCATTGGTTTGGGTGTGACATCAAATCTCAGCCGTTGATCATGAACCCTCATTTTCCATTAGTTTACCAACTAATTTTTTTTTTTATAGAAATGTCTTAGATCCTTCTCTACCTTTTGTGTCTGGCTCTAGTTATATATAGTGGCAATTGGGAAAGTTGAAATGTCTATCTCTCTCTATATATGTAGACATGTATGTATATCTTAGATATTTTGACACCCCAACAAGATTTCAAAATTTTCATAGCTAAATGATGTAAATACAAAATTTAATGACAATCCAAAATATGTATATTTTCAACACTTTTCCTGATTGATTTTTTTTTACTACAACAGTATATTTTTATTTTGTGAAATGTGTATTTATTGGTTTAGGTATTTATGATTATGTTGACAAAAAATATAATATTTTTTAATGTTTTTGATTAGTGGTAATAGTAGTATTACTTTTTTACTTTTGTGGATGATTGTATGTACACCCTATTATTGACCCTGTCCAAAGTAAGAAAAAGACCCCAAGTTACAATAAAATAAAGAAATAATAAAACCCACTTGAGAAAAGTTAGACTAATTAATAAAGGGATTGGGAGTTAGATTTTTGGATTAGAAGGAAGGATATATAAATGCATGTCAAGAAATGTGCAAAAAAGGGTAATTCCAAAGTGCCGGTTTCAGGCAACAGCTGTGATTTATGTCTATATGTCTTGATTCAAATAATCAGCTAATTTCACACTCCTGCCTTGTTTTTACTCTCTTTCTTGTTTGGTTGCTTCAACCATAATTGTTACTCCTTCTGTCTGTAATGAGTCATTACTGTTTTAGCCTCTCTTTTTTCTTCTTCTTTTCATATTTTACCATCCTCATTAGTTTTAAATAAATAAGTAAGTTTTAACTTTTTAGAATCTACAATGTAATCCATTATGTGAATTTAGAAGCTGATAAAAATCTATTGCTTTCGTGAGACTCCATTGTAACAAGTAAATTGTAAAATGTTCAAGTTTAATCTATAGGTACATGATTATGATTAGGTCATGTGCATTGGTTAATCTCTCATCAAGTTTCTCATTAACCAAAATATTATTAAAATAAAAAATAATAATTTTTTATTATAAAAGTTTTTCAAAACAAAAAAGAAAGTTTCTCGAATAAGAACCGTTCTCAATGAGAAACTCTCATAATAATAAAATATTATATCATATTTTATTGTTTCTTTTTTAAGTGAGAAATTTTTATGAGAAATACCCAATGCAGATTCTCTTAGTTGTTATACCGAAACTTCTGGAAGAATAAAAGCTTAAGAAATATTTTACTGCAAGCAACGAGGAAAAAAGGTAGATGCATGAACATCCCAAAGCTATTTAGATGTTTATAGGTATGTTGACGGAGACCGGAGGCTGATGTACTTTTCTGTACATTGTTTTTGGAGTACCCAAGGAAGGAGGTCCTTTTGTCTAAATTCTTCTTCTTGAGAAAATCACAAACTTACAAAAAATAAAACAGTAATATTTAAAATCAAAATAACAACTAAAAATTCATACGGGCTATTAACTAAAATAATTGAATTATGTTGGAAAATAGAAGAAATTCTCATTAATTAGGCAGCAGAAACTTTGTTCCAAAAAAAAAAGGTAGCAGGAACAATTGATTCGAAAGATAATGAACAGAAAACAAATAAATAAGGGGAATAAAAGCTATATACTCAATTTAATTAACTACAAATTTTTAATATAATTTTACAACTAGCCAATTTTAATTCCCTGCAAAAAAATTATGTATCGCACTACGAACAACAAAGTTGATGGTTTTAAATTTTAATGGTTTTAAATCTTTGGTGTAACAATATAAAATGATAATATTAATGAAAATAAATAGAGCATTTGCCGAATTTAATGAGATAGTAAAGCAAGTTGGTGGTGCCAGCAAAAATAAATAAATAAACAAGAAATTTTAATTTTCATTCATCATACAATTTTTGAATTTGGGGGATGCATTGCACCTAACAGCACTGGTTGATATGCTTTCCCGTGGATTTGGCATTTCTTTGGTATTATTATTTGACCATTTGGTTGTTTTTCAACATTTTTCTGTTTTAAGTAGTTTCCTTTTTCATTTGGTCTGCTCGTTCTCAACTTGGTAGGCTTTACAGCTCCGTTGATACAGTCGACCCAGAAAAGTAGTTATTATATTCCCTTTTACAATATTAGGTTACATTTTACAAAAGAAAAAAAAATAAGGGTAAGAATTAAGAGATACATTAGAAAGAAAAAAGATACGTGAGTAATCTGAAGCAAACTGGGCCAAAATTATTTATCCAATTAAGGCCCAAATTTGATCATTCACCTAATCTTATCCTTCCCAATCGTTACCAAAACTTTCGCCTCTGAATTTGGTTTCTCTATAAGTGAATTTGTATCATTTTTCTCTCCCTCGAAGGTTGTGAATATTATGGCTTCAACAAAGACTCGTCTGTTTCACTATATACGAAAGCTTATATTTTGCCAAAAATAAAACCCTCTTGCTTAGGCAGAAGTTCATATAATATAGTATTTCTAAAGTAGTTGGAGTTTTAAAGGAAGACAAGAAACGAACAAATGACATCATTAATTATTGATCATTTACATGAATTTCCACATTTCTCGTACAAGTACAACAGCCTATCACTTAGCTCTTCGGAATTCAGTTTGCAATTATCCATCCAAAGATGCAAAGTATAAAAGAGTCGTTCTCCTTGAGACCTTGAAGAAGAAGCATCCACAAGAACCAACCCATCTTCTTCGACACCATTCAGCACATTTCCAAACGAACAATTGCAAGTATGTAACGATGAAATTTGGACCATCACTTCGGTCTCACCGAGCCTAGTCGCAGAAACTGTTGATGCATAACTTGTGACCCCTTTCTCTGGCTTACCGTTTTGCTCGGTGTAAACGAGATCTCTTGGACCCGAGATTTGAAACGACAGCTCTTCTTTCTTCTTCATGAGCTTTTTAACTTGCTCTTGCAGCTCTGGTATGTACTTCAATGCCTGCGAAACTGTTGCCGAAACACTTAACTGCTTCTGCAAGAGATACACACAAAAGTACACATCGTTCAGTTAATTTTCTTGTATTATTATATAGGCCGATTTTTTAATATTTTGGTTCGTTTGCTTTGAAGAAACATAACATATTACTATTCTTATCAAGATCACTATAGCAAAAGAACAAGGATAAGAATGGTTTTAGAATTTGCAATAAAACATTTGATATTTTGATATATATATAATTCTATTGATGGTTTAGTTTTAGTAAATTTGTAGATGAAAATAAACGACTTTTTTTTTCTTAAGTTTAGAAGTATAGAAATTAAATAATAGTATGAATTAGTGGTTACCGATTGATTGTTGGGCGGAAGACAAGAACGAAGAGATGAGAACATTGTGTTGATCTTCTTGCGACGATCACGCTCGCTCGCGTTGTGATTAAGCTTCCTCATCACCACGGGATTGTCTAGTAATATTCTACGTTTCTCCGACAACACATTCTCATGAGCTACCGTCAAGTCCGGCAATGGAAAATCAAGAAACGTGTTGGTTGCGTCGTCGATCTCATATAAGCTATGATCTCCGTAAGGCCAGCCGAAGTTGGGATATAATGGAGGGACAAGTGCACACATTTTGAGTTAAAGACTGTTTTTTTTTTGTCTCTCTCTCTAGAAGCTGTTTCGGGTGGGATTATGCTGGTGAGTTAGTTGGATTATTTATGTCTCAATTTATATATATACACACACACGGATATATAGAAATAACTCTGTGTTGTTTATGTGTGTTACAATTTATATATATACACACACGGATACATGGGGACGTGCGTTGACACGTGATTGAGCACTTTTTCCTCAAGCAGGAGCATGTTCGAACTTCGAAGAATCACCTGTTGACCTACGGATTCATGCATTTTATACTTTATACATAGAGGTAATATTACAATCTTCATTTTATTTTTGTCAGAATCTTAATGTTCTTATTGGAAAAAAATATCATAATTGTTTATATTAAGGTTATCATCGTAGATTACGTGAAAATGTGAACTAATATAATGAGTTTTAAACCAACAAATCTAAATACCTTTTTTGTGTTATAAATTCGATTTAATAACCAAAATTATTTAGTTAACAACATAACATGTCAAAAGGAACGTACATATGTTTTATAAAGAGATACAGAGTTGTATATCCTCAAAATTTCCAAACATATGTTAGTTACTAAGGAAAATAACATATAAAACAACATTTAAATTTTAAACTAAAAACAAAGAAAAAGCATTATATATGATGCAGCTGGAAGAAAAAGATAGAGACGCTGCTGATACACGTGGATTCACGGGTTTGGTGGCCGTCGACTATTGTGAGGCACGTGCAGATCACGTGGAATTGAGTGACTCCGTAATCATATTTACAAACGCATTGCGTTGCGTCTTATACTCTTGTCTATATTAAATCAAACAACTCAAAAACAAAAATTGTTTATAAAAGACTCTTTCTTTTATTATTTTAGAAAAACTAACTAAAAAAACTAAAGTTCTCTCAAACAATTTCTCTCACAAACTCATCAGTTATACAATATTTCTGTATCTCCTTATATATAAAAATTCTTAGACAAATTTTCTAATCCTCAAAGAAAACTTAACTTATTTTAAATATCACCTAACACAAATATGTATATTTAGCTTTTCTCCTAAATATATTTTTTTTGATTCTCAAGCTATTCCAAGCTTATATCAACATTCACCCCCTTAATCTTGAAGTCACTCTTTTTCAAATCTTGAACACCAATGAACTCTCTCATTTATTTAAACTTAATTTTTCCAAGTGCCTTAGTTAAGATGTCTGCCTTCTGTTCTGTTCCAGGAACATGTTCTACCTCAATCTGCTCATTTTCAACACATTCTCGAATAAAATGATACCTCCTAAGTATATGCTTGCTTCTCCCATGAAACACTGGATTTTTGGTGAGAGCAATAGCTGATTTATTATCCATGAGAAGTGTAACCATCTGACTAGATGACTCGGTAACTTCGCTAAGTAGTTCTTGTAACCATATTGCTTGTTTGGCTGCTTCGGTAGCTGCCATGTACTCCACCTCACAGGAAGACATTGCCACCGTATCCTGCTTCTGAGTGCACCAAGTAATAGGACAGTCACCAAGATAGAAAATATGCCCGGTGGTACTCCTACCATTATCTTGATCCAAGTTATAGCTACTATCATTGTACCCCACAATTCCAATTGTGTTGTTACGAGTGAATGTGAGACCATGTGTGAGGGTTACACGTAAGTATCTTAGCACCTGCTTCAAAGCCGCCCCATGCGATAGTCTAGGAGAATGCATATATCTACTAAGCATACCTACGGGATAAGAGAGATCTGGACGAGTGTGGAGAAGATATCAAAGACATCCAATATTTTTCCTATACTCTGTTTCTTCGATGCTTTGTTCCTTTTCTGCCTTTGAAAGTTTTAAACCTTCATCCATCGGTATGTGAACAACATTGCAGTTTCTCATTCCGGTTTCCTCCAAAATCTTAACTGCATACCTCTCTTGACTCAAAGTAATCCCATTCTCATGTTGACATACCTCAATACCAAGATAGTAAGTTAGTTTTCCGAGGTCACTCATCTCAAACTTTGAGGACATTTCTCTCTTGAACTCTAATATCACACTAACTCGATCCCGTCACCAATAGATCATCCACGTATACAGCTACAAGAATGAGATGCTCCTTTTCTTGCTTTATGTATAAAGACGGTTCTTTGTAACACTTAACAAACTTTAACTCCTTAAGAATCTGGTTCAACTTGTTGTTCCAAGCCCTCGGAGCTTGTTTTAGTCCATAGAGGGCTTTGTTCAGCTTATATACCTTACTCTCGCTCCCTTCTATCACATATCCTTCGGGTTGAGTTACAAACACTGTTTCTCTTAATTTTCCATGAAGAAACGCTGTTTAACATCCAAATGATGTATCTCCCATCCATTTGAGGCTGCAAGTGCAATAATAAATCGAACTGTCTCAATGCGTGCAACCGGAGCAAATACTTCATCAACGTCAACACCATGTCGTTGCACATAGCCTTTTGCTACAAGTCGTGCTTTGTGCTTATTAATACTCCCATCCGAGTTACGCTTCAACTTAAAAACCCATTTCAGACCAATTGTTTTTGACCCATAAGGAAGATCGACCATATCCCAAGTTTTGTTCCTTGTTATGGACTCGATCTCTTCGCCACATGCTGCCTTCCAAGCCTTTGATTCTTTTTCCTCATTGAAATCCCAAGGTTCTTCATTTATCGCCATTAGAAGCTATCACTCTCCGCGTCAGCAAGTAAGACATAATCGTTCAAGTATTTTGGTTTTGCCTTATGTCTCAAAGACACTCGCAACTGTGGTTGCAACTCCAACTCTTCATGTTCTTCCTCATTGCTAGCCTCTGTTTCTATGATTGGACCCTCTTCCTTATCTCTTAGCGTATCACCATTGTTTCTAGATTCTTCTTCATTCTCGAAACTGCTTTCTCGGTTTTGCTCTGTTTCTCCAACGTTCTCTGTTTCTCCTTCTGTCTCGAGATCTCCATATCTCCCAAAGCTCACTTTAACTGTTTCTGCAACTCCATCGGACTCTGTTGTTAACTTATTCCACATTCAACCCTTACTTTCATCAAACAGCACATCTCGACTAACCACAATTTTTCTAAGTGAAGGATCCAATAACCGATATGCTTTTGATCCAGGCTCGGTTCCAAGATGGACCAATACTCGAGACCTATCATCAAGTTTTTTTAGATGAGCTGCTTCATTCTTCGCATAACAAATACACCCAAATACTCGAAGATGGTCAAGTATCGGTTTCTTCCCCTTGGAAACTTCATATGGAGTTACCATTGATAGAGCTCTTATTGAAACTCTATTGATGAGGTAAGTGGCGTGTCGTACTGCTTCTCCCCAAAGATAGTTTGATATCTGCATATGCTTCATTATACTCCTTGTCATCTAAAGCAATGTTCTGTTTCTTCGTTTGACCACCCCGTTTTGCTGAGGAGTATATGGAGCGGTTAAATGTCTAATGATACCAGCATTCTCGCAGAAACCTTGAAATTCAGAAGACATAAATTCTCCTCCTCTATCTGTTCTAAAAGTCTTGATGGTAGTTCCTTGCTCCTGCTCGACTAGTTTCTTGAAACTTTTGACTTTCTCAAAGGCATCACTTTTCTCCTTTAGAAGCAGCGACCACATATAGCGAGAATGATCATCAATCAAAACAAATATATATATCTGTTTCTGGCAGCCGTCATTGGTGTGATGGGTCCGCAGAGATCACCATGTATGAGCTCTAAAGACTTTGATGCACGATACGAGGTAGCTTGAAGAAAAACTTGTCTTGTTTGCTTTCCAAGTAGACATGAAGAACATATGTCCCTTGCAATAGCTATGTTTGGTATGCCACTAACCAATTATTTTGTTATAATCATCCTCATAGTTTCTAAGCCAATCTGTCCTAGTCTTGCATGCCATCTTGTAGAATCACTGATATCCTTTAGTTGTAAGCATCAAGTACTTTCTGCAACTTCCATGGCTACCTTGTAAAGTCGGTTTTTTGATCTCATAGCTTTTACCAACAAGGTACCATGGCGATCATATAGCGTTAAGTAGTCTTCCTTCATTCTAACATCACAGCCAGATTCGGTGGCCTGTCCAAGACTTATGATATTACTCTTCAAGTCAGGAATGAAATATACTTCAGCTAGTACCTTCTTATCACCATTCTTGCTTACAAATAAAATTGAACCTTTTCCTTTGATATCAATGCAAGAATCATCACCAAACCGCACTTTTCCTGTAACCATCTCATCAATCTTTGAAAATAAGCTCTGTTTCCGGACATATGGTTGCCGGCTCCATTGTCTAAGTACCAGATATTCTTGGAGTCGATTTGTGTTTCAAACTTCTTTGGCTCGATATTCTTTTCGTTAAGATAAACTACTTCGTGCATCAATAATCCATCAGCTTCTTTAGTGTCATCTTCTACATTCACTTGTGCTTATTGAAGTTTAAGCAATCTATCAGGACAATCTACAGCAAAATTCCCCAATTTATCACATCGATAGCACATCACTTTGGATGTATCACGATCCTGTCTGTATCCTCTATTCTGTTGATAGCCATAACGCCTTTGCCTCTGCTTCTGTAGGGAAATCTACCTCCTCTGCCTCTGCCTCTGCCTGCACCATAACTCCCTTGATAAGATTGAGACTCTGAGTTAGCATATAACAATTTCCCTTGATCACTAGATTGATCTTCTTCTTCTTCACACATTCTCTCTTCATATGCTTTGAGTCTTCCTACAATATCTTCGAATTTTGTGGTTTTGAGGTCAAGAACTTGTTCAAATGACGTAATGATGTGAATGTATCTTCTTCGTGGTAAGTTCTGCAGAAATTTCTTGACAAGTTTCGACTCTTCAATAATTTCTCCCAAGGCTGCAGACTTTGTTGACAGCTCTGAAAGTCTTCCAGCGAACATGTCGATGGTATCCGACTCTTTCATCTTTAATCTTTCGAACTCGGCCATCAAAGTCTGCAATCTTGCTTCTTTTACTCGCTCAGCCCCAACATATCGTGATTTTATTGCATTCCAAACCTCCTGTGTGGTAGATAGATTTCCTACTTGTAAAACCAAAGCTTTTGGGATGGACTGAAATATAAGAGCTCGAGCCAGGTTATCTTTTTCATCATCACTTTCGCCTGGTTCAACAGCTTCCCATACTTTGTTCACCTTAAGCATCAAGGTCATCTTCATAGTCCACACCGTATAGTTCGTCGGACTTAACATCGGACATTGAAGCGACGAGGAGCTTCCTTCTTTAGCCTTTACTTCGACGATCTCACTCATGATCGAATTAAAAGAAAATTTGATTCAATAAAGCTCTGATACCAAATATTAAATCAAACAACTCAAAAACAAAGATTGTTTATAAAAGACTCTCTCTTTTATTGCTTTAGAAAAACTGACTCAAAAAACTAAAGCTCTCTCAAACAATCTCTCTCACAAACTCATCAGTTATGCAACATCTCTCCATCTCCTTATATATAAAAACTCTTAGACAAATTTCTTAATCCTCAAAGAAAACTTAACTTATTTTAAATATCTCCTAACACAAATATATATATATATATATATATATATTTAGCTTTTCTCATAAATATACTTTTCTTGATTCTCAAGCTATTCCAAGCTTATATCAACAATCTATCTATCTCTATCTTTAATACAATCATTATTTATCAACTAGATCTTATAGTATGGTATAGTGGCTATTGTTTATTCATATGTATATTATTATTGCGAGTGTTTACGATCATACGGCCAAAGCCATTTTCTAGTGTCAGGTCAACTCCGGTCATCTCGGTCAGGTCAAAAGCCTTAGATTCTAGGGAAAATGTCATGAAAACCCACTTTGGGTGTGAGTTCTGTCACAAAAACCCACTTTTCACTCATGGTATACTTTCCCAAGTTTTTTGCTTATGTGTCCACTTTACTTTTACATTTTTGCCCTTACTAACAACTTACCTCTCTTTCTCTCCTTCTTTTCTCTCTTTTTCTCTTCTTTTTTGTTGTTAACACTTTAGCAAAGTAAAATATATTTATTTGTTATCATAAAACAAATTTTCTATTTATTTATATAAAATATGTTATGATTATATATTTTCTACATTTTAAGATACATATTGCTATATTTTTTATGAATTTTTAGATTATACAGTATCCATCAGTCGTTGAACATTTGTTCAATTATAAGTGGATAATCAATTGCAGTATTGTTAATAGATAGTTACTTGTGTTTATTCATACAAAATATACATACATAAATTTGGTTAGATCTTTATCCATAACATATTATCCATAACACAACATAGACCAAATAAGTACAAAACCCTTTAATTCTAAATTTTAAATCCTAGAACATAAACCCTTGAACCTAAAACCAAAACTATTCACTTTAAAAAAGAAAAAACAAAGTTTAGTGGATAGAAAAACTGTGGATAGGTCTCCATGGATTTACAAAGCATATCTAGACATTAAGCTGAAGAATAGCAGTTGAATGGTGGCTATGGATGTGATCATGTGGATATTTTTTTGTGGATACCAATGTAGACAGACCAAAGAATCATCATACAACATCCACACAATTAAATCCATAGACACCATGAGCTCCTTGCTTCATATTTTGTGTTGGTCCAGAAACATATACACTCATAAGTGGTTAATAAACAAAATAAAAATTAACAACATTGATTTATTTAGAACATTGAATATCAATCATGTGGATTAGTAGTTATGGATACTTATCTTATAATATCTTGCTCATTCTTTACATGAGCAGAAATTTGTCCAAGATAAATTAGCCACATAGATTTCTTTTAGCTAAATGTTTTTATACTATTTTTCAGCTAGAAGTAGGTATATTAGAACTTAGAAGTGTCACTAGAAGCATACTACACAATAAACATGGTCATTATTAATCTCAAAGCCTATCCACCAAATTCTGACCACGTGGACAAGCAATCCAGATGAAATTTATTGACAAGTTTGTTGCATGTTCAAACATCACTATAGTTTAGCCACTTAGATGTCTTTTAGCCAAATGTTTTTTTACTATTTTTAAGCTAGAATTAGAGATATTAGAACTTAGAAGTGTCACTAGAAGCATACTACACAACAAACATGGTCATTATTAATCTCTAAGCCTATCCACCAAACTCTGACCATGTGGACAAGCAATCCAGATGAAATTTATTGACAAGTTTGTTGCATGTTCAAACCATAAACCCTAAACCCTAAACCCTAAACCCTAAACCCTAAACCCTAAACCCTAAACCCTATGTTGTGTTATGGATAATATGTTGTGTTATGGATAATATGCTATGGATAAAGATCTAATCAAATTTATGTATGTATATTTTGTATGAATAAACACAAGTAACTATCTATTAACAATACTGCAATTGATTATCCACTTATAATTGAACAAATGTTCAACAACTGATGGATACTGTATAATCTAAAAATTCATAAAAAATATAGCAATATGTATCTTAAAATGTAGAAAATATATAATCATAACATATTTTATATAAATAAATAGAAAATTTGTTTTATGATAACAAATAAATATATTTTACTTTGTTAAAGTGTTAACAACAAAAAAGAAGAGAAAAAGAGAGAAAAGAAGGAGAGAAAGAGAGGTAAGTTGTTAGTAAGGGCAAAAATGTAAAAGGAAAGTGGACACATAAGCAAAAAACTTGGGAAAGTATATCATGAGTAGAAAGTGGGTTTTTGTGACAATACTTTAGGAGAAAGTGGGTTTTCATCACATTTTCCCTAGATTCTATATCAACGAATAAAAGAAAGATGGCGATACCTGAGAATGTTTCCTTACTTTTCTAGTTAGGCCCCTTTAAATCCAAAGATCTAAATGGGCTTCTCTGACGACACCAAAGTAAACTATTAGGTTACATTTACGTCATACATGTCTTAACTTTCGAATGTAGCACAATATATGTGTATCTCTAGAATATGAAGGACTTGTCAAACAGTTCGGAGCATCATGTTAATAATTGGATTGAGTAGCATTCACTATTTTTGTCAACTTACAGGTAGCAACTTCTGGTATATTATTCATACAATACACATTGTCTAGGTCCAAGTTTGTGAAATTCTAAGCAAATGTCAAAAACAGTATAAGACATCTGTTCAGATCAAGAATGATCATGAAGCTTTATTGATCATAGGGTACATTATTTTCTGGTTTTGTACATAAACGACAACATATACACACAAATTATACTACGAAAGAGAAATCAAATGTACAAAACTGCTCAGGAAAAAGCAAAAGCTAAAACTGAAGCCTGAACATGTCTGAACCAATTCTCTTATATGCGTTTTGCTTCAGACCTTCACTCCTATCCGTTGAGCAACCTGTAGAACCAAAAAGATACACAATTCATTTTCAGTTGTCAATAATTTATATTAACTCTTGAGAGATTTGAGGAAATCAGAGAGATTCGTTACCTGTTTAAAGGAAGTAACTTCACTTCCCCATAGCCAAGCATCACAGCCCGCGTCTCTAGCTCCCCATACATCATTCCTACGGTCGTCTCCTACATGAACCGCATCCTCAGGTTTCACTCCTAATAACTCACAAGCTTTCAAGAAGATAGTTGGGTTTGGTTTCTCCGCTTCAACCTGACAAAACAATCAAACACAAAAACCTTTAGTACTGTATATATACACACACTCACTCCGAAAACATTTCAGATCATCTACGAAAAGATACAAAGAAAGAAGTGCTATTACTTCTGCTGAAACAGCTACAGCATCAAACCAGTCTTCACATCTCAGTGCTCTTAAGAGAGGTCTTAACCGAGTATCGAAGTTGGACACAATGGCAACTTTTACACCCGCTTCTTTAATAGCCTTGAACACTTTCTCTGCCTCTGGATCACATAACTTCCACGCCTGTGAAAACCAAATGGAATAAATAGATATCAAGAGAAAGTTACAAACTTCAACGCGTTTCCTCAAGCATATGGAGAAGTAGAAGCGGAGATCAAACCTGTTCTGTAGTAAAATAGCTGTAAAGCTCTTCAAAGTAGTGAGAATCCGAACAGCCTGTTGATTCAGTCACTATATACTGCCAGAAAGGTCTCGCATCATTTACATATCTGCAAACAAAGAATTCATCATAATCAAGAACACCACAACAAATGTAGTTTTCCCAAGTGTCAACTTCAAGCCTGATCTTTTGCACAGAGATGCATCACTAGAGTCGTAATCATGATCAACAATGTAAAAAAAATTCATTCCAAACAAATATAATGCCTCAGATGAAGAGAATTAAATACCTAAGATGAGATCCACCCCATGGCTTCTGATAAGCTCTTCTGTATCTAGTAAGTATCTCAGCCTCCGAGTACTCAACTCCATACTTCTCTCCAATATTCTTGTATATCTACAGAGTCAAAATCACCAACACAGCTCAAAATCACCATCACATTCCCAACATAACAAAGCATTCAATCGCTTTCAAATTGATCAAACCATACACAGAACCAAAACATCAATTCCACTAAATATTCCAATAGTATAAATATACTAAAAGCAATTCCCCATTGAATCAGAAAGAACATAATGAGAGACAGACCTGAGCAGTAGGTTGAGCAGGAACAAGGAGAGTACCAACAGCATCAACAAGCAAAGCCTTGTGCGTGATATCACCGTACAGAGATCTCCTATAATCTTCATACTCCTTCAAAACACTTCCCAATCCGTAAACCCCACCAGTTTCGTCATCCTCAGCCACGACAGCTGAAGATGATGATGAAGCAGAGGAGATCCAACGGCTGACCAATGCTCCCGTTCTCGCGATCCGATCCGTTCCCTGAGTAATCCCACTGGAAAATAGAAGCGTCGTTGCCTTCCTCATTCGTAACGCCGCCATAGCTCTCTCTCGCTCTCCGTGATCTGTTCCGTTATCGTCTCGAGATTATAAAAGGGGAGAAGAAGAAGAAGCGTCGCGTGTGCTGAGAGAATCTTTTTTCACGCATTAGTGTGAAAGTACAACTATACCCTTCCATATCATTATTATCCGCTAATCAGAGAGGAACTGGTGATGTGGCAGATTATTAGTGGCTATTAAAATCATGTTTAGTGTCTCTATGTATCCCACATCAAATGAGTATATAGATAGATATGTACATGATTGATACTATACGAAAGATGGGATAGGGTTTGAACTTTGGTTTTCATAGTTGAGATCCAGATTAAAGGTTCTCTTCACCAATTAAAGTAATAGCTTTATCTTTCTTTCTTTGTTTCTTTCAAATTCGAATCCTTTATCTTATTATATACTATAATGAATCATATTATTTATGTGGTAGGGAAACAGTGTTTTTTTTTTGCATGCATTCATTCTTGATACAAACTTCTACTTGTCTGGCTGATGATATATATTAAATCTTTTTGAAACATCAAATTAGCCAATAAAAGGAATGGATCGGATTCATACAATGATTTATCTATCTTTATTTTTGTATATTTCACATCGCGACAAGTATATTGTTATTATTACCAACTTATGTGGGAAAACGGTTACGCTTCATTTGGATAAAGTTAATCATTCTCAATTCATAATAAGAAAATAAAGTAAGAAAATTGGGGCCTGACCAATTATATGCCATGCAATGTAATATAAGGATACAAATGATGAACCGGTCAATTCTAGAGGGAACCTCTTTCGAAATACGTGGCTTAGAAAATTAACAAACGGACCTACATGTTTGACAAACATGGGCGCCAAACTCAAACATGGGCCAGACGATTAAGTGTGTAGGGTTTTAGGCGAAGGCGATATATGGATTATTTGATTGTTAACAAAGAACCGAACAAGGGAAATGCATGTTCAGTTCCACAAAATTTGTAAAATATAATTTCTGGTTTTGGTTTGTTTCGTGGACTTTTCGGTTACTTTCGTATGGAAGGAAGGACGAACAAAATCAGGTTTTGGGCTATAGTGTTTCTTTGGATGTTGTCCTTATAAAGGACCTTTAGACGTACTATGTCTTTAATTTAGTTGTTAATGCGATACGGTTTTCTACATGTTTTTAGATAGAGTACACACACGACAAGAGTTAAACAAATTGTGGATCTTTTATTAATGTATGAATCTTCGGCACCAACAAAGCTTGTTTGTTGATGATTTTGAATTTTTAAAAAAGATTTAGATTTCAAATTGAGAGTACTTGTCTTTCTTTTAAAATAAAATATAGTACTTTTCATTAGTTTCGAATATACGAATCTGATAAAGAGAAGATATTCTTTATATGTGATATAAGACATCATGATGATATCAAAGAAGATTAGAAAAGTCTGATGATAAGAGAACATAATTGGACCCATTGTGGAGAATTTTGAGTGTCATTGCACTAATTCTTAAAACGACCTAACGTCGTTCATAAGTACTTACAAATCTAATATTCGATATTTCCGAACTTATGTTAAATGAAACCGGATATATACTTCTGCTGTTACTAGCTGTTTTTTTTTTAAATCAAGAAGTTCTACTTTATCATGTTTTTTAAGACTGGTCCAAGTTAATTAATTATTTTTTACCCCGCTTAAATTTAAGATTTGATCCAATTTTCTCTAAAGCATGACATTTGTTATTATTTTTGATATATGAAAAAGGGAACACGTACGTATTTTTTGTGGCTAGGCGAATTTATTATATGATTAGTTCCCCTTATAGACTGTATAAACATGGTTTTTGTAATAAGAAAAAACCCCGTATAAACATGATCTGCAGTATACAATAGTTTTCTATAGGAATATTAAACGCTTAGATAAATTCTCGTTACAAGTATATTGGTCTATAATTTTGGTGGTGATGTGATTAAATGGGCATGAGATTAATAAATTTAGTTAATTCATATGCCATGAATTAGTAGAATTCATCAAATAATATATAAGATATGAAGATGCAGTGGCCCAGTGAGCCTGTTTGATATTCATAATGGTGACGGACCATAATTTTTAATGTTTTTCTTGGTTGAGTAGAACTATCCTCTCTTTTTGTTGTGGAAAACATAATCGATTACATTACATACATACAATAAACTACATCAGCATGACTAAGTGAATTATTGATCGATCAGATACAAATTTAAAATCTCCCAAGTAAGGTCATGTGAATCGTACTTGAGTAAGTCATCAAAGTAAGCAAGTGTGGTTAGTGATCTTGTTGTGTTTATGTAGATCATTTCTCGATTCCTTTAGTATGATAACGCGATCTAAAACATCGGATTATCCTTACGAATATGCATCACAATAAGTAATTCAAGCGTCATAAAGTTAAGTATTCTTCAAGCGTCATATATATATATATATATATATATATAGAACTGCGCATACACACAAACATATACAAAAGGCCACTTACTTTATTTCCACGTACCATCTAAGATACGTTCATAGTACCACTTTATTGTATTAAAATAAGTACTTAATGTGGCCATACGTTATACGGTAACATATCCATGGTGTTTAGCTCCCTTTTCATGGAGAAGCTTCCTGCTCGGTAGATTTTTCTGCGACTTGGGTGCGGCTGCAACATGCGCTGCACTGTCCATAAGCATAGCTGCCGCAGCAACCGTATTTGCAGCCGCCACGGCCGCGTTTGGAGGTCTCCACACTGTTAGTTTCCTCGTTGGGGTAACCACAGCAGCGGATGCAGCCGTAGCTTCCCCGATAGCAGCAACCGTACCTGCACCACTTACCTATGTTGTATCCTACACCATATTGCTGAGGTTCTTTTGCATCCGTTTCATCATTGAGATTCACCGTTTCAGCTGTTTATATATGTAATATATGAGAGGGGGATCATATATGCATGGAATTAAACCATGTTAACGTATATTGCTTACATACAAAAACCACGACGATCCACGTGATATCTATATAGATATCACGAGAGGATATAAAGATGAATAAGATATATATGCTTACTTTGTTCCGAGGGTGTGGTTCTAAACGGGTTTGAATTAGCAAGAGATAAGCAGGTAGCGAACAAAACCAAGACAACAAGAAACTTGTAGCAAGCCATGTTTTTCTTTTGCTAAATTTGCACGTTTTTGGTTGAAGTAGCTAGATCCAAACTTGTTATGTATATTTTGTTGTGATCTGTGAAAGATGTGTGAGCTTTAAGAGCATGTATTTATAGTGTGTCCCGGTTGATGAAAGATGACGCGTATCGTTACGCACGCGCACAATTTATTTTTTAAGAAATAATAAAAGTAATTTTAGATAGTCCATCTTTACTTTAAAACCTGCAGGGGCCGGCTATGTGGCTTTTAATTTACTATTCTTTGTTAATACTGAAAATTTTGGACCCTCGATCTGAAGGAAAACTGAAAAATATATTTCTGGACCATATGCTTTAGCTCCTCTGGCACACCCACATAACAATAGTACATTACCCTTTCTCGATTAAATGTATTGAGATGCATCATCATAGCTTATATATTTGTAGAAATCGCAACTGGAGTGATGGTGCAGTGCTTACTAATTACGTAGAAAGCCTTTGACTTCATTGACATTCTTCATCATACGCTGGTTGTGTACTATGATGGTCTTCCCTAGTACTCGGGCTTTATTTTGTTTGAGTAACCATTTTGGTATCATCAAATATAGAACTTCCCTAAACCTCGATAGAACAAAATTCCAAGCAAACCCTCGATTAAATCTGATTGCGGAAAGTAGAGCAGCAGCCATAGTTTGTAGAAATAAACATTCATAAAAATCATATATACTATTAATATTATAATATCATCAAAAATTCCGCTATAGCACATTTGGCTGCATGAATATGACTCAAATTTAACCGATAATGAGTTATTTCCTGATTTCTGGGTTCAAATCCGGGTTCAAATCCCGGCAGTGGAAGTATTTTTTTGCGACAATCATATTCTACTTTTCAACTTTCAATTCTTTTATAACCTTATGGGAGTGAGACATATTAATTTATGAGATTCGACTTTCATAAGTCTAAAATTGGATAATATAAACTATACATAAAGTGGTAATTCGGATCAATCGTATTCTACTCTTCAACTTTTAATTTCTTCTATAACCTTATAGGAGTGAGACATATTAATTTATGAGATTCGACTTTCGTAAGTCTAAAATTGGATAATATAAACTATATATAAAGTGGTAATTCGGATTAATGTTTTGCAGCTATAGTTTGTAGAAATAAACATTCATAAAAATTATATATACCGTTAATATAATAATATCAACAAAAGTTCCGCTGTAGCATACTGGCTGCATGAATATGACTCAAATTTAACAATAAATGAGTTATCTCCTGATTCCCGGGTTCAAATCCCGGCAGTGGAATATTTTTTTCCGGGTTACAAGCGATAATCATATTCTACTCTTCAACTTTAATTTCTTTTATCACCTTATGGGAGTGGGATATATTAATTTGTGAGATTCTATTTTTGTAAGTCTACGATTGGATAATATAAACTATATATAAAGTGGTAATTCGGATTAACGTACATAACTTTTTAAATTTCTTGCGGTGAATATATACTATTCATTGTCAAACATTGGTGGAGATACCAATCAAGTGTTTTGCAGCTATAGTTTGTAGAAATAAACATTCTTAAAAATCATATATACTGTTAATATACTAATATCAACAAAAGTTCCGTTGTAGCATACTGGCTGCATGAATATGACTCAAATTTAATACTAAATGAGTTATCTCTTGATTTTTGGGTTCAAATCCCGGCAGCGGAAATGATTTTTTGTGATCAAAATATGCAAATTTTTACACATAATATTTTAAAAATATGGTAATTAACAAAATAAAATATACCATTTATTACTGTAAACCTTTTCTAGGATTACAAGCAACAATCATATTTTACTCTTCAACTTTTAATTCTTTTATCACCTTATGGGAATGAGACATATTAATTTGTGAGATTCTACTTTCATAATTCTACGATTGGATAAATAAATTATATAAACTGGTAATTCGGATTAACGTATGTAACTTATTAAATATCCTGTGGTGGATATATACTATTCATTGTCAAACATTGGTGGAGATACCAAGTTTTGCAGTTATAGTTTGTAGAAATAAACATTCATAAAAATCATATATACAATTAATATTATAATATTGACAAAAGTTCCACACTGACTACATCAATATAACTCAAATTTAACACTAAATAAGTTTACTAGCAACAATCGTATTCTATTCTTCAAATATTTTTTTTTATCACTTTATGGGAGTAGGACATATTTAATTTGTGATATTCTACTTTCATAAGTCTACGACTGAATAATATAAACTAAAATGGTAATTCGGATTAACGTACGTAACTTATTAAATTTCCTCAGGTGGTACATACTATTCATTGTCAAACATTGGTGGAGATACCAATCAAGTGTTTTGCGAACCCTAATCTTCGTCGGTTTCAAGTTTCTTCTTTATCCTCAGACTTTTCTAAAGCATAAACATTCAATTAAATATAATTCAATCACTATAACAGAAAAGCTATTATTGCTCAATCAAACTTCGTCACGTATGAACTTGCTCAATGAATTTTTGCCACGTGTAAGTTTTGCTTTTATTTAAAGTCATAATGTTACGTAAGTGTATTGGATAGATCAACTTGGCTTGGAAAGATTGCGGAAAATCGCGCACCACAGAATGATCAGAGTCAATATACGATATATCATAATGTCGAGTGGAGTGTTACGTTCCCGTTATTTTTGTAATTTTAATCACGCATCTAGATTGTGGACCGACTCAAACGTATTAAAATGTTAGGATGATTGTGTTTTCTTTTCCAGTCAAGTTCTTTTTCCAATCGTTTATAGTTAAAGTTAACAACAAAATATTAGTGGATTTTGGTCCATAATTTATTTCAATTGCATCAATCTATTTTTAGAAAAGTTAATTTGGTAAATAACAACACGAAGAAGATCAAGCTTGGTGCTTAGATAATGGTTTTTGGTTCGGTTACGTTATCAGACGAATGTTGAATTTGGTCGTCTAAGCAGTAGTATTTCAGTTCCATCGTCTATACGGGTCGGTTTATATGTTTCCTGTTTCTAATTGTTTTTTCCTTCGTTTAGATCAGTCTTGGTGATATTTCCAAAAGAAGGAAGAGTTTGAATTGGGATTGTGCGATTGTTTTTGGAATCTATAGAAAGCTAACATTATCATTTCGAACGGTGAGTTTGAAGACCAAGAGTTGGACTTTGTGACTACTGTTGGACACGTGTAGGCACCGTATGTTATGTAGAGAGCATGGCATTACACAAGGAACCACAGATAAGAGTTAAGCTGTTGAAGCTTTCGATGCTTGAAATGGCCTTCAACGTTCAACTCTTTTTAATGGGGTTTGACCAAATTAAGTATTATATACATATCTATTTTTAATAATTCAGCTGTTCGATTCTATTTTTCAAGCCAATGATCAAAAAAGATTTTCAATAACACACATTTGTTTTCCGATGTCACTCGAACCAACTATCTATAAACGATTAAAACTTACATATATACATAGTGTTAACTTGATATTCCGAGGATATATGCTGATCAAGTCTTATCTCTTTTTTTTTCTTTCTTCTAATGAGTATATACTATCTCTTCTTTTTTGTCATTTAACATGTCATTAGTTTAATAATGAATACATTAAAACTAAACAGTTATTTGGCAAATAAAGTATTTTACTTCACTAAATATTTTCAGTAAAAAACGAATAACAAAATAAAATTAATAATTCTTTAGAAAAACTGTTTACTGCTAGTGACTTGTGTATAATTGGCTTAATAATTCTTAGTTTACATGTACCCTATATACTGGTTTATTATTGATAGTATATACTTCAATTATCTCATTGTATAATGCAGATTTAAGAAGTTAGATAAGATATTGACTATTAACTGTTTGTAAAGTATTTCTATTTATACCAATACAAAGTATCGTTAGCAAAGTTGAATACTGACTATAAATATAGAATATTACTAGTGTAAAACATATATATCCAAGAGAAATGCTAGATGACAAAACAGTACCCGTTGAAATCGTGATTTTTATTTTATTTGTTGACTAATTATAATGTGAGTATTGACCAAGAGATCGCTGATATTTATAGATGCATATAGTTTTTTTTTTGGTAAAGTATATATGCATATAGTTTAGTTTATAGTTTTGTTGTATTGTTTACATTTGTGACATCGATTAAAATGTGCGAGTAAAATCTACACATGATTAAATCATAAAAATAAAAGAAATTCAATGAATACAAAAAAAAACTAAGTAAATAGGATTCGATGATTACATGAAGGTTCTAATAAGTTTGACAGACAAGTTATAATTAATATATATATATATATATATATATATATATATATATCCAACCTAATCTTTCAAGAATAAAATTATGAATCATTTGCTCCATTGGGATTTGTAAATTTTGGAGATAAGTTGCAGTTTTTTTTTTTTTTTTTTTGAGAAAATCTTCCTTCTTCACCGATTTTGTTATATATTTATCATTATTCAAGAAAGCACTAGACGGTATGTAGATAGTGATCCAGTGCCTAATGCCTAGAACGTCTAGTCGGGGTTTAAACGTTTTTAGGTGGTCTAGACGTTTACAATATAAAACATTATATATAAAATTAGGTAAAAATATATGTTAAAAGAAATAAAAAATAATTTATCATAAACTAAAATTAGAAAAATGCATTTATTTAATTTAGATTAATAACACATGAACATTTATAAATATGTATATGAATATATAACTTAAAATTTTAAATATATACAGTTAAAAATTAGAAATATATATTAAAATAATATTATATAATTTTAGGCGGTCCAGACGATCGTTTAGACGTTTGCTGAGCGCCTAGATCGCTTTCTTGAACACTAATATTTATATAGATTTTTTTCTCATTTTTTCTCACTAATACCAAGATTATAAACTTAATTATGTTTGTGGACCGGCTCCATTATGGAACTGATTTCTTGAAATTACAAGTCTATTTCTTGATTAGATGCAAATTAACTTGAAGATGCTAATAGTCTCTTACAACAACGATAGTCTGTTAAAGCTTTAATTAATATCCAAATAAATACTGTGACTACCCTTTTTAAGCAATCTCAAAAGTAACACTACCAAACGTTTTTGTTTTCTGAGCTATATATATAATATACGTTGTCCGCAAACATACTTAAAGAATCGGAAACGCTTGTAATTTTGTTAAAATACCTGTTTTTCTCTTAATTTCATTTGACGGCATATTCGATATTGAAATTGACAAAAGAGGTATAGATGTTATCATTGTGAATTTTGAATAGAAACAATATCCACCCTATACTAAAGCAGTAAAGCTTAACTAGACGAAAAAACTAGAAATTATAAAACATGTCATAGCATCGAAGCTCGAAATTACCTTTCTCAATCATATTTTATGAGACTTCTCGATCATATCATGGTTTCTAGAGATGTTTAATATGATTTACTTTTTACATTATATATAAAGCGTAAAGAAAAAGAAAAAAAAGATCGCCATAAATATGTCATTATCTTCCCTCACTCGACATAATTGACTGGTTTCTTGTCGCCAAGTTTTGCTTCCCAACTATAAATAGATGTGCTATGCTCATACACTCTTCAGTCTTCATTAACAAACTCACATTCCCTCACCAAACCAAACAAGCTAGCTAAGTGTCTTGTGTGACGAAAACAAAACATGGGAAACCTAAAGTCTCTCGCCCTCTTAGCTTTGCTCTTTTCTCTCTCCCTTGCTGTTTTTGCGGACACATCCACCGATGCCACACATGGTATATATGAACAACTCTATATATATAATTTTCCTTTACACTTTCGCATAATTATGATCGAATATCTATATTCTTGGTATATAACCTGTATACCACACGTGCAGCTAAGGATGATGTGAAACCAAGTACTGACGCAACCGATGCCGTAGAGCCGCAACAACGTGGTCGAGGCGGTTGTAGGTACGGATGTTGCGGCAGCTTCGCTTATGGGCGGTGCAGCGCTTGTTGCAGCCAACCTCAGACTGCGGAAGTCGAAGCCGAGGCCAATGACGTTGTTGTAGAGCCGCAGCAAGGCTGGGGTGGAGGCGGTTGTAGGTACGGATGTTGCGGTGGTTGGTGGGCTGGACGGTGCAGATACTGTTGCAGCCGATCCCAAGCCGAAGAAGCCGAGAATGTTGAGGCCAACGTTGTTGAGCCTCAGCAGCGTGGCGGCGGCGGCGGTGGTGGTGGTGGTTTTGGCGGGGGTCGTGGTGGCTGTAGGTATGGATGTTGCGGTGGGTGGTGGCGTGGACGGTGCAGATACTGTTGCACCAGTCAAGCTGAGGCCAACGAAGTTGTGGAAACTGTTGAGCCCCAGCAACGCCGTGGATGTAGGTACGGCTGCTGTGGAAGCTATGCATATGGACAGTGCAGTGCTTGTTGTTCCAAGAAGATGGGCACGGAGGGAGAGACGAAGAAGGCCGAAGCGAAGCCATAATTTAGCGTGTAACACAAACTCTTTATGTTTGTATGCATGGTTAATTACCAGTACGTACGTCTGTCAAAATAAAAGAAATATAGTGCCTAATCCTAAGAAGGTACCTAGAGCTCAATAATAAAAATCGTGGGTTCCATAATAAGTATTTTGAGTGTCTTTCTCGTGGATGTTATAAATAATAACAACTGTTTTTAATATCAATCATGGATTATAATATTTTCTTTACAATCTCCTTTTTTTATTTGTTAAAAGTTTCCTTTAGAATTTTATTTATGATAAAACATGTAGCTAGGTGAATAATAAACCATAGATTAATATTAAATGGTACTATGTAGATTTCTAACATTTAATATATCCTAAGGGCAACTCCAATGGGGGATATATTTTAGGGGGTTTTAAACTGTTTATTCATATATTTTGTAGTTTGAGGTGATTAAGAACTTTGTGTTTGTTAATTAAAAGTTTTTCCCCCAATGGTAGGTTCTTATTTTGAGTCTCTTAATTTATTTTTATTTTTTGAAAATAAAAAAATTAAATAAGTCATATATGTTTATAAAATTATTGTATTTCATAAAATTTTAAACATAGGAAAACACTAAAACATAATAAAAGATATGTAAAATTCATAGAAAAAAGAAATGCTTAATTGTATTCTCCAAATTTTGCCCAAATATTCTCAACCAAACCAAATTGGTTTGGGTGGTTGTTGATGTTGAACAGGTGGAGTGAGAAGAGATTGTCAAACTTGATTGGAAATTTGGTCACTAACTTGATTTAAGCATTCATTAATGGTGTCATCAAAATTATTGTGTGAAGAAGATGTCATTTTAGAAGAAAAGTGAAATAAAAGATATAGAGTGTTTGATAAGATAGAGAGTGAATTGGTGAGTGTTTGATAAGTCCGAACAATCGTTTTATAGACTTGTATCTCCAAAAATTTGTGATTTAAAATCGTAAGAAAGTTTGTGGTTTGGTGAGATAAAGACAAAACCTGTACTTGTTTGAGAGTGAGTTGGGATGAGAAAATATTTGAAACTTGAGAATAAAGCAGACTAAATATGAGAGTGCTTACAATCAAAAGTAGCCGATTCTAGTTTGCTATATATACAAGTTTATTGAACAACAATTGTGGAAAGAAAAACACAAAACGTGTTCACGGGAAGGAAAAACACAAAGACTTATGTTCTCTTGTGCCGACGTGACAGCTGCTGGTTCACGGGAAGAGCAGAACCACAGACCAGTTTCGTTCTTTTATGCCGACGTGAGATCACAAGGTTCACAGGAAGAGCAGAACGTAAACCTGTCGAGGATAAGCAAACAACACATGAGATAAGAATTAAAAACAGAACAGAACTATGTTATAAGAACATAACCACATTGTAAAACGATTCACTAAACCATTCACAATAAGTGTTACTATTACAACTACCTACCAAGCATTTGTGTTTAAGTGTCACAAACGAAACTATCAACGACAACAACACAACACAACACAACACAACACAACACCTAAAATTCTCACAACCAAACAAGAAGAAAAGACATCAAATCAACAACATCTCCGACAAATCTTTATGTGAATAACTCAAAAACAACAACATTGATTGTAAAAAGAGACACACACTAACCCGTTTCTCTCTTGCTTTATAAACATGGCCAAACTTTAATAGAGTTGAAGCCGATTACAAACACCAAACCACATACACAAGATCAACAAACACAAGAGAACCCAATTATTGCAACATGATAGTAAACCAAAACAGTTTTAAACCAAAACATTTATAAACAAGGTTGTCTCACCTTGTCGGATTAAGACAACACAACATGATAGTAAACCAAAACAGTTTTAAACTGCAAGAAACGCATTCAAAAGAATAACCAAAACCTATTCAAGCAAAAGAACCCACAATAAAACACATCAAGAGAATCTGAAAAACACATCACAAATACGATGGAACATGAGAAACCAACAGAGATATAGGGCAAGAGACCAGTTAGTAACCTGATATTTCTCTCTTCAAACCCTCCCACACATTAATCCTTGTACCTCGACTGCCTGCATCAAAGAGACAAAGGTATTTAATTTCTCTTATATAGAAAGACAGAAAAAATCGGTTAAGAGAAAGAACACTACCTGAAGATATAGGTAAGAGAAGAAAACGATCCATCAGAACCATCACCGACCAGCAAAGCATCCTCCAAGAGGTAAGAATCAAATGAACCAAAGTACAAATTCAGAAACAAAGAAATGAGAACAACCAACTCTAATCCCAAATTTACGAACAAATTCAAATAAACCCAAATCCCTACTAACTATTCGTGAATTCAACATACTACACAGAGAAACTTACCCTTGCTTCCAATTGTTTCAACCTCATCTGGATGACTCGACTCCAAACTCAAATCAATATCATCTGATTCGTCTCCGAGATTAAATCCCTTCCGCTTCCCCTTTCTTCTCCACATTCGCCTCTGATTTCATAGCTGTAACATATCCTTCTCCTTCCTTTTGTCAAGAATGGCCTTCGATCGAGAGAGAAACAACGAGAGAGAGATCGAGAGAGAGAGAGAGAGATCGAGTGAGAAAGAGATCGAGAGAGAAAAAATTGTAATCGTCAAACAAATGTTTTTTTTTTGGTCGGAGAAACAAATGTTTTTTTGGTTCTTCTATTTTTTTGTCCAGCCAACGAACACTCGACACGTACAAGCTCTTAAACCATAATCGAGTATGCACTATTAGAGCCTCTCTTACATTTTTTTCTTTATTCTGATTTTTTTTTTCCTTTTCCACTAAAACCCCTCTTAGAACCCTGCGTTGGGATAACCTAATATTTAAGAATATAACAACTGCTTTATATATAAATTCATGATTTAAGGGATATATATATATATATATATATATATATATCTTTTGATTATATATGTATTATAATGGTGGAAACGCATATTTGTTTTAATAAATTTAAGAATTTGTACATGCCAACGAAAGCAGCATTCACCGATCTAATCTAACCCACCGGCACGTCACTTATAGATATATCCACCCTCGTAAATTTCTGATATTACGCCTCTACTAGTACATACCCTCGCTCAACCTCACGAGTCATGACCGTGCCGTTTCCATTGTACTTGGCCCAATACGAATTGACCATGATCCAGTCCGCAGCCAGGCCCAAAGCGGCGCCTCCTAGCCACGCGTTCGACATGGCGAACTTTGTCCGCTTTGGGTGTTGTATGTGTTCAAGGCTCTCAAGAATCCGCCAAGTGGACTCCTCTTAATGTTATCGCGAGATTCAGACGTCGTCGTCGACGTGTCGTTGAACTAGTAACGTAGGATCCGACGTATGGCCGTCTCCATGACGATAAGGTAATCAACGTTTTTAAAACGAAGCCGGTCGCAAACGCTAGGGGTTGCTTAGAATAGTCAGATATCCGATATTTAAACTGACAAAATAAGGTATTGATGTTAACATTTTAAATAGAAACTCTACCTTGCTAAGTGCTAAAGCTTAACCAGACAAGAAAAAAAAACTAAAAATTAGAAAACATTTCATAGCATCAAAGCTTCTATGTAGGTAAGCATCTTTCTAAATCGGTTTTTAGACTCTTCTATTTCATAGCATTTAAAGATGTTTAATACTCTTTCTATTTCAAACTCGTTGTTAATTCAGGTCTTTTCATCGTATATTAAAATATATATAACTTTTATATTTTGTGTAACTAATATATATTGATTTATTTGATAGTTTTAATAAACTAGAAAAATAAAAATAAAATTAGAAACATTAATTACAGTATTAAAAGCATAAGACGAGAGTAGATATAATATATTATTTTTATATTTTTGTTAAGCGTATATAGAAGTGATCCCCATAAATCTCTATCGTTATCTTCCCTCACTCGACACAATTGACTGGTTTCTTGTCGTCAAGTTTTGCTGGCCAACTATATATATATAGATGTGCTGTGCTCATACATACATTCTTCAGTTCACTAACAAAATCATATTCCCGCAACAAAATCAAACAAGATAACTGTTCTGTGTAACGAAAACAACACATGGGAAACCTCAAGTCTCTCGCTCTCTTGGCTTTGCTTTTCTCTCTCTCCCTCGCTGTTCTTGCGGACACATCCACTGATGCCACACATGGTATATATGTACAACTCTATATTTATAACTTCTCTCTTTGCACTTTCGATCATATTGATGAAATGATGGTCGAATATCTAACTCATGGTGTATATAAACCTGTAAATTACACGTGCAGCTAAGGATGAAGTGAAGCCAAGTACTGAAGCAACCGATGGTGTAGAGCCCCAGCAAGGCTGGGGTGGTGGTGGTTGTAGGTACGGATGTTGCGGTGGTTGGTGGGCTGGACGGTGCAGATACTGTTGCAGCAGTCAAGCTGAGGCCAACGTTAACGAGGTTGTGGAAACTGTTGAGCCACAGCAAGGCTGGGGTGGTGGTGGTTGTAGGTACGGATGCTGCGGTGGGTGGTGGCGTGGACGGTGCAGATACTGTTGCAGCAGTCAAGCCGAAGCCAACGTTAACGAGGTTGTGGAAACTGTTGAGCCTCAGCAAGGCTGGGGTGGTGGTGGTTGTAGGTATGGATGTTGCGGTGGGTGGTGGCGTGGACGGTGCAGATATTGTTGCAGCACTCAAGCCGAGGCCAACGTTAACGAGGTTGTGGAAACTGTTGAGCCTCAGCAAGGCTGGGGTGGTGGTGGTTGTAGGTATGGATGTTGCGGTGGGTGGTGGCGTGGACGGTGCAGATACTGTTGCAGCAGTCAAGCCGAGGCCAAGAAGGTTATGGAAACAGTGGAGCCCCAGCAACGCCGTGGATGTAGGTTATACGGTTGCTGTGGAAGCTTTACAACTGGACGGTGCACTGCTTGTTGTTCCAAGCCGATGGCCACGGAGAAAGTGAAGAAGAAGGAAGAAGCTAAGCCATGATTTGGCATATAACACAAACCCTCTATGTTTGTATGCATGCAATGCATGGTTAATTACCGGTACGTACGTATGTCAAAATAAAAGAAATATAGTGCTTAATCCTAGGAAGGTACCTAGAGCTCGATCAAGAAATAAATAAAAACCGTTGGTTCATATAATACGTATTTTGTTATGTACTCGACTTTTCTCGTGGATGTTATAAATAATAACAACCCTTTTAATATCAATCATGCATTATAATACTTTCTTTACAAAATTTAATTATGATCAACCATATACAAGCTAGCTATCTCAATAAAGAAACCATAGTTTAATATAAATGGTACTTGGTACGTAGACTTGTATGTAATTCTAACTGCTTCTACAATCAAATTATGAATTTAAGGACATATATCTTTTGATTATGGATGAATTATAAATTTGTAATTTATAATGATGGAAACGCATAGTATTTGCATTAGTCAAAATTTATACATGCCAGCGAAAGGAGTATTCACCGATCCAACCCAAAGCGTTCCATCTCTTTCCTCCACCTCACTAATAGATATCCACTTATTCCCATTTTTACCCTCGAAAACTTCTGATATTACTACGCCACTACTACCCTCGCTCAACCTCACGGCCATGCCGTTCCCTTTGTACTTGGCCCAATACGAATGGACCTTCATCCAGTCCACAGGTAAGCCCAAAGCGGCGCGTCCTAGCCATGCGTTCGACATTGCAAACTCTGTCAGCTTTGAGTGTTTCGTGTTCAAACCTACCCAGAATCCGCCACGTGGACTCCTCTTAATGTTGTCGGGAAACCCAGGGAGCCTCTCCGCGAAAACCTCGTAGCTATCGCGAGATTCAGGCGTCCTCGTCGTCGCCGTCGTCGTCGACGTGTCGTTGAGCCAGTACCGTAGGATCCGACATGTGGCGGTCTCCACGACGAGAAGGTAATCACCGTTTTGGCTTAAAACGACGCCGTTTGCAAACGTTAGGTTGCTTAGAAGAGTGGTCACTTGTTTCGTGTTTGGGTCGTACTTCATTAGTCTACCGGTTCTGTCTCCACTCATCATCACCCCTATATAATTCCTGAAATATCAACAATAGTTAGCTCCAAATTCTAATACATCATACCAAATGATAATGATTTTAAGATTAAAATTTTACGTTCTTTACCTCCGTTGATAAACCGAACTGCTGTCGGTAAAGTAGACAATTCCGGTACGTGGATCGATATCCAAACCGTTGGTAAACCGAAGGGGCTCATCCAGCTCACGAGTGGCTACACCTCCTTCTAAGCCAACTTTAAGAAGGCCCATATAAGCATCAGCGATATAAAGGTCACCAGTGGACTCGTCAAAGGAAAGGCCTAACGGTCGTCCGCACACGTGCTCTGTTCGTTGGTGCTCGTGCGATCCCTCACAACCTTCTCTGCATCGAACAAATCTTAAAACATAAAGTGCCAATGAAGTGTAATCCTCTTCCTTCATCACAATTATTTGTTCTTCAGAACTAATTATGCTATTAACTTACTAAACCCCTGAGGTTAATGACAGCTTTATTCGCCGCTCTCTCAGTTCCATTGCTATAGAGTTTTTTTTTTTTTTAAACATGTTGCTTCACAGTTTCAATGTAATTTTTCGAACAAAATTTCTGATTTATCTTATACTACGAGTCTAATAATCTTTAAACGTAAGTCACATCACCATATAAATTAGTGGTATGGTACATGTTAATATATATATTTACATATTTCAATCTATGTGAAAATGTGTCAGATCATTTGTATCTACTATCTACTAGCAAACTTGGACCACTAGAAGTCATTACATTACACATTTCCTAACCAAAAAAAAAAAAAAAAAAGGGTGGTTGTTTACTCATTACTAAAGAGACTCCTAGTAAATAAAGATGATGCATTATATTTTATCACTCATTCTTTAGCTGTCAGCATTTAATTTAGATTTCTTGAAAAGAAGAAAAAAAAACTACAATGTTTCACAACACGCGTGTGAGGAACATCATGGAAGATAAGTATATTCATAGAATATAAAACTAAAGAAGCACCAACTTAATAAAATGGGGTTTGCATGACAAAAAAAAAAAAAAAAAAAAAAAAAAAAAAACACTCAAGTTAGTAAGTTACATATATATATTTACAGTACATGCACATGCAATTGCGTTTTAGAATCCCCAAGAATGGGAACTTCACATGCATGCCCAAATAACAAGATTGTGAGTTAGAAAGTTTATATCTGCAAATTATAATCAACCAAGTTGACCACGTGAAAAAGTTGAAGTACATAGGCAGAAACAAAAGAAGTACCGTTTATTCATTGGTCGGGAATGATAACTAACTGTAATAAATCAAAATTGAATTAAACTACCAAATGTATTCCTTCGTTGTTAAAAATGCAAAGGAGGTACGCAATCTTATCATTATTATTGTTTGATACACAAAGGAAGTAATTTTGTTATTCTGATTTTTTTTTCCTTTCTTGTCACAGTGTCATTCTGATAATCAAGTCAATAATTTCGATGGGACATACGAAGTTGGTGGATACAATTGAAGAACTTAAAACCACAACAAAAAAAAAAAAAAAAAAAAAAAAAACGAGAAAAACAATTGTCCTAAAAAAATGTAACGAAAAAAAAGAAAAAAAAAAAGGGTGCGTACCTTGTTGAGGTGGTGACGGCGAAATCAATCCAACGGCTGTCATTAGCTAGCCACTTAACAATTCGACCGTCAGACAAACCGGTGTAAGGACCGTCGCCGGAGATATCGAAAACAAAACTCTCCGGTCCCGAAGCTCCGGTGGTTGGAATCAGACGGAAATCAGGTAAATGGACAGACATCATAGACTCTCCATCTTTTGGTCTCTCGCCGGAAAAGTCGGTGAGGTTAAAGAGAAGGACGACGGATATCGCCACCACCAAGAAGAGTTTCATCATCTTTGTGTTTGTTTTATGTCTTTGTTGTGTGGTAAGAGTTATTATTATTGTTATATATATATATATATATATATATAGAGTGTCAGAAATAATAAATAGATTTCTTATACATGTCGAATTCGTGTAAATGAAAACTCTTTGGTATTTTATTTAATTTTTCTTTTCTTTTGGGATTCTTGGCATTGTGGATCCGTTATTCTTTTTTTTTTTTTTATGTATATGTTTCTGTTTAAAATTTTCCTTCTTAATTAGTTGGCCCAAAAGAAAAAAAGAAAAGAAAAAGATTTCCTTCTTAATATGACTCTAATTAGGTGAAATGAAACATTTCATTTGGCATATTTTACATGTAAATTGTATGATTGCTTTCAAATGCCGAAAATTGAGGGCCCACAAATCCTTCATTGTTTTAGGACCATCTTTTTTCTACACTCTGTGTTTTTTTTTTTCATTCAATTTTATAAGTTTAGGTCAAGTGTAATTGTTATTCAACCAAATAATTTATGGAAAATAAATTTTCCTTTCCAGAGAAAATTAAATGATGAGGATTGAGAGACGTCACCATTTATAAAATTGAAAACGAATAATAAAAATACCTCGAGATAATAAATAAATGATCTTGTTTGACTTGTGATAGTAATGTAATGTATTAATGAAACATACATTTAGGATTTAGCTTGTAGCAAATAAGAAAATAAAAGTTTTTGTATAAATAAAACATAAATTTTAACCATAAAAAATAAAATAATAACAGACAAAAGAAGTTGGAGGAAGTGAATTGACATGAGAAGGGGCAGTGGGCACAAGAAGCAACTGCATGAGTCCCACTCGGCAACCTATTCGTTGTGTTGCCTTCTGACCATTTTTGTTTTTAATTTTATTTTTTTGTTATTTGCTATCCAATTCAAATCCCTTCCAACTCCAAACAAACAATTCCAAAAGCATCAGAACCAATTAAAAGAAGAAATCTAAAAAGTGATGTGACCTCCTTGTTTACAAATATCCCAATCTAATCTTGCTTATCATGCTTAGTCGACTGCGCAGGCAGGTCCTTAGCACATCTCTACTGGAGAAATCTTTAAAGGTACTCAACAAAAATAAATTAATAAAAAATTTAAAAACTGAAGAAAGAGAAAGAAACGTTGCTAGCATAAGGATTTTTAGAAAGGTTGCTCTACTGATATTACACACATGTCAAACATATAGCAATTATTTCAATAAAAAAATATAAAAAGAAAATTTTTAATTAAAATATTATTATTATTATTTTTAAAGAAACGCATATCGCTTCTAGCGATGGAGATGACCTTAGACTCACTAATTCCGGATTCTTGTGAAGTTTCTTAAATTCAAAAGAAAAAACAAAACTATATAATTTGGATTTTGAAGAAAATAAGACTACTTTAACAAGAAAAAAGAAACCAATATTTCAGTAAATTATAAGATTTTTAAGTTTTAGAGTTATTTTAAATGCATATCTAACTATATACAACAAATACTTTAAGTTTGAACCTTTAATTAAATATCATCAATCCACACACAGTAGAAAGTGTTAATGTAAATGTAACGTAAAGATCCACTAATTATTACATCACAAATTGATAAACTGTAATAATGTCACCGATTAAATCACTTACGGTCGAGAACCCAAACCAGAGCCTACTATCTCTTTCTTGAGCCTCACTTATAAACTTCGTATTCTTCCTTTCACTATCCTCAAGAATCTCTATAAACTCTCCGGTATTGCCGAAAAGTTTCACGCGTGAAACAGCCCCATCTTCAACGTCTTGGTGAAGAACTTTCCAATCGATGAGGTGGATCATGGATAACCTAGAAAATGGAGTTTTCTTGGAATGCAAGGTAACCGAAAAATCCCCCGTCTCGATCCTTCCAATTAAAGTTAATAGCGTTGCCAGGGAGCTTCGTGAATATGTCATGGGTCCCGGCTTTTCGTCCCTAGGTCCAATACCGATGCACAACTTGTTGGGACCTCACATGAAAAGCACGAACGAACCATCTTTGCTTAAGGCAGAGACCATTAGGGAAATGAAGACGGTCCATCAAAAATACTACCCATCATAACTTTTTCACTCTTTTCAGAATATTCCCACATTATGATTTTTTCATTTTACATTAAAAAATTCTGTCTAGTTTAGATGTTAATCTTACGTTACATACATTATATTGAGATACGTACTAAAAATGGATTTTCTTTTAATAAATTGAAATTGTAAACACAATCTTTAGTATAGTTTTTAGCAAGTTTTCAAGATTGTAATAACCACACTCATTAGGAGAATTTTGTTTGTGTTAGCGGTTTGCAATATGTAGAAGTATTTTTGGAAAACCAAAGGTGAAGAGACAAAATACCAAAAGTGGTAGGTATATCGCTACTACCATTGAAGTAGATAGCAACCTCTTCTTCGTCTATATCCATTTGGTTGGCAAAAATAACTTTCTGACCTTCGACATCGTTCATGTCCTTCTCGGCCAATCCTCCTTCAGGCCCTACCTAACCTTCATTATCCCAAATTAACTGCCGCAAAAATACAAACCTCCCCATTTCTTTTCGAAGCTAAGTCCGAATGGCCTCCCATATGTAGGTTTTACCTTATGGCTCGAACCTCGAACAGTTCTCGCTCTTCATATATTTATAAACAAAATTGAAATATATAGCTAAATAATTGTGTTGCGTATATACATTTACACTCTGTAACCAACGTTATTGATCCAAGTGTTTAAATTTTCCAAAAAAAATTACTATGTTTGCTGCGATATAAATATATAATATCGGTTACGTAAGCAAATTGATATAATGATATTTGTCTGCTTTCTGTTAATGGTGCATGACTTCATAAAGGAAACGCTCAACAAGCATTTAAAAATGAGTGAATCTCTTTTATTTTTTATTTTTTCCTATATTGTGAGAAAATCACTTTCTGAAAAGCAAGAAATTAATCTCACTTTGGAAAATAGAAATCAGGAGTTTCATTTTATTTTGTGAAACGGTTTTTTCGTTTATAAATGCGTATACATTGTTTTTACTTTATGACGTGTGTCTCTCTGTCTTAGTTCTGTTTTGAGGTGGAAAGAAAAAGAGTCTGCTTCACGATTTGTAAGGCACTTTACAATTTGTCGTGGTAAGAATCTGCATTATCACATTTAGGAAGTATTTGTTTTCTTACCGGTTAAAACAACCATTAGAAAGTTGTTTAGTCTTGAAAACCTATTTGATTTGCAACCCACAAGATTGTAATTAAGTTGAGACAAGTAGTTAACCGTATCTCATGTTTGACTCACTAATGCATCAAACTCTTCACACATAGCTTGCCGTCAATCCGGATTCTTCATATCGCTCAAAAAACTATCATTGGTTCGCTAAAGGAAGATTCGGAGAAGGAGGCAGCGAGTGTGAGCTCCGCTTAGAAATTCTATTTTTTACTCTTGTTTCCATTGGTTGGTGTCGGTGGGATTTTGTGGCTCGTGTCGGGTGGTGATGTTGCAGTTTCAATATACGTATAAAGTTTCGAAGATTAGAAGTTTCTAAGATTATAATAGTTTTAGAATCCCTTGATTTGCTGTTTAATCAATTACAGTAACATCAAAAAGGAAAATAGAAGATGATGCCGAATCACTTTATATGTGAAGTCCAAATGTAGCCCAATAACATGTCAAGATCAGCCCAATAATCACGCTAAATATATCCCTCATGTAGATTGATGTTTTAATGTTTTAGAGAATATTTTTTCTCAGATTGATTATATTTTATTTTAAGTGGTATAATATTTAGTGGGTTATGTTTTATCTTTCTACCATAAAATAATTATAAATTAGTTTAAAAATAAAAAGCTTGACTTTTTCTTAATATTTGTGAAACTATTGAAGCATCGATCTATGTGAGTATTTTTTTAATTTCTAATATATATTTCCTGATATAAAGATACAAAAATTGTAATATGTGACAGCGTTGTGGAAATTGCATAGTTCGGCAAGATTTATATTACTGCTCTGCTCCTTGAAAAGAGATTTGGTACTATACCCTGATATAATAATACTAATTCCAAACCAACAAAAATACAGATATATAATATAATTTGTTGTGGCGTTAGAAAGGAGTTTATTGCGAGCTTTATAATCAAATGGAGATTTTTTTTGTTGGTAGAGTTACACGAACATAATCATATAAAAAATCTTTATGTATTGTATTATATAAGACGTAACATAAAATATAAAGATTTGGTGTGTAATATTGCCTTTTCATTGGCCTTGTGTTCTATCGGAGGGGCACTGGCCATATACCGTATATTCTGTCCTAACATCGCTTGTAAGGGCATTTTGAATTCGGTTTAAGTATTTTACTGATGAAACCAGAAACCAATTTCGGGGACAAACAAAATAAGGACCATGCTTAGATTTTCAACTTAATATTACACTTAAGAGAGTTAGTATGTAAACATATACATAACCGTTCATCGCTATTGTCAAATGCACAAAACAAAACTGTCATCTGTAAATATTTTTTTTCATAAAAAATCTCTTGTTTAAAAAATGCTAGGTGTTAGTGGTAATAAGAGCATAGCTATTAAATGGCTATTGAAAAAAGCAGTAATCGTAACATAGGAACCTAGCATCTTCGTTTAGGAAAAGCTAATGGTTGTAATTAGAGCATAGCTTTTTCCATAAAATGCCACTTCTATAATATTGAAAACCATAAAGAAGGCTAAAATAAACATTGATCCCTAGAATCATTAGAATCTCTTGAAATAGCCACTAACTTCCCCCCCCCCCCCCCCTTTTTTGATCATCCAAGCAGTACAAATTTGGAATATTTTCCTAGTATTGACTCCAATATCAAAAACTAGTGGCATGTCTAGTATACGCCATTACGTTTGTACCGACACCTTATAAAGAGAGATTTGAGTCAGTCTGTATAGAGGAGGGTTCATGTGTTTGGACTTTGGAGACATCTACAACGCCGAAACATATTTTTCACATAAAATTATATATTCTTCATGCATTACGAAGATTTTGTTGTTGTCTAACGAAAATCACATTGAATAGTATCCAAGAAATGTACTAACTGGATTATGTTAGGACTTAGGATTATGAGTTTCGTGTTAGCAATTTGGTAGATATATTAAAAGCAGAAAAGGTTTCTACTCTAGTTACTTTACATGTAACTAATTTTTAATCCAAAAAAAAATATCAGAGAAAAAAATGACATCGCACAAACGATCGAAGTTATCGGTTGATGCAAAAGTTATATAACTCGAATTGTTTCTTATTATTTTTGTCGACAAGACGAGCTGTTAATATTCTCAAAATAGATCTCAAGGTACGGTCGTATCTTTTAAAAATAATGGCTGAAGTTTGGTTCAACGTATTAAGACCATAACCTTTCTTTTTTAATATATATAATCTAGTTATTGTTTATGATATCACCGTGAACTAACGTGATTCAATACTAATTTATACACACCCAAACAAATAAACACATATACTAATAATAATGTGAGTTTATCGATACATGAAAATATTAACATATTTTGTGAATTATAAGACCGATTGGGTACAACCACCCGTAACACGTATCCATACTCATTTTGTTTTATTAATTGAGTGATTTTAAGCAACATATTATCCATAACGTTAATATATCACACAATTGAAGTCTGAAGTACTCGTAACACGCACCCAACCCGACCCCGACTTGCACTCCAATATTTGCGATTGCTTCTTAAATCTTTACTTTTTGTTTTTTCTTTGTAAAAATTCGTCACTGCTCGAGAAACTTCTTAATGCTTAACTCCCTCCCTAAAAAGTTGTTGTTTTTGTTTTTTAGTATTAGCCAGAAAATAAAAAGTTTTAAAATATATTAACATAAAGCAAAGATGGAGGCCACCAGATACGATCCACCGTATCTTCTCTCATGTCACATGCCAACGTCTCTCTATGCGTTAATAATATTCGTGACATTGACTTTGCATTTATACCAATCTTAAATCTTATAATATTATGCACATGGATATAATTGTGTGCTTAGCCTCAAATAATATCAAAATTACAAGTCAAATACTAAATATTCGCCGAATAAGATTTGATAACTACACAATAGGTTTCTTTCAACCAGTCAAATCATAGAGTAGGAAAATTTCAAAGTAAAGATCGGATGTACTTATTATTATATGTGTAGAACAAGTCAAATATTTACTTTAATTTGTTTGGTTAATTATTAGACGGATTCTAAAAATTGTGATGATAAATTATCGAAAACGTTTTTATCGTCGTTAATCAGTGAGTTCACAATACACATAACACACGACTCATGACAAGATGATAGAGACACAAAGATTCCACCAACTCGTTAATCTCTTTCTTCCTTTTTTAATTATTCTTTTTGATTTTACTGTTGAAGAAGAAGAGAAACAGAAGAAAATGAGCACTACCATGAACGCCAAAAAAGCCCGAAGACAGGAAGGTACTGGTCACCGTCACTCCTATTTCCATATATATCTGCGTGGTAAAAGTTACAATCATCGTAAAAAAAAAATTTGTTTAATGTGAAAGAGAGATACTGCTAAGTTTGTTTGGTTTTATGTAGAACTTTAAAAACGTAGACACAATTAATTATAGACAAAGCTCAACTTGTGTTGACTTACACATTTGTTACAATTTATTTTTTTTAGTTAATGTATGTGTGTGGTCCGATTTACATCCACTTAGTGTTTTCATTTTAACCCCCACTAACTAATTTCATAGACGTCGTCTTCTTCAAATTTGTCTGTTTTGTAAAATTGTAGGGTCAAAAGTTGTGATGATGAAGTTATGAATGTGTTGAAGCGGGGGAGGGGTCCTCTATCATCAAAGAGTCATGGACGGTTCTGCTGAAGTTTCAAGAGACAAGATCTCCATTGAAGATCTATTTGACTATTTTTAGGGTTTTTGAAATTGAAAGTTATGTCTTCCCGACACATCGTGCATTACAATTTCATGATATCTCCATTAATTCATCGAATCGCTTTTTTAGTCAACACCACGATCCTTTGACTCTTGCTTCTTGATCTCTTCGATTGTTGAATTCAATTTTTTTGTTTAAATTCAGTGTGGCGGTAATTAACGACATGTTTGTTAGGCCGAGAGGGACTGTTCTGACCATATAATAAATTCATATTTCAAATATGACTCTCTCTATTTGAAAAAATACGTTTTTGTATGTGGTTATGTTACAAATATTAAAAACTATTCACATAAAAAAAAGTCTCATTTAATCAACTAAAAATGAAATTTTTTTATGTTGACATTTGATTTAGACATGTAATCTATATAATATTAATCGTATAACGATTTTTCTCACATAATTAAATCTTAATTAAGTCAACAATGCTACATATTTTATCACATAGATAAATACTAATATGAGTGAAACTTACATTTATCTTAATCAGGTCAACAATGCAACATGTTAAATTATTACATAGAATAAATAAATATATGAGTGAAACGAGCAAATATAATTTAACTTTTAAGAAACTGAAATAGCCAATAATTTGTTAACAAATAAGATATAAAAAAAAAGCCATTGTCATTTTGTTGCGGAAACGAATACACAAAAAAAATTGACAATATAATAAGAAAATTAGGAAGAAAAAATAAAAGAGAAAAGGAAATGTGGAAAGTGAGATGGACAATATGGAACCCACTAGACCAATAAGAGAGTATGGTAATCGGAGGGGCTTTTCATGTGTCTACCATACTTTGGATACGTGTTCCTAGTCCATATGAAGATGAGGATGGATGGATGGTGATAGTGGCGATGATGGGCATGGCCATGGGAGGCAAATCTTTGGCAGAGAATCAAGTGAACATTGCCATGTCTTTGCCACTACCTAACTGTTGTTAGTAAATTTTCTTAATCCTTTTGTCAACGAATCTTATTGCTAAGTATAATACGATCGCCGGCACGGCGGCACCATTATTTAAACTTTAGGTTACATTTATTTTCTAATTAATATACAGTTCAGGAATTGTATACAAATCAATAATACTTCTAATATCAAGATTACTATTATAATAGTATACTTTAAACATCTAATATTCATCTCTGTTTTTTTTTTTATAATCTCTAATACTAAAAACTTTTTGACTGACTTAATATTACCAATCATATGTGATATTTATCAATATAATTTACTAATTGAATATTATATAATCCTAGACCAGACCACCCACATTTATACTGTGATTAACTGATTATATGATGCAGAACCCATAAAAAACATAGACAAAAACAACATTAGAAAATTACATCCAATAAGTAAATGATACGCAGCATAACACGTCACATCGACTCGCATGAATCCACAAACCCCACAACATAAAATGCAAAAAATAGAAAGAAATAGGGCCGATGATATATATATATATATATATTCAAATTTTCGTGGTCCGACGAAAATCCTTTAACGCTACATCACTCTTTCAGTTCAGGACCATTATAAATTATTTCAAAGTTTTGTGTTATTATATAGTTTAAAAAAAAATGTAATGTTGTAAATAAATACAGTAACAAATCAAACTCAAGGTAAGTTGAAAACATTAAAAAAAAAACCTCAAAAAATTTCAATAACCTTCACCAATTGCAATGCATGTGGTTGTGGTAGTATATACATATTTAAATACCTCATCCTCTTATCTTTTTAAAAAATGAAATAAAAGTCTTTGGTGAAGTAAACAAATCAATTAAAATCTTCGAATAGATTTCTTTTCATTATTTTAATCCATTACCAAAGTTTCCTTCTCTCCATTGTCTCTCCTTAACAAATTATTTTGATCCCTTAAAAACTTTGCTTATTTCGTATAAACCAAAGCTACATCCCAAAATTTTAGTTTTCTTCTCTTCTCGCCCTCTCCGAGATTTGGGGTGAAAAATACAAAGACCCCTTTTTTATCCTCTCCTCCTATCTTAAGCTCATTCAGAATAAAGAGAACTCTCAACATTTCCGGGGGAAGAAAAAAAACGAAAACTTTTCCTTTTTCTTAAAAGAAAAACAAGGAAAGTTGAAAACTTTGCATCCGGGTTTTGTAGATTTTATAGATATCCAGATCTTGAAAAAGGTTTTCGATTTCAATATCAGTAATGGGTATGGAAACAGAGTCACAGTTCCATGTTTTAGCTGTTGATGATAGTCTCTTTGATCGGAAAATGATTGAGAGGTTGCTCCAAAAGTCTTCATGTCAAGGTAAAATTTTTAAAGAAAGCTGTATGCTTTTTTATGTATTGGAGAAAGCTTCGTTTTTTTTTTTTTTTTAATGTGTTTTGGTTCTTGTTTTGCAGTGACTACAGTTGATTCAGGCTCTAAAGCTCTCGAATTTCTTGGTTTGAGAGTAGATGATGAAGACCCAAATGTGCTCTCTACATCACCCCATATTCATCAGGTTCAGTTCTTTTTTTTATCGTTTTACATGATTTCGAAAATTTACAAATGAATTTGTTATTGAAATTTGGTTGTAATTTGTGGTGGCTTTTGGACAGGAAGTTGAAATAAATCTTATAATTACAGATTACTGTATGCCTGGCATGACTGGTTACGATTTGCTCAAGAAAGTTAAGGTATATTTTTCTCAATTTGGGTTACTGTCTTTTCCCATCTCTGGCAAAATTCGTTTTCTAGAAAAAGAAATAAAGTTTCTATCTTTTTGATTTTTTAAAAAAAGTGAGAATGTCAAATGGAGAAAATCTCATTTTAGAATATTGTTCTCCCACCCACTCACAAAAAAAAAAAAAAGTTTTCTTTTATGCCATTGTTTGTATATGATAAAGAACAAATTTTTATTTGCTTCTGAGAAAATTTTACATGATTGTTGTGTATAGGAATCAGCGGCATTTAAAAGCATACCTGTAGTCATAATGTCTTCAGAGAACGTTCCTGCAAGAATCTCCAGGTAATAATAGTCTCTGTTTCTTTAAGATTAAAAAAACTGAGTCTTGCTGATTTGTGAGTTGGAATTAGTCAAGTGGGGTATTATTTGATTCTTTTGGTATGAAGAACATCAAAGTCTTTTTTAACTTGAAAGTACGTTGAAAATTGTGGTTTTTTTTTTAATGCAATGGATCTGGAGTTTAGTGTTGATGTAAGTACTTGTGGTTTCCTCTTTTCCAACAGATGTCTTGAAGAAGGAGCTGAAGAGTTTTTCTTGAAACCAGTAAAGTTGGCTGATCTTACCAAGTTGAAACCACATATGATGAAAACCAAATTGAAGAAAGAAAGTGAGAAACCAGCTAAAGAAGAGGAGAGTGAAATTTCTAAACCGGGGATAGAAGAAGAAGAAGCAGTAATTGAGATCTTGCCTCTCCATCAAGAACTTGAATCCGAACAACTTGAAACGATGGTGAGTAGTAGTAGTAATAAGAGGAAAGCAATGGAAGAAGTGATATCTACGGATCGGTCACGTCCTAAATACAATGATATCACAACCTCGGTCTGACCCTTTGTGTCTTTCTTTCTCAGTTTCCTGCACAACTTCAGTGTTTTTTTATAGGTTCTTTGTAGGAATGCTTCTTCTGGTAAATACAGGGTTGCTATAGATAATGAAGAAGGGAGATAATATGTAGATGATGATGATGATTGGTTGTCACTTGTTATAGTTCATTATGTAAAAATCAGCAAATTCCCATTTTTGTTTATGATTTCTTCTTCCTTGATATTTTTGTTTTGAGTTCTGGATTTGTATATTGTTGCGGATAATGTGAGGCCCATTTAGTAAAGACAACATCAAAGAGTTTGGTTAACAGATCCATTAGTACATAGCTTACAGGTGGGTTAATATCAAAACTAAAAAAGAAAGACTTTGGTTACTTGGTTCGGATAATTTAGGTTTCGGTTTTGGAAAAATAGATTCTTTCAGATAGAACTTATTTCGATTTGGATTTGGGTTCGGATTTGGTTTAGTTTTAGAGAAAAACTTATTTACAGAAATAAACATAAACAGTTAACTTTTAAGGGAATTCTCATAAATACTAGTGAAATACTATTTTTTAGTTTTATTTTTAAAACGTATCATCAAAATATATATATTTTTTCCAAGAATACCATAAATTAAAACTAAATTTTTTAACAATCAAATATAAACCCTATAAACAATAAACCCTACCCCTAAAAACTATACACTAAATTTAAAATTGTCAACCTAAACCTAAAATAAAATAAATGACACCCTTAAATTTGTGTTTGTGGTATTTTTGGAAAAATTAAAAAAAATGTGTCATTTTTATAAAAAATAATAATAGTGGTATTTTTGGAAAAAAATTAAAGGGTCGATTTCTAAAGAATTTCTTTAATTTAAGTCAATATTATAAATATAATATTTTTTTAGTGAATTTCGGTTAAATAAAGTACCATTCAGCTATTATCGACACAATAGTAAAAACTAAAAAGATTAGTAGATCTATAATTCTTTTTCGTTTCAATTTAAGTAAGAGTAAAAAAGAGTGAGAGGAGAGAAATGCGGGAGAAAAAATATTCAGTCTGATTATATTTTAACGGAATTAGGGTTATTGTTATATTAAAATATTAATTCTTCCGTTAACCCTTTCAGGTATTAATTAATAATATTCAGTCTCGTTATTTAACGGAATTAGGAGGCGAAAAGAAAAAAAACCCTTTCAAGTATTATTTAGTTCTTCTTCTTCTTCTAGTTTCTCTCAAATTCTTCTTCACAAAAGCTTTGTTTTCTATATCTTACAAAAATCTTCTTTGTCATCGGTTTCACCAGCTCGAGTCTGCAAGCATCATACGAAACTGTTTTAGTCAGAAGCACCCGAAGATGATGATGAATTAATGATATATGAAGCCAAGTAAGCGTGAAGAATCGAAGACTAGGAATATTCTCGAACCCTTTCCGATGAAAAACAAAAGACCAACAACAACAAGAAATACTCAAAACCAGGTTCGATCATTCGTCCTCTCTTTTTTTCTTTTCTTATCTCCTTCTTTTTCTCTCTTTAACGACGCCGAAGCGGTTCTTTTCTTTGTTTTTTCATATCTTTAAACGACGGCGGTTTCGTTTGTAAAATACTCTCACTAATCCTAAAACTTGTTACCGATTTTGTCGCTAATATATATTCAACCTAACAAATCTTTCACTTTCTTTTTCATTCCTGAAATAGAGAGACTCCTAATCTTTTTTTCTTTTCTTTTTTTCTTCATCAGGTTCCCTCAAACGAAGTTATGAGCGAACCATCTCGTCACAATCTTCTCTCCAGCTCCCTAAGTGATGCTGCAGCTGAGACCGCAGACAATGTATTAAAATTCTTACTTTCTAGCTACACAGTACCCTAAAAAACAATTCATGATTCTCTGTAGCTTATTATTACACTTACACACCTACTCTGCTTCATATCGTGCCATTGTTGTTGTTCTGTTTCAGATTAGGAACAAAATCGACGAATGTATTTGTAAGTACATGAATTTTGAAGAAACGGTGACATATATCCGTGACAATCACAAGATTCCTCACCGTATCACCAAAGAGAGTAATATACCTTATAATTTATATGCCAGTTTGATTACGTGCTTCTTTATTAAATCTTGAACTCTCTTGTTTTCTCTATATATTAGTTTGGGAGGGGCTTCAGAAACTGAGTCCGGAGTTTTTCGAACGCTACTACTTAAACCTCGAAGTATTGCGTCAGATAAAGACGTGCAACAGTTTCCTTCGAACGCAAGCAAGAAAGATGTTGGGTGATGGACAGTTTGATATTACTACTGCACCACGTACGTATTAAAAAACAGAGACCATGCACACTCTACTTTAATTTGGATTGTTTTTACCACTCGATTTTGTTGAAGATTCGCTTATATATTCTTTTGTCTTTGTGCAGCTGCAGTCATGAATTTTCTTAATCAAATTATCTTGGAGGAACTAGCTAATACTCCTTGTAAACCTCTCTTCTAATGATGCATCATATCCAAAGTACATAACTTCTTGAAAATTTGGGTTTGTTTTTTGTTTTGTTTAATGTCTCTTGCATTGTTTTGTGCAGCTGATATGTCGTCAGAGATGAGCCCTTCAAGCTTTGCAATGTTGGCATTGGGTGATACAAATGGTCCAACAGGTATAAAGTCACAAGATTAATATTCCTACTCGAAAAACTCTATTTCTTGCACTTTTGACATCTAAGGAAGTGAACCAGTTGCAGAGTCCTAATGATTAGCAACATCAATTTAATCACTATCACTCTGTTACACCTAATATTTATGCTTGTAAAGAAGAGACTCAATCTTTATCTCCCTCTCACTTCTTCTACTCATGCATTTTTATGAATGATTATCCTTTTCTTGTCCCAATAGGTAACAATCTTGGAACTCCAACCTTTGCACAACCAACTACTGATCAATGGTTAACATCCAATGGTATTATTACCTATAAAGAAAAGACTCGACCTTTCTCTCTTTTTTTCAATATTGATCAGTTTGTTTTGTTTGATATCTATTGCATTGCGTAGCTTATACGTCATGACTGCAGCTGCACGAAAACTCGATTACTTATGTTTCTCTGTTTTATAGTTAACCAGTTGCAGACTCCTAATTGTCAGCAAAATCAATGGTCTACACCTTATGATTTTCCTTGTAAAGACTCAAACTTTCTCTCTTTTATCTATCATTTGTTTTAAGACTTCTACTTAAGCAGTTTTATGAATCACTCTCTTTTTCTTTCCCCCATAGGTAATCTTGGAGCTCACCCCATTGCACCAGCAGCTTCAAATCAATGCCCTATATCTAATGATCTTTCCTGTAAAGAAAAGACTCAACCTTTCTCTCTTTATTTTGTATATGGTTTAAACTACTCTTTTACATTAAAGCATTTCTATGAACCACTCTTCTTTTCTTTTTCCTCCATAGATTACTATCCTGCATTTTCAACAGTTGCACCGGAAGCTCCACCTGTTGCACAACCACCTACTGTACTATGTGGCATGTCTACGTTTGGTTTTGGGGAAAATATTGAAAATGGCGGCTCATATTTCAAGTTCATTGATCCTTCATTAGCAAAAATGCTAACACAACCCGAGTACCCGCTACAAGACCCTTATGGACAACACCAGCCGCCATATCTGCAGCAGAACTTCTCAGTAGAAGAGTTACTGCCATATGGAGTAACCAACAACGAGCTGCCAAACAACAACGAGCTGCAATATAGAGTAACCAACAACGAGCTGCAATATGGAGGAAACAACAACGAGCTGCAATATGGAGTAACCAACAAGGAGCTGCAATATGGAGGAAACAACAAGGAGCTGCAATATGAAGGAAACAAGTCAAACAACAAGGAGCTGCAATATGGAGGAAACAACAACGAGTTGCAAGCAGTAATACCCCAGCAGCAGCAGCATCATCAGGAAAAAAAGACAATGGAAAAAGCAGAGCGACAGAATTTAATACCTGAATCTAAAGATTCAAACAATTTAAATAGTGGTAAGTAGCAAAACCCTTTTTCAACACCACGAGCCACAAAACCCTTATCAAATATCTATATTCTTATGTCATCTCGTATCTTGCTTGTTTGTTTTTCTCTTTTCATTAAGGTGATAGCACAGTAACAAGGGCTCAAAACCAGCATGATCCTTCAAAGGCAACAGCAAAGACGAGGTATCTGAAAGAGAAGAGAAGAGCAACCTCAAAAAAGTGAGATGACGAAAGAAACTTGCAAACAGTAGTGGATTCTTCTTTGGTCATCTCCCCTAGATTAGCTTTCTTGTTTTTTTTCTTGTTATAAACCCACAAGACTTTTTTGGGAAGTTTCTTGCCACATTCATTAGCTTAAGAATCCACAAAGATTGGAGATTTCGAGAAAATCAGTATAGTCTTGCTACATTACAGTAGCTCAAGAACCGTAAAAACAGAAAATTATAAGATCCTCTTTGGTCTCATGCTCCCCAAGAATCTGTCTGAAACTTTTAACGAGAAAGTTCATATAGTACATTCATTAGCTGAAGGATCCAAAACTAATGCAAAGAGAATCAATATTGAATCTATAAATTTTAACGAGAAAGTTCACCACGATCGTTGTACAACGAGAATCCAAAACTTGGAGGTGAGTGATCGAAGTTCTGGCCTAGTGGCCTTTGATACGAAAAGATCTAATTCCCGAGAATGAGGATGACAATTTTCTGATTTGCCTCAACATGAAGCGAGCGAACTGCATTAAGACGCTTACTAAGTGAAAAGCTTTTTATCCCACATCGGAGAAAAAAAACATTCCGTTGTTGTATATAAAAGTGAAGTTATCAACTACTGTACGTCGGGTTCAGTAACGCGGGCTTGTGATCTAAGTGGAGAAATTAAGGTGATGGGACGTTGGATCGATCTTATTGGGCCGGGTTCGGTGTGGGTTATATTCTGGCTCGCCCATTCCAAGTTGGGAGTTTGAGCGAAGGCTTGAGTCGCGTGTCTTCTAGAGTTGGGGAGACCGCGTGAGGCTGGTTTCACAGAGCAGCGTTCACTTCCCGCTCTTGACGGTGGAAGGATTACGAGCCATTGCCTTCCGAGCCTACTATGACCCAATTAGCCGATTCCGATTGGACCATCATTTTTTTACATTTTTTTTTCCCCACAAAATCACACACCAATGTTGTATAATGGAAACAACGATGATCGAAGTTACATAATAAAAATTACATCAGGCGTAACCGGAGGTTTGCAGTTGCAGAACAAACAATGGTGGAAGCTATCGTATGCTTAGTTTTCCAAAATTAAAATAATAAATTGCAAGGTTTAAATAGAAGGGAAACAAAATAAGTAGACCCAATTTGGATAGTTTCGTAATCATCAGAGAGACAGAGACCTATCTAAAATAAATAAAAGTGATTTATTTTCGATTATGATAAAAAGGAAGCTTCCACTATGATGCCGCTCCATCAAATTATCGGTTCTTGGATTTATTATCTTCAATTATTATACCATGATGGGTAACATTCATTGTGTCTCTTCATTTTCTTATTCTTTTATGCAAAAATTTCTGTTGTTTTGTGAAGTATTAACAAAATTATTGGGAAAATTCCAAAATTCTAACTATAATTTTTAGTTAGAAAAGTGTCTAATTATAAAAGCTGACATTTTAAACACCAAAATATAATAAGAGTCATATAATAAATTAATAATAGACCAACCACTGGGTCGGGTTAGTAAAGATCGGGTTGGACCTTGTCTTTTTATTGGTCGAACAGTGACGTGTCTCCTAACTAAATGTCCTAATAAGTAATAACTGGCCAGAAAGAGACGCGGCTGGTGAACAGAATCAATACGTGGCGACGTCTTATTGCCGGAAATATCCTCGCGTGTCCCACGTGCCGAGTTTTCTTTCATGATTCATACTAATATCTTTCTCTCCACCACATGGATCTTGCAGACGCAGTGGTTGCAGGTTTCTCTTCTGCCCAAGTGAGTTGAGCTCGTAATATTTTAGATAGAGAGAGTTAACAATGGCGATGCCTTTAGAAATGGCGATGGTTCAGGGTGGATTTTCACATGTTTGTCCATCGCCGACGAGATCGCCGGTTCTCTCAGAGACCGAGAACGTGTTCATCATTCACATTTTGGATGATCAGTTGTTTATATACATTCTTCATCCTTCCGGATTTTAAAATATTGAATAGTAATTTGGGTTTATTGTAGAGGAAGATAAATATAATGTATAGGTCACTTGTTTGCTCCTTGATATTACTTATTACACGTCTTAGTTTGTGTGTTTCTGCTGATTTTGAGAGAAGGCTTGTGTTATTATTGGTTCTTATTTTCCAACATTGTACTATTTACATCAAAGTGTGATGAGTTACATTCCTTGAGAATCCTGCTGGTTCTGGTTGAGAAATGAGAATCATCATTCAAATAGCTCAAAGATTTACAAGACTAGAATATTGATCATCATCATATCTGGTGATGGTATTCATAGATAGCTTCAAGTGTAGACAACTGTTCCAAGTTGGCATATGAGGAAATTATAAGCAAATAAGTGTAGAATTCACTTTTTTTTTTTTTTTTGGGTAAAAGCAAGAAAGAAGTTGCATCTTGAAATATTCTAAACTAATTTTAGCGCCTTGGGCGTCTTTCTTTACGGATAAGTTACCAAGATTTTATTCTTTTTATACATAAAAAGAAATTAAAATATCTTCTTGTGCCCATCTTGCTTTTGTTTATGATAATGATATTTTTCTTACTTTCAGTTATTTATCTTTATATAATATACATAAATAGTTTTGCTTGTCTTTCTAAAAGGCAAAGTACCAAAAGGATTCTTCAATGAGTGTTCCTTGTGCAATTCAGTTTCCTGTTTATTCTTAATCCCATATAACAGAAAGATATCAGTGCACTGCACACTGCACAGCTCATTTTCACTAGACAATATTTCAACTTTTACTTTGTATGTGTTGGAGCCTGGAATCTGAATATTAAACTTTTTGAGTCTACAGACTACAGATGTAATTGATTATTCACGTTGTAAATATGGGATAAACGAAGAGATCTCGTTCTTTATATTGTTAATATAGATTTCAGCTCAAAGATCAAAATTCAAAACATATCAAGTAAATTAGTCCTCTTTCTATGTAATCAGTTTTTAATGCTGTTTTTACTGTTACGTAATCTAAATAAGCAACTTAGGAAAGTATCACTGTCTTCTGTGTCTATAAAGAATAAAGTTTCTAAGTAATTTTGCTCTGTTTTTATTTCCCTATAAAAAAGTATTATTAGGCTAGTTCACATTTTGGAAGCTGTTATGCAAATTTTGAGGATCTTGACAGTTTACTTTGTTTTTTAGGGGTCAGTCATTATTAATTTTCCGAATTTACGCTCTAAAAACAAGGATCAAATTAGATACTTTCCATAATTATCAAATCAAATCAAATGCGATATCGACGAATCAACATCAACATCGTCTTCTTTAGTGTTTTCACCATCTTCCACCTCTAACTTACATAGACAGCTCCTTTCCACCTGTTTCTTCTCTCTCTCTATCTCTCTCTCTCTCTCTCTCTCTCTCTCTCTCTCTCTCTCTCTCTCTCTCTTTCTCTTTTATATTATTCTCCGACAAAAGAAAAAGTACAAGAAACCCATCAAAAAAGAGTTTAAGAAACTAACATTTGTTCTGCTTCTCTCTGTTCTACTGCTTCGAAACCATTCATGGGTTCCTCTGCTTCTAAAACAACTTCTTCTTCTTCTTCTTCAGCCTCGGCTTTGAATTCATCTCTGGAGACGAAACTCAACTCCAAAGTCTCCTCTTCTTCTGTCGCTAAAGCTTTCACGTTTCCGATGCCGTCGATTCATCATCCACCGGCTAAAAAAGGCGATACGCACCACTTCGTCTCCCTTACGTCCACCACTTACGGTTCTCTTCTCCTCGACGGAGCTTCCGAAAGACAAACATTGCCTCATCTCTCTGTTTCAGGGAAGAGTAGTAACAAGAAGACGACTGAAACAGAGGAGTCACGCGAATCGTTGTCTCCTGACTCAGTGATCAACACGTGGGAGCTCATGAACGGCCTCGAAGAAGATTTCGATACAAGTAAGCGTACTTCCGCCGTAAAGTTTGATTCTTTTTCTAAACCCATCGTGAATCGAGACGTTGGTAGTAATGGTTCTACGTTGAAATTGGACGAATCTTACGAATTCGTAAGAATCGAAGAGGACAATGAAGATTGGAGATTACTGCCTTTTAAGCCTAAGCAACCTCTGTGGAAACATATGTCTGAAGAATCATTTCTCTCTGACTTAGATCCTAATATCATCTCATCTTACAAGAAAGCATTGTCTTCTAAGCAACTAGGCAAAACCAGTAGCACGAAATCCTTCTCTTGCAGCCACTCAAATCAATCGACTCTACCAGAATCTGTGTCTTCGAGTCCGCTGAGTTCTCAGACTTTGGAAGACCTAGAAAAACCAAGATTGCTTGAGACAGAAGATAACAAGAACAAGATAGTATTGTACTTCACTAGCCTCAGAGGAATTCGAAAGACTTATGAGGATTGCTGTTGCGTCAGAACGATACTGAGAGGGTTTCAGGTTGCCGTAGAGGAACGAGACATCTCAATGGACTCCAAATACAGGAAAGAGCTTCAGATCGCACTCGGCGAAGAGAAACCTGTTTGTTTACCTCAGGTGTTCATAAGAGGTATCCGCATTGGTGGGATTGAGGAGATCAAGAAACTCAACGATGGAGGCGAATTAGGAGAAATGTTAAAAGGCTTTCCAGCTTGGGAAACCGTGGGAGCTTGCGATAGCTGCGGAGATGCAAGGTTTGTGCCGTGTACTAATTGTGGGGGTAGTACTAAAGTGTTTGAGGAACAAGAAGATGGGTTTAAGAGATGCGAGGGATGCAATGAAAATGGATTGGTACGTTGTAACAAGTGTTGTCTTTAGTAATTGGATTCGTTTGATTGATGTTTGTGAAATGTGAAAAGATATGACTTTTGACTTTAGATATGTTTGTTTGGTTGTGTTCTTTGAATTATATAATCTTTGTTTTCTTGTATATTGAGTTATTGAAATAGAAGTGATGTCTTTTAATTGCCTCAATTGTTTCTTCACGTTGACGTTTGTAATTTACATGTTAAAAAAAAAAAAAAAAAAAAAACAGTAACTAAACATTTTTTCATATGGATAAGCAAACTGAAAAGTCAAGTGCGCTAAAGTTACAGCTTAAGCCCCTATGACTTTATCACCTGCTTGTTTATTGGCTACCATCCAAGTCTATTGCAAAAAGTCATTCGCTGTCACAGTAACAACGTCACGGGCAAATTTATTACTCAAAACGACAACGGGTCTTGTCATCTTCAATCCACTTCACTCTGCTCAAAGCTTTGCTTCCTTCACCGAAACCGAGAGAGACGATGGAGGGGAAAGGGAAAGAGATAGCTGTTGGACCGTCCATTAGTAAATCAAGTGTAGAGTGTCACAAGTATTACTTGGCGCGTCGAACCACCATGGAGATGCTCCGAGACAGAGGATACGATGTTTCCGACGAAGACATTAACCTTTCACTCCAGCAGTTTCGAGCGCTCTATGGCGAACTTCCTGACGTAGATCAACTCCGTATCTCTGCCAAACACCGCTTCGATTCTTCCAAAAAGGTAATCTGAAGACTGAATTCGATGCTGTATGTGATTTCGGTATTTGCATGTGACTAGCTTTTAGAAAAATTCGAAGTGTTTTCCATTTATTTGATTCAATAAAATACAGTTTACAGTTGGTCTGAAAACTTTGAGAAATATTGTCTGCTTTTCAGACTGGTTCCTAGTTAGGTTTGATTTCATTTGAATTCCTCTGTTTTTGAAACAGAATCGTTGTCTTTTCTGACAAAAAAAAAAAAAAAAACCCAAAGATGTTGTTAAAAGATTATAGATCTCTAACTAGAAAGTTGAAATATGTATATGTTTGCTTTGGTGGTTGAGTTAGTTAGCACTTACCAGTAATCAGTTCGTTAATTGATGAACACTTACTTGTAACTTGTAGGGTTAAGAGTTATAACTTTATATAAAAAAAACATTTAACATTCATCCTACTTTTAAGTTTTAACCTAGCGCCTCTGTCCTTGGCTCCTCTTGAAAAGTCCTATTTTTGTTTGCTGTGTTGTCACTGAAATGACAAGCATAGAGCAATTTTTCTCTGATTTAAATTTCAGATAGCGGTTTTGTTTTGTGGAACTGGTACGGTTAAGGTCAATGAAATGCGAGTCATTGCAGCGGATGTACTTAACCGAGAAAGTATAACTGGATTGATACTGGTTCTGCAAGGTCACATAACAAATCAAGCTCTAAAAGCCGTTGAGCTTTTCATGTTTAAGGTCGAGTTATTCGAGGTATATATATTTATATTGAGTACCGTGTTAGGAGATGTGTTGGTTGCACTTGATTCTCACAGTTGGTTCATAACTTCTTGGTTGTTGCTTGTTGTGTCGTTAGATAACAGATTTGCTGGTTAACGTAACAAAACATGTCTTGAGGCCAAGACATCAGGTTTTGAATGATGACGAGAAGGAATCACTTCTCAAGACATACAGTCTCGAGGAAAAACAAGTAAGCAAGTGCTTTTTGTACATGTGATCATTCATTCTAGGAACTATGAGCCAGTTTTGTTTTGACTTCAAACGTTTTTTTTTTTTTTTGATATCTCCCTATTGTTAGCTTCCTCGGTTATCGAGCAAAGACCCGATTGTGCGATACTATGGACTAGAGACAGGGCAAGTCATGAAGATCACATACAAAGACGAGCTCAGTGATTCGCAAGTTACATACCGATGCGTCGGGTAATCTCGTCTTGTTTATATCTTTAGCTCTCTTTGTGTGTAGAAATTAATTTGTATCACGTTTTGATGTCAAAATCTGTACTTTTTCTGTTTTTTTAACTGTAAGCTTTGTGTTTCCTTTTTGATGTTAACATAAACCAAACAAGTTTGATAATTAATTAATGTTGTGGTTCATATAAATTAATTTATTCGCAACTCTGCATAAGACTTTTCTTACAATTTATACTTTACAAGAACATATGAAAGCACTGGTCAACTATGGACGTTAGTCGAATTTGGCTGATTCATGTCTGACCAATGTGTTAACTTTCTCGGCTTCAAGGCGAAGTCTTCGCTCCTCCCGTCTAGCTGCCTTTAACTGAAGCTCTTGATCCTCCACGGAGAAGGTGCTAGTGTTGCCCATCGTACTGCTGGTTGTATCTGGTGGTTCGCGTACACAGCACAAAATTGAGCCCATGTGGATCAAACTAAAATCTTTGATTAAAAAGATTAATCAAATAGGAAATAAAAAGAAAAATTGTGCCGAAGATAGAAAATTCAAGAACAAATGAGAGAGATTAGAGACAGAGGGTTGGTTTGAAAATTTGAGCTTCACATTTATATATAGTTAAAAAAACTGGAGTGTGACGTCAATAAACAAAACAAATAATTATTATTATTTTCTTATATTAAGTAGGGGTTAATGATTTGAGATTTGAATAGAATTTTAAAGACTTTAAATTTTATGTAGAATTTGTTGTTAATAGATCAAGATTTTGTTAAATTCTGTTAAAGTATATTGTTATTAGTTTGTAATTTGTAAAATGCCATTTAAAATTTTAACAAAATTGGGTTATTGGATTTTCAGAATTTTATAAAGTCAATAAAAAAGTTTGTGTTATTCAATTAGAATAAAAGAATCTATTGTTGATGAATTCAATTATTATGTTTTTGGTTCATGATTTTATACATTTTCTTTACAAAATATAGTCATAAAAAGTATCACAAAATTACTGAGATTGTTTGAAGCATTTTACAAGATATTAGAAAACTAATCAACAAAACTATATAGTACTTTCTAGCAATGTTTAAAAATCTTTCGTTAATTTATTCAATTTTGATGATTTTATTGAAGTTGTCAGCATTATTTATAAAGTATAATCCAATAACACCCCCTAAGATTTTCTTTTGACAAGCTCTAAGAAGTTGTCATTTGATACTATCTTCTTGCGTCATGTGTCATTTTTTCTTTAATATTTTTAGTGTATTTTTTTCAATTGACTTTATATGAAATACATTATATTATTTATATTTATATTAAAAAAATATAATTTGATATTATACATTATAAGATGTTCAATTTATGCTTTAATTTGTGTTGCATATTATCCAAAATAATGATTTTATCTTTTATTTATGTACTTTAATAGAAATAATTAACATGATATGATTATTACATTATCTTTCAATTTGATTCTAACTAAAAGAAGCTAAAGTATATTTAAATATATATATATATATATTTCATTTATAAATGTTTAATATATATAAATTATAAAAATTTAGAGAGAAATAACTAAAGTATATGTCTTTCAAAGAAAAAAATGAATATATATATATATAATTATAATTTTTTTTGCTTGAAATTCTTATCATATATTATTAGTCATAGTAACTATTTATATTTGAAAAAATAATAAATGCATTTATTTATGAACCTTCTCACATATTTTATTAAATTTTATATTCTATCACACATTTTGTAACTCTCATATTAATTTGATTAGGTTGAAATTCCTTTCATATATTTATAGTTATATTTACTAAAAAAAATAATACTCAAAACAACTAATAAGTAATAAATGTTTTTTTGTTGAACTTTCTCACATATTTTAGTAAATTTCATATTCTATCACATCTTTTGTAACTCTCATATTAATAATAATAAAAAATCATTTCACATTCATCCTACTTTTAAGTTTTAACCTAGCTTCTCTGTTATTTGCTCCTCTTGAAAAGTCATATCTTTGTTTGTTGTTGTCACTGAAGTGACAAGCATAGAGCAATTTTTCTCTGATTTAAATTTCAGATAGCGGTTTTGTTTTGTGGAACTGGTACGTACGGTTAAGGTCAATGAAATGCGAGTCATTGCAGCGGATGTACTTAACCGAGAAAGTATAACTGGATTGATACTCGTTCAGTTCTACAAGGTCACATAACAAATCAATTGCTCTAAAAGCCGTTGAGCTTTTCACGTTAAGGTACAAGTTATTCGAGGTATATATCTCTTATATATTGAACCGTACGTATTAGGTCATGTGTTGGTTCGACTTGATTATCACAGTTGGTTCATAACATCTTGGTTGCTGCTTGTTGTGTTGTTAGATAACCGATTTGCTAGTTAACGTAACAAAACATGTCTTGAGGCCAAGACATCAGGTTTTGAATGATGACGAGAAGGAATCACTTCTCAAGAAGTACAGTCTCGAGGAAAAACAAGTAAGCAAGTGCTTTTGTACATGGGATCCGGATCATCCATTCTAGGAACTATGAGCCAGTTTTGTTTTGACTTAAAACGTTTTTTTTTTTTTTTTATATCTGCCTATTGTTAGCTTCCTCGGTTATTGAGCAAAGACCCGATTGTGCGATACTATGGACTAGAGACAGGGAAAGTCATGAAGATCACATACAAAGACGAGCTCCGTGATTCGCAAGTTACATACGGATGCGTCGGGTAATCTCGTCTTGTTTATATCTTTAGCTCTCTTTTGTGTGTAGAAATTAATTTGTATCACGTTTTGATGCCAAAATCTGTACTTTTTTTGTTTTTTTAAACTGTAACTGTTAAATTTGGATTTATCTTGGGCTTCCAACTAAAAACTAATTGGCAATTAATTTATTGACCCTAAACCTTTATATATTAATGATAGTTCCTTCAAACTTCTGATGTGGGACTTAGATTATATATCAACATAAACTTTGTGTTTCCTTTTTGATATTTACATAAACTAAACAAGTTTGATAATTAATTAATGTGTGGTTCATATAGATTATTTTATAAGCAACTTTGCATAAGACTTTTCTTACTATTTATAGTTAACAAGAACATATGAAAGCAACGGTCAACTATGGACATTGGTCATTTGGCTGATTATAAAATCTTCAATTTTTGCTTTAATTTATGTAGCTTATTATCCAAAATAATGATTTTATCTTTTATTTATGTATTTTAATAGAAATAATTAACATGATATGATTACTCCACTATTTTTCAATTTGATTCTAACTAAAACAAGCTAAAGTATATTTAAAAACATATATATATATATATATATATATTTAATTTTAAATATTTAATAGATAAAAATTATAAATATTTAGAGAGAAATAACTAAAGTATATGTCTTTCAAAGAAAGAAATGAATATATATATATATATATATATAATTATAATTTTTTTTTGCTTAAAATTCCTCTCATATATTATTAGTCATAGTAACTATTGATACTTGAAAAAATAATAAATGTATTTATTTATGAACTTTGGTCGAACTTGGCTGATTCTTCCCTGGCTTGACGGCGAAGTCTTTGCTCCTCTAGTATGTCTACCCTTAGCTGAAACTCTTGCGTGAAGGTGCTATTGTTGGTGGTGGTATCTGGATCGCGAAAACAGCACAAAACTGAGCCCATGTGGATCAAACTAAAATATTTGATTAAAAAAGATTAATCAAATATGAAATAAAAAGAAAAATTGTGGCGAAGATAGAAGATTCAATAACAAATCAGAGAGATAGAAACAGATTTTATATATTTTGGTTTTAACCAAAAATGTGTGTTTGCTGTGAAAATAATTAGTGGTTTGAAAAATGGTGCACATTATATATATTTAAAAAAACAGGAGTGTGACGTCAATAATCAAAACAATTTATTATTATTACTATCTTATAGTAAGGTTCTTTTTTGACAAGGTCTAAGAAATTAATATTTGACATTCTTTTTTAGGACATTTATTACTATTTGACATTCTTTTCTTATGACATTTGTTATTTTCTCTTTAATATTTTTAGTGTATTTTTTCAATTGACTTTTTTTTTTCAATTGACTTTATATGACATACTTTATATTTAGATCTAAGACAAAATTTAATTTGATATTATACATTATAAGATGTTCAATTTATTCTTTAATTTGTATAGCATATTATCTACATCATGATTTTCTCTTTTATATTTGTATTTTAATAGAAATAATTAACATGATATGATTATTACATTATTTTTCATTTGATTCTAACTAAAAAACTAAAGTCTATTTAAATATATATAATTTATAAATATTTAATATATATATATATATATATTATAAATAATTAGAGAGAAATAACTAAAGTATATGTTTTTTAAAGAAAGAAATTAATATATATATATATATAATTTGTTTTGCTTGTAATTCCTACCATATGTTATTAGTCATGTTAACTATTTATATATGAAATAAATAATAAATGTATTTATGTATGAACCTTCTCACATATTTTATTAAATTTCATATTTAATCACATATTATGTAACTCTGATATTAATTTGATTAGGTTGAAATTGAAATCATATATTTATAGTTATTTTAAATTAAAAAAAATAATACTCAAAACAACTAATAAATGTATATTTGGTGAACCTTCTCACATATTTTAGTAAATTTCATATTCTATCACATTTTTTGTAACTCTCATGTTAATAATCATATGTATCTTTAAGATACTAAATTTTCTTTTATTGAAATTATCTACTTATGTTATATGTTGACACTTTTGTAACTTCCATAACACTATTAGTATTGTAATGAATGACTAATAACAATTAGAAACATAATAAATATTAAAAAAAATAATTAATATGTATTTATTGCACTTTGTAACTCTCATATAGCTTATGTAATTTCTTATAGATATAAATTGATACAAGGATTAGTGCATTAACTACCTAATTAAATAATCAATTTATAATAGGCTTCTAACTCTAATTTTTCTCATAAAATGATATTTTATTTTCCTTTAATTATAATCATAATCAAAAATAATTTCAAAATATAAAATAATATGATTTTTTATTTTTCTTTTTTTATATAATCAAAATCACAATTTATTGTATATGTATTAATTCTTTAAAATGTAACTCCCATAATTTTTGCGAGGCACATACTCATTTTTAGATGAGACAAGACACAAAGTATTTCATATCTTCTTTACCTTTCGTTTGTACTTTTTTTTTTTTAACATCTTATTTTACTTTATTAATATTGAAACAGAGATACATAACAATTGTTTATAAGACATACACATACATCCAAAAGATTAAAGTTTAAGAAGAAGAAATTACAGTCGAACAAGTGAATTAAACGCTGCTTCCTTGTACAAGCCTTACGCGCTAATAGATTATCAAATCTATTATCTTCCTTCTTCGCCTTCTTCTTTAATTTGATATGATAATCTTGTTTGGCTATCGTTTTTTTGACGAAACTCCATTTAACTTTAAAACGATCAATGGTTGCGATCCATCTGTTACATCGCTTCCCAACAAAACATCTCGATGAGATGACATCTTTCTTGGTTGCAGCTAATGCCCATAATTTCCATTTCCTGAACCTTGTTCCATGTAGAAATATCCAGAAGTTGGCATTGAAAATAATAATTGATAGCCTTCTAAAGTCCTTTGTCAATTGTGATATCCAAGGCAAGAAATTGCCGAGATGTATTTGTAAAATCAGTAAATGTTGTTCAGAATGATTATTTTGTGTATTAATATCCTACTATATTAATTGAGAAGTACAAATATGAAACTAAGCTTAAAATGTGTAAAAAATTACATTCAATTGCCATTAAAAAAACTTAATTAAGATTAATTAATTAATTAAATAAATATAATTAATTAAAAACGAAAATTATGGACACATAAAATAAATTGTACAAAAATAAAATAAAAAATCTATTAGAATCAAAACTAATTCGTATTTTTTTAAAAAATAACATCTAAGATTTTAAAAATCTAATCGAATAAAATCTAAAGTTCATTACATGCAAATGTTTTATTGACAGGTTTTCAATAAACATTTTTAAAATACAAAATTTTTAATATAAGCAAACCAAATTTTTAATCATAAATCTTTATAAATAACATAATAACAAAATAAATTATTAAAAATTTTCATCAAACAAAAAGTTCAGTCTGCGGTTTTCCGCGGGTTAGTACCTAGTTATATTTTATTTCTTTTGATCTATTTGATAAAAAATTAATTCTAGATAATAATTCATAAAATCGAATAAAATTTTAGTTTAAAATTAATATATTTTAGTCACAATATTAATATTATTTATTATTAAATGTATTTTAAAATAACTAATTTATTGACAGAAGATTAGAAAACAAAACAGAATTCAATCTATTTAGATGTTGATGGTGATTCCTCTTGCCGGAAGACGGTTTTGATCAAAATTCAATCTATCAAAACTTCCACATAGTCTTGGATCTAACGAAGAATGCAAAGATTCCTCTACAAACAAGAAGAACCTTCCCATGGATCATTTGGATGCTCTGGAAAAACCGAAACAATCTAGTTTTTGAAGGTAATGTTTTCTTTATCTCAGACATGGTGAAGAAGATAAGGGAAGATGCAGAGGAGTGGTTCTTGGCACAAGAAGCTGACTCACTTGAAGAAAGCCGTGTGAATAAACAGAGAGCCTCTGAAAAATAAGCACTAGGAGGCCTCCTGAAAAACCATGGCTCAAATGTAATGTTGGGACTTCTTGGGATAGAGAAAAAGAATGCAGTGGTGTTGCGTGGGTCTTGAGGAACTCTGAAGGTTTAGTTCTTCTTCATAGCAGAATTTCCTTCGGAAATATCTCATCAAAAGGACAATCAGATTCTCGATCTCTGCTTTGGGCAATAAAAAGCATGAAGAGCCTTGGAGTTTTAAAAGTAATTTTTGGGTTGTAGCCAAAAGAATTAGTATGAGCAATCACTCGTCCTGCTGCATGGCCAAATTTTAAGGTACAATCGGTATTATTACATCAAGCCTTAGCTCTTATCCCAGCTAGGAAAGTAGTGGTGGAAGATAGGAAGTCTAATCTTGGAGCAGCACTCATAGCAAAGAGTGTCATTCCAGATGATCGATCACAATCGTACGTAGCTAGTGGCTATCCCTTTTGGTTACAGGCGGTCTTCGAAGCCGACAGAATCATAGCTTGATTTTGGCATGTATTATGATTGTTTTCGATCTTTTGTATGTGCATAACTCAGCTTTTGGTATAAATATAAAAAATCATTCAGACGAAAAGAAAAAGTTGATGGTGATTCCACGTACATGTGAATGATAAATTAGTTCTTCCGAAGATTAATTAAAGCCCAAGATTTCAAACCATTACAGAGTGATATGAGAGCACTAAAATTTTACTACAGTCCATCTCAGTTCTAGCAAATTTACTAAAATTTTACAACAAATACTCTCTCTCTCTCTCTCTCGCTTTCCCAAATTTGGAAAAATTAGGGTTTCAACAGATACTCTCTCTCTCTCTCTCTCTCTCATCGCCCAAAATTTTCAAAATTGTGACAGGTTTCGTCTTAGTTTGAATCACTCGATTTCAATTGCTTTCTTCTTCATTAAACAAGACACCATTTGTTACCCCTCAAATTGGATTAGAGACGATGAGCGATATCACCGGTGATCTCTCGGCGGTGAGTGAAGCCAAAGGCGGTTCCGACGCCGCCCGGATCTCGGAAGTGAAATCGTGGCTCACTTCTCAGTTCGAATTCGCCGGTAAAGAAGTCCCTAATTTCGAGTACACTCACCGGAGCATCACCCATCTGTATAATCTCGCAACCGTGTCTCAAGCTAAATCTCAGGCTGCCACCATTGTCGCCAACGATTTTCGCCTAAAAGCTTCAGAGTACCGTGCTCAAGGTACTTGCTTTGTACCTCATTTGGTCGCTTGGCTGCTTCGAATTATGAATCTTGTTCTGGGCATTCTCAGTTTCTGATCTGTTTCTATGCTATTGTTCTTCTCTTGGATAACGTTATCACTTTGATTTGAAATAAAGTTTGGTTTTTTTGGGAAAATTTCCCAGTTTCGCTCTGTTTATTGGGTGTGTTTGTTGATGTAGCGGCTAGAATTAGAGAGATATTGGAGAGTGCAGGAATGTCACAAGAGAGTTTACCGTCAAATGTGGTCTCTTCAGCTCAAGTTCTTGCAAATGTGGCTAATTTGTTGAACATACGGGACACTGAACTGAGCAGGTGACCCAACTGTTATCTCTCTCTCTCTCTCTCGTTAGATTTTCTGCTATCTCGAATTGTAAACTGATGCAGAATAAATGTGTATAGTTTCCTTGTAGCAATGGGAGACATTTCTCTGAGGAAGACTGGAGTGGAAGAGAAAAGGGCTAAAGCACAAAAGGAGTCCAATGCTCTTCTTGACTATACAAGGAAAGCGATACAGAGGCTAACGTATTTGAAGAAGTAAGATTCGTAATATAGAAACATATGTATTGAAATTTTAATACAATCTCGCTGGTGCTGCATATGTATTGAAATTTTAATACAATCTCGCTGGTGCTGCATATCTTATGTTATCTTTGTGCGCTGTTACAGAATCCTTGCGCAGCTAGAAGATGATGTAGTCCCTTGTGAATCACAGATGGAGAATTGGAAAACAAATTTGGAAGTAATGGCAGTGAAGGAGGAACAATACATACAGCAGTACAACAAGTATGAGGTAAACGCCTTCTTCTTTCAGTTTTTACAATTCTCATTTGGTAATATAGGTAAACCGAGAATCAGATCTATGCAATCGGGGGTATTTAAGAATCATATACTTTTATGTAAAAAGTGGAACAAACTCTTATCAAGCTGAAACAGGATGGATTAGTTTAGGGATGCTAGTAATTCAAAGATATGATTCTAGGGATAATATTATTTTAAGTTTGTAATATCATAAACACACACTCTGATAAATATCTAGATCGTATAAGAACTGCAGTAGCTACGTATCATTATCATATGATGCAGAAAAAATAGTTTATTAAAAAAAAACTTCAGCATAATGTGAGGTTTTGGTGGCTAATCTGCTTTTAGTGGTTTGCTGTGATTATATGGAGAATTTGGCTCTTTGAAAGAATCTGACAAAGTCAAAATGAATGGTTCTAATGGCAGATGTTACTCAATCGTGTTGGCTACACTCCAAAGATCAGCCACAGAGAGCTGGTAGAAATGGCAGAGCACCGGAAGGAATTGGAGAAGATGACAAAACCTGTACTTGATACTCTAAGAAGCTACCAGGATTTACCTCCGGTAATCTTCATCTTTACTTCTCAAAGCCTTCATTGATCTGCATTATCAGTTTCCTCTTTGTTATATTGGTTCATTTGCTAGTCCCGGTTCACAGTAGATTGCTTACTCATTTCTTCAAACAGGACAAAGCTCTGGCTGCACTAGCAATCGAAGACAAGAAAAGACAGTTTGCATCCGCGGAAAAGTATCTAGAAGAAGTATTACAATCAGCCCTTGAGACAAGCGATGAGTGATCTTTATATAAAAAAACCGGAAAATATATTCTGTTTTTTTTATTTTTTGGGGGTATATAAACGTGCAAGTACTTGAGTGTGTTGCTACAAAATAGCCGAGCAGAAGATAAGAAAGTTTTGAGAGGCTATGCATTGTTTTGTGTAACTTTACCCTTTTTAAAATCTCTCATTGTTTTGATATCTCAAGCTGAGAAGAAGAGTAATAATGTAACAATCTTTTTAATGCTCGGAGGATCTTTTTTTGAAATCATAACTAAAGCCAACAACCTATTTACAGCAGAGAAAGTCAAAATCACTATTGTTTTGGGGGTGGGGTTTCCTGAATCAAATAACTAGAGAGACAAATTTTAAAAACGCGCGGATCCCCTCAAAAACGTAATTCAGTTCGAAAAGTTTACTAAATCGGACCGACGATTAGATTATCGCTACTAATTAGGAAAAAAAAGAAAAGGAAACTACACAAAATTCCGTCTATTATTAGACTATAAAAAAGGGTCGGTCCTATAGAGCAGCTAGAAAGAAAAAGAAAAAACCTAACCCTGTTGCAGCCGCTTGGTCTCCTCCTATCTAGAAAGAATATCTCGAATTTACTTGTACGTTTGTGTCAGTTGATTTGAGCGAGATGGCTGATGCATTCAAGACGACCAGCGAGTCTGGTCTAGATAAAGAATTCGAAGACTTGACGATCAGAGACAACCAAATACAAGTACGTTTTTGTTTCCAATAAAGAAATTTGCCATCATACTTCAAAACCCTTAATAAAGGAAAAACCCCCTTATGTTTTTGTTAATCTCGAACAGGAGAGGATTGTGTTGAAGAGCTCCGATGATGAAATCTTTGAGGTTGATGAAGCGACCGCACGCCAAATATTGACGCCAGCTGCTCTTCTTGTTAAAGACAGTCACGTCAAACAAGCAGCAGTCCCGGTCAAAGGCAAGATCCTCGCGAAACTGATTGAGTATTGCAAGAAACTTGTCGACGGTGCTGTTTCTTCGTCGGGCGAGTATCATCTCAGGAAGTGGGAGGCTGAGTTCATGGAAGTCGATCAAAGCACGCTCTTCCAGATCATGATGGCTGCTTAATGAGCTAAAGATCGAAAGCTTGTATGAACTTACTTGTAAAACAGTCGCCCGCATGATGGCAAATAAAACAGTCGCTGAACTTCGTGAAACCTTCAACATCAGCTACGATGCCACAGACTTGGAAGCAGAAGAAAAGATGCGCCAGGAGCATCCATGGGCTTTTGAATGAGAGCAAAAACCTAGCTTCATTCTCTCTCTATATGACCTTTTTCTATTTCTATCTTTTCTTTTGATCGATCTCAATGATATAATAATAAAGTTATACTAATCAAACCAATGTTTTTTTTTTCTTAACCTTACTAATTAACCTGGCCAATCAAGTTTTTACAATTTCTGTACCTTTTGCACTCACTGACCACCACCTTGAGTAAGAAGATCTTCTACACTGTTTCGTTTTGTATCCAAAGGTTATCTTTAGACGGTCCAACCATATTCACTTGGGCAGCTGTCGATGGAGGAGAAATACACAACAACTAAAAGTTAGAATTCTTAAAACTAACCAACCAACCAAATTGTTTGAGTTCAACTTAAAGGAATCAGAGAATTCTCAAAACCAAACATCACACCCCTGTGAGCCAGTCTTCATTCCAAAGCCATTTTTCATCTTCTTCTTCCTAGGTTTCCATAAGATCCATGAACCAGATCAATCCAGCCCAGTCCAGTGTAATCCAATTTCTTTTCCTTAATACCCTTCTAAAACTCCACCACTTTTATCTGGCATCATCCACGCATCCTAATCACAATGCAGTAGCATCCAACTAGAGACAACTTCTTCAACCAAGCAAGCTAATAGATTCATATGATTCCAGAAGTTCCTTATCCTCATCTAGAATGACGACAACACGTTCTTTCTTATTATGCAACTTCAAAGCTCGAGCCAAATCCGCACGACTGAGTTTGATGATTCTAGACCCGTTTACATAGCTGCACTTACCCTCAGACGCAACAAGTTGAGCCACAATGATATGCTGACCGAATTCCAAATGCACAAAATCCCACAAATCAAATAAACTCTCATACCGAGCAAAATCTAGGGTTGAAAGGTACGACCTTTTAAGTTTTCAACGGGTACCTTGAGAGCTACTCCTTCGACTTCTCTGCTTGCTGCTTACGTTTCTTATCATTCCCTTTCTACCGCCACCGTGACAGTTAAAAAGAAAAGCTCATTGATTTTATTAAATCCGCCGCATCCATTGTATCAGTCTCGTCTTCCTCCCGAGATTCAGTATGATTCGCCGGAGAATCCATGACTGATTTTTTTTTTCTCCGATCTCCTCTTTTTAGCAATTGAAAAGGTTTATTAAGAAGGAGCTAAAAAGAGTCTGATTAACCATCATAATTAATCTGCCAACGTAATCAAATATAGAGCTGCTAATAAAACATGAAACTTAAAATGTATGGGCCTGAGTGTTTAATACGGCCCAAATCAGCTTAACCGAGTCCAATAAACCGGGTAAGAATTAAAAAAAATGTATTTTTACATTTATTCACCCGCATCTTTCTTTGCATTCATCACGAAAAGCTCCAAAATCTCTTTCATTCGTTCAGATTCACACTCTCTTCGGCGAGAAACTGTTAGATCGTTCGTTACTTACTTGTGGTTCCGCCGCCGACTACAAAATCGTACTATTCTAGCTCTCGGAAAATGATCTGCCTAGTTCTCTCTGTCCTCATCACGGCGACTGCGGAGTTCGGTGGGGAGGTATTAGAGACGGAGCTCTGGTGCGTGGCGAAGAACAACGCTGAGGATTCGGCACTTCAATTCAAACGGCCGTTGACTGGGCTTGTGGGCCTGGAGGAGCTGCTTGCGGTGAGATCCAGCAAGGCAGCTGTTAGAATCCTAGTGAGTTTTTACATTTTCTTTAGTTATGGCAAAAAAAAAATGCAAGTTCGATTATGAATTTGACTTTTGCAAAATTGAGAGTTTGATGCTTTTACTGTTTTTTTTTTTTTTTTTTGCTTTTCAGGTCAAGGAGCATGCAAGTCTCCTTCAAGGTAAATTAAGTAACGCACATTTGTATTTTGCCAATTAGCTAGAATTCGAGTAACAGAACAGTGTCAGTCTGTTTTAAGCAATTTCTATTGATCTGAGGTTCTTCTTATGAATACAATTCCTAGTTTTAGAGTGACATCTTTGAGTAGCTCTTTCATTAGTTTCTTCTGGCTTCCAAGGATGAGATAACTTCATTTCTACTCGAGCAATTGTTTATGACCTTGGTACTGGATATGTTGTTCATTTTTTTTTATCTATATGTTGTTGTAGTTTCTGCAGAACATTTAAGAAGTTGCACATCTGAAAATGTTCTCATCCTCCATAGGGCTTCGTTTTACTAAGCATTTTAATAGTTACACTCATGCGGATGCGCTTGCAATCTCGTGGTGCAGTAAGAGACTGAGCAGTGGAAGTATCGCGGATGCCACTTCAACGCAGGCAACAAACTGCTGCACAAGATTTCAGCGGAGCAAGGCGGATGTTGAGCAGCTGCTCGTTGCCTTTTATCATTTTAGGCCACATAATGACTCATCATCTTTAGCTACCGCTTGGTGATTGAAGGTAACCCTTTTGTTTTTTAATCTCTCAACCCTTTCCTCAACCCTCAATTTTATGTAAACTAAAATGGTTCTGCATCTTTAACGGATCCCTGGAATGTAGCTCTCTACTGTCTTACCATTGTCAAGAGTTAACTAGAAAGGCATCAACGTTAGCTGTGTATCATCATGATGTAACTTTTGACTAACATATACATGGTGTTCCATTACACAAAACTATCCAAAGAAGAAAAACAGAGAATGGTTTAGTAATAAAAGAAAGGAGAGTATAGTATAATTTACCGGTTACGCAAACCTTTCCCTTTATGCACAACCACCATTTTCGATCTCTCTTGATTCTACACAAGAAGCGATAAGGTGTTTGAAAACAAAAAAAAAAAAAGACGAAAGAAGCGATGTTTTGACTTTTCTTCCTTATTGTCCAAGTGCCAGGTGGCCTCTTTGACCATCTGCTTCCACAACAATCGATCATTTTCAGGTCAGCTTCCTTGCGTCATATGGAATCTCAAGCTTTACAGTTCCTTTTATACCAATATTGCTTTACAGAAAAACAAATCCAAAGAAAAATTTGACGAGGATTCTGACTTTAAGGAGAAGGCACAACGTGAGAAATTTGCTACGTTTTTATGTTCTGCAGTGTCTCTGTATGCTGGTGCTGTCTGTGTTCCGTCTAAATGTCTTTTTCATTTTTTTTTTGTGCGTTTCTTCTGTACAGGGACTATATACGTCAAAGCTTTGGCTAAGATTTGTGGAATCAGCCGAACTGAGTCTACCAAGGTTATTATGTTCCTCCAAGTTGAGCTTGAAGAGAAGGTAAATAGCTAGACCAGTAATATTTACTTTTAAGCATAATGGAAGAGAGATACATGGATGGGTTACTAATGGAAAATACTTTGATTCATGACAGGCAGAAAGAATTTACAAACCTTATATCCCCTTGCATGGAATTGGCTATCAATGGTTGAAGCAATTGGTGGTGCTTGTGTTGTAAGTTGTAACCATCCAAGACTTGGAGACCCCACTCATGCTTGTCAAGAGAAATGGTGGTGGTTTTTACCCATTGCACAAGATATAGCTGCTCTTTGGTGGGTTAAATTAGTAGTCTATACATACCTCAGATAGATATTTTGATTTTTTGCAGTCTTAACTTGTTTAATCTGTCTGGCTCAGGTATCCGCTTAATGAAAAGAAAGCTGAGTGGGTTATTTATGTAGCAGGTATTGGCGAGCATGAGCACTTTGATAAGTAATTCAAACATTTATTTACTATCTGACGACTTGTGACATGTTTTGATGGAGACTGTCAGAGGTGTTTTTTACTCTAAATCATGCTCTCAGAAAACCAGGATGGCTTCCAGTTCCAGCCAATGATTTAATTTACCCTAGAGCTAGCCATGTTTGTTCCTTGGAGGAGATGGCAAGCGGTTCAGAAATCTGTGTGCGCTGTTACAGAATCCTTGCGCAGCTAGAAGATGATGTAGTCCCTTGGGAATCACAGATGGGGAATTGGAAAACAAATTTGGAAGTAATGGCAGTGAAGGAGGAACAGTACATACAGCAGTACAAGAAGTATGAGGTAAACGCCTTCTTCTTTCAGTTTTTACATTCTCATTTGGTAAACCGAGAATCAGATACAGTAGTATATGCAATTAGATGTGGTGGTGGTGGGGGTATTTAAGAATCATATATTTTTATGTAAAAAGTGGAACAAACTCTTATCAAGCTGAAACAGGATGGATTAGTGTAGGGATTTGTAATATCATAAACACACACTCAGATAAAGATCTAATTGGTATAAGTAGTGCAGTAGCTACGTATCATTATCATATGATGCACAAAAAATGGTAAAACTTGAGCATAATGTGAGGTTTTGGAGGCTAATCTGCTTTGAGTGGTCTGTTATGGAGAATTTGGCTCCTTGAAAGAATCTGACAAAGTCAAAATGAGTGGTTCTAATGGCAGATGGTACTCAATCGTGTTGGCTACACTCCAGAGATCAGCCACAGGAGAGCTGGTAGAAATGGCAGAGCACCGGAAGGAATTGGAGAAGATGACAAAACCTGTACTTGATACACTAAGAAGCTACCAGGATTTAACTCCGGTAATCTTCATCTTTACTTGTCAAAGCCTTCAAACAGGACGAAGCTCTGGCTGCACTAGCAGCAATCGAAGACAAGAAAAGACAGTTTGCATCTGCGGAAAAGTATGTAGAAGAAGTATTACAATCAGCCCTTGAGACAAGCGATGAGTGATCTTTATATAAAAAAACCGGAAAATATATTCTGTTTTTATTTATTTTTTGGGGGTATATAAACGTGCAACTTGTGTGCTTGAGAGACTATCCATTGCTTTGTTTTTTACTCTCATTGTTGTTTTGATATCTCATTGCTGAGAAGAGTAATCATAATAACTAAAGCCAACCTATCAACAGACAAGAGCAGAGAAAAGTCAAAAATAACTATTGGTCTTCTGCGGCTATTTCCTTTACCAAACATATAAGTATAGAGACGAAAAATCCCAAAAAAAAACAGGGGTCTTATGACAATTTAAAAAAAAATAAAGAATTTCTCTTCTTCTTCCTCGAGAAGATATTTTTAAGAAATAAAGATTCACAATCAAAAATGGGTTCAATGGGAAATTTCTTCGACTCCATTGGTTCTTTCTTCTCCGGCGGCGACAAAATCCCATGGTGCGAGCGAGATGTCATCGCTGTAAGTTTCTTCTTCTTTCTCTGAATTTTTTGAAGATGTCTAGATGACATTAATTAACACCGAGTTTTACAAAACTACTGTTTTTCTGGGATTTACGAGAAATTAGTTTGATTTTCTCGATGATTGCTTTGTCCTTTGATCGATCATCTCTTTATTCGAGGAAATAAACCTCTGAATTGAGCTTGAGTAATTTTGATAAAGTTGTGTAGATCGATCGTTACTAGAGAAACAACCCACCCTAGATGTTCAAAATCCTCGTAATCAATCACAAGTAGAAACAAAAATTTCCCGTGGAATTCGTTTATTTGCATTAAAAAAAAAAGTTTGGTTTTTTGTACTCAAACTCAAAGTCATCATCTTTTGTGGAACTTTACCAAATGTAATGTATGATAGCTTCATGTGTTTTCTAAATGCTTTGGCATTTAAGGGGTGTGAGAAAGAGGTAAAGGAGTCCACTACTAATGGTGGTGACTCTGAAGTTAAGAAGAAAGAGAGCATTATGCGTTTATCTTGGGCTCTTGTTCATTCTCGTCAAGCTGAAGATATCCAGCGTGGTATTGACATGCTCGAAGGTTTTTACTTACTTCTTTTACTCTTCTTATTTCTATTTTTTTCCTTTTGATCTTAATCTAATCACACTTGCCAAACTCTCTGCTTTGTGCCTAATGAATGGTGTGTAAAAAGCTTTTACCTTTCATGGTGTGGTGTTGTTAAGTGTTAACTAGAGAATTTGACCAACCCTTTTTGTTTTGTTTGCAGCTTCTCTAGCAACCAGTAGCCCTCCTTTGGAAGACCGAGAGAAGCTTTATCTTCTTGCTGTTGGATATTTCCGGACTGGAGATTACTCTAAGAGCAGGCACCTCGTGGAACGTTGTATTCAGGTTCTTACTTTTTTCCCCACATCCATGAGGTGTTGATGTTATCTACTTCTTGGTTATTCTTTTTATGGTTTGTTTCCGTCTATAGATTCAACCTGATTGGAGGCAAGCTTTGGTCTTGAAGAAAACCATTGAAGACAAGATCGCCAAAGGTAAATTGAAAGCGGTTTTCAATCCTTTTTAACCAATCTGAACAAATGAGATCTGATGTAAAACTTTATTGGTCCTATTTTTGCAGATGGTGTTATTGGGATAGGCATCACGGCAACAGCCGTTGGCCTCATAGCTGGTGGAATCGCTGCAGCTTTGGCTCGCAAGAAATGAGCTAGCTCTTCCTCAGATTCTGTGTGTGCATACAATGAGAAAATGCCATTAAGCTTTTAAACAAGTTTTGTTTTTCCAGCCTTGGATTGGATTTTAAGTTGTTTTACATTTTCCTTACCTTATCTTATGTGCTCTCTTCAAATAATGATTCTCCCACGCATATATTCCAAAGCTGTGATTTGAAACCAATCAACATCTTTATTGTAACTTTGCTAGCGTTGTGTTTTGAAGAAAGATCTGATCTATATGGATTCTTTTGTCCCACACACCCTTACAATGTTGCACCATAGTCTCTACGTAAGTTGGTTAATTGCGAACCAAGTATGTAAAAAGTTTACATTAGAGTTATGTATTTTAGTCTTCAAAAGTGAATATTTTGCTGTTCATATTGATGATATTTAGTGTTTTTCCCACTGATGTTCTATATCTGTATAATAAATGATTTATACATTTCGTGATTGGTTTTATGTTATTATTATATTATTTGTAATTCAGTGGTTATTACATTTTCAAGTGTTATATATCTCATGCTAATAATAGACAGGCCAAAAGAAAAAATTTGTGGAAAAAAGATGGGAGGGGAAAAAATAATACAGCCAAAAAAATGTTTTTATATGAGATGAAAGCGAAGTATAAAAAACAAACACTGGCCGAAGACACTAGATCGGATTTGATTGGGCTCTACATTGTAGAGGTGACATTGACACTCCCATAAATATTGGCTTTTCTACCTTTTACATTTTTATTTTTATTTATTTGTTTTCATTTGTTTTTATATATATGTGTGTGTTTTTATATGATCACAGGTGTTTCCTTATGTAATGTCACAATCTCGTTGTGTTAATCTTTACACAACAATAGATTTGATGTTTCAATTTTAAGTTAGAGACGAAAGACTGATTGCTTCCATTCTAAGTTTACCAATCAATTCAAATCTTCATTATTAAAGCTCTTAATTATTGTCTTTGTTCCCCATATTAGCCTCTTAACTTTATACTGTAATTTCTTGTTGTCAAAACCCAACGTTTTCTTTTACAATCAACTGTAACTTATTTCTAATTTGTAGTTTATTCTCATTAACAAACCAAAAAAAAAGTTGTAGTTTATTCTATATTCTTATTTTAGGTAAATTAGAGCAAAAAAAAAAATTGGTTCAAGGGTTTCAATTTTGAGGAAGGAATTCTCATGTTTCAATTTTGAAAAAAAATGATTCGATAAAAACTTGAGGAAGGAATAATTAATGAGTATTATTTTAGCTTTAATAGTTATTCCAAAAATTAATAGTATATATATATATATATATAATGCGTCCGAAATAATTTACAAATAAAAATTGTGTGTATGTAACTCGTGAAAGATACAAGCGATATTCGACGTCAATAACATATAATTTATTAATTTATATATCACCAGCGATATATCAAGTGGAATTGCATATCGTTTTATACGACGATAGGACAAACACAGCCACACAACAAATATTTAGTAATTACCGAAACTTTTCAAAGGGTAAGAAAAAGAGCGGATATATCACTATATAAGTTTATTTATATACGCGATAAGACATTGCTGATGCAAATACATACAAAAACTTCAATTAAACGACAGTTCTCGAATCACGAATAAAACAAAATCATGTAGAACTATTATTATTGTGATAGGTTTAACATTTCGAGCAACAATTCTCAACCAGTCAGAACATCTCTTTTTTCTTTATTTTTCTTCACCGGAAGACCTCTCCTGCATAACATATACTATATATTGTTTTATCTAGCTAGTGAGTTCGGTTAATTCAGCTATATAAATTCGAAGTGCCTTCAATATAAATATTTTTTTAAGTAACGAGAACATGAACTAGGAAGAAATTAGGGTAGAAATATAAGAAATTAAATGATGGTAAAATGATTAACTAATGGCTTCAACTCCTGAGCAGCTAAATTAATAAACCTAAGTCTTTAATCATATAACGCATGATCTTCTTCGTACTCTCCTTATATGTCCTCATCATTTTCCATATACAAAAATATATAGAGAAGATATATAAGAACTAAATTTAATAAAATATTTTTCCGAGTTTTAATTAATGGTTGAGATATAGAGACCAATAAGGAACTAGAAGTGATGTTGATGATGGTGATGATACATTGTAGATGGGTCATGATGATGATGATGATGATGATGCCGACTCATACCTTCCCTCTGACTGTTATGATCATCCCCTTGATCTCGACCCGGACCCATCTGACCCGTACCAGCTCCAAGATTGAGATAAACCAATCTTGAATCCAAATTGTTATTGCTCCCTCCACTGCTTCCACTATTGTGCTCCTCGTTCATATGAGGGTAAATACCGGCATTGTTATCATTATTGTGATTGTTGCTATTGTTTCCTTCTTCTCGAGATATCACCATTGCAGCGGATTGAACAAGCTCAAGGCAAAGCCTAAGCTTGTTCGGTTCAATGTGAGTCAATCCAGGAACTGCCCCCTTGAACAAGAAATCCGACGTTAGTGTTCTAAGGATATCAAGAGGAGTGATTCCACCAACTGTCCGAACATTAGGATCGGCGTGGTGGTCTAACAGAACAGCCACCATGTCTGGAGAGACCATTTCAGCCGCAATGTGTAACGGTGTTTTCCCTGCGGGACCTGCCGGATAATTCACATCGGCAGCTCCAAGTTCAAGCAAAGCCTTCACAACTTCTCTACTACAGCTTTCAACAGCGTAATGCAATGCTAGTGACTCATCAAGACTAAGTCCTTCTCCCATAACCATCAGCTTCACAAGTTCCACGTCTGATGAATCCAAGGCTCGTCTCATCCTTCTAATCTTTTGATCTTCGAGGTCTTGAGCTACGCTGAGATCATGGTGGTGGTTGTGAGGCATTAGAGAACGGCGAGCTATAGAGGATTTGAGACGGAGCTCTTCAATCTTGGCGACAACATCAATGGGGAGATGTTTGGCTAGAATCTCCGGTGGGAGACCTGATTTAGCAACTAAGTGAGAGCAAGTGGTCCATAATTGATGCATGTCTTGCTTCCTTGATGCTATTAAGACCTTCATCACATCTTCAATAGAGGCTTTCTCCACCATGCTTGCCAATTGTTTCTGCCAATCATACAAAACAGTTCATTTTGATTAGTATGATATAATTCCAAAGAACCGACATAATTTCCACAAGTGGGTTTGATAATTTCCTTTTTTAGGTTATGGTTTTGTTTCTATTAATTAGCTTTCTTAGCTTGTCATCTCAAGTGGATTTTTTTATGGTGGAGTAGGTTTTATTCCTTATCTATATAGATTATCACCGAAATCTCCAAATGAGGAAAATTGAGGGAATAGTGGAATTGGATAAGAAACTAAGACCAAGGAATGAATAGAGATCCAACTACAAAAACATATAGCTCTTCAAAGTTTCTACTTTTAGGAAAATTCTCTTCCGTGCAACAAAACCACCGTCTTCTACTTTCGGAAAATTATCCGACGAAAATGGTTTCAATGCCAAAAAAAAAAGCATACATGAAATTAAGACAAGAACAAAAACAGTTTACCACACATATACATACACGTTTATATGCAATCAAAGGAGTTTTGATAATTAATAAATTTAAGCCAAAACAGTGAAAGAAAACAATCGAAACAAAAGGGTTTTGTGATTTAAAAAATTTAAGCCAAACTGATGAAAGAATAAAATCCAAAAGAAGAAGCAGAACCAAAAAAAAAGAACTTTTCAATTTAGATGTGCATGGAAAATTAAACTTAGTGAAGGCAGAGAGAAAGATAGAGAGAACCTGAGTGAGCAATACGAGCTGCTCGACGCCGAAGTAACGAGAGGCGGCAAGAGTATCAAGAGCAAGATCAACGGCAGCTGAGCAATGCGTGTGCCAACATCCTCTCTCGCCACAATTGGGTCTCGGCTCGTGTTTCTGCGGCACGATCGAGACTTGTCCGCTATAAAGAAACTGAAGAAGCAACAGAAACACCTCGTAACCGACTGAGTTCACTGGTATAACTCCAGCTGGGGCCGTGGAGCCTCTTGTTGGGCTAGCAGGTACGGACCCATGTCGGGTCGGGTCTATGCCTGTCCCCGCTTGCGGTGAGTCGTTCCCACAGAAGAATTTCCGGAAGAAAAGACTCCTAGCGGCGAGGATGCAACGGTGAGCATGGACTAAACGACCTTCGACGCTGAAAGTCACGTCAGAGAAAGCTTGACCGTTGATTAGTAGGTTTAGGAAATCCAACGATAGAGATCTCAAGGATTCTTCAAGGCTGCTCATCCTTTTCTTCAAAAAGTTGTTGCTTCTTGAATTCTCTCTAGAACAAAGCTAGCTAGGGTTTAGCAAGAAGACTTGAAGAAAAAAAAAAGGTTGCCTCCTTTGATTGATTTTGTTGGCTAGTAGAAGATGAAGGTTCGAAAAAGGGGAGAATAAATTTCCCGGGGGAGAAAAGAATAAGCTTTGATCTTCTGAAGCTTCTTGCTCCTCTCTCTCTGAGAAAGAAGAAGAAGAAGAAGAAGAGAGAGAAGGATTCTTTTATTACTTTGTGGTGTTAGATATTTTTTGGACTGATAAGAGAGAGAGAGAGAGAGAGAGAGAGAGAGAGAGAGATTTGAATGGATGAACCGGGCGGCTCAGATATTTAAACTATGTAGGTAAAAATTTAGTAACTATTTTGTCTTGATGCCGGTTACCAAAGCGTTAAAGGAGTATTTTAATTAGTGATTTGGTTACTAAAATAGGAAAATATATATTAAGAAGAAAAAGAATACAAGGTGGGCCAAATCTATTAATGGAATAAATGTATAATTGGAATGAGAAAATTTATAATAATGATCAAGTGTTTAAATAAATAATGAACATCATTAGCACCTGACTAATTAAAATCCTACTTAAATCTCACCGAACATAAGATTTCCAAAACGAGGCGTATGTAATTTAAGTAGGATAATATAATAACTCCAAGATCCTCGGCAATTGTCTTTTTGGCTTGATACACAACATGTGAAAGCCTGAACAAAACACCATGGATATATATATTACATACACATATGTTATAGAACTATGTATATGTAAAGGATGTGTGTGCATGGAGGAGATGGGATAAAATGGTAAAATTGGGAGGGGAAGGTGATGGATAAGAACATAGGCCTAATTTAAGTTAAAAGACAGACAGAAGGAAGGAGTGAAATAAATTTTCATAACTGTTGTGCAATGTGATTTGATGGTTTTCTGTTTGACCGTTGGACCAATCCTCACCATTCTCCTTTTTCCTACTCTTTACTTTACTTTTTTTATTTGCTTTACTTTGTGGTTTTTTTTTTTTTTTTTTTTTTTGGCTAGGTATTAAATATTTCTCTAACCAGAAGATCCGGCGAACAAAACTAATCCCTCGATTATACGAAAGAGCTGGGATATTCTTACAATCTAAGGCATGCACAGTAACCAGCAACATGGAGCTTTTTAACTGAAAAATTCTCTTTGCTAGTTCAGTTGTTGCTCAAATTGGAAATAATTTTGGATTGCTAAACTCATTTTTCTTTTTGATTTTCACATGTTATTAAGTGAGTGATCTTTTGTAAATTACGTTTCTTGTGGATTGAATTATTTATTGACAGTTAAACTTCTTTTAGGATAACTATATTAACATTTTGTATATTAATGGTGATGAAGATGTAAGATGTTAACATTTTGTATATTAATGGTGATGAAGATGTGTTTCATAGATAAAGAGAAATTGCACTAGATCGCAACATAATATAATAACTAAGAAAATGGATCACGACATTTGTCATAATAATACCATCCTTGTGACTAATTTAAACATTACAAAATCCATAATTTTCTTATTTTGTAATATACTATTTTATATAAATACTAATTTTAACAAATGTGTTTCTATTTTGTTATTTAAACATGTGATCCACTAGTTTTAGGCTTTAATTGTTATTTAACGTGTTAAATATTGATATACAAAGAATATCAAATAAATATGTTTTAAATTAAAATTCTAACCGTTTTACCACAAATGTTTTGAGTATTTTTTTCTTTTCTATCAGCTCTTTATTCTTGAAACTATTTTTTTTTTGCTATCAGTTGCTAGTAATTAACACTAGAAATTTGTCGATTGTGAATTAAAATTATAAGATGTCGTTTATACGAAACTTCAACTGAAATGAAGGTACAGTACTTGTTAAAGAAAAAGAAAACTAAATCATATATGCTGGTAAATCATCAAACAAAGCTATTATTCGACTAACATGCAAGAATCAAATCAATCAGGTAGAGAATGAAATTAATGTGAAACATCCAACCACAGAAGTCAAGACGTGGCTCTGATAATGGCGCAGTCGTGGTCCGAACCCATATATTCACCAGTTGAGAAAGCTGTATTTAACTAGTTGGACTGGACTGGACCAATCAAATTAAATTCATTCTTCTTTATAAAAAAAACATATAATAATAACACATGGATGGGAGAGAGTGGGAAGGACATGGAGAAGCGTGTCGGCCGGATCGATAGGGTCCTTCTTGTTTTTTTTTTTTCTTCTATTATTATTTACAAAAAGGTAGTATACGAGTTTTATTATTTGGTCTTTCGTAAATAAAGTTTTCTTATTTCTTCCCAGTGAAATATACATTATTTTGCTAAAAATGTAAGACCTCATATTAACATCTATGCCTTGTTAAAAAGGTCATTTTAGTTATTAGAACTTTTTATTCTTAGATGTAATGAAAAAGATAATGGAATGAAATCTTGTACGAACTATATTTTGTTTTAGTATATCTTTGTTATTTACGTCGTGCGTTTGAGGGGGGGGGGGTGCACGTGCGAGATGATATTTTGAAGAAAAAAAAAGAAGAAGCTATTTGGTTGAAAAAAAAAAAAAAAAGAAGAAGCTATTTGTTTGGTAATTTCAGGGTAAAAAGGAAAGTGAGAAAAAATAAGAGAAAAAAGAATGACAACACACAGAAGGGCACTGACAGTCGTATGATAAGGAAGTGGTTCGATTTGACGTTTGACTTGTCTTTTCATTCTCTCTCTCTTCTTTTCAATTTATACATTTTCATTTTTTTCCTTGTACATTGTAGCCCGTAGTATTTCTTTTGTCAAACACATGAAAAAATGGTTTCTTTTCATTATTAACTCTGTGAAATTGATTTTTGTGTATATCGAAATTAATAAATGTCCTATTTCTCGGGTCTTTTTTTCTACACATCTTACATGTCATATATGTGTGAATGTATATATATATAGGTCAAAGTTTGAAACACACCCTTGTCGTGATTGGCCTAGATTGCGTAAGTCTTGTGTGTTGAGTTTTTCCACTCTGTCTTAGGTCAATTATGGTATTCATTTAATGGTCTTTTACACTATTACTAGCTAGGATTAGTGTTTTATAAAAGACAAAAATATATATTTGGTGGTTTCTAGAATTTGGATAAAGTCCTCAATGTTTTCACCTAGATATTTAAACTGTTGTTTGAGAGCTTATACATTTTGAATAAACCTTGCTGTTCTATATCTACAAACTGTTATGAAAAATACACGAATATAGTCTGGAAGAAATTACAGGTACGTAATTTTATTTTCGATCTGATTTTTTTTTTTTTAAACAAAGAACAGATGGTAATTGGTAAAAGATTGGGTAGTCATCTCAATTAGTTACCAGAGAGTAAATGGGAAAGCGGGTCCTGGTTTTGACGGGATCCTAAAGTTTCGGCTACCTACTATTTGTATATCATACCCATCTTTAGTTTCCTTAACACTCATTTTTTCTGTTATAGATTCCGTAACACTCATTTTTTCTGTTATAGATTCCGTAACACTCATTTTATTTATAGTTTTTTATATTTTTTTATAAAATAAATATTTGTATTTAATAAACTTTAAGTTTAATGTAAAGTAATTAATTGAAAAGTTTACAATAAATCCAAAATGGTTGTAAAATTATGTTATTGCTGATGTGAGTTTCACCCAAACTATATAATCTATGTTCTTTTAAAAAATGAGAAAAATTGTTTAGGTCTATACTCCATCAATATTAAATTAGTAAAAAGAGACAAAGAAGACTCCAAAAATGTGAGCATAATTAGAATTAGTCTTTACTCTACATTAGAGTCCATTTTAGGCTAAATCATTTCTAGTGACCCGACAATTCCACCTATCTTTAGTTATTGTATTGAAATTTGATTATTTTTAAATGTACTCACTAATTATATAAATTAAAGTATATACTATATGCTAATGCATATAGATTCGGATGATTACGCAAAATATTGTTTATGAATAATGATTCTATGTGCATGTTTACGATCAATAATAATTAATCCAAACATAATTTAATTAACAATGAAACCCCACATTGTGTATTTTCATATTCCATATATGCAACTTTCTGAAAACTTTTTAAAAACATATTTAAATTTATTCCCCATTCCTTTTTCTTTCCCTTTCTCTTTTCTTTATCTTAAGAAATTATTTTTCTGTCATTTGCTTGCTTTTTGTTTTCCATACCCCGACAGCATTAATTATTTATTATATTACACGATTAAGGGAAAAGTTAAAAGATGCCACCTAAACATTTATATATTAAATAATTAAAATTGGTACGTGGAGAAATATTGATCACTACATTCCTAAACTACTTAATTTTATCCACTCATAAAATGCTTTTTTCTGTCATTTGCTTGCTTTTTATTTCCTTTTCAAAACACTAAAAGCTTATAGTCTTCGTTTTTCTTTACAAACTTAAATATATAGAATTAAATAATAATTAACTATATATATAATCGAGGTATGTGTGGATTACGTGTAGTCAGAAAATTGTACTAATGAATTATTATCTATAATAAGAACTCAAAGAAACAAGTGAACTATTCACATGGCTAATTAATCCTGTTTAATTTGGCAATCATCACTGTTACAAAACAGTTAACAACTAACGAAATGTTATACGAACAACATGGTTCCACACTATTTTAATGCATTACCAACTTTGACACACCAAACATAAATATATACATTAATTTATTAATAACTTACAGGAAGCCAATGGCCCAACTATATGCGAAGATTATGTATGTAGAATCACACTTGCAATTTAGTTCCTGACCTGAATCAGTGAATCTTAGAATACCTTCGAGAGTTTGCTAAAAGTCAGTAGAAAGTTTGCAATAGTCAAATTATCGAAAATAAATCGAAGACCTTTAATGACATATACTCCAAATACCACCAATGAGAAAGGATACATCAGAGCCCATCATTTCCCTAGCATGCTGACACACTCTCAAGGTCTAGGAAAGTGAAGAACTCTAATAGTTTGAACAAGATTTGAATTAGCTAAGTATATTAGATTTTGTTGGAAAATACAAGCATATATGTACACATGCGTGAGGTTGGGTGTATTATTTTTCTATATATATGTATGTTTGTATTGATACTTTCCCAAAAAGATGACGACAGCTTTGAAAACAGCCGAAAATAACATGAACCTCAAGAAGTTCCACTCTTCAAAGCCGTCTTCAAGTGAAACTCCTGAAGCTGAAACATCAAATTAACAAACTTATATAGGTACCAAATAATTCATATATATAGGTGTCCACCAATAACCCATGTCTATGCTTTGAATGCAAGCCCATTGGCTGAGGTCGCTTTGACTTGTAGCCTACAAAATAAAATTATAGGGTTCTTGCGTATATGATATAAGTATTATTATAGGTATGTATGTGTATATGGCCACAATGGATTCATATATATGCACGAATATATACACTATATATACATAATTTAAAGAGAGAGAGAGAGAGGATGGATTTTAAGTGGAACCCAACTGAATGTTGTGAGCTGGTGATTCAAATGTTGATGGAAAAATCCATAGAGAATGAGAAGTGGATGAGCATAAAAAAATTAGGTTTTTTTGTGGAGGGAGTTGAGTCAAAACACCACCGCTCAAATTCTCTTTTAAGTGGTTGTGGTGGAAAATATATATGATTGTGATGATATTGTCTCTCTTAATGTTTGTGTTGGAGAAAGTCACCAAATATGCTCTCCATTTCTACCATCCATTCGACTACTCCAAAGATTAAAACCTAATTGCAATTATAGAAAAAGACACCCAAGAGAATCGAACTATCAGTCTATTAAAAGATAGTCAAATTATCTGATATTTAAATTCTTGAATATTACCAACAGTATGTGGTTTTATACTGCACATTAATATGTACATATCGCGAGTACTTGAACAAGAGTCTAAAAATAGACCCAAACTTCAATTCTAGATAATAATATATATAGTTATATATATATATATACAGACTAATGTTTCTCTTTAATTATAAAATCCAGTTATCGCTTGATGTCGACAGAAGAAAAATGATCCAATTTTATAGCAATCCAACATTTTTACGAATTCAAAATCCATTAACCTAAAATATATATGCACGCTGTTTTCTGGTACTCGTTTGGTGATAAGATATTAGATTTCTCGAGGAAACTTTTAGAGTTGACAAAAGTCACTTAAAAACATTTGACCAAAATTTTTATGTATTGGCCCCATGATTATATTTAATTCTGGTTTTTGTAACTTTTGTAGAAAGTCCAATATGCTTCAGTTGTTGCAATGTACTAACATGGTCGTTGCCCTAAATCATTGGCGTTTGATATATACATCTACTTGACATTCCTCAATTCGTCTTTTCTCTTCACAGCTATCACATCAACCCGTCTATATATCGTGTGCACCCTCCTCCACATATTAGAATCGGTTCTAGAATTTTTTTTTTTTCTTAATGGGATTTGGAAGGATTATACGTCTTCATTGGATTAAAACAGTTTACCTAATAATCTCGAAGACACTTCGAATCGAATCCCTTGCAATCAACTTGCCTGGTAGTCACACGAACCGACAAAAGTGTGTATGCGTAGTTGATTCCAGTTAAGAATATTCTTGCAAATTTCTCATAATACTAGCCACTAGAGAAACAAAAAAATGCATAGAGATCTTAAAAATATTAAAATATTTTTCTCTGCCATATATTATCTTCTGCGTCACTGCGTGTAAAATAATAAAATACAAACTATCTATAGTTTATTTATAATGATATATGTTTTGCAATTTCTTACCAAAAATAATATGACAATTTCAATTAAACCTTTATAGGATTATGTATGGTAGTCTGTAATCTAATAATAACAGAAGAAGAAATATAATTAGAAAAGATCTCTCCAAGGCTTGGTACAACAATGAATGAGGATTTTTCTAATATTAATTGAAAACATAAAATAAATGAAACCAACATTTATATTTTTCAAAATCATATAAGTATGAGCAGTAAATTTTAGAAAGTATAAAACCCAAATCAATTTGAATTAATCAAAATTATAGGAATTAACGTATCTTCTGATTTTCATTTTTTTGGAATTTAATGGTGCTAATCTTCAGCACCAAGATATATATTTTGGTGATTTTTGTTAGTGTTTTTGGTTGCTACTATCCAGATTTAACTCCGCGCGCATGCATGTTAACAAAAATTTATGTTATTTATAATTTTTATATTTGTGTTACATATGATGTTGAAAAAATTTAAATAGAAATTTCTCACTAATGATCGTTATAAAAGTTTGTTAACCAATTCTTAACAAAGAAAGATAACTCTATACATCATTCTTGACTCTTTTTCAAATCGCTACTTTAACCACTTAAAAGCAACCAAGTACACATATACATGAGCTATTATAACATTATGCACTAACTTCATGATGTGCATACGACAAAGTAGTGACATATTTGTATTATGGGGCACAAGATAAGGCCCTCGCTCTTAATGTCATCCAGATGGAAGATAAGGACAAACTAATCCATCATTTCTAAACCTCTGTAAGATTTTAGTTTAAATTGCAATCTCACACTGGAGTTAAAATTGTATTCCGATATTCTACGGTAATTTTCACGAAAAAAAAAGAAGAGAGGAAAGCCTAAAGATTTATTTTTATGGTAATTAGTTAGATATAAATAATAATCATATAAATGATCATATGGAAAGAAAATAATAATTTAAGAAAACTAGAAAAATGAGGAGATTAGGCGTATCTTTCTTATAATGGGAAAGGGACTTGACAGGAGAAAGCAGATGAAAATTAAAGAGGAGCACACACTTCACACTTGATGAAAAGAAGAAAGCTTGAGTTTTGGAAAGCATTTAACAATTAATTAAATAAACTATAATAGCATTAATAGTCAAGTGGAGATTCTTTTCTGTTGTTAATTTGATCATCTCGGTCCCATTGGCCACAAAAAGTTAAATTAGTAAAATAAAAGGAAACTTTTAAAGTTGGAATTGAAAAAAAAATATATATATATTATATTCATATTTAGTTCACCATCACTAAAATTTTATTTCATGGATCCCACATTATATTTTCCCTCAAATCATCCCAAAAAGAAAATCTTTGGCAATTGTGAGAATCAGATGCAAATAACAGGACACAAAAGATTTGAAACTAAACCATATTTATCATCATACCATAATATATTTGTATAATGCACACATCTATATATAACCTAATTATATCAAATATTATATATATGTGTATATAATTTGGCCCAGAAAAAAAAGGTAGGGGATTCAAAAAAATAGGTGCTTGAGTCATATTGCAGGCCTTTAGGAGACCAGTAACCCATCTGTATAAATTAACACCGAATGCTAAAAGTGCTTATTGTTTTTCTTAACTATAATTATTACCAACGATATGCGGTGTTCAGTTAACAATAGAAAGTTACCATATCTATATATTTACATGCAATTTCACAATATGTTCATTATGTTGCATGTGTGTGTAAAAGGTAGACAAGGAAAGCTGGAATTTACTAGGTTATAGATTGCTGCAGAAGGAGTGTTTGTTAAGGATTGCAGGTGATTTGAATTATGCAGTAAAAGGGAAATTTTATACAAGCTAGTGGTGTAGCAGTAAACGTATGTTGCTTTTTTCAACAATCAAAACATTTTGTTTAGCATAGATATATGTTCAATCCAAATAAGCGAATCAGTCTGAATATAAAGGGGGAAAATATCGTTCCCAAATTTTTTCTTTTTCAAAACCCTAATTAAGCTTATCTTGTTTAATGGTAATATTCTTTCTATATACGAAAAAGTGAGACGAAATATGTTTCTATTTATCTTTTAGGTCCAAATTAAAATGAACTTTTAAGAATGTTTGCGACTGGTGTATAATAAGCGTAATATCGTTTTCCAAATGTAGCACCATATATTCCTATCTGGGTCTAACAAAACATCAACAGCAACCTAATTAACCGGTTGAGCCAATCACATTGGCCAAATAATAATACTCATCATAACATAACATTAATTTTTTTTGAAACATGTACAATAAAATAACTCTTAAAATATGTGTAATTAAAATTTTGTTGGGATGCAAAATGATAAATGACAAGACAAGACAATGGTGTGTTTTATTGCATGTGAAGAGATGTGATGTTGACTTCTATGACTTGACCTCTCAATCTCCTCCTCTCTCTGTCTCTCTTCTGCTCCTCTCTTACTTATTTTTTTTTCTTTGTTCATTTTCTTATACTTTTCACTAATCCGAACATTTTAAATAGCTAGCAAAAAAATCATCCCTCATTCCCTCTTAATTTTCTATAATAGTAACTTTTTATTATCAAAAACGCACCAAAACCAACGCGCACATACATACATGTATGTACATAGAATAGTAAAATTAAAATGAAATTTATATCGTCTTTACCTTATTTTATCTTACGTTTGGAACATTTTTTTACATAGCGGAGAATCTTGAGGACCATTGACTTCAATTTTCTAAATCAAAATTAATATTTTTAAAACGCTATTTTATTTAGTAGGCAATAATTACATGAACTTTTTTATCTATCTATCACATGAGAGGTCTCTTCCTATTATACGATTATGCGAAAATAGCGGCTTTCAAAATAACAGTAGTACGGCCGAGGCGTCTTACTTTAAACGGACTCCGTTTACTTCAAGTCCGTCTCAATTTCTGACACGTGTCAAACACACTTCACTATCATCTGACTAGCAGCTGCTTCTGCTACCACTCCAGTCCCTAACTCAATATTCCAAATTTAATACAATAAACCAATTTTGCTCTGTTTAATGTTATTAAACATCATTAGTCACGTAAACGTCTAAGACAAAACTTTTTTAACTGTGCAATTAAAAAAACTAAAACTATACTATTATTTTTCATATTATACACATTATCAAATGGTAGAAAATCTACACCAGATTTGTTTTTTTGCAATGACCTAAGTCCAACTTTTAACCATGTCTTGAAAGCGTCCATGTTCACGGGCTAGCTAGCTACTTAACTATGATTAAAATTAGCACTCTTAATTGAATTAAAACAGTAGTTATACATGCATTATACTAAATGATCCGGTTAGAATGTAAATACTAATTTATTTGTAGAAGCACTGACTTCCACATGACATGATTAGGCCTACAGCTTAAGTCTCAGTCTCCGTTTCATGCGTCTCTCTCACTCTATGTTAATGTGCAGTGGTATTAAATGAATAATGATGTGAGTGAGCCTTTGCATATATAACCAGAGAGAGTGAGAGACCTTTGTGCTGAACCAAAAGCTCTCACGAAAATTCCTTTTGTTTCGGACGATAGGGAGATAAAGAAAGAGCTAGCTAGAGAGAGAAAAAGTGACAATTGAAACTTGAGAGTTGAAGTTAAGCTAAGAGATACCTGAAACTTTCTGTTTTCTCTGATGACTGTGACCATTGGGCTTTGCTCTTCCCAGGGTCTTTCTTGTCTATTCATGCTTTTTATATGTCGTATTTTCAGTTAACTCTAGTTTATTTATTTTCTCATCATTTACACTGTACATATATTGCATAAAATAATATTTGGATTCGACTAAAGTTTTGCTGTGACGCTCTAATGAAAACATCTCAATATTTTCCTTTATGTATTTTTTTGGGTCAACATCCCAAGATTTATTATCTTACAAATTTCGTATCTTCAAATTATTTGTTTGACAAGACATATACTTGTTTGTTTTGAAATCATAACAAGAAAAACGTACTTATGTGTGTGATTGATACCCACTCAGTAACAATTTTTTTTGCTGGTACGTGATATATATCTACCTAAAGGAAACACATTCTTATAGATCAATATGCTTTTCAAATGAAACTAAATATAACTAGACACAATGACCATAAAATGTTCGACGAGGAATTTTCTTTGTTTTTTTTATCAACCTGTTATTTGAAGTAGTTAAGGTCATGTAAATAACAAATAGATAATGGAAATCTATTGATTTAATTGAAATAGGTAATCTACTTTACATTTGAGAGGCATCAAAGTGCTTTACAATCATTATATGTCCTAACATTGGGGTAATTCTTAAAAAAAAAAAAAAAATCAATAGTGTTTCTCTTATGTTTGATTTTGTTATTAAGAGAACAGAATGGTTTCTAATTAAATACATGTATAATGTATATAAAGTGTTCTATGCAACTCTTTATTAAAAATTAAAGTGTTATATGCATGCAACTGTATAGTTTAAATTCCAAATCACTTGTAGAAGATAGATAAAGGTTTATCTGATATTAATACACTTGACCGATAGAAAATAACTATTCCCATATATCAAAACTTAATCCATAACAGCATTCTTATTATTTATTTTGAATTGCAGTACCCCTAATTATATAGTACGTATGTATATAGTAAATGTTTTTATGTTGTACCACAATTATTCAACTTTGATAACTTTGCACCATATGGTTCACGTGTTATAAAGTTGTTCTTGATTCCAGATATGCTATCAAAGTGTCGATCAATTTAGAATCCAAGGAAAACCCAAAAAAAAAACTCCATAAAGTTAATTTATAAATTACTAAAGTTAGCATAAACTATATATAGTAATGTTGCATTTGTGAACTATATAAATACAAAAAATTCGATACGTAAAATCAGATAAAAGAGTCTATGGCTCTCAATGGTGAAACAAGTTGGTGATTATATTACCTTTATTTTTTTAATCGAGGGGCCAAAGAAAGGTAAAAATAATAATGGCCCGACAAATAAAAATTCGACATGATTTAATTAGGATTTACCATTAAATTTTGGTTGTCACTTTCATAGACTTTTTTCACCAATATCCAGATCCCCCCCCCCCCCCCCCCCCCCACACACACACACTTAACCATTCTATTTTTGGGAATTGAATTTTTATTATTCTACATTCAAGTATCAGTTTAATTATTTATATTAATACCCTTACTAAAACTATTTACCCACCCACCTAATTATATAGATTTTTATTACAGTTACAAATTATGTGGCAAGAAATTCCAAAATAAAAAAAAAGGTACTTCCAGTGATATGATATTCAAATATGCCTTTTCATAAACTGATGAAATGGTGGTTTTTATATTGGGCTAATAAAAGTCCATAAAAGCCCATCTAAACTTTATTTAACAAACTAAACAAAGCATATATAGCCTTCCCGGGAAAGTCACTGTTTTTGATCAATTCAAGTTTGACCCTCTTCCTCTCGAATCCTTCTAACGTATGATATAGATAGATACATCGAATCCTTCAAACCCCCACAAGTTAAAAGACTAAAAGCTTTTGCGTGTTTAAAGAAACAAAAGTAAACATCCGGAAGAAAAGAAAAAAATGGCGAAATTATTCATCAAGCAAGCCGAGCAATACGCAGCAGCACGACCAAATTATCCAATCAAACTCTTCGAATTCATCGCATCGAAAACTCCGTGCCACGACCTTGCTTGGGACGTAGGCGCTGGAAGCGGCTAAGCCTCACGATCGGTAAATTCAATTCCCAGTTGACATGTAATTAGTCTTCAATTTTTTTTTTTTTTTTGTATTATTCAACCTTTATCTAACTATATCATGTTATGTGTTTGATACACTTTTGATTCAAAAATATCAATTTGGACCGTTGTTACTAATTTTAATCTTTCTCAGCTAGCGGGAATATACAAGAAGGTGATTGCTACGGACACGAGTTCAAAGCAACTTGAATTTGCTGCAAAGCTTCCCAACGTCCGTTACGAACTCACTCCACCGACGATGACTACATCTGAGATCGAGAAGCTAGTGGCACCAGAATCATCAGTCGATTTAGTCACAGTCGCACAAGCCCTTCACTGGTTCGACCTCACGACTTTTTACAGCAACGTGAAACACGTGCTCAAGAAACCAAACGGGTTGATCGCCGCGTGGTGCTACACCAATCCGGAGGTTAACGCCACCGTGGACAAGGTTTTCCAGCGGTTTTACGATAGCAACGGGGAGCCCAAGGGTTAAATACTCCCGGCCGAATCCTGCTCCGCCAACATCTTCTCGTGAGAAGCAACAATCGCTAAAATAAGTTCCGTGGCGGCGAGATAGCTGTCCACCTTACTCATCATGGTTACTACTTTGTTGCTCTCTATCTCGTCAATGGAGAGCCCGAGATCGGACTCGGGGAGAAGAGAGTCCCTACGGGATCCCTCCTTCCGCTTCTTTTCAACGAACAAAAGCAGTTCCTCTTTATTCATGACTACCTTTCTTCTGCTCTCCGTCTTATCCATGGGCGAGCGAGAAATAAAATCCTTAGGGTTGGTTGAGAGTTCCATGGATATTTATTTATACAGGATTACTGGGCCCAAAATATTATTTTCTTCTCTGCACCCAGCTTTCTCCATAAATGTTGTTGGTGGGCTCTACGCTGTTCAGTCCAGGAAGAAGCAAAACCTGAGTATATCTCTCTCTATGTTGCAGAGAAGTCAAATAGTAGTAGTATTGTTATATTTTTGGTGTCTGGTGATGTCTTTCTTTTAAGCGGAAGAAATTGCAATGCTTCAACAAGCTTGCCTGTTAAAGCTGATCGATATATTAAGCATTGTAAGATAATATCTAAAAACACTCGGTTTCTACCAGAGACTTTAGTACAACAACTCCTGAAATGGCAACGGGTTGGCAAATCACTCACATTCCATATCTTTTTATGTGCAGTGGCAAAAGCTATATATAAACAGAGGGAATGACTGAGGGACAATGCAACTGAGGTTACAATATTCATGATAATCTGCAATGTGTCTGCTTATTACTATAGTAACAAGTTTCTTGAGACAAAATGTTATTGTAATATGGAAACACTCTGGCTTGCATTACAATTTTGTGTCAAGATCTTGCAGGAGACAGACTTGCAATTTCTCTTCTTTCTTTTTGTTTTCCATCAAACTCCATCTTGACTCCTCTTCATATATCTCTCTTCATTGTTATACCTGCATCTGCAAAGCAACTAGTTGGAGGAGGAAGGAAGCATAATCCAATGAACCCAAATCAGTTTTAGAGCTAAAAAACCTTTCAATCCGAGACATCTTACCTCAACTGTTCACTTTCTTCCTTCCTCTTGTACATTTACCTGTCGCTATAACCAATTTCCTCTATCCCAATTTCTTCCTCTTTACTTTTCCTCTCTCCATTTTCTTCTTTGTCTCTTGACTCTCTTCTTTGCCGAGAACGTTCTAGAGAATACCTCTTATACTCATCAGCACCAATATCTAGACCACCGGCAGACTTTACAATGTTCTCAAAGTATGGTATCACCGTAGCTGCAGCTGCTGCACTACCGTAAGTGGCTGACATATGCTCCTCTATTTCTGGGAGAGAGTAAAAGCTTGCAAAGAGCTTCTGGAAGTCTTCAAGAACTTTTAGAGACCTTTCATTACCACTGTTCTGAAATGGTTCCTTCCAACTTTCTATCATCCTAACCGCATACCCCACGAACTCACAGGCGTTGGCCTCATCTATCTGTTTGCAGCCTTCTCCCTGTGCATCTGGATTAGCTGGTTGTTCTCCCTGCAGGATCACTTGTTTTCCCGGCTGTAGCTGCTCTGCTGGATCAGACACCCGTGTCCTGTCTATGGCCATGCTTTCCTTCAGGGCATTCAGTATTTCCACTTCATCTTTAGCCTACGAACAAAATATTAGAGTTGGGAACAAAGTTACATACTCGCTGACAGGGACATATCAGAATAGATGAATATGATATGTAACTAAGGGGAAAAATGGTCGCATTACCTCCCGAACAATGTCCAGACCGAGGCAGCCTTTTTCCAAGGCATCATCAGCTGCATGAGAGAGTAAACTACTCAAACGGTCAAATCTTCTCCTCTCATCCACAGGTGTTTTCATTAGCTCCCACAGCTCATGCATGTTTCTTAACAAACCCCGTAACTGAAAAGAAATAAGAAAATTAGATCATCAATCCTAACTAGCCATAGTTTGCCTTTTGTGGATTTCCAGAATTTCTTCATTCCAGTGAAAAATGGTACAAGGTTACTGAATAAGAAAGTGCTTTTACTGATCCTGAATGCTATAATGAGAAATCATATACATATACAATAATCAGCAAAGGCCTTGACTGCTGTTCCGACCTGCATGTTACTACATATTTAAAAAAAAAACGAAAACAAAAGAGTAAAAGGTCGCAAAGTGATAACAATGTCTAAATTTTGTCAAAACATATGCTCGGGTGCTTGCTGGGAGAGCTACATAAGCAGCACTAAAAATTGGCTCGTCAAAAAGGTAAGAAAGTGAATATCCTTTCTCAACCCAAAGTGTAAATCAGCAAACTAGCTCATATGTGCACTACTCTATCAGGATAATAAATGGCTAAAGTATAATGCAAAAATCTATGTCAGAATAGTTCCCAAGAATTCATTGATCACCTGAAACAGCCTCCGACATTTCTCCTTCTTCTGAGACTCTACAAGTTTTGTCAATCTAGCAAGAGTAACATCAGAGATGCTTTTTGATACCCCGGTCAAGCTTTTATGGACTTTAATCAAGGCCTCAGGGAAATCAAATGACATTATCTCTGACAACTCATGGATAGCACTGAGATGAGAGTTGACTTTCTGCAGCCGGGCAGCCTGAAATTGAAATAAAGGTAAGTACATAACCACAAACGTTTTGAAACAACAAACCAATGTGTACACATAAATATAGGATCACCTTTTCATTGTGAAGATATTGCAGATGTGCTCTAAGTCCATCCAAATTTATTTGGGTCAATTCGGCAGAGTTGCCAGGATAATCATTTCCTGCTATGTGAGAAGAGATCTCTGCTATTTGTGTCAGTATCACAGAGAATTCTTTCCATATTAGATCTTTCTTTAGCCGCAGATCTTCCAGTACAGGCTTTATAGTGGAGATGCGATGTTTTAAAGTGCCTGCTTTCTTCTCAAACAGAAGGAAAAAAACAACATACATTAGAAAAAACCATGTCTGCTCCCTGTAAAAGAAACAGGTAGTGATGCTAAGAGAGTACCATACCCATGAAAACGAAACTTGTACACCAAGTGCAGACGTGAGGCTAGTAACTTCAGCTTCGGCTTCAGCTAACGAACGCTGTAACTCAGCTCTGTACTTGCGAGTTTCCTCAACCTTCTTAGTGTATATATCCAGACATTCCTGCTCAAGTTCTAGCGCCATCTTACCTCTCTCATTGTAACTTTCACCAATATCGATCCAGAGGTTCTACATCAGCACAAAAACAAATTCCGAACTAATCAAGGAAGGAAAGACACAGTTATCAGAAGAAGGAATCAGCAGAAAGCAATCAGATCAGAAGCATGAACCCTAGCAAAACAAATTTGATACTCAATTGTGTAGTAACTCGCCGGAAATCACATTCGCCGGCAATTCAAAAGGCAGACTAACTCGACATAATTCAGGGAAATTGCTAAGCTACGGAGGAAAGCGAGAGATCTGAGAACATAGGAGTTACCTGCAACTCCTTAAGAAGGGAAGAGCGAGCGGTCGCGGTGGTGCCGGGAAGCGAAGCGCGACTGGTGATCGAAGAAATAGGCGGTGGCGCTACTTGTTCCGGCACCGGCAGATCTACTGATGGTTCAAATTCAGGATTCTCCATCCCGGAACAGAAGGAACAAGAGTGCGACTTGAGCAGCTCCACAAGAAGGGAAGAGCTAGCGGTGGTGTCGAGAAGCGAAGCGCGACTGGTGGTCAAAGATTCAGGCGGTGGAGCTACTTGTTCCGGCGCCGGAAGACCTAGTGATGGTTCAATTTCACGGTTCTTCATCTCGGAAAAGCAAATCGATCTAGGAGGAGCAGAAGATTCGAAAATGTAACTGCCTCTCTGCGTTTGAGTTTGGCGCGATGATGAGAGAGAGAGTAGTAGTAACACATGTTTTGAATTCTTCCTTTGGATCCTGATGGGCCTTTCATATTTACTGGACTTTGGGCCCCTTGTTTTATTAATCCTCTCGCCATTCGCAATCGCACAAATGGCGGCGCCCTTGAGAGCGAGGATCCAGTGACGGGTAGTCTCGGTGGGAACTCAAGGAAAACCGAACCGACTGTTTCGATGTTCGGCCACCGTCAACTGATTTGAGGAACTCCGCATCACACTCATAATGGACGACCTCGACGGCGACGATCGTTTCATCGAAGTCTCCGGTGCCGTTGTAACCGAGGAAGAAGAAGAAGAGGAGCATCATGATACAAAAAAAAAAAAAAAAAGAGAAGCATTTTAATTTAGGGTTGAGTGAGAGATTAAAAAGTTGAATTCAATTATAGGCCTGACCGTAGGCCCATTAAGAACTTCTAATGAGCCCTTTTTACGTTCTTTTTTTTTCCCCTCTAGTGTATGTAGTAGGTTCACTAGAAGAAATTTGTTAAGTTCTGGATTCATTCGTTGTGTTTGATAAGAAATGGAGTATGGGACCGTAAGTGATGATGTCGACGTTAAGAGAAACCCGTGTTCATGTTTTATGTTTTGTAGTTCCAGTTTCGCTGGGGATCTAATCTTTCCCTGAGCCATACACACCGCACGCGTCATTTGTCCTATTCTGTCTTTACCGCACGCACGCGTAAACTACACAACAATCAAAATAGTTTCCAAATTCCAACTCTAGTACAAAATTACACTAACTTATGGACTATTACATTACATCTCTGTTTTACAACACAATTATACTTTACTAGGGTTGGTATGATTTGGGAGTTTTAGTGAGGATTTGTAAATACTAATCCAAATTTTTTACTGTTCTTATTTTTTATCCCAGTTGTTTTGTTTGATACCAACAATTAAACAACATTGAAAGGAACATACATGCCTATCATCCATCAGTCTCGATGATGTTTCGTGGCTATTTCTATCCAACAAAATGCCAAAACACGTTCACACTTCTCAGAACTTGGAAGATATTACAAGCAGCCAAGTATACAATAATACAAATGTGTTTTACAATAATACTATGCGTGAGCAGACGAGGAAGCATCACAAGAACTTTCAAAATTTGTAGCTATATGAAAAGTCATACATAAATGTCGATAGATCCAAAACCCCACCATTATTGAGAAGTGCAAAACCAAAATCTAAAATACCATATCCTTCTTGTTTGAAACATATACAACTGAAATAAGAGTATTCAAATTTGAAACATTTTACCGAGAGTTAATCTCATTGAGTCATTTCCATGTCATGAAGTAACATTCGCTGACTAAATAAAGAGAGCCATGTGGAGTTGTACCTATTCTAATCAACAGAAATCTCATAAAAACTTAATAATAGAACTTAAAGTATTATTGAACTATACTTTCATATTATTTCTGTCGTCCCTAACATTAAAGAATTCATAGAAAGCATTTATACCTCCGGCAGGGAGTTTGATTCTTTAAGCTCAATCATGTTTCTACGCGTTGCTTCTTATAAATTTAAATGCATTGATAAAGTCCATTTACTAACTAACCAATTAAAAATTCTTGTGGTGGTTCGAACATTCTACACGTATGTGTGTGGTTAGGATTCGAGAGAGACTCGGCTTTTATCGTTGGACCTTGTGGTGCATGTATCTTTTTCGTTTACTTCCAATTTAGAATTCGGCGGATTCTATTGGGATTTAGAGTAAATAATTGCTTGTAGAAGGTAAAATATATTCGCATATTTACCAAAAGAAAAAAGAAGAAAAAACATTGAAGATGGGGAGGGTCCATACACTCTAGACCACGAGTCGAGAGTGGAGTACAGTTGGTTGGCGCACTTGCTCTTGACAAATGCTGTGGACATAGTCCCTCCAAAATTTAATTACCATTATTCTTTTTCCTTTGTACCTAAAACTATACACCAATCAAACATCGTTAGAAAGTGTGAAACGTTTTCGGTAGTTAATACATGAAAAAAGATTGTTGACCAAAAATATTTCTGTAATTAGAACGTCGACCAAAACATGTATGATGTATAGTCAATAGTCATAATAGTTTACATCAAATGTGTGATAACATTATGAATAAAAATTCTTACAAGAATATTATCTTCTATCCTTTTTTTTTCCCACGAATATTATCTTCTATTGAGAATATTGAAGTTTTATAAAGTGAGACGATTGATTGGTCCTAGACTCCTAGCTTTCAATTTTAAAGCAATTCGAACTCTGAACCCAAGAACAACTCTGAATCCTTAATCACCTCAATCTCAAGAACAATAGTACTCCTATTAGATTGAGATGATTAAAGGATTAGTAAAAAAAAGTAATTAAGAAGGAGATAATGCATGCTTAATAATTGGAGATAGAGAGAGCTGATTAGTAGATTTCGAGTGGTAAGGATTTTAAGCCATGTGATCTAGTCTTTCTCCTTCTCATCTACTTATTTTTAGCCACCTCAAACGCATCATCAAGTTATTAGTAGATAAATTACTAGTCTTTTTCACCTAAAAGACAAATCTTTCAACAAACGGATGAGTGACACTAGAAACATTTGTTCACATAAGAGAGACGTCTTGTTTAAATTATTGTATAAACCAAAGGTGAGCGATTTAAGTGTTTGCTTAATTGCCGTTATGAAATTAATTAATAATATCCCCACCGCTAAATAGAGATTAGAAAGTAAAATAAATATATTTGTTTATATGAAAAAAAGATAACAAAAATAAAAGAGCAAATATAGTGATGTCACCATCATCAATCAAACAAAATGATACTAATGATGATGATGATCAGATCATTCATCGCTGGAGCTGCTTTGAAGCTCCATCATGCGGCAAAAGTCTTCGAAGCAAACAAAACCGTCGCCGTTTCTATCAACGGTCGCTATCATACGCACACACTCATCTAACGTGCACCGTTCGTCACCGATCACTCCAAAGACTCTGTGCAACTCCTCCGCCGATATTTTCCCGTTACGATCCGCGTCGAAGTACTCAAACACCTCTCTCAGCTCCTCCGTCTCTACAGATCCTTGCCCTGACGTACCAGCTACACGGCTAGCAAGGTCTTCGAGGCTGATACAACCACCATCGTCGTCTCCATCTCCGTCGACTTCTTTAAGCATCAAGCTAACCTCTTCTTGACTCGGCGGTTCAGGGCTTAACCTGCTAAGAAGCGCAGCGAGATCTCCTCTAGAAACAACGCCGTCGTCGTCACGGTCGATGAGTTTAAACGCTTGGACAAGCTCGGTGTAAAAATCTCCGGAGCTTTGAGGGAGAACACTGATGGGAGTAGCGGTTGGACCTGGTTTGATGAGGTTACCGTAGGATCCATCGGAGGAAGAGGAAGAAGCATTTGAGCTGAAGGAAGAAGGCTCAGATCTGGAGACTGAAGCTTTTGATTTGGAGCGGAAGAGACGTTTTGGGCTGATGCGGCTGAGGCTAGCGGCGAGCTTCATTATCGGAGAAGAATATAAAGAGAGATATAGAGAGAGAGAGATGAGTTTTGATTCTTGTTGGCTTTGATCTCTGGTTTGAGAGGAAAGAACGAGGAAGGAAGGGTATTAAATGGGAAGAGAAAGAGAGTAGCCATGGCAGCTTCCACGAAGCTTCCTAGGAGAGAGTAGTGGTTTCGTGTTTTTTTTTTTCCTTTTTTTTTTGATACTTACATATATATATATATACTCTCATGAATCATTCTTTATTTATTTATTTTTATTTGATTTTTTCTTTATTAGGTTGATTACATTTTTTACTACTATAATGACTCTCCGATTCATTAGCCGTTTTTAAAATAGTTTCAACGTATCTGTTGGGTAGGAAACAAATATTACCTAATTTAATTATTTAGTGTTTTTTTGTTTAAAGCTGATTTTTCTCCTAAACATAGTTGGAGTAAAAGAAACAAAAAAAAAAATATGTAATTGTCTGATTACTAGTACATGGGATTATGTTTTGGTGTTTTGTTGGATTCGATTTAAAATTTATGGGTTCTGACATCGTCATTGGTATGCAGGTGCAGTGGTCGTCTAGTCATGCCTCAATGTTTTTGGGGACTATGGTTTAATTTGTACTTGGCGTAAAGTTTGGTTCATGTCTCTTTTTCGTGACACGCGAAAGCATAATCAGTGAGAAAATTGTGGTCTTCTTCTCTTTTTTTTTTGTAGTCGATCAATATTTTGTTCCTTCCAAAAAGGCATATTGTATTGTGTAAATTTCTCAACATTTGCATGAGTCCTTTTTTAGTGGTTACCTCGGCGTGGCCAAACACGTTGTGTGTTCTTTTTTCCGTCAAAGGATTTTTATGAAACCAAAAGTATCGACAGCATTAGCAAAACAATATTAATTCAACTTTTTCGGCTATAAAAAAGTTTGGGAAAAATATCTACAGAACGTAAGACGCACTACTTGGTTTGGTACGGCCGTGACCGCCTTTCGTCTTAAAAAAACAATTTGTGTGTAGAGAAATGATAACAAAATTTGATCGAACCGACTAGTTTATAACTTTATCTCTTGTCATTTCGAAGATATTATAAAATTGCAGCAGATAACAGATTGATACGAGGCAAATTAAGAAAGTCTTTCTATTTTAGCTGCCTTCTCAGTATTTGAAGAAACTTTTATAAGGTTAATATATATATTGGAACTAGAGCCGCCCCAAGTAGTACGTCTTATGAATTATGTATGAATCTCTCTCTACTTAAATCTCTCTAGTGTAGCATTTTTGCAAGCTATGTACTCCTTCGTCCAAAGACAAATTCTTACAATCAAAGCTTCTAGACCATCATTACTAGAGGTTATTTCCCCTAAATTCTCTTATTAAAAATTAATAAAAAATTATAAAAAAAGAGAGAAAGAAAGCAACCTTGCTCAAAGTATTTAGGGAAGCAATGTTTCTCAGCCTTTTTTCTAAATATGTCAGTTTTTTATAAATTATATATTAAAATATATTTTTTTTGAGTAATCGTAAATTGGTTCTCCCGCTGATGATGCTCTAACTAAATAACAACTATTCTCCCTTTGGAAAGTCAAAGTGATTGCTTAATGGATGTTACAGTTTTGGATTCTGCTTCCATCTCCGAGAATTGTGCAAGATTTCAAAGATAGAAAACATGACGCAGAATTAGTGATTCGGATTCATCAAGCATTAGAGCAAGATTATTGCACATACTCGACCAAGGATGAGAACAAAAAATAAAATAAAAAAATGATAAAAAGGTGGAGAGAAGAGACACTAGTATCTCTGCCCAGATTCTTATAGACACTATAGACACTGAATCTCCCACATGTTTTCATATGATTGGTTGTATAAATTAAAAAATAATAAAACAATTTAATTCAATTAAAATATTATTAATTATTTTTCTTGATACCCCAAGTGGTGGTATGTGCAATAAGTATGGTCTTAGAAGAGTTAACAACAACAAAAACATTTTTTGATCTGTGCGTATATCATTTTTGTGCGGGGACCATGCTAATCTACTCCCAAAGAGATGCATATGGTTAAGTGGTTGAAAGAATCATCATGTGATTGACGACTAGAGTTCGAATCTTCATACTACGATTTCAATCATTGTAGGCCACTAGAAGTCTTAAATGGCAAGAGTGCCCTTCTTGTCGGTTGTCACAAGTCTTAAATAGAGTTTAAATGCTGAGACTCCGGCCAGATTATGGAAAAAAAAGAACAAAAAAACATCAATACGAATCTTATTGTATAAGTATTACTTGTAAACGAAGTATCCGTACAATGTTAACGATTACAAGATCTTTAAACCTCAAGGTCGGGGCATGTGACTTGGGCCTAGTATGTACATGTAATATGAAATACTCTTATTCTCGTTGCTAAACAGATGCAAACACAAATGACAATAGGTGTATATCTAAAAATGGAACATGTAGTTGTAGATCAGTCTATCAGAGGTTTTTTTAGCTTTGAGATTGACAATAAGTGGTGCAGTAATCTTTTTCAGCCCAGCAAAGAGCTGGCGTTTTGGGGCAGCAATAACAGCCGCCTTCGAAAACATTGTTGCAATCGCCAAGGAAGCATGCAGACATATCCACTTTGTTTGATCTTCCTATCCTTGCACCTACATATTTAAGTTGAAACACACATCAACTCAACTTTTTGATGGCTCTAAAGCAAAGAAATATTTAGTAAACAGTATATATGAGCTAGACAACTAATTATACATACATTGATGTAGAGCCAATAGAGAAAGCAATAGTATGCAGACGAGAGATGCATGTGATGATTTCATGGTTTGAATATCATTAAGGGATATGATGTTTGTGTGTTTTTAGATATCTTACTGAGTTGTTGTAAAATCCAAAGCGTAATCTTCTATATATATAGAGGAAATAGAGAGCTTAAATCAGGTAATTTATGATAATATATATTTTTCTGCGGTCATGATCTTTGAGCTTTCCAAATATTTCGGTTTGTTTGTTGTAATAGGACTGATCTTAGAAGCTTTGTCAACAGGGAACCTCTTACTTCAAGCTTTTAACAAAACCACTCTCTTGTTCCATGAAAAATCAATAAACGATTGCTTCATGGATATTGCAGTTCAAAATTCAGTTTCATCTGCCAGGATTTTGGAGCTTTCAAAGATCGAAAACATCACGACTTTAGCGATTCGGATTTTATTACTTGTGAAAATGTAACCATACATGATACATTGCAACAATTCTTCCTCAAGACGCTCTCGCACAATTCTTAAACCTCAAGAAGGATGCAATGAGACTTTGGACCAAATTTTGTATTTAAGTAAGGGTCGTCTTATCCTCGTTTCCAAACAGATGCAAAAACAAATGACATACACCGAAAGGCCAAAACAGAGCACATTATTAGTGGTCATAGATACAACTTCATAACCACCCTCAGCTTTCGTTCCTAACTCTCAATATCCCAGGGATCATCAACTGTTTTTGTTGTAAATTGGAGACCAGACGATGACGGTTATATTCTTGATTCATGTGGTTTTCAATTTGTAGATGTCTATGCATAAGCCATAAGATAAGTAAAAAAAAAATGTTCATATTTAAACCATCGTTGCTTTATTCTTCTAGTTGTTTCTAGATGCGTGATTAATGTCAAAGGCGTCAAAAGCAGATCAGATTAAAGACTTTTCAAACCCTAACCAAGCTAGACTTTTTCCTCAAGCAAAACTCGTAAAGCCCAAGAAACTTCAAAGTCCCATAATCACTCTGAACCCCTTATTCCACATTCTATATATAAAACGAAATAAAAGGAATACAAACCACACGAGAAATACTTAAATACACACATTCACAAAGTTGTTGAGTTTCGTTCGATTTGATTTCAATGTCGGGTCTTCTTCAGTTCAATTTTTTCCCAACCGATTTCTATTATCCAAAGCCAAGTCGAGTAGAATGTGTCGACAAGACTAAACCTTGTGTTCAATCAATGTCGACAAACGGATTTAAGAAAGATAATGCAATTGTTGTGGGGATAAAGAACCAAAACGGTTTGATTCTTTATGTCAACGGCGAAACAAAACGGTATGGGTCGTCGCCTGATGATGCATCTACGTTTCTTGAGTCCTTCCTCTCGTAATTATGACTTCGCCAATTAGGCTTTTTATTCATGGGTCATGCCTGTTCTGGATGTTATGTTGTTTGGATTTCTTTTCAATAGATTTTTGTGATTGTAATGTTTATGTTTGTACTAGTTGCAATAACTTATCATACTAATCTTCATTCCCCTTGATAACAGTTGCTATATCATTTTCATACTAATCTCTTATTCGCCCTGATTAAAGCCATCACCAAACAAACAGCAATAATGGAACCAAACTAGGGCTGGGCATTCGGGTAACCCGTTCGGGTTCGGGTATTATCCATTCGGGTTCGGGTAAACGGGTTTAGAAAAATAGAATCCATTGGATATTTTTAGATATATGGGTTCGGTTCGGTTTGGGTACTATCAGGTTCGGGTCGGTTTGGGTTACAAATTTTAGAACCCGATTAGTACCCGAACTACCGGGTACCCGAAAAAATATAATTAAATTTAAATAAATTTAGTTAAATTTTGACTTACACACTACAAAAAAAGCTTATTTTACATCATTTATTTTAAATATCTGCATCACCTTTAAATGATGTAAAAATAATTTGCATCACTTTAATGAATGATTTATATTTTGTTGATGCAAATAATTTGTATCAATTTATTTTAAACTGATGTTAATATTCAAAATATTTGTATCGATTTTTGTAATCGATGTTAATTTGCATCGATTGCAAAAAGTGATTTAAATTTCACATCGATTAATAGAAATGATGTTAATATTTTTGTTTCAATTATAAAAAGTGATGTAAAATATTTATATCATTTATAAATAATCGTTCAAAAAAAATAGTTTTAATTTCATAAATACTTATAATAATTGTATCACTTATGATAACTGATAGTAATATTTGTATCAGTTGAAAATAACCTAAAATGAACGTAATATATTATTTTAAAAACAAAAAAAAAATATATTAGTTTAAATATTTTCAGAAATTTCTGTTCATCCATTAATTGCTATGTCAAAATTTTCTCCTAAAATCACTCCTTTTCAATTGAAATAAAATCTTTGAAAGATTTTTGCAATACATCACTAAAAATAATAGAAATAAACAATCACAAACATGATTTAGCATCACATCTTTTTTCATCAATCTTGAAAACTTTCATTCTTTCTTCTGGTTCTTGTCTTCTACATGTAGTCATGATCATGATTATGAACCTTTGAATTATCATTGTAGTTGAGGACATTTATCTGCAAATTTAGATTACAGTAAAAAGAAAAAAAAATCTAAATTGTAGAATACTTTAACTCAATTAAAACAATAATTGTATGTAGAAAATTTTAGAATATCTTACTTTTGTTTTCCCAAACCGTGAAGACAAATACACAATTCCCAATTTTCTTTCTCGCCTATGATGGATTTAACTGCAAAACTGTTTCGGTTGTTTGTAACAATAACAACGCTCATGATGGATTTGCCGCCTGAGTAATGAACAAAAATGAGAAAATACTGAACAGTTAGCCATAGTTACGAAACGGAAACTCAAGAACAATAAAATAAAGAAGAGGCCAGAGAGAACTGAGAGAGATTTGGTACAAGAAATATTTTTGGAGATAATATAGTAACATTAAGATGGTTGTGGGCAGATAAGAAAGATCGTGGGTGAGAAAAGAAACAAAATCAGATCTTATATATTTTGATATTTTAAAAAGGAAAATTTGTTCATTATAAAAATTTTATTTTTTCAAAATCAGTATCTAAAAAAATCTACGATTGTAAATGAGAAACCCAATTATTAGGTTAGCTAAGATTTGTAATAATCCGAAGATAAAGAAACAATACATACAAAACAAAAAGAAAAATATTTTTTAGTTTTATTAGATATGTAATTTTCTTATATAATAATTAGGATTCAATTTTTTATATATTTATCTTCTAAATTTTCATTAATTTGTTGTCAAAAAATATTTAATTTATTAATGCTATTAATGTAATTTATTTTAGCATCAGTTTTGATTGATGTAAATTTTGTGTCGTTTTAAAAAAATGATTTTATTAAAAATGAATAGATACATCAATTATCTAAATGATGTAAATTTATATGACACAATATAATAGAAATTGAATCAATTTTAATTAATTGATGCCAAAATAGTTAATTATAATATCAGTTGTAATAATTGATGCTAAGTCATATATATTTGCTTCACTTATCAATAAATAATTTAATATTATATCATTTAGTTTTGTGATACAATTTAAGTGATACAACTTACACATTTTTTTGTAGTGACATAACAAAATATTTTAGATATTTTGATTATTTTTGATATTTAGGTATAAAACTAAATGAAATATTCAAAATTATAATCATAATTTTGGAGTAATTGCATTATATTAATGATAAATATTATAAATATGTTTATATGTTCGGGTTTAATAGGTACCCAAATGGGTATCGGATATTACCCGACCCTAACCTGAACTCACGGGTATTAGAAAATAGAACCCAATAGAGTTTTATAGGTAAACCTGTACCCAACCCGAACCCGGTTTTTCAGATCGGATTACGGGTTGGGTATTCGGGTACGGTTTTTATGCCCAGACCTAAACCAAACCAACCCATGTGGCCATGTGGATCGAAGACCATACACATTCGGTGAAAGTTCCACGCGGAACGATTCTATTTCTTTCAATGATATATGGACGAACCTATAATCATTGAGATATGAATTATGAACATAGAGAGAGATTTTTTTCTTCTAAAAGCAATTAAACTATGGCATAGAATAGTGTCTCCCCACCAATTTACATTCCCATTGTAAAAAAAAAACAAACAAACAAAGCCAGAACGTCAAAGAGACGAATAGTTAATGTTATGAACCGAAGAACATAAAACATAAAGGAAAGAGAATCATCGAGAGATCCAATTTTTTTTTAAATGCCCACAAATCAATTAAAAGGGTTTATTTGTTTAACCAAAAAAACCCTCTTACAATCAAATCCCGAAGAAGCTTTTAATAATGTAGAGAGACTCCACAATCAGAAGCAAGCATCCAAGAGACAACAACAGCACAGAGCAGCAATACTGCAAAACAAAAAAGTTACATTGTTCACACCTCAGTTTTTAATTGAACACAAAACAAACAAAAACTTGAACAAGTAAAGTACTCATAAACAAACACTCACAAACCAATAACAAGAGGAAGCAAAATCACAAATCTAGTTTGCTTTTAAACATACAATGTAGTAGTAACCAGTACATGCTAGATGCAAAATTCACTAAACCAACATCAGATTCACACTCTTTTCATGTTAAAAAACAAGAATCAAAGACATAAGGGAATATTCTAAAGTGAAGATATAGAGAGAAGAATATTATAGCTGTAGCACATGCACATATTTTTGATTCCTAACAATCTGTAATGAAATATTCAGATAAGGGAATAAAGTCAAATTATACTAATAAAAATGAGAGTGTGAGAGTGTGAGTGAGTGACTAACCATCCTTCAAGAAAGCCAGGACTGTTGTTCTGTTGTTGGTGATGCTGCGGTGGAGGAGGGTACTGTGGAGCGTACGGTGGAGGATAGCCTTGCTGAGGAGGATAGCCTTGTTGAGGAGGATATCCCTGAGGTGGATATCCCTGAGGGGGATAACCTTGCTGAGGAGGATATCCTTGTGGTGGATAAGCATCTTTCGGTGCTGGATATCCCTCAGGTGGATAACCTAATTACAATTCAGATCCCAAACACACAAAAATCACACATTAAATTCAGCATAATCAACAAACAAAACAAACAGATCTGATGATAAAAATTAACAATTCTATTAATTACTGATCGATTCGAAACCGGAATAAGAAAAAGTAATGGAGATAGAGGGTGACCTTGGGGAGGAGGAACACCAACGGGAGGTTGATTGTACTGGCTCATTGTTCTTCTTCTTGATCTCCTCTTTCTTCGAATTATGAAAAAAAAAAGTCGTAAGAGGAGGAGGAGGAAGAAGGAGATCACACGATTCACGAACCCTAGAGAGAGATCCAAAAGTGTGAGTTGGAAGAAAAGTTTATAGAGAGAGCGATAGAGAAGGAAAAGGAAAAGGAGGAGAGTGTTTTAAGTAAAACGCGTTTTTTATTCTTAATTTTAATTTTGGCAGTTATTTATTTTTCTTGTTTTTATCCATAACTTTAGCGTTCAATACGATGATAAAACGAATCAACAAGATTCACGCGGTTTCTCCACTGTTGTTTTTTCATTGGTTGTTTAATGTTCGTCCTTCTAGACTTCTAGTGTGTTGTGTTGTGTTGTGTCTTAACAAAAAATCTAGTGATGCCTGAATGAATTTGTCAGTATATATTACTTTTGATTTCTACTATAAAGAAGAAAATCAATAACTTATTGACTCTTTGACTTTTAAACATTACTACTAACTTGTTAAAAGATAGTATGTTTTTTGTAACATGATAATTAAATGCATACAAATACCAAAAATAATTGAAATTAGTTTTTCTTCTCTTGTTGATAACAACCATTCAAGCTCAGAGGACTCATAATAGAATAGAAGATAAGCCATCTAATTTCTTCTTTCATATTGAAAAAAAAAAAAAAAAATTATTCTTTCACATTTTTATACAACGGTTCTTATTGTATCCAGTGTTACACAATCATATCCCTCAAATTCTTAATTAGCTCAAAAGTCACTAATAAAGATGGCACCTTATTGAAATAAACTTCAGATCAAGATCAAAACCAATAATGCGCTTTTAATTACTCTCTTTAACTAACTTGCTCACACTTGATGTTCCTACAAATTATGTCCTGTTCGCACATTACCTAAGACGAAGCCATATGCTAGAATATACTTTTGGTAACACGATACACCATTAATCTCATTTCTTGCCCTGGTGAGATAGTTTAGCATGAAGATGATGAGAATATTGATAAGAAAACAATATGCTAAAAAGCACAAGCTGAGAACTACTATAATAATACTGCACGAGCGTTAAAAGAGTGTATTATGTGGGGTTTTATCTGCAAATTAGCAAATGCTAGAAAGAACTTCAATGTGAGTTGAATTTCGAAAACGATGGTACAATATTGCAATAACTAAAAGAGGGATAACTTTCTCTAAATCAGATCACCACACCGATCTAGTCTGGGAAAAAAAAAAGATAACATAATCATATAATCTCCTACTCTTGTTAACTTAAAGAAAGTATACAAACTATCATATTGGTCTAATCCAAGGATGTTCTTTAATTCAATCAAACTCCTCATTAAACAAGATATACAAGTTGAATGATTGATATTGCACGAAACCAATTACAGTGACACACACTTGACAAAATATGGCAGACCCCACAATCATGAGATCAAGCCAAAACCCGAAAATAACATCACTATTGAATATTCCTAGTCATCCTTAATCAATAATAATCTCCTCTAAGATATTTTCCTCTTCTAAATCGATCACAAGAACAACTTGTAAAATTAATTATCGATCAACTACAATATATGTGTAACCAACAACAATCTCTTAAACAAGTCCTACCGTCTTAGTAAGGAGTAGAGCGATGTCTGCTCAGTAACTAAAAAACAAATCATGAGTGGGTTAGGCCCATCTGTAGATAGTGGGCTTATACTGGATTAGGTTTCTTCCCAAGTCCTACCTTATCCTCTTCCGACCGAATTTAAAGATATTTAAAAAAAAAAGAATAAAAACAATTTTAACTTTTAGTGTGAGTAAGCCAACAGGATTGAAACGCAGCAAAAAAAGTCAATAAAAGCCAACAGTAACGCGTCAACACGTGGACGGCAGATTTACTCAAAACCATGTTAGCTATGGGTCCAGACCTGCCCACTTGTCTCTCATCTTTTTAATCATGCCCACGACTTTCCGAACCTTAGCTTCGTCACCGAACCTCACTTTATATATTAACTACTCCTTCCTTCTCATCCTCTTGCAACGTAGGTTCTGCTCATTCATCCTAATCCATTTCGCTTTCTTCAAAAAAAAAAAAAAAAAAAATCAACTTGTGCAAGTAGCATCCAGATATTTTCTCAGCCCCAAGGTAAAAAAGATCTTCTTCTTCTTCTTCTCGATTTTGATGGATGAATCAAGTGATTTGTATCTTCTGGTTTTAGATCTTTGTCATGATCGTGTTGATCCATGAGTTTGACTAGTTTTGAACATATGTGATGATGATCAGTGATTTGATTTATCTTTAGATCTCAAGTAAGCTGTGTTTTACCTGATCGGGAAATATACAGATCTATTGATTTCACTATGCAATCTGGATTTGGATTTTGATCTGAACTTGTTTGTTTTGTTACTGTGTGTGTAGATCTAGAGTTTGTTAAGAATGGCGATGGTATCAGGAAGACGATCTACTCTAAACCCCGACGCACCTCTATTTATTCCAGCAGCTGTGAGACAAGTGGAAGATTTCTCACCGGAGTGGTGGCAATTGGTGACGACTTCGACTTGGTACCATGACTATTGGATCAGCCAGCACCAAGGTGCTGATGGTTTCTATGACAACGGAGAGAATGAGAATGGTGGAGGTCATCAGGTCGATGTAGCTGATCTTCTCCCAGAATCATTTGATTTCGATGACATGGAAGATTTCTTTGACAATGATGCTTCTGCTGAGTTTGATCAAGGTTTCGATGGACAAATGTATTACCAAGCACAACCTTCTGAATTTGGTAAATTGGTTTTATGATTCTTCCCAATATGCAAAAAGCTAATCCAAGAATCAACAGATTTGTGTGAGACTAATTGTTGTTGTTCTATCTATGTATCATCATCAGGGTTGGGAAAGAATGGTGAGATGATTAGGAAATCAACTGGAAACAGGAGTCCTAGATCGTATGTAGAGCCGGCTAAGTATGCGGAGAAGCCAGCGAAATGGGGAAACCAGAGGGTTGCTGCTGCTCCCAGAAACATCCACCAGCCTCGCTGAATAAGAGAGAGGGTTTTGGTTTGTTGTTAAAACTAGTCAGAGCAGTTTGGGTCTGTATCTTATCTTAGCCACCACCAATGTACCTTCGTAATTTTCTGTAACTTTGTACCTTTATGATGTTCATTCCCAACTTGTTGTTATCACAAAAATGTAAAAACATAAAAAAAAAAACAAATGTAAACTTTCAAGAGATATGAGAACTAGAGTTCATTTCCATTAATGCTTAACCAAAAAAGAGACAAAAGTACATTTCCATAGAAAGCAAATTTCGAAGAAGAGTTTAGAGTTGGTTATACTGAATCCGTGATGGCTACAAAGAGGCAGTTGCATCAATAATATATGTTGCTTTGGCTTTAAGACCAAGAGAAACCAATCAATACTCAGATGTAAGAAGAAGCTTTTCACTTGCCAACTACTGAAATGTTGAGTTCTCGACCAACACTGGTTTATTAATGATTTTACAAGCAAAGACGCATTGATTCTTGGAACATACTTGAGACGCTCCTTCCTGATCTTTACCATACGTGTTTGCACTTGCAGACAGTGTCATTGTCAACCAACCACACCAACCTGAGACGCCCATCAACAGAACTCAGACATATTTCTGAATTTTATAACCCGAATTAGTAAAATTGCACCACACTCCACAGGTCGTCGTTTTGACATTTATATGAACTCGAAAGCGTTTTAAAACGCAGCGCGTTGGCATTTATGTTCTTTCCTTAACTGGATTTTTTTTGGCCATATCAAGTCACACTAGCTTTTTTTTTGACGATCAAACCCCATATATTAAATTATCGGAGATGACTTTCTTCGAAAGAGGCCAATTAGGTACCGACGAGCTTACATGGGAAAAACAGAAACCTCGTGCTCTTGCACATTTCGCAAGTTTATCGGCACGGAAATTATCCTCTCGGGAAATATATCTAATACTAAAATTAGCAAATCTATCTCTGAAATGAATAAAATCGTTCAATTCTGATGAAAAGGTCGACCAATCCTCGATATTAGACGTCATCCTTAGGAGGTCTGAACAATCCGTAGCAAAAAGGGCTTTATCCAAGTCCAACGCTAATAAGCACTCCATAGCCCAAATAAGGGTATCTAACTCTGCATGTAATGGGGATAAGCTTCTGCGCGATCCTTTTAGCCCCATGTGCAGGATTCTATCACCGATAGACGCAATCCAGCCATGCCCACTCCTATCCACCTCTGTATGCCAAGATCCATCTATAAAGCATACAATGGATTCTTGAGGAATTGGGATCGAAGGTATGCATGCTTCTACTACCGCTAGTGCTAAGTCTCTGTTATTTGCTCTTCTCCAAACTTCTTCTTCTTGGATAGCTTTCTCCAGTGTATCTTGCGGAGATTCAGAGATATTTTCAAACACTTTCTTATTTCTTGCCTTCCAAATGTACCACATCATCCACGGGAACATTCTCAAGTTTTGATCAGTTGCACCAGAGTCTCTGCCACGCCCATATAGAAAATCGAGGTTGCTATATAGGGAAGATGAAGGGAACACCATAGGATAGGAAGGGATTGTCGATAAAGCCCATACTTGACGTGCTGGGGGGCATTCAAATAGCATATGGTTTATAGTTTCCTCCTCCGCTCCACATCTAGGACAATCTTTATCTCTACCAATATGGCGATAATGCAGGCGTTGACATGTTGCCAAGCACCCAGTCACACATTGCCAAACGAAATGCTTAAGCTTCCGTGATGTTTTTAACTTCCATGCTTGCGCCTTAAGTGTCGTAACACTAGGTCCCTGAGAAGAGAGGTCGCAAGCAAGGCGAGAGATAGCTCTCGCGGCTTCGTATCCAGATTTAACGGTATAATTTCCAGACTTTGTCAGAGTCCAAGAATAGCCGTCCCTCGAGGCATTCAAGCTCGGTTTAATCCCCAAAATAAGGGTAATTTCTTTTGGGGGGAAGAGTTCCCGAAGACGTTCAATTTTCCACTTTTTTGTGTTGAAATCTATCAAGGTGTTAACACAAATCAAAGGATTTCTCTCACTAGTTAAACTTTGGGGTGGCCGTGCTGGCGTATCTGCGATCCATGGTTCAGTCCAGATGCACATATTAAAACCCGAGCTTATGGTCTTACGAATTCCGTATGAAAGAACCTGCTTTGCTGCCAACATGCTCCTCCAGCCATACGAAGGTCGATTTGATACTTGTATCTCTAATGGACTACAATATCGAAAGTATCTCCCTTTTAGAACTCGGCTAAGAAGGGAATCTGGATATCTCAGCAATCTCCATAGTTGCTTTGTCAAAAGGGCAAGATTAAATTCTTCTAGTGTTCTAAAGCCTAGCCCACCTTCCGAAAGTTGAGTACACAATTGCTTCCATGATATCCAGTGTAGTCCTTTACTGTCTGCTTTATTGCTCCACCAGAAATTGGCTATCGCGCTAGTTAGTTTTGAGCATATAGCTTTTGGTAAGAGAAAACACGACATTACATATGTCGGAATTGCTTGCGCCACTGATTTGATCAGGACTTCCTTGCCTCCCTTGGATAGAAATTTCGAAGTCCATAAGTTTACCTTCTTATGGAGTCTATCCCTCACGAATGCAAAGACTTGTGCCTTTGACCCATGAATCTTCTCAGGGAGACCCAAGTATGTACCCATGCCTCCTTCTTGTGCTATCCCAACAATAGATTTGATCTCTTGACGTATATGGGACGGGACCTCGGTTCCAAACATGAGAGAAGATTTGGAGAAGTTAATTTCTTGTCCAGACGCCTCACCATAAAAGCGGATTATATCGATAATTTCCTTGCATTGCTGAGGATCGGCTCTGCAGAAGAATAAACTGTCGTCTGCAAAAAGTAAGTGGGAGACACGTGGGCTTGCGTTCGAAATACGTAAACCCTGGATCTTTCCCTCTCTTTTTGCGTTCCTAATTTGAGCAATTAAGGCCTCAGTACAAAGTATAAATAGGTATGGAGAGATTGGGTCCCCCTGACGAATCCCACGTGTTGGCCTAATTCGTCCCTTGGGATCTCCATTGATCAAAATACGGTAGGAGACGGAAGTAATGCATTGCATTATCCAACCCACCCATTTTTGATCAAATCCCATTTTTTCCATCAAAGCTCTTAAGAAATTCCATTCCACCCTATCATAAGCTTTACTCATGTCCGTTTTTATTGCCATAAATTTTTTCCGGTTGGCCTGATTAGAACGGAGGGCATAGAAGTTTTCTTGAGCAATGAGGATATTATCTGTGATTAATCTTCCTGACACAAAGGCAGATTGGGTCTCAGATATAAGTTCCGGCAAAAACTTCTTGAGACGTAAGCTCAGAATTTTTAAGATGACCTTATAGCTCACATTACACAAGCTAATAGGACGAAATCTTGACATTTCACGAGGTCGTTCTCCTTTCGGGATTAAACATATATTTGTCTCATTTAGCTTGCCATCAAAAATTCCTGAGCTAAAGAAGTTCTTCACCATCTTAGTGAGATCACCTTTGATGGTTTCCCAAAAATTTTGAAAGAACAAAGCAGTCATCCCATCCGGTCCTGGAGCCTTTCCCGGATTTAGGGAAAACAAAGCTCGTTTGACCTCCTCTTCTGAGATTTCTTTTGTGAGATGCTCATTCATGTCAGGTGTGACCAATGTAGGTACATCCTTTATGGCCAATGTGGGTTCGCTCGCATTCGAGGAAGAAAATAGATTGTCAAAATACTCCACCGCTACTTTTTCTATCCCTTCTTCTGTATCAACCCAGACTCCAAGTTGATTAAGGATGCCAGTGATCTTGTTCCTTGCCCTTCTTTGTTTTGTGGAAGCGTGGAAGAATTTTGTATTTTGATCTCCTTCTGCAAGCCAAAGTTCTCTGCTTTTTTGATGCCAATAAGCTTCCTCTTCCCTATAGGCTTCGCAGAGCTGCCATTTTAGGTTGAGGAGAGTTTTCGACGATGCTTGATCATCTCCATATGTCTCATCAATCTTTTCTTGAAGTTCCTTAATCATCTTTTCTGAGTTTGTTTGATTATTTTTCTTCCAAATGGAGATTGCTCTTTTACAATTTTGGATTTTTTTCAAGATGGAACGTTCAACAGAATTGTCGTCCCCTCCCCATCCATCTACCACCGCCTCTTTGAGGCCTGGCTTACCAATCCACCTCTTGTCAAACATAAACCTTCTCAAAAACTTTTTTGGACGTGTAAGAATAGATGCAAGGAGGGGACGATGGTCCGAACCCCACATCTTCATGTACTCCACATTAGTGTGGGAAAATATATTGTGCCACTCTTCATTTCCCATGGCTCTATCCAAGCGACACCGAATCTTACCATTTGACCGTTGACCAATCCACGAAAATTGGTTTCCTTGGTAAGGGAAATCAATGAGCCCACATGAATCAATCATAGCACGGAAGGGTAGAAAGGAGGTTTCCGATCTTTTTTTACCCCCTCTTTTTTCATGATTCCCTGTTATTTCGTTGAAATCTCCAATAATAAACCAAGGCTCAGATCTCGAGACTCCAATACGCATTAGTCTTTCCCAAACATAATCACGATTTCCAGGGACAGGGTCACCATAAATAAATGACATATAGACCCGATTTCCATTAATAATTGTTTCGATATCGATTAACCGGTCATCTAGTAATAAAAACTTTACCGGAAACTCATTCGAATACAATAAAGCTAAACCGCCGCTAGTGCCCTCAGGCTCAACGGTTTGAAGGTTATCTAAACCTAAATCCGCTTGCACTTCTTGCAGATAAAACTTGTCATTTTTGGTTTCCAACAGAAATAAAAAGCCTGGTGAGTACATTACGACACATCTCACGCAGTCGGCGACGAGTCAGTTTAGCTCCCGCCCCTTGGCAATTCCATGCAATTGTTCTCATTTATTAGTTCCGGAGGGAGAATAAAACCCCACCGTACTAACTTTGGAACGATTGATTATAAGCTCTAGCAATGGCACCTTGAGACCGGGACTTAATAAGTAACGTTGCAAGAATAAGCATTCTTTAAAGGAAGATTTTATAAATGATCTCTCATTTAGTGAGGAAGTTATTACGAATTGGCAGATGCTATTGAGCTTTGGATACGTCCTCTTTACTAAACCGTCATTATCCCACTCCAAATAATTTGCAGTAGAGGCCCACCAAAAGGAATCAGTTTGAAATTTTCGGAGACAATCCGGCACGGAACCATGTCGTCGAAGCTTTTGTTCTCTAACGAATGTAGAGAAATCCAGCGATGGGAGCATCAGTATGTTAATCGGTTTTCTCCATGAGGGTGTGTCTAAGGTTGAAGCCCTTGGATTCACCAACTGACACCAGATGTTTGACCGATGAGAAGGGTGAGATCGAATCAGCCGAGTTAACACGAGTTTTATCGCCGACCCCAGATCCGACTTTGTTAAGAGGGTTGACATTCGATATGGTTGTTCCACCGGCGAAGAGCTCACCAGATCTAGAATTAGCTTCAAAAGAGGCATGGGCCAGCGGTTGGAACGAGGTCTATGACATCCCTTCAAACCAAGTGAGACATAAATTGATAAGGATCTGGCCGGTGACAAAGCGGGGTGAAGGGTAGGCCACAACTCATTCTTCATGTAATGAGGTCTCCGTTCCAATGAAAGGGACCAGAGGTAGGTAGGCGGAGATAGTTCCCAATTGAGAGTTTTCAGAAGCTCCTTCACAACTGTGAGAAAGTTTTTCGATCTGAGACCAAAGAGGACAAGAGTGTCAGCACCCAGTTGGAGAGGGAATGGTCTCACGAGGAATGCCGAGCTTGCCTTGGATAACCGGCAGAAGGATAGAGCAGAGTAAGGAAAGATCTCACCAGAAATCATGGTGGAAACAAAGTGGAAATAAGAGGAGCTTAAGAGATTCGAGCAGTCCTTATCACTAAACATGTCTTGTTCTTTCCATGAACAGAGAGGTGAGGTTGTCCTTGAGCCTACGGTCGATAAGTATAGAAAATGACTTAGCATTTAGCTAGAGAAAACATATGTAAGTCTTAGCATAATGCTAAAGTGATTCTTCTGCTTCATATGGGTTGAAAGAGAGAGAAGCGGCTCTGAACAGAGCTGTAGTTGGAGAAGGAGAAGGGAAATAAAAAGTAGTCTTTTAGATTTAGACCGAATTAGCACAGATCCGGGGAAAAACATATAACAGAAGAGGAGAGGAGGACGAAAGGGGCTCAGATCTGTTGTCGGAGATCTAATACATCACTTCGTCTCCGTCCGTACAGAGCACCGCAGGAGAGAGAAAAACCCTTGCCTCTTTTTCATTCTTGTAGGTATCATCTAAATATATTGTCCAAGATTATGAGTTTGTCTAAAGATAACATTTTTTTATTTAAAAAAGGGGGTATATAGTTCCAAATGTTTCTTCTTCCTCCACCAACCCCTCTTTCTATAAATTTTGTTTTCAAAAATAAAAGTTATAGTTATACTTTTTCTAAGATAATGCGAATAAAAATATAGACAAAACATATAATGACCATTGTTATCAAGTCACACTAACTATTAATTACGTAAATGCCCTTTGAATAAACTATTTATTTATACATTCGACGTTTCGTTTCGTTTCGTTTTTTCTGCAAAAGTAAAAAATTTCGAAATCCCGCTCTAAATTTAAATATGGCGCCGAAGAGGAGAGCATCGCCGCTGCACTCTCCTCTCTACCCTATCGGTAAGAACACTCACAAAGCCCTCGACTTAATTATTAATTCCCCCGATACTCGTGTCAGTTAAATGAACCGTCGTGTGTTTTTAATTTGATTTCTCAAAGGTGATTACGAGGTCGCAGTGGATGGTAAGAATTTCACCTGTGAATCATGACTCAAAAGCATTGAAATCAAATTTCCCAGGAACAACAGAGTGCAAATCTCAGGTTCGTGTCCTGGAATTTGATTATTGAATCCATTTTCATCTGTTAATCTTAGACGGCTTCTATGACAAAAAAATGTGTAGCAAATGCTAAAGTTCTCTCTTTTTATCTGCTGCTTAAGTAGTTCTTTTTTTTTTTTTTTTTTTTTTTTTTTTAATGTGCAGAGAAGGGTACAATGGTTTCCGCATATCCGAAAGAACACATGTTTCTTCTTCTTAATCCTCGGGATGAGGATGAGTTTACCAAATCTCATCTTCAAGTAAGTTGGTTTCTGACCAAAATCAGTTGATTTGATTCTTATGAGAAATAAAGGCATTAACTTTAGTAACTTAAACTCTTTCAGGAAGTGTTGAGGTTATATAGCAAAGAGTTACCTGACATGAGATACGCTTCAAACACTGGGAAACAATCTGCGTTTCTTGAGAGATGTGTCTCTAAAGGGTATAAATCTTCTCTTTATCATAAGTTCATAACCTTTCTTTACTTGTTTCAACTTGGACTGAACCCATTTTCTAATGCTCTACTTGAAAATTGCACTTATATTGCAGTAAGTATTGTTCATTGGTTTTGAAGTCCACGCTTGGTGGAGTCTCAGATGAGGTAATTAAGAACCTTTGGTTATTTTCTCTCGTTAGTTCTTCATCAGAAGCAGCTTAGGCCCTGGATGAATCTTGAAGATATGTATTTTCTATGAACTTTTCACAATTTGAAAAATCTTATGCATTTAGGAGTTTGCTGTTTTGTTCCAATAGGCAGAATCTGTTTAATCTACCAATGCATCCCGTTTTAGATTTTCTGCTTTACTGCATCTCAATTGATTATTTGGCGTGTGTTTTTTGTAGATCTTGGCTGCAATCACCTATCAAATAGTCCCTGCTGATACTCAGTATGCTGAGATACCTCTTGCTTCTGTAACATACACACACCAGAAAAAGGTTTGTTTTGGTCTTGACTCTTTGACACTTAATGTTGTAAGTCACCATTTAAACTTCTGCATTTCCTACTGGCAACAGTTTCAGAAATTGTATTGTAATAGCTCTTATTGTGCAATGCTTTTTACCTGAGGTCTTGTCTTTTAATAGTTCATAGTAAATGTCTATATATTGCATACCTGGATTAAGTGTTTCATAGAATTGTACACTTTATTCTCTTCTTTCTGCAACTGGTTTTACACTTTTACAAAAGATTGCTAGGAACCTCATCAAAAAAAGAAGACAAGATGGTTTTTAATTAATGCATTTTCAGGGCTTTGGTAAACTCATCTATGAAGAATTAATGAAGAGACTCCATAGTGTTGGCATCCGAACTATATACTGTTGGGCAGACAAAGAATCTGAAGGATTCTGGCTTAAACAGGTGATTATATGTTTATTATTCTTGGAGTTTATCTTATAGTTTGTTGGATGCAAACTATACCATCTTCTGATGTTCGGTTTCTTGTAACTCTTTACGAATTGTGCAGGGATTTATAAAGTTAGCAGAGGTAGACCACAAAGGAAAAGCAAAGAGGTTGCACATTAAGTCTAATATTAGAAAAGCGTTGTGTTTTCCCGGCGGTTCAACCCTCATGCTTTCTCATTTGAAAAAGGAATCGTCTCTTAATCCTGCAAACCTTGAGATTACCTCTTCATGGAAATATCAGTCTGAGGGATCTTTACAGTCAGCAAGAAATAATGGCACAGGTCCTGTGGCTGGAGATTCAGTTAAACTTGGAGAGAGCTTTGGTGAAAGCGTATATCTTGACTGTAAGCTTTTAAACTATTTTCAATGATTAAGACCCTTATTTTGTTTCAATTGTTTTCATCAAATAGCCTAAGAGAATGTGGATATGGATAGAAGAAGTAACTCACTCATCGTCAAGCATTTGAATTTGTTAAAAATCCTCTGAAGTTTCTGTTATAATGTGCCATAGGTCTCTCTGGTATTAGAAGTCCAATAGACTCGGCCACAGGAAAGGAATACAACAACGTGATTTCTGATCAAGCTACCACAGCTGATAGTGAGACCAAATGTTCCACACCGGGGTTGAAGAGATCTTGGGAAGCTTCACTGTCTTCTTTGCAATCGAAAAGGATTAGGGCAAACCAGAATAATGACTCTGAGATAGCAAAAATAGATTTGACTCTTAGCTCTGCAAAGCAATCGAAAGACGGTTCTTCCTCCGAAGTGGATATAACTAAGGATCCTCTGCCTACAATTTGCAAAAGAAACGTTGTTGAACAATGCAGAGCGGCGACTGGAATAGACGTGGAAGCTCGCCCAGATGGAGAAGACTATAGAATCTTGCTGATGGACATTTGTGATGAAAATAAGAGAGCTTGGTTGACAGAGGTATAGATACATTTCTATGTCATGTGTTCCCTATATTTGTTTTTTTTATTCACCTTATGTTGTCTTCTGAACAGGTAATAAGAAAACTTGGTGGTGTTGTGACCTTGGATGGTACAATGAGCACACATATTGTCACCGGAAAAGTCAGGAAAACTCTAAATTTCTGCACTGCTCTTTGCTCTGGGTTAGTCTCAAATTTACTGACATCATCATATTAGTGAAATTATGTGTAAATCATAGGAATAACGCGGTTTATGGTACATCATACTTGGTTGCAGGGCTTGGATAGTATCACCAAGTTGGTTGAAAGAAAGTTTTCGAGAAGGAAGATTTGCTAGTAAGATGAGACAAACATCTTATGAATTATTGCTCTCTGATGATTACACTTACTAGTAAATCCTAATGCTGACACTTTTTTTTTTGTTTAATAGATGAAGCTTCACACATACTGCACGACGAAGACTACCAGTTGAAATATGATCTTGATCTAAAAAGCACAGTTCTTAGAGCAAAAGCTAGACCAAACTCGTTGCTTAAAGGATATGACATATGCGTTGGATCCAACATTGAGTTACCTATCAAAACTTCATCTGCTATCATAAAATCCGCTGGTGGAAATGTAAGTATTAGTTTACCACTTCTTTCAAGTGTTCCACATTTGAATCCAAAACTTTGTAATTTATTTGGGGAAATCTGCAGGTGATCAGTGGAGTGAAAAAGGTAAAGGAGACATCAAAAACGATATACATAGGGTGCGAAGAAGACACAGTGGGGGCATTATTTGCAGCAAAGAAAGGAATTTGGACATTCAGCAGCGAATGGTTAATGAACTGTGTCATGAAGCAACAACTTGAGCTTCAAGTTCCTCAGTTTGTTGAGTCCTTATGATGATTCGAACTAGAGACCTCTATGATCTTTTTTAGCTTGGAAAAAATTCCACTTTATCTTTTATTTTTGGGTTTTATTATGGAAATGGTAGAGACATTGTAAGAACTTGAATGGGATAGGCTAAGAAGCTCAAGTCTCCCATCTATTCATGTATAAAAACAAAATTGTGTTACATACTTAAAAGTTAAAACGAAGGTTGTTCTAAGTTGTCTGGTCTGGCGTTACCAAGGACTAATTTACTTCTTCAGTTTCTGGACTAGACCGTAATTGCCATTAACACTTTCAAGTCAAAAGTCCAAAATTAGATGGCCAAATCTCCCCAACTCCCCATTTAAGTACTTGGCAAAAAATAAAAGTTTCTTCTTAATCCAAGAATTGTTTATTTATTTAATAATCCCGAAGATTGAAGAAATTACAAGAATGGCCCAACTGATAAGATAAAAACGGCTCCTTTCAATTCAAAACTCCTCCTTTCAGGTTCAGGTTCAGGTTCAGGTTCAGAATAATGTCGTCGTCTCTCTCAAAATCACAACCCCTGCTGCATCCTTCACATCACATGGCGGATCTCTACTCCTCAAAACCACCATCGTCTTCCTCACGGCTATTCTTACTCATCACCTTTCTACCTCTTTCCTTGGCCTGCTTCGCCTTCCTCCTTCAATGGCGAGGTGGAATCAACGATTCAGTTACGCAGTGGTTTGAAGATAACTACAAATTCCCAGGTATGGTCACCGTCTTCGAGGAACGAACCTTTCCCTCTGATTCGAGCTGCGTTTCTCTTCTGGGTCAGAGCCGTACACAGTCGTTTCCTTATCTCCGAGATTGGAAGCTTCCTCACAAGCCAGATCTTAAACCTAAGGTTAGACCTCTTCAATCCAAACTTGATGGGTTTTGATAAATGCTTAGACTTGATTTATTTTGAAATGCTAAGACTTGATTCATTTGATGATGAAAAAAATCGGATTTTTATTGGGTGGTTGTGTAGATATGTATAACGACGAGTACTTCTGCTGGATTAGAGCAGACACTGCCATGGATATTTTATCACAAGGTCATTGGAGTTTCAAACTTTTATCTCTTCGTTGAAGGCACTGCTGCTTCCCCAAATGTGTCTCGAGTTTTGGAGACCATACCTGTGAGAGCTTATATCTGTTCATGAATCCTGATTTTGTCTTTTATGTTTTCCTTCTAATTCCCAGTGACATTATTATTTGTTTTCAGGGTGTACATGTTATATATAGGACAAGAGAATTAGAAGAAGAGCAAGCTAAAAGGTATTATTCTTGTGTCTTGTTTTGTCCTTAAGTTATGGATGTAGAGCTATCTTATCTAGGTAAAGAAAATGGATAATTTTAAGGAACCACCTTGGGTTATATATACAGAGCCTAGACATATTGGTGATTGATTGGTTTGCTCGTGTTTCGCTTCTTTGCATCTTGATATATCAAAAGTGAAATGGTTGTTGTAGGTAGAGGTGTTATTTCATATCATTCATTTGAAGTTCCATCACATTTTTGTTGGTTTTACAGCCGGATTTGGAATGAGACTTGGTTGGCCAAGTTTTTCTACAAACCGTGTAATTACGAATTATTCGTGAAACAAAACTTGAATATGGAAATGGGCATCACTATGGCAAGGGTACTTGTTACGTTTGACTTCTTCACTCAGTCAGTCAGTCACTAGAAAAAAATGATAGAATAGCCAACTTTTTCACATTCTCTCTCCTTTTGCTTGGTACATTAGGATGCTGGTATGGAGTGGATACTGCATCTTGACACTGATGAGCTTGTACATCCTTCTGGAACCCGTGAATATTCCTTGAGAAATTTGCTCCGAGATGTCCCTGCAGAGGTGGATGAAGTTCTCTTTGCAAATTACGTGAGTTAAAGAGTCTTTCAAGACATAAGAATTGAAGTTTTTTATATTTCTTCGGTTTGATTAATTTGGATAACTCGCAAATGTTCTTGTTTCAGGAGAGCAGTGTTGAGCGAGATGATATCAAGGAACCTTTCACTGAGGTACACAACATTATCATATCGAGCTTCCTATATATCTTGAGATGTATGTTCCTATGACTATTATCTTTAACATATCCCAAAGTGTTTTTTTTTTGTGGTTTAACTTGTAGGTATCAATGTTCAAGAAGAATTTTAAACATCTTCCTAGAGATGTTTACTACGGAAATTATAAAAAGGCAACTCGTGGCAATCCAAACTATTTTCTAACGTATGCAAATGGGAAATCTGCTGCTCGGATTCAAGATCATCTTCGTCCCAATGGTGCTCATCGATGGAACAACTACAAGAAGAACCCAAAGTATGTTCTTGTCCTCTCCTCACTTGGCTTAAACATAGACATCCCTTCTCTTGCTTTAGTAATCTGACATTGATCCCATATTTTGTTGTGTGACAGCGTCATGGAACTAGAAGAAGCTTCGATTTTGCATTACACTTACTCAAAATTTTCAGATCTTACTTCAAGACGTGATCGATGTGGCTGCAAACCAACAAAAGAAGATGTCAAGAGATGTTTCATGCTAGAGTTTGACAGAGCTGTGAGCTTGGGATTTGATATATTTTTAGTTGATTGTGTGTAGTCCTTGTTCTTCACATATTTCTATTTCTCCTTTTTCTATCTGCAGGCATTCATCATTGCTTCAACTTCAACTTCAGAGGAAATGCTCCAATGGTACAGAGAAAGAGTTGTATGGACTGACGAGAATATGATCCTAAAACTTCTTAGGAAGGGGATTCTGACTCGTATTTATACACCAATGGTCAGTTAGTTACACAATACAAAATCCAAAACATTACATGACCCTCTTAAGTTCCTTTGATCCCAAAAAAAAAGCTTTTCCATCTTTTTACAGGTTATAATCCAAGAGCTAAAAGAAGCCGGTGTATTCAGCTCAGTGGTTACTTCAGCTCACAACTCTTCAACCTCAGGCATTACTAAGAAATCACCTCAAGCAAATACTAGAAGACTGTTGGAGTTTGATCTTGATGGTGGTGACTCTCAAGCAGCCTCAGCCATACCACCGCAATCATCTCCAAGCTTGGAAACCATCAAAAATGTTCAATTTTGACTTTCTTGAAGATGTTGTTTACAAAGTTGATGTAGGATTAATACAAAAGATACATTAGAGCAGAATTTGTGGATCACATTGGTCATTTATACATATATATATATATATACATTCTATGTATAAAGTTTGTTTTTTTTTTTTTTTTTCTCTTCTGTGTCTGAGTCATGATGTTAGTAGTGAGTGACCAAAGAGTTAACAAAGAGAGTGGACGCGTGGATGTACGCGCGCGCGAGTGAAATTGGGGAATCGCGTTTGTGAAAAGACGCTATTTCTTTGGCGGTTCTTTTCTTTCCCCTTCCTCTCTCTCTCTCTCTCTCGGTTGGGTTGTGTGCCCTTAATTCGATGAACAAGGTTCTTCTTCAGTTAGGTTTCCAGAGCTCCGTCGTCAATTTCGCCAAGTACGGTTCTGTCTAAATCTGTTAATTAATGTTTCGACTTGTTGTATGCTGAATTATCACCTCTTGTTTCAAATTTCGTTTTTTTTTTCTTTCTGGGTTGTTGTTTATCTTCTGAATTATTTGCTGTGTGAAAATTTCGTGATTGATGGTGATTCTAGGTTTCTGGTGGTGCCTCTTAGGAGTTTAAGAGTTGGTTCTTCTATCGTTGGTGTTAGAGTAGGAACAGTAAGTTTCAACAAGAGGCTTATGTCAAATGCTACTGCGGTTAAATCTATACCTTTTTCTATCAACAACAACAACAGCAACAGAAAGGACCTCAAGATAGTTGCAGCAGTTACTGATCAGATGGTTGGTGCTAAGTTTGGGGATTCAGTATTAGATAATTTGGAATTTTTTAATAAGTATTATTTTCTTTTTTGTTTTTCTTGTTGGTTTTTGATGCCTAGGGAAGTGATAGTGATAGAGATGATATGGGAACTCTTCAAGGTGATAAAAAGGAAATTGAGGCGATGACAGTTCAAGAACTTAGAGCCACATTGAGGCAAGTTTTTTATATACTGCTTTTTTTTTTTTTTCATATTGTTGCTGTGGACATGCAAATTCTTGTTCTTTGATGTGAAATGTTTGTGTGTTTGTGTTACAATGGTTTTCGAATATAGGAAACTTGGCCTACCTGTGAAAGGGCGCAAACAAGAACTTATCTCAACGTTACGACTTCACATGGACAGCAATTTACCGGGTATGTTACTGCAACATCAAGAATACACACGTTTCTGTTTCACGCGTGGAATAGCAAAAATGGCACATACTTGTTTGCATTCTAGTGGTCGTGTACGCTCGTTCCATTAAAAATTAGAATGATAAACTGATTGCTCCTCAAAACTGCTATATAGCTTCTGATTATTCTACATTTTCTCTCGTAGTAAAAAACCAAGTCCTTGATAGTTTATCAATTTCAGGAGAAATTTCTGGTTCAGAACAAAAGGAAACTACTACTTCTACTCGTTCAGCAAGTGTCACGATCAAAAGAAAGATCAGAAACAGGGAAGAGCCTGCTGAAGATGACCGCATTAACTCTGAAGCTTATGGCATTGAAAACGGAGAGAAGAGAGTAAAACAGTCTACTGAGAAAATTTTGAAAGCTAAAGTTTCTTCGAAAGCCATCTCCAAAGAACGCCAATCATTGACGAAAACAGGTTTGTCGTGTGTTAAACTAAACACATTCTATGTAATAAATACGGGCATCTACGTAGAGTATTATAAACCATTGCGTGTGCTAATCTTCCTAGGTAAGCAGCAATTTCAGTCAAAAGAAGAAGCCTCATCAACTCTCTCTAGTGAAGTTCTGAAAACCGAAGAAATTATATCATCCCCGAGTCAGAGTGAACCGTGGACTGTACTTGCTCATAAGAAGCCTCAGAAGGACTGGAAAGCTTATAACCCAAAGACAATGAGCCCTCCCTCTCTACCAGAGGGAACCAAGCATGTGAAGGTTATGACTTGGAATGTTAATGGATTGAGAGCATTGTTGAAATTAGAGAGCTTCTCTGCTCTGCAGCTTGCCCAAAGAGAAAACTTTGATGTCTTGTGCTTGCAGGAGACTAAACTCCAGGTCATAATTTTAGGCCCTTCTTAAGTTGTTTCTGCTCTATATTTTCAAACATAACCAAGTTCGATATATCTTGTACTGAAGATATCGATCAATGTTATGACAGATGAAGGATGTTGAGGATATTAAGAAAACTCTTATTGATGGCTATGATCATAGTTTTTGGTCCTGTAGCATCTCAAAACTTGGTTACTCTGGAACTGCAATAATCTCACGGGTAACAGAAGAATGTGCTTATATGTTAGTTAATGCCCATTTGATCTGATATGTTAAGTTACATTGTGTTTTAATCAGTTTGGTCTTTTGACAGATAAAACCACTCTCAGTTAGATATGGTACCGATCTATCTGGATCAGATCATGACATGGAAGGACGCATTGTGACTGCTGAATTTGACTCCTTCTACTTAATTAATACTTATGTCCCTAATTCCGGAGATGGCTTAAAAAGACTGGTACTCCTCATATTTACTGGTTTCTATGGTTGACAGATTATTCGTTTTCTTTTAATTTTAACGAATGGATCCTGTGGGTTTTCAAGTCATACAGGATCGAAGAATGGGATCGAACCCTCAGCAATTACATCAAAGTATGATACTTTCTAGTGGAATTTCTTTATTTTTTTGTATGTGTTACACAAGCTTAATGAACCTTTTGCATTTACAGGAGCTGGAGAAGTCTAAGCCTGTGATCTTGACGGGTGATCTAAATTGTGCTCATGAGGAAATAGACATCTTCAATCCCGCGGTAACTAACTTGGATTCTTCTTTTCTCTCTTGTTTCGTGGAAGACCAATATATCTCGTTTTTCATGCTTTTCCACCAAATCTTTTATTAAGGGGAACATAAGAAGTGCTGGTTTTACAATAGAAGAAAGGCAATCCTTTGGTGCAAACTTCTTAGACAAGGGCTTGGTAGATACCTTTAGAAAGCAACATCCTGGAGTAGTTGGTTACACGTATTGGGGTTATCGCCATGGTGGCCGTAAAACAAACAAAGGTATTTAAGTTTGTTTGATATACATATTCAGATATAATATTTGTGGTTGTTAAACTGGTGAAATGGTGTGAAATCAGGATGGAGACTGGACTACTTCTTGGTGTCGGATTCGATCGCAGCAAATGTCCATGATTCTTACATCCTCCCTGATATTAATGGGAGTGATCATTGCCCCATAGGCCTAACTCTCAAGCTCTGATCTATCTAGAGCTGCACCACTCCTAGTTTTTTTTTTGGGGCTAAAGTTGTAATGGCCTTTAGGGAGAGAATCACATGTTTTGTTTGACAGAGAACTATGGTTATGTGAATCATGAATAATTTAAATATCAGTAAACAAACCCCAAACAATCAGAGTTTTGTCGAATTTGTTGGTATGGTTTACTTTCATTGCCCTCACTGCATTTTGTGTTCACTTAATGGTTTGCTTATGCATTTTGTGTTCACTTAATGGTTTGCTTATGCATTTTGTGTTCACTGCTTCAAGTAAAAAACGATGTTATGTGACGAAATCACATTTTATAAAAACATAAAAACTAAAATACTTAGTAGAGGTCAAGAAGAACAAGGGAGTTTGATACAGAGCACTACAATGATCGAGAGAAAAGTTTGGTTTTGAGTACAAGTCAGAAACAGAAAAGCTAAATGCTTAGTAGATGTGGTCTAGTAGGAACAAGCGTTGCAACATACTCCTCCATGTTTTCAAGGTAATCTAAACTTGTGCGCAAACTAGTTTCAACCGTTCTCATAGTTTTCTCCTCCAAGTTGTATTCGCATAGTTTTATTTCACTTTTACGTGTCCTCACCTTTACAAGCAACAGTCCCGCCTGGTTTATCACAGCTCCTAGCCAAAACGAACCAGCATGCAAACGCGTTGACCTCTCCACATCGGATGCCGTCAGCCTCAAGATCGTGCTCCAAGATTTGATTCGACCATTGTCTTCCTTCTCATGCTCCGCACACCAAACAACCATATCACCACCGTAGCAGTTCTCCACTGCACATAGACTTCCTTTCAACACCTTTAAATGAAAAAAATTTCCACCAGGACCAGAGCAGTAGTTGAATGTCTCTGACACTAGACTAAAGGACAAGATATTTTCGCCGTTTTCAATGGTAGTAGATTCATGTGTATGGAACGACCAGAAGATATTTTCGCCGTTATCAACGGTAGCAGATTCACGAGGATGGAACGACCAGAAGATATTTTCACCCACCAGGATTCCCTCAGGGTTCACACGGCTCAAGCCAATAGATTTCCTCCATGGGAAATCAATCATCTTAGACACACTGGACTTAAGTGTCAACACTTGTGCTAAGGAGATAGTGAGCGGTATCAGAACGATTTTGTGATCGTGAGTTGAGTGGTCGTAACCAAAACCAATCATACTCTGCTGATGCTTGATTCTTCCTACTTTTCTTAATTCTCTCAAAACAGGGTTCCAAACAGCTAAAGAATTGTCTTGAAGCAGCAGGCAAAAGAGTCCATCGCAATGACCGATGACTCTATATATGAAAAGCAAACTTTTCTCTCGATCATTGTACAGTTCAGGCTCTTGTAATACCGTCTTTAGCTTGCGACCTTCATAAGTGCATATGCGCGGTGTTTCCCGTGGCCAACAAACCACCAATAGAAATATCGTACTTTTTTTTTTTTTTTTTTTTGTTAAAAAAATATCGTACTTGGGGCATGATTTTTGTGCTTTATGATGAACCTCTCTTCTCGGAACAACGAACGCCAGCTTTTGCAGACACATCTAAACCTTAGCAAGTCCTTAACCGGAACCCTAGCAAGTATCTCAACGACTATGTCAAAAGCAAGTTCCGTCATCCTCAAGACCTAAACAGTAAAACAAACGATAGAGATATAGAGACAAAACAGATCAGTAGGCACTTTCAAAACTAGAGATCCTTCTATAACACGCCTTTTAAAACACCACGGAGAGAGCTGATTCTAATCACTGATGATTTCTCTGCTTCGCTGCTTATATGACCAAACCCTTGGTTAAGTCCATCTATGTTTATAAGGATGGGATGAGAATATTCAGCTGTATAGGGTTTACGTTTATCCCAAATTCCCAATTCTAGATAGATATGGATCGTTTGTATTAAGCATATGTTACTTTTTTTGTCATTCTCGATCAATTTATAATAAACTAAACTAGATTAGTACCGTGCTCTAACACATGTCGAAATTTCTTTTATTTATATTATAATTTTAGAATAAAATATAAGTTATATGATTGTTTTTAAAAGTTTTTTTTAGATAAAACATTATGCAATAAAATCATATGCTAAATATGATAGCTTTAAAAAAACATCTCTTTTGTAAGTTTTATATTGTTAATTTTGTAGTTTTATGTATGAGATATGATTATATTTGTTGTTTGTTTTTATTTTAATTTTTGAACATGTTTGGTGAAAGTGTTTTAATATGACTCGTGCTTAAGTAAGATTTTATTTTTAACTGCAAAATAAGATCCTGACAATCACAATTAAGTGTGATAAATTGCCAATATTTTATTTCTTTTTATCATAACAATATATATTTTGTAACAATACATGGAATACTAAAGATTTTATTTTGGAAATTGTATAAATCATTGGAATATTCTCTTTCGTAAGATTCTTTGGGATATTCTTAAGTGTATATTGACCAATTAATCTATAACTTTTTTTTTGTAACCAACCTATATTTAATCTATAAACTAGTGTATATTGTAACCAACTTATAAAAATTTTATATAGTCAACAGAAAAAATTGTGTACTCCCAGTTTTATTATATAGGAGATTGCAATATCCTTTTTCTATTTTTTTTTGCTTGATATTTTTATTTATATTTCTTTTAAAAAAATTTAGGCTATAGAGATCAAATAAAAGCATCAACATACATGTTTTCTAACAAATACACTCAAGATCAACACAATTGTACTTCTCTCCATGTGTGTTATGCCATGCATAAAAATGGGAATTCACAGATACTCATCACAAGTCATTGCTTTTATGTTTTGATCAAATCTTACATAGCTGCGACGGAGGAAGTGATGATGGGCTGAGAAGAAGACTTGGTGTTGCTAATGCCATTGCAGACGTTAAAGCCGTACCAAACAGAGTTAGGCAAGAAAAGGTTGTAGTAGAAAGTGACAGATCTGATGGATGAGCCGTAGATTTTAACGTTCTCTGGTTTCCAGCCGTCGGATCCTTGCCTGAGGAGGTAGATATAACAGACGTCGCGCATACACGGTCCCGATATCTTGTATGTGTCTGACGAACACTTTTCAAAAGTCCTCGAGTGTGGATCGTCTAGTCTCTTCACATACACCTGATCCAACAAAGTTTTTTTTTTATTTTTTAAACCAAAATATTAATCCTTCTCGCCAATTGTAATCAAATAAACAAGAGAATTTAACATGTTAAAACCTCTTGAATATGCTGTATGCATCATCGTAACTACAAGTCAATACTAAGATATGATTTTTATAAATGTTTGAAATATTATATTTTATTAATTTTGTAGAACTATTTATTTATAATTATATCGAAGTATTAATTTATCGAAATTAGGAAAGATGAGATTGGTCAAACCTAAGCCATGTTTCTTGGATCTCAAAATCCAGATGTTATCAGCTGGCAAAAACCAAAAATACAAAGCTATTCTAAAAACAGGTTGTCGTGTAAAAAACTCCAGAAAAAAACATTTCAATCTTCAAATATCGAATTTGATTGATTACGGATTAATTTGTTATTGAAGCAATCCAATAAATGAATATAAACAGAGTAACGAAGTTTTTAAAAAAAAAAAAACAGAACAAAAACTGACCTCGTTGCGGTAGACATCACCAAAAGCAATACTGATCTTGTCTCTAGTGTAAGACACCGATGAACAGCTTGTTTTGATGATCACCGTGTACGAACACACACCCGCATTCTGAAAAATTATTCGATCGCAAAATATTTATTAAAAAGAACAAAAAAATGAATCAAATCAGAGTTGTTTCAGCAGTTCATGGATCACACAAATCTTGCAATGATTAAATATCGAAAAAATGGTATCTACCTCTAGCTTTGGTTTAGGGAGAAACGAATCAATCGGACGAGGTTTTGTGGTGATGAATGATCTCGCAGAGGAAGGAGACGCAAAAGAGCATAAAACAACAACAAGAAACAAAGAAATCGCTAATCTGACCATCTCTCTTTTTTTTTTTTTTTTTTTTTTTTTTGTATGTGTGTGAGTTGAAAAAATCTCGGATGGAACAAAATGGTCAGATCTTTAGTTAGTGGATTGGAACAAAAACTAGAGTATTGTTATCTAAGACCGACACGAGGATCACGCTCATATTAATAAATGGGAGAACGAAGTTGATATGCTTTGTATGCTTGTCACAATATCATTGGTTATCTTCTTTTTTGCCAACTAGAATTTAACTGTCTTTTCGTCATTCGAATTTACTTGTCTTTTATGCCTACTTTTGCGCTTTTTTACTCAAAATCATTATAAAAGGAAAACAGTAGTAATTGATAGAAAGGAATATAGCAAAACAAGATTATACTGGTAAAAATGGAACATGATCTTGTAAAATTATCTATAACCAATGAACTTTTTTGACTAGATTATTATTATTATTTTTTAAAAAGTCAATGTATCTTGGAAAAAAGGGAATTTTTTTGATTGACTTGTTGACCAAAATTAAAGAACATTAACCTTTATTATTATCATTTCACTAATTAATTTGAAGGAAAAAGTGTTAAAAATAGTACTGTATATAATGTGTAAAGGAGAGTGGTAAGTATTTCAATCAGCCTCCTGATGGTCCTTATAACTCTTGGTATGGTCACTATAGGATTCCTCTTCTTGACCCTTTTGCTATTGCTATCACCACTGAGCAGTCGTCTAGTGTGAAAATTGAAGAAATATCCGAGTCCTGTACTAATTCGAGTTCTGTTAATCTTCGTCCTATTCCGAAAGAAGTTGTTGACAAGATTCGTATGGTATTGAGTTTATATCCCAAAGGGACGCCTATTACAGAACTACGAGCTGAGCTGACTAAGAGCAACGTGGCTATTGATAAAGATTTCTATGGACACAAGAAGTTTTTTCTAATGTGTATGTAATGTGTAATAGATATCTATATATTTTTTGTTTGTCAAATTAAAGTATAGTACATATATATTTTACCATTCAAACAAATGCAATATTTTACACTTTTTCAAGACAAACAACACACTAAAAAAAAAAAGATCAAAAGACATTACGAAACATTCAATAATTAAAATTCTGAAGCATAGAGAATCATTATTTATTAGTATACTGTGTTTTTAATATTCAAACTAGTTCACCTTGGAACAAACTTTCCTGACCTCACCATCCACGTCTGTCTTTACATCAATGGAACTCATCTTAATCATAGCTTTACCAAACTCATAATCAAACCTAAACCCTAACAAACCTCTAAGACGACTTGCGTACTTCTTCACCACGGCGTTTGTCTCCGCGTCCGACCAAAGCCGTTGGTCTGACTCTAGAATAGCGTTGCCGTCGCGTAAGTTCTTGTAGAAACTTTCATCGAATTTTGAGGGGCTGCCGATATCAAGAGCAACACGTTTTGAACCGTCTCCATTGGGAGGACAAAGAGTCTTGAGCTGTGTAAGAAACGATGGGCTTATGGTTGGGTCGGAGTTTCCGGTCACAGTGAAGTTGTATAGACGGTAACGGAAGAAGAGACAGTCGGTTTGTCCTATTGTATGTGCACCTGTCCTCGTATAGGTTAGATATATATTTATTGAGATATGCTAACTACTTGGAAGGGAAAAGGTGAATATAATGGATCAGAGAAGAAACAAATCATGGCATGTTCAATATGCACAACTAAGTGTGATTAATTACTCTTTAAGATGGCCTAATCGCAAGGATGTCTCAAACTCTACTTATATTTCCTCTGAACGTATGTATATATAGAGTTTTAATATGAAAAAAAAAACCCAACTTAACAAGAAATTAAAAAATAATTATTTTTTTAAGCTAGCTTTAAATATCAAAAAAGATAAATGTAGATTGATAGACAGATAGATGAATAGATAGACATACCGAGTAGAGTAACGAGATCATGAGTATCCAATCCTTTATCTAGAAACTTTTGCTTTTGAATAGCAACAGAGTCAAATGGAGAAGGTAGATTCGATGCTTCCGATGCCAACGAGATTCTCCCGTCTTTACGACCCGTTGGTACTCGCCAGCTTGGTCCATCACTCTTGTTTCCCATACATATATGGAACTCAGGTGATATTAGTAATTGGAAAAATTACCATAGAAATTAAGTGCCCTAACTAGGTTTAGTAAACTTGCATACCAAGTCAACAGAGTCACGAGCTGCAAGTGCAAGTATATCTGCACATGAAACTACTCCTGGACACACAGACTCGAGCTGGGCTTTTGCATCATCGATTACTTCCAGCCCTCTTAGACCGAGATTTGCTAGAGCAGCTTGCTCTGCAGATTTCCCTTTGATCAACACCGAGCCATCACAACCCTAATATATAATATGTCATGTTTAAAGTCAACAATCAATTAACTTGCATATAATTGATACAAGGGAAGTCAAGATTAAATGAGAAAGAAAGGAATTGAAACCTGAACAAAACAGTCATGGAAATGAAGCCTAAGCAAGCCAGGGGAAATTGTGGGATCAGAATCAAAGTGAGACTGAACAGTGGATCTTACTATCGACTCAGCTTTCGGACATGAAGTTGAATAGTAACCATTTTTTAACGATTGGCTTCTCACTTCGTTTCCCAACACCAACACTAACACTATTATCATTACATAACAATACTTGACTCCCATTTTTCTTACTCTTTCTTTTTCTGTTTGATTAATTAGCATGCAATGATGTTCAAGACCCAACTTATAATTATATCCACTCTCACACACATACATATGCCTTTTTGTCTCAATGGAACCGTGTGGGGACACATAGTGCCTACTTCACTTTCCTATTATTTACGGGAATAGTTTTTTTTTATAATTGATTTATATTGGTATATACACTTGGTTGCCACTATGATGGATTAATGGGTGTGGATTTATAATACAGTTTTGATATAATTTTATTCGGAAAAAAACACATGCGCAATTTACGAGTTTCGTGCTAACTAGCTAGTGCTAACGCCCTTTCGAAATTTGTTTTAAACATGAATTTTTTTTATCTTATCAAAAGAAAAAAAAACTTAGGGTGGAAATGGTTGTATTAGGATGAACAAGTTGAAAAAATATGAGTTGAATAAAATTGGCTGAATAGCATTCATCCACTAAATAGTAGATGAAAAAGTTGAACAAATTTCCTTTATAATTTGTTCATAATTACAGCTTTTTTGGTTGAATGGGTTGAATAAGTTTTCCAACTAATGCATCTCAAATGGAAAAAAATTGGATGAATAATCATTCAACCTATTCAACCTATTAATTTAAGTCATCCATTTGCACAATTAATTTCTGAAGAAGAAAAAAACAGTTTAAAGAACAACAAAATACGTCCTTTCAAAAATAGTTATGATTCGTTTGCTTTACTAAAGCGTCTTTTGATCTCACCTCAAACTTTAGCAATCCATGAAATAAGCAAACGTGTTCACAGCTCAATTGAGATATAAGCCGTCACTATTTCCCTCCGTTCACATCAGCCTCTCTTGTAGTTCCTCTTGTTTAGTACAATTATTACACAACCTTCATGATGATAATAGCATGCATGCTATATAGTATTGATAGACTTTTTCCAAGTGTTTTATTATTTATATTACGGAAATTCATTTTATGGTGCTAATTTCCGTTAAATATATTTAGTAGTTCTGTAAGTAATTTAGTGGAGTTATTGATTTGAGATTTGAATAGAGTTTTAAAGACTGCAAATGTTACGTATAATCTATTGTTATTAGAATAATATTTTGTTAAACTCTGTTAAAGTTTAGTGTTATTAATTTGTGATTTGTATAAAGTCATTTAAAATCTTAACAAATTTGGGTTATTGGATTCAGACTTGTATAAAGTCATTAATTTTTTTTTTGTTATTCAATGAAAACAAAAAAATCTAGGATTGTTAATGAATTCAATTATTTTGTAAATAAATAGATTTAAATAAAATATTATAGTAAAACAATTATTTGAGATTTAAAATTCTTTGCGTAAAAAAAATATGTAAGTAAAGTTTATTTTTGTAAAATAAGTTTCACCCGCGAAATATGTGAACTTGGAAAATAATTTAAGTTGGTGTAAAAAGTTTTGATATCTTTTTGTGTTTCTAAAAATCAAATTCACATATTTTATGGATCACATTATTATCTACATCACTATACCATTAAATAGATAAAATAATATTTTTTAGACTAACTGGTTTAATTTAAACTAATCCTAAGTTTAAAAAATGCAATGAGAAAATGTATAAAAGTGGTAAATAAATGATTAATTTTTTATTGTTTGTGAAATGTAATTTACTTAGAATAATTAAATATGTTATGAAATTGATAATTAAATACATTTCTGGATTTTAATTGTTGATAAAATCTTTGATTTTTAAAAACTAATAGAAAAAAACATTGTCTTATATTTGTCAATGACATATTAATGAGATGTAATATTGATGTAAATGATAATGAGATGTAAGGATATTTATTAAAAAAAAGTACAAAAACTATGTGAGCGCAACACATCAGTTTTTATGAGAGTGCTTATCTATTAAGTATTAATATATAGGAGATAAAATCATGATTTTAACTAAGTTTAGTTTTATTTTGTATACATGAGTTGTTTTTCCATTATTTCTGATAAAGATAACAAAAAAAAAAATCAATAGTATCTCCTCTTTACAAATTATGTCTTAAGTACAAACAAATGTCAACATCTAGTAGAAATATATAAACTGTTTTAGACTATGATTAATTAGTAATCATACAACTTTATGACATAAATCATAATCTCTTTTTTTGGGCAAATCATAATTCATAATTCATAATTCATAATCCTATGCTTCCAAGTTTCAATTAAAAGAAAGGTCGTCTAGATCATGAAAACTGTAGTTAGCTACTAATTAAATGATATTGTATTGAATATTGAGATATTTTCCTCTCACTTTGTTTTTTTGACAAAAATATATTTTCCTCTCACTATAAAAGAAGAATTGTGTAATCATAAAAATCTAATCGAACTAACTCATATACTTGTGTTTTTACTCTAGATTTGCGAAGGTAATAATATATAACTCTTACGTAGATTCGAGGTACATTAGCCAAAACTTAGATTTTGGACTACAAGTGGTTGTTGCATTCTTATAACTAATTAATCCTTAAGGCGAAGAAGTACTATTTGATTAATTTGGAAATACATTACAACAAAAAAAAAGCTAATACATAATTTAGCAATTCTAACATTATTTTGTTATGTTCGTTCGTAAGGGACCTTAAATAATGGGGAACTTATGTCATCGTGGGATATCCAAAGATACGTCTAGCAGCAGCTCTTCTGGGAGTGATACATCTTCTTCAAAAATTTCATCTCCGAGTGTTGATGACGGAAGCCAAGAAAGTAGTGATCAAGTTTCATCAGTGTCTCCTACTTCTTCTTCTTCAAGAGTTTCATCTCAAAGTTCCGGTGCTTAAAACCCGATCGAGCAGATAAATTTTTTCATCTTATAAATCGATCAAAACATCTTCGAAATAAATAATTTTTTTTGTCAATTTCATGTAATTAAATAAATGTTTGTTGAAATTTTTATGATAATAACTATATTATTTATTAGATAATCTTTTAAATATGAATTCTGAATTTGTCAATAATTATCTTATATTATATATCACGCTGACGTGCAGTGTTGCTACAAAAATAATTCTAAACAAAATTCTCAATGGCATTATGTTAGTTATATGTCACCTAAGTTATTATGACACAACACAACATAGGTTTGTAAATGCGCTAATCCTAATCTTAAAAGTTTTTAAGGTTTTATTTAACATGACACGGTGTCGTATTACACATGTGGCGAATCATTATTGGTCATTAGTAGTTTTGTAAGTAATATAGCGGGAGTTATTGATTTGAGATTTTAATAGAGTTTTAAAGACCGCAAATGTTATGTATAATTTGCGTGTTATGAATGATTATATTGTTGTATGGATGCCCATTATCGGCTCATTAGTGTAAACCCTACACTTTAATATTGTATCATATAGAACAGAGGAATAATACAAGAGAACAATTCCCTACACCCTAATCGTTATCAGCACGCTCTAATCTTAGCTATTTATCTAAAAAAAAAAAAATTCCATCGGCCAGCAAAAAAATTCAAATCGTTATCAGCACGCTCTAATCTTAGCTAAACATCTTCTTTGGATCTTTTACGATGACCTCTCGGATTATAAGATAAGTGTTCTTTCATACTTTTATAAAGAAATTAAGATATAATTGGCTATTATTAAAATTTTAATTGTTGATGTGCCAAAATTGGTTTAAATTTTATACAAAATTTTGGATTATCATGAATTTTTCACAATATATATATATGTATATATAATTTATTATTATTTATTATAAAATAATTATATTCTTTGGGAAAGCTCTTTAGATTTTATAATAAAATCTTTAGTGAAAAAAAGAAGATATATATATATATACACTATTTTATGTTTTAAGAAGAGATATATATATATATATATATATATAAATGATGCTTAATACTTATTTAACACTCATTTATATGATTGTTTATAAAGTTTGTGAATTAATTTATTTGTTTAATCACAAATTTAAATTTGATTAAAATTAGATATAATATCATGATGAAATATCATGATGAATTATTTTAAATCATATCTCCAACCTTTTTTGGTGACTAAAATGAAAATTTAGTAACAAATTACTAAATAATGATTATTGATCATGTTTTCTTGACATCAATTCTATGAAGAGGTTTAAGACCAAGAATATGACCATAAAAATTCAATGGTTCTTTAGAATAATCTAAAGAAAGTAAATGATTAAAATTCTATAAAAGAATAAAAATCAACTTGATTCCAATTTTTACCAAGATTATATAATTGAAAATGATATCTTTGATGGAAAGATATTAGAAAATACATAATTTATTTGTCACAAAATATTGTTGTCATGTAAGACACAATATAGTGAAAAATATTTTTTAAAAATATTATAATCTCATTTTTTGTGACTGTAAAATTATGAGATGTTGATGTAAATCACATCCTATTGGCTTGGTCTATTCATTGAACTAAATATGACTTTATGCAAAGAAAAAGGAAAATAACACATCAATGATAAGAAAGTTGCTATAAAAGTGGTTATAAATGTGGGTATGATATATATATAAGGTCGTGGTTAAGTCGACTAGTATCTCCACTATAAGTGAATAATAAGTACATGAGGTACTTATCTCATCTATATATGATGATGATGAAAAAAGTTAGTATGAGACAATTTCCACTATTCTACTACAATAATAAGAAGTATTAAACAAAGTATTGAAAGCTCTTGAAGAGTATATATACTATTGCCTATGGGAACATAATTTGATAATTATGTGTTATAATCTCCCAATTAGTTTCAAAGTTAAAAGGGTCTAAGATATAATACATTACCCAATTTGAGAATGTTATTGATTACAAAGTGGAATTCAAATCGAGATTGATAGACATGAAGTGTCATCATCTCGAGGGGGAGAATTCATGAATCCCACCTACAGAGGTGATGGAACAAATATAAGATTATGTTCACACCCAAAATGAGTTTAATCACTCATATGAAAAAGCAAATCTTGAGAATTTGAAAAGTAATCATGTTGAGACAATATGTGAAGAAAATACTTTGAAATCATAAGTATTACCCAAGGCAATAAAAATGTTTTAGAGTTACATGCATTATCTAGAAGATAAAATGCTTTGTGAAAATCTCACTGTTTGGCATGACCGGTTAAGCCATTCCGGTTCAGTAGTGATGCGAAAGAATAATCAGAAATTTTTGAAAAGATTCATTAGAGAACCTAAAGAGTTTTCTTTGTGATTTATTATGTGTGCTGCTTTACAAAGCAAGCCAATTATATGGTTTTCACTGATTCTATGAATTTGGATAATGTCAATTTTCTGCTATACAAAGCGATATTTTGGACTGATCATCCACTATATATGTTTGTTATTAACTTGCAACATGGAGGTTGCGAGAGTCTTTGGTTAATTGACAATGGTGGTGAAACCATGCCAAGTAATTGACATAAATGACTCTATATGTCAAGTAATTCGCATCATGCCAACGAATAATCATGAGTACTCCCTCATTACAATTGGTTTGGGTCAGAAACCATATATCTTCCATCTAAATTTGTTATACATGTTGGTTGCTCCACCAAAGTGATTAAGATGGAATTTGAAAGAATGTTGGAAATATGTTGGATATAAATCTCTCTTGATGATTGAATATCTTGAGATGCAGAGACTGTTGTTTCAGTGAGTTAGTCTTTCCAACATGAGGGGGAGAAAATAAACAGTTGGTAAAGATATATATTGAAAGAAATTATCTAGATCCTCATACTGAGAAATGTGCACAATAATTTCAAAAGATAATTTATTGGCAAAGTTTACAAAGATGCTAAAATCATACAAAAGCCATTTTCTGACCTTGAGAGTGAAAAAAAATCACATCTACCTGCTGTGCTCCAATTAATGTCCTAGAAGGATAAGATCAACTGCTAGTAAGTCTAAAAATGGCATGAAGTGTGATAGACTTATGGTTCCAAATATAAGCATCCTCGGAAAAGAAAATGAGCATGAATTAATATGGCACCGAGGAAGCAAAGAGTTATGAAAAATCTCTAGAAGAGATGTAAACATGAGTAAGAAAGAGATTCAAGTACCTGAGAATCATAATGAAAGGAAATCTCAACAAGTTGAGTCATGTCTCGAAAGAAAAGGAACCAAAAAGGCAAATCGACGTCGTAAATATGTTTGCATGCAATGTTGCAGTTGATGATGTTATGAATAAAAATCGAGGATCATAAACCGCGGTTAATTGAGAAAAGATTTCTTGAAAAGTGTACACAAAGAATGATTGGTTAATCACTGAAAGAGGTAACTATGAAATAGTTCAAGTCTCTTAAAGATATAATATTTGGACTTGTAGTCCTTACACTTGAAAGTGTAAAATGAGTGGGATAGGTGATCTTTGTGAGAAATAAAGTACATGCAGTAGTACAATGATTCTCATAAATACTTGATATTTATTATGAGAGATGCACTCTCATATGGTGGAAGCAACTATGTAGATCTCTTATGCCTTTGAAAATAAGGCAAAACTTGATTTAGTCTATTTAGAAGGTTTTCAAACTATAAGAGATATATCCCTTAAAGTAATTATCTTGCTAATTATATTGCTAGAAGCAATACTTTATAGTTCTCAAGAATATTGTAAAAGCAAGAAAAATGTCTTAATGCTTTTGACACCTTTGGAGAGAAAATGATGACAGTTTATCTCTATGAGAGAATCATGTGTGTTGTTGTTGATCTTAGGGATCTCATAATTGGTTGAAAAATAAATCGGGAACAAGCTAAGTGAATATCGTAGGGTTGTGTAAATCCGAGATTGAACACTCATTGTGATTGTGTTCAAGAAGTATTTTCAAGAAAGTTTAAGGACGTAGGCCTTTGCTGAACCTCGTTAAACCAAAAATTATGTGTGTCTCTTGTCTCTTCAGCACTTACTAGTGGTTCTTGTTAAAAGAAAGGTACAAGAACAAGTGCAAATATGTTGATGATGAAAATGTTATCTAATCTCCAGTAGAGATTTCACATACCAAGGAATATATGGAGAAATAATCAGTGATGAAATATTACTCCTGAAAGATGGAAAAATCAGATTGTATAAGATAATATATTTCATAAAAATTTTTGAGGTTACAGATTTGGCATTTGATGAAAGAAATGTTATCTCAGCATGCTTACAGTTTACATCATCATTCATAGAAAAATGGTCTTGTAGTACCATACTAAGAAGAAGAGTTGAAAGAGAAAGTTTTATAAGGAGATTATGAATAACTCTTATGTATAAGATGATTGTTTGGAAGATTGTATGTAAAAGAAGATTTGGGCTTAAAGTTCAAATAGATCTTCTATATGAAAGGGGTTCAAATGACTTGAAGTTCAATGACCCAGTAGAATATATGATCATCATATGAGTTTGTACCTGAAAGCGCTGTTTATAACAGTTGAGAAAGTTGATTTATATGATCATAGTACATAACCTGAAGATGATGTTTTCAGGGGGAGATATATGATCATAAGCGTGGTTGTACTCTTTTTTCCTTATCATGGTTTTTATCCCAATGAGTTTTTCCTTGAAAGGTTTTTAACGAGACAACAAAAGAACACGCGAAAGATAAACACATGAAAAGGAATACTATGATTCCAATGGTGAAAGACTATCATCTTCAAAGTCTTTGACATACATTGATGAGATTATAAGAAACAAAGATAATGATAAAGATGAGTCACTTGCGAGACCCATGACCAATAGAAGAATGGTGATACACGTTTACTACAGATTCGTTCAAGTGAAGATTTGGCGAACCATTTATCATGGCGTTTCCAACCACTACTTTCAAGAAGCTACTTCATCATATTGTTTTGGTCATTTCGAAGATTTCAAGTGATGTACTCATGAGGGGGAGTAAAAGTGCTCTGCACTCTTTTTCCCTTAACCATGGTTTTTCCAATGGGTTTTTCTGGTAAGGTTTTTAATAAGACAACATCTCATATGCGCATTTGGGACTATATTTTTATAATGGTCATCCAAGGGGGAGTGTTATGGATGATTATATTGTTGTATGAATTCTCATTATCGGTCCATTAGTGTAAACCCTATACCCTAATATTGTATCCCTATATATATGTTATATCCTCTACAATAGAAAATAATATAAGAGAACAATTCCTTAAATCCTTTGTTCTTAACATTGCTGGTATTATAACAATATTTTGTTAAACTCTGTTAAAGTTTAGTGTTATTAGTAGAGATGTCAAACGGGTATGCCCGCGCCCAAACGGACTGACCGTGATGGTCCGCCACAGGCGGCGGGTGACGTACCAGTGCCCATGCCCGCTCTAATAACTTATTAGTTTGTGATTTGTAAAAAGTCATTTAAAATCTTAACAAATTTGGGTTATTGGATTTAGTCTTTTATAAAGTCATTAAAAGTTTTTTTTGTTATTCAATTAAAACAAAAGAATGTATGATTGTTAATGAATTCAATTATTCTGTTATTGATTCATGATTTTATACACTTTCTTTACAAAATAAAGTCATGCAGACTTAAATATAATTAAGTTTAACAAAATAAAACTAAGCTAGGTGTCAACCCGCACTATGTGCGGGATAAATCGATTTAAATAAAATATTATAGTAAAATTACTATTTGAGATTTAAGATACTTTGTGTAAAACAAAATATGTAAGTAAAGTTTATTTTCATTTATTCAAATTTGCGTTTATTTTTTGTAAAATAAGTTTCACCCATGAAATATTTGAACTTGGAAAGAATTTAAGTTGGTGTAGAAAGTTTTGATATCTTTTTGTGTTTCTAAAAATCAAATTCACTTATTTTATGGATCATATTATTATCTACATCACTATACCATCAAATAGATAAAACAATATTTTTTAGACTAATTGGTTTAATTTAAACTAATCATAAGTTTAAAAAATGCAATGAGAAAAAATTATAAAAGTGGTAAATAAATGAATAATTTTTGTATTGTTTGTGAAATGTAATTTCTAATAATTAAATATGTTATGAAATTGATTATTAAACACATTTCTGGATTTTAATTGTTGATACAATCATTGATTTTTTAAAACTAATAAAAAAAACATTGTCTTATATTTGTCAATGACATATTTATGTAAATGATAATAAGATGTAAGGGTATTTATTAAAAAAAAACACAAAGCTATGTGAGCGTGACATATTAACTTTTTGTGACAGTCCTTCTCTATTAATATATAACTAAGTTTAATTTTATTTTGTATACATGAGTTGTTTTTCCATTATTTCTCATAAAGATCAAAAAAAAAAATCAATAGTATCTCCTCTTTTCAAATTATGTCTTAAGTACAAGCAAATGTCAACATCTAGTAGAATATATAAACTGTTTTAGACTCTGATTAATTAGTAATCATACAACTTTATGACATAAATCATAATCTCTTTTTTTTTGGGCAAAACATAATTCATAATCCTATGCATCCAAGTTTCAATTAAAAGGAAGGTCGACTAGATCATGAAAACTGTAGTTAGCTACTAATTAAATGATATTGTATTGAATATTGAGATATTTTCCTCTCACTATAAAAGAAGAATTGTGTAATCATAAAAATCTAATCGAACATAACTCATATACTTGTGTTTTTACTCTAGATTTGCGAAGGTTATATATAACTCTTACGTACGTAGATTTGAGGTACACGCTAGCAAAAACTTAGATTATTGACTACAAGTGGTTGTTGCATTCTTATAACTAATTAATCCTTTACGAACAAAAAAACTAATATATAATTTAGCAATTCTAACACTATTTTGTTGTGTTCGTTCGTAAGGGACCTTAAACAATGGGAAACATGTGTCATTGTGGAATATCCAAAGATAGTGATAAGTCTAGCAGCAGCTCTTCTGAGAGTGATACATCTTCTTCAAGAATTTCATCTCCGAGTGTTAGTAGTGATCAAGTTTCAACGTCTCCTACTTCTTCTTCTTCAAGAATTTCAACGTCTCCTACTTCTTCTTCTTCAAGAGTTTCAACGTCTCCTGCTTCTTCTTCTTCAAGAGTTTCATCTCCGAGTGTCGATGACGGAAGCCAAGAAAGTAGTGATCAAGTTTCAGCGTCTCCTACTTCTTCTTCTTCTACTTCTTTTTCTTCAAGAATTTCATCTCAAAGTTCTAACAGCTGATCGAGCATATAGATCTTCTCATCTTATAATCGATCAAAACATCTTCACAATAAATAATTTTCTTTGGCAATTTCATGTAATTACATAAAAGTTTGTTGAATTTTTATGATAATAACTATATTATTTATTAGATTATCTTTTAACTAAATATAAATTCTGAATTTGCCAATAATTATCTTATATTATATATCACGCATTCACGCTGATGTGTTGCTACAAAAATAATTCTAAACAAAATTCTCAATGGCATATGTTATGTCACCTAAGTTATTATTATGGCACAACACAACATAGGTTTGTTAATGCGCTAATCCTAATCCTAAAGTTTTTAAGGTTTTATTTAACATGACACGGTGTCGTATTGTACACACGTGGCGAATCAGTATTGGTCGTTGTGACGCATAACTGGAATTGCTCTGAAGAATCCGACCTTTTCTCAGGCGACCGAGGGAGACGAAACGAGGGCAACGAATCCGCCATGGCAGCTCGTAAGAGAGCTTCCACGATGTCAGTGTCCAACAAATCGGATCCGGCGGAACCCAAATCAGCGCCACTGGAGCAGAAGATGACCCGAAAGACCGTTGCTGCTTCCGGTGAGGAGTTCCGTCTCGCGCCGCCGAAACTGGGAGTGATCTTTGTGATCGCTACTCTTCTCTGTTCGCTATATCTCTACCTTCTCTGTTTTCACTACAAGGTTGAAGTTGAGCTCAAACGCTCGATTCTGATTAACGCGGGGCTTAGCTTGGTTGGGTTCTTCGTCACACTCAAGATGATTCCTGTTGCTGCCAGATACGTTCTTAGGCGTAACATGTTTGGTTTTGATATTAACAAAAGAGGCACTCCTCAAGGAGATATTAAAGTGTGAGTCTTTTGCTTTTTTAATCTACCTCTCATTAGTTCTTTTGATCAGCTTTGAAAACTGCAATGTCATCACAGGCCTGAATCATTGGGTATTGTTGTGGGAGTTGTCTTCTTGATCGTGGCGATCATATTTCAGTATTTCAATTTTACTGAAGATTCAAATGTAAGTGTGTGCAAGCTTGATGGGTCTTGTTTTGTTGATCTTTGTGGCTGTAGTGTGATTCTCATCATCAGTGTTTTGATGGCTCTGTGTAGTGGCTTGTGGAGTATAATGCAGCACTAGCTTCTATATGCTTCATGATCTTGCTTGGATTTGTAGATGACGTCCTTGATGTGCCTTGGAGAGTGTTAGTTCAAATTCCTCTATCAATTTTCTTTTGATGAAATTCACATGCTTGTCGTTTTTGGTTCACATGGTTCTCTTTCTTGTCAATTACAAACAATAGGAAACTTGTCCTGCCAACTTTTGCTACCCTTCCACTGCTCATGGCTTATGCTGGACATACGACTATTGTTATACCCAAACCTCTAGTTGCTTTTATTGGCTTGGAAGTGCTTGATCTAGGTAATGATCAAGTTAACACTCATTTCATACATGGTTGACTTCTATAGTTATATTTTTGGAGTTGGTAAAATGATTATGATTAGCTCAATAGATGTTTTAATGTGCCAGGACGGATATATAAGTTATACATGGGGTTACTTGCCGTGTTTTGTACAAACTCTATTAACATACACGCTGGTCTGAATGGCCTTGAAATCGGTCAGACTGTTGTTATTGCTGCTGCTGTAAGTCCTATTGTCAATATAGAATGTCTCTGAATTCTTCTCTCCCTTGTTCCTTTTTTGGGTTAAGATATGATTCATCCCAGTTTTTTTGGTAGATCCTGATACACAATGTTATGCAAATCGGATCATCTACTGATCCCGAGTATCACCAAGCTCATGCCTTCTCGATATTTCTTACTCAGCCGCTGATGGCCACGTCATTGGCAATGCTTGCGTACAATTGGTAAAATCGCTCACAGCTAAACGTGCTTTTATTTTGGTGGAAGTGATGCTTTTTTCTGACTATTCTCTGCAATCTTCTGCTGTTAGGTATCCTTCTTCAGTTTTTGTTGGAGACACTTACACAGTATTTGCTGGAATGACTATGGCAGTTGTTGGCATTCTTGGTCACTTCAGGTATACTTCCAAACCGACTTCTCTGACTGAGACTCTGAGGCACATGCACTTCACTATTACATGAAAACTACTAAGTCTCAGATCCATCATATTTGCATCATATATCCAGCTAGTGCATGACCATGCAACTGATTCCCATGCCATCTTTCTCTTCTGTTGCAGTGAAACCCTCCTCATCTTCTTTCTTCCTCAAGTTCTGAACTTTCTATTGTCGCTTCCTCAGGTTTATATCTACTTTTACTCCTCTGTGGCATACTTAAATCGCGTCAACTCATGTTTCAACCATCTAACATAATATATACTAATAATAACTCTGCAGCTTGCTGGGATTGTGAAATGTCCGCGCCATCGTCTCCCGAGGTAACCATCTTTGTGTTCTTTCTTTTTGTAGACTGATTAAAGAACAGACACATCACTCATCTCGTCTTTTGAAAATATCTAGGTATGATACTGCGACTGGTTTACTGACCGGCACAAAAGATGGGACACTCGTCAATGTTTACTTGAGGTTGTTTGGTCCTAAATCAGAAAAGTCACTTTGCATCCATCTTCTCGTCTTCCAGGTAGGTCTCAGTCTCAGTTATATATGTATATCACCACTGTTAATATGTAATGAAATAATAATTGCCATATGTTTGTTTCTACTGCAGGCTTTAGCGTGTGCCTTCTGTTTCATACTTAGACACTTTCTTGCTGGTTGGTACAAGTAAATCTGCAACCTGAAGAATCTTTAGTTGCTCTGTTCTTCAGACAAGCCACAAATAGAGAAACATTTAGTTTAGTTTCTTGTACAATCTTAATATAGCAACTTAATCTTTTTGTTAAGATGGTTTGAACTTTGAAGTAACTCATGTAAACAAAGTTGACTCTTTTGCTTTCGTTAAATGAAATGTCAAGATTCTCAAAGACAATGTATCATCATCATCTTAGCTGCCGATTGTAATTCCCAGTTTAGGTTATAATATAGTTTTAATATTCATCAAGTCGATCCTCTGATTATTCGTCTCTCTATGTGTATCTCTTCATTTATGAATTTCTCTTTTACATAATGGAAATGGTGAAGACATCCTCTGATATGAATGACACCAAGGTAACTTGTCTCAACCTGAGAAGGTTTCAGTTGACAAATTAGGTAATACTAACTATATCTTATGCCTTCTCCTTCTCTTGGTGCAAATGTATACTTCTTCTTCATGAATACTTTACAAATGGTATATATTGGCCATCAGCTTGACCAATTTGTCTTCTTCTTCAAAGATGCAAGCGCATATATTGGTCAAGCTGATGGCAAATCCTGCATCAGGGATGAAGAGAAAACGGCTTTAGCTGCGGAAGTTCTTGCATTGTCAAAAGCTGTCCAAGAGAAGGTAGAGGATGGTTTTGTATTTTGTGGGACAAGGATGAACTTCTTTGGAAGAAGGAGCAAAAGAAGAAGAAAGAGGAGAGAAAAGAGAAGCAGACGAAAGTTGACAAGAAGAGAGAGGAGAAGAATATGAAAAACTGCTGAACTGAAGCAAATTACATTAAGGCTGTCTGAACTGAGCAACAGTTACCATCTACCATTAGATTTAATTTTAGTTGCCAGAACATTCCTAGATGCTTGTCCCATTCCTCTACTATCATTGCTCCTTTGCTGATTCCCGTTTTATCCTATCATAATAGTGCGAATCATGAGAAAATTTGTATCCGTGAAGAGACGGAAAAGAGAGAGAATTAGTTAGTTACCGCATGAGCTTGGATCAGGCCCTTAAGCTGTGTTTGTCCCACTGGTGAAGTCAGTCTTTGGGTCTTCACTATCTCCTTGTTCACCTGTTCATTGCGTTTAATTCAATGTTTCACAAACTTTAGAGAAAACATTTTCGAGATCTATTAGCAGACTTTGTAATGTTAAACCTTAGGGAGGAGTGTATTGTCCTCGTCAAGGATATATGCCAATCTACCTGTCATCCCGGCGGCTACATTTCTACCAACTCTGCAGTTCCAGAGAGAAACGATTATGACATATGGCGTTTAAGACATTATTAAGTTCTTGGTTCTGGTTTCGGGCTCAAGGCTGAGAAAATGAGGTGTTACTTACTTCCCAAGTACAACAACGACACTCCACCAGTCATATATTCACAGCAATGATCTCCAGTGCCTTCAACTACAGCTTGAGCTAGAGAGTTTCTAACCGCAAATCTCGCTCCTGCTTTGCCTCTGACAAATACAGAACCATTACTTTAGTTTCTTGTACAATCTAATACAGTAACGTAATTTTTGGTTAAGATGGTTTGAAGTAACTCATCTAAACAAAGTTGACTCGTTTGTTTTTGTTGAACAAAATGGCAAAAATTCTCAAAGACAATGTGCCATCATCATCCTGAATTTGTATAGATCCCGACAAGATATCAATAACGATTTAAGGATTCTCTCTAACAAGCTAATCTCTAAAGATCTATGTCCATTGTATCTTTCCCTTCATCTTCATCTTCACCATTTCCACTGCTCGTCCAAAGCTTGATGGTGCGGTCATGTGATACAGTGGCGATACACGAGCTATCTGCAGTGATATCGAGCGAGGCAACTTTTGACTCATGCCCTGCTAAGCTTTTGACGAGCGAGAAATCTCTTCCCGACCATATCTGTTACACAAAATGTAAGAAATTAGAATCAAACTATAAGCAGATGAAACACACGATTAATGAAAAAGTACTTAGGAAAGGGACTACAGAAGTACTTACATTGACTCTCGTGTCGTATGAGGCAGTGGCCAGGAAGTAGCCTTCTTGTGGTTCATACTTCACTTGAGACACAAGGTTAGCATGAGCTGGGATAATGTACAGTGACTTTCTCATTCTCAGATCCCAAATACGGCATTGATTATCCTCACCACCAGATGCCAAGTGATAACCATTAGGAGAGAAATTCACTGAGAGTACCTGGAGAAGCATATAAAGCAGAGGAGATTAGAAATAAGGGTTAGTAAATTAAGAGAAGTAGAGTACCAAAGGAACAAAACTAGAATCTTACAGGCTTGATGTGTCCTTGGAAGACAAGAATACTCCTACCAGTGCGGAGATCCCAAACCCGTGCGAGTGAATCAAGCCCAGAAGAAGCTGCTAATGCTCCATCTTGTTGAAATGCAATTCCATAAACACTGCGACTGTGACCTTCTTGCAAAAGCAGCTCTGCACCTGTGTTTATATCCCACAATCTCCATGTTTTGTCAAAGCTGGTTGTTCCCAGGTATCTTCCTGATGGGTGGAAGGCAACACGTGCAAGACGATCCAAATGACCTTCAAAAGTTTGTAGGAGCGTTCCATCAGTTTTCCACAGCTTTGCAGTTCGATCAGCAGAAGCAGTTGCTAGACAATCATCCACAGGGGAGAACACTACATCAGTTGCACGTTCTTTGTGGTCCTTCAAGACAGCGATCTTTTTTGTAACTTGAGGCATCTCCCACAGTTTCGTAACTCCACTTAGAGAACTAGACAAAGAAAAAACAAATTACTAAACAGAGGAGGGATTATGTGTACCACACAAGTCATGAACCTCGAGAATGTGTAATGCAGTTAGAAAGGGAAAATGAACTAGACATGGAGTATGTAATTTATAGAGATAAAACTGTACGCCTAACTAACATCATGTTTTTATAAAGATGTAAGGAATTGAAACTGAGGAAAATCAGCAGGTTCAGTATTTAAGAACAGGATTATTAACATACTTCTCAACTGATATATCAATGAAACTAAAATATGCAGGTAGAATGTAGTCTAGTCCAAGTAATTCTAATCAACTAGAGACGAGCAAAAATGTTTCACACCTAAGAAACTATATGTGGAGAATAAGTAAGTTTGTGCTTGAGTATGAAGGAGACAGAAGAGAGACATACCATGTGGCAAGTATTTTTCCATCGCGAGAGAAGGAGCAGCCAGTAAGAGGACGATCGTCTCCAAAATTACTGCAATCAAGGACCATGTTTCTAGCCTGCTTTAAAGCCCACTTAGTCTCTGCATCCATATCTTCATCTGGATCATCCCTCCGCCGCTTTGCACGCTGAATCCTGACAGCAGCTCTCTTGATAGAAAACTTGGCAATTTCTATTCTAGCCTCTCTAAGTTCCTTTGGACCCTCGGTAAAAAAAGGGTATTCAGGTACATCATCATCCACTTTTTCTTTAGGCGCCGCATCTTCGTCGTGAGCTTCAAGCAGTTTATCCAACTGCCCATTCAAATCAAGCCTACCCATAAGCTGAGCCAACCTAGCTCTTCTCTCCATCTCCTGTTCTCCAAATAGAGTAATGGGCTCCCCAAGTCGTCTAAGGCGATCCCTAACAGATTTGTCATTTGTTGGAACTGCGACAGCAGCAGTACGACGCTTTACCAACAAATCTTGCATTGCCTTTTCCTGTCTTTCTCTGACCTGCCTACTCCCTTCAGATATCTCAAAATGTTCATCGTCTGAATCCGTATCTGAGTCACTGGCTTTCGCTTCACCATTTTGTGAAACAGGTGGCCTAAAAGTAGGTGGACGGGCAACTGGAGGATGTGGCATCATTGGTATTGGGGCCATTGGTGGGGGGAAAGAAGGAGGAACCACAGGTGGTAAGGCAGAGAAACCTGAAAGTTGCAGTAAAAGTGAGACGTCAATTAGTAGAGTTAAGGATCACGAAACCAAAGAAAACCCAACACACTATCAATAATAATTGGAAGAACGAAACAGACAAAACAAACTCTTTACCAGGAATAAGTGAAATAGATACAAGGAATTCAACATCATGTAATGTAACAAAGCTAATGAATTACCTGGCTGTGGAGGTGCTGTGATTTGAGCAGTAGGTGTCAATGACACATTATCTTCCTCATTGGGTTCCATGTTTTCCTTATATCCCCAAAAAAACACCACCGAAACGACAATCTAGAGAAAACCCTGGAAGAACATAGAAGAACTCCAAATCAGTTCTCTGGGCATATACAAAATAAGAAAGAGGGTAGCTTTTAATTCTAAAAATAAAGTATAAGTGCTCTCTGGGGAATTTAAACAAACACCTAGCAGACAAAGTATCAAGCTTCAATAAGGGCATGGATACTCTCGTGTAGTTCAAAAGACACAAAGAACCAAAATTAAAATCAACAGGTTTCAGAAGAAAAAATCGAAACTGGGATAGTAATTTTACCAGGAATTGACGAAATCCACGAATCTCGTTAGTCTCTTCGAAACCCCCAAACACGAGATAGACTTGTCTGCTGCTGCTGCTCAAGCTCCGTGTATCCTGAGAAAAAACCCATAACCTAATCAACAAATCAAATTTGTTAAAAATCCAAATTTACGAGAAACAAAAGAGAAGAAGCTGAATCAGAGATACAAAAACTAGTTCATACCTCTTCGGAGACGGTGTGGTAGCCAAAAACCGGAATAGAAGAGAGAGAGAAGCTGAGATTTTCCGTTTTAGAGAGGTTTTGTTTTGAGTAGACTTAGACCAACTTTCTGAAACGGGTCGGTTCATATTGGGCCTTTTCATAATGGGCTTTTCCTTTTTTTTTTTCTTTTCGGTGACAAATACTACGACGTTTTCTATTTGTATGAATTGTCTTGCCACCCCAAATCCATTCAAGTACTACATTACAATTTTTGATCCAATTTGATATACTCATCGTACATGTGCTGATGTGCACAAAAATGTTTATCTTCATGTTTCTAACTGTCTATTGAATCCTTTGAGTGTTTTACTACTCATTCTGCTAAAACTTGAAATCACATGAGTCATGTACTCATGTATAGTATAGTGTAGCACTGTAACAAATATCCACTCTTTCTGATTATGGTATCTCGCACGTTGTGGTTCTTTGCGATGTTTATATATTTACATGGCAATAAATCGTCGGTGCTGTATCCTATTCGGCTTTCGGATACCATAATTCATATAACTTTTTTATATATCCCATACTTATCTTTTTTTTTTTTTTTTTTGCTTCTAAGTTAATTAACTCTGATTCTGAAGAAACAGAGATTCCAAAGTTTTCTGTGTGTCCCTTATGACTTGATTTACAAAAACATATATACTCGAGAGAGCAGATCCATACGAATCATATCTATACATACAAGGAAAGCTATATTAACTTTGCTGATCTTACGGGATTGACATATTGACCAAACAGCTTCACGGCCAAGTCACCTATAACCATGACGAAACCAACTGCAATTAGAGTAAACCGATAGCTAACCTGAAACCAATCTCCAACACTCCCCCTCAAGTTGGAGCATACAAGTTTCGTATGCCTAACTTGATCCGAAACGATGCGAAGCTGTCTCGACCAAGGGGTTTTGTAAAAATATCCGCAAGCTGAAATTCAGTGCCAACGTGACGAAGAACAAGATTACGACGAACAAGCTCATCACGAACAAAATGGCAGTCAATCTCTATATGTTTAGTGCGTTCATGGAATACGGGATTTGTTGCGATGTGTATGGCCGGTTTACTGTCACAACACACCACCATTGGCTGATCATGTCGAACTCCCAGAGTAAGCAACAACTGTTTGAGCCATAAAAGTTCTGATGTAAGAAATGACATTGCCCGATACTCCGCTTCTGCAGAGGACTTGCTCACGGTTTCTTGCTTTCGAGTTTTCCATGAAATTGGTGAATCACCAAGCTGAACTATATAACCAGTAACAGACCTTCGAGATATGGGACAAGTCGCATAGTCAGAGTCACACCACCCAGTGATCTGAAAATCACCTGTTCGACGCAGCAAAATACCTTGGCCGGGATCAGACTTTAAATAACGAACGATTCGAAGCGCAGCCTCCCAATGATCTTCACGTGGCTGTTGCATAAACCTGGCCAGCATATGAACAGAGAATGCGAGGTCTGGCCGTGTTACTGCCAAGTAGATCAAACGCCCAATCAACCGTCGATACTGTTGGGGCTGAGGAAGAAGAGGTGATTCAGACAACATGAGCTCATGAGTTTGTTCTAGTGGAAAAGTCGCTGGTTTTGCTCCCATCATACCAGTTTCAGAGATGATATCTAACGCATATTTGCGCTGACATATGTATATGCCTGCCGAGTTCCTTGCAACCTCTATCCCCAAAAAATATTTTAGAGGTCCCAAATCCTTCATGTGAAAACATGATGCCAAATAATCTTTAAAATCTTGGTTTGCCTTTGGTGAACTCCCCGAAATTATCAGATCATCAACATAAATCAGTATATTGATCCGAACAGCTCCCCTGGTCAAAGTGAACAAAGAATAGTCGGACAAGGATTGTTTAAATCCATAATTCTTCAATGATGTTGTCAACTTCTCAAACCAGCATCGTGGAGCCTGTTTTAAACCATACAAGGCTTTGCGTAGACGACATACCTTGTTGGGATGAGAAGCAGCAAAGCCAGGAGGTAGCTTCATGTAGACTTCTTCGCGAAGATCTCCATGTAAAAATGCATTGTGGACATCCATCTGATGGATTTCCCAGTTTCGTTTTGATGCAACGTCGAGAAACATTCGCACCGTTCCCATCTTAGCCACAGGGGCAAAGGTTTCACCATAGTCTTCACCCTCTTTTTGTTTGTTGCCAAGTGCAACAAGTCGTGCCTTATACCTCTCAACGGATCCATCAGAGTGATATTTAACTTTGTAGACACATTGACAGCCGATTGCTCGTTTTCCTGGAGGTAAATCTTCTATCGTCCATGTACCATTTTCCTCTTGAGCATCAATTTCGGTTGTCATTGCGTTATTCCAACGGTCATCAGCAACAGCCTCTTTATACGATCTTGGTTCAACGGCTTTTGCAACCGCAGCCATATACGCAACATGAGATTTAGAAAAACGCTTTTTAGAATCCTGTTTCGAAATTGGGTACCGTACCTTGGTGGAGAAAGAATTCGGTGATTCACAAGCAGCAGAATTAACAACATAATCTTTTAAGTGGACAGGAGCTTCTCTCTTTCGCTTACTTTGACGGGGAGGAGGTTGTGCTATCGGACCACCAACCGTCGCTTTCGAACGTTTATTCCGACGAGAACTTGGCCGGTTAACTGGAGCTGCAACTGTAGAGGTTGAAGCTGTCAAATCGGAATCTAGTCTTAATTCCGGTGGCGAGGCTGATCCAGAGGGAGTGAGCACCGGCGAGGTTTCTGCTTCCGTCGTAGCCGCAGGAGAGTCATTGGAAGATGAAGACGTGGTCTCAAATTCACGTGGACCTTGACTTTCTTCATTTGGGCCTGAATATTGTAACGGGCCTTGAGGGACATTAAGATGTTCTTCTTGTAATGGGCCACTAGAAATTGAAGCCCACAACTTTGGTGTATCTTCTTCATCAACGTGAGAGACCTCCATTGTCGAGCTTGGAGAAAATGGAAATTCAGATTCGGAGAAGACCACATCTCGTGAGACAAAAAATTCTTGTGATTCTAAATCAAACAATCTCCAACCTTTTTGACCATTTGGATAACCAACGAACAAACACCGTCGACTTCGTGACTCGAATTTGTCGCCGTGACGTTTTTGATTGTGAGCATAACACAAGCTCCCAAAAACTTTTAAATGTCCATACTGAGGAGGCTTCTTATGAAGACGTTCATACGGAGTTTTGTTGTTCAAAATAGAGCTGGGAGTTCGATTAATCAAGTAAGCCGCTGTTAAAACACATTCGCCCCAAAACTTTAAAGGCAGTTGCGCTTGAAACCGTAAAGCCCTCGCAATATTGAGAATGTGTCTGTGTTTTCTTTCAACCCTGCCATTCTGCTCAGGCGTAGAAACACACGAACGTTCATGAAGAATACCGTGTTCTTGGAAAAACTTTGTTAAACACATGAACTCTGAACCGTTATCACTGCGTATTGTTTGAACTTGCACCCCAAATTGACGCTCTGTTAAAGCTAAGAAATTTTTTAAATGACCAGAAGCCTCACGTTTTTCAGCCAACAAATATAACCAAACTCCTCTAGAATAATCATCTACTATTGTCAGAAAATATTTGGCCCCAGAATGAGAAGTTGTGCGGTAAGGTCCCCATAAATCACAGTGGATTAACTCAAAAATACGAGATGTCTTATTCATACTCAATGGAAATGAAGTTCGAGTTTGCTTTGCGCGGAGACATATATCACACGCTTGATTTAAACTTGAAGAAGAAACAGAAACAGAAATTGCAGGAAGTAAACCGACTACTCTCGCAGAAGGATGACCCATCCTTTTATGCCACAGCTCATACGCCTTCTCCTCTTTCGTAGTGACTGATGCTGCGATCTCCATACTACGAAAGTAAAAAGTTCCTCCTGCTCTAATACCCGTCCCAATCACAGTCTTCAAAGTGCGGTCCTGAACCACAAGAAAGTGATCAGTCATTTGCAAAACACAACGGTTTTCATCCAGCAATTGTCCAATTGAAATCAAATCAGATTGAAACTCCTCAACATAGAAGACTGAATTCATAACCAAATCTGAACTAAGTCTAACTGTCCCTTCTTTCACAGAAACCCTTTCTCTACCATCAGCCAAAATAATTAAAACCGGAGGCATATCTCTTACATTTGTAAGAATATCAAACTTTCCTGTCAAATGATGAGAGGCGCCTGTATCCATAATCCAAGAGGGAACGTTGGACTTACCGGTTAACTTTTCGGTGGGCTCGTCCTTGCCAGCATTGAGGACCCTTTTGATGGTACGCCATTGATCCTCAGTTAAAGTGAGACCCTCACGATCACGATCAGTCACCACATGGTTGGCGTGTTCTGTTACGTCAAGGTTCGGAACACAAACACGGTTAGCATATGCTGCAGACCCGCGTCCTCGACCTCCATTGGAGCTTGCTCCACCACGGCCACGTCCTGGTACAGAACGGCTGCGAGGACGCTCTCCCCACCACTCCGGATATCCAATGATAGCATAACAACTCTCCGATGCGTGCCCTCCACGATTGCAATGTTTACACACCACACCTTTATCCTTGTCATCACTCCGCATTTGAGAGAAGTTTGAGCGTGACCGCATGTGAACAGCAAAGGCACTCACGTCTTGTTGATCCTCCAACCCTTTTGTGCCATTGCGGAGCAAGTCTTCTTCTTGCCTCACAATGTTATACACTTCTTCTAAAGGCTGCACCGGAGTACGAGAAATAAGACTTGATCGCACAGTCCTATACAAAGTATCATCAAGCCCAAAGAGGAATTGATGAACTTTGTCCTCTTCACGATCTCTTTCTTGCAAGGTGCCAAGATCACACACACACTTGCCACACTTGCAGATTCGCAAAGGACGAAACGCAGCCATGCTATCCCAAATTTTTGTTAACTTGCCATAATAATTCTCGATGGACAGCCCCCTTTGCTTGCAGCCAGCGAGTTCAGCCTTGATTTGCATCAGTTTTGGTCCGTTCATCACCGAGAACCGTTTTTGCAAATGATCCCAGAGGTCTTTAGCAACATCTCGATGTGAGATATTCGACCTAAGCACCGGATCGATTGTCATCTTTATCCAAGACACAAGTAGTGCTTGAATCGTCCACCAGTCTTCTAGATCTGGAGATCCTTCTTCAGGTCGGGGAATTGCTCCATTGAGAAATCCAAACTTTTTTCGAGAACACAATGCTGTCTTCATTCCACACGCCCACTCATCATAGTTGGCTCCCTTCAACAGTGGATGTGAGATCACAGCGCCAGGATTATCAGCTGAAGTCAAATCATAGGGTGAGATAGTTCTTCTCACTTCGTTCGTCAGATTCGTCGGGTTCGTGGCAGGAGTGCCATTCGGGTTCGTGGGAAAATTCCCATTCAGGTTCGTCTGAGTCTGTCCGTCCGTCATTGTCGTGAAAAAAAACGATAAGAAAAACCTTTAATTTCACAAAAATGATTCAAGCTCTGATACCATGAAGAAACAGAGATTCCAAAGTTTTCTGTGTGTCCCTTATGACTTGATTTACAAAAACATATATACTCGAGAGAGCAGATCCATACGAATCATATCTATACATACAAGGAAAGCTATATTAACTTTGCTGATCTTACGGGATTGACATATTGACCAAACAGCTTCACGGCCAAGTCACCTATAACCATGACGAAACCAACTGCAATTAGAGTAAACCGATAGCTAACCTGAAACCAATCTCCAACAGATTCTCTAACTACTCAAGTCAACAACAAGTGACTTTATGCTTATATGTGTGTGTTTTTTTTTGTCTTTGACTTAACCTTTCTATTCTATCTTATATATATGTGAAGATTAAGGATGGGAATTATCGTCATACCAATACAAATTAATAAGAGTGAGTTTGGTTCTATACTAGAAGTCTAGAACAGTAGAGAGCAGCATGCATGTTACGATAAATAAAAAACGATCTAATATTTTGCATAGATATTTTTTACAGTTTTAGTTTATTATTTTTCGAATATTCTCATATGATTCTCTTACAAACATGATTTGATCAAGAAATTTGGTAGCCTTTTTCTATCATGTTTCAATAGAGTATAGCTAATTCGGGCAATATTCCAATATAAATCTGAAACGTGACATGCAAAAAGTTATACGAATAAAATGGTGACCCTTACTGTTACCGCTCCTGTTTTACTATCAGTCGCATATAGTTTTTTTTCCACAGTGTTGGTTTCTTTCTGATGTCTCAAAAGTTGGCCAACCCCACAATCTTTTTCCCACACAGTGTAGTTAGTTTTTTTGGTGAGTGGTATCAATCTATCAGTCAAATGAGTCAGTCTGAGATTCAAGATATTGATCCTACCATATCATATTAGTATCCACGTGGCGCAAGCCAAGACATGGCTTAGAGGAGGGGTCCCTAACTCCATAGGGCTCGTGACATTGTTCTCCAAATAAAGGTGGTTCCACTTTGCTGAGACTTTCAAGCACAACCATTAAGACTTGCACTTCTTCTTCTTCTACTACTTCTGGTTCCTAAATCTTGTCTGCTCAATTTCTAAGTCATTTAAATGTCTTTTCGTGTTATCTCTCAAGTCCTTTTCTTCCCCGTGTTTGTTACTTACTTTCTATCTAGTGCAGTGGGTGAGGAAATGGCTCCACTTACCACGTGAAGATAGCTTGAAGATAAACCCTTTTTCTATGTGTTATAACCCTCATAGACAATAACTCACTTGTCACTTTCGTCTTGAAATACTTGGGACTTGATGCTTAATCATTCCTTGTTTTGAATGACTTATATTTTAGTTCTAAGATGAGATTTCCAAGATTTACTAGCTAGTTCATTGAACTTAATTACACAAAGGCTCTATGCTTTGAATCTTGTTAATAATTTTTTTCCTTGTTATTTCACTGTTAATTCTTTCAGAAAGCACTCACAGCATATCTTCTAATGTGTCCCTACTTCTTGAGAAATTGTTCTACGAGGTACTTATTATTCCATTTTATTCCTTATTTTTACTGTTATCGTTTGTGCCCACTAAGACACAAGCTTAGCTTTAAATACTCGTTCACATTTGATATGATCATTGTTTTTATTCTATTTTTTTAGTCTAATCTAATAGTTTCACGACCTTAATTATAGACAAAACTTGTCATATGGGGTGTAACATTATGCCTCTGAAATGATTGTGTTACAAACTTTATGCAAATGCTTATTATCTATTTGGTTATTTCTCCATATAATTCAATAGGGGTCCATAGACGAGTGATTTGTCACAAACTGATTGAGTCTTTATTAAGACATAAATTAAAACAGTTACTGAGTTGTTGCAGAAGACTCTCCAATGGTGTTTCTATGTAGAGATGTAGCTTTCTTGTGATGTAAGAGTACTCTCTCAAATCTTGAAGTTGCGCATGCAGAAGATGGTCATTGTCATTAATCTTAAGGGATCACTTGGCCCTGGCCTTCGTTTCCTTTCAAGCCTTTTTTCCCCCTTTGCAACCAAAATTCAAACTTGTGAAAGGGATAGTGTCTGCCACATGTTATATTATATAAAGAAAACTCAATTGTTGTTTTCATATACCCTTTTCATGACTAGTTGCACACATAAGTGTCACAGTTTTCTCTTAAGAGGTGACCTAAATACCATTTTACATGCTATTTTCGTCATAGGTAACTAATTTATCTGATGCAAGTTTTAAATAGGTTCACGTTAATTCATATTTTTAGCCTTCCATTTTTTTCATTTAATTGTATATATAAGGTTTTATACTTCTGTTATATACATGTGTGTGACCTTTTATTTTAAATATTGCTATATCATTCTTGTGAATACCAATTATATGCATATTTTAAATTGTACATGTAATAAGGTAGTGTGTTAAATTTCACCAGGGGTAAAATATTTTTTGCTTAACTCCCTTGATACCAATAGGTCACCTAATTTTCATTTACTAAATTTCATTATTCCTCAGTGTTATTCTTATTACTGATAATCGAAGTTTCTAGTAATTTTGTAACTTATTACGTCAATTAGCTGGTAAGGGTATTGGTGTATCTGTTGACTTGACTAGTACTAGTACTAGTACTAGTCAACCAATAGACTACAACCATTTGGCTATGAAATATGAAGTTCTAACTTTAAGATATAGAGTTTAATTATAACTTTGCAAGATACTTTATAAAAAATGTTTATATTTTTCCCTCAACAAGTCACACCACTACGAAATTTATGATGGAGCCCATTAGATTTGTAATCCCGACCACATAATATGATTTAGGAAGAGATTATGCCAACATAGTGTTGAAATTTTAATCTCAATATTGTAAGATGAAGAATGGATCCGAGTTTGTCTGTCTCATCATGCTTTAATTTTGACAACAACAATCTAAGAAAAAGAACAATAAAACATAAGGAACAGTAAACTAAGTTACAACATCAATATATCATATTTTGTATTCGCAATCAAATATATCTTGTATGTAAACGTTAGAGTAGATCGTGGATTAATTACGTACAGTCTATAGATGAACGTGCCCTGACTAGTCCAAAACCATGTATATATTCATGGTTTTGAACTTGTCAGCGTATATATACTTAGGTCTAATTTTCTGATATGATAAAACATTAACAAAGGAGCTATTCCTCCACAAGACAAAAAAAAAAACGGGATTAGATTATATAATATGGTGCGTTGCACTAAAACCACATAATTTATTATTAGAATACAAAAAGCTTTATTTTGTTCACACAATTGGTCTTCTTTTGGTTTCTTAATCCTCCAACAAAACCATCAAATGCTATAGTTTTTTGCCTTGAAAATATTATTAAGAAAAGGACAAGTGCTGTGTTTATATATAAATAAGTGATACGATTAGATATTCGAAAATCAAATCTTAATGAATGGTTCTCTTCTCGCGCTTAGAAAAAAGGTTATGTGCAGTATCGTTATTGTTGATTACTCCTATGGGGCTAAGGTTCCACAGTGATTATAGCATAAAAAGGAAAACGAATCATACCTACATATGTTTAAATAAAACCCCTACTCTCTCACAAATTGTGGATTAATAAAGTTGGTTGGCTTGGTTCAAAGAATTTCATGGTAACATACGCACTATCAAACTAGAGGTTCAATTATTTTAAGTACAAATATGTATATTGATTACGTTAGTTAGATAAAATATGGAAACTTAGGCACAAACATAAATAACAATTCTTTCAGTTGCGTCTGAGTTTTCTTTTTTTCAATCCTTACATTGTTAGTAAAATCATAACTTCGCGTGTAATGTAACATCAAATACAAACAAAATATAAGATAAAAATTGGGGTCTAGATTGTAATTAAATATAACTATTAATTATATATGTTTTAATTTTTTGTTTAGTCTAATTACTAGTGAAACTACCTAGTCATGTCCTAAGGTTTGGCCAATGAGATTCATTAATTCCTAAAGGAAAAATCTTTGATATTTAAATCAGATTATAAGATTGCTTTCTCAATGAACAATTCGAGCTATATAGTCACATGCTAAAACACATTCATTGTTAGACAAACTAATTTGTTCTCTTCCCTAAATAGTCACGTAATTTGTCTTCTTACCCTAAATAGTAAATAGACAACTTTGTACAAGTAAAAAAGCATATGTTGAAGATTTGCTTGGGGACTTCTTTGCAATAATTAACCAAAAACCAAATGAAATTAGTCTAATATTTGTTTGGTGATAATGGGAACTCATAGGGTCTACATCACAAGTTTTTTTTTTCCTTGACACGGGTGTACAACTAACACAAGCTATATTAGGCAAATTGGTAAGTAGGTTCAAGACCCAAAAATAAAAAAGTTTTAAAACCTTTTAAGATGAAAAAATTGCAAGCAGAAAGAAGAAGAAGACATATAGTTTTCTGAAACGAAAGAAAGATAATAACCCATCACTGCAGAAAAAGGTATCCCTCTAATAATTGAAGACAATTGTAACCTAATGTCAACGAACTTAGCCAATGAGCCCAAACTCCACCTCGACGTTCTATCTTGGGACCATTTCTCTCTCTCTCTCTCTCTCTCTTTTTTTTTCTAAATATAACTTGAAATTGAGATATCACTAATTATTTACAATGGTGTATATTGGCAATGGATCCTAGGTGCTTATTTAGGTATCTCGACCTCAAATCCGGTTTAAGAAAAAGAATGGAAATTTTAGATACATGTATCATATATAGAGTAATGATTACATTAATACGTTTGTGGATTTGTAACCTTATTTTTGCGGCAATGGTGGTGATTTAATATTATTTATTCATACTTGTGCTCATCATGATGCCACCTAAACAGTCTCAATATGCCCAACTATCTTCTTATTGCAATCTTCACGGCGATTTACCTGTGAAATTAGCAATAAAAAGAGAGAAAAAAAGAAAGAAAGAAACTTTTAAGTGGAAAGTGACACTACAGTGAGACCTGCAAAAAACTCGACAAGTTTGAAATAAACAACTTAAAAGAAGTCACCCACAGAACAATAACCTTTTACAAAGAAGAAACCAACAACTTTGTGTCACTAAATCTATAGAAATGTCAATAATGTTGCTGTACGGAAAGGGTTTCACTTGGGGTCTACAAAAATTCATGGTGTTCTTTGATGATGCATTGATATTCTCTATAACAAGAAATAGGAAGAGAGATACATCATTCATCATACTCGATTTTTCATGATATCGATCGGTTTTAAGTATAGCATGAAGAGAAGGGAATTGTTTGTGCCACTACTAGACTAAAATGCTCTGTTAATAATGTCACAATATAGAAGAAAGTGTGTCTTGCCAGGGTTAGAAAAAGTGTCTTGTGTGTATTTGTCCACTACAGCGACCAAGGTATTGTGAGCTACGATTACAATAACAAAGGTGAATTAGCCAATGCCCCCAATAATTGGGACAATGTAATCATGATAATATTAAAAAAAAAGAAATGCAATAAAGCAAACAGAAAATAGAATGCAACAATGAGCAATGAACAATGAAAGGGTGCTTCTTTAGTCATGTAAAAAGGAGTAATAATGTTGAGACCACTGGTTTTCATTGCACACAAAGTCACATAAGACAGATACACGACGAAGGGTAGTTATTCACTGCGATTCTGTTGACATAATTGGTCACTGTAAACTTTTTTGCTTCATAGACTCCTGTGAGTCATTATATTTGTTGGATGCCACTTACTATTACTCAAAAAGAAAGTAAAGTAGAAGAAAGAATTGAACATTAACATCAGTCTTAAATTTTCAGCACTCCTATTCAAATGAGAAAAGAATCAATACCTTTGATTTTAATTTATTCGCAATGCCTCCTTTGTTCAAACTGTCACTCCTCATTGGCATCTTCTCTGCCTTTACTTCCATTTTTCCCGACTATGTAGGCAAGGCCCCTACATCTTTTAATCTCAAAACAAAAATAACATGACGTTATTGGAAGACACAACACATACTCACAAGTTAACACTATACGTAAATCAAATCTTCTATGTTTATTTATTGCAAGTAGCACACAGTGGCATTGATTTTTCTTTTTGAATTTTCCTTTCATTATAATAATTTTGAGCGCAAAACACATATCACCTCCAACTAAGATCTAATTACTCGTGAAAAAAATATCATGACAAGGCCTTACTTACTTGGTCTTTCAGGACCACCAATAAGTATATATAGCATACAATCTTTTCTATTCCCTGTTCAATATGTCATGCTGACAGTTGAGACTTTTGTAATGAGATAACACAAAGCACTTCAAAATGCAGCTGTGGTACCTTTTTCGTTTCTTAAAGCAATTTACTGCAATCGAAGATACACATGAACAGCCCCAGGGAGTCCTAAAACATGTATACGCAACAAGATTTTTTTTCTCTAAACAATATGAAAAAAAGAAGCTTGGTTGCAACACGTGTTTAGGACAGTTCTGTATCCATCCTGCAAGGAAGTGTAGCCAGTGTTGATGTTTGGTCCTAATGGGTAACTTACTTCCAAGATTTATAGTCAAATTTAAATACTGCATGAACTGACAGGATCAAATGATGCAAAATGATCCCAATAAGCATGATCCAATGAGGTTACCAAACTTGGGTGTAGAGGATAGTGGGCAAGATTGTCTTCTCTCAAACTAAGCTCAAGTACAATGAGACCCAAGTAGGGGCCCTAGAGTACATGCTCTGACAGTGAGCGTAGCGAAGAGACAAATTTATTATAAGAAGAAAAAACTGCAGTAAAACAAGAGTTTTTACCTTTTATGTAGGAAATCTTGGCAGGGAGAGAATGTATGTACCCGGGATGTGAATTATTAACCTACCATAAAAAAGATGAAACTTAGAAGTTAAAAATACTTTTCTAGTAACTTTCACAATATATATAATATGCAAAAAAAAATGAAATAAAATGCCACAAAGATATATTCATTTACAGTAAGAGACAAAAAGTAATGGCAATCCAGCTACATAGTGAACCAAGTATATGACTGTACCGCCCAAACCTTTCCTTTAAATTCCTCTTTCTTTTTCCTGAGAGTACTCTAAACCTCAAGTTTACTTCTACTTCTCTCATATCATTCCGCCTCTTTTTGCATTTTCTCTCAAGAAAGTAGAAATGGGATTGACCTCATCCTTACGGTTCCGACAACGAAACAACAAGACTTTCCTCAGAATCTTCATGATCTTGGTTCTAAGCTGTATACCAGGTAGAACCAATCTTTGTTCCAATCACTCTGTTAGTAACCCAAAAGATCTACCTCCTTCAAATCCTTCAGATATTCGTTCCTCATTAGTTTCACTAGATTTGGAGGGTTACATTAGCTTTGATGATGTCCACAATGCCGCCAAGGACTTTGGCAACAGATACCAGTTGCCACCTTTGGCAATCCTACATCCGAGGTCTGTTTCTGATATTTCATCAATGATGAAGCATATAGTACATCTGGGATCCACCTCAAATCTTACAGTAGCAGCCAGAGGCCATGGTCACTCGCTTCAAGGACAAGCTCTGGCTCATCAAGGTGTTGTCATCAAAATGGAGTCACTTCGAAATCCTAATATCAGGATTCACAAGGGGAAGCAACCGTATGTTGATGTCTCAGGTGGTGAATTATGGATCAACATTCTACGCGAGACTCTAAAATACGGTCTTTCACCAAAGTCCTGGACAGACTACCTTCATCTGACTGTTGGAGGTACTCTTTCAAACGCTGGAATCAGTGGTCAAGCGTTCAAGTATGGACCCCAAATCAACAACGTGTACCAGCTAGAGATTGTCACAGGTATGTCGTTCAAGCTATAGGTCTATATATGGTAGTCTAAAAAAGGCATCTCTTCAGAAGCAAAAATACTGACGACTTAAATAGTTTTGGACTCTAAATAAGTGTGCATAGGCGCAAATGTGAAACATGTACGCACGATTTTAATTTGCACCAAGAAAAAAGTTATATAAACGATATATTTTCCATATTGAATCAGGGAAAGGAGAAGTTGTAACCTGTTCTGAGAAGCGGAATTCTGAACTTTTCTACAGTGTTCTTGGCGGGCTTGGACAGTTTGGCATAATCACCCGGGCACGGATATCTCTTGAACCAGCACCGCATATGGTAAAGTTCTATCTTAAGCATGGCTGCTAGAAAAAGTAACTAGTCAAAATATACTTTCTGATTCTAAGCACGAGTTTCCTGATACAGTCAAATGAATTTTGCTAGGTTAAATGGATCAGGGTACTCTACTCTGACTTCTCTGTATTTTCAAGGGATCAAGAACATCTGATTTCAAAGGAGAAAACCTTTGATTACGTTGAAGGATTTGTGATAATCAATAGAACAGACCTCCTCAATAATTGGAGATCATCATTCAGACCTAACGATTCCACAGAGGCTAGCAAATTCAAGTCAGATGGGAAAACTCTTTATTGCCTAGAAGTGGTCAAATATTTCAACACAGAAGAAGCTAACTCAATGCATAAGGTAAGATGTGAAAGCAATATTAGTTTCTAAAGAGAGCTCTAGATGTTGGTCGTTAACATAACGAATGGTTACCTTGCAGGAAACTGGCAAGTTACTTTCAGAGTTGAATTATATTCCATCCACTTTGTTTACATCTGAAGTGCCATATATTGAGTTTCTGGATCGAGTGCATATTGCGGAGAGAAAACTGAGAGCAAAGGGTTTATGGGAGGTTCCACATCCCTGGCTGAATCTCCTGATTCCCAAGAGCAGTATATCTAAATTTGCTACAGAGGTTTTTCACAACATTATCACAAGCAACAATAACGGACCTATCCTTATTTATCCAGTTAATCAATCCAAGTAAGTGAGCGAAAAATGCCAAAACCATATGCTTCCAATGATTTTATAAACATAGAATTTACTAACCATATCCAACTTTTCTTTTGTTGCAGGTGGAACAAACAAACATCTTTGATAACTCCAAATGAAGATATCTTCTACCTCGTGGCCTTTCTCCCCTCTGCAGTGCCAAAATCCTCAGGGAAAAACGATTTAGAGTACCTATTGAAACAAAACCAAAGAGTAATGAACTTCTGCACAACAGCAAATCTCCATGTGAAGCAGTATTTGCCCCATTACGAAACACAACAAGAGTGGAAATCACACTTTGGCAAAAGATGGGAAACATTTTCACAAAGGAAACATGCCTACGACCCTCTAACGATTCTAGCCCCTGGCCAGAGAATATTCCAAAAGACAACAACAACAAGAACACAGTTATCTCCCATCCAACTCTCAAAGTCAAAAGCAGTCCCCAAAGGTACCACAAGAAGAGCATCAGTACTACTAAAACCAAGAACTGTATAAAACACAAACGTATCCTGTGTCCTTGTAACGGCTCAGGCTAGGCAGCAAGAGATTGAAAAATTCTTTCTTTCTTTCTTTTTTGGTGAAAGAACAAATTTTACAGTCTGAAACAGATTGCAATATTTTTATAGGATCCATAGAATCCTACGCAGTGTCCCTTACATATACAGTAGTAGGATATACTATAAAACTCAAAGACATCATCTTTTTCAATAACATCTTCTCTGTAAGACCCTCTTTATATACCTCTAGCCTCAGCAAACAATTTACAAAAAGCTGAAAACAAATCTCCAAATCAGAACTCACGAAGCGACTTACCTTAAAAGAATCGACCTTGGAATCTCAATTGAGTTCAGTAGCCGCGGGACGGGAGTATCCAAATCCTAATTTCGCGCCTTTGCGCCATGAATAGTCCCGAAGAAGCTTTCTTCTTCTCTCTTCTTCAAATTGTGGAGATTTTTTCAAATTACGCTTCGTCTGTCACACGCACGACACGAGTACAGTAATAATAATACACACGTGTGTGTTTATATATTTTATAAATTTTAATTTAATTAGTTTTCTGGGAAGCAGACGCTCCTCGGAATACTTCTCGTCTTCTTCTTCTTCAATTGGTAAATAATCACAAAAGCCCTAACGGGTACTAGTGTGTTGAAGCTAAATACATTTCACCTACAGATTCCTTTTCTAAAGCCCTAAATTTTCGATTTTTTTGTGATTTTTGAAAAAGAATCGATTTTTTTTTTTTGGATGTCTCCTGCGGCGGTGGAGATTGGTTCTCCGGTTGAAAAATTCTCTTCTTTCTTAAACCCTAATCAAAATTACTCCGAGTTATTCCCGGAGAGTGTTCGCTCTCACGATCAACGAAACATGGACGCTTCCTTCTCCTCCGGGTTTGGAGGTGGTTCAGGACAACACACCAAGTCTCGTCAAAAGCCGAGGCTGGTGAAACTGAGGAAGAACGGTAGATTGGTGAAAGGACCCTCTTTTTCCGGCGAGGTTTTTTCAGGTTTCAATCCGTTTGTGCCGCCCAGTAAAGGTAAAAAAAAAAAAAAAAAACTTGAAGTTGATTTCAATGAAGATCCAGCTTTTGATACTTTGTGAGCTGATTGTTTTTTTGTTTTTGTTTTTGTTAATGTAGGTAGTCTTCATATGAAGAGTGGGAATGATAGAAAGGATAGTGAGTCACCTGGGGATAAATGTTTCGTCTTTGGAGCTAATGGGAATAGTTCTGGTGCAAAAGCTAGTCCAGGTAATGCCACAGTATCTTCTTTTTCTGATGAGGAGTTTAGTACACCTATAGGGGACTCTGTGTTGGGTTCAGAATCTACTGAAGAACATTCAGATAGAGTTGCGGGAAAGGTAGATAATGATAATCCTGAAAACGTCAGACAGTGTAGTGAGAGCACAACTTGTGATGCGAAAACTGGACTTGAGTTTGATAGCAAGTCTAACAGTGTACAGTTTGCTCATGGTAAAAGTAAATTTTTCCATAAAGATGGTCCTGGAATCAACCTGGCTGCTGACATGGAGAAGCTTAATATCAGTGAGTCCAGAGTTCATGGTGGCAGCGACTATGAGGAAGCAAGGAAATCCAATAACATACCTGTGTTTACTTTTGGTAGCGTTGGAAAGCTTGATCCTAAATGTAAAGAAGGTGCGGCAACTTCTGCGTCATGCTCTTTCAGTTCCAATGGTTTTCATGAAGGTAATAATGCAGAGGATGTAAAATTCCGTTCCAAGACTACCGACATAAACAACTTATCAAACACCAGCTTTGGTACAAGAACATCCTTTGAGGATTTGAAGGTACCCGAATGGGATCCTGCTTTGCTTAAGAACAGTCTTTTTCCAGAATTGAGTAGAAAGTCAGTACATGCACGAAGAAATCGTTTGTCCAAGGACAGGAAACCGAAGAACGTCAAGGAAAAAATGAAACAGCGTGAGCCAGATCGTTGCAACAATCAGACTTCTGAGGGAATTCAGGCTCAAGAAAAACTCAACTCCCCTGGATATTGCTCACCGATGGATTATTCTCCATATCAAGGTGAGAAAGCCAGCAATCAATTTTCAACAGAAACTCCTCTAACATCAATTGATCCCGCACATTCAAGCAAACATGACAATTCCCGTTCTAGCAATGACTTTAAGGTTGCCTCAGCCAGGGATTCATCTCACTTCACAGCAGAGGATCATGGAAGTAGTTGTATGCCGAAATTTTCTTTCTCAGCATCCACCTCTCAGGGAACTATTCCACATAAAAAGCTTCAAGCTGTAAAGAAATATAGGAGGAAATTTAATAACAGTTTGTCAAAAAACAATCTTAATGCAACCATGCGAAACAATCAAGAGAATCAACCTGTGAATACAGGTCAAGCCAAAAAAGACTCAGGCTCTACATCGATGATGCCTGATGTCTGTGAGGTTTGGCGACTAAGGTATCATATACTAACTCAAGAACTTGAACATTGGTGCTTTTTGTATATTTTCTCTCTGAGAATTGAGAGAAGTAATTTTGTGTATCAGGGGAAATCAAGCCTACAAAAATGGTCATATGTGTAAAGCTGAGGAATGTTACACTCAGGGTATTAATTCCTCCCCGTCAAGTGATAGTTCAGAATTCTTTGCCAAGCTTCTTGCACTATGCTATGGTAACCGTGCAGCAGCAAGGATTTCTCTTGGAAGACTGAGGGAGGCTATTAGGGACTGTGAGATGGCTGCTTCACTTGATCCAAGCTACATTAAAGCGTATATGAGAGCTGCAAAGTAAGTTTATCACTATCACCTCGAGTCAATTTGTCTTTTTTGGTATTTTCTTAAGCTTTATAGCTTGAATTTAGTAAATCCTGCCAGCTAAGGTTTTAGATAGAATTTTCTTGAAGTTAGCCAAGGAAGTGTATATCTTAAAAATGAAGTTTGTATCTAGTAAATCAATGATTATGTTACTTAATTGAATTTGATTTATTCATATTTCTTCTATGCTTGCTTCAGCTGTCATCTTGTGCTGGGGGAACTTGGATCAGCCGTGCAGTATTTTAATAAATGCATGGAATCCACCTCTACTGTCTGCTTGGATCGACGAAGTACTATAGAAGCAGCTGAAGGTTTACAACAGGCTCAAGTATGCATTCTCTCCTAGCTATATCACTTTCTACCATGCTCTAATCAAATTAATTTTGCCAAAAAATGTGCTGAATCAGCTCATACTTCTGGTAATGTGTAATTGAACATATTTTTATTTTACTTACCGGCAGAGGGTAGCTGAATTTACCAGCTGTGCATCCATATTATTGGAGAAGAGAACACCTGATGGTGCATCTGACGCATTGGTTCCAATTTCCAATGCCTTGTTGATTAGTTCATGCTCAGATAAATTGCTTCAAATGAAGGCGGAGGCGCTGTTTATGGTGAGTAACATTTCCTTTTCAGCTCTCAAAAATTGAATTTTGCTTTCAGTGGACATGATCTTCCCTGTGAATTTGCAGATCCGACGTTATAAAGATGTGATCGAGCTTTGTGACAATACCCTTCCGACGTCCGAGAGAAATTTTGTTTCAGCAGGGATTGGTGGGACGACAAATGTTGATGGACTGGGGTCTACGCATCACAAGCTGATAGTTTGGAGATGGAACATGATTTCCAAGTCGCACTTCTACTTGGGGAACCTTGAGAAGGCCCTTGATATATTAGAAAAGTAGTAAACACTTTTTCTATCTTGTGCTATAATGAATTTATTGTTATGCATGTATTATATTTATTTGTTTGCTTAAAGTGTATGTTTTGCTCCCCAGGAATCAGGGAGAGTGTCGTGAGTCACCAGTTTCTTTAGTGGCCACCATTTCTGAACTTTTACGTTACAAGGTATGCTTTATGTTGGAACTTAGAAATTCTTCATATTTCTGTGTGGTAAAATGTTTTCTTTAACATCAATAGGTCTGATACAAATCTTTCATTATGCTTCTCTGCTGAATACAAATGTTTTTTCCTGCGTTGGTTACATTTACCAAAGTTTTCTTCTGTGATTACAGAACGCAGGTAATGAAGCTGTTCGGGACGGAAAGTATATGGAAGCAGTAGAGCAGTATACTGCTGCACTATCAAGAAATGTTGACTCACGCCCATTTGCAGCAATTTGCTTTTGCAATCGTGCAGCTGCTAATCAGGCCCTAGTCCAAATAGCTGATGCAATTGCCGACTGTAGTCTTGCCATGGCTCTTGATGAAAACTACACGAAGGTATATCATCATATTTTTGCTTTGAACTTGTAAACACGCACACATGACCCTTCCTCTGAGCTAAATAGAATGCTTATGAAGTTTTGTACTGGAATTGCTATAGGAAGGTGCAGTAAGATTCGTTTGTGGAATGCCCATTTCCCTAAAACAATATTTGTGTCTACTCATAGACACACAAATTTTATATATCTCTCAAGTTCTCAAATAAGAACACTCTCACTTAGCTGTATCATGCTTCTTCCAAGATTTTCTCACATCTGACTTGTATAGTTATAACCTTATTTCTTGGAATGTGGCAAGGTACTGAAGCAGCATCTAAACATCGTTGAGGTTTCATTGAAATATCAACCTGACTTATCTTTCCATTTTCAGGCAGTCTCCAGGAGAGCCACATTACATGAGATGATCAGAGATTATGATCAAGCAGCTAGTGATCTCCAGAGGCTTATCAGCATTCTCGTAAAGCAAAGTGATAAGACAAAAAAAACGCCAGAGGCATCTGCAGAGCGTGCAAGCAGCAGGAAAGAACTAAAGCAGGCCCGTCAACGGTTGTCTGTGATGGAAGAAAAATCTAAAGAGAGCATTCCTCTGGATTTCTTCCTCATCATGTATGCTAACGTTTCGCACAGTCAATTATACCATTCATGTTATTGGAGACGAGACTACAATTAATACTCTATGCACTGAATTCCACTATAATTGTATGCTGATATTCAGACTATCTTCTAATCTCGTTTTGCTAATTCGCAGGGGAGTGAAGACAACTGACACTGCTGCTGATATCAAAAAGTCATACCGTAAAGCAGCTCTTAGACATCACCCAGACAAGGTTACCTAGTGTTTTACTGGCTGACAATGGATCCAAATCATTATTTTACATCTGCTGATATTACCTCTTTGATGTGTATTCAGGCTGCACAGATTCTTGTCAGAAGTGAAAGTGAAGGACCGTGGTTGAAGGAGATATTAGAAGAGGTTCACAAGGGTGCAGATAGGCTCTTCAAAATCATTGGAGAGGCATATTCAGTTCTTTCTGACCCAGCTAAGGTTTACTTTCTCGCCTCTTATGCCTACAAACCTTTTAAGCGTGATTCGTTTGTTCCCCATGAACACTTACTCGCAATAGAATATCCTAGGACTTGCCACGTATGATATGTTACTTATCAGGTTTTTGTTTTAACAGAGGTCAGACTACGAACTTGAGGAAGAAATTAGAAAAGCCAAGGCATCTAGAGAAAGTTACAGAAGAAGAAAGGCTGCGGAAGAAAGTAGTCCAACGTATCAGACAAGTGCAACCAGGCGATACTGGAGGGACAGCGGGAGTACATACCGAAATACGCCTTCTTGGTGGTAGAACCCTAAAATTCTAGGTGGCATTAGGAAAAGGAACCCAGTATTCTTTTTTTTGGTGGTTTAAGCAAAGAGGGATCCACTGGATTTCTCCCAGGTGAGTCATTCCAGAGCTGGTGAAGTGTAAAGGGTTGCTACACATCAGTTCAGCAAATGATACCAGCTTGCATACTAAAGAATTGTTTGTTTCAATGGTGAATAGGGCACCTCCTGCGAGGTTGTGACCCAACTACACGTTGTCTGAAAATTTGCTGATTGTACTGTTTGTACTTTGTAACACATTCAAAAGATAAAAAAATGATAAATCTAATTTGGTCTAAACTTATCTTAAAAGTGTCTGAACCTCTCAAAACGCTTTACTGAAACTTGAGTTGTTTGTTAATAGGTGACTTATATTTACATTTATCCAAATATTTCTGTAACCTTTGAGTCTGCTTGTTGTCCAAAATTGACCGCTCTTTTCATGCCTAAGCTTGGTAAAGGAAACACTCTCTTTGTGTCTAAAAGGCTCTCATCTTGTACATTTATGTGTTCTTATGTCGTGTTGGATGAGGTATAAAGCAAACATGGATTTTTTTATTATTAGTATTATTGTAGACAAAAGAGCACACAGAGCAGTTACTGAACACAAAACATTACAAGTCTTCCTTTATTGATACTAATATTTGGACAAAGCCAAAGCTGGTTGCCAAGTAGCTGAAGTGAGCTATAACTTCAGGGCCTGAGCATGGTGACTGATGTGGTCTTCTATGAAGGTGGCGATAAAGTAGAAGGAGTGGTCGTATCCTGGCTGGAAACGCAATAAGAGCGGCGCTTTCACTTTCTTGCATGCCTCCTCAAAATTTCTGGCCAATAACTGATCAGGGTAGAAATTGTCGCTTTCTCCCTGCAATGGTTTGAAGGCAAAGATCAAGCTCGCAAAGTAAGACAGATAACCAGCAAAAACATGGAGTTAATGGGTTTTACCTGATCAATAAGAATTGTGGCAGACAGATTGTGGAACTTAGAGATAAGACAAGTGGCGTCGTATTCCTGAAATTTGCAAAACGAACTATGCATCAAACTTGGGAGATGGATATTGTGTGGCGGCTATATGCATACTGAATTCTTTATAAGTTGTTATTACCTCCCAAGCAGCCTTGTTGTCACCTAGATAATTGGTGAATGCCTTCTGTCCCCAAGGACAATTTATGGGGTTGGCAACTGGTGCAAACGCAGACACAGACTGTACATGTCACAGAGCAAGTGATTAGAATGAAATTATGATATAGGAGAAACAAGAATTTGGTTAAAGCACATTTATCCACCCCCATGAAAGCTATCTAGCTTTTGATTTGAAGATTCTAAGTCTCAAGCATCGTACTCAAAATGAAGTGCCACAAGAAAATTCGAAAAATATTTAGAAGTAAATACCTTGTACTTATCGAGGTTCTTGAGGTATATAGTAAGAGCTCCATGTCCACCCATGGAGTGTCCAGATATAGATGCATTTGTTGTGTCAAGCTGAGAGAAGTTATCACTCAGGAGTTTTGGCAACTCTTTGACAACATAGTCATACATACGCCAATTCTTCCACTTTTCCTGAGTAGCATTGAGGTAGAATCCAGCTCCTAAGCAGAAATCAAACAGGAAAGAAAAGAAAAGTTTATCACCCTTCATTGTAAGAATGACCTGAATACATCAACACTACCAAACCAATAAATCTAAAGCTAAAACTGGTTTGGAATGCAAACCAGAAGAAGCATGTAACACTTGCATACCTACACCAAAGTCGTAACTATCTGCTTCTCCTTCAACATTTAGTCCTCCTACAATATCAAAACCATCACAGAGAGTATTAAAAAACCAAGGGAAGATGATAAATCAGAGTAAAAGACATGACAAACCAAACAAATGAAAATACTATTTGGCTCACTTGGGGAAGTATCTGGAGCAACAAGAGCAATGCCGTGAGTAGAAGCAGCACGTTGAGCCCCAGCTTTAATAATGAAGTTCTCATCCGTGCAGGTGAGACCAGAAAGCCAGTAAAGCACCTGTGAATCAACAAAAAAGGAGAATCATTTCGCTAAAAAAACCAATCAATGGTTCTGAAGTAACATGATTTTTGCATCCCAACATAGATCAAGGCAGTAAAGAATTCAAAAACAATCATGCAAAACTAAAGTCTTCTTCTTTATAAACAATATGGAAGAAACACACAGATAACAACAGTAACTGAGAAAAAAGTCACAAAAGATCCCTCATTTACTGTAGAAACAGATCAAATCTCTACATAGGAGCAAGAATCGAGAAAACTAAAACAAGAAACTGAGATCAGAGTAGTGAGAAAGAAGGAAGTTAAATAACATACAGGAGATTTTTGGGAAGATGAAGCAGAAGGAGGGAAGTAGATGGTAAAAGTCATAGAACATCCTAGTGTCTCACTGCAGTGTTTGTATCTTTTGTTGTAGCCATCGAACATCTTCGTGCTTCCGATCTCCTCCATTCTCTCTCTCTCTCTCTCTCTCTCTCTCTCTCTCTCTGTAAAGTTCAGCAGAAACAACAGAAGCAGCGAAGAAGACGATCGAACGAGAGAGGTCTATCGGTTTCTACAGTAGACTACAGCCCATAGATATTATTCCACAACATAGCCCAATTAAAGAGTCTTGAAAGGCCCATTAATTTTTACCGTTTTAGTCAAGAGCCTCTGCGTCGACCAGAGTGTTTAATTTCATTAAGCAAAAGAAGAGATCAATTTCATTACTAAGTATATGATGATGTATTTATTAGGGTGATCAAATCATTACTATATAAACATTGACATATCAAGAGATAACGCATGGACTTTTTTTTTTGTTTGCGGCGGTCCCATTGATTTATTTATATGTTTTTTCGGTGTAATAATAAATGCCAATATTGAGCTAGAAAAGAATTTCCATAAATGTTGTTCAGATTGTACAATCCAAAAAAAATGGAGGGCATAGTATTAGTATAGATGATAGAGAAAGCGAAGAAGACTGGTACCATAAGAGAGATGGAGTAATTTATTTTCTTGTGCCATTAAATGACTCTATCGGTGTATACCAAGTTAGGCACCTTCCCTTGAATAACAAGAGCATAAACCACAATAATGTTAAAAAATAAAGTCTCTCCCTTTCCTCAACTGTACCCATCAATGCTTATGTCCATCCCTCTCCCTTTGCACATAAGCTTTATCTCTGTATTTAAATTTAACTCATCATCTGCACTGCATGCAAGTTTTATGCTTTTCTTGATATCCATCCCCCAAATCTTCTTCTCATGCGTTTTTTACTTTCTTGATTTGGCAATTCTCATGAGCTGATGATTTTGTGAGAGATCTTTCTTTTTTATGGTTGCCGACACGAAAGGTTTGTTCTTGACTTGTGTTTTTATTTTATATTTAATTGGAGATTCTTGTTTTTGGTAGATGAACAACTCAAAGACGGAGCTAACAAAGTTTTTTTTTTTTTTTTTTGGTATTCCATTAATTTCCATTATTTTATTCCATAATCTTTTCCGCTGCATTGTGTGTCATGTTTGTAGTATCATTACTATTTAAAGGAATTTTGGTTATCTATCTGTATGCATAAATATCTGATTTTTATGATTTGCCCCTTTTTCTTACATGGCAGCAAGAAGCTACAACTCAACTTTTGTTTGGTGAGAAAAATCTGAGTTAGCGAACCAAGAATATCTTAATTCCTTTTGAAACAAGGAGTTGGTTTGATTGGTAACGCCCAAGTTGGTCTCTCTCTTTCTTTTCCTTTTTCAAATCCAAGTTGATTTCTTTGTTCTTTTTGATCCTATAACCAATATATATAAATCTATAGTGGATTGCATAACCACCAGCAAAATACTTCCTAGACATTGTTCCATTGCCTTTGGTTTTGTTTTAATTTCTTGGAGTGGACTGAGAAAAATGGTGGGAAGCATTGAGGCCAAGAGCCTGCAATCAAACGGGTCTGTTCATCATAATGGTCTTAATTTGGAGGAGAAACTTGATGAGTTCCGTCGTCTTTTGGGGAAATCAGACAAGGATCCACTTAGGATTGTAAGTGTTGGTGCTGGTGCTTGGGGAAGTGTTTTTGCAGCACTTCTACAAGAAAGCTATGGAAGTTTCAGGGATAAGTTCCAGATTAGGATTTGGAGAAGAACTGGGAGAGCTGTTGATAGAGCAACTGCAGAACATTTGTTTGAAGTGATCAATTCAAGGGAAGATATCTTGAGGAGACTGATAAGACGTTGCGCTTATCTGAAATATGTCGAGGCAAGGCTCGGTGATAGGACACTCTATGCGGATGAGATATTGAAAGACGGGTTCTGTCTTAACATGGTTGACACTCCACTTTGCCCTCTAAAGGTTGTGACAAATCTGCAAGAAGCTGTGTGGGATGCTGATATTGTTGTTAATGGATTGCCTTCAACTGAAACACGTGAAGTGTTTGAAGAGATTAGTAAGTACTGGAAAGAGAGAATCACGGTTCCAATCATTATCTCTTTGTCAAAGGGTATTGAAACTTCTCTTGAACCAGTTCCACATATCATAACTCCAACAAAGATGATCCATCAAGCAAGTAAGCTTCTTTTTCTTGATTTTGCTCTTTTTGTATTCAGTCTATTTGACATAATCTTGCTTAGTTTTCTTGAATTGGTTATTAATTTTGGTGTTTAATTTGTGGTAGCTGGTGTGCATATTGACAATGTACTGTATCTTGGTGGCCCGAACATTGCTGCTGAGATATACAACAAGGAATATGCCAATGCTAGAATATGTGGAGCTGAAAAATGGAGGAAACCTCTAGCAAAGTTTTTAAGACAACCTCATTTCATTGTTTGGGACAATAGTGATCTTGTGACACATGAAGTAATGGGAGGCCTCAAGAATGTCTACGCCATTGGAGCTGGTAAGTTTCTGTGTGTACACAAAGGACTGAGTGATTACCTCTGGTTTTCACACTTTGATCCTTCGCGTTTTACTTTTTCAGGTATGGTAGCAGCGCTTACTAAAGAGAGTGCTACAAGTAAATCGGTGTATTTTGCTCATTGTACATCTGAGATGATATTTATAACTCATTTACTAGCACAAGAGCCTGAGAAACTTGCAGGGCCTTTGCTAGCTGACACTTACGTGACCTTATTAAAAGGGCGTAATGCGTGGTACGGTCAAATGCTGGCAAAGGGGGAAATAAATAGAGACATGGGTGATAGTATAAGCGGCAAGGGAATGATTCAGGTACTCAATCTGTTAAAACAAGTCTTGAAAGAAGTTTGAAACTTTTTGGAATCTGTTTTACTGATGTGAATGTGGGATTTTTTTGTTGAATAGGGTGTTTCTGCAGTTGGAGCCTTTTACCAATTGCTTAGTCAGTCAAGCTTAAGCATATTGACCTCTGAAGAGAAGAAACCTATAGCCCCAGTCGAATCATGTCCTATTTTGAAGACACTCTATAAGATACTCATCACAAGGTAAATATGAAACCTGAAAGTTTCTAATCTTCCAAAAATGTTAAAGTTTGGTCAGTCAGATTTGGTGTGACATGATGGGAAGTCAGGTTTCTAGCTTTCTTGAATGTTTTGGACTTTTGAGACATTGAATCATATTATAAACTTGCTTCTTCAATTATTTAATGATATGTTGTTCAATTTTGCAGAGAACAATCAACACAAGCTATTCTTCAAGCGTTAAGGGACGAAACATTGAACGATCCTAGAGACCGTATCGAGATTGCTCAGAGCCATGCATTCTACAGGCCTTCCCTTCTTGGTCAGCCTTGATTACTCAATGTCAATGTATAATCCAAATTTGTTGAATCTTATTACGCAGACATACGACATAAATTACTTGTGCCAGCTGCAGATGGTTCATTGAAACATTATAGCTTTAATGAGAGGGATAGTTCCACATCTGTCATATCTTAAATTTGATTCTTGTTTAGTCTCTTGAGTCGATGCAATTCTTGTACTGTATCATTTTCTTTATGATCCATGAGAGTTTTGTGTGCTAAAAAAAAAATTACACTAGAAGAAAGAAAACACACATTTTTAGTTACTAAACATTTATCAACTTCATTATCCCAATAAGCATTCTACTTATAGACTATTTTGAAACACTGCACTCTAAAGCCAAGATAGCTCCATAGAGTCGAACAAACAAAGAGAAGGACTGTTCTGTAAGGCCTAAATGTTAACTATACCAGTGAGATCGGTTATGAGTCCATTCTCTGCTTTGTACAATCGGTTAACTGGAGGTTTAGATGATAGGTCAACCGTTCAAGCAGATCTTCTTTCTTGAGCTTATAGTAATGTGTTACTTTCAGCTCTTTTGCTATGCTTCTTAATTCCTTGCCTGTCTTGTTCTTCAACTCACTTATTGATAATGATTTCACCGAGTCACTTACAATATGTCCTCCGTCTTTCGAATCCAACAATGAATCTACACGCTCTGTAGGAACACTTGGACCCCTGATGTTCCCAGGTGTCGACTGGGCTGACTTTTTAACTGGATCACTATTGATCTTTCCAGCTTTACCTTGTACTTTCTGCTTGATGTTTCTATTACCGCTGCTGTTAGACTGTCTCTGCCTCTTCTTGTTAAGGACTGACCCAGGATTCAACAATGCATTACCCTCTGTTTTTTTCCGTGCCTCAGTAAGCAAGTTTATGATCAACTCGTCTTTAACAGCAGTCTTCACGGCTCCAGGGTGTGATTTCTTTCTTCTCGCGTCGCGTGGGATTTCTTTGCCTTTGTCTGGTTCATCACACATTTCTAAGAGAGACTCTGTGGTAAAAGGTTCAGAAACAGTTACGATGTCTTGTGAGCTATCGCTTTGCTGATGATCCTTCAAAACTTCTCCATCTTCGTTTGTCTCGTTTGACTTTTCCCTCACCTTCTCACTGGTCTCTAAGAGCAATGGTTTCAAAGTGGAACCTCCAATACTCTCTCGGCTAATAGAAGATGAAGATTTACTATCGGGAGCTTGTTTTACAGGATCAAACTCAGTAACCAAGGATGAACAAGAATGTTCTTCAGCTTCCTCAATCTTGCTTGCCAACACAGGGCTAGAAGAAGTATCAGCATCTTCCGCAACCTGTCAATCATTAAATACACACAGCATTTTACTAGAAGCATCCGAGCTGGTCATTGAAGGTCTTTAAGAACAAGAAGTTGCACGAAAACAAGATTCCCATGACAATGGATTCAGAAAAGAAGAAAACTTTACAGACCTCAGCTATTAAAGGATCATTTGCTGCTGTCTCCTGAGGCTTCAATCTTGCCTCTGGCTCTATTTCTTCAGTGTCGTTACTAGAATCTCTGGTCTCAGTAGTTACAACAGTTTGAGCATCGCTGACACTAGATGTGTTTTCATCCTCATCAAGAACCGATTTTGAAGAACTTGTATCAGCAGCATCTGGAAGAACGACACTGAGAGTCTTGTCCTGTAAAAACAACATAACAAGTTTAACTCCTACCCAATCTGTATAAAAAAAAAAAAAAACAAAATCAAAAATCAAAAGTATCTTACAGAATCAGAAGAAGAGCCTGTAGGATGCTGCGAGTCACCACTCCCAGAAGAAGCCGTATCATTCTGAAGCGAGAGTGGATCCTTGTCAAGTTCAACGATCACAACAACATCTTGCTTCTTCTCGTTCAATAACCTCCACACTAGCTCACAGTACCACTCGTTCTGAAAATTCTCTTCGAGCACATCTAAAAAGCAAAAAAAAAAAGGAAGGATTTTTTCTCAAAGAGAATCACAGCGATGATACGAAAACAAAACAAGTAAAGCAAAAATACATGAGTACCTGTTCTGTAATCAAACCAAAATTCACAACCACGCAGTGTCTGCTTACGAAAAGTATCGTCTTTCACAACTACAAGATGTAAATTATTAAAAAAAAAATCAAAACTTTAGTATCAGTCACACAAGGAAAGTAACAGTAAACAATTCAAAGAGCGAAATTTACCAAATGGAGGACCCCAGAGATCATCATCATCATCATCCATGGTGGTCACAACAGTAAACCGCAAAACTCATCCTGTCAAATTAAAATTAAAAAAAAAAACCAACCTTTTTCACACCCACATTTCCAAAATTCTCACTACCAGTAAGAAGAAGAAAAAGACAGTAAAATCTATCTCCAAACCTCGAAATCAAAATGCAAAGAAAAAAAAACCACTGGATGAGTAAACCATACCGGGAAAATAAGAGCTTCTTCTTAGTCCATGGATCTTCAAGAATCTCAGAGATAAAAGCGTGTTTTTTTTCCTAGGGTTTGGAGAAGAGGTCGGCGAGAGAATTTAGGAAGAGAGAGAAAAAATAAAAAAAGGCTGGCAGTGAAAGCGACGAACACTCTTCTGGAAAATATAGAGAGAGTAGAGTGTGTAAAAAGAGTAAAGAGAGAGAGAGAGAAAGGTCGGTTGAAACGGTGAACGGGGATGCTACAAATGGATAACCCAACGGTGGCGCGTGTACCACTCCAAAAACAATAAAGCCGTTTTATAATGAGTTAAACCGTAACAAAATCTCAACCGTCAGATTAGTTGACTCTTTTGTTTGACCATTGTCTGTGTTGGTAAAATATGTTAGTCTGTGTTTGAGTTTACTGTACGCTTCACTGATGTTGGGTTTTTTCAATCCGACGGTTAGGACTAAATGACGAGTCAAAGATGGCCAGAATCGTAATAAAGTGTAAGACCGAGGGTGTCCCCACGAAACTTCGAAGATTGCTTTTTTTTATTATTTGACATCTGAGAGTGACGTCCGTACAGTTTTATTTTTGCTTTTCCAAAGATTTTTAATACGCGTAACCCAAAGTTCTTAACTCGAATTAACTTAAGGGAAGTGTTTTAATTAAGTATTATCATTATGCTTATGCATAGTTTCTTACTTTCCAAAAAGCATTTGAAGCAAAAGTTGGTGTTCTTTTCTTTCTTTCTTTCTTTCTTTCTTTCTTTCTTTCAACCTTTATTTGACGTTTTTATATACATGCGTGTATACAGCAAATAAAGCTATTCTGTATACGTTGATGTGAGAGTATTTTATATGCTATGTGATTTGATTTAACATGTCATCTGGAGAATAACATGTCATTCTCTTTTACAATTCTAAGAATACGCGTTTTTTTTTTTTTTACTTTACGTGTAGGTGTTCTTCTATTTGTAAATTACATAGGCTTCACCTTACGACAAGGAGAGATAATGATGTATACATATCACATTACCTAAAAGCCTAAAACCATAGATATACGAAAAAGTAGATGTATGATCACAAACAAATTCTTTTCAATATACTAATCACATTACGGGGGTGTATTCAATGAGAGATTTTAGAGGATTTGAATTTTTATTAAAATCACATGTTCTTCAACTTGAGATTTTTAAATGTCTTCTCAAATACTATGTTATTGAATTTGATATTTGGTAAAATCATTCAAAATCATTTACAATTCCATGTTATTCAATTGATAATTTTTAAAAGTCCTATCAAATTCATTGTTATTCAAAAGTTAACAATTCTTTTAAAAATCCTCTTGATACTGATTTTGGGTGATTTTCGATTCAATTTCTAGTTGAAAATACCGATAAAACAATCCCACTACTATAGATGTGATTTTGATGGATTAAAAACAAAGAGGATAAAACATTGGAGCATACTCCTTCATCATCGGTCGTTCGTCTGTTCATCAATCTCGAAACACAAAAAAATACAATAGATTTTGGATTAGAACACATATTCGATTGTGAGAAAGATAACGGTTCCGATATAAGATTCTATCGTCTTTTGTTCTTATCCATTTCGTTTCTGCTCGTCTCCATGTTTCTTTGTTGGAGTTGTCTTTGATGTTTGGTCGGATGCTCGGAGATTTCACGCCATGCGCAACACCAGAATGAATTGGAGGAAGCTTCCGAACTACCGAGTCGGGTTTTTGGCGAGGGAAAGAAATATGAGGAGGAGAGAGATAGACCAAGACAAGAAGAATTAGGAAGTAGAGCTTATTTTATTCATGATCTTAAGATTCATGTTCGTTTAATTTCTTATCATCGTAGGATTTCTTTTTACAATAAAAGTTTGGAGTAGCATAAGCTCTCTTGCGGTTGATTATCCATTCTGTTTGTGTTGTTTTGTTGGAGTTGTCTTCGACGTTTATGTTTCTTTTAAGTTTCCATAGGATTATGATATTGCTCAGGCCTGAGAGTGAGAGGAGAACACTTGCTGGTTGCCATATAGTTTTTTTCAAAGGCAAAGGAATCCAACAAAATAAAGAAGAAAACAACAACAACATCATCATCGTTTAAGTCATATGTGTGTGTTTTTTCTTTCTTCCTCGTTTATTTATTCAAATTTCATCAAGTCAAAGATCAATAAAAGATGATGACAAGTGTTGCCTTGAGCTTCACAGCATTCTTGACATCTCCACTAGCTGATCTTCACTTCTGGGTAAAGAAGAGAGTTAGACCTGTGCGTTGAACTCTCTATTGTTTCGTCAGAGGAAGTGTTAAAACAGTCAAACCCAATTTTTCATTTTTTTGTCTAACAATCTTCTAAAATCTCACCAAATCACAAATTATTTATATAAACTTTTTCAAACTCTACCAAATATTCTAAAAACTCACTCAAATATCTCAAAATCTAAAATTTCCTAAATCCTACAAAATCATCCAAAATGTTCTATCCAATACACCCCCCTACGTATTTAGTATCTACTAAACATTTCTTGATAAATAACATTCCTTTATTCAACTGAATATTTTAGTATTTTAAGATGTTTTTGAACTAACCACGTGTTTTGTTTAATGGCATTCAACAGCGAGAGTTTACATTACAACCACAAGTTCGTGTAGAGGATTGGAATAAGTGAAAAAACAAAATTTTGATTCGTGGTAAAAGTAATAAGGATGTGCAGTGCCAGTAGTATCCAAATAAGCAACAAACTTACATATTTGAAAATCACTACCCGGATAACCAAAAAAGAAAAAGATGAACACATAGAAACGTGATCAGGCAGAGTTGGAAGAAGAAGGACCAGAAGGAAGCAGGTCGTAGCCATCGTGATGGTCACAAGACTCCACTGGTATGCATTTGAGGATAACCGCTACAATCATGCTCAATGATCCTATCAAGATTGATAATAACCAATGTTGCCAGCTCAGCGGAACGGTGCTAGCAAATGCTCCAAGAAACTCCACTATGATTACTTGGAACACTACCGTCACTGTCATTACCCATGTGAACACCCAGCTATTGAACATTCCTTTGAACACATTTATCTTCTCTATCTCCCGGCTATTGATCTCATTGAATACCTGTTTTTACACACCGTCTTGATTCATCATGTTACTTATTTTTTATATAAGAGTTGAGTTAGTGTTTTTGTTTCAGAGCGGTACCTGGCAAAAGACGAAGGAGTTGAAGATGACTGTGTTGAGAACGGCTGTGGAGTCAGGCCCATCAAGTTTGAGAATTGACTTGCCTGCGAAATTGAGAATTCCCAAGACAATCAACTGGTAAACGCTTTGACCTGCGATGTTTCTCCACATGGTTTTGGTGATGAAGCTAGCAGTTCTAGCGATTGGTGCGCGTTTCATTAAACCTTCATTGGGAGGTTCTGTTGCTAGAGCCAATGCACCGAGTGTGTCCATGATCATGTTGACCCAAAGCAATTGCACAGCAGTGAGTGGAGCAGATCCTGAATAAGAAACCAAAAGAAACGGTTATTATATATGGCCAAACAACAGGAGAAAGACGGTGTCTGAATGTCGTCTGATGGTACCTGTGATGCAAGCGGAGACGAAGTTGATGATCAGAGCAACAACATTAACAGTTAGCTGGAACTGAACAAACTTCTGAATGTTTATATATACAGCACGTCCCCATCTAGCCACATTTACTATTGTTTTAAAGTTATCGTCCATGATGATCACATCAGCATTCTCTTTTGCAACCTGCATATTGGGAACATTAATCTCAAGTCTTTTTGATAAACAAAACCAGTATTAAGAGAATAATTAGGGGTTACCTCTGTTCCAGCTATTCCCATTGCAAGTCCAATGTCTGCTTCATGCAATGCAGGAGCATCGTTTGTCCCATCCCCAGTCACTGCAACTACCTCTCCAATTTTCCTCAAGTTGCTGACTAAAGTATGTTTGTCCAGTGGCAGAGACCGAGCCATTACCTGAAGGCAGAAGCAAGGGATTTTAAAGATACTTCAAACATTTTCAATAGACAGGTGAACAATAACAATTCATTCTATCAACGAACCTGAATTTTGGGGATAATGTTCCTCATTTCGTGAGGAGACAAATCCCGGAATTCTGAACCTTCTATAGCTAAACCTCCTTCAGTAAATATGCCACATTCCTTAGCAATTGCTTTGGCTGTGCTTATGTTATCTCCAGTGACCATACGGACAGTGATTCCAGCAGCTTGACAAGTCTGAACGGCTTCCCTAACACCCGGGCGTACTGGATCTTTGATACCAACAACTGCTATCATTGTATAGCCTCCATCAGGGAGATCTCCACTAGGAGCTTCATCTAGATCTTTGTAAACCAAGCAGAGAGTCCTCAGAGCCTCTGAAGCAAAACCCTCTATGATATCAGAGATACTCGTAATCCGTTCTTCAGTCAGTGGAACAGATTCCCCACTCGAATCCACAACATTCTCGCACATTTTCAACACTATTTCAGATGCGCCTTTGCAGAAAGCTCGTGCACCACCTCTAGGAAGAGCTATAAGAACAGACATTTTCTTCTTGTCTGAATTGAACGGCTCAATCTTGAGTATCTTATGCTCTTTGCGTTGTGCGCCAAAATCACCACCTAAAAGCAAACCGAATTCGAGTATTGCTCTTTCCGTTGGGGATCCTAGGATCTGAGTGTTTCCATCTTTATCCTTAACAACTTCAGAACCAGTGTTCTGAAATATGCCCTGCAAAAGAATACTCTGAACTTCTTCTGGTAGTTCTAACTGAAAGCCTTCTCCACTTCCCTCTTGCCTCTCTTGAACCTTATCACAGATCCATACTTTGTTGACCACCATGTGATTAGTAGTCAAGGTCCCTGTCTTGTCAGTGCAGATGCAAGTAGAAGAACCCATGGTCTCGCATGCAGCAAGATGCCTCACAAGTGCCCTGTCACTCATCAGCTTCTTCATAGCAAATGCCAAACTTAAGGTCACTGCCAGTGGCAAACCTTCGGGTACGGCAACGACAATGATAGTTACCGAGATTGCAAAGTAGTCAAGTAGCGTCAGTGCATCTTCAGATGACCAGTTGGTGAAGTTACCAGATGTTGCTTTCTCCAAGACAAACCTTATGCACAATACCAAAAACGTAAGCACAGCAAAGCTTAGACCAATTTTACCAATTATTGTTGCAACCCCATTGAGCTTCACCTGCAGAGGAGTCTCATCTTCTCCACCATCAACCAGCGTTTCCATCAACTTTCCCCACTCAGTCCTCATACCAACTGATGTCACCAGCATTTTTGCAGAACCGTTTTGAACTTTGGTTCCTGAAAGCAGAAAAGGCTTCTCTCTACTCACATGTGACGGTTCACTCTCGCCCGATAAGCTTGACTCGTCTATCTCCAAGTTGTATCCAGATATAAAAATCCCATCAGCTGGAACCTGATCCCCAATAGATAGATGAACTACATCTCCAACGACCAAGTCGTGGATGGAGATTTCTTGTCTGTTCCCATCTCTGGTGACCTGGACAATGATCTTCTTCTTCTCTCGATCCAAGTCTCTGAACTGCAAAGATTGCTTGTAGTCACTGATCGCAGTAACCATGACAACCAAGAGTATACTTAACAAAATCCCCGTCCCATCATACATTCCCTGTGGAAATCCTTCTGTGGCAACACCCACGCCTATGGATACTACAGCGCACACCATAAGGATGATAAGCGTTATGTCATGGAGCGCTTCCCAAACAAACATAAAGAAGGATCTGGCTGGTTTCTCAGTGTAACGATTTTCTCCATATATCTTTTCCCTGGTAGGCACTTCACTCGAACGAATGCCTTCAGAGAGAGATACAGATACTTTCTTAGCAATTTCTTCAACTCCACCTTTGTGTAACAAGCTCTTAGTGTCATTTTTGCGAACCATAGATGAAAGTTCATCTGCTTCAATAGAAAATCCGGCTCCCTTAACCTCATCACTGAGGTTGTATTCCGGCCTAGCAACAGCTACAGAAACATACAATGAGAAAAGAAAAGTTAACATAACCGTACAAACTCAGTCACCATAACCATATAATGAGATAAATCTAACAGCATGCATATCTTACCATCAATGAATTGAAGAGCTGCCTTTTGAACATAGAAAGCAACTCGGATCTTCTCCTGATAATGAGTAAAGAGAGTGAGCTAACAGATAAATCACCACAACATGCAAATCTTTGGTCACACTCATACAGGAAACTGAAGAAGAACAAATACATTGCTTGCTTAATTTTCATTAAGTGTTTTAAGACAGTAGAATTCTGCAACACCATTGGAACGTCAATTATATCACTGATCTCATCTCACAAACACGCAACTAAACCTATTGTGGCCAAGATATCTTGGGAACCAGGATTAACAATAGCATCTTAAGTGCTGCTAATCAATCCCCTCACTTTTAAGACCTGAGTTTAAGAATGTAAGCTACAGTTTCTTTTATTCAACAGTCGGATTATAAAACATTTTGCTTTGTTTACAACAGACTGAAAAGTGATTCGATTTCAACGCTAGATAAAAGAAGGAAAGACAATGAGCTCATCATATCCAAAAGAATCCCAAAAATGCTTCTTTATTTGGTTTGCGCAAGTGGGGGGGGGGATAGAGAGAGAGAATAATGGTGATATATATCTCTGTTTCAGAACCTAATGAATACACACACTTGGCGAAGTTTCCTTGTAACTTCCTTAAGCAAAGCAATTGCACACAAGAAGTCACAGAGACTGTCGTCGTACTCGTACCACAAGTCAAAAATTAGATAACAAATAAATATGAATTGAAGAAAAAACAAAAACTGCTAATTATAGATTAAAAAAAAGGCACAAGTATTGAAAATAGAATTCGTCCTTTGGTGTTTGGATCAGTCGCAAAAAAGAAGAGTTGGAAACTAAAAAAAAAAGGGTCAGACTTTTTTTTGGTGGCCTCTCAAATTGGCTCATCCTTGTTAGTAAGCTAGCGACAAGAAAGCATCCATTTGTAAAAAAAACACAGTAGAGGACACTATGTAGTGAGAAACTATACAACTTGATGTCATCAATCATCATATGTGTGTTGGGTTGGCAATTAAAATATTGGTTTCCCTAAATTGAATATTACACAAAGATAACGCCGAAACAAATAAATAATACATCCCAACTTATATTACGTTATGATTAATGCCAACAACAACAAAAAAAAGATAACACAATTACGTTTATAACGATCAAAATATATCATTAAGATACAAATTAAACAGTTTTATAATAATGCTTTCTATTTGCCCCAAACAAAAAAAAAAGACTTTCAAGAAAAGTGTAGAAAAGATGAAAGCAAAAAGATGATGATTAGACATTGAGTTTTAAAATTTAATTCTTTCTTTCTTCACTCAAAAGTGTTTTTTTAACTTTTCTTCACAATGAGTTTGAGTTTTCATGAAAAAAAGAAAAGTCTCCTCATAAACTAACTATATTACTTTTTATTTATGCTATCTCCGTCGTTGTTTATGAACACGACGGCGTTATTAACAGAACTCTAACAAAAAAAAAAAGATAAGAAAAAAAAGAATTGGAACCTGGATCTGGTGCCTCTTGTTCTCGTAGTCAGCGAGCTTATCGAGATCCCGGATGTTACGAAAACGACGAGTACGGTTCTTCACGATAGAGACGGACGACCTCCATCTCTGACGAGCTTCCAGCGACGGGTTCTTAGCGTCCACCTCGAAATCCCTCAGCAAATTAGACATTTCTCACACTCTCACACTCTCTGTTTGTATAGATTAAACTTCGCCGGCGCAAAGGCAGCTGAGAGTCTGAGACTGAGAGAGAGAGAGAGAGAGAGAGAGGATTGAGCTACGGATTGGTTTGAGAGAGAGTTGCTTTTATTGGATTACTCAAACCCGACCCGAAATTATATGCCCATATATTCAAATTTCATTTTGTCTCATTCGTGATTTCGGATGAATTGATCCGACCCGGTCGAATATTTATATTTTACACTTTGGTCCACATAATATGTTTGTGTTGTGATATTATTTTTTTTTTGTGTGTCTTTATCAAATTTGTAACCTCAAAGATCTCTATTCTCTATGCTTTTTTTTATTGTTTATTTTTACTAGTATCTATGTCACGTGAGTAGACTACAGATGCACAATTATATACATTTGTGTTTCCGAGAATAATTAAACAAACTACAAGTAGTACACACATTATATAGTATATGTCTACTAAGATACGATTTTTTTATGGTTTGGCCGGTTATACAAATTGAAGTACTATTATATGATGATGTTTGGACTTTGCAATTGCACAGCACACATGATCAATTACAATTTGTCAAACATTCGGCAGTTTAATTAAACTATAATCACATTTTTAAAAACAATTGATTGGTTAGGAAAAAAAAAACATGTTGCTTTACTTGTTTTTTTGTATTCAAATAATGGATTAAAAAAAAAAAAACCCACTAAAAGGGGAGTGAGATGCGCCCAGCCGCCCACCCGACTATGGAGGAACCAGAGCACTTGACGCTGCCGTGCTACGAATTTTTGTTCTCATTTCCCTTTTCAGTTTTTGGTTCGTAAAGACTTTTTATATGATTCCTTTTTCTCTCACTTTTAAACTTTTTAGGCATATCTTTGGATAAAAAGTTAGATTCTTTTCTCAGTTTATATTTGTATTATGATTTTAAGTATTGATTTAGAACAAACAAATACATGAATGAGGGTATGGTTATGTAGAGGTCGATTACTATTATCTCGAGACTAAATCGTCTGTAAAACATCAAAGCTCAAACCAAGGTTGCTTGAATATATTCAAAAGCATAAAGATTTGGGGTCCCCGTTTGGAAATAGTTTAAAACAGCAAACATGTATTTTGTCAATAAAAATATTCCTTCCCTCAAAACATCCAATTGCAAGGACTCTCTCTTTTACCATTGCAAGAATATTCCAAAAAAAAAAGTACAAAGAAAAGAAATGAGTTATGGAGTAAACACACTCACGGCTTCGGAGAACGTGACATTGTTGATTCAAGCTTGCGTAACCAGTTAACATACTGATCCTGCTCCTTCTTGTTCAGGTGACACAAGAGGAAATTGGTTAGGTCTTCATTGATTCCCTTGGATATTAGATATCGCCGTAGTTCATACGTTAGTTTGAAATCTACTGGCCTACAAAAAGAAAATAACATCGGTCAATGATATCAAACAAATTCAAACAATTTTTGGTAACAAGAATATATAAGCAGCTATTACGAATGGAGATAACAGCTACATATATAACCAATAACAGTCTGCTTCTTTCTTTGTCGATACATAGAAGTGATAGAACAACTACTCCAAGAAGTAAAAGTGTACCAAATGCTTTGAGGTTTCGATGAAGTAATTAACTAACAAGTTCAACCAAGAAAATGCCACTTTTAGATGAAATTGTAAGTCTGCAATGCTAATTACAAGTGAGGGGGAGGAGGATATAATATAATGATTCACCTGAGGAAGTTATCTCTATAAGTAGAAGAAGGAGAAGAAACTAGAGAGCGAGTAAAGCAGGCTCTCTCGACGTCGAAATGAGAACATCCAGATCCTGTTTCGAAAACGCGGCAACCAAAGTGCAAGATAGAGCTGAGTCCAGGCTTTTTGATACACACTTTGGCAAGAGCTTCCCTAGGAAACACTAGATTATCATCTTCTATTATTATTGGTTCTGGCTTCAGTAAAGCAGAGACCACAACCTCCTCGCCTGAATCAAACTCTCTCCTCAGAACAACATCTTGGCTCTCAGGAGAATCCCATTCCAGCTTGAAATCTCCCAGAGAACCAGTCTCAGCACCCTATATATAATGTCTGTACTTAGGCTTTAACAATTGAAAATCCTAGGGTTTATGTGATTCAACATCGAATACTCTAATGTTCCTCAATCCAGAAAAGAAAATAAAAATGAAATTGGAACTGATAGAGTCAGACTCAAACTAATGTTGAGCACCATTTTGATCGAAAACTCAACCGAGACTACACTGAGGGTCTGAGACACAAAGGAGAAGAAGGAGATAGCAATATATACCTGGAAACGAGGGTGAGAGATTTCGTGACGGATTTCAGATTGGAGGATCTTCACCAAACCACCATCTTCAACAGCTTTCAATCCTCGTTTCATAATCGGGTTCAACTTCCTCATCTCTCGAGTCTTTTTTTTTTGTTTTTTTTTGTTTTTTTTGTTTTCTAACTCTTTCCCCAAAATTAGGTTCTCTCAATCTACTGGAACACAAAAACAGAAGTAGACTAAATTAAAACGTGGTCCGGTTCGGTTTTCTACAAAATTAAATATTCGGTTCACAATATACCGTAACAATTTCAGCAGACCGGAGTTTAAAAACGAATTCAGTTACATACGTAATCATGTAATCATGTAATAAAAAATAAACAATAAATTCCATTAAATCATAAAAACCATACAAAATGCTTAGTCCGTTAATCCCCTTTTAGAAATTATACAGTACGAATCAAACGAAGAAGTTAGTTTACAGAAAATATGAGAAGCATGCCCCAAGTTACAGGAAAGCGATCATCTAAGCAATAAAATGCTCATAAAAGAAGATTACGTACTCACGAAACTTGATAAGAAGAAGTCGGCGTCTGCTTCTTCCTTTTTTATCCCACCGAAAAGATACTTCATTTGCATCAGAATTGTATTAACATTATTGGAAAGTTAATATTGACACAGATTATCCTAAAAGAAACTTAGAATTATCCTAAAAGAGCCAAAGCATTAAGGGGTTTACATAGTTGTCATGGCAATAGGTGTTGTTGTCGTTTCCCCAACTTTGTATGGCCATATTCATACAAAGACACTGGACCATGCTCAGAATGTGTATCAATGTTACTTTAATCCTTAGTCCATATTCTATGCATGACACCATATACCAATCACCACTTAACATGTTGCAATTGCATACAATCAGCGCATAGTAGGTTATCGCTAGTGGAGTTAAGATTCTCTTGTGGTTAAATATGAACTCATATTACTATAGTTCAATTTGCATTTACATTGCTCAAAAGAGCTTGGCTGGAAGTAATAAACGCTTGAAATTGGGAGTGTAGATTTTAGGAAAAAAGTGTGCTCAGAGAAAAGAGTGTTGAGATTTTTGAGAGGTGGAGAGAAACTGGTGCTAGATCATTGCAAATTTCGTTTAATTTTGTTTTCCTTATACTTCATCCGTTTCATAATATAGGATGTTTAAAGAAGTTTTTTGTTTCATAATATAGGATGTTTTCAAGTTTCTATATAACTTTTAGATTAGTTTAATACTTTATATTATGCAGTATTGTTTGTGATTGGTTAAATTTTTTTAAAGTGTTCATTTCTTAATCTGCGTGTTTTACTCAAAACATCTTATATTTTGAAACGGAGGGAGTATAAAACATATCCGAAATTATGGGCCTTATATATGCCTTTATAGGGCAATTCAGTTAATTAAAAATCATAGGTCAATTCAGTTAATTAAAAATAATAATGACATACAACATCATAACCAAACATTATTTAAACCTAAGGCCAGTTAGTTTAACTAGATGTTGTTGTTGCGCCTCTGTCTTTCAAGGTTGACCTGGTTGCGGAAATCTGTGGCGTTGCCAACAATGTCCGTCAGTGTATCCCTGTCTGTCTGTCCTAAGCTCGCATTCATATTTTGCTGAGCCCTCTCCACCATATGGACTGGTCCCATAGGCTGCATCTGCCAACCGTATTGTCCAACTATCTCACCGACACTACAAAAATATTACAAGTTAACAAAACAAATCACACAACAACAAAAAAAAAAGAAAAAAACAAAATTACATAATCAAATAATTACAACTTTGGAATTTTGTGGTCTCTCACTACTTCTCCGTTGTCGAGGTCCTCGAGGATACACACCGTGGCTATTTGCGTGTTGGGGCTAACTTCAACTATGTCATTCACCTTCTTTTTTACTTTGTGTGTAGACTGGAAAAACGCTTTTCTACGAAGCTTATTATTTCCGATCATTTTGGAGATGTTATTATAGTGTGGTGATGAAATAATAACATGCTCTCGTTCGTATTTATAGACAAGGCATTGAGAAAGACTTGCTCACCAAGCTGAAAGACTTGCTCACCAAGCTGAGTTCATTTTGTGTGTGTGTGAGAGAGAGAGATTGGCATTTAATGGTTCTTTGAGAATAGATGCATATTTTGTACAGGTACTGTATATTTAGATTTTCGACACTCAAGTATATGGCCGAAGTAATTTGTACGTGTTAAAACTGAAAAGCAATAACCCTATACTACTATATAGTACAAATTAATTAGTCCCCAAACTAATTATCTTATTATAGCATTTGTCAAAATATATCATGTAATATTAGATGAACTAATTAAGGCTGCTCAATAACAACGGTAGGTATTGAATGATTTTATCGACTATATTATTTCAATGGAAGCAACTATTTAGAACATCAACTAAATTTATCGTTAAAAATATCAGAATAACCACACTAATAGTAATTACCAATGCATGCAACCTTCTTATATTTATCATTTTTTTTTCGAAAAAAAAGGAATAACACGTTTTAATTGTATATCGAATTAATAAAATAATCATATAGTCATACACTCTCTCGTATTGTAGAGAGTAACGTCGTCACTATATATATCCCCAAATGGATACAAACATGGACGTAAAGCTATAAAAATAATTGTAGAAACTAGGTTTCCACGATGAATTTGTTTATGGGGGAAAACAAATTTAGTAAAGTAATTTCTCTAGAAAACTGATCTAAGCTTTGAAATTAGAAGAAAGAGAATTGATCTCGAAGAATTTAGGGTTTAGATTGCTAAGAATAAGAAGAGAACTGAATAATTGTCTTTTATTATCGATGTTTTACAATGGAGAAGTCTCTCCCTCTTTATACATATTCATAGATCGCATAATATATTAACTTTCCTTATGAGACGAACTGAAATAAGGAAAGTTGATTTATCTTTTGAGTCGGCCGCCGGGCGAAGTGGAAGTTGGTTCTTCTCCTTCGAGGTTGGGCTTCCTCTGTCCGAATTGAGCTTAAATGACCTAATTGAGTTCTTAACCGGATTCCCAGTTAAATAACCAAATTGTCTTTCTGGTTTAGTTCGGTATGTCGGGGGTGCTAAATCCCGCACCAACAATAATTAAATTAACCTACGAAAAACAAGATATGGCATTATTAAAACCTTCATGATGTATCTTCATTTTTCAAACAGTTCGTAGTTTTAGAGAATTATTTTCTAACTAGACAGAAAAGGACAATGATTCATTCCATAATAATGCAACATTGGCTCCAAAGTATATAGTTTGAGTTTAATTATGAACCGGTATATATATGTAAAGGGTAGTAGAACTAAAATGTGGGTGTCAGTTCACTAAAAACAAACCAAATTTACCATTACGTAATTTTTTTTTTTTTTTTTTTTTTGTTTTTTAACTTTATTAAAAGGGCTTAAACCCAAAATGGGCCTTAAGGCCTGTTAAACAAACACTACATCAGTTACAAAACGGAAACGATCTATCGGCGGCCGGAAACAGATCGTAGAGTTGAAGCCGGGCGGTTAATATATATAAGGCTAAATTAAAATATTCATAAATTTTATGGGTGTCAGCTCATCCTTCACTAACTCCGCCACTGGATGGATATATCCGTGGTGCACAGTACCTGAAACCCACATTACCGCCGTATTCTTTCAGTCACTTGCTATCCTACGCGTATATCTCTGGCACTTCTGTACTTAGACATACAAAAATGAATCAAGCAAATCTACAATATCACATATAATGAAACTTGCAGTGGTCACCGGAAGAAATACTCCCTGAATCCTCTGAAACATCTCTAACAAAAACGCAAAATTTAACAAATATGCATGCGAGATACACGGAGTTGATTAAATTACCAAAGGTAATCATGAAGAGGATGAAATAAACGGCGAAGATAGTAACTGATTTCCTTGCTATGCCCATGATCTTCTCTCTTTATCGTTGGGTCATGAGTTGTCATCATCATCACTATCGATATATCAATATGAAAAGTAACCACTTATTACCTTCCTAATAGCACGATATAGTAAAATCATGAAAACTGACATATATTCTTTTTTTTTTTCTATCTAATTGCATGAGAAACAAAAATTATACAAAAACAGGTCCAATTTCTGTTTTTAAAACACAACACATGCTTAAGTTGGAGATCGAAACATTGCAATGCTCTAAACTTGATTAATCTTTTGGCTTATGAGTCTTGACCAAAAAAGGACGTGCGAGTTGTATATATTCATTTATGAGTTTCTATCCATTTGAATTTTTTAAAAATAAAAATTATACAGCTAATGTCACTTTTAAAATTAAATAATTATATAAATAGATAATGTAGTGGACTTAATGTTTATCTTTTAAAAGAGTATCATAATTTATGCGTCCAAAATATAAGAACTATCACATTTGAGTATAACGTACAATAACATGTAAAAATATTAACCACGTCACATTCAGAATTCAGATCTCTATTACAAATTAAAATCTCTAGTACACATGTTACGTTCGGAATTCGTCTTTGACTGTCTAGATTAGCCGCAAAACAATCGGAACGCTGTCCACAGTCCACATAGTAAACAAACATGTGGATGGATACCAAAACACAATTATAAGGCAACTCAAATAGCACGTTTCTTTTCCTCTTAGTCAGAGTATGTATATGAAAATATAGTCGCAGAAACAAAAGTCGTACTTTTCATTATTTCTTATTACAGATGTATTATCACAAGGACCATTCATAGCCACTTATACAATACATTACTAAAACTTGTGGAAAAACATAACAAAACATTCAAACATACGACGGATGTGTATGTGTTTGTAGTCATTGTGCATCCATTAATTAGGTAGGACTTTAGATCTTATCGGGGAGTATCATCGCAATAGTCGCATAAGCACTTAACATTATTAATGCCTTCTCCCCAACGGCATCTTCCACCTTTAGCTCCTTTGTTCGCACGGCATCTTGTATAACAAATCGTCGGAAATATCCGAGGGGCACAAAACCCAAAACCAACATCACCACCGTATTCTTTCAAGCACTCGCTACCCTGAGCTTCTATCTCTGGCACGTCTGTTATATATACACAAGAACGTAAAATCACATATCATGAATTTGCAATGATCGCAGAGAACTTGTAAAAGAAGCAAGTATGTCAAGAAAAGCAGAGTACGGTTTGCTTACCGGAAATTACCAAGAAGAAGATGAAAAAGACAACGAAGATGCAAACAGATTTCATGGCCTTTGCCATTTTCTCTTTCTTTATCTAACTTTGGGTTTGTTGATATCAGATATGTGCTTAATAACACTTGTGTTTGGTGCTATTTATAATTATCTTTAGGACAAAACCGCTTTGTTTCGTGATATAGAACCGGACCATACCAAAACTAAACCAGTCAGATTCTGTGTTAAATTATTGTTTTCTTCAAAGATATAAGTTTGAATATTTGACCTTTTCATTTTTTTTTTACTTCGAATCGTTCCCACCATCGTTATGAAATTTATGATATATATTGTTATGGTCTTCGCTGTCGATAAGACGATATCGATCACTTAAATCTTCCCACATTTTCTCCCTCTTTTAGCCGGCCACGTCATAAGAGTTTTTGAACTAATCTTCACGTCATCATAATTCATAATTGTTGTCTATTTCGATTTACGGTTGACTACGCTGAGAAAATGTATATTTATTTTGATTTAATCAAAATATCTTATAAATCGGTTTGGACTAGTCACTGAAGAAGTCATGAGATATATATTTTTTTTGATAAACATGTAAATATCATTAGTAATGAATAAATGTTTTACAAAAGGTAATACCTACACAATAGCAGTTTAGGCAAAAAAAAAAAACAAAACTGCTATAGAGTTACAAAAATTTGGGTAGTTAACGGATTCAAAGAAACATTAGATTTCGCCAATGCTTACTTAGTCATCTTGCTGTGATGATGTTGGGTATCTCCCTGTCGAGTATTTTGAAGATAATGGACGGCTGCAAGAGTTGTGGAGAAAGTCATGAGATATTAACTAATATTATATGTGCATTGGAGTATTTTGGTTTCCCCTTACGTACGTAGACTGTGGAACCCCATCTTATTATATCTCATTAAGGTTTTTCAGGGCAAACATGTTTTATATAGTCGAAGGGTCAAAACTCGTATTATATACTGTATATTCCCGTTTACAACGTACTTATACAATTAATATAGCTAACTCTTTCCCCAAAATTAGCTTCTCTCAATCTACAGAACACAAGAATAGGGACTAAAACATGGTCCGGTTCGGTTTGCTTGAAGAATAGACATTCGGTTAACATTATCACCGTAACAATTTCAGTAGACCGGAGTTTAAAAACGAATTCAGTTACTTGCGTAATCATGTAATTAACAATTAATTCCATTAAATCATACAAAATCTTAGTCCTGGGCAAATAAACCAAACCTAATGGACTGAACCGAAACCGAACCGATATCCATTCGGTTATCCGAATCAAACCGAACTTAATTATGTTATAAATATGTTTTTTCGAGAGTCGAATAAATCATACAAAATCAAAATCTTAGTCCTGGACAAATAAACCAAACCTAAGAGCACTCCCATTGGTCATCCCAAGGGGATGTCTTTTATTTTTTTTTAATAATTAAGTGAATAAAAATTAATGTTTTAATCGGTAACTAGGTTCGGACCCGCACGTACGTACGAGATTAATTTCAAGAACTAAGTTAGTAATCAGATTTGCAATATATAATGTATATACGGATTATGTTTATAAACCTATTTTTAGAAGGGTTAAACATTCGGCCATTCGGGTAACCCGTTCAGGTTGGGATATTACCCGATTAGGTTCGAGTAAATGGATTTTGAAAAATAGAATCTATTGGATATTTTTTTGATATATGTATTCGGTTTGGTTCGAGTACTATCGACTTCGGGTCGGTTCAAATTACAAATTTGAGAATCCGATTAGTACCCAAACTACCGAGTAACCAATAATTTTAGATACTTTGACTATTTTTGATATTTAGGTATAAAACTAATTGAAATATTCAAAAATTATAATTATAACTTTGTTTTATTATGAGCAAAGATAAATAAATAAATAAATAAAAACTGTAAGAGAAAAGTGGTATGTCTATTTCTTGATTGAAAACCCATCCCGTCTCATATATATCATGTTTTCCATCTTATAACCGTGATTTTAATAACTGTTTATTTATTTGAGATTGTATATTTAAATTTTTGGAATATTTTAACTGTGATTTTCGTTTGATAATATTTTAACTGTAATTTTTGAATTCAGAATTTTAAATCAAATTTCTTGTTGAGATCTTTTTAAAAATCTCTAAAATTTGATAATATGTTAATTGTAAAATTAAGAAAATCATTGATATATGGTAATGGTAGTCCTATATATTAGGAAAATATATATGAAATACTGAAATTAGGATTTTTAAATATATAGAAAATTATTATTTAAAATAAATATAAAAGTTTTCATTATCTATTATTCTAATTGGTTACTTATGGAAATTTGTTTGAACTATAATTAAGCTCTAAAATTAATGTTTCTTTGAGTTTTATTCGAATTTATATATGGAAATCTATTTGTTATAGATATCTATTAAGACTCAAATTTGGTCTGATTTTTTTTTAAATTAATCTGGTTTGTTTTTTCCAAAGAAAATATGGAAATATCTCATATCTAACCAATATTTTTCTAAAACTTAATCCCAAATTCTTTTGTTTCTTTACCTTGCTAAATTAAATAAGTTTGATTCTTAACAGAAAAAAATATATTTATCATATTTTTTGGGCATTGATGTTTATTTGCCAAACAAAAAAGATTAAAAACCCATTGTTTTAAATCTTAACAATAGAGTTTGGTTAAACTTTTCTTTGATTAAATCTTAACTTTACGTATTACAATATTTCTTCGTTTTATTTCTTGTTCTAACATAGCTAATTTGTAACTTATTATATAAAAACTGTATAAAAAAAGTAATAATTCTTGGTATTTTCCTACATTTTGATTACGTACTTACATAGAAGAAGCTGACTAAAATTATCAAATTTACATAGAAGGTTTGCAATAAGCTGACTAAAATTATCAAATTTACATAGAAGGTTTTTGGATCATTTAAAAAAAAAAATTGTTACGTCAGCGTTTTGTTTTTTTTTTCAGTTTTAATACTGGTTGGTTTTTTTTTTTTGTTAATATTGGGAACCCAAACATTTTTTAATTTGTTAATACTTAATACAATTTGGAGAGAAAACAAAATTGTGTCGACAAATCATATATATAAAAGTAAGGTTTCATTTTCTCCTTATTGGTCTACTTGGCAATGCAATTTTAATAAAAAAACAATTAATTTTCACATTTAACTCATATAATATAAAACTAAAATCATATAAATTTCCCTATAAATTATGCATTAACTTTATTTCTGCACTAAATTATATTAATCAATTGTATTAAAACAAAACAATAAATTAGAATTGTAACTCTCATTTTTCAAAATGTAAATTTTCATCATTTCTCTTCCTATAAATACTCATTATCTTATTCTCTTAGTCTATCACTCTTTCATTCTCTCATCTTCATCCACTACTCTCAAATCTCTTTTTTTTTTTTTTTTTTTTTTTTTTTTTTTTGTATTTTGTTTTGTTATTGTTGTTGTATGGATTATAAAAATCAAATCAAATATCATTGTAAATGCTTAGTTTTAGAGTTTGTATGATATGTATATCTTATATATATATTTTAATCTTTTAAAAGGTTTATCTCCATTTTCTATTTTATATTTACATCTTATAAGTCATTATTTTTATATTTTCTTACAATATTCACCACACAATAAGATCATGAAGTTGAAATGATCCATATCTAATTATCTATTATATCTCTGGTTATCTCACATATTCATGTATTATTTTTAATAATTTATAAAGATCAATATAATATTTAAAGATCAATATAATTATCCATTTATAAAGTCTATTTTGTTTTGTAAAGTCTATCAACTCTATTTATAAAGACTATTTCGTTTTGTGATCCAATTGATAAATCTGCAAAGATCAATATAATATATATATATATATATATATATTTTTTTTTATGATTTGAGGTTTTTGAAAACAAAAAGAACATAATTAAACAATTGGTTTTTGTGTGTTTAATCAAAATAAAAAAAATCCAAAAAAGAAATCATATTCAACTGGAACTTAAATATAAAATAAAATATAATTTTAAAAATACCATTTAACTAAATTCTCTAAAGATGAAACCATTAGTATGAAATCTAGCACTATACATTCTCTCATTCTCTTCTACAATACTTCAAACCATTTTTCATTTTTGATTTCTTAATTATGTTGTATGGGTTGTAAAAAACAAATGAAATATTATTGTAAATTTTTAATGCTAAATTTTAATTTTAGAGACTACATGATATATATTTTACATTGTTCTTATTTTAAAAGATTCATCTCCATTATCTAATTTGGATTATTATCTTATAAGTAATCATTCTCTCCTCCTCTCCCACCAATATCAAATGTTGTTATATCTCATATGTGTTGTAAGAGTTTGATTCTATATTTTAATTTAGAAAGTATTATATATATATATAGATATATTACATTGTTCTATTTTTTAAAGATTCATCTTCATTATCTAATTTGGATTACCATCTTATAGTAACCATTCTCTCCTCCTCTCCCACCAATATCAAATGTTGTTATATCTCATATGTGTTGTAACTTGTAAGAGTTTGATTCTATATTTTAATTTAGAAAGTATTATATATATTTAACATTGTTTTCAATTTTTATTTTATTTATATAAAAATAAAATATTTCTTTTATATTTCTTGCCATTCTAATCTATTCATATTTATTTTTTAAATTTTCATAGTTAAATTTAAATTCACATATGTTGGTTTTAACAAAAAAAATCAACTTTATTTGAGAATTAGATGTTCCTATTCATTTTTAAACGATCAATGTGTAACATAATATATATAAACATTTTGTCTTTCAATCACAAGTTCTATTTCCATTGCTTAACTCTATGGTTAAACTACAATATATGTTGTCCTATTTGTAGGAACAACAACATACTTATTTAATATATTTATAAGAGCAGATGATTAATCGAAATAAACATTTCTCCAAAATTTAGAATTCAATCAGTGTGAGTGTATTTATTACTTTGAAAAACCTTTACATTGAAGTTCATAAAATCATATAAGAAAACTAAAATACTATGTCACTTCAAATTTGGAAGGAAACACTTGGTATTCCTTTTAAAAAAAGTCAAGACACATATAAAAATTTATTAATATTTAACTCACTTTAAAGGCATAAAAGGTCATTTAACTCAAAAATAACTTCTATCCAATAATTCCATACATTCCTCCCACAAATAATATATATATATGTTCAAGATTATATTTAAATATTACATAATTTTTTAGTTAGCTAAACTTATAGTCACATATAGACAATATATATACATAAGAATTTATATTATTTATTAACACCATAATTCGACCCATTATTTGCTTAACTCAAAATTGGTTTCAAAGCCAACTAAAGAAAAACAGAAACGATCTTATTGATATTAGACCAAAACATGGGCATACAAACATAATCACTTACACAGAAGATAATTATTTTTAAAAAATAACTTATTATTGCAACATGAACATATGAAGGGTTTACATAAGCAGTTAATTAGAAAATCTAAAATACAATAAATGTATTAGGAACAATATCAGTCAATGATAAGATTGGATCCTCAAAAGCAAGAAACAATATCCTAATAATTCATAAAAAATAAATGCCATAATTGTACACATCTAAACGAAATGGTATAAACATATAGTGTATAAATACAAGTAACAGCAAAGCCCGTATATGCCTAATTAAAACGAAATAATACAAAACAGAAAACGAAAAACATTAAAAAAAAATAAAAAAATGCTAATTACAGCACAATCCACGCGTTGCCTGGGGAAGCACCTAGAAAAAGGAAAGGGAAAGTTGTTTCTCTTTGATTGCGATCCAAAAAGTCTCTTGGCCGGCGGTTTCTGTGGCTCGGCGACTCAGTCCCCGAATCTCAGTGGTTTGTCGTGGCTCCTTTATCCAATTTGGTTTACGGCTCTGATAGATCGGTAGTTGTGTCGGAGCTCTCCTCTTTTGGGGCTTGCTTCTGAGATCTGGTTTTCCGAGGGTGCATCATTTTATTTCCAGATCTCCTCTTCCTCCCGGGCGTTTTGGTGTGGCCTCAGTTTGGTATGTTAGAAATTTGATAATTTTAGTCAGCTTATTGCAAACCTCCTTCTTCTATGTATAAATCTCCTAAATTATAATTCAAAGTCTGCTTGAATTGAAGACTGCTTGAATAGAATACTGCTTGAATAGAAAGACAACTAATTACTGAAAGAGAAACAATTTTTTAGCCAATTCATGAAACAAAACTTGATTAGTAAATAACAACCACTGATCTTTCAAACGTCTGCTGAATGTATACACATAGAAAAACGTCTTTTAAATAGAAACTCTTACATGAACGTGAAGATTTTTTTTTTTTTTTTGTCATACGAACCTGAAGAATTTACTTTTAAGTTTCTTTGAACTTCTAATTGGCGTGACAACTCTCATTCCTACACAATTAATAAAATGATATTAGTTATATAAAATCAAAAGAGGGTGATCAAAGTCGCCCTTGTAGAAAAAGGTTTTACATTTAAACAAAAAGTTCTCACCTTTAAAAGCTCATATCCTTGCAGGAGAAAAGATATGATTATTGGATAAGTCGTATATGGTTCTCCGCATGATCCAAGTAAGTTTCTAATTTCTTGAGAAATTATATGAAAAACAATTCCTCATGAATTTCGGGTTTGAGAGTTGAGAGATGGTGTAGGCCTCCTTCTATTCGATGTCTTCTTCATCCTGTTTCATATAACGACAATACTGACATTAGTTTCATATTCTGATAAACAATGCATAAGAATAAAGAGAATTAAGCTTGGACACTTTAGATATATTTGCTAACTTATTTCCTTACTAGTCAGTTTTTAATATTTCTTAATGATATATTTGCTAAAATGATTATTTTATATGGACTTCAATTACAAAATTATATATCTATATAATATAAATTAACGTTTGATCAATTTTCATAAAGAGAATAAACCATCTTCATGATCAATGTAAATCTCACTAATTGACCATTATAATATAAGGACATCTAATTTTATGTAATACTAAAATTTGAGATATCACCACCAAAATGAGCAGCAAATTTGTATTAGCCAGTTTAGACTAATCACTAAAATATATACCCCCTCCGTTCCTAATTGTACTTGAATTCTTTTTGTGTGCACCAACTGTACTAGTATATGTCTTTTTCTTAGTTCAATTTATTTGTTATTTTAGTATTGAACAATATTATATATATATATATATATATATTACATCTAGAACTGTGAGAGTTAAATGTTAGATTTAAATTTTGTTAAATAGGATTCACTTAAGTAAACTATTTGAAAAACAGTCCCATATTTATACATATTAGACCAACAAATTATACATATTCGATTTAAATTTTCTGATTTTGCCCTTTAGGTTCGTATCTACTTGATTAGTCTTAGATTAGTTCCACTATGGTAAGTTCATCCTCTTGTTCTTGAGGAGGAGAAAAATCTTATTTCTCAGCAAGTTCATTTTGGATTGAATTTTCATAAATTTGCTCATCTAAATTACTGTTCCACTCACCACTTCCAAACTCTTGCTACAAAACCCAAGCCAACCAAAATGTTCAACACTCCTGTCATCATGTGTTCCATAATTGCATCCATTGTTCTTATTTTAGGTCTTGGTTTCCTCAAAAAAAACTAAACAAACGATGTGCCTTCTACTCTTTTTTCTTTTATTCTACTATCAGCAGCTCTACAACTACAAGTTGCCTCCTCCTCTGAAGAGACTAGGCAGGTCAGAAAAACACAGGAAAAGGCATTCACTAGTAAAAATCGTTTATATAGTTACGGGTACTTGTTACGGAAATAATTGTAAGAAAAAATAGCTACAGTATGTGACAAATTTGTTACAATATATGAGGTAATTTATTTTGTAACTATTTTGTGAGGAATCGTAGATAAATAGTGAGGGATAGTTACCAATACATTTTGTAGTAAAATTGCTACATAATTTGTGACACATCATATTGTAGTGGTAGTTCTCACAACATGAGTTGTCGCAAGATGTAGTAAATCTTTTGAAAATAATTATAAAAAAATAGATTAATAGTATACTTTTGCTACAAATAACTAGTAACTGTTGCAACAATTTTAACGTGTAGCAATTGTCGTCGCAATTTAGCTAGAGAGTGATGTTTGTCGTTTTACGTAGTGAATTAGTGGTGCTCCATATTATTGTGGCAAACCTGCTACGGATTGTGATAAAGGGTCAGTTTTTGATGAGTAAATAATTACTAATTTTTTTTTGTCACAAATCTGTAACAATTTTGTTTTCGCTATGGAAAACAAGCTATATCTACACAATTATTTGTAACTATACAACACAATTTTACTAGTGATTGCAAGATTTGTTGGTCCCTGATTGCAGTAGTCTTGGAGATGATTCCCCTCTTATCCGCTGCTATGTGAAAATACTTTCCACATGGTATGTCTCTCTTCTATCTCCTTCATACTCTCAAGTCGTTTCTATCTCCTTCATACTCTCTTCAATTCCTTACACCTTTATAAAAGTTATTTTGGCCTATAGTTTTATCTTATAAAATAACATATTCCATCTCTAGTGCATTTGCCCTTTCTAACTCGCATCACACATTCTCAAGGTTCATGATTTGTGTGATACACGTAAATTTCTCTTCTCATTAGTAATTGCTTTTTCTTTGTCTAGTTCTCTAAGTGGAGTTACTAAAATGTGGGAGATGCCTCAAGTTACAGACAAGATTGCTGTCTTGAAGGACCACAAAGAACGTGCAACCGATGTAGTGTTCTCCCCTGTGGATGATTGTCTAGCAACTGCTTCTGCTGATCGATTTGCAAAGTTGTGGAAAACTGTTGGAACGCTCCTACAAACTTTTAAAGGCCATTTGAATCGTCTTTCACGTGTTGCCTTTCACCCATCAGGGACATACCTGGGAACCACCACCTTGCACGTGTCTAGTTCTCTAAGTGGCGTTACCAAACTGTGGGAGATGCCTCAAGTTACAAACAAGATTGCTGTCCTGAAGGACCCCAAAGGACGTGCAACTGATCTAGTGTTCTCCCCTATGGATGATTCTCTAGCAACTGCTTCTGCTGATCGAACTGCAAAGCTCTCTACTTACTGATATTGCAGAGAAGGTTCTGCTCTAACCTCGGGATGTCCAACCATGCGATTAAAGCTGCTCAGGAAGCTGTGCAAAAATCTGAGGAATTTGACATAAGGTACATTTCAATTATTTCTCCCCAAATATTCGTGACCAAGATGGACATAGCAGAACTGAAAGATCTTTATTTGGGATCTTGCAGGAGGAGTCCTATATCAATAGCGGCAGTGGTCATTTATATCATAACCCAGCTTTCTGATGACAAGAAGACTCTCAAAGGTTTTTTTGTTTTCTTTCTTTTTCCTGGCGCATTTATTCGAGTAAAGAGTTGAAAGCATCTATGTAAATACTTCTGTAGTTCCTTTCCTAAGTGTATATTTTCTTTTTCTAAGTTTTTCAATCTTCTGTTTCATCTGCTCTTAACTTTGGTTCTAATTTCTTGCATTCTGTTTACCAGATATGGCCGGATTGAAAAGAAGAACTCAAGTTAGTTACCGCGGGATTGAAGATGTCTATTTCCTCATGAGCACAATTTAGATCACCCGTCAAGATCACAGGCTTAGACTTCTCCAGCTCCTGTAAATGCAAAAGGTTCATTAAGCTTGTGTAACACATACAAAAAAATAAAGAAATTCCACTAGAAAGTATCATACTTTGATGTAATTGCTGAGGGTTCGATCCCATTCTTCGATCCTGTATGACTTGAAAACCCACAGGATCCATTCGTTAAAATTAAAAGAAAACGAATAATCTGTCAACCATAGAAACCAGTAAATATGAGGAGTACCAGTCTTTTTAAGCCATCTCCGGAATTAGGGACATAAGTATTAATTAAGTAGAAGGAGTCAAATTCAGCAGTCACAATGCGTCCTTCCATGTCATGATCTGATCCAGATAGATCGGTACCATATCTAACTGAGAGTGGTTTTATCTGTCAAAAGACCAAACTGATTAAAACACAATGTAACTTAACATATCAGATCAAATGGGCATTAACTAACATATAAGCACATTCTTCTGTTACCCGTGAGATTATTGCAGTTCCAGAGTAACCAAGTTTTGAGATGCTACAGGACCAAAAACTATGATCATAGCCATCAATAAGAGTTTTCTTAATATCCTCAACATCCTTCATCTGTCATAACATTGATCGATATCTTCAGTACAAGATATATCGAACTTGGTTATGTTTGAAAATATAGAGCAGAAACAACTTAAGAAGGGCCTAAAATTATGACCTGGAGTTTAGTCTCCTGCAAGCACAAGACATCAAAGTTTTCTCTTTGGGCAAGCTGCAGAGCAGAGAAGCTCTCTAATTTCAACAATGCTCTCAATCCATTAACATTCCAAGTCATATCCTTCACATGCTTGGTTCCCTCTGGTAGAGAGGGAGGTCTCATTGTCTTCGGGTTATAAGCTTTCCAGTCCTTCTGAGGCTTCTTATGAGCAAGTACAGTCCACGGTTCACTCTGACTCGGGGATGATATAATTTCTTCGGTTTTCAGAACTTCACTCGAGATAGTTGATGATGCTTCTTCTTTTGACTGAAATTGCAACTTACCTAGGAAATTTTAAGCACACAAAATGTTTTAAAATACTCTATATAGATGTTGGTATATATTACATAGAATTCGTTTAGGTTAACACGTGACAAACCTGTTTTCGTCAATGATTTCTGTTCTTTAGAGATTGCTTTAGAAGAAACTTTAGCTTTCAAGTTTTTCTCAGTACACTGCTTTACTCTCTTCTCTTCTCTCCGTTTTCAATGCCATAAGCATCAGAGTTAATGCAGTCATCTTCAGCAAGCTCTTCCCTGTTTCTGATCTACATATTAGTGTATTACAAATTTTGCAAAACATATGCCATCTAGATTTTGTGTATGGACTAAAACTAAAACTATGTGTTCTCTCTACAGTGTTGGGGTTTCACTTGTTGGAGGCTAGCCCGACTTGTGTTGCTGAACTTGTCTCAGAGGATGTTCGTGGAGTTGCAATACCGCCACAGATTTGTATTTAAGTTTGTTCGTTTTTATTTATAATGGGAGGGTTTCTCCCTTTTGTTCTACCAAAAAAAAAAAAAAAACTAAAATGCACATATTAATAATCTTTATAAGCAAGATTTGAAAGCTACTAAAAAGTCAACAGAATCAGAGTCAAGAATCTGGACGATAAGCCCAAAAATATTCAAAAGCTTCGAGCCACCTTCTCGTACAAGTCACGAGGCCAGTTCCGGTGTGTGTTGCTTGCAAGAAACCCAGCAATCTGCGGATAGCGATCAGAGGCTCAAGTATCATGACTTTGTAATAAACCAAAACCATTTTTGTGAATTTGTTAATAAATGTACCTTGGATCTCATGGCACGGATCGATCCATCAGTGTCAGGTACATTGTCCAAACACGTTAGTGCAACTTTGAGCAGGTCCGGGACACAAGTCTGGAAGTAAGGTGATGCACTCTGGAACACATCAGCTGTTGCATCGGGCACTCTTGGATCGAGATGAAGGAATGGAAGTCTTGCAATTTCCCTTAAAGCATCCAGATGATTGCCTAATCTACCAAACTTGTGGATTGATAGTATCGCCTCAAGCTCTCTCAGTATGGTTTCTTGTTCCATCACTCGATCTCTTTCCTGGGGACTGTCAGTGGCAGAATAAAAACAAATCCCCTGAGCACATTTTTAACTTGAAGCAAAGTAGTTTTCTAGCCTGAAAAATAATATACCTGACTTCAGGGTAATATTTGTAAGTCTGAAGAATGTCGTTCCCCGCGAGTATGAGCCCTGTTGTTCGGCTTTCACCATCCAACCTTCCACGGGCGAGAGAACAAATGGCTTCAGAAAGACACTTGTTTATAGTCTCCAAGGCAGCCGAAAATGCACCGACTCTCTTCTGTATTTCTATGGACTGGGAAAATGAAAACCATGGTGAAAATTCTATAAAAGACTTAGGCTCCAAACAATGTTAGATGAGAAGTTACTTACTTTGTCATATAATCCAGCTTCCTGACATTGATGCGCAGCTTCAACCAAGAACTGCTGTCGCAATCTAGAATCAGTAAAAAACCTTCCAAGCTGACCTTCTTCACCAGAACCTCTTTCCCCAAGCATAAAAAAAAGGCCACCTTCTCGAAGCAGAATCTCAGTCAGTAGCTGCTTCAGCATTAAGTTTCTCTGCCTCTGTTGATCCATATCACTTCTTCCAGACCAAGCTAATTGCCCCCCACCTACAGTAGCAGCAGCTTGTGCATAGTACTCTACAGTCATTTGGAAATCTCCATGATGCAAAAACATTGACCCATATTGCCTTATCATGCTAGATGCCTCAGCATTAGGATCCATCACACTTAGTTTGTGGCCAGTCCCAGAGCCTTCTGATAAAACGGAATGGTCCACTAGACAAATAGCTATATGAATAGCATCGATATTGTACCCTCCATCTCCTGCTTCTTTGGATAAGTGCATGATAGCTGGTAGCAACTGAATGCTGAGAAGCAAAACATATGGATATACCAAGGGGTCTTTACCATTCTTCGTGTAGTATGAAGGCTCAAATTTATTGAGATAGGCCTGAAGATCATCTAAACTGTACGGTGCAAGGCCATCATTCAGGACCACAGATGAAGATCCACCAGTGACGTCCCTTATGCATGATAATTTGAACCATAAGAAATCTTCAATTGTGTTGAATAGTGTAGACAGATCCCTCAGTATGCGCTCAATTTGCCTACGGGAGCCAGAAATGATGGTGTAGAGTAAAAGTTTCTTCTTGTCATACGAAGTTCGACCCAACCGGTCACCCATTCTTAGCATTTTCTCACATTCTTCTGAAGCAATAGCTGCAGACTCTGCAGCCACCATACCATCTGTGGTAATCCACTCTGTAAGCTGCGGAAAAAAAGATATGTAACGAAAGAGCTGATTCCAAAACTTTTGTATAATATACTAAGATCTAAAGTAGACCTACCAGTGGTGCAAATTGCTGAGATGACCGAGTTGAGCGAGCGATTTCTCTAGCCTCCTCATAATACCCAGTTCGCAAGCAAAAATATATCTGTAGTTTGAGAGATAAATATTACTCATTTCACGTCCGCAATGTAAATATCTATTTCTCAATCATATGGTTATGAAAAAGTTAATAATTCAAAGCACGAGGGAAATAATCCAAAACCTGTTGCCAAGTAGTATCAACAGGAGGCTGCCTACGAGCATCAGCTGAATCGAAATCTAAAATACCATAGTCTCTCAAACGAATCTGCACAGTATAGTAAACAAAAAATGAGAAAGCTAAACAGCCCTATGAACGTTTTCTATGTGTTAAGCACTTTTATGTCTGGGAGACTTACCCGAAGAAATGCACGAATTCTTTGCAAATTTCCAACAGATCCACCAAGAGCAGCCTAGACAGGATTAAAAAAAAAACAAGAGACATGTTAGAATGATTACCAACACTCTTGAAATAGGATTGAAAAATCATGGAACTTTTTAGACAGCATCCAACCATTTCAAGAAGATGGTAATCAAAATATGCATTGACATATTCGTACACAAACAAAAACAACTAAAGAAAAAACGAGAGAGAAATGAATACTTGTGTCGGATGACTCTGAATTGTGTCCATTATATATTTCTCATGCCCACGTTGTAAATGATGTCTTGCACCTATCGCGAGGGACATCCTCTTCGAAACACCCTGGCGAACTGCTGAATCTTCACCTGTTATTGCCTGGAAATTTTTTGTCAACAATCAGAAATCATTTGTATAAATTTAGAAAGCTAGGCAGAAGATAACGATCAGTCAAATATCCTTAAAGAGTGGTTGGCTGAAAGATATAGTTTCCGGTCAAAAGATTACCTGAACAAGCTGCCAGATTTTCTGCATGTTGACTGATTTCCCGCGAGTTACCTCAGCACCAAGAGTATCATAAGCGTCCTTAAAACACATAGCAGGCTATACAAAAGTAACAACTGGGATCAGTAGAATGCACACCCAAACAATCAATATGAGGGTAGCCAGTTTTAATGGCTGCTGCATAAGAGGTAGAGTGCATACCGAACAAAAAGGTATAACAATTTTAGCTTGACTTCTTAAAGTAGTTAGGAAAATGAATATTTTTCAGCTAAAGTGAACCAGTACTAAGTTTTAAGTCAAGGTATAGGAAATCCTTACTCTAAATGGCAAGCCTCGTTCTCTTGAAGTGTTAAGTTTCTTCACAACCTCTCCATAGATGTATGCCTTTTTCTCATGAATGGGTATGTTAGCCAGAGCCACAAGTTCTTTGCCTGGTGTTGAGGACACTCGAGGACTTGAAGCCACCGGCACTAGTTGACCAGCATGAACCTCTCTGCTTGTATCAGTCAAATTCGTTTTAGGTAGCATTGATATTCTGCTGAGGCTCTGAAGGAAGTCGCGTTTTTCTTTTCTCCAATCCTCCTGCCAAGTCAAATTCACATTCAATATTTAGCATCCAAACCCTCTACTATATCTTGTCACTAAGCAAATCATCCATAACCATGAAAAGTCTCTTTAAAGATTATTGATTGCATAGTACAAATGTACAATTGACAACTTTTAAGTAGGAAACAACAAAATATGCGCCTCTGTAATGAGTTATCAATCTTTCTATGCAAAAGCATAACGAGAAGAAACCAAATACTAGGAGGAAAAAGAAGTAACGAATAAAGTTAAAGTGGAAATACGGATAGCAAGAATACAAACCTCCAGCACTTTCATCATGTAGTCATTAAAGCTTCGAACATTATCCTTTTGGGCTTCCTGTATAGCTGATACCATAGCCATTTCATGAACCTAAAACAAAACAATAAACAACACACATCATAATGGCCATGCATCGCCAAGACAATCAATCTATATTATAATATATGTAGTAAACATCCGAGAAACAGAAGTACCTGTTGCAGGTATTCTTCAACGCTCGTCGCCTCAGCAGGGAACACATCCTCAAATGTTGTCTTTGAAGAGTATTTAAAAACGGAAAAAAAAAAATTAAAAAAAACATCACATAATGGCCGAAGAAATTAATCACATTTGAAACGCAGACGGCAAGCTGACAGATGTGTAAGCAAGAAAGCAAGAGATGATGAATTCGTTTGCAAAAAACAAAACTACTTATTCTTATCTCAAGGCAAAAAACACAAAGTAATCCTTCAAGCACATGATAAGCAGAATCAGCTAAGATGGAAAGATAGAATAAGACAAATATTCACCTTGAGCTCAAAAGATTTAAGATCACGAGCTAGTTGCTCTGCATTAATTCCCTCCCGTGCGAGTAGTCTGCATTTACCAACAACAAAAACCAAAAAATACAACAGAATCAACACTTGGTTGTAGACACTAGCTACTCCCATTTGAAAAGTTGAGCAATGAAGGAACGTTTCAATTGTTTTGAAATCTCCCACCCAAATTAGCACTCGGCTTTTAACATATTCAAAACAAAACAACAACTGATTGAAAATATAAAACTGAAGGTGAAGGGGATTTACCTAGTGGCAGCAATAGACTGAGAAGGAGCTTCGTTCCTTAGGGTTTTAGCTTTTAGCTTCTTCGATAATGCTTCCAACTGATCTAAATTTCTCTGATAGCGACACAGACACATATCAATCTTCCTAATCTTAACTGTTGAAACATCTTAACTTCTGGAGAAACCAGTCGGTCGGAGGAGAAAGGGAAAAAAAAAACAGCGGAAAGAACCTGAAGAGGAGGAAATTGAGAAGAAGGAGCAGCTTGCTCCAGAAGCTTCGACGAAGAATGGAGAAGATCAGTCCAACCACTCATCTCTTGGTCGTTCGCCATTGATTTTGGATTCGAGGCTTCCAACTAAACTACGCAGTCGGAGAAGAGACAAAGAGAGAGGGTTTTCGAGATTTAAAACCTTTTTCGCTTTAATTTTATTTTAATTTGTTTTTATGTTTTTACTCTTTCATGACGAAATATATTACCAGTTTACCACTAGTGTGATTTTACTTTTTACCCACACCAGTAAACTGAATTTTGAGCCATTGCCTTTCAATTTCTGGGGTTTTTTTTTTTTCTATTCAATTTGCTTTGTAAACTTCACCGATTAAATTTTTGTGGTTTAGCTATTTTAGCTTGTATTTTTAAGTTAAGCAGCCAATGAAATAAGACAATTTCTAATTTAAAAGCGACACAAAGAATGCTCTTTGTTTGGTCTAGAGGCTTAACAAGTCAAAACGTAGCATTGGCGTTTAAAGAGGCAACATGAGTAAAATGATACACTTGTATGGCGGCGACTCAACAATTCGTGGCTTTACTCGCCGTTATACGACGATATGGAACTAAGAGTGAGAACAAAATATTTCTTACCATAAAAATAGTAATATTCTTTTTTTTCCATGGTTCTTTAAACGCATTACAAGAATCTTATAGCAAAAGGGACTCCAAATCGATTTGAAAAAGACCAATAGCCTCTCTACTAGAGAGGGACAATTGCTTTTGCATCTTCCTCAATATATGGATTTAATATAAGATAGGTTCTCTCTATTGCATGCATAATAGAAGAATAAAAAGAAAGATCTTCAAGGACTTGAGAGGTTTTTGAGATCCTCTTCCTTGGCATACCAGCTTGGTGCTATCTTTGACAGATGTGGATACAAGTCTTTGTATGAATTCCTTATTGTCCCTTCTGCTACTCCTGTCGCTGTCGATATGTCTGCATCATCCCATGTAATTTAATCAGTCTAAAGGTTTTTGATGATTTCAACTCTATACTCGAATAGATGCGCCAAGAAAAAGAAAGAAAACTAACAAACCTTTGAGAGTCTTCTTGTCATCAGAAAGCTGGGTTATGATATAAATGACCACTGCCGCTATTGATATAGGGCTCCTCCTGCAAAGATCCCACATAAAGATATTTCAGTTCTGCTATGTCCATATTGGTCACGAATATTTGGGGAGAAATAATTGAAATGTACCTTATGTCAAATTCCTCAGATTTTTGCACAGCTTCCTGAGCAGCTTTAACCGCATGGTTGGACATCCCGAGGTTAGAGCAGAACCTTCTCTGCAATATCAGCAAGTAGAGAGCTATGAAACCACAAATTCAATGCAGCCAACAAAATCAAGAGTGCCATATTTGAATTAAAGAATACACTAGAATATTCTATACAGGTTCAGACAAACTTACCATGAAATCACCAGCGTGAATAGTGCCTAGTTCCACAGACTGGCCAGTCTCCAGTCCCAATGTTTTAACAATGTAGTCTTTGGCTCGGCCAATTTCCTTCTTTGTTGCCCCATTGGCAATAACGCATATTTCTATACACAAGGTACAGGAGTTTGATTGACTTATGGCAAAGCTATATCATATCAAGAGGTAACCAGACTCTCACTCAAATGAGAAATCTTTGAAATGTACCCTTAATAGTTCGAGGCTTGTCCTCCTGTCGACAGGCAATGTACAGGCAGGCTGCATAAAGTGCATCCTGATTTCTCCCCCTGCTTGACTTCTGATCCTCCAACCTCTTATATATCTCATTAGCCCGATCCTACACATAGCAAACGGCCAACAAAGCTGTCAATGAATACGCTGCGATACCACATATTGACAAGTACGTTCCACTAACATATACACAGACGAACAAGCTTACCTTGATAGTCGCAACAAGTCCCAACCTGGAAAAAACAAATATCAACAAGTGAGTATTCTCACACGGAACAATATAGTGTAAATACACAGCAAAACATGAATCGGGTAATGCACAAACAAACACTCTAAACCAACAGCAGCAACAACACCTCTTCAAATACAGACAAACACAACATAAAAGTGCAAGGGAAGACAAAACTCTCTCAATGAAACATTAAAAAGGAACCTCCTTTTGTTCTGTAACTGACAATGTGGTTTCTCAAACTTGTAAGAATAACGCAAGAGGTGGATTCGTTAACAAGATCCCCAAATAACGAAAGCTGCGTGATATAAATCAAAGAAAACTCATACAAAAACCAATCTCCAAGCGGAAACAACTTTGCATAAACCATGTAATCTCATTAGAAACCAAGTGATCTAAACGTTCCAAATCCAATATCTCAGAAGGGGGATCTCAAAAGGGGAGGGGGATAAACCGAAAAAATCAGAAATGGGACTACCTTTCAGACATAGTGGCGATAGTTTTAAAGGCTTGAATCAAACCACGATCGGAGTTGGAGTTACGGTTCTGCCACCTCCCGAGAGAAGAAGACAAGAAATCACCGGAGGAACCATTGGGCTTGGCGATGACAGTGGTGAGAGCACTATCGGCGAGAAGAGGGTTGGTTGGACCACCGACACGGTTGGGATCGCTGTTGGAAGACTCATTAGCGAAGGTACGCCACTCAGAGGTCTCATCGATGGAGTGAGATTCCAAAACCAAACCACACTCGGAGCAAAGGGTGTCTCCCGCTGAGTGATCGAACACCAACTCCGTCTCCTTCTTACAATCCGTACAATACGCATCCGACATGATTACACAAGAACCCTAATTTTTTTCTTAACCCAGAAAAAAATTAAAATTAAAATCAACAACCCTAAAAAAAATCGAGATCTTAATCGGTTGGTTTACAAGGGTTCCTTTCGATTTCTTCTTCTCTCTTCTTCTTCTTCTTCTACGCGAGTGAGAAAAAAAAAAGGGGGAGACAAAGAAACTAAAACACGAGATGCAACTTTGTGGAGAGAAGGAGAGAAACCGTAGGTTTGTGTCCTAATTTATAGACAAAGAGATAGGGACATGTTTCCCTGCGGTGAGGTGCACCGTGTAGAGTTGATCTAAATCGTTGGTTTTAGTGGGACCTACTAATAATCAATCGGACGGTTTATTGATTTTCTCCAGCGATTGACGTTTGTTTTATTTTTATTTTTTGATATTTGTAATACAATATAGCTTTGCTTGTCCGTTTTAGGAGGACAGAGGAAAAAGAAATAAGTGACTTGTTAGGGAAGTCATACCGGTCGCATGTGTTGGATTTAGTTGGAAGAGTTTTGGAGTGTTTGGATATGTAAATTAAAAAAAAAACTTGGTAGTTGTTTGGATATTGGAAGATTTAATAAAACTGGCATTGAGCTTATGTACAATCTGATTATGACTTATGAGATTATTTGCATGGGTCACACTAATGGACCCTTTTGAACTTGGTTCAATACATAACTAAAATACATAAACCAAATTTTTGGGTAATTTTATACCTGAAATAGCTAAACATTAGTACGTGAGACAAAAAAACTGATAAATTCACTTTTGAAGGTGACACGTTATATATCTATCACCCCTTTTTGTTTTGTACGTGTCTCACCATTGCCGTGCCAAGGTCTGTAGAAGCCTAAAGGTAAAAGATGCTTCACGTATTTTATTTTTAAGAGTGATTTTTTTTGGTTATAAAAGAAAGAAATATTATTATTTTTTAAAAAAACTTTAAAGAGTAAGATATAATAGTTTATGTAAAGTAAAAAAAAAAAAAAAATTTATGTGAATGCTGAGTTTTGTTTCCAAAAATTTCCTAAAACACTACATAAAAAATGCTCAATCTAATTTACAAATAAAAATGTGGCATGTATTTACTTATTTTTTTGGTGTGACTTAAAGCAAATGTCTTTTTTGCAAAGCATAAGGCACGGTTCTGTGTCTCACTGTCACAAAATTTACGGAAATTAATTGTTTGAAATGGAATATGAATGCTTTGGATTTATCATATTTTAAAAGGTTTTTATATTATGACTATAATCTTTTATATTTAAGATATTGCTTTGTAAATCAGAGTAAAATCAAAATGATAATCCTATCAAATGTTATTAACTCAGCTGATCGCCGATGAAAACAACCACAGCTGAGTTAATATACTCAACGTACAACCATTGTTCGTCCTTGAATACTTGAAGTCCAGGAACCTCATTAGGGACGAGGAGTGCGAGTGCCCCTATATCAGTGTGCGCCGGGCCTCCTAAGGCTAATTCCGATTTTGGAGACGGCGGATAGTAATTGATCCTAATCAAATACTCTGCCGTTTCGCCACCTAAACTTTGCGTCAACGCCACGGCTGGTAACCCTAGTCCCTCTGATAACCAACCAAGAATTTTTTCAGCTAGCTTCTTCATATGCCTTGTGTACTCCTCATTCACCTCCCTGTATATATAATCGCCACGTCCCAAATATCAACGAAGATCCAACTTTTGAATTTGACAATTTCTTAAGGAAGCGAAGTTTAACAAAAAAAAAAAAAAATGGAGTCATCTACTTATTATGTTGCCAATTGGTTTTGAAAATTCTAACTCATATTACTATTTTATTAGGAAAGCGTACGTTACCTGTATTGGGGAGGATTCTTCAGCCAATATTTATAGTTGATGATTGAGGGTGGGGAGAGTCTGTGAAACAGATGTTCGTCCCAAGCGTCAATGCCTTCTAGATAGTTCCTCTTGTATCCTTCGAAGTCTTCCTCTTTCGCCACGGCTTTCTTTTCTGCCTCGGGAAGGTCGAAAAACTGCTTACCAACCACTTGCAGCTGCTGCATCAGCTCTGTTGGAATTCCGTGGTTGACCACCTGAAAAACTCCCCATTCTTGGCTCGCTTCCGTCACCTCACGCACCAAAAGCTCTTCATCAGAAATGTTTAGATCAACCACGGGAACGTCGGCGCTTCCTCCGAGAGTTGAGCTCGCCAACTGCTTGCTCAAATATGGGAAAGACGAAGGAGATGTGTTGTAGTTTCTCTCGTCCTCCATTGCTTCACTCTAGTGCCCAAGTTGGTTTTCCTTATAGTGGTAGGTGTGAGAAGGATAAGCGAAGGCTAGAAAGGGCTTAAATAGGGTAAGTACGAGCATCTCAATTAATATTATAAATGGGACCATTATTCGGATGTAACATTTTAGAATTACGAATATCAACAAAAGTAAAGACAACTAGTTGTTGGCAAACGCTGCCACACTCTAATAATTAATTGTTCTCTGAGTTCATCGTATAATTGAAATAACTAGGGCTGGGCATTCGGATAACCCGTTCGGGTTCGGGTATTACCTATTCGGGTTCGGCTAAACGGTTTTAGAAAAATAGAACTCATTGGGTATTTTTAGATATATGGGTTTGGTTCGGTTTGGGTACTATCGAGTTCATGTCGGTTTGGGTTACAAATTTTAGAACCCGATTAGTACCCGAACTACTGGATACCCGAAAAAATATAATTAAAATTAATTAAATTTAAATAAATTTAGACTTATGTGACAAAATATTTTAGATTTTTTGATTATTTTTTGATATTTAGATATAAAACTAAATGAAATATTCAAAATTATAATCATAATTTTGGGATAATTGCATTAATATAATGATAAATATTATAAATATGTTTATATGTTCAGGTTTAATGGGTACCCAAAAGGGTACCGGGTATTACCCGACCCTAACCCGAACCTACGGTATTAGAAAATAGAACCCAATAGGATTTTATAGGCAAACTCGTACTTAACCCGAACCTGGTTTTTCGGGTCGGGTTCTGGATTGGGTATTTGGATACGGTTTTTATGTCCAGACCTAACCTAAATACTAAATGTCACAGATTTTATTTTTATTAGTTGTACATTGCCATATTATATAGATACTTTTGTGAAGTCTGCAGCAATTTTAATATTCCATCAGTGACCAAAATAAAAATATTGCATTGTAGTCTTGTAGATTATTAAAATTGTTGACATCGTATCATACTATCATTTTTCTATCTCCGATGATTTCCATTTACCAAAAATTGAGACATCTGGGCATAAGTGCATAACAACAAGCTAGGTAAACAATCTACGACAAGAAGATGGACTTGTATCCTTCCGGAGTAAAAAGGTAATATGCGCCACCATTCACAAAACTTATAGGGTTTATTTGGTGATTGCGAAAAGGTTAGCTTAAGTAGCGAAGTACGTAGGGATGTGACTTAAACGAGAGAAAAATAAAACAGAAGTAAATCTGAAAAAAATGATATGTTACATTATTACTATGTGTTTGGATAGTAATTGGACAAAAAATCTTTGCACTCTGTATAGTGTAAGATAAAAAAGGCTTTTAACACAAAACCACCGGAGAGAAACAATTACTACGTTAGCTATATAATATGATTATAATCACAATTCAGAGTCAGATCAGCGAGATTCAATATATATGTTTTTTTAGTATATACTGCTTTAGAACAGGTGATGGATTTGCCTGGTGCAAGACTATATATGTCTAAATTGTTTGGACTTTGCATACCATTGATTTTGTAGATATAAATATGATGCGATGATACATGGGTATGAATACATTACAAGAGTCAAGAGTTCCAAATCGCAATGTTTTGGACTTTGGTCTTCGCTACATTTAATTTCTGTAGTGGATTAAAAGCAATTCGATGATACATGTCTAGAATTATATATTGTTGAAAAGGTATATACATATCGATCGTGTTGTGTGGGCAGCATTGGATATCGTTTATATATATAACAAGTGCTGCCGCGATATAACATTACCATGTCCAAAAAACAATAATATATGTCATTATGTCAAGAAACATATGCAATTGCAATTAGAGAAAACAATATACATGCTAGAAAATTTTCTCTTAAGAAACCATAATCAAGAACAAACACATTACACATGGGATTATCGAAACAAAACAAAAAGTTACTTATTCTATCAAATCTATATAGAACCCCTGTTTTATTAAATAAAGGTTGTAAATTCTTCGAAGGATCCAGCCTTAGGATTCAATTCTATCAAATCTGGTTTGATTTAATGGAAAATAAAGTGAAACGGTGATATATAAAGGTTTTGCTTCCAAAGGCAGATTCGTTTTGTGAGCAAGTTTTTGGCGGGGATTAAACTTTGAACACGTCAAGATTCGATCTCTCCATTTAAAACTAAAAAAAAAAACCTAAAAAATTATAATTTATTTTAAATGTTCATGATATTTATGCTGCAAAGTCACATTGTGAATCTTTTCATTTAAGGATCATCCAACTAGATCATTATTTTGTTTTTCTTAATTTTCAAAAGAATATTATATATGTATCCTTGGTTTTTATTAATCTAGACAAGTTTACCAAACTAATTATTTGGTCTACAAATAGTTGGGGTCGGCTCAATAATGGTGGCGGTCATGTGCCAACGCGGGAAGAATAAACAAAATTTATCAAAAAAAAAAAAAAAAAAAAACAAAATTTATCAAATAGTCGTTGTAAAGATGATAAATTGTAGTTCTAAAAGTTATACCACATTTCTAATTTTATTTCACTCGGACGTAATTCAAGATTCCACCATTGACAGTGTTATCAATCAAAATATAAGATAACAAGTCATTATATTTCCAACCCATGCACCATTCAAAAAAGTAATTATCCGACAGTTTCTGACAGTAAATTGGAGCAGAAGAAGAGAAATACAAATCTAACAATTAATCTATCGTCTGAATTTTGTGTAAATCTTTGGAACTTGGAAGGGATGAGATCTCATTGTAATCTAAGTTAAATATTCATTTTAATAATGTTGCAATATTTATGAATAAATAATTGATAAATATACAAAATTCGTTGCATTTGGTAAATAAAATTGGTATAGAGCAAAGCGAATAGCTAGCTCATAAGTCATAATCATATTATGCGAAATCCGTTGTCAAAGCGGTTGTTCTGCGTCATGCACATGCACCACCAAAAAAAGAGAACATATGAACCTTTTTAAAACTTCACGCCGTTTTAGGCCCACGAAACCAAATGCTACGCCGTTTACTAGTTAAACTCGCTTTGACTTTTGACCAAACCCTTGAGTTGACAGCCGTCTCCTCTCTGTTGTTTCCGTGTTCTTACCCGAAACGAGAGGAAAGTCCACTAAACCCCAAATATTAATTAAAAAATGGAATCTAATCGAGATGCTACCTTTCATCATTGTTTCACTCGGTTCCATATATAGTCTGTGTATGTATGCGTATGTATTAAAAAGTCTCTTTGTATCCTCAGAGTCACTCATCTTATCTCTCTTTCTTTCTCTCTGCTTCGTCCCCAAGAAAAGTGAAAAACTAATCTCTATTTTTGTGCTTGAAACGTAACCCCAATCACCAAGATCGATCAGACCAAACCCTTCATCAACATAGAAGATGGTGCAGTACCAGAGATTAATCATCCACCATGGAAGAAAAGAGGAAAGTGGTGGAAGCAGTTGCTGCTACTCCAAGAGAGCTAAACAAATGTTTCGTTGTCTTCTCGTTTTTTCTCTTCTCTCTTGCTGTTTCGTCTTGTCTCCTTACTACCTCTTCGGCTTCTCCACTCTCTCCCTCCTAGGTACTTACTATATCTCTCTCGCACACAACCTCACACTTTTCTTGATTTTTCTATTTGATTTATTACTTATCTCTCTGTTTTTTACTCTTCTCCAGATTCGTTTCGCAGAGAAATCGAAGGTCTTAGTTCTAACGAGCCATTCACTACTCCTCTGTGCTCAGAAATCTCCAATGGTTAGTCTTTTTCTTGCTTTCTTTTTGAAATATCTTATCCTAATTCATTCTTTTACCAAACCCTGAAAAAAAAAACAGAGTTTTGATGTGCTCATCTTAATATTAGAAACAGAGTTTGTGTAAAACTTATTGTTTTTTCTGTTTGTACGCAGGAACCATTTGTTGTGACAGAACCGGTTTGAGATCTGATATATGTGTTATGAAAGGTGATGTCCGAACAAACTCTGCTTCTTCCTCAGTCTTCCTCTTCACCGCCTCCACCAAGAACAACACAAAACCGGAAAAGATCAAACCTTACACGAGAAAATGGGAGACTAGTGTGATGGACACAGTTCAAGAACTCAACCTCATCACCAAAGATTCGAACAAATCTTCAGATAGTATATGCGATGTGTACCACGACGTTCCTGCTGTGTTCTTCTCCACTGGTGGATACACCGGAAACGTATACCACGAGTTTAACGACGGGATCATCCCTTTGTTTATAACTTCGCAGCATTACAAGAAAAAAGTTGTGTTTGTGATCGTCGAGTATCATGATTGGTGGGAGATGAAGTACGGAGATATCGTTTCGCAGCTCTCGGATTATCCACTGGTTGATTTCAGTGGAGATGCGAGAACTCATTGTTTCAAGGAAGCTACCGTTGGATTGCGTATTCACGACGAGTTAACTGTGAATTCTTCACTGGTCAATGGGAATCAAACCATTGTTGACTTCAGAAACGTTTTGGATCGGGGATATACTCATCGTATCCAAAGCTTGATCCAGGAGGAAACAGAGGCCAACGTGACCGCACTCGATTTCAAGAAGAAGCCAAAACTGGTGATTCTATCAAGAAACGGATCATCTAGGGCGATACTTAACGAGAAACTTCTCGTGGAGCTAGCAGAAGAAATCGGGTTCAATGTCGAGGTTCTAAGACCACAAAAAACAACGGAAATGGCTAAGATTTATCGTTCGATGAATACGAGCGATGTAATGATCGGTGTGCATGGAGCAGCAATGACTCATTTCCTATTCTTGAAACCGAAAACAGTCTTCATTCAGATCATCCCGTTAGGGATGGATTGGGCAGCAGAGACATATTACGGAGAACCGGCGAAGAAGCTAGGATTGAAGTACATTGGTTACAAGATTGCCCCGAGAGAGAGCTCTTTATATGAAGAATATGGTAAAGATGATCCTATAATCCGAGATCCGGATAGTCTCAACGAGAAAGGATGGGAATATACTAAGAAAATATATCTACAAGGACAGAACGTGAAGCTTGACTTGAGAAGATTTAGAGAAACGTTAACTCGTTCATATGATTTCACCATCAGAAGGAGATTTAGAGATGAAGTTCCTCGTTTACTTGTTACATAGAGAGATATTATAGAGAAGAAGAAACAGAAGGAAGTGTTTCATTTTGATTTTTTTGTAAAGTTTGAATGACAATTAAATTCATTTTTTCATTAAGATAATACGGTAATTAAATCAATATGTTTGACCACGTTAAGATAATACGGTAAATAAATCAATACATTTGACCAAAAAACAAAATCAATTTATTTTTATAAAATTTTGAAGCTCCGAAATAATAGATTTTGTACGCTTTGTTTCTTTTTTACCTAGATAAATAAAATAATGACTATAAAAAATACAGTATTTGCAGTGGGAAATTTATGAGTACAATTTTGACGAACAAGTGTTCTGTTTTCTAAGGTTTAGGTGATTTATGGAAGCCATCGCAAAATCTGAAGCCCAAGATAGAGAGGCCGAGCGGCCCAGTAATGATGAACAAAAAAAATACTCCACTCTCTCGTTTAGAGCTCCTCCGTGTCTCTCTCACTCTGTCTGAACCCTACTAGTTTCCGATTTCAATCCAAACAACTGAGAGCATGTGCGTGCCAAGGAGGTAACAAGATAAAAATTTCGATTTCAAACCCTATAAAATTGATCTATTTTTTCGTTTTTCTAACCTTTTTAGGGCTGTGAATTTTTTATATATTTTTTGGTAGTATGGTTGCATCTGGGAAGGAGGCAACGATAGCTGTGGAAAGGCTTCTTGAGAGTATGGCTGCAGTGAATGCAAATCTCAGGCAAATGAGTGATGAAGAATTGGTGGCCTGGGAGAGGGTGCTTCAGAATCTTCAGAATCATCTGAATAGAGTGATTGCAGCGCGACAGGAACCTGAGCAGATGTGATCTGTTTTACTGCTTTTTTAACTAGTCAGTTGTGTTCGTGGGTCGAAATTTAAAATTATGCCTTTAGTTTAGTTAGTGGATTCTGAGCTCGAGCTCTTGTAATAATACTATGACTTGAACCTATTTCTTTCTGTAGTAAAAACATATAATTCAATATAATCCTGCGTCTAATTTACATATTTTGTTTTCTCTGAATTTTTTATCGTTATTCGTTAAGATAATAAATCAATTTCTTCTTAATTAATTATTAGGAAACTTTTAAGCACAAAAAGATACTAATATATATATATATATTAATAAATAAACTCAATCGCCGCCCCTATCTCAGCCTTTTCCTTAAAAGTTAAAACTCTTTTCTTTTGGGGTTTCTGGGTTTAGTTTGATCCGGATTACACAGAGATATGGGGAGAGAGAGGGTTAAGATGAAGCTGAAGCTGAAGAGGAGGCCAAAAGAGTTGCCCAGGAAGGTTAGAGTGCTCTGCCATTTCTGCGGAGTTTCTGGGTTTAGTTTGACGAATAAGTGTTCTGTTTTCTAGTGTTTAGGTAATTGTTGAACTAGCTCTTAGGTTATTGATATGGAACCCTAGCCATCGCAAAATCTGATCCTGGAGTTTCTTTTGATTGGTTAGCTATTAGCCTATTACTATAGGGATCCCTATAGCTCTAGGTTCTAAGTTTTGGTCTGTTTAGGTTCATGATTCTACTCTTCAACATAAGTACTATGCTTGTAATCATCAAACCAACCGTTTAAAACCTAAACCCTGACTTCTTCTGGGTTTGCAATCTCTTTCCAGATACGAACAAAGGCCACACAAACAAGAACATGAAGCACTGGTATGTACACAAAATATCCGCAACTCTTGTCAAGTCATGAACTTTTTTTATCTTTCTCTCTGTTTTGATTGGTTCTTACACCACTTGCCTAGTCTATGGAGAGGGAACTCAAGAGATTTAAGGCTTTTGACCAGGTATATATAACTCATTTAACATTTTCCCGTTTCTTATTCTCACGTTTGTCTATTTCTTTCTTTCCACTGCTGTTCATATGAGCTGTCGTTTATATTCCCAGGAGAATGACTGGTAAGGATCTCGACGGTTTGAGTTTCGAGGAGCTGCTAGTACTTAGAAACCATCTAAACGAAGTCATGCTCATTGTGACCAACCAAAAGGTTGTTTAATACACAAATTTATAGGCAGGAAACTGATGAGACGACTTCTTTCTCCTATTAATGAAAATGTAGTTTTAAACATCTTGTTTGAATTTATTACAGGACAAAATAAGGCTCGAAAAGGCAGAAAGGCTGCGCCAACAGGTAAAGCTTTTAAACAGTACATTACCTAACAAAACAAGATTTGTTTGTGAAGTTTTGAATTGATGTGGAAGAAGGCAATGCTGATATTGCGTCTTCTTTGTTTTCTTCTTTTTTCCTTATAGATCCACCATGTTTGATCTTGCAGTATTCTTCTTTCATTTTTTGCAGAAGAAGGAAGCAGGGGATGAGAATGAAGGTACGAGGAGAAGGGTTTTGGTTCCTTGCAGGTAATCTTGTTGTTGCTAAAAAGGATTTTTTTTTTTCTTGGTTGGGTTTGTCCAAAGGTTTAGGTTTCTTTTGTTGAATCAGTACTTGGGGTAAAAAAGTAGATATGGAATCAGTTGTTTTATTGCTGAATCCGATCCTTTCGGTAGAGATCACTTAGGTTCCAAGTTGGTGCAGAAAAACATTGTCTTTCTTTTTTATTCATTGGACCAATTGTGCAAAGGTAAAGCCTGACTTGTTCTGGGTATATATAACAGATCTAGAGAGAGACAAGAGAAACAAGATGATGAAGCAGCACCACCACCACTGGTACCTGTCTATATAATATATGTATATTCACTTGCGGTCATGTCACTTCTTTTTTTGCCTCTCATTGCTTCTGTTATTGCAGTCTCGAAGTCAGATAGAATACGAGAGACGAAAAGCTGAATCCATGCACAGCGAATTCGAGAGATTATGGCTGTTGAAGGAGTAATGACATTTTACACTCTTATTGCTCTGCATAATAATAATGTTTTTTTTAACACTTTGGTTCTTATCGGGTTTTTTTTGAATCCTCCTCACAGGAGAATGAATGGTAGAGAGCTGACAGGTATGACACTCATTGAGCATTACTTACTTCTAGATCAGCTACACCAAGGACTTCGAGGTCTGACTGAGCATCAAAGATGATCAAGAATGGAACAATTTGCAATGCTATGCAAGACTCATGTACAGTGATATGAATGACATGTTTGCATTTTGGTTTGCATATAAGAATAATTTAATATTCTGAATCCATAATGTCATTACAGTTTGACCAAAGTAAAACATTTGGTCTAGTCTTGAATCGATGGTTCAACAAAACAAACACCCAAGAAGAGCAGTTTTGGAAAAATATTCTAAAAATACCAAAATCAATCAATATAGACAAGAGAAAAGAAAAGAAGGGAAAGATAAGTAACATCAATGTGTCTCATTCGCAGTCACATCTCTATAAACTAGTGGATGGGTAAAGACAAGTGCTTTGACATTGAAGGTGAATCTCATCTGCTTCTTAGGTTTCTTGATTAGCTATTTACTCGGGTTAGTTGGAGGATATGATTGAATCATTGAATATACTTAAACCTAAAGCCTTGAACCTTTTCCAGATATGGATGCAGTTCTGAAGATAAGCTGCAGGAGCAAGATAATGAAGCAGGGGTATGTATATATATGTACTTACTTTCTCCTGTCCTGTTTTCAACTATTATCATCAAATGAATTTCTATCTATCTTTGTATTTTATACCTATGTTCTTGCTTACCTTCAATGTTCTCTTTCTTGCAGCTGCGGGAAGAAGTCGAGAGATTACGGTTTTTGATCAAGTATGCCTGCCTGCCTGCCTGCGTTTCCCAACCTTCTTGTTCATTTATCCCTTTTGGTTCATCTGTTTTATTCTTTCACAATTCCAGGAGAATGACTGGTAGGGACGATGGTGTCAGTTTCGCCGAGCTGCTAGCTCTTGAAAGTCACCTTAACGATGTTCGGCGCATTGTCCTGGACCAAAAGGTGAAATACTTTACTTGCTCTCCTTTTATTGAAGATGCCGTAACTCTCAAGAATCTTTTTTTGTTTTTTTAACTATTGGCTATTGCAGGAGAAGATAAAGCTGGAAGAAGATGAAAGGGTAAAGATTCTATTTCATTATTTTGCTGTCTTCTCTTTTAATTGCCTTGTATCAAAACTATGTTTGTGAATCTTTGAGGAGCCTCCGGTTTACCCTTTCCAATTTAAAATCTCTCACATCTTTTTTTTTCCTTCTTAAAGTTCCTTGTTGACGGTTATAAGCTTTCTCATTTTGACATATATCAAAAACCCTACGATTTTGCAGAAGAAGGAAGCAGAGCATGAGGCTAATGGTACGAGAAGAGGTGTTTTGGTTCCCCCTACCAGCAGGTAATCTCTCTGCTAAAGAAATGATTTGCTTTTTGTTCATTAAACCAACCAATTGTGTAAAAATGAAGGCTGACTTGTTCTGCATATATGGATATCTAATACAGGTTGGTAGAAAGACAGAAGAAACCAAATGGTCTAGCACCACTGGTGCGTGTATATTCTCTGATGTTCCTATCACTTTTCTTGTCTCAGTTTGAGTCTTTAAAAATGCTCTTCTTCTTGCAGCTGAACATGAAGAGGGAATTTGAGAGACGAATCTCTGAACCCTTGCAGAGCGAGTTCGAGAGATTATGGCTTTTTAACGAGTAATAACTTAGTTACCATTTCCCTCTTCTTGCTCTGCAAAAGTCTCTGTTTTCTTTTGTTGTCCCCATTTAATTGTGGTTTTTTTTTTCATCTCACAGGAGAATGAATGGTAGAGAGCTCGAGGGTATGACATCCTTAGACCTGACCTTACTTCACAGTCAGATATTAGGAGCTTTGAAAGCTTTGAATGACCAAACGTTTGGACCAAGAGTAGAACAAAGGGCAAGGCAGCGAGGAGAGGTATAAAGTTATCAATGTATATTATAAGTTTTTAGTAGCTAGTATATCCGAATCGCTTTTTCTATTCACACATTTTCTTAGCATGTTTGCCTCACCAACAAGGAGTCAGTCTCTAGGTTAGCTGAGCCCGAGAGATGTTCATTGGACAATGGCAAGGATGCTGACACTTCCTTGCAATTTAGACTTCTTCTCGTTTCAAGGAAGCTCAGAAGGATCCATAATTGTTATCACCGCAAGAGCATGCCAGAGACCTACCTTAAGTAGATTCCTAGACAATGAGCAAAAGTGATGGTGGAGTACTTTAAATGGCTTCTTTGGCACAACACGTTGCGTGGTTCTAGAAGAGAGGAATTCGTTACTCAAAATATACAATAAACAATGATAGATACACATCATACACTAGTATTCGTAGATAGATAAAATTCATGTTTAAAATCTTTTGTCATTAGACTTTCTACTTTTCGTTTATTTTCTTCCATCTCAAATGAAATAGGTTCAAAAACTTATAAAAGTAGAAGTAAAACGACGTGTCAAACGAGTCGATCAAAGAAACCACATGTGTCATGAGATAGTTTGCGGTTTGTTACGTATAGTTAGGTAAACACCATCTTACATCATGAACGAGGAACGATATATTCTCATGTTTGGAACCGCCCAGATATTATCCTAGTTAATCTCTCTTTACAATTTTGTCTTTTCTAATCTGCCTCAACCATAATACTTGTAGCTTAATTAGGATGGTTATGGTGATACGTGCGTATTTATGGGTACTTTGTGGCCTCGCACTTAATCTTTAAACGTATAAACAAAACAAACATGCTTCTATTAAAAAACCAACAACGAAACAGGAAACATGCGTACATATATTTTTACGAACATATATTATTGTTCTTAAAATTTTGTGGTTGGCTAGTTGCTTAACAATCGGACACATACACTTTTCATGTATGATACCTTCTTTTTCTCGATATTCTTTTATTATTCTTATTGATAAACATAGATTCCAGTGTACCTGGGGAGATATTGATGTATATATTAACGTGCTTTTAAATTTCATTATCATCATCACAGTAGTAGTAGCTAGTACTGTCCAATTTTTTTGTAAACATGGATATGTATGTTGTCTGTTTATTTGAAACGTATCCCCATAACACGAATTTATCATGTTCATATTCTTTTACGAGAGTTCAAAATTTCATTAGAGAAATTAAACACAGAAATTTACCAAAAAAATGTTATCAATATATTCAAGGTATACTATAATATATTTGAAATAACAACTATCTTGTGATACGAGGGGTATAGTTAGGTGTCTATATACGCACATATCACTAGCCTTGATTTCCATCCACAAACATATACTATCAAAGTATAATCACGCGCGCACTTAATTAACTTAACTACATATATTATGTTATATACAGTTTAAAATTTAACCTGCAGGAAAACAACTTTAAGCTGCATGGATTATGCATATCGGTAACATTAGACACATGCATGTTGCCTAACATTTGCTAATGTCATTACTTGCCTAAACTTTTGACACATGTGTTTCTTTGTGGTGTTAGTTTACCATTACCATAAAGAAGTGATATTGTTAAAAAACAATGTTATCCCAATTACTTTAGGCAACAATCGTTTTCTTGCATTTATGAACCACGTCACACCGGGACAATATGGAAATCTCTACGACACACCGTTTAAAGCCAACGAATGTTCAACGACTCCAGTTGCGTTGTCCCTTGCCAAATCCGAATGTCAACATATTAAAATTCCAGAAAAAAAAAAAAAAAAAAAAAAAAAAGAGAGCGTCAAACGTAAAATCAAATTCCAAAAAATAAAATCAAAATTTACAATTTGTCGTTAGCCGGGTCCATCGTGGACCTACCCTAATGGACGGTTGAGATAAGAGGATGGAGGCGAGGTTTTGATGATAATGAAAGTAAACAATTTTTTAAGACAAAGAAGACATAGTCGTAGTCGTCTTATCATATTTTTACTTAAAGAAAAAAAAAACCTAAACATTTACATATCGTATATATGTTATTTGTCAACAACTACAAATATAACACATTAGAAAAATAGATAATTTCGATACACATGCCAATCGATGTGTATTGGTAAAAACTAGCTAGTAGTAATATTCTTTTATTACTAGTACTGATATTGTCAAACTAACTCTGTGTTCTCTAATAATGTACGTTAAACTAACAATACATTTTTAATTTTATTGGGACCTCTCAAATGATAGGCAATAAATAACATAATCGCACATCTATATGCTTTAAAAAAAATATTCATGTAAAATGTGTATATAAATACACACACAAATCGGCCACACCTCTTTGAACACTCATCATCACTTTGGTCGGCCGCTTTCTTCATTACTCCTTCCTCAAATATCTCGACACACTTACCAAAATATAACATCCCTCTTAATTATTAAGTGGATCGATTTATCGAGACATAAGAATGGTGCAGTACCAAGAACTCGCTCTTCAGAGAAGCTTCAGCTGCGACACAAGAAAGATCAATCCCGCAACTTCTCCGGCGCGTGGTTTACACGGACGTTCACCGTCCTCTTCCTCTTTGATACCAACCATCCCTGAACACGAACTCTTCCTCGTCCCTTGCCGGAGATGCTCTTCCGTCTCCCTTTCCTCTTCTTCCTCCTCGTCATCCTCTAGGAATATCGGGAAACTCCAGTTGAAGCTTTCTTCGTTCTTGCGTTCTCTCATCAACGTCATTAACATCCCTGCTTGCAAATTCCTCTCTCTTCCTTCTCCGCCGTCTTCTTCTTCCGGCGTTTCTAACCAACTCATCTCACTCGTAACCGGTGGATCCTCTTCTCTCGGGAGAAGAGTCACCGGGACTCTGTATGGACATAGAAGAGGCCATGTCACGTTTTCCGTCCAGTACGATCCGAGGTCTGACCCGGTCTTGCTTCTTGACCTGGCCATGTCAACGGCGACTCTCGTGAAAGAGATGTCGTCTGGACTCGTCAGGATCGCTCTGGAGTGCGAGAAGCGTCATCGACCGGGGACAAAGCTTTTCCAAGAGCCCAAATGGACGATGTATTGCAACGGGAGGAAGTGTGGATACGCGGTGTCCCGTGGTGGCGCGTGTACTGATTCGGATTGGCGCGTGCTGAACACGGTCTCTAGGGTAACAGTTGGAGCAGGAGTGATTCCCACGGCGAAGAGTATTGATGACGTGTCCGGTGTTGGAAGTGGAACGGATCTTGGGGAGTTGTTGTATATGAGAGGCAGGTTTGAAAGAGTCGTGGGGAGCCGTGACTCGGAGGCGTTCTACATGATGAACCCGGACAAAAACGGAGGTCCAGAACTCAGTATTTTTCTTCTTAGAATATAATAATACGAAAATGTCTTCTTAAAAATAATTTGTTGACTTTTTAAAAAAAATTGAAAATGTCTTTAAGTGACGTATTATTATATAGTGAGTGAATGCAATGTTGTGTCATGAAATATATGTAATCGATAGTGATATAAAACTATATAAAAGGAAGAGAGAGGCCCTACGAGAGGGTATCATAGTTTTTTTCTTCTAATTATTTTATATGGTATGTGGTACTTTTTAATTTTTGTATTATAAGGATGTGATTATTAGTTTGTGGTTGCTTATATGCAAGGCATGAAGATCCCCACATGGTCCGTCATGATTAATGCCAATTTAAGATTCTTATTGTCTATACTATAAATTTTTAGTACTCCCTACAATTCAATCAAAATATAAGATGTTTTAGAAAAGTTTTTTGTTTCATAATATAGGATGTTTTCAAGTTTTTATGCGACTTTTAGATTATTTTAGTATTTTATATTATGCAGCAATTTTGTTTAACAACTAAACAATAAATTATCTAGAAAGTGGGACTGCTTTTGAGTTGTAACAATCAATTCATAACCAAACACCGTTTATAGTTTAGCATATGATACCATCAAATTGACGAGTTACACTTGTAACATAATAAGTATAGAATATAGGTAGTTAAGTACTCTTCCGTTTCAAAATATAAGATGTTTTGAATGAAAGCACGCATATTAAGATATAACCACTTTAAAAAAGTTTAACTAATTATAAACACGACTCTAAAACATCCTATATTATAAAACAGAGGGAGTATCTTTTAACGAATCAAATGTATATGAATAATATTTAAGAGAAATTATCAGATGGAAAAGGAATTTAATGTGTAGAAACATAAGAAGTTATAATTATCAGTTTTTGCCAATACTTTGATCTAAAGTGGAAGTAATAAAAGAAGGATTGAAAACGCCTGACAAATGAAACTCTGGTCAAATTTTAAAAGATGAGGAGAAATATAAAGAAATGGAAAATGCAGAGGTGGATGATCGTGAGAAAAAAAAGTGGGTGGGAAAGAGCGTAAAAACCCACAGGCCTTGCCTTTTAGTGGACATAGTCTGAAAAAACTCATCAAAGCCGCAAAGCCAAAAATTCCCTTTTAGGAACTTTCCCTGCATTTTTGGACCACACCTTTTTCATGCATCTCAAGGTTAATTTGTGAGTCTATTCAGTTTCCTAATTTTGTGTGTGTATTTTTGTTGCGGTTAAAGTGAATTATTCAAAAGTTAAGACTACACAAGATAATTAGTTTATTGGTGATTAATCGTGGTTTCTTCTGTTAATCATGGATTTCCAAACTTTTGATCTATTCTCTTTTAAGTTTGAGATAGTATTAATTTTGGCGTATTCACAATCACAAATACTTTTATCTATCCAAGATTCAAACGTGGATATAATAACAGTGTAACATTGTTCTTTTAACCGGGTTGAACCAACCGCATATATAAGAAAACAGGTTAAATTATTTTTACTTTTTTGTTGGTTTACAAAAATGATCAAAATTTTGTGAATGAATCTCTTATTTTTAGATTGTATATGATGATCTGTTATAAAAATCAGAATTGACTTACCCTTCCAAAATAGCTAGTAATTCTAGTAATTCCCTCTAAATCTCAAGAACTTTTTATTATAAAATCGATAATATTAGTGGACAGGGGGCTACGTATACATAAGCATGCATATACATATGAAATAGTAAAATACATAGTTGATTATTCAGATTGCGTATGCCAAAAGAAAAAGATTATTGATTACGAAGACATGTAACCTATACCGCTATACGTACATACATGCGTCATAGCTATATAGAGACAAAAATGTATATGATAAAGTAAAGGTTTTCCCATTAGAAAAGAGAGAAAAATTTCCACAACAATTGTGAAGGAAATGCATGTGCTAGCTTTCTGAATTAACAAAAATAATTAAAAATAATCAACATCATTAAGTAACTGTTTGACATACTTTAAAAAAACTTATCACTAACTCGTACTTAAATAGTTAAATTTGGTAACGGACGGCAAAATTATCGTAAGAGATGTGGCTAGCTATAGCTAGTGCTAAAAAATATTTTTTTTCGTATATACAAATAATTAATAAGGTGTTGCATTATTGAATAAGCTTTGCATGCATATACCTGATTAGCATTACAATACAACAACACATCATGAACACATGCCTTGCCTTAACCATTTTAATATTGACGCTTTTCTCCGGGCAAATCTAATCTGCATCGATCGTGTACACTTTTTCTGCCTTCATAAGTTTCAATGGTCCGATCGATCCTCTCTCCCTATTTTTCTTATACATAACGGATGTATCTCTTCCTCCACTTTTCTTTGGTTGTAATATAAAATGACTTGCGGAAAAAACTAATGTATATTCGAAAAATATATTTCTCAAATCTAACATTTTCTTATGTCAATGTTTTTAATGATTTTTGGTTCTTTAAATCTAAACCAATAAGCAAAATAATGAATCCAAAATATACAGGATATACTGATTCTTATATATATTTTTGAATGAAAAATGCCAACTATAATTAATGCATACTCTTCTTCGTCTTCTACTTTAAAAAAAAAAAAAATTATTTAATGGTTCAATATTATCGTGTAAACATAAATATGCATACTTTCATTTCTGATTAAATATCATATGCTGCAACGGATCGGATTAAATATCATAGAGCAATGCGCTTTTTTGGTTGGCAATCTGAAATCTCTCGTCAAGGCATATAGTATTATAGTATACATTGTTTATGAATTATGAATTTATGATTAGTTAGTGTTTATGTAATCTCTAAGTAGATAACTGATAATCGTTATAGTTATAGTGATCGATCAATAATGGAAATTTTTAGGACGGCGTATTGACTGACTGAGTTGAATATATAAAAAAAAAAATTCCAGTCTTAATTAAAAACTTGAAGTCTTATTGTCCTAATTTTTTTTTATTTTGGATATTTAATGTTATCTACCCCAAAAGCTTCTGTAGCTAGCTTCGATTTAAGAAACGCTAAAATATAATACAAAAAATGTAAGTATATAACGATGGTCTCATATGGTGCCTCAAGAGTCAAGTCCAACCAACCATATATATACATATAGGTGATCGTTGAATCTTAGTGGTAACATGCCTTTGGTCACATAGATCAATCATCATATAGATGCCAACGTGCTCAACACCATATTATAATTCTATAATATCATATATTACAAACACACACACACACACACATATATATATATATATATATATATATATATTTCTTTTTGGTTCAATATTATTATTATGTAATGTTTTAAAAAACTGTATATATAATATTGCGCTTACTAATTAAATTTTGTAAAAGGTTAAAGATTATTGCATGCGGCTGACTTTTATAGCGACTGGCTTTTACTTGATATCAAATAAAATTTATTGATGACCCGTTCATTCACTAGTAGTCGTTCTAGGCTAGTTAGTCATATCGATTTTAGCCATCATTGATTGTTTTTCCATTCACACATTAAACTATACTAATAGAAACGATGGTTGAGTTTCTCACGGCATAGAGTGGTAGATCCTTCAAGTCAAAATATGTCTCATGCATATGCATTAGTGCAATACTAGCTAGTAAACATTCATGAATGTAAAGATTACGAAATACAAATTAAATGATATAGTTCAAAGAACCGAGCTATAAATTAGCCTTTAACACCTAATATTAGAAGAGGCCGACGTGGCTATTGAGATGTTCTCTAGATGTCGTCGAGACTAAATAAAGTGCAAATCAAACAATTTATTAATTGTATTTTGTTATGTCCAATCCAATCCCCCAGTGGTTAATTATATATCATTACAGGTAAGAGAAAATCAAACACCAGACTACCAGAGATCTGAAATATATATCCTCTAAACGTTACCGAACAAACTAATACTTTTTCTTGACAAATTGATCAACTATCTCTATTATTGGTCTTGTAGAGCATATATATTCGTATAAGCACACGTCCACGTATTTGTAACCAGTGATTTAATATTTTTATAAGAAAATAAAACATTATCCTTAATTAGGTCCAGAGTCAACGGTAAAGAAAGGACAACGTAAAAGATATTTTCCATGCATGAGATGAGATATTTTCAAGAGAATATATTATACTCAAGCTTGAGAAACAAATATTTGTGTTGGATCATAAACCGACAAAAACAAGTAGTGATTTTTTCAACCCTAATAATACAGATACTTATTTAACAAATCATAATGCCTGAAACTTATTGATAGAAAGAAAGATACGATCTTTGTATCGTACCCATCATGTTATCACTATAAACAATTAGTGTGTTCCTAAAAAGTGCTCATCGAACCAAGATGCAACTTGATGATAATTACGCTAATTAAACACGTGTATTAACTGTCAAGATAGAAATATCTTCAAGCTGTAAGTACAGATATTTTGATCATTTCTCAATTATCAACTAATTAAGTATGTATAGCTAGCCATAGGTGTGCTAATTAATGGTTTCTTACATTTTTTTATTAAATTCTTTTGGTAAGAAAAATATTGTAATAAGCCCAAAAGTAAATAAAATCAAGCCCATACTGAGCCCAAATCTTATAATCCTTTTCGTTTATTTTTATTTTTTGTGAAGAGCTGAAAAACCTCAGAAAAACCCCTCTTGCTCCTCTGAAGCTGTTTGTTGCCGGAGAAAATGGTGATAATGTTGAAGAAGACGGTGAAGAAAGGTTTAATAGGCGGAATGAGCTTCGCTAAAGACGCCGGAAAAATCAATTGGTTTCCCGGTCATATGGCTGCCGCAACTCGCGCCATCCGCAGCCGCCTTAAGCTCTCCGATCTCGTTATCGAAGTTCGCGATGCTCGTGTCCGTAATCATACCCAAACTATCTATGCTTATTTCGATTCCTTTTTTTATCATCGTGGAAGGATTAATTTGGATTTTGTTTTTGTGTATTTTGCAGATTCCTCTGTCATCGGCGAACGAGGATCTACAATCCCAAATGTCAGCTAAGATACGTATCATTGCTCTGAATAAGAAAGATTTAGCAAACCCTAATGTTCTCAATGTAATTTTGTGTGTGTGTGTGTGGCCCTTGTGTTTTCTCCTCGTTAGTCACTGTGAGGTCGAGTTACTGAGTTTTTTTTTCTTTCTGCAATTTTGTAGAAATGGACTCATCATTTCGAATCCAACCAGCAAGATTGTATTGCCATTAATGCTCATAGCAGAAGCTCTGTCATGAAGGTTAGATCTTTACATCTATTTTGGTGTGTTAAATCAGCAATAGTTTCTGTCACACACATGATTTGATATCCCCAATGTTGCATCGAAAAGTTACCTTCTTTGTATGATTTCGTGTAGCTGCTTGATCTCGTGGAGTTGAAGCTGAAGGAAGTGATTGCTAGGCAGCCTACTTTACTTGTAATGGTGGTTGGTGTCCCCAATGTTGGAAAATCTGCACTCATTAATTCAGTCCATCAAATCGCAGCATCTCGCTTTCCTGGTAGGATATCAGCGTCTCATATGATAGGCAGTAGTAGTATTAACTAGACATTTCATTAGATATTTTCTGAAAAATTTGAATCCCATTTCTCCAAGCATATCTCGTTAGAAGTTCATTTTATTGCATGAACACAATGATGAATGAAATGTAACATGACTGATTTCATTATATGCATTACGTGCATAGTGCAGCAGAGATTAAAGAGAGCTACGGTTGGTCCATTGCCTGGTGTAACACAAGATATTGCTGGTTTCAAGGTAATATTTTTCTTTCTTACTTCTCTTTTTCCTTGTGGATTTAGTTCTTCTGCTCTATGCTGAGAAAGTCCTGTGGTACAGATTGCTCATCGACCAAGCATATATGTTCTAGACTCCCCTGGTGTGTTGGTCCCAAGTATCCCTGATATCGAAACGGGTTTGAAGCTTGCTCTTTCAGGTTCTTATCTATATCTTTATCTTCCTTCTCTTCCTTCTTCCTGTTGCTAGATGGAGTATACTTGGCTCTTAGTTCAGTCAAATATGATACAGTTTAGGTCTTAGAATCTCAGTTCTTAGTAATTAGCTACTCCAGGAGTGTATTCTCTTACTGCATATGATTTCCTCAGCTGAAAGTTATGTTTGCTAAGAACTTTTAAATATAAAATTCCGACATTCAAGGGTCCGTCAAAGATTCAGTAGTGGGAGAAGAGCGGATTGCGCAATACTTCCTAGCCATTCTAAACATTCGAGGGACTCCTCTTCATTGGAAGTACTTAGTTGAGGGAAGAAACGAAGGGTCTCATGCAGACTGCATCAATAAACCAAGCTATAACTTAAAGGATCTTCGACACCAGAGAGCCAAACAACCAGATTCATCTGCTCTGCACTATGTCGGGGTTAGCATAATAACCTTATATCTCGAGCTAGCTGTCCTCCTGATATTGTTCTAACCAATTGAGGTTTCCTGTCATCTACAGGATATGATTTCAGAAGTACAACGTTCACTGTACACAACGCTCTCTGAATTTGATGGGGACATAGTGGATGAGAATGATTTGGAGTGTTTGATAGAGCAACAATTTGAAGTTCTACAAAAGGCATTGAAGATTTCTAACAAAGCATCCGAAGCAAGGTTAATGGTGTCCAAGAAATTTCTCACTTTGTTTAGGACAGGTAGACTTGGTCCCTTCATCCTTGACGATGTCCCTGAAACTGTAATTGACCCGCCCAAGTCAAGACGGGTAGTAGTATTGTAAAATCATTAAGCAAATTGTAACACATTATGCGTGCAGCTTAATATGATGATTCTATTTGTTTTCATTTGAGATTCAATGGCGTTGCAGCAGTAACTCCAATGTATTTGAATGAACAAAATTGAATCATGATAAGATTTGGCATCTGCCAGAAACAATCAAATCTATCTGGTGTCCTCATTTATTGGCCTCAATGAATTCTCGGTACTCTTTCTTCATCTTCACACCCGATATTGTCCTGCATAGACTCGGAAAGTTTAGCCAACGCTTTAACACAACAATAATTTTTACAGTCGTTAAACTGAAAGAACATTTCCCAACCTGAGCATTTCCTTGTTCTTGAAGAATTGTACACATGGAGTTCCCATGATTCCAGCTGCTTCAGCAATTTCTTGATCTTCCTCAATGTCAATCTCAACAAAGTGCACCTCACTGTGATACTCATCGACCACCTGAAAAAAGATGAAGGAGAAATGAACAAATGGTTAGTAAATCAGCCAGCAAGATGTCTTCCAATAAGTTTCATTTCGACTACTGAAGGATTACCTTGTTCAAAATAGGCTTCAGAGTTCTACAGGGGCCACATGTTGGTGAAGTGTATAGTACCAATATAACTCTTGGACTCTCATGGTATAATTTTCTAAGAGCATACTGAGCGCAGGGGAAAAATCACAAGGAAAAAGATGTGAGGCAGAGATAGTGTTCGTAAATAATACGTTAAGGTTAGTATCTTAACAAACCTGTCCCTTATGCTTTGTAAGAGTGACGTCAAACTTTTCTTGGACATCGCGTTGTGTGAATTCTTTCTTGGCCTCTTCAGTTTGAGGCTGTCATATGGTAGAACGTGAAAGGGAGTAAGCCTTGTGAAGTGTGCATAAGATTTAAGATATTTCTAAAAATTTTCTACCTGGTGAAATTCAACAAGAAGATTGTTACTTGTGAGGTATCTCTCGGCCGATAAAGCAGCTATGCATCCTGATCCAGCAGCAGTTACAGCTTGTCTCCATTCATGGTCCTAGAGTGACAAATGGGAGAAAAGCTAACACAATTATCGAACCAGTATGACTTCACAGAGTTAATACCTACATTGAAAGATGGGTAAAAGTTCCAAAGCATAACCTGCACATCTCCTGCAGCAAATACACCTTCAACTGATGTATTTGATGATCCTTCCCGAACTAACACGTACCCCGAGCTATCGAGTTCGACTTGGCCTTCCAATAACTGACTGTTTGGTGAATGTCCTATTCCATAAAACAATCCTTTTGCCTCCAGCTCGGTTTCTTCACCCGTATCAAGTCTTCTGAGTAGAATGCCAGACATCTGTCCCTTTGTATTGCTCAATACGTCCACGGTTTCCGTGTTGTAATGAACTGTGATGTTTGGATTGTTGATCACTCTGAAACATTCGCCATAACCAACCTGTTAAAAAAACACTCAGGGTGTTGAAAAGACTCAACTTACGTTGTGGTCATTAGTCTATAATTCCAAAAGCCAACAAAGGGGATAAACACTATACTGGTTGGTCTCATATCCAAAGAAGTCAAATACATGCAACAGAGAAGACTCAATATAGATATAAAAGTTCTGCCGCAGACTATTCTGATTTGATTTCTTAACTCTAAAGCCTGACAATACACATTTTCTTGATTCAGACATAACACTTTTCAATTGTTTTTCATCAGAAGTCAAAGAAGAGGAGTAGAGCATATATATAAACCCAGAAGCTATTGACAATATAAGAAACTGTAAAAACTCACCTATCTTGCATAGCCTTGGAGGCTCTCAACTGGTCTCTACGAACTAGCAAATGAACATGGCGAGCATATTTTGTAAGGTACAAAGCTTCCTCTGTGGCCGTATCTCCTCCTCCAACCACGGCAAGTACTTGGCCCTTAAACAAAGGCGAAGCTCCATCACAGATTGCACAAGCACTTATCCCCCTACTCCAGAATTCTTCCTCTCGAGGTAGCCTCAGCCTCTTCGCTGTAGCTCCAGTGGCATAAATAATACTATGGCACTTGACCTATAAAAATTAAACCCAAATGGGCAACACCGGATGAGAGCTCAAGCCAACAAAAAACCATTCACCATAGTGGCCGCCAGTTCTAAAAGACTATCGAATAGTAAGAGTGTATGTTCATCAAAGCAATAAAAGCATCTGACACTACATTTAAATGCAACACCAAACCAGCAATCTCCAGCTAATTGGAATCGAAAAAAAAGAGTGATAAACCAAGAAAGATAATCACCTTACGTTCACTACTTTGGACAGTAAAAGGAGCCGTTTTGACACTAAGATATTCAACATCTTCGGGATACAACTCTGCTCCCCACCGCTCAGCTTGCTTCCTCATTCTAAACCATTTAAACACACAAATTGCATCAGAAACTACTAAGAGAATTGAAAATATGTTATTGCCTAATGTCCAAAAAAAAAACTCACCTTTCCATTAAATCCGGACCCGTAATACCGTCAGGGAATCCCGGGAAATTCTCAACTTCAGTGGTCGTCATCAACTGTCCACCGGGAACTCCGCCCATCTGATACCCTTCAAAAACCACCGGCTTCAAATTGGCGCGAGCGGCGTATATCGCAGCTGTATAACCGGCAGGACCGGAGCCTATAATCACTACATTCTCGATAATCTCGCCTGCAATTACACAGAGCTCGACTAACTCGTACAAGAACACTGCCAAAACCTTGAAAGAAACAAGCGAAGAGTAAAGTACCTGAAGAAGAAGGAGAACTGGTGGCGGAGACTCTGAGGCGGAGGGAATCGGAGGAGCGAGTTCTGTTTGGTTGTTGACGGAGGAGGAAGGAGCTGCCGCGACGTGTAGTAGTGAGGACGAAGAGATGAGATGGAGGAGAAAGAGCGGATGATGCGGCGGAGACACGGTGAGTCGAAGACACGGAGGCAATTCCGATGCCTATCTTGGGAGACGCAGCCATGTTTTTTTTTTTTTTTAATTTTGGTTGTGGCCTCACCTCTCACCTCACCTCAGCCTTACCTTACCAGAGACCATACAATTGTCTTTTGGTTTGCGGTTAAAAAAAAAAAAAAAAAAAAAAAAGAAGAAGACCAAAATGTCTGTTGGCGACGGTGCCTCACGCGCCCTCAGCATTATCTCTTCGCTCTCTTAGTCCACAGGCTTAGGTGAGTATATGCCGTTGGATTGAACTGATGAAACGTATGAACGGTGGAGATGTGTGTTGACTGATTTTAGTCTCCCGGCTATTCAAGTGAGGGATAAGCCAATCGCAATTTTTTTGAAGTGGGGGAAGCTGACACTTTTTGAGCCTTTTTCTTTCTCTATTGGGCCATTAATGGGCTCGATTTGGTCTCAACTCTCAAAATTTTTGTGTGTGTGTGTGTTTTTTTTAATAAACTGTTTAAATGATCTCTCGAATTTCGATAATACCCCAAAGGCCCAAACGTCGTCACAAAATTTCCATTCTCTTTAGAATCATTATATTAAAAAAAAAAACATAATCCGACAACAACATTTTTTTTTTTTTTTGTCACTCAAACAACAACATTCGTAAGTCGCTATTTAGGTTAGGACTTAGAAATAAAATAAACTACATATATAGGAAGAATATATTCTACTTACTTCGATGTGAATAGGGTTGAAGTGAAAATCAAACTAAGAGTTGGTGAGGGAAGTGACAAACTATTTTTTTATAAGTCAAGAAAGTTAAGCTGACCAAAAAGAGCAGCCACACACACATACATATATCATATATGAAAGCAAAGCAAAGAGCCTTTATCTTTTTAGTCAGACTAGTGTCTAAATTCCATGCATTTCCTAATGTTTTAGTCAACAATTGTACTTTCATTTGATTTTGTGTTGTATATATTTGTTTTGACGCCACGCCACCACTAAACGTTATTTTCTTACTTTATGGTAAACAAAAAAAAAGACAAATAAGAGAGAAGCGCACCGTTCCTACTTGTCATCCAAACCCGATGGTTTTGTTGCCTTTGCTTTCTAAACTGTTCTTGACTATATAACAACTGTTGCATTCACCTTTCTCATGTAGCTTACTTACCATCTTTACTAGTAAAATTCTCGCATTCAACATTTCAACATTCAATGAGGCTGCTAGAGTTTTAATGTGAGCCCTAAAAGAGCTACATGTCCAAGTAGAGTATATGATGGAGTTTTGTGATCCCTTATACGGTTAAACAAATAATTTCTCGAGGACCTATATGAGTCACTTTTGTTTTACTAAATCATTATAATGTTGAAACGATATCATAGAGCTTGACAAGTGGTGAGGATTTGTAATTTAGTTCTCTTGCTTTCTTTTGTTCTTTTCCTATATATGCGTGGATGGTACGCGCCGTCGAAGGAAAATTGTCGGTAATCCCTTCGATTCGAAACACCAATAGATGACTTGAAATGTGGCATCACTGCTTCTTTGACCAATAGAGAGATCTGAAAAAGGTGATGGATGATTCCTTCATTTTCATGCATTATTTTTTTTTACTAAAGCCGACATTAACTTAAAATTATTTGATTATGTCATGGAAAGAAAAAGAAGAGAATTAGCTTTGGAAACTTTAATCCAACTGAAACTTCGAAAAACTATTTTAATTTGGAATTTCTTCTATTATTTTACTTGCTTTTACGATACGTAAACTTAATTACATGATCAAATTCGTACGACTCTGATGAATCTTACCTTTCACTCAGATCCGTTGAGCCCCAGCTTACTTTTTTTTTTTTTGGTTAAAAGAAATAATATATATATATAAGTTAAGGTGTCGAAAAGTAACGTACAAAGCATGAAAAAGTCAAAAAGATAGTCATCAATTTTGAAAAAATGAACAATTTACATGCTCCTACAAAACAAGAAAGCTAAATTATAACGCAGCAAGACCATAATTATTCTTTATATACGAAATACCAAATTTCCTATCACATTAAAAAACATTTCCTTCAGAATACAACTTCTTCTATGTGGTAATTTTTGCCATGTAATGATCTATATTTTAATATTCTAGAAATTTGTTTTTATTATTGGTACTTGATTACTCATGAGCATAAACACAATTTTACAAATATAGGTAAACATGATGAAGAATATGCATGATTTGCGTTCATCGTTTTTGTAAATTGATAGTACCAGCACACCTAAAAGGGGTCCAAACTAGTTGCTTCATATCACAATATCCTATTTTACCAACATACATAAATATATGTGTATATATTCACACTATAACTCGTGATTTATTTTTTATTTTTTTATTTGTTTCCTATGTCTAATCAAACATACACGTTACTACTAAACATATATTGACAATATTATAACTCGGTTGGTAAATGCAATGACTAATGCAGTTTCCCTGTAAAAAATTAACAAATCACGTATTAAATATTAACTATATATACAAAAATCAAATGCAAATATTGTGTTAGCCTAAACCTGTTAGAGACAAGCGTTTTGTGTTTAAGAAAACAAATTTCGTGGATCCAACGTAAATATGATCAAAATATCAATGGTTGGTTTCAAACCTGAACAAATTACATCACATCAAACATCGTTTTTCTTATAATTTTAACAAAATATTTACAATACAGTTGTGTGTAAGTATATGCATCATGATTATATGCATGTTAGAAACGTATGTTCCTTGAAAAAGGTTCAAAGTATTTATATTCTTGTCTCAACCACCTTATTAAATTTAAGTAACGTCTCTATCTCTTTCTGTGGAGTCGTGTTACGTCTTTCTAGTTTGAGATCTTCTACTATTTGTTCTGTTCAAGAATAGTACTTGTCGACTATGGAAGATGCTGGTTATCATTTACGGTGTAACGATAATATTTATAACGACGACGAGGAGCGTTTGGCATTGCCCATTATGATCGGAAAGCCAACATCCACAGCGGAACCACAGCCGCCGCCTCCGCCATCACCACCGCCACCGTTCTTGGTAAAGACCTATCAAGTGGTGGAGGATCCGACAACAGACGAGGTTATATCTTGGAACGAAGACGGAACTGGCTTCGTCGTGTGGCAGCCGGCGGAGTTCGCTAGAGATCTTTTACCAACACTTTTCAAGCATTGCAACTTCTCTAGCTTCGTTCGCCAGCTCAATACTTACGTACGTATATGCTCCACTCTTTCAATTAAGCAGTTATAACAGTATTTGTGTTGGTTTGAGTTTACTAGCCCTAAATTATTTTCTTCGGTAATTGATCCATATATGAACATTTATTAACTTGGGTGAATGATAAAATGACTACACCTTTTTCCTCTGCTATAAAGTAAAAACACATAGCGAGTGTTATTTTTCTAAATAATAACGTTAAAAACAAAAAAAGGCTGAATAGCATAATATATCTATAATTAACATGCTAGTAAATATATAAAGTAATATTTTTATAGAGGAATAACACTTTTATAGGGGTTTGTACGTGGATTTCCATAATGACATTAATCAGTATGGTTACAAAAATCTTATAGGGGTTCCGAAAAGTAACGACGATAAGATGGGAATTTAGTAATGAGATGTTCCAAAAGGGGCAAAGAGAGCTTATGAGCAATATCCGAAGAAGGAAGAGCCAACATTGGTCACGCAACAAGTCTCATCATCAGGTTGTACCAACAACGACGGTGAATCAAGAAGATCATCAACCGCTTGGGATTGAGCATCACCACGAGGATCAACGGTCTTCCTCCACTTCCTCGTCTTTTGTATACACTGCATTACTCGACGAAAACAAATGCTTGAAGAATGAAAACGAGTTATTAAGCTCCGAACTCGGGAAAACCAAGAAGAAATGCAAGCAGCTTATGGAGTTGGTGGAGAGATATAGAGGAGAAGACGAAGATGAAACCGATGAGGATGCTAATGAAGAAGATGATGGGCTTAAGTTGTTCGGAGTAAAACTTGAATGAAACAAATCGCTAGATGAAACCAGTTTCTTCAGATTGTTACAAGTTTTGCATCACTATATATTGTACTCTTTTAAGACATGCAAGACCAGAATTACATATGTCCGAAAAATCTCGGATTCTGACTGTGTTGTATATTGATTAAGCTTCGTGTTCAAAACATGGTATATCGTGTGTATTAGTGTATAGGTAGACATAAATTAAGAGCACATTTTCTCATATACTTACTAGTTACTGCGAGTTAGGTATCCCGAAAACCCTAACTTCTTTTACACTGCTTATCTTTCGAGAGAATCCTTATTTAGGGTTAATCTATTTGTTGTTTTTGGGTTCACTTGGCAGGTTCTTGGAGATAAATTTTTCATGGGAAGATAAATAATCAATGCATTTGATTATGTTGTCTGGTTACTGATTTCTCCAAATCTAACTTGAATCATCTAACAATGTGTGGCTTGCATACGATTCATCATTTGACTATGCTATCGGGTAATTCTAACGATTACTGGATCAATCATTATTACATAGTTGAGTTTATAAAACCATCTAACAATGTGTGGGGTGGTAGTAAGATTCAAATTTCCATATAAAAATCTACTTTAATTGTCTTACTAAGTTTGAACAATACGTTTATATAGTCATCAAATTAGTTTGAGATCTTCCTAGCCCTTATTCCCTTTAATAATGATTGATACAGTTATTCTCTCAGATTCTTACAAGTCTGCATATATATAATCGTTTAAGACATGCAAGATCAAAGCATGTCGGACAAATTTCGGATTTTGTGCTGTATATTGATAAAGTTTCATCATGGTCAAAATATGAACATCGTGTATATATATAAACATGAAGAGCACAGTTTTCTCATCTATATGCCATATTTACAACCATGTTGAGTAAATGAGATTATGACTTTGATTAGATATCTCTTTGGGCTGTGGCCAGGGTTTTGGTTATACAAGCCGCAATAATGGCATCAGTATCACTGGTTATGAGTTAGCTGCAAAATGATTGAATATGGTCTCAAGTGTGGATTGACTTATGCTGTATTCAGCTACTCCCAACCGATTCCTGCCATAGAAAGAAGCAAATTTCTTTCCTCAGACTTACAAAGACTGATTTATGTGGATCATGGAGTAGAAACAGTTAAGAGAAGAATGTCTTACCGGTTTCTTTCAAGGTGTCCAAATGCATCCGCAAGTGACAATCCTCCTTCTCCAAATGGCAACTGCAAGATAACCCACAGAGAAACATTGAGCACAAATCCAAGAGCGATCTTAGAGCCAATGGGATTTTGTGTTTAATTACCTGGTACTTAATACTCAGTCCATTGCAGCTTTTGAATGTTGCACCGGGGAACGAAGATTGTATGAAAGAATCCAAGGCTGAAAACTTTTCTTTGGTTAGCCACCACTCGGCAAATATTGGAAGTGGAATACCACCTGTGCAGTATTAAACGGATAAAACATATTTTATGCTACAATTCATGAAACAAGGCAAAATCTAAAAATGTATGTAACATGTGTGCTCGTACCATCTCGAAACAGCTGCTCTGAAAACTGGTCATCGAATCGCACATTTTCCTCAGGCATGGGAGGTACTAGAGTACTCACTCTCTGCTCATTACCAAGAGACTTGGCAATGCTTTGTACCATTTCTGGAGACAAACTGATTTCTGATGCTGAAGCCGTATCAGGAGTAATAGAGTCAGAGACGCCTATACAAATTTCGAGATCACCCAGAAAACTTCTAGGCTGCGTAGGAACGTTAAAAAGCCACTGCTGAATCATTTGGCAAAAGTTCTCCAGTTCCACATTGCTGACTTCGTTGGGTTTGACCTAATTTGTAAGACAGCTAACATTATGCAAAAGCTTTGAAAAATGATCCTTCCCACCATTGAAACAAAACAGCATTGTAAAAAGTACCTCTAACTCAAGGTGGTTTCCGTAGCGTGTCTTTAAGTGTTGTGGACTACCTATGCATCTTAGGCGGCCTCCTACCTGTAATTTGAGGAGTATGGTTCTGTGAGGTTGAAAGATTTAAAATCTAACGCCCTAAAGAGTTCAAAAGGAGTTACTAAAATACCATGATCCCGATCCTAGTGCAAAGTGCTTGAGCTTCATTCATGCTATGAGTAGTCAGAATGACCGCTGTCTTTCCACTCCTTGTCGACAAGCGGGATATCACATCCCACATGAATCTTTTAGCAACAGGATCCATACCTTAAGCATTTAACAAAAAACACCAAAAACTTGAGTAGCTAAGAATAGAACAGAAAGGAAGTCCTCGTTAGTGACTCCAAATTCCAACTGGTCAGGCAAGTCAGCCAAAATTTTGATTTGGTTATACCTGTAGATGGTTCATCGAGGATGACAATAGGAGGATCTCCAATCATTGCAATAGCAACGGATAGTTTGCGCTTGTTTCCGCCGCTAAGCGTGAAGGATGGCTTGTGCGAATGTTTTAACAAGTCAAACTCGACTAACTTTTCCATAACCACCTGTTATTAGATAATACATATCAGAATTATACAATTAGGAACTTCCACTAGTTAGATATATAATATACCTAATAGTATAATTGTGGTTTTGGATACATTTTTGAATCTTATCCTAGACGGTAGAGAAAGATGATTTTATTTCAATGTTGTGTTGGTATTTAACTTGGCCAAAACCTACACTACTATTGGGGAATCACAGAACTCATCAAGGCGTGTAAGCAAGCATCAAAAGTCAAATCTGAATATGTACCACTTACATTATCAATTCTATGATCAACTACTCCTTTGATCCTTGCATATAGTTCAAGGTGCTCCTTCACAGTCAAATACTCGAATAACGCATCAAACTGGGGGCAGTAGCCAATCTGAGTAGGAGAGACAAAACAGATTTTAACATTTAATGTTAATTCTACGGACTCAGTGAGATTGTTAAAGTAAATGAATTGACATACATGCTGACGGATAGATTTCGGACTCGCTACTATGTCTTTGCCAAAGACGAAGGCAGTTCCACCAGTTGGGGTTTCTTCTCCTGTTGCACCCAAAGAAGTGAGAATAGTCAATGCTATTGCTTCAGAAATTGCAGTTGTTTATTTAGCTGTCATTAAGTATTTAAGATAACAGCTCCACGAATAGTTTCCAAACACCAAGGAATCACAATATACCAGATAACATAGACAAGGTAGTAGTCTTCCCAGCTCCATTCGTCCCTAAAAAGCCAAAACATTCTCCTGCTTGGACCGAGAAAGTCAAAGACTGTACAGCTACTTTTGGGCTCTGATGTTTGCCACCAGGATATACCTGAAACAGTAGTACTTCAAGAAAAAAGAGAGGAGAATATCTGTTAACTCTTGGCTAAAAAGAGTAGGCTTTAATACCTTCCTCAGGTTCTGTAAGTAGAGCATGGGATTGTCTGTCAACCCCGACATCACCCTGTCTCTTTCCTCTTGCACGTCTATGTCATCCTCCATATCAGCGGAAACGGCTCCAGTCGAATCCTTGAGAAGTGGCTCTGTATAACTAGAACCAGCACCTTGCTTGAAAGCTTTGAAATTCTGCCACCACTCCCCAATTGAGAACGACATCACCTTTTGGACAGGCACGAGCTCAAGCGCAAGCGTCACAAGGAAGTAGAATATACTCTGTCAAATATAATTTCAGTTATACTTCATGTCGCTATAATATAAACCAACTATAATTTTGTGTTTATCCCATGAAAAAAAAATAACAACAGTAGCATATGATGGATCCATTTTCTCAGGTTTTCAAAGAAGTAGGGACAAAATTGTTGAAGAACATGGACGACTCTAACCTCCAAACCAAGGTAACAGATGGACGCTCCAGTGACATTCCATTCGAACACCCCATGACTAGATTTGTCTTTCATTCCCTGCCTTAGAAGTGCTAATGAAGCCAATCCATCAGAGAAGCAAAATCCTGGCGATAATCTGAAGAAGTTCTGTAGAAGCATACGAAAAAGAATCAGTTCCTAGTCTTTTCAAGGCTCACCGAGGTCAAGAAATTAGAAGATTCCACACCTTCAGATATAAATTTGCACTAGCAGTTGCTGGAATAAGGCCCATAACAAATGAGACAACCATAAGGATAAGACCAGAGAAGAAGTGGACCATAAGAATAACATTCTGCGATTACAGCAAAAACATCTATCCATCAGTAAAAAACCTCTAACAGTATGAAGTAACTGAGGAAAAAGAAAAAACAAAAACAATATGGGTAAGAGCATAGGGTAGCTAGAAGTTGCCTGAGCCATGCTATGCTCGGTGAAGAAAAACGTAAGACAGTATGTTGATGATGCAATTGCCAAGCCATACTCCAGGAGCATAATGATAGTCGGAAGAAACCGACCTATTCCAATAAATTGTTCCAGACCTAAGGAAAGAAATCAATCATTTCAGTAAGTTTATAGCAAAGTAGTACAATGAAATAGAAGTTCAAATGCAAATGAAAATCAAAAACCAACTTACCAAAAGCATAGAAGAGGATCATTGCAAATGTTGACGGAAATAAGAAACTGATGAAATCCCATATGTATGTTGATAACCAGTATGAAAGAACAGAAACCTGCAAGCCATAAATGATCATGAGGCCAATTTTAGGATTAAAAGTAAGAACCTGGGACTGATAACATGCTTATATTTGGTATTCCAGAGAAAATTTTACCCCACTAATAAGCTGTTGATGCTTTGCTTTCACCTCCCGCTCCTGAATAAAATAAAATACTTATAGAGAGATTCAGAACAAAATATTGGTAAAAGTAGCACTAAAGAAAAACCTTATGCCAAAACTTCTTGACATTTGACCTTACCTTAACAATGGGAACAGCAAAGGAAGCCGGGATAAATGAGAACGCAATGTTAACAATAATTGCAGCGGAAAAGGCATCCAAATCCTGCATTGAACAGAAAATAAGATCAAAACTACTGGTTCGTGACATTTTGTTGATACGAAGAAAACAATTTTCAGAGAAGACAGGGACATTAGAATCTGATATTTTGTGTCCGAGGAAAAATAAGGTAGAAGCCTGTCGATTTTTCTACAGACTTTTACATTGGTTCCCTCTTACTGACAATCAGTTTGAGAGATCCAATCAACTCTAACCTATCGCTCAAACTGAACATAATTTCAAAAAAATAATAATATTGATACCACAGAGAGGGAACTACTATAAAAAGAAAGACATACATGACGCTGTATGTGCTGAGTTTTTGTTGGGGGCAAAGGATGGTTTCGGGTTTGAATTGTCATATTCTTGTTACCCGTAACAAGTCGGAGAATCGCAGCATGCATAACATTGATGTAGATTGGACCAGCATGCTGACAAGTACCATTGTGTAACACGGTGTATCCTAAACTTCCATCTGGATGCTGGCCATCCATTAAAATTGCCCCATACCTAAAGACACTCACACGTAGCATTTAGCAAAGTCAGTACATAAAACAGTACTCTGTAACATTCCCAAAGAGGTCACCAACGTAGGAAAGTTAAATGTAAAGAAAATAATGTTTTGTCTAAAACAATGTTAACTCTTTGATTAATAACAGTGTAAGGCATGTCTCGCAGAATAAAACAAAATGTTCATTTAGATATTACGAAACAAGAAAATCATACATAACTTTAAAAGCAGAAATTTATATGACCAATGCATCTTTCAGATTGGCACAAATGGATGAGACAAAGGGCCCTCCCAACTTTTAATGCATACGTTAAATCATGAGAACCCTCACTTCTAGCAAAAAAACAGGGGAACAGAATACTAGAAGGCAGCAATATCTGGAGCAAATGGGTTATCTAGCTTAAATTTCACAAAATACAACAAAACACGAATCTGTTAGTGACCTATACATACCTTGACTGGTAGGACTGATCAAAACTAGACATCAGATATTCGCTCATTGAAAGCAGAGTGGGCCCCAACGTGGGACCTACTGCATCAATTGCATCAGCCAATGCCTCTTTTGGATTAGGAAATTTATATGAAGTATTCCTCAAGGGCTGAATCCAGCCTCCTTCGATATATTGTGCAATCTGCATGCATCGAAGAAAAAAATTGAACACAAACAATATTTAGTAATATGGACTCAACCATAGGGCACTGTGATCAAATCATGTAATAAATTTAACAATTGAATGTGTAACAGAACTAGTGCTTGCTGTACTACTTGTAACAAAACCTAAGGTAAATTGTTGACAGCTGCGTAAGAGCAAACCCTCTACATCCAGTAACTCAAATAGTGAAACGAATACGTCAGCAAGCAATTAGTTTTCTTATGCCTGTGTAGAAGTTAAGAGAGTGAAAATGAATTTTGATTTACCAAGATCACGGTGATAGTTACTAGAGCGAGTAAAATAACATGCCACCTAATTTTATTCAAAATGCGAGAACGTGCCATTCAGAGATATCACAAAATATAAATGGGACTCAACAGACCTCTTTGGCAATTGGCTCAGACAGATCAAAAGGAATCGGACCACCACCACCGTTGCCGCTCAGGAGAGGATTAAAATATGCAGTTGTCAAAGTTATGGATTTCTGATCAGGATGTGGCTTGAGCTGAAGAAAAAGAAGGCCAAAAAGCAAGAAAACTGCTGGGATGATGAACTGGAATGCCACTGTTTTGCGGTCTCTGTAAGCAGATCTTGCTCTTTTTATAAACAATGCTTTGCAATGCCGCCAAAACATTGACCTAGATATAATGGAACAACCACAACATTGCATGCTGATGAATCCAATGAAAGTCCAAACTGCAGCAACTATTAATCTGCAAGCTTTTGCAACTGAGGTAATTATAACTCCAGCGCCCTCATTACAACTTGATAGCAACTTAGGTTGCATAATACTTTTCTGATCAGATCCAATGCATAACAGAGAAGCCTTGGTATCAGGAGAGACAAATATCTCCTCCTGCTTCTCCTCGATATCTAAGTTACAACCAGCAACTCTCAGAAACACCTCTTCAAGTGTCGTGACAGATATACCATAACTCTGAATACCAGGATAATCTGAGTCATCAATCTCACTAATCTTAGATCTGTCAACAGAATTCTTCATGCAACTTTCGATTTCTCTGAACATGTTTTCAAAACAAGGCAAGGAAGCCAAAGGAAGCTTGAAAGAAATTTCGTTTCCCACCTGGACAATCATCACTTACAAAGATTACGCAAGAAACGGGCTTTAAACATATATAAAAGTAGTAACAAATTACTCTAGGGGAAATATCTGCAGCTATAAATATGCTATAATATCCATTTTTTAGGAACTCAGGTCACAATTGGAAGATATTAACTAAAAGATGCTCTATTCTAGAAGTTTTGGACCTTTGCAAAGTATCACAGCATGCAGCAAGGCAGACTCATTCTTTCATGTAATGTATTAGTTGTTCAGATGCTCTCAATCTCCTTAGAGAATGTAAGTAATATACCTCACTCACACAGGTTGCTGATGGAATGTGACGATGAACTATACGTGCGGCAACAGAGACAGCAGGAGAAGTCTAAAACATAGATTACCACCGGTTAAAGATGTCCTAAATATAAATATTAACAACATTGACGAAAATGAAAAGAATTCAAACAAACCTTTACAAGCGTAAGAGTGTACCCAACCCCATAGTGATGCTTCAGGAAAATCGAACTGCTTAGCCATAAAAAGCCCCCAAAAATAATTGGTTAAGTGCTTAATGGTTAACTAGAAATTCAGAAAACTATACATGAATAATTCAGTTTATTTTTTGAACAACATGAATAATTCATATGGATCAGAAAAAGAGACAAGTTTTCTTTACTTCTGAAGCACTTTATATGTCTAGTTAAATAGCATAAGCTTGGGGAATCTTTTCTTTAAAAAAAAAATGTCGAACCATCAACACCAAATCAAAACACCTTCTACGACTCATGAGCAACCATTTGAAAAAACCGACTCAATCATATCACTTCATAGTAACCAACTCAAATTAAGCAATCCTATGGTGTGAATGCTTGGTATAATTTGTGTTATTAGCATGCCTTAAAAAAATGCATCGTTGTTCTTCCTAACTTTAAATGAAATAAATTAAATAAAAAACGAAAAGAAGGACAAGCTACAGAAAAAGTCAAGAATAGTTTAGAAACACTTAACCTGCCACAACACTTAAGAGACCCGTTAGCCATGATTCCTATCCGATCTCCAAGTTCTTCAGCTTCATCCATGGAATGTGTTGTCAACAATATTATTCTACCCTTTTTAATTTTCTTAATTAACTGCCATGTAAGACGCATTGAGTACGGATCCATTCCACTGGTTGGTTCATCGAGAATGATCACCTGAAAGATGAAGCATATTCAACGACAACTAACTAGAAGAAACATACGAAATAAGATGTCTTTGTGTTTCCTTCTCACCTTACTGTTACCTATCAATGCGATTCCAAGTGACAATTTCCTCTTCATGCCTCCGGAAAGTGCCCGTACAAGTGTACTAATTTTATCAGACAATCCCACCTGGAAGAAATCAATACCCAAGATCAGACAGCTGTGACTTATACCCAAAATTGAATTCATCTGTCGTCCTCCATAACTATATTACAGAATCAAACTTAGGCAGTCTGAAATTTTAATGCTTGTAGGCCACACTAGCATTAGCAACTAGATTCTATCAAAACGAAATTCAGAAATCCAAGTTTGTGAATGTGGTTTGTTGGAGAGGGAAAATCCACAAAGCTTGTATTTCATTACATACTTACTTCCTCCGCCATATCAACAACTGTGCTCTTCAAGGAACCTTCTTCAACACCTTTAAGAACCGCAAACATCTCCAAGTGTTCTCTAACCTACAGTAGATATAAACCATTCAGATATCATATTCGGATGGAAAAACATCTAATCTGTCATAAGCCTGAAACTTTTGCATAGAATGAAACGATTCAACAAACAAGAGAGGCAGATAAATGTTTCATCTTACAATACATGTTCCTACGTGATATTTAGCAAGTACTCTCGATTAAAGAAGATACAAAAAATGAGAGAAGGATATTAAACGCAACGCACACAACTGGTAGTTGGTTTGTCCCTATGCTAAAAAAAAGTGGCATGATCGAGGAATAGCCACCACAAGCCAGTCACATCACTGAATATATCTGAACATTTTCTCTAACGCTTATGTCTATATCAGATCATCAGGGTTGAATCCACTACAACAAGCTTGAGCCTAGCAGTGGTTTACGTAATTGACAGTTCTGAACAATTTTCTGATCCCTTTCCTTGATCATATTATAAACTAAAGATAATATTATCATGTTGATTCGAATAGCAAGCATCACATCCTTCACTTAGAATAAGACCAGAGAAAAAGAAGGGATTTTCTTTCACTTACTGTCAGTTCTGGAAAGAGGATGTCATGCTGAGGGCAAACACCTAGTTCTTTCCGTATCTCATCCTACCGAAAGAGATTCATATAGTCAGAAACAAGAATGCAAGAATTAGCAGCATACAAAAAGTATTAAAGTGATGCTAGAAAAAAGAAGGCCTATCTAACTATCTTACTAGCTTATAAATCAGAGGTTTTTGGTTATGCAAGAAGATTAGAGATTCAAGTAAGAACAGCAGAAAAAAATTACCATGTTTGTTATAATACTGTTTCCAAATATCAGGGCATCTCCAGACGTTGGGGGAAGAAGGCCAACAAGCATTGATATTGTTGTGCTTTTACCAGCTCCATTATGTCCTTCAAGCAAATGAAGCAAGCTTTAAAGAGAATATCAAGATTCGCAATAGCTTTTCTTCACGTGATTTTCATGCATGGTGTTCATGAAGGAGACCAATATTCATCAGAGACAACATTGAGACGATAAAGCCCGGGAACAGAAAATATCAAAATTGAAACTTTCTTAATATGTTAGCCTCACTATGCACAAGAGCTCGTAAACAATGAATACAAATATCAAACTGACTAAATTAGCCTCACTATGCACAAGAGCTCGTAAACAAAACTAGATCTTTTGTTTGCGAAATCATATAATTTATGGAAATTGTAATGTACCAGGTCCAAATTGTGATGTTTCAGAAAAAAACCAAAAGAATAAATTCAAACTACAATTTCTGAAACATTACAATTTGGACCTGGTACTTTAGTAAGCAAATACAAGTGAGGTTAGAGGAGATGAGAATGTCTAATACACAGGAAAGACATACCCAGAAGTGAAAGTATCTGGTTCTCGTATAATGTAAGTTGCAATGAATTAACTGCACAACAATTTCCCCTTCTTGAGGCATAGACCTTATGCAGATTTCTAACTTGTATGCACCTACAGAGCAAACACTAAAGGTGAATTTAATGTCCAGCTATGTAAAACATTAATTGGATTTTTTGGGTTGGGATAGGAATCAACCTCCCGTCAAGCTCTTGTTGCCTCATTTCCAGGCTTATTGATTCAATAACAGGATCAAAAGGCTCTCCCTGAGTAACCTCTATATTCTCCGCAAACATATTAGCATCGGGATCTGGAATGGGATTTTGGAAGTCTTTTTTCTTTCTCCCAAAACACTTGCTGAAGATGAAGTTCCATGGGTACCGCACACCATTTTCCCTGGGGAGGACCTGAGGAAATAAACTCTTGGATTAGGCCCAAAAATAAACCTCCTGATTACAGTTATTTTTTAACAAGAAACAATATCAAGAACAAAAAATCAGCTCACAAAATACCTTGTCCAGATAAAAACCAAGTGCACAGTAAAGAATAGAGTCGAGTAACATCATTAAGAGGCAGACAAAAAAACTTACTCCAGACGATGCCTACATGAAGATTGACCAAAACAAAGGTTAAGAATAAAAGCAGAATCAACCTTGGCATGTAGCCACAAACATAACTACCATACCCGCCATATATTGCTCCAACGTAGTCCAACATGCGCACGCTCATAATCAGCAAAGTTGATTGACCCGAGAGCAAATGCAGTAGGCGAAAGCAAAGAAGCAACTACCTTCAATACCCTACAAGACCGACACTTAATTTTACATTAATGTATTCTAGAAAAAATGTTTGTGACAAAGATGAGCATAATTTTTGTCTATCCATAATACAGCTGTCACGGAAAAAAAGAAAAGAAAAAAAGCCTAAACATACATGGAGACAGATTCATCGTTTACAGTGTAGTAAGGGAAGAAGGCTCCGAGAAAGGCTAGGGTCCCAACTGCCACAGCTGTCTTTGCTCGAGTGAAAAATGTTGATATCATAAATGAGAGCATGATTGCGCTGACCCCAAATAAAAAGAAGTATGTGAAGACTAGTGTCGTATCACTATACTTAAAGAGACTTCCCATCGTACAAGCTGTGATAATCCCAGAGCACAATGCGAACTGCAGAAGAAAGTCTAGTTAGAAAAGAAAAAGAATACCTCGAACTAAAAGTTATTACATATATCGAAAGAAGTAAAGCGTCTGCTTTTCCCAGCTGAAGTCAATATTGTTGACAACTTGTGGTTTGATCATAGCCATGGGACGAGGCAAACAAAAGTTCACAAGTCAAATTTCAAGCAGAAAAACTTGCCTGCAATGCATAAGTGATAAACCAAGACAAATGAAATATCTCATCCTTCAAGCCCATCATGTAAAGTCCTTCTCTTATTTTTTGTTCCTGCAAGCTCAGAAAGAAAAAAAAGCCTCAGTGAAACAAATATTGGTAGAAAACAAAAACTATTTGTAAACGCATAATATCTATCAGCTGTTTTCCAAAGTAAGCAAAGTACATAAACCCAAACCAACCTTCTCGAAGACAGGGTAGCTGATAAGCCGGGAGATAGGAAACAGAAATCCCAGAAGGTACCTGCTCAACAATTATATAATCATCCAAACCATACAAAGACTCATCAAATACCATACATATATGTACGGAAAACCGAAAGAAAACATAAAGCAGCTGATACATACAACAATCCCATTACGCTTTTGACAATAGACTGAAACTCATCATCAGTATATTCGCGGGTTGGAAATGGAACCATTCGTATCACTGAGGGGCTAAACAGAGTCCATGGCAGCTCAAAGCGTATAGCTGAACCAAAATTTGAATGTGATAATGGCAAGTCGAGATTTTGCTGAGAAGCAAATATAATGAAAGAGTCTACCACCTGCTGAAGCTGCAAAAGGGTATAAGACCAATCAAAACCGGGGGAAAAGCAAGATAAAACCTCCTATTTCAAGAATTTCAATTCAAATCTGATGAGTTGATCTAGTTTACTAAATAGTAACTACTGGTTTACTGTGTGATAATCTACCACCAGATTTGGAGTTTCTTTGAATAACTCTAAATTCCCTATAATAGCATAGTATATATATAGTCTACAGACAAGAATTATTTGACTACTGTACTGCCAAGTAGCTTAATGGGGAGAGCTAAGAAGATAATAGAAAAATTACGGGCGCAGATTAAATGAACTTTCAATGAAAATAAGTAAATGACCATACAGTCAAGAATCCGCTGAAGCTGTATTGCATTGTTGGTATGGAATTAATCCCCATTTCCAGATCATTGATATAAGGTCCATTAGTGTCCATGATCGACTTGACATTAGGGAACCCTGCGAATGCCCATGTGTGGTTCAAGCGGATGCTATAATCAAACGAATGAGGTCCTTGTTCATGGAATACCACTGCTCCTTTTATTTTTGGATTCGAACAGTTCCTAAGAAATCATGATGAGGCTTTATTAGTTTAACATTAAAAAACGAAAAAAGCATAGACAGCTAGTTATAAGACTACGTTACTCGTGAAGATAAAATGCAGACACACTGGACATGTGAAGTCAAAATATTTCCCTTATACCAGTTTTGTTAGTACTATCATCAAAGTTGTAGCATATTGTAACAATTAACCCAAGGAGATACTGCCATTATTCAAGAAATGCTAACCAATTCACAGAATCAACAGAAAGAAAAAATTGAAGGCGAAGAGAAACCAGAGATGAAATTGCCTTCTTATCAGCTCAAACAAAGAACAAAACATACCTCACTTGGCTGCAGATACCATAATCCACAGAGGTTATATAATTTTCAAGCTCTAAGTCATCTTTAAAAATTTTAGTAACAAGCTGCAAACAGAAAACGCAAGGCTCGGTTAACCGTATGACATATGAAGAGTAAACTGAGCCAAAAGATTTTTAAATGGAGCATAAAAAGAAGAAGTGATAGTACCCGCAGTTCCGGGAACTTAAGAGACAAAATGTCGATCATGTTCTTTGTTTCATCAGTGTCAGGTGCAAAAGCTAGATATTGCCCCTCAGCAACCAAAAGCTTCAAAATTTCAGGGAAACTAGGAGAGATGCCTTTGCCCACTTGGACGACCGTATCTTTCTCCAAGTTCCTGCAGTAATCAACAGAAGAAAACGAAATCAAAAATCCAATTTTAGTAATAAAATTTACAAAGAGAGACACAAGTGACAATGTAAGCTTACGAGCGAGCAGGGTGAATTCTGGTGTCAACTTGTGTCCTCACGGCTATCAACAACAACATTACAACAGTCGGAAGCAAAATCTGCCCCAAACAAAATTAAAGAAAAGAATCAAAAATTACGCTGGTTGGTGATCAACAACAACATTACCCAATTCGAACACAAAATTTTCACAAACAGACACAGCAAATTCAATTCAGCGCCTCCAAAATGAGAACAAACAAGACCCAGAAGGAAAGCTCAGACGGACGATCAGTGAAACAAGAGAGAGAGAGAGAGAGAGAGAGAGAGAGAAACCTCAGCTGAAGTAACGAAGGGATGACGAGTTTTGAGGAGCCAATTCTTACGGAGCATGGCCTTCAATTGTATCCTCCAAGTACCCATTTCGTTCCGAGTTGCCCAAATTCCTTAGTAAGTCAGCGCTGAGAACCCAGAACCCTAGAGCAGAGAGATTGAGATGAAGAGATTCTAATGTAATCGAGAAACAAAGGGGAAAAAAGATTGGCTTCCTTCAAGAAGAAACCTTTACAAACTTGGGAAAGCAAAACAATGAAAAAGCAGAGAGAGAGGTGGCGAAGGCTTGGGGCTCACCTCACTGACATTTGTTTCTGCTTCCTTTTTTTCTCTTTTTGCTAATTTTTTTTTTTATCTATGGATTGAAAATTTAATTTATTACTATTATAGTATTATCTATCTCAAAAATCCAAATAACACAAGTGGTGGTCGGCATAAAAAAAAAAACAGTAAAAAATCAAAAAAAAAAAAAAAATTAGGAAACTTGTTTAGTATAAGAGCGACTGACTAAAACAAACAAAAGAGAATTGATAAATTATACCAACCCAAACGAGGTAAGGAAAGATTCGATTAGATTAATGTCACTTAAAGATAATCTTAATAACAGTCGTTGATAAATTAATAATCTTTAGCGTCAATGCCAAGTAGGGGATGGTTCTCATGGGCTCTACATGGTACGTGGAGCATTCTGATTCGTTTATCATTGCTTTGTTTGACTCAATCACGCCAACTAGATTACCAGAAAACGACGACGTTCCTAATTTTGACGATAATTAATTTCAGAAGTTCTTTCAAAGGTTGCCAAGACTAAATAAGAGCAGCCATTAAAATATTCTTTCATTTCTACTACCCAACTCGATCGTCATTATTTTTTCAAATCTTCTAAAAGGTGAATCTACCTTCACTTCCCATGATTAATTGTTGGCATTATGATTAATTGTTGGCATTATAATTGTGCAAAAGAACGCAGGTAGAAGAATTATCGAAAAGCAGACGCACTTCGCAACATGATCAACGACTGTGATTACGAGTTTGTTCATATTCAAGGTAATGAAACACTTGTTCGGAGGCACCGAATAAGACTCAAGTAACTCTTTTTCCCATTAAAATAAACTCTCTTCAAATATCAACGATTGATCTATATTGTGAAGAGGTTTTTGTTCAGGTAAAATTACAATTACTTTACTTTCTTTCCATCTGATAAAAGCTGTTAAAACCGATTTTTTTGTTGTTTCTTTATAGGAAGAAATGTTGAAAGGAGGTTTTGCTTGGCATTACATACATCATTACCATAAAACGATGACGTTCCTAATTTGACAATTAATTAATTTCAGAGGTTTTTCAAAGGTTGTCAAGACTGAATAAGAGCCGTCATTAGAATATTCTTTCATTCCCACTACCCAACTCGATCGTTATTATTTTTATTACAAATCTTCTAAAAGTTAAAGCTACCTTCACTTCACATGATTAATTGTTGGCATTATAGTTGTGCATTTGGTTGTTGGTGTTTGGATTCAGTTTGGTGGCTTTTTTATTTTTAAAAACATAACTATTTGATTTTAATTTTGGCTAACAATAATTTATATTTTTGATTAATATCAAAATGATTCATTTGAGATGATATTTTGACAAGGACATTTTTGATCACATAAGCTATTAAAGACAAATATGAAACTTAGAAATACAAAACCATAATTTATAATTGCTACATGAGCTATGCATTGAGCAAATTGATTAGTTTGTCTTTGAAGAAAACTAGAAAAGCATTGATTTAATTGTCAAATGGATGGTTATAGTTGGTATGCTTTTGATTTTATTTCATTCAGAGAGAAATGATCGAGAACGCGAAAAAAAGGAAGTAAAATAGTGTTTGATTGGCTGAAATTTTTTCGTACATACTCTTTGTTCCTTTATAGCAGATTTATTGAAAAACTATAAAATATAAGGTTATATTTACAATTTTAACATACTAGAAAGTGCAAATAAACTGTCAAACATTAGCAATGTCACATTAAAACAAAACATATTTGGTTAACAAATCTGTTAAGTATTTTTGAGACAAATCCTTAAATACTAGTTTATTATTTAAATGTAAATTTATATACTCAAATATCCAATCCATAAAAAGAAAAAAGAAAAAAAATCCGGTTAAAATGATTGATTATACCACATTTTGTTTTCTCAAATCGATAATATCATTGAATACTTCGAATTTAACAAAACAACGACATCTCATTTGTTTTCAAAGAAATTTTAGATGTTATCAGTTATCACATCTTCAAAATTAAATGAAAAAAAAAAAAAAAAAAAAAAAACCCTTCGTATTCAGTTCAAAAATTCTGTTTTTAACTAATTTTTTTAATCAAAAAAACTAAACGTGAATCAAATGTAAATGACAAATTAGAAGCGGGGGCTATTGGGCCGGAAGCTCTTTTGTGGCCCAGAATCAGATTTGATTTTTTTTTGTTATTATTATTATTTTAAATAGCAATCAACTACTGTCTGAAGTCTGAACGTGTGTTTCATAAATAACCTCCGATTAAAAATTGGAAACGATAAAACCTTTTCATTCGTGCAGCTGTGCTTCGTTGTCTACTTGTCTTGTTCGTCCCCAGTTTCCTCAATCGAACATTATCAACTTGCCTTTTTAATTTCCAGAGAATAATCCTTTACGGTTTTCGATTTTCTCCACAGTTTGGAATCTCTGATTGTTGTTAGCTCGAATTTCTCCGCCGGCGACTTTTCCCGATCAAGTTTGATTCTGAGAATTCGCCAATAGGTAAAATAAGCTGCTGAATATGCACAAAAACCAAACCCCCATCTATTTATATCACTCACCCACATAAAATCTATCAAAAGTATTCGTCTTTCTCTATTGGTTGTTGGTGGGGTATATTCAATACAAGTGATCATTATTTTAGTCTTACTCTTACTTTTTCTTCGATTTCCACTTTTCCAATTTGTTTAGTAAACTTTTTTTTATCTTTTGTTTTTTTAGAGATAGTGGAAGACAAATCTTGACAAACTTGTTTTTGGATCCCTTTCTTGTGAAAACTCGTTTTATGCTTCTGTAGAGAAACTAATAAACTAAAGTCATTGTCATGAATTATGTGACTGCATTTAATGTTTACTTGTCACATTGTTTGATTATGTCTTGTTGTCTCTCTTTCTTGAACTTTCCTTAATGTCTTTTCTTTTTGCGTCTGTCTGTGTCTGTGGATTTAAATATATGTGCAGGTGGAGGGAGCAACATTTTCACCACCAGCACCTTCTAAACAAGTCATTGTGTTTTGGTTACAAATCCTATGGCTACGGGTCAAAGCCGCATAGAGCCCTATCGAACTAAGTCTTTTAGTAGGGAGAGCAGTCTGAGCTCTTCTTTAAGCTTATCACGTAGTTTGCCTCACCTGATTGACAATGACGTCGATGGTGAGAGTGTCTCTGAGGCAGGGGATATTGGGGATCGCTCACTTCGGAGAAGGCATAGTGCTGGTAGAAGCAGCCGTTTGTCTGCTGATGATTTGATTGAACAAGGGACCCTTGATACTTCTCGTCAAGAACAAGATGTATTACATGATCTTCGAGCTTTTAACACAGATTTTGTAGTCAAACCTTTGCCTGAGAACATAACACCATCTCCTTTACCTACCAAGTCTCTCTTGTCCCCTCCTGAGGAAATCGACCGGGTAAGGACAACCTCTAATTTCGTGTAGTTACATTAAAACTGTTATGTGTTCTGGTTTCTTAGTTCCATATTTTGATCTATGATAGCTCGTGGTTTGTACAGGGAAAGGAGGAAGAGTACGTGTTACCAAAGTCCTTGGAATACATTTCATGCCTAATTCACTTGGCTGTTTTTGGGATTTTTGGGGTAAATTCCAGTGGCTTTATTCTTGGGATAGGCTTTATTCTCTGTTGTGCTTTGTTTTGGTTTTAACCATTGTGAATCCCCTCGCTGTCTCCAAATCAACAGGCCATTACGAGATATCTGCTGCAGAAGTTGTTTGGACCAACTGGTGCTCGAGTAACAAGTGATGGGAGCATCTTGTACCTTGATCTTCCCTCCAACATGGTAAAAGCCGCAATCCACTCATCTCATCTTTAATCATAAACCTATCTTTCTTAAGATAAATTCTCTAGATGATATCTTTTAGGTAGGTTCATTCTTGATGGGTTGGTTTGGCGTCGTATTCAAAGCAGATATAGCAAGAGTTTCTGAATTTGTGGCGATAGGATTATCGACTGGTTATTTGGGTAGCCTGACAACATTCAGCGGTTGGAACCAGAAAATGCTGGATCTTAGTGCTGATGGTCAATGGGTATTTGCCGTGCTTGGCTTTCTTTTAGGTAAAAAAAACAAAAAATTCCTTTCTCAAAATCTCCAATCACCTCCAAAGTTGGATGTTACATATTTGCTTACAGCATAAACAACTTTACAGGATTGTTTCTCACGTCATACTCTATAATTCTGGGAGTGGAAACGGCCAAAGGGTTTAAATGGCTTCTTCATAGAAGAGCTTCTTCTGAGGAAAAAAACCCTTGCCTTAAGGTTAACACCTTCCAGAGCCATATCGTGTCCCTGACTCTTATGCTTGTGTTGCTTGTGGCTTTACTCACAGCAAGTTCCATTCTGCTTGTGAAAGAATTTGACAAAGGAACAAGCGAGGCTCAGCTATGGTTAGGTTGCTTAGTTGCAGCCCCTGGTGTCTGGCTCAGATGGTTCTTAGCCCGGCTCAATGGACGTGGACTGGGAAAAGATGGACAACACTTGAGGTGGGTCCCATTTGGCACCCTCATTGCAAATGTAGCTGCAGCTTGCGTTATGGCAGCATTGGCCACTTTAAAGAAATCGGTAATAAACTCTCTCCCTCCCTCTCTATCTCTACCAAACAGATAACAGAAGATAACATTCTTTGTATATATTTTCGGAAACAGGTGAACACGAGAACATGTAACACAGTTGCTTCGAGCATACAGTTTGGTCTGTTGGGATGTCTGAGCACAGTTTCGACCTTAATGGCTGAGTTCAATGCGATGAGAGAAAGTGATTACCCATGGAGAGCCTATGCGTATGCATCTTTTACCATTGCAGTTTCTTTTGCGATTGGAACTGTTATATACTCAGTCCCTGTCTGGACAGTAGGATTCAGTTAGTTGTATCAAAGTCTTTTGCAGATGATGTGTAGATACATAATTGTAACAATTGGTAGAGATGTATGATTAAATCGGTCACAATCAAATTATACCTTGTGCTGAAGTATTAAGAGCAAACTTTTTATACTATAATGGTAACTTTTTTCTGTTTAACACAAAATAAGATGATTCTATATTACACACTGAAAAGTAGTACTGCTGAAAAGAAAGAAAAAAAAAAACACAATCACTAACAAAACCTGTACATTCCAGCTTAAGACCACTGTCGTTACACTTCTCCCAACTTTTTCTCCATAAAAGAGACAAACAGAGATGTCAAGTCGACGAATTCATCACACAAAGGAGAACCAGACATACATAAGTCAAAAGGGAACGGCTCATTTCTCTTGTGGGATGTAGCTGTAAGTGGAACAGCTGGTCTCTGTCTTTGTCACCTGCAGAAGAAAGAGAGACAAAATAAAAATGACGTAAGGAAGATGTCTTGTAATAAACCTCTGAAGTCTGTGGTTTCCATCACAAATATAAATAACTACGAACCTCTGAAGTATGAGAGGATCCTGAAGGAAGAAATGGTGTCCAGAGAATAGGGTCCCCAAGAGGATCCAATGAATTGTAGTTGGTGAGCAATGGAGCAGTTAAGAGAGAGGTAAGTGGGTACATGCTTTTCTGAAGAGACAAAGCAGCTGCAGTAGCAGCACCGCCTAAAGGAACTCCATGACTCACAACTGGTTTCTCTATTGCCTTGCCGTGATTTTTTTCCATATTGATGATGTTACGATTTACATTCTCATCGTTTTCATTAGTGCTGCTTTCTTGGATCTTCAGTACTTTCTCTTCTAGGCTCTTGTAGGCAGGCGACTGAGACAAGATGCTTAAAGCAGAAGAGCTTGATGGTGATGATATTTCTTTTTCTTTTCTCTGAGTGCCACGAAGGACGCTAAGGTTTGGCACCTTGTATGGTTCTGTTGCCTGGGATGTGTGTTCCAGTGTTTTAAGCTCAGTACCAGCATCTTCCACTTTTGCATCCTCTGATGCTTTTGATGAAGATTCTGGTTGGCGGGTTTTGTTGACTCCCCACCACTTTATGTATCCTGTTAGATCGATCTTTCTTTCCAGACAAAAACTACCTAGAAAGTCACCTTCTGTTCCTCGATCATCACCTGCCCCTGTTATTATTAATGATCATGAGTTTTACATGGTATGATGCAATGCAAGCACACATTTGTTCCAATCACGTCAATGTTGTTAGTAACTCACCGTAATGAATGTTACTGAAGTATTCAGGTCCAGGCATACGACTGGCTGATGCATCCCATCGGCTGGTTGGGAATTGCAAAATAATTGGAAAGACAGCAGAAATGTATATCAGGCATGAATGGTAATTGTGACAAAGAAAGGTTAAAAAGACAAAACGAAAGAGTGCTACATCCAAAACAGTGAAGATAGCTTTTCCATATCCCTATACCTAAGAGTAGCATGTAGACTTTTTATATGAAATCAACTAGTGAGATAGTCCACCATGTGTCAATTAATCAAACAGTGATGATCCACAATGTGTAACTAAAGAATTTTCCGTATAGGCATTCACACAAACATAATCACTCTTAAAACCACAGTTCTCGGACAAAACAAAGAAATGGGAACTTAAGCCAATTGTTTTACCTTTGAAGTCCACGATATTTCGCGATTCCCCTTGAGAAACCGCTGCTTTTTCTGCCAAAGGGATATCTAAAGAGTATTAGCAATAAATGGTTCTTAGAAGAAAAATATATTACTTTTAAGTACATACGCACCTACGTAGAGATGCAAGGTATTCTTCTCTCGAGAGACTTTGCATTTCTTCTAAATCCCTGGTATAATCAGTCACCTACGAAAATGAAATATGTAAATGCATGTAGCTAAAAACAATGAAAATTGAAAAGCATGACCCAGAAACGCGTGTAAACATTCTTCTTCCAATTATGCATATATATAGATCATAAAAATTACTAAGGAATCCATATGGTTGAAGAGTATAAACCGCAACTTATAAAGCATACTAGCGTTGCAATCTCACCGGAAAATTTATAAGTGTCCCAGGGCCCCAGTATTTCAAGGCAGCAAGGTCATAAGCTCTAGCAGCAGCCTCTTCATCATCATATGCTCCTGTAAAGTAAGAGTTGGATACTTCAGTCAAAGATAATCAAATTTGATATGCAAAAAACATAATCAACACCTATATAAAGCCTTTAGCTTACCTAGATAAACTGGTGTAGCGATGTTTGCGTCAACCATGAAAGAAGATACAAAGGAAACAGAAAAGATCAGCTTTGATGCTCCAAACAAGAGAAAACTCATTGCAAATGACGAAAGTAATTTAATTAATCGGATGCGTAGAAAAGAAAGGAAGAGAAACCTTGTTTTCCTTTCTTGTTCTGGTTTTGGTTCCAGGTACTCTTATCCCAAAGGTGAGCTTCATAACGACCTGTCCATCTATGTCTGTACTCAACAAATTAAACAAACAAAACGCATCAATCAACCATCTCCTACTGCTAAGATGATACGATTAGAGGAAGCAATTTGATTGATTTCGGATCTACAAGGATCTATCATAAGAACACCCAACTCATTTCTTCTGATTTATGCCTAGTAAATTCCAACTATAAATTTATTACCAAACTTTGTAAAACTCTTGTATTATTGTCTAGGAACCATTCTACCTCCACTACAGAATGATGTCTGGTATTCTTAAAAAAAATCTGATAATAGGTGAATAAAGTTCAGAACAATTAAACCGATTTCTAGATAACTCATCTCTAACCAAAGGCCATATGCATATCCACTTAATCTAAACACTCGCAATTCAAAATCAAACCTATACTCCAATCTCCTAAACCGACAATCCCGATTTGAAGGTAAATTAAAAAAAACCGACAATCCCGATTTGAAGGTAAATTAAAAACCGACAGTACCTGGTGACTCCGCGGTATATAGAACTCCTTTTACCAGCGGTACACGGCGGCATTTTACTAATACGCTCCTTAGCAGTACAACCTCTCTCCTTCTTCGCCTTCTTAAATCCTCTATACAACAACATCTGATCACTCGCCGCCACTGTCTCCGAGCTCTCTCCTCCTCCTCCTCCTCCTCCTCCGCTACATCCAGCCTCTGTCTTAGGTCCGTGATCTGACGACGACACCGACGCCATGATCGGAGAACCTTTTTCCCCCAAAACCAAACCCTAGGCGCACTACGGTTAAGCAAAACGGAGCTTGTTACAGTAGAAGCAAAGAGAGAGAGAGTGAGAGAAATGCGAAAAATTCAACTTTGACTCTTCCTTTTTCACCGAATACAATGATTTTGATTTTTTGTTGAGTCTTTCTTCTTCTTTGGGCAAATCTAAACAACGGCAAAATAAAATAAAACTTACGGAGGTCAAATTTACCATTACGTCCCGATTTTGTTTACCCCTTTTTAACGAAGCGAAAGATAACAAGTGCAACGGCTATGAACGGGGACGAGGGTGTTTAGGTCATTTAGCTGAATAGGTTTTTTTGAGCTGACGTGTAATAATGATGTCTACGTGTACGTGATCTGTTTTTTTTTGGGTTTTTGAGACTGACATTTTTAGAGGCTGTTATGGGAGATGTGATTTCTAAATCCATAAAAAATTGTAAATTCTAGAAATCAAAACACATGAATTTTGAAATAACATGTTTTATCTTTGGATTTGAATCCTTCTATTTTACACTTTCAAATCCATTCAAATTTATTTAAAACATTATGTAGATTTTGAAATCCAAAAACAAATCATTAAATGAATAACATAGGATTTTAACAAGTATTTGTAAATCATAGAACCAATAACACATTATTTTGATAAGTATTTTAAAATCAATGATTGAATAACACATGATTTTTGTCTGGATTTCCAAATCTATTAAAATCATAGAACCAATAACCCCCTCTTAGGCAGTGAATGGTGACTCTCTAATAAGCGGTATTCAAACTTTTTTAGGAAAAAGTAGTTCAGGTCACCAATCACAAAATAATAGGTTATTTGCGTTTTTCTAAAAAAAAAAAACACTGTTGCGGTTTTTGAGGATGAGTATTTATCAAATGACCGCAGTTGTTTTTTAAAAGTGGGTATTATCCAGCGGTTTTAGCAATTACGCACTGGACAAAATAAATTCTGATTATTTTTATTTTTATTTTTTTTACAGCAAAGAGTAATAGTTAACATAGATTTTAATAAACTACTTTATGCCAAATGAGTTTTTTTTTTTTTTAATTTACATAGTTAAAGATTCTCATAAATAATTAACTTTTCAAATGTGTCTTTTTTGGAAAAAATAATAATTTACTTCATTATTTCTTCACAAATTATAAAATAATCAGTTTTTAATATGAAACAAAAGATTTATTAAAAAAACAAAAAAATATAGTCAACTTTTTGACAAAAAAAATTTGATTAAATTATAGCATATATATTAACTAAAATTAACAACTTTAAAAGGAAATTATAGTTTCCATATAAAGTAAATATGAAATAATATTATTTTAAATGTTGCTTAATTTTATAAAAAATATTACTTCATTATTCTTCACAAATTACAAAATAATCACTTATAATATAGAAAAACATATCCAAAAAACTTAAGTCAGTTTTAATCAAAATATAAATTAAAGTTATATCATTTAAAATGTATCATATCTATGTTAACTAGATTTAACAGTTTTACAAGTAAACTATAGTTTCTTCTATAATGAAATTATTTCTAAAATATGTATTTCTTCATTATTTAATAAACAAAATTTTACATGATTAAAACTTTGGTTTTTAAAGTTCATAAATTATAAATAAAAATGAAAATACTATTTCACTAACAATAAAAAGTAAATTTACATTTATAATTATATTAATATAATATATTTGTTTATAATATGTAACTATAATATGTATTATGCACCGCTTATTGTTTTTTCACCAATCAAACATTATTTTGTACCAGTTATTTTAAAATAATTGCACTTGTCCCACAAATATATTTGTTCCGCAGTTGAACTGTACTACACTAGTAAATTTTGTTTGTCTCGCACTACTAAATCCACGGTTACCATTCGGACGGTTAACGTGGAGTGTTTCCTGGTACACTCACATTGTTGTTTTTTTCCTTTGTTTATCAATTCTTAGCTTACAGTGTTTTCTGAATTTTCCTTTTTCTTATTCGTTTGATTCTTCATATTTGCTACCGTTGTAATGACTTACACATCGAATCATTCCATTTTAAAATTCATAATTCAAATTTTTTGAAATGATTGGTTGAATTGAATTTAATGTCTTGTTTCATTGTTCCAATTTGCAATTCAATATGTAACTTTAGCCAAACAATTTTCAGTACTCCAAAACCCAAAATTATTTCCTTTTTCTGAATCGAATTATCATATTATTTGTAGGAGAGAGTACAAGTTTACAAACGATAACATCATATATATATATATACAGTGGAAACTACAACATTATTGTGCCTTCGTGTCTATGAAGTGGACTCGTATCTTCTCCTTTGTTTCTCAGCGATTCTATGTAATAAGAATAACCAACAAAAACATGAAATGTGAGACACCAAATGCAAAATTGAAAAATCATGTGACGGAGTAATTGCTTTCGTATTATTGCTCTCTCATCTCACCCAATTTTTGGCGTATTAGAGGTTCGAACTCGGTCCCAGCACTTCTTTCACCGAAGGAGATAATGTCACGGTACATTTGGTTCGAGGGTTGAATGCCAGCATCACTCATCCATTCTAAAACCTGCAAAACATTCAAAAGCCAGCCCTACTTTTATCTCTGAAACAGCTCGGTATTGATCATTGTTTATCAATTGAAAATAATTTTGCAGGAGATAGAGAAATCACTATTACCTCGATGTATTTCCTCCAGTTTCCAACAGCTAAAACGTGTTCCAATAGTATTGCATAAGTCTTGAGATTGATTTCAACACCAGAGGCTATAATCTTATAGAACAGCTGCGTGTAAAACATTTGGTTTGGTTAAAATACTTGTTTCAATTCTGTAAACAACTTGGCAGAAAGGAAAAAGTCTAATTAGCAGATAAACTAAAAGTTTGTTGCACCTTCATCATTGCTTCCACTTTACCACTCTTCCCGAGAAGATGCAGCATCTGATTTGTTAACCCGATAGAAAGCGATGGCAGGTACGTATCCATCATTTGGATGAGGTCTATTGCTCTTTTCCATTCCTGCAAGCTGCAATGGTGAAAGAAGAAGGAATGATATATTGCTCTTTCTGTCTTCCGAGAAGGTTACTGTAATCTTTAATTAAACATACAACAACAACATACGTGTTACAAGCCGAAAAAATCTCAAAGAAAACCGCGCCAGTGAAGGGGACTTCTTTTTCCTGCATCAAATCCATCAGGACAAAGACATTTGACGGTTGACCTCCCTTATTGAAAGCTCTCATCAAAGCTGAACATGCGATAGAATCTGGTTCTATTCCATTTGCTTCCATTTCCAGGAAGAGATCACAAGCATTTCCCCACTTTTCTGGCGACACAAAACCATCCAAGAGAATTCAGATCCATGGAACACATTTTGTTACAGTTTTTTTAAACAGTCTTGCACTCATGGTATATACCTGAAGCATTGTAAGCATGGAGCATTGAAGTGTACGCGATCACATCAGGTTCGCACCCAGCCAATTTCATCTCGTTAAATATGGTTTCTGCTTCTGTAACTTGACCCTGGAAATTATCACAAAGAATGTGACAGTGTCAAACCATACGAAAATCAGAATTCTATCGAATACATGTCTTCTGCTGAACTCAAACTCTAAGCACTTGCCTGTTTGCTGTAAGCACATAGAACAGAAGAGTACACCTCCTTAGTCAATGGAATACTGAGATCTTTCATCTCCTTCAAGTAACTAATTGCTTCAGGGTATTTTGACATCCTACATGAACCACTTATAAGGATAGTGAAAGTAACAGAATCAGCTTTGACTTTCTTCTTTCTCATAGTCTGATACAATGCAATGGCCTTCTCAAGTTCTGCAGCATTTATATAGCTTCCAATGGCCGAGTTATAGGCTGCTGTATTGAGATTGATACCTCTCGACTGTGCTGCGGAAAGTACAGTTTCAACATTCACCTTTTTCTTAGACCTACTACAAGCAGCCAAAAGAGTGCACACTGAAACAACATTTGGCTTTATGCCGTCTTGTTCCATCTGCCGGAAAATTTCCACAGCTTCAGCTAGAAACCCATTAGACCCATAAGCATCAATCAATGCATTGTAGGTAACAACATTAGGCTTTCTCCTTTCCTTCCTCATCATGAGGAATACCTCCTTTGCCTTTCCAGGTTGACGTGATCTTCCATAAGAATTGAGCAAGCTTGTATAAGAGACCACATCTGGGATAATACCATTCCGCTTAATTACTTCAAAAACTGAGAGAGCATTTTCACTCATTCCATGAACGGCATAGGCACCCATTAAGGCATTGTAGGAAACAATATTAGGTTTCAGACCTTCTGCAAGCATTGCTTCGAACACGGCCCTGCAGTTTTCTATCTCTCCCGTGACAGAGTATAAATGCATAATGCTCGTAAATGTCACGACATCAGGTCGGCATTCAGATCTCTTTTCCCTCATGGAATTGAATACATCAAGGGCTTGGCTACTTTGACCAAGCTTTGAGAGGCAATATATAATGATGTTAAACGTGGTGGTATCCGGACGAACTTTAGCTCCCTTCATAAGCTCAAAATAAGATAGCGCTTTTGAATACTGACGACCACTCTTGTATGCTGACAACACAATGTTGTGAGTGACCAAATCCGGTCCAACTCCGTTATCTGTCATTTTCTTGCATACTTCAAGAGCCTCTCTCCAGTTTCCACTAGAACCACAAGCATTTATCAGATTATTGTAGGTTGAACGACTAGGAGCAATCTGCAAAACCAGAAAAGGATCAAAACCGTATTTAAGCAACACTAACAAGGTAAACTGTGAGAAAAAATAAGAATCAGAGGTTGAAGAGGTTATTCTTAATTGTTGGGCATCAACCAAAAGCCAAAAAAAAAAATTTTTTAAGAGATTGATCAATTTTACTTGCAAGATGAAGACGCAGTATATGCACAAAACCAAAGTTACCAGGCCAATTATCTAATGATCAAACTTCTTTAACACTGTGAGTAAAGAAAAGTTACACACAGCTGCTCGTAACATGTCATCCATAAGATTCATAGCCCAGCGCCACTGACCAGCTCGACCATGGGCATTGATAAGAGCATCATACGTCTCAGCATCCGGTTTGCAGCTACACACATAGCATAACGTTCCCACTAAATTAATCTCCAATAAGAACAATTTCAATAAGAACAATTTCAGATGAAAACTTGAATAAACAAACCTCCATTTCTGCATTTCAAAGAAGAGACCACGAGCCTGATCAACCCAATTATGTCTAGCATGAAGCCTAATCATCATATTGTATATATCATTCCTCGCAGAGTAGTTCTTCTGAATCTTCATCCACTTGAAGACATTCACACAAAGCTCGATACACCCTCTTCTACTAAGCTCCTGCAAAAGTTACAAAATTAAAACTCCACTAAGCTCAATTTCAAAAACATCAATCACTGAAAGACCAATCAAAATCGAGACATACCCTGATAAGAACCGGGAAATTCTTCCTAGCAAACCGGCCGACCCAGGAATTGAGAACGCCGTCAACTTCTTCCCAACGATTGAGAGCCATAAGCCGGTCCAAAACCTCCGATACACTCCAATCTTTCTGAAACCGGTCGTTCTCAACCCGAAGTCGGTAACGTCTCGGAATATCAGCTTTCCTGAACCCGCCGACGCGGACCGAGACCTCATGCTCACCTCGGTCGTAGTTCACAGACACAGATTTCTTCTCCTGGAACGCGTCGGAGGCCTTCGTAGCTCCCGGCTTATCGGCGCGGGAAGATTCCGGCGGAGTGACGAGCTTGAAATTGGTAACGGTAGCCATTAACAACCAAACTAGGAAGGTAGAGAGAGAGAGAGAGAGAGAGCCTTCGGTGGATAAAAGGGATAACATTACACTCACGGCTACGGACCTTAAAAGCCCATCTCCGATGTTTTTCGGCCCATTCATATTCACGGCTACGAGATTTGTGATTTTTGTAGAATTGTTTGGATGTTAATGGTAGCCATATTGATCTTGTTTGAATGTCTCTCTCTCTCGTTAATCCGAACCAACAACAAATTGACTGATCGGTGCACATAAAACCAAGAGCACATGCACGTTCGATCGCTAGAATAAATCGAATTTTGATATCGCTAGAATATAAAACCATATATATATTTAGCTGTATGTACTTCTTTTATTAATGTATTGTTAAATCAGTGTTTTTAACCAAAAAGATTGGTTAAAAGAGTTTTATTCCGCTGATTTCTTTTCCCTTTACGAAGTTTTACTCATTGGGTCAATGTTCTCCCCATATCAACTACTAAAAGATTTTTTGTTTTTTTTTGTTTTTTTTGTTTTTTTTTTAATTTAGGGATGTTCAGATTTGCTTGGACATCACGAGAAAAACGAAACCCTAAAAATAAATTATTAAAGTAGGACATATCTGATTTAAAAAAAAAAAACTAACAGAAATCAGGATAACAAGAAAATACAGAGAGATTAGGGAGGGAAGGGATTTGTGCATTCTTTCTTTTTTGTCTTTCCTTCCATATCTCTCTGTAATTTTCACTTTTAAACTTTCTAAAAAAATTTAAACTTTCTTCAAATTTGAAGAACAACAAGAACCTTTTGATATTTCGTCTTCTCTGATTCCAAGTCAAAGATCCTTTGATTCCATTTCTCCTACTTGCTTTACCTAGATTTCTTTTCCCGCTCTCCTAGGGTTCCTGTTCCTTCTTTCACAATCTCAAGAAGGTTTTTATCGGTTCGTTAATTGATTGGTATTAATGGGGAATTGTTGTGGAACAGCAGGATCGTTGATTCTAAACGATAAACAAAAGAAAGGTTTTAAATTGACAAATCCATTCTCAAACGATTACGGTAACCACCACGATGGCCTTAAGCTTACCGTGTTGAAAGAACCAACGGGTAACGAGATCAAACATAAATACAAATTAGGTCGTGAGCTAGGTCGAGGAGAGTTTGGGGTCACGTATCTATGTACCGAGATCGAGACCGGTGAGGTTTTCGCATGCAAATCGATCTTAAAGAAGAAGCTGAAGACGTCTATTGATATAGAAGATGTCAAGAGAGAAGTTGAGATCATGAGGCATATGCCTGAACATCCTAATATTGTTGCCTTGAAAGAGACGTATGAGGATGATAAAGCTGTTCACTTGGTTATGGAGCTTTGTGAAGGTGGTGAGCTTTTCGATAGGATTGTGGCTAGAGGGCATTACACGGAGAGAGCTGCAGCTTCGGTTATTAAGACAATCATGGAGGTCGTTCAGGTTCGTATAGGGTTTTGTTGTATGAATCTTGTTTGGACATTATTGATCTGTAACATTGCTTGAAATGCACGTTTTGCTGGCCAAGTGACTCAAATTGCATATTTTGGAGTTTTTGGGATTTTTGTGTTTATATGAGGGGGGTAATGTTGGCTTATTAAATGTGTGTTGCAGATGTGTCATAAGCATGGAGTAATGCACAGAGACCTAAAACCTGAGAACTTCTTGTTTGCAAACAAAAAGGAATCCGCATCTTTGAAGACGATTGATTTTGGTCTCTCTGTTTTCTTTAAACCAGGTGATGTATTATTATCATTAGTGGCTTGGGATCAATCTTTAACGGTGTTGGAAGCAATCTTTAACCATTAGTGTTTTGTTTACAGGCGAGAGATTTAACGAAATCGTTGGGAGTCCTTACTACATGGCTCCCGAGGTATTAAGGAGGAGTTATGGACAAGAAATTGACATTTGGAGCGCAGGCGTGATTCTTTATATATTGCTCTGTGGTGTTCCCCCTTTTTGGGCAGGTTTAGTTTGTCAAATCACTTGTTTTTTTTTTTTTTTTTAGTTTTTATAGAATTCTTACAAAGGTAATGACACCTTTTTGCTATCTTGTTTGTTTTAAGAAACCGAACATGGAGTCGCAAAAGCTATTCTTAAATCTGTAGTTGATTTCAGAAGAGACCCCTGGCCCAAAGTTTCTGAAAATGCAAAAGATCTGATAAAGAAGATGCTTCATCCTGATCCAAGGCGTCGTCTTACAGCTCAACAAGTTCTTGGTATCATCTCTGCTTTCATATGCAAATAATATTATTTCTTCCTCATTTGTAATCATTGTTAAGATACTCAATCATCTTTTGTTTACAGATCATCCGTGGATACAGAATGGTAAGAATGCTCCTAATGTATCATTGGGTGAAACCGTAAGAGCGAGGCTTCAACAGTTCTCTGTTATGAACAAGCTCAAGAAAAGGGCACTCAGGGTATGTGTACTAATTTCTTATATATAGTCTAAATTTGTATTTGGCGGTTGGAAGGAGCTTGAAATTTATTACTTTTCCTTCCATAGGTTATTGCTGAGCATCTATCAGTAGAAGAAACATCTTGCATAAAAGAAAGATTCCAAGTAATGGACACAAGCAATAGAGGAAAAATCACCATCAGCGAGCTAGGAATCGGATTGAAGAAACTCGGGATTGTAGTTCCTCAAGATGACATTCAAATCTTGATGGACGCGGTAAGCTATTAAGCAGTTACTGAATCAAAGTTTCACATGAAAAAAAAAATGCATTGACTCTAGCTGGTTTGTTATAACAGGGAGATGTTGATAAAGATGGTTACTTAGATGTCAATGAATTTGTAGCCATATCGGTACACATCAGGAAGTTAGGCAATGACAAGCACTTAAAGACAGCCTTTACGTTTTTTGATCAAAACAAGAGTGGTTATATTGAAATAGAGGAGTTAAGAGATGCTTTGGCAGATAATGTTGATACTACTAGTGAAGAAGTTGTTGAGGCCATTATCCTTGATGTTGATACCAATAAGGTTAGTAGACACTTCTCTATAAAAAAATGAGTTAAAACGCTAAAAGTTTGAATGTACTTGAACCGGAAATTTCTACAGGATGGAAAAATAAGTTATGAAGAGTTTGCAACCATGATGAAAACGGGAACAGATTGGAGAAAAGCTTCAAGGCAGTACTCAAGGGACCAATTTAAGTGTCTTAGTATTAAGTTGATGAAAGATGGTTCCTTGCAGTCTAATGGAGATACAAAGTAGAGCTTGGAATCTGCGACAAAGATACTTATCCATCAGTCGCAGAAGATTGAATTGAATCTGAATCAAAGGGAAGATATATATATTTGTTCTTTCTTTTTGGTGTTTTTTCTTCACTTACAAGTTACAACTTCTTGTTAGTTTCAACGGGTACCAACTAAGCTTTAGGCCTTTATATTGTTGAATGATCGATCATGTGATCAGGAGAAGCCCATTTGTGTATATTAACTTAATTGTATGTGAGGAAAATGAAGATCATTAATTATTTTTTGTTTCATTTGAATTGTGTTATTTTCATTATTTTCTATTACTATTTAGCATATTATATGATCTGCCTTCTGATCGAAACAGAACTAATTCTAATTGTATGTAGATAACATGAAGATCATCACTTATGTATGTTTTGTTTCTAGTGATTTTTTTTTTTTTTTGAGAAAAGGATAGGTGGTTTGTTTCTAGTGAATTTTCTTCAGTTTTTTTTTGTTTGCTCTAAATTTACGACAATTACGTTGGTTAATTCCGGTTATTTCCTATACCTTCCATAAAGTCGTATGTACGTAGTAACAGAACAGAAAATTAGAAATAGTAACGGAATAGAACACCTGATGCAATTTAATTTCCAAAAGAATATTATCATAGTCATCTGATCAACTCAATTCCTTGGCACTATGCACATATCCACAAGTTGCCGTGTGAAGGCGATTTAGGGGATGCAATTGTGATTTTGTGATTTGTGGTCATTCCATAATTTCCGTACCAACTAATTTAACAGACACATCTCTCTTTAGATATAAAAATATTGAAATAGTTGTACACAACACCTCTTCCTCAACTGTTATGGGCGTTTATTTTAATTTTCGCTATTTATTATATCAAACAGTTAGCGCAAGAGCTATGATATATGTGATCCACACTTGAAACCAAACAATTGATGTCTTTCTGTGTTGAAAACAAAAATTGTAGAAATTTTTAATATTATTGCAATATTATGCATAGCTAGGCAGCTAAAGTTTGATGATAATTATCTTCTAATCAATTTTTTTTTGGTTCTATCTAATAAATTCAAAATTTCTGTTACTCATGAGCTTTTTCCCTTATTATGTGCACGTACGAACAAGGTTTTTCTATTATTATAACAAAACCGATTAAAGAACTCAACTATAAATTTGGACCAGCTGTGTATGATTCTATTTGAAATTCCATATTTAGAATATTCTACGATACATATAAATGCCGTTTGCTGTGCATATCCATATATGCATGGACAGAGTAATTGGATGTATATAGATCCTTATCCAAATGCCAACGCAAATGTGAAATATCATATTACTTTTAGTTGTTGCATAAAAACTTACTTGTGCAACAAAGACTATGACATAACAGATATATAGTGTAATGTATTCTTAAGTTATAGATTTTCTATTTCTTTATTTTACGTTTCGTACGTGCTGATTATTTTATTTTATAATTATATGTAAGAACACAATTATATTCGGTGCCGAAATGGCTTCTCTTCATGGCAAAGGCCTATTTCTAAATCAATATATATATATATATATATATATATATATATATATAGAGTTTCACGTCACAATAAAATGTAAAGTTTGATGAATACATGACTAATCAAATTTAAAAGTAAATGTCTTTACTCTTATTTTTCTTTTTATTTTGACGTATCACGGTCCTATACAGCTTTTGTGTCACGGTAGATTTCAAATCCAATTTTTAGAAAATGTAATAAATTTGTGCTTAAGATAGAAATTCATCTCGAAAATATCGCCATTGTAAATAAAATTAAAACTTAAAAACAGTACTGTTTTCCTCGATAATTAAACAAAACAAAGACTCTACAACTCAAAAGCTCGATTAAATAATTCCTAAAATTAATTTTAAGACGTTTTAGGAATATCCATTACCTTAGAGGTAAATTAAAAAGAGAAAAATACTGCAAAAGAATAATATGTATATGAAATCCTAACCAACGACAATTTTAGAAATTCTAAGTATGAACAGGAACCTACAATCAGGGAGAGTTTTAAAACAACTAGAAAAATTTCCCAGAAGTCATGCTTTCGTCCATACCTTTGTGTCTCTCAAGCAAGCTTCACACATGTGACATGCCCTATGATTTATCCGTTTGATGTATTTGTATACATACGTTTTAATTCTATCTATCACATTGAAAGGTCAAATTATATATATTTTAGTCGATAATTTAATTACCTTTCGTACGTTAATCTAGTTTTTACTCAGAACGATATGGATGGGCACTAGTCTTTCCCGTTGATTTAGGGAAGTTCGTATTGTAGTTGTTTAATTAGGACTTTCTTTTTTCAAATAAAATCCGTAAGTCAAACTTTTTTGTTTAACGGAGTTTCGTTTATGTTATAAAATGGAACTGTTTTGTTGGAATATTAAAGTCCGATTAGAACTTGTTACTAATTTTAAGGGTTCACGTCTGATTCTTGCTTTTCTAGAAGAAACACGAAAAGGAGTTTTTTAACTTTTACTGCTCAATCATGTGTGAAACACACTTTGAAAATTTGACCACGTGTTAATATGAAATATCGACCACGGCACAAATTAAAAGAATGTTCAACGGGAGACACATGTGCTTAACTCTCCCTAATTAAATCTCACGTGCATAGCCTAACTTTGCTTCCCATACGGCTATGCGGGTGGTTCGCTAGTAGTTTGAAGTACGACGTTGTTTTAGAGCATGAAAGAAAATAGAATGGCATGTATCATAGTAACCACTAACACATCGGATTCTATCAAAATTTCGCAGTTACTTAAACATGCTTAAGCGAAAATAATAATTGGATAAGTAGCTTCCTACAAAGTCTTCCTGTGCATTGTTTTAAAAAAAATGGGATTGCATGTCTTCGTTTTTAGTGAGACTTCCCCAAATATAATGTAGTAATGTCTTTTGCTACTTTTTTTATTTGTGTGGTGTGAGATCAGATTCATATCCATGCATTAATAAACCGACTTACGTGGATGATGGGATGAACAAACAAAAATATGCATTTTAGTATTCAATTACCATCCGACTTGACAAGCAAACAAACAAATAAAAAGTCTAATATGACGTGGCTGTTTTGAATATATAGACGCCAAATTTCATACTCCTTCGGTTTCAAAATATAGGATGTTTTAGATAAAACATACGTATTAAAAAAGAATTACTTTTAAAAAGTTTAATCAATCATAAATAAGACTGCATAATATTACTCCTAAAAGTTGCATAGAAAATTAGAAACATCTTATATTATAAAACAAAAATATTTCTCCAAACATCCTATATTATGAAACGGATGGAGTATTTTATAATAACGGATAGCCAATGAGACGAAGAAGAAATAAATTGCGGCGGTCACGTGAAGGGTAGTTATCGCCATTTTCAACTGAACGAACCTTCACGAACATATAAGTTCGGTTTTTCTACTAAAATTACGCATATCTTCCTAGTACACGAAATTACGACTATCCTAACAAAAAATAAACTGCTTATTTCGTATTACGTATGTTGTTAATTTGTTATAGCTCATGTCTGTTATTTGGCACGTACATAAATTTTAATTTATGGGAGATTTAGCAACAAAGTCCTGTGTATCATACGGCATTATATATGTTTTGAAGATTAATAAGAACAATTATAAATCTTAATGTTATCATGTTTTCTTTATTACCCATTATGATACATAATTTCTTGGAATAAAAATCCGAAGAGGGTACTGCTCTTAGTCAATCTAACCAATAGTATTCTAGGCGAGACTATTTGAAGGAATAAATCAATTCAATTACCTTAAATCCTTAAGCGATGTTTCTTGCAGAAAATACGATAAGCATGGTCCCGCTAAGAGACAACGAAATCTTTAAAATAAATTTATTTTTAAACAATGGAGATAGATAGAGAGAGTAAAAATATGAAACTCTAGAGGAAGAAAATAAAATAAAAATATAGATGCGCAAAGTAATGTTTACGTGACAATCTCAATTTCACTCCATACCTCGAACTCATTCAAGCATAAGAAACCTAACATTTAATGTTCCTTCTAATTTGCCTATAAATACACGTACGTCCACACTTCTCCAATTTCAAAAACAAAGCAACACAAAGACAAGAATCACAAACATCAAACATTCTCAACCTACCCACAAAAACAACACACATTTCTTTCCTCGAAAAAAAAAAAAAAAAAAAAAAAAACACACCCATTTCCTTATATACCAACCTCAATGGCCCGTTGTTCCAAACTTGTTACCGTTTTCCTATTATGGGCTCTTTTGATGCTCTCATGGTGTGAAGCTTCAAGAATCATCGTTAATGGATATGACCATTCTTACAAAAATAGCTTTATCAAGCGAAGAGACGACAACACGGGATTGAAAAGCTTTGTAAGAGCTTCTTTGCGAACTCCAACCACCGTTACTGTTTCTGACTTTGGAGCTAAAGGAGATGGAATAACTGATGACACGCAGGCATATACATATACACATAAAACTCTTTCTCTTTATTAGCATGTAAAACTGATTTTAGTACTAATGATCCATATCATGCATCGATTAGGCGTTCGTGAATGCGTGGAAAAAGGCATGTTCTTCAAATGGAGCTGTTAATCTCTTAGTTCCTAAAGGGAATACTTATCTCCTTAAGTCTATTCAGTTAACTGGTCCATGCAAATCTATTCTTACCGTTCAGGTAATTACAAAAAAAAAAAAAAAAAAAAAAAAATTGTTATTTGCTAACTAAAAATGATTAGACATGATCATATATGTATGTGATTATTGAAACTAAGCGTTTGGTCGATGGAACGGCAGATCTTCGGGACGTTATCGGCATCTCAAAAACGATCGGATTACAAAGACATATCCAAATGGATAACGTTTGACAATGTTAACGATCTATCCGTTGAGGGCGGCGCCACTGGGGCTGTGGACGGAAACGGCGAAACGTGGTGGGAAAACTCATGCAAACGGAACAAAGCTAAGGTGTGTGTAATATTCATCTACATGTAATCCTTAAATATAAATCGATTTATTGGAGATATTAACACTATTTTGTCATATATGCAGCCATGCACAAAAGCTCCCACGGTACGTTGAAACATATATATATATATATATATATATATATTTTTTTTTTCTAAAAATAATGTTGATATTTTTATTATAATTGGACTGGACATATGTATTTTTTCGTATATATTGCTTATATGCAGGCTCTTACTTTCTACAACTCGAAGAACTTGAGAGTTAATAATCTGAGGGTGAGAAATGCGCAACAGATTCAGATTTCGATTGAGAAATGCTCCAACGTTCAGGTCTCTAATGTGGTGGTAACTGCACCTGCCGATAGTCCTAACACTGATGGTATCCATATCACAAACACCCAAAACATTAGAGTCTCCAAGTCCATCATTGGAACAGGTTATTAGTGTATCCACTGACATCATTTTTTTATTATTTCGTTTGTGATTTTATAAAGAGTTGCTTGCATATCAAGGAAGCTAAATTTCAGGGCTTTATCATGATTTACGGGGGGATTTATCTAAAACAAGTTTCTTAATGGTTGCTTTCTTAATCAGGCGATGATTGCATATCTATTGAAAGTGGATCACAAACTGTTCAAATAAATGACATAACTTGTGGTCCTGGTCACGGAATCAGGTATCAAAGAATTGTTATTTTTGTATACACTAAAAGATATAACCATTCGTAAATATTCACATAAAACTTGCAAATCTAATTTTTTTTTTTATGAAATATGAGCAGCATTGGAAGCTTAGGAGATGACAACTCAAAGGCATTTGTCTCAGGCGTGACAGTGGATGGTGCTAAGCTTTCCGGTACAGACAATGGAGTTAGAATCAAAACTTACCAGGTGAGAAGTTACAAACTAGCCCTTCAATGTTAACTAAACTCTCAAATATGCCCTACTCTTTGTTATTGATTTGAAATTTAATCTAATCCGATCCATTTCAGGGAGGCTCAGGAACTGCTAGCAACATTGTCTTTCAGAACATCCAGATGGAGAATGTGAAGAATCCTATCATAATCGACCAAGAATATTGTGACAAGAGCAAATGCACTTCACAGGTTCACTCTAATCTGACCAAATCTTCCAATATTTGATATCATGGTAATAGCTAGATATTGTTGGATCTAGCTAATCATTTTTACATGTTTTCAGAAATCTGCGGTCCAAGTGAAGAATGTGGTGTACCGAAACATAAGCGGCACAAGCGCATCAGACATGGCAATAACGTTTAATTGCAGCAAGAACTATCCATGCCAAGGGATTCTGCTTGACAAAGTGAACATAAAGGGAGGGAAAGCAACTTGCAGCAATGCCAATGTGGTTGATAAAGGAGCTGTTCTACCTCAATGCAACTCTACTTAATTAATTAGATCTATTACCCAAACACATACATAGATAATATATATACAAAAATACAGATAGATTACAAAGTATACAAAACGTATGATACATATAGATACTTGTGGATACATACATGGACAATGAATTGAAAGATATTGTATTCACTATGAATTATATAGTATAGCATAGGAGGAATACAATGTTCATGCGATTTGTTGTATTATTATTACTTGTATGTTGTATCCTAAGGAATAAAAGGAATACATTCTTTTAAAAGGTTATGGACCTTATCGTATTATTAATATATATGACATTACATTAGAATTTGAGGCCCATGAAAGCCCATTAATATTTTAGAAACCCTAAAAAAAGCTTTGAGTAGCAGCTGGAGCAATATATATATCGTAAATTGCCGCAGCTAGGGCTTTCTCCTTCTCATCACTCAAACAACAAACTCATCGCAGCCTCCTTAAACCTCATCGAAAATGGCGGAACGTGGTGGAGAACGTGGCGGCGCTGAGCGTGCTGGAGACCGTGGTGGTTTCGGACGTGGGATCGGAGGAGGTGGCCGTGGAGATCGTGGAGACCGCGGAAGAGGTGGACCAAGAGGCCGTGGTGGTCGACGTGGAGGCCGTGCCTCTGAAGAACAGAAATGGGTTCCAGTGACCAAGCTTGGTCGTCTCGTGCAAACCGGAGAGATCAAGAAGCTAGAGCAGATCTATCTTCACTCACTCCCGGTTAAGGAGTACCAGATCATTGATAACCTTGTTGGTCCTTCGTTGAAGGATGAAGTGATGAAGATCATGCCTGTTCAGAAGCAAACCAGAGCTGGTCAGAGGACTCGATTCAAGGCCTTTGTTGTCGTCGGAGACGGTAATGGTCATGTTGGTTTGGGAGTGAAATGCTCTAAGGAGGTTGCTACGGCGATTAGAGGAGCGATCATTCTCGCTAAGCTCTCTGTTGTCCCAGTCAGGAGAGGTTACTGGGGTAACAAGATCGGGAAGCCACATACCGTTCCTTGTAAGGTGACTGGCAAGTGTGGATCTGTGACAGTGAGGATGGTTCCTGCTCCTCGTGGTGCTGGTATTGTGGCTGCTAGAGTTCCCAAGAAGGTTCTTCAATTCGCTGGAATTGATGATGTTTTCACTTCTTCCAGGGGATCCACCAAAACTCTCGGAAACTTCGTCAAGGTTTGTTCACTCTTCCTTTAGTTAGAGTTTGCATTTAGATGAAATTTGTTTCTTTTGATTGGTTTGTGGGAATTGCTTTGGAATCGAAATCAGATTGTGTGATGTTTGTGGGAATTGCTTTGAAATCCGAATCACTTTATGTAAAGATTGAACCTTTTTTGGTCAGCTTAGTTAGTTTCATGAGGCCATGTTATCATGTAATCTCTCCCGGAAAGTTATATATAGCTATGTTGATGGAAGTCAAATGATGCTCGACTGTTTATATATATATATATTAGTTGTTTAATGGAATTTGCATCATGTCAAGGCTGACCTTATCTGTAATGAGTTTTCTGAATCTGAATGAGTATGAGCTGCTGCCGTATTGTCATATAACTGTAAATAGATCGTATGATTGTTTTCAGTATTTTTCAACTTGTTTTGCTCTATGGGTTTCACTGATATAACAATGATAATGTGTCATGTGATTGCAGGCTACATTCGATTGTCTTCAGAAGACATACGGATTCCTTACACCAGAATTCTGGAAGGAGACGAGATTTGTTAAATCCCCATACCAGGAGTACACAGATCTCTTGGCGTCCAAGGTTCCTCCTAGCAGCAAAGCGGTGAACGATGTTGAAGACCAAGCCTAGATAAAGCTCCCAGCTATATGGATTTATCCTCGATGAGTTAATTTTGGTTGAACTTTTGGGTAGTATATGTTGCTGGATTGTGTGCACCCTATGTTTTTCATCTGTTCCAAACGATTTACATTTGCTCAGTTTTTCATTTTGGATCCATCTTATTATTAATGTTCTAGTTTTGCTTTTTTATTATGTTGAGAAAAAAAAAGGTTTTAAATCCAGTTTTTTTACTTTAAATTATGTCTACCTTGTTACAATTAGTAAACCAATGTGATAAGCTTTGTTGTTTTAACATCTTTCATTCATGAAAGAAGCAATACTGTTAATTAAGAAAACATTCAAAAAACAGGTTCTGAGTAATTACCATTGAAGTTCATTTAAGTTTTTCCCAGAAAGTCTTAATTTTTTTAATTGGATTTGGTTCTAGAACAGAGGAAAAGAGAGAGACTTTGAAAAGAGAAGAAGTATATATATATATATAAGCAAGTTGACGCTTCCTAGAATTGTAAATTTCTATTTTTTTTTGTAAAAGCTCTGGCGAAATTTCAGCTCAGCTTACTTAATCCGCGGAATCTTCTTACTCTCCCTTTTCTATAGCCGCGGATAAACCCTAGAATTGTTTTCAATTTCAATACTTTTGGATCCTAATTACCCACCTTGTCTGAATTGTTTGTTGTTTTTAAATTGTTGGAAGCTCTTACTTGGGGTAAAAGAATGGGGACTCCGGAATTTCCAGATCTGGGGAAACACTGCTCCGTCGATGTTTGCAAGCAGATCGATTTCTTGCCCTTCACCTGCGACCGTTGCCTCCAGGTCCCTTCTCTCTCTCTCTCTCTCTCTCTCTCTCTCTCTCTCTCTCTCTCTCTCTCTCTCTCTCTCTCTCTCGCTCTCTGTTTTGAATCCCCCACATGCAATGAATCGTTTTTTTTTTTTTAATGTTTGTCGCGAATTGAATGATTTATTATGACTCTTGAGATTTCTGATTCCTATATCCTCGGTCCCTCCTGGGATCTCCTATATTACATGCCCACTAGTTTGGTATAGGATTGAGTTTAATGGAGTTTTTAAATCTCCAAGTTATCACTGCAAATCATTTTGGTTGACTATTGTTAGTTGTTAAGTTATCTTATCATTTTGGAGCTCTTAATTTGACAAAATTTCCACACATGTTGTGAACTCGATTAGGTAAGTAGAGAGTTCTTGATTCAGGAAAACGTATGCTTCCTTGGTTTGGTTGTTTGTTCATCACCCTGTTTCTACTAGAAAATTGCCACTGAAGATTTAAACTTTAGTTTATAGCTTCTCTGTTCTTGCTCTTGTTTTCTCTGAATCTGTTTGTCCAAAATGTTTCTTTGGTTTGGAGGAGACAAGTCTTACATTGGTTTTTGTTACAGGTGTTTTGTTTGGATCATCGAAGCTACATAAAACATACTTGTCCAAAAGGCGACAGAGAAGATGTAACCGTGGTTATCTGCCCGCTATGTGCTAAAGGAGTCCGGTTAAACCCAAACGAAGACCCGAACATAACTTGGGAGAAACATGTCAATACTGACTGTGATCCTTCCAACTACGAAAAAGCCACAAAGAAGAAGAAATGTCCTGTTCCAAGATGCAAGGAGCAACTAACATTCTCCAACACCATCAAGTGCCGGGATTGCAATATCGATCACTGCTTAAAACACCGTTTTGGACCTGATCACTCTTGCCCTGGACCGAGAAAACTCCCATTCATGGGTTTCTTGAGTAGTAGCAGCAGCAGAAAAGAAGCTAAAACAACAAGACCCAACAAAGCTTCTGCATCAACATCTTCATCATCTTCAACTTCGAGATGGTCAAATCTCTTATCTTCAGCAGAAGCAGGAATTAGCAGACTCGGTAACGACATAAGCCAGAAGCTACAGTTTTCGAGCAGCAGCAGCAATGATGGTATCATAGAGGTTTGTCCACAGTGCGGCGCAAAATTCTCTTCAGTTACTAGTCTTGTGGAACATGTAGAGAAAACACATGAGAGGAACAAGAAACAGATTCATGGCAAAGTCACGGTCGATGTTTGCCCCAAATGTAGCAGAGGATTCCGTGATCCAGTGGATCTTGTGAATCATATCGAAAGGGATCACCGAGGTACATCTAAAGCATAGAAACAGAGGCCTTCACAAAGCCACACCCACACATCACAGTTCTTGTGAACAAAGTATTCAACATTGTATTCTTCTCTTCGTTTGACTGTGGATTTAAACAACCAAAAAGAAAATAAAGAGACAGATTCTTTGAACTTCGTTTTCAAGGTCAAAGGACACGCATGGACAATTTAACCTTTCTTAACGAATCTAACGTTGACTTGTATCGTTAGCGAGTTCTCCGCGGGAAATTTTAACCGCTTTCTGCGGTAAAAAAAACGCCCCCCCCCCATGTGAACGTCAACGACGTTAATTATAGTGGCAGCTAACTTAACGGTGCATTAAACTTCATGAATTTATTATTATCAGTACCTTTTTAATTAAATATAAAACGTGTTCTTGTCGAAAGAAATCGATTTAATTTTTAATAACGAATTAATCTTTAGTCTTTAATATTTTGGCTCACAGTGTAACAAAATAGATCATTTGACTCTGTTTAGTACAGAGATTATTTTTCAGGAGGGCATTTATTAAGCGATAATCTCCATAATATAATTATTGTTATCTAGAATGTAACAGTATTTAATTTTTCCACATCATGCTCACACACAACGTGTAAGTATTTTTAAGAACTAATTATAAAGATTATTTGCTTTATTTGCACTGTATGAGCTGGCCAAAAAAAATGCAATAACTACCCCTGTAATACGTTCTGTAATCACAGCCGCTGTTATTCGCATCCAACGGCTGAGATTAATAGATTATTATCTGAAAAGTGTTTTAAGAGAGAATTATCAAAAAAAAAAAAAAAGGAAATAGCAACGAAACGGCAGAAAGTGGAACCCGCGTCGTGCCGTTGAAACGTATCAGAGGGAAGAGCTCAAAGCTTCGCCGGCCGGACGATCCGGTGACTTAATTCTACTGAGAGAGAGAAAGAGAGAAACAATCTTCGCTCTCGGAGATTGAGAGTTTCGAGTTTTTTCCGATCAAATTTTTTTCAGTCATCGGCTGGCTTGGCTTAATCGTGCTGCTTTAGGTAAATTGATGTTTGTTTTTTTATCAGCATTACTTTGAAATTCCTGATCAATTTGGGTATTTTGTCATCTGGGTTTGTTGCAATTTTGTGATCATCAGACTTTTTGTGTAAATTCGATTTCGGGGGAGTCTGGGTTATATATGGGTTCCCGTTTTGATCAATTTCTGTTTTTGGAAATTTCTTCAGGAGGAAGGGGATTGTGTTTGTGAAAGGAGTGCCTCGTTTGAATCATCGAGCTCTGTTTTCCTTCTTGCCCGAGGAAGCTTTAGGGCTTTTTCGGTGGATCAAGAGGGGAAGGGAGGGTTTACACGTACTAAATTGATTCATCAGGACTTTTGATTGATCGTTTTTTTTTTGTGACGAGAATCTGAGAGTAGAGGCAATGAGCTCAGTCTCGGGTGTGATCTCGAGGCAAGTTTTGCCTGTTTGTGGTAGTCTTTGCATTCTTTGCCCTGCCCTCCGTGCAAGGTCTAGACAGCCTGTCAAGAGGTACAAGAAGCTCATCGCTGATATCTTCCCTCGTAATCAGGTTTGTACTTTTTGCCATATTTTGATTTTCCTTCTCGTTTCTGAATTACTGAGAGGGTATATAACTGATGGTTTCATTGCTATTGCCTATTGGAAACACAAAATTGTTAAATCAGCCGCTCTCTGGCTGCAGTGACATTTCAATGATGAATTCATGGAGTAGTTTATGCAATCTGTGTTCCTCAGGGTTGCATAAATATTTTTTTTTAACCTTGCATGCTTTCCTTTTTCTGTGTTAAAGTTTGTCTATCTGCATTTCATTTCGCTTTGAGTCTTTCTCTAGTGAATGAGAGACATTATGTTCTTTGGCACTATAGTAGAAAAGTGGAGCTTCCCTTTTGGTTGTCTTGCTGGGTTGGTTTAACTTATCACTGCTCACATTTCTGACAGGAGGAGGGTCCAAATGACCGGAAGATAGGAAAACTATGTGAATATGCAGCAAAAAATGCTGTGCGTATGCCAAAGGTATAATTTATCCCTGCCAAGTCTAACAACTTTATTTTTTTAAAAAGACTCTTCTGCTGGACTGGAATATGAGCAATTCTTTGACATTTGGTTTCAGTACATATAGTTGAGCCAAAGTACTCGTCTTAGCACTGTTTGAGGTTGCTGTGTTCCCAAATTCAGTTCTCTGTTGTTGAAATTTACGATTTTACAGATATCAGATTCTCTCGAACAAAGATGTTACAAGGAATTGAGGAATGAGAATTTCCACTCGGCAAAGATAGCCATGTGCATTTACAGAAGGCTTCTGGTCACTTGTAAGGAGCAAATGTGAGGTCATCCTTCTTTTGCTTTCTTTACAAACACTTCAAATGTTCTCTTATGTCTAAGATAATTTTTGGCTTAGCATAATAACGCAAGAAATTTACCCAAAACTGTAACCTTTTATGGAAACAGGAATATTTTTTCGGTAACTTGATTGTTCTTTCTTTGTTCTTTTTTTCAGGCCTCTTTTTTCTAGTGGTTTTCTAAGAACGGTGCAAGCTCTTTTGGATCAAAGTCGACAAGATGAAATGCAGATAGTTGGATGTCAGTCTCTTTTCGAATTTGTGAATAATCAGGTCCGCTTCTTACATATTTGATAGAATTCTCTTGTAGCCACACGTTGGGGTGCTATCTGATAGAATGGTCAAGGACATATGAAATAATGATATAGCATGATTGCTACCAAATTTTTCAGAAGGATGGCAGTTCTCTGTTTAACTTAGAAGGCTTTCTCCCAAAGCTGTGCCAATTAGGACTGGAAGGTGGGGATGATGACAGATCGCGGAGCCTGCGTGCAGCAGGACTTCAAGCACTTTCAGCGATGGTAATTCGGTTATGTTTTTATGCTTCTGTAGATACTATTCTTCATTATTGTAAATCTAGAAGTATGTTCTGATGCATTCTGGTCCGTTTATCTATTTCCAGATTTGGCTGATGGGTGAATACTCTCATATCCCCAGCGACTTTGACAATGTAAGTAACTCTCATGTTACGCACTAGTTTCTTTTGTTATCTTCACAGGCATTCTTTGGTTTTGGGATTCCTATATATTATGATTTGTTATCCTGCATCGAAAGCAGTTGATATGTGGTATCTAACAACAGACAAAGTGAAGATTACTCTGTCAGAATTCCTTTCCAAAGTTTTTTGGCTAAAGGTTTAAACTACCATAACAATCTACCAGTCGTGGTTAATTTATATAGAACTGGAAGTTGGATCTTATGGCTAGAATTGTGTCTTAGTAGATAATTAGGTAGTGGATATTATTACAGTATCTCTTAACTGATAAACTCGATATTTGCATGGCAGGTTGTCTCAGCAGTCTTGGAAAATTACGGTCACCCCAAAATATCAGCGAATACTAATGATAGTGGCAGAAAATGGGTGGATGAAGTCTTGAAAAACGAAGGTCATGTCGCTTATGCAGATTCCCTCATAACTGTTCCTTCTTGGAGAACAGTTGTGAATGACAAGGGTGAACTAAATGTCAAAATGTAATTTCTTCTCACGTCAGTTGTGTTTACGTTTGCCTTTTTGGGTTCTTTTCTTTTCTTCAACATCTTTTTCTTTTCAGGGAAGATTCCTTGGACCCTAGCTTTTGGTCCAAGGTTTGCCTACGCAACATGGCCAAGCTAGGTGAAGAGGCCACAACCATGAGACGTATACTTGAGTCTTTGTTCCGTTACTTTGACGAGGGCTGTCTATGGTCAACAGAAAATTCGGTTGCATTCCCTGTTTTAAGGGATCTACAGTTTTTAATGGAAATATCTGGTATTAAGCTCTCGATAGTTTTTATTCATTCCTTCCCACATGATCAGTGCTCTGAAATAGTTCTGCAATTTTGCAGGGCAAAGAACACACTTTCTACTTTCTATGTTGATTAAACACCTTGATCATAAAAGTGTGCTTAAACAGCCAAACATGCAGCTCAACATTTTAGAGGTTACCTCCTCCCTTGCTGAGAATGCAAAAGTTGAGCACTCAGCAGCAATTGTCAGCGCAATAAGTGATATCATGAGGCACTTGAGAAAATGCATGCATTCTTCTTTAGATGAAGCAAATCTGGGAACTGACGTAGCAAACTGTAACAGAATGGTCAGTGTAGCTGTTGATAAGTGCCTCGTCCAACTAACAAAAAAGGTATATTACTACCTTTCTCAGAGCTAGTTCTTTCTCTTCATGTATTCCTCTTAAGAGATGTGAGACTGATCTGTCAATTTCTAAGGTTGGAGACGCTGGCCCAATTCTGGATGCTATGGCTACGATGTTGGAGAATATTTCAGCTGTCACAAACGTAGCAAGAACCACAATTGCTGCTGTTTTTCGCACTGCTCAAATTATAGCCTCTATACCAAATCTGTCATATCAAAACAAGGCAACCTCCCTGTAACATTTAGTGTTATTTGTTCTCTTGTCGTTGAGAGACTAGACCAATATTAATGAAAATGGCTAAGCTTTTATTAATTTTTTCATTTCAGGCTTTCCCCGAGGCCTTATTCCATCAGTTACTTCAAGCTATGGTCCATCCTGATCATAAAACACGGATTGGCGCACACCGTATATTTTCTGTTGTGCTGGTACCTACCTCAGTATGCCCCTGTCCTTCCTCGACCACTACTGATCTTAAGAAAGGAATGGGTCTTCCTCGTTCACTTTCAAGGACCGCGTCTGTCTTTTCCTCCTCAGCAGCCCTTTTCGAGAAGCTGAAGAAGGAGAAATTTTCATCAATGTTAACTTCTGATCAGAGCCAAAAGGAAATGCCTGAGGAAGAATCTGGAAGCAATAGAGGGGAAATCCTTGACAGATTGAAATCTTCATACAGTCAGGCATATAGCAATTGGAATCAACCAGTGACCTCACTCGAAGATAACTCTGTGGATCTTTTAAACTCTGAGCTGGTACATCCTTGCAACCTTTTTTTTTTTGTGAAAAAACTTACTAGAAGAGTAGTACATTTCTTACTGACGATAAATGTGACCCTATAGGCCTATATATATATATATGTAAGTCAGAAAATATCCCCAAGGCTCTCAACATAAGATTCAGGATAAGACCAAAAGTATATATAATAAATGAATACAAGTAGCCTCTTGAAACCGCAATAACTTTTGTACCCTACTTTAACTACGCTTTTAATTATATACATGCTTACAGTTCTTAGGTACACGTTGGATCAATCCCCACTCTAATTTTATTTCGTATATGCTCCTCAGGATGCTGTTTATATAAGGCTAAGTAGTCACCAGATAGGTCTTTTGCTTTCATCAATCTGGGCGCAGTCCATATCTCCGGCAAATACACCAGACAATTATGAGGCGATTGCTAACACCTACAGTCTTGTATTGTTGTTCTCTCGTGTTAAGGTAACATATATTTCATATCACAATACTTTTGCCACCTCTGCACCTGAGTGTTTCTTACTGTTTTTTATCTATGAGCAGAGCCTCACTAGATCGTCTTCTGAATTATTTGCGTACAAAATTTTGTTTAACATATCACAAAATTCGTATCTTTCAGAACTCAAGTCACGACGCTTTGATTCGAAGTTTCCAAATGGCACTTTCTTTGCGAGATATTTCTTTAATGGAAGGAGGTGAGCTTGCATATGTTTTGATTCCTCCCTGAGTTGAACCTTTATCCTTGGTTTTGGTATGGAAATTTTTATGTAGACCCTTATTTTTACTATTCCAGGACCACTTCCTCCATCTCGACGAAGGTCACTCTTTACTCTGGCTGCATCAATGATTCTGTTTTCCTCAAAAGCATTCAATCTTTTTTCTCTGGCGGATTTCACAAAAGTAACACTTCAGGAACCAAGGGTACGTTGATCATTCTGATGAAATTGCTGCCACGTTGATGTTTTTGTTTCTCTTGGAATCATTGCACGACACAGAGAAATCACTTCCCCTTGTTTATTTAACTTCTTCTTCTGCCTGATTCAGCTGGACCCATTCTTGCACTTGGTTGACGATCACAAGTTGAAGGCTGTAAATTCGGATCAGCTAAAAGTTTCTTACGGATGCGAAAAAGATGATTCTTCAGCTTTAGATACTCTTTCCAACATAACAGTCTCTACTGAGCATAGCAGAGGAACTCTCGTCTATGAAATTGTCAAAAGCTTAGAAGAAATGTGCAATGTAAGTTATTTTCTGTCACAACTTCCCAACCAAATTACTCTACCCGAACTAGCATTCTAACAAAAAGTCAACTATATTTAGTCTGAAATGGACAAAATGCGGGAACAGTTGCTCATTGAATTCATGCCAGATGATGCATGTCCACTTGGAACCCGGTTTTTAGAAGACACCCAGAAAACCTATTCTGGAGACGTTAAACCTCAAAAGGTGGTAACAAGTTATTCTGCTTCCCATAGTTTTCTTAAAACCTCAAGATGGAACATCGTATTGAAATATGTTGTGTCTGTCTCTTCAGGACGCGGCACTCTTCTCTCACGAGGATCAAGAATTTGGAGATGGCTCTGAAACCGTAACGAAGAATAATCCTGTAACAGTTTCGGAAATTCCAGACCTCCTGACCGTCAATCAAATTCTAGAATCTGTAAGTTACATGTTCCTTCTTCTTCTTAGAAATTAGATTGCGAAGTCATCATCAAAAGTAACATACGATAAACTATACTTCTTTTGTTTTTCGAAGGTCGTTGAGACAACACGTCAAGTGGGTAGAATTTCCTTCCATACTGCAGCTGATGCTTCATACAAAGAAATGACGCTTCATTGTGAGAATCTATTAATGGGAAAACAGCAGAAGATCTCGAGTCTTTTGAATTCTCAGCTACGACATGAGAGTTCTGTTAACTGCTCTCCACGACAACATGATGAAGAGATCACGACCGCAACTTTTCATCCTATGATCAATTCAACATTTTATACCGAGGTATGTATGCCCTAGCGATAACTTACTGTCTTTTATATACTGTGTACTGAATTCAGATAATCTGCTTGGAAACCAATCTTAGCCTCTGGTTTTTATCTTCCACGATATCAAACTTAGCATCTGGTTTGTATTGATTAATAAATTGGCTTAGGTCGAAGTCCCTTTACTGGCGAAAGAATTCGGCATGAAATCGCCAAGAACCCCAGTGGGAACTATTCAGACACAGTGCTTTGCAGAACTACAAAATAACCCACAAGCATTTAGATTGCCAGCTTCAAGCCCTTACGACAACTTCCTTAAAGCTGCTGGCTGTTGATCATCGGCAGGATCCAAACCATGTTTGGCTTTGAATTCCAGTCAAGAACTCAAACAAAACATAACAAAGCTAGGTTTGCTTGGTTTTTCAAAGTCTTGAGTTGCGTTCTTTTAGATTCCTTAGCATCATAATTCGGAATTGTCTCCGTCGTGCTATGCTTAGATCATTCCTCGTAGGTTTTTAATTTCTGTCTCCTCTTTTGCGTTTTCTTTTATCCAATTTATTTGTTTCCTTTTGGTGTGATGTGTAAAAATTGAAGAAGGCCATCTGGTTTTCACGTGGCCTTGTAATCTAAAGATTCTTTTGATTCTACAACAACAAGATGTACATTGGTTCTTCTATGATCTAATATAATTTGAGTTATAAGGTATGCAAATCAACCATAAGCGATCAATTCATCATAAAACTCTATATAATACACAGAGGAGAAGCACGCATATATAAGAATGCGTTTTTTGTATATGAACTGTCACCAAAGGAAACTATATATCATCATTCATTTGCTCATTTGATTTGCTTAACTTCTTGAAGCATTTCAACCACTTTCTTCATCTTTGGCCTTTTTGCAGGTGTGATGTCTGTGCAAAGCAATGCAACTTTCAGAGCTGCAAGCATCTCTCTTCTCCAAGCAAAGGACACGGTGCTAAGCTTGGCATCCAGTATCTGTTCCGGTGTTTCTCCTCTCGCTGAAGCTCCATGGACCCATTTCACCAAATCTACCCCCTCACCAAACTCTTCCTCGACTGGCGCTCTTGAGGTTAGAATCTCAAGCAACACGACTCCGTAGCTGTAAACATTCCCTGGTGCAGTAACTTGCATTGTGTATGCATACTCTGCGGAATAAAAGGGAAGGTGTTGGATTTTTTTAATGAAACTATTGGTAACAAAAACAAATTAAAGACTTTATACCAGGAGGAATGTAGCCAAAGGAGCCTGCAACTGAGCTAATACTTGCGGTGCCTCGGGAGGGATCCAATAGTTTTGATATTTCAATCTCCCCAAGCACAGCTTTGTAACCACAGTCTAGCAAGACATTGCTCGAGGAAACGTCAAGGTGAATGATGGCGACATGGTGGAGAAACGCTAAACCTTCTGCTACTCCAACAGCTATGGACAGTCTCATTGGCCAATCGGGTTTGTACTCTGGTTTCTTGGTGGACTCATGAATCAACTGAGTTAAGTTACCATTAGGTAAATGCTGATGCAACAAGAGAGCAACATCTTCGTATATAACAAACCCGATCGGTCTAACCAAATGTTCATGGCAAAGTTTGCTGAGTCTTTCGAGCTCTCTGATCATCTTGTTCTGATGATGAGTTATGGCTCTATCCATTGACTTGAGTTTCTTCACCGAAACAATCATCCCCGAAGGCATAACAGCTTTATAAACTGAACTGAAAGTTCCTGTGCTGAGTTTATTTGACTCCTTCATAGCTGCTTTCACAACTGCATCAAGATCAATTCCTTGTTTAAGATTCTCAAGGAAGACATTTCCCGCTATAATCGCCGGTTGCTCATCCTCAACGTTTTCTTCAACATCAACGTTTTTAGCCGCTGCTTTCTCTTGTTTCTCCCTCATCATGAAGAGAAGAACAACCACAGTGACTGATACAAAGACAGCAACACCAGAACCGATCACTGCAAGCACAATCCTGTAAGAGACTCTGTGATTGTATCTCAAATGTTCAAGATCTTCAGAGTATCCACAAGAAGAGCTCAATGGCGCTCCACAAAGCTCTTTATTTCCCGAAAAGCTCGAATTTGGAGACTTTTGAAAGGGAACAAAAACTGGCACTGGACCACTCAAGAGGTTGTTTGAGAAATTAACCTCGATCAAACTCATCATACCTTTTAGTAGCTGTGGTATGGATCCTGTGAGCAAATTGTTAGAGACATCCAATGACACGAGCTTGTCGAGCTTTCCTAACTCGGGAGGCAATGATCCATGAAGATGGTTGAAACTTAAGTTGAGTGCTATCTGCAAATTCCTCATGCGACCAATCTCTGGAGGAATGGTTCCCGTCAAGTAATTTCGACCCAGTTGGAGCTGAAGCAGTTTCACACAGTTTCCAATCTCATTAGGTATGTCTCCTCTTATGGAATTTTGATCAAGAAGCAAGTACTGAAGCCTCTGCATGCTGCAGAGTTCCTTTGGGATAGTTCCGTTGAGTCTGTTGTTGCTCAGATCAAGCTTGTTTAGGTTTCCATGTCCAAGAAACGACTTAGGGATTTCCCCAAAGAGACTGTTGCCTGAGAGAATCAGTTCTTGAAGATTCATGAGCTGACCAAGTTCTATTGGAATGGTTCCAGCAAACCCATTTGCTGCCAAATTCAGCAGAGTAAGATTAGAACACTTCGAGAACTCTGCAACAATCTCACCTGAGAGATTGTTATTGTCTGCTTCAAAGTAGGTAAGTCCACTAATGTTTCCAATTGTCCTTGGGATGACTCCAACAAGCTCATTATTCCCAATTCTAATGCTCGAGAGGCCGCTGCAGTTTCCTACTGCTTCAGGGAGTTCACCGGTCAATCTATTCTGTGTCAAGACCAAAACTTTAAGCTTCCCTTTCTCAAAAATCCCCTTTGGGATCTTCCCCTCAAGCTGGTTCGAGTGAAGATTCAACAATTCCAATTCAGAAACCAAACCTAACCCATTTGGTATCTCACCAACCAAATCATTCTCATAAGCTGTAAACACCCTGAGGTTGCTCAGATTCCCTACCCAGTGAGGTATAGAACCATTTAAGCCATTTCCAGAGACCTGAAAATCCTCTAACCTCTGTAGCACCATAAGCTCATCAGGTATCTCTCCCACAAGCAAGTTATTAGAAATGTTGAATGCTCTAAGGCCTCTAAGCCTACCAAACTCAACAGGAATATCTCCAACGAAACGATTCAGAGACAAATCTAGAAACTCAAGCTTAGACAAGTTGCCAAAAGATGCAGGGATTGGTCCATTGAAGTTGTTACCAGAAAGATCTAGATGCTTTAAGCTTCTGAGGTCAGAGATTAAAGTGACATTACCTCTAAGCTGAAGCCCTGAGAGATTAAGCATCTCAACAAAGGAGTTGTTAGCACCACACTTGATCCCTACCCAAGTACAATAGTCAGTGCCATTGCTACTCCATCCAGGAACTCCAAGCTCTCTACTAATGGCCAACAATGTGGCTTCATCGCTTAGCTGAGCTTCGCAAAACTCAGAATTTGATACAAACCCAACAACGAGAAGAATAGACATGCACCAAAATGCCATCTTTTGGAAAAAAATCAGAGTAGAATAGAATGAATCACACACACACACTCGTCTTGTTGTTCTTCTTCTTCTTCCCACAAACACAGAATTGATTGATTGACAAAACTACCATTGGAATTGTGAAACTTTTTTTAAGCTAACGGAAGAAAAAAGCATTAAAAGAATGTGAGAGAAGGAAAGAAACACTCTTTAGGCCATGAAACCCGGATTAAAGCTCTGGTTTTTCTGAAGTCAAGATAACTGTTTCGGAACAAAAAACCAATCTTTAAGAATTCTGAGGAAAGAAAGAGAAGTGCTTTTGAGTGTGAGTGTGGCTTAGAGACAAACAGAGAGAAAAAGAAAGAGAAAAAAGAGAACAAACCCCATAAATTTAGGGAGAAAAATAGGAAAAATCCATGAAAGAAGAGAGCAAGATCATAGAGAGGAGTAGGGTCTATGAGTATAGTAGTCGTAGTATTAGTAAGAGAGAAGAAGAGCATACATTTTTGTTTAGTATATCACGAAATTATGATTGCAGAACCAAACAAACAAAGATCCTCACTTCCAGAAGAGAGAGAAAGAGAGAGAGAGAGAGACACACACTCTCACACAAAGCAAACGCACTTGCAAAGGAGGGAATTTGTTTTTCTCTTTTTATTTTATTTATTTTGATGATTTTTTATTCAAAAAAAAAGAATTTTTTTTTTAATATTCTGATACAAAAAGTTTTATTTTCATCACGAGACAGTGCAAGTGATGAATGAATGAAAGTTGCATAAATCTTTCTGACACATTTTTTTCTGCTTTTCTTTTGAAATTTAAAAAAAAAAAAAAAAGATTAATAGAGAAAAATGTACAGTGTACGTTTTTTGATAATTCTTTTCCTCTGACGTTATTTCTGTACCATACTGATGATACTGTCACAATGTTCAATACCAAAGTGGTAAAAAGATATTTTTCAAATCTATACTCTTTCTCTTCTATTTTTTACCTTTTTTCAAAATCTATCTTTTTTTTTTTAATTATACCAAGGTAGATTAAATCATGATCCTTTCCTAAGTTTACATTCATATCATTTGGTATAGAAATAGTGAACGATGGAGTAGGATTTGTAAACTATGTGTTTTATAATCTATTTATCGTTAACATCTAAGTTTGACATAGGGAATCTACTTTTGTGTGGTGTGTTTTGTTGATTACTTAAAAGTTAAAAATACGATCGATGTTTGAAGTTACCAAATTTTGTTGACATTTATGGTCCATGGATATAATAATATACTAAGATTAAAGAATCACACGAGGTGGAAGATTGTTATTATTCGCTCTCGAGGAGACACTTACTGTATGTTTAATCAATATATATGATTAATTTCCCGAGTTTGAGATATTAAAAAATGGTTAAACGTAAAATATTTGTTGTGAGATACTCATACTATTACTTAATAAACGATTTGTCAAATCTTGAATGTTGTTAGAAAACATGTTTTCTCATATGTCCGGCCGGAACATCAAGATTAGTATCTTTTGATAATTACATAATATATCTTTATGAATTTTTTTCTCTAAAAACAAAATTTATGTCCTTCATATTAAAAATGAAACGTAACAATTGTACTGGTTTTATATTGGAGCTGCTGTGTCTTAAACTTCCGATGCTCCTCAATAAACGACCCAAAACATCGGAAAATGATGTCGGATGTATATATGATTGTTTATCAATGTCTTTGACTATTTAAATTATTAATTGTTCTGGTTTTTATGTTTATTGTTGTTTTATTATCATTAACGAACAACCCAAACAATAAACATTAGTCATGATACATTGGGAGAAAAGAAAACGAAAATATATCATATTCCACAATGAATCGTATTTCTTCCATGCTTTTATTCAATATTAAGTTGAAGTATGGTTCTGGATTAACGTATGGCCGCCACACTCAAAGTCAATCTGGAATCCATAGAATCATACTCAATTTGGCAAAAACTAAATTTACAAGCTCTGAGTTATATGTTTCTATAAGATTAGTGGTCATCAAATTTCAAAATCAAAAGGATAGGAAGATCAAAATGAACAAACAATATATAAATAGAAAGTAATATAAGATTAAGATGCTGCAAAGAGTTATACTTTCTTTTGAAAAAAATTAATAAAAGGAGCAAATATGGATTGGGAATAAATATAATGAGGAGGAAGAGAGTGGGGTTCACTCACGGGATGGGGTAAAAAAAAAAAGAATGTGGCTCTTACGGTTAGGCAAATTGTAGGACCCTGCTTTGTCTGCCCCGACCATCACCACTCACCACCCCCGTCCCATCGTTTTTTTGTTCTTCTTTCTTTCTCTTTTATTCCTCCTGATTATAATTAGTAACTTTTATAACACACTAGCAAACTAGTTTTACTCTAAATAAAACCAAACTAAATTTCAATCCATGTTCATTTCCAAACCAAATACTCCTTTCTAAGACGTTAAACTTCTGGTTTTGCTTTAAAAAAAAAAAAAACTAACAAGCTCTTTTGGGTATTCACATATACTCTTCAGTCTTCACTATAGTGAATACTATTTTTTCGGTACATATAACTAATGTTCGGTTTATTCTGATTGGACATTCATATTTTTCACTAGATGAGAGTGCTAATTATGCATATACATATTCTTGATTGATTAAACGAAACAGTTAAAAAGACAAATCATAAGATGAGCAGCAAGAAAAAAAAAAAAAGAGAAGACATAATGATGGAAGCACCTCGTCGCTTTAAACTCGTGAAGAAGGGGAGAAAAGAATGTACCTTAATTGTTTTAAAATTTCGCTAGTTTAACCAATGATTACAATGAAAACTAAGTCATTAGCTTATGAATGCCTTACATATCAAACTGACTTTCTGCGTAATCATTTGTGAATATTCATGACTTTTGCTTTCGGAACTCTTAAACGAAGATTTATGCCGAGATTTATGCTCTCATCGTTACGGATTTGTGGGATGCCGAGTACTATTATTATTCATAGTTGTTTAGGCTCACCAACCGTACCATCTAATTAGGGCCTGACTGGTTCAAACGCTGCGGTTGTGGTTGCGGTTGCGGAAGATTGCGGAAGCGGGCGATTGCGGTTTCAAGCGTTATTAAGCGTTTTGAAGGACTGGTTTAGCGGTTTAAAATTGGTGCGTTTGCGGGAGGTTTACGACTGGTTGATCAGCGGGTGCAATAGCGGTTGAAACATAATACATGTGATATATAATATATAAATTTTAAAAACACCCATTTTTTTATTAAACTTGATTTATAATTAAAATTTATTAAAAAAGTACTAAAATAATTATTCAAAAAACAAATAAATTTCATATTGAAATACTTATTCCTTTATGCATTTGGCTTTTCACTAAAAATTTAATCAAATAATTTGATAAATGACAAAACATATGCTTTAGATCGTAGATCTTTTCTCTTTTCTCTTAGATCTTGGCTCAGTAGTTTCATCGGTAGAAATAGTCATGTGAGAGTTGAGATGAGTCACTGGTGATTTGTTTTAATATTTTTTACAAATAATCTTATTTTCTTAAATTTCTGATAAAATATTATATTTATTTAGATTTTTTTGAACTTATGTACGATGTGTCATTAAATTTACATCAAGTTTTTTGGGTTATTGTTAATTAGAATATTATTTAATTCTAATTGTTTATTTTATAATCTCTGCAATCATATTCGTATTTCATTTTTTCTCATCCTTAATGAGTAAAATGGATAGATTGAAGATATAACAAAAAAAAATTCATTATCATTGATTTCTTTTAAGTTTTTTTACAAAAAAAAAAAAAAAAAAAAAAAAAAAAATTCAATCGCAATCGCCCGCAACCGCAAACGCTTGCGGGAGACAGCTTTTGAAATTCAGTGGTTTGAAGCGATTGGAAGCGATTTGGAGCGACTGAGAGCGATTTGTGTAATTGGTTCCAATCGCTAGCAACCGCTACCACCCGCAAACGCAGCGTTTGCGGGAGGTAGCGGGAGAACCAGTCACCACCTTAGTGTTTTGTGGAAAAATGTTCAATTTTATTCCTCATCAGAAGTTCATTTCGAAACCATGATTTCCTAAACCTTCCTTTTTATTCATAGCTTACGATGTAATAATCTATATGTATAAACCTTATAATTATGAAAAGTACAACATTCTACCATTATTGACATTGTTTCTATAAAATTGGAAAAAAACATAGTGGTTTTTATTATGCTAGCTAGTGATGTCGGTATGTTATAAACTTATCTCATGGACTCAGATTATGGTGTTACATATATATATGTATGAGACGAAGATGAAAACGAAAAAAAAAATTACAAGCATAAAAGTACTGGTTTAACCCGTATTATAAATAATGAAATCGAATAAGATACACCGAGCAAGCTAGTTTATCTAGGAGTTATATAAGATTATTATATGTAGAAAAATATAATATATATAAAAAAAACCTAGAGGAAATGTCAAAAGGACATGACTCGGCTGTCCATCTTGTAGTGTACCAAATGGGGCATGTGGAAGGTTGAAGGAAAGTTATCCCCACTTTTTGTTGATTATTTTCATCATTTTTTTCTTTCCTATTGCTTTTTCAAAATAAAGTGATTATATAAAAAAATTCATAGAAATATGTTTTTGGCAGTAATATTGATTGAGACTTAGCTCTCCCTTTATCGGACACATATCATGACCTTTGGATCATGGTCTGTCCCTCTTCTTTTAAGCATTCGTAGATGTCACTTTTCAACATTAATTTTCTTGATAATGGAAAAACAACAAATTCTATTTTCAAACTAGAGTCAATCAAGAGGGCCATGGATCTACTACAATTTCCCCGTTTCGAAAAGTTAAACCGAAACGGAACGGACGTAAATTGGGCCTAAATGTTCTGGGCTATAAACTCATGGGCCTACTGTAGATTTATTATTTATATTGTTTTCATAAATTAGAAGTTTGTATTAAACTAAAACCTTAATTAGAAATAGAATATACGAACAATCTTTTCTTCTCGTTTGATTATTTCCCCCACGACGATGAAATGGGTCGCTAGATACAGAACCTAAAGCCGGCCGATATGGCGATACATAAGACATGACAAGTTTGGAATGTGCCAAAAAAGTTATAGTGTATATATGTGTTACAGTGTGAGTGTAGATTATATATATAAGCGTAGATATATAAGTTAACTAACTTCGATCTAAAATTGTTGGTTTCTATATAGTTGCAGTTAAACTGAATACATGCGTAGTATGCAGGATCTATGAGCACAAGCTAGAGTTGAATTTAGCTGATGAGAATTAAATACTGAGTCGTTGGTTACCCTTAATTTATTGAGAAGGAGGGAGAAAATATTTCTTCATACTTTCTTGTTCTTGGAAGAATTCGTCTTCCACATGGATCCCTTGTTGTTGGTTGACGATTATATACGGATAAAAAAGATCGTTGACTTATCATCAAATATTCACATGACGGGATCCACATTTTCGTATCCATAAATGTTAGCAAGATGTAGAAGACATGAACATGGGAAGACAGCCGAAAGTTGTTGACTCATAAAAAAAGCATATAAAAGATTATGATAAGGGAATAAAGCTCTAGCCGGTTAGTGTCACTCCAGAAGTCATCGATATCTGAACATGTCATCATATATAAATTGATATGATCGATCATAGAATGAAGATTCAATCGATTGAAATCAATTCACTAGAAGAACCATCTCTGAAATACAGTTTTGTACGGCAGAATTACATTAGTATTGTTTCTAAGATACATTGTACCCAAAAGGACAGAGGAGCGCATATACATGTGTATACGTATGTTGTCAAGTTTTTCTAGAATTATTAAATTCAATGAAAGAATCTATTGATACTTTGGAAACATATTTGGTTTTCCAGTAGTATTTGACTCGGAGCGCAAATCACGCCGATGAACCGACACAGAGCATTCGTAATTTCGTATACCTACACATGTAATTAATGATGTAACTAGTTGCTCATTTTTATGTATCCCAAAAGCTAGTTGATTAACATGTAGTATAACATAATTATCACCAAAAGAACCGAAAAGTTGTCTATATTTTGCTTGAGATTCAAATTACGCAAGTACAGAAACTCATTGACAATTTGTTATGGTCATATTTAAATTTGTGTTTAACAACTCATGTCTTGTATATATTCATTGACTTTTATCAGAAAATATAGCCAAGAAGCCAACATCCGATACTTAGAAGTTCATGCATATTTGGCCAAAGAAAAAAAGAAGTTTATGCATATTGATAGAAAGTTACCTTTTATAGTATTTCTCTGTGATCTTTGTCCAAATATATATATATATATATATATATATTTCTCTGTGATATACTATCCACACTAAATGTACAATTCAGCAAATTCATTTTTTTAGACGTGTAGTATGCATAGACTTAAATCTACATGTAATTCTATAATCTTTGACTTTGTAATCGATAAGTATATATTAGCTGAAACAGTTAATAACGTCGGTCACATAACCATTAAACTTATAAACTAAATGAATGATTAAACAATGGCCGTTTAATTATATGTCAACATTTGACGATAAAGCAAATAGCAAGTGGTTTTTGATGAATATGATGAATAATATCGACGGACAGAAAAAAAAAAAAAAAAAAAAAAAAAAATCGACGGACAGTACGTCCACACTACAAACAATGCGGCTAATTTTGTGGGGATATTCTTATTCAACGTGCTAGCTCCTGCTTATATTTGCTATTATCACCTTCGTATTAATACGTACGGTGCATCGCCGTATGCTATAACATTAATATAACTTTTCTTCCATCATTAAATCATTTTATATTTTGAATAATTCCAGAAGACGACGTAAAATTATTAATACGTAGGTCGGCTATATATAGCTCGTAGGAACTTGTGCATATATCACCCATTGTGTAGTAGTTAACCTTTTATAAGTGACAATAAACAATTGCTAGATTTGTTTAGTTGGGCGTCACTTGGCGTAAAAAGCTCACGATGTCTCTCATTGTCTCTCTTTGCTTGGTCTTCCTTTTTTCGTTTTGCCATGGCTCTCATAGCTTGCCTGCGAAACGGACTCCTCATCTTGATGGTAAGACCACTTCGATTAGTGCCTTAATTACTATCATGTAGGTCGATGCATGCTATTTGTTTTCTTTTGGAATGAATAAGAATTCTAGAAAGTAAATGATAATATATCAGGAAAAAAGATAAAACAGTTTGGCTATTTTTGAAATTGACGTGTTGTAAAATTAATTGGTATTTTAGAGTTTTTAAAGATAAAATTGAAAGAAGAAAAAGGATATATATAGCAATATCTTCAGTCACGATCGACCAAATTATATGGCGTTCAAATAGCCAATGTGTTCTTTTCATTAATTTATTTTTTCATCAATAAAACTTAACATTATACCGGATTACCATATTTGAACATGGACTATGATATGGTACTGATACTAATAATACAAACCGTTAGACTATTATTATTTGAAGTTTTGAACGCAACTCCACCAATACCATGTAGATTCATATATTATAGTTTTCACATTTGGTAAAATATGAATTTTTGGTTTACATATTTCTGCAGGGCTTCTCCCTAATGGAAACTTTGAGCAAATTCCTAACAAATCAAACATGAGAAAGAGGCAAGTAATTGGCAAATACTCTCTTCCCCATTGGGAAATCTACGGCCACGTAGAGTTAGTCTCCGGTGGTCCGCAACCCGGTGGTTTCTATTTCGCCGTCCCACGTGGAGTCCATGCAGCTAGGCTAGGAAACTTAGCCTCAATATCTCAATACGTGAAAGTGAAGCGTGGGTTGGTATATTCTCTAACATTTGGTGTCACAAGGACTTGTGCTCAAGACGAGAACATCAGAATCTCAGTGCCCGGTCAGACCAATGAGCTTCCGATCCAAACGTTGTTCAGTACCAATGGTGGTGATACATACGCTTGGGCTTTTAAAGCAACGTCTGACTTGGTTAAGGTCACTTTCCATAACCCTGGTGTTCAAGAAGACCCTAGTTGTGGCCCCCTCGTTGACGCTGTTGCCATCAAGGAGATTTTGCCCCTCCGCTATACCAATGGTATAACTTTCAATTACGGTTCAGTTTTGTTCGTTTTCTCATCTAAACCGGTTTAGTAGAGTTTTATTTCCGGTTTGGTTTAACTATAGTCTATATCTGTATTAAACCGGATTAAACGTCCCACATAGACATTTCTTTCACTTTGTTTTCTTTTGCATTTTGGTCCTAATCTTTTGAATTGTTTTCTCTTTCACCTCTAACTTGTGTACGTAATCAGGAAACCTTGTGAAAAACGGCGGATTCGAGATCGGTCCACACGTATTCAGCAACTTCTCTACCGGAATCTTAATTCCGGCGAAGATACAAGACCTAATCTCACCGCTCCCGGGATGGATCGTCGAATCTCTAAAACCAGTCAAATACATCGATAACCGCCACTTCAAGGTCCCATCAGGTCTCGCCGCAATCGAGATCGTCGCCGGGAGAGAAAGCGCAATCGCTCAGATCATCCGTACCGTAGTCGGTAGAAATTACATCCTTTCGTTCGCGGTTGGGGACGCACACAATGGTTGTCACGGATCGATGATGGTTGAGGCGTTTGCAGGAAAAGCGGCGTTTAAAGTTAAATTCGATTCAAATGGTAAAGGAGCGTTCAAAGGGGGGCGTTTCGCGTTTCGTGCGGATTCGAACCGCACGAGGCTAACGTTCTACAGTGGGTTTTATCATACCAAGCTTCATGATTTTGGACATCTTTGTGGGCCTGTGCTTGACAATGTTAGGGTTGTCTTGGCCCGTTAAAATTAATTTTATTATAATTACATAAACTATAATAAATATACTACATTATTCTCTATTCGTCGAAATTAAGACATTATAAAGTCGGTGTTTCGATTTCAATTACATTTTCTGTATACTTCTGTAAACATATATTTAAATATAAATATTAATGTTTCTTGATCCAATAAATATTGCATGTTACTAATATTGTTGCCTTTCGTATTTGGCAAACAGAAAATAGCATACAATTACATTTACACTAAACAGTCTGAAAGGAGATTTTAAATCTGTTGATCAGATAGATTACATATTAAAAAGATGTAAACGTGACCAAATTAAAAATTAGATTCAACAATATAAATCCACAAATAAAGTCAAACCAAAAGCTTATATTTTCTTTGGACGTAAATTTGACTTGAAGAGCAAATCATGGCGATGATTAATGATTAATCAGCGGAGACCATATGTGGACTGCCTTTCATGTCTCTCTTGTGTACACACACATGCGCATTTAATCGTAAATCTCATTTGACTGTTTTCTTTGTTTAAACGTTAACTTCTTAATATAATATGTTTAACAGCACACACTATATTATTACGTCGATCGCAGATAAAGAACCAAAAAGATAGATATGTTTCTATTACGTTATATATTACAATGTGTATACAGTAATTGCAAACTTAGATGAACATGAACATAAACATTTACCTAGATTTCGAAATTTTCAATTTGTGGTCAGCGTATGTCCATGATGGTGCATCATCTGAATCGAATCCAACGCCAGTTAACAAAAATATGAAATCCACTAGCTAGACTTTCTTAATTATGACATCAATATAGCTCGTGATGAATTACCAATCAAATAGTCTCTCTGTTAACAGAAAACTCGTGCTTGGAAGCTTCGTCACATTTTTTTCAGCGTAACATCTGATATGTCTTAATAACCTCATTTTTTTTTTTATAATCAACCACATCTGATACATCTCACTGCACACACTAAATACAATTGATTTCTGTAAAGTACTAATTAGTAATATATTCGCTCTTTTATAATCGACAGACAATGCGTCATACATTGCGGCTCGTAAGGTGCGGTCTTCAACGTGGTTCGAGTTTCTTCGTATACGTCTACAACAACCTTCTTTACATAAACAACACATTTTATTGTATATTTCCAAAAATGTACATGCTGCTGCTTCCTCTTCGTTTCTTATGTTATTTATAAAATCTCATGTGATAAGTATGACCCCTATATATATAGCCCACATGACCCTCATTGAAATACGCGAACTAATTAATAAGTCTTTAAAATGTCTATCTATCACTCTCTTTGCTTTCTCCTCCTCCTCTCTCTCTGCCATGGCTCTTCCAGCCTCCGACCACAACCACGACCACGTAGAATTCCTCATCTAGACGGTAAGACAATCAAATGAAGTTGTCATATTCATTTTTACATATCAGTTAATCCCATACTTATTACATTTGTGGTTTCCATGCATATATCTATAGGGCTTCTCCCAAATGGAAACTTCGAGCAAACTCCTCTCAAATCACACATGAAGGGTCGACAAATAATCGGCGCTAACTCTCTCCCTCATTGGCAAATCGCCGGCCACGTGGAGCTAGTCTCCGGCGGACCTCAGCCGGGAGGATTCTATTTTCCAGTCCCACGTGGAGTTCACGCGGTTAGACTAGGAAACTTAGGCACCATCTCTCAGGACGTGAAAGTGAAGCGTGGCTTAGTCTACTCTCTAACGTTTGGAGTCACTAGAACTTGCGCTCAGGACGAAAATATCAAAGTCTCTGTGCCTGGTCAGGCCAATGAGCTTCCGATCCAGACCGTCTTTAGCTCAGATGGTGGAGACACTTACGCTTGGGCTTTCAAGGCAATGTCCGATGTGGTTAAGGTCACTTTCCATAACCCTGGTGTTCAAGAAGACCACACCTGTGGACCTCTCTTAGATGTTGTCGCTATCAAGGAGATTCTTCCTCTCCGGTATACCAGAGGTAAATCAGTTAAGCATATCCGGTTTACTTTATATTTGTTTTGTAACTTGCATGGGTCCTTATGTTTTAGCTTTGTGATTAATTCAGCCTGAAACTTTGTTTTTGTCATCTTAGGTAACTTGGTGAAAAATGGAGGTTTCGAGATTGGTCCACACGTTTTCGCTAATTTCTCAACCGGAATCTTGATCCCGGCAAGAATTCAAGATTTGATCTCCCCGCTTCCAGGGTGGATCGTTGAGTCCCTCAAACCAGTGAAATACATCGATAGGCGTCATTTTAAGGTTCCTTATGGACAAGCAGCCGTTGAGCTCGTTGCCGGAAGAGAAAGTGCAATCGCTCAGATCATCCGTACCGTCGTTGGTAAAGCATACATCCTCTCATACGCGGTGGGAGATGCGCAAAACGGCTGTCACGGGTCGATGATGGTGGAAGCGTTCGCGGGAAGAGAACCATTTAAGCTTTCTTATGTGTCAGAAGGTAAAGGAGAGTTCAAAACAGGGCATTTCAGGTTTGTTGCCGACTCGAATCGAACGAGGCTAACATTTTATAGTGCCTTTTATCATACGAAGCTTCATGATTTTGGCCATCTTTGTGGGCCTGTTCTTGATAGCGTTGTTGTTCTCCCGGCGGCTCATTAACAATGTGCCTGTCTTAATTAATTCTTAATAGACTGAATATTTATTTTTATTACAATAAGAAGAAACACGATATTCTATTCGTAAAGAATTTGTGGTTGCACTATACATTTTCTTGTTGTTGTTAGTCTTGTAACTCATACCTTGTGTTGCAGAATATCTAATATGTATGGAAACTGATCAGTGGAAGTTGTTGAATGAAAAAAAAAAAAAAAAAAAGAAGATTGATAGAGATTTCGATTTTTAGATGATTTCGCAAGAATTGTCATTGATATTAACTATGAAGTACTATCTGTGGGACTCGGTTTACCGTCAAGTCCCTGTACAAGAGATTTTGACATTATAGTAGAGATGATTGTACTGGTTGAGCGATGATCCAAGTACTCGGAATCTATAGAAAAAAAAAAACAACGAGCTCTTTAATGTTACGCGTGGAAAGTGATATTGCTCGCCCTCAAGCATATAATATAATGCTCTCTTTTAAAAAAAAAAAATGCACCTTTTTACCAAATGACAATTGGTTTTGTATTAAGACGGTATTAATTATTAGAATAAAAAGTTAGTTCGATGAATAATTTTCCACTCTATAGTGGCTCGTTTAGTAATTTTGAGATGATGTAAATAAATGGAGTTGTATGATCAAAATAAAAACTGGATCGAAGACTTCTAATGTATAATGTACGTAATACTTCGTCATGAAATGTGTTGATGTCTAACGTACGTATGCAATGTTAACTTGTTAAGATATGTGACAAATAAACACATTCATTTTCATGGCTACATCCGATGATTTTGTCAATGTCAATGGAATTTGGTGTCGGCATACATGATCTATATACATAATACATCATGCATCCAGATATTGGTATGGCTAATATATATGACGGATTCAAAGTGAAGTCTGATATTAAAACATAGAAGTTTAATTTTTATATTTTTTTTTACAAAGACCATTAACATAACATGCTCAACTTATATTAATCAGATTTCTTCTGTGGCCTCTTTACTCTTTAAGGAATATATTCATCACGCAAAAATGACTTAAGTTTGTTTGTGCTACGCTGTTGGATTTGAATGACGTGGCTAAACCTAGACCGTCGATAATATTCAGACGTAGACATTAGCACAGTAGATAAATTCCTATATTCCTCTGTATTTTTTTTCTCTGAGTCTCTCTGAGCAGAGAAGAAAAAAACAGACGCCGGAAAAAGCGAGATAGATAGAGAGAGCGAAGAAGACCCACCGGAGACGAAACATCTCAATCCTAATCGAAAACAAAGATGGCCGTCGAGAAATTTAACACGAGGGTGCAAGGTGTTGAGATACTGAAGCCACGTACGGACAGTAGAGACTACCGGATGATTGTCCTCAAGAACTTGCTCCAGGTCCTGTTGATCAGCGATCCTGATACGGATAAGGTTCGAGATCGCTAACGGTGTGAATTCCGATATTTGTTTATTTAATTTTTGGAATTGTTTACTGATTTGATTCTTTTCTTCAAGTGTGCTGCTTCAATGAGCGTTAGTGTTGGATCTTTCTCTGACCCACAAGGGTTAGAAGGACTAGCTCACTTCTTAGGTACGTTGAATTTTTGTTACTTTGGAATGTTACTGGATTTTTGGGATGTGTTACCATCTTAATTCGTGTGCGCCCTTATAGTTATTTGCCATGGAATCATTCAATCTTTGTGCTCTCTCAGTGGTTAAATCTAGTTTCAATATGTTTGTATTGGTTTTTTTTGGTTGTTAGAGCATATGCTATTTTATGCAAGTGAGAAGTATCCGGAGGAAGATAGTTACTCCAAGTACATCACAGAGGTAGTATATATATATATCCATACAATTTTCCGTGATTTGAACTCAAACATACTCGAAGTTTATCTTTATTCCACTCGATATAAGATATATGGAATTTTCTTGGTGTAGCATGGAGGTAGCACAAATGCGTATACAGCCTCTGAAGAGACAAACTACCATTTCGATGTTAATGCTGACTGTTTCGTTGAGGCTTTGGACAGGTACAGTTTGGTGTTTTAATACTCTTGCTAGCTATTCTTCTTTAATCTTTTACCTCTGTAAGATTCTTATGTGGCTGTTTAAATCAGATTTGCTCAGTTCTTTATCAAACCACTAATGTCTGCTGATGCCACCATGAGAGAGATTAAGGCTGTTGACTCAGGTTTGCTCGCTTTTATTCGCTTTACGTTTATCTTGCTGCTGTTTGTGAACTAAACAGGTTATTAACGAGTTTTCTTTATCCAGAGAATCAGAAAAACTTACTCTCTGATGGTTGGCGAATGCGACAGGTATAGCTCTAGTCTAAAGAACAATTATCAGAGTTGGTTGTATGTATATGACTCAATTTTTTTTTTCATTTTCTTGGTAACAGTTACAGAAGCATCTTAGCAAAGAAGACCATCCGTATCACAAGTTTAGCACAGGTCTATGTTACAATTTTCTTACTGTTATTGCTGTTGACTGCCATTCATGGAATGAGATTTATTCTCATTAAAATGAATAGTCAGTTGTGATTCCAGTATTTTTCTCATGCTAAACAAGTGTGGTCTGTGTTTAGGGAACATGGATACACTTCATGTACGACCCCAAGCGAAAGGAGTGGATACAAGGAGTGAGCTTATTAAATTCTATGAGGAACATTATTCTGCCAACATCATGCATCTGGTTGTATATGGGAAGGGTATGTTTTGGTGCTAACGCGAAACTCAAATTTCCTTTTATAAGGAGATAAAAATGTTTAATTAGGTTACACCTGTGCTAATGGTTTTCTCTGAATGTTTTCAGAAAGCCTTGATAAAATTCAAGATCTTGTGGAAGGGATGTTCCAGGAAATCCAAAACACCAACAAAGTCGTCCCTAGATTTCCTGGGCAGCCATGTACTGATGACCATTTGCAGGTTTTTTTTTCCTTCTGTAAATTTAAAAATATATTTTGACATGAAGATGTATCATGTTAGAATGTTTATGAGGTGGTATTTTTGGTGCTGTTGTATTATTTTGGTTTTAGATTCTCGTGAAGGCTGTTCCTATAAAGCAAGGACACAAGCTAGGTGTTTCATGGCCTGTAACGCCTAGCATTCACCATTATGAAGAAGGACCAAGCAAGTACCTTGGCCATCTCATTGGCCATGAGGGAGAAGGGAGTTTGTTTCATGCCCTAAAAATCTTGGGTAGGTTTTCTATGGGGCACACATCAAGTTCAATCCAATCTTTAATCTCCTTCTCTTACTACTTGAAATGTGACAATACTCTTTTGAGGTTCCCTAAAAGATGATTTAGAAATTTTCTTCATAAAATTTTGAAGTTTTAGTTGTCGATGGTATTGAAAAAATATTTTGTTTTTCTGGTATCTCGACATGGAGTTCCCCAACTAATATTTAAATAGAGTAGCGTGGTAGGGTTTTATAGAATCATTTAAAGAAAGTGGGCGTATATGTCTTGTAGAGAGTTACATTCTAGTCACGTGAACAAACTTCTTAGATGGGACAAGTTGCTGCTGTTATTCCGGTAAGAAACATGCTAAATTACTCCATCTAGTAGTCTGGCTTATTTCTTCTTGCTTGCAGGTTGGGCGACGGGACTGTCTGCTGGTGAAGGAGAGTGGACTCTAGATTATTCTTTCTTCAAGGTTTCGATTGATCTTACTGATGCTGGCCATGGTGGGTTTTTCTATTCTATTTTTTCATTTTAGGAAGTTCACAACAGTCTTTCTTCTTTATTGTGTTGAATAGAGAGTATGGTGTGTTTGGTGTTTTGTAACTACTTGATAAATTTCTCGGTTTTCTTCTTGGTGGGTTTACAGAGCATATGCAAGAGATTTTAGGGTTGCTGTTCAACTACATTCAGCTATTACAAAAGACCGGTGTTTGCCAGTGGATTTTTGATGAGGTATGGATATATTAACTTGTCAAGCCACATTTCAATTTATTGCTACTAATAGGTTAAGATTGTAATTTCCATTTTTCTTCCTGTTTTTTGACCGTTTGACTTTTAATATTTGCTAATACATCGTTTATTGCTATTGAAGCTCTCAGCTATCTGTGAGACGAAATTTCATTATCAAGACAAAACACCACCAATGTCCTATATAGTGGATATTGCATCAAACATGCAGGTTATAATTTTAGCTCTTTTGCTTTTGTGTAAGCTTAATTTCTTATACATGCTTCTACCATGTCATCAATCGCTTCTTCAATAAATTGTGCATATGAAGTTATGTAGTGTGGCTAAACTTTTGTAATTTTTGTCTTTAAAGAACTTAAGCTCATCGCTAAGAAATAACAGTTCTTTTAAAATATTCTGTATCCTTTGCAATTACTCGTCAGATATATCCTGCCAAGGATTGGCTGGTTGGATCATCACTGCCTACTAAATTCAATCCAGCTACTGTACAAAAGGTTGTCGATGAGCTTTCTCCTAGTAATGTTCGGTAAGTCTGTGGTCTTTAAGATTTTTACTTTGCATACATTAAATTATTATGGGTAGCTAGCTATAGTACAATAAACATGTGATGAAATCATGGGTTTTCGCCTAAGCTAATTTTACATTTGTTCCATTTATTCTGAAAATAATTGAGGATGGCATGAAGGCTTTTATTGCTATCGATATATGATGGCTAATTCATGTACTGTTCCCACCATTAGCTTTTCTGCAGTTTACTTGACCAATTTCGTCATGTTATTAGAGTTTACTTGTTAAAGCACAACACAGAGGAGTTGTTTCCAAAAAATCTTGCTATTGTTATTGCTTTTGTAGAATTTTATGGGAATCACAGAAATTTGAAGGACAAACTGACAAGGCTGAGCCATGGTATAACACTGCCTATTCTCTTGAGAAGATAACCACCTCCACCATTCAGGTTCACTTTTGATATGTTATACTAGCTTGAAACGTTTCAATAATTTTATAAGCAACTACCACCTCCACTTCAAGTTTTGTTTGAACAATTTTTTCCTTAATATCTTTTTGGATTTGTGTTAAATAATTACAGGAATGGGTTCTGTCTGCCCCTGATGTAAATCTTCATTTACCAGCGCCTAATGTCTTTATTCCTACGGATTTTTCATTAAAGGATGCGAAAGAAAAGGTTCAATTTCACCGCATAAACTTAGATTATTTTAAATTTGTAATGGATGAAGCGGTCATCTTATGTGATCAAGTTCTGGAACAGGAAACCATTCCAGTTCTGTTAAGAAAGTCACCATTCTCAAGATTGTGGTACAAGCCAGATACAATGTTCTCGAAACCAAAGGCATATGTTAAGATGGATTTCAACTGCCCACTTGCAGTCAGCTCTCCTGATGCAGCAGTTCTTACTGATATTTTTACACGGTTGTTGATGGACTATTTGAATGAATACGGTAAGATTTGTTAGATACATCTCTTAATATTTTTCTTTCAACTAGGGATTTTTCTCTAGGCTTTAGTTCAAAGAACTCTGTGCCAATTAAGTGGAACCAAGCTTCTGAAATTGGTAAATATGTCCAATAAGCACCAAAATTTGTCTCATGCAAAATATTTCCATATTACATGCTGTTGGTTGAGCATTTCTTGTACCTTTTGACAATGCCATTCCTACTTCCGAGTTTTCTGCTCTGTTTTGCGTCTTCGCCGTATGTCTTGAAGACAAACGAAAAATAGTGTAAATAAGTAAAATAAAATGACCGAGTACAAAACTTCTATTTTGATGAAACTGTCCCATTATTCTTTACTTTTTTCATGTTGTAGCTTATTATGCACAAGTTGCTGGTCTTTACTATGGAGTGAGCCTTTCGGACAATGGTTTCGAGGTGAGTTTGACATTTACCACATGTTATACTGAATTCTTTTTCTCTTCTGTTTTCTGAGTACCTGTATTTGTTCCCAGTTGACCCTTCTTGGTTATGATCACAAATTGAGGATATTGTTGGAAACTGTTGTTGCAAAGATAGCAAATTTTGAAGTAAAACCTGACCGATTTGCTGTTATCAAGGTAACCATGTCAGACTTCGTCCCTTTTTATAACTTCACTTAATAGTTGAACGTCGGTCTGCTGTACCAGAATGATTGAATCTGTGTTATTCTGTTTCCGTATCCATTACTAGGAAACTGTCACAAAGGAGTATCAAAATTACAAATTTCGACAGCCATATCACCAAGCAATGTATTACTGCTCACTGATATTACAAGATCAAACCTGGCCTTGGACAGAGGAACTGGATGTCCTCTCTCATATGGAAGCTGAAGACGTAGCTAAGTTTGTTCCAATGTTGTTATCAAGGACATTTATTGAGTGTTATATAGCAGGTATCAACATTTTGCTGGGACGTTTTCTGTTTTTGTCTGTCTTTGGTGTTCGAATACTCATATACTTCATTTCAGGTAATGTGGAGAATAAGGAAGCTGAGTCAATGGTCAATCATATTGAAGATGTTCTTTTTAATGAACCAAAACCGATTTGCCGCCCTTTGTTCCCATCCCAGCACCTCACTAACAGGGTTGTCAAGCTCGAAAAAGGAATGAAGTATTTCTACCACCAAGATGGCTCAAACCCGAGTGATGAAAATTCTGCGCTAGTGCACTATATTCAGGTAATTCCTTTTCAGATTTAGAAGGCAGCTTTGAAATCTTTTCTTCGTATTTACCGTTTTTACGTCTTCGTTGGAGTTTGTTCGTGTAGATCTCGGTATTATCTTAGAACATATTTCCAGAGATCTCATATTGTTTTGGCTAACTGTAACTTTGGTCGCCACAAACAGGTTCATAGAGATGACTTTGCCATGAATATTAAACTTCAGCTATTTGGTCTTGTTGCTAAGCAAGCCACCTTTCATCAACTTAGAACAGTCGAGCAACTTGGTTATATCACTGCACTTGCTCAGAGGTACACTGAAATTTTCCTTGTGTCCTAATAGAATCCCCTGAATTTTGTTAAATCGCTTTTTTTTATACTAGGAACGATTCTGGCATCTATGGTGTACAGTTCATTATCCAGTCGTCAGTTAAGGTACCAAACCATTCAGCCATCTCTGTCATATTTTCTAATTAAGGCTCATCTCCTTAAATATCTAGAGGTTTTAAATCTTTAATAGGGTCCTGGACATATTGATTCGAGGGTGGAGTCATTACTGAAGAACTTTGAGAGTAAACTTTACGAGATGACTGATGAGGATTTCAAGGTAAGATTGGCCAACTAGTTAGTGATATTTCTCAGTCAATCTAGCTATGCAATATGATTACTCAACCAGAGCTATTAACTGATATGAATTACTCTTTCTCTAGAGCAATGTAACAGCTCTAATAGACATGAAGCTTGAAAAACACAAGAACTTGAAGGAGGAATCCCGGTTTTACTGGCGAGAGATTCAAAGTGGAACACTCAAATTTAACCGTAAAGAGGCAGAGGTACAGGAAACTGCTTCCTTTTCCTTCTATATTATCTCTTAAACTAAGAAAAACGCCTCTAGGATCAGCACCTGGTTGATTCATGACTCATGCGTATATATATACTTCTTCGAAATGTTGGATCACGTCTGTAATTAAGTTCAAGTAGGTATGATGTTTTTTGAGAGCGACTGATGGATGAGAGAATGGGGTTATTTTGTGGGCAGGTCGCTGCGCTGAAGCAGCTTCAGAAGCAAGAGTTGATAGATTTCTTCAATGAATACATAAAGGTTGGAGCAGAAAAGAAGAAATCGCTGAGCATAAGAGTATACGGGAGCCAGCATTTGAAGGAAATGGCAAGTGACAAAAACGAAGTCCCATCACCATCTGTCGAAATCGAAGACATTGTTGGTTTCAGAAAGTCTCAACCTCTTCATGGGTCGTTCAGGGGATGCGGACAACCCAAACTGTGAGGGCTGATGCAAATCATTTTTTTGCTTGAACAACAAGTGAATAGATTATTACGTTTGTGACGTTTAAGGAATAATAAAATACTTGTGTGAAAAACCTTAAACAGAAATAATTCATGTATTATTCAAAAAGTAGAGAAAAAAAAGTTATGCATATTCTTCGAGAACCAATAGTGAATTGGTGCATTTAAAGTATGGATTTTTTTAAAAGTATATATAAATATATATATATAACATATGCATCAGTTATCAAAAAAAAAAAATAACATATGCATATCAAATAATTTCAAGTATTATTTTAACATTAAAAAAAAACCCACAATCTTGTCGAATTTGGAAAACCACAATCCTGAGTCCCGACTCCATTTTTGCCGACAATTTCTCCACTGTGAAACATATGTTTTCCATATAAGACATACTTAACAAAAAAACATGGGAAAAAAGTATCATGTGGTAATTTGTACAGTTGATAAAAACATCTCTAAACCCTCTCAAACATGGGGTACAATAAAAAAGTGGGCCCATGGTTCGGGAGTAGATATGGAACCTTCTAAAAGACGTGACGGTAGGAACCGTTACACAAGAACTGTAACTTTCAATGTTGGGATGAGCTATATCTTCACAACAAAACATGCCCAAGTAAAATCCTTATGTCCATGTGCAGTTCACATAAACCTAAACAAAACAGAAAATCACAATATATATGGGTCGTTTAAAGAGTGTAAAACATGAAAATATTTTGAGTGTGAGAAAAATAGAATAACGAGAAAATTTGTGAGTCTAAGAGAAGTAGAATAAACATGCCCAAGTAATTATTCAATTGATGTATTTGTGAGGAAATTTTTTGTACTGTATGTAAAGTATTGTTGATTTTACTACTTGTTATTACCTTTATCGTGTATCAGATTTTAAAAAATAATAAAATGTTGGTGTAAAAACCTTAAACAAAAATAACTCATGTATTATTCAAAAATTAAAAAAAAAAAAACATTTAAAGTATGGATTAAAATTAAAATAATAATATGCATCTCAAATAATTCATGTTTTATTTAACGTATTAAAAAAAAACGGTTAAAAGATGGGCCCGAAAGCGCACAGAAATGAAAGGCCCATTAGAGGGAGAGAGAGAGAGGTGTTTGTAAAATTTTCGTGTGCTGAGAGAAGAAAATTCAAAAAATTTGGAAAGGGGGAAATTAAAGAAAAAATAAAATAAAATAAAAAAGAAGAGGAGAGAGCTCATATAACAAACAACAGATCATAGCGCCAACAAACAGTTCAAGCTCAGAGCTCGAGATCGAAGAAGTTTCTAATTTCTCTTCTCTGATCGAGGATCGATTTGGTGATCGTATACAAGGTAATCGCTTATCTTCTCTGCTTCTAGTAATCGTCCGATTTTGGATTTCGCGGAAGGATCGCTCAAGCTTTTTTGAATTTTTGAATGAACTCAGGTTCGAACAAGCTGGCATCTCTCCTCTGATTCTAGGTCAAATCGATTCGCACATACGAGGTAACCATTTCTCTTCTCTGTATCTAGTAAGCGTTCTCTGTTGATCGATTTTGGATTCTGAACCGATCAGCTTAAGGTGTTCGCTGTTTGCGTTTTCCGATCTTCGATTCTGGAGAATTCGTTAGTTTTATCGGTTTAGTCTAGTGATCAGCTTAAGGTGTTTGCTGTTTGCGTTTCCCGATCTTCGATTCTGGAGAATTCGTTAGTTTTATCGGTTTAGTCTAACGATCTGAGGCATAATCTATCGTAGCTCAAGGTTTTATTCCGATTCATGTCCATGTTTCGCTCAAATCTCTGAATCTCACATCTCTCTGTGTTCCACCACTAGATCGATCTGGATTTCGAACAAAATCGTTTAAGGATGTATGTGTGTGTGCGTTTCTGAGCTTTGATTCTGGATATTTTGTTAGGTTTATCAATTTCTGAAGCATAATCTTTCGCAAATGATGTTGTTTCAGCGAAACCTTCACTCAGATCTCTGAATCTTAGCTTCTCTCGTGTCCTTCCCAACTTGGGACTTGTGCGTTTCTGTGTACTCACTGTTGGGACATTGCTTTTTTTCTTTTTCTGATTGTAGAATGGAGAACTTTGATCAGCTCCGTGTTTACGATCAATCAACGTCAACTTTGGAAATGGACGACCTCTCAACTAGGAGAAAGCCAAATGTTTCATTGAGAAGGCGCTCTCGTCACTGGAAAAACTCAAGAGCGAGTGCGGTGAAGATGGTGATAGGAAAGCGATGCTTGATACCTTCGCTCTGTGCCTCAATGACTACTACTCTCGCCAAGAAATCAAGGCACGTGTGTTTGACACTCACGGTGTATCAGCTGAAAAAGTGGGAGCACTCTATGATGAGCTTTTTGGATAGCGTTGACGTCCATGCTTGCGTATTTGAGGCTTATGAAGAGCATTCCCTCCACTGTGCTAGTGTAAGATCACGAAAGGAAGAACTTGGAGAGGTGAGCACAGTTTCTGGTTCTTCTGCAGATATGGCAAATTGGGGCGAACTCTCAGCTGAGGAGAAAGCCAACAGTTTCATTGCCAAGGCGCTCTCGTCACTGGAAAAACTCAAGAGCGAGTGCAGTGAAGATGGTGAATGGTGATAGGAAAGGGATTCTTGATACCTTCGCTCTGTGCCTCAAAGACTACTTCTCTCGCCAAGAAATCGAGGCACGTATGCTTGCCACTCCTGGTGTACGCGCTGAACAAGTGGGAGCACTCTATGATTAGCTTTTCGAAAGCGTTAACGTCCATGCTTATGTATTTGAGGCTTATGAAGCGCATTCCAGCCAACGTGCTAGTGTAAGAGCAGGAAAGGAAGAACTTGGAGAGGGGAGCGCAGTTTCTTGTTCTTCTGGAGATATCGCAAATCGGGACAAACTCTCAGCAGAGAAGGAAGCCAAAAGTTTCATTGTCAAGGCGCTCCGGATGTTGGAAGAGCTTAAAGCCGAGCTCCCCGACAAGATACCAGTCCTATCTGGCTTCGCTCATTGCGTTTTAAGGGGCTACACTCGCAAAGAAATCGAGACATACTTCTCACACAAATATCGTTACACTGTCGCTGAAACGGGAACAATCTATGATGCGATGATACAGCGTAGCGGTGATCCCGATGGAGGTCAGGCTTATGAAAGATACTCTATCGATTGTGCTCGTGTAAGGGAGGAACAGGAAATTGAAGTGAGGAGACTGACTAATAGCACAGCTTCTACTGCTGGAAGAGACGACTGATGGTCCTTTTTCTCGAGAGCTTGGGAAGGTTTGTTTAGTTGCCTTAAAACTAGCTAGTGATGCAGTTTCATCTGTGTTATTTTGCTCTTTTGGATTATGCAGTCTCACATTGACACTCTAACTACAGTAGTAGTTGCTTTTGCTTTTTGCAGAGTGCTCCCGGAAGCAGTACTAGAGCAAGTAAATACTACAAGAGGGCAGAGGTCTATAAAGAAGGTGTCTTTTTCTGTTTGAGAGAGTTTGGGAAGGTTATAATATTGCTTTAGTAAATAATAGTAAAAAGAAAGGGAAAAACTCCATCTATGTGTTGCTTTTGGAAACTCCAAAGATCACTACTACTACTCTCTCTGCCTTATACTCTAGTTGCTTTTTGGTTTGCTTTCTTCTTTCAGTCTTTGGTTTGATATGGTGGAACTTTTGCTGGCTGTGATATAAATAAAAAGATAAACCGACGACTTGATGATTTCTGTATATCATCCCAATTTATGTATATGATCCGCTACGTATCAGTCACCCCACATATGTGATTGATTCGTATATATTCTCATCCCACATGGAAACAGCTAGCTTTTGAAACCTCAAGCTAGCATTTTACTACCAGCTAATATATATAGTCATCTCAAGCTCTGATTGTGTGAATCCCAAGGAGCATCTGCGCGATACCACCGCAATCAACCTCTAGGCTTTGAATTTGAATCGATCCATATATAGTGTTTGATTTTGACACTCTCCAAAATATGATTTGACAGAGAGATCAGATGGTATATTGATATCTGATGCACATTTGTGCCAAGATTTTCTTCGCTTAGGGTTTATTATGCAAGAGGGATATCTGATGCACAGTTTTGCGATGAAGCTTCAGCTCAAGAACAAACTCACATTCTGTTACTTCCGGCGAAACAAATTCAAGAGGCGGTTTATGAGTTTGTTAGAGTGTGTGAGTGAGACTATAAATTGTTACAGATGTCATCAAACTGGGTTAATTCATTTTCAGATTCTCATTCGTTGGGTGAGATAAGTTGTAACAGATCGAGAGAGAGAGAGAGAGAGAGAGAGAGAGAGAGAAAGAGTTAGAGAGAGGGAGAGAGAGCAAATCGGAGAGTTGGTGAGTGATCGGCGAAGATAGTGGATTCCGACGAGATCTCAGACGTACGTACGTTGCGGTTTGCGCTGAACTTTCCTTATTTACATTGCTGTATCCATGGATCAGTTTAGATCTAGAAACTACTTGGATTCCTTCTTCTAATTGCGTAGTTCCAAGTCTGATTTGAGCGTCGATAGAGATACTAGATAGATTTGTCTCTTCTGATTCGGAACTCGACTGTATTCTTTTTGATAGAACTCGCTTCGATCAATTGATAATTCTGGTTTGGGATCCATGCATTTTCATATCATAATCGATGATCGATTCCTTATGTTTGTTGATAATCCGGTTCCATATATGATCAAAACTGGCTGAATCCATCTCGAGAATTGATTGATTTTGTGATAACTGATGAATTTTGGTTTGATTCCAATTGTTTTCTGATTCCAGAATGGACGGACAAGCAGGAGATGGACCAGTGCCACCACAGATCATCCCGCTCGATGGTCAGGATGGAGACGAAGACATTCCCAATGCCAGTGAACTGATTCCCGAAGAGGCCACGACTGAATTGGTTCAACAGGACAATGTGGAGGTGGATCCTCGATCGGACGAAGAGATCGCTACTGAACTGGTTCAAAGCGTGCTAAGCGCATTGGCAGACACCAAAAGAGTAAAACGACCGACATAGACCAACTAAGCATTCACGATGGCTACATGATGTGTTTTTCCAACTTCTACACTCTCGCTGAAATGATAAAGCACATGACGACAAGAGTTGGTATACTAAAGAGTGATGTAGTAAGATGCTTTCTGGGGCTTACACGTGATAAGAACTATGGTATGGCGTATGTGAAGCACTCTTGCGAACGTGCCAAGATAAGAGAAAGATTTGCAGCAGAACAAGCCTTGGTACTGAGGAAAACCCAGGAAGCTACCCCTTCGACCAACAAGCCCAGGAGGAAAAAGAAGTAAGCGAGGATTATGTTTGATCTGGTATGTTCCGCTTTCCCAACACTTTAGGTTCCCCTGGACTTCGTTTCGTGTCAATCTTTTTGCTTCGGTTGGTGTTCTGTGGTGAATTTGGGTTTGTTTGTTGCTTTGCTATGCATCTGTTTACATTCTGGTGAAGTTCATCGCCAGTTTACATTCATCTATTTCTGAATCTCTACAGATCCATATTTCTACTTGTCATTCATTGTTGTAGGGGATGGGATTGGTCCTCTGATTTGTTTTTTTAGACATGGCACGCTTCGAGAAGGCTCATTAGTGTAGACCTCGCTTCATGATATGTATGACTTACGCATTTTTGCAGAGTTTGATAGGGTTTAGAGTAGCCACCCGCCATTCGGTGTTTTTTTAATACCAATTCTGGTGTTTATTGGGCTTTTACTACTCATTGCATGCTTGAATGATTTGATAAAGGATCATGGCGTCAGGCCATTGTTAGATCATGCACACTAGATTTCAGTTTCTCCGGTGTTGTGATGCTTAACGATTCATAATGAATCATGGCCAACAATTGTTTCCCTTTCGGTTTGCTTATTGGCTTCGCTATGCATCTCAGCATCTGTTTACATTCTAATGAAGTTCATAGCCAGTCTATACTGAATCTTGTTAGATCCATTTATCAAATTGTCAATTGTTGTTGTAGTCACTTCATCATGTTATTCGGTTTTTGAATTATGTTTTCTTCTCTCCAACTAGTTGTTTTTGGTTTGCAGTTACTCCCGGAAGCACTGAGGGTCCTTCTTCGAGCAAGTAAAGAACACATAGGGTAAGATTTCTTTTTCTTTTGAGAGTTTGGGAAGGTTTATTGCTTTAATAAAGCTAATGTGTGTTGATTTTGGACCCTCCAGCTACTCTAGTTGCTTCAAGTTTGGTTGTATTCGGGTCGACTATTAATTTCTTCAGTGTTTGGTTTGACTGGGAACCTTTGTTGATATCTGTATATCAGCCCGTTTATGATCCGCTAAATATCAGAATTCAAAAAGGTATTCTTTTGAAAACTTAGCCCATCACGAACCGCTATCTACTATGACCCTCTAAAATCATATTGAAAAAATCTAGAGAGTGAGAGTAGTTCGTTGCTTGGGAAGCTTAAGAGCGGAGAGTTTTGCTTAGACGATGCTTAGGTAATATCATGTACTAGAAATTTAGAATAGCCGAGAAACTGAAAAAGCGAACAAGAACCGAAGCCGAAGATAAAAATTTTATAATCATTTCGATAGTGTCTTTTACAATATAGTGGTTCTAACGATTAAGTTCAGTTCAGTTCAGTTCTTACGGATAATTTAACGCGGTTGCTGATTGACTATTGAATGAATATGGTAAGATTTGATCAATAGTCCTGCATACATCCCTCGGTATTTTCCTTTCAACTAGATATTATTATTACCTCTAGACTTTCCAGGCACTTGTTTTCCTCGGCTTAGTGATAAAGTGAGTTATACGCAAGACCGTCTTAGACGAGAGAGTATCATTTGGTGGCTTGGTGCCGTGGGCGTGGAGTATATTGATCAGAAGAAAGAAGACAAGTCCATGAAGAAACGAGTCAAAAACACAGTATTTCAATTTATTCGTGAAACAAAAATGAAACGATGATAACATTGAATTAGGCCGAATCCTTTTCTTTGGAAACACTCGACAAAACGTTGATGAATTCGGAATAAAAAAAACCATGGATTACGACGAGATGGGAGAGTTGTGGGATTTTTTTTTTTTTTTTTTTTTAAGTTTGTATTCTAGATGGATTCTCAATTATCTTCTCCGATCAGTTTAGATCTATGAATACAAATTTTAAAAAAAAAAAAAAAAAAAATTGCAATCTATATTGGAGAATAACTCCTACAAACTTTGGATGATTGTGGGTCTTATTATTATTTGTTAAACTGAACCCAAAAAAAGAGAAAAAGAAAAGAAGAGAAGGATTAATTAGACTTGCTGAAAATTTGGATCGGGGGCACCGTTTGCCCTTGCTTTCTGATCTCGCCCCACTGGCTCCATCTTCGTAGATCCATCGATAGTCTTCGGGGCCAAAGTCGTCGAACGAATGATGTCCGCAACGCCGCGAGAAACTTCCTCGAGGCTGACAACCTTGTTTCCCACCAACGATGCCATGTGTGCTGCCCCGGTACAACCAAGAGACCTTGAGATCGGATTCGATTCCATTTTTCGACGGGTAAAAAAAAAAAAGAGCTGTGCACACACACACCTAACCTACGGTTTTTCTTAAGTGTTTAATAATAATTTAATTAACTGGAAACCCAATCGCGCAGGGATTCGTTGTGTGCATTCTTCTTTTAAGAATGAGCCCATAACAGCCCATTAATAGATGATGCACAATATCTTATATCTCCCTTTTCTTTTTCTTTTTGTGTGTGTATCCAATATCCATCCTATAAAACAAATCCCATTAAGTAACATAATTTTTTAGATATCTATATAATTACTATAATGAAGTCATTATATAATTATTTGGGTATATAATCCGATAAAAATATGAACTAATAGATGATTTGAATAAACATGCAATTATGTCATCGTATTAATATGAACTAAATCAAAATTTCTGTTGTAAAAATTGATTAATAAGTGTAGATATAAAAACATCAAAGTGGAAAATTCGTTAGTAAATTTCATCCTCGTACTTTATATCCTTTTTTAATAAAAAGGAAGTACACGATATAATTTTTGTAGACTTTATATTTTTAATAATGATTACAAATGGAGATAAATAGGTTATAGATAAGTTATAGATTAATCTATATATTAATATTAATGGTTACACTTAAATATTAGAAATATTCCAAATTGATAGTTGATATATTAATAGTAACAAATAAAATTATGGATATTTCAAACTGTATATTTGGAAGATTTTAGTCATATATCACATTGTTTCCAAAGATCTTTAAAGACAATATTACAAATTTATTTTCCACAGATTTTATCGATAGACCACAACGTTAACCAAAGATATATTACGAAATTGATAGATTAATTGGTTACAAGTTAAATAGTGGGTTACAAGATAGATTACGAAATAAAATTTAACATGTGTTATAACACATGTATTTATCTAGAATCATTAACAATATAAAACTTACAAAATATGTGTTTTTTTCAAGCCTTCATATTTAGCATATGATTTAAATACAATATAAATAAAATGAATTTCAAGTCGTGCTCTAGCACGGATCTTAATCTAGTAGTAGTATATTTTACTATTTTTATACTAAGTAAAAAAAGTAATTAACTCTTTTTAAGTAAAATAAGCATTAAAAATTTAGCAAAAATTGAGTATCATATTATTATTAGGGCATGTTTATAGGGAGATCAGTTTAGGGTGTTCTTAGAGTATAAATATTATGAAAATAATGTAAGATCAGTAGTTAAGAACTTTTGTTAAAAAGTTAGTTATTGGGAGAACATGTTTAAGATCTTAATATTTAATAATATAATATTCTTATAGAAATTTAAGAATGTTTAATAAATACATAGATTAATGTTTAATAAAAAATTTAAGAATGTTTAATACTATTTAATAATATAATGTTTATTAATATTCTTAAACATATTACAATTATAAAAATTTATAAAATAACATTTTAATTGCAAACTTATAAAACTTTTACTAAAATTCAAAATACAATGCCATATTTTTATGAAACAAAAAAAAAACATTGTAAATAAAATTTTTTAAAAAAAACAAACAAACATATTACTTAATTAATTAAACAAGACAAACATTTTATTTAATTAATACATAGATTAATGTCCAAATTTATTCCATATATTTTCAACCAATCTGAAATAGACACGTCACACAAGATCAGACCCAAAAACAGTTCTATAATAAGATCAGTGAGCCTGATCTTAAATTTACTATTCAATTATTTTTATTTTTAAAGTGTCTAAGAACACCCCATGTAATCTCCCTATAAACATGGCCTTACATCTTTCCTTCATGAGATGGCTTGCTTGCCTGGTGGGTCCTACTGAGAATACTACAGCAAGCAAGAATTACTGTTTAGTTGTCTCTTTGGTGAGATAATAAAGAAAAAAAACAAAAATTTTGCAAATTTGCAATTTCACCATAACAGCTCACAGAGACTCAGACTTCGATTTCCAAATTCAGAGCTCTCTTTTGCCATTTGCATTCAAGCTTAAGCAACGTCTTTCCAACCAACCAACAACCGCATTACATCATTCACTTGCCAGACAAACAAATCTCAAATTTTTTGAGTAACAAAACAAATCACAAATCTCATTCAGGTTCTGATTTAGAAGTTTTTGTGGGATCCCTCTTTGATCCGATGTTGGTTCAGGATCGTGCGTCTCCGTCTCCGTCTCCTGCCAAGCCGCCGAAATCTCAGATCAGAGACTTAGCTACTCATCAACAGATCCGACGACGATTCACTGAACCCAAAAACCTAGATTTCTCGACTTGCTTCTCTGAGAATCTCACCAGAATCGCTCTCTTCTCTCTCTTTACCGTCACCATAGTTGCTTTCTTCTTCCTCTACAACACCACCGACACTGCTTCTCTCCTCTGTTTCCAGTCTCAGTCAACTCACTCTCTTCAATCTCTCTCTCGCCCTCAAATCAACTGGAACTCGATCCGTGTCCTCCCAAAGACCTCTCCTTTCGCTAATTTCCTCACTGAGAAATGGATTGTGGTGTCGGTGACCAAGTACCCAACTGAGGAGCTCAAGAGTTTGGTCAAGATTCGTGGTTGGCAAGTTCTAGCGATTGGTAACTCGGTGACCCCCAAGGACTGGAGTCTTAAAGGTTCAATTTTTTTGTCTCTCGATGCTCAAGCTGAATTGGGTTTTCGAGTTTTAGATCACTTGCCTTATGATTCTTTCGTTAGGAAGAGCGTTGGTTACTTGTTCGCTATACAGCACGGTGCCAAGAAGATCTACGATGCGGATGATCGTGGTGAAGTGATTGATGGAGATTTAGGGAAACATTTTGACGTTGAGTTAGTTGGTAAAGATTCTAAGCAAGAACCGATTTTGCAGTATAGTCATGAGAATCCCAATAGGACTGTGGTTAATCCTTATATTCATTTCGGGCAACGTTCTGTTTGGCCTAGAGGTTTGCCGTTAGAGAATGTAGGTGAGGTTAACCATGAGGAGTTTTACACTGAGGTTTTTGGTGGTAAGCAGTTTATACAGCAAGGGATTTCAAACGGTTTACCTGATGTTGATTCTGTGTTTTACTTCACCAGGAAAACGACTTTAGAGGCCTTTGATATTAAGTTCGATGAGCATGCTCCTAAAGTGGCTTTACCTCAAGGTGTAATGGTGCCTGTTAATTCTTTTAACACTCTTTACCATTCGTCTGCCTTTTGGGGGTTAATGCTTCCTGTTTCTGTTAGTTCTATGGCTTCTGATGTGTTGAGAGGTTACTGGGGACAAAGGCTTTTATGGGAGCTTGGTGGTTATGTTGCTGTTTATCCACCTACAGCTCACCGGTTTGATAGAATCGAGGCTTACCCTTTTGCTGAGGAGAAGGATCTTCATGTCAATGTTGGTCGTTTAATAGATTTTTTACTTGTTTGGAGATCAGACAAGCATAGTTTCTTTGAGACGATCCTTGATTTGAGCTTTGCTATGGCTGAAGAAGGGTTTTGGACTGAACAGGATGTGAAATTTACAGCTGCTTGGCTTCAGGATTTGATTGCTGTTGGGTACCAACAGCCGAGATTGATGTCGTTGGAATTGGATCGCCCGCGAGCAAGTATTGGTCATGGGGATAGAAAAGAGTTTGTACCTCGGAAGTTGCCTTCGGTTCATCTTGGGGTTGAGGAGACTGGCACAGTGAGCACTGAGATAGGAAACTTGATTAGGTGGAGGAAGAATTTTGGTAATGTAGTGCTTGTTATGTTCTGTAGTGGTCCTGTTGAACGCACAGCTCTCGAGTGGAGGTTACTTTACGGACGGATATTCAAAACCGTTGTGATATTGTCTTCTCAGAAAAACTCGGATCTTTATGTGGAAGAAGCCAAACTCGACCACATTTACAAGTAAGAATTGCTCAAGATTACTATATATGTTGGTTAAATTCAAGCTTCTGACAGTAAGTTTTGTATGTATATTTCAGGCATCTACCGAAGATATTCGATCGGTACAGCAGCGCAGAAGGATTTTTGTTTGTTGAAGATGATACAATTCTCAATTACTGGAATCTACTTCAAGCTGACAAGTCTAAGATTTGGACTACAGACAAGGTACATACAACAACACTCTCATCAAATTGTCACCTTTTTCTTCGTTATCTCAAGGAAGCTTACTGTTGTAAACCAATCATTTAGGTATCAAAGTCATGGACATCAGTGAAATCGACCGGGAACTCTGATTGGTTTTCTGTACAAGCCGAGCTAGTGAAGAAAACTGTAAGTACAATGCCAGCGCATTTCCAAGTGAACTACAAGGACGCCACCAAGAACAATCATGAGACCTTAACGGTATGCAGTTCAGAGGTATTCTACGTGCCCAAACGACTCGTAACCGACTTTATCGATCTTGTTGATCTCGTGGGCGATATGGACTTGCATTACAAAGTGGCTGTGCCAATGTTCTTCTTGTCAATGGATTCGCCTCAGAATTTTGATCCGGTTCTTGGTTCCATGGTATATAAGAGGAAATCAGCTTCGTTTAACACTTCTTCGAGTCTTTATTCTGCTAAAGCACCTGCGGTTCACCCATGGAGCATATCAAGCGAACAAGATTTCATAAAATTGGTTCAGCAAATGGCTGAGGGTGACCCGCTTCTGATGGAACTGGTATGATGGGCTCAGGGTATAGAGTTTGCAGTAATGCAATGATAGAAACAGAGTTATACAAAGATGTGTCTTTGATTCATTTCTCATTGGTTCCCTTTTCAGAATTTTTTTCTTCTGGGGGTTGTGGAGTAAGTCATGTAATGTTCCATTGTAACCAAACGTTTTGTGAGTGTATAATGTTTTCCCTCAAAAATCAGTCTCTGCTTCATCAATGAATACAAAAACAAATGTTTGAGACAGCTGGAAACAAGGCTGAATTAAAGAGTTATGACACAGTTTTGATCCCACAAAGAAAAGACATTGGCATGTTAAGGAAGCTTGGTGAAAAGATCCTGAAGTTGAGTGTGGCTCACCACCACGCCAAGTTTCTGAGAAATTGCCGTTCTCACTGTTTCAGGGTCCAAGCTCGACAATGTATCCGCACCACTCATGGCAATGTACTCGCTCAAATTATGCAAGATTCCATCTTAAGAAGCAAGAAACAAACGAGCTGAGGAAATGAATATGGTTGATGAAAGGGTGACAACTGAGAAGTTACATCTTACCTTGGGCAACAATGGATTCGTAGGGTGGAGGTTGAGCAGTCCAACTTCCATCAGGTTCTTTCATGTGTCTTCTATCAGAAGCAAAGTGCTTACAGAACAGAGGAGCATGCACAACACGGAAGAACCTGATCTCAACCAAACAAAAAAAAGGACAAACCCAGCTACGTTACAAAATGTTGAATTTTCCCAGCTAAATCATACTGCTCAACATTAAAATGACCAAAACCCTTAGCCGTGCCTTTCATAAAAAGTTTTGCCCGTGATACAGAAAGACAAAGAAGCCGAAGAAGAAACACTTTCAATCTTTGACATGCCTGAAAAGATTACCTCTGGTACTCTGCGTAAAGCTGAAAAGATGGCTGGATAGTTTCAGTCACATATGAGGTCAAGGGTGAAGGGAAGGGCAAAGTCGAATCAAGATCCCAAACCAAAGGCTCAGAATCACTTTCTTTCTTCCTCTGTTCATGCAAATACAAAAACCAAAATCAAGTTTGATTCTAAAAACAAAAATCACTGGCTCACAAACATTTTGATATTAACCTGGACACAGATGACATGATAATCCCACAGTACAATCCCATCAGCTCTGCGACTAGCTTTCTGATGCCATAGTGGAACCTACAAGAACATTTAATCAACATATCAATAATGGACATCAAAACATACACACACTCTGATTACTAACGGAGCACATTCGAATAACACTGAAACAAGACCAAACATAATAAATTACCTACAGTGGAACAAAGGTTATTTTTATAAGAGAAACATGGCTTGCCTGCTTCTTCTCATTCGAGATAAAAACAACAAACAGATCAGAACCCGTTGCATCCGCTACACCATTCTCGCACAACGTCTTGCAGAGCAGATACACGTTCTCTTCACTACAGAAACAAAAAAAGTCAACATCTTTTATCTTTGTGTTCTAGTTCTATCAATAAGTGCAAAATAATCACCAAAGGCAGAAAATTCTCCAAAATAGAAACAAAATCAACCCTCTGAAAAGGGTTTCCTAGAATCGGAGATCATATAAAACATGTAGAAGGTGCCGTTCTATAAGCCTAAATCTATGGAGAGAATTTTGTTTGTAAAAAGAAGAAGAACAATACCAGTAATAAGGAGTGTGCTGGAAACGAGTGGCCTCCATTGCAACATGTTCCGAAGTGACGCTGGACATTTCTTCTTTGAGATTTGATCAGTGTGCTCTTCTCTTATTTTGTATACTTCCCACAAACTTTGATCATCTCTAATCGTCAAAACTGAAAAAAGTGAACCAAGTTGCCTTGGTCCAGTGGTAAAGGGAGAAAAGTCCCGCCACCTGGGTTCAAGTAGCATTGGCCACGGGGGTTCGAATTTTAACATGGTTTTCCTCGGCCCCAGGAGATTGGTTCGAATTTTAACATGGTTTCCCTCGGCCCCAGGAGATTAGTCTTTGGGCGTAGGAAGCCTTTAGAGTTATCAAAAAAAAAACTGAAAAAAGTGTTCGGTACAATTGGGAAAGTGGTGAACGGAGAAGAAACAGAGAATTAAAAAAAAAAAAAACGCAAAACGACGCCGTATCCTTGATAAACCAAACAAGGACGTAGTGAATTGATTAAACCACGCCGGTTAAGGTTTAGGTTTATTCAATTTCGTATTAAAATTAGATTCGGTCGCATTACGACTGAGAAGAGCAGTGACGATGGAGGAGGAGCCAGACGCGAATCATCGTCGCCGGCAGATCTGCAACAGCTGCGATCGACCAAATCCGATCTGTCTCTGCCACGTCATACCGAACGATCCAATCCCAACGAACACAGAGATCATCATCGTCCACCATCCACACGAGTCACGCCACAAGCTCAACACGACACCTCTCCTCACCAAATCCTTAAAAAACGTCACCACAATCCCCACCCGCCGTCTCCGCCGTCATCACATCTCCTCCGCCGGAGAAACCTCGGTCTCACCACCAATAAGAACAATCTACCTCTTCCCTTCTTCTCCTTCCTCTCCCGCCGTCACTATATCCGAATTCAAATCCCTAAATCAACGCGACATCTCAAACCCTCCGCCGCTGAGACTCATCGTATTCGACGCGACGTGGAAACACGCGAGTGAGATGGTGAAGGCTAGCGAAGAGGTTCTAAGAGAAGCAGGAGCGGTTAGAGTGTGTTTGGATACGGGAATAGACGCATCCGTGAGCGGAGGAACCATCTACGACTCGGAGCTTGTGTTGAGGAAAGAACCATTCGGAGGATGTGTGACTACGGCGGAGGCAGTCGCACGGTGCTTGGGAGCTATCGAACCGGACGGTGAAGAAATCGAGAGGAAGCTGATTAGTGTACTGAAAGAGATGGTGAGGTTACAATCTAAGTTCTTGAAGCCCATGAATCCAAGACCTAAGTTATTGAAGAAGAGATTACAGAATCAATCAGCTAACACTTGAACAAGAATGAATGAATGAGTTTTTAGCTCTATCATCTATGATTGTTGATGACAAGTATTATTATTACATTAGTCCATTGTAGTAGTAGTAACTCGTTCTTCTGTATCAATAGTTACGTTATATGAATTTCTCAAATTTATTCACGTTATTAGGGAGTTAACAAAGTCAATCAGTGACTCTTTTTGTGGAACGGATCAAACTTTTATAACTCAATAAAAGAAGAAAAAACATTGAGAGACATGGGACCTTCTTCCATGTGAAGTGAGAAAAGTCATGGACGGTTTTGTGATCATATAACTTTTGGGGGAATTTATAAATGAAGGTGACACCTTTTTAATTACACACTCACTGACTCACATGATATGTTTCTAGGCTTTTCAGCCCTGATGTTTTATAATTCTTAAAGCACATATATAGTACTATTTAATCATCAAAACCGTTTTCTAGATTCGTATCCCTTTTTGTGGTCCATGCATATACGAATTTGGGATCAAAATAAGTCCGAGTCACTGCAGTTTCCATGGAGACGTTTCTTTGTGGTACATAGAATGTTAGTTGATGACTATAAAATGGATAACAAAATATATTGCTGGTTGCTAATCGATATCTTTGGTTGTTGTCACTAATAACTTCAAAGCAAACATTATCTATATTACGTAAGAAAAATTCATCACAAATTTTTACTGATTTCGGAACTAGAGAAAATTCTGAATCAAAAAGATCAAAACTTAGTAGGTAAGAGAATATATCAAACTGCTAAGTTACGATTCCAACTTGGTACGTTAGTGAAGGTTACATGTCACTTAATTACATCTACTTTATTTATCTTACGTTTTCCTTTATGATTGAGTGACCTTCAATTCTAACTTTTATTATAATTTCTTGATGGTGGTAGTACAAGTTATATTAACAATTACATGTTTACGATTTTTCTTTGTTTGTTTACGTGAAGTTGACCCCGGCAACACACAATGATCAAGTATCGTAAGTGTTTTTAACAGCTTAAGACTTTCGTTGATGAATGATGGATAGATTGCAAGGTGAGTTTAGATTCTACTTATAATGTGCATGATTCAAAGTCTGTTATATATATCATATATGGTGTACCATCGGCAGTTGACCCTCGGTGATGTGTATATAAGCTAATTTTTCTACTTCTTATGTGTGGTTGAGACTCTCAAGTCTCAACTTGAGAGGTTTCAAGCGTATCATTTACGAATTACTCTCAAAATGTGGTAGAGTTGATTAGGTGAAAGTTTAAATGCATACTTTTTAGATTTTGTATATTTTAGAAACTTTACTTAAAAAAACACTCACAGCAACAATTGATAATATATTTAACAAATCATTGATGAAGCTGATTCTAAAATCTCCCATGCCATAAAAGAGTGTAGACAAAAGAACGAGTATCACCCATGGGCAAAGCCGGCGCTGAGATTTTGGTGGCTGCAAGCCAGAAAAAAAAAAAAATTGGCTATTTTTTTTTTAAAAGGAAAAATGTAAAAAATGAATCATGTGTGGTTCAAAACTGTGATTTGGTCCTTTTATTAGAAGTAAGTTTCCAGTAGAAGTAACGACTCTTTCATGAAAATTGGGCCGATTAAATACATATAATTTTGGCGGTTACAAGCACTAGCTTGGCTTGCTTGTACCTTTGGCCGGCTCTGCCCATGGATCCATACGTCCATGATTTTTGCAAAAGCCTAAAAGTAGAAAATAAGGCTGTTCTACATTGTATCAGTATTATTATGATTGTTCTTTTTTGTTTGTTGTTGTTGTGTGTAAAAGAGTATATATCATTACGAAGAAATACTCTAGTATACATTAGTTTTTATATACGGAAATTAAAGTGCTCTTATCCTTCAAAAGAAGGATTTCAATCGTGAAAATCACATGCTAAAGAAAAAAGGACATCGTGTCATGCTGAAATAGCGAAATAATGAGACCAATCTCTCCACCAACAATACTTTTTCCTTGTCCAACATTCTATAATAATAAATGTGTATAACGCCTTGCCTTGGGATAGTTTTGTATGTGTCATAGGTGATTTGGTGATATCCTCAGTGACTCCTACGAGGATTGCCCTTAATTTTACCTATGTAGTATTTTTTTTTTTTGACATCACTTATGTAGTATCTTTTCTTACAAACATTTGAATGTATCGTTATTTTGTAAAATGTTTATATATAACTAACTTTTATAAATATGGTTGGTATATATATATTTTTATAGTACTTACGTTTTTTTTTTCAATTAATTATTTTTACTAACTTTAAAGATAATCATTTAAATGCAAACAAGATTAGCTACGTTACGTTTCCAATTATAATGACTAGAAATATATATATGAATATTTGTGTATGATAATTATTTCAATTTTGACTATTCACTAATGATGGTGAACCTAAGTAGTATTTTTCATCATTAATACTATGTTAATTGATTTTCTTTCCATCTAAATAAGTTGGCTATTTATTTACTTTTGTAATAAATTCCAAATTTTTTTAGTAATATGTTACTAATGTCAAGGATGGTTTTGACTTTTTTAAGTTTTGAAACTCCCAAAATTCCAAAAAACAATGTATTAAATATGTGTAATTAAAAAAGTGTGGTAAAAAAAAAAAAGTAAAATCAAAACAAAACATTGGTCGGGGTTGAACGACGACCGACCGGGGATCTAAATCTTCGCCTTAAAAATTTGACTGAGAGCGTCTTTCCTCTCAAACCTCTTCTTCTTCTGTCTATCTAATCTTCTTCCTTCCTTCTTTGTCGTCGGAAGTAATTCATCCAACTCAAATCTCTCTCTCTCTCTCTACTGTAATAATAATAAATCTAAGAAATAAATTAAAAAACGTCACGAAAAAGCATTTTAAAAAAAAACTAAAGAGAGAGAAACGTAATAACACAACACACAGCTCACCTCCTCCTCCTCCTTTTTTTCCAATTATTATTATTATTATTCAATTCAATCTTACCTTCTTTTTTTTTTTTTTTTTTTTCCATTCTTCGTCGTCTTCTTCTTCTTCTTGTTCCCTCGTCTTCTTTGCCAGTTCTTCTTCCTTCATCGTTTCGTCTCCATTTGTCCCCAGTGTCTACCATTTTTTAGATCTTCGTGCCAGGTACTTTCTTTCCACCTCGGATCGATTTGACTAAATCAATGTTAATGGATCATCTGATTTTTTTCGTTATTTTTTTTCGTTTTTTCGATTTGATCATTGTCGTCGTACCTTGCTCTGTTCATGACGTCGATCCCTTAATTTGTTTTTTTCCTGCTGGGTATTCTGACTGAATCATGTTTGATCAATTCATTTTGAAATCGCAAAAAGTTTTGATCTTTACGAAATTAAAGGCTGATCGAACCTCAAAGCCGTTACGTATCTTAACCTCTCTGTAGGATTTTCATGGATCATGAATGTTGCGTGATCTCATATTAGAGAATTACAGATTGTATTGATGTACATTATATTATATTACCAAACTGAGACAATGCTTTTGTGTGTTTCAAGTGTTGCTTGAGATCCCCTCCCTCATCCTAGTAAATTTCAGTTTTTAGATTACATTCTCAATATTTTTTTTTAACTTTTTTTCCGTATATTTTTTTGATCCAACAGGTTCATTGGTGTCTCTAGTAAGTTTTGAGTGTTCTACAAAATGTCTGGTTCAACAAAAGTGTTGGATCCTGCATTTCAAGGAGCTGGCCAGAAACCGTATCCTTTCAGCTACATAATAAACTTCTTTTTTTTTTTTTTTTTTTTGGCTTTAGTATTAGAGATATCTAAGGAGCCAAATCTGATTTTTTATATTTTTTTCTTCTTGAGATTCCTGAATCTTTTTTGGACTGTATGAGCTTGTTGAACTTTAACATTTGTTATTTAGAGGGACTGAAATCTGGAGGATCGAGAATTTCGAGGCTGTTCCAGTACCAAAGTCTGACCATGGAAAGTTCTATATGGGAGATACTTACATTGTCTTGCAGGTTTGGAATTTGACAGCTTGTTCCATATCTTCTTTCAGGACAGAGTAACAACATATGTATCACAAGTGTACGTTCCTTTTATTATCATTATTATTCACATTGTGTTCTGTTTATCTTCCATTTGCGCAGACAACACAAAATAAAGGTGGTGCTTATTTGTTTGATATACATTTTTGGATTGGTAAAGATACAAGTCAGGTACCAATCACCAAGACTCTTTTATTTGGTAACAGCTGTTTTTTGGAAAGGTGAAACAGTGTTGTGCTAACTTATGCTTTGACATTTTTTTAGGATGAAGCTGGAACTGCAGCTGTTAAAACAGTTGAACTCGATGCTGTTCTTGGAGGCCGTGCTGTCCAACACCGGGAAATTCAAGGCCATGAATCTGACAAATTCTTGTCTTACTTCAAGCCATGTATTATTCCGTTAGAGGGTGGTGTTGCCTCTGGATTCAAAACACCTGAAGAAGAGGTGTTTGAGACCAGGTTATATACCTGCAAAGGAAAACGTGCAATCCGTTTGAAGCAGGTTTTAACTTCTTGTACTCTCTTCGCATTAGAACAGTGATATCCAATCCAATGTGCACTAACTCTTCTTCTGTTCCATTTTTTTTTCTTTTGTAGGTTCCTTTTGCCCGCTCATCGCTGAATCATGATGATGTATTTATCTTGGACACCGAAGAAAAGATCTATCAGTTCAATGGTGCAAATTCAAACATTCAGGAGAGAGCCAAAGCTTTGGAAGTCGTCCAGTATTTGAAAGACAAGTATCACGAAGGAACTTGCGATGTTGCGATTGTTGGTAAGCAATTGCAGCCTCTTCCTCAGTTTCCCCTCAAGTCAACAAACAGTATTTGAATGCTTAAAGAATAGGTTTTGTGTATGGCATAGTTTACAGAGATGGTGTTTAAGGTGGAAACTAATCTATATTCATACTTTGCTGGTATAACAGATGATGGAAAATTAGATACAGAATCTGATTCTGGTGCATTTTGGGTCCTCTTTGGTGGTTTTGCTCCAATCGGAAGGAAAGTTGCCAATGATGATGACATTACTCCAGAGTCAACTCCCCCTAAGCTTTATTGGTACTCGTCTTCCCTTTAATTAGAATCCTGTTTGTTAATTTCTCATTTTTTACTTTTCGATATAATACACGCCATTCTGCTGTAGTATCTATTCTAACATTTACTTAATAGAATATATTATGATAGAGTTATTGATTGATATGGTGTTACTACTTTTTTTTAGCATCACTGATGGTAAGGTGGAACCTATAGACGGTGATCTATCCAAATCTATGCTGGAAAACACTAAATGCTACCTCTTGGACTGTGGTTCTGAGGTATTTATCTGGGTTGGCCGAGTAACCCAAGTGGATGAGAGGAAAGTTGCTAGTCAATCTGCTGAGGTAAAGAGTGGAAATTTATTAAAAAATTTCTCTGGCCTTTTAGTATATCTATCTTTCAATCATGGCTTCTCACTTTTTACCTTTCATCTCCAGGATTTCCTTGCTAGTGAAAATAGGCCAAAGGCAACGCGTGTTACCCGTGTTATTCAAGGTTATGAGTCCCATTCTTTCAAGTCTAACTTTGACTCTTGGCCATCAGGCTCGGCCACTCCTGGTAACGAGGAAGGACGAGGAAAAGTTGCCGGTAAAATACCACTGTGAAACTTAAATCACTTAAAAAAAACATAAACAGTCTTTTTAACCTTGACTTACTATTGGCGTTGCACAATTCTCTAGCTTTACTGAAGCAACAAGGTGTTGGGCTTAAGGGCATTGCGAAAAGTGCACCAGTGATTGAGGATATTCCACCTCTGCTTGAAGGTGGTGGAAAGTTGGAGGTCTGTTTGTCTATTTGACTTGTTATCCCTCAATTCTTCACATATAGCTTTGGATATATCCATTTTGATATTTCATTATGTCTATGTATTAGGTTTGGTACGTTAATGGTAATGCCAAGACTCCATTACCTAAAGAAGATGTTGGCAAGCTGTACTCTGGGGACTGCTATTTGGTCCTTTATACTTATCATGCTGGTGATAGAAAAGACAACTATTTCTTGTGCTGCTGGTTCGGAAAGAAAAGCAATCAGGTAATTTTAACATAATCATAAAAAAATGTAATTCTTAATCTTAGTATATACCTATCGTATAATCCTCCATTTCAGTTATTTTTTCTGTTTTATAACTTTTATATATTGGCGATCTTGGTTCTTTTCCTGGTTTTTCCTTGTACTACATTTTATGGCTAAGCTCGAAATTGGTTGTGATTGTAGAAATTTGTATCTTCCAGATGAATGTTGAGAGTAACTATTGTTGGCTTTAAAGATTATTGGTTCCTGATGTTAGTAGTTTATTGTTATGTTAGCTCTATTAATATAATGTTATGGATTTCAGATATCCAACTTCACTTCAGTTTAACCATGTGAACGTTCTGATATTTCTCTTATCCAGGAGGACCAAGATACGGCAATTCTACTAGCGAATACAATGTCAAACTCCTTAAAAGGAAGACCTGTGCAGGTACAATGTTTTCTTTTTATTGAAAGCAATTATGAATAGTACCAAAAAGATTGACTAATGGGGTATTCTTGCAGGGCCGTATATACGAAGGTAAAGAGCCTCCACAATTTGTTGCCCTTTTTCAACCTATGGTGGTCCTAAAGGTATTTGTATATTGTTTACAAGATGAGGGTGAAGTTGATTTCCGTTGCAAGAGTAATACAGTGATTAATATGGTTTACATGAACTTTTTAGGGTGGTTTGAGCTCTGGGTACATAAACAGTGTGGGAGAAACAGGGTCAACAGACGAAACCTACACGCCAGAATCAATTGCACTTATTCAAGTATCTGGAACTGGAGTTCACAATAATAAGGCTGTGCAAGTTGAATCGGTACTTGACTACCTTAAGCTGTTTTCTTTATAAAGTAATAAATTTTGGTTTTCTTGTTTTTGAAATATTGCAATTTGGTAAAGGTGTGTACTTATTATTCAGCTTTCTATAAGTTGTGACTTAGGCGAAACATAATAATCTTTGATTTGTTATATTGACTTGTAATGGTATTGCAATACTTCCATCAGGTGGCAACATCTTTAAACTCTTATGAATGCTTCCTTCTGCAATCTGGTACTTCCATGTTCCTCTGGCACGGAAATCAAAGTGCGCATGAACAGCTGGATTTGGCTGCTAAAGTTGCCGAATTCTTGAAGGTTAGTTTCCGATAGTATTGTGTTGTTTTCAGTTTAGCTTAAATCTTTCCGAATAGGTGCTTTACAGTCTTACATGGAAGTCCTAATAGAAAATGTGTTTGTTTGTAATATTTAATATTAATCATCTTCTCTTTTTGCTAAGTCAGCCTGGGATTACTCTAAAGCATGCCAAAGAAGGAACAGAGAGCTCAACCTTTTGGTTTGCGCTTGGTGGAAAACAGAATTTTACCAGCAAGAAGGCTTCCTCTGATACTGTCAGGGATCCTCACTTATTCTCATTTTCGTATAACAGAGGTGAATATTTTATATGTGTGGTTTTTTACTCATATTTTCACATTATCTTAGAAGTTGAGCATTTCCAGTATTCTAACTGTATCATTCTCTTTTAAATTGTGTCTGCCTGGATCCACGCAGAAAAGTTTCAGGTGAGATATTGGCGAAATTATACAACTTTTTTTTACACGAGATGCTGTTTTGCATATTATTAACAGTATGCTCTGCAACAGGTTGAGGAGATTTACAACTTCGCTCAAGATGACCTCTTGACTGAGGATATATATTTACTAGACACCCATGCTGAAGTTTTTGTCTGGGTTGGTCACTGTGTTGAGACCAAGGAAAAGCAAACTGTATTTGAGATTGGCCAAGTAACTATTTCCTTATCAACTTTGCTTCTCGTTTAGCTTCTCTGTTCTTTTTTGTACTTTTTATTCATTGAGACAGTCTATGGGCAGAAATACATAGATCTTGCTGGATCCTTAGAAGGCTTGTCTCCTAAAGTTCCACTCTACAAAATCAATGAAGGGAACGAACCATGCTTCTTCACCACTTACTTTTCTTGGGATCCCACTAAAGCTATCGTAAGATTTCTTGTCCTTGGTATATGTTCAGTTTCTATTGTTTCAGTGTCTGGAATGAAAAATGTGTCTGTTATCAGTGAATTGCTAGATAGGCACTTGGTGTTGAAGACGGATTTAGCTAAGATAACTCTGATTATTGTACCTCATGGACTTTCCTTTACGTTTACCCTTTTCTATGATTTAGGTACAAGGAAACTCATTCCAGAAAAAGGCAGCGTTGTTATTTGGCACTCACCACGTTGTGGAGGTACTACACATCTGCAAATTCAGTTTGGTTAGGATAATGGAAAACACACTCTTATTACTTTCCGGCTACTTGGATTCATGAGATTTTTCCTTTTTCCACTGCAGGATAAGTCTAATGGTGGGAGCCAAGGACCAAGGCAAAGGGCTGAAGCACTAGCTGCCTTAAATTCTGCTTTTAATTCTTCTAGTAACAGGCCTACCTATTCGGTAAATAACGAAACTCTTCACCAATGTTTCTTAGATATAAATGAAATATCTGTTCAATATTTGATTTTAGTTTACCATAAGTTTACTACAGTAATGGACACTTCAATGACCCTACCTGTACAAACCAATCTATGACCATTTAGCTGCTAATCATCCATCTGGACCTAAACAAATTTCCAGCCTTCTAGTTCAGTCCCATCCTAAATCCAACCAAATTCAGAGAGTATAATTCTTTACAAAATTCTCAATACAATGACTTACAAATTTGTTGCAGTGTAGACTAAAGCTGCTTGAACTCATTAATGGGGTTCATCTTGATTGAGTTCTTCGTTTGTTTTAGCCAAGCCTTACCCCATTACAAAGAAAGCTCTACTTTTGTATGTTTAGCAAGTCCACTTAGACAGTCTTCCATTTTAACTGCAGAGCCAGGACAGATCAAACGAAAGTCACGACGGCCCAAGACAGAGAGCTGAAGCTTTAGCCGCCTTGTCATCTGCATTCAATTCTTCTTCATCATCAACTAAATCGGCTCCACCACCAAGGCCAGTGGGGACAAGTCAGGCTTCACAGAGAGCAGCAGCAGTGGCTGCTCTCTCTCAGGTACTTGTTGCGGAGAATAAGAAATCACCTGATACCTCTCCTACAAGAAGATCCACCAGCTCCAACCCAGCAGATGACACCCCTTTGGGTAAGTTTTTCTCCTTGATTCCACGTGTTAAACTTCGATAACGCAATGGACTAAAACTATCTTCATCCACAGCGGAAGAAAAAGATGAAGCAGAGGCTTTAGAAGGAGCTGGGGATGAGGCCACGGAAGAAGAGGAAGTTTCACCCGCAGCAGATGAACCAGAAGCAAAGCAGGAAACAGAAGAGCAAGGAGATTCTGAAATAGATACAAGTGGAGCAACTTTCACTTATGAACAGCTGAGAGCTAAATCTGAGAACCCAGTGACTGGAATCGATTTCAAACGTAGAGAGGTGAGTAGTTAGTTAGCTACTAGGAGATGGAATCACTCTTGTCTATTACTTAACTAACTTGCTGTTTCTTGTTGTTGTGGTCAATTTACTACAAGGCTTATCTATCTGAGGAAGAGTTCCAAAGTGTGTTTGGGATGGAGAAAGAAGCATTCAACAACTTACCACGTTGGAAGCAAGATCTGCTTAAGAAGAAATTCGACTTATTCTAGCGAGTGTTCATGGCTTTATGTGGATCAGTCAAATTTGTTTTTTTGAAGAGTGTTTTTTGCTTCTCTTCTTCAGTTTTATTTGCTTGGCTCATTAATATTTCTCTCTTGGGTTGGTTTGGGTTTGATTCTTTATATTTTCTTACAGCACAATGAAGATTGAAGTGTCTTTGTAGTGATTGATGATCATAGATTGTAATGAATTGTTATACCCGAGACAGATTTGGTGATTGTGGGTGACATAAATTCTTTGATTTGGATTCTTCCATTGTTGTGACTATTTAAGATCATGTCTAGTTGTACAATCAGATCATCAGATGCTTTATTTTCATTGTTTTATGCTTGTTTGTGAATTACGAGAGGTTTGCTTATGATGTCTATTATTCAAGACAGTTTTGTGATGATGATTGGTGTATTTTTAATAGTTGTTTTTATTCATCACAAAGACACAAACAATGTGTATGACAGCATAAACGTGAGTTTTTTTTTTTTTTTACGTAAATCAATCATTAGTTTTGGTTATTTCTCAAAAACCAATCCTACCCGAAAAAAAAGAAAATCATAAATTAACTCACTTGTCAAGTCATCCGATTCGAGTTCTTTATACAAAATTGGCTAATGAACGAGAGAACTCAACAATGGATAATAGCTCATTTATTATCTTTTCTAAATACTAAAACTGTCAAAAAAAAAAAGCATGAACTTACCAAAAATAGTATGAAAAACTAGAGCTGCATTTGATTGCATCCATGGAAGCTCTTTCTTAGAGCTCATAAGGAAACTGATGAAAGAGGACCATTAAGGATCATTGAAAATTTTCATTTTCTTTATTTATTTATTTTTTTGATCAAAATTTTCATTCTTTGTTGATTACTTGTTTAATTTGGTTTTCTTAAATAAAACATATGAAAAGTATGGGCCTTATGGCCCAATTCATTAATTAAAAACAAATGACATCATTCACCAAAGCAACAACATAAACAAACATTTAAACATAAATGTAGGAAAAATCAGCAGTTAACTAGTTGTTAATGTACTGTGTGCTGCTGTCTCGAATATTTGTCAGAGTAGCACCATCAGTATGTGCCGCGTTCGCGTTCAAATTCTCCTGAACCCTCTTTAACGTTCGCGTTCAAGTACATCAGCAACACTACAAAAATATTAGAGAATAAATCAGTTAACAAAAGAAATCACAAACAAATAAATCGAAACGATAATTATATAATCAAATAGTGTTGTATAACCTTGGAGATCCGTATTCTCTCACTTCTTGGTCCTCGTAGATGACAATGGTGAAAATTTGTGAGTTGGTGCAATTTTCAACAATTGTCAATTGTTGATGTACTGCCCATTTTCTTAGTCATTCCATATCTTCCATATCAAAAAAAAACTTGTTAAGTCCAATGCGAGCAAACAGAAATAACGTTAGTTTCGATGATCTCCTCTGATACCTCAATGCTACAACATATGATGACATGCAAATTTCAAAATTTGTATTTATGGAAATAATTAGCAGCATAGTGTTATTTTGCTTCTCATAATTTTATATTAATTTTGAGTAAAAAATCTGGTGACTGATAATCTTATCTGGTCAATAAACCGTTGTAAGAAACTAATAATTTTAAAATAAAAATCAACCTATAATCTTTCGTTGCAATCTAGTGACGAGCACGCAATGGATTACTTCATCTCTACATACTTGTGTATGTGTTTTTTACATCCTTTATAGTTTTTTCTGTCTTTTTTTTGTGTATATATTTACCATCAAATCATCCACCAGTTGAGATAGATGTATTGTTTCTTTTTTATTTATTAAAAGATTCAAATTTTTATTTTGGTTTGAAATTTGAATTACAAACAAAACAAAAAAGTTTGTTCAGTACTGGATAAACTGGTTCAATTTTATTCTATGACGTTTTTCATTTATTTATCACATGGTTTAGACTTTGTTTAATCGTCAAACTTAGTCTGTTTCGACGCTAGTTGAATTGCCACTCAACTAAACTAACGCTATTTACGGTTTACCTACAAGTGATTGGAGGTCTTACCAAGGATCTTTCCGTTGTAGCCATAAGGTGTAGAAAGTACAACGCGCCAGCCGGCCAATAAAGAGTGGGGACACTCAAGAAATAGAAAGGAACGCTTCAAGAAACAAACGTTTTATTCAAGAAAATTGATTTTTGATTTAATGTGGATATCATTAATCGAAGAGCTTTCAGCTACAAAAGATCTAATTTAGCCTCATATGGATCCTTGTTGAATTCAAAGTCATTAAACCTTTCTCTACGTTCGGTCTATTATACGTGGAATCTACATATATACTTCACGAACAAAACGTTTCTTATTCCATTTAATACTAAGTTTCTTCCATTATTTTTTCTACCTAAAGAAAAAACCTCGTTTTATCAAAAAAAAAAATTATGAACATGAATCTTGCTGATCCATCAAAGTTTACATTTGTTCTATTTTTTATTAAGCTAGTACTCCACCTTCTCGCTATACGTTTCTTCAGGTCAACAAAACAGAAAGGCCAGCTTCCCCCGGGTCCACGGGGATGGCCTGTCATCGGAAACTTGGTCCAAATCAGCCTAAACCGGCCTACTTCCTGGTGGCTCCACCGCGTCATGGAAAACATGAAAACGGAGATAGCTTGCTTCCGTTTCGCACGTGTCCACGTCATCACCGTAACCTCAAGCGAGATTGCTCGAGAAGTGGTTAGAGACAAGGACGAGGCTTTCGCTGACCGTGTGGAATCGTACTCGAGCAAACTCTTAAGCGAAGGCTATAAGGACGTGATATTTTCTTTCTACGGAGAGAGATGGAAGCTACTGAAGAAAATGATGGTGGCCAAACTAATGTCTCCGAAAATGTTGAACAAGTCCCTAAGTGATAGAACCCTCGAAGCCGATAACATCGTCGCTTATGTCTTCAACTTATGCCAATTAGGGTCAACAAAAACTAAGTTAACGTGAGAGACATCACGGGCGTTTATTGCCATGCCGTGATGATGATGATGATGTTTGGCCGGAGGAATTTTGAAGAAGTAGCGACCGAGAACGGTAATGGTCTCGGTCTCGGACCGAAAGAGAAAGAACACATGGACGCAATATATCGATCTCTTGATTGTTTTTTCAGCTTTAACGTAACGGACTACATCCCTTGTCTTCGAGGATGGAACCTAAATGGAAAGGAGGCTGAAGTTAGAGAAGCGGTTGATATAATCAACAAGTGCAACGACCCCATCATCCACGAGAGAATACAATTGTGGAGGGAGAGAGGTGGAAAAGAAACGGAAGAAGATTGGCTCGATATCTTAATCACGCTAAAAGATGACCAAGGAATGTCCTTATTCACATTTGATGAGATTAGAGCTCAATGCAAGGTTAGTGATGTTCACACTATCCTTACAAATAAAATGTGGCTTAATTAAATGTCCAAGAATAATTGCAAAAAAAAAAAATAATAATAATAAAAGAGAATAAGTAATAACCAAAACCGTTATGCATTTTTTGCTATATATAGGATATCAATGTTGCAACAATCGATAATACGATGAATAACGTGGAGTGGACGATAGCAGAGATGTTGAATCATCCAGAGATTCTTGAGAAAGCCACAAATGAATTGGACAGGGTAGTTGGCAAAGACAGACTTGTGCAAGAATCAGACATATCACAACTCAACTACATCAAAGCTTGTAGCAGAGAATCTTTCCGGCTTCACCCAGTTAGTCCGTTCATGCCTCCTCACAGAGCTCGAGAAGATACTACGCTCGCGGGTTATTTTGTCCCCAAAGGTATATGCAACTCATGCATGTAGATGTAAGTAAGGGAAAGAAAAAAAACTATAATACAATTAAATAAAATAAATAAGTTGGCAAACTGCACAAATGAGAGTGTGGGACCACCAGCCAGGGTGGAAGATTCGTGATCGAGCGTATTTCTTAAAATATATGTTAAAATTAAATATCAAAACGGTTTAGATTTATCTTCCTATGGCCGCTATGTCAGGCCATGGGTCAGGCATATATGTCCATGAGTTCACAACCACGCATTCAAAATCTTAGGCGGCAATGCTTGGGCTTTACAAACCATGTGGTATTTATTTGATTGCAATGATAGGTAGCCATATTCTTGTGAGTCGTCTAGGGCTTGGCCAGAACCCTAAGATATGGGACGAACCAGACGTTTTCAAGCCAGAACGACACCTCGATGGACATGGTGGGAACTCAATTAGCGTGAGTTTAATGGAACCAGATATGCGGCTCGTGACATTCGGCACCGGTCGGCGTGGCTGCATAGGCTCTAAGATTGGGACATCTATGACCATCATGTTACTAGCCAGGCTTCTCCAAGGGTTCGAATGGAGCCACCTTCCTGGTACTAGTAAGGTTGATCTCTTTCCTGCTGATCGTAATTCGTTCACCGCTAAGTCTCTAGTCGCATCTGTTAAACCTAGGTTGGCTCAACGTATGTATCCGAAAGTGCAAACAAAGTGAGAATATTTTGATGATGAATCATTGTAAATTTAAATTATTACATATGCCATTAATTGCAAAGAGCAATAAGAGAAAATTGAGAAAGCTTTAAACTTCTACCTAAAAGGGAACTAGGAAAGCTCATCTAAATCCATAGAAAAGCTGGCCACTCCAACTGTTTTTGTAACCATATTCTTTGGTTCTTAGACTAAACCAAACAACACATTTTATAACAATACTAACATTTGGGGATTCATCAAGTCGTACACACTAAGTACCTCAAATCATTAAATATGGATGGTAACGCATACCTCAAATTAATGTAAGTTGAATTAATTCGTAGTTTTTTTTTTTTCGGATTTGGATTACACAACAGTACTACGTACGTACGTACACTCTCATTTATGTGTATATAAAAAACCAAAAAATGTCCTCTTTCTTTACCAAATATATTACTAATATACAGTGATGCTTAATTTAATGATTGGATAAACTAAAAAACTAGAAGAAAGAGAAGAATGAGCGCTTGGCAGGAGGGCGTTCGACAGCTCTCATGAGATTAGCAACTTCAACTACTTTTGCAACCTCTGTCCCTCTCTTTGCCTCTGCCGTCGCTCTTCTCTCCTCTGCTTTCCTCTGTGCTTTGGCCACATTGTTTTGCGTTTTCTCCATCGCTTTCGCTTTTCTTTCCTCTAGCTTCCTCTGCATGCATCGATCCCAAATTGTTAGCTAAACTTATACATACATCATACATGTCTCTGTGTATACATTATCAATCCGACATGAATTCACCATTTAGACGATCAGTTAACCGGCCTTTTTAGTAAATATTTTTCACTATATATATCTTGAATCCCGGAAAGATACGTATAATGCCACAATGTTTGTTGAACTGGAATTATATATGACAATGATGATGCCACGACGATAAACATAAAAACATTAATTAGAAGCTATAATGTGAGATATATATAACCATCTCTCACCTAATTACATACAAATTATGCCACCACACCATACCTAATATTATTTACAAATTTTCAAATGAGAAGATTATGTTTGCAATTCCAAAATGACATATACTGTAGTACTAAACCCGACTCCAAAAAAAAAACAAAGAGGTGATTTTAATACTTTCACTAACTATACTACGAGTATCACATGGTTTAATTATATATTAACCAGCCGACCAACCCAATATACAACAAAATTTAACATATGTTGTTAGTAAATTATGTTAGAAATTAATCATCGTACGTGGGGACCGGAAGTTAATTTAAACCAAAAAAAAAATTACCTCGATTTTCTTCATCCAAGAATTGGCCTTGTTGACTTGTTCATTAACCCAACCGTTAATAACGGCGTCTTCTCTCTTAAACCTGTTATTGATCTTAGCCAGTTTTGCCGTCTGCCACGCCGTTATCTTTGCTTCCACCTCTTCCCTCTTCACCCTTTGCACCGTCGTCGTTCCTACCTGACCCTGACCCAGACCCAACAACCTATTCTCACTTCCAGGATCCAAACCCGGACTCGGATACTGGTCCGGCACAATTGCCAAAGGATTCGTCTCCACTTCATGATCCCTCTCCTCGTGAATCCTCATCAAGTTCAAGTCATGTTGTCTCTCATCTTCACGCTGCGTGACGTTACGAGCCGTTGGTTCGTTGTTTTCCATAGAGGAGCCAGCGATGACTAGAGCGTTGAACTCTCTGCTTATAGTCGTGAAGTTCTCGCCAGAAGAAGCTCCTTCGCTCATGGTCGTTGTTGACCTTGGCGGAGAAAAATAGCCTCGGAAAGCAGGCGGTGGAGGCAACGTCGTCGTCATCGTCCGGGAGTTATCTTCCGGCGTCGGAGTTAATGCGTGGATGTCTCTCACAACAGTCTCCGTCGTCTCATCCCCGTGGTTACTTCTGGCGTCCTGCGACCTTTCTTGACCGTAAAGAGTCATCATAATCTGAGAATTAGGGTTTACGAATTGTGATCGTCAAAGAAGAAGAAGATGATCATGGCCTGATGATCAAAGTAATTTTATATTTTCTGACCTCGAATGGCAAGCTAAAATTGGTTTTTTTGATATTGGCTTTGGTAATGTCAAAGGTTTTAGCTCTGATTTTGATTAGATTAGAGGAAAAAGATCACTACACGACAAAAAAATGGATAAAAAATGTAGAATTCTCAAGAAGTTTATAAATTTAAAATATGAAAAAGGACCACTTCGTGAAAACTACACTGGTCCGGTGTATAGCGACTGCATTTAACCTTCGGAGATGTGCTTTGTCTATTGATCATGATTAGCCAAGAGACGAAAAAAATAATGCTATCAACTAAATATTTTCACATATTCCAATCTAAAAACTAATAAGAGGTAATCGTAATTTCTAAAGGTCGAAATGTACTAGTGATATATGAAGTTTGGTTACGGCGTTACGCATTATAGGATTATTAATTATCTTTTTTGGGAGAAAAAGGATTGACAAGTTTTCTTAATAATTTTTTTGTTTTTGGTAGGAGAGACAGTTTTATAAGAGGTAGTACTAAAACTAATATTAAGAGCGAGTGTCGGCAAGTTTAGACCCTACCACGAAGACAAGAGATATAAAACACATGTCGCTTATAAAGATTGTTGTCGACGTGGCCATATATGATTAGTTGAATATTCCCCCAAAAGAAAGTCACGTATGTCAGCATCATAAAATGAATCTAAATGGCTTGGGGATACCACTTGTGCGTGGCCACGTTTCACATGTCACCATTAATTAAATTCGTAGTTTTCTGATATAAGCTCGGTAGTGATTTTAGCAATTTGTTATATCTGTCTGCTATGTCTTTTCATTATGACGTATTATCAACCACATGTAAATTTTAAATACCCCATACTACAATAATAATATAAGTTAGGGGGTTTTAATCTACGTGTTTCATGTTCCGGCCAAAGGCGGATGTAAATTAAAAGTTTTAGTTTTAGGCAATAGTGTTTATATATGTGGTAAAAAAGTGTGGTATGATTTTGATCGGTCTAATACACAACGGTCACGCTGTAAAACTCAAATATTGAATGGTTTGAAACTCCGCGAACGTTTCTTTGTATGTAAGTTGCAAATAGAAGTGTCCGTGGGTGTCAAAAACGTTTCTTATCCACTATAATTCCGATCAAAGTAATAAAAATTTCTAAGAAAGCATTCATTGGCTCCTTGTTAAAATACATAACATAGCCACTAAAACACATTAAATTCTAAGTGAATGAAGAATGATCGATCAAACACGAATGAAGAATGATCGATCAAATAAATTTAATCAAGCAGTGGAAGTGAAATTGAAGTTGGCAGAGTTTGTTAGTGCGACGGCCCAATAACGCAGAACTAAAAAACCTAATCTACTTCGCACCAAATCAAATGCGGGGTAAATTATCCTCTCACTGAAACCTTCCAAGTAACGCAGAGGCTTCGAGTTGACTCCTCCGTCAACGAAACCCAAACAGATGACGCCATTACTGACACTCACCATTCTTCACAACGACGTCGTGTTATGAATACTCGAAACGGTATCGTTTTTTAGAAAACAAACCTCTTCCTTTTTTTGGTTTGCCATCTATTTTTTTTTTCTTTATTTCTTTTCTATGGCCCTTTAAAAACCTGTGAATACACCTCAATCTACTAAAATTTCGTAAAGCATTTTAGTAGATTGAGTTTGAGTGATTACCAAAAGAAGAGAGTTTATTTTTATTTTTAAAGCAGTAGTAGTAATTGTTGCAACATAATTGTAAAAGTGAAATGAACCAACCAAGGAGATTTTGTTGTAATGCCAACCAAGAAAATCTATGGATTTCAATCACAAATCAAAATTCATAGCATAGATTGGCATGGGAGAGGAGTTATGGGTTTCAATCACAAAGCAAGTCACATCCCACACTTAGAACTACACTAGACTACCCAATTAAAGTTTTCACTTACACACATGGCCTCATACTACTAGAATTCGAATCACACACAAAGCAAGTTACATCCTACACTTAGAACAAATTAGAGTTTTCACTTACACACATAGCTCATACTACTAATATATGATGTATTTCTAGCTCGTGGTTCTAGTCATCAAGCGTGTCGGTTCTGTTCCGCCGTGACAGTTTCTATAGCCGCCTTGAACTAATCCACCAAGCCCAGCAATCCACCAGCTTCTTCCACGACTTTGACATCAAGTTCTTCGTATGCAGCTTCGAATTTGCGCATCTAACTCCGTGGGAACATATCCGCGACGACTTAAGATCTAGACCATATTATACTCCACAAACCAAAAAAAAAACAAAAAAAAACAAAAAATCTTGAGTTCAATTTTGTCTAACTTCTAGCGATATCCATCACTAGTTTACCTTACAACCATACCACACAATTCTACCATAGAGTTTTGTTTTTTATTGTTTAAATTTTGTGCAATTTTTTTCAATTATATTATCAAATTTTCTCAAATAATCATGTCTCAATTTCTTTCTTATGTTGTTTTTGTAGGTTTGGAAGTAGTTAAGCATATATTTCCATCCATAAATGCAAATATGTTTATATCATGTTCAATTGATTCATAAAAAGGTAAAATTAAGTATATTGGAAAATGTTACAATAACCTTTCCTCACTTTGTCTCGGTTAGTTTTAGAACAATAACTAACTTTATTCATAATTAGTTTAAAAACTAAAATATTTTAATTCTAATAAGAAAACAAATATATATATATATATATATGTATACTTAAATTCAATTCTATTCAGCATTTTAGATCTATTTAAAATTGTTAAATTTTCATTCTATCAGTTAAGTAGGCTTTTTCCTCTTGATCGTTTTGTTCTTTTTGTTTGGTTTCTCAAAATCACACTCAATACTACTAACTAATAAACAATCGACCAAATTTCTAACCTCCAAAATATGTCTTTCTAATAATTTATTTAAATAAGGAAAATACAAGTATACAACAACAACAACAACATTAATAAGTCATTAACAGCAACACAACCGAATCCAACTTTATTTCAACCTCCCTAATAAAATTTCTTATTACTTAACTGATTAAATATCATCTTTAACAAAATTAATAAAAATTTGACAAGTAAAAATGTGAACTATTAAAAAATAAAAAAATTAAGAGCCACCTTCTGACTCAAAAAGAGTCTCTATCTATCCTCTCTTTATTTTAATATGACAAGGAACCGCCACCGAGAGAGGCAGCTTCGCCTACACCTAGACAGAGACTCGATCATCTCCCAAGTTGTCTCCTTTTATAATCCACACAAAACAGTATATTCAAATAAGGATTACAAATCGAGACAAAACTTTGGAGAAGATCGAATCTTTTTTAAACTACAATAAACAACTCTGCGCTTTATTTCTCATTCAAGAAACCTTTGAATTGTTTCCTGCAATCCCATTAAAAAAAAAAAAAAAAGCCTTCGTCTTTATCTCTTATTTCAGGGTGTTCATTCTCGAGGTACGAATTGTTTGATTTTGGCCTTATTCTCATTGATACCTTTTTTGTATGTTACGTTACGATTCCTGTCTTTTTTTTTTTTTTTTCCATGAATTCTGCATTTGGGTTTTGACTAAAGTGTTTCCTTTTTTTGCTCATGGGATTCCAATTCCTTGAATTCTTGTTGAAACTTAGATAAAGGTTTGTTTTTTTAATAGATATAATTTGGTTTTATATGATCTCTTATATGTGCTTGTAGTGCCATTGCTCAGGCTGTGTTGTTGTTCTTCTTGGAGGCATAGAATTATCTCTATGGTGAGCCTCTTTGGCTATTTAACTGGGAACTCCGGTTGCTCAATGGATGTTTGCTGATAATTCTGATTCCAAGTTCTATAATTTCTTCTCTTTTTGATGGTTCTTTTTCTCTTTTTATTGTTGTTGTTAGGGAGAAGCTCCAGCTTTTCAAGTGGATCATCTGGAGAACGGACACTCCCATGGCGTCGGTGTAAAATCTGAAACCAATAACACTGAGATATCAGTCGATATCGGTGATCGAACAGTAAGTCCACTTAAGGTTTGTTTGTTTAAAACTTGGTTGATAATGTTCTGATTAGAGGTTTCTTTTGGGAAGTTTGTGATTGGTGGAAATCATGAAAGGAACACTTTTTCCATTGGGGTTCGAATTCATGACAAGAACAGTAACAACTGGTGGGTGTATGTTATGTAGCTTTCTAGAGATTCTGTGGCAAGAATTGTTTCTTTAAATGTCAGGAAGAAATCTTAGAAATTTGAGAATTACTTGGTGTTGTTTGTAGGTTTAGTCCTATTGTGCTTGGGACAGGTCCTAAGCCCAGCAAGGGGTACTCCGCGTCTGTTCTTAAACAAGGTCGGATTTTGGTTATTAAGAGAGGTTCACCTTGCAATGACTCCATCTGGTTCCTCGAGGTTGGTAATTTGTTGCAGCAATTTATGATGTTTGAGAGTATTGTTTTGGAGTTCTCATTTGTTGAAGTTGAAACATTGATAGGTAGATAGTCCTTATGTGCGAGAACAGAAGAAATTACTAAAGAAGGAAGTTGTTGCTTGGAGTAAAGGTGTCAGAGGCAATGCTGAGAAGCCTATTGTTATAAGCGGTCCTTCTGGAGTTGGAAAGGGAACGCTTATCTCAATGCTTATGAAGGAGTTTCCTTCAATGTTTGGGTTCTCAGTGAGCCACACAACTCGATCTCCGAGGTCTATGGAGAGAGACGGTGTTCATTATCACTTTGCTGATAAAAAAGTTATGGAGAAAGAAATCAAAGATGGAAGGTTTCTTGAGTTTGCTTCTGTTCACGGTAATCTCTATGGAACCAGCATTGAGGCCGTTGAGGTGGTAACAGATTCAGGAAAGGTATAAAAGAAAACTTTTGGATATGTAGATGATGCTTTCTGTGCCATTGATTCTTAAACGGTGATGAGTTTCTCTTTTGCTCATCACAGAGATGTATTCTCGACATTGATGTTCAAGGGGCAAGGTCTGTGAGAGCGAGTGCTCTTGATGCAGCATTCATATTCGTATGTCCACCTTCTATGAAAGAGCTTGAAGATCGGCTCCGTGCTAGGTAAAAATCAGGCTTTACAATACGATTTCTTGATATCTTACGTTACAGTTTCCAGGATGATCATTATCAATATATCTATTTTCTTAAAAAAACAGAGGAACCGAGACAGAGGAGCAAATTCAAAAGCGGCTTAGAAATGCTGAGGCAGAGATCAAAGAAGGGAAATCGTCAGGCATTTTTGGTCTTATGTTGTATAATGACAACCTCGAGGAATGCTATAAAAAGCTCAAGGTGAATCACCTTTTGTTAATTGCTCAAAAAGTAGTCATGTTCTGAATGAATAACAGTACCGGCTCTGTTTCCAGAAACTCTTGGGACTAGATGGAGTCTCTCTTGTCAATGGGGTAGAAAGTGAGAAACTGAACACTATGCATAGATTTCTTTTCCATAAAATAAGTAAATGTGGAAACTAATTGCTTTTTGTAATTTTATGATTCTGCAGTAGAAGGGATCAATCTTCCCACCGAGCACACAGTATCCAAAATGGAAGATAAGATCATTGTTCAAGAAACAGGAAAAGAAACTAGGAACAAGTAAGCAGCTAACTGAGCTAAGAATTAATGTTCTTATGTTTTTGATAATCTCTCTGAACTTGTATAAGTTATAATATGACCTTCTGGTAAATGATGGTATGCAGAATTGTGTTGGACTTATCTTCGCTAAATGGAGGGGCACCGGGTAGAACAAGGGGGATTCTTGTCGACACCATTAAGTTTTAAGCTGACAAAACATAAAACTGTTATTTCATTCATTACAGAGCCGTTTTCCCTTGGATTAGATAAGACATTCAAAGAGTTTAAGTGAACGATGATGATGGTAACTAAAGAGTTTGGGATGTTGATGATATTGTTCGTTGTAATTTGGATTGACAAGAATCGAAGAATCAAATTTGAAATTCTTTTAGATGTTGGTTCTTGAGTTGAGGGATCAAATTCAGAAAAGCATAACTTGAACACATGACTCACGATTTGGATGTACAAGAGGCTTGAATGATCTTTGTCATGTATTGGGAAGAAAAAGACAGCAGTTGGTGTCAGTTAACAGTTGCACTTTTAAAAGCAGCCAATGAGATTACAAAGAGGAAAAGAAAAGAAAGAGACGGCCGAAGAACAAGTTGGGACTTTGGAACAAAGTCTCATATGTGTCATGTCCTCTTCATCTTGCTCTCTGCACCGCTCATATACCGCAACTGCTTTTGAATCTTTAGGCTCAGGATCACTCTGGTGGGGCTAAAGTCGGTCGGATTGTAGTATAAGGAAGATTCGTGTAAGCCCACTAATGGTTCTGTCCTGAACATGGTCCTGCTCCACCAGTACAGACACTTGTACAAAAGACTTTAGAATCTGCCAAAACAAACGCGTGGAGTGACGTGCAGTAGTAGTAGTAACTAACAAAGCTTCTCTTTAAACTTCTCAGAGCTTTATTTACTTTGATTATCATGGTGGGACTAACGAGTCCACACGACAAGCCCATGAACGCTTTGAGGTCCATTAAAGATGCAACAGAACACTGCTTCAGCTATTCAGCAAAAGACACTTCCTTTCACAGACTCAAAGATCAAAGCTAAGAAGACCTTACAAAAATTGAAACAAGAATCATCAGCCTTCACTACTACAATTGTTGTTAAATCAGATCCTCAAACTATACACACTTCATTCACTTAAGAGCCTTTATGGCTCGTACAACGATTGACTAGACTCTGACGAGTTAGTCGGTGATGATCTTGCACAAGCAAAAGGCGGTGGTGGTGGATCAACAGACAATGTACCTTCTAAAACCTTCACCACTTCCCCCATTGATGGTCTTAACCGTTCATCCGCCTGAACACACCAAAACGAGATTCTCAAAACCCGCTCGAGCTCCTCTACATCGAAATCTCCTTCTAATATTTTGTCCACAACGGTCTCTTTCCTCCCTTCAATCCATTCTCTATACACCCATTCACTCACTACTCCTTCTGGTTCATATCTACCCGTTACTAGAGCTAAAACCGTCTTCCCAAAATCTTCAACGTCTTTATTTGCAGCACATAAACCGAATCCATATTCAGTTAACTTAGCTTCCAAATCCTCCCCGAGCAGAATGTTTCCACAGTTCAAGTTCCCATGACTGACGAATTCCCTGCATTCTGTGTGGAGGTAACAAAGAGCTTTAGCCACGCTTAAGCAGGTTTCAGTTCTTATTCTCCAAGTTAGTTTCTTGCTTCGTAAAGGGTCAACAATGTGGTCCAGTATTGACCCGTTCTTAGCGTATTCATACACAAGAAATCTCCTGCCTAGCTCGCAGCAATAACCTTCAAGCTTTGCTAAGTTCTTGTGATGCATTGTACCTATCTTTGATGCAGAGCTCCTAAACTTCCTTTCTTCTATTAACGTCGCTTTCATTTCTTGAACCGCAACAAGTTCATTCTCCGGCATAACCCCTTTGAATATCCCTGGTCCTATGTTATGATCAAAGTTACCGGTCATGGCCTTTATCTCATCGACAGAGAAGATCATCACACCTTTGGGATTTGCAGCTTTGGAGAATCGATCAGCTTTCTTCTTAGCTAGCTGCTTCTTCCTCTGGTAGATGTACACAACAACACCAAGCTGAAACCCGAGAAACAGAACAAGTGTAGTGGAAGTTGCACCGATAAGACAAGGAAGACAGATACTGTGAGACTTCGGTACAGTGACTGGTGGTGACTCTTTAGAAACGTTTGGATTAACAGCAATGGGATCCAAACATGTTTTCACATATGATATCGAACTCACAGACGGATCAGAGTAACCGCTGATATAACGAGTCAGCTTCATGCGACATTGAGGATTCCCATCGTTCGTGTAAGTGACTGCAGTACAAGCAAAATCATCTGAACACACCTTCTTGCATCTCTGGGAGCTAATTCCAAAAACAACAGAATCATTAGCAGGGTAGATTCCATACAACTCCAAGTTCTTGAACTTCACCATGGAGAAACCAGATTTGCAGGTTGGCTTCTGATAAGGCACCAAGCATTTAGGATCCGAGAGCGATACAAAAGCGTTAAAAGGGCAAGTGCATCCAGAGGATCCTGAACTGTTAAAGGAACAAACTTGTGATCCACAAGTTGCGAAAACACGACACTGATTCTCAACAGCTTGCCAAACCGGTTTCCAAATCCTTGAATCCTCGTTCCAGGAATACATTCTCAGATTACCATCCCGGTCAAGCCTGAGAAACCTGAACTTGACAGTGTCGTTATGATCTTCCGCAAACACAGACCAAACAGGTCTCATCAGATCTTGATCCTCAAGAAACAGAGCTCCCTCAGAGGTAAGCACAGCACCAATCTTCTTCTTCTTCTTCAAAGCTTCGTTTCCACTTGACCAGAAAGTAATGTTACTCTCCCATCTCAGCTGTAACCTCCCTGAATCCTCTAAATGAAGACTGTAATAGCTCGACCTAGAATTCTCACTAGCAGCTCTAAGCATCTCAAAAGAAGGTAACTTTTGGTTTGGAAGCAAAGTATCAGCAGGAGTATCAAAGCTCTGCCAAACAATCTCTTCTCTATCTTTCAACAACACGAGATTACCATCGTCACGAAGCAAAGCAGAGGATACAGAGAACCGGTTTGTCTTGCTGTTCCAAACCGGAACACCCAAAGAAGAATCAAACAAAACCAATTCTCCATTACTAGTGAGCTCGAAGTAGGAAGTGTTATCAGTAACGTAAACAACAGCTCCAGCAACCCAAACGACCTTACGCTGATCAGAAGGGATATAATCGGAGTTAAACCGGATACCGATACTAAACCGGTTAGGCAAACCGGGTGGGTTGAAAAACCCTAGAGCAAAATCACCATTGTTTGATACCCACAAGGTGTTTTCACCAACAACGAGCTTAGAACCCAGTTGAATCTCTGAAACAACGAACTGAAACGCAAAGAAGAAGACTAGAGAGAGAGACAAAAGCAGAGGTCGAAGCATCTTTTTTTTTTTGTGTCTGGTTCAAAATCCAACAACAAGATACAAGGAAAGAGACTCTGCTTTCATCTCAACATCATCCCCAAAAATCCAAAACCTGTGTTTCAAATTAAAAAAAATCTAAACTTTAGAATGGTGAAATAAAAAAAGATGAACCTCAAAAACTTGAAGAAGCTTAAATTTCAAAAAAAAAAAAAAATTGGACCCACAGTTATATCAAATCACCACCAAGTATCAACAAATTGACTCTGAAGAAATTAAATAGTGTTGTTGACAAAAAAAATTTTGATTTTTTATCTTCAGAGATAAAAAAAAGCGAACTGAACTTTCGAAGAAGAAAGATATGTGGAGGGTATTACAGTAAAGATTGACCATTAAAAAACAGAGACTTTAAGCTCTTGATAAATGGGACCCAAGATTGTTGAGTTTGAAGGAAAAAAAAAAAGCTCCTTGAGTTGAGTGGGTTACTATAAGAATTTCAGAGAATGAAGCTGTGATAAAACAAAATTATATGAAGAGGAAGACAGTGAAGACGCACTATACTAACCACAGTAACCAGTAGGTAGACGAAGAGATTGAAAGAGACGTTTTTTTTTTTTTTTTTCTTTCTTTTTCTTAGAGAGAAACAGAGTTTGAGATCTTGAAGAAGAAGATGATGCCAAGTTGGTTGATAGTAATAATAATGTGAGAAATCAATCTCTGAAGAAGGAGTTTGAGATGAATCTGATAAGTTCTTTTTTTAGAAAGAAGGATGTTGCTTCTCTTCTCTTGTTTGGCCAATGTGAAAAGGAAGAAGTGGTTTATACTTAGCGCCGATACAAAAGAAAACATTTTTTTTTTTGGGGTATGGTTGGTTTTAATTGAACTTTGTCGTTTTCCTTTTACGAGTTGTCTTTTAAAGAAGAAGAATGCAAACAAATAGGAATGTATATATTTTGGATTACATCTTTAACCCAACAACATCTTAAAAAAAGATTCAAAATCCGAACCTAAGTTTTTAAAATCTTGATTGTTTGTTTGTCATAACTGTGACTAATTAGCGAGTTTAGATTGATAGAAGAGCGTGTGTGAATTAGATTAAGGGATGAAAATGGTCAAATTTATCAAGCAAATAAACCATTTTTTAGCGTACATAATCAATGCGTATAAATAATGTGTTAGCCGACTCTCTCTCTCTCTATGAATGAAGTGTAATCAACGAATTTAGTGGTTCATATTCTCTGTTGATTCACACTTATTATCTTTAAGCAGTGGTCCATTGTCGTCATTTGTCTCTTAATTCATCTCTAATTTAATTTGGATATTAACGATAATAATGATAAAGCACCAATAATTCTAGCAAAAAATAATAACGAAAACCAACATACAGTTCTTTTAATGGATGGATTCTTTATGTGATTCCGCATAGGATACCTGTCCGTCGGTACGGAAAACTTATGAGTGTGTTTAGTGTTTAGTTAGCATTTTATATCTCAGTTTTATCACTATATTTGGTTTGTAAATGCGGACCAGGTGCAAATAGCTTTGTTAACGAGGTTCGGTTTTTCCTACTTTCCGGGACCACATCCAGATTTCGATTCCACTAAAATAAGAAAGCAAATACAACCTATTCGCAAATGCGTAAATCAAGCACAACCCTCTTAATTCACCGCTTCGTTCTATAACATGAAATCTTAAGGATAAATCTCTACCCTTAACTAAACTCACACCAAGCCTAGATTCAAACCAAGATAACCTAACCTTGGGCTAAACTCCCCCTGAGCCTAGACTTCAGATCTTCAACTCTCTTGAGCAACCTTCACACACGTCACACCGACGAACAAAGAAGCTTGAACAATACAAGCACCAAACCGCGAAACTAAGCCGCACACAAACACAGAAAACTCTCTAGGATTTATTTTTATCTTTCAGCTTTCTTGTCTCTCTAGGACGTGCCCAAGACCTTCTTATATACCCATCAAGACTTCCTAATTACCATAGGAGAAGATTTCCAAATTTCATAAGAAAAAGATTTTTTCCTTTTTGCTATTTTCCTTTTCCTTGTAAAACTCCAATTTAATTAACCAAAAAAATAGTAGTTTTCATCTTTAATTCATCCTCAAACTATCCTTCAATATTGCTTTCTCAAACTTTATAAAAACTTCTCACATACATAAAACAACAGCAATCTTATATTATGTTTTGAATCACAGTTTTCTTTGTTGTTTTTGTTTCGATAGATTTAGTCGATCTTATATTGTTTCTTCGATCATCAACTTGCAAATAAAAAGATAGCTAGCTATCTTTTTTGTCATTGTTTATAAATTGTTATCCAAATTAGTATAATATATAACTATTCATAAATAATTTAGGATATTTTTCACATATAAATGTTTATGGCAAATAAAAAAATAGAACATTTGGGTATTTCGAGTCAAATTGTTAATAAGTAGTTAAATAAAAAGAGGGGTCAGCTTTGGACAGGAAGGGTTTGACGAGTTGCCTTTGCCTCGGTTGAAGAATTTCGGGCCCTATCAGTCTAGCACGTGTGTGTCTACATTCGCTTTCTTATCTTTTCACTCTTTTTGTTCGAAGCAAAACGCTCAAGTCTTAACGTTCGAATATAAAACTCGCTTGTTGAAAATGAAATAATACTATTTTGACATTTTTCTGCGCTAATACAATTAAAGTACTCGTTTAGAGGGTTGCTAATTTAATCACACGTATCCGAGATTTAAAAAAAAAAGAATTAAGTATATGACACGTTTTTTAATCAGAGAAAGACTTATTAAACTATAGAATGAATCTCGACGTCAAAGCACTTGTTTAGTAGAAGAAATTAATATACTCAGAAAAAAAATTGAAAGTAACTTTCATCTTTTCTATATATTTGTGTGTAGAAATATTACAGAAACAAATATTGATGAACGAGTAGTGGAAGATGAGAGAGATTCCCTTGCTAAGCTTTAAGTTATTTTTCACTTTCAAAAGGAAACTTTTCTTTTAACTTTCTACAGTAGAGAAATAATGCAAAATAGCTTTGTCATAAAGCTCATGCGTTGCATGCAGATTACAAGCCATGAGTGTTATACAAAAAGAAAGAAGTTATTATTGGATTATCAAATGAAAACTGTTTGTCGTCAAAGTCAAATCAAAACTTAAAAGAAATGACAAAAATGGAGATTTGGAGAAGGGGAAACCATGGGGCATGGGATATGCAAACAGAGAGGATGGGTTACGGGTACTGTATCATACGTTCTCTATTCAGAGGGTCCATTCATCACTCAATCTCCCCATTTTAACATGGAGCAGTTGAACAACTTGGACTAATTTGCTCCCTTTTTCGTGTTTTACGTCATTATTATTACTACTTTTCACCTTTTTTTTAAATATATATACTTTTTTTTATGCCAAATTAAAATTCAATATTTAAAAACCCAATAAGCCATATGACAAAAAACGTTTACAGAAAGTAGGATAAATTGACAACAATGTGTAATCCGTTACGTCAAAAAAAAAAGTTGTATAATCCGTTGGAAACTATATAGAATCTAGTATTAGTTAAGTTTGAGACATGGATTGATGAATGCAATTTGTTTCGACGGTTGTAAATCTCAAATTCGATTTCACATTTTTGAAAGAGAACTAGAAAACATACTCCAACCTTCTTCTATTTGAGAAGGTCAATATATAAGTCTTAGTAATCATGGAAGATATATCATCAATCTTCAAATCATCTCTTCTAAATTTCTACTAATCAAACTATACTAATAAAAAATAGGAGCTATAAGCTCTTAATACTGTCCACATAGAATTTTAAACAACCAATATAAATTTGACATATCACTTATTAACATTTTATACAATTTTCAGAATTTTCTATATTAAGAATTATTTTAAACTACCTATCATGATTTGATATGTCATTCATTAACATTTTTTAAATTTACAGAATTTTTTAGAAAAAGTAAAATTTTAAATTTATGGAAATAAAAAACCAAGCACAATATCCCACATCGGCTAGAAATTTTTTAGACAATGGTTCAGAACCAATATAAATAAGATTAATATGCTTCCAACAACGAATGAGCAGGAAAGCTTGATTTATCAGGCGTCCAAGTTTAAAAGTTTTATTTGGTTTAATCTGGTTTTTTATTTGATCAAATTAAAACTTTTAACAGTTTCAAAAAAATATTATAATATTTAAAAGTTCTTAGCTTTTAAAAAGTTTTTAAATATTATAAGTTTTAAATTTTAAAAGTTTAAAATATTATAAATATTGAAAATTTTTAAAAGGTTCAAATTTTATATTTCGAAACCTTTTAAAAGTTTAAATATTATAAATATTGATGCAAAACATAAATTATTTTATTTATCTACATTTATGCTTTTTATTTCTTATGAGCTGTAAAACATATTTTTGTGTATGATTTTATAGATGAGTTGATATTCTTTCATTATTTTTTTTGTTTTTGGATCTAAGGAAGAAGGATTGACATCGCAAGACTTTAATTTGATGTTTGAGTCAAATTTTGAGGTTTAAAGAAGAAATATGGACGACAAACACACATGTTTTATTAGCTATACATAGGCATGACCAGGGTTACGGTTGTCACGGTTAAGGTTTATTAACCATCGGTTATGGTTAGAAATTTTTGTAACCTTAACCAGAATCGTTTACAAACGGTTAAACAGTTACGTTTAAATACGGTTACAGTTCAAGCAGTTACTGTCATATACGGTTATGGTTATTTGATAATATGATAAGGTTGATATTATTTGATGAGAGAATATAATTGATATTATTTATTTATAATTAATATGTTCTTATAGTGTACTCATATTTCTATATATCATATGATTCATATTAAATAAATAATTATTAGTATATTTTATTATGTTTTTAAAATATTATAAACCAAGTAAAGATTTTGGTTTGAGAAGTTTCTAAACGCGTGGATCTAAAACCAAATAAGTATATGGATAAAATTGTCAATAATTGGGTGCATGTGTTGACTATGCTGGTAATCATGAATTTCACAAATTTTATGAGAAAAGAAATTATTTTGTTCTTGGAGTTTGATGGGTTAACAAGTTGTGTGGTAGTATAAAAAAAGGTTTTTCAGTGGAAGAATGTGAAGAAGTTGACGAGGAAGAAGAAGAAAAAGAGTATAACGAAGAACCAAATGGTAAAAGTTACGATGACAATTAACACAAAAATGGGACAATGAAAATGACAAGAAAAAATATGAAGAATAAGAAAACATTGAATAAAAAACACGAAAACATAAGTGGTAGCGATCAATTAAATATGAAAACGAGTTAAATTCATGATTATAAAATTGTTTCGTTTTTCTGGTGGTCAAAGAAAATGGTTTAGAATATGTGAAGTCATCAGTTTGATTTGTCTCGCCTGGACATCTAGTTAAATTTATGATTTTTTATCAGATTTGATTTTATAACACAATCGATTTTTATATTTTAAAAAATTGTGTATCTGAAATTTTATTTTTTCAAAAGTACTAGTATTAGTTTTTTATAAAATAATATTTTATTACTATAATAAATCATATATAATTTTTATCAAAATATATCAAATAAACTGATTTGTAGTGTGACGTCGATTCAAAACTAGTACTGATAAAAAGAAAGAAAACATAGTAAACACAAAGTCCTTAATAAAACTAGGCCTATTATGTTATCTTTCCACGTTACGGGCTCAGTAGTATTCACCTACTAGCTAATTGGGCTTGGAGTTAGGTTTAACTCGCTCCAGTCATGAAACTTTACATTTGTCTTTTTTCCCGACAATGACATCAAATGAATATTATTCGTTAGAAAGAATAGAATTATACTATATTTATTATATATATCGTGTCTATAGTGCATGATGTGCATCTTACGATATTTCATCTATTTGAAACAAGTACATGGACCCCCACAATTGCGATTATTAAAGGAAAAAAGAAAAAAGAGAGAAAAAATGAGGAGCCACAAACAAAGATATCAGAAGAAAAGTTGCATCTACGGTTCGTAACATCCCATATGTCCCAAAATGGACCGAGGTTGGGTTCGGTTGTTTTCTCTTGTTCATATCACTTGACGTATATAGATAGCTTTTTCTTTTAGATATAATTTTGAATTTTCTATATTTCAACATATCTTATAATATTTTTACGTGTATCCTGTAGAAATACATTGCTGTACTGCTATTTTGTCCTGCAAAAGTTCTTGTACCGGAGTTTTTTTTATCATCAATCGCATCGGTAATTTTTTTAACTGTCGATGATACGATTTAATCTGTGGTGTTATCAAAAAATTATATATTCTCTAGAAAATGATGATATATATAATATGAGAAATATTTTGTTCCTCTATTTAATGTCTACACACTCAACATCACCAAACTCTTTGAAAGCGAACATATCTCCATTCAGTAGCCATCTCACCACATGACCTTCTCTTTAAGCTTGTCTCTTGGCACATATATAAACGTTAAAGTATGAAAACGAAGAATAGTATAAGAATCCATAACTTCATATCAATCAATTATTTATTAGGAACGTAACATCTCGACTGTATTATAATTATTCTATGCAGAGATTAAACATCCGAATTCAGTTTCCCATATTGTAGAGATATATTGTAGCTAGTACATTGACGTGTTCATTTCCAAAGAGAACTGAGACGTCATCTGTCTCCTTTTGAATTGCCAAATGGTACCCTTCTTCTGAGATTTGTGAACACTCACGAATTTCATATGAAAATCCATTTCAATAAGACAATATTTTAATTCCTAAATTTCTTCTCAATAATTATGGACCTCGATTGAGTTTTTGTTAGGTACTAATTCAATACAAAATTTCAGCTTTACTTTATTTTCTACCTAATTGTTGATGAAATGAGTTATAACTAGCTAGTACTCACCCTTACTTATATTTTACTAGTACTGTTAGTTAGAATCTACTTAATTAAGTGCGCAAGCTGAAAAATATATCCACCAAACTGTTGACATAAATATGTGAATATTTATTATCTGATAAATGTTTTTGGTTTAAGGTTTTTATAAATAGTGTAAAAATTAGCAAAAATAAATGTTAAATACATTATCTAAAAACACGAAATTCGAATATATTCGTCATCGTGACCGACATATCAAGTGATAACAACTTACAAAACCTACATGTACTGTTGGCATTTTTTTTTGTTTTTTTTTCATATATGTATAATGTATTGTTGGTTTAGAAGATTTTTTTATTTGTGTGAAGGTCATATAGTACCAACGATGTACTTTTAGTCACAAACCTACTCATGGGATGGAAAAGTCACCTTTTAACTATCAACAAAAATTTGTTGCATATATGATAAAATGTGAATTGTAAACATTAAAAGTTTTCATAAATAATACAAAAAACACAAAAAAAAATATGACAATATGAACGAAACCAATGGTGCTAAATCTATCGGCTATCGGAGAGTGCAAAACGTCATCACATAGTTTTTCTTACCACTGTCGTAACATATCTATAATTATGGGGCCTTATCAGCATAAAATAAAATTTAATTACATGAACAAAACCAATGATGAGAAATTAATTGGTTACGTGTAAATGCAACCCATTAGCACAAAACTGAGTTTGAGTTCTACTGCATTGCAAATGCTAGAGAGGTAAATGTTGACCTGAATTTCCTGAAATGAAAAAGCAAAAAATAAAACGAAATCTCATTATTGTTAAGTAACGAGAGAAAATGAAAGCATATGATAAGATAGAGGGGATAGTTGGAAGAAGTTTGCGCCCTGTAGATGCAACAAGGCGATTAGAGTTGGGGACCTTGGGGTAAGTGTTCACGTGGAAATCAAACAAAAGAGAGACTCAGACAAAACACCACAAAGTAAAACACACAAACTCGCATTTTCCCTTTGGCCAAGTTTGGTCACTATCGGGTCCCTTCCATTATTGCTACTACTCCCCTAATTCTCACATACACACACGTGTCACCTTTTCTAAAAACCGATTGTAAATTTTAAAATGGTATTTTAGGTTATATAGAACCTACAGTTAATATCAAGGAAATAGGTTACCACATGTTTATTATTGATCAGTTTTGAATTAGAATTTCTGAAAATTTACATGGTATTAAAGTCCATATTATTGATCCAAATAGGTTTGTCAAATATGATATGTTATAAAACAAAAAAAAATGATATATTAGTGATTACAGAGTAAAATAATATAATTATTAAGCAAATTTGTAGTTATTAAAACATATTATCTTAACAAAAATACTAATGCTAACTGATTACAGTAAAACCTCTATAAATTAATACTCTATAAATTAATAATCACTATAAATTAATAAATTTTGCTGGTCCCAAGTCGGGCCAGTGTAAAAATTAACAATATTCGATAAGATAATAAGATAATAATTTTTTTGAAATCTCAATGTAAAATATGGTCCCAATAATATCATAAATTAATAATCATGTAAATTTTATATATATATATATATATACTGATATAATAGTGTATGTTTCTCCTAAAACTCATTTCTATAGAACATTTGTAATGTTGTATTTTCAAACTATGATGATATCTCTAAAATATTTTATAACATGTCATACAAATAATTAAATTTTAAAGTTTTAATTTTTAGATATGCATCATTTACAATTTGATAATTAGACAGATTATTAAAATATGAAAATTTATATTATTATTATTTATAAATTTGAATTTATGTATGTCATGTGTATAAGTCAATTTGTTTATAGTATTTGTAATTTATTGTCAATAATGCTTTATAAATATTACAAGTTCAATTCCTAAACCATAAAATTTATAACATCCGAAAGTTTAATCTTATTTTGCTATAATTGTTCCAATTCATAATTTAAAAAAAAATAAACAATTAAAAATATATCTATAAATTAATATCACTATAAATTAATAAAATGTCTTAGTCCCAACATTATTAATTTATAGAGGTTTTACTGTGTATGGATTAAATAGTCAATTTAATAACAAAAATATATTTGCTGTTTTTACTTTTTACTTATATCCTTTTTTATATTTTTGAAACAATTATGTTAATTTTGTATTTAATGGTTCTAGATTTCTTTTTGCTATAAACAAGAATGAGAATTTTGTAGCTGATTTAAAATAGCATTCGACCCATATTACTGTACTCATGAGAAGATCGACGCTGTTAAGTTTTTTTTTGGATTAACAATCTTATGAGTGATGATTGGTCATTAATTAGTTAATGTCGGACTCGTTCTATTAATCTTGTTATCCACATGATCCAAAAGTCATCTCTCGTGCATTAGCATGAGGATAATGCTTTTTCTTAATTTTATATACTTTTATTTCCTTATCTGTAATAGGAATATTAATGGATGGAGCATCCACTGAGTATTATATGGAGACGAGAATTTATCATCACTTATAATAATTAGTGAACGGAGTGAAGCCTCGCGAGTGTTCTCCTCCCACTGGACGAGTGATTGAGGTCGTCAAAACTCGAGCAATAATGACATATGATTAATCATTATTATTTCAAATTAGTTAAAGTATGGGATCAGGTAAAAAATAGAAGTTAGATTAACACGATAAACATTAAACAAAATTGCCGACATCAAATTTTTTGCCGACATAAAAATGAAATAACAAAAATTATTACGTCAGTAGTATTCGAATTTAATCGTTACAGAATTTATAAATACATTTGAATTTGAGTGGAAAGCTTTTCCAATAAATCCATCCTGAGACTATTCTGAAAGGCTTTAATCAATAACTTAGACTGTATAAATGTATATAATGGATTTTCGTTCATATATTACTGATGCATCTTAATTATAAACCTTTTACCACTATTAATTTATACTACAATATTAATCTTCTTCTTCTTTAATCTTTTCAAATTGGTTATAAACTTATTATTATAAATTTGGTTTCAATCAACTGAATAATAGATCTTGTATATATACAGACAGTTTTAGGTCAGTACAAAAACATTTGAAAAAACGGTAAGTACAAAAGCAAGCCGGTTTTTACTGTTGGTTTTGTTGGACCACCCTAAACATTTTCTATGGATTACTGAAATTATTTTAAATTTCCTCTCGAGATGCTTTATGTTTAAAAAAAAAAAAGCAAATTATTGAAAGTAAGTAAATTTTCATCTCTTTAAGTTATTATATGACTATTATATAATTTGCAACAACCATAATTATATACAATGATGACATTTCTGTGTTAGTTTATTTTTTTCTCCCTAATATTGTTGATGCAATGTTTTAACCATCATTTGGAAATGGGGATATGTTCTCTGCCGAACCAGAATGAACCCTTTTAAAAGAAACAACAATCAAATTTCAATATTGAATAAGTTTTAAGAAAAACTAAAGTTTAAGCAATCTTCAAAATAAGCTCTTCAATCCAGGCTAAAGATATTAACATCTCAACTTCGTTCAAATGGTTTTGTATTTATAAGTCTAAATAATAACAACAAAATTCAGTAAAAACAAATGATCTGGTAATAGTGACAAAAAAAGCCAATGATGGTGCTTTTCTTACAAAATCTGGAATAACTTATAACTCTATAGTGTAATTAAACAAAATTGGACGAAATAGCTGAAAATTTTATCTGAATATTAAGACTTTAAGAGCAACCAGTGCATCTGCCATTCACTAATTGAAAGAAAAATAAAATTTTGTCAGTTAATAAATGAAATTCAGAAGAATTCATTTGATTTATTTGTTTTTAAAAATAAATAAAAAATCCAAGAAGATTTCATCAGATAAGTTGGTAAATTTTCTTTACTCGGATACTAACTCCAAAATTGATTCTCAAGCTGCCAGCATCCATTGATTTTTTTTTTCATATTTGATTTTTTTTTGTTTTTTTTTTTTACTTTTTTTTTTCGCAAACACTACTCCATGTTAATTTCAATATATAGAGGATTTTTTTATTAACGTTATCCTTCTGTTTAAATTTTGGGTATTAAGTTTTAATAAAACCAATGCTGGCAAAAAAACTACTGTATAATGGGAAATATAACCATATTTCAATTCTCTCTTTAACTTTTTTAACTGTTTTGGAAAATTTATTATATTTGGTGCAGTAGTATAATTGCTTTTCAGTTTTTTTTTTTGTATTGATATAAAAATATCTATTTTACAACATAAGGCCCACTTCTTATTTTCTTCTTCTCATGGTTTATGATTGACTCTCTCCACAATTAAACTGGAATTAAATAAAATATGTCACGTCCGTTCCCCCCCCCCCGTACGCTTGGCGGACGCCAGTTACCTCTTTCTTAAATATCGTTTAATAATCCCTCTCAATTACGCCCCCCCCCCCCCCCCCCCCCCTTCACACTGGCTACTGGTTGCTCCCGTTTACTTTCTCTTCACTTATCACCCCATCCATACCACCGGGTCCACCGGTAACACCCGGTCTCATCCCATTGAAAAACCACGTGTCGTATTGTGCTCATCGCTCAATGTTTTATTCCACGTGTCACAAAGGTTAAAAGAAAGGAGTAAATACGATTTCCTTGTAAGGATAATTTCGGAAATTAATTGTAAAACCTGACGAAGAAAGGAGAGCGTCACCGGAATAAGTGAGCTAGCTCATCAGTAATCGCCACGTGAGCAGACAGAATAGGCTATTTTTTTTTTAATTACGATGTAACTTGACTCACTAGATTGCTAACCCCCATTATTTTAAGTAAGGGGAAATTACTTACTGGGAGAATTTTTTATTGAAACAAAAGGGGGACAAAACAACAAAAAAAGAGATACATACATGCGTGTCCACTTCCTATGTCAGCCAATCATAACCTGCCATATCAGACGATAGAAGTCAGAATGACGATTTTAACCTTAGGTTTTTCTTGTTTTAGTTATGACGTGGAGTTTCCTTATTGGTTGAGGTGATTTTAAAGGGGTTTAGAATAAGAAGATCTCTCATATTGTAATTTGTACTTTGTAGTAGTAAAGCGCTTTTGTCTTTTTTTTTTCTCTTAGGAAAATAATAATGTTATTTAAAAAAAAAATTAGCTTTTCGCTATTGGATAGCGAAATTTATTAAATTTTTTCATTGAACGAAAACGAAGTGTCGAAAAAATTGTTTCTCTATAAAAAAATAAAAATAATAAATATTTTTTATTTTATTTTTGGGGTTGAAATTAAATACTTTTCTAGTGAGATCTGAGCTTGGGAAATGGAGATTGTAGAAGAACAAGCTCTCACCATTTCTTCTTCTTCTCTCTAAATATAAAGACTTCACCCGATTGATTCTTTTATATTCTCTTTCCCAGATTTTTCTCGGGGAAAATTCTTTCTTTTCCTCTCCTCTATCTTCTCTCACTTGTGTTCGTTCGTTCCTTAACACTCCCCTTCTTCTCTTTTTTTTTTTTTTTTTTTTTTTTTTATATTCCTAGATCTATTAGAAACTGATTTCGTTTCACGATTAAACCCATCGAAGTCTTCGTGCAAGATTTGTTTTAATAGAGGATAATAAAAAAAGGTGAGAGATTGTTTGATCATCGGAAGCCTCTAGCTGCTCGATGTGGCTTATGGAATAATTTTTTTTTTTTCCCTCTGTTTCTGATGATTTCAATATTTCTATGTCGTTTGTTATCTCTGTGGATATATATATAAAAAAACGAGTAAATAACATGCACCAAAGATTTATTTGTGTTTTTGCCTATTTGACTTTAGTTTTTCTGTAAAAAAAAAAAAGATCGGATAAAAGATTTTGTTTGTTCTGATCGTTTTTTTTTTGTTTTTCGCTCTCTCTCTGTTCTATTTTTAGAACGTCATCTTTGCTTGATTCTTCTTTGAAATCTGTTTGACCTTGCCTGGTTTTAATTCGTTAAAGACATAGTCTTGTATTTCAGACAAAACCTTCTTCTTGTCTGAAAATGACTTTACCTGTAACTTGAGTATTTCCGATCTAGTTTCTCCAAATCAATGGATAAGAAGAGAATCAGAAAAATATTCTCTTTTTTGGTTTTTCAATATATCTTATGATCGATTTTATTATTAATTTTTATATATATGAGTGGTCTTTTTTTTATTGAGTTTGTGATTCTTTTTTGCTGATGTTTTTTACAGAATCCGATTCCACAGATGGAAGTATGTGCTGTGGATCAGACCGATTAAATCAGATCTTGTCATCAACATCTTCGTCGCCAGTTTCATTTGAGGATAACAATCTTGTTACAAACTTAGTCATGAATCACTTGAGAGTCGAAACAGAGGATACCTTTGCGAGCTTGCTTGAGCTCGCTGCTAACAACGACGTGGAAGGTGTAAGGCTGTCTATTGAGAGAGACCCTTCTTGTGTAGACGAAGCTGGTCTCTGGTACGGTCGTCAGAAAGGTTCTAAAGCTATGGTCAACGATCAGAGGACTCCGTTGATGGTTGCTGCTACTTATGGAAGCTTAGATGTGATCAAGCTTATTGTTTCTTTGACTGATGCTAACGTGAACCGCGCTTGTGGGAATGATCAGACCACCGCGCTACACTGTGCTGCTTCTGGTGGGGCTGTGAATGCTATCCAAGTTGTTAAGCTGCTTCTTGCGGCTGGAGCTGATTTGAATCTTTTGGATGCTGAAGGTCAACGAGCTGGTGATGTTATTGTTGTTCCTCCTAAGCTTGAAGGTGTTAAGCTTATGCTTCAGGAGCTTCTCTCTGCTGATGGATCATCGACCGCTGAGCGTAATCTACGGGTTGTTACAAATGTTCCGAACAGAGGGTCTTCTCCGTCGCATTCTCCTACTGGAGAGAATGGTGGGTCGGGGTCTGGCTCTCCCCTTGGTTCTCCGTTTAAGCTGAAATCGACTGAGTTCAAGAAAGAGTATCCCGTTGATCCGTCTTTACCTGACATCAAGAACAGTATCTACGCGACTGATGAGTTCAGAATGTATTCCTTCAAGGTTAGGCCTTGCTCCCGTGCTTATTCGCATGATTGGACTGAGTGTCCTTTTGTTCACCCGGGTGAAAACGCGAGGAGAAGAGACCCGAGGAAGTTCCATTACAGCTGTGTTCCGTGCCCGGATTTTAGGAAAGGAGCTTGTAGACGAGGAGATATGTGTGAGTATGCTCATGGTGTGTTTGAGTGCTGGCTACATCCTGCTCAATACAGGACACGCCTTTGCAAAGACGGAACAGGCTGTGGTCGGCGTGTTTGTTTCTTTGCGCATACACCTGAGGAGCTTCGACCTTTGTACGCATCCACTGGTTCAGCAGTTCCTTCGCCTCGTTCGAATGCTGATTATGCAGCAGCTTTGAGTCTACTTCCTGGCTCTCCATCAGGAGTCTCTGTCATGTCTCCTCTTTCGCCATCATCAGCCGGGAATGGGATGTCTCATTCGAACATGGCTTGGCCACAGCCGAATGTCCCTGCTCTGCACTTACCTGGAAGCAATCTACAGTCAAGCAGGCTAAGGTCTTCTCTCAATGCAAGAGATATCCCGACAGACGAGTTCAATATGTTAGCGGATTACGATCAGCAGCAGCTTCTCAACGAGTATTCCAACTCATTGAGCCGCTCTGGTCGGATGAAATCAATGCCTCCTTCGAATCTTGAAGATCTTTTCTCAGCAGAAGGCTCTTCGTCTCCTCGGTTTACTGATTCCGCTTTAGCTTCCGCGGTGTTCTCGCCCACTCACAAATCCGCTGTGTTCAACCAGTTCCAACAACAGCAACAGCAGCAGCAGCAGCAGCAGAGCATGTTGTCTCCAATCAACACAAGCTTCTCTTCACCAAAGAGCGTCGATCACTCATTGTTTTCAGGTGGAGGAAGAATGTCTCCTCGGAATGTGGTTGAGCCAATTTCACCAATGAGTTCTCGTGTTTCCATGTTGGCTCAGTGCGTGAAGCAGCAGCAGCAGCAGCAGCAACAGCAACAACAACAACATCAGTACCGTAGCCTTAGCTCCAGAGAGCTCAGAACAAACTCAAGCCCAATCGTTGGTTCACCGGTAAACAACAACAACAACACATGGTCATCATCCAAATGGGGTTCCTCAAATGGTCAACCGGATTGGGGAATGAGCTCAGAGGCGCTTGGTAAGTTGAGATCATCCTCATCGTTTGATGGTGATGAGCCTGATGTGTCATGGGTTCAGTCATTGGTGAAGGAGTCTCCAACAGATGCCAAAGAGAAAGCAGCAACATCATCTTCCTCAGGGGAAAACGTGAAGCAGCCAAATCCAATGGAACCGGTAATGGATCATGCTGGGCTAGAAGCTTGGATTGAGCAAATGCAGCTCGATCAGCTTGTTGCTCAGCAGAACTGAGAGACCAAAACCAAAGCCTCTCTCTATATGTGGTAGATAAAAACCTCTTTTTTACAGGTGGTGGGTGGTTGTGGTAGAAGGGTAACAACAAGATTAACAAAGAAGAGAGGAGAAAGAAGTTTTCTTTGTTTTTGGTCAATTAATTTTCACAACAAAAAAACAGTTTTTTTATTTTATTTAGAGAAGAGAAGAAGAGGAACAAAACAAGAAAAAAGCTTATGGGAAGAGAGGAGAAGAGAGAAAAAAAACCTTCTTGGTTTTTCTTTCTCCCATTTTCAATTTTTTTTTTTTTTTAGGATTTCTTTCTCCCATTATCATTATTATTATTATTGTTATTAATATTATTATTTTTTATAATTATTATTGTTATGACTATTTGTTATCATTTTGTTATAATGAGTATCCTAGAATTAAATTCTATAATCTCTAATCTTGTTAGTTTCTCAGTGTTCTGTGCTTTGTGGGAGAGAACAAGAAAAGCAAATTCTTGTGAGACATGTGTCTAGTACTAGTTGTTAAACGACTCGCTATCTAATTTGCTTATGTGAGCATTAGTGCTATAAATAAATATTTTTGTTTTCGGGTAGAACTGAGTGGGGGCTAATCTAATAAAGGATTTATTTTAGATATCTTGGGGGATGTGGATGTGGTTTTATGGGGCAGGTGACAGTGATATATATCTTTAAATGTAATATAATAAAGATTCTTAAGTAAGTTCTTTACTTTTTGTCAATTCTTGATAACACTGATCAACCACAATTTTTTCACCTTTTTAAATGCTTTGGAATATGCAAATTTTGCTATGTGTTGAGGTGGTGGCCTGGTGGGTTGATTTTAATATTCGGCTAATTCTTATTAACACTACTATACATTATCTAAAACCGATTAAAATTGTTATATCCTTGGTGCAAACAATTTCAATCCTCGAGCTCACGTGATTGTTCTCCTTGGACTCTTTCTTATCATTATTCTTTGATCAGGAAAAAAAAAAAAGAAAAAAACAAAACCAAGATTAGTGCGAACATGTTTATTCATTCTCTGTTCAAATATTTTGTCTTCTATTGCTAGAGTGCTATTAGTATGATGTTTAAGTTGGTCTTTTAACGGGTAATACTTTTCTATAAAGACTTTGAAAAAAAAAAGAGATCAAATGGATTTGGGAAAAGAATAAAAATAGGTGATCGTCACCTTTTTCACTGATTAACTTTCGGTGCATATGTTTGTTCTTAAGTGATTTTCTTTATCACCTTTTTTTATATTTCCAATTAATATTTTAATTTACGAAAAGCTTTGCGGTGATGTGATCATACACATAAAAAATCACAAGACTTATTATATGCGGAGTATCTTATTCAAGATAACACCAAAACCTATTGAGAATATATTATACTCATGAAATATATTTTCTTACGTTTTTATAAGAATTTATTCTTTTTTTTTTTGTAAAAAAATATATTATTTTTTGGATTTAAAAGAAAAAGCTGATTGCGACGCGACTTTAATCAAAACGAAACAGAAAGAAAAAGAAGCATAAACAGAAGGAAAAAAGTAGGGTGAAGAAAAAAACATAGCAGAAGCTAATTCATTCCTTCTTCCCCCTTCTAATTATTCTCTTTGGTATTCCCAAAAGTCTTCAAATTTCACTTTGTTGTTATTCATTCATTCATTCGAAATGTTAATACCAAAATATTTACGAGCAAAATCTACTTTATTAAAAAAGATTTAAGGTTTTTGATATAGTAGTCCTTTTAGGTTAGGATTAGAGGAACAAGCAGCTACTAAGTACTATCTCTCATAACAGAGATCACCCACCTCTCTAACCTAATTTAACCATTTAAACAAAACCATGTCTGTCTAGTGGGTTTAGTCATTAATGGGCTTTAAGCTCTCTAAAAATCCATGTATACGAAAACGTATCCATTAATCAAAACATTAAAAACAATTTAAAGAATAACAAAGCCATTCAAGCATCCCATCTAAAAAATATGACCAGTTTATCAAATCTCATTTTGAGATACAATTTATGGATTAAGTGAAGTTTTTTTGATCAACCATCACTACTACTACGTTGAAGATTACGTGCTATGCGAAGCCATGATGATAAGTTCGAGTGTTAGACTAACCGAGAAAGATGACGAAAGGACTACTAATTAACGAATGTTGAGCCTACTCTAGAAGAGCTGATGAATTCATTAATTATGGAATGTTTCATCGTTTTTAACGTTCCATTATTTATAGCCATTAAGCATTTAGCAAATAAAAACCATCACTCATCTCGACCGACTATATAGTATTCAACTATCCAAATAATTCTTTTTCAGCCAAAGAACAATCAAGTTATTAAAACATAAAAAATTAATATATGGTAGATACACTCATACACGTAAATGGTGATTTTGACCAGGTAAAAATATGGATGGAAACGCGTAAATTACTCCAAGCCACACAATGGAATAATTAAGAATTTCAAATGTGAGGTTCCTACTTCCTAGTTCCTACATTATTGATGTAATTTCTTAATTTTTGTTGGTAAGATACTAATTCTAAATATTAACTTTTTCTAAAAACAACATAACTACCTCCCGTATAAATCCCCTTTAACCTCGTCCAATTATACTCAGACCTGCGAGAAACAAAAATAAAACAAAACTACAAAAAAAAAAAAAACTACAAAAAAAAAACTACCCTTTCAGGTCTCAACTAGCAATGGAGATGAAGAAGATTGCCTGTGGAGTCGTTTTTGCTGCTGCTTCCATGACCGCCGTCATGGCTGCAGAGGTCGGAGCTCCAGCACCAGGACCCGCCACAAACGGAACCTCCGTAGCCGTACCGGCTCTTGGCTCTTTGGTTGGAGCCTCCCTTGTGTCTCTCTTCGCCTACTACTTGAACTAAGCTCTTATTATTTAAAGGAAAACGAAGAAATATTGATGTCTCTTTGTCAATTTCTACTATGTGATCCAATTTTGTGTGTGTTGTTTAGACAGGCATACTGAATAAAACAAAAAGAGGAATTAATTTGATTATGGTCAGTCATGTTTTTATGTAATGCTGATTAATAAAAGTATATATGTGTTTTTCTCTTTTCATTTATTTTCCTTATATTTAGGTATATATGATCTTTAATTACCAAGTTAGGTTTTTTTTATAGGTATATGGTCTTGACGAGTCTTTAATAGAATCATATAAGAAAGTGGAATTAGGAGAGATCTAGTAGAAGATTACCTGGAACTAACGATATTGTTTGTCCCATTTGTTTTTCGGAGTATGCTATAGTAAAGAGACCGTGCGTTGCATACCGGAATGTGATCATTGCTTCCACATTGAATGTATAGATAGATATGGATGGGTAGCTTGATGTTATAATTACCCTTTTATCTCCTTTACATATTTGGTTTTTTTACAAAATAATATTTTAAAATAAATATTTTTAATTAAACAAAATGTTTTTGATATATTCAAATAATTTTTTAAGTGTATCGGAACATCTATATTCTTGGCTAGGAGATAAAATAAATGTATACGTGACATTTCAATCATCATTATTAATAATTCTTTTCTTCTCTTATGTCATGATGTTCAAGTTCAACCACATTATTTACTTATTTTGAGTTGACCACAAAAGTCACTTTTTTCGAATCATTGAACAAGTCGTTCCAAAATCGAGTTCAAACTCTTGCCGAAGAAGTATAGCTAGTGTTTCACTGCGATTTTGCTTGTTCTGTAGTTTGTTTTAAGATGTTTTGGTGGAGAAGGAAAAAGCATGAAGTCAACGAACGACAGAGAATGTTTATGAAGAATGGGAGTTTACTACTTGAAGAGGTCATTGCGATCAGTGATGATGCTAAATCTAATCCTATCAAAAATTTCTCAGCTGATCAGATCAGAGAAGCCACTAACAACTTCAGCCGCGGTAATCTTGTACGCATCGATAGATTCCGACATTACAGAGGTGTGATTGATGACCGTGTCGTGCTTATCAAGAAATGGGCCTATGGAGGATCAATTTACTCTGAGAAGATGTACCGCGACTTAGCGGTTTCATCAATGGTGAGTGGTCACAAAAACTTCCTCAAACTGTTGGGTTGTTGCCTAGAATTCGCTTACCCGGTTCTAGTTTGCGAATATGCCGAGGTCATTACTCGTAGCCTAAGAGGAAAAAGATGTCCGATAGATCCAGCTTTAACATGGAGTATGAGAATTGTTATAGCAAAGGAGATTGCAAACGCTTTAACTTACCTTCACACAGCGTTTTCAAGAACTTTAGTCCATAAAGATATACAACCTTGTCAGATTTTCTTAAATAATAATGGAACACCAAAGTTGGGTGAGTTTTGCAACAGTGTTTTCATTCCAAAAGTTGGGTGAGTTTTGTAGTGGAAGGAACATATGGGTATCTTGATCCCACTTATCTGTCAAAGGGTTTAGTCACTGAGAAGACTGATGTATATAGCTTTGGAGCGTTAATGTTTGTTCTTTTGACTGGCAAAATACCGCGACCATACATTTGGACAAAACAAGATGATTTGTATTCGTCTCTGGAAGATCCAAAGAGTTTGTCTGAATTGGTCAGGGATGGAAGATTTGATGAGGTTGTGGATAAAAAGATGTTGGTAATTGAAGGTAGAGATATAGAGCAAGAGCGATTACAAATCAAAGCATTTCTTGAGCTCGCGTTGAGATGCATTGGTCGTCAAGGGGACGTTCCAAAGATGATTGAAGTGGCCAAAGAACTTATAAGAATTGAGAGATTGAAGGATCTGTCTTGTGGTTCTTAAGGATATCTATTGTGGTTCTTCTGTTTCACATCTTTCTTTAGTCAAAGATACTGATAATAACTTTTTTCTTATTAAGCTCCAAATCATCAGTGAATATGATGCAAAAAATTTGTACTTTTTTAGAATATATTTGTTTTATGTTTTGTTCATCTCCTTTGGAGTAGAATTCTTCGGCAAGGCGCACATCTTCTAACCTGGTAACAATGCGGTATTGCTTATGGCTCATCTATAAGTGCTCATAAAAGTTAAGCTTAGTATTGGTGCTTTTGTTTGTCCAAAAAAAAAAAAAGTATTGGTGCTTTTTTTGTTAAGTGATTGTTGGGGCGTGGCTCTGGTTAAGAGCATCTCAACACAAAGATGTTAGTAATATTTTAATGTGGTTTAGTTATATAAATGTTTGACAAAAAAAACAAAAACAAGTGTCAAATGAGATTCTTTATTACTCAGAAATTCTCAAAATTTTATAATGTAGTTTTTTATGTGTCCGACTTGATTTATGTTTCGTCATAAGTCATAACAGCCTTCGTAATTCTCTCAATTGCAATACTAATTAGTATTGCAATTTGCTTTTCACCTAAAAAAAATTAGTATTGCAATTTGCAACGATGCCTTCATAGTTCCTTCTAATTTGGAATTGGCAATTAAAGTTCGCACGTGTTTTACAGGAAAAAAGGAAATTGTTAGTTATCTTTCGTAAATTAAATATGAAAAGGAGATAAAAGGGAAATTGAGATTACCAATCTCTAATGTGATTTTGAGTCTTACAGAAAAAGGGAAACTGAGGTTGCTTATCCCTTACGGAACAGGAGGAAGTTTTCTCTACATATATGATTCGTAGAGGGTCGCTCCAGGGTATCTGATATTTCGTCTTCACCAAATTGTTTCGATTCTCGAATTTTCACGGACGTGACCAGTGACCTAGAGTTTTTACTTCTTGGAGCCGAAGAAATCAGAGAATTAATTATATTCAATGGCAATGGTGACACCGGAGTTAGAATTCAATAGGTATCTCGGAAAGGGTTCGTACGGTTCCGTGAGCCTCTTCAAGTATACAAAACCACACTCGACGCTCTACACCGCAGTGAAGATTACCGACTACAAAAACGCCGAGTCTCTGGGCAAAGAGTTTCAAATCCTGTCCCAGTTCAAGGGTTGTCCAAGAATCGTCCAGTGCTATGAGGACAGATTGATAGAGAATCTAGACGCTGAGGGTAACATAGAGTACATGATGCTAATGGAGTACGCTGCTGGAGGAAGCTTGAGGACTTTCATGAAGCGATCCAAAGACAAGAAATTGCCTGATCCTTTGATCAGAGAGTTTACTCGTATGATTCTTGAAGGCTTAGCCACCATTCACAAACACGGCTACGTTCACTGCGATCTCAAACCCGGAAACATACTCGTTTTTCCCAAGTGCGTCTACAAGAAGGGCGCGTGGAGATCGTCTTACGAACTGAAGATTTCTGATTTAGGGTTGTCGAAAAAAGATGGAGACATGAAGTGGTGGCATCCTTGTCGTCCGTTTGCGGGAACGGCCATCTATATGTCGCCAGAATCGATTGCTCACGGAGAGACAGGGACAGGACTTGATTTCTGGTCGTTGGGATGTGTGGTGTTGGAGATGTACACTGGAAAGAAACCATGGTGGCATACAAACTTTGACTTGGAGGATCTCAAGAAGTGGTACGCGCCACTGATCCCGAGTGATCTTCCTTGCGATGCAAAAGAATTTATTATGTCTTGCTTCACGTCAAATACTGAAGAGAGAAGAGATGCGTTGACGTTGTTAGAGCATAGCTTCTTGCGTGGGGAAGTTAATAAGGGCACAACGCCTCATGATGATAAGAATGAGAATCCGAGGGACATTGCACTGACATTGGGGAAAGTTGTGAAGAGGCCATCAAAAGTTATTTCAATTTTCAAAAGAGCCGGAGAATTGATGAAGATCATCAAGAAGCAGCCAAGACAACCGAGACACAATTTGCTTCCTGTTCACCAGCCTTGTCCCTTAGCAGAACCATCTCAAAATATTTGGTTTTTCATTTATTGTTCTCTTTGTGTTGTGTTTATCTTGTTAATGCTAGTTTGTTTCTTTGGTTAATTGTTAAAGAAATAATGGCATTAATTGCTCTGTCCTTTTTTTTTTTGTCAATCAATTGCTCTGTTTCATTCATGTGAAGTTTCGATGGTTGGCTGTTTCATTATTAGTGTAAATATGGCATGTGTGAGATGGTGATGGAACCAAAGGTCCAAGAAATTGAGGCTTAGTAAGAAATCAAGAGGCAACGCCAACGCCCAATACTCCTAGCTTAGTTTACACAACTAGTACGTAATAAGTTGTTAAGTATAATAAGCTAATTGAAAATTGGATTTTAGAACTAAATTTTAGAATCGAATTGTTTACCAAGTCTTGAAAGGTATAGAGATTTATTAACTATATATATGTTGATCGTGGCCTCGAACAAGTCGCTACATTCATTCTTAAATCCAAATCTTTAGTTATAAAAAAAAAATAGCAAATGAAGATATTGATTAAATTTAACTCTTATGAAGTTTCATGATATCCGATTCATATCCAAGACTAAGAGTTATATGAATTTGAATCAATTTTTGACATACAGAGAGGTTCTATTTGATTGATTTCAAAAGAAAAATCTTGTTAAAGGATATATCAATTTTAATTTATAGTCATTCTTATTTCTAGTCAAAGAGAAAGTGATGCAGTTCTTGACTATGTCTAATAAATAATTTTGATAAAATTCTAGATTGAATATTAATTAATCTTGTATGTTAATTCAATAAGAGTCCAAAGTGTACATTTTTTTCTTACGTTTTGTTTTTTTTGTGTATAGTGATTGTTTCTTTTCCTAATAATATTTCATATTTATTTTGGTAGATCAACCGATCAGTGTATCCGATGGATAAAGTTTGATGATCAGTAGAATATATATTTTTTTATCAAAAATAACTTTAAAATCTATAAAAAAAAAAAGTATAAAAAATGATAAATGTTGTTGAATAGTAGAAAAAACCTTGAATAAAGTTTGAATAGTAGAAAAAACCTTGAATAAAGTTTATTATTATTATATTATTGTTTGATAAAATTTGATGATTAGTAGAATATATCCTTTATCTTAAATAAATTAAAAACCTTTAATAAGAAACTATACCTTTGATGATAAATCTTGTTACATAGAAAAAATCACACTTTTGAGCAAATTAGTTGCATTTCTACTTGGCTCTTTGTTTTCTTTATTTATTCTTTTTTCTTTTTTTTTGGTGAGATTTTCTTTATTTATTCTGATCACTGAAATTGTCCTTTTATTTTATTTTTAAAATCCTTTCTAATAGAAACCTTATAAAGGTCGATAAGGGTTTTCTTTTTTTTAAAGATGTGGATTGAGGTGTCCCCATCCCATGGATTATGATTGACTTGGTTCGGTTCCAAAATCTTACTTGTGGATTAGTAAATTTGGTTCACTATCAAATCTGTGGAAATTCTTCACAAAATTTGACGACCCGTTTAAAATTATCATTGTAAACTAGGTTTCCACAATAAATTTGTTTAAGGAGGGAAACAAATTCAATAGAGTTATCTCTCTAGAAAATAGATCTAAGCTCTCAGATTGAAAGTAAAGAAGTAGAACTCAAAGGAATTAGGGTTTATTGCTCTAAACAAGAGGAGAACTCGATTATTGTATTTTATTCTAGATGCCTTACAATGGAGAAGTCTCTCCTTCTTTATACATGTTCTAAGATTACAATATATTAACTTTCCTTATCGGACGAAGTGAGATATGGAAAACTGCCTCATTGCTTCAGTCGGCCGCCGTGCCGAAGTGGAAGTCGGCTCCTTCTTCTTCAAGGCTACACTTTGGCCGAACTGACTTCTTGTTGACCTAATCGAGCCCTTAACCGGTTTCCCGGTTAACTAATCAATTAGTATTTCTGGTTTAGCTCGGTATGTCGGGGGTGCTGAATCCCGCACCAACAATTCTCTTTTCTTCTTTTCATGGCTTGGCGATGAATTAGACCAAAGAAAGAAGTGTAATCAATTTTTTTTTTTGGTTTGCATACCGTATTGAACCGGACGAGTCAAGGAGGAGGAGGGAGGGGGTTGTTTGCGTTTGCGGTTCTTTTTCCCGGTTAAATCTGTGGGAATCGTAACCGAAACAGCGAAATGATCCGGTTTAATCAAGCACCGCAGAAATAACCGATCCATACCGGAGAAATGATCCGATTAAACCGATTAAATCTTGCGGAGAAATGATCCGTCTTTTGATTAAATAAAGAAAGTATTTAACGCCGAGACGGTGCGGTGCTCTCCCCGATTGATAGAGAGAGAGAGAGAGAGAGAGAGAGAGCTACACGAATTCATGAAATTGTTGTTTCCAGTTTTACAGTTTTGAGCCGGGGGAAGAGGAGGTTGCCCCCTTTTTCCTTCCATTTGTGTGATAATCCTTCTTGTTCTACATTCATATTATTATTGTCTATCAATAATTTCCTGCTTTGTTACCCTTTTTGGTTCCAATCTTGTGTCGATTTGCGATATCCGTCGTGGTAATGGGTTTTGTTTCAGAAACAAAATCCTTGATTTCATGTAGGTGCATACTGTTATTATCCTTATTAGATCGGTCCTCGTAACTATCAATTTGATTATTCCGATTCTCGCTACTTTAGACTTTTGTATCCTTTTGGCAATTTATTATTCTCAGGTTCTCTATTCAGTGTTGATCTCATGCATATATATCTATTTATAATGAATCATGCGGATGGAAGTACTGTTGCATTTTTCGTTTCGTTTCAAACACTGTTGCTTGCTTCTGATATGGGTACAGCTGTCTTTGTGGTCTTTCATCTTAACCGGTGCTGTGTTTTGTGTATGAGTAGTTAGCAGTTGTGTGCTCGTTACTTACAGTCACTTAAATACACATTTATGCTGGTGAAATATCTGTGTTTGAGTCCCTTTATGTGCTAAGTGCTAACTGATGTTTTTGTTGATGCAGAGCCTTAGCAACAGAAAGCAAACATAAAATGGTCCTAACTAGTGCTCAGCGTATCAAGCGGATGAGATTAGAGGAACAGCCTCTCGAGCTATCTAGAGCAGAGAAAACAGATACATGGAAGATTGTGGATGTAGAGTTTATTTTTATGGAAATCCTATCTCGTGTCTCTGCCAAATCTCTCTCGTCTTTTAAGACACTTAGTAAGCATTGGTGTAAATCCAGTGGTACTAAATACTTTTATGAGCTGCAGTTAGAGAAATCAAGGAAGAATCCCTCGTTCATTGTCTGTCCTATTATGGAGGCAGCAATGAAGTTGTATTTGAGGTATGCAAAGAATTTTAAACATTCCCTCCTCAACACTATTGATCCATCTCAAAGAAGCCAAGAGGACTTCATGTACATGATTTCATCGTTTAACGGACTCATCTGCTGCGTGAATCTCTTTTGTGACGAAGACGTAGAAAGCAAGTTTTCTGATCTGCAGATATGGATATGCAACCCTTGTACGAGGGAGACTCTCCTTCTTCCCCAAGGGAGTCCATCATTTGACTTTGTGCCAAGTGTTGGGGTGGCCTATGGCTCTGACATCTGTGATTACAGAATTTTCCGAATATTCTGCGTTGGAGTGGGATATTATTTCTGTGAGGTGTATTCGTCTAGGAATGGTTCTTGGAAAAACATTGGCTTTGTGCCTCGTCTTCCTATGCGTTCTGGTCTTAGGCCGTTCAGAACTGGTCATATTTTTGTTGGAGGTAAAATATATTGGCTGGTATCTTTAGATGAGCTAGGTGAGATCCTCTCAGTGGATTTGGAAGGAAGATTTGAGGTTATGAACTTGCCTAAGTATTCAGATGATCTAAACGATGAAAACAAGATCACAGAGGCGACCCATCTGCTCATTTTTCAAGGATCTCTCGCATTGGTTGTACTACATCCATGCCAGATGGATATTTGGGTTTGGAAAGACGACGGTGAGAAATATAGTTGGGACCTTGTACTGGCGATTGATACTCCAATCAGAGATGAAGAACTGGTTTTATCTGTAACTTCATTAAAGAACAAGCTCGTATGTGTGAATGAGACACACTGGCGTATATATGATGTGGAGACTAAAATCTGGAGGAAGATAAGGGGCCCTCGTACTGGATTTTGCAATCCTGCTATTTTCCCATTCACCGAAAGCATTCTTCCATGTAAGTTGAGTTTTATATGAATGATACTATGTTTGTTCCTTTGTTTGCCTTCTAATCCGCTTTGATCTGTTGTTTGGTGAATCAGGTAATGGTGGTGTAGGACTAACTGTAGAAGGAACATGAAGAGTATTGGTGTTCTATGATGCAGAGATTTTTGAATTGGAAGGCAATGTGTTTCTCTCAGGAGCTGTCATATTGGTTCAAAACTTTTTGGTTTGTGTCAGTTTGTCTCTCTTTTTTCATTTTCTTTAGACTTGGTTTTGTACAGTTTCTTAAATAAAGATACCAATTAGCCGTGGGTGCTTTGTCTCTGAACAAAGTTTTAATGTTATAAAGTCTTTTCATGTTCCGATGCTATGGTATGGCTCACCTCTTGTTGTTATTTGATATGTTAGTGTGCTGATTTTGAATTCTCCTGTCGGCTCAAAACAACCTTAGTGCCATTTTCTAGAGAAACAAAAAGTTTATGAAAAGAAAACAGAGCATAAACACAAGCAAAACCACGCAAAAATCGTATTAATGCTTAAATTTAATATGTATTTAATCATCATTCAATTAAAATCGGATTTTGATTTGATAAGTCCAAAAGAGTGAAAAGTTTGTTTTTTTTTTTTTTTTTTTCGGCGAGTGAAAAGTTTGTTTTCACCGGCATAGTTTGATTTCTACAGTGGGTTAGATCAAGTAATTACTATTTTGTAAAACAAAATCCATTAAATGCGTCATCCAACGGTCAGAATCCACTAGATGGGTTGTGCAACGGCAGATCTTGCTATTTTCCTTTTTGTTTATGAATATTCCCATATTTTAATGACTACATATATATTTCCTTTTCCTTTTCTTATCTCAACGAATTAATTAATGCGATAATATCTATTTACTTCTAAATCAGAACTCGAAATTTTACCCCTTTTTTTTTTTTACCATCAAAAACCAAAATCCTAAGCAAACTAAGGTCTCTCTATATATATTCGTCGTTCTCTCTAGGGTTGTTAATTCCTGCACTAAAGAGTTTAGATATCAAAGTAGCCAGAGATTGATCAGAGGTTAGAGCGAAATCAATCGAGAACAATACAACGAAAATCTTACAGAAAACGCGAGAAAGTGATCAGAGATAAGCAATCGCAAAACAAGTTGCAGGAGATGGAATTGGTGAAAGTTTTGGGAAAAGGTACTTACGGCTCCGTTGAACTCTTCAGCTACAAACGAAACGACGGATCAACGTCTTTCACCGCAGTGAAGATCATGGACTCTCAAGACTACGATTCGATCGACCGAGAGTTTCGGATTCTTTCGGAACTCAAAGGATGTCCTAGTATCGTGCAGTTGTATGGGAAATCTCTGGTTCAAGGAACCGATTGCAATGGAAACAAAGTTTACAAGATGTCTATGGAATACGCATCTGCTGGTACTTTAACTAATTTCATCGAAAGAAACAGAACAAAGTTGTCTAATTCGGTTATTAAAGACTTCACTCGCATGATCCTACAAGGGTTGGTCTCCATTCATAGTCACGGTTATGTCCATTGTGATCTTAAACCGGATAATCTCCTTCTTTTCCCGATCTACGAGAAAGAAACGTGGAATTGTTCTTACGAACTGAAGATTTCGGATTTTGGATTGACGACAAGGGCCGGAGACGAATCTCATTGCTGGAGAATCGATGAACCGTGGGTGGGAACGGCTATCTACATGTCTCCGGAGTCTGTTCGCGATGGCACCACCGTTGAGAAAACCCTAGATTTGTGGTCGCTTGGTTGCATAGTGTTGGAGATGGTTACCGGTGAGAGGACATGGTTAGGGTTTGACTTAGAGGGTGTTAAGTCTCTTCTCTTGGATGAGATGGCACCAGAGATCCCAGAGACTGTGCCGTGTGACGCAAGGCAGTTTTTGGAGAAGTGTTTCGCAAGAAAACCTGAGGATAGAGGAACAGCTTCGGAGTTGTTGTTGCATCCGTTTTTGATCGGAGATAATGAGAAGATGGGTTCTTCCGCCGCCGGAGAGAGGACGGGGATGGTGTTGAGGCTCAGAAAACCTCCGCCGATATCGAAAGATATTCCAACGAAGCCACTGAAGTTGAAGGTTATTTCACAAAAGCCCCAACAATTTAAGAAAGTCTCAAATAAACCCCGAACGGTGAAGATTCTTCCTCCGAGACCCCCAGTATCAAATTTTGTTCCTGTTCAGTAGTAGTTTGCTGAAGTTTAAACACTATTACTCACTCTGTCAAAAATGTAGAATTTGCAATTTTAAAATTGTATGTGGTATGAAATCTATTGATATGTTTTCAGTTCAAATGAAATTAATTGGTTATATATAATTTTGCGATTTTTCTCCCTAAATCATCAGCTCTAATTTACACTTACACTCGATTAACCCAATTAACTGTATAGTATTTTGTACAATTTCTTTGAGCTTAATTAATTAGCTTTGACTTTGAGGATAAACAACTAGAGAGGTTCAAACACATGGGCTGTCAAAAAGGCCAATTTATGTTTCGACCCATCACAAAGTCGACCACTAAAAATGGAAATCCTTCTTATTTTTGTGTTATGCAATGGCCAACATCAAAGCAACCGTTATTTTATTTTGGGTTTACAAATAAAGAGTTCCGAGTCCTTTAGATCAGAGTTCAAACTGAACATCTGTTCAGGTTCTTGTTCAAGAGCTAGCTCTCCAAAATTTACTAGTATAGCTACTTTAATTAGCACACAATTATAAACCCGGTTTTAAGTTCCTTAGTAATATATACTTAAGGCTTAAGAGCAATATTAATCAATATATAATTGTTGAGAAAAAATAGTATAAATATATATGTAAAGTTGACTCACTTCCCATGCACGAGGGTTCTTATATATTTTATGAGGAAAAATAGATATTAAACAGAAAATAGAAAACTGACGAGAGGGCCGGAGACATATCACATAATCTAGAGAAAGTTCCCCACATACATTGTTAACCATCATCTGAAAAGATGCTCTCACAATACACACACACACACACATATATGTATAGGAATGTTCATAAATGGTGGTCCATTTAAAAGAAACAAGACCCATATCAGTTTCAGACAATAATGATAATCACAAACCCACCAAAAGCTATAATAATACACATGTCACATTTGTATGTATGTAAATCCTTTTATATTGAGAGAGCCCATTCTCTGCATATGTTGTTGTCACCACTTATAAATAAGTCTTACTCTTTCAATCATGTTTTTTTTCTTTCTTCTTAATGCTTATTTTCAAATATCTCATTTTCTTTTTCATGGTAAGATATATTCATACATATCATCCTTATGCGACTCTATAATATATGAACGTTCTAGAAATGTGTATGATGGCGCCTCGATGTTAAACACAATTTTTAATATCGAACTTATAAAAGTTGACTTTGTTGATGCCGGTTTGTAGAATATTGACGGTTAGTTTTAAACTCATTCGTTTGTTGTTCATCATATACATGGGTTGCGTTTTCTATTCGCTAAATCTATTTAGACAGGCATTTATTGGTAAAAAGTAAACACATATATAGAGTCTGTTAAACGCAAAGTCGTATTCATTTGCTAGTAACATTTTAAGTTCTCTTTGTAAATCCATAATGAAGATCACACCGTGAGATATTAATTGGTCTTATCATCATTGTATAAAAAGTTAATAATGAGTTGTGATGTGTTCGATGAAGTGATGGAGAGTTAAGAGTAGATTGTTTTAAAAAACTGAAAGAGACCGGTGAGCTCTTCATGTTGTTTTTAACTCCACTTGCATTTGTTCTATAGCTTTTAATTTTGGGCTTCCTTCATTCTCATTTTCTGTTTTCTTCTACTTTGAAATAAAAATATCTTTAACCATTTATTTTCTATATTATTACTTTGAAGTTCGGTCCTTATATATAGCTGAACATTGTGAGGTCACATATAACGAAAAGGACAAGATATGCTTGTCCCTCAAAATCTAGACTCTCTTTACTCATCTTTCATATTTATTATTTATTACTGGCCAAACAATTCATTTCATCTCACAAAAATAAATAAGGAGGGAATTTGCATACACATATATAAGAGTTGAATCCAAGGAATGGATGTGAGGGCAAGAAAGTGAGAGATATGGTCCCCTCAACAAAAGCCATTAAATCTCTGAGCATATGACTGTGACTTTAATGGCAAAGCAAAGAGGTTTGCAATTGCATGATTCAATGAAGAGTTGCTGTTAGGGTTTGGGAGATTTGTGGGCTTTTAAGTGCATGTTTTTTTGTGGGGTTCAAAATGCCATTCATGGGACCCAATTACATATTGTGAGATTTGTTTCATTTTTTCTTTGTAACCATTTTTTAGATATACATTTACTATATGAGTACTTTATCTACTGTATGTATATGTTTGTTTGTTTTTTTTGAAAATTTTATTTTTCATAAGACTTTAAAAAATAGTATATTATGACAAAAAAAAAAATATATATATATATATATATATATATATATATATATATATATATATGGTAGATAGACACTGATTATGACTCAGGTTTAGACAACATATAGATTTCGATCTAAGAAAACATATGGATTATGACAAAAATATATATATATATCTCTAATTGTGTGTCTAACTAAAGAAGACTAGTAAGATCTAAGAAATTTGAAAAAAAATTGGTTGTAGTAAGACAAAAAAAACTATCTCTAATTGTGTGTCTAACTAAAGAAGACTAGTAAGATCTAAGAGATTTGGAAAAAATTTGGTTGTAGTAAGTTCAATACTATACATTCTCAATATAATTTTTATTTATATAGTTTACTTAAATATCAGAAAATACCCAAAAAAAAAAAAAATTAACATGTATTAAAAGCTTGATATCATAATTTCCGAACGCTCTCTGATAATTTTAAATTTAAAACGCATGTTAGGTTTAAACAGGTTTACACTAATGTGATTGTTTGTGGGAAAATAAAAGAGATGTGGACTCGTCATGTGAAGTCCAAAATCTGCAAAATTATGTATGTAAATTAATGTACTTTGGGACCAGCATTCGCGTGGACATTATTACCATAGTTGAATTTATTTCCTTTCTTACAATAAGTTTTGATTATTCATATATATAATTATAAGCAAGGAAAGAAAGTAACGAAAACAATTTTGATGGATCTTTAAGGGAATCCTGCTGAGAAAATTTGGAAAATAATAAAAATCGCTTACAATATTTAATTTATAATTTTTAGAATTATAAATGACGTTATTCTTTCTATTTTACAAGAGAATAGTTTATCTGTTGACCAAAAAAAAAAAAGGAATAGTTCTATCTATTCACAAATGGATGATCCATATTGGAGTATATAGAACAACAATTGAGAGACGATTCGATAAGTATTATATGAAAACATTGAATACTATTACAGTATAGTCAGCAATCAGCATTGATCTATAACAAATATATTAATTAATCATATGTTTTCAAAATAGTTGGTTTAAATTCAAATATTTAGTCATTTGGTGAAGAACAAGCCTTTACTAACAACTAATTTAACGTCATACGTACTTTGGGTTAATGATGATTTTTCGTCCAACCATTTATAAATCAAATATACTATTTCATAGCAATTTTATTAGATATTTAAATTGAGGATCTCTCCATGGTATAGTGGAGCTGCATGCATGGAATGGGGGTTTGGTTAAATTATAATTCTTCTTTGTATGACATACCAAATGTCATATATACATTTTCTAGATGCTATCCTTTTTACTTGATTTATTATGTTGCCCGGCCCAATTAACATTATATTTACTCTATTCAAAACACATTAGCAATTCATATATGCCTTGGGGGCAAAAAAAAAAATGAGAATCAGGGAAAATTATCAAAAGCAATGGGATCTAAAATTGAATTATTCTTGCAAAAGTATTCAAATATATATATATAGTATTGATGGTAAACATAAAGGGAATATATAGTTCATTAATCAGACGTGGATCAAATCTTGCCGGATGATCGAGTTGATAAGTATCAATATATCACATAAGGAGATCATGTGATCTCCACAAAAACAACAGTTCAATCTTTTAATATGTTTGATTATCTGCTGATGACATCAACTAGTTGATTATTAGCATCATTAAATTATCATGTACATGGACCACCTCTCTCTCCTCTCTCTCTCTCTCTCTCTCTGTAAGATCATCCTTGCATCAGAGAGACAAAACATCCAAGAGACTAAGAATATGGTCCTTGAGAGAGAAGAGCTCTCTTTTAATATTAGGTCTTTCTCTTTTTCCCTCTATTAGTAGTAAAATTCATGTACTTATACGTAGACATAATAACAAAATAGGTCCATGATGTAAAAGAGTACACACCTAACTTCACCTTGCTAATGATCTCTTACCTACAAACTCTCACTCTTTTTAGTACATCTCATTACTCACCATGACCCCATTTCATCTGCTTACGATCAATTTGGTAAGCTTTTTGTCTTAGTTTCAACATTTGCAGGAATCATTTTTAAGAAACAACTAACAAAAAAGGAGATAACTTTGCTGTCGACAAAAAAAAAAAAGGAGATAACTTTGCAAAGAGGATTGATGTGGTTTGATTTTAGAAGAGATGGATGCATGTATATACATATATGTATGTGTGTGAAATTTTGGGAGATTTAGATAGGGGAAGTGGATATAGATTAGAGGTCTCCCTATATATTTATGCATCCGGCCATTTTACTATATTAATTTATCGCACCTACCGTGACACGGTACATATTAACCATCATAGTAAGCTACAACTTAAACACAAGATACATTGTAATCATAGGACTATATATGTCCATTTCCCCGTACCGACGTGTCGTATGCTTCCATAACCTAGTTTAGGTTAATTTATCAACAAAAACTTTAGGTTTATTTAAAAATGCATTGTAGTAAACCATTTTAAGGTTTTATGAAGTTTAGTCTAGAAATTGATTTAAAAAAAAAGTTAACTATATATATTTACATTTATGTTGTAGTCTCTCCTTATAAATTTGCACATGAAAATCTTCATCAACTTAGATAAAAGTTACTGAAATTTCTTCGAATAACTAAAATGGTAAAGCTTAAGTGTTCTATCTCTTTTTTTTTTTTTTTTTTTTTTTTTTTTTTTTTTTTTTGTATTGTATGAAGTCCTGAATATGGGATGAAAAGAGAGAGATAAAACATACAATGTGTATGTTTGTTCTTGGAAATAAAGTTTTTTCTTTTAAATAACAAATGCTTGATTTTTTTTTTTTGAAATTAGTATGAGATTTGGTTGATGGAGATCACTCGCTTGTATATGAAAGTAAAAATATTAAGTTGTATATTTATTCTTTTTGCAAGTGAAATGTGGATCACTCTTAGTCTTATACTAAAGGTGTGGATAAACGTAAAAATACTTACATACGCATGCGGCCATATATGCGCTGGTTAAGTAACAATTATTTACCTTAAAAGAATTTGGGAACCTCTTTAAATTAATGCAAAACCTCATCTCTTGTCTTTCTGTCTCTGAAACTGTCAACCTCATTCGTCTCAAACTCACTCATTCTTCTCTCTCTCTCTCTCTCTCTCTCTTTTTTCTATCTTCCATGGAAGAAACCAATGGACGAAGAGAAACTCACGATTTCATGAACGTCAATGTTGAATCTTTCTCGCAGCTTCCTTTCATCCGCCGTACTCCGCCCAAAGAAAAAGCAGCCATTATTCGTCTCTTCGGCCAAGAGCTCGTCGGAGATAACTCCGAGAACATATCTGCAGATTCTTCTGACCAAACGTCTACCAAGAACGATGAGAGCTCTGAGAATATCAAGGACAAGGAAAAGGACAAGGACAAGGAGAAAGACAGAGACAAAGACAAGGACAAAGACAACAACAACAACAGGAGATTCGAGTGTCACTACTGCTTCAGAAACTTCCCTACTTCTCAAGCCCTAGGTGGACATCAAAACGCTCACAAACGCGAACGTCAACACGCCAAACGCGGTTCCATGACTTCATACCTTCACCATCATCATCAGCCTGACCCTCACCACGTCTACGGCTTCCTCAACAGCCACCACCACCGTCACTACCCCTCGTGGACGTCGGAGCCTAGATACTACGGTGGAGGAGGACATCAAACATCGTCGTATTATTCAAGGAGTACTCTTCCTCCTCCTCCACCTTCTAATATCCCACCGACAATAAACGGAAGTCCATTAGGTTTGTGGCGTGTACCGCCTTCCACGTCAGCAAACACTATTCATCATGGCGTTTACTCAGCTTCACCAGCTTCAGTGTTTAGGACGCATGAGCAAGAGACGACTAAGGAGCCTCACTGGCCGTACAGATTGATGAAACCCAATGTACAAGATCATGTGAGTCTCGATCTTCATCTTTGACAAATTTTTCTTCTTCTTTTTTTAACTTATAGCCGTGATGAGACGAGAAAACAAAAAACAAGAACCGGCATGGTGTGTAGATCTTGAACCTTTATGAGGTTTTCACATTCTAATGCGTTTGTATCATTTAATAAAGGAATAATATTTTGGTTAATTAGTAAGATATATATATGTTCATCCATTTTCCTCTCACGTGTGTGTGAATGATACAATTATTACTTTTTGTTTGTTTTCATCTGTTCATTTCTGAGTTCTGTTATGGCTTCAAGATTCTATATCTTTCAGAGAAAGAGGAACATTAATTAAGAGCCATGGAAGTCATACACACGTACTTTCTCTCTGTTGTTGCAGTCGAGAGAAATCTTAAGTCAATTTGTGTATCTTAACCATTAAAAACCCAAGAAGCCTCTTTAGATGCAAATGCTTTAAGGTCTCTGTCTAATTAAACGATCTTTTACCGAATCAAGAGGCAACGAAGAAAGCTCAAGGATGGGTAAATGCAGATGTTGATGATGATTCGGTGACTGTGGGGATCACTGAAGACAATGGACAAGACAAAAGGGGAGAGAGAGAGAGAGGGAGAGTTGAGAAGTGAAAGTGGTCCATGATTACAAATGTAGAGTTAGCCAAAGAGAGCTTTCACATCTTTCTCAACACAGAGAACCTAAAGCTAAAGCTTTTCCTCAAAAGCTTTCTTCTTTAGTTTCTTTTCAAACCTTTTTTTGGGCAATTCAAAGAGAATCATCAACAAACAAGCTGTATACCATATTTACTTGTTCATTTCTCTACCCATATACTCTCTGATCATCAATACAAAATGGACTTAAAAAAAAAGTTGTTAGTATCAGCGGCACATGACCATGTTTCTTCTTATTGCCTCCATAGAACAGCCTTTGAATGAAGTCTATATGCCCAAGGCCTACAAGAATCAACAAATTATTAATCTTCTATCTGAGAAGAAGCAATGATATCAATCCTCGTACCTAACATCTGACCTTCAATGGATTAAACTAATCAAACATTAAAGACAACCATATATAACTCTACGACTTTTGCATAGACAAAGAAAATTCAAAAGCTTGACTTTTCTAGTTTTGGCAAGACTTCAGTCACAAATATGTGGCATTGCCTCACAGTATGATAACCATAACCACAATACGGATTTTTTTGGCAAAAACTCGTGATGGTTACAGATACATAACGCCTATTTGCTTTAGAATTACCAGCTGTGGTACATTTCATATCAAAGCTAACCGATATATAAAAGTTAAACGACAGCTAATCTTACTCTCTCAAGTCTACTAGAGTGATAATTCCAAAAGAACAACTTTGGATACTCTTTCAGGTAATGCAGTTTACAAGTACTGAGATTGAACAGCAGAAGAAGTACTTTTGTTCTCAAGTTATTTATGTCGCAAAACGTTGTAGTTGTAGCATGATTGCTAATGTGTAACTACCGTAACGCAAGAGGTACGTTCTTATGATACCACCAATTATCCTAAAGCTTTCAAACAAGTCTCAGCAGATTATTGTGATAACAGGTTGCAGAAAGTGACATTGCAAAATTTCTGACCTTAAGTCTTTTTAGTCGCGGAACAGGACAGTCGCTGTCTATTTTACGGGGGAAGGACCAAACGGTGCAAACTCAGCCTGTCAATCAAAAGGAGGAGAGATAAGGTTTTTTCTAGACAAGTCTTATGGATAGTTTTGGAACAAGTTTTTGCAATAAGGATGTATATCACATGGGAACAAAAACACCAAAGACAGAAGAAAAGACATATATGCCCTCATGGGAACAGTTGTTTGGATACAAAACTGCAGAGATTAAACCAGAGAGCACAGTACCTCTGAGAATTACGTGATGCTTTTATCAAATTATGGAAAATTTAAGGATACTCAGTGAATGAATGCTGTCAAAGAGTTAACATCAAGAGCAGCTATAAAAGGACCCCACTAGTTAATGCAATGGAGAAGGAAGCATGTGATGAACAACATGATAAAAGAAGCACATAATAAAGACGTGTGAAGAGCATACACATTATATAACCTTAGGACCACTTTCTCTGCTCTCCTGTTTTTTTTTTCCTTTTATATAAGATATGTAAAAGGACTAGTGGAATTTAAGGAACATCGGCCCACAACCCTAGGAAAGTTGCAACTTGAGGATGATAGTTCGAACAGTACACATCTCAAACCCCTTAAGAAATAAAAACTCAACTTAATCTGTTTTACACAACACTGCAACCTGCCAAAATGGTCTTATTTTGGTGACCAAAAAAATCTACACAAAGTTCCACCTACCCTATAGAGTATAGACCATGTGGTTAATCCTTGGGACTATGATTCTTATACCACTAATTTTCAATAACTACTTGACTTGCACTGTTGATCACTCGGAATCTCAGATGATTTTATGTCAGGATTCAGGAAAAACAAATCAAAAGTTGTATTCATTCATATGCAAGGTAGCCACTGAGAAGACATGGTTCGTGACTGCTTGTAAAATATGACCAGGATGATATTGTATAGATGATAAGAGTATCTTTATACAACACCGTTAAGAATCAAATACCATGGCATTAGTAGCAATGTACAGGGTATAGAAGCAGTTTTGAAGATGGCAAACAAAACCAAAACGTGAAGATGGAGAGGAACTAAAAGACATTATATTTGGTATAACTATGTTGAAGAATTAACATTATAGATGTGGTTCTCAAGAATGTGACTTGAAAAGAAAACCAAATAGAAGAAGAGATACTGAAATAAGCTGCTTTAGCCAGAGGAGTGGGAAAGATTTTCGTTTATATCTGTGCATGACTTCAATTTACCTCTTCTTTTTGAGTTCGAGAGAGATGAGCTTCTTCGATACGGCGGGTGAGCATAGATATTCCATAATGTGAAGCACTTGAAGATGCATAATACGAGGTGACTGTCAGCTGTGCAAACTTCGGAAGTGCATAACCTACCAGATATTATACAAAAACAAAAGTTCAGGTGCTTTCTTGAAAGAAAACAGACAGGCATATACCTAAAACAAAAGCATACGTGCAAGAAGCTACTAAATACCTACTACCACCTGGCATTTGTGCGTTTTAAACAGATAGATGAAAATCCATCTTCTTGATGGTTTACATAATTAATGCAAGTAATTCACCTAAGGGTAATAGTTGCAACTCTACACTGTGCAGCACAACGTGACTCGTATTCTAACCAGACACTAGTGAAAAAATGATCATGGCTCATAAAATTTCTTGCATTAAAAAGCTAAAACTACAAATGTTTCTAAGCGAACAACATATAATGTAAGTTCAAAACACAATTTCTGAAGGCCAATTCACAAAAATTCAGGACAACAAAGACATTTGATCACTAACGCAGGATATATAAACAATAAAATATTTAGGCGCAAGAGAAGCGAGTGAGCCAAAGAAGATTATGCTACCTCCAAACGCAGCTCCTACACCTGAATATACTAGCAGCAATGGAACCTATAAGGAAAAGCAATGAAAATTCATACGAGGTACTGTCAACAGACAAGAAGAAACAGGCAGAATTTCAAAACTAGAAGACAAGGCAAGAGAAAATGCATACCCCCACAAGAAAAGAGAGCCGCTTTGACCCTGGAAACCGATTTTGAAGATAGGGGATCCCTGAAAGACCAAAGAGATAAGTTATACTGTAGAAATGATATATATATGACGACATGAGAATCATGTGATACCTGTATTGAAAGCATGGACGGCACTAAGCAATCCACCAATACCAGAACCAGCCTATATAGCACAGGAGATACCTAGTTAGAAGCAGAGTAGTACAACTAAATGCTCAATCATAAAAATCAATTTCCATGCTATCCAAAAGGTAATGGACTCATGGTATTCCCAACCAAAAAATACTAAAAGAAAAGTCAAAACCCAACAATGTGAATGAAAAATATCGGTGAACTGAAAAAAAATTGGAGAATATGATGCTCTGCACCCAACAAGCTAAGACAAATAATTTCCAGAGAAAAAGCTTAAGCACAATACTGATCAGATACTGCAATAGACCAAATTAACACTAACCTAGAAAAAAAGCCATCTCACAAGTCAATGTGAAAAAAGGTTAAACCTTTACATGGCCAGCAGAAGAAATCAATAATCCCAACGCAATCGCCTAAGATAGAATGAAAATTCTCATTCTCAACCTAATTACATCCAAATTCAGCTGATTGTCCACACAAACCCCAATTACATAACACCAATCAGCTCATATGCTCAGTTAACGAAATAAATAAGACATTTTTTTTTCCACAGAAATCAGCTAAAACAACCACTAAAGAGAATTCCAAAAGAGATGAATGAGATAGGGGGGGGGGGGGGGGGGAATGCTAAAACTGACCACTGCAGCAGCATCGTGCAAAACTGGAGTAACCATCCACTCTCCTTTCTCCTGAGAAGTGTGTTTTTCACAAGAAACATATTCTCATACCCTCTTTAACTCCAAAACCACAAAAACATTGGAAAAAAAAAACTCACTGAATTAGGGTTTAAGAGAGAAAGGCAACGAGGACATCGAGCTGAACCAAGACCAGGATTCATAGTCGGATCATAATCAAGATTCCCACGCCGAAGCTTCTCTTCGTATACTTCTCTCGTTCCCATCCTCTCTCTCTTCTCCGATCACCGTCTCTCCGAGAATGTTCTCCACCGCGTTGCCACGCCCATAACTGAAGCCTTACAGAATTATTAGATAATGGGCCTAATGGGCTTTTTTATTACGGCCCAAATAGACACAGCTACGTCATCGTCATCGTCATCGTCTTCCCCCAAATTCATTCGAGATGCCCTACAAAAATTCTGGCTGCTATCTTCTTCTTCTTCTGCTTCTTCCTCGATTTAGTACAGAAACTGTAATTTTATCAATGTCCTCCCTTTCGTTTCCATCTTCCTCTTCGTCTGCCCTTTTACCTTCCCTGTTTGCTTTTGATTCTTCGCGTATTGTCTCATTGCAACCAAAGAAGCTAACTCGTCTTCAAAGTCACTTCTTTACTCCTAAACAACATGTTTCATTTCCACAGTCTAATGTCTCTGGTTACAGAGCGTTTTGTGTTTCTTCTTCAACTTCCCCACCAGAAGGAACAGTCTCAGTAGTCGATTTCCATGAGAAAGATTGGTCCTTTCTCGAATCTATGGAAACAGACTCCACTGAACATACCCAGAAGATCGAAAAGATCATAAAAGCTGGAGAAATATCAGAATCCTCGAGGGTTTTGGTTTCAATTAGCTCAGAGGCCTTCGTTGATCGTCTGGTGGAATCTTCTTCACCTACTCAGCTCTTGCTTATAGTCCATGACTCCCTTTTTACGTTAGCCTGTGTCAAAGAGAAGTACGACAAAGTCAAATGTTGGCAAGGGGAAATGATCTATGTCCCTGAAAAATGGTCTCCATTAGACGCTGTGTTTCTTTACTTCCTTCCAGCTTTGCCTTTCCACCTCGACGAGCTGTTCAAGACACTCTCTCAACGTTGTTCCTCAGGTACAATGTTTTGACCTTTCTTCACTCTCTCTCTCTGTCTCAGGCTAACAATTGTCTTAGTTTCTAATACATTCCGGTCTAAATGCTTGTATCATCAGGTGCACGAGTAGTAATCAGTCACCCGCAAGGTAGACAAGGCTTGGAGCAGCAAAGGAAAGAGTTTTCAGATGTGGTCGTCTCTGATTTACCTGATGATTCCACATTGAGGAATGTTGCCAAGAGGCATTCATTTGAGCTAACCCAGTTTGTTGATGAGCAAGGACTTTATCTTGCTGTTCTGAAATCCTCCAAACAATAGATTATGTCAAGAGACCATCATCATAAATCATCTTTTGTATGAGATATATATATATATATAAGATTTTTTTTTTTGCCTGTTTGTGTTGTGATGAAAAATACACCCAACCATGGAGAATTATTCATTTTTGAGTAAAACAAAAACCTTTGAAATATGCAGAGATCTTTACATGAAATAAAACAACCAAAGGTATTTTACTGCGTTCTCCATGACGCCAAAACAATCCAAGATATTGTATAAAAACTTTTAGAAGATAGAAAACCTCAATCTGTTACTTGTCGCAAACAAGTTGTACTCTTCACCAACTACGTTCTCTTTCTCCTTCTTACTATTGCCGGTGGTATCACCAAAAACATGATCTCCTGAGAACTGCAACGAGAAATCCCCTAAAATTCCATCTTTTGAATGAGCAGGATTCGACTTACTTCTTGTTGATAGAGCAACCGGGCCACCGAAGTGGAATAAGGAGAAGTTTTCATCACCCTCAGTTTGTAGACCTCCGCTCCTTGGAGTTTTCATCACAGGCATTTCTTTTAATTTCCTCTCATCTGCTTCCTTCAGATAACTGTGCTCTGATGGCTCAAGAGTTTGAGCTTGGTCCACAGTGTTCATTGTGGTGGTTTCAGCAAACGGATGGAAAACTGGAACTGGCCCGGAGTTGAAGAAAGGGGCTGCTGAATGGTTCAATGGGGTCCCGTACTGCACGCATAGAGGGGACTCTCCATTCAGACTGTATCCAAGAGGACCAGTGTATACATAATGGTTAGGATGAGGATATTGCATTAATCCGTTGGCTGGAGCTGCAGACCATGAGACTGGAGCTTGATGATAGTAGCCCATTGTTGTAGGAGTCTGGAAGACTGATGACAATGGTATACTCTGGTTAAGCATTTGGGGAAACATCATGTTTTGTGGCTGGGGCAAATAGGAACCAGTATTAACACTTGGTACCATATTTTCCATGTTTTGGCTGGGAACCATAAAAGGAGTTCCTGCTAATTTGCTCTCCTTGTTGTCAGCTGGAAGGTTGGACATATTCTTAATCCTTAAAACGTCTCTTTCATCAATACTCTTCTCTGTCACTTTCTCTGCCATCTTCTCGTGACAGTCAGGCATATCGTTCCGAATATCCACTATATTCTCCCTTCCTTCAGATTGCGGACTGGCATCTTCGGAATCAGACATTGAGGATGATTCACTGTTTCCGTTGTTTGAAGAAGCTGTATTGCTATCTCCTTCACTGGGACATGAAGAGCAATTGTCTGAACTGGAGGTTCTACTCATCATAGGATCTTTTGAGTACAGGTCATCAATCTTCTGTATTATGTGAACTTCCATCTTCTTGTCTTCCTCGGTTGAACTACTAAAATTCCCATTACCCAACTTATCTGTAGCCTTGCATAGAGACACTATGTCAGCTGACTTCACAACGGAGCTAACATCTTCAGTCTCTTCTGACTTAAATGTTGAACATGCAAGTAAAGATATGTCAGAGTTTGAGCTGTTTCGTGGATGCTTCAGCTCCACGGAGTCCAATACTTTTCTCACATTTACTGGGTCCATCATAGAAGCGTTTTGACTGTTTTTCATTTTGCTTCTTATCTCTCGTCGATGATTTGACTGCGTATACCTATTGGCTCGGTTAAGCTTGGAGACATCCAGATCAGAGTCTGATTTGAAGATTGCTTTGGGTTCTCGCATGCCTCTGGTTGCAGATATATTAGAATCTACCTTTTCCCGGTAACCATTAATGGGTTTGCAACTGCAAGAATTGTAACCATATCTCTCACCAGTCCTGTCGTCTGAACATTGGAACTCCTCATGAGACCTAATGCTATTTGGGCTACCACCAGACTTCGAAGCTTTCACTCTCAAATTTTTATCCGACCCATTGAAGTGTCGTGAAGACATTTCTGATCTATCATTACAGTACCTTGCCTCAGAACAACTGACAAAAGAATCATTCTCTGTATATCTGCCTTTTTCTGACCACCTCAAAGAATGATCAGGCTGAACCTCTTTCCAGAATCTTGCTGTATGATGAACAGGTCTTGGATTTCCTTGCGTAAAGCACCCGTTTTGATCTTCACGATCTATAATCTCCCTATCAGTGCTATCACAATAGTGGGTTTCAGCTCTTGGAGAAGTGCAACCATCCAAACACTCTCCATCTTGATCATCAAGAGATCCAGGTGAAGACAAATCTACATCTCCATTTTCAACTCCTGACTCCTCGCAACTTATGGTTTTGTTATTTTCTTCATCAAGATTTGGAGAACCATCTTCTTCCCTCGACATATTTGGCAGTATTGCTTTATCACTAAATTTTGGATTCTTCTGCTCTTTTTCTCGTTCTTTTTCCTTCAACCTCTCCTTTCTACGAAGTTTTTTCTCCCTTTCTTTAATTCGTTTCCTTTCTTTTCGCTCCTCTTCTTCACGCTTCTCTTTCTCTTCTTCCTCTAGAAGTTTTTCCTGCAAATGTTGAGATGATGGAGTTGTGGGACAGATAAAAGCGTAAGTGTGTTGTTAAATTGCGTAGATTGACTGAATGCGGCGAACAAACAAACCTGCTTCTCCAAGGTGACAATTTCCTTGCAGGCAATATGAACACGTTGCTCTAATAGTTTTGATGAAAGGCAGACAAATATACTGTGTGCATTTTGACGGGCTGTACCTTCCCTAAATGCCTTTTCAACCTAAGATATTACCACGCAAAGATAAAAATGAATACACCTAAATACAGCATAAAAAAACAATGAATGGAAGGTGTACTTAGAGGAAGCTATAACAAACCTGCTCCTTGAAAATAACCGTTGCAGCATCTAGAAGAAACTCTCGAGCAAGTTCTGGACTCTTAGCATGCTTTTGTGGACGCAAGCACTCACCATCAAGCTCATTCCCATCTTTGTCTATCATGACTTCATCCTTATAAATCATTGGAAACACAATGATATTATTTTAACAAGGGGATATAATATCTGCAAAGTTGTAAATATTTGAAGGTTTTGGGCCGCAAAGCTTATGAATCTTCAGTTACCTCTTCTTCCTCAGCCTCTTCAGCATGCTCAAAAAACATTCGAATGCATTCCCCTCTTTTAATTGAAACAAAGCCATCCCCAACCACAAGCCTGGAGTGAACGCATTGTTGGCCTCTCAATGCATGGGCTTTGACGGATATCTCGGAGGAGCGGCCATTTTTTTTAAATGCCCTAAGAGTAATGTAACATTCGTGTAATCCACGAAGATCTATGCCCTTGACTTGGGCACTCCGATCGTTGCCAACATATTTGAACTCGAGGATATCAGATTCACCCTCTCCAGTTCCAATAGCCCACTCGAATTGATGATATCCAGCATTCTCTGTAAAATATTGACTCCAATCTGCTCGGACAGAATCAACGTCCACCTGAGAAAATGCAATTACACTTCTGATTCTACCTTCCAATATAAGCCTCTCCCAGGTATATTGACAAATTTACTCTTTAAAATCAAAGCTCTTGTAGTATAGGAAATAGGAATCTACAAAGTAAGAGGAAAAGGTTAAGAAAGATAAAAGACCTGATACTGAAAGGCTGTATCGGCAACACAAAACCAGTCGGTACATCTTGGTTCTCTCTGCATTCGTTTAAGTTCCTTAAGTTCTTTAAATTCCCGAATAACATTTCTTCTGCAGTCTCTACAAAACTTTTTGCAGTTGAATCTGTAGTTTGAAAGGTCAACATGTTATTAAGGAAAGGAAAAGAAGTCACAAGTCAATGAAAAGAAGAGAAGGAGAACATAACAACTAAGTAATGCATACAATGACTTGACAGGCACATCCCAAAAGTCGAAAATACTGAATCCCTAATCATTATCTAATTTAAAATATGGTCATTTAAGTAGTACGGATTCCTAATACACCACCCTAGTCGGAGAACAAGATCATATCGAAATACTTTTTTAACTGAACGTGTGACAGAACATCCAAGAATTTTGAATCAGCAAATAACAAACCTGTCATTTAGTCTTTCCACGAAATCCTCTTCTTTCATTCTCAAAAGTGACAATCGACTTTCCTCTTCAAGTGCAGACCAAAAATCCACTAATGTATCACAAGAGAGCCTGGTGGTATGCAAAGCACATGTTTCTCTAGTTCCATGACCTTTACCATAACCAGCAATCCCCTGACTTAGCCAAACCCGACCTCCGCCACCACAAGCATCGGGATAAAGCAACTCACGTTCCCTCTCTCGAGCATGGGCACTTTCAAACACCTGCTAGAGCTAATAGATTAGCTAGGTTAAACTGTACCAAACAAACCAAGAATAGGGAAACCATGGATGAAACTTACAGTTTGAAGCCCTTTGAAAGATTTGGCATACAAAAAGCAGTCCTGAAGTGTGAGAGATCCCTCACGTGTAGTGCTGAGACCTCCCCAGCGATGAATAGCAGGGTTCTGGTATGCAACCGTATATCTCTTACTGGCAGCTGATTTACCGTCGGTTTGATCTTTTAATACTTTCCGTTGAGCGGCCCTCCCACTTGCAACAATCTGCGAGAAACCTTCCTTCAGCAGGCGGTGGCATCTGGAACAGCACATATTCTTGCGAGCTTGCTCAAACAAAACCTGCTTATCAATCCTAAGGAGCTCCTCCCTAGCTTTCGGCGACAGCTCACTCCAGAACTGTAACACGAAGTTCATATAAAAATGGGGTTTGGAGTATAGTAAATCATAAGAAAAACGTGAACGCATACACGGTTTAATAAACGAGCATTATAGCCAGAGTATAGAATATGTTAAACAAGATATACAAAAACTAAGACCCAATAATCAAAACCACCAAAGGCTGAATCAAGAGAAACATATCTAGCAAATCAATCACAAGTAACCTAAAAACAAATCATCAAGCAAAAGACTAGGCAACGATCCAATCTGGGCTAAATTCAACGTAAGAACAAAAAAAATCCAGAGAATCGAATCGGAAGAAGAAGAAGAAGAAGAAGAAGTACCTTTTGCAACTGATCGTAGCTAACTCCATCGAAATCGTCAGACCAAAACCTAGAAGAGTAATGCTCATTTCTCTGTGCTAAACCCGGCATCGTTTTACACTTATCTTTGTTCATCAACCAAATGATTCCATAATCCTTTCTCCTCTCACACGGAAGCGTCGCGAAAACTTAAAACCTCAGGAAACCTAATAAAAAAGAGAGCGACTCCGTTCCGATTGAATTCTTCTCGAATCGTGACAACGAAATCAATCCAAAATCGAATCGGGAATAAGCGTTCGATCGAGATCTGTATGTAAGTAAATGGATAATCCGAATTTAAAAATTAAAACCCGGATTACGTCAAATACGAATCCTGAAACGAAGGAAATCGAATCAAGGAAATTGAATTTGGGATTGGGAAAGAGACGCGAAACAGGAGGGTTCGTCGGGGCGATGACGACGAGATTCGCAGCTGAGTTTTATATATTACTGCTGCTGGGTATCAAAAGAGGAGGAGAAGGAGACGGGTTTGTTATTATTATTATAAATAAAATTAAAAAAAAAAACACAAAGTTAGAAAAGAAAAAAAAAACCTAAAATGTGCTTTACTGTTATTTACTTTCTTTACATTCTGGTAAAAAGTGAAACAAATCTACTCATTTTTATTATAATTTTTAATGCCGATATTTAATATTTTTTAACAAAAAAAAATCCCAATGTGTCTCTCTCCTTTTTCCCTCATTTTCTTTTTCTTCCCCCCCCAATTCGAATAAATAAATAAAATCATTTTTCTTTTTATATTTTTAAAAATATAAAGTTGTGGTGGTGAGTTAAAAAAAAAAAAAAAAAAAAAAGAGTTGTGGTGAATGTGGTTTGTTTGGGACTTCAGCTTCATATGGGTTTACTTGTTTAGTGAACTAGTGGGTCAATGTGTGGAACTGTGGATGTCGTCATTGTGTTGTTTATTCATGCTTCTGAGATATATAACACGATTGAAACTTAATAATATTTACTAAAGTTCATATTAAATTCACAATCTTGATATATATAAAAAAAGAAGATAAAAGTATTTTTTTTGGTTGAAATTTTTGATATGCAGAGTGGTAAAAAGAAGTTTCCAGTGTTGGTAACTGAATCGAATGAGAGAAAATGGAAAGATGACTCCCACAAGAATTGAAATGTGTACATTTGGCAAACCAAAAAGTAAGATTGGGGAATAAGATAAACGAATCAAAGAAAGATGCAATTTATGACATTTGTCTCTCTTTACACAAAATGGTTAAACGTATTTAAGATACCTTAATTTCTGATATTATAATCAGATACTAATAATTGTGAAGTTAATTACCGACATAGACATCTTGTTCTCTATCCCACAATATAGTAAACCTATTATTCTAAAAAATATACATTCTTAAATATAGAATCTGATTATCTTTATATATATATATATATATATGTGACCATTTTCTATGTATATTTAAGTAATTATCCAAAATTAGGTCAACGGATTAGATGTATCCAATCTACATAAATCTCTATAAATAAAAAAATTCTTGACAAGAGAAGTAATTTAAAAACTAAAAGAAAATTTTAATGGATTATACTTCATTATAATCTCTCACACAAAAAAAAATATATTTAAGTAAAAATTAATGAAGAAAAAAAAAATCTAACATTTTTCTTGAATTTTAAAATCTCACAACTAATTTAATATTCTTGCATTGACTCCTCAAAAAGTGAGAGTTTTGATTTAAGGCTTAGATACAACAACCAAGAACGAAAGGTGTTTAAAACCAGTGAAAATTATAAGTTACATTCAATAAAATAACAACATCTTATAACCATTCATCATAATTATTCGAATAGAGAAGAGAGAAAAATAGCCATACCAACAACAACAACAAAAGGAAGAGTAATGATGGTAAACTGGTTATTTAGGAAGTAGAATCAGGACCAGCCGGCTTAGAGTTAAGAAGAGGCTGAAGTGCCTTGACAACGATGGTCATGTTTGGTCGAAAATCTGCCTCGTACTGAACACACAAGGCCGCCACCGCTGCCAACTGTTCGACCACCCAAGAAAATAATTCAGTATTACAAAACTAAACCAAAAGGGTCATATATCCTATGTCCTCAACTTAAGATTGCAATGTCACTAGCTTTCAATATGAGACGCATAACTAATATCTAAATGTACTCGGACATTTGGTTACCATGAGAACTACAAAAACCGATCTCTAGGATAACTAGGTATTTCATGCTTACAAGTTAAAGGCCTATAAGTCATAAAACCAATATTATCAAACCAATAAAGACAACGGTTCATATATATATATATATCAAAAGAAATATAGAACGGACCTTCGCGACTGCTTTGGGAGGGAAGTCATTGTTAAGCTTCGGATCTATACATTGTTTCACTTTGTCTTCACTTAGTCTTGGAGTTGCCTATATAACAAGAAGACAAAAGTAAGAGGGCTTAATAAGGATAAATATGGAATCCTTCGAACATATAATATATGTTAATATGTGTACGTACCCAAGTAACAAGACTTTGTTGACCTTTAGGCATGGTATGATCTACGGGTTTTCTTCCTGTCAAGAGCTCCAATAGCACAACACCAAAACTATACACATCACTCTTCTGCGTTATTTGTCCTGTCATTGCATACCTAAGACAATAACACTCTTACGTCATCAAGAACCATCCGATTGTTACGTTTTAAGCAAATGAATTGATTGGTTTATGGTATAATACTCTGGAGCGTGATAGCCGAACGTTCCCAAAACACGAGTAGAGTGAAGCCTAGCCGCGGTATCGGAGGAAGCATTGGTCAAGTTGAAATCAGCCATTTTGGCCACAAAGTCATCAAACAACAAGACATTGCTCGACCTCACGTCCCTGTGGACTATTGGTGGCTGGACCTTCTCGTGAAGGAACTCAAGCCCTTTGGCTGCTCCGTATGCGATCTTCACCCTTTGGTTCCAGTTCAGAACTGGTCCTGGTTCAGCCCCTTGCACTCCCTTTCTCCCTAAAGATTCATTCGATTGATCCATATATATATCACATACGATACACTATAACATATGAGTTGTGAAAGTTGAAATTACGTACCATGTAGTACATCGTGTAAAGAACCTTTGGTTGCAAACTGGTAGATGAGAATGCGGTTATTTGCCTCCAAGCAGTACCCAAGCAACTCCACAAAATGGTCGTTTTTGAGCCGAGATACCACCGATAACTTGCCATTTAAAATAGAAGCTGGTTAGATTAGCAAATACCAGTAGTTTTATCTAAACAGAGAGAGAAAAAAAATCGGTTTTAACCTAATAGGGAACACAATGGTATATGCTTTAAATATTTTAGCCTAATGGTATATGATCCTCGGACCTCGGCCAGAAGGGACTGATTCGGGAAATGAGCTGAACGATAAGTTTTGTAGTATGTAAGTGTACCTGTGAGGTGAAATCGGAGTCGGGTTCTTCAGAAGAGCTAGCATCAAGCTTCTTAATAGCAACAGCTTCTCCCTTAAACTTGCCGCAGAAGACACGTCCATAAGAACCTTCACCAATGAGTGCCTTGTTGCCGAAGTTACCCGCCATTCTGTTCAACTCATCCAATGCAACAGAAGGAATCTCTATGGGCAAAACCTTTGCAGGAGCTCCTGGTCTCGCTGCGTTTGGATTCCTCGGTTCCCCTCTATTCCCACCTATTTCGCACACACGCAGAAACGCAGAACCCAAATGCTCGTGGTGTTAAACTCGGAACATAAAAATGTATGTTAAGGAACGGGTGAGGAAAATTAGGGCACTCACCGCCAAAATTGGGATTCCCGGCTTTGTTAGGAGGGGCTGCATACTGGTTTGCGGGCGGACCGGCGGGTTCCTCATCCGCACCACTGCAACAGAACATATCTTCAGATCTTTTGCCAACACGGGTTTTGTCTTATTGTTCTGTTTCGGTCAATGTCTTTATCTGTTGAAAACATAAGAAAATGTATATCATCAACATGCACATGTTTCCCTTGTTTTAAAATCTAAAAATTCGTTTGTTTATAGAAAAAAAAAGCGAGTTTTGAAACAACAATTTGCAGAACATATTCCAGATCATATCAAGATTGTGAAAAATCTTCGAGAATCAAAACATTATGATTGGTTACCTCGATTCTGCCATTGAATCAATCCAAGAAAATGACGATGATGTAGAGAGTGAATGCTTCAGAAAACCCTCAAAGGAAGGATCCGTATAATCTCAAAAATTTGAATAATGTCGGGGAAAAATAAAATTAGCGAGCCTGAAAGTTTTAGAAATCTGGAAAAAAAGGAGTTTGAGAAAAAGAAGAAAAAAAATTAATGTTGTTAGAATGAATATTGTAAGTCTCTCTGTGTTCCCTGTTTCGCGATAAAGTCGGGAGCAAAAAAAAACACATTCGCTTAATAGTTTTGTTATTTAAATATAACCATTACCAACGTAGGATAATGTTAAGTAGCCTTCACGTCTTGCACGTCCTCTCCGAACCATACTACTACCCGCCTATCTTTGTAATCAATCATTCACATTCCTAAATTCTGACCCATCATTTAGTTGGAAATTCATAATTTATCAGTTTGGTACGTAGAAAAATAATGCTTGGCAAATGAAAAAGTCTCTTAAATCCAAACATTTCTCATGTTCATTATCCTGAACCATATGGTATGATATTGAAAAAAGAAACCATTGATCCAAGAACAAATAAGATCTATCTTTATTTTATTTCCAACAAAACCAAAATTACAAGGCAAAGGTTGTAATATTGCAAACCGTAAAATATTTTTTTCAACCAATCATGGGATAATTTTCATCTCATAGTTATTGAAAAAGAAAGTTGAAGAAAAAACAAAAAAACTGGAATTTCAACTCCTCCCATATGACCAAGAAGCTCTCTCAAGGCTGTTATGTACAACTCATCCGTTTAGATTCAATCAAAATCATCAGAGCTTATTTCTTTATTCTCTTCTTTATTTCCCATTTTGCTTTGGTATCATGACTCATTACTATCACCATTAGCTTATTCTTCTTTCCAAATCCGTCCAGTGACTCGCAACTTGAGTTCCTCTTTGTCACTGCCAGAGAAGTACAGAGCCAAGTTTCTAGGAATGATGAGTCCGTCTTGACTATCACGGACTTTCCTGTGACTGTCTCGGATGCTTCTTGGTATCCCTTGCCATGTCAGTTTACGGCTGTGAGCTCCAACTTCCAAGCTGTAACTGAATTTCTTAGCCTCGTTCTCGTCTCCCATGAACCGTAGAAACGCCATGTACACTGGTGCCATCCCGAGCTGAAACGCCTCAAAGTGTAAGCAGAACTGTCTTCCGAAACAGTTGAAGACCTAAATAGCATCAAATACATTATGATTCAATTCAAGTAGTGAAAGTGCAAGTTCCTTCTCTTATATCTTAAAGATGTGGCAAACAGTATGTGACATGGACGATGGATTCCAAAATCATGACGAGATATGACGAGTGAAAGGGCTATTACGCCAAATTCAATTTAACAATGAGTAGAGAGCTATAAGGGGGAATGTATAAATATAGAATTACCGTAAGCATCCATGTAGCATTCTCGACCTCGTGCGGATTTGCCTTCACATAACGATGGTTGAATGTGCACCCATCATGCATATCAACTTTATGATCATCTTTGAGGTGGTCAACAAGTGTTTGAATATCACCCGTCACTGAACACTCAGAACCAGCGTAAGGACAGTTGTAGGATCGAAACCTGCAATGCTGCTCGTGCTTGAGCTTGCTGTAGTATGGGAAAATGTCATGGCACCCTAAAATTTGGTACCGGCATGGAACTTCCAATGATTCCGCAACCTTCTCAAGAGCCAAGCATCTTATGTTACCAAGCTCGTAGCGGCATGTAGGGCATGTGTTTTGCACTCTCAGTTTGCAGCTTGAACACAATGTGTGGCCATTTGGGCACTATGGGAAACAAACATAGATGTCAACATTAAATAAAGGAGGAACAAAGAACAAAAATCGCAAACAGGAACTAGAAGTAAAAAAGCAATGTTTCATTTCTTCTGGAACAATCACAAACACATTTTTGATTATAGATCTACTACCAAATTAAGGAATGAACCATACTTTACAGATCAAAGAAAGAAAAGAGGCACACCTGATAAATTGGAGGATACATAAGATTTGTACAAACCAGACATTCAAGGAGCTCATATACACCATTGCTCGAGTGGAATTTTCCAATGGAGCCACTACCTGATTTTGCTGGTTTGTTATTAGCCTCAACCTTTGCCATCTTAACCTCATAATCCAAGCCTGTTGAGTTAGATTCTAGGGCTTCTTTCAATGCACTGCCACCAGGAGCCATGGAGAGTTCCAACCTACCCAAATTTCTAATAACTATAACATAAAAGTGCCCTGCTCCTCTCTTGTTGCAGATGATATATACTCCTTTGGATCTTTGTTCTTCTGCAGGAAAAGAATTGATGGCCAAAAGTAAGTTTATATACATCATGAGGAAATGTTAACAATTACCAAAAACCTCGAAAATTTACGAAAGGAAATGTTATCCTAGCCAATCAGGTAACATGTTAGTTCAAAAATTGGAGAAAAGCAGGTTAGAAGTAGTTACCCGGTGCACTAGATCAAGTTCCTTTTCTTTATATCCGGAACAAGGGATCAATAATCTCTAAGCAGTACACCATACTGCAGCAACTCCAGTCATATAGGGTAGGTACAAGCATATAAAACGTAGCAGCCACTTCGTTTGGAGAATAAATTAGCCTTGGAAACTATTGTGATTAAGCTCATTCCCACTTCCCTGCAGTCCGTTTAGATTTCTTCACAATTCCTTTCGAAATGAAACAGTAATGTAACAAGTTAGGCTTTAATAGTAGTAGTATCTTGGTTATTCGCAAATTCAAAGAGAAAATATAAACAATGCTAAAACTAAAAGCTTAAAATTCCAATGTTTACAACTGATTTAGTAGTAACAATCACAGGCTATCAAACATCTAAATTAGAGTAATCAAATGGAATAATCGCAGGCTAATCAAGAAAGAGATTTAATATGAAATACAAACAGACAAGCATCAGAATGAATATTGTTGAACTAACAATGACACAAAGTTCAACCTCAGGATCTCAAACATGGACGAAAACAAAAAAAAACTCAAAAAGGGCAAATTTTTAAAATTTTGAAATCAGATAGAAGAAGTTGTTGGTTAAGACCAAAGTGAAGCTGAATTTGATTTTAAATTGAGAAAAGGAACAGAACCGGATCCGAGAATTTCCCATGGCAAGATTCATCACAAGAATAAGGGACTCAAAAAAAAAAAAAAAAAAAAAAAAAAAAAACCTAGTTCCCTAAATTCCATAGCTTCCTAAGATTGTCTCGATGCTAATTTAAGACCCATTGAAGAAAAATCCCAAATTTGGCAGAAAGAAACTTGAAGAGAGAGAGAGAGAGAAAGAGACATACCCCAAAAGAAGGAATTTGAAGACGGTGGCGTTGGACAAAGGTATTGTGGGTTCAGAGATTCACATGAGGAAAGACGACGATGATTGATGGATGAATCAACGAAGAAGAAATAGAACAGTGAAAGCTGGATTTAGGGGAAGAAGGAGAAAAGGAGGCGATGATAGACTTGAGAGTTGAGTTGAGTTGTATCGTCTCTTTTGTTGTTTGTTTCGATGAATGCCATTAATGGTGTTTTTGCTCATCATCTCTGTTTTTTTTTTTCTTTTTTTTTTTTAACATTAATTACAACACTTTTTTCAAATTCACCTATTTGCTTTTGTTACTTTTTTGGTCCCTTTTTTTTTTTTTTTTAACAAAATCGTTCTTTAGGGGTCAATTTCATCAAATTAAAATGTGGGTGCATGTGGTGGGTCTTTTTAACCTACAAAACAAAGAAATTTGTGTCCTCAATCTCACCATTTTTCAAATGTTAGATCGTTTAGTTTCTTGTTTCATTAATTTTGTCCATCAATTCATATTCACAGTTAAAGACAAAAAGAAAAAATCTTCATTATTTAATTCATGTTATTAATGCGGTAATATTACTGATCCGGTTCAATATTAATCAGGCTAGAACGGTATACGTATCATATTCGATTGTAAATTGGTCGAGCTGTTCCAAAACCAGATGATACATTGACTTGTACATTGCTGCTCCCTAGGACGTAAACAAAACAACATTCACAGCTAACGATGGCTCACAAGCCATCATTCTTTAGCATGTCAAGAACATGTGATCAGTCTTGTGTTATTGTATCTCGCTCGTGCATCTTTTGTAGTCAATGGCATCATCATGCATAAGGAGAAGAACCATATACAAACATTTAAGGAAGTTATAATAATGTGACTGGGCCTGTAACATGGGCCTTTTTTACCCACCAAACTGAGGAAAGTTTTAAGAACGTAAAAGAATCTTGATTCAATTCTCTTCTTCTATATTTATTGAAGAAAGAGTTTTTTTTTCAAATCTTCAAAGACATTCTGGGTAACTCTGTCAGTACAGTTGACTGTGTCCATATATATAGTCCTACGCTCTGAGTCCCGACCGTGAGGCTCACCTTCCGCCATCTAATGTACTTTGTGTTATGGCCACGCCTGTAAGCGCGTGAGTAAGTAGTACCACTAAAAAATGGGACCAACCATTGCTTAAAAAGATGATTTATGAAGACCCCATCATCTCTCTCACTATACGGCTCTCTTCTTTTAATTTTGCACACTCTCCCAAATTCGTTTCGACGTGGTGTGTACAAAGAAAAAGATCCAAAAACACGGCACTACCCCTCTCTGTTTCTCTGTTTCATTGCTCTGCTTCTTGTCTTAAAAGGAAAGAGAAAGAACATGCATGCGAAGACAGACTCTGAGGCAACAAGCATCGACGCGGCTTTGTCTCCGCCGCGTTCCGCCATTAGACCTCTTTACTACGTACAGAGTCCTTCCAACCATGACGTTGAGAAGATGTCGTTCGGCTCTGGTTGCAGTCTCATGGGCTCACCTTCACACCCGCATTACTACCACTGCTCACCGATCCATCACTCCCGTGAGTCATCCACCTCTCGCTTCTCTGACCGTGCCCTCCTCTCTTACAAGTCCGTCCGTGAAGACCGTCGATTCGTCAACGACGGTGGAGACGACAAAACGGACGGCGGAGATGACGACGACGACCCGTTTCGGAATCTGCGCCTCTACGCTTGCTTGCTCCTCTCCTTAGTACTCTTGTTCTCTCTCTTCTCTCTTATTCTCTGGGGTGCTAGCAAATCCTACCCTCCTAAAGTTGTTGTAAAGGTAACTCCTTTCTCACTCGGTGACTCTAAAAGCCCTGAGTTCACTCGTCTAGTGGGAACTAGTGTTTTCTGTTTTTTTCTCCTTAAAAGAAACAGCTTAACTTTTGGAAAATACAAAAATAAATAAAAAGAAGCCAACTATGAATATAATACAAATATAATCTATTGAGAGACAAGTAGACAAATGTGGGTTGATTTGGTTTGGAATGTGATTAGGTGTCAGACTGAAAAATAGACAAGAATGTTGTTGTTGCGCTGCAGGGGATGCTCGTGAGGAACTTATACGTGCAAGCCGGGAACGATCTGAGCGGAGTGCCTACGGACATGTTGTCTCTCAATTCGACAGTGAGGATCTTTTACCGAAACCCATCAAACTTCTTCTCCGTGCACGTCACTGCTTCTCCTATCCTCCTTCACTACTCTAACCTCCTCCTTTCCTCCGGTGAGATGAACAAGTTCACGGTTGGTAGAAACAGAGAAACGAACTTGCTGACTGTGGTGCATGGCCATCAGGTTCCTCTCTACGGCGGTGTCTCTTTCCATCTCGACAGTACTCTTTCCCTGCCGCTTAATCTCACTCTCGTCCTCCGTTCAAAAGCTTACATTTTGGGAAGACTCGTCACATCAAAGTTCTATACAAGGATCATATGCTCCTTCACTCTCAATGCCAACCATCTCCCAACACCTATCTCTCTTCTTCACTCATGTACTCCTTACCACTGACCACACATGTGTGTGTGTGTGTGTTCTAGTACTGTTCTTGTATCTTTGGCCATCAAATATATTCATCCATCAAGTACAACACCACCAACATTGCTACATGTCACAGACAATTACTGATCACATATAACTGACTCTGTTTTATTAGCATTCAAGAGCCAAAGATAATACTAGAACAACAAAACAAGGCTAAACTCCTTAGACCAAACTTAATCTATACATAGGCTATGTACAAATATTCACCTTGAAACTGAATACGAACCTCCTGTATAGAGTTGTTTTGTCTTACAATATCTCTTCAGTTTCTGAGTGACCCCTTTGTTTCTGCATCTACTGCTTATGTGTGTCTCTGAGTAATCTGCATCAGACATTTGATTTATGCTCATCCTCTGTAACTTGGGAGCTTCTACATATCCAGGAATATGGGTTCTCATGGAACTCACAGGCAATGGATTAGCAACTGAAGAAGAATCACAAGTGAGTTGAGAATATAGAGAGTTGAGCAACTTCTCCATATTAGAGGGTTATGCTTTTGTTCAAAGAGTTATGCTTTTGGCTGAAAGATATAGAGAGTTGAGCAACTTCTCCATATTAAAGATTTTCATTTTTGGTCTTTTATTATGGTCTCAAGGTTAGCCTTGATTTCTCCTAATTTAGAATAATAAAGCCCAAACTTAGGGCCCACATATAGGAGGTTCTGTCGGTAGGGCTTACGATCTTTTTACCTCTTCTTCGTCCCTAAAAAATCTCTCTCTTTCTCTCTCTTTCTCTCTCATTACCTTGCTACACACGTTAGCACTTGAGAGGGCCTTCGTAGACCACAAGAAACTACAAGAGGTAGGCGTATTATTACGATACATTCGAATATATGTACAATATTCTCTTGTGATACGATATTATCTGTTTAGGTACTCTCAGCTTGTATAAATACCAATGTTACGTGAATGAATAGATCAGACTTTCCAAAGTATCTCAAAGTTAACGCAGCCATGAAATCGCTGCGGCTGAACGTATCAGAAGATCGTCAAACCATCCATGGACGACACTCACGACCTTCAAACTCAATCAATGCTACTGTAGAAAACATCTCAATTGATGTCATGATGGACATATTCTCTAGATTATCGTCAAAATCTATAGCCACATGTCGCTGTGTATCGAAGCTCTGGGTTTCCATACTCGGAATTCCCTATTTCACTGAGTTGTTCCTGACCAAATCTTGTGCTCTACCGAGGCTATTGTTCGTCTGCCATAAAGACAGTGAGCTGATCGTCTTCTCCACACCTCAGCCTACAAATCCATATGAGAACTCGTCTCCTTTAGCTGCCACTTATCATATGAAAATTCCTTTTGGTAGGTATTGTGATAACATTAGACCTATCCATGGCCTTGTTTTTATTCAAAATGAGCAGAGGTTCAAATTGGCGTCCGTGATATGTAACCCTACCACAAGACAAACCTTAACTTTACCGAAACCAAAGACAAGGAAGAGGTTACATATACTTAGCTATTTTGGGTATCATCCGATGGAGAAACAATTCAAGGTACTTTCAATGACGGAAAGAGATGGGATTTCTGTTGAGCATCAAGTTCTAACATTAGGAGCTAAGAAACTGTCATGGAGAATGATCGAATGTTGCATACCCCATTGTCCTAAGTTTGAGGGGATATGCATTAATGGTGTTTTGTATTACCGTGCTTTCGTAGACATATCTTCAAATATTTTTATGATAGTTTGCTTTGATGTTAGGTCCGAGAAGTTTAGCTTTATTAAAGCAACGGAACCTTTCATCATAGAAGCAAAACTGATTAACTACAATGGCAAATTGGGTTTAGTTATGTCGGAAGGGCGTCAATATATCAGTGGAAAACGTAGACGTTTTGAGATGTGGGTTCTAAAAGACTCCGAAAAACACGGATGGATCAAGAATACTTACGAATTGCCTCCTCTGTGGCAGTATGGAATTACAGTGGAATTATTACATTTTGTTGGGGTGACTGGTACTACAAATGAAATTGTGTTCTCGCCGACGTATCTAGCCGACCTTTTCTATGTTTTATACTACAGTTTCCAGAGGAAAACTATCAGAGTAGTAGAAATCCAAGGAATGGGAGGGTCTAAGAAAAAAAATTGGGTTCAAATGTTTATAGACCATGTAGAGGACGTGAGGCTTATGTAACACTTAAGAATTTGCTTGATGATCAAATATTTTATAACATCTTCTTTTCATATTAAATCAGTATATGATGAATATTTATATATGTATGTTTCCTGGCCGCCAAGGAATAAAGGATCCTTTAGCACAAAATTAGAGTAATAAATGAAGAAGATTATTAATGTATTTTATTAAAGACGAAATTAGTAAAAACAAAATGTTGAGAAGGTTGCTAGCTAAGAAACGTCTGAAGCTGATTCGAAGGAGTTGAGGTTTTCTCAAATCTCAATATTACCATCTATACAATTGGGACAAGATTGTGTGAGTGATACACTGTTGATGAGAAGGTTGCTAGCGTGCGTGGGCATATGGGTAACCCGTTCGGGTTCGGGTTCGGGTTCTGGTAAACGGGTTTAAGAAAATAGAATCTATTGAGTAATTTTAAAGTTTTGGTTTCAGTTCAATTTAGATATTATCAGGTTCGGATCGGTTTGGGTTATAAATTTTAGAATCCGATTACTATCCGAACTACCGGATACCCGAAAAAAATCTTTAAAAATTAGTTAAATTTTGAATAATTTTAGCTAAATTTTGACATATGTAACAAATATTTATTTTAATTATTTTAGGTATAAGTATAAAACTAATTGATATATTCAAAATTATCATTATAATTTTCGATAACTAAATTATATCATGCTAAATATTATTAATATTATAGATATATCTCTATATTTTCGGGTCTTATGGGTACCCGTTTAGGTAAGGGATATTACCCTAACCCAAATCCGAGCCCACAGGTTTAACAATATAGAACCCAAAAGAGTTATTTAGGTATACCTGGATCCAAACCAAACCGTTTTTTTTCGAATTGGGTTCCGGGTACAGTTTTTTTTCCCAGCCTTAGTTGCTAGCTATAAGAAAAAGTATTTCAACTCTAAGAGCAGTTGTTGATACGTTAATTTCAGTTGCATAGGTGAATGATTAGAAACCTAGAAATTAAAATTATCAAAACATGATATAAAAGAAAAAGAACAACGAAAAAACCTGCGCTGATTTATTTCTTCCCAACAAACGAAACTAAATTAACCTAAGCCTTATTATTTAAAATATATATGGTATAGAGTTAATAATATATTTTACAAATAAAAGTATCCATAATAGAAAGAAAAAAAAAAGTCAACAAAATTAGAGTAATAAATTAAGAAGATTAGTAATATGTACTCGTATTTGATTAAAGACGAAATTAGTAAAAACAAAATGTTGGAAAAATCACACAACGGTTAAGGCTGTATTTTTTAAGTTACGAGTTCACAAGAAAAAGCAAAAAAAGGAAAAAAGAATTTTAAAATTTAAAATAAATAAATGACATATTGGTGAATTTGGGGGTTTGATTATGTAAATTAAAGACTTTTACTAACTATATAGACGCTCAGTTTTTTTCCACTACGCTCTCAATAGTCTGTTTGTTGTTTATAGAGGGTTCCGTGAGTATCAAGAAAAAAAAAGAAAGAAAAGAAGATCGTGATCGTGAATCATCACAATGGATTACAGAGAAGAGCAACAAAGAAACCTTACGGGGTCACCTTCGGGAGTCGTCACTGGGTCTCCTCGCTCGGGCGTCGTCACCGAGTCACCTTCTCCTGTCGTCACCGGGTCACCTTCTCGCGTCGTCGCGTCGTCACCTTCTCACGTCCCCGTAGTAGATTCTCCTTCTGAGGTTGCAAACACGCATACGACACCACCGCCGGTGTGGCTTTTGGAGAAGATGGGCGAAGTGAATGGATACGATCCGAAGGTTATCATGGAGAGGAAATTTACTAAGAACGACGTGAGCGTTAGACAAGGTCAACTCTTAATCCCTATAAGTCAGTTGCTTGATTCAAGTTTCTTAGAAGACACGGAACGTACGATGTTGGACACACAGACGATGGCTGTTGATTTCAAAAGTGAAGTCGGATTGAGAACTTCCTTGTATCGCAATTCGTCGTCAGCGACTGAGTTATTTTTGCAGAAAAGGCTAAGGAATGGGGTTTGGGATTTTGTCCTTAACAGAGGATGGAATAAAGTGTTGAAGAACTATAAGTTAGTTGCTGGCAGCCCTTTTCGCCTATGGTCTTTCCGATCTTTGCAATCGGAAGGTAGTATCTTGTGCTTCGGCTTAGACTATGCGGTTCCTGAAAACTCTGATCCGGTAGAAGTTGATGATCCCGCAGAAGTTGATTTGTCCATTCCCAACATCAATTCTTTGGAAGAAACTGATGATTTGTCCCTTCCCGTAGAAGCTGATTTGTTTCTTCTTGGAAGCTTTGCTACCGAACCCATAAACATACGAAGTCCCCTTCCCGACATGGATTCTTTTGAAGAAACTGACAACGTCGTCTCGTCCATTGGAGAAGAAGAGATTGAGAGAAGCAACAAAAAATTTTAATGAAAATCTTGTTTGTATGTTTCGTTAAGTCAAATGGATTTTGTACGTTTCTTTCTTTCTTTCTTTTATTGAAAACCTTGGAAGGATTTTGAGATAACTTACAGAGCAATAGGAAGAGGATTTGTTTTTCATCATTAGCTTATTCTTCTTTCCAAATCCGTCCAGTGACTCGCAACTTGAGTTCTTCTTTGTCACTACCAGAGAAGTACAGAGCCAAGTTTCTAGGAATGATGAGTCCGTCTTGACTATCACGTACTTTCCTGTGACTGTCTCGGATGCTTCTTGGTATCCCTTGCCATGTCAGTTTACGGCTATCAAAGAAATTTATATGCACAAGTGACATTACCAACCGATCATATAAAACCAAATCACTCTGCATCTTCACCATCTTCACTCTGCATTACTATAGCATATTAAAGAACAAGCAGCCTTAACAAATGATGTATGATTGAGAGACCCTTGATATAGAGTGCCCCTTCAGTTAGGCATTTACAGCTGAGTATAAGTAGCAATGCCATCGTTTGGCTCTCATTTTAGGCAATTAAGCATCCTGTATCCTTGAAAAAACAATGAGATTTATGTGATGAACACAATGATTGTTCCCTTTTGATGTTCAGCGGGTAAATCAAGCTATTCGTTATCATGTACACAAGCTCAGGAAGCTATGCATTTGGCAACTTGATGTTGTTGTTACCCATTCAGTTCAAAATTTATCTCCTTGTGTTCACCGACTATCATTTCTAGGAGACTCAGTTAGTGGATTGTATTAGCCCAAGACACTCAAGGTTTACGGATTTATTTTCGTACGCTTGGATGAGTCATTATTAGACAAAAGCAGAGCATACAATATATATTGTTGTACCTTGGACCTCGATAAACAGTTTTATTTCAGATTGACTAGCTAGCACCTATGATACAAGTATGGTATAGACATAGTTAAGGATCTAAGTGGCGCAACTGGCACAGGTGCAGCCCTCACCACAGGTACATCCCTTGGCGGAGGTTTGTGTTTGGGTCTTGGCGCAGGTGCAGGGGTTGCAGCCGCAGTGCTCTCCACACGGGCACAACATGTGCTGATCCCCACCAGATGCTTCCCTCATCTTACACCTACATGTAATGGAACCACGTTTATAAGATCACAACACATCAAAATCCTGGAGCATTATAAAAGACCAACCTGCAGGAATTGCCACCGGGACAGGGAGCAGGGCAACCACAGCGATCATTGCAGCCAGCGCTAGAGCTTCCTTTGCCTGTGTCTGCCATTTTTTTATCTTCTCACTTTTTCAAGCTTCTCTTCCACATTCATCTCTCTCTATATATAAAAAAAGACGCTGAGAGATGCAAAAGGATATGTCTTATGTGATGGGTACTATGTACCATGTGGCAGCTTCTCCTCTAACCTCAGGCGTGACGAAGCATCTTAAATGCAAGCATGCTACGTAACCAACAATATCATTCCAAAAAAGGAGTCGTTGTGTGTTTGGTTGCATCAATAAGTTAATGAAGATTGAAATAGTTGAAAAATATTACCAATCCCAATAAGAGCGTGCTTGTTCCAGGGATCATAGGATCAAAACATATGACACATGTCTCAATGGTTATTACTTTTAACATAATAACATTAGCAACAGAATCGAAATAACATAACAACATTCCAAGACTCTGACACTTTTGCTTTCATTGAAAGTAGAAAAAATTCCAACAAAAGAAACAATGTGTCCACCTATCTACTACTTCTGGAAGATCTCATTCAGGGAACTCCAAGTACCTGAGACACCAAGAACGATACCCAGTAGTAGGATCCCCCAGTCTAAAGCCCGTTGCTTCCACTCCATCTCGTCTTTGAAGACTATCAGATGAAACAAAGTAGGCAACACAAAGCCCAACGCACAGCAGACGCTGCTACCAACCAATGACAAAAAATCTGCAAAGTTCGGCACCAAGAGAGCCACCAACGTCACAACCAAGACTAGCAGCCATCTGAGCCACACGCAGTACATCCCACTCCAGAAACGTCTCTCAACGATCTCAAACACAGGGTTCATCATCAAGGGGAAAGTGAAGAAAAGGTTGATGCAGAGCCCCAGCTGGACAAGACTGCTCACAAGTCCTGCCCCCAAGTTAGCTGTGATGATGTCCATTGTTTCATCCCCAAAAGCCATGTAGCCTAACACACCAAAAGATCCATACATGACAGCGATGAACAGCATGCTGAGAGCCAACACTTTGCCAAACTTGTCTTTCTCCTTCATCTCAGATTCAAGAGGCAAAACCATTCCCACCCCTTCAAAGGCGTAAACAGCCACTCCCATCCCATAGAAAAACACAGACATGCCACCAAAGGCTACAACTTGAGGCCTTTGCTGCATCGTAATCTTCACATCCTCCACAATCACCACAGCCATTGCACCCAAATCAACTACATCAGCGAATATGCTGAGAGGAGCCAAGTGAGTGAGCGTCTTAATAGAATTCAAACCAATCTGAAACGGGAAACATCCCCATATATAGAGACTCTTAGGAGACACACCCATCAAATGCCTCAGACTCAAACTCAGAGTCGTAGTGTTGGTTGAGTTAAAGAGATTAGCTAAAGTAGTACCGATGAAGATAAGGTATCCGACACAAAACCCAGCCTGAGAGAGAATGATAAGAACTTCAACGACGAACCTCCCGACGTTACCGCAAACGGCGAAGCCAAGGTCCCCAAAAGAGGCGATATTGGAGACACCAAGCTTGCGACGGATATAAACAAGAAGCATCATGCAATGGTTGATCAAAGCAGCGACGGAGAAGAGGGTAAGCAAACCCATGAACCATCCGGTACGTTTGAAGGCGTAAGGAAGACCGAGGACACCAGCTCCGACGATAGCAATGAAGACATTGGCGAAAGTCTTGAACTTGCTTGACAAAGGTGGTGGTGCTTCACCGAGAAGAGGTGTGTCTTCCCTCGGCTTTGCTTGGTTACCAAAACCCATCTCCTGATTAGATTAGGAGAGATGGGCTGATTCGATCAAACAACAACTCGGGTTGTGTAATCAAATCGGAGATCTAAGATAAGGCAGAGTGATGAAGATGGATGAAACAGCGGCATTTGCTCCCCCCTCAATGCTATTTAAAGCCCAGACCTTTCCATCGATTTCGCTATTTCAGATGAGATCGTGGTTGAGATTGAGAGTATTGACATGTGTGTGTCCTACTTGGTACGATGAATGCGATTGAATAGTCTGCTCTGTTTTAAGCATCTTTTTAAAAATAAGAAATTCACTAATTTGATTTGTTACCTTTTTCCCCCACATTTTGATTTGTTACTTTTCGGTCCACTTTTTACCAAAATCAACAAAAAAGTATTCTCAAGGGGGGTCAAATTGAACAAAAACATAAATGTGGGAGTCACAATTATTCATGTGTGTTTTACAATAAATCTTCAACTTTGACTGATCTTCAAACGGAAGTAGAGAGCCAAACTATATATACTTTATTTCATTTTATAAGCACCACTTTGTACACAATAAATTATGTATCATAAATTATTACATCCACTATATAAGTGATAAATAATAATGTGCAAAGGTGACCAATTAATCTTCCTTATTATTATTAAAGGTGACCAATATCCACACAAAAAAATATTGTTAAAAGTGAGTGACACTGCTTCTCAAATGGTTAAATTCTCTTGTATGGCTATGAACGATCCGACAATGTTGCCTCCTACGTCCGGGAACGTCTCACTCCCGGGAAGTGGTCGGACTTTACCTTTTCGATCTACTTCCACTGGATACTTTAACAAATGTCCTCTCATGTCTGACACTTCTTCAGCTGCAAACTGGCTCCAGTTCCTCTCTCCCATTGTTCTCACTTTTCTTACACATTCTATACTCTCCGGTTGAGTGAAACAGTCATCTAATGTTGCCATATGCTCTGCCCAAAGCGACATTCTGTATCCGTAGATCTGCAGAGGAAACAAGAAAAAAAAAACCCCAATGATCTAAATTCTAGAACTGGAATATGAACTCGTTTTAGGTTTATCTTTGCATGGTTGTCAGGATTTACCTGACCCCGAGGACCGGAATGTTTCCTTGCCCATGTATGTTGAGGCTGGTAAGCTCCCATTGCAATCTCTGTATCTCTTGTGCCTTCCATTGATCGTTGGTTTATATTTGCAGACCCAATTACTACGTATTCATCATCAACTACCATCCCTTTAGAGTGAACATAGATCATAAATCTTCTGCTTTTCCTACTCAATGCCTGCAACACCATCGGGACTCCTCGTTTCAGCAACATGAGAAAGTTAAGCAGCAGGCATCGGCGTTTAGTTACCTGAGGAGTGTTTGCGTTGCTTGGACTCCCTGTTCCTGAGTTATCGATTCCATCCACCATTTCTCTGTTCCCAAGACAGAAGAAATTGAGGTAATCTTGTGGGCAGAATGCTCCCTCAAGCCCTGTCTCCACTAACGCCTTGTAGATAGTCTCATACATCATCTGCATTGTCTTGTGCTGCAACGATGATAACACTGACATTCAGTTTCATAATCTCCAATTACCCAGACAGAACTCATCTAAGAAACATAAATATTACATGCATCTTCTAAATCGTTTAACTATATTGATGATGTATGAATCCATCATGTGTTAAGAACATATACCATCAAGATTATCTCTAATAGTTTCTACTTAGTTTTGTGATTTCTAATGTCTGATTTGAAAATTGTAAGGAAGAATCTGGCTTAGAAAACCACGCCACAAGTTTTTAATCAGACATACCTGCCAATATAGAATCCTCTGGGTAGCAGCACCGGTTGGAACACCTTCTGGCCACATTGGAATGACAATATACGCAGCAAAGCGTTCATTTGCCCTGATCTTTTCAGCTATCTTCAACGCAATTTCCATAGGAATCAAATTATTCGCACCTACACACCGACATTGTATAGCAATATTAAGAGCCAATGCAACTCAAATAGAATCGGAGACTGAATAAACCTAAAACTAGCACAAAGTAAAGAAGTAGGAGGTCATGGTTGACAAGAATAATTCCATAGATATCATAACATATGACACCGTTTAAGAGATATATACACAAAACTGCCTGATGCCTTTATCTTAGGACAAAATTTTTTATAACTGTACGAGCAAACTTAAGTTTCATGTATTCTTGAAATATAGGAGCAGAGACATATAACCAAACCTATGTCCTTATGCGCATTCCAGTTGTAGGATGACCCAATGAAATACTGATTCTCAATATAAATGAAGTGTTGGGCAGCACGAATGGCTTTGACATACGCTGTGTGTATGCTCATATCAATCAGCACGTTTTTCCCACACACCAAGTTCTATCCAAAACAAAAATCTTTTCATGGATTAGTTTTCTGACACCGAAACATAATGATAGCTAAAGATTCCTTTGCTTTTTCAAGTCACCTTGCACGTAGCATCTTTTGGATCCTTTGGGAAACCTTTCACAGAGTTTGAGTCGATCGAACGGAAAATCTGTATCAAACCCGAAACACATCAGCTTAGCTTGCGTAATATGAACCGCAAATATATTCCTACTATAAAGAAATAATTGTCCAGGTCAATGATTTGGACCAAAATCCAAACTCTGCATGATCTATTATAATATGACACCTTTCACCAACTCTACAGAATAGAATAATCTCAACGTAACCTCTATATAAAGGCTATCCAGAAGGATCTCTTTCATATCAATGGCTAGAGTTTAAGAGAAGAATCGGTACTAGGAAATTGGTGTCAGACGATATGTTGCTAAATGAGTCTAGACACTAATTAGCAAATGTTCATCAAGTACTTCTATTCATCTCTAACTAACATGCAATGCTAAAAAGTGGCGTAAGATCTTAAATAATGGCTTCATAAAACGCTCAATCACTACGGTCTTCTTACAGACAGTAACAGTTTTGATGTTATTACCTGAACATGCCAAGCCTCAGGATCGTTCTCACTAACAGTAGGAGTATCAGAAACTCCTAATATATCTGGAATCCTATCGATCCTTAACAACGCATCGTCATAGGAAGTCTTAAACTTCTTGATCCCGCTAGGCTTCGCAGCTTTCAACCATCTCTCCTCGAAGTTGGTCAGTACATCATACGCAGCTGGGCCATCGATCTTACTGTGTAAGTCATGCCAAGGCTCTCATGCACATTTGCATTGTTTCCTTTTACAATTGAGGCAACTGAAACTAGAAACAGAAACACTTTGTTCAGCCATAATATCTGACATGAGATACCTAACAAGTAACAGCCATCCAACCTATTTCTCTGTCCAAATAAATGATCTTCCCTCTTTCTTCTCAGCTGTCCAAGGATCTCTTACAGAAGCAACTTCATTTTTCCTTCTCGTTTAGTCAGCAACTAGGTGCCAAATGACAAGACACGACGTGGGAGAATGAAGTCCAGAAGCCGCTTCTGTAAACTCTGTAGACAGGCTCTCATATTAGGTTCAACCATAAGGACAAAGTCTCCACGCAGAGAAGTCATTATAAAAGCACACTTGTCCCTAAACGATTTATCATCTAAGGAACTTTATTAGACCCATACAATCCAATACATAAATGTAAAGGGCAAGGATTTTCGAACCTCGAGTCACGGCTGCAGATGGTAATCAAGACTAAAGGCACGAATATCTGAAGGACTACTTCCAGGCCTGAGAAAGATCAAAGCACGTAATTAGTCACATTACACCATAAGTGATCAAAGAAATAAAGTACAACTGTTAGATAGTATCTCTCAACAATCAACTCCACATACTGTGATATTAACTGGAACGCACCTTTTATTTATTGTACCATAGTGAAACTTGACTTTCCCATTTTTCAGATCTTCCAAGTACTGCAAAAACCAACAAAGCAAACATGGTTTTTTAGAAATCTAGTGAATGGGGACTAGAGAGTACGATGAGATTCGTCTCTGTTCTTAATCTTACCAAATTTAAGGTAACATATATAGATGAAAAAGCCAAGGAATCAAACGGTATCTCATCTAGTGCAAAAAGACGGCACTCCAATGATTCTGGACCAGGCGCAAAATGCAGGTTCTTCAGTTTGGCTAGGAATATAACATACGTCTGCTCCAAAATAAGTAGAGACATATAAGCACAATGATGCAAAGAATGAATAAACGTAAATTAGGGATGTTTTTGTATATATAATTACTTGGCCAATAAGAGGAATGTCGAGTTGCGCAAAAGGTGAAATAACTTCCACAGTGGCTCCAGCTTCTTCCCAAGTTTCCCTCATTGCTCCTTGTGCAGCTGACTCTCCAACTTCTAGATAACCAGCAGGAAGAGTCCTGTGTACTCAAAAGACCCAATATTACTATTTATATAAACTTCACACACAACACTAGCAAAAAAAACTCAATACTTTTGTATTGTGTAGCATAAATTATGTACTCAACACAAAGAGAACAAGTGTGTAAGTCGTATATATACCATAGACCGTGTGAAGGTTGAATGTTACGCTTGCAAAGTAAAATCTTTTCTTCATGTTCTATAAGGCAACCTACAACCTGCAATTTCACATTAATCAACCTGATTTATAATGAATGACACAAAAACAAAAAATTGTTGGTAGAATAAAAAGGAACAGTACCATCTTAGGATTCTGATATGCGATTTTGCCGCAATGTGTGCAAATAGCTCTCAATTTCTCTTCACCATCAGGTATCTCATGCTTCGTTGGCCCTCCACACCATTGACAGAACTTTATCTTACGAACATCACCCTAAAACAACAAAACACACCATTGAAGAGACCCAAAAAGCCTAAAGATAAGATCTTTACAGGAGATGAATGAATTAGACTCACAGCTGATTGAACAGAGACGAAAGCTGGAGAATTTGCAACTGGGTCAGTCCCGGGAAGTGAGGAAGACATTCGAATTGGGTTGAAAGATAAGATTCTCCTAGGAGAGCTCGAAGTTACAGAGGAGAAAGTAGAGAGATTGAGAGATGAAGAGATGAAAGAGACACTCGAGGACTTGCGGGTCTTCGTTAATCTCTGTGAGATGGTTAACCCTGATGACCAACCCAAGATCTGAACGGCCTTGAGCATTATACGCACCGGAGCTTCACCGGAATCTCTTCAGTTCCGGCAATAGCTTATTTGTCGATTGACTCTTCTCCCTCAAAAGCCAATCGATTGAAAACGAAATAGTATTTGACATTTGAGGATTGAATTGAATCAATGACTCTTTCACTTAGCCAAAGGTCCGGTTTATTATTATGGTTTCACTTGTTTAGACCAAAACACCGGTTTAACTTGACCAAATAAATCGAACCGGGTCAGAACACACACAGTCACACTCACACATTGCTTGGTTCTTGTGTTGCTTGATCATGTTATACTAAAAAAGTATTTTGGAAAATATTGTTATTAGTAATCAAAACCTATCGAAGTCTTTAATCAGTAGCTTCCTACGTTACACAAAAAATATTATTTGACTGCTAGCTTATCGAGTAAAGATTGATAAGCCACAGTGCAGAGCTTGAACTTTTCTTCAGCTGCTGCCTGTATCAGTTTATAGATTTAAGAATTAGCAAAGAAAAAAAAAACACTTCAATGGAGGTTGAAAAGATTGTGTTTGGTGTTTACCTTGGTAGATTCCTCATGACGATCTGGATGCCATTTTAATGCACAAGTTCGATATCTGATTCCAAAGAAAAGACAACAAGTTTGGTGAGTATAGTTACTGATTTTTATTGTGTGTGTGTGAACTTGGAAGTAAAAGTAACTCACGCATGTTTGACATCTTCTAGTTTTAAGGGACCCCAAGGACTCAAACCAAGTGTTTGTCTATGAGAAGCTTGGAATTGGATTGAATCTGACACTGAACCGCTTGATTTTCTTGAACTATAGCCATCATCTTGTTGTTTTGCCTCTTCTTCTTCTTCTTCTTCTTCGTTTATCTCTTCTTCTTCTTCTTCTTCTTCTTCTTCTTCTTCTTCTTCTTCTTCTTCTTCTTCTTCTTCTTCTTCTTCTCCTCCTTCATAAAATCTATATTTCGATCTCCAAGAGTTGCTAGAGTAATAAGAAGACCATGAAGACTGATACCACCAGTGACGTTCCTTCTCTCTATAGGTTGAATAATAATGATCTCTGGATTTAGTAAATAAGTTTTGGAATATATATTCAAAGTCGTCATCGCAGGAAACAGAACGCCCTACAAAATGTAACACATGTTTCTTTAAATAATATGAGTAATGTATCTAAACAAAATTGCACCTTAACTAGACAATTTCAAAGGATAAGCACTTACTTTTACGCCAACTCTCTGAGCCGTGTTTGCCCTTCTTTTTTTGTTCGGCTTCTCTGGCTTCTTTGGCTTTCTTGGTGGCCTGATGTTAATTACAACCATGACATATACTAAGTCATGATTCATGAACAATCAGACAATATATTAAAGGTACATTGGCGGCTAAGAGACCACATAAGGGTTTTATGTGTTTTTGTAAAGTTTTCAACTCTTAAAAGCAATTAGGCAATGGAAGAAGCAAGCAAAACAAGTGATTAAATTAGCTATTAGATGAAATAGTATAATTACCCCTAAAGGGCTTAAACATGTTTTATACATGATAAATTCTCAATATGTGTACCTCTTCTCTTTCTTGTTTAAGTTGTTCAACAGCACGACGCACTGCTTCTTGATGTTCCCTCAAAAACTTCTTACTTCTCTTCTTCTTTTGAGCATTTGATTTCTGTCAGATATTAAAGAAACCCTAAAAAAAATCAGAACATGTATTCACACGCCTATACAAACTCTTAATCTGCCTTCAAAATCAAAATATAGAGATTGACAGGTAAATTTGATCTAAATCAAATAAGCTAGGCAAACCCACACATGTTGTGAAAAGACCGTCCGACTCCGAAGAACGACGTTTGCGTTCTAAGACGGGAGTAGAATGAAAAAACGCAGTTTTCAGTAGAAAACAATAGCTCTGCGGTCTGCAGATCGCTGCTTTGATGGCGGTAGTAGTGTTCATCTCTGTTGGAGAGTACATAACATTGCGTTCTTTAAACGGACCTTGACTCACACCAAGAAGAGTGTTTTTTTTTAGAGAAGAACAGAGGAGAACAAAAAAAAAAAAGATTTTCCTTTTTTTGAGAATAGAATATTGATATTTACATAATAGTTTTTGCTTGATCTCCAAGGACTGTCTTTATTACATAACAGAGAGAGCTTGGGTGGTTTGGGCCTTGAGTAACTAAACTCACTGGGCTTGTTTCAGTCACAGACAATGTGATTCGCTCTGACCGGTTGAAAAAAAGACAAATCGATGAAAGGCAAAAGCAGGGGATGAGAGATAAAATTTGACAGAACCAGAGGCATAGCTTGAATCTTGTAGTGAGCTTTTGCTTTTGAGCAAAGCTTTAGAAAGTGAAACAATTTTTGAAATTTATTGTAATGAGATATCTCTACGTGTGTGTAATCAAAACCTATCTAACTCTCTATATTATTAGTTCACCGATAGCTTTTCGCATAAAGATTGATAAGCCACACTGCAGAGCTTGAACTTTGCTTCAGCCGCCACCTGTTTTCATATCATCACATATTCATTAACACAAGAGAGAAAACGAAAAAGAAAATAAGCTTATATGGGAAGATTGAACAGAGAGGAGGAGATCTTATTTAGTTACCTTGGTAGAGCCTTGATGACGATCTGGATGCCATTTTAATGCACAAGTTCGATACCTGATCAAGAAAAAAAGAGTTTGATGTAACGTGGTGAGAAATTGAATATACGGTTAGCTTTTGTATATTGACATGAGGTTAACTACTCACGCATCTTTGACATCTTTAAGGTTTAAAGGGCCCGAAGGACTCAGGCCAAGTGCTTGTCTATGAGAAACTTGGTTGCTTGAATCAGACTCAGAGTCGCTGGACTCTGAAGTATAGTCATCTTCCTCTTCATATTCATCTAACCGATATTTTGATCTCCAGGACTTCTTAGAGTTGTTGGAAAACCTTGAAGAGTGATGCCGCCATCGAGGTTCATCCTCTTCATGGGTGAATGAAAACGAGAAACCTCTGGATCCACCAAAAGCGGTTCGGAATACATAGTCGACTTCAAAGTCGTCATCAACTTCACAAAAATCAAAATGCCCTACACAGCGGAACAAAAGTATTGTTAAGAGTATGTAGCCAAACAAAATTGATTCCACAAAATGACATAAATACAGTTTCAACAACGAGACACTTCATAATTATGAAACATTAACAACAATACAGAACAGGTCACAAGTTGAAGAACTGAGTCCATGATGAGCCAGGAATTTCAATAATGAGCCTCAGTCCACGATAAGCCGGAAGTTACTAAACAACCCCAGATTAAGGCCAACAAGCAACACATACAAACTTCATTGGACGACTTTACTTATATTCTCAAGAACTAACATTGATACCTAACAAATTTAAACTTTAAGGAAGCAACAACTTTACTTATATTCTCAAGAATTAACACTGATGACTAACAATTTGAACTTTACGGAAGAAACAAGATGATGATTGTAGAAGCACTGAACAAGCTACATACCTACCGATTGGAAAGAAATAAAGCTAAGACAGTCAGTCACTTACTTTTACCCCAACTGTAGGGGCCGTGTTTGTTATTCTGGTTTCCTTTGGGCTCCTTGGAATACTGTTTTTTGAACCACGAGTTTTGCTTTCGAGAGGAGGGACCATCGTCATCAAACTCATCATGCCAGCTCTGGAATCAAAACATTTAACCAGAGCTTTTTGAGAACTTTAGAAATGAAAATCCCCAGAAGAGCAAATGCACCATAACAAAAGAGCAATAAGAAAAGAGACTAAAACCCAAGACACTACACTTGCATTTCCCTTTTCAAAAATCCCCAAATCCTTCCACTTTTGAACCATTATTAAACTTTCAGTATCAACTATCTAAAACGTTACTTCAGAGCACATAAAGCTCAAACCGTAAACCATATTAGCAAAATGTTGAAACTGGACAAAGAGACAACATAGCTGATGCCAACAGAAACAGTGATTAAAGCATAGACGAAACAAATACCGTAAACATGTTTGCTGCAAAAGCATTCACATTCCGCAATAATTCTTGCTTTTCTCTCATCCTTCTGAACCTCTTCTTGTGAACATTTGATTTCTGCAGATTAGGTAAATAAATCCCAAAAAAATTCAGAAGACCTGTTCCAAACTCTGTAAGCCTAGTAAAATGGTCCCAATTTAGACAAGAAAATCTCTAAAGTCCCAACATTTCGTCTGTATAAGAAAATAAAAAACACAAAATTTTCGACCAGAACAACGTAAATCCACAAATCCATGGAAAATGACATCGAAGAATCCAAAGAATTACAAAAGTAGGAAAATTTAGCTGAGGAATCAAAATTTTAAGGAGGAGAGAGAGATAGAGACTGACCGATTCCCAGGAAGTACGACGTTTGCGTTCTAAGACGGGGGTTGAATGAAAAAACGCTATTTTGAGCTGAGACGAGTAGCTCTGTGGTCTGAGAATCGCTGCTCTAATAGCGGCGTTCATCTCTTTGAGATCGGAGGAGAAAAAGATTGAGTCTTTTCGCCGTTTAAGAGAAGGAGAAACCACAAAAATAAAAAAAAATAAAAAGCCGCTGTGGGTAACGCGACTCGGGCTTGACTCAGTTGGTCTGACCCACACCATAGGCCATTAAAATATTTACCGCCGGTAAAACAAATGAGTGGATGAAAAAAAAGGTTTCTTTTCCTTTTTTTGGTTTATTATCTCTGCCTCACGAGTCACGAGTCACGAGTCACGAGTCACGAGTCACGAGTCACGAGTCACGAGTATGTTTAAAGATCACCGTAAACTGAGTAAAACCACTTGATTTACCCATATGATTTGGATCGAAAACAAAATTGAAATTATTTCACAGTGTATATGATTTATAACCTCGATAAAGCTTTTTTGCTACAATAAGCTAGAGGTCAATTTTAATTTATATATCTTTGACATAATATTGTGTATATATGAAATTTAAACCATTAAATTTTGATCGTAAATTAAAAAATAGATGAATTTGTTACTACAGTACATGGGTTTGATGGTTTCCAACTTTCCATGTACCACATGTCATGTTATTATCCATTCATAGAATTATAGTACGTATAAGTTTTGTTGGATCAAACCAAATTCAGGTGTCCTGAGGTTCTTTTTCAGCCGTCTTTGATTATGGGAAAAGAATCTCCTGGTATTCACGAGGCGACTCGCAATTCAATCATGAAATGTGCTGTCAATACGAGGAAGGATCTGTATGGTAACATTTTGTTGACTGGTGGGACAACAATGTTCCAAGGGATTAAAGAGAGGATGACGAAAGAGATCACTGCACTTGTACCGACTAGTATGAAGATTAAAGTTGATGTTCCGGAGAGTGAGTCTAGTGTTTGGATTGGAGGTTCCACTTTGGCTGCTCTAAGCAGCTTTCATCAGGTAAAAAGATGATATAAAAATATGGGTTTTAAGTTAAATATAATGTGAGTTTTTTGGGGTTGTTATAATGTAAAGTTTGTTATGACTATCTTGCAGATGTGGGTAACTAAGGATGAGTATGACGAAAGTGGAGCGACAATTGTTCACAAGAGATGCATTTAAGTTGTTAGCAATGCTAAACGTAGCGTTCTAATAAAAGTAGCGTTCTATATGCTTTGTTTTGGTAAAATAAATTGTTGTGAGGGATTCCATATCTGTATCTGATTTCTTTGTTTTTATAACTTAATTATGTTGGTGTTGGATTAACCATGGTCATAACTATGTGGGTACAAGCATAATACTTATTATAAGTTTATGTTATAAATTACATATAAAATGCAATAGTATTTAGAACTATCAATTTTTAGTCAACATCTCCAATATGTGCTTAAGATCTATTTTATTTAAAGAAAAGATAAATTAATTGAACTTTTAGTCATTAGTTAATAAATTTAATTAAGTCTTTTACATAATATTTTAAATATGAAATTACAATATAATTAAAATTAAATCATTATTTAAGAGTATAGTTAAATTATAACATTACAAATGGGTTTGATGGTTTCAAGGTTACAAGTGTCGCATTATCATTCCTCTTGAAAAAGATTTGTTTTTAAGTTTTACTTTTTAATAATTTAAAGCTAATTTAGTTTTTATAATCTTATTAGAAAGAAAAAGTTAAAAATTAGGGAAGATTTGGATTTATTTAGAATCCTAATTATATTGTTTTGGTAGGAAAATGCACATTTGAGGGATTCTCTTTTGTAGGAATATAAATTAACACATAATATAGTGTGGAACATTGGAATACGGCCGTGCTAGGAATCAGCATAATCTTTGTATACGGCCGTGCCTCTGTTTATTTCCCAAGTGTTAGTTTATGATTTAATATAATTTAGGTTTTACAGTTCTATTAATGTTAATGAGGTTTTACAGTTCTATTAATGTTAATGTTGTGTGAACTTCTTAACAATGATATTTTAAAACTTTTTGTTGAAACATGTTATGTCTACCTTTAGATAATGTCGGAGTTAGAGGCTATCGTGTGTGACAACGGAACTGGAGTGATCAAGGTAAGGAGAAAATAAAAACACTATTTATTTATCCGTAAGGCTTCTATGATTCAAACACAATTTTATGCATTTACACATTGCGTTTACCAATTACACAAGAAAGGAAATAAAAAGATTTCAGTATTCATTCATAAGCATATTTGCAAAGTGAGAATGCAAACGGGAAAACATTGGTCTTTGCCGTTTACATTTATAGTTTAACAAACAAAATGTTTTTTTTTCAGAGTCTATAAATTAACACAAGATAGGAAATCTAATAGTTAGTGAATTATTTTGAAGGCGGGATTTGCCGGAGATGATGCACCAAGGGCTGTGTTTCCAAGCATCATAGGTCGTCCACGGCACAAGGGGGTGATGCTTGGATATGAACATTCGAAATTTTATGTGGGAGTCGAAGCTCAAGCCAAGAGAGGTATTCTTACACTTAAATACCCAATGGAGCATGGTATTGTTAACAATTGGGATGACATGGAGAAGATTTGGCATCATACTTTCTACAACGCGCTGCGTGTGGCTCCTGAAGAACACCGTGTGCTTCTACTGACTCTCCTCTAAACCCAATGGCCAATCGCGAGAAGATGGCTCAGATCATGTTTGAAACCTTCAATACTCCTGCTATGTATGTGGCCGTTCAGGCCGTTCTCGCTCTCTATGCTAGTGGTCGTACCTCAGGTAAAGTAACTTGAAATAAAAGTTTCAATATATATCGTAAGATTAGACAAATGCAAACAGTCAAACGCAAAGAAGATAATTAAATGTTTATTTTTATTTTTTTAGTCAATTGTTCTCAAAATAAATGTTAATGCAGCAATTGCACTTAAAACAATCCATGACATACTGTGTTATTTTTTTTTGTGTATTTAGGTATTGTGTTAGATTCAGGAGATGGTGTGAGCCACATAGTTCCAATCTACAAAGGTTACTCACTCCCACACGCGATTATGCGTCTAGACTTAGCAGGCCGTGACCTAACCCACTACCTCATGAAAATCATGATGGAACGTGGCTACACATACACCACATCAGCCGAGCGGGAGATCGTCCGAGACATCAAAGAGAAACTCTGTTATGTAGCTCTCGACTACGAGAAAGAACTGAATAAAGCTGCAACATGCGCACAAATCAACAAAACCTACGAGCTTCCCGACGGTCAAGTGATCACAATAGGAGCCGAGAGATTCAGGTGCCCTGAGGTTCTTTTCCAGCCGTCTTTGGTCGGGATGGAATCTCTTATGGTATTCATGAGATGACCTACAATTCGATAATGAAGTCTGATGTTGATATAAGGAAAGCTTTGTATGGAAACATTCTCATGAGTGGTGGCACGACGATGTTCCCTGGGATCGCGGAGAGGATGAGCAAAGAGATGAGTAAGCTTGCACCCGCTAATACGAGAATTAAAGTTGCGATTCCTCTGGCGAGGAAGTATAGTGTTTGGATTGGAGGCTCCATTTTGGCTTCTCTAAGTTCCTTTGAACAGGTAAAAAAGATATGTAAAATACAATTTTTAAAGTTTACTGTGAGTTTTTTTGGGGCTTTTTATAATGTAAAGTTGTGGTGTCTATATTGCAGAAGTGGATAACTAAGGCTGAGTATGAAGAAACTGGAGCGGCGATTGTTCACAAGAAATGCTTATTTTAGCCTTTTTTGTGCTTTCTTCTCTAGGCCTTTGTTCATTAAATAAACTGTTTGAGGGATTTTATAACTTTATGTTGGTGTGGTGTTGGAACAGTGGTCAAGTGTCAATGGACTTGGTTTGTTATCGTTGTTGTTGCTGATAAAAGAAGAACATTTCCAAAACTATTCTTGCGATTATATATGTATGGATTATTGTTAATTAGGGTTATTTTAATTCTTACCTGAAATAAAGAAAACAAAAATTAGTTTATTTAATTTCTTGAGGAACACAAACAAAACGGACCGTGAAAGAGGCGAAAATAGTTTTTTTTGGATCTTATAAGAAAAATTCCAACAATTCTACTAGTCTTTAGACTGGGGAAGATATGATGTTATTCTTTAAAATTAATAATTTACAAAAACGATACCAACAAAATATAGAAAAAAAAATATGCTTATGCAGTTATGCGATAATGAACGACTGCATTGGGTTGGTGCAGGTACTGATCTCACTTTAATTTGGTGTCATGTTGTTTGGGAAAAAGCGTTTCACGTAGCTGCGATTATAACATCTTTCTTTTTTTTCGTCAAAAAAGAATTATATTAATGAGAAATTGTAATCTGATAACCAGACTAGGGGATGAAAACAAGCAGAATAGAAACTGTTTGTTGTACAACTTAGCTTTACTAATACATGGGCTGTATTATTATATGATCTTGGAGTGTAAACAAATTTAATTTGCTCAAAGAATTGTGACCAATGTAAAATATCCTTATAAACTCTTTCTATTGAAGCTATATAAACTGAGTTGTTCATCATCTTGGTTAGTGTCTCACAGTCGCCTTCAAATACAACATTTCTTATTCCCCGGATCCAAGTTTGTTGTAGTGCTGATAGAAGAGCTTTGCCTTCAGCTTCCAAAAGTGAAGAAGTCTGTCCCAAGTCCGATGCTCCCCAACCATTTGAAATTCATGTATTGTTGCGTAGTATCCAGCCACTTTTGGCCGTCTGAGATATGGGATCATAACTCGCATCATAGTTACATTTGAGGAAAGGTTGTGTTGGTCTTGTCCAGTGCATTGACTTTGGTTGTTGAATGTTTGAGTTAACCCGATATGAATTATGTTCAAGTCGAAACCATTCTCTTACATCTGCTTTTGCTCGTAATGCTATATGTTCAGGAGCTTCCGATATTTCTTCAAAAATAAATTTATTCCTTGTTTTCCAAATATGCCAAAGCACCCAAAAAGGGAGAAGCTTTGTATGTGTTGGGAGGTCTTGATCATTTCATAGTGTGAAAATAGCCTCTAAAAAAGATTCACAGTTAATAGAGGGAGAATATAAAATATGGATGGAAATGTTTGCTAATTGCCAAATTGACTCGGCATAAGGACATAAAAAGAGTAAATGATCAATTGTTTCATCATTCTGAAGACATCTTGGACAAATAGAGTCTAAATTCATTCCCCTAGATATTAAACGAGTAACTGTAGGCAGAGATTTAGAGAGTAATCGCCATAGGAAATGTTTAATCTTCGGTAGAATATTAAATTTCCATATTTGTCTTTTCAAGCTTACTGAACCATCCCTATGAATACATCTCTGACGAAAAAAAACAAATCAAATCCTTTTTCATTTTTTATTGTGTATATGATAAATCTCCTTTAAGTACAATATTCAAAAAAAAAAAATTGTAAAAGGAATATGAGATGAATTACTGAATTTTTTTTAATGAAATTAAGATAAAACAAAATTAAACTTTCATAACCTATTCCTGAATATATTTCTTGAGTGTTGTATATATAGTCATTATATACACTATTTTGTGTGCTTCTTTCTAGAGAATTCTAATACATTTGTTTACTGACTTTCAATTTTTTTTTATAAAGATTATTACCTTAGGCTTTAAAAAAAAGAGGGTTGTCACTCGTCAATGATTCCCTAACTTGTATTGTGGTGTATATCATGTAGAAATTTTTAAATATATATATGAACTGTACATAGTTTGGAAAATTAAAAGTTGAAATTATGTAGAAAGAAGAGAAAAAGATCTCTTAATTCTTAACAATTTGGCTACTCCCCCCCCCCCACATTATATAATATGGGTAACATATATATATATATATATAGTACTATTTTTTATTTTTTAATATCTTCATATATATTTTATTAGTACAAAATGTCTTATATTGGTTTGATTCAATCATAATAGTTATTGTAACTCTAAGTTAGAAAAATACTTTGTAATTATAATTATTAAATATGAGTCACCCTGTTTAACAAGCATATACTTTAATTTTGTATCAACTATTTTTTTATTATTAAAAAAAAATACTTAACCTTATCTTAATTTGAAGTCTTAAATCAAAATACTTAACCTTAACTAATCATACTATTACATTATACATGGTTTTGATGGCCCTAGTCACACATGTCGTATAATTATTATTATTTAATATTCAAAACAAAATATGTCTTATGTTCATCTAGTATATTATGTTGGGTTAAAATGGTTACTTTTTAACATTTTTCCAATAAAGTAAAGCTAATCTAGTTTTTATAAAGATACCTATAGGTTAAGCTTTAGACACACATTCATTCACATTTAAATTTGTTAGATATATTTTTTAATATATAGTTGTAAGAAAAAAATATTCAAAACATTAGGAAGATCTGCACTTATTTGGAAGGCTAAAAAATTAAATGCAAATTTGAGGATTCACTTTGGTAAGGAAAAAATTAGTGCTAATAGTGCGGGGGCCCATGCCTCTCTTTATTTTTTTTGTCAACCGATGTTATTGATAAAGCTTGGAAGGATCCATGCCTCTCTTTATAAACGAAGCAATCGACAGGAATTTTTTTTTTTTGTCAAAAGTATTATTATATTTTGTTGCCGAGACTGAGACACAAGGAATAAGAAGAAGAACCACAACAACAACAACATAATATTTGAACGTAAGAGAACGATTGTTCCTCTTTGATCTGATGGTGGTATCCCTAGTTAGCTTCCTCTTTGATTTGTTGTTTTTTTTTTTTTTTTTTTTTAATGAATAATATATAGGGTTCTTTTGATCTAATAATTAACCTTTGACAACATCAAAAACAAAAAAGCAATTAACACCATCCGCTGAGTAATTGATCCTTTTTTTCCACTGCAATTTTTAGATCTTGGTTTCTATAGTAAGGGTATGCATGGAATCCGAGCTAATTTATTAGTATGACTGATTTATGGATAACTGATGAATTTCTCTAGATTTTATTTTCGATATAATATACTTGATATCATATATGGTTTCTCATGACCTTGAAATTAAGAATTCTCAATATAACTAGTTAATTGCTAAGAACTAAAATGATGAATCTCTGTTTTCAAAGTGTTTGTTATATATTTAGTTTTGATTTTTACACTTCACTTTACTGTGTTAGAAACTTCTTAATGAAGATCATTTTTTTTTTTTTTAACATGCTATGTTTAGTAGATAATGTCGGACTCGGGAGACGATGGCATGCCGTGTATTGTGTGTGACAATGGAACAGGAATGGTCAAGGTAAAGGACTAATAAGAAGAAAATAGAAACAAAATTTGCATTTCAAAATATCATAATTTCTCCATTCAAAGATTTTGTTAGTTTTTTTCGTAAAATAATTTCTATCATTATTAAAAACAACCAACAAATGAACTTTTCTATCTGCCGTTTTCATTTACAATTACCAAAGTACAATCATTTCTCTTAAAATACTCCCGGTTTGGGAATTGATTTTTTTAAATTATATATGTACAAATAATTAAACAAGCAATCAAATTAAGTATATTGTAAAACAAGGTCGCAGATCTAATCTTTGGTAAAACATTCTCAAGGCGGGATTCGCTGGACGCGATTCACCAGGTATTGTATTTCCAAGCATTGTGGGTCGTCCAAAACACAAGGGAGTGATGGTTGGAATGTGTGAGAAAGATGCCTATGTGGGAAGCGAAGCTCAAGCCAAGAGAGGTATTCTTACACTTAAGTACCCAATCGAGCACGGTGTTATTAGCAATTGGGATGACATGGAGATGGTTTGGCACCATACTTTTTACAATGAGCTGCGTGTGGATCCTGAAGAATACCCTATACTTCTCACTGAAGCTCCTCTTAACCCAAAGACCAACCGTGAGAAAATGACTCAGATCATGTTTGAGACGTTTAATTTTCCTAGTACGTATATCGCTATTCAGGCCGTTCTGTCTCTCTATTCCAGTGGTCGTACCACAGGTAAGTTACTCTGCCATTCAAGTTTCACAATACTAAGGCAGAACTGCTTTTGATCGTTAATATGTTCAATATATATATATATATATATGCGTGTTTAGGTATTGTGTTGGATTCAGGAGATGGTGTGAGCCACACAGTTCCAATCTACGAAGGGTATGCACTCCCACATGGCGATCATGCGTCTAGATCTAGCAGGCCGTGACCTAACAGAGTATCTCATTAAAATCATGATGGAACGTGGGTACACATACACCACATCAGCGGAGCGTGAGATAGTCAGAGACATCAAAGAAAAACTCTGTTATGTAGCTCTCGACTACGAGCAAGAGATGGAGACGGCTACGTCGAGCTCGGAAATCGAGAAAGCCTACGAGCTTCCTGATGGTCAAGTGATAACGGTAGGAGCTGAGAGATTCAGGTGCCCTGAGGTTCTTTTCCAGCCATCTTTGGTTGGAATGGAAGCTTGTGGTATTCATGAGACGGCTTATAATTCGATAATGAAGTGTGATGTTGATATAAGGAGGGATTTGTATGGAAACATTGTCATGAGTGGTGGCTCGACGATGTTCCCTGGGATTGGAGATAGGATGAGCAAAGAAATAACTGCGCTTTCACCTATTAACGTGAAGATTAGGGTTTTGGCTTCTCCAGAGAGGGAATATAGTGTTTGGGTTGGAGGCTCCATCTTGGCTTCTCTATCTTCCTTTCAACAGGTAAAAAAAAAAACACAATAATAAATTAATAATTGTTTTCAAAGTTGATCATGGAGTATGTCTTTTTTGGGGTCCGGTGTTTGTTAATGTTTAAGTATGTGATGTCTATATTGTAGGCGTGGATAACTAAGGCTGACTATGAAGAATATGGACCGGCCATTGTTCACAAAAAATGCTTTTAAGTTTGTTAGCAATGCTAAACGGCTTTCTATAAGTAGACTTGTTTATTATGCTTTCTTCGTTATTGCTTTTTTTTTAGTAAGATAAATTGTTATGAGAGATTCCATATTGTATCTGATTTCTATGTTTTTTTTTATAATTATATGTTTTGTTAAAAGAACAAAGGGTTTCGTTTGTTTTTTTTTCGGACTATTCCTTTATTTTTTTAAAATATAAAGGTTTTATTCATCTAAAGATAGTGTGCTGATTATTGCTAGAGTTTATCTGGTTCTGACATTATAAAATACAAACTTAAAATTGAGATAGCTAGAATCTTTACAAAATAAAAAAAATAAAAAAATAACAATGAAAGTGATTTGCCTTATAAGTAAAAAAGAAGACAGAAAGATGTAATAAATACTAAACGTGAGAATAATACAAAAGAATGTAAAAAAAATAGTGAGACCAATTTCTAATTAAAGGAAAAAAAAAATTGTAATTAAAGGAAAACAAAAAAAAGAAAAGGTTGAATAAGTCTAAACGACGTCGTTGAGACGCCTGTGTCTGTTATAATGCTTCTGGATGAAAACTCTTGAAGCTCCTTCCATTGTTTTACGCCATGTCTGAATGAGTAATCAAAACAGAGTAGTAGAGGATTGTTTTAAATGGTTTTAATAAAGTAATAAAAAATTACAAAATTGTACTAATAATTAAAAGGGAGCTTAATCATAATTAGTGTAAAGATATAGTAATTAATTACCTTGCCGATAGTTCTGACAAGAGATTTGTTCCTGAGATGTGATTTACCAGAAGCAAGCTGGCGGAGAAACAGAGATCGCCGTTTACTCGCCGGAGCAGCAAGCAAAAGCCGTTTCCTCTCCACCAAGCCAATAACGTTGCTTTCTATATTGTCAGCGTCGTTCTCTCGAGTACTACTCTTATCTTGAGATTTCTTGCGGCGTTTCGTTGACTTTGACTCTTCGACGTCGTCGTCAGGATCGGCGAACTTACGGAGCAATTCGTCGGAGGATTTCTTGTTCACGTGTGTGATTTTGGTCGGATTAGTCTCTGTGAATACAACAAGATCCATCTCGGTCAATGTAGGATAAGAGAGATAAGAGATAGAGTAAAAAAAGAAATTAAAGAGTAGACGATGTGCACAGTTGGGGTTATAAAGGAGGGGTTGAAGAAATGGACCGTTGGGGGGAGGAATAATGGAGAATTATAAAATATAGTGCGTTACATTTATTTAATGTTATAATAAAGTGTTGGGGATATAGCCGTTGAGTAGAGAGAGACATTTGCATGAGATTCTGTGCACTTGTTTGTTTGTTTACTCTTTTTTTCTTTTAAGATTATTTTTTACAGACTTTTTTTTGTTTCACGCTCTTCTTACCAACGACTACGACACTATCTGGTCGGTCCTTTTTGTCCTTTTATGTGACACACCTAAGAACTCGTGTTGAGATTTTATGTTGAAAATACACAAAAAAAAAAAAAAAAAAAAAAAACAAATTTGGACAAATAAATTATCCGAATGAACACCAAATATGAGATTAAGAAGTTTCATTATATAGAAAAAAATAAAATAAGGATGTTTCTTGAGAAATAACATTGAACCTAATTAAAGAGTATTAGCTAGTGAAAACGCTCAAGATTACATTTTGAAAGACAGGAAGAATCTACTTAGTAGCAGCTCAATATTATGATATTAGCTTATCTGCGCGCTAAAGTTTAGAGTATGACATTCCAGATTCCTTAGGTTCACCTACAAATAAACATGGTGATTTTGAGATATAGGTTCTGCAATTTATGAAAGAATATGGAGTAGAATTTGTTAACATTTCAACTCACCCAACAACAATACCGGTCTCACAGAACTTAGGACAAATTGCCCTTCAGACCATGCAACATTCATATTTCTTAAATAAAACTTAAAGCACTGTTCGACAAAGATAAACTTAAATCATCCATGGGACCAAAAGAGAGGACGTGGTAAAGCCTCGATAAACACCTCGAAGCCTCAAATTGACACGTTAGATGATGCCCACGAAGCTGGAAACTCGGATTCCAAGAAATGTACTTTGATTTTGTCGGTAGGAAGCTCGTTCAGAGTTTTGACGGTATGTTTGTGTTGGGTTTTGAATAAGTTTTAAATTATACACTGTTTTGAAGAGGGTCATTTATAATTTACCATTATGTCTTGAAATCAACATGAAGATGAAGTAATGATCTTTAGCCATTTTTTTTTTGTCTTTTTCATTCTTTTTTTTATATATTCACTTGATGATAACATGTTTAATACATTCATTTCCATAAAATGTTTTATCTAATAAAAAGATTTTTCTTGATATAATTTTTGAAAAGCTGAGACATGGTATTAATTTCTTTGAAATGTGTATTTCCTCTCCAATCTAAAATATACTATTAGCCATGTTTATTAAATTTTATTATATCATTAGAAGATGAAAAAGAATACAACGAAAAATTGTACAAAAAATGATAAAATTAAACTAAACCTTTCGATATATGTATTCCCTCTCAAGTCACTATGTTAAAATAATTTCAATATAAAATACTCATTATTTTTACTGATAAGCTCCAGCTAAATCCTCACGCTCATGTGAATCTGATGATAAGCGCCGGCTAAACTAATATTTAAACAGTAAAAAACAGTTTGAAGTCCAATTTTCATGATTTTCATTAAAACTATAAATGTACGTTCACTTTCTGAATTTTAGATCCAAAATTTGTGAAAGCCCAATTAATTGCTGGTTCCTCTACAACTAGAAAAAGCCATGTCTGAGGCTGCTCTACGAAGAGTAGGCAATATTCTTTTCGGACTAAGCTGCTATTTATTATTCCCTTTGTATTACAATGCATGGGTTTTTAGAATTTTTTCTTGTATAGCAATAGATGATTTCTGTATATTTTTATCAATTAATACTAAAAAATTATAAATTTCAAGAATTATTAATTGAAAATTTTAAACTTTGATGAATTACTATTAGTTAATAATTATGAATAATAATGTATTTATTGTTAAACATTAAATATTTTTTTTAATTTATGTGAAAGTGTCAAAAAATTATCTATTCTAATATAGAAGGGAGTAGTTTTTAAAAACTATAGATCTTATTAAATAGACCAAGTCCAACAAAGGCCCAATAATTGATTGATTAAAAGAGATGTCATGTTAAGTTAAACCATTCAAAACTCGTCGGTCCCGGACACCTAAGAACTTATGTCGAGATATTATTAGTTGAAAGAAAAACAAATTGAAATTAGGACAAAAAGATTATCCAAATGTAAGACCAATGAGATTTGGAAGTTTCATAAGAAATAACATAGAACTTAAGAGAATTAGTGAAAAAGCACAAGATTACACTTCCAAGACAGGAAAAATCTACCAAAGTAGCAGCTCAATATTATGATATTAGCTTATCTGAGTGCTAAAGCTTAAAGTATGACATTCCAGATTCTTTAAGTTTACCTGCAAATAAATTTGGTGATTTTGAGATATAGGTTCTGCAATTTATGAAAGAATATGGAGTAGAATTTGCTAAAATTTAATCTCACCGCAACAGCAATACCGGTCTCACAGAACTTAGGAATGCAGATCAACCGGACAAGCTGCCCTTCAGACCCTGCAGCATTCATATTTCCAAAAAAAAAAACTTAAACATAAACTATGATGTTATTTATAGTCGCTGTGTAAGGAGGTTATATACCCTTTATTAAACGGTTGTCATATTTATCTTGATTCCCAACGAAGTAGACATGAGGGCAGGTTTCAATCAAGAAAGGGTCTCTATCGGTGAAAGGATAACAACCTATACGCAAGTGAATCAAACAATAGGACTCAAAAGAGAATATTGTCCCTTATCTTTCTCTTGAGGGTTTAGTTCGAAAAAGTTCATTTGCAGGGGAGGTGAGCTCTTACCAAGGGTATTAGGTGCAGTGGGAGCAAGATGTCTCCACCTCAGCGTTCTTTCAACAAAATCAAGCTTGCTTTTAGCCTCTGAGTACTTGTCAAGGTCATCAATGTTCTGACCAGAAGTTCCAAGAAATCTGCAAAATGTCAAAAGCCAATTGAGGTTTTTAGTCAGATAAACTCAAGCAATTATATCGTTGTATTCAGAGAGATTGTATCCATTATTAATAATAACCACACCTGATATTATCGACATCAAATGAGTGAGGATTTGTACACGATCGAAAGGTGTTGTAAGGTGCGGATCCAGGGAAAAGACATCTGTTCAGAGGCTGAACAGAAGAGAAGGCTTATGAATCAGATTTATAGATAAAAATTCAGTGTTTGGATATTTATCTATGTATGTATCTACAAACCTGCTGAGGCAATGCGAAGTTTGCTGGATCATTCAGGCCTGGCATGATATCTACTGAAACTCCTGCAGCTATCTAAGAAAATCCACAAAAAAAAAAACAAGAATTTGAATTTTCATCTCAATAGAATCGATAACCCACAGGTGAATCTGGTTAAGTGACCTGGTTTAGCATGATATCAATCTCTCTGATGGGCTCATATAGTGTTGATTGATCTTTTGAGGCCAAGTTCTGCAAAAATCAACCAACAAAGATCATAAGTCATAACTGTGGCAGATAAATGAAACAGTATTTGAGAAAATATTAGCATTGAAAGTATGAGTACCTGTCCATTAATGAGTTTACGGGGAAATTCAACAGAGTTTCCAGCTATAACCACATGTACTATCTGTGCTGCAAGGCCTTGTTCCTGTTCAAACCATAATGCATAAATTACAGATTAAGGAAAGAACATATATTGAAGAATCTGAAAGTTAAAAAGTTTGAACCGCCTCATCTCCGAGATGTCCAGTTATATGGTCAACAAGAAGCTGAAATTGCAGGGGATTAGCCGATTTGCTTCCAATGCACAGCCCCGACAATAACACAACATATTTATCTTCCTCTGCAGAACAAAATGGATGTAATATGGTCCATGAGAGATTGTTTAAAGATATGATTGAGCCACGAGGATAGCAAAAGAAAGAGAACACAGCTAGACTTACGTAGATCGATAGGCCGCTCTATCTGAGGCGGTAAACCAGCTTCTAGTACATCCTCAACAAAGAATTCACCAGCACAAGTTTCCTTCCCATGCAAGGCAACAACAACACCTACAATCCAAGGATGCTTCAACATTAATTTTCTCAAAGAACCCGTCGTTTAAGAGAGGTAAGGTCGATCAAAATCTCAAACATTTGCCACATTTTAACAAACGCAAAAACCAATGCAGCAAAGAACATTCACAATCCAATTTGCATACCTGTCACATATATCGCAGGTGAAAGTGCAGAGCCGCCAAGCTTAACTCTCCCACTCTCGTCTTCCAGGATCAGATTATCATCAGGATGCATAAAGTTATGTGGTTTAACAAGCGGAGTAACTGACCTCTGCATTAGTGTTGAATGTACTCAGCAGATTGATTCAACATAGTAGACATAGCGCAAAAAAAAATCCAAGTAAAAGGCTGTACACAGAAACCAACCAACCTCTTTAGAATATTCATCGAGAACACAAGGTTTAAGCTTCATGTGTTTGAACAAGGTTCCTACAATGATGCATTCTTTTCCCTCTTCAAGTCCCAAAACCTTACCAACTGCAAAAGTGGAATTTCACATTTCAGATTTATGATTCAAAAACCTGAGTTACCCAGAAAACTAATACTACCCAATCTGTAATCCCTAAAAATTACTGATTTTTCACCAATCTATATCTAAACCCATGAAAATCCTCAAAATTGCTCTTCTTTGTCCATGAAATCAAAATGAGAGAAACAAAGCACTGACCAGGCAAATGGGGTTTCCAAGTAGGGGCAAGAGAGTAGAGAAGTGTTCTCATGAGATGAAGACGAGCAAAGTAAATCTGACTGTACTGCTGCCCTCTATACATCTCCTTTTGTATCTCGAATCTCTCATCCTGCTTCAATTTCAACAACAACAACAACAACAACAACAAAAAAACTCAGAATCAGAATACAAACCCTAGCTCCGCACACAAATAAAGTAGAAAGAGTCTGAGCACACAAGACTCCCATCGTCTTTCAATTGAAGTAAATATAGAGAAGGGTTTACTAACCAGGTAATTGTAGTCCGATTGCTTCCGTTCGTGAACCTTCTCGGAGTCGATTTCCATAGATTCCATGGCGGGAAAAGTAAAAAAACACTCACAACAACACTGAGCAGAAAAAAAATTCAGAGAAAGGTTTCAACTTTTGGCACTTTTCGACTAGAGAGAGAGAAGAGAGTCTTCCTTCTTTTATCAAATCAAACCCAAACCCGGTTCGTCGTCAAGGGGTTTAATTTAAACCGTAAACGAACCGGATTAACCAGAGAAAGGTTTCAACTTTGGCAGTTATCGAGTCTTCTTCTTTCTTCTATCAAATCAAACCCAATCCCCGGTTTACCGTAAAGGGATTCAATTTAAACCGGAATCTAACCGGGTTAAACCAAAAAACTTCTACCTTTAACTCTCTTTTTTTTTTTTTGATTGAAAGCACAAAAATTCTCAATCTTTTTTTCGTTGGCTTCCTTCCATGTCTCTTTCGCCTGCTTCTTCTTCTTCAATGGCGTTGATAAATGGTTCGATTACGGGTACGTCTGCGGTTCGATTGAGATTTCCAGGCTCAGCTTCACCGTCGAGGAGTTTTGTTGCTGTTGTTCCGGGGGTGAAGGGCAGTTGGAGGAGTTCGTACCGGAGAAGGAGGGGTTTAAGAGCAATGGTGCAGGAAACAGTACAAGGATCTCCTTCTGTTTACGCCAGAGAAATGGAGCGCCTTTCTGCTAAGGAATCGCTTCTTCTCGCTGTAAGACTTGGACTTTAATTACTTGGGTCGATATGTCAAGTTAATGTATTTGTTTTTAGATCTCTTCGATTTCACTCTGCTTTTGAAATCTGGTCTCTTTTACTATCCCTGTTCTATGCTGAGGAACAAAATGGGAATAATTGAGGTGAATTGTGTATTTGTTAGCTGTAATCAAGATATTGGACTTTACCCAATTTAAAAAAAAAAAGAATTTTTGTTTTCTCTTTCTCACAGTCTAGATTTTGAATGATCAGTTAGGAACAGCTCTGTGTTTTGAACTTCTCAAATACTGTTTGTCCTGAAATTAGTCTATGTACACAGTTGAAGGATGCTGGAGGGTTTGAGGCATTAGTTACAGGGAAAACAACCAATATGCAAAGGATTGATGTGAATGAGAGGATTACGAGTCTAGAGCGGCTTAACCCGACTCCAAGACCAACCACGTAGGTGCTTCTTTTACTCTTTTGGTTACAATTTTTTGCTTTTGTTTTTTAGGAGGATAGTTGTCTTTTTATTGGTTCCTATAGCTTTTCAGGTCCCCTTGTTTCGAAGGCAGATGGAATTTTGAGTGGTTTGGGTCTGGAAGTCCTGGTTTACTCGCTGCTCGTGTTATCTTTGAGTAAGTACACTTACCTACTTATCACTTTCTCACTCTTTTTTTATTCAAAGTTTAGAAGTGTTTTGCTATCTGATTGTATTGTTTCAGGAGGTTTCCTTCAACATTAGCTAATTTATCAAGAATGGAGATACTGATCAAGGATGCTAACGCAAAGGCCACCGCAAATATCAAACTTCTGAACTCGGTAACATACTGAAATTCTTTTTCAAAATTTGTTTATATGTAGTATACATGGATTCACAGAGGATGTTACTCACAGTGGCAATAAAAATTGCAGATAGAAAGCAAAATCATTCTGTCATCGAAATTGACTGTAGAGGGACCTCTGAGATTGAGAGAAGAATATATTGAAGGTATGGTCGAATCCCCAACAGTCATTGAAGAAGCAGTTCCTGAACAGCTAAAAGGCGCATTGGGTCAAGCTGCCACAACTTTGCAGCAGCTTCCTGCTCTTATCAAGGATACTTTAACCAGTGGTCTTAGAATTCCCCTGAGTAAGCTACTTTTTTTCATGATTTATACATAAACATTTTCTGCTCACATGTACACTGAACCAACTAGTGTCATTTGCTTTAGGTGGATCCTTTGAAAGATTCTTCATGATATCGTATCTAGACGAAGAGGTTCTTGTAAGTTTTTGCTTAATCCCATGCTCAGAATTTTGTTAGGAGTGGTGTGACGGACTGAGATCGTTGCACTGACCAAGTTTTATCTGGTTTTGGTTGTTTGTTATTTTCCGCAGATAGTAAGAGATACAGCAGGAGTGCCTGAAGTTCTAACGAGGATAGAAACACCATCATCCACTGTTGTAGAAACTCTTGAATACGATAGTTAGATGTTACTAGCCGTTGTTGTTCTTGTTCCTATGTTCTTTGTGTTACTTAAAAGTTACAAGAACCAACCACCAAGTTGGTGTCTGTAAATGTTTGAAGTTGATAACTTTATAACCTTGAGGGTCATCTCCATACATTAAAACATCGTCCTTCTCTTGTGTTCTTTCCTCAGTCTTCTCAATGTTTCCAAGTACAACTTACAGATTCTCTGTTTTGATCTTCATAAACTCTTTCTCTGTAGGAGAGAGAGCTCAGATTTAACATTTTTAGTTATCTTGTTATGTGTGGTTCCATCATCATGCATCATCATCACAATTCACCAACATGACACACACAAACGCGTTTGTAATTGTGGTAACTTGTCGGCTCATATAAGTATTTTTCATGTATTATATTTGCTATCTCGAATTTAAAATTATGGCCCCATTTGTTATTATCTTATGTTAAGTAACTATCAGTCAATCAATCAATATGTATATCTATTTATTCGGTCCATTTGAATAAGCGAAGGATTTTTGGAGTAAAAAAAAACAGTTTAATTTTTTTTTAAACGTGCATTCAACTAATGTTAGTTAAATAAGTTATAGCCAAAGGTAATGATATTTCGTTATAGATTTTCAGAATCCCCTATATATTAATACAGAAATATTCTCACCAAAAAAGCTGATGTGTCGGACTTACAGAGCTCTTGTACTTTTCTAATAAATGTTCTCACTTACAGAGCTTTTGTATTCTCATTATTATTTACATAAATATGTCATTAAAATATACTATGAGACAATGTTTTTTTCTTTTAGTTTTTAAAAATGAAAGACTTAATCAACTATTAAAATCCAAAAATGAATTTAATTATCACTTTCATAACCTATTTAATTATTAAAAGTAAATTACATTTCAAGAAAATATAAACTATTTATTTAATTTTTTTGAAATGCTAAAGTTATTCTCCTATTTTGATAAAGTCTGATGACTATTCAATTATATTTAGAAAAATTAATTGAATAAATTATCACAATAATTATAAAAGTAGATTACATACCACAAACAGTTTAAACTTATTCATCTATTTAACTTTTTGAAATGCAAAACTTATTCTCCAGTTTAAAAAAATCCTATAACTATTCAAGTATATTTAAAATTAATTATCACAATATAATATTAAAAAAAATAACATTTCACAAACAATCTTATAACTATTCACCAATTTAATTTTTTGAAAAACAAAACCTTTTTCTTCCTATTTAAAAATTCCAATGACTATTTAAATATATGTGACTCAGCAATCTTAACATTGTATCCATGTTATTGAATTTTTTAAAAACACTAAACAATCATTTTTCCCTATAAGTTTTCACCAGAACTACACTTTTTGATTATTTACCACTTTTTAATTTATACAGTTGTCTCATTGCATTTTTAGACTTAAGATTAGTTTAAATTAAATCAATTAGTCTAAAAAATATTTATTTATCTATTTAATGGCATAGTGATGTAGATAACCATGTGACCATAAAAGATAAAAAATTGATTTTAGAAACATAAAATACATCAAAACTTTCTCCACTACATTGAAATTGTTTTTCACGTTTAAATATTTCACGGGTGAAACATATTTTTACACAAAATAAATGTAAACTTGAATAAATAAATAAAAAAAAACTTTACTTACAGATTTTGTTTATACAAACAAATCTTAAATCTCAAATAATAATATAACTCATAATTTTTATTTGAATCGATTTATCCGCACTATGTGCGGGTTAGTACATAGTCTTACATTAAAAAAAAAAAGGATTTTCTTAGTACGTTTTTTACATTTTATGATTCATATCTACTAACAAAATGATCCAAACACACTTCATAGATGACCATTATGATTCATATCTATTTTTCTAATGATTCAATTGAGACCTACACTTCCTAAATAATATGGCAATCACATATCAAAATACAAACCAGAGAAGAAAAAAATATGACTAAGAAATAGAACTCGTAATAATCATAATCCCAAATCTCCCCACGATTCACAAGATGATGATCTAAAAGTCAAACTTTCGAGAAAATCAAAAATTAGTTAGCTTCTAGCTAAAAAGCTCGTATAGAAAGAAGAAATAAAAATTTATTTTAAGTTAACCTACTTGAATAAATAGAAATTTAAAAAAATGTTTCCGCTCTAGACGGTTTAATTAGGAGTATTGGTGAGGCTCTGCGAAAACGCTGCCATGTAAGTGGGAGGAAGCATCGGCAGAGTCAATGGCCAAGGGCATATAAGGGAATTCACCTAGCTCCTGAATGAAGCCGTCGTAATCTCCTAAGCCATTCAAGAACCCACCGGAGCTCTCGCCGCCATGTCCGTTCCACGTCATGGACACCATCCCTTCTTCTTCTTCGTCTTCTGCTTCTGAGTTTATGCAGAAACCATGGCTCTTGTTCATGTCATGGACTTGATGATGATGATGATGATCATGATCGTGATGACTTACTCTAGATATCGGGTTTCTTTTGACAACCTTTTGGTGGTGGAGATCGTGGTAATGATCTTGTTTCCCGGTGAGATTCTGGACGATTTCACGGAAGTTGGAGACGTCCGTCTTGATGATCTCCGGTGCGAATATGTGGATGATTCTGATATTTGGTTTCGATTTGGTTAGTGTTTTTGATTGTTTGTGCATGGCTATGGTTGGGATGCTTCTTCGTTTCTGAATAGTGGTAGCTTCAATTTCCATAGTTTTGTAGGCAAAAAAAAATTAGGGTTTATGTGATCAGAATAGAGAGAGAGGGAGTTGGTGAAGTTTTATGCTAAGTGAATTATGATAAGGTTATATATAGGGGAAGAGAGAGAAGAAAATGATAAGAATTAACTTATTTTAGAGTTACAAGTTTTAGTGACAAGTATTATATATTGTTAGTGTTTTTGTTTTTGTCAACTCGTATTTCTAGTGTATATGTAGCAGAACGTACGTAAGATCCTATTGATACTAGTAATAAATAAAGGCAAATGAAATTGAATGATGGCTTGTTGAGATTCAATAGATAAACTATGGTTGGGGTTGGATTAATTAATAAACATATATAAGATTACATTTATATTGGTGAAAGAGATTTGTTAGGCTGTTTCCGAAGACATGAGATTTATGAATCCAAAGGAAGTCCACGGACCCCTCCAGCTAACAAAATCCTCGTTTTGGAATGTCTTAAGACATTACTTCCTTTTATATTTCTTTTAGAATATTGTTAGAGTATCATTGATATTATACGTACCGCGTACGATATATCAAGTAATTTACGGTCATTTTCTGAATTATACAGCTAAATGTGTACACATAGACATAGTGTAAAATGACAATATTAACGTTGGAGTACATATACGAAGGTGACACATCGATACTATATTTTCCAATTGAAATGTATTTTTATTTCAACATAGTCGAACTAAAGTAAAAGTAGCCATTAGTATATTTGGCAATGTGTGTTTAGGTATTAAGCATAAATCCAGATGGCTTCAATTAAATAAATACCTATAGGATCTCAGAAACTTGTCCCCATGTAATGTACACAAACCCAACCACCTTAATGACCTTATCATTTGCAATCTCTAAAGTTCAACATAAAAATACAATTTGTGTGGACCACTACTAAATTAAACCTTATTTTTTAATCTATGATTACAGCCTTAACAACTAGAATCTCAGATACATGTTGATTAACTTATTTTGATGAAATAATATTGCGAAAGAAAATATATATGCAAGGTGTAAACCATATAGACATGTCTTTATAAGAACCACAAAATTAATGCCACAGCTGTTAGTGGTATATACATTTATAAACTCACGCATAATGTTCATGATGAGAGCTTTAAGAACCATTTAAACGAACTTAATTATGATAACTAACAAGACATATATAATAAGATAATAATTACCGTTAGGAAGATAAGAATGTACTCTACTACGTTTCATCACAGAGAAGGAAGATAAGATTGTACGAAATCGGACGTAATGATATAAAGACATGGAAATTGTAGAAACTGGATTTCCACAATGAATTTGTTTATGGGGAGAACAAATTCGGTAAAGTAAACCCTCTAGAAAATCAATCTAAGCTTTGATTGTTAGAAGAAAAGGAATTGATCTTTTAAGAACTAGGGTTTCTATTGCTAAGAACAAGAAGAGAACTCAATAATTGTATTCAATGATGGATGCTTTACAATGGAGAAGTCTTTCCCCATTTATACAAATTCATAAATCGTACAATATATTAACTTTCCTTATCAGACGAACTGAAATAAGAAAAGTTACTCTATCTCTTAGATCGGCCGCCGGGCGAAGTGGAAGTCGGTTCTTCACCCTCGAGGTTGGGCTTCTTCTATCCGAAGTGGGCTTAAATGACCTAACTGAGTACTTAACCGGATTCCCAGTTAAATAACCAAATTGTCTTTCTGGTTTAGTTCGGTATGTCGGGGGTGCTAAATCCCGCACCAACAATTAGTCCTCCCCCCAGTTCTACATATTCAGAATTCAATTTGAATATTTTGAACTATGGAAAAGAAAATATCTGATCTAGACCATAAAGAATCATTTGATTTTACCCGGGATTCCCGCGCCACTTCAACATGAACCGTCCGGACGACACATGTCGTTTGCGTCACATCTACTAGGTCGGAAGTCGAAGAGCCGCATAGGTCATAATGACTCTTCGTAGGGTTGCCGCCCATTCGACTCTATAAATACGCCTCCTCCCTTCGTCATTTCTCATTTTCTGCCAACAGTGAAAGGTAATCTGCTCCGAACTCACATCATGGCTGGCACTTCGGATCCCTCTTTTTCGCCGGAAAGCGAAAGCGGACAATTAATTCGTCGCACCTCCAGACGCGTCACGCAGATCGGAGAATCCAGTAGATCGGGCTCCGAAATCCCATCTCTTCTAACTCGCTGCTCAGCTGGAGCTTCATCATCACAGACTCCCCTACCAGTTCGTCATGAAGACGGGAGTGACGAACTGACTTAAGATGTGTTGTCGCAAGAAAAAGACCGATTCGCGCCTTTAGGAATCTCAATCGAAGATATCGATCCTTTGTTAGACCATAAAGGACGAATTGGAGGCGATAAGAGTTTGAGTTCGATCAAAACCGTGAACGACATGCTGAACGCATGTGGTCTATTTAACAACAACATCACAATTCTGATTCCTCGAGCCGACCAGCGCCCCTGGAACCCGCCGGAAGGGTACATATGCTTGTACGAGGGTTATTTTACTGAATGTCGCCTCCTATTCTCAATCCCAGCATTAATATCGCTCTACACCCAAATACGCAGGATAGCGATCTGCCAATTTGTCCCTGGAGCCATTTGTAACTTCATGGTTGCCCTTACCATAGCAGCCGAAGTCGGAGTTAACATTTGAGTTCAATGCTTTGAGCAACTATCCAATTTCAAGTCATCAAAGAGTCCGCATCGCTGGGAAGTGAATATGAGATCGGCGCACAATTTCCTTGCTGGTCAAAGAGTTTCCAAATTCAAGAAATGGGCGAACCACTACTTTTATGTCCGCGTCGATCAGTACTCGCTCGTTAATCCGTTGGGTTTCCATCGGAGAGTGTGGAATGAAAATCCTGGTAGATTTTATATTTCCAGTAAATTTTAACTTTTTCATGTCTTGCTTCCAGATCGTCCATTTTGCGCAACACGTCTAGCTCCGGACTATCACCCTGTCAGGAACGCTCTACTATCCGGGAACAATCGTCGGTGGGAATTTATTACCCGTATCCGTGTTGAAACAGCGATGGGCAAACCCAGGACAACATTCCCAAGTTTCGCGAGTTCGCTGTGACGAACTGCGGAGCCAGCCGGGTCACGTGTCGTTGAATCCGACAATCTCCAGGTCGTTCGCCGAGAAACCCAGACTTAACTTTTGTTTCATAATACTTGTGGTTTTAGATTTTCAATGCAGATGTTTGGTGAATATTCTTGCTGTTTTAAAGTTTTAACTAATCAAAAAATTATAAAATAAATTAATAAAGGACAAAACAGAAAATTTAATATTTTTTTTAATTTGTGTGCAAAAACTTTAAATGACAATTAAAAAAATTAGAGTGACTAGTGAATATGAATTTGTAAATTTTCAAATCATTAATTGTGACCTAACAACGTAATTGTGGGCGTATATGGGCTTGTCCATCATCTTCACCTCATATATCTTAACGCTAATCGTCTCATGTCTTTTAGCCTAGGATTTAATTTTAAAAAAAAATTATCCACAAATTGTACAAACATTTGAATATCAGACTCTACCAAAAAAAAAAAAAAACATTTGAATATCAGATGTGGGACACAGTCACACAAAAAAAGAGAAACGACCAAACTAATAACAAGACTTGGCTTGTGTGAACTGTCTCTCCTTCAAACACGTAACTACTGGTAAATGGTAATAAAACCCCACTGAGCTTATCTTTTGGCCTCGTGATCTTCGCCAATATTACCAAACGAACCATTAGACTTATGTTATTCTTTGTATATAAACACAAAGGGCAAAATTGAGAAACTACATGTGATTACTGATTAGTGATTCTGTCCAGCCAAAACAAAACTAGCAGATTCTCCGCGTGACATATATATTACAAATTGACAAATCTGTAGAAAATTCAACAAAAAAAATTTAAAATTCAAAAATATTCAAAAGCTCGACAACTTCGTTTATATCTCCCTGCCCCCTCACTCCTCCTATCATCACTTGCACTCTCCTCAGTCTCTTAAATCGAATCGAACTTTTTCGAAGAAGATGAAGGCGTCGATGAGGTTCCGGGAAGAGCAGAAGCCGATTTTGAAAGCTAAGGTCCCTTTGAGTCTTTTAGGATTACCATTTCAATCAGGTATCGTCGCCGGTGAATCAAAGGAGCTTAGTCTCAATCTCTCTACCTTCTTCGAATCTGGTCCATCCTTCAAAATCGCTTACCGTCCCAACGACACGTGGAACCCGTTCTCGGTTATCGTCAAAACCGGTACCGGATCTTTCGGTTCGCCGATCTCTAGCTCCATGCTCATGACCGCCGAGTTCAATCTCGTCGGAAAAGGTAATCCTAGCTTCATGCTTCACTTCGAATCTCGGTTCGGCGATTTCTCCATTAAAAAATCACACTCGTCCTCCTCCTCCTCTGCCTTCTCTGCCTTCAAATCGATGAAGGGATCTGTGTCGGAGGAGGATTCGTCTATTGATGTTCCGGCGGTTAACGGCGGCTACGCCGGAGCATTTAAAAGAGTCACGGTTCTGCCTTCTGCGTGTGCCGGAGATATCGCTGGAATGATCTCCGGTGTTGATGTCGCGGCGAGGACGTCTTTCCCGTTGAGAGGACGCGCCGTCGTGAATTTCCGATGGGGAATTAAGGTTCCGACAGAGATCAAGCATGGTTTTGGTTTTAATCCGACGGCTGAGATTTCGCTTAGGAGAATCCCTTTCTTGGTTATGAATAAAATCGCAATCGAACACGTGGACGGTTCGAATGCTGAACCAACGAATAAACCGGGTCAGGTTTCCGGTTCTGGTTTACCCGGAGGAAGTGCTGACGTGGCTGAGGCTTGTTTGGCTGTGAGACGGCAGATGGAGGAGCTTCGATCGGAGAATTCACAGTTAAAGAGATCCGTGGATGATCTCCGGCAAGAGATTTCAAATGTCCGGCCATTCCCGCCGGCGCCGATGGATTGCGGTTCATCATCGAAGGTCGAGAATAAGAGAAAGACGACTGATTATGGCGGGAAGAAAAATGTCGCTGCGGAGGAACTGAAGAAAGCTTGAAAGGACTTTGTGAATATCAGAATATATATGTTTTTTGAATAATATAATTGTTATGATTATAGCAATATATATTGTTTCCATGCCTTTATATAATAAATATTGTTATGCTTACGGAAACAGATAATTAAAAACATAGTATAATATAATGATTGGTAATAGATTCGAACTAGTACATCAAAATGGTAACGAGTTTAATTTCTTACCAAAAACAAGTTCTAAGAAATCCATCAAAAAAGGGATTTACTTCTTAAAACAAATAATCTTACGAAAACAAAGTATAAGAAATCCATCAAAAAAGGGATTACTTCTTAAAATAAAATAAATAAATAAATGATCTTTGTCGTCGCTCTTCTTTTCGATTCTCACAAACCTCTCAACAACATCTCTTCGTACTTCCTGAAAGATTCAACCTTCTCCAACATGAACCTCTCATGACACTTCGCGATGAACCTATCAGCCAAACGATTAATATCATCATCATCGACATCTCTCTCCTCAACAGTATGATCATCATCAATGTTGTTATACTTATCATCAACCCTCTCTTCTACCCACTCGAGGTAACGATCATGATTATGATAATCCTCAACTTCATAACCACGAAGATAGAAAGTGAAAGGGTCGACAACGGTAGAGGATTCAAGGAAGAACCTGTTGCGATGGTTTTTTTTGGATGACTTTGTTGTTGGGTGAAACATCATCCTGAGTAACCTCTTCTTGTTGAGTTTAGATACGCCTTTCATAATGGATTTGGCACTTGATAGAGACTGTAAGAGACGGTAAAGAGAGTCTTTAATGAGCTTCTTCTTTTTTGGTATATCTTTGATGATGTCTCTCTTTTTTGCTATATCGGTAATGATATTTAGGAACAGAGTTTGGAGTTTGACAGCGGTTGAAGAAGATGATGACCATTTCGGCTGCATGACTAAACCACGAGTTTAAAGACTCTCTCTTACTCTCATATTTTGGTGTGCATTACTCGGTAATTTATAAAGCATTGTAAACCAGGATTTAGACCATATCTCATATCTCTTGTTTAGGTAATGTATATATTTGTCAATATTCTATAGTTTATTCATCTCGTGTATATTTGTCAAGTGTATATATATTTGTTCCATTTTCTTAACATTTATAGTCCCTAATATTTTACTTATACGGCATTCATACAATAGTTTGTTTAAAAGGTATTTGATTGATATCTTCGTAGGATATATCTCAGCGTAAATGCTATCAAGTCTAGAAGACTTACCAATTGGTCAAGCTGCAATTTACGGTAAGAATGATCCTGCATAATGGAACACTGGAAAAAAAAATTAAAACAGAGAACTGAATTCAGTTGAACTTTCCAATCACATAAACCATCAGTGAATCCAGTATATACAATGTACTAAGATAGAGACGTTTTGTTTCTGATTTTATCAAAGATTAGTAGTAATCAAACCTTTAGCTTTGGATGCTCTTAATCCGATATAGTCAATTTGGTATTACTAAAACCCAAGTAAATCCTAAAACTAAAAAAGCATCACAAATCTACTATTTACTTTCTCCGGTTTGACTTCTTCTGCCTTCTAACTGAGGAAACTGGCTCATCTCTGATAGGCACTGGTAAGACGGTTCCTTCGCGTATACCATCCGAATCAGATGACATCTTCTTTACGGTTTTCTGGGCTTCAATGAAAAACGTAATATCTCTTATCTGTACAAGTCCATTATTATCAGGTCAGGTCATACTACCACTCGTGAAACGTTAATAGCAAACCTCAATGAGTTTAGAAGCTTACCTGTTCTTGAAGATCAACTATCATCTCATCTTTTGATCCTAGCAATGCAGCTCCCCTCTCTTCTATCTCCTTGGCCTTCTTCCTCCAACTATCCTGCTCTTTTATAAGTTTTTTATTAACCTGAAACACAATTTTTAAAAAGTTTGATCGTAATCAGTTCATAAGAGAACCTGTCAAGAATGGAATAATAATCGAAAAAGAGAACAAGGCAGAGAGACTCTTACCTCAGTGATACCACTTTTTTCCTCTTCACATTTTTCAGTCTCTTTCTGAAGCTCGTGCATCTTGTTCACAACGATCTGCTCAACTGCTTCGGCGATATTACCTTCCTGCTTGCTTCTCGCCTCAACAATGAGAGATTCATAGTACTGCAAAACCATCAATATACCATTAGGTGGCTACAACTTTATCCTCTATCAAGTTTGTTCATATATAAATAAGAATAGAATGAAACAAACATCAGAAGAAACACTTGCCTGTCGCTGTCCCTTTAGTTGACTTGCAAGAAGGTCATTATACTCGCTTACAATCTGTTCCACAAAAAACTTAGTCAAATAATAAAATTTACAACCACTGAGACAAACTGATGCATTTTCCAGTAAAAAGATAAGACAAAGGGTGATTCGATATCGTACTGAATCAACTTTGCTGTTGTAGATGGCTCCGCTAATTCCTGTATCCTCACTACACTCACAGAGACCACACTCCCCATCATGTGATAGACAACGGGTGTTCATCTCTACTGACTTTCCATCAATTCTTGAATGGTTTAACCGATGAACATAGCTGTCACCAACATAATCCCAGATTTGTTGTGTTCGCAAATCAAGAGAATAGCAGTGATGCGTTTCTTTCCAGTGCCTGATAGAATGCCCTTCCTTGTATCTACAATTGAAAACATAATCCACTGCGAATGAAACTTCCACCTCTAAGGAAGTTATAGATGTAGCTATAATATCAGGTTATCTAAAATCTTATTACAATGGAAATGCAAACTAAGCATTACCTTCCACAACCTAAGAAGCCACAGACAAGGCATGCCCATACGTTCTCTGTTTTCCCACAAATAGAACAGCTTAATATCTCATCTGGTTGTTGACACAATCGACAAACCTACAAAAGAAAATGAGCATATATATTGTTAAGAATTAGATGAATCAGATTCATTTTACACCAGAAATATGCAAAACATTAAAGCTGCAGGGTATAGCTAAGCAAACACTACAAATTAATGACCATCACAAATGCAACACCAACCCACCATATAAACTGAAAATGCACTGAAAGAGAGAGAACAACTAACCTGACAGGACAGATAAGTCCATTTAGAAGTGCAAGAACACTGAAACGAGTGATCACAAAGAGTACTGACTATACCACTGGTGTCGGGATCTAATCTCTCTGCATGAGTCAAAAGTCCAAATATTAAACATACTTAATAACTCGCAGTAAAATAACATAGAAATCGTATTCTTAAGCACAACTCACCAAGACATATTGGGCAAGTAGGTAACTCTGTAAATCCAGCAGGTGCTTCTGCAGCAACCTCACCAAATTCCGTGTGTTCCACCGAAATTACATAAAGAATATGGCAAACCTCAGCCTAAAACACAAGAAACGTTACTTTACACTACAAAGAACACACACACACACACACACACAAAAAAAACGATAATAAGCTCCATATTATAATATACCTCAGAAGGTGCAAATTTTTTCCCATTCAGATCATTGTGGAATCCATCTGCTGCAGATTGATCAGTAAGCGTGACAAGAACACTATATCGATCTTCCATTCCATCGTTCCTTATAATTTCCAAGAAGAACCAAATCAAGACACTACCAGCAACAATCATAGTAGTCCTCAAAAATCAAATCAAGGAATCGGAGAAATGGAGCGTTCGACGAACCTGATGAAGAGGATCTCGGAGACATTAGCGATGCGGGAATCGCAGAATCGGATAAAATCGAGGGAGGAAAAGTAATTGGGAACAGCGACGATGAAGAGAGTGGTGGATCGGGAGCTAGGGTTAGGGAGGGAGCTGTGAGAAGAGTTCCGGTAGAGATGGATCAGACCTTTGCGTTCGGTGATTTTGAGAGACGATGGTTGTGTGAGTTTAAGAGGAGGCTGAGCTCTCTTCGATGCGTAGGTGAAACCTGTGTCTTCTTCTTCAATGGAGATTGGTCGCTCCAAGTCAACTGAATGAACTCTGAGGATGAACATCGCTACAAAGCGGGAAAGAGCTCCACAGAGAAAGCTACTCAAGAGACGATGCTTCTTCTTCTTCCTCTTCTTCTGGTTTTGGGATCTTCTATTTTTTTGGGGGGTTTTTTTTTTTTTTTGCTCTTCTTAATGGGCCCTTGGCGGCTTCATCGGCCCAATATTAACTTCGGCTTAATCGTCCGTTAATTTTATTTCTTTAGAATCTTCATGGTCGTCGTTGGTATTGTATAACGTTTTTATCTTAGCTTATAAGAAGAGCCCAAGAGAACAGAGTCGATTCACCAAACAGAGGCTTTTGTTTGACGATGTGATTATATAAGTGTGATGTATATATTTAAAGATCGACTTACATCAACAAGTCTATACTCATCATATCATATGTATGCACTTATGCACTTTGTTAGAAACATTCAGAAGATGTATATAGGCTTAATTCTCTTTGCATGCATCTAGGTCTCCTCCAAAATGAATCAAGATAAACATTTCGCAAACTAAGACATATCCTTCAAACAAGAATTACTTGTGAAACAAAATAAAAACAAACTCTTTGTCGTCGCTCTTATTTCCAATTCTCACAAACTCCTCGCAAGCATGTCTTGGAATCTCCTGTAAGACTCAACCTTCTCCAGCAAGAACTTCTCATGACACCTCGCGATGAACATATCTGCCAAATGATTAATATCATCAGTACCAATATCTACCTCCTCAACCCCATTAATGTTAATGTTTTCATCGACCCTCCCTTCTAGCCACTCGAGGTACTGAGACTCATGATTATCTTCTTCATCTTCATGACCATGAAGAGATAAAGGGAAAGGTTCAGGGTCAGGGACTACATTGGAGGATCCGAAGAAGATGTTGTGTTGATTGATGGATGACTTTGTTGAATAAAACATCATCATGAACAACCTCTTCTTGTTGTGTTTAGATATCTCGATAAGAATGGATTTGGCTCGGGAGAGATACCGTAAAAGACGATAAAGAGCGTGTGTGATAAGGTTTAAGAATAGGGTTTTGAGTTTCATGGAGGGTGAAGATAGAGAGACTATCTCACACTCTTCTTCTGTGTGCATTAATCGTCAATACCTCGATTATTTATAAGAAATTTTGTTGACGTTTATAACCTTACAAGTCCCTGTTATTTACTTTTTTTTTTATGCATATGACATCATCGTTTATCTTAAAAGCTAATGTACACAATTCCTTTAACTTGTTGCGTGGTTTTTAGAAGAAAATAAAGTGAAAGTCTTCTTTCTTCAAAAATTTTACTAAGGTACGTGTGAGGAGAATCTAGAGATGACACAATCGTGATAAAGAGTTGGTTTCAGAATTTAAACAACTTGCAACTGCCCCCTCCTTAATTTTTATATTAGGTCTTCCCAACAATTTGCATACTGCCAATTTGATAGACTAATAATCGCTATGAATAGTCTGCAATGATGAAAATATATGTGATTTCTTGACATGAGGTAATAGAACGAAACCACCATATTATACTCCTTTTAACTCTAAGCTTCTTAATCCTTTTTTTTATGATAAAAAGATGTAAAAAGTTTTGATCTTTGCATCATACAAACTATAAGACAGAAAACCAAGACAGCTATATATCGTACATAAAATCACAAGTTATTGTTTTACGTGTAGCTTTGGCATATCATATATAACGTGAATAAAATGAAGATTTATTGGCTAAAAAGAGTTAAAGGGAGAAGCAATTGGATTGATTCAATGCGTTGAAGAGTGGTTAACTTTTACTCCAAGGCAAATACTACTATTGTCTAGAGACTAAAATCATTTAATTTACTATACACATCACCACTTATATCAAACCTCAATCATTTGAACATGCATCCATCACCAATGATGTGCTTAAACTTAAAGTGTTGAAGTAGTAGTTCAATTCAGTACAACTCTTTCCTGTAACTGAGTTCATCATATGATCGAATTATTAGTTTTTTTTTTTCTTTTTGTTTGCTCGAATCGAATTAATATAAGACATATTTTTTCTTTCTTCATATAAAGTAAGAAGAGAAAGCCTTATCTGGGCTTTGAGTTCGGCCCATATAATGAAGATAGGAAAGGCCCATATAAAAACCCTCAATGCTGTTGAGCTGTCATCATTCTTATCCACAGACCACAGAGAGAGGAGACGACGGTTCGAGTTCGAGTAGCAGCAGCAGTAAGAGCCTAGGTGCCTCTAGGTGTGTGTGGGGGTGAGAATGACGTGCAGATAAAAGCGCGTGTGATTAGTTAGAATGCGAGAAAATCCGAATCCCATCTTCAACGGGGCTAAAGAAGATCCATCGGCCAATGGACGGCTTTGGTTTATAGGATCATGGTCAGTGGTATGGGTATGGTAAGTGTGTGCTACTCACTTACTCTGCCAAAACCCAAAACTCTCTTTCCTTCTCTCTTTAGATCTCACTCTCTCTCTCTCTCTCTCTCTCTCTCTCTGTGATCACTTTTATGAAAGAGTCTCCTTAGTGGTGGGTGTTTCTCTAATCTCTGTGTTATATCCTCTGTTTCCTCCTACTCTGTGTTTGTTAGAGATAAGTGATTCTTTTTAAAAGTAGATGTAGATTGATTGAAAGAAACTCAAGAAGACAAAAGGGTTCCTTTTTCCAAGTACCCAAGAAAGAAAGAAACCATATTTATTCATCTGGTTCGTGTGTCAGAGATTCTGATAACGTATTCATACAGTTTTGCATTATTGTTAAGTTTGATTGTTCTTGTTTACTTGTACTTAATGAGATTGGTAACAAACTTACAAAACCAGGTTTTCTTTGTTGTTGTCTTATTTGATTGCTCTCATGCAATGAAATTTCATAGATATTGAGATTGAAATCAAGTGAAAGATTTTAGGCTTCTGAATATTTCAGTTTGTTGCTGGTTTAGGTTTGGAACAGTTTGGTAAGAACTGCAATTGTTGTTATATGTTGAACGAGAAAGATAGGAATCTTGTTTTCATGTTCTTGTGTAATGTTAACCTGATTGGTTCTTTGTTTAATCTGGATATAGATGGAGAACGACATAATGATTGTGTTCCAATGAGCTGGTTTAAAATGTTGTGCTTGCAGGTTTCTAGATTGTGTAGTAGCTTTTGGGGTTTATAGACTATGAGAAGAGGTAGAGGGAAAGGGAAGAAGCAGAATGCATCTGCTCGGGAAGATCGTGGGAGCGGTGAAGAAGAGAAGATTCCAGCTTACAGGAGAAGAGGAAGGCCACAGAAGCCAATGAAAGATGATTTCGAAGAAGAGGAGGAAGAGGAAGAAAAAGAAGATGAAGAGATGGTGGTAGAGAAGATAGAAGATGATGAAGAAGAAGAAACTGATGATGGTTCAGTAACAAGTAAAGATTTGAAGAAGGAGAAAAGGAGGAAGATATCTAATGGAGGCAGTAGAGATGTAACTGAAGAAGAGAATGAGTTAGGATCAAAGTCAAGCACTGATGATTCCATGAAATCTACTACGTCTATTGGCTTTAGACAAAATGGAAGCCGGAGAAAAAGCAAGCCGAGACGAGCTGCTGAAGCTGTTGTGGAATGTAATGGAGTTTGAGAAACCTTCTTGTGAACATACTTCACGAGACCACGATGACAAATTAACTTCAAGAAACCTTCTCCTTCTTGTTTTTTGCTTTTCTTACAAGTTATTTTGAAGTTGACAACTTTAGGATCGGAACTCCTTTGGTGAATTATGAGTCAAAAGCATCAATTTGCATTCTCTCTTTAAATTTTTCTTGTCTCTGCATCTGTTTGGTTTATGACATTTGTGTGTCCAAGGATGATCCTGTAACACATGAATTTGGAAGAGACAAGAGAGAGAGAGAGAGAGAGAGATGTGAGATCCTCTCTAATCTTGTATCTCCAATTTTCACATGATTGTGAAGATGCTATAATTGCAAATTGTGTACGTCAGTTAGGCAAAATATTACAGTGAAGCCGTTAAGGGAAGAGAGGTGAGAGGTGAGAGGTGAGAGGTGAGAGCTGAGAGCTGAGAGCTGAGAGCTGAGAGGTGAAAAGTGACAAGAGTGTTATTATACTTCAAAGGTTGGTCAAATTATATGATTATTAGATTTGACTTTTGGTATTAAAACTTTAGATTCATAAACTATAAATATTTTCATTGAAAAATGGCAAAATCTACTAATCATATATTTCTAAAGAAATTTAAACCCAGGTCCAATATAACCCAAATTTCCCCCCCACTTTCATGCAACTAATTAATAGAATAATAATAAGAAGAAGAATTTTTTTCACAGGTATGTGTTCGTCATATTTGACGGCATAAACATAAATCATCATAGTTTCTCAAAATGTCTTTGTTATTCAGATAGAGCCTAGACGTTTTGATGACGTAATTGTAAAAACTAGTCAGGCAGGCTTAGGAGATCAGGTCTTTAGTTTCAGGGTCTAACCAATGCAGCCAAACAAGTGGAAACCACTTTCACTAAATAAAGCTAAGCAAAAAGAACAAATCAAACCTAAACCTATAAAATATTACTATATATTAGTAGATTACAGTTTACACAGACTTTGATGGATGATGTCTATGACTACGATTTAACTTTTCATACCTTTTATTATAACGAAAATCAAGAAAAATCTTACTTTGGACATTGTAAGTTTTAAAAAATAAAAAAAAACCCCAAAATAAAAGCTAAAAATCTGGCTTTAATTTGCAAGAAACAACAAACAAATAGCACGTCAAAATAATAATAGTAAAAACATTTGGTTATATAAATCGCTCATAAACACATGAGAAAGAGGTTTAACAAACAAAAATAGAGTACTGAATTCATTTTATAGGGTTGCTTGCACATCTGCCGACACCAACTAGTTCCCTTGAAGTGTCACATCTTTTGTTGTGTTCCAATAACTGTACTGCTCACATTTCAGTCTTTAATATTTTAACATTTTTTTCAATCATTATAAATTTTGAAATTCACTAGTATTCTTCTTTTAACATGTTCGTTGCTCTTTAACTACTACAGTGTAGCAACCATCTATTTATAGAACTCTGAACTCCTCGGCAGTTTCCTTTTGGTTCCCAATGCTGAGAGTATAGAATCTGTGGAAAGATAGTATTTTTTAAATTAACACGTTTCTGTTATTTTAAGTACAAAGCAATATCAGATTATCAAAATCTGTAAAGTTGGATGTCCTATGCATGAGTCTGAAAATATTGCTCCCTGGTGGCATGCATATAATATATGCTTTCAAAGTATACTAAAATTAAATTTACTACATCACACATGACCCGTCACCATCACGGTTAATTATGGATATCCAAACATTAAAGAGTACCACCCAACTAGGACTCTTTACAAAACACATAAAATCCAAAATTTTATACCTAAAATCCCTGGACAAGATCGATAAAAGTTTAGGGTTTTTTTTTCTTTCAATAAACGCAATAGAAGATTTCTCTAGTCACGGGTTGAGGTTATCCAAACCGGTACAAAAGAGTCTACGTCTATGAAGAAAAATAACAAACTATGCAAATGGGTTAAAAATGGTTACACATATGTCTATAAATTATTCGCATGCGAGATTCAAGAAATGGACAAAAAAGTTTTGAAGCAAACAAAATACTTATTGGTGGATAATTATTTCGAGGATTCTACAAGTACTACTTCTCGTAAACGAGTGTGACTCCAACTAATTGTAGGCAAGATACACAACCAACATACAATGTTCTTAAGCGCGATTTTTAAAACAGCATTGGTCATAAAAATTACTTGTTTCTGCATAAATATGTATGGATTTTGTTTGGCCAATGACGATCGTTTTTATCATATATAGCAGATGTATTGACCAATTTTTGTAAGTGATTCCATTCTATCATAATATAAACCTCCATCATGGGTTAGTCGATTGTATGAAGTACTTGGTGATAATTTGATATATTCGAGATAAACAAAGTTGGTGGTGAGTTTTTTCTTTTTTAATCTTCCAAAAGAAAATGTTGATATTACAACAGCTGGTTGTGGTGCTGCGAACAAAGAAAGTTAGTTTTGAAACGAAGAAGAATCTTTTCTTATCTTGGGACCTGATGAGGGCTGAGGCTGCATATATACAATGCAATTACATATTCTATGTTACAAAAACTATGATTGTCATAAGGCTTCTGGATCTTAGAGTTTATCTTGAGATCTTAATTAGAGTTTCTCTTGAGATCTTAGAGTTTCGTACATCCATTATGGAAGTTAACATTCCGTCTTTTAGTATCTTAACAAGCTTAACATATATTGACGCCAGAAACCATAGATTTGGTGTTGATCTCCTTACTCACCACAACGACGATATCTATATAACGTAATTGGACAAATTTGGAATATCTACCTAAACAAAATTGTGTTTTTGTTTGGGGTTATCGAGAAAAAAAAAAGCTTTAAAAACTCGAGGTATGAAATCATGGTTCTTTTGCATGACTGATCATGTTTATAACAACTTAAACTATTGTTTAAGCTATTTAAAAAACTTGAACTGATTTTATAACTGCTTTTATCATAATCATCTCGACTGACGCCATCTAGATGAATGCCAAGTCCAATTTTTCTTATAAATAGGGTTTAAGAATTCATAATTTTCACATGAAAAAATAAATTGTATTTACATTTGTATATATCTTTGAAATCTATTAAAGAACAGTTCTTTTGTTGACAAAAAAAAAAAAAAAAACAGTTCCTTCTTATTTGAATATATATAAGAAAATCTCTCATATTTCATTTCAAATAAGAGTACTTTCAAATATGCATGTATTTAGTTTTAATGAGTTCATTTTATAATTGTAAAGTTTTTAACTTCATATAAGATTTTCAGTTCAAAATAACCAATTCAAATATTCATGGTAGATTTGCTAGACAACACAAAATATCATCTCCATTTATTGCCAACCTCATAATGCCAATGGTGGACCAAAAGAAAAAACATTGCATTTATTTATTCTCTTGACATAAGAAAAAATGCATTAACTTGTCAAATAATTGCTAGGAAAACCTCTCTATACAAAAAGTTATAAAATGTGAACAGTATAAAGTAAAAAATAAAAAAAAAGAAGTGTGTGTATTTGAAAGACCTCTCCAATGTTCACTTGCTCCAGTTTCTCCAAGTTTAGAAAACTGCTACAAACTCTCTCTCTCTTTCTCTCGTTTTGCTATGTGGTAATAAACAGACAACAGTTTTTGTTTGTCCGTACCGTTTTACTTACTCTCACACTGTCTTTGTCTCTTACTACTCTCGTCTCTTTTTTTTCCCTTCTGTTGTGTTTATATCTTTCTTTTTCTCTAAACCCAAAACAGTCAAAATCAGGGAAGCCAAAATTTTCTTTGCTTTCTTCTCCTTTCGTCCTTTCTTTAAAACCAAAGACAGTTAGGTTTGAGAGAGAGAGAGAGAGAATGAAGAGTAAAACCCTTTTTGTCTGAGTAAGAGGAAACCAAAAGAAAAATGGAGATGGGTTCCAACTCGGGTCCGGGTTTAGGTCCGGGTCAGGCAGAGTCCGGTGGTTCCTCCACTGAGTCATCCTCTTTCAGTGGAGGGCTCATGTTTGGCCAGAAGATCTACTTCGAGGACGGTGGAGGTGGATCCGGGTCTTCTTCCTCTGGTGTTGGGTCAAACAGACGTGTCCGTGGAGGAGGGTCAGGTCAGTCTGGTCAGATACCAAGGTGCCAAGTGGAAGGTTGTGGAACGGATCTAACCAACGCAAAAGGTTATTACTCGAGGCACAGAGTTTGTGGAATGCACTCTAAAACACCCAAAGTCATTGTTGGTGGTCTCGAACAGAGGTTTTGTCAACAGTGCAGCAGGTTCTTATTATCCCAATTCTACCCTTTAGTACTATCGTTTATTTACATGTTTTGCCATTGCCGGAGATATTAGAGTCCGGCCAAGGCTTTCTTTGTTCCACTGTTGTGAATCAAATCTAAAGGCTTTAGCTTTTTGTGATTGTCAGTGTCATATGCTTTTTTGGCTTTAACGTCTTTTTATTTTCATTTTTTGAACTTTACAGCTTCGTTTTGTAACCTGGTCTTGTGTTTTGTTGGACTCGTTGGGCTTATTTTTGGGAATATGTTTACGTGTACTTCTGGATGCTTCTCTTTATTTTTATTTTTGATTTTGTCTTTCTAAATAATCTCATCCAAAGGGATATGAAATGAATGGACAAGAAGAAACCCATTGCCCTCATTTTTGCTTCTTTAGGTCATATCATTATTGAGGGGGACAAAACTAGTGTACCATTGCATCATTGACGTTATCATTGAGGAACTCAGTTACAAGTTTGTGGTTTTTAGATTCTAATTCAAACTGATGACCAAAGCTTATAATGACTTATATAAAGTATAGAACCGGTGGTTAACGTGGAGAGTGTCTTTGTGTTTGGATTGTTCTGTTCTGTTGCTTTTCTTTGAAGTTAACAAGATCTGAATCAATCTCACTCAGGTTTCATCAGCTTCCTGAGTTTGACCTAGAGAAAAGGAGTTGTCGTAGGAGACTCGCTGGCCATAATGAGCGACGGAGGAAGCCACAGCCTGCGTCTCTCTCTGTGCTGTCTTCTCGTTACGGGAGGATTGCACCATCACTTTACGGTTAGATCTTTTTTTTGCTTGACATAATTAAGACCAATACAAGTGATTATTTATCTTTATAATGAGATGTATTTATATGATTGCATGTTATGGGACAGGGAACGCTGATGCTGGAATGAATGGAAGCTTTCTTGGTAACCAAGAAATGGGATGGACAAGTACAAGAACATTGGATACAAGAGTGATTAGACGTCCTGTGTCAGCACCGTCGTGGCAGATCAATCCGATGAATGTATTTAGCCAAGGTTCAGTTGGTGGAGGAGGGTCAAGCTTCTCATCTCCAGATATTATGGACACTAAACCAGAGAGCTACAAGGGAATGGGCGACTCAAACTGTGCTCTCTCTCTTCTGTCAAATCCACATCAGCCACAGGACAACAACAACAACAACACATGGCGAGCTTCTTCAGGTTTTTGCCCGATGACAGTTACAATGGCTCAGCCACCACCTGCACCTAGCCAGCATCAGTATCTAAACCCGCCTTGGGTATTCAAGGATGATGACAATGACATGTCACCTGTTTTGAATTTAGGTCGGTTCACCGAGCCAGATAATTGTCAGATAAGCAATGGCACGACGACAATGGGTGATCAGTTCGAGTTATCTGATCACCATCATCAAAGTAGGAGACAGTACATAGAAGATGAGAACACAAGGGCTTATGACTCTTCTTCTCACCATAATAACTGGTCTCTCTGACTTGTCTTTGCATCAGAGAATCTTCTTACCAATGTTACCATGAACGATCCTGCTCTATCTTATCTTTTGCTCTTCTGTAATCTGCTATTAATAAACCAGACAATTGTTGCCTAAGACTGGCCTTTTGATTTTTATGCTACTTGTTTTGTTTGTTCCATCTCCATGAAATTAGCCATAGCCTCATCAGCTTTGCTCAAACTCAACAATCTTAAACGCTAAATTAGTCTCAGAGACCTATTGATTAACAAAGTGAACTTCCTTAATCCACAAAACTCTAATCACTCACCTTCATAGAGTCGTCCTTTATAGACTTAGTACCCGCGTTTCCTAATGAAACCTCGCATTCTAATCAAAACTTGAACTATAGATATACTCATATACACCAGAAGACGACTGAGCTATGATTCCAACTTTTGATCAGAATGTAATTTGATCTGATCTAATAAAATATAGACATACAGCTTTCCAGCCACCATCTGATCTGCGCTATGCCTTACGATTCTTCTCTTCATAAAAATCTGTTGTCAGCAACAGTAGTAAGACGATGACAGAGACCTTTCTTCAAAAGATCTCTCATCTTCCAACCATAGTGGTAGTCAGAGCTTTGCTACAGAGACCGAAAGAGGGGGTAGAGAGAATAACATAGATGGGCTTCATAATGGGCCTAATAGGCCCACATGAACTTCTACTAGATTCTGCTTATTGGGTTTTTTTATTTCTTTATTGGCTCTCTACTGGGTCGTCGTCTCCTGAAGAACAACGAAAACATCTCTCATTGAGTTCCTTCACTGAATCGCTCTCTTTCCTTGCTTCTTCGATTTCCAAAGGTTAGACTTTTCTGAATCCTTCAATTATTCTCTCTACGTTGTGTTCTGTAACACCTTTCTTCTGTTTGTTATTGATGGATTCCAATTTTTCATTGTATTACGACTTTGTGATGAGTTTTACTGAGCTTCCCAAAACTAGGGTTCTGCTTTTACATTAATCAAATCTCGGGTTTTTCGTTTCAATTCAATGTCTCACTGTATGATTTGTGGGTCTTTAAACCATATTATATTGACGATCTGGTAATGGGTTCATAAGTAAAGTTGTAAAGACTGCGACTTTCAAACTTCAATTTGATAAATTTGATCCAAATCACGCGTCTTCTAGTACATCCCGCATTCAAAATTCACATTTTGTTTTTGTTTTGTTTGATCGTGTTCGTCTGATGAATGTTTTACTCGTGTGCATTAGCTAGAACCGTAGAAAGGAATCATGGATCCAGCTGAAATGAGATATTTGGAAGAAGAGGATGGTCCAATGATGAAGACAATGAAAGGTAGTGTCACTGGTTTTGGTGCTGGGATGATTTACGGAACCATTTTAGCGACTTGGAAAGATGTTCCAAGAGTCGAGAGAAATGTGGCTCTTCCAGGGCTTATCAGAACATTGAAGATGATGGGAACCCACGGGCTGACTTTTGCTGCCATTGGAGGCGTTTACATCGGTGTTGAACAGCTGGTTCAGAACTTTAGGTGCAAGAGGGATTTTTACAATGGTGCTATTGGTGGTTTTGCTGCTGGAGCTTCTGTGCTTGGTTATAGAGGTAATGGTGTTTCTTCTTGTCTCATAGTTGGTTACTGTTTTGTCATTGTGTCAGCAAAGACCATTGTCTCTATGATTAAGTAGTTTGGAATGGTTTTGGGGAAGACCATTTGAAGTTGCTGGAACTAGCAGTATGTAGATTCATAGGTTTTAGGAGCTAAGTAGTCACTGATGGACAAACAACAAAATTGAGTGGCAGTAAAGTAACAAAGAATTGTCAGAGTTTTTAATATCTAGGAAGAAATAATTGTTCCTTGCCTGAAGTTAATGTTATTCGGTATCTAGTGTAGCAAATCTATATGATATCAGAAGTGCCAAGACTATGTTATTGAGTATGTACACGAGCCTCCCAAAATCTCATATATGTAAAGAACGAGAGAGTACATAGCTTTGATTGACCTGATGCTGTAGATTTCTGCATTCTTTTGTTGTTGGTTTATTGATTCTAAATTGGTTTATTACAGCAAGGAGCATCCCCACAGCTATAGCAGCAGGTGCAACTCTAGCTATTACCTCTGCTCTGATTGACTCTGGAGGTCAGACCACAAGAGTAGACACTGGCAGAGAGTACTATCCTTACACCGTAGAGAAAAGAGCTGAAGCTGATTCCTGATTTCTCTTTTGGTGACTGAAACTAATAAGATGTGCATTCGCTGATCCCAAGGCTCTTTGAGATAATATCTCTTCCATGTCCTCTCCTTTTTGTTGATTGTATCCGGATATGTGAATTCATAAAACTCTGTGCTCTTGTTTCCTCATGTTCTTATTTCTGGAGAGTGACTTCCTCACATCTTTTGTCTGAATTTTTCCTACAATAAAAAATCGACTTTGTCTGAAAATGTATCAAAGGTTTCAGCTTTCAGTAATCAGACTTTTGCTTCTGTTAATCTCAAGGTACATACTTCATCTGAACCAACAATAATCGATTTGAACGTGACAAGCATAGGAAACAAACATGGAAACATTTATCCTAATCATAAATCAGACGAAGTGGATTTGGAGATCTACATGTAAAAGCAGAGTTGAACACGTGGCAACGAAGAATTGGCTATCTTAAATTTCCTTGTGGTATGGCTAATCTAGTGGTTCTTGTCCAAGTAACTATCGCATCACAGTGACGAGTTTTTTTTTTCTTTTCTTCCGGAGACCTCTGCAGCAATGGCAGGGATCATAAGCCCTAGCCCTACGGCTCTTTATTTCACCAGGTAATACGAAAGTTGATTCCTTTTGATAAATCGCCAAGTTCTTTAATCTTGGAGTGTTCTCATCACTCAGAGAAAAGTTAACAGCTTTGATTTCTGATGCAGTAATCTTGGTGGAAGACGACTGAAAGCGGTGAGCTGGGCGGGAAAGAGTGTCTCCGGGAAGGTAATCCGCCGGAGACACTTGAGAATTGCGGCGGAGGTGAAATTCGTGAATGCAGAAGAAGCAAAGAAGTTGATAGCCGAAGAAGGTTACTCTGTGGTGGATGTAAGAGACAAGACTCAATTCGAGAGAGCTCATATAAAATCTTGCTCCCATGTCCCTCTCTTCATCTACAACGAAGACAACGATATTGGTAAGAACTCAAACCTTTACTTGAACAAACTGTATGGCATTACTTTTGAGTTCTGAGTGGTTTTGTTTGAGCAAAATTGCAGGCACGATAATAAAGAGGACAGTGCACAACAATTTCTCAGGACTGTTCTTTGGTTTGCCTTTCACGAAAATGAATCCTGAATTCCTTAAGTACGTTAGAAACGAGTTTCCTCAAGACAGCAAACTTTTACTTGTTTGTCAAGAAGGTCTCAGGTTAGTAGATCAAACTCTGGATTCACTGAGTCACCGAGTGTAGTTTGAAGTGAGAATTTTAAAGTTTCTTTTGTTGTTCTTGAAAAGATCTGCAGCTGCAGCTACTAGATTGGAGGAAGCAGGTTACGAAAACATAGCTTGTGTAACATCAGGGCTACAGTCTGTAAAACCAGGTTTGATTCCATTTGGCTTCATCTAAAGAACATTCCTTGGGGGTTTTGGAGATCCTTTGGTTTGAGAAGGATGATGAATCGGATTTACTGGTTGTTGCGTCTTTAGGGACATTTGAGTCGGTTGGTTCAACCGAGTTGCAGAAAGCTGGCAAAGCAGGGCTTATCACAATTCAAGGCCAGATCTCTGCAGTCTTAGGAACAGTGCTCGTCTGTAAGTAAAATTCTACCATACAGTTGAAGAGAATATAGAGAATGTTGTTTGGCCCTTTTGGTTATGAATTAGATTTTGTTGAACTTGCAGGTGCTTATTTGTTCATACAGTTCTTCCCAGACCAAGCAGAGAAGCTGTTTCCTCCAACAAGCTAAGAGGCAAAGACAAAACAACAATTGATCCAGAGAAGTTTTCACATTTTCAGCCTGCTTTGTATGTGTAGATGCTTAAGAGAAAAGATTGAAAAAGAAACTCAAATTTTTAAGATTCCAAGTAGTTACTAAGGATTTATATATATATGGTTTTGAGCAAAGGTTATCTGCTTAAAACAATTGAATGAAATCAACACTTAAAAAGACAAGATTGCGTAATGTTTTTCAAGGACAAAAACGTGGATACATAGAACTAATAAATATGATCAAAGCAGAGAGAAAACCCTACACAATAAAACAAAGCTTTAGGAGTTAGAGAGCGTGCTGTGCAGTTAAGTTCTGATGTCAAAGGTGCTAGCAATCTCTGAGGAACAACGGATCAAGAGAACTCTACAGTGACTGTGACATCCTCCATCGTCATTGGTCTCTTTTAGTCGCCTTGTAGGCAGTAAAGTTGCCGAATATTTCCAGTTGCTGTCACCAAAGAAGCAGATACATATAAATCATTGGATGACCAATGGAGTGAATGAACTAGAATGGGGATGTGATTTGATTACCGTAGAGCCAGTCTTTGAAATGCATGTGGAACGCTGTAATAAGTTCTCGTTTTCGGTTTTCTTCAAGAGGTGTTTCTCTTAAGGATTGCCTTGTCTCTTCCAAGTTCTTAAGCTGCTCAAAACCAAAACACAGTTAAGGGATCAGATGCTGAGATATGGATGAAAAACAAACAAGCAATTTTATATGGAAGAGCCCAAAAAAAACATACGTTTGTCTGCTGCACTGCCTTATATGCATCTGGCAATGGAAATGGATTGTCTTTCGTGGAACCAACTGCCTCGCCCGCAAACCAGTTTGGGATCTGAACCAGAAAAATTAATGTGAGAAATTAACCCATGATCACAATCTTAGTAACCAACATCACTAGTTATTACAGGAAAATTAAAATAAAGAAAAGGGGAATCTTACCAAAAACGTAGTTAACTGGTCAGGGCCTACACATGAAGCCGGTTCAGATTGTTTATCAGAGGCGCCAGTAGGATGTGAGAGTGAGTCATGCGGATCAACTGCTCCCAGTGCCAAGGATTCATTCCATTTGTTAATAGTTGGCTCAATTCCTACCTCGGTCATGTGCTCCTCCAAGTGTGAGTAAAATGTATTATATGGAGCAACCTGGAACAGATCAAGTCATATAGATGCCAACAGTTACAGACAATACATCAGAAGATGTTTCAACTTAAGAAGTGACTCTAACAGCATGTTCAATTGTCCAATTACCATGAACCGCTAATATGATCATGAAGGCTTTTAACACAGAAAAGATATAACCTCAAGTTAAACAAAAATATGTAGTCTATTCACTAATGTCAGATGATTATCAGAGCCGGAAATAAGAGTTGCTAATGCAGCCTGACATAAAACTTGTAAATTAAACCCTCAATCTTAAAGAGACACATCACCTGTAGTTTGTGGTTATCACCAACAATGAGAGGTCGCTGATTGACTCCCAAAAAGAACACACATTCACGGCAATTGGCGATGCAGATTCGTTTGGTAGCTGCAATCACATGAACTCTCTCACAATGCTCAACTCTTACTGCCTGCAGGGATAATAAAATATTATCACTGAATCTTCACCCCTGAACCTCGTTAACCAAAGACTCAAGCAGGAAGGAGTAGATTTATAGTACCTTGCCAGCAGCTCCCAGAACGATAGTAGAATCAGAACATCCATACACAGTTGCATATCTCAATGGTGCTAAAAGATAAATGACAGAATCATGGCAATTGGCAACCTGCAGAATACGCAAAACATGCAATTGACGTGCATACATGAGTGAAAGAAACGGAATGAAGACCTACAACTACAAAATGTGAAGGACTACTGAGTTTAAAATGCAAATTAGTTGTTCAAAACAGACCTTCACTGATCTACCCTTAAGATCGGAAGCCTGCTTGAAAAGTGAAGTCTTAGAGACTCCCTCAATAATACACGGACCTCTCTCGTTCGATGAAACTTTATTAAGAGATACGCCAGACTCTGCCATTCCAGCATCTTGATCGGATGTCCCATTTTCTTTCCCAGAAATTCTGTCAGAAATGGTTTCTAAGGCGGACGCTATGTCTTTTAGAAGCCAATCATTCACTTGAGAAGCAGGAACGGGGACAGCAGGCATATCAGGATCAGAATTCGCAAAAAAAGGAGTAGCTTGGCTTAAAGAAGGTACACCAGATCCCTTATCACCATAATGAACAAGAAACCCAATGTGCTCAAAACTTTCCATAGACAGGACCTGAGGAAGAGATTCAGACCATCTAGCATGAGATATTCCTTCTTTTCATTTCCCATATTATTTGTATTCCAACATAAGTTTTGATATCTATCCAATACAAACAGTTATTAAAAGGTTAGCACATACCAAAGATTCATCTCCTTCTCCCTCCACATGCTCTGAAAGGAGAGTAATAATATTTGTTATGTGCTTATGCAGATACGACAATTGATGAGCTTCTTCATCTGCCGGTGATGGCATAAATCGACGGCTGTTGCTACGAACAAGCTGCATGATGATGGAAACGTAATTAACTTAAAGCTTTTGATATCATAAGCTCAAATACATTATAAAGAAATACATCAACGAGCATCTTCTCAGTTTGAAAAATAACAAAGATCACTTAAACAAACACAAACTACACCCGCCCCATTCAATGTAGTTCTTCAACATTGCTTAATGCTAACGTCCCTAAGTCTAGTGTCTCTAAATTTCTAAACTTGCATTGCAAATTATAGTATAATCCAATGCAAAATCGATTAAAAAAAAAAAACAAACTTTCGGGCCTACCAAATACGTTTTCAGTATCATTTCCCTACCAAATAGATCACAAGGAGCCACATTACATAATTCAGAGAATGTAAAACGTAAAAAAAAAAAAAAAATTGCCTGAATTGGCGATAACGCCGACAAGTATCCATCAAAGGCAGAAGTAGATGGCCAAACATCAGCCACAGCAGCAGAGTCCTTATGCGTTCTAGGCAACAACTTCTTATACGATTGAATATATAGAAACAAAATCAGATCCCTCAAATCAGCTCCAACCGAATCAACTTCTTCAGATTTTTGGGCCAAAACCAGAGGATCATTCTCGCAATGTAACACAGAACCGAGAGTTTCGAGAACGAGACGCGCATTATCAACGGAGATCAAGAGCGCATCGGAAATAGCGGCAGATCCAACGCGGTTATTCGTGGCGGAAGCAGCTAGCTTTTGTTTGATCGGAGCTAGAGCTTGAATCGGGTCGGTGAAAACGAGCTTCTGGATCGGAATAAGGCCGTGCTCGAAAGGTACACGTCTCGGGTGGATGATTGAATTCGAATTCGGAGTTTGAATCGGGTCTGGGTCAGGTGGTGGTGATTGGTCGATGAGTTCTTCCGTCATTATGATTCAAAACCAGAGAATGAAGGAAGAGACAGTTGTGAGGGGAAGTTACAGATCTTTTGAACATCGGACATGGAGAAAGAAGGAAGAGACAAGAAGAGAGAGAGAGAGTGTTATGTTACAGTGTGTGCAACCACATGGTAATTATCATACGCCTTCGTAAGGAATAATGGGCCATAAAATCCGGCCCATTAAGCAACCCTTTGATAAAGTTTATTAGTTTCTTTCTTCTCCGACTCAGTTTTCCACCGGCGACGAGATTTGAAGTCGTCGTTTCAAACAATGGATGATTTGGCTGCTTACTACTCTCACTATAATCTACCGGTGAATGTTCCTCCGCCGCCGCTGGGAATGGCTCCGATTCCGATTACTCCGGCTCATTCTGTCTATCTGCCTGCACACGTGTCTATTGGAGGTCGCGATGAGGTTCGTACGCTTTTCGTGGCTGGACTTCCTGAAGACGTCAAGCCTCGGGAGATCTATAATCTCTTTAGAGAGTTCCCAGGATATGAGACTTCGCATCTTCGGAGCTCAGATGGAGCTAAGGTAAATCCTTTTTTCGGGATTTTGTAATTTGGGTTTAGGGATGATTGGATGATTAAGAGACTGAGAATCTTACTGTGGTTGTTTTGGTAGCCCTTTGCATTTGCTGTGTTTTCGGATCTGCAGTCAGCTGTAGCGGTGATGCATGCTCTCAATGTGAGTACAAATTTCTTCGGAACTTGCTGCTGTTTCAATTTCTAGCTGATGTTTCTACTTATGTGAATGATTGATTTGGGGATATTGCTTAAGACATGTCTCTGAAGCTAATTTAGCCGGAAAGAATGAAAATTTGGGTTTTATATAAGTAAAGTTGGTGTCTTTCTGGTTGTTCTTATTCACCCTAAGTAACTTGAAATCGTTTCAGTTTCAAAATTAGATAGCTGGTTGCATTGTTTTGGCACGAATGAATTTAGCTGTTGCTATTTACTTTAGCTTGAACTAAGAAACTTTAGAAATTTATTTATGAAGACCATTAAGCTATTTTTGTCTTTATTTGTTTCCTTTCAGGGAATGGTATTTGATCGTGAAAAGCATTCTACTCTTTACATTGATCTTGCCAAATCAAACCCCAAATCTAAGCGATCAAGAACAGGCAAGTAGCAGGATTCTTTCTGTTCGGTAGCTCAATAAAAGTTTGATCTTCGCTTATGTGTTTATTTTCTTTTTGTTTTGTGGTAGATGATGGTTGGGAAAGCTTGAAAAAACCCAAGTCTTTGAGCACCACTACTGAATCTGGTAAGATACTAAGATCATTGGCACAAGCCTTTCTGGGGCTTCTAGTGACCTTTTGTATTTTATGTTTCTTGTATCTGAATATGTGTATTGTATTTGTCGTTATGAACTTCACAATCCCCACGCTCATGCATGTTAGCTCTTTCTGGTTTAAGATTTCACACTTGAACTATAAGTGCCGTCAACATGGTTTCACGTTTCTGAAAAGCTCACACTGCACATTCTTGTACATTTGGGCACTAGCAGGTTTTGGCAGCTTTCACACTCCTGGAATGAGTAGTTCTGCTTACAACACAATTGGTTATTCACATGCACAAAGGTCATCGGCACTACTTGAGCACATACTTGTGAATGCGTAGATTCTGTTTCTTTGTTGCACTCACTTTTCTTGTATCTCTTCCCTGAAATCTAACTTACTTAAGGCTTAGCTGAACTGGTCATAGCCCCCATGCACTGGATATGAGAGAGCTTGTTCTTCCTTAGCTATTACCTCAGGAAACTCAATGTCTCACTATATTCTTTTTGTTCGTTCAGTCAAGGAATTGCTAATGTTGCTGGGAGGGCACCGACTACTGGAAAATCTGTAAGCTTCTGCCTATTTTATACTTTCATATGAATATTGCATTCTGTTTGGACAAAAAAACAGTGAGGTAAATTATTTATTACCATTGGACATGACGATCTTTGTTCTTTTGACAGAATAATGTGGCAGATCCTTGTCCAACACTTTTCATAGCGAATATGGGACCAAATTGCACCGAAGCTGAGCTAATTCAAGTTTTCTCGAGGTAAGGATACTCTATTCTTCACGCAAAACTGTAACCACTAGGGATAGTTCATAGTTTTCACTCTTTTTCCTGTCAGATGCCGTGGATTCTTGAAACTGAAGATTCAGGGTACGTACGGAACTCCTGTTGCGTTTGTTGATTTCCAGGTACAGCTCTCGCAATATCTTTTTCTGAAAGAGTAGAGGCAGATCCTATTTTGTTTAAAGAGTGAACTGACTCTGACATGTTTACCTTGATATGTGGGTTTTTCAGGACATCAGTTGCTCAAGTGAAGCACTACATACTCTTCAAGGCACAGTGCTTTACTCATCCCTCACTGGGGAGGGTTTGAGGCTGCAGTATCCTTCACTACTACTCATTTTAATTCTTTGTGTTTTTTTTTTCTCGTGGGACTTTACCGCTATTCCAAGAATATACTTAACAAGCAATATCAGATATGCTAGATCACGGATGGGAATGCGTAAGAAGATTAATTAGTGTGAAAAATGATTACGCTCTGATTCGTAAAGATAAAGTAGAATGCCATGTTAAAACGGCCTAGGTACTGAACTTTGCTATATGCATATGTAGTTACAGTATGCAGATGTATTATTTATCATATTGATTGAAGGGACCATATTGGAAAGCAAGTTTTATGTAAGAGCTTTGAAATGATACATAATTATGGTTCTTTTATACATATACTTCTTGGGTAAAAAGCACTTAGAAAGTTAGAAGGTATTAAAGTGATCCACAGGGTTGCACACAAGTGGTCGAGCCATCTCAGCAGAAAAACCAGAACCTTGGCTCAGATCGACCTTCTGTCAATCAACACTCTTCCAGTCGAAGCGCTGCACCAATGAACCCACACCTATATGCATCATATTCATGGCAAGGGATGCTCCTGGACATCCTCTTCTTCCACTCCCAAACGGAAGGTAACGGAAATTCTGTCCCTTGAACTCCATCTGATGTTCACCTATCTTCTCTTCAGAGCTCTCTAGAAATCTCTCGGGAATAAATCTGTCTGCATCCTTCCATTGTTCTGAATCTCGCATGATTGCATAGACATTTACGAGTACACGTGTTTTTGACTTGACAAGGCACCCGTTCACCTGGCAGTCTTCTGCGCATTCTCTTATGATCAGAGGAGCTGAAGGGTGGAGCCTCAAAGTTTCCCTTAGGACAGCTCGGAGGTACGGGAGGTTAGGAACGTCTGATTCATTGACCAGTCTTTTACTTCCAACAACGGTATTGATTTCTTCTCGTAACTTGTTGAACGCTTGTGGATGGTTTAGTAGTTGCCCCATTGCCCACTGCATTGCTGCTGCTGATGTATCTGTTCCCGCCATAAAAACATCCTACAAAAGTTTCATGCAGCAGAGTTTTATCATATCAGAATAATCAAATTGAAAAATGGATTCTATTGACAGGTGAGAGGAAACATACCAGCAGGAAAGATTTCATGTCATTCCTCGTTAGCTTCATTTCAGCAGTGGGATCTCTGTATGTTTCCAACAATATATCCAAAATATCCTTTCTGGTACCATCTTTAATTGTCGTGTTTGCCTCACGTTCCTTCATAATCCTCTCTACAAGCAGGTCATATTTTTCGATTACAGCCACTAATCTCTTCCCGTTCCCTGAAAAATCCAGTAATTTCAATGGTCCCAACACATCTCCTACACTGATCTTCCCCGCAACCTCTAAACTTGTCTTCACCAGTTTCCTTATCTCTTCCGCTTCATCATCAGTACCTGAACACCTCGTGCTCATCGCCATCCTGCAGATGACATTGTTGGTGTATTTTATGAACTGGCTACTCAAGTCACAAGGCAACCCTTCTCTGCAACACTTAGCCACAGACTCGACCAGCTTCAGTTTCTCTTCCTCACGGATGTCAGCGAATTTCTCCAGCTGTGGAACAGCAAGAAGCTTAGTCATGCACAGCTTCTTCATGAACCTCCAGTAACCTCCATACTGCGCAAGGACGAATCTGGACCCTCTATACTTGAAATACTCAGCAGAACCAAACTCAGGTCTCGAGGAGAAATTAAGCTCTTGCTCCTTGAAAATTTCTCTCGCCACCGAAGAGCTGGAGACCACAACGCACTTAGAAGCACCGAGACGTATCTCTATGAGTGGGCCATACTTGCAAGCTAGGTTCTGGAATGAGACAGGCAATACTTTGCCTATCAAATGAAGGTGACCAATGAATGGTAAAGCTGAGGGCTGTGGCAGCTTCGTAGCAGCCATTGAATCTTGCTTCTTCAAGAACCATTTGAAGAGAGCATAAAGCATGAATGCAAAAACAAAGGATTTGATGAAGATAATAAGGTTAGTGTTTAATTCTGGATCCATTGCAGGTTTTATTGATACAGTTTATAATGTGTGCTTGTATTTATAGTTTTGTAACCAGACACAGACGAATCTTGTTTATTAGATTCTCATTGTAAAGAATACAAACAACAGATGTGACCTTTTACCAAATATGTGCGAGTCTGTGACGTAACATATACGAAAAAATGTTAACTTCAGGATATTGGTATTTTTTAGAAAACACAAGGCCTTCCCACAAGATTGTGACAATTATAGGCAATATATCTCAGGCAAAAAGAACATCTGCAATTTCCACCAACAAAAACAAAATTGGAAACGTCTATACAATCTGTTTTACTTGAATTAAGAAGACATCATCATACATCTCTACTGAGGGAAATTACAAAAAGCCTAAAAGCAAAAAAGGTTCCCAACATAAATCCGTGAACTATCTAACAGTTATCTCCTCCTATGATATTATCATCAGAAGATGAATCTCTTACTATGTCTTATCATCAGAAAAATGATAGAAGCTCCCTGCTATATATCATCAGAGTGATGATTGACCCCTTTCTAGTAAGATATCATCAGAGTAGATGATCTACCACTCTTTTATATCATCAGGAGATGATGTACTCACTGTGCAGGCATACCTGATTCCTAAAAGTCAATATCATCATCGCATCGACATTAGCGTCCGAACCCTTTTCTCCCTTTCTGCTCTCTTAGCACTAGGAGTGCTCTTCATTTTCTGAATCTCTTCCATCACAACCTTCTCGACTTTATCAATAGAGTTGAGGAGCTTCTTCTGTGGAGTGAGGGCATCTTCTTCCCCTGTATTCTCTCTAGTGATATCAAGCAGAATCTGATGGACTTTAGCAGTTGAGGGTGGCCAGGGACGCTTGAACCCAACCGATGGACCAGGAGTGACCATAGAGTAGTCATGCTCGAGCTGAGCACCCGACAATGGTACTAGAGAATCAAGAACCCCAAGCTGTTGTGGAGTTGGAGTCTCAATATCTCGGCCAACGCCTTCTCCCATACGAGCTCTCCTTCTCTCAATAGCCTTCAAAAAGAAGTGTGTAGTTAGAATAAATAGCCAGGCCAAGCAAAGCCTTTTGAACCAAGATACTAATCCCAAATCAGATATAAACAGATTCAAATTGGCTATGTAACTCACCCTAACAACAGCGGAAACATCACGGAGTGGGGTTCTTGGATACCAGGAAGGTAACACAGAAGTTGAGGCACGAGCCCTTCCACGCCTAGTAACACCCAAGCTAGTGTTCTCTCGTCCCTGTGGCGATCTAAATTGAATCTGACCTCTTCTACCACCACCAGCAGTCCGTCGAATACCGAAATTACCCCTGACAAGCCCATCTCTTCCCATCAAAGATCCTTGACCAATCGACCCAAGTCCTGTAGCCTCCGACGGCACTCTCTGAACCGGAGAACCAAACAAATGGTGATGTGTAGCTGCTGGTTCGTCAATTAAAATGCCATTCGAGCGTCTGTTGAGAAACGCGGCTGGGTAATCAACTGGTCTTTCTATTCTATCTCTTGCTTCCGGCATTTTGATTCAGCACCTCTGCGTTACAAATCGAAGCACGAAACCATTAAAACACACAAACCAAATCTTGTTCTCCATTTTTTTAATCTAATGTTCTTAAACTTCATAAACACCAAGAAATGGAGAATTAAAGCCCAGTCACATGACAAAAAAAAAACACCCTAATTCTAAACATTAACAGTTTTATCAAGAGAACAGCATCAAATCAAATCTATATACTACCAGCGACAATCGAAAGATGGAATTTACCTAAATGAATCTTCGATAGATACCTTCGTGAAAGCTCCGACCGGCTTCGTGAATAGTAAAGTGGAGAAGGGGACAAAGGGGAAAAAGAGCTTTTGAGAGAGAAACGATCTGGCAAAAAAAATTTGAGACCATCTTCTTCTTCTAGGCGGGTTTTATAATTGAAAATGAAAATTTTCGAGCTCGCACGTGTCTTAGAGTTTTCACCTGTGTGCAAATTTTTTGAAAATTTTCATCTCACGCGGGATAAAAAATTTCGTCTTTTTTTTTCAAAGCGCACACAAAATTCGTCAAATTTTGTCAGATTACACTTTTGTCCTTCTATCTTTGACTGGGCTTTCGGCCCAATATCTGCGCCTTTACTAGAGACCCATTTAAGTTTTACGTTTCACGATAGAATCCTCACCGTTTTACAGAATCCAACCCGCTGCTTTACCAAATTACCAGAGATAACCGGCGTGCCTATCGATCGGTCCATGATTTTCTCTGATAATCCGGTAACACTAACCAAGAACCCACCTTTAATCATGTAGTTAGACGGATCGAACCGGAGAATTCCATGATTTGGAGTTTGAGTTTGTGACCGACAATGTATAGCCGGTTTTTTTTAAAAAAAAAAGTAAATTAGGTTATGTATATATATATATATGTTAGTTGTAAAAAAAAAAAAGATAAATCGTGTCCGTCTGAACTTAGTTTCTTTTTCCATTAAGACGATCAAAAAGCTTGGGAAGACGATTCTCGATCTCGACGAAAAAGAAGCGAAGAACGTGACTGAGAGGTAATAATAACAGAAGAGGTTATCGTTCCGGTTTTTGTTTCGTTTCATTGTTCTGATTTTTGTGAATTTTGGGGTTTCTGTTTCCGATTTGGTGATGGCGAGTTTCGGTGGTGGTGATATGAATGAATCTTCTGGAGAACCGGAGAGTCTCAGGGGAAGGATTGATCCTAAATCCTTTGGTGATCGTGTTGTTAAGGGGAAGCCTCTGAACAAATCTAAGAAGAAGAAGGAGCGTGATGTTGATGATTTGGTATCTGCTCGTGAGGGTAAGAGACGTCGTCTTAGGGAGGTGAGTGTGCTAACTGATACAGATGATGGTGGTGTTTATCAGCCCAAGACTAAGGAGACGAGGGCTGCTTTTGAGTTTATGCTTGGTCTTATTCAAATTCAATTGGGTGGGCAGCCTCTGAATGTTGTTTGTGGTGCGGCTGATGAGATTTTGGCTGTTCTCAAGAACGATTCCCTCAAAAGCCATGAGAAGAAGATGGAGATCGAGAAACTACTGAACGTTATTTCTGATCAAGATTTCAACCAGTTTGTTACGGTTGGGAAAATTATTACGGATTATCAAGAGGTTGGTGATTCTTTAATTGGCTATGCTAGTGAGGATGATGTTGGTGTCGCTCTTGAGTTCGAAGAAGATGATAAGGAGGAGAGGGATCTGCAGGAGGAAGAAGAAGATGATGAGGAGGATGAAGATGCTGTTGAACCTAACAAAAGTGGAGGTTCCCAGGTGGATGCAAGACATGGAAAGGAGGACACAAGTCTTAATGTTCAGGACATTGATGCCTACTGGCTACAGAGAAAGATATCTCAAGAATATGAGCAGAAGATTGATGCACAAGAGTGCCAGAAACTCGCACAAGAGCTGCTTAATATACTTGCTGAGGGTAGTGATAGGGATGTTGAGATCAAGCTGCTTGAGCACCTTCAGTTTGAAAAGTTCACTCTTGCTAAATTTCTGCTGCAAAACCGTCTGAAAATTGTGTGGTGCACCCGTTGGTCTAGGGCAAGAGACCAGATGGAGAGGAATCAAATTGAGGAGGAGATGACGGGGTTGGGACCAGAGTTGGCAGCGATTGTGGAGGAGTTGCATGTAAAAAGAGCAACAGCCAAAGAAAGGGAGGAGAAACGGGAGAGAGATATCAAAGAAGAGGCTCGACTTCTTAAGGATAATCATTCTGGTGGTGATGGAGACAGAAGCATGAAAAATGTTGATTTAGAGAATGGTTGGTTGAAGGGTCAGCGTCAGGTGCTGGACCTGGAGAGCCTTGCTTTTAACCAAGGTGGTTTCATGAGGCAGAATAAGAATTGTGAGCTTCCCGATCGCTCTTACAGAGTTCGTGGCAAGGAATTTGATGAGGTTCATGTGCCATGGGTTTCTAAAAAGGTTGATAGTAATGAAAAGCTTGTGAAAATAAGCGATATGCCAGATTGGGCCCAACCAGCTTTTAGGGGAATGCAGCAGTTGAACAGGGTTCAGAGCAAAGTGTATGGGACTGCTCTTTTTAAGGCAGAGAACATTCTTCTTTGTGCTCCAACTGGTGCGGGGAAGACCAATGTTGCTGTGCTCACCATATTGCACCAGCTTGCATTGAATATGAATCCAGATGGAACATTTAATCATGGGAATTACAAAATCGTCTATGTTGCACCTATGAAAGCCCTCGTTGCTGAGGTTGTGGATAATCTATCTGAGCGCTTGAAGGATTATGGAGTTACGGTGAAGGAACTCAGTGGGGATCAGTCCCTTACTGGGCATGAAATCAAAGAGACTCAGATAATTGTTACAACGCCAGAGAAGTGGGATATTGTCACCAGGAAATCGGGAGATCGAACTTATACTCAGCTTGTGAGACTTCTTATAATTGACGAAATTCATCTTCTCAATGACAGTCGAGGGCCTGTGCTTGAAAGTATTGTTGCTAGAACGCTTAGGCAGATTGAAACCACAAAGGAGCATATTCGTCTGGTGGGTTTATCGGCAACACTGCCAAATGATGAAGATGTGGCGTTGTTTTTGCGGGTGGATCTTAAAAGTGGGTTGTTTAAATTTGACCGCAGCTACAGACCTGTGCCTCTTGAGCAGCAGTATATAGGAATTAATGTGAAAATACCGTTACGGAAGTTCCAATTGATGAATGAGATTTGTTATCAGAAAGTATTAGCTGGTGCTGGGAAACATCAAGTCCTTATTTTTGTCCATTCCAGGAAGGAAACAGCAAAAACTGCTAGAGCAATACGGGACACCGCAATGGCAAATGATACCCTCAGCAGATTCTTGAAGGAAGATAGTCAAAGTTATGAAATTCTTCAGAGTCTGGTTGGACTTCTCAAGAATAGTGACCTGAAAGAGCTTCTGCCTTATGGATTTGCAATTCATCATGCTGGGTTGACAAGGACTGATCGCCAGATAGTTGAGGATCAATTTCGTTTAGGAAATTTGCAAGTGCTGATTTCCACGGCAACTCTTGCCTGGGGTGTGAATTTGCCTGCTCATACTGTCATTATCAAAGGAACCCAAGTCTATAATCCTGAGAGAGGGGCGTGGATGGAGTTGAGTCCTCTAGATGTTATGCAGATGATTGGTCGTGCCGGAAGACCTCAATATGACCAACGTGGGGAGGGAATCATAATCACTGGATACAGCGAGCTGCAGTATTATCTTCGTTTGATGAATGAGCAACTACCAATTGAAAGCCAGTTCATCTCCAAACTTGCTGATCAGCTCAATGCTGAAATTGTGCTTGGGACCGTTCAGAATGCTAAAGAAGCTTGCCACTGGCTTGGCTATACATATTTATACATCCGCATGGTTCGTAATCCGACACTGTATGGCTTACCGCCTGATGCCCTTGCAAAAGACGTATTATTAGAGGAGAGAAGAGCTGACCTGATACATTCTGCTGCTAATATCTTGGACAAGAACAACCTGATTAAGTATGACAGGAAAAGTGGACACTTCCAGGTTACTGATTTGGGACGCATTGCTAGCTACTACTACATAACCCATGGAACAATAGCTACATATAATGAGAATTTGAAGCCAACAATGAGTGATATAGAGCTTTGCCGTCTGTTCTCACTGAGTGAGGAGTTCAAGTATGTCACTGTTCGACAAGACGAGAAGATGGAACTGGCAAAACTTCTGGATCGTGTACCGATCCCTGTCAAGGAAACACTAGAAGATTCTGATGCAAAGATCAATGTTTTGCTGCAAGTATATATTTCAAAGCTAAAGCTCGAGGGTCTTTCTTTGTCATCTGATATGGTTTATATTACCCGGAGTGCTGGACGTCTCCTACGAGCTATTTTTGAGATTAGTTTGAAGAGGGGGTGGGCTCAACTGTCTGAAAAAGCTCTTAACTTGTCTAAAATGGTAGGGAAGAGGATGTGGAATGTTCAGACACCACTCCGGCAATTTCTTGAAATTCCAAAGGAGGTTCTGATGAAGTTGGACAAGAATGATCTGGTGTGGGAGAGATACTATGATCTATCTTCACAGGAGTTAGGAGAGCTTATTCGTAATCCTAAGATGGGCAGAAAAATTCACAAGTTCATCCGTCAGTTCCCAAAACTGAATCTTAGAGCACATGTTCAGCCGATTTCTCGTTCTGTTCTACAAGTGGAGCTCACCGTGACACCTGATTTTCAGTGGGATGACAAATTACATCAAAATGTTGAACCATTTTGGATAATGGTGGAAGACAGTGATGGTGAAAAGATACTTCATTACGAGTATTTTCTTTTGAAAAAACAGTACATTGATGACGACCACACGTTGAACTTCACTGTACCAATCTCTGAGCCAGTTTCCCCACAGTATTTCATTCGAGTGGTTTCAGACAAATGGCTTGACTCGCCGACTGTGTTACCTATATCTTTCAGGTATCTTATTCTTCCAGAAAAGTATCCACTACCTACGGAGCTACTGGACTTGCAGCCCCTCCCGGTGATGGCCCTAGGGAACCCGTCCTATGAAACTTTGTATCAGGATTTCAAGCATTTCAATCCAGTGCAGACTCAGGTCTTTACTGTTTTGTATAACACAAGTGACAATGTATTGGTTGCTGCTCCCACAGGAAGTGGGAAGACTATATGTGCGGAGTTTGCTATATTGAGGAATCATCTTGAAAGACCTGATTCTGTAATGCGTGTTGTCTATATTGCACCTCTTGAGGGTATTGCTAAGGAAAGGTTTTGTGATTGGGAGAAAAAGTTCGGAAAGGGGCTTGGTTTACGGGTTGTTGAGTTAACTGGGGAGACGGTATTAGATCTTACTCTGCTTGAGAAGGGTCAGATAATTATAAGTACTCCTGAGAGATGGGACGCTCTGTCCCGAAGGTGGAAACACAGAAAATATATTCAGCAGGTTAGTTTGTTCATCGTTGATGAGCTTCATTTAATTGGGGGTCAAGGTGGTCCAGTATTGGAGGTAATTGTCTCAAGAATGAAATATATTTCAAGTCAGGTCGGGAACAAGATGAGGATTGTTGCATTGTCAACTTCCCTTGCAAATGCCAAAGATCTTGGGGAGTGGGTTGGGGCCAGTTCATGTGGCATTTTCAATTTTCCGCCTAATATTCGCCCTGTCCCACTGGAGATCCACATTCAAGGGGTAGACATATTGAGTTTTGAAGCGAGAATGCAGGCGATGACTAAGCCAACATACACTGCCATAGTCCAGCATGCCAAGAACAAGAAACCGGCTATCGTTTTTGTCTCGACCCGTAAACATGTCCGCCTTACTGCTGTGGATCTGACAGCATACTCACACATGGACAACATGCAGAACCCTGAGTTCCTGTTAGGAAAGCTGGAAGAACTAGAACCTTTTGTTAACCAAATTTGCGAGGAAACTCTGAAGGAGACTTTGCGCCATGGTATTGGCTACTTACATGAGGGTTTAAGCAGTATTGATCAGGAGATTGTGACTCAGCTTTTTGAAGCAGGACGGATTCAGGTGTGTGTAATGTCTAGTTCATTGTGTTGGGGTACTCCATTGAAGGCGCATTTGGTTGTTGTAATGGGAACACAATTCTATGATGGACGGGAAAATTCTCATTCGGATTACCCCATCTCCGAGCTGCTCCAGATGATGGGGCGTGCTAGCCGACCTCTGCTTGATGACACTGGGAAGTGTGTGGTCTTCTGCCATTCATCACGTAAAGAGTTTTACAAGAAATTTCTGTATGAAGCCATTCCAGTTGAGAGTCAGTTTCAACATTTCTTGCATGATAATTTCAATGCAGAAGTTCATTCCGGAGTTATAAAAGACAAGCAAGAAGCTGTGGATTATCTTACCTGGAGCTTCATGTACAGGAGGCTTCCCCAGAACCCTAACTACTACAATCTCCAGGGAGTGACCCACAGGCATTTATCTGATCACCTCTCAGAGCTCGTTGAAACCACTTTGTCTGATCTTGAAGTGAGTAAATGCATAGATATAGAGAATGAGTTGGATCTGTTTCCTCTCAATCTTGGTATCATTGCTTCATATTATTACATCAATTACACAACCATTGAGCGATTCAGTTCTCTCTTGGCTTCCAAGACCAAGATGAAGGGTCTTATTGAGATCTTGGCTTCAGCTTCAGAGTATGACTTGATTCCTATACGTCCTGGTGAAGAGGACGCAGTTAGGAGACTCATCAATCACCAGAGGTTCTCGTTTGAAAACCCGAAATGCACAGACCCTCATGTGAAGGCAAACGCGCTTCTTCAGGCGCATTTTTCAAGGCAAAAAATCAGCGAGAACCTGGCAATGGATCAGCGTGAGGTCCTCCTATCTGCAACTAGACTTCTTAATGCAATGGTCGATGTGATATCGAGCAAAAATTGTCTGAATCTTGCTCTGTTAGCTATGGAAGTAAGCCAGATGGTGACTCAAGGCATGTGGAATCGAGACTCCATACTTCTGCAGCTTCCTCACTTCACAAAGGACTTAGCCAAAAGGTGCCAAGAGAATCCGGGGAATAACATCGAAACCGTTTTTGATCTTCTGGAAATGGAAGACGACAAACGCCAAGAGCTTCTCCAAATGTCAGACGCTCAGCTTCTTGACATTGCCAGGTTCTGCAACCGCTTCCCCAACATTGACCTTACATACGAGATTGTGGGCGGCAACGAGGTAAGCCCTGGAAAAGAGATCACATTGCAGGTAATGCTGGAGAGAGACATGGAGGAAAGGACAGAGGTGGGACCTGTGAACGCACCAAGATATCCCAAGATTAAAGAAGAAGGTTGGTGGCTAGTCGTTGGAGAAACCAAGACAAACCAGCTGATGGCCATCAAGAAAACCCCTCTGCAACGGAAGGCGGAGGTGAAGTTGGAGTTTGCAGTACCAGCCGAACCAGGAAAGAAGTCGTATACTCTCTACTTCATGTGCGATTCTTACTTGGGTTGTGACCAGGAGTACTCTTTCACTGTTGATGTCAAAGATTTTGCAGATCAGATGGAAGAATGATTTATGTTTTCTAGTTAGTTTTTTCCTGTCTTTCTTTGTTCTTCTGGTCATTAGCTACTTGTCTGATCTTACCTTTTGTAGTCCAACATTTGAAAGCGAAATAAAAGAACAGATTAAGTCCTATTTTATTGCTTAGGATTTTGTTGAAAGCATATACTTTTCTTCTGAAGAGCTTACATAGACAATTTGGTCTGTTTCGGCTAAAAAATATTCAGACATGACATTGTTTCTATCTTATCCTTCTCTCTGCTGTTTTTTTGGGTCCTATCTATACACACTTTGTTGCGCACTATATTGACTTCTTCTCCTTGTTCATGCACTTGCAGTTAGCTCTGTTCTCGTATAAAATCTGTGTAAACCAACAAAATCCAATTCAATAGGTTTAAACTTAAGACCGGCCCTTTGTTTTTTTTTTCACAATGATAAGGAACTTACCTTGTACTGTCTTTGTAAGTCTTTGATGTAATCAACAGCTAAATCCAACATATCCGAAGTGTTCGTTTGCTGTTTCAACATAAAGAAACCAACATCATTGAACCTAGTCAACGCAAGGGAAAACAATTTGTTTAAGATCAAAACTCATTACAAGAAGTTTCAGAAACTGTACTTTGTCCATGTTAGGAACAAGTTCTTGTAATTTCCTCATTCGCTCGCTTATCCGTGTTCTTCTTACCTGACACAATTGATAAAAGAATTTGGTTTTAGGAAAGAAGACACTTTTCAAGCATTAATTTGACTTTCTATATTTATACTAGACTATGTTTGAAAAGGACTTCTATTGACATGTAAAGATGGTACTTTAACTAGTTTAAATTACCCTTTCAGCGATGCTTCGAGGATGTGTAGCGCAGCCACGTTTTGCTCTTATTTTACAAGGAACAGAATCTTGTAACTGAAGATATTTATCCACTGAAACCATGTCTGAAGCTGTCGATGATGACTTCGGTAGACTCAAATGATGTGACAGTAACTGCATTCGATTCCCGGAGTCACCGTTCTGCACAAACCATCAAAAAAACATCATTCAATTCTCTAGAAATCAAACTCCACTTTCAGCTATTGAGCTATGTATATATGTCTAATGACCAACCAAATAACCAAAATAAACCGGTTAGAGAAGGGATGTACCTGAGCTCCTAGAAACAATTTCCCATCGTCATCAGTTTCTCTTTTAAGGGAGGATAAGTTATCAATGAAGTTGGAAGGATCATTCCAATGGCTATACTGAAAACTCGTCTCGGGTGAGATTTCAGGTATCTGAGAGAGCATTCCAAGTGAAGAAGGTAGCCTTGAAGAGATGCTGCAATGGCGTCTTAATCCGTTGGAATTAGATGGACTCACTTCATCTTCTTCGTAATTTATCAAATTCCTCATTGGACCATAACCTGCTATAGTAGCAAAGTGTAATAGCAAAAACCATCAAACACTTACTAAACTGTTAAATCCAAAGTGCTTACCTAACTTTATAAATTGACAGATCAGATCTTGTTTTAAAAACATTCAAAAATCTTGAATCAAGGATTGAAACATATATATATATATATATATAGAAATATGATTTCAGACTTTCTAAAAAAGGAAGAGAGTGAAACGGTACCGTTTTGGTCAGAGAGGTTAGTGAACATTCCGGCGGGGGAGCTGCTTTGCCGGAGAAGATTGGATTCAACTGGTTTCGTGTGGTGATGATTATTCATACCAAGAAACTGATCCAACCCAATAGAGTTCATCATCCCTTTACTCTGCCTCGGGTAATGCGGCGGCAAACCCAGAAAACTCGACGGTTCAGGCTGAGGCGGCGGGAGAGTGGCGGCGGCGTATGAAACAGAGGTGTTGTTAGTTAACGAAACAGGAGACTTATTATCTTCGAACTTAAGTGAAACACCGAGATCTTCGTTTACGCCATCAGAGGTAACGAATCTAGAAAGCAACCTATCTGAGGAGTCGTCGAAGCCACTCTTGTCTTGGTCAACGAAAGAGGCGAGAACAGAGCTAGGAGCTGATCGAAAACGAAGAAGACCACCGCCCAACCCAGAAGAAGAAGAAGATATGTGATTCGGATCGTAAAGATGATTACTTGAATCCATTAATCAAATATATAAAAAAAAAAAAAAACACGACAAGCTTTCTCCCCTGTTTTGAGTGCTCTGTTTTCTTGACGTTTGAGAAAGAACAAATTTTGGAGAAACTGTTTCTTAAAGTAACTTTTTCCAACGTCTAACTATTGATATGAATCTAAGCTTGTCAAGTTCTTGGTTGTGTGTCACTTGGTTGAGAAGTAAAAAACTCGATCTTGAGGAGCTGTAAGCAGGTGTGTGTTGTAGAAGTAGGATATGGAGAAGAAGATGATGATAAAACCTTGAAGATGAAGCAAAGGGAGAACGGTGAAGAGAGGAGAGAGAGAAAGAGAGACGATTATTTATCGTCTTTTTTTTTTGTTTTTGGGTTTCTGAGTTTCAGAGTCCAACTTTTAATTGCTGAAGATAGCGGCGGATCGAAAAGCAAACAAAACCCAAAATTATAAATTTGAGAAGAAAATAATAAAATGAAAAAGAAAATGTTCAGAGGAGGACGTCGTTTTAAGCCGCCTGTGAAGCTGAGTCACGGAAATGCCTTTTTCATTTTTTATATTTTATTTTAAAATTTTATACAATTATTATAAAATGTGAATGAGAAGAAACTGTAAAATTTTAGATAAATTACATTACTTTATTATACTACTCGAATACAACTTATATATATATAGTATACAAGAAAAGCTAGCATGTGAAGTAAATACCAACCCTAATCAATTTTTTTGACGAGTTACTGATGAACCCGTGACAAAATTATTTCTGCTCTACATTATTTCATTTTTATACTACATTTCCTGTTTTTTTTTTAATTACTATATCATGACTTTCTTTTTTTTGTCATCTATGATATGACTTTAGTTTTTCTTTATTTTTAAAAATATATGTGATGATGTTTCTACGCTAATTAATAACACACGAACAAAAATATCTTTATGTTTGTGTGGGCAATGAAATCCCCTAGTAGGCCATACGATTATAACAAGATCGTATGTTCAATGTTGTGTCGGTAGTTTATAACCGATGTAATAGAATTTTCCAAGGATAGAAAAAAATAATAATAAATAATAAGGGATGTAATATTTGTTTGGTCTTCTGTCCAAAAAAAAAAAAATAGTTAGGGACATTCATTTATAACTGCTTGGTTACCGAATTTTTGTTTTGCTTACTATCCATAATCATAGAGTTTATCCGTCAGCAAACTGTACTGACAAAATCTAATATCGAATTATACAATTTAGAATTTAAGATTGTCCCATCAGAATAACAAAAGTCAGAAGTTAGATCTTAATATAGTTAAGACACAAAAACATCCTTTAAGTAGAAAGAAAATTGTCGGACGTACAGTTTTGTAATAAGAGTCAAAAAAAAAGAAAAAAAAAAAGAAAAAAATTACGTAGCTTTCAGGGTTCTCACGGAACCGAACCCATTATTACAGGTACACTGCTTACGCACACGATCGTGACGGAGGATATTGACGCCGTTAACACGCATTGGGAACGTATCGTAAGCTGGCGTCTGACTGGCCAAGATTTGGTGCACGACTATAATGCATATGTGATATACGCTACTCTTACACACGAGAAAAGATGATAATAGGTACCAAAACTTTAAAAACCTCTCATTGGTCCAGGAAACGATAGAATGACTTGACTCTACGTGAACGATACACACGAGATTACGCCTCGTGATCCAAATCAACGTCCGCCGTCGTTTCACACTTTTCTTTTCTTTTCTTTTTCTTCTTTTTTCCTATCTCATTATAAATCTTATCTTTTTTATATAACTTTAATAATTCACGAGCCTAGCCGCAGCGCCGTCTTTCTAAAATTTAAATCCATCAAAAGTGACCTTGTTTGTATTACCAATATTTCAATTCAGCCCTTTAATGGAAAATTGATACTTTTAAAAACTGGTGTCTAGTGGTTACGGTTTTCTAAAACCAACATATTCGTATCGTATCAATCTGAATTTTTAGCTTTAACATTGTTAAGAACAGGAAAATAAAATAAGAAACCGAAACCATACTTAAATGATAATAATAATAATATCGTTTGATGAACCGAACCATCGAGTGGATTGGGATGAATTGCTTTGAATGTGAATTTATTCTCTATATTAGCTGTTTCACTCTTTTTATATGGGGACTATGGTTTATGTAAGGCCCTATATATATGTGTTTTGTATTCTGTAGATGGATATATATATAGATTGATGACATTGACATAAACTAGCTTACACAATTTAAAAACTGCGAGCTATTTAATAATTAATCAACAAGAAGACAAAATTGTATGCACAAAGCACATGCACATACATAATACTACTACTATTTAAGTATAAGTGATATCTTAAGTTGTTAACATACAATAATATTTCATGGGAATCAAGTACATATGTTGGGGAGAGAAGATATCTATATCATGTGTGATATCTAAAATTTGTACAGGCAATATCTAAACTAAACTAATTTAATCACGAATGTGTGGACATATCGATCTGATCTGATTCGTACATAACAAAACTGCTTCTTTCAAATCACAACAGTATCTCCTCAAAGGAATCTAACAAATATTTTCCAAATCATTACACCCAAATGTTCTCAAGTGCTCTCACTTCGAAACAGGTCATACTCTTTTAGTTTTTGTAAAGTCGTACATAACACAAACTCTTCATTGTTGAAGCTATTTTCGAAAAAAAAAACTCAGTGGTCTCACTTCTAAATGCAATGGATAGAACACGGAAAACACCCAAAATAAAAAAGGAGAAAAAGAAATGGAGATTAAAGATGCAAAATAGGACGTATTAAGAAGTGCAATTTAAAGATTTGGCCTTGTGAAAATTATAAAAGCAAGATCCCGTCCGTGGCTTTGTGGATGGGAACATGGACACGTGAGACCCCGTTAGCTTCTTTCTCTATGGTGTATAGATTTTGTTTTTCTTATTGTTTGATAGTATTTGAATTTTAATATTTTAAAAAAAAAAAAACGATTCCCCAACAATTTATTTATGTTCTGCAAAAAAATAGATTACATTGATAGAAGTGGGGAATCGTGGTCCAGGCTTTGGCTTTTTATAATGTCAACAAGCTCAAAAAAGGGGGCCTTCTCCTATTTTATTTTTTCTTCAAAAGGAACTTCTAAATTAAGCAAGTGTTCCTCTCCTTTTTTAATTTAATTTTCTCGAGTGGGCTGCTAAATTTGGAAGTAATCAATCGTGCTGGGGCAAGATATGTTTTTTTGTCATGAAATCTTTAATTTTTGGTTTATAAAAGTCATACTTTTTGTTGTGAATATGAAACAAAGGACCAACGGTGGGATATGATCGTGTTTGATGTTCTGACAAAAATCTATATTCGAAATAGATTTGATTTTGCCTTTCTTTCATTGCTAACGATCGGTTCTAAATTCATTTCTCGCAACTCCATGCGCAAGAAAGATGCAATCATGCGATTGAGCTTTTTCCTGTTTGTTGATTAACTATTCCATTACATAGTTAGAACCGGTCCACTGAAAAGCATCTGAGTTTTCTTTTTTTCCTGTGAAGTTACTATGATCTTTCAAAAATTTATGTGTCTAATCAAAATCGAATCCAAGTTTTGAAATACATATATATAATTATAAAACCACTTAGTGTTATATTAATATGATTCTCTAGTACTTTTGGAAAGAGAGGATCTATCATGCAAGGACTGTCAACGTAACTTTGTAATTTTTTATTCAAAGTTATAGTTTGAGAGGGTTTTTGAAACAGATATTTATCAATTTTCATGTTCATTATTATCCATATAAGATTCTAGCTAGACAACCAAACGCTCTTCCTTAGGAGACAAGGAATAATATGTGATAATAAAGAGATACACAGCCACTTGATACGGAAATTAACCATAAACCCTTCAGTTAAACTCACCATAGAAACTACTAAAACTCCATTTTGCCTGAGATTAATTAACATACACAATTAATACTACTTCCCTGATTCTTTCAGAAAAGGTTTAGTCCGATTTGATTCGACCTAGACTCTCAGACACAGATCTCATCCTAGGGCGCATCTCCGGGTTCATTTCCGTGCAATTTAAAGCGACATGAATGGTTGCAAGAACCTGTTTATCTTCGAAACGCTGTCGTAGAAGCTTCGGGTCTAAGATCTCAGCCAACAACCTTTCTTCCTTGTGCCACTTCCTCAAAACATTCACGAGTTCTTCTCCTTCGTTTTCAGAGGAACCATTAGGTAACCGACCAGTCAACAACTCCAATAGAATCACACCAAATGAATAAACATCGCTTTTCTGAGATGATTTGCAACCAGAAGAAACTCGGGCTTCGGGTGCAAGGTAAGCAGCTGCGGGAGCTGAGAGCGAGAGTCTTGCGGAAAATGCTTGGTCAATGCTTTGCGTTCTGGTTGATATTGAATCATCAGTGAGTTTAGGATAACCCGAAACCAGACGCGAGAGACCAAAACCTGAGATGTGAGGGTGTTGCTCATTATCTAACAGGATTTTGCTTGATTTAAGGTTGCCGTGTACATACTTTCTCGAACTGTATTCATGTATATACATCAAACCCCGAGCAGTCCCTTGTGCTATACGTAACCTCTCGCCCCAAGAGAGTGGAGGCCGAGTATTTGAAGGTCCACCTACAAGAAAAAATCAAACGCCGTCTCAGAAAACCAGTGATACCGATACGCAATGCCTCATACATATAATGCTAACTAAACTTACCAACGCATACACATACAAACTTACCAACGCACCAAAAAGAAATCTGCTTTATGTCACATTAAACACTCTCTAAAGTACCATCAGCTCACCTAAGTGACCTAACCTACTTAAATTTTCCCATGAAGAAAACAAGACCACACATCACAATTCACACACTATAGTGCTCTATCTAATTCAAAATCTCCCATAGAGAATCAAATCTAGATGTTTGTTTTTTTGTGGTAGGTAGAGAGATCGCTGCTTGTCCTCGACCTCTACTGTAGTTACAATACTCAACACATGTAAACACAGTAAAGCTTTGAACAATAAAAACAAGGAGAAGAAGCCAACAAGTTAGTCAATACAAACACAATCAGACAGAAACAAAAAAAAAACTCTGTACTTTATAGTCCTATCCTATCTACAGAGCAAGTACAAATTAAACCTTGTACTTAGTGGTTGATTCGATTGATGCAGAGTTAGCATTTAAAAAAATTGAAAATTTAATAGCGAGATTAGTGTTTTATTACCATGTAAGGCAGAGTACAAGCTGCCATTGTTGATGAAATCAGTGATGAGAAGCTTCTCGTCCTCTGCATAGTAGTAAGCTCTAAGCCTTACGATGTTAGGGTGATTGATCCTACCAATGGTCTCCACTTCATTCACAAATTCCTTAAACCGCCACGTGGCGTTGCCGTCGCTGAGTCTTCTAACGGCGACAACGGTGGAGGACGATTCAGCCGCCACTACTCTGTACACAATCCCGCTTCTGCTCTTGCCTATCACGTAAGCCGAAGCTCTCAGCAAATCCTCAAGCTCGAGCTCGAATCCTTCGTCAAACGCTACGAATTTACCTTCTTGCCCTTCTTCGTCTAACTCCGAGACCACCGTCGTCGTCGTCGTCTTTGTCTCTGTTTTGAACCCGTCGGAGGAGCTTAGTTTCTTCCGGATTAGCCATACGGAGATAGAAACAGCTCCGATTACAATCGAAACGCCAGAAATCAGAGAAACCGTCACTGATCCGGTGATCTGCTGCTTCTTCTCCTCTTTTGCGTCGTCGTTGCTTATTACGCTAGGGTTTGGTTTCTGGAGTTCCGGCTTCGAAGTGACGGTTTCGATTTCTTCGCACGGCGTTTGCAATGGTAAGCCGCAGAGATGAGAGTTTCCCGCGAACGCGATTGGTCCTTGATTCAACAGAGATCCCACCTGAGGTACTTTTCCGGTGAGATTGTTGTGACTGAAATCTAAGCTGACGTGAACCGGAATTCGACCGTACGACGGTGGAATCTCGCCGGTGAATCGGTTATACGAAAGGTTTAGAGTTCCGGCGAGGCTTCCGAGTTCAGCGAGTGACTCAGGGAGTGAACCGTTGAGATGGTTAGAGGAGAAATCGAGGTGGTTGAGAGATGTCATGGACTTGATTTGGACCGGGATTGGACCGGAGAGTGAGTTGTGAGAGAGATCGATGTACCGGAGCTTGGTTGCTGCGAAGAGACGAACCGGTACGGTTTTGGAGAAATTGTTGTGAGCTAGATCGAGCCGGTTCAGCGAGTCGAGTAAACCGAGTTCTGATGGAATGTAACCGGAGAGACTTTTCCCCAAGAGTACAAGTGAAGTGACTCGGCCGTTTGTGCAGACGATCCCTGACCAATGGCAAGGAGTCGGGTCGGATTCAGACCAGTGGGTCATCACTCGGGTCGGGTCGTTATCGACGGCGGATTTGAGAGCTAGTAAAGATAAACCGTCGGAATTGAGCGAGGAGCAAAAGCTCATGCAGACAAAGATTGAAGAAACAAGAAGTGAAAGAACCCAAAGTAACTTCATTATATCTATTTCTTGTTTGTTATAAAGAAGCAACGAGAAGTTGCTGCAGAGGAAAATGATAAACAGTGAAGACGAAGGAGAAGGATTATAATGGGAGATTTGACCGAGGTTGGTGGATTCTTTTATGGTTTTGATTTCATGTTAGCAACGTGGAGTAATGTAGTCATGAACCTCATGATCAGTTTTTTTGAATTCTTGTGCGTAGGAATATGATTTCAAATGATAATAATATAATATACTGTAAACTTTTTTAAATATATAGTATATTGGGATTTGCGTTTTGGATTTTTGTGGTTCTTTAATTATTTATCTGTAAACGTTTTTTATAAGTTTAGTTATTGATTGATGCAGGTGCCTTGTTGTCACATTTATAATTTTTGTCTTAAAGAGTTGATGATACTGTTACTGTATATAGGGTGTCTAAAGGGTCATTACAACTTAACTACAATATATTAGTACCACTAAGAAATAAAAATCCGGAAAAGATATATCAACCATTGAGAAAAAATTAATTTGCAGTTGTATATTAGTGGAGAATGGTACAGTAATCACCAATCATATGATCATTGAAGAAAAAACATAAAATAAAAATAAAAGTAGGTATCTTTAAATGCTTAAAATCTTTTAACTCATATAGGACACTTTGAGGCTTGAGCCATGAAAAAATTGTACAGTCCTACCAGATCTATAATTATTTTACTTTTTACAAGATATAGCTGTAATTAAAAAAAAGTTTAAAACATGTTTAAGATTAATTTGAAGATAATGGAACTCTATTGTATAATCTTATTACTAAAGGTGGAGGGATCATATGTGTCTAGTTTTGGAGCTATGAATTTGAATTCTGTTGAGAATATTTATTCAAATTAAAGGAGGGAAGAGTGGATTGTGTCAGAGAAAACCATTAACCAACCGACAAAGTAAACCACACACAAAGATGCATTTTGAAAAGAAAAAGAAGCCACTTCTGTTCTGTTCTAATCCTTCTATTCGTATGGGCACTTCTGTAAATAAACACGAGGGGAGTCACATATTCCATTGTTGGGTTTATTATTTCAAGGGTGAACAAACGACCTTGACCCAAAACATAAAGAAAAAATATACAGTAGAACCTATATAAATTAATACTTGTTATAAATTAATAATTTTTTTGGTTTTAAACTGGACTGGGGTAAAAAATGACATAATTCAATAAATTAATAAAATAATATTTTTTTTATAAAATTTTATATAAAATTTTTGATAAATTAAAATCTCTATAAATTAATAAAATATTGCGATTCCGAGTTTATTAATTTATATTGAGGTTTTACTGTATAACCGAACGAAGCCCAAAAGGCCCATAAGGCCATAACGGTTGCGATCCAATCAAAGCGTCCTTCTCTCTCTCATCGTCTCATAAATGAGAGTATTATTTTCTGTCTCTCTCTCTATAAAAATGGTGGCTTTTATTTAACAAACAGAGACGCACTCCACAGCTAACGTTGCTTTCGTCCCACTCCAAATGGCTCTTCTGTAAATCTTTTTACCTCCTTCACACACTCTTACGAAGAAGAAGAAGACTTTTCTTTCTTCAGGAAGCTTTACGAACTTAAAATTCCCCATCTTTTCTTTCTCAATTTTGCGAATTTTCCGAGTCGAACGATTTTGCGAATTTTCTTAACTCGAACGAGTTGATCAAGTCGGTCGGTTCTGGTTTTTCTCTGGATTTCAATTCGGTTATTTCCGGTTAAAGCTTTATTTTTTTCCGATTATGGATCTGACCCAAGGGTTCGGAGCTAGATCCGGCGTTGGACCGGTGACCGGACTTGAATCGCTCAATTTCAGCGACGAATTCCGCCAATTGGTGACGACGATGCCCCCGGAGAATACCGGCGGCTCTTTCACGGCTTTGCTCGAGATGCCTGTGACTCAAGCCATGGAGCTTCTCCATTTCACGGATTCATCGTCTTCTCAGGAGGCCAACATTACCAAACTCGCCGGAGATAATATCGCTCCTCCTCATGACCCTTTCGCGACTTTGACTTTTCCTTCCAACTCCCTTCTCTTGGACCGCGCCGCTCGTTTCTCGGTGATTGCTACTGAGCAAAACGGATATATCTCCTCTGGCGATACTCCGAGCTCTAGCGCGAATCTGGACGGAGGAGTCAAGGCCGAGCCTGCTGAGACTGATTCAATTTCGGAGAATCAGAATTCGAAACACAACAAGAGGAAAGAACGCGAGAAGAAGGTGATACTACCAAATTGCTCAAAATCAAAAACACTTTGATCCAATAACGAGATAGTTTCTAACTCCTTATTTCATTAATTTCTAGGCTAAAAGCTCGATGAAGAAGACGAAGAGCTCCGTTGAGGCAGACAAGTTGCCGTATGTTCACGTTAGAGCTCGTCGTGGTCAAGCTACTGATAACCATAGCTTAGCAGAGCGAGTAAGTAATTTACATTTCTCACAAGTAAAGCATGGTTGTTGTTATATTAGTTTTTTTAATTAGTGGCTACGTTAATTAATCATTAAACTCTTCTTGATTATAGGCAAGAAGAGAGAAGATAAACGCACGAATGAAGCTGCTACAGGAACTGGTCCCAGGCTGTGATAAGGTTTGTCTTTAGATTAGTGACCTTTTTAATCAATAATTACATCTTCATTTGTGATTAAAGACAGAATCTTTCTTTATTAGACCAACCCCCAAAAAAGTGAATTTGAAGATGTGGTTTGATAAGAGGTTAAATCCTTTTCACTTTAATAATATTGTAGTGCTAAGTTCCGCTTATATGAAAAGGAAATTTTTTTGTGGTGTGTCAAAAGACCAAAACCACTAGTTTGGTAATTTCAGTTTCTTGAATATCTTAACTTTATTTTCGTGTGGGGAAGAATATCTCACGGGTCACAACCATTTAGGTTAAGTAGTAGTAGTAATACGGAAGTGATGTGACATTGTTCAATAGATTATTGTTTCGTCTTCCCAAAGTGTATTCATTGAGCTTGAAGCTTACTCCATAAATGACTATAATGGATTTATGATGTGGGAATGCTAGCTGGACTGTTCCCTTGAGGTTATGGGTTGAGGGGACAGATTTTGGTGGATAGATCAAGGTCAGACTGGGTTTTGGGGTCCATCTTTCGATAATAAGTGGCAAAAGTTGCAGGCTTGCAATGGAGGGTGAGGAGTGTAGTATCGTCTCTAAGAAGTTTGGTATCTATCAAGTAGAAAGAGGGTGAGGAGTGTAGTATCCTCACTAATATTGTTATATGCTTTGAGTCCCACATTACCTAATTGGTTGGAAACATGATGTGACACTCCTGCCGACAGCTAACTAATCGATAGATATCTTGGAATTTAGCAGCAATTATTGGTGGAAGGAGATGATGATAGGTGACAACTCTTTAAGAGTTTGTCAAATCTGTGGGGCTCTGGGGCTTGATTGTTTGTTCATGAAATCTTTGATAATTTCTGGAATTCATGTTTCTAAACGAGAGATGTTTGCTCTGGCAAACTAGTAGAGTTGTTGAGATTATAAAAGCCGTTTACGTTTTACATGGTAGGACTAACTTGTAGATTTTTTATGGCTTAAAATTACTTAAGAATTCTAATAAAGATATAGCTGCGTAGGAATTCTTTGCTTCTAAAGTTGTGGCTTGTTCTTCTTTATGGTCTTGACTTACCAGAAAGCTTGGCCTGCAGATTCAGGGAACTGCATTGGTTCTGGATGAAATCATTAACCATGTGCAGTCTTTACAGCGTCAAGTGGAGGTAGAACTTTTTGTTGTTAACTGCAATTAAAAGTAATAAGCTAAGCAATGTGTGATTAGTGCCACAATGTCACATAACTGCTGTTCTTCTTTTCAGATGCTATCTATGCGACTTGCTGCAGTAAACCCCAGAACTGACTTCAATCTCGACACCATATTGGCTTCAGAAGTAAGTATCAATCAACTAATCACATAGGAAAAATTAATGTTGCATGTGATCTTCTTCTACAATAAAACCCTTCAGTTTAATATTGACTAGACAGAGACTTCCCTTTGACCATGTAGCTCGTTTAAACCATAGGGATAATGTTTCTGTAAGTAACCTTTTTAGTTGTATCACAAAAAGAGAAACTTTTGGATATTTATTGATCCAACATTAATCAACCCTATTCTAGACTAGGCTTAAAGAAGAAGAACAACGTGGGGGAAATAAATACACAGACCTTACAGAAATGTAGTACAAACAGAGAGATCAAGGATTCAAAAAAGTATATTGAAAGGACTCATTAGTCCTCTCAATTATATCATACAGAGGGAAAAAAAAGTAGTCAGAAACACGGACCACCTTTGCTCTGTGGTCTATGATACTGTCTTTTTTTATATCCTTGCACAATTATTTTTCTGTGGGTCTCAGTCTTAAAGTTATTGTTGCTTCAAGTTTCACCTATCTACTAATCAAATAATCAAACTTTTGTTTGTCTGCAAATAACTTCTTATTAAATGACCTTCTTCTGTTGCAGCTTGTGCACCATTTAAGAACCATGCCCTACTCATTAAAAACCTTGTTCAGTTAGGATAAATTACAGTACAAGAGAGCTGGCTTGTTGACTAGATAGATAGAGAATCTAGGATGTTAAAATTAGTCATCTCTAAGTGAAGCTGATATGTTTTACGAATTGAGTTGATGATTGAAAATCCAAATCCCTTTTGCAGAGCGGCTCTCTTATAGATGGTAGCTTCAATGGAGAGTCTTATCATCAGCTGCAACAATGGTCTTACGATGGCTACCATCAGCCGGAATGGGGAAGAGAAGAAGATCATCACCAAGATTTCCCAAATCAGGTGAAAATGGAGCTCTAAAGTTGGAAACACTTTGACATGCTTGTGTATATATATAAGAGTTAGTATATCTCTCTAAAGTCTCGATTGTTGAATTAGAGGTAGAAGAAAATGGTTATGATTGTTTCAGGTCTCTCTGTTCATGGCCTTTCTATATATATTTACCAGAATTCAGAATGTTTCCCTTAAAAGAGAAGTATATGAAGATTTGATATGTTACTCTGGCAATACGATGTCGTAGATTGAATATAAGCCAATCTTCGTAAACCGTCTAGTCACCCAAATAATAACCGAACAGAACCGATATCGATCGAACAGAACATTTTTTAAAGCCAAACCGTATATAAAGTGAGAATACCGAATCAAACCGGATAATCGAAATTGAAACCAACATATAATTTCCAATTAAACCAACACAATTTGACAACCAAACTAAATTTCTCGGTTTGGTTCGGTTCGAATTAGACCTTTTTGTAGGTCGTATATAGGTGGAAACTTGACAAATCTGAGTATTTCCTTTTTGCTTATAACAAAAATATCGGAACCAAAGCGATGCCGTCGACGCAGTCCTTGACCGTCGCAGCGAAGACGCTACGGAATCGGATCTTCTCCAGGTCTGGATCTACATCCGCCGGTCCGAGTCGGTGGGCGACACCAGGTCACGAGGAAAGACCCAAGGGTTACTTTATGAACCGGACTCCTCCGGCACCAGGACAGTCGAGAAAATGGGAAGATTGGGAGCTACCTTGTTACATCACGAGCTTCCTCACAATTGTTATCCTCGGCGTCGGGCTCAATGCGAAACCTGATCTTTCAATCGAGACTTGGGCTCATCAGAAAGCTTTAGAGCGCCTTGAGATGGAGAAGCTCGCCACCGCTGGAGATTCGTCCGATTAAAGCATCACCGGAATGCTTGATTTGGGTATGTCTTAGTTCCCAGGGGGATTTGAAGAGTTCTTTTTTTTTTTTTTACCCGTTTGATGACGATCACGAAGACTGGAGAGTTAGGGTTTGGTTTGGCCCTTGAACTTTTGTTTCGATTCTCCTTTGTTTTTGTCGATAATGATGAAATAAGTGTTCTTTTTTAACTGTTTAGACGCAATTGCCTTCATTCTCTACTTCTTATGACATTTCTCAAATTTGGTCACTTTTGATTTTACTCGTTTCTCAGATGATTTGATTCGACTATTGATTGCTCCGTTTGTTGGATGAATAGTTTAAAGGTGAATGGTTTGCTTGACGTTGTGTGGTTCTCTTCCTAAAGGTTATGGCTTGTTTATGTTCGGTTTGCTAATTGCACTCTGTGAAGTGCATAATGGTTAGATAGCTAGTTGAAATTAGTCGGTTCTGAATCTCTTTAGCTAGCTAGTTGACATTAGTTGACTTGCCATTTGCTGTAGTAGTTCGTAGTCAGAAGCGGATAGTATAGCTCTGTCTAGAGAATGAATTGTTCCTCTGTTTTGTAGATATATCATACTTCGAGAAGGCTCATTTAGTATAGCTCTGTCTAGGGAATGAATTTCGTCATGCTATGCGATTATAGTTTTGTGCAGCGTGCGCATTGAGTCTTGTAGTCTTTGAAGTGGTTAAAGTGGAGTTCTCATGGTGTCAACCATTGGTAGGTTCAGCACACTAGATTTCAGTTTCATCGATTAAGGTTAATTAGGATTTTACTGCTCATTGCATCAGTGTTGGATGTTTGAATAGTTCAGTAATGGCTAACAGTTGTTGCTCATTGTATTAGCTGTGTGGATACTGAAATGTGAGCCTTTTTGCAAATACTGAGTTAAGTATAGCATGAGAAGGTTGATCAATTATATATTAAGATAAGTCTCGAGCTGGAATCAATGAAAATTTCACTCAGGTTCAGATTGATTAGGGGTAGACAACATGAGGGCTTATCTCGAATCTCTGCAGGGGTAGACAATTAGAGAACGTTCTATTGACTGGTGCCATTTTTGAGTAGTCTTGCTTCCCAGATCTTCTGATTAGTTTCCTTTAATGTTGCTTGATAATCTTCTCTTTTAAGGATATAGAACTCTAGTGCTGTGTCGGCTCTATAGCAAGCTGTGATGTTTCATCTCTTCCTCTGGTTTCATGCATGACGAATTAAACAATGATAGAGCCTAGGATTTAACAAACTCAGTACCCTCTTGCTCGCATACTTCATGGTTGGTAATTCAGCAAGTAATAATAGCTTTACTTGTTGTTTGCTTTTTTACATCGGGATGGCTATTGTGGTAATTTATTCATTCTCGCTGTGTATGTGTGTCTCCCGAGAGTATGATTCTGTAACAGAAACGATTAGGCTTTGGAAAACGCCATCACTTCACATGGTCTCTTCGCTTGAGGACCCAAGAAGTGTCCACCAGTGTCAAGCCATGTGAAAAACCTTTGTCCTCTTATCTTATTTTCCTCTGTACATTAGATGTTCTCTATCGTAAATTTCAAATTCAGGAAACATATGAGCACTCGTAGTCGTTTGTAATTTGATGTCGGTGTCGGTCGGTGTCAGTCAAATGTTTTTGGACGAAAGGAAAAAAAAAAGGACACAACGGTCATTTATAAAAGAGAAGCTACTTTTTCTTTTATTCTGGTAATGTAAACCGGCTATTCCCGGTAAACACTCGAGCCACCGACACAAACTTCCATGAATCACACGACCACGATTACAGTCCGTACCGAACACGATCCATGTTCTTTTCTATATTTAAATATATTCACCATCCATAACATCCCGCATTCGGATCTTCCCATAGTGAAAGAGACATAGAGAGTGAGAGAGAGTAAGTAAAGTAGCTTTCTTTATTTATTATATGGATTACAGATAGAAGACAGGTAATCTTAGTGACGCAAAGATAAAGACAGGTCAGTGACGCAAATCTGAGAGTAGACTTCACTCTGAGAAGATTAAAGCAACCGGTCTTGAAGAGAAAGACAAGCAAAAATGGGTTTCGTAATGATTTCGATGTGAAACACACCACTTTCTCACAATCTGCTTCTTCTTGTTCTTTTGGGTGTTCTGTTTCTTCTGGACCTACCTTTTCAGGTAATCTTCTTTTCTTTTCCTAGTCCTCATGGTTGTTTCATGCTTTGTTTCTCTCTATCACTCTCTGCAACTTATATATTTTTGGGACACCTTAGAAATTTCAGTTCCTGAGTTTTTATCATATCTAGTTAGTTCAATCATTACTGTAACTCATACAAAATTTAACCATTCTTGTAACATGCCTATGTGAATGCACCCATATGCTGGGACCCCAAAATGATACTGTAGAATCAGACAAAACGTAGCAAGTACCAATTATGTCATTTTCCTACTCCATTATTTGTTATCGTTTTCAGTAACAGGAATATATCTTATCTAGTTGTGTTTTTTTTTAAAATCTATTTGCTCATCTTGCTCAACCAAAATCTAAAGATCATTACTGTTTGAGGATTATCACTGATTTTTTCTTTTCTGTAGGGTTACACAAATCTTCTTGGATAGTTTTCTCGCTTGGGGGAGTTGAATATTGCCTTGGCTGCATAAAAGTATAAGACGAGTTTCATGATGAAGGCAAGAACAGCTAACAATGTCCAGTCTAAGCGATCTACCAAGAGTGTAAGAAAAGATCAAAAGCTGCAGAAGACGAATAGCCAGAAAAGATTGTCAGAACAAGAGAAACTCAAGGACTTGGACGCTAAGGAAGTGTCTAGTACTATCTCTACAGTAGCAAGTGATTCAACCACACAATCAGATCGCTCTGAGGCTTACGAGTCAGTAGATGTTCGTTACTTGGATGATAATAACGGCGGCGCCATTGCCTCTGCAGTGGCTCATCAGGAATCAGATTCTAGCAGAGTTGTGGACAAAACAAGTGGATCGGTTTGTGATTTGGAGAAAGATGTTGATGAACAAGATTGTAAAGATGCTAAGGAAATCGATACAGATGCTCGAGAAGGTAACAATGCTGATGTCTGGGAAGATGCTTCGAACGGTGCTCTTAGTGCTGAAAGTGAGAACGAGGCTGCTGATGTTACAGAGAATAGTGGTGGGAACTTTGAGGACAAGATTGAGCATCTAGAGACGAGGATCGAGAAACTAGAAGAGGAGCTTAGAGAAGTTGCTGCACTTGAGATTTCGCTCTATTCTGTTGTGCCTGACCATTGCAGCTCTGCACACAAGCTTCATACTCCTGCTCGGCGTATTTCTAGAATCTACGTCCATGCCTGTAAGCATTTTACTCAGGGAAAGCGTGCTACGATTGCTAGAAACTCTGTTTCTGGTCTTGTTTTGGTTGCTAAATCTTGTGGGAATGATGTTTCGAGGTAGGGATACTATATTTGAAATGTGAGTGACCTTTCAGGTTCTTGATTTCTTCTCAGTTGTGATCTAAGCAAATGTTTTCTCTTGGTTCTCATTTGTTAGGTTGACCTTCTGGTTATCAAACATCATAGCTCTAAGGCAGATAATTTCGCAAGCTTTTGGTACGTCTCGCATTACACGCATCTCTGAATCAAATGGTGATTCAGGCAAGAAAACAAACCTGAGATGGAAGAATGGTTTCCAACAGCTTTTGGAGGATTGGCAAGAAACTGAGACATTTACTACTGCACTCGAGAAAATCGAGTTTTGGGTATTCTCTAGAATCGTGGAGTCTGTTTGGTGGCAGGTATATATAGTTATAGACCAAATGTAACTAAACTTGAGTTTCTTAGTTAGTTTGTGTAGCATCTCACTTTTTTTCCTTCTTCTCATGTCTTTAAGGTCTTTACTCCTCATATGCAATCCCCTGAAAACGACTCATCAGCCAGTAAATCAAATGGGAAAATGACGGGACCTTCCTTGGGTGATCAGAACCAAGGGACCTTTTCGATAAGCCTATGGAAAAATGCTTTCCGAGATGCTCTGCAACGGCTTTGTCCTATGCGAGGTGCGGGACATGAATGCGGTTGCTTACCTGTATTGGCTAGAATGGTAATCAGATTTTTCATTTGCTTTAATCCAAGCAAAGTCAAGACAACAAAATCATATTCTTATTGTTCTTTAAACAGGTTATGGATAAGTGTATCGGTAGATTTGATGTAGCCATGTTCAATGCTATTCTGCGAGAGTCAGAGCATCAGATTCCAACCGATCCCGTCTCTGATCCTATTCTTGATTCCAAAGTTCTGCCTATTCCTGCTGGAGACTTGAGCTTTGGATCAGGGGCACAACTTAAAAACGCGGTAACCAACACAAAACAGAGTTCGCATTCTTATGGACATTTTAAAGTTTGTAATGTTGACTAATCCACTGATGAAATGGTTCCCTTGCAGATTGGCAATTGGTCAAGATGTCTCACTGAAATGTTCGGCATGAATTCTGATGATTCTTCGGCAAAAGAAAGCGAAGATGATCACGCAGAAAGTAAACCCTTTGTTTTACTAAATGAACTTAGTGATCTTCTTATGCTTCCAAAAGACATGCTTATGGAAAGATCCATTAGAGAAGAGGTTTGTTTGATATATCTATCTCAGTCCCCTTTGTTTCTTTGTTTGTCCTTGATTTATTGGTTTTACAAACAGATGTGCCCATCGATCAGTCTTCCACTCATCAAAAGAATACTCTGCAACTTCACACCTGATGAGTTCTGTCCAGATCATGTACCTGGTGCAGTCCTAGAAGAGCTCAATGCTGCGGAGGTACAAATATATCAAAGTTTGCTGGAATCTATGTGTACTCATATCCAGTAAGTAAGGCTGTTAATATCATTGTTTGTTATATTTCAGAGCATTGGTGATGGGAAGCTCTCAGAAACAAGCTTCCCTTATGGAGCTTCCTCTATTTCTTACATGCCTCCATCGACCATGGATATAGCAGAAAAAGTTGCTGAGGCTGCAGGAAAACTGTCAAGGAACGTATCTATGATACAGAGAAAAGGATACACGAGCGACGAGGAGCTTGAGGAACTGGACTCGCCTCTTTCATCGATCGTTGACAAGGGGAGTGACTTTACAGCTGGCTCAACAACTTCAAATGCAAGATACAAGCTTCTTCGGGAAGTGTGGGGTTTAGTTGAGTGATGATTGGGAGACCAAGTTAAAAAAAGGAAGTAGTATGCGTGTTGCTATGAATTTACGGCTGTTGCTTAGAGAATTCGCCGATACAAGCAACGATAATGTGGAGAGCTTTCTGTACAATTACAGAGATACTCTGTTTTTATGTATCATAAAGAAGCCATAAAGAAGTAAACCCTTTGTTTTATTAAATGAACTTAGTGATCTTAGGGGCTATTGGTTCTATGATTTGAATGTATTTGGAAATCCAAACAAAAATCAAGTGTTATTCAATCATTGATTTTAAAATACTTATCAAAATTATGTGTTATTTGTTCTATGATTTACAAATACTTGTTAAAATCGCATGTTATTCATTTAATGATTTGTTTTTGGATTTCAAAATCCACATTATGTTTTAAATGGATTTGAATGGATTTGAAAGTGTAAAAGAGAAGGATTCAAATCCAAGGATAAAACATGTTATTTCAAAATCCATGTGTTTTGATTTTTAGAATTTACAATTCCATATGGATTTAAAAATCACCTCTCCAATAACAATAGGCTCCCAAAATACATGCTTATGGAAAGATCCATTGGAGAAGAGGTTTGTTTGATATATTTATATCATTCACCCCTTTGTTTCTTGGTTACACACATTTGCATTCACAAGCTTTGTCCTAAGGGAAAGATTTCAAAAGACCCTCTAGTTGATCTACAGAATAAGATCTTTCCAGAAAAACTTTCTACACACGCCTATTCTTTTGTCTCCAGTCCCATGGTTCCTATGGATGTTGTGAAGCCCACAAACCTTTTTTTTTTGTCTCTTGCCTCTTTTTGCCACCGACGCAGAAAAAAAACAGTTAGTTCTCAAAATTTAGATTTGCAAAATGTAAAGATTTTTTACTAATCTTGCATGTGCTAATGTACCATGCTTATCATGATGTATGTAATGCCATGCAAAGCCTCCTTTCAGCATTTCTTCCTGAACAAAAACCTCATCACAATACAAATCGGCCACCAATCTATGATATTTATCTTTCTCATAGCCAATCACTTTCAACTAGAGCTTTTTGTGCCTCTTTCCCAAAATCCATTTTGATTTCTGGAGCATCTATGCCTCTGTGTCACTAAATAGCTTCACTTAACCAATTAAAGAAGAATCTTAGAAGAGAGCTTATTTTAAAAATAAAATAATCCACAAACCTATACGGTTGTCTCTTGCGTATTTTTCCCATATGAGTCACACTCACACCATTAAAAGCTTTTGTAATTCAATTCCAAGCCTATTAGGCAACTTTTGTACAAAAACTAAACCAATTTAATAGTGTATTGCAATGAGATTTATATTGCAATGATATTTTTGAACAGGTAGTTAAATTACTATTACTTTTCATTCCATTTTGATAAAAACTATGTTAAAACCGTTTTTTTTATTTATTATATAGGAAGAAATGCTGAAAAAGGGGTTTGATTGGCATTATATAGCTTGTGATAAGCGCATGGTTATAACCAAGGCAAGACTAGTAATGACATGATTTTAATAACTAATGTTACTTAAAATTACTTATTTAAAAATGAAACAAATATATATGATTTAGCATCAGTTATTTAGGTGATATTTTAATTAACTAATTTGGCATCAATTAAATAAAATTGATTTAACCTTTATTCATTTGTATCATTTTTTTGAAAAAATGATATAAATTATAAATTCACATCATTTAGATAATTGATGAATCTATTAATTTTTATCAAAATCACTTTTTAAAATGATACAAATTTACATCAATAAAAACTGATGTTAATTTACACTAGTGAGAATTAAATATCACTTATGTAAATTGTAATTTACATCATTAAATTTCTAATACAGATATTTATTTATTGTCAATAAAAAGCCAAAGAAAAATTTAATGAATTAAAATAATTACTTATTTTATTAAGGAAGGATTTTTACAATCCACAACTTCTCTAGGAGTGATGAGAAACTATATATTATAAATACTTAAGTTTTGGACCGAAGATGATCGAAGTAGCAAAAGAGATTAAACTGATAGAGCGATCGCTAGATGTTGCATATGTATAAGAACCTAAGTTAAAATCTTTATGTAGTATGAACTACTTGTAAAAAGCTTTGAGTGTTTTTTTCTTCAAGAATGGTTTGGGAGATCCAAATCTATGTGGAAGATAAAAAGTCTTATATAGTGTGATGTATAAAGAAAAGCTTACTGCTTAATGCAATTTGGTTTTGGCTTGAACAAGCATCCTCTTAAGTTCTTTGCCAACTTCAATCATTTTTGGAACTTCTCCTACACAGCCAATGCATCTCAGTGAAAATATGAGGATAGCTTTTATTTGCAATAGCTCTTGTTCCTTGCAGCTTTCCAACACCTCTGGATCAATAATCTCAACAAACCTGTCGTCTTCAATTAACTTGATAGGACAATCCTTTTATAGTTTGTCAACAAGACTCGGGTTCATTGCGGTCAAAAGAGTAAGCATGAATGCTCCAAAGCCATAGACATCAGTATTCTCTGTTACTCTCCCAGTATTCATATAGATGTGATCAAGGTACCCAAATGTTCCCTCTATAACATCTTCAACAAACTTTTCTCCTTCTGGAATCAAAACAGAGTTGTCGAACTCAGTAAGCTTAGCTGTCCCTTTCTCATCCAAGAAGATCTTACACGGTATTATATCTTTGTGGATGATACTCTTTGAGAATGCAGTGTGAAGGTATGTTAAAGCGTCTGCGACCTCCTTCGCAATCTTCATTCTCACATCCCATGGTAAACTCACATCAAATAAATATTTTGATCCATTTTGTGGTCTGCATATTATACTCTCTGCATATTCATAGACTAGAACTGGATAAGGAAACTCAAGACAGCATCCTAACAGCTTGAGGAAATTCTTGTGACCACTAACCATTGATGATATTGCTATGTCACAGCAAGCCTTTCCACTGCCGTGACAATCCTCTTCTACCCATAACTTGACAAGCACGAGGCGGTCTTCCAGCATACCTCTGTAACATTTGTAGCGATTGTAGCGATTAAGCGGGGTACGAACTTTACTGTGGCTGAAGTTGTCGGTTGCATCAAGGATCTGAGAGGCAGAAAAGATTTTGATTGGATTGGATTTTCCGTTGCAATATTCAATGAGCTTTTCTAACAACACCTTGCCGTTCTCATGGACCAACGTCTGCTTTTTAGCGGCCTCTATTGACTTCTTCTTCCTCCACCACCAACCCATCTCAACACTGAAATATAGTAATTGATCAATCATTCAAGGACGAAACGAAATATTCATCTTTCACAAGTTCATGACTTGCTCTTGTGAAAATCTGAGGATGGTTCAGTGGAAACTACTCTTTTATTTTATTAGAGTTCTGAAGCAATTGGGGGAGAAAGGATATTTAGTAATTAAGAAGTCTTGCTTCATTTGACTTATTCCACATTGTTTTCATACAGGTGTGAGACAGAGACACCTGACTTCGAAAAAATCAAAAAAGACTCCAAAGTTGACTTGTTAAAAAAAAGTTGACGCCGAAAATGTGGTCCTAGACCTTTTTAACAAGTCAGTATGTTAAAAAAAAAAAACAGTAAAGCTAGAAAAACAGGTCATCCAGCCATAAAAACATACTGACTTCTCTCTATCTCAGGCCCTTCTGTAGGGAAATGTACATTTATTCATTCTTCCTGAAACAATAAACAAAAAGCACAAATCAGACTATGAAAGGCGTGGTAATTAAAAAAAGCACACTTCTCCAGCTATTTCAAAGTTTGAAATATTATCATCTAGTAGAAAAATGAAAAGTAATGTCAATATCACCTCTTCTCCGTGATGAGAAAGCTATTAAACGCTCTAATCCTTGAATCGTCAGGGTTTTCCAACAGAGCATGCTCTCAAAGGATACACCTTTACAACCTCCATCAGTGATCTAAACGGTAACCTGAAAAGACATGAATTGCGAATATGCATTGTCTAACAAAGAAAACGACTTCATCACTCTTGTATAAGTCGTTACACAAGTGACTGGTTATAAGCCAAGGTACGCGCAAACTCAGCTGCCTGCAGCGACAAAACGTGGAACAATGTTTAACTGACAATAAAAAGAGCTATGATAGCAAATATGTTTGTAATACTCCACACCCATGAATTCTCCTGGTTATACCAGTAAGTGTTCATATTCAAACCTTCATGATGTTCGAAAACATAGCTTCGTCTGCTAATGTTCCTGAAATTAGACTAACTATATGATAGAACAATTATCTATTATAATCAATCCTGTTTCAGCTTGCTAGGAGTTGGTTCAAGTTTTTACAAAAAAAAAAAAAAAAAGTCTATGATTCTTAAATTCAAAATGTATAAAGTTTTACTTCTATAAATGAACGACAGCGTTTTATTAAGGTAGGCAAAGTATACCTTAATACGGCAGTGTTTTATCTAAACACCGTCGCTATACTACTGGGCATGAAACATCCGAAAATTAAATACTAATGGGCTTAATTATTCTGGCCCAATAATGGCTAAGGCACTGTGTCATCGACGATGACACCCCTAGTCATCGTCTTCCAAAAAGATTTATATTTTTTTAAAAAGATGCTCTGGTATATTTAATTAGGGTTATTTGAGTGATCAAGATCTTTGCGCAGCGCAGCGGCTAACAATTTTGGTAAACAGAATGAGTGAGCGTACAAAAGTTTTAGACAAACTTGTAAGAAGTTTTTTTTTTTGCTGGGATCATGTAGTCTCTCGCTCTCTTTAAAAAAGATTGTTGTTACTTCTTCCTGTTGACTTTTTTATTTTCTTGTTTGTTGTTGTTGTGATATGTGATGACGCCGCAGGTTAAGGACAAAATCAATGATTGTCTTGAGAACCTGAGGGAAATGCACGAGATAGAGATCCAACTGCTACCTCCTCATACTTGTGTTGACCCTCAATTCACTACAGTATCTACTCGTGATATCGACTCGTGGCTTTATAGATGGAAGATAACTCGCGGAAGAGATATAGAATACTACACTTGTTTATTCGGCCCCCTGGGTGATACCTGTTCAAGGATGAAAAGTCGCAATGCGTAAGCCGCAAATAATTTTGAATACTACACCCTTTTTTTTGGGAGTTATAAATATTTGGACGTACTCTTTGTCTGATATGTTGTATATTTGCAGGTAATAGAATGATACGTGCGTTACATCTCATCATTGAATACAAAGGGCTAAAACCTCCACCCCGTAAGAACTTTTTAAACCAAGATTAATTAAAAACAAGTGAAAACGGATTTCTTTTGTTGTTATTGTTGTTGTTGTTAATTACAAAATGTATGTGTCCTTGTTTTTTTCAGCGGTTGTAAATGCTGATCCTAAACAACTCCAAGCTCTTTATGAAGAAGATCTCCAGGACGAGTTAGACTTGTTAGAACAGCTTTTGAGACGTATTCGACTGAAGCATCGCGGCCTTATCAAACGAGTTGGACACAAAGTCGTGTACATATGATCCTTAATCTATCAATAATATAAGATTCTTTCTAACTCATCTCTTCGCTAGATGTGTATGTCTTAAAATGACTATGTCATCTCTGTTTCAGTTTAAGCAAGATGCTAAAAAAAAAAAATTGTTGTTTTTAGGAATGGTTTTTTTAAAATATGAAATTAATTTTATTTTTAAAATATTAGACACAAAATCTCCCGAAATTATGCTTCACAAAAGATGAATTACAAAGAAAAAGGTTCACTACAACACCTTGTGCAACCTTCACTCGCACCAGTTCAAGGCATCCCGATTCTCCAATGATACTCTTCATTTGTTCCAACTCTTTAGCAGTTCCTCCGTAACCATATTAACCCGCAACACCTTCAATTAATATAGACTCATGGTCACATCGTCCCTGAAACCATCCAAACCCTGGAGAAGCATCAATAAAGAAGATGCATGTAAAGGATCAATGACTAAGTTCGTCTCTCTCTCTCTCTCTCTCTCTCTCTCTATCTATATATATATATATATATATATATATATATTCAGAGGGTTTTGCTAAATGATATATACCCGCAAGAAGCAATTTATGAGTTTAATGTTACACAGAATAATTGCACATGAAATAAGCAACTCTGATATTTTGCACTTTGATGAAACTCCAAGATGCGTCTTTAGATCCCTATAGATTTGCGACAGAATGGCATCATCCACCGCACCGCAATACCTTGTGCAACCTCCACTTGCACCAGTTCAAGGCATTTCGATTCCACAATAATACTCTTCAAGTGTTCCAACTCTTTAGCAGTTCCTCCATAACCAAGAACATGCAACACGGAATGGACGCATGGTAACATCGCCTGCGTAACCATCCAAACCCTGGAGAAGAATCAAGAAGATGCGTGTAAAGGATCAACGACTAAGTCCGTCCGTCTCTCTCTAGATATATTCTTTCATGGGTTTCTGCAAATGATATACATACCTGGATGATTAGAGTTTCAAGTTTTGGAGATTGCTTAAGCAGATATGGCAGCACTTTCCAACCTCGTTTATTCTTACTCCCAAAATACAAGCTCACCAGTTTGTTGAACACCAGTAGAAATAGTCCACGTTTAACACATCGGGAAATCACCTGCAAACACACACACACACACACTTAGAGAAACACATCGGGAAATCACCTGCAAACACACACACACACACACTTAGAGAATGTCCCACGCCCTTTAACGTTTTTAAGGAAAAACAAAGTTTGGGGGAACTTACATCAGTAAAACCGGGAGATAGATGCAGGGTCTCAATGTTGCTTATCCCTATAAACAGACCAGTTATATCCGGCTCCTTGGCCCTTTCAGAATAACGCAGATCGAGCCTAGCTTCGACTAGGGACTCCAAGTTAACTTGTTCGTACTCAGCCAAGGCATAATCGGAGTAGTCGAGGGACACAAGACTTGGGGCTTCAAATGACATACTATTCATGGTCTCAACTGCAACCTCACAATCGTACTGAAACGACAGTTTCTTCATGGTCCCACTCGATATGCAGTATGGGTATCCTTCAGAGTAACCCCGGACAACCAACTCCTCTAGCACCGGACAGCCAGGAAGAAGCACGTAACACAGATCCTCAGATTCAAAAAAGATTGAATTGATGCAGAGACTCTTAAGCGCTGGAAGAGACAAATCCGGAGGAATTTTCCCAAGATCAATTTTTCTTCCCAGTGTCAGCTTAACAAGCGTCTTGCTCTTAAAGAGCTCAGGGGGCAGAAAGATGTCACCGTATTCCCTATTTGCGGGCTGTTCGAAAACACCAGTTTCAGAATTCAGAACGATTTTATAGAAAGCCTGTATGCTGGTATATTGAAGCTCTTAAATTCACATCTTTGCATATGAACTGAATAGGAATAAAACAGAGCTCCACTTTTTTTCTGTAACCACCTTCATCCTCCAAGACCAAACATTTTCATTTTTTTTCATAAAAGCATGAGATGTCAATAAAGATATTTACAGCTAATATAATAGATGAGTTAAGTACTAAATCTTGTCTTGTCAAGTACGATTTTTTTTTTTGTTGATAAACTTTTGAAGGGGATTTTCTACCCATCATAACGTCAGCAGGAAAAGACCAAAATAAAAATTAGCTAATAAATAGTAGAGTAGCCTTAACATGATAACAATTACAGACCTGTTGACAGAATTCGAGACCACCAAACAAGCACAGCAAGCCAGAATACATCAGAATACGGATTCCCACTGTTGTCATTGTACTATAATGATAAAGGAGAAATGGCGAAATCAATAAAGATGATAATATGGACTGAAAACAAGCATAAACCTAACGTTTCATAGATGATAGAAATCACTGCAGCGCAATAAAGACTAGCCGCTTTTATAAGAAGGCTATATCAGTAAGCTACGAAAGTTTCACAAAATTTACCCTCATTAGTACATGATAAAATACTATGAAGATGTATACCTTTAGAAGCTGTAAGATAAATTCAACAGCTTCTCGAGGGCTTTTCCCCTCAGCTCCCCTAACTCTTGCAATGGCATGTGGAATGGCCTAAGACAAAGCAAATAACAATGAATTTAGATAAAACAGTCAGGAATGTCGCATGCTACTACTACTGCAACAAGAATGATAGATATGACACAGGAGATCCAATCCAAATGTTCCTACGGAGACGTTCTATAACAAAGTCCAAAGTTCAAGAGAAAAAATAGATTCAACCTAACAATAACCAAAAATGCCACGAGTGAAACAGAAGAGCTAACTGTTACAAACCATAGTTTCAGAGGAATAACCATGGAAACCCCCGGAGGTAAGCAGGCTAGGAAGAGAAACAATAAATCAAACCCTCTCTGCAGAACGAAATTTTCCTAAAAAACTGAACACGAAAGGAGCTTTGGGATATTTGCGAACTTAAGCTCATTATTTTCATTGGCTCAACATTCATTTGTGTTCTATTCCACCATGACATAGTAATTAGTTGCCTAATTTTTTTCAGGAGAAACCCAATTTATATACTAAGCAGAGCAGTAACAGTTTTGTGTCATATCGAAAGGACATGTCATAGCATCTCCAGCTAACAGCTGAGATCAATTCGTGACACTATATCAAGCTCATAGCCTACCTTAAATCATTACCTCAAGCACAAAATATTCTGGGAAATCACGGAAGTCATTCGGCCTGAAAGGAGAACATCAGTTTAATGAGAAATCTCCCGCGGGTTACCAAAGAGATGTATAAATATTAAAAGGCACCAATCTCACTTGGGGAGTCCAATCTCTGCATAAAATCTTCTACTATTATAAAACTTTATTAGATGTTGCAAACCCGCCCAGTCAGTCTCCTGTTAAAAATAGAAATGAGCTTAACTCAACATTTGCAGTAAGATTTGTTTCAAAGGACACAAAAAGCAGTGCATGAGACCTTTAGAAAGGTGAAGTTCACAAAAATAAGTTGAAAGATGGCATAGCATGCAGTTTAAACCAATAGACATACAACTCATGAAAGTCTGTTAAACATGCAAGGAATAAATGGGATTAAGATGAATCGAAGATTGATGATAGGAATATAGAGATCAGAGAAAACAAATTCCTCCACTCATTCTTTCTGCAATCTAGTAGATGAATCATTAATTCTGATAAAATTTCAGGTGAATCATTAATTCACCGTGTTCTGTTCCTCTAAAAACATAAACAAGTGCACATTAAAGTTCCTGATCTTATACTTTTAAAGCAGTGCCTTTTGCAATCTCAAAAAAATCTAGTTAAAATTTTGATAATTATACGTCTTTGTCACTTTGAAATATTAGATTGAACAAGTTTAATCATACCTGTGATGCTGTTTTAGCCAATGCGTATTCTCCAGAAAACCTATATATGTCACAATAATATGTTGGAGAAAAGAACTTACATCTGAAAACTGGTATTTGAAAGAAGTACACTAGAGACGGACAAAACCTTGGAGTCAGTGAGAATACTGTTGAGCGCATTCACAATGGAAAATGAGTGTTGTTTCAAAGCTTCAAGTGACGCAATTGCCTGTGCCTGAGCAACAACATCTCCATCCTTCTCTAGTTGATTCACCTGGTCAAAAGTCACAAGTGTGAGAGAGGATTAAACCTAAAGCGTAGTCAACAAACCAGTGATGGATTTTCAGATGGCTACAATTAACAGGACAACACAAGCACACACACAATACAGAAAGACCACATCTACGTAACATAGCTCATGAGCTTCTTGTCATGAACCATGCAGAAAGCCAAAGATGTACACAATTATATTTTCAAGAAGTGTCAAAAAGCAAATCTCTTACCCACATTTGTAGGGGCTGATGAAGTTGAATCTCAGCTATATATTCCATCTCAGGGACAGCTTAATCCAAGTCAAAAGGAGATTCAATGCTACAGAGAAACATTCAATCTCTCAGTTCTTTTTTTCTTGTGGTCGTTGCAAGAAAACTAAACAGACCAGGAATACCAGAAATAGCGTATCACAGCAACCCACCTTGCTTTATTTTCTAACGGTACTATAGCATCAGCATTGTCTTCAACTGCTTCCATCACCATATCCAGACTACTCCTCGAACTGGATTAACCATCCTCGTGTTTGCAGAAAGCTCAAATACGTTAGCCTCAGTATCGCTTTCCCTGTATAGTCAAGAAGAGCACTGGAGTCCTTGTGTGCTTTTCTCCTCCACTCCAGTCTTACAAGCAAGTACCTTGAGCACGGTACTCTGAAGCTTTTAGACGACGATCCTTGGCGACAATGGTGGCTTAGCTTGAGACACGGTGGCGATTATAACCAACCTGGGTAATGCTCCGGTGAGTATACTCGGAATTGGGGACTTCGTTACCGGCGCCTTCGAACTGAGCCACGATTTCACCTCCGAGATCCGGGCGGCGTCAGAACCGCCTTTGACTTCACTCACACCGGTTATATCGCTCATCGTCTCTAATCCAATTTGGGGGAATGAAAAATAAAAATTGGTGTCTCGCTCTCAAACAAGACGAAATGAGTTGGAAATTTGAAAATTTCTGGGCGATGCGATCGCGTTCGTTGAAATTGAAACCCTAAATTTTCCAATTTTGGGAAAGTGAGGGAATGGCGAATTTTGAATTTATCGGTTAGTTTTTTTTTTTTTTTTTTTTTTTTAATGGAAAAAATCAATGAAAATGGAAAAATAAAAATCTAAGTTTGGTTATTGTGTGACTGTAGTAATAATTAACGGTGAAGAAGAAGAAGAAGAATGCGATTGAAATGGAGTGAATCAAACAAGTTGCTGGACAAAATGTGTGAGTATTGAATTAAACACAATCCATATAAAAATAAAAATAGGCTTATATAGTGATAATTGATTATATAATAAGGAGAAATGAAAGCATGACCAAATAACTGATTATATTATATAGTGATAGTTGATGATCATGAAAATTAAGCTTTTAGAATAGATAAATTCCTTTAAATAGCACTAAAAAAGTTTTTTTCCAAATATACCACATTGTAGTTTTTTTTTCCAAAATTACCACAAACACAAAAATTGATTTTTAAGGATATAGAATTTTTTTTTTTTAGGTTTGGGTTGACACATTTAGTTTTAGGGTATAGTTTTTATGGATAGGTTTTAGTATTTAGAATTTAGAAATTAGTTTTTACTAGTATTAGAACTTTAGTTTAATTATGTGGTATTTTTGGAAAAAAATATATATTTTAGTGGTATTTTTGGGAAAAAAAACTAAATTGTGGTATTTTTGAAACAAAAACCTATTTTAGTGGTATTTATGACAATTGCCCTTTAGAATAAGGAGAAATGCTTGCTTACCATGTTCCATTTCCTCATCTTGTTTTTCTTAATGCAGAGGTGATCGAGATGTCGAGCAAGTTAACATTAACTATCTCGTGAATATGCTAATAAGGCTAAAGATTTGAACCGTCAGGTGATTTTTTATACCTTTCATTTCCACAGTGCAATATTGATCACACGGATATGCTCTTCTCCTATTCTCTCATACTGGGAATTAGCTTCAATGTTGATCATATAGGCAAGAACCTCCTTGTCTTCACTTGAGAGACTAGCAACTTTATTTGCTGAGGTAGCTGATAGACGGCTGAGGATGCTGTTAACTCGTGTCATCGTCTTCAAGTCTGATCTTCTTGGATGAGCGGAACCAGAACCATCCTCAAACATATTCTTCAGCTGTCATTATAACCATATAATAATTTAGAAGAATCTGTGTGATATAAATTCAGGTAATGTGTGAAACTTTATGTGATAGAAACAAGTGATCAATCGTACATTCTCATATGATGATGAGCCAGACTCCGCAAGACCTTTCCCCTTATCCTTTGGACCACCGTCCTCCTGTATCAATCAAAAAATATATACATAAGAAAAGAAGTTGCCGCCATCATAATGCGTGAAACAAGTGATAAATCCTACCTTTTTATCTGAGAACTATCTATCTTTTCCAATCTAGACAACAAACTTTGGTTCTGAATAGCAAACACAGCCAATGGTCATACAAAACATCTAAGCCATTTATGTTAGTAAAGATTTTAGATAATATTATTTTTAAAATATCATTTTTTTAAGCTAGTTACATATTAAAACCATATAATTACAAACTAATAAACTGAAATAATCAGGAATTTTAGGTGTATAGTAAAACTGATTCAAATTTGAGTTGATTTAGTATAATATTTATGTAATTATTGATTTTTCAATTAAAGAAGAATTTTAAATATATAATTGATTTTTCAATTAAAGAAGAATTTTTCAATGAGGATGATTCCCAATTTTTTAAATAAATTAAGGCTGTGTGATCATTGAACGTGATGGGCATTTTCTTTCATATGTTGGCTTCACTTGAGGCTGCTAAGAGACATTAACTATTCAATTCCAAGCCTAATTAGGCTCAACTTTTGTACAAAAGCTAACCAATTTAAGGTCATCTCCAATGAAAAGTGGTAAAAAAAAATTAAAAATACAGAAAAGAATAAGAGGAGGTTCTAATTTCGGATCAATAAGAGACACGACGTGTCAGCATCTTGTTGGATGATGGTTTAATACTTAAAAAAAATAGATCGATTATTATTTCTTCTTTCTCTCTCTTTCCCGATAATCAGAACGACAATCGGACGAGATTGAATGGTTTTCTGAGGTGATCGGACGTTTTATCATCATCTCCACCGTGGCCGAGTGTCAACGTCGACTGTGGAGCAGCTAATCAGCCACTCGATTCGTGGAAAACGGTGAGTCTCCTTCACCAAACCGAAGCTTTGCTTGGACCAATCCGGAGATTGTATTATACAATTGTCTTTCTCATGGTACGTTTCTATTTCTGTTTGTATGAATTAGTGTTTACTTTAGGTTTAGAGATTAGGGTTGTTTGATTTTGGAAATTAGGGTTCTGTGAAATCAGTTTATTTATGTGTTCATAGGCATGATTAAACTTAGGGTTGATGAAATTAGCCTTGATTGAAGATGATTTTAGGCATATATTGTTTGTTTCCATCGGTCTTGTCCATTGTTTGGGAGTAGGAGATTCGTCTCAGGTTTATTTTGCTCCCTCTTCTCCCTATCTCTCTCTCTCGCATATGAAAGATCCTGTTTAAAGAAAAAAAGTGTGAGCCTTTAAGAGAAGATTTGGCCTATTTATGTGAGTTTTTGGATTGGGTGATTATGATCTGTTTAGTTAATTAGTGTACATATGAAGTTTCGATTACTGAAGTTGGTGGCCCTCTTTTTTAACTATGGAACTTTTACTTTTCCGGCAAAGTGTTTTCAGTCTTCTGTCTTGAATTGAGAATGGTATTTTCTTTAACTGCCTTTAAAATATAATAAATCACTTGCAGATTCATAAGTTAATATAGTCATACATTTGTACGTTTATGGGAATATACATTTTACGATGATGATCAAGTTCTTGTCTTTTGAATTTAGAATACATTGATTCATAATCAATATCTTTTACAGACTCATTCTACAATCTGGAGGTTGAGTGCAACAACCAACGAGGTAAAGCCTTGTTTTTTTACCATCAACGTTACATACAATTAATATTACGATGTGACTTTCTTACTCATTTTCGACTTTACCAAGGTTGTTTCGAACTCTAGCCCAGTGACTAATGGTGGGTATTTGAACGGAAAAGCCAAAACCAAAGTTAGATTTTGACAACTAAATCAAAGTTAGTTTTGCTTTCTCCTAATGCTCTCTTTTGATTTGCTACGGCTTGGATCCTATCAGAATATGCTTTTGACTTTTTCTCCTTAATTTATTTCCAGATTTTCAAACTCTCTTCTTAGAGATTAATTGAAGTTTAACAGTTTTGACTTTTTCATTACCTTGGTACGTAGGATTGCTCAAGAGTTTCCCGGCTTGATGTGCTTAAGTTGCAGAGAGGATTTTATTAAAGACGATGTCTGCTACAGCATGCTGAATGAGTTGAAGAGCCTTCCAGTTTCCTGTATCTTTTCCTTTTTCTGCTCTAGGAGTTGTAGGTTCGGCTTGGTTCTCCATCTTTGACAACATCCCAGAGATCTTTATTCATGAGTGTGGTTTTCATTCTTGCAGACCAGAACTCGTAATTCTGTCCATCAAAGACTGCAACAAGTTGAGATGATTGCAGGTTTATCGCCATCTCTGATCTCTTTCTGGTTCTATCTTTGGTAACTCTTGTTCTGACTTCTTACTAATGGCAGCTTTACAGCAAGCTGCACCCCCAGCTCCAGTTTATCACTCAATACCTCCTCTAATGGCAGACCTTCCAATGCCTCCACCTCAGTCAGTGGCTCCTCCTCCTCCTCCTCCTCCTACCCCGGCCTCAACCTCTGCAACAGCAAAACCAACAACCAGTCCTCGTCTCAACCTCCACTCAAGAGTCCTATGGCTGGTACTTGGATTAAGTCGAATCAAAGTTTTGATAGTTCTCTATCGAGAAATCAATATCTGAGTGAGAAGACGTTACATTTGAATTTGATTTGGGTTCTATTATCCCCATTTATGATTTGCATTTCCATTTTTACATTTGAATCAATAACTTGTATGTTTAAAAATTTATGAAATGCTAAAATTTCTCAGTTTCTCAATTTAAAATAGACATAATGGTAACTGCACCGGCGGCACCATTAAGGATCTTTTTGCTTCTAATAAATTCGCCTTGAGGAGGACACTAAAAAGAGGGTACTGTATCAATGTTTTCTTTGGAAAATAATTCGATTTGGCCTTATTATTAAGAAACAAAAAGCCCATTAAGCGACGTTACCTTCCGAGTATAAACCGATAAACCGTCCTTAATTGAGATTTTTATACATCAATCTCATAGAAACAATCTTTGCTTGGTGCCCATTTTGTCTATTTTGCCTTTCTAAATTTTTCTTAAAGAAAGCATTTTGGGGTATTCCTCAAGTCTCCAAAGAGAAAGATAGACAGGTGTGTAGAGATCACTCTATTTCGCTAATTCAATAAGTACATCATATCTCGCTATTTCACAAGCTAAGGTTCAATAAGAGTCAAATCACTAAAATCCCAAGGGCCTTTTACGGTGTTTTTGTTTGTTTGTATGCCTCACTATTCTCATCCAATATTTGACTGTATCTTCGCTGGATCCTTCATTCCCATCGGTTTCCAACATGGTTCCTAAGCCCTGCTTGTTCACTGATGCTCCCAGCTCTCACTTGTTCACTGACGATGCTCCCAGCTCTCACTAGTCCACTGATTTTGTTTCCAGCTCTCACTCGTCCACTGATTTTGTCACCAGCAGAAGCTCTGACTTGTCTAACTCCAACTCTTGTAGGGTTGTGTAGGTGTTGAACGATCTTCAACAAGTCCAGAGTAGTTGAAATCTCCTTCTTCATTGCTTCAATAGTTTCAACATCAGCAGGGTCAAGTAGTAGTTCAGCTTGTGCTAAAAGAAGCCAAAACCAAATAAAAATCAGAAGCTTGGTTGAGGAAACAAACACATGCTGTGAAGAGAAGCAGAGAAAAGTAAACAAGTGAGAAGAAGTTACACATACTCTGCTGCTTAGAGGCTTGTTTTTTCATGTTCTTCTTCTTTGATTTACTACATGGATTTGCAGCACTCTTAGGTGGTGGTGGGACTTTCGCAGCTTCTTCTTCAGCCTTGATCAATGTCTTCCTTATACCCGCAACCTGAGACTCGGTCAGATTCAGTTTCTCTGTCAGCTTAGACACCACCTCTTCCAGACTTTTGAAATCACCCACATCATCCAGAATTTTCTCAGTCCAGTTCTTTTCCTCCGGATTGTAATCTATGCTCAGGATTCAAAACAAACACACAGAAACACTGAATTTGAGTATCGAGACACACATGATTCATAAATCAAACACGAATAGAAGAAGAGCGGATAAACATCTCGCAGGATCCATGACAACGCAAAATAAAAAAACACGGAACAACGAGAATCTAGGTTACAAATCACCCAAAATTCGCTGAAATCAAATTTTAATTATCCTAATATGTAAATATCTTCATAACAAATCAAAATCGATCACCACAAATCAAATTATCGATTTCTCCACTAGAACAATCAAATCGATCACCAGATAAACCTCGCCGAGAATCCATGAAAACGCAAAGGAACTCGAAACTACAAGCATAAACGAATCTAAGAAACTTTGAAATCAAAATGATCACTAGATAAACCACAAATCAAATTAATTGATTTCTCCACCAGAACAATCAAATTAATCGATCACCGGATAAAACCACGGCGAAACTCTCGAATTCAAAACGCCAAACTCGGAATTGAATACGAGATCGTACGATCGTTGAGAATCTAAATCAATTTACCTGGAATTTGATTCCGAGAAACTGAGAAACAGAGAACCATATTCATATGCGTTTCCTCCATCTCCTGTAAACTGAGAGAGAGACCCCTTGAGATGAGAAAACGAGAGAGGAAAGAGAAGCGAGAGCGAGAGAGCAGAGAAGAAGAGAGATGATGAAACTTCTTCTCAAGCTACACTACTGCGTCTTGCCGCTATTAACTGTGATTTTCGAATTCCCTCCCTCTCCTCTTACTAGGCGACAAAAGTAGTTACTACACCCTCCTCAATATGGGCCTTTCTTTCATGGACTTTTAAGCCCATTTTTATTCACGTCCACTGGCTTTTTTTTAATTTATTAATCGAATTACAATCCTCCTGATTACTGATAAAATAATTAAGCAAATGGGTCTTACTTTGACAAGTGTGTTATATTTAAGTAACTAGTGGAAAATTGAAGAAAAAAGGGAAGTTTTATTTGTAATTGTGTAAATCTTGGAAACTTGTAATCAAGAAACAAAAATGGAATTTATAGAGATACGTTGTTTTATTTTAATAAAGAAATGAGTCCTTGTTCTTTGTCTAGAGAATCCAACTCAACCAAGTTATAAATTACTTTATACATCATCTTTAATCCAACTTTGTAGATATCGATCAGATTAATTCTCCAAGTTTAACATAAAGACTTTCTCTATAACTTGAAAACAAAAAATACCATATATTTGATTATAATTGAAGAGTTTACAATTGTATCAACGTGTAATTAACTTGATCTAAACCACACTACAACTGTATCAACGTGTAATTAACTTGATCTAAACTACCAAGTAACAAACAAAAGCCTAATATTGTCAACACACTGATCTACTGTACCGGAACAAGATTGCATCCTGGGGGTTTGGGAGGTATTATCTTCAATCTCAGAGGTCTATTCCAAATTTTCTTAAACTGTGGTGGCTTTGGTGGGATAATCTTCACTTTTAGGACCTTCATCGACTTCAACACCACCACCGACTCTCTCTTATCTCCGGCGCCCGTAACACTCAACTTCTTCTGATCAGAAACATTCTGTAGAAACTTATGCTTCAAAAGCTCCGAGGCGCTTCCTCTTTCCAAAGGATCACTTGCGAAACATGTTTGTAAAAACTGCCTTGCGTCCCAAGGAAGAGACTCTGGTATCTCTGGTGCATTCCCATTCAACAAAAGAGATAAAAGCTTCTTAGAATCTTCCAACGGCCATGGCGTTTCTCCGGTATACATCTCCAACACGATACAACCTAATGACCACAAATCTAGGGCTTCCTCCGCGATCCCGTTTTGAACAGATTCTGGCGACATGTAAAGAGGCGTTCCCAAATACGGAGACTCATATTCCCAAAACTCCGAGTCTTCTCCAACTTTTGTCGACATTCAAAATCCGCAATCTACAATTCGTACGAAACGTTGCACCCACAAGTACTAGGAAACACGAGAATGTTTTCGGGTTTGAGATCGCAATGAACGTATCCGTGACTATGGATAGAGACAAGTCCTTCAAGAATCATATAAGTAAAGTCTCTGATCATTGAATCAGACAGTGATCTTGTTTCCATGAGAGTAGTTAAACTTCCACCAGCTGCATACTCCATTGACATCCTGTATACTCTGATTCCGTAATCATCGACACCTCTAGACAGACTTTTCCCGCAAGTTTGCACGATTCTAGGGCAATCTCTGAGTTTAGACAGAATCTGAAACTCTTTAAGGAGAGGTTCGAAGTCTTGTGGGTAGGAGGTTTTCACGGCTTGGTAGTACGGATTCGAGCCGTCGGGGTTGGTGTATCTGACGAGATCGACGGAACCATATGAACCTTTGCCTAAGGGTTTCACAATCTCGATAGACGGAAACATTTTTCACTGCATTCAAACCCTAAATATAAAAATCTAAATTTGGGATTTGTTGAGAAATAAAAGAGAAGAAAATTTAAGAATTTTGTGAATGGAAATCGAAGAAACTATGAGAAGGGTTTCACATTTAAATTAGTCGATAGGAAGAAAAGGAAATTGAAAGATCTGCCGTTGATTCCATCATCAGTTGGATATTAACCGTTAGATCAAGCGTTCCTTACTAAAGTGTTTCACGCCGTTTTGGTCTTTTGCCTCTTTTGGACCTAAAAAAGATTTGAGGGAACAGGCCTGTTACGTGCGCGACAATAAAGGTTTCGGCGGCGAAAGGCGAGGTGATAAATTCTCTCAATAAACACTACCCGACGATAATCATGGACGACGTGATGGATGATTTGCGGCCATAAGTGCGGTTCTACCCGACGATAAACACTACCCGGTCGTCATCGACCCACGAGTGTCGCTGAAATCGCCGCTGAGGTTCTCAAGAAGTGTCAATCACGTCTCCTTGACGAGATCCACCCTACTAACACAATCCAGATATGATTCGTGAATCGTGATATTTGTAACGATTCAATTGATATCTTGCTAGCCTTGGCTGCTCCGGTTTCAAGCTCGTACCTCCTTAAATATGGTTAGATACTTACCCGGTACTCTCGTATTGTTGCTCCTTTAGCAGTAGATGCTATTACTTCTCTTTTAGTTGCTTCGGAAAAGCCAGAGTCATCGGATTTGTGATGTCAAGATTCGTTATTATGAAACTCGTGATACTGCGGTGAAAGCCTTTGGGTTTTGACGGTGGACCAACTCGCATGGAAAACGTCAAGATCGCTCTCATTCAGTTCCAGATGATGATGGATACGACGTGGATCCTCAAAAAAGAAGAAGAAAAGAAGAATCACATATTGGGGATGATTCAAAAGATCAAAGCTACTGGTTGCAATACGATTCTCATCCCCAAGACTATTTTGGTCACTGATCATCTATGGCTTCACTACTTGGCCGTAGCCAAAATCATGGTTATCAAGGATGTAGAGAGAGATGCCATTGAGTACGTTACCAAGACATTGAACTGCTTACCAATCTCCAACATTGAACATTTCACCGCCGACAAGCTTGGCCAAGCTCATCTTGTGGAAGAGTCCTCCATTGGAGATGGAATGGTTTTGAAGTTCACTCTACTCAAAGACATTAGGAGAACTACCCACTCGCTTATCATTCGTAGCTTCGACCAGCTAGTACTATGTACTCTTTTACTTTAAGTTTTTATTTTTGAGAATTCTCTGATTCTTTAAGTTGAACTCAAACAATTTGGTTGGTTGGTTGGTTTTAAGAATTCTAACTTTTAGTTGTGTATTAATATTTCTCCTCCATCGACATTGTGTCGTGTTTCAAACGTTGTCTCATTGTGTGTTGAATGAAACTTAAAAACCAATAAAAATCAATTAATTTAATTATGATATAATATACTTTGTGACTATGTTACTAGTCCGTTCATTAAATTGGTCTTGTAGACTTCAGCAGGGAGAATATAAGAGGCTGTGGTAACCTTTGGATACAAAACAGTGTAGAAGATCTTACTCAAGGAGGTCAGTGCAAAAGGTACAGAAATTCTAAAAACTTAATTGGCCAGGCCATAGTCTAAACTCTTCTTAGACAGACTTTTCCCGCAAGTTTGCACGATTCTAGGGCAATCTCTGAGTCTATACAGAATCTGAAACTCTTTAAGGAGCGGTTCAATTTTCGAAGTCTTGTGGGTATATAGGAGGTTTTCACGGCTTGGTAATACGAACTCGAGCCGTCGGGGTTGGTGTATCTGACGAGATCGACAGAACCATATGAACCTTTGCCTAAGGGTTTCACAAACTCCATAGACGGCAACATTCTTCACTGCATTCAAACCCTAACTATAGAAATCTGAATTTGGGATTTGTTGAGAAATAAAAGAGATGAAAATTTAAGAATTGTGTGAATGGAATAATTGAAGAATTATGAGAAAGGCTTCGAATTTGATTAGTCGATAGAAGAAAGGAAACTAACAAAAAGGAAATTGAAAGATCTACCGTTGATTTCATCATCAATGGGATCTTAACCGTTGGATCAAGTGTTCTTTACTAAAGTGCTTGCCTCCGCTTTGGTTTTGCTTCTTTGGACTTAAAAATATTTGGGGAGAAAAGCCCATTGTTATCATAATTTTATTTTATTTTCCCATATAAATAATACACTTATCATTCACGTCTCTAACAACTTACTAAAAGTTACTGTCTGTTTTAACAGTGAAAGAAATTTAAAATTTTTAATCCGTTTTGGTTTCACGGTAGAGAACTGAATATTGTCAATTTTTATAAATTTTTGTTTAGTAATAATTGATTATATTGTTGATTACTTTCAATTTTGTTTAGTAATAATTGATTATATTGTTGATTACTTTCTAATATATATATATATATATATAATATACATCTTGATATATATGTTTATGAGTATTAAACAAAATATCTCAAACAAAATTGAAAATCTGGTATATTTTTAAAAGCTGATATATTCGATAAATTATACGGTTCAACAAAAAAATAAATTAAATTGAACAAAATTATCACATTTTGTAAAGCTAAGTTTTCTATTCATTCAGATGTAAAATCATTCTAATATTTGTCATAATTGAATCACAACTTAAAATATTATGTCGATATGGAATGTTAATTTCACATTTTTCACTAATTAAGTAAATTGTGTCGTTTTTTAAAATTTTGAATCACAATATATGAATAAAACTTTGATATTTATTATTATTATTATTATCATATGAATTATGTATTAGTTTATTTTTTTTTGAAAATATGATCAAACAAAGATGAAGGAGAGTTTTAACAAAATCTTTGAAATATCTTCAAATTATTTAAAAGAAATAATGTTGACAAATCAGAGTAGAGGGAAATATTTAAGTATTTCCTTAAATAAATAAAATAATTAATCGAATTGGAATTGACTTTGATTTCAATTATTTAATATCCTAAATTACTCTTTCTGATTAAAATTTAACACTTTTTAGATAGAATTTTAATGGCAATTAAAGTAAATAAATGACTGATTTTTTGAACATGTATATACTCTTCTTTTAATAATGAACGATAGACGGGATTTTGTAGTTTCCTTTTTGTTTTCTAATTAGTAGCGATATAGAAAGTACAAATATGTTTTCTAATAATTTACGTGGAAAAACTACCTCATATTTTGTAGATATGATATTAAAATATTTGACTTTTTCCTACAAGAGTAACATACAAGGAATAATAATAAGAAGCTAACGTGTGAAAAAAGCAATAAAAGGAGTTGAATTTATGATATATATGTTCACAACTTGTAAAATAATATAACATGTATGTCCACTTCGAAGACTCTTCTTCAAAATTATATGATTCCCACACGCAGCCTCGCCACATACCTCATATTTTGTTAACTTTTAAATTTCGTATTTTCTTGACTATGCTCAGTTTACAATAAGTCCACTCATACTATTGGGACAAATTGTAATAATTATTGTTATCATCATCTATCTAGAGTTCTCAGATATGTCGACATGTTATATATGTATTAATGGTAGAAAAATGAAAAATGCAATCCTAACTGAATTTTCGTAAACTTACTTAGATTTTTTTATTTATAAATCCGACTAAAGTCAACAATGGCCTTTGGATTTACGAGTATCTTAGAATTCTATTATATGTAGTAAACAGTAAACTGCCTATAGTCCTCCACCCACCAATCATATTATAATGGTTAGAAGAATAATTAAGATTAAAAAAGTATCATTAGAAGTTTACATATATATAAATTTATTACACAACGAAGATCGTTTCAATCTCCATTAATTGTGATTAACTTATATTTATTACCACATTCTGTTCCATTTCTTTCCTTCTCGATTGTCAAATCTAACACTTCATCATGAGCTCTGACAACAGAAATGATGATCACCGGTTCGATTCCGACCGTTCGTTTTGGGTGAGCACGACTTCTTACGATGCCAACAGCAAGATCTTACTCATAACCATCGTTTCCTTCTCTGTTATTATCCTCATCGTTTTCGCTTATCATCTCTACGCAAGATTCGTTCTCCGCTACCACAGATCGGCCTTCCAAGGCCTCTCCTTCTCTGTCGTTTCTCATCCGCCCAAACGTAGCCTCGACACTCTAGAAATCGCTTCTCTCCCAAAGTTCGTGGTTGGAGTCAAGAATGACGTGGCGGGTATGGAATGTTCGGTTTGTCTAAGCTTGTTGGAGGAGAATGATACGGCGAGGATGTTACCGAATTGCAAGCACGTTTTCCACGTAAGATGCGTTGACACGTGGCTAGCGACGCAGTCCACTTGTCCCGTTTGTAGAACTGAGGTCGAGCCAAGTCCAAGGCTTGAGCCTGAACCAAGAGAAGGTCCAGTTGGCGACCGTGCACTGCCGTTGGATTTCACGGCGGAATCTTTGTCCGATAACAAAACTGGCGGGTCATCAATTTCGCGGTTAGATTCATTTCGGAGGATTCTGACAAGGGAAAGATCTTCGAACAGTAATGATCATTCTCGCGTTGACCAAGATCGTGTTTTGGATATAGAACGACTGTGAAATCAGTATAGTATTTATACGAGTATATGTGATTCATGTACAATAGTACTCTTTGTTCCTTATAAATTATTTTTGTGTACTCAATCAAATATTTTGCATGTATAAATTATGACGGCGAACGTTTTGTATGTTACTGTAAGACAGATATTTACACATAGTTTTACAAAGCCGCTGTTGAGTAACGTGTGAAAAGGGAAAAAAGAAAGAGTTGAACTTTGTAATTTGTAAATATACAATCGTGACAAGTTTGTAAGATATTTTCAACGTGTGTCTACATCGAAGACTCTTCTTCAAGTCAAACTATGTGGTTCCCAGTTCCCACACGTATCCTCACAAGCTCACACGTTTAACTTTTTAGTTTTTCGTATTTTCTTGACTGTGGACATTTTACATTATTTCTATTCATATTATTCAGATAAACTGTATTTTCATTTTATTGAATTTATCGTTTTTCTAACATTTATCGGTTGGAGTCCTATTTTATTATATTGTTAAAATAGGACTAACAAAATGTTATGCATGAAATAACAAAATGGTATACGTTAATAATTTAATTTGCACCAAAGAAAACGTTATAAGACTTACGAGAAATTATGATAGACATTCCAATCTATACATACGAGCTAACTACTAATTCACTGTTATCAAATATAGGCAGTTTGGTCTACAAAATATATAAATATAGGAACTTCGATATCTTCCAAACTTACACTATCCCTAAACGTTCAAATCCTATAACCTATAATATTCTATATTTCTATGGTCTACATGACTACAACTGAACTATGAACCTAAAATATAGAAACTCTTTTTGTTGTTTGTGAACAATTTCAAGTTAATTTGGTCAACAATGGTGAAATTTCTAAACCGTCATGAAAGTCTCGCTATCTGCCAAACTTTTCAAAATATGTATCTACTTCATTTTTTTCTCCACCCACCAACTAAAGTATAAGCCATGGAAAAATAACATTAAAATACATATTCTAAAAAGTCCTTTGTTCCTTATATAATACATCAGAAGTTAGTAACCAAGTTTGTTCACTTTTCCTTTCCCATCCACCGAAGAAAGAAGCAAGCTTCACAATGAGCTCCAACGAAAGAGATACTCGCTGGTTCAACTCCGACCACCACTCGTTCTGGCCCAATCCTTCTAACTACGATCTTAACAGCAAGATCATGCTTGCAGCCATAGCTTCTTTATCCGGAGTTATTCTTATCGTCTTTGCTCTTCATCTTTACGCAAGATTCGTTCTTCGCCGCCGTAGAGAAGCTTTCCGTGGACTCCCCGTCATATTCCGCCACCCTTTTGAGATTCCCAAGCGTGGCCTCAATCCCACTGTCATAGCTTCTCTTCCTACTTTCACCGTCGGAGCCGTCATTGACGTGGCTACGTCCGCTACTGAATGCGCAGTGTGTTTAAGCGTGTTAGAGGAGCAAGACACGGCTAGAGAATTGCCCAACTGCAAGCACATATTCCACGTCGACTGTGTTGACAGGTGGCTCTCCACTTGCTCCACTTGCCCTGTTTGTCGGACTGAAGTTGAGCCAAGGCCGAGACTTGAGCCTGAGCCAAGGGAAGGACCAATCAGTACTGCACCGCCATTGTTGGAGGAAGCCAGGCTGAATTTGACGGTGGAAGCAGCACCCTCTTCTTCCTCGGGAAACAAAACAGTTGTGTCCCCTGTTTCGCGACTAGATTCGTTTAAGAGGATCTTGACAAGGGAAAGATCTTCGAACAGGATCAATCATACTTGTTTTGACCAAGATCGTGTAGCGGAAATGTTAGGTCAGAGTATTGGGTCTTTGTACTAGAAGCTGGAGGTTCGTGGAAAAAGGTTGTTCGGCCCAAGAATTACCATCCTCATGCTCCTTCCACAGTAGGACACTTTCTCAATGGATCGGTAGTATATTATATGGCCTGGGTTGATATGGAAACTTGTGCTGTTGTCAGTTTCGACATTACTTCTGAAGAGTTGACTACCATCCTAGTACCTCAGGAGGCCGGGGATGTGGCTCTGCCTGCAGCTAGGATGAAGGCTGGTCTTATCGAGTACGGTGGGAAAATAGCTATTTTCGATCATACCCGCCTCGAAGATAAGTGTTTGGTGGATTTATGGGTATTGAAAGACGCGGGGAATAAGCAATGGTCGAAGAAGAGGCTTTTTTTACAGCCTTGTCAAAAGCATCTAGTCCATGACATTGAACTGATCGTTAAAGGTACAACTCGAGATGGCAAGGTTATCTTGGCACCGGTGGAGATGCATTCTAAGTTCTTTATTTTGTTTTACGATATGGGAAGCAATGACCTGAGTAAGGTTGAAATCAAAGGAGTGCCACACATTTGGTTTGATAAGGACTGCTATTTCGACTTCAAATACTCTATGGATGAGAGTGAGGACGTCATCTACTTGGAAACTTGACCATTGTGACTTTGTTTGTCTAGCTAAGCTGTTTAAGAACAATACAACTAAGTTACATGTTTTTGTTTTTGTCAGGAATTAATTTATTTCTTAGATATGTTAAGGAACGAGCTTAATCTCTTGCTTAAATGCTTTTTGCTTCAAGCAGAATATAATCTTTTGTTTCTGGCTGAACAAAGTGTTACTGTTTCTGGTTTGGATCCATGTTTGTGTAATTAAGTTATTTTGTTACTGTTACTTACTTCAAGACCAAAAGATAGGATACTTATTCAAGTTCAGTACTTTAGAAAACACAAGAACAGAGAAAATTCCATGTCTTATTGGCACATGTAAATGTATCAAATCAAACAAACTGAAAAGAGAAAGAAGATAGCATGCAGCGACACAAAGATACATCAAACGAAAGAACTGAGATTGAAGGAACCCTTCATGTTTGCCAGAGCAGAACTCATATCTAGCTCAAGCTGAAGCTTCTGAAGTTCAAGCTGTTGCCTCAAAGCTGGATCTTCCACTTGCTCTGTTGTTGCTCTGTTCCGTCTGCACAGTCTCCAAACCCTGAAAAGGAACAGACTCAGCGGTTGCTGTCTTTCCTCCATCACTCGCCCCACACCTCTCACCAGAAGCAGCCACTAGCTTAGGCTTATTCACAGCACATGAAGCATGAATATGATAACTACAAGCATAACAGTTATAAGACCAAAACCTACCATCCATAGCTATGTTACAAAGATTGCAGACAAGCTGATTCCCGAAACCAAACTGAGTAAAAGACATAGCAGGAGTACTGTTGTAGACAAGAAGTAGACTATGGAGAGGATGAGACTCATGAACCATGACCTGAGGCAGATGTGCGCATTGAACATGGAGGTCAAAGTCGCACAAAGGACAACAGTAAGAGAACCCTTTACCTCCAGGGGAGCCACATGCGCTGCAGAGGAAGGAGCCGGCGCTGTAAGTTGTATAAGGGACTAGAGTCAAGTGGTGAAGCCCCGCGTGGGAAGGATGTTGCATCCCACGCACTGCGTTACCACATTACTCATGAAGATTGAAGTCACATGTTGAACAGATATATGCTGTTTATCAGAGATGGTTAATTCACAGCCTGAGCAGACAACTGAAGAATCTGTGCTTTTATTTGTCTGAATCTGTTGGAGTTTAAGTGTATGTGGATGGCTCAAATGTTTGTACTCCATTTGAGTTTGTCCCTTTTTGAGTTTAAACAATCTTGTGTGCGTGTTTGGAGTTTGGATCACACAATGACACAATACAAGGTTTCTCTGACTTTGAATTATTCCTAATACTGAGTTATAGTTTATTTGGGTAGGGTAATGAAAATTACAGGAAGTCAAAGGAAGCAGCGTTGACCTTCAGAAAGTCAACTATTTGAGAGTTGACCATTGAAGTCGTCGTATCTCTTTTAACTGTCCTTTGTTTATTATTACTCTTCTAAAATTCTCCATTTCGAATTATTGAGAATACTTTACTAACATCTAGCAACATCCTTTTCTATCAAAAACACAAATTTGTAGACAAGACATTTTTTCCAAGTTGCAATCCAAACAAAATAACATTAATGCTTCACCAAACCGGACTAATATATGGAATTCAAATTTGCACCACAACTATACTATTCAATAGTGAATCATATTAGTAAACCAAACAAAACAACATTAATGCTTCACAATGACTAGTGAGAAGGTGATGCACCAAGCTGAAACGATAATAGAAGAACCAAAACAACAATGACTATTGAGAAGCTGATGCACAAATCTAGTTAATTCTCGGTCGGGTGTGAGTCGGTGTGAGTGTGACCGTCTGAGGTGACGTAGAAACGAAGAAAATGCGTCATAGTTTTATTTATGAAAAACGTTGTTCAAACGAGAGAAAATGAGTGACGTGATTTTTAATTAGACCTCGCTATGGAGTGGTTTGGAGCTTATACTATATGTCTCGTATTAAATTCAATAATATACAAAAATTATAGGAAGTGGTTATAACTCAAATTTGGTGTATGATGATGATGGCTTGTCAATATTATGTATGGTGGGGATAAACTAGTTTTAATTAGGTAGGGCTGTCGTATTATTGATTTTCTAGACTCGATATATCATATATATCTTGTTGATTTATGCACTTAAAATTGTGTGTGTGTGTTTATCAAATCGATTTTTAGACGATACAGCTGAAACTACCAAATATGATTAACGTAAAGTTTGTTAGTTAAGCAACTGTTACTAATATATGATTCACTACTTGTGGGGGCGCAACTTCGAATTCCATAAGTCCAAAATTTGGTGAAGCATTAATGTTGTATCTTTGAAAAATAATATGATTCCCACGTAAAATGATGATATATGTGATTTCCACGCAGCCTCGCTACACACCTCATATTTTATTATCTTTAAAATTTCGTATTTTTCTTAACAATGCTCAGTTTACAATAAGTCCCCCTTCATCTCATACTATTTAGACAAAATTCAAATTGTAATTATTGTTATCATCATCTATCTAGAATTCTCAAGTATGTCGACGCAAATGGAAATATGCAATCCTAACTGAATTTTCACAAACTTACTTAGAAATTTCTGAAACAACAACAAATCCGGCTAAAGTCAACAATGGCCTTAGCATTCTATTTCCATTTTAGCAAACTCATGGTAAAGAACTTCTAGAGGCAACTAAATGCAAAGGTGAAGAGTACAAAGTAATACAAGTCTACTGAAAATAACACGTTTCTAATAGCAAAATACAGTTGTTATCAAGTAGATAACACCGAATTATTTGAAACTAAAAATACTTCAGAGAAGGGTATATCGTTTGTCATTTGAAAACAAATGAGCCCAAATTATTTCAAACAGAGATCCAGTTTTTTGCAGATGGCTCGAGCAACTCATTGATCAGAAGAACTCTTTGCCCCGCTTCAGGCAGATTGCTCGAGCAACACGGACAACACGTGAGTTGGGATCCCTCATGCGCTGCAAATTTATACCAATAACACATGTCAATAGGAGGATTTGTTAGATGCAATTTGTTCTTCAAACAGCTAGTTAAGATAGAAGAGACAGACTCGTGAACCTCAGTAACAAAGCCCCTAAGAAGAAACTCCCATGACAAATAATCAAACGAGCCAAAAAAAAAGTAATCAGAAACAGACTCGTGAACATTACCAACACTCAAATGTATGAAAACATAAAGCACCTAATAGCTGCAACTCATTGCATGAAACAGTAAAAGATTCTAATCTTCGTCTTTTGGTCTTTTTGGACCTTTTTGGTTATAGTTAAAGACTCTAACCATTACTTTTTTTAAGACTAAGACGATAAAATTAATATTATGCCATATTAAATAGAAATCAGTAATCATAGCAGGAAAGGTTGGTTACACCAATAAACCTTAAAACCAGCTGAAGAATCCAAAAACACTCGACTTTGACAGACCAATCTCTTCTCCAACAACGTCCCTTCATAAATAAAACTATGACGTATTTTCTTCGTTTCAACTTGGTATCCTCCTTTTGTAAGGCTTCATGGTAATTTTTTTTTTTTTTAATCTTTTATTGTCATAGTTATAAAACCCTTTCAAAAACTGCATAGAACAAGGGATGAAAATCTCCAATCTCGACCATGATCAAATTGTTTTTGCACATGACGCCAAGTACTACGTAATAATAGTAATATTATTAACAGTATTGAAGCTACTTATATTCGTGTTTCTTTCTTCACTATGCGATATATGTATTTGTATAAATTGATCGTCAATCTGAATGAAAAATTAATTTTCTAAAAAACATGAAAGTGTAAATTCCCGTTGGGTTTCATTTATTTTGCACCAGTTGCAGTGAAACATTATGTAGAAAAACAGTTCACATGATTTTGCTAAAAAAATTGAGACATCAATAAATTAGTACTACTATTAGTTTACAGTAAGTCAGTAACTAGTAACTAACTTATTGAAAAACAGATTGAATACAATTTTAGGAATTATCTTATTTTATCAGTCGTATTCCATATTCCATTTATTCGGCCAAAGTTCAACTGCCTAAACTTAAGGAAACATTCACCAATATATAAGCTGCAAGAGCAAACGCCAGTTAAGTCCTCGATCAATCTACACACACATGTTCTCACACCCAATTACATAGAGCTATGCCCATTATCTGCCAAACTTTCTAAATATGTATCTACTTCATTTTTGTTCTCCACCAACTAAAGTTGCCCAACTGCAAGCACATATTCCACGTCGACTGTGTGGACAGGTGGCTCTCGACTTGCTCCACTTGCCCTGTATGCCGAGACTTGAGCCTGAGCCAAGGGAAGGACCAATCAGTACTGCATCGCCATTGTTGGAGGAAGCCAGGCTGAATTTGACGGTGGAAGCTGCACCCTCTTCTTCCTCGGGAAACAAAACAGTTGTGTACCCTGTTTCGCGATTAGATTCGTTTAAGAGGATCTTGACAAGGGAAAGATCTTCGAATAGGATCAATCATACTTGTGTTGACCAAGATCGTGTAGCGGATCTTGAGAGAGAGACATTGAGTCAACATAGAGATACATGTAATGCATATAAATCACACACACATTAGAAATCTTTAATTTATACTATACCTTCCTTTCTTTTATTAAAAAAACCATTCTCTGTTTTTATTTTTTCCGATAGTTTTGTGTAATGGAACACAATCTATATGTTAGTCAAAAGATACATCATGATACACAGCTAACGTTGATGCCTTTCTAGTTAACTCTTCATAATAGTAAGACAGTACAGAGCTACATTTCAGGGATCCATTAAAGATGCAGAACCATTTTAGTTTACATAAAATTGAGGGTTGAGGAAAAGGGTTACCTTCAATCACCAAGCGGTAGCTAAAGAGGATGAATGATCAGTGTCATTGTCATAATGTGGCCTAAAATGATGAAGGGAAACGACCAGCTGGTAAACATCCGCCTTGCTCTGCTGAAATCTGAGGATTCTTGTGCAGCAGTTGTTGCCTGCGTTGAAGTGGCATCAGCGATACTTCCACTGCTCACTCTCTTACTGCACCACGAGATTTAAAACGCATGAGTGTAACTATTAAAATGCTAAGTAAAACGGAGCAGAGGATGAGAACATATTCAGATGTGCAACTTCTTAAATGTTCTGCAGAAACTATAACATATTGATCAAAATGAAGTTATCTCATCCTTCTAAGCCAGAAGAAACTAATGAAAAGAATTACTCAAAGATCTCACTCAAAACCCATCAAAGTTTGTATTCATAAGAACCTCAGATCAACAGAAAGTGCTTAAAACAGACTGACACTGTTACTCAAATTCTGGCTAATTGGCAAAATACAAATGTGCGTTACTTAATTTTACCTTGAAGGAAACTTGCATGCTCCTTGACCTGAAAACAAAAATAGCAGTAAAAGCATCAAATTTTCAATTTTGTAAAATGTCAAATTCATTATCGAACTTGCATTTTCCATAACTAAAGAAAATGTAAAAACTCACTAGGATTCAGTGAAGTAACAGCTGCGTTGTTAGTAAAGTTACAAGCTTCATCTGCGAGACCGTTCTTCAAGTAATAGTTATTGAAAACATACGACGCCATCTTCACCATATCCGATGGATCGTAACAGAATCCGCCCTCCTGGATCTCACCGCAATCAGCTCCTCCAGGCCCACAAGCCCAGTCAACGGCCGTTTGAAGTGCCGAATCCTCAGCGTTGTTCTTCGCCACGCACCAGAGCTCCGTCTCTAATACCTCCCCACCGAACTCCGCAGCAGCCGCCACCGCCGCCGCCGTGATGAGGACAGAGAGAACTAGGCAGATCATTTTCCGAGAAGCTAGAATAGAACGATTTTGTAGTCGGAGATTTCGCGGCGGAACCACAAGTACGTAACGACCTAACAGTTTCTCGCCGAAGAGAGTGAATCTGAACGAATCAAAGAGATTTTGGAGTTTTCCGTGATGAATGTAAAGATGCGGGTAAATAATGTAAATAAATTCTTTTTTTTTATTCTTACCCGGTTATTGAACTCGGTTAAACTGATTTGGGCCGTATTAGTCTAGTAGAATAATATTTGGGCCTTAACAGACTAGAAAACATTGAATTTCCAAACTTGGAGTCTTCTTTGTTACTTTTCATCTTTCTCATATATCAAATCAAACCATTTAATTTTTTAAAATAAAATATATAACAAAAAATATCATTATAATATCACCATTAGTCCAATGCTTTATACCATACTACCATTTGCTGGAAAAGAAACTCAAAACCCAAATCTTGGAAAAAAATCGATAAAAATTGAAGGATAAATAAACCAAAACCAATCATGTAACGAGAACGTAGTGGTCCAGTCAAGGAAACACATCACGTGAACACTCACAGCTTAGCCTGTTCACACACACGCGTTTCTCTTTCCTCTTCTTTCCTTTAAACTGCATAAGTTTTGTTTTTTATTGACCAGTTCAGAATGTACTTTAAAGGTTACATTTCCAGTAAATCCTAAACGATACATGAGTGGATGTGCCATATAATTAATTTCATCATCTAGATTTCATATGACGTCAACATATTTTTTCGTTACTCTCGTATAGTACTTCAATATCGCAAATAACATATATTCCTAAATATTTAACACATCCGTTGAGACAGAAAAGGGTGTAACAACCAGCTGCTGATTACTCTCTACCACTTTTACAATTTAGAATATAGTTTAATCATAAGTAGAGTTGATGCGAGAATAAACAATAACAAATCAACTAATTCTTTGTACAAAACAACAATTGATGACTTCCCTTCCATCAACCCCCCCCCCCCCCCCCAAACGACATAAAAAATAAAAAAATAAGATACATCAAATTGCATTCATCACAACTTAAAAAATAAAAAATATGTGATTAGAATAAAAAATGTCAAACTTCTGAAATTCTTAACCGAAAGAGATTTTGTAGTCAAGAATTTTTGCTAAGAAGAGAGAGAGAGATGTTGATGATGGTGATGAGGATGATCAATTTATCAGACATTGAGGAGCTGCTCTTTTTCAATAGACGTCATGATGTCGACAGCCGAAGTAGCTCTGGCTCCGGTCACCGGTGAATGATTTGCATTATCCATCGTCTTGAGGCTTTGTTGATTATACACTTGTCGAAGTCTCTCTATTTCTCTCTTCAATGCTTCTTGATGTGCTGCAAAACAATATCATTTTTAATGTTATATTTGCAAATCCTTCTACGTATCGCTAGCTAGGGAGAGTAAAATTATTGGGCGTGCTCATATTGTCAGTGATAATTGAATGCTTGGACAAGAAATAATGAAAAAAAAAAAAAAAAAAAAACTTATAAACACACACATATATATATTCCATAATTTCCCCGACAAATTTACATGAGAATTTAATCCAAAAGTTATGTATATGCAGAGAAATAAGAATTATTTTTCGTATTGATATTTAGTATATAGATTCTTCGAATATTTAAAATGTGGTTTTATAATTTTAGAAAATTAATAGGTAAAGAGTGAATAAGAGAGAGAGAAAGAAAACTTACCGTCTTTGAAAATCTTGTCTTGAGATAAAGCAGCGATTCGTTGCTTGAGAGCACTGTTGTCGACGTTAAGAAGCAAACGCTGATGATCCAAGAACGCAACTCTTGGCGATAACACTGACACTTCCGCCTTTAATTTCAACATTTTGCATAAAAATGATTTAATTAGGTCATAATGATCATCATAATTATTCGAATTGATTAAAACGATATGAATGTGTTTATGTAATGTACCTGCAACGAAGTGACGCTGCGCTCAAGCTCTGATATGTATTGCAGTTTCCTAACCCTTGATCTCTGTGCTGATTGCCGATTTGCTAATATTCTGTAGAACCATTCAGAAATATTTATCTTTAATTTCCGTTAACAATTAAAAACAAATTATATGGTTAAAATTTTGACGCTAATTTTCAGTAATAAAAAAAAAAAAACATTGGTGCATCATAATCAAATCTCAGTTAATTAATATTTGTACGTGCATGCATGATCGTGAATATATATATATATATATATATATTTTTACCTTTTAACCCTTTTGGGATCAAGAATCCGGTTGCCGGAGCTATTGCCTGAATTGTTAGTCGAAGCCGTACCATCATCTGGCTCCGTCTTGCATTGGCTCTGGACTTCATCGTTATTAATGTTATTGTTGTTGTTGTTGTAGTTATTGGTCATGTCATGATTGGAAGGTGGTTCGTTTTTGTCGTCGTTGATGCTATTGGACGGCGTGGACGTGTTTGAGGAAGATCCGGTGGGTCCTAAAATGTTGTTGTTGTTGTTGTTGATATGGGAAGGAGTTTTATGAAGGTTGTCGTCGTCGGTGAACATCAACATGAACTGTTCGTCGTCGAACCTGTCGAAGTGGTGGTTTTCGATGCTGGCATGGTCTGATACGGTTGGAGCTTCAAGAAAAGTGATGGAGTCGCTGATTGAACGACGGTGGTTGCCGCGGCGAGACGCTGAGAAGTCTAGGAATTCGTCTACCCATGAAGGGTTTTGTACGGCGGTTGTAGTGGCTGAAGCGGTTGCGATTGGGGTAGAGAAAGGAGAAAGCTTTTGGGATGAGAAATCAGGCCAATGTGGTGTCATGTTGGGGATTTTGGGAGGTAGTTGTGCCATTTGAAAGAGAGAATTATATCTATCTCTAATGGCAAGATCAGAGGAGAGATCGCAAAGTTTACCAAAGAAAGCAAATCTGAATTTACAAGATTTAGGAAGGGGAAACAAAAAAACCTTGGTTAATTAATTACAAGACAAGATAAACACTAACGTAAACCCAAATTCAGAAAACTAAAAACCTAGATGAAAGACAAAGGAAATTAAAGAAACGAAATTGAGACAAATGGGGAAGTGGAATGAGAGATCAATTAATGTCTCCTAAACCACACAAGAAAGAAAAAGGAAGGAGCGGAAGAAAGGAGAAAACGGAACAAGAGTAACCAAAATGGCTATGTTTAACAAACGGTAGTTATATAAATAGAAGTATATAAAAAATTAAAAGAGAGAATTAATAAAGGAGAGAGTGCATGCGATGAGAGATTCATATCTTATGTAAAAAATGTGATGAAAGAACGAACATAATGAATTCGATGTGATCAAAGTGTTTATTATCTCCCTCTCTGAGTCTGAAGTAGGGTCGTCACATGGAGGGAGAGATTGAGATCGGACAGCTATGAAACAGCTGTCTTTAGAAAGATAGGCTAAGGTCTCTCAACGGTATTACTGGAAAGTCTCCTCCACTGGTTTTGTTTTCTTTCTTCCTTGATTTAAAAAGAAAAAAAAAATCCATGTAAGAGATTTGTAGAAGGAATCAAGCAAGCACGTGTATTTGTGACCCCCCTTCTTTTAAAACTTTGCTTATAGTAGTAGTAGTAGTCTCTTTCTCATTGCTTACAAAATACAAATATAATTATCTGAAGATTAATACATAATCAAATGTTAAGTTATGTTTTCGATGAATAATGCAACAAACTTGGCGGATGGATATGTTTCATATGAATAATTACATGAGTTTATTATACTAGCATACCAATGTTCTCTATAGAAAATGAGTCGGATAATGGATTATATACTAATAACAACGATCGATCTCTTTCTTTCCTTTACCGTGTTAATGGATTATCTTTGTTACTGTGTAATAACTGATAACATGCCAAAAAATCAATGCTACACTGAAGAGAAGAGGATCAGAAACTAAAAAACTAAGAGCAGTGGACGAGCATGGAGAAAGAAAGAGATGAGAGTGAGTGAAATGTTAAATTAAGAAGAAAAAAGAAAAGAAAAAGAAAGAAGAAGGACGAGAATAATGTTGATGTGAGTGTGTGTGAATCCATGTGATTCGTTTTGTGTTCTCTTTTTCTCTATATTTTGCTTTGTGTCCCAGACCACACCCACATGTAGGACACTTGCCACTTTTTTTCTTTGACAAACTTTTTTTCTTTCTTTTCTTCACTCGTATAGTTTCGTATTTCTACTTTTTTTCCGTATTTAATGGAGTATACCGGAATAAATAATGGAACATATTAATGAGCTGTTCTTCTAAATGTGTTGGACATGGTCTCATTTACATATATGTTCATGTTATAATGATAAAATATAAAACAAAACAAACTTAAGGGGAAAATTATGAAATACGAAAATTGTATAGTTTAATAGTATTATATCTAAACATCCAGGGTTAAATTCATAGTATGCAAAAGAAATAGAGAGAAGCTCTAACTACTTGAAATATGCAAGAAAACAGAGTATCTTTAACTACTTGAAAGCTTGAGAAGATTGAAAAAAAGAACACAAAAGTTAATTCACTGCATAAATGTTACAGAAATAACTTGGTGGTTGGTTTCTATAATAGTGCAGAGATATAAGAACAAGAACAACAATGGATAAAAGAGACCCAATTTCAGATTATATTTGTATCTCACGTATCAACCAAGTTGTTGGAGTTCAAAAAAAGTGAAAGATTTGTTACCAATAGAGAAGATTATAGCGTTACCTGGACTGTACTGCATTCCACCTGCATCTTTGGTTGTCACTGGTATCCTAAAATTACTCTGTCCTTAATCCCTGAATCGGGTAATTTTACTAGACCATGGAGACAATGTTAGGCCTTTTATCTTATACACAGCATACTCTATGTTCCTTTTAACTACATTACACATTCTCTAGGTTCATCCACAGAATACCTCGTCTGATTGGTAATTCATGGGTTTTCTTTGGCTAGCTCTCTGAGTGGAGTTACTAAATTATGGGAAAAGCCTCAAGTTTACAAACATGATTGCTGTCTTGAAAGATCATTAATTTTACGCCAAAGAGGGAATATTACAGATACACCTATGACATAATCTACCTCCTGAATCTAGTCTATGAAATACAATCAATTAACATAATCTCCATTTCTAGAAAATACATGCATATCATGAGATCATCTAGATGTGATTAACTCATCAGTACCTACTTTGGTTTATGAGGATGTAAAGACGAACAAGAGAATTATGATCCAAAGTTAATACAGTTTCAACTAACTATATATAATGACACTTGACAAAATGTGATTTTAGCATAAAGGTTCCTTGTAAAAGCTTCAAGAAACTATAAACAAAGAGGTCCATAGAGAAGTTAGTTAGCTGATCTAATAAGAGGTAGATTCTTGCGTCTCCTCTTAGACCGAGCACGACGCCTTAGCATCCACAAGATCAGCAAGAAACCAATCAAAACCAGCTGAAGTGCGAAGACTAGCTTCATACCTGGACACAACAACAACAACAACAAGGTTTGCTAGACAATCGAAGTAAACAAATGTAGCATTAGAAGAAGAAAAAAAACAAGACAAACCTTGGAGATTCTTGAACATGTCCTGAAGATTCACAAAGGTATTAGAATCCTTTAAAGAAGTAGTAGAACCGAGTTTCCTGTCGACAGATTTAAGTTTGGTTCTAGGTTTGTAGATGTAGTTAACATTACCACCCATTACACATGTGTTGGGACAACCAATGCTACTTTCGTACTCATCACTTCCATCACAGCAATCTGAAGACATAACAATAACATAATCATACACCAAGAGAGAGCTTAAACGAGAATCATTCAGCAAACGTATTACTAACCACAGATTCCATCGTTTACACGAGAAGAGTAAACGAACTTTGGTGAACTTCCTATGTTCCTACAGTAGAACTTGCCATTTGGACATGCTGAAGTCCCTGAAATAAAAGGGTAACAAACATTGATGCAATCAATCAGTTAATCAGATTTACATAGCTGTAGAAATTGAGAAACTTTCTAATTATGCATCTAAAAAAAAACACATTTTTCACAATTGAAGTTGTGAAACAGAATCTGATCCGATCAATGGATTCATACTTGTTCTCCTAAGATCTTTAACTGAGCAAGAATTTAAAGTCTCATCTTGGCTCTATGGATTGGAGGAAGAGAAGGGGGAGGGAGTACCAGGCTCATCGGTGCCGTCGAGACAATCGCAGAAGTTGTCGTTGAGACGGTCTCTGTGGAATGATTTGGAGCCATCTTTGCATCTGATAATATCTGATTCGAAATACTTTTCATCTGCCTCACAACAAAGAACAAAGTAACTAAAGAATCAGAGATTAATCGATAGAAAGATAAAAGAGTGAGAGTGATCGAAGAAGTAAACCTAAGGGGTGAACGCCAACGAGGGGAGAGGTCGAAGCGACGGAGACGACGAAGGCGAGTAACGAACACAACACGACGCACTGCAGCAGCATCGTGTTGTGTTCAGTTGACTCGCATTTGGACAAAACCGACGCCGTCTTAAGTAATTCGAGTCCCTCTCTAATCGGACCAAACACAGTTGCCTAAAAAGCACAAAAGCAACAGGATTTGTACGGTTAAGACTTAAGATCGAAGTTGGATACTATTAATTAAATTTGGGCTTTTGAGAATATGTTAGACTTTGGGGGTTTAAGATTATTTGAACCACAAGTGAAAGAACTAATCCGAAAGACTTCAACTAGTTTATGAAGAATGAATCTACTGTAAGAAGCAACGAACTTCTACAACACAAAAGAGTTGGGATTTTGTAGTTTTAAGTGTGCTTGTTGACTTTGACCAAAAAAAAAAAAAAAAAAAGTGTGCTTGTTGACTTGTTTATTCTTTCGATACCCTCTTTTCTAGACTAAGTCCCTTTTTGTAAAATGCGGGTTGAGCTTTTTATGTTGTATATGCCTCCAATTCTTTTGTCATGGCTGATGTAACCGTTGTCTTTCCATCACTTTGGCTAGAGCTTATAAACTTTTTTGTCAAGTCCAAATGTCTAGTAGATATACCAGAAAAATTGTAGTTAACAGTTCTTATAGCTTACACTGTTATGAGGGTATACCAATAAAGTGTACATATCTCGGATGCTCTGTGGTGCCTCTTATCAATGTGGTCAAACTCTAGTCTATCCAACTCAGTAGCTCTTGTGGTGCCTCTTATCAATGTGGTCAAACTCTAGTCTATCCAACTCAGTAGCTCTTATAGTAAGCATCTGATTCCATAGCACCTAAAGCACTAATATCATTTGACTTGGACAAAATATAGACAAGCAAGACTAAAAAAAAAAATCTCCTTGGATTCATTTGTTCAAGTCTTCATGTTTTGGACCTCAAGAATATGAAAAACGAATCCATACTCGGAAGCAAAAGAAGATACTAGATTTTGGATTTGAAGAGCCAAGATGATTGACAATATGACATACATAATATTGTATACTTCTTACAAAACCCAAACCAAAGAATTTGAAACAATATACTTAATCTACACACCCCCTCATCATCCATTCATCCCAGCCTCTCTGTTCAAGTAGTTGTTCTTGTCTTACTTCGTTTCTGTGATGCTCTCAGATAAGCTTCTGCTTTTGTACCTTTTAAGAGTTCCCTGAAAACTTTTGTAACAGTGGTCTGCTCTACACCGTGATGCTCCTTCATGTAATTGATCATCTCAGGAAGAGTGTAGAAATTCTCACAACACAACAAGTAGCTATCTCTCATTTTCTCCTCTTCCATGCTCAAAACGCGACTACTTTGCTGCTCATAAGTATATATATATACGAGAAAATGTATGTGAATCAATCAGTGAGAATTACATAGAATGTAAAATCTAATGTATAGAATCGAGTTTTGTTTGAATTAATTACTTGTGCCTTCGTAGTAGTAGTGGTAACACAGTCTCCTCCATCTGTTTTCTCTGCTTCAGAATTTGTCGCCATTACTCTCTCTCTCTCTATTGAATTGATTTGCTTTGCATTTAGGGTTTTAACATAGGAAGGAAGCGGATACCTCCCTTTTTATAGCCCAATTCAGTGAACGGCCCAGTAAAGCCCAATTATACAATAGTCAACGAGCATTATTAATGGTTTTTAACTTTTTATATTGGTTTCAAGTTTCATTGAACACGCTTGTAGATGATCGAGACAACATTTTAAACAAGACACGACACGATGGAGGAGAAATAAAAATTAGAATTCTTAAAACCAACCGACTTGTTTTATTCAGCTTAAAGAATCATCAGAGAATTCAAAAACCAAACAGGAAAGTAAATAAAAAAATTTAGTGTAAAAACAGAGTACATAGTACAAGCTGGCGGAGGCTACGAATGATAAGCGAGGTAGTTCTCCCAATGTCTTTGAGTAGAGTGAAATTTAAAACCATTCCATCACCATTTGACAATCATCATAAACCGTGTTTTTACGAATCTTGATATCACGCAAATCCACCACAATCTCTGGCTTTTCCGAAGCTATAAGACAAGTAATCGCATCTACAGCTAAAGGAGCAACCTAGAAAGCCTATAGAGCGTACGTAACAGCGCTTGTTCCCTAATTATCAGTTTTACGGACTTTTGAGATTTTATGAGCTATATGGCTAAATGCATTTGCATTTAGCCCAAAAGGCCCATTTATTCACTATGACTAGTATTTGGGAAAATTATTTTTAGCGGTGGTAATTTTCCATCGGAAATTATTTGTTCGATCTACAGCTGCTAGGGTTTTATTTGTTTCTCTCTCTTCTTTTGGAGATTTCTGCTGCAGTAACTCGGATTTGATAACTCTATATGCCGTGATGGCTGGCCAATATGTTTCAAATGATGTTAAGACCTCACTTGGTCCCGTCGGACTCGATCGGGTATGCCCTATTCCAATGCTTTGCGACTCTTTTGGACTTTATTAGTTTCTGATTTGCATCTCAATTCACGTTATATATATACTCTGCTAGGATTTGGTACTTTTATGGCTAAGTGTTTCGACTGTTATTCTAAACCTGCAAGGTATTTATTTTTTTTGTCCAATCGTGTTTCACTTTCAGATGCTTACCAATGATATTCTTGGTGATATAGACGCTGCTACTGTTCTTAGGATGTTGAGGAGGTGGGGGGTCAAAGAACCAGCTACCAATGTATTTGATATAACAAGAAATCCCGTGACAGCTTGCCAGGCTGCTTCAAAAAATATTAAGACCTCACTTGGTCCCGTCGGACTCGATCGGGTATGCCCTATTCGAATGCTTTATGTTTTCGAGTTTTATTCTTAACCTGCAAGATATTTATTTTTTGTCTAATCGTGTTTTTCAGATGCTTATGGATGATATTGGTGAAATGACCATTACAACGGACGCTGCTACTATTCTTAGGATGTTTAGGAGGTGGGGGGTCAAACACCCAGCTACCAAGGTATACTTGATATATTCGTGATGGTTATAATACAAATATACATGCAAAGATTTGTGTTGATATTCTGGGTTTGGGTATCTGCAGAATAGACCAGAGGAAGGATGCGAGGAAAAGTGTCTATCTAAATTGAAAACTCAAGAGTCGTAGATTTACTCAAAAGTATTCTTTTTGTCACATCTTCATTTTTTTTGGAGTTTTGGATACAGAGTTCAGTCTAATTTAGAAAACATGAATGAAGTTTTCATATCTAAGGCCTGAGATGCTTTTTTCTATACTCATTTGAGTGTGCATTTTTTAACATCTAAAGAATGTAGTATGTATGACCTGATAATAATGGATTTGTACAAACCCTCAGGCTTTGGTGCAGCATGCTCCTATAACGAACTAGTTGCTTCTGCAAACTCCTCAACGAATTGGCTAATACCTTCACCCTGCCCATGTTAAAAACCAAAAGAGCTAAATCTTCACAAACAAATCAAGATTAAACAAAAAAAAAAACTGCTAATATTTCATCAAACGAGGCTAGTCTCCCGTCACATGCAGAAAGCTTACAGATTCAGCATTTTTTCAGAGAATAAAAAACCCATAAACCAGCTGAGAAGTACAAGGTTTTGGTAATGGAGTACGAACCAGAAGAGAAGAAGATTCTGGAGAAGGAGCAGAAACTGTAGCTAGCTAATTTGTCATCAAACGAGGCTAATCTCTAGTCATATAACCAGCTGAGAAGTACAAGTAATGGAGTACGAACCAGAAGAGAAGATTCTGGAGAAGGAGCAGTGAGTTCAGCTTGCCACTCACGAAGATTCTGCGAGATTTGGGCTTCCAAAAGAGTAAGGTCACCATGGCGCCCTTCTTTCCTAGCAGCCTGAAGATGACAGAACTTCTCCTGAAGTTCTCTTAGCTTCTCCTCCAAATTCTGATGCGCTGAAGACACACATGTCATCTTCGGATGGTTTGACATCTCCCTCTCCTGATCAAACCAATTCAAAAATCAACTTAAAAACGTGACCACATAACACCTAAATCCCGATTCTCATGAAGAAGGAAACAAATCTTATGAAGAAGGAAACAAACACATTACCTCAGAAACCAAAGCAAACGCAATCGAGTATTTTAGGAAATCAAGATTCAGTTTAGAGAAACTGGCGCTTGGTCTCTCCTTCCTCCGTTTCTGGCAATTTAGTCAACAAACCAAAACTGATAAGTTAATGGAAAGTGTTAAACAAAATTCAAAACAACAACAAAGCAAACAGATTACACATCAGTCCAACCTAAATCAACTAAGACCTAAAACTTTATGGTCTCAACTAAGAAGAAAAAGGATGATCCAGACTCCTAAGAACTATACACCATAGCTTTAAAATTTGACCATCAATAGTTGTGTGCACCATATTTAAGAGTTGTAATCGCATCAGAGAGCATACACTTCAAAATCCTAAGCAGAAACTATCATTTCAATGCACCAAATTTCAATTTCCTAAACATACTAACGAGAAATAGAACCCAGGAGGTCAAAATACTCAAAAGCCTTGGATGATCTAAGCCCATAACAGAACGAAATAACAACACGAACGAATAGAGTAAAGCCCTAGATTATAACTTACTTCCGAAAAAATGAATGCTTTTTTCCTAAACTCGTTTGAGTGTGCATTTTTTAACATCTAAAGAGTGTAGTATGTATGACCTGATAATAATGGATTTGTACAGATAAGAGAGATAACGGTTTTCATTGAAGCCAAGAACCATTTTACCATTGCCTATGAACGACGAGCCAGTTTACTCACTTAGAATATCGGATTAAGAGGACCCAAAAGCTAAGGTTTGAGTACATTTCACCCTCAGAATTGCAAGCATTATCATGCTGAGGGTGAACACCTAGAACAATTTGTAACAGTTTTCTGTTCTCCTACAGTTAGAATAAGACAACAAGACAAAGAAGGGATATATCACTTACCTTCAGTTCTGGAAAGAGGATTATCATGCTGAGGGTGAACACCTATTTTTTTCCGTATCTCATCCTACAGAAAGAGATTGATATAGTCAAATACAAAAACGCAAGAAACAGGGATAACACAGCATAACAAAAAAAAGACAGAAAGTATAATAGTAATGCTAGAAGAAGAAAGCCTACTTTACAGTTACCATGTAGAAGGGGATCTCCAGACGTTGGACGAAGAAGGCCGACAAGCATTGATATTCTTGTGCTTTTGCCAGCTCCATTATCTCCTTCAAGCAATGGAAGCAAGATTGAATGAGAATATCAAGTTTAGCAATATCTTTTTCCAACTTTATTTTTAATTGGTTCTGAAAACTGAAATTGCATGCATGGTATGTTCATGAAGTTATTGTAGAGACCAAGATTCATCAGAGACAGAATAGAGATGATAAAGCCAGGAACAGAATAAAATATGTGCATAAATGCGTTACATAAATGAATTTGACCAAATTAGCTTCACTGAACAATACTAAATAATTTGTTTTCGGACAAGCAGATTCAGATGGAAATTCCCAGCAATACGACGCAAATAAACAGCCAAAACAGCAATATATTCAATCTACAAATTTTCTGAAAAATTACTATTTCGATAAGGTATTCTAGCAAGCAACTATAAATGAGGTTAGAGAAGATGAGAATATTTAATAAACAGTAAAAACATACCCAGAAGTAAAAAAGTATATGGTTCTCATACAATGTAAGTCGTAATGAATGAACCGCACAACAATTTGTATGCAGATTTCTAACTTGTATGCACCTACAGGGCAAACATTGAAGGTGAATTCAATGTCCAGCTTTGAAATACATTAATTGGATTTTTCTTTCTCAGATAGGATATGAACATACCTCCCATCCAGCTCTTATTGCCTCATTTCCAGACACCCTTAGTGACCTCTGTATTCTCCGGGAACAAATTAGTTTCGAGACCTGGAACCCGATAGTGGATGTTACTTTTCTTCCTCCCAAAGCACTTGCTGAGGATGAAGTTCCATGGGTACCGCACACCATTTTCCCTGGGGAGGACCTGAGAAAATGAACTCTTGGGTTACGCCCAAAGGTGTAGGGTATAAGAAACGAGGAGATAACCAATGTTAAGAACGAAAAAATAGTTCACAAAACTGACAGAGAATCACCAGACAAATGAACAAAAAATGTATGAAGGCGACAAGTAACAGAGATGAAATTGCCTTATCAGCTCGAACAAAGAACAAAGCATACCTCACTTCGCTGCAGTTAAGAGGAAAGCTGTATCCAGGCAGACATATTTAAAAGAAAGAGTAGAAATTCACATTTACTATCCTTATAAAGATTGACCTCTGCTGAAAGAAACACATTCATCTTTCTAGAACTATTCATCTTGCTTTCAGTAAAAATAAAACATTGTACCTGCACAGGTTTTCCTTTTAACGAGTTTGACATTGTATTACTATTCGCCAGTCAAAATTGATGTATCTTGGTCCTCCTGGATAAGGAAGAACTCAGACTTTTAGATGGTTGAACTTAATTAAGCTCTGAACTCCATTATCATTATGTTCATAGAGCTAACATAAGATAACAATTACACTGTTAACAGCAGTACCGATACTATTGAGAGCTAAAAATGCAGGCGCTCGCAAATATGAATCAGGTAACAATATAATTTTGAAACATTTACTGATGTCAGTACTTAAATGAAAGATACAAAGCTCTACAACCACAACCAACTTCGAGCTTAGCCTTAAAAAATGTGTACAAGGAAATACCAGGAAGGAACTAATGAGGTAGCCAATATGTAAAAGTATAAATACTGCATTTGCAGTTATAAACAGAGAAACTAACTGAATGCTTTAATTTCCAAACAAACAACAGAAGAAATATTGTCTTCTCCTGAATAGAGCGTTCCAATAATCTTCTATGGGCAACGGAGTCTTGGATTTAAACGTACCAAACCTAAATACATTGGCATAATGAAATATCAAAATAGATATATCCATAGTCATATGTGTTAAATAAAGGGATAACAAAGTAAAATAGAGAAAAAAGACCACCAAATTTCCACCAACAGTAAGCAGCAGAGGTGGAATATCCTCCCTAACTTTTCGCAATGCCCTCGAGCCCAACACCTTGTTGCTTCAGTAAAGGCTAGAGAAGTGGCGCAGTGCCAATAGTAAGTCAGGGATAAAAAGACTGATAAGGGTTTCATTGAATGATTTGAGTTTTACAGTAGTGTTTTACCAGCGAATTTTCCTCGTCCGTCCTTCTTTGTTACCAGGAGTAGCCGAGCCTGATGGCCAAGTAGGACTTGCAAGAATGGGACTGATAATCCTGGATAACACCGGTAACGCATGCATGCATGACCTGCAAGGAAGAGACAACTCAGAAGAGAAAGATGGCATGGAAATCAGTTGCAAGGCCATCCATTAGCTGGATACCTGATGCAATCCATAAAAATAAAGAATATGAAGGCTAGTATCCATGATAGTTTCTATGTAGTAGTAGTAGCAAAGTGCCTTGGAAAAGGTAAGTAGGTTTGGAAAATAAACCTGACGTGACCCCAAAATGCCAACAACTTTGCCGTAGTAATTCCGAAGAAGACTGTCTCCAACACAAAATGAAGAAGGATACCTAACAACAGAAGAGGGAATAGGTAGAAAAATGAATTCAGAGACATTATTAATGAGAGCATATGACTTACTAACAACCACTGGTTGACCGATTTCAAGGCAACTCAAGACAGCTGATCAGAAATTCATGTACCTCCTCAGAAAATACAACTATGGAGGTCAATGGGTGAAACACAGGACAGTAAAAGTAACTAGAGGTTTCCGAAATAGCAATAGTCGTATGTCTAACATAAGCCCTCAATAGTGTTTAAATTAACACTCAAGCGAGAACATGTGAAATTCATCACTCATGTGTTTCATCAAAACAAAATATGGAATAAGTTGAAGTTACGCTCTCAATAGCACAGCACGTCGTCACGGCAATCAGAACTCGGATATATATATATATATATATCTTCCTTGTTACAAACAATAAAATAATCAAGCCTAATCTTCGATATGGGACCACGAATCAAGTAGAATCGAGCAGAAACTGTATTAACTTACCAGAAATAAGAAGGAAGCGCGACCACCGTCACTGCTCCGCCGGATCCCAAATTTAGGGAATGGGGAAAAATTAGAAATAAAAAGAAAAGAAATAAAAAACTTAAAATGACCGACCGACGTTGTTTAGTTCTCTCTTTCGTTTGGCCCAGAAGCCCATCAAAGCCTATTTCGCTGATAGTGAAATTCAGAAACAAAATCGTCAAAAATTCGAAAAACAAATTAGCAGCGCCAAAGTTTGTTAGCTCTCTCTCTCTCTCTCTCTCTCTCATCTTCTCCAATCTTCGATTCTCATCATCTTTGATCTTCGATCGTGAATCGAGTTCTGGAGTTGGATCTGGTAGAGACAATTCGATTCGATCTTCGATCTTCTAAAGCTTTCGACACCTAAACCATGGCTTCAAGTAGAAACAGTACAGTAGCGAACAAAGGTCCTCCGTCCTCTTCGTCAGGGATAAAGGTAAGAAGAAGATTGATAGATTTCATTTTTTCTTAATCGATTCATAGATAATATAGTTTGCTGATGATAATCTGAGTTTCGATCGAATGATTTCATGAAACATTCTTCAATCGCTTTGTTTGGATATGCGCATACTAATTTCCCCCAATCTATATCTTCGATGTTGTGATAATCTGAGTTTCATGCTGATGATAATCTGAGTTTGATCGAATGATTTCATGAAACATTCTTCAATCGCTTTGTTTGGAGATGCGCATACTAACTTCCCCCAATCTATATCTTCGATGTTGTGATAATCTGAGTTTCGATCGAATAAGATCTTAAACCTTCGTCACTCTAATCTTGCATCATCAATTATATGACATCTTCAATCGCTTTTTTTTTTTTTTTCCAGATGGAAGATGCTACTTCAGTTAGCCAGTTCATTGAACTTTTGGCCGCTTTCACAGAAGACAATAGAAAACAAGGTACGGCTACGGACAGCGAGATAATGGCGTCTTTTCTCATGTTGAGGTGTTTCAAAAATCACTATAAGAAACTGGAATCTGTTGAAGAATTGAAACCGTATGGGATGGATTCAAAACTTGCTGAAACAATGTATGAAGGGTTGTTTTCCGTGATGAAACCCACGGTGCGAAACGAATATAAAGCATTACGCAAAATTGCTGCTAAGGAAAGATCACAACAACAGCGTAAGTTGGAAGATGCTACTAGTGTTAGGGAATTTCTCGATCTGCTAGCAGCTCAGAGCCAGCAGAATAAGGACAATGTTTCATGCCAACAAGTTTTCCTGGAATGTGTCCAGAGGTACTCCACTTTCGAAGAAACACTTGACGAATTGAGCAAGCTTATGGATCACACTCAAGCCTGTATACTCATTTACAGTGACATGATGAAAATGAGAACCAACGTCAAAAAAGAATACAGGAGATTACGTTCAGATGCTGCTCAAGTGTCTCCAGCTACCTCACATTCTACATCCTCAACGGTTGCTTCTGCTTCTGGGGAAACAAGTGCACGACGATGTAAGTTGGAAGATGCGCGTACGGCGAGAGACTTTATTGGTATCTTAGCAGGTCAAATCCAACAGAGAAAGGAATCCGCTGCACACCTGGATCTTCTCCTTAAATGCTTACAGGATTACTCTAGTTCACAGGAAACCCTTAAAGAATTGAGCCAGTATATGGATCATCGTCAAGCTACTAAACTATATGACGGTACTATGATGAAGATGAAAAAAGAGGTGGGAGCAGAGTATCAGAGTTTATGTCAACTTAAATGTGATCGTGAAAGAAGTGTACAGCGGAAGCGTAAGTTGGAAGATGCTTCTACTCTGGCAGAGTTCCTTGAGACATTAGCACTCGACAACCAACTGAAAAGGGAAACAACTGCATACGAGGAATTCTTGCTGAAATGCTTCCAGCATTACTCAAATTTGGAGAAAATTGCTGATGAACTGAAACAGGAGAATCTGGATGCAACTGAAGCTAATAGCCTTTATCATCAAATTCAGAGTAAAATGAACATAAAGGTGAGAGAAGAGTATCAGAAATTAGTTCTTGCATCTGCACACAACGAAGACCTCCAGGAGAATTCACAGAATGAGATAGTGCCTCCATTGCTTCCTGATAGTAATTTGGAAGATGCTGAAAGTGCTCTGCAGTTCCTTCAAATACTAAAATTTCAAGTCCAACAGAACAAGGAACAAACAGCAATCCAGGAAGTCTTGCTGAAACACTTCCAGGGTTACTCAACTTTGGAGGAAATTACTCAAGAATTGCAAACGTGTTACAATATGGATGAAATTGAAGCTACCACACTCTATCAAAGGATTGTGGAGAAAATGAAAAGCGAGGTGAAAGAAGATTACCAGAAGTTATGTTCAGCTCGGGCTCTACATCTTGAACAGGAGAACCATCAAGTGCCTCCAATGTTTACTGCTGTTGCTTCTGCATCCTCAAATGACCAGACTGGGAGCTTAAGTCAACCCAGGGATTCAATTCATCAGATATTAGAAACGATAAGTGAAACAATGAAACAGGTATAACTAACGAGTATCATATTACTTAGCAATGAAGAATCTCCTAATTTTTTATATATCATAACGTTGTTCTTTTCAAAAATTTTTCTGAACAGCTGGTGGTGGATTCTAAGAACAAGGATGACAAAGCTCAAAAGACTATTCAGCAGATGATGAAGAATTTCACCAATTCAGAGCACAAACTTCTGACAGAAACAATGAACAAGGTAACATACAATCTTGAAACTAACAAGTATCATATTACCTAAAAGAAGAATCTCCAGATTTTATATACCTAACATGACATTGTTCCTCCTCTCTGAGCAGATGGTTGATTCTAACAAAAAGCTAGATGAAAAGGTACAAACCACTATGCATCAGATGATGGAGAATTCCAACAAACTGACAGAAAAAGTGAACAAGGTGAGAATTAAGTGGTCTTGAAACTTCTATCATATATTACTCTAAAGAAGAATCTCCTAAATTTATATATATACTTTATAACATTGCAGCTGGATGAGAAAATGCAAAAAACAGTGCAACAGATGAGAGAGCTTTACAATAGTTCTCAGAAGAATATGCAGACTTCTCTGACAGAATTTCTTAACACAGAGTTTGATCCGAAGTTTAGGAAAACTATAAATGAGAGGTTTGCTGCTATTGGTCCTGCGATAGGGAAAAAAGCCTTTAGTGATGTGGGGAAAGCAGTAAGTCAGCAGCTGGATGAGCAAAAGCAAAAAACAGTGCAACAGATGAGAGAGCTTTACAATAGTTCTCAGAAGAATCTGCAGACTTCTCTGACAGAATTTCTTAACACAGAGTTTGATCCGAAGTTTAGGAAAGCTATAAATGAGAGGTTTGCTGCTCTTGGTCCTGCGATGGGGAAAAAAGCCTTTAGTGATGTGGGGAAAGCAGTAAGTCAGCTTGAAGAATCTTTTTCCTCAAAGATTAAGGAAAGCAACAAAAGCATCTCTGAACAGTTGTCCCAGCTTGAATCTGCCTTGTCAGCTGCTCAAAGCTTAACCCATGAATTAGCTGATAGCCAAAAGGATCGTCCGTCAAAGATTTTAACTTCTGTTCAGAATTTACAAGATCTATCACAGTGGATTTCAGAGGGAAAGTACGAAGAATCTTTCAGTTGGGCTCTAGATTGCAATGATGCCTCTACAGTATCATGGCTCTGCTCTCAGGTAAAATACTGAAATATATTATTAGCAGCATTACATTATAAATACCATGATTTGTTGACACTAACCATGATCATGGTGGCAGGTTAATATGGATAACCTACCACTAAGTCAAAGGGTTTGTTGTAGGTTGTTACGGGAGCTTACCACTAATTTGAAGAAAAACACTTCCGACAAACTTAAATGGATAGGACATATCATTTCTTCTATCAAAGCAGGTGTCACAACTACTCAGGAAGTTAGTCAGTGTTTTAATTTAGTGAACCAGCGTCTTCATCAGTATATTAGAGAAATTAACTTTGACAAATTTGACGCTGTGGGTCTTCTACCATCTCTGGCTCTGTGAAGGTGTATTTCTATATGTTTGTGTGATACTCTGAATATAATAAATCATTTCAGAACTAATGTGGAGAGTGTTCGCAGGAGGAAGAAGAGCAAGAAGAAGCGTAATCAGAAATAAAGTGGAGAGTGTTCGCAGGAGGAGGAAGCAGAAGGTGATTAGAAGAAGAAACGTGACTTTGGTCACTTTAGACTCTTTGAATACTTGAAAATTTGACTCTTCTTTCCATTTCCTATTTGACTCTTTCCCTTAGACTCTTCTTTCCATTTCCTACTTCAATTTAACGCACATGCTGTCAGATTCATTGAGACTAAGAGCACAAGCTTTAAGCGAAACCCTCAGGCTCAGGCTTTGGTGCAGCATGTTCCTATAACGAACTAGCTGCATCATTCTCCTAGCCTAATTTCAACAGAGCAAAAACTCGTTTTCTCATCAAATTATAGATCAAGGATAAGTACACAACTTCGTTTACAAAATTCTTCCTTGCGGAGGAGAAAAAATAAAATGCAAAAATTTACAAACCCATCTCAGATTCTATAAAGAAAAAGGGCAAAGACCAGACTTGTCCATATTAACACAATACATCAAATCAAAAATGATGATCCTATCTCCTCATCATACAGTCAGAAAGAGAGAAAAAAAAACACAGATGACGATGGCTTTTTTGTAGGATGCCGGAGACAACTTGGAGCTATTGTTGCAGGAGTCTTGAGTTAGATTGAGGAGAGGGCTTGTCTGAAGCCACTTTAAACTGTCCCATCTTTTCGTCAGATTCACTGATTTGGTATTCAAAGAGATGCCACTCGAAGGAACCTGGAGGTTGTGGATCCATATAGTAAGATCTCTTCTGGCCTTCTTGTTCCTTCATCAGTTGCTTTCTTGATTCATGCCAACCTCGTCCGCTGTAATCTGGAAGTGATCTTTGCTTTCGATTTCCGCTATCATATGCTCTTCTAGGTTTGTCAAAGAAGAGCCACTCCCTAATCGTTTCGCCTTCAACCAGTTCAAGATGAAACAACTCTGCAATTGCAAAAAATTAAGGGTCAGACAAAAATAAGAAACTCACATATGGCTTATGTTTTCAAAGAGGTAGAACTAAAAGAAAGAGAAGCTAAATTCGGCTCCAGTGGAACAAATGTTCCAAAGCCCTCACCTGCTGCATTCCATGGGCATTTTGTGTTAACAGCTCCTTCACACACTGGGATGCCAACATTCTTACCCTGAGTCTTTGCACGAAGGGCATCAATCAATAGATTATCTTTCAAACTGATGCCCCCCGGCCTTAAGACAGGTGTTGCGCCAGGCGAATCTTCATTCAGAGCTAGAGTCGCATGGTAGTTACTGCAGTAATCCAGGTACCACTCAGAGCCATGAGCAGGCCTTGTGCAATCCCATAGTGCACACTTGGGTCCGAGAAAAGCAGATGGAGGCACACGGACACTTGATGGAGTGGTAAATTCAGCAAAGTTTTCGATCTCTTCAGAAGAGTCAAGCTTAATGGAAGGGCTGTTATCGAGTTCCTGACGCACTTCTGAGCATATATAATCATACTGAGAAGTTATATCCAGGTTGCTGAGTTTTTGATCATGGAAATCAGGAGCAGTGTTTATGCTTGAATCAAACCCTTCAAAGGCATAATGGAGTTGCTGGCCATGTGTTTCTGTGTTGTTACCAGCATCCTGAGATAGGAAAGGTGAATTTGTACATTAGCAAAAACATTCAAAATTAAAAACAAGAATGAAAAAATATCAAAATTTATATGGAATCAATGGTGTTGCAAATGTCCAGGAAAATCTAACTAACAATCCAGAACCTAGAGACAATAATGCTAAATAGGCTAAGGCAAAAGCATACAGAAGACAACTTGAATGCAGAAACTGTAGCTAGCTAACCTCAACACCACAGGAGAAATTCCCGTTGAAAGGACTTTGACTAAAATGATCAGATGTCCATTCTGGAGGGCACAAGGTTTGAGCGAAACCCTCAGGCTCAGGCTTTGGTGCAGCATGTTCCTTTAACGTACTAGTTGCATCATCCTCCTCGTCTAACTTCAACAGAGGAGCAAACTCAGCAAACACCTCAAGGTATTGGCTAATACCTTCACCCTGCAGATGTTAAAAACCAAAAGAGCTAAATTTCCACCCACAAATCAAGATTAAACAAAAAACTGGAAATTTGTCATCAAACGAGGCTAATCTCTAGTCATATACAGAAACCAGCTGAGAAGTACAAGTAATGGAGTACGAACCAGAAGAGAAGATTCTGGAGAAGGAGCAGTGAGTTCAGCTTGCCACTCACGAAGATTCTGAGAGATTTGGGCTTCCAAAAGAGCAAGGTCACCATGGCGCCCTTCTTTCCTAGCAGCCTGAAGAAGACAGAACTTCTCCTAAAGTTCTCTTAGCTTCTCCTCCAAATTCTGATGCGCGGAAGACACACATGTCATCTTCGGATGGTTTGACATCTCCCTCTCCTGATCAAACCAATTCAGAAATCAACTTAAAACCTGACCACAGAATAACCAAATCCAGATTCTCATGAAGAAGGAAACAAACAAATTACCTCAAAACCAAAGCAAACGCAATTGAGTATTCCAGGAAATCAAGATTCAGATTTGAGAAATTGGCGCTTGGTTTTTCCTTCCTCCGTTTCTGGCTATTTAAACAGCAAACCAAAACTAATAGTTAATGGAAAAGTGATAAAAAAGAGTTCAAAACAACAACAAAGCAAACAGATTACACATCAGTCCAACCTAAATCAACTAGCAAACATACTAACGCTTCAACAACACCAGCTCCCCTTGAGCCTTCCCTAACCAACCAGAGATCCAAAACAACTCCATTTCCTTCTGCCGGGTTCGATCTCTTGGACAGTACTACTACTCGCTACGGAGGTTTGATGGTGGACAGAGAGAAATCCCCACAGCTAGCAAACAAACCTCTGAAAAAATATATTCATAAGCTAACGCTATCTAAAACCTTAGCATCCTATTCATATGATCTATTGATCCAACACACGAAGCAACACAAAGCCGTAAACTAAAGCTAATCGAAGAATCAAAGCATCCTAGACTAGTATTTCAAATCAATAATCAAACTTAATGCTAAGTCTAGTTCACACTCTTCAAACCCTATGATATCAAGTAAACTAAGAAGAAGAAGGATTATTCCAGACTTCTAAGAAAGGATACACCATAGCTTCAAAATTGACCATCAGAAACTATCAGAGAGCATACACTTTAAATCCTAAGCAGAAACTATCAATTCGATATTCCAAACTTCAATTTCATAAACATACTAACGAGAAATAGAACCCCGGAGGTCAAAATACTCAAAAGCCCTTTGATGATCTAACGGATTAGATCAAAATCACAATCCCCTAACAGAGCCAAATAACAACACGAACGAATAGAGGAAATCCCTAGATTATAACTTACTTCCGAAAGGATTCGATTGTTCTGTAGAATCTTATCGTTATGAAGAAACAGGAGTTATCGCGATGAAGAAGAAGAAGAAGGCAAAGTTACACAGCGAAGAAGAGCAATGGATGGATTCATCAGAGGAGGACGATTGCGACCCTCTTTGGTTTGTCTCCTTTTCCCGAAACGCTGCGTTTGATAAATTAAAGTGAGGATTTTTTTTTGGAAAGTTTTGAACAAAAGTTAATAGGGTTTATTATGATTTTTCCAAAACTAAATTCAAAAATTTTAGAATGTCCAAATTCAATAAATATGCATTAACTATATGATTTCTTTTTTAAAAAAATATAGATTTTAAATTATTGAAAAAAGCTATAATAAAGTCTTCCAAATTCTTGTGGATAAGACATAAAAACAAAGCTATAGATGTCATTCAACACATAAAATCGGAAAAAAAAAATTGTTATTGAAATAATCCAAAAATCGAAAAGACCAACTACTAAAATCGATTTAATTAAGGGCATATTCAAAGCTAAAAACTTTCCTAAGATACAAGCTAAAAATTCACCTCCAATGATAAAGTTGTTAATTAAAAGTTCTTAAACTTTTTTCAAAAACTTGCTTTAAACAAAGGAAGAAGAAGAAGCTTGAACTTCAAGCAAAAATCAAATCGTTGTAACAAAGGAAGAAGAAGAAGAATCGTCGAAGCAGAGGGGAGAGGACATAGAGTGACCTGAAGTTGGGGCTGACTACAAGATTGAATACTCAGTTGATGTCGGCTTGTTGGTGCTGTTGCTCTCGGCTCTTCAAATCCGTAGTGATCCTTGAAGTTGTAGATGAAGATGTCTGAACCTCTCTCCAGAGAAACAAACCAGAAATGATCAGCTGCAGAAAAAAGTAAACAAACCCAGCAGCTACATAAGACATGCAAAAAATCCAGTAGCAGTCATATCAAGCTTTTAAGAGAAGAAGAAGAAAATACCTTTAAAAATTCAGCAAGAAAGGGAATAGTAGCGTAATCATACTTATAACCTCCATCGCTTTGAGAAAGAGTTGTTAAAATCCCCTGTAGCATAAGTTTACACAGTGAGAAATGAAACAAAAACTTATATCTCTCACTAATATCAAGAATGATGATCATGACTTGTATAGACTAATAACGGCATTCGTTGGCAACACAAACTCTCATTAAACTTCTTCAGCTAGCTACACAGATTGAACAAAATCACAAGCATAAAGGGAGACCGAATTGAATTTTTAGAAACACAGTAGATTACACCATCGTTAACAGGAATTGGTCAAATGATGCAAGTGTTGGGTTTATTATATACATCAAAATCAAAGCATACTCACCGTTTGGTTAAACTCGTAAAACATCTGTTTGTGGTAGCATAACTACAAAACCATAGAGGAGAGAAAGAAAAATAAAAACTTACGTTTGTAATCTCAAAAAGCTCCAAATCAATATCTTTAGGGCGGATAAGAAGACCAAGCTCACGATGAAAGACAATGGTGTGTAGAATGCCTGCAGCAACAAATCACACCTTCTCAGATTTAAAGTTTCACAAAGTAAATCACACTACAGAACTGAATAAAAAATGACAAATCAGACAATAAGAGTTGCTCGCATCTTCAAACTTTTACTCAAGCTTAGAAAGAAACCACAGATTTATGCATAGTGTTCTCCAAAACTCCCTAATTCGATCCAATTTCTACAGGTTTTAAAATCACTGAGAAATACCTAATCTCGGATCCAAATCAATCAACCAAATCGACGCAAAACCTTACGAGATCGAACAACCACCAAACAAATCCAGATTATAGAAACATGGACTCGATGACTACAAGGATTATTAGACTGATTTTTTAAGCAAAAAACAAAAAAAAACAAAAAGAGGACGAAAGATTTACCAGTTCTTTGACCCTTGACCTGACAAACTTCGCCGAACCAAACTCGAATACAAGAGAGAAGCTTCCGATTTCTCTAAGATTTCTTCTTCTGATTGATTCTCCGATCTGTGTTCTTCGTTTCAATGTCGGAGATAACGAGAGAGAAATTAAACAATGACACGTGCCCTAATTGATATTTTTGATTTATTTTTTTACAGTTTTTAAGTTAACATACTTGCTAACCTTACTAGAACTGAGACATACAACGATTATATGCTTTGAGGAAACAATGATAATAAATCATGGACTAGCTAGCTAAAATATTGTCTTAGAGATTGTGTTCTCATATAAAGTATTCAACCCATAAGTCTTTTATTAGGGGTTTTGTTAACAGATTTTGGCTTGGTGATTATATCTCTGTTTTTTCATTTCTTTCAAGCTGTTTTACTGATACACAGTAAACTAGTTGGCATGAATTAGTTCAGTGTCAAATGTACTTAATTGTAGATATAAGGTGCAATAACTTCTAAGGACATCAATACGTCGTTTCAAAGTCACAAGCCTTGTTTCTTTCCTTTACAGTTTCTACTCGATGTCAAAGTCAACTCTTTTAGTCCACCATCACTGCAATAATCTATGATAATGTGATCATATATATACGTCTCTCAATATCAGAAAATTCAACATAGGTGTACATATCTACTATACATGTAATATATGTGTTAATGAAGAGATTTGTGGAGCCAAGATGGAATATGATGAAAATGAAATGGCAAAGTGTCCTGCAAGATATTGACACAAAATATTAATGCAACACAGAGTTCCCATACCACAATAACATTGGTCTCAAGTAACTTCTAATAATAGTAATAAGCAGACACATTGCAGGCATGAGCATCATGAGTAAGTAGCCTCTATTCAATTCCTCTCTCTCTCTCCCTCTTAATCATGAAACTACCTCTTTGTCTCTTCCTTTTTCTCTTATTTCTTTTTTATCATTTACACTCAATAAAATCTAATCGAGCATAGCCTATAGCTATACTCATTATTCTCCAATATATCTGACCAAACATGTAACAGACTTAAACCCTAATAAATGACCATCCGTACAATGCACCTCTCCCTCTCAAGCAAAGTTAAAAGACCACCTTCTGTTTTGTTCCCCTTTGACTCTATATAACACACAGTAACTCCTCTGTAGCTATTCTTCCTTAGATCCTCAGCAAACTCAAACTCAAATATCTCATCTCTATATCTACGGTTTTCCTCATCCTCCACTCTTATTCTTTCTCACTTATGAGTTAGTTTATACAAACCATTATTATACATAACATGTTTCTTTATATCATGCAGGGGAGTATCATCATCATTCACCACCAGATTCATATCACCTGTCTATTGGGGAATATGAAGAGGACACATTTGGCAAGTTTCAGCAACCGAAGCACAACCAGAGAAGAAGAAGAAGAAGAAGAAGACACTGATGGTGATCACAACAGAGTCATCATGAATCACTACAAGAATTACGAAGCTGGGCTGATCCCATGGCCTCCCAAGAACTACATTTGCACCTTCTGCAGGCGAGAGTTTAGATCTGCTCAAGCACTTGGAGGCCACATGAATGTCCATAGAAGAGACAGGGCAAAACTCAGACAGATCCCTTCTTGGCTATTCGAACCTCAGCACCACATACCAATTGCAAACCCTAACCCTAATATTAGATCTTCATCTTCCGCTTCAACAACACCAGCTCCCCTTGAGCCTTCCCTAACCAACCAGAGATCCAAAGCAACTCCTTTTCCTTCTGCCCAGTTCGATCTCTTGGACAGTACTACTACTCGCTACGGAGGTTTGATGGTGGACAGAGAGAAGAACAAGAGCAATGTATGTAGCAGAGAGCTCAAGAACGGTGTCATGATCGATGCATGTAATTCTATAAGATGTGAGATAAGCCGTGGGGATCTGATGAACCAGAAAGATGATCAACTCATGGGGTTGGAGCTTGGGATGAGTTTGAGGAATCCCAAACAAGTTCTTGATTTGGAGCTTCGACTTGGATACCTTTAGATTCATTTGATTAGTAATTTTAATTAATATAAGCAGTATATGCATGGTATAGCTGAGCAGTGAGCAAGTGATTGTGATTGCATTCAGGCTAATGGAGGTCAGAAAAAAAAAATAAAGTTGAAAAAGCCTCCAAATTTCTATATAGGTTTGTAGTTGTACCTTTTTATAAAGAAATATTTATCCATGATTTTACCAACAGTGTTTACATCTCTTAATTAGAGGCTCAAAGTAATCTTAAAGATGGCTATATGTAAAGTTCCAGTATAATTAAGTGTTATTTTCCTATTTTTTCCAAACAAGAAAACGATATATATGTTGTGTTTTTTTTTAAAACTTGATAATCAGACGATGTCTGTATATTTAAGTATTATATTTATTATTGGTGTTAAATCTATCAATTTGTTGGCCAAAAAAAAAACTATCAATTTATATCATCCTATTTGTAAATTGTATAATAAAATTACGTGCAGTATAGGAGCTAGCTAGGAAAGATTAGAGAAAGTGGGTTGCATGTGTATGAAGTATTAAGAAAGACAAAAAGTGATAAAGATTGCATTATTATAGAGATGGGTTGATACGACACAAACGCATGCGACAAAGTGGTACTATGAATCATATAAAGATGGATGATGATCAATTGACTCATGAATAGTTAATGTTTTCATCTTTTACACTCACCATCACATGTATTAATGCTTCTAGCTTTACATACATATAAGTACTTAATGGTGTATGTGTTAATTAAAAAACTGTCCGATACAAAATGAGGATAGTTTTCTTACTCTTGTTGCGAAAAATGTCTATAAATTATAACAGATTCAGTTTATAGCTGAAGAGCCGTTTGGACATGGAGACTTTTTAATATGAGTTTGCAAATCAAATCAAAATCGAGATGAATAGATCTAAAAATGCTATTATATATGCCATCACCCATCAGTCAAGAGTTCAACAACTCATATCGACCAACAAAATGTTACTATTAAGTTAACACAATTCTGTACTTTTTTTCCATCACATAAAAATACACACGTGTGAGTGTGTGCATGCATATAGGGATTTGTTCCTGCAATTAGTGCTCTTTTGGTTATAAAAATTAAACTCCACATATATCAACTATATAGGTATATACATCTTGTAGAGTCTGTAGTATACGAAACATGAATGAATGTAGAGAGTACGTACAGACAGATCAAGAGCCAAGAATGTAGGAGACAAGGTTAGAAAATTAGAAAACAAGTGATGTGAAAAGGTAACAAGAAAATGGAATGTTTTGGTCAATACATTTGGGATGTTTGTGGATTCCCCATGAACAAATTAAATCTGACATTTTCCATCTTCCCAAACAATTTTAATTTAATATACAATTCATCATCACCTTTCCATTTTTAGATTCGATCACTTTCCACTCTAATCTCTACGTTCCCTTCAATTCTTCCCTTTTCCATGAATAATAATTACAGTGAGTTTATTTGTGTTTGAGTGATGTGAAAGCTAAGAGAATTTCATCATGCACCCTAATATTTTTCTTCTGCTTACAAATTTGCTCCAAAAATTTCTTGTGTTTCTTAAAATAATCACCCACCTTCCATTGAAATTTTATTCACACCCGTACCGCCGTCTTAAATAGATTTGACTCTAACTTCTAGTAATGGTGAGGAATTGATTTGAATAATCCTAGAGATTATTTGGCTAAAACTGCAAAAATTGTAGGTTTTGTTAACTGTCCAATCACATTGACTTCTGTCTCTATCTCAAAATCACATGCTTTTAGTTATGTCTTCTCACCGGTTCATTCAAGAATCTCTTTATTTTGTCTGAAGTGATTGTTCTGAATCTGATTTGAACCGTGTGACATACATAACTCATAATATGATATAACTGGAGTTAAATGTGATAAGAGTTTGTTCATCGGTTCATCCTTCGACCAAAGAAATCAAAAGGAAAAATGAGAAGAATCAACTTAGAGTAAACAAAACAACCGATCACTTGCACCTTTGGAACATCTAAACATCGAAGCACCAGTGGTCTAGTGGTAGAATAGTACCCTGCCACGGTACAGACCCGGGTTCGATTCCCGGCTGGTGCAATTCTTTTGAAAACCAACCCCACCCTCTATGTTTGGGCTTTAACGGCCTTAATGTTTTTCATCTGTTACCAGACTTTTGCCCACATGAATTTAAAAATTGCATATAGCCATGGAAAATTCAAAAATCAGAAATTGAAATTTGTAAACGACGTTGGCACGTTGCAATGCAAATAATAATATTTGAAAAAAAAAAGATTCGAGAAAGTCCAAAGGGAAGTGTAAGTTTTAAATACAAAAGAGACATTTTTGCTCAAGTCAGGCGTGATGGAGAGAAAGAAACCTCCCAAGTGATGTATTGATTTCACCACAAGTTAAGTTCTTATGTCTTCTTTACTTATAAAGCTAGCTATGTCAACAAATATTCTTCAATAATTTATTATCTAAGACGAAAAAGAAACGTATTCAGGGAAACTGCATCTCAACAACATGTTTAAATTACCATGAGCACAACTTACAAGGTTTTAACTGGGATTATGGGAACACACTAACATGTTTTAAAGAATTATTTTTTTAAAAAAATTGCCAAGAATTCTATTCTTTTGATTTTGAATATCTGGTTTTTTCTGGAACACCCAATAAAACTAAAAATATGAAATAAATGGCTTAGCATGGTTCATGTACAAAAATGACATGCATAAAAAAAAGATATCACCAAACATATTGACGTTCTTATATGATAACAAATTTACCAACTAAAACCATATCCGAGTAATTTTAAGAAAACGAGCATTAAGTGAAAGTCACATGCGCACACTATCCTAATCGCATCACACGATTTCCCTCGTGTACAAAATCCATAAGTGCATGATATTAATATTTTTTTGGGTAACATTATTAAAATTCTAATAATCTCCTCAGGTGATTTGAATCCTAGTCTGTACCAGCTACACACTCACTCCATCCATGTAACCAAATATTCCCAAGCCACCTACGCAGATCCAGCACGATCAATCAAAATCTTAAGAGCTTTTAGTGTATTGTTTTGTCATAAAGGGACTCTAATCAGCTTATAATTACGTAATTAATTTAACGATTAGACAACAAGAATGGGTTTCAAAATACATTCATGGCATTAACATTTGTCGGTACATCTTTACCGGCATTTGCCGGTTCACCCGGTCCCCCACACATCACGACAAACAGCAGCAGTTCCGATGTCCGGCGTTCGGCGGAAGAACTTATAAATAACTTTTCTACAATTTTAAAATAATAAAAGAAGATAGAACAAAATAGATTATTAATTGAGTTTGCTTTGAAGCTCCAAGAAACCAAACGTATACACGAATATAAAATAATACGATAAAAAGGGATAGGAGACCTAAGACTACCTCACTACTAAAAATATGGACCTTTTTCTATAGAAATCCACGAATGAAAAGAAAAATAAGTGGAACTAATTAAATTGAAATCGAATAATTGTATAGAAAAAAAATTGAAATCCAATAAAATAAAAATCTCATGTTGCAGTCTCCATGATTGATTGTCTCCCTAGAATCCAACATGTGACCCTCCATTGTCTACCATTCACACCCTTTGGCTCATTCGATAATTTTGGACATTAATTGCATTCTTTTTAGGTATTTGTAGAAATTATAAAACATGATCTCAGTTAATGTTAATGGTGTTAGCAAAATGTTGTTATTTGTAGACAACGCAATTCTTCATATACACTTCCATACTGTATATAGTTCATGATCTATCAACGGACGAAATATAGTGTTTATATGTGAATTCAAAGCTAACGTAAAGCTTGTGAATGGACTAAATGTATTTTATGGATCCGCTACGTACGTACTAACATTAGACAACGTAACATTTGATTCTAGCTTGAGAGATTATAAAAATCAAAAAAAAAATTTAGTGAAGACTCTAGATTGATTAATGGCTCGAGTGATTTGGAGTTTGTATATATTTTCAGCGAGACTTCAAATCAAGATTTTGTAAGGATTTGCGATTTTTTATTAAGCGGAAAAGCTCTTATTGAAGCATTTCAAAATCGGATCACATATTTCGGAAGTATCATCATTTATAGGATTCGTTAATAAATCTTTTTAGACAATAGTGGAAGTTGTGTTCAAGTGTTAAAAAAAAATGTAAGTTGTGTATGACTAAAAATACACAGAAAATGAAATACCCACTATAGCATAAAATTCCAATTCTAATATAGTCAAAACTCCATATATAAGAAGTGGAATATAAAAGAGGAAGATTATGTCATTCGAATTATAGTTTTATAAAATATTACAATATACATATAACCGAAACGATAAGTATGGCTCATACTCTAGTGATGGAGAATTTAAGGATTTTATATACAGAGATGACACAATATGGTAGACCAAAAATAACAAATTAAAATAGTATCATATAATATGTGATTGTAAATAATCATTGAGTGAACATATAAAATAAGTATGCCTAAGAAAAAAAGAAGAAAAAAGACCTCTTCTCTCTCATCATAATGTTCCTTTTATAAAATCCACCCAAAGACAACAAACACTTCTCCATCATCACTTCATTTCTTTTTATTTTTCCTCCATCACCATTTCCTAGTTCGCTCGTGCACATCTCCGACGACGATCCCAATTCTAAAACCATTCCTTCTTCCAATCCTTTCAACATCTCTCAAAAATATCCAACCAACAAAAAAAGGGACATAAGAAACCGAAACAAGGGAACCCTTCTTTCTTTTTGTACGAATAACATAAAAATCATCACTCTTTTTTGTTTGATTCGCCGATGGCATCTTCTGGTAGCGGTACAACGGCGGGATCAGGTTCACCATGCGGTGCATGCAAGTTCCTGAGGAGGAAGTGTGCATCCGATTGTATATTTGCACCGTACTTCTCATCGGAACAAGGAGCAGCAAGATTTGCAGCTATTCACAAGGTGTTTGGAGCAAGCAACGTTTCTAAGCTCTTGCTTAATGTTCCAATCCATGATCGATGTGAAGCTGTTGTCACCATCGCCTACGAAGCTCAGGCTCGTCTTCATGACCCTGTTTATGGCTGTGTCTCTCATATTTTCGCCCTTCAACAACAGGTAATTGACCGGGTAATCGTTAGTGACCCATGATTATTTATAGACTATTTGCTTAGTCACTACATAAATTTAGTGGTGGTTGATTGGTATGAGACTTCGTGCATATGATATTAATTGTTCTCAGAAAATCTTTATGAATTAGTAACAACTTATTTTCCCATCATATCATTTGCTTCACATTAGGGCTTTTATTCTTTTTTTTTTTTGCCTAAATTTATTAAAAGTTCGAAATCTTAATAGTTAAGAGTTTTTAGGAAACGTTACAAATAGGCAATCAGTATTTTCGTAAAACTTTTTTCATGATGTTTTCATTTCGTGTGTTTGTCATTTTCGACTCGTCAAAACCTTGTGTAAATGACACTATATTTTTCCGTTTCATAATTTTTTTTTAGTAAACGACACTATATTCTTTCCGTTTCATAAAAATGGATGTTTCGAATACGACACCATATTCTTTCCGCTTCATAAAGATGGATGTTTTGAAAAATTTGTGAATACTAGTTAACCGCTTATAAAAGTAAACATATATCTTTGGATGCATTTACTATTCTTGGAATATGAATCGCTATAAGTGTAAATTACTTACATATGTCCTAGCTAATATTTAGAAATACCATATCAATTTACATAAAACTGCAACATCTTATTTTCTTAGCACAAAGACATTAAATGAAGAAAAATAGACGATAACTTCATAATAAACGGAAGAAGCATATTCTATATATGTGCTTACAAATTTTGCATAGAACTGGATCAATCTTGTTTAACTTAGAGTTTTATGCGTTTATATATAGATGGCTTACTTGCAAGCGCAAGTCATGCAAATGAAGGCACAGATCGCTGGCCACCAGATGTCAGCCGCCGGAGATCTAAGAAACAGCTCGGAGAGTACTAACCAGTTTATGACGTGGCAACAAATTAGTGGCTCTCCGATCGGTAGTGCATACTCAACACCGTATAACGATCATCATCCTTACTACGGTCATGTAAACCCTAATAATCCGGTCTCGCCTCAGAGCTCGCTAGAAGAATCTTTCAGCAACACGAGCAGTGACGTCACCACAACAGCTAATGTGCGAGAGACTCATCAAACCGGAGGAAGCGTATACGGTCACGATGGTTTAGGTTTTCACGAAGGGTATCCTAACAAGAAGAGATCAGTGAGTTATTGTAGTAGCGATTTAGGTGAGCTTCAGGCTTTGGCTCTTAGAATGATGAAGAACTAAGATAATTTGGTAACGTATGTAGACAGACAGAGAACATAACATTCATGTTCACATGCATGTTATCATCAATAAAGATGTCTTCATCCATGTTTGCTTTGTAGTAGCTGAGGTTCGGCCATTGATCATTAACTGAAAGATTTGACTGGACAGTAATCTTATTAAATCGGTTTAGCTAATTGAAACAGAAATGATTTAGTCCTGATCGAATAAATATCACAAATCGTCTAAACAAAAATAAATAAATCAATACAATTAATAGGTTATAGTAAAAAAAACTAAAATAATTGTTATAGCTAGTTCAAGGGTTTCGAACTTTCGTTTGTTGATCAATATAGATGTTTATTGACTAATGTGATTTTTTTCACGCATGATTGATTATTGCGTCTCTTAAATTGCCCAAAAAATGAGTTTATTAAGTAACAAATTGAGGACTATATCCCACTCGACACTATAATTACTTACATGAATAAAATAAACCTAGGTAATGTCAGAAAGAAAAAAAAAATGTCACACGAATACAGAGAAAATAATATGACGGATAAATTCTATAAGTTATTATTAATAGAAATGCTTCTGTGCAGACTGAGCTTCATCTCCTATGAGTTTGTTTAAGGATTCGCTAAATTTTCATAAGTTAGAAATATAATAATTGTAGACGTGTGCGCGGCGGACCCAAGGGGTTGACTTTAGAAGACACACTTATTCGAAACTTTAAAATATTTCATTTTGATTGGTGTATAATTCATTATCAAATAGCGTTTAGTTGGCTCCTTACGAATTTTGTCTAGTTTCCGTGGAAGATATTAAAAAAAAAGTTGAAGTAATGTTGATTTATAATCAATAAGCAAAAAATATTTGAATTTGTCAAAAAAAATGATATTGTATTGAAATCTAAACTTAACAAAGACATTTTCTTACGTACATATATATGAATTAAAAGTTTTACATCCGTGTTATTAAATGTTAACTAACCGTTTAGTTTTAGCATCTCTATGAAGGCTAAAATCGTAGTATATGACTCTAAACGATACAAATTATATGTATAAGTCAACACTTTCACTATAAAAATATATTAATTTTATAAGGGATGAAACAATAAAGAAAAATTGTTGATAAAGAAAAAAGAATTTGGAGAACATAGGAGGTATGGATGTTATGATTGTCTGTCAGAGAAGCAAATCATCGAAAATCATATCATCTAGTATAAAATTACTAGTAATAGTATATAAATGGACCACGCATTGATAATACATTTAATAAACATGTTTACCTAACATTAACTAAGCAATGTCTTGTTAATTATGATAGCGCCAATCCTCCATAAAAATTGTAGTGGTCCTATAGACAAAATGTCCCCTAAATCGTATGCAACAATCACTTAAATTAAATTCAAATAATGATCTTTAATTAGTTTTACTTTGCCAACTCTAATCAGTCGCATCTAATATTAACCCGATTCCCCACCAAGAAGCTTCGATTGTTGTCATTGTCCACATCTAAAATCACAAGTGCTCTTTTAGTCTTTGTAAAAGGACTTAATGGTTTGTAATCTCGAGGTAACCTAATCAAAAACAGCTTATTAATAGAAGGAAAAGAACAAGTTTAGTTAAACACATGATCAATACTTTACGTAGAGTTTTAAAAAGGATCAAATAATAGCTCACCTGGTTAGTTAGTTTGACAGACATTAATTAAGTCTAGTTAATTTGATAGCCTGTCTTCTGTTTAACATTCGGTAAGCTACTCAAATATTCAGTAAAATTGTAAAATGTTTGATACATGTCTAAACCTTATTATTTTAGCATTAACATGTCAGAATGTTGGTCACTTCAACATGGAAAGTGTAGATTGGAAAATTTCGATAGCTTAACATTTTTATTTTTATTTTACGGGGTCAGAAAGACAATTTAACATCTCAGTACTATTCACAATGAACAGATTTCTTGAAATTTTCACTAACTTTGTGATGAATAGTCAACGATATACATTGACTGGAGTTGGATAACAAAAATGCACCACGTGACCTTATATATGGTATTTTATATATAATACTTAATATTTAGGTGGGATACATCAGAAAATTGTTTACAAACTCCAAACACGTTTATAATCAAAACTTTATTGTGGTTGAGTCGTGAACAAGAATACGGCGACGCCTGTTCTTAGTCAAGACATTTTATGTATGTGCGTACTTAATAAAATAATATCGACCTCTTCGAGCCCATTACCGAAGACAAAATTGTATTCAATTTCTCTCACTCTTTCTACTATTATAAGAATAAAACAGATCAAAAGCTGGTGGTCAAAGCATGATATCATCAATTCACCACTTAGACATTCATCAGGGACGTCTGTTTATTACTAGTTCATTCATATAAAAACTAAGACAAACCAATATAATAATGTTAAAGCAACATTGAGAGAAAGATAAAGCTCATCATAGAGGATTAATTGGATGTATAAAGGTAAATTACTAATTATGGTTATGATGATCAGAGTTCACAGTTCAGAGATAGTTTAATTATTAAGAAAAGGAAAAAAAAGTGGCTACATTACTATTATAAAATGCGTATATTTTAGTACAATGACATGTCGACTGACAGGGAATAAACACGAACTATTGTCTTCTTGTCAAAATCACAATTTGTTTCCTTTTTATTTTAAAAATGGTTAAAAAAGAGACTGAAACGGCTGGAGTTAACACACGTGGGTCCGTAGCTTAAGTACAATCGAAGTCTTTGACCGTTGAACTAAAATCACACACACACACGTGCGGCCTGCACAAGTCGTTTGTTTGTATGACCCACCATCTATTTCTTTCCCCAGGCCATTTAATTAATCAGTGTCATGTGGTGATGAAAGTGACTAGTGTGAGACGTTCTAGGCCCATTTAGTATGAAAAGCTAGCCTAATACGCTTTATAGTAGCAATCAGGGAGTTTTAGGCCCACTTATTTCTTTCAGTCAGCCAGAAATAATTTGAATGATAAGATAATAGTGTTTTTAACATTACTAATTTATAGAATGAAAATATGTCACACCACTCTAACTCACGAGTCACGACTCGTCACTCGTGAGTCACGAGCAGACATATTTAATTTAGAAAATCGTACTATTCTATAACAATTTGACAAAGCAAAACCCTTGACTTACAGAAAAAAAAAACACACACACACACACACAAAAGTTACAACGAAAAAATCGACAACATACATCGTACGTACAAAGTAAGGAAGAACCTTACGTGATTTAATTATAGCCAAAACCTTCTACAACTATATATAGCCAGATATATTAAAACAGTAACAATTCTTAGTTTAGATTCCAATAATATAAAAGGCGGAGATCATTAGGCCCTAGAGTGTCTAAACACACAATTTTTCCAACGCAGTAGCCAGTAGTAAGCTAAGCTGCTTAAGAATTTGTTATTTGTGGTTTCCCAATAATTTAATTGACTCCGATATATAAGCTCAAACTCAAATGGAAACTAAAGGAATAAAAAGACATAATACTCCTATAAAGTAAAATTATACTATATTTACTAATACATATCGGTTCTTGATCGTGTTCATTCATATCTTCACCAAAAAAGACATCACGACTACGGGGTGTACTCAAAACTCGCGGACAGTAGATCATTGCCGCCACCGCCATGACGATGTTGATTAAAAGTGTTCAAATGTTGATCCAATTCAGAATATTTGGAAAATTCACGGATGGTAGAGTTAATTTCTTCACTGCAGCCACTTGAGGAGTTGTAGTAGTAACTCGCTGCCGTGTTATCTCCACCAGCTCCGATGAATGACCTCGTCCCGGTTTGGTTCTGGTGGTAGCATGACGTCATGATATTCTTTAGATCAGAGTATTGCTCCGTTTCCAAACTTCCATTTTGATAATTCGAAGTGGTATGATGATGATGACGACGAAGATGGAGATCTTGAGGTTTTTGAAGATGTTGAGGCTTATTATCTCGATAGCAATTAGAGTTTTCTATGGATGGAGAATCTCTAGCCATCATGCTTTGTGTTGCTTGTTGCTTTAGAATCTCTAGCTGTGTTTGTAGGTTCACAACCTACACATAATACCAAGAAAAACTTAGGATCCATATTTCCAAATTCTGATCCATATATAAATGTCATATCAAAAATTCAAGATAAGGGTTAATAAAGGAAGTTATATGTATTTACTTGTTGTTGAAGGGAAAAGATATGAGAAACGCAGCCATAGATGGGGTCTTCACGGCGAGCTTGAGCTTCATAATAGATTGTAGTAGCGGCTTCGCGTCGATCTTCGAGGGGAAGATGAGAGAGCAATTTAGAAGCATTGCTGGCACCAAACACTTGGTGAATGGCTGCAAAATGTGAAGCTCCTTGTTCATGGCAAAAGTATGGGGCAAACACACATCCTTTTATACATTTCCTTCTTAAGAACTTGCAAGCTCCACAAGGAGAGCCAGAGCCCGTCATTGTGATGACTATGTGTTACTAAGTATATATGTAATGTAGGTCTTTAGTTTGATGAATGATGATTATAATTAACCTTGAGTACCTTTAAGAATGGAGGAGCATTAGCGTAGGGGATAGTTTTATAAATATTTAGATGAAGGTGGGTTTTCATATACTACTAATTACATTCTTTAACCAAAACTTGTCTGCTTAGTGGCATACACGTATCTCATTGTTAATTTTCATTAGTTTTTTCTTGAATTTTTGTTAAGATTAATTTACAATTGATCTAGATTTTTTATTTTGAAACTTGACTGAGACCGCACAGCCTCTTCATTAATCAGTGGATGTATTTAATTTGTGTAACTTATAACCAATGAGCAATGAAACGTATTTTTTCCCAAAGAAGGAGCCAAAAATATAGTAGAGACAACAGAGACATGTATATGGTATGTGATACGTCATACAGTTGAGTAGAGTGTGACACAGACATTTTTTTATTTAAGTAGTCTTCATAATAACGTTTCTAATTTTACGTCATAACTCATACGAATTAATCTATTATATATATATATCTAGTTCAAAATTAAGCTTTTCTCTCATTGTATGGAATTATGATAGATCGATAACCCTGACCCACATACAATATACTGCAAATTTAAATCGTATTTTTTGTTGTCAACAAAACCATTTAATTTTTGTTTTGAGGGATAATTGGAAATAAAGGATCACTAAAAAAAAGTTTTGTCCATATACACATTTTCTTCAAAATTGTCATTTTTACCTAAAATACCCACACAAATTAATAAATCTTAATTTAATAAGTTTCAAAAAGTGAAATATAAGAAAATATGTAGATATACAATTATAGAGGTAATATATTTTTTTACAAAAAACAATAAAAATTTATAAGTTATTTTTCTGATGGATAAAATTTGATATAAAACATTCAGAAAACGTTTTTTACTGTTCTGAAAATACCAGATTTTGTATTCTAACATTTTGTACATGTTATACTAATTTCAGAAAAGGTTTTTGTTCTAAATAGTTTAGTATTCCGAAATTCAAAATTCTACAATATTCAGAGTATATATTCTATGATTTACTCTATGTTCTAAACTTTTTAGTATAAACCTTCTACGATTTATTCTATGCTCTGAAAACGTTAGAATATGTTTTATTCTTTTTACTCTATCTCTGAGAAAATTAGTAGATATATACTACAGAAATATAGAATGTATACTCTGAAAATTTTAGATTTTACAAAATATAGAAAGTGAATATTTGAAAAAGGAAACTAAATATTGTATTTGTTTGTTAGGATTACGTTCTAATTTGAATTTCAAACCTAGAGAAGCTTATGAACATCGAACGCTATTCCCATGTTATGTATATAAGCTCAACGGTAAGTTTTAATTAGATAACCAGTAGATCAAATATCTAAAGTGTCACGTAATGAATGTGTTCCTTAATATCTTAAGTTCTACTTCTATCTGTGTAGGTGACAGGAGAATTACAAGATGATTTGACTTGCTGGGACCAGATGAAGATCCATTACATTGTAGTGTAAGGCAGGTTACGGATGAAAAGGCGACCAGTGTCAAGAAAAGTGTTAGAAAAATGTCTCCTTTAGCATAAGCATTAGAAAAATGCTCACCGTTATCATGAAACTTAACTGAGTATCTTGCTAAGTGAAAATCAATCACCTCAACAGATATTTTAAGAGTATCAATGAAAGACTTCTTAAAATATGTGATAGCAGCTTGAGCTTCTTGTTCATTACGAAATCCAATATAAGCAAATTGTCTACTTCTGCCATCATCACTGCAAAAGCTACGACGGTAATTATATAGAGTGATTCCAACATAAACACACACAACAAATTAGCTGCTGTGAATCTACAAGTATATATACCTTAAACGCATCAATTGCACGTCTGTGATTTCTCCTTTTTGTGAAAAGACATCTCGAAGTCAATCCTCTTTCACATATTCTGGCAAATGCTTAACGATTATCCTCGTTCCTCTTTCACAACTATGAAATACACTGCAAGATGAAGATGAATTTTAAAGTATGGTTATGAGAAGCAAACGAAAGTGAGCTATTTATAGGAGCAAACAAAAAATGATGAATCGCGAGAACAAGATGAAACAAATCAAGAGGTGGACGAATGAAGCTTCGCCCAGATGAGAAAAGGAGGAATAAAGAAACTCACCGTCGTCGATGTCTCTAAAGGGTTACCAACGCGACAACAAGAGGAAGACAGTTACCGACGCCGTCGATGTCTCTAAAGGATTCTTTTTCCGATTTGGTAAAGTAAAAAATGAATAAAGGTTTATTTTGATGGTTTATGAGTATAATAGAAATCTCTTTATCGATTAGAGTTTTTGATGTTAGGAATTTTTAAATTTTTTTTTAATTAGAAGTTTATATTTTTGTTATTTAAATTTATGTAAATTTGAGGGCAAAATTGGTTTTTGATTATTATAAAACCTATATGACCAAACTTGTGAAAATAAAGTATATTTAGACATTTTTTTAAAAAAATATCCTTTATTTCTAATTTTCCCTTCTTTTGAAGTATTATAAATACATGGAGACAACCAATATCTACGTACTTAAGATAGATAAGATCAGGTAAATAGTTGAATATTGAGTTTTTTTAATGGATGGACAAGAAAGTACCCTGAAAGTGATGTTGTTGGTTTATTTTATATAAATTAATTACTATTTCCTTGTCAAAAGGTTACAATAACAAATTACCTTACGTCGTTCTTAATATAAATGGGTTAGTTTAATATTATTTGCATATATGAAAATAGTTGGGCGAGTGTACTTTTAGTTTGAACGAGGACAAAATTTCAAAGTCTAAACCTCAATATAAGGGAACGGTTTAATTTTGTTTCTCATTAAATCATAAGGGAATGCGAGTCCCGGAGACATCAACCTTTATTTCTCATTAGATCATACGTAGAACGTCAGGAAGTAATGGAAATAAGTAAATATATTATATACTAATAATACTATGGAACATCATCTTTAAGTATACGAAACATAATTTTAGTGTTCAACTTCTATCATGTTCCGATTTGTATATACGTCGAGTTTATCCAATTGGTCGAATCAAAAGATAAAGCCACCACTAATTCGTTTTCTTGAGAGCGCTATCAGCTTAACTCTACTAATATAACGACTATGCGTCGTCTTAATATTCGTTTACATGTGCTTAGTTCCGATATCAACAATATACAAATAATACGTTTTTTTCCTTCTACTAAATTGTTAAGAAAATCAAACAAACTAGTATTTAATCTCTGGTACACCGCGGGACAATATTTTTAATTTTAAATTTTAAAATTTATTTTGTATTTATTTGTTATTTTATTAATTTTAAAAATATAAATTTTTATAGGTATTTGATTTTTGTAGTGTTTTCAAGGTTTTAACCCGTGTGGTATATGTATAGTCTAGTAATACATTTATCTTCTGGTACACATTTAAAAGTGTCACCAATTCCACCAATCCCACTCTTATTTAATCCGCAATACACCGCATAACAATATTTGGTTATTTAACCCGCAATACACTGCGGGTTAAATTTGTTACTCAAATGATGTTGTGTCATTAAAACGGAATAGGTCCTACAGTCACCAAACATCTATTAAAATGGATTTTGAGATTTTTATGGGATTAATCATTTAATGCATAGAGTTGTTTTAGGAACAAACAGAATATATATATATATATATATATATATATATATATATATATATATATATATATATATATATATATTCAACCTTTGTATGACAATAAACGTTTAAAATTAGGTTGGTTTAAATAGATCCATTAATTGACTTTCTACAAATGTTATTTTAGGAAAATCTGTAGGGGTTAATAGATGTTGTAAAAATATTTATGGCAATGAACGTATCAAATTAGGTCGTTTTAAATAGTTCATTAATTGAGTTTCTATGAAATATTATTTTAGAAAATTGATAGAGGTTAATGTTGTAAATAAAACAAAATAATTAAGAAAAACTAAAAGAACATAACACAAAATAATGTATTTAAAAAATGTTAATATAGATGATGAATTATTGGGAGTAATTAGTAGTAATTTATTAGCTTACAAAGAGATAATAATTTATAATAGAAAGACATGGAGACAAGAAGCGGCGGCTAAGGGAAAGACAAATTGAAAACTACCATAAATAGTAAATGGAAACCTACTTTTAAGTGGTTATAGCAATACATAGGCACTTCTTGTCTCCATGCTTTCTAAAATAATGGATCACTTTCTTTTCTTGTGGGGGTCTATGCATTGCTATAAACCTAATCTTTAAGTGCCTATAACTACTACATTTAAGTAGCCACCAATCAGTGACTAAATAAAAAATATTTAATTTCTTTCTTTGCTTCGCTTAATTATGAACACTAATTTGAGCCATTTTTTTTTTCAAGGACTTTTATAATATATAAAAATACGAATGAGTAAGTCGTACTTGTTTGGGATCAGTGGAGTGAATAGTGAGGTCCGAGAAATTAACCCAGTGGAGTGAATAGAGAATCGTGTAGAGAGAATCGTGTAGCAACGTCTAGCAACGGGGTTAATAGGAAAAGGTTTTATAATGTTTATAGCTTATGAGTGTTTGATCATTGCAAGGCTTGTGAAAGCATTTGCAGGTCTGATCATTGCAATGCCTGTGAAAGCATTTGCAGCCAATATGATCAAAGAAGTGTATACATTTTAAAATGGTTTTAAGGAGTCGACGAGTGTTAACTTAACCCTTGCATCTAGTTATATATAGATAGGCTTAGTGAGTCAGCTGTAGATCTGTAGAATATGCTAAATTCTTAGCAATATGCACAACCATTTATAACGTATATATTTGAATTTCCAAAAATATGGATGCAAATTTATATTGTTACGATTTCGAAATTAATAGGGAGAAAAAAGTTTAGAATTATCATTAACTAATTGAAATAGTGATAAACTTTGAATTTTGTGGGTAACAAATTTTTGGAAAGATTTGTTTTTTTTGTAGGTGATGAAATAATATTTTTAGAAAATATTTCATTAATGGTGAAAATAAATTTCAGTGTTAGTTTCTAAGAGTTAGAAAGTTCCGAATATCTAATTGTATCCAATTCAAAAGGTTACTAAAATTTAGGTACAGCTTCATCCTTTATGGTATGTAGGATTCGATCGAGAGAATATATATATGAATGATGAAATAAGATTTGTGTTATTCACTTCACAATTTATGGCAAGTAGGCTCTAATTAATGACTTAATTATTTTCTAATCCGATGGTAACACATTTCTCAAAGTATTTGTACTTAAATCCTTTGAGAAATTGTGTGCATAATATGTTCATCATATCATATTATATGTATATTGAGGAGGTAGAAGACCTTCTACATCAAAACTGATCTGGTCACCATTCCTTAGCTTAAGAGCTTTGACTACGTTTATAAAACCACCACCTAAGTATATCGGTTAGTGTCCTTGAGTCAGTTAGTGTCCTTGAGGTTTACAATGAACAGATAAGAGACCTATATTTTGGAGTGTATGTATCTCAACATCAGCCCCTCTGAGCTAGCATGACATGAGTGAAACTTCAATTTTGCAAGTCGTGTCAGAGGGGTTGAAATGGGGGCTTGCAAAGAATCAAAATGATACCGATGAGATTCAGAAGTTGAAAGTAATGGTATGACTCAATTTTTTTTTTCTTTCTTTCTTGGATTGTGTCACAAATACAAATACAAATAGAATCATGCGAGGACTTTTTTTATGAAATATATTATACAACAGTTAAACAAAAAAATAAAGCAACCAAATCGGCTTTAAACTATACAATTGTCTCATGGGTATGAATGTAATCATGTATGATGCATAACAGTTTGGTAAACACAAACCAACCATTAATGACCTATTCTTACATATAAAAAAAGTAGAACCAATCACAGCCAGCTTGCCATTAATCCTTCAAAGTTTCTAAGAAACAAAAATCTCTTCATGCTGTGATACACTGGATCATTTATTCTTAAAATGTTTGCAGACAAACTAAAAACATTACGTTCTACCGAGAGATGAGATTCCATTTCATTTGCATCTCTTCTTGAAGATGCTTTCGTCGATGAAACTGGGAAATCCTTTCAGCACATCTCGCAGAGCGTAGTAATGGCTATCACATTTATGGTCTGTAATGAAATTACCTGAAAGAAGTATCCTCTGAAAATGTTGTCCTGGATCTCTCTTCCATAGACTAAAGTACTCTACTTGTTTTCCTCCTGCGCTTTTCGGGTTTCCTCTTAGGTTCCTCATTAGATAGTAAACCGCCCCCGGTACATATAACTCCTCTGGCACTTTAACAATATCTTTAGTGGTAGTTTCGGAGATCAAAGATTCAGACTGGTTGTTCTTGGATGATGGGATTTCTGGTACGAATTAAGAAAGATGAGATTATGGAGCGTTAAGTACATCATGAAGAATTCTTGTGATACACAGAATTACACAAAAGCGCGTGTTCAAGTAGTAGTTACCAGGAAGTTCTTTCTTGTTTCCGAAGTTGGCATAATCAGAAACTTTTCGAGCTACGTCTTGCACAGAGGTGACAACTTGTTTAGCGTTTGTAACCAAATCTAGTACGCTCTTCCATTCTTCCTTCTCGATAACACTCGTCCTGGATTTACAAATACACAGCAGTAAACAAACAAAATGTAGAAGGGTAATAAAGTTTCAACAAGAGAAGTATTTGTTTACCAATCTGTCTGAAGGATCTCATTCCTCAATCTCGCTAGAGAAGCTGTACTTAGTCTAGGTATAATATCATCCTGTAATTGGTGGAAATGCTGTGAGTTTCAAGAAGAGAGTAGCCTCAGCAAAGTTTGATCAAGAAAAGAGAGTTTCTTTTTGTTCTGACCTGCATTACAATAGTTGTTACAAACTCAGAGCAGTTCTCTGCAAGGTCTTTGGAAACACAAGGAGGTGTTGCATACCCAACGGCTGAAATAATTTCAGCATCAAATCCCAATTCTTCCCTTGGCATTTTCCTGAGCATTATCGCCATTAGCGAAGCTATAGCACCACCGAGAGAATGGCCAACAAGCCTTAGCTTGTATCCCTATGGATCGTTCATTGCAATATAAATCCATCCTTCTCATATCTCACAAACAAAAGAAACGAGAAACAACAATGATTATATCATCACCTCATATTTCTCTAAGCATCTTCTTATAGTTTGCAGTTCGTGGTTAAGGAACCATCGTGCAGACTCAGCGGTTCCAAAATGTGTTGAGTAGCCTTCAAAAGTGACCTCTTCATCGCTTGAAGAGACAATGTCAGTGATAAGATCATAAATTGTATGTGTCCCACGTATTCCAAAAACAACGAGCTTCCTTCGATGATCAACTCCTATGTAATAACCAGGCCTCATAACACTTGAATCTTTCACAAATTTAAGAATGTTATTCTCGCGAAGCATTGTGTTCTTAGCAAGACCAGTCACACTATCTCTGTAACAACCTTTAGCTAACTCGGCATTGTATATGAGATCATAAACCTGAAAAACAATAAAGCTACTTAGAATTTGGTAAAAAGGGAAGTTATCATCTACATGACAATGGTCAGAATTAAATGTTCTTACTGTAGACTCTGAAACAACTTCTACACCCTTGACGTCCTCAAATGGAGACAAGGATGCTTGTCTAAGATATATAAGATAGAGACCAATTGTAAGATCACCAAGAGTCCAACCTTCAATCCCGAGCTTACTCCTCTGAATACTAGCAATGATCTCAGACAGAGATCGAGTACCAGGCGGTGACTTCTCTCCTAGAGATGAGAAAAACACACATCAAACATTGCCTCGGGCATTATGGTTTTTTAAATAAGCACAGTGAATGCAACCATATAATAAAGACCTGTTGGAAGAGCCCATCTACGCAATTGCATAGCTGGCTCAAGTGCTTTTGTGAGCCAAGCTAGGTCCAGTTTCCACTTCCCATCACCTGTATCTTCATCACCAGAGCCATCACTGTCGACTCCTGGTTCAAACCGTCTTATATCCTCTAATCCAGACTTCGAAGAAGCTCTACTAGGTGTTCTCTTCTCTTCTCCCTGTCCCTGTTCTTCTAACTCCTTCTCTACCTTGCCTGATTCTGATAGATGCGACTGAAATCGTTTGATAACATTGTAAACAACTCCTTGATATAATCCACGTCTCTTCTTGAACGGTGAACCTTCTACAACTGAACAAAGGCTGGAAACTTGTCAAGAATCCTTACTAAAATTTCAAAACTTTCATCTCAAACATAGTCAATTCTCAATCTAAACTCTTATTAGAGAAACCATAGAGAGATTGCTTTTGTCCACAAAAACTGAAAAAAGTAATAAAGCGAGAACAGAGCTAAGTCTCATCAATTCAATATTCTCATTCACCAGTGATATCTCAGTGTTTCTACCTACAAACACACTCTATTGGAGGATTATACTAAAAAGGCTTGAAATTTCCAACAAGTTAAAGAGTAATTAGAGCTTACATAAGTTCCATAGACGCCGGTTCAATGCTCTGCTAGCCATTGGCGAAGCTCAGAATTGGCTTTCTCCGGCCAATAATAAAAAAAAAAAATCCTCCTTTCGAAGCCGACGGCGGAGGAGAATAAAAATCTCTAAGTAAGTGAAACTTCGAAGATACGGCGGAGCATTAAGTCGGAGATGATCGGAAAAACCAAAACCGGGGGAAAAGCACACCGACTGGATTGGTTCTTCAAGACTTGTAAATTCAGTAACGAGTTATGGGCTTAATTGGGCCTTTTTTTATTAGTCCATTTTTAGTCCAGTAATTTTAAGGAAACAAAAAAACGGGGCTATCTACGTCTTTGGGTCAAAGACATATATGCTTGCATGCATTACAACAGTAACACACTCTCTTCTTACGTTTAGGGTTTCAAATTCAATGATGGCATCGACCTTTGTATATTATCTAATCTTTCTCTTCCTCCATTTTTGGAATCAGGAGTCTTAATAAAAACATCTGAATACTTTCTGTTTTTTTTAAGAGGATTTTGCAATTGCAAGAACAGAGGATTTCCTCTGTTTTCTTTTATAGAGGGAGGAGAAAAGAGACGAAGTTTAGTGAACAAACCAAATCTTAAATAGTTTAAATAACAAATCCAAATCTCTCATTATTAATTTAGAACATAACAGTCGCCTTAAATCAAAACATTTTGGAACCATGAATATACTATACGAACTTAAAAAAAAAACTTTTATTTTGACATCAAACAATGTCGTCAAACGGCAAGAGTTTAGCAGGAGCAGCAGATTTAGCCTTCTCCTTGTTCAGTTCAACTTTGAGATTCCACAAAGTCAGCTCCAGACTGTTGATGTGTTCTTCCATTTCTTTGACCCGAGAACCATCATCAGTTGCATTCTTCCTCTTCCAGGCCACTTCCTTGAGCTTTTCCTTTAACCAATCTAGCCTGAAGCCTGCTTCCGTTAGCTCTTTCAAATTGCGCAAAGCCTTTTTTACGTCATCATTCGAAAAGCTCTGTGGAGGCTTACGCAGTGTCTCGATGAGGCTGAGGAGGACATCCATGTATGCTGTCCTCACTACTTGGTTCGTCTGTTTGACATCTACTGCAATGTCCGGGTGCTTTGCGAAAATCTTGCTCACTAAAACACCCTGCCAACGAGAAAGTTTTTTTTTTTTTTTTTTTTTTTTTTTTTTTTTTTTTTTTGTTAAAACCAACGAGAAAGTTGCATGGTAGATATCAAAAATGTTTCAAATTATTCTTAGAAAAAATACAAAAATGTTTCCTTAACATATACCTGAGTATAATGAACTTCGAAACCATTGAGATCTAACATCCCCTTCCTAGTTACCTCTTCTACATGAACATTTTCAACTACTTGTAGCTCCACTTTAATGGTCAGTTTGTCATTCTCTAAAAAATCTTCTTCTTTAAGCTTGCTAAGAGGTAATACTTTGGGATAACCCCAGCCTCGGGCCTCATCACAGAACAAGCTGCCTGCTTCTGTAAGACATAGACTTTTGTTATTCATTATGATTATATGATTTATAATTATTGTTCTATACAGATTCAAACACGATAGATAGGAACATTACTAGGTGTTCCAAATGTCTGGAGCTCTTTGCCCGACTGATTCAACAAAACAAAGCGATAACTAACTCTCCTTTTCCATTCAGTTCCAAATGATTTAGTTCTGGCAACATTCATGTACACAGCCAAGTGATCACAGCAATGGTCTCCCATGGGATGAACGGTAACATACCTGAGAAAATAAAAGAAACCTTCGTTTAACTCTACATCTAATATGTTGGATATATATGTTTCCAAATAATTTTTGTTTTACCATTCGCATCCGCCGCATCCGAATAAAGGAGACGATATCTCAGCTTTCTTCTCCGAGAAGTTATCTATCTCAAACGTGAAACTCGTCTGCTTTTGATTCCTCGCATCTGTTTAGAACAGGCTTTGTTGCTTTCAGAAAATTAGACATAAAGAAAAAAAACTAACAAAATCTCAGCAACATACCTGAGATCTTCTGCATTTGATTCCCCATATCTTATCAAACCGCTTTCTTTAGGCTTTGTTTTTCAATCTAAAGATGAAATATTGTAGGGACTACAAAGATTTGTTTTTTTCAAGAGACTTTGAGTTTATATACGTCAAAGAAAACTTGTGTTTATAGATACTAGCTTTTTATTTCTTTATCATTATAAATGAGTATTTTATAGACCTAAATAAAATTAATTATAAAATATCACACCTATTATGTATGTTGGATACCCTCCATAAAAGGTGACAAGTAACAACATATCATTAATATGAATGACATTTACATTTACACACACATATATATTACCATGAATGGGTTAAACAAAGGGAAATGAATTGAAAAGAAATAAATAGAAGAGAAACACAATTTCTTACATTAAAAATCTTAGATTTTTCTAAAAGATTTTTCTAAATTAATAAGTTTTTTTTTTGTTTTCCTTTGCTACTTATTATATTGCCTTCTCTCATAATGAACATAAAGATTTATTCTAAAGATAATCCTGGAAGTCGGTCAATAATTAGATGATGATTTGTCTTTCTTACAAGTTTTATTAAAAACCAGAGATAATATCCAACAAAGTGAAATAGAGTTCTCCGATTTTTCTAAAGGAGAAAGAATTAACGAAACTTAATCATAGAGAAAAGACTAATGAAATAAGGCGCCCCATAAATATAACAAATTAATGACTAACTTATGAGTGTTTACTAACCAAAAAATAATGGCCTTGAATGTATTTTGGTTTTTATTTTTCAAAAACTCATTTTCATACCAATCAAGATTTTAAAATTTTGGTTTTCCTAAAATTTAGGTAAACTATTTTGTTGAAGTCTTCCATTCACGATTCTAGACTTTTAGTCATCCTATAATTTAAGAAATCTAGTTTTTGATTTTTAAGTTAATTTTTCTCAAAAACCAAAAAACATTTTTTTAGACTTTCCATAAACTAAAATCTAAAGACTAAATCCAACAAAAACTGATTTAAAAATTAGCATCCCATTCATGGCCAATATAAGGGAAAAACTTGATTTTCACATCAAAGAATGTCGTCAAGCGACAAAAGTTTAGCATTATCAACAGCAGATTTAGCCTTCTCACTTTCCAGTTCAACTTTGAGATTCGACAAAGTCAGCTCCAGATTCTTGATGCGTTCCTCCACTTCTTCAACCTGACAACCACCATCAAATGCATTTTTCCTCTTCAAGGAAACCTCCTCAAGCTTTGTCTTTAACCAATCTAGCTTGAATCCCGCTTCCGTTAGCTCGCTCAACTCGTTTTGAGCGTCTTCTAGCTCAGTCTTAGAAAGGCCCTGTGGAGGCTTGCGCAGTTTCTGGATAAGGCCGAGGAGGACAATCATGTATGCTGTCTTCAACGCTTGGCTTTTTGGTTTGAAATCTACTGCAATGTCCGGGTGCTTTTCGAAAATCTTGCTCACTGTTTGAACCTGCCAACGGGAAAGGTATATATATTATATATACTTAAACAACAAGAAATCGTGAAACTTCTTAATTAGCATACCTGAGTTAGTGGAACCTCGAACGTTTCGACTTCAGACATCTCCCGCCCAGTTAAATATGCTACTTCAACTACTTTTACTTCTACTTTAACAATCAGTTTGTCGTTTTCCAGACATCCCATTCCTTTAAGCGTGCTAAGAGAGATTATGCCAACACCCTGGGCTGGCTTATGACCGCTGAACAAGGTTGATGTGTCTGTAAGACAAAAACAAAATATACATTTACCTTATCGTCTTCATAAATGAGATATATGATGTCCAACCAAAAAAAAAAAAAGAGATATGATGTTACTTCTCTCATAAATATCCTAACTACATATGGAAGATATGATCATTTAATTTATTACCAATTGTTTTGTAGACAACTTTTCCGAATTGGTTTAAAATAATGAAGCGAAAATTAGCTCTCCTTTTCCATCCAGAATATATGCTTGATGAATAAGGATTCTCAACGGCCAAATACAGCCACAAGCGATTATCATATTTGCTATATCTGGGATAAACTTCAACATACCTGAGAAGATTAAAAAAAAAAAAAAAAAGCAAAGAGTAGGGGACCCTTTTCAGTGCTAAATGATCAAATAGAAATTTCTGTATAACCTAAACATTGATTCTACTCGCTTACCATTCGCATTGACCGCTTAAGAACGTAGGAGACCTAATCGAAGCTTTCCTATGGGAGAAGTTATCTATCATAAACGTGTAACTCGTTTATAACTGTTCACCCAAATCTGTTTAAACGCTTTAATTTTTAGTCTCTTGGATTTTCTTTGAGGAACAAATTCACAAACATAATTCTCATAAACTTGTAACTTGTTTGGTACGTGCTCTCAGAGAATAAAAAGCAAACAAAAGAAGTCAGGAGAAACTATGGAATACCTGAGACACTCATCTCATTCCCCATATCTTATGAAAACGCTTTCTTAATTAGGCTTCGTTTGTCAAGCAAAAGACAAAATTCTTGCAGTGAAATTTTGTAACAAGAATTCTGTGAGCTGTACTCAGCGAAAACCCTATTTATATACACCGGTAATTATGGGCCTAAACGTACAATATTTCACATAATAAAAATGTTGGATAAAATAGGGAGAATTAATTAGTGAAACTTTTGTACGTAATTCAGTATATTTTTATATTAGGATAATTACATGTATTATTTGGGATAAGTTTATATCATTTATGAGATAAGGTCTAGCTAGTGTATACCTATTTTCTGTTGGGTTTGGGTTTGTCTCTTATTATGTAAAACGTTGCGAACTTTTCTTGATAGAGGCAAGATTTATTTCCATATTAGTTTTAAAATTAAAAGAGACTTAGCGTCGTAATATGTAAAAGTATATATATGTCAATCTACCTTTTTACAAATTGGTTTTTAGTTATAAATGATGTACATGAGCTAGTATAATTTGTTAGCGTAAGTAAAATATATTGTCGATCCTATAGTTCTTAGAATCAGATACATAAAGTTAGAGAAGACGTAGCGCAGTAGATAAAAGACATGACCAACCCTCACGATTATATAAATTTATGTTTAGCTGTAAAAAAAAGAGATTGTGTATATTTACAAATCAAAACATAAATATAATGTAGTTTAAAAGTTTAAACCATGTAGTGAAAGACTATTGTTGTGAATGGATCGGATGTCCATCTTGAACAAACATCTCAGATGTGACCGCTTGAAGAAGATGATACATATGCATGTTTGAAGGAAAAGTGATGATGACTAAACAAATGTTGAGACAACGAACAAAGGCAATGCCAAATCCCAGAGATATTTTTGTGGATTAAATTTGATAATTACGACTTCCAACAATGTCGTCAAATGACAAAATTTTAGTAACTTTGGTCTTTTTCTCCTTGTTCAGTTCAAACTTTAGATCCGACAAAGTCAGCTCCAGATTCTTGATGCGTGCCTCAAGTTCTTCCACACGATAACTATTAGCAGTTGCATTCTTCCTCTCCAAGGAAACCTCGTCCAGCTTTGCCTCTAACCAATCCAGCTTGAAACCTGCTTCAGTTAACTCGCTCAACTTATCACGAGCGTTACTTAGCTCAGTCTCAGAGAAGCTCAGTGGAGGCTTGCACAGTGTCTCGATGACGCTCAGAAGAAGATTCATGTACGCTGTCTTCACTACTTTGTCCTTTGGTCTGAAATATTCTGCAAAGTCCATGTGATTTACGAAAATCTTGCTCACTGATGCCAACTGCCAACAAGAAAAGTAACATATAAATCAAAATCATATTTAACAACAAGATTCCGCAAGCTCATAAACATACATACCTGAGTATAAAGAATCGGAAAACCATTAAAATCTAACATCTCCTTCCCAGTTAACTCTTCTTCATAAACAACTTCAACTACTTTTATTTCGACTTGAATGATCAATTTGTCCTGACCCCAGCCTGAGAACTGACTCAAGGAAAAGCTTGGATTCTTCTTCTCAAAAAATCCTTCTTCTTGAAGCTTGTTAACATGCAGTACTTTGGGATAACCCCAGCCTGGGACCACAGCACAGAACAAGTCGCATGCTTCTGTAAGACAAAAACAGATATAGATTTCTCAACCTTTCTTCTTTGGTGGTTGAAGATATAAGTTAATCTTGTGCACACAAACAAAAAAAGAAAGAAAAAGAAGATAAGTTAATAACCAGTTGTTCTTTTGAGCTCTCTGAGCGATTGATTCAGCACAGTGAATGAATAATTAGCTCTTATTTTCCATCCAGTTCGTAATGATTCATGATTTGCAACGTGGAGATACACAGACAAGTAGTCTTCAATAGGGCATCCCTTTGGGTGAACTGTAACGAACCTGATAAAGAAATATACGAAGTTATTGTTGAATCTAGTAAACTAAAAGAAGTGATTTTTTATCGTTTTTACCATTCGCATCCGCCGCTTAAGAATATAGGAGACGATATTGCAGCTTTCTTCTCTGAGAAGCTATCTATTTCAAACCTGAAACTTGTCTTCTCATAATTCTCCATATCTCTTCACAAACGAGGTTACTTATCACTTTAAGACTAACTCTCTCGCAAAATTTTGTTTTTGATATCTTAACACGTGACATGAACCCTTCTCCTCTATTTATAGAAGAAACGAGAACAAAACCAAACTTAATTAATAAAACCTGAAAATTAAATTGAAAAAAAAATATCAAAATTTAAGCAATAATTGACCAAATCTAATTACATCCCTCTTCAATAATGTAACTAGAGTTCTGTAGCAATTTAATTAATTATATTTGTTTATTAAATAAATTAATAGTATATGATAAAAAATTTTAATGCCAGACTACGTAGGGCTGCAATTTTTGCCTTTGAAAAATCCCATGTTGGTATCTTCCTGTACAAGTCAAAAACCCTTTTTTTAGGGCTTGGTTGAGAAACAGAGGAAGTTCTCTGTTTTGCTACAGAGGAGAATAAAAAAATACACAAATTCACAACGTTTAGAGAAACAAAGGGACCGGGAAATTAAAACTTAATAACTGAACATGCTTTTTTCCATATGACACCTTTTGTTGCAAGGAAACTCTGTTTTGGTTTCGTAATGAAACGACCAACATAGTAATGCCAAATTCCAAAGATATTTATGATTACTAATTAGAGCTTAAATGTTTATATTGAAAGAAATAAGATATATATGAAAGATTGTTTCTTTTGTTATTCAATCCTTAAGTTTGGCATTACATTGAGACTTCCCTTTTATAGAGATTACAAGAGTTTAACCTAATGTCTAGAACTATCTATGAAAAAACTAGCTGGCATATTGATTGTGACATGACTTGATCATTGTCGCATGGTTCGAGTGGTGTGAACCTGTTCTTTGTCGTCACTTCCGTACATGCTCCAAGTTGCTGTGCTGACGTTCTGTTCTTGTCCTGTGTTGCAGGTGTATATAGCCGTTGCACAGACCTGGGCTTGGACTCTTGTTTGCAAGCTTCTGCTTTGGTGTTGGGCTTCATCGTCTTGGGGCCTTTTGACAAAACAGTGTCGTTTTGTGCTTTGGTCTTTACATATATCAGTAATTTGTAATGTGTTTTTCATATCTGTGTGATGAGTAGTTTAGCACTTTTTAGCACTATGCAACAAAGGCGTTGCAAAATTAGCATTTTTAAAGTGGTTTCTACAAAATACAATGCTCTTGTTACTTCTGTTGAGCTGAGATCTTGTTCTCCTATATTTACTTCATTCATATAAACATACAGGGTATTCTGCAGCTGCAGCTCGGTTCTCTGTTTTATCATAATTATAACATTTTTCTTTTATTATTCGGATTCTTGAGATTGAGATTTAAGAAAAAAACATACTCAAAGACTTCTGACGCAAGGCTTAGGAAAACACATTAACAAATGAACTTAAATATATTCTGAAGAACAACTTAAAAAGGAGAATGTGAAGAAGGAAGCGATGAACAATAATATTGTCTTCCAGCCTGTTTTCTCTTTTCTTAATCCGATCTTTTCCGTCGAATCAGATTACTCTTAGTTGTCGTAAAGGAAACATAAAATCGTTGTTCAACGAGAGAAAATTAGGTTCAGTATGAGACTTGGCTTTCTCCTTGTCAAGTTCAAGTTCAATATTCGACATCATCGACTCCAGATTCTTAACCTTTTCCTCGAGTTCTTGGACCCGAGCCGCATCAGCATCAAGTTTTTTCTTCCTCTCCGAGGAAACCTCATCAAGATTTGACTTCAACCAGTCTACCTTAAAGCCCACTCCCATTAGATCAATTAACTTGCTGTAAGCCTTAACTAGTTCAGTCTCTGTGAAGCTGTCGGGAGGCTGGTTTACTGTCTTGATTAGGCCGAGGAGATTCTTCATGTATGCTGTCCTCACCGCTTTGGCTTTTGGTTTGATATCTACCGCAAAGTTTGGGTACTTTGCGAAAATCTGGCTCACTGAAGTAACCTGCCAACAACAACAACAAAAATATGTAATTTATGTCAACCAAATCCAAACTTAGGCTGCATCTACTAAAATACCTGGGGGATTCTTAACTTACTTGAGAAGAAAGAACATTGAAACCTCTGAAATCGACCATCTCCTTCCTAGTTTCATCTCCTTGATGAACAACTTCACTAACTCTAGTGTATACTTCAATGATTAGTGTGTTGTTCTCCAACAACTCTTTATCCTGTAACTTGTTAAGAGGTAATGCTGCTCGAAAACCCCAGCCAAGTATCTCAGAGTCAAAAAAGCCACATCGTTCTGTAAAACAATCGAAAGATAAATTAATTCTTAAGTTTTGTTTTTTCCTCTATATCATTGAGCTATATTTATATAGGTCCTGCTTCTTAACAATTCAGACTTGGAAAATAAGTTATCTTACCTGATGTTCTATGGACCTCTTTGCCTGATTGATTCAACATAATGAAGTTCAAACTGGCTCGCCTTTTCCATCCAGGTTGCAATGATTTAGGGTTCGCAACGCACAAATACAAAGACAAGTAATCTTCAAAGCCATCACCCTTGGGACGAACTAGAACATACCTGAGAGAAAGAAAAAAACCCTGATTAAACCCTACTTAGGGATACGTACAAGTTTAATTAGTTGTAGAATGTAGACAATTGGGTTTAAGAAAGCTAATGAGTTAGTTCTTCTTGGTTTTACCATTCGCAGCCTCCGTTTGAGAACACAGTAGACTCTATTGGAAATTTCCTTACGGAGAAGTTGTCTATCTCCCATGTAAAAGTCTTCTGCAACTCTGTCTTATTCATCTCAAAGAGCTTTCTTATTTTTAAGGTTTGGTTCTTCCGATCCAGCTGTGAGGGAATAGAGAGTAGAGACTTGTTTGATTCTTGATATAGGACGGACATTCATACGTCAATCACGTTTTTATATATATCAGAAGCCAAAGAAAAAAACACTTTTGTAATTCCAATTTCCTATTTTGAAAAGGGAATTAAACAAAATCTAAAAGGGTGTATTCAACCTAAAATTTTCAATAATCTAATTTTTAATGATTTTTTAATATGATTTTAAATAAGTTATTATGATTTAATTGTAAAAGGTATCTAAATCCCATTTAAAATCATGAGATTTAGAATTTTTAAATCTCTAAAATTTATTAGAAGTTCTATGGTTTTTTTTCCCAATAACAGTGAATATTTTTAAGTATTTATTTAAATCACTTCAATAATATCAGATTTTTGAATACTTTTTAAAGTTTATATGTTTTTTATAAAAATAACAAATAAGTCCAAATATGTCAAGAGGCCAATGCAGAATGTGGCAAAACCCCAATCAATGTCTAAACAGAGTAATGTATGTTTATACTAAATTTTATTTATTTTCTATGAAAAGCAAAACATAGAATGTAACTATATCAAAGAACATAGTAATATCTTTCAGTTTATTCTTTTATAAACATTTGTCTTCCGCTGAATTCCTAGACAGTTAGTATTTGAAAATAAATCATCATCATCATCTTCCCACGACAAAACATTAGTACCAGGAGTCCCTCTCTTCTGATCAAATTCAACTTTAAGATCAGACAAAGTCTCTTCCAATGACAAAACTTTAGCAGCAGTACTACTAGATTTGGCTTTCTCCTTGTCCAGTTCAACTTTGAGATCAGAATAAGTCTCCTTCAACAGAAAAAATTTATCAGTAGCAGTAGCAGTTTTTGCCTTCTCCTTAACCAGTTCAATTTTGAGATCAGACAATGTATCCTGCAGTAACAAAACTGTAGCAGCATCACTAGTAGATTTGGCCTTCTCCATGTCCAGTTCAGCTTTGAGATCTAACACAATTAGCTCAAGATTCTTGACGTGTTCCTCAAGATGTTGAATCCTACACCCATCAGCATTAGCTTTCTTCCACTCCACGGAAAGCTCCTCAAGTTTTGTCTTCAACCACTCCACCTTGAAACCTACTTCCGTCAGCTCGGTCAATTCGCTATGAACATTGGTAAGCTCAGTCTCTGAGATACTCTGTGGCGGCTTTCCTATTGTCTCAATGACCCTAAGAAGGACATTCATGTATTCTGTCTTTACTACTTGGTTCTTTGATCTGATATCTACTGCTATATCTGGATGCTCATCGAAAACTTGCCTCACTGAAGTAACCTGCCAAAACTTAAAGTTTGAATCTTGTGTGGTTTTGATTAATCAGAAAGATCAAAAACGCAACTCACCTGAGAAGAAAGAACCTGAAAACCATTGACATCAACAGTGTCCTTCTCAGACTTATCTGGATACGCTAAGCAGCTTTGTAAGAGCTTATTAGTGAATGAAGCTGGAAACATATGATATCCTTCAATAACTTCAACAACTTTAATATAGATTTCAATCTTGAATCTGTCATTGTCCAAAAAGATTTTGTCCGCAAGCTTTCTTCGAGGCAACGTCTGTGGAAAATCCCAGCTTAGTGAGTCAGCGCAAAACCATTGATCACCTATTTCTGTTTAAAATACAAAAAAAAAAACAAAAGGGTAAATTTTAAGGCTTCTTCATCTCCAATCAGCTTGATATGATGTATATTGTCTTAAAAACAGACACAAAGAGAGAAGATAAGTTAAACTACCAGGTGTTTTATGGAGTTCTCTGCCTGATTGATTCAGCAAAACAAAGTAAAAATTAGCTTTCCTTTTCCAGTTAATTCCAAGTGATTTAGGATCATCAGGGGACAGGAACAGAGACAAGTAATTATCATCACCACTGCCCTTGGGATAAACTTTTATAATCCTATATAAGAAAAGAACAAAAAGATTCAAGATTAAACTGAAGTGCTTAATTAGCGAGTTTTTACGAAAAACATTATTGGTGAATACAGAGAATGAAATTGAGAAATCTCTTTACCAATCGCAACCACCGCTTGGGAACGGAGGAGAGTTTATTGGAGAGCTCTTTTGGGAGAAATTGGTTACCGTCAAAGTTAAAGCCTTGCGGAACTGCGTCCCCATCTGTTGATTTTTAGGGTTTTGGTATTTCTTCGAGGGAGGAGGAAACGCTTTTGAGATATATTTGTTTGATCCTTGAATCGTAAGGCGAAGATATCTAAACACATATGAATATAAATCTGATTAGTGTGACAAATGGAGACCTTAATAAGATAAACAAAGATAATCCTTATTATCTAGCTACTAAAAAGGTAATTAAAAAAAAAACTTTAATCTAACTATATTTGCAGTCCATGCCATTACAAAATCGTTAAATATTCTTCTATTTTATTGGATGATAGATAATTTTGTAATATTGACAATATCTTATTTGGATATAAAAAAATCTGATGTACATATTGCCATTGATACACTTAAATTTTTTACGATTTTAATTAAGTAATTAATAATACAAAAAAACTTCAACGTAATTCATGGTGGAAAGTTATGTTTGTAACTCACATATCCTTCATTATGGATACAAAACAAAAAAATGCAAAAACACAAAATATATCACTCATAGATATATTCGCAACAAACTAATCTGAAATCCTGATTGACCTAACTAAACAAAATTCGGAGACAAGTGATCATAAGCAATTACTCCCTTGGGATAATTAAACCATAACAAACCGAAAAGAGAATAGCAGCTTAAGGAAAAATAATACACGTGTGTAAAGAACTAGTTACATGTTGAATCTAGACGGATGAGTTGGTATGGTACGGGAACTTCTTTCTTTGAAAGATTATCTCAAGAATTGGTATGTTGGTTGGAATCGGATCAGAACACTTAAACCCAAAACATGATCGAACCAAAAATTAAACGTCAAAAAGTGAGAGATCAGCCAAAACTGGCAAGAGAGATAAAACAGAGAATGAAACCATCAAACATAACTAGGTCTTTGACTAAAGAGAGAATGAATTAACTAGAACTCTTAAAGCAAAAGTAAAACGAAACAAAGGAAACGATAGTAGTCTGATCAAGCAAACTCGTTGACTAACAAAAAATCATCATCACAAAATTTGGCCTTTTCCTTGTCCAGTTCACTTTTGAGATCCAACACCATCAGCTCAAGGTTCTTGAAGCATTCCTCAAGTTGTTGGACCCGAGACCTATAAGCGTCATCTGATTTCTTTCTCGCCAAATAAACATGATCAAGCTTTGACTTCAAGTCCACTTTATAGTTCAATCCCATCAGCTCAAGATTCTTGATGCGTTCGTCGAGTTGTGTGACTACTGACTCATTAGCATCATCTGATTTTTTCCTTTCCAATGAAAGCTCATCAAGCTTTGACTTCAAGTCCTGTTTGAAGTCTAATTGCATCATCTCAAGATTCTTGACACGTTCCGCAAGTTGTTTGACTACTGACCCATTAGCATCATCTGTTTTTTTCCTTTCCAAGGTAACCTCCTCAAGCTTTGTATTCAAACCTTCCAGCTTAACATCTAATTCCATAAGCTCAAGATTCTTGACACGTTCCTCGGTTTGTATGACCCGAGACTTATTAGCATAATATGATTCCTTTCTCTCTGAGGAAAGCTCCTGAAGATTTGACTTCAAACAGTCCAGCTTAGAGTCTATTCCCATCAGCTCAAAATTCTTAACACGTTCCTCAAGTTGTTGAACCCGAGACCTGTCAGCATCTTCTGCTTTTCTCCTCTCCAAGGAAACCTCCTCAAGCTTTGTCTGCAAATAGTCCAGCTTAAACTTCAATTCCATCAGCTCAGGATTCTTGACACGCTCCTCAACTTGTTGGACATGAGACCCATCAGCGTCTGCTTTCTCTCTTTTCAAAGAAAGCTTATCAAGCTTTGTCTTTAACCAATCCAGCTTAAATCCGGCTTCTGTTAGCTTGGTCAAATCACTATAAGCGTTTATTAGCTCAGCCACCGAGAGACTCTGTGGAGGCTTGCTTAGTCTCTCCATGAGGCCTAGGAGGACATTCATGTATGCCGTTCTCACCAATTGGCTCTTGGGTTTGAAATCTACTGCCATGTCTGGGTGCTCTGCAAACATCCAACTCACTGAGCTAACCTATACCAACGACAAAAATGTAATTAAGTTAAGCATGTTGTATACATGAGCGCCAATCATCCAAGATATATATATATATATATATATTGGAAACTCCTTAGTCCTTACTTGAGTATAAGGAACCTGGAAACCATTGATATCTAACATCTCTGTCCCACTTGCGTTTCCTTTATGAACAACTTCAACTACTTGTAGCTCCACTTTAATGATCAGTTTATCATTCTCCAAAAACTCTTCTTCTTTAAGCTTGCTAACAGGCAATACTTTGGGATAACCCCAAGCAGGGACCTCATTACAGAACAAGTCGCATGCTTCTAAAATACATTAATAAACAAACAAATATATATCAACTTATTATTTTCCAGCAACAATATACATAAATATAGTTGAAGATAAGTTTTAAATACCAGATGTTCTTTTGAGCTCTTCGCCGGATTGATTCAACATAATGAATGAATGTTTAGCTCTCCTTTTCCAACCAGGTTGTAATGATTCAGGGTTTGCAACGTGAAGATACACAGACACGTGATCTTTATTAAGGTATCTCTTCGGGTGAACTCTAACAAACCTAAAAAAAAAAGAAAAAGAAAAAAATACAAAGATTAAACCCCATCTTTACTGCTCCAGATCAAACTAGTTAGATACCTTAATGAATATTTTTGTTGTTGATCTAGCTAGTGAATATCTGATTCTTGTAGTTTTTACCAATCGCATCCGCCGCTTATGAATATAGGAGAAGATATGACATCCTTCTTCTCCGAAAAGTTATCTATCTCAAACGTGAAACTGATAGCATATTTCTTTAGGATTTCTTCAACGAGAGCAAATTATCGTTGCATATTTGAACTCTTTATTTTTTGTTTCTTCATTATTTTGTTAGCAGTGGTAAGTACCAAATTGTTGATAACTTAATAAATTATATCATAATATATCTGTGAGTAATTTACATGATCATTTTGTTATTCTCCAATTTTTTTTTCTTTTCTACCACTTTGGTGATATTTAACAAGGCCAAGTCCTATTGATTCAACATGAAACAACATATAAACTTAAATGAAAATGTCGAAAAGTGTGACGCATGTAAAACAGAGAAAGAACCATTATCATAATTCTTGCATGTAAAAACAGAGAGAAAGAACCATCATCATAATTCATAACCAAGTCTTTCCATTTAAGCCGAAATCTATACTATTAGAAATAAAAGATAAAACCAAAATAAAATTAAATTAAATAGAAACGATTGCAAAACTAATAAAACTTGATCTCTACATCAAGCAACCTTAGTGGACCAACAAAAAACCATCGGCAGAGGATTTAGCCTTCTCATTGTCCAGTTCAACCTTGAGATCTGAAACCATCAGCTCAAGATTCTTCACCCTATCCTCTAGTTGTTGTTGGACCTTAGACCCATCAGCCTCTGATTTCTTCTTCTCCAAGGAAACTTCCTCAAGCTTAGACTTCAAGCTGTCCAGCCTCAAGCCATTTTCCATCAGCTCAAGATTCTTCACCCTATCTTCTAGTTGTTGTTGGACCTTAGACCCATCAGCCTCTGATTTCTTCTTCTCCAAGGAAACTTCCTCAAGCTTTACTTCAAACGGTCCAGTCTCAAGCCATTTTCCATCAGCTCAAGATTCTTCACCCTGTACTCTAGTTGTTGGACCTTAGATCCATCAGCATCATACGAGTTCTTCCTCTCTTCGGAAATTTCCTCAAGCTTTGAGTTCAAACTGTCCATCCTCGAATTATTCTCCATCATCTCAAGATTCCACACCCTATTCTCTAGTAGTTGGACCTTAGATCCATCAGCATCATATGAATTATTCCTCTTTAAGGTAATTTCCTCAAGCTTTGACTTCAAAGTGTCCAGCCTCGAACCATTTTCCATCAGCTCAAGATTCTTGACTCGTTCCTCGAGTTTCTGGACCAGAGAAACATTAGCATCACATGAATTCATCTTCTTCTCCAAGGAAATTTCCTTGAGCTTCAATTTGAAACATTCATTCTTGTAGCGGGATTCCAACAGCTCAAGATTCTTGATGCGTTCCTCGAGGTGTTGGACCCGAGATCCATCATCAGCATCTTTCTTAGTCACCAAGGGAACTTCACCAAGATCATTATCTGCTTTCTTACTCTCCGAAGAAAACTCACTAAGCTTTGACTTCAACCAGTCATGCACCTTTACTTCCGCTACTAGCTCGCTAACCTTGCTGCAAGCATTCCTCAGCGCATTTAGCACTTGTTTTTTTGGTTTGAATTCTTCTGCAATTTCTGGGTGCTATGCGAATATCTTTCTCACTAATTCAACCTGCAAAAGGGAAACGTATTTTCGTTACTCACAAAACGAATCTGTATCTATACACAAAAAAAGCAAGACCCTAGAAAGCTAGGCAAGTGATTTACTGATCAAAAACAGAAACAGAGACGGACCAATTTAAAACTTGCCTGAGAAGCATAATCTTGAGAACCGGTAATATCCACAGTCTCCTTCTTCTTTGATACAGCTTTCACAACTTTGATGTAGACTTCAATGATGAGTCTGTCCTCCTCCAACAACCCTTTTTCCCGTAACTTGCTTAGAGGCAAGGCCGTTGCGAAAACGCAGGATGGATCCTTAGCGCCAAACGGATAGAGTGCAAGATCAGCTATGAAAAGACCAAAGAAAAGGTTTAGTCCTATCAAATTTCAAGTTCAACAAGGCCTGAACAAACAATTAACAAGAGTCAGATCCAAAACAAGTCTACTAAAACCAAGTGCCTCTTTTTCTCCGGAAGTTGTCGGAATGACTCATAATAAGATATGACTACAATTGTAAAGAATAAACAACCATAAAAGCTACATGAAGATTTCCTGTTTGAAATATACTAACAGATCTTAATTCATACATCAACTAGACTCTTGATACCCCCCTATATAATGCTTAGGAATCTATACTAGACCCGTTTGTACAAGTTCCGAACAGGAATAACAATATAATTCACCAAAAAGAAAAAAAAGAAAAAAGCATGGAAGGGTATAAAGCATTACTCCGTGATCTGTAGATTTCTTTATCAGATTGATTCAGCAAAGAGAAGTAACAGTAAGCACTCCCTTTCCATTCATTTCCCAATGATTTAGAGTTTGTATTGTATAGGCGCAAGTAATCCTAACAGAGACTATTTCCCTTTGGATAAACGTAGAGAAACCTGAAAGAAGAATATAAAACAAAGATTAATTAAACCTTTTTTTTAATTAAAACCTAGTGCTGCTACTTACAATCGAATTCATCAAGTTTTCGAGAACACGTTATTAATGAATACAGAGAGAAGCTTACCATTCGCATCCGCCACTCACGAATGTATGAGACGCTATCGCATCTTTCTTCTCCGAGAAGTTATCTATCTCAAACCTGAAACAGGGCTTTTGATTCTCCATAGCTGCCTTAAACGCTTTCGTTGTTTTTTTTTTTTTTTAACTTCGAGCAAAGACGAATTTCTCAGAAACTTTATTTTTTAAATTCACGAATAGAAGTCCTCTTTCTATAGAAAAATAAAAACCTTCTCAAAACCCTAGTGTAAAAAGGAAAACTGATATTTGACAAAAAAAAAAATATATATATATATATATAAATAAAGGAAAAAAAAAAAGAAAGGGAAACTGATAAGTAAATAAATTAAATACAATCTATCCAAAACCAAACTTAATACACCGAAAATAATAATTCCTAAAAATAAATAAATAGATAATCATTCCTCTCTTCGTAATATATTCTGACGTCAATATCTCTCTTTAAAATTTTTAATTAAAAAGTAAAGCTACTAATATAAGAAATTTTATATTAATACGAAAAAGGTTCTATGATATTTTTACTCCTTTTGTCCAGTTTCTTGTGGGTGAACTTTGAACAAGTGTTACCATTAAGTTCCCAATAATTTTTAGATTCATACTCATATGTATCAAGAATGAACTTAAGAGCCACACATATTAATTCTATTAGTCCTATTACCTAAGGGCACTAACAAAGACAAATACTTTATTTAGGAGAATTCTTGCACAACACTGTAAACAAATAAAATGGGAAATATTGTTAACAGGCCAAAAACAGAGGAGGAAGATCTTGAGTTGATGGTGATAGTTTTATAATTTAACAAGAATTAAAAGAGACAAACATGTTCTTCTCCTTATACCATTTGCAGATCTCAAACGTGTAAACATGGTGAGGTCAAGGAGAATATGATTTGCTCATTAATTTTGGGATTGGATCAGAACACATGGACCTAAAATATGATCGAATGAAAATTTCCAAAAGTAGCGCAGAAAAAAAGAAAAAGAAATGAAACCATTAAAACTCTAGACTCTTAGAATTCAGAAAGCAATAAAACCGAAGCAAAGGAAAGGCGGGTATTGTCTACTAGAGAAATTCTCTACAAACTTAACGTCTACGTCAAGCAACCTCGTCAATCAACAAAAATCCATCATCAGAAGATTTGGCCTTCTCTTTGTCCAGTTCAACTTTGAGAACACCATAATCACAAGACTCTTGACGCTTTCCTCTAGTTGTTGGACCCGAGACCAATCAGCATCTGCTTTCTTCTTCTCCAAGGAAATTTCCTCAAGCTTTGAGTTCATACAGTCCAACTTGAAGTTCATCAATTCCATGAGCTCAAGATTCTTGAGGCGTTCCTCTAGTTGTTGGACCCGAGACTCGTCATCATCATCTGGTTTCTTCCTCTCCAAGGAAACCTCCTCAACCTTTGGCTCCTTGAATTGCTGGACCCCATCAGCAATTTCTTTCTTGCCCTTCAAGGAAACCGCATCAAGCTTTAACTTCAACCAGTCTATCTTGAAACCTACTTCCTCCAGCTCACTCAACTCGCTGTGAGCATTGCTTAGCTCAGTCTCTGAGTGATTCTGTGATGGCTTGTTAAGTGTCTCAATGAGGTTGATAAGGACATTCATGTATACTGTCTTCACAACTTGGTTTTTCAAGTTTAAATCTTCTGCGATGTCGGGGTGCTCCGTGAATATCTTTGTCACTGGAGTAACCTACAAAGGAAAAATATGTTAAGGCTACTCAGAAAACTTAATTACCTGAGAAGCAAAAACCTGAAAACCGTTATTATCCACAGTCTCATCCTTCTCTAATGATACATCCCCCTCCTTCTCCATCAAAAGCGTCAACATTGTTAATAAAGATTTCAATGATGAGTCTGTCGTTCTCCAAATATCCTTTTTCCTGAAGCTTGCTACGAGCCAAGGAATATCGCCAACCCCAGGATGGAGTCTCAGCGCAAAACTCGGTGCTTTCTTGTCCTCCAACTGCTCCAACTGTGATTATTAAAACCTAGCTTAACTTCTTCATCAGTCATTAAGTCATATGCTTATGTACGTAGCTGCCTCTTCAAAAAACATGAGTATATGCTTCAGATCTGTAGAGCTCTTTGTTGGATTGGAGCAGAACGAAGTAAAAATTAGCAGTCCTTTTCCATCCACTTCTCAATGATTTAGGATTTGCTTGCGACGTTCAGGTACAAAGACAATTTATCATGAAATTTAAAAACTCTATCTCCCTTCGGATGAAGGTTGAGATAGAAACCTGAAACAATATAAAACAATGATTAAATCAGTTTTCATGAGTGCTACGTACAATCGAATTCATCAGTTTTTTAGAACATGTGATATTATGGAATACAGAGATAATAAATTTAATAACAAAATCTAATGAAAGTTTCCGATTAATTCATATCGATTAATTTACCATTTGCATCCGCCACTCACGAACACCTGAGACGTTATGAGAGCTTCCTTTTCCGAGAAGTTATCTATCTCAAACCTGAAACACGGCTTTTGATTCCACATCTTTGATGAAAACGCTTTCGTGGTACACTTTGTTACTTTAGAGAAACGACGAATTTTGGAAATTTTGTTTTGATGCTTTCACACATAATTAAAAGTCCTCCGTTCATATAGGAGGCACTCAAAACCCTAATTAAAATAGAATAATATTATGAACAATAACTTTTTTGTAAATATACTATATTGTTAAGCCCATTCCTATAAATTAACCTAAATATTTAACATCTAATTTGTTTTTTTAATACACTATCGTTAGTCTTTTTTTTTTTAACACCTGAACACTATCGTAAGTCTAATAAAAATTTAGTTAAATTTATGTTTAAATTAAAAGCAGTCCTTGGTTTGTTTTTTAAATAGGATGAAGAGCCATTCCAAATAGAATTAGTTTGTATTAACATGAGCGGCCCTAGTAACATGGTAATACAGTAGTAGATAATATCAAATCAGAAAAATCGAAAATCTTTTAACTTCTAGGACTACAAAATGGAATGTGAAGTTAATATATCATGTAGAGAACAAATTAAAACATAACAAACAGTGAACAGATTAGATTGCTTCTATATAAGTAAAAAAAAATATGACAATTACGAGTCTTGGAAAAGATGACAATTACGAGTAGATTTTCAAGAGTAAAGATAACAATCAAGAGTAAAGAAGCAAAAGCAAGACACAATGATAGAGATAGAGTAGATTGCAAGAAGCAAGACAATGTTAAAGATATAGAGTAGATCGATAAAAATTCATCTCATATGGCTAGAAGCATTGATCATGAATGATTAGCGAGGGTCATGATGGTGGTGAACGCTCATCTTCTTTTGCTTGCTTGGACGACTTCTTGCTTTTCTTCCTCTCGATATCCTGAGACCTCTGTTCTGACTCATCAAAATCCGCCCCTGACGAATGTTCACTAGAGGTCGAGCCCTTACCAGAGCTTGATCCAGAGCCACCAGTACCAGATTCATTAGATTCATAATCATCCAAATCCTTTTCGGAGACGGAGAGGTTCTTCTTCGGTGGTACTTTTATCTTCGGCAGCACTTTCTTCTTCTTCTTCCGGACCTTCCTCTTGGTATCGTTTGTCTTCGGATCCTTTTCGGCTGAAGTCTTAAACACTCGAACAAACTTCAACACTAGCACTACGTCTTCTTCAGATTCCTTTCTCTCTCGCGGATAGCTCTCTATCTCTCACTTTAGATTGCTTCTTACTTCGATCATGAGTCGCATATTTCTTTATCATGCTTTTTTTTTTATCAAATAAGTACATATTCGCGGTAGAGATTATCTGAGTGAGTCTAAATTCCCGCCTTATGTTCTTTACTCACTCGATTGACAAAGTCCACTGAATTTTAGTCGTAGACATCTTCAAAATTCTATATAAAAAAAGAAGTACAAATCAGCAAGAAGATTTATAATTAGTAGTCCACTTAGTTATTATAGTAGGGCATTCTACCTCGTTTTTGTTCTCTTTCTTCATCAAGAGTATATATTAACTAACCTAAGACTTGAAAAGACTTGAGAAACTAACCTTTGACCAAACAGTACTCATTTTGTATAGAACTTTTGACATTTTTGTCAATATTTCTATGTTATGTAAAAGAATTGGATGCATTTTTGCTAATATATCTTACTATTCTATAAAATTATATATTTTTGTCAATATTTCCTGTTTTCGCTAATATACCTCTCTATTTTATAGAATTACATGATTTTCTAACAACTATACACAAAATCTGAAATTTAAAATCCATGTATTTTAAAAATAAAACATGCTATTGACATTGGTATATATATATTTTTCATGCTATTTCAGAAAACATTTTTTACCTAAAGATTATGACAAAAAGCGATTCTCTTTATTCTTTCAAATCTATAGTCTATTTACTAATATTGCCCAACAATTAATTTGGTCCGGGTCTGGTCCGGTCTGGGATAGACGTTGTTTAGTCATGATTATGTAAATAACCGGTTTATACCGGGTATACTTTATTACTTGTATAATACGGCGCCCTGTAATATAATAGTAATAATACTACAGCAAGCTAACAGAAAGAAACAATCTATCATCTTTAGCATCTAATCTCATCTTCTTCTTCATCGCTTCATCATCACGATTTCTTCTTTTTCGATTTCGTTCATTCACGATCACTGATAAGTTAAAGTACGGTGGACTCTTGTGTGTGGTCGTCGACTCTTTCTACTTTTTGTGTGCGTTTGTAATCTGATTCTGAGCTCTCTTTTTTATTTATATTTGGTTGCAATTGAAGCAGAATGAGAGAAGAAGGGAGATGTACAGAGAGGACAGCAGTACAGTCAGATTTACTTTGCTCGTCTTCATCTCATGAGAATACTTAATTAGATATAACTACCCAAGAAAAGAAGTGAATCTTCTTAGAATACTGTTTGTTGTAGTCGCCTCCCAATTCAGTAGGCGGATGATGATGTTCAAGCTTTTGAGGTAGCCCCCAACCATATTTGTTTGGAATAGCTTGTAAGTAAAAACTAGACGATACAGAGGAGGCACTTGATATGAAAAGCAGTCCTTGGTTTGTTTTCTAAATAGGATGAAGAGCCATTCCAAATAGAATTAGTTTGTATTAACATGAGCGGCCCTAGTAACATGGTAGTAGTAAATAATATCAAATCAGAAAAATCGTTAACACGAGAAATGAAAAATCAACAAAACCATGTCTTTCGATTAAAGACGAATCTCTAGACTATTATTGGATTCAGAAAACAACATAAAAATGAAACAAAGGAAACATCTGAGGATATTGTCTAGTAATGATCTCTCTATAATCTAAAAAAACTTAATATCCACATTAAGCAACCTCGTCGTCGACCAACAAAAACCCATCATCAGAAGTTTTACCTTTCTTCTTGTCCAGTTCAACATTGAGATGTGACACCATCATCTTAAGATTCTTCATGCTTTCCTCTAGTTGTTGGACGCGAGACCCATCAGCATCTGTGTTCTTCTCCAAGGAAACATTCTCAAGCTTTGTCTTCAAACAGTCCAACTTGTAGTCCAATTCCATCAGCTCAAGTTTTTTGACGCGCTCCTCTAGTGTTTGGAACCGAGAACCATCAGCTTCATATGATTTCTTCCTCTCCAAGGAAGCCTCCTCAAGCTTTTTCTTCAAACAGTCCAGCTTGAAATCCAATTTCATCAGCTCAAGATTCTTAACACGCCCATCGAGTTGGTGGAAATCAACAACTGCTTTCTTCCTTTTCAAGGAAACTTCATCGAGCTTTGACTGCAACCAGTCCAGCTTGAAGCCTGCTTCCTTCAGCTCACACAACTCACTGCGAGCATGGCTTAGCTCAGTCTCTGAGTGATTCTCTGAAGGCTTGTGAAGTGTCACAATGAGGTTGACAAGGACATTCATGTATTCCATCCTCACCACTTGGTTCTTTAGTTTGAAATCTTCTGCCAAGTCTGGGTGCTCGGAGAATATCTTCCTCACTGAGTTAGCCTACCAAGATAAAGCTAAGTATGAATATGTATACCAAGAAGCAAACCCTATAAAGGAAGCAAAAACAGATCCTTTTTAACTTACCTGAGAAGCAAGAACTTTGAAACCGTTGATATCCACAGTGTCCTTCTTCTCTGATATACCTCCTCCTCCTACATCAGAAGCTTCTACAATTTGAATGTAGACTTCAAAGATGAGCTTGTCGTTCTCGAGAAACCCTTTTTCCTGAAACTTGCTAAGAGGCAAGGTCTTTCGGAAACCCCAGCTTGGGGACTTCTCCTTAAACTCTGTTTGATTTTGAACTATGGAAAAAAAAGAAAAAAAAAACAGAGTTAACTTCTAAATCACATGCCTATATAAATTAATTGAGAATGTCAAATACAAAAAAGAGGAAAAAGAAAGAACAAAAACAAGATCTAGACATGGCCGGTAAGGATATATAGCTTCATTACCAGCTGATCTGTAGAGCTCTTTGTCGGATTGAGTCAACAGAACAAAGTAATAATCAATACTCCTATTCCAACCCCTTCCCAATGATTTAGAATTTGCAACGGACATGAACAAAGACAAGTGATCATCACAAAAAGTCTCTCCCTTCGGGTAAAGAGTGAGATACCTAATAAAAAAATATAAAACAAATATTAAACCCTTTTGATGTTTTGATTAAACCCTTTTAAAATTAGAGCTGCGTACAATCAAATTCATCAAGATTTGGAGAACTCGTACGTTATAGTTGAACACTGAGAGAATTTAAATAACAAAGCTAATCAAAGAACCGATTCTTACCACTCGCATCCACCACTTACGAATGTCTGAGACGTTATCTTAGCTTCCTGATCCGAGAAGTTATCTATCTCGAACCTGAAACTCGGCTTATGACTCCACATATTTGACCTAAAACGCTTCCTTTAGATTTTTGTTACTTCGAGAAAATTACGAATCTCTCAGACGCTCTTTTTGGTGCTATCACAGGTTAGGTTATGCCCTCTCTGTTTATAGAGGAGGCAAAAGAATTAAAAAACCTTCTCAAAACCCTAACTCATAACGAAAAATAAATATATATTTTTTGTTATAATAATAAAGCTTTTTTATAAATATATTGTATTATATGGATGTCCATTATCAGCCCATTAATATGAACCCTAAACCCTAATATGTATCCCTATATATATATTGTATCATATAGAACAGATGAATAATACAAGAGAACAATTCCCTAAACCTCTTGTTATAACCCGTTATCAACACGTTCTAACCCTAGCTACCTAAACAAAAAAAAAAAAAAAACTAGCAGCCGTCGTCAACCTAGCCGTCTGCGTTTTGTGTCGAAACCTTAACCAACAACGTCTACGATCCTCCACCCCTAACAAGATAAGTATATATGGACTATTTACACTTATGGCTGCATGTTTCGTTATAAATTGGGATGAATAATTTATGTATATAGAATTCAACCTTATACTTTTGATATACCCACTATCGGTTGATTCATAGATTCTCTCACATATTAATAATTTTATTATTTACTTAAACTTGTGATCGATTCATGCTCTAATACTGTTATGTGGATCATGCTTTAATTAGTCGTTATTGTGAAGAGGGATCTGTTTGCTAGGGTATATTATTGTTGCTTTATCGTTTGGTTTCATGAGGTTCATTCTCAAACTAAACGCATGATTATTCTATTATTTAGCTTGGTAATATGTTTTTGTCCATCGTTGGTTTGACCGTTCTAGTTCTAATTAACGCCATCTCATTTGTTCATAACAGAACATGTTTTTGATTATTTGGATTTAATTTATTGTTTATTAAGTTTGGTTTGGTACGTATATTATTGGTTTGACAAAAGTGTCTTTTGTCTAAGGAATGATAGATATCTCATGGTGAAGTAAAGATCTACGTATTCATCTCAGTCTCTAGGAACATCATTCATCGAGACGTCTACGTTTTGTTTCAAATATTCCATCCTCTCGACAACGTCTTATTACCGAGATAAGTACAACTAAATTTCTTTTGCATTAGTTAGATTTTATCACCAAATATATCTATGACATATCTACAATTAAATTGATGGTGACAAATTATTGATATAACTTTTAATCTGCCATTAAAAGTTAAAAGAAAAAAAATTTCATGAGATCATTATATGTTATTGTTGGCCATTGGTCATATAGAATTTATTATCATGAAATAATTGTAATAATATAGTTATATTCTTTAGAAAAATGTTTTAGATTTTATAATAAAATCTTTAGTGAGAAAAAAACGTTTAAAAGAAAGAAAATATATATATATATATATATATATATATATATTTATATATAAAGAAATGATGTTTAATAATAATTTAACACTCATTTATATGACTGTTTATCATGTTTGTGAATTTTAATCACAAATTTAAATCTAATCAAAATTAAATATTTTATTATGATGAAATATTTAAAATCTTATCATCCAATCTTGTTTGGTGAATTAATTGACCAACGAGAACTTAATATAAATGCATGATATTTTTGAGATATTAAATAATGAGTAATTTATTTATAAAATATGTTGTTTGATCATATTTTTTTGGCATCACTTCTTTGAGGAGGTTTAAGTCCAAGTATATGACCATAAAAATTTACTTATTCTTCAGAATAATCTAAAGAAAGTAAATGACTAAAAGTGTATAAGAGAATATATACAAACAACTTAATTCCACTTATAACCAAGATTATAATAGAAGATAATATCATTGTTGGAAATATATTAGAGAAAATATATTCTAATTGTCACAAAATATTATTGTCATGTAAGACACAATATAGTGAAAAATATTTTTTGAAAATATTATAATCTCTTTTTTGTGACTGTATATAAAATTATGAGATGTTGATGTAAATCACATCCTATTGGCTTTGTCTATTCATTGAACTGAATATGACTTTCTGCAAAGAAAAAGGAAATTGCCACATCAATGATAAGAAAAGTTGCTATAAAAGTGGTTATAAATGTGGGTATGATATATATATATAAGGTCGCGGTTAAGTCGATAAGTGTCTCCACTATAAGTGAATAATAAGTACATTAGGAGGTACTTATCTCATCTATATATGATGATGATGAAAGAAGTTAGTGTGAGACCATTTCCACTATTCTACTATAATAACGAGAAGTAGTAGAAAAAGTATTGAAAGCTCTTGAAGAGTATATATACTATTGTCTATGGGAACACAATTTAATATTAATGTGTTACAGTCTCCCAATTAGTCTCAAAGTCAAAAGGGTGTAAGATATAATACATGACCCAATTGGAGAATATTATTGATTACAGAGTGGAATTCAAATCGAGATTGATAGACATGAAGTGTCATCATCTCCAGGGGGAGAATTAATGAATCCACATAGAGAGGTGATGAAACAAATTTAAGATTATGTTCACACCTAAAATGAGTTTATTTACTCATATGAAAGAGCAAATCTTGAGGATTTGAAAAGTAATCATGTTGAGACAATAAGCAAAGAAAATACTTTGAAATCATAAGTATTACCCAAGACAATAAAAGTATTTTAGAGATTACATACATTATCTAGAAGATAAAATGCTTTGTGAAAATCTCACTGTTTGGCATAACCGGTTAAGCCATTCCGGTTTAGTAGTGATGCGAAAGGATAATCAGAGATTTCTGAAAAGATTCATTGGAGAACCTAAAGAGTTTTCCTAGTGTTATGTGTGCTGCTTTACAAAGCAAGCCGATTATATGGTTTTCACCGACCCCATGAATTTGGATAATGTCAATTTTTTGGTACGTATACAAAGCGATATTGTGGACTGATCATCCACTATATATGTTTGTTATTAACGTGCAACATAGAGTTTGCGAGAGGATTTGGTTAATTGACAATGGTGGTGAAACCATGCACAGTAATTGACATAAATGACTATATATGTCAAGTAATTCGCATCATGCCAACGAATAATTATGAGTACTCCCCATTACAATTGGTTTGGATTAGGAACCAGATTTATTCCATCTAAATGTGTTATACATGTTGGTTGCTCCACCACAGTTATATAAGATGGAATTTGAAAGAATGTTGAAAATATGTTGGATATGGAATCTCTTTTAAAGATTGAATATCTCGAGAATTTGAGGCTCGGGATGCATAGACTGTTTTAGTGAGTCAGTCTTTCCAACATGAGGGGATGAAAATAAACAGCTGGTAAATAAATATATTGGAAGAAATTATCTTGATCCTTGTACTAAGAAATGTGCGCTAGAAATTAAAAGATAATTTATTGGCAAAGTTTGCAAAGATGCTAAAAGCATGCAAGAGCCATTTTCTGACCTTGAGTGACAAAGTCACATATACCAGCTGTGTTCCAATTGAAATTAATATCCTAGAAGGATAAGATCAACTGCTAGTAAGTCTAAAGATCGCATGAGGTGTGATAAACTTATGGTTCCAAATATAAGCATTCTTGGAAAAGAAAAAAAAGCATAATTTAATATGACACCGAGGAAGCAGAGAGTTATGTAAATCTCTAGAGGAGATTTAGTGACAAAGACATGAGTAAGAAAGAGATTCAGGTACCTGAGAATCATAATGAAAAGAAATCTCAACAAGTTGAGTCATGTCTAGAAAGAAAGGAAACCAAAAAGCAAATCGACGTTGTAAATATGTTTGCATGCAGTGTTGCAGTTGATGATGTTATGAATGAAAATCGAGGATCATAACCGCGGTTAATAGAAAAGTTTTATTGGAAAGTGTACACAAAGAATGATTGGTTAATCATGGAAAGAAATAGCTATGAAATAGTTCAAATCTCTTGAAGAGATAATATTTGGACTTGTAGTCCTTACACTTGAAAGTGTAAAATGAGTGGAACATAAGTGGATATGCATGAGAAATTCAGTACGTGTAGTAGTACAATGATTCTCAGAAAATACTTATGAGAGATGTATTCTCATTTGCTGGAAGCAATTAATTTAGATCCCTTATGAGTTTGAAAATAAGAGTAAGACTTGATTCAGTCTAATGAGAAGGTTTTCAAACTGTCAGAAGTTTCCTTTAAAGTGATCATATTGCTAGAAGCAATATTTTATAGTTCTCGAGAAAAAGTTTTGTAGACTTTTGACACCTTTGAGGAGAAAATGGTGAAAGTTTATCTCTATAAGAGAATCATGGATGTAGATCATTGTTATTGATCTTAATGATCTCATAGTGGGTTGAAAATAAATCGAAAACAATCTAAGACAATATCTTAGAGTTGTGTAAATCCGAGATTGAACAAATGTTGTAATTATGTTCAAGAAGTATTTTCAACAAAGTTTGAGGACGTAGGCATTCGCTGAACCTCGTTATAAGAAAAATTGTATGTGTCTCTTGTCTCTTCTGCACTTACAAGTGGTTCTTGTTAGAAGATAGATACAAGAACAAGTGCAAAATATGTTGATGATGAAAATATTATCTGATCTCCGGTAGAAACAATCAATGATGAAATATTACTCTTGAAAGATGGAGAAATCAGATTGTATAAGATCAGATATTTCATGAAATTTCTTGAGTTTATAAATTTGACATATGATGAATGAGATGTTATCTCAAGATGCTTACTTCATCTTACATAGAAAAATGGTCTTGTAGTACCATACTAGTAAGAAGAGTAGAAAGAGAAAGTTTTACAAGAAGATTATGAATAACTCTTATCTATAAGATTGTTTGGAAGATTGTATGTAATAGAATATTTGGGCTTAAGTTCAAATAGATCTTCTATATGAAAGGGGTTCAAATGACTTGAAGTTCAATGTTGAGGTTCAATGACCCAGTAGAATATATGATGATCATATGAGTTAGTACCTGAAAGCGTTGCTTATAATAGTTCAAGAAAGATGATATATATGATTATAATGCATAACCTGAAGATGATGCTTTCAGGGGGAGAAATATGATCATAAGCGTGGTTGTACTCTTTTTCCCTTATCATGGTTTTTATCCTATTGGGTTTTTCCTTGAAAGGTTTTTAATGAGACAACAAAAGAACACGCGAAAGATAAACACCTGAAAAGGAATATTATGATTCCAATGGTGAAAGACTATCATCTTCAAAATCTTTGACATACATTGATGAGATCGTGAGAAACAAAGATAATGATAAAGATGAGTCACTTGCGAAACCTATTACCAATAGAAGAATGGTGATACACGTTTACTACAGATTCGTTCGTGTGAAGATTTGGCGAACCATTTACCAAGGTGTTTCCAACCACTACTTTCAAGAAATTATTTCATCATATTGGTTCGGTCATTTTGAAGATTTCAAGCGATGTATTCAAGAGGGGGAGTAAAAGCACGCTGCACTCTTTTTCCCTTAACTATAGTTTTTTCCACTGGGCTTTCCTGGTAATGTTTTTAACGAGGCAGCATCTCATATGCGTATGGGACTACATTTTAATAATGGTCATCCAAGGGGGAATGTTATAAATATATTGTATTATATGGATGTCCATTATCGACCCATTAGTATAAACCCTAATATGTATCCTTATATATATGTTGTATCATATATAGCAGATGAATAATACAAGAGAACAATTCCCTAAACTTCTTGTTATAACAAGTTTTTGGTTTTCTTATATAAATTTATATTTTATGTATTTTCTTAGATTTATATATATTGCTTAATAACATTCAAAACCAATGTATGCTTTTTTTTTTAAAATAAGGGACGGGGCGACTATGGTCACCCGTTATTTATTAAAATGAAAGAAAAATTACATTATATTTTATGTATTTTTCTTAGATTTATATTGCTTAATAACATTTAAAACCACACATGTATGCTTATGCAAACTCTCCCACACCCGCAACTAGTGACCCTATAATTACACAATTACGCTGAGCATGGCTCTTGATGTTAATACAAAATCCCCTGGGCCTGCAAGTTGTGAAATGAGCACAAGAGTGATAGATCCCAGACAGTCACACCCCTATAAAACCTGACTGATTAAACGCAAACCAGGACATATGACCATTAGAGGATGAGATCATGAGAATACACCGATTAATTTTAAAACATCTTAAGCGAATGGTCCAAAAACAGAGGAGGAAGGTAAGGTCGCAAGTTGAAATAAAAGACAAATATGTTCTTCTCATACGTGAAAACTTTAGTGAGCTCAAGGCGAGAATTAATTATTTGCTCGTTAATTTTAAGGATAGGATCCTCCATAACACATTATTAACTCAATAATATGATTCAATGAAACAGGTCTTTCTATAAAAGCTGAATCTGTCTAGAGTATTAGTATATCTACATCATCAATCTAGTTGATCAACAAAAAATCATCAGCAGAAGATTTGGCCTTCTCCTTGGCCAGTTCAACTTTGAGATCTGACACCATTATCTCAAGATCCTTGATGCGTCCTTCCATTTCTTTGAACCGAGAACCATCAGCATCATCTGATTTCTTCTTCTCCAAGGAAACCTCCTCAAGCTTTGCCTTCAAACAGTCCAGCTTGGCGTTCAATGTCATCAGCTCAACGTTCACAAAACTTTCATCAGTACCTGCTCTCTTGCTTTTCAAGGAAACCTCATCAAGCTTTGACTTCAACCAGTCTAGCTTGAAGCCTGCTTCCGCCAGCTCACTCAACTCGATCTGAGCATTGCGTAGATCAGTCTCTGCGTGATACTGTGAAGGCTTGTGAAGTGTCTCAACGAGGTTGAGAAGGACGTTCATGTATTCCGTCCTCACAACTTGGTTCTTTGGTTTGAAGTCATATGCGAGGTCAGGGTGGTCGGAGAATATCGTCCTTGCTGCAAAAACCTACCAAGAAAAGAGTATGAATCTATACGCCAAGAAGCAAACACTATAAAGGAAGTGATTAATTATTTTAAAAAACGTATACAGATCCTATAAATTTACCTGAGAAGCAAGAACTTGAAAACCGTAGATATCCACAGTCTCTGTTACATCTTCTCTTTCTCCATCAAAAGATTCTACCATTTGAATGTAGACTTCAACAATGAGTTTGTCGCCCTCAAGGAACAAATCATCCTCAAGCTTGCTAAGAGGCAAGGTCTCGGAGAAACCCCAGGACAGAGAATCTGCATGGAATGATACCTGCTCTTCGACTATGAAAAAAAAAACAGAAAAAGACCCCAAATATATATATATATATATATATATATATATTTATAAATTAGCTTCTTATGTAGATTCGAGACATTTTTATTGATTACTGAAAAAAAAATGAATTAAACAAGATTAACGAATGGAAGGATATATATAACTTAATTACCAAGTGATCTGTAAAGCACTTTGTTGGATTGATCCAACAGAACGAAGTAAAAATTAGCAATCCTTTCCCATCCACTTCCCATTGATTTAGAATTTGTCGGACAGAGGTACAAAGACAAGTCATCATCACAAAGACCATTGTATCCGTTCGGATGAAGGGAGATATACCTGAAAGAATATTAAATTAATTAATTAAAACCCTTTTTAATTAATTAGTGCTACGTCTACGTGCGTACAATCAAATTTATATGATCAATTCTTCGAGAATTTAATAACAAAACTAATTAAAGTTCCGAGTCTTGTCGTTTTTTTACCATTCGTATCCGCCACTCACGAACACGTTTGACATCAGGGCAGCTTCCTTCTCCGAGAAGTTGTTTATCTCAAACCTGTAACATGGCTTCTGATTCCACATCTTTGATGACCTAAACGCTTCTCTTTGATTTTGTTAATTCGAGCAAAATAAGAAATTCTAAGCAGCTTCGTTTCGTATAGTCCCCTTTATCTATATATAGAGGAGAGGACGCAAAAAGAAAATAAACACTTTCTCTAAACCCTAACTCAAAAAGAAACCAATTACGTGATTGTGCGGCTAATCGAACATCTGTTAATGGGCTTTTTGGGCCCATTAATAAAAAGAATACACTAGTCCCTTCAGCGGAAGAACCCTATATATACGTGTGAATACGTCTATTTCGTTATGTGTCACCATAGGTCTTGATGTTAGCCCTCATCATGCGAAAAGATATACACAGTTCTCAACTGTTTCAACTCCTCTCTTTCACCAAAAACAAAACAAAAAAAAGAAATGTTTCAACTCCTCCAGTAAATTAAAATTATGAAATGGACATAAGTACTTGATACATCCCAAAACGCAAACCGGGATTTGATTAGAGAATGAGAACACATCAATTAATTTCAAATCTTCTTAATCTAATGGACCAAAAACAGAGGAAGGTGGTCTCAACTTGATGTTGTTGAGGGTTGAATCAAAAGACAGACATGTTCTTCTTTTGCCATTTGCAGCCGCCGCTAGAAAAATATATGATATGGTGCTATCTTCAATCTTCGAGAAGTACTTTATCGATCTCATACGTGAAAAATTTAGTGAGTTCAAGGAGAATTATTAATTTGCTCGTTAACTTTTGGATTAGATGCCATAACACATAAAGTCATTAACTCAAAAAAAAGATTTTTACGGAAAACATCCAAAGTAGTAGTGCATATAAAAAATGAAAAAAAAAAAAAAAAAAAAAAAAAAAAAAAAAAAAAAAACCATCGACATAGTTAAAAGCAGATATTTCTATAAAAGCCAAATCTCTAGACTATTAGTACCATATCTCTATGTCAATCAACCTAGTCGATCAACAAAAAACCATCAGCGGAAGATTTGGCCTTCTGCTTGCCCAGTTCAACTTTGAGATCTGACACCATCATCTCAAGATCCTTGATGCGTCCCTCCATTTCTTTGACCCGAGAACCATCAGCATCATCTGATTTCTTCTTCTCCAAGGACACCTCCTCAAGCTTCGTCTTCAAACAATCCAGCTTTAAGTCCAATTTCACCAGCTCAAGATTCTTAACACGTTCATCGAGTCGTTGGACATCAGCACCTGATTTCTTCCTTTTCAAGGAAACCTCATCAAGCTTTTCCTTCAACCAGTCCAGCTTGAAGCCTTGTTCCATCAGCTCACTCAACTTGCTGTGAGAATTTTGTATCTCAATCTCTGAGTGATTCTGTGAAGGTTTGTTAAGTGTCTCAACGAGGTTGAGAAGGACATTCATGTATTCATTCTTCACGAATTGGTTCTTTGGTTTGAGATCTTCTGCAATTTCTGGGTGCTTCGCAAACAACTTTCTTGCTGAAGTAGCCTGCCAAGGATCGTAAATAATACATAATTATTGTTTAATCATAAAAGGAATCTGCGTCTATACGCCAAGAAGCAAACCCACATAACTAAAGCACAAAACCAGAAGAAGAAACAGATCCTTGTTGTTAACTTACCAGATAAGCATAAATCTGGAAATCATTGATAATCACAGTCTCCTTTTTCTGATACAACTATGCCGTTTCTATCAACAAGTTCAACGTCACTAATATAGAAGTCAACGATGAGCTTGTCCTTCTCCAAAAGACCATTTTCAATAAGGTTTCTATAAGGCAAGGTCATTGTCCTTCCCCATGAAGGTGTTCTAGCGCAAAACTTGTGGCGTGGTCGTTTTTCATCTGTCGAAAGAAAATCACAAAAAAAAGTTTAAGTCAACTACTTCATTTATCACATGCTTATGTATAGTTGCCGCCTCTTAAAGATCGCAAACATGAGTCGAGCACTTTGCCGGATTGATTCAACATGGAAAAGGATATAATATGACTTCATTACCATTAGGTAGTTGTGATCTGTCGAGCACTTTGCCGGATTGATTCAACAGAAGGAAGTGACATCTAGCTTTCCTTTTCCATCCAGTTGGTAATGATTGAGGATTTGCAAGGTTTAGGAACAAACACATGTAACTATTACAACGACAAGTCCCCTTCGGATGAAGTGTGAAATACCTGAAAGAATATAAAAACAAAGATTAAACTCTTTATTATTATTATGTTTTTGTTGTAAAGCTAACTATTAGATTTTTCTCGTTTTACCATTCACATCCGCCGCTTGTGAATATAGGAGACGTTATTTCAGCATTCTTCTCCGAGAAGGTATCTATCTCAAACCTGAAAGCCCTTGGCACTTGATTCCCCATATGTGATTCAAAAGCTTTCTTAGATTTTGTTACGTCGATCGAGAAAGAAAAAAAAAGATATATATTATGAGAAACCCTCTCTGTTTATATATTGAGGAGGCAAACAAGTAAAACAATTCTCAAAATCCCAACACAAGAAGGAGTAATTTAAGCCTAAGTGATTAGTTACATATTGTTTTATTGATTAAAAAACAATTTGATAATTACGGATGTATAAATAATATTTTTGTACCAAATTAATAATTGTATTTTGTCCTAACCAAAAAGATCATAAGTAATTACGTTGTTTAATTCTATTATTAATTATGTTTTTCTGCTTCTTTAAACATGTTAAGAATGTTTGGTAATTCTATATTTTAAACTATTATAGATAATTTCAATAACTTTTAGTTATTGCCTTCTTGAAGAGTTTAAGTCCAAAATATTACTATTGATATACAAAAATATATTTAAGATACTTTTTTAGAAAAACTATTTAAGATATACATAATTGTATGATATATACAAAACCTTTTTTTCCTCAAATGATATATACAAACCTATAAACTTCTGTAACGCCAATAATACTCAAATCACCGGAATTTTTTTTATTAAGATCGTTACATCAACAAAAAATACCAAAATATATCATTAATGATATTAATTTCCAGATAAGTTTTTTGTTATTATATTAATTTTAGTGAGCCAATGGTATTAGTGTAAAAGGTTTATTAACCCAAATTTAATTTTGAATTCCTCACTAAGTTCTCAGTGGATGCAATAAAAGTTGTAAACAAAATTTTGGTCGGACACATAAGCGAGCTTAATAACGACATAAACTGAATTACCTTAGAGCATCCAAATTAAAGTGGTAAGTTTCTAATAGTAGAGTTTTCATCAATAAAATTATATTCCCTCCGTTTCACAAAAAGTATCATTTTGACACATTGCACACAAATTAATAAAAACTTGAATTATAAATATTTACCCTTATTTAATGAGTAATTAATCATTCAAATTTAATAAAAAAAACTTTGGGTTAAGGGTAGAATAAGAAATTTGATGTAAAAAATTACATTAGAAATATAAAATGACATTCTTTGTGAAACACAAAAATCTGTGTAGAATGATATTCTTTGTGAAACAGAGAGAGTATTAATTTTATTTTAACTTTATTATCTAATTAAAATTTTAAAAATAAATAACGCACACCTTTATTATCTAATTATTATCTTTAGATTCTCAAACATCTCTCCTTCTCTCCTCTTATTGTTTTTATTTCTTTATTTATTTTAAAGATGAAAACCTTGGTGAAAAGCTCCCAGTACTCTGACAACACAATCGAAGTGCATGAAAGTCTAATAAAACTTTTTATTCTCCGTCCAGTCAACCTGTTCCATCAACACAAAATCATCAGCAAAAGATTTGCCCTCATCCTTGTCCAGTTTAACTTTAAGATCCGACACAACCATCTCAAGATTCTTGATGCGTGCCTCCATTTCTTTGACCCGAGAACCATCAGCATCATCTGATTTCTTCCTCTCCAAGGACACCTCGTCAAGCTTTGTCTTCGAACAGTCCAGCTTGAAGTCCAAGTTCATCAGCTCAAGATTCTTAACACGTTCACCGAGTTGTTGGACATCCGCATCTGCTTTCTTCCTCTTCAAGGAAACCTCATCAAGCTTTGACTTCAACCAGTCCAGCTTGAAGCCTTGTTCCATCAGCTCGCTCAACTCACTTTGAGCATTGTTTAGCTCACTCTCTGAGTGATTCTGTGAAGGCTTGTTAAGTGTCTCAATGAGGTTGAGAAGGACATTCATGTACTCCGTCTTCACTACTTGGTTCTTTGGTTTGAAATCTTCTGCCAAATCTGGGTGCTCTGTGAATATCTTTCTTGCTGAAGTAGCCTGCATGCCAACAAGGAAAAATATGTGCATGTTACTCAGAAAGGAAGCAAACCACAAAAGGCACAAAATCAAAAGAAGAAACAGATCCTTTTTAACTTACCCGAGAAGCAAAAACCTGAAAACCGTTGATATCTAGAGTCTCCTTGTTCTCTGATACAACTCTGCCTTCTCCATCAACAATTTCAACACGACTAATGTAGACTTCAACGATGAGTCTATCATTCTCTAAAAACCCTCTTTCCTGAAGCTTTTCAAGAGGAAAGGTGTTTCGGAAACCCTTGCCTGTAAACTTAGCACTGTACAAACCCTGTCCAACTGTGAAAAAGAGAGAGAAAAAAAAAAAAAAAAAAGACAGAAAAAAATTTAACTTCTTCATCAGTCACAGGCTAGCTTATGTATAGGTGCTGCTTCTTCAAGATTCAAACCTTAGTTTAGGCCTATCAAGAACATCCTATAGTTAAGGTAGGCCTAACCTTAGAGTTGGATATCCAAACCAAGTCCACAAAAACCCTTGAGTATAACTCATCACAAAAGCTAAATAAAATGTGTAGGGGTGTAGGGTCTTATAAGCTAAATCTATCTGTACTAGTCCTCCGCCGATATGTATGTAGAAATATACCTCAATTCATACATCCAAGAGAGTAAGAGACTCTTGGTCTCTTCCTATATTCTGAAATCTACACTAGACCGTTTGTAAATTCCAAAAGCGAATAAAATTTTAACAAAAGGAAAACAAGAAAGAAAAACTTTCAAACATGCATGGATATATAAATTTATTACTTGGTGATCTGTAGAGCTCTTTGTCGGATTGATTTAACAGAAAGAATCGAAAATTAGCTTTCCTTTTCCATCCCTTTCCCAATGATTTAGGATTTGCAACGTACAAGAAGATAGGCAAGTGATCATCACAAAGACTATCTCCCTTCGGATGGACGCTGAGATACCTGAATTTTAAATTTTTTATTAGTGCTACGTAGAATCGAATTCATCAATTTTTGAGAACATATCGTTCTAGGATATAAAGAGAAGACAAAAGGAATATAATCAAAAACTATATAGAGATCCGATTCTTCTTTCTCATTTTACCATTCGCATCCGTGACTCACGAATATCTGAGACGCTATCACAGCTTCCTTCTCCGAGAAGTTATCTATCTCAAACCTAAAACTCGAATTCCTCTGCACTTGATTCTTCCCCATTGTTGATTCGAGAGGAAAGGACTAAAATAATCAAAAACTATGTTTCTTACTTTCACAGATAAATTAAAGCCCTCTCGGGTTTATAGAGGAGAGGAGGAGGCACGAACTATATATATATATATATATATATAAGAAAAACTTCTCAAAAACTCTTAACTCAAAAAATGAAACCAATTAAAAGGAAAGAACAAGGAAACCAGTTACCTCTCTCTCTCTTAATTACTAGATAAAAGAAAATTTAATATCAGTAATTAAGTAAAGTGGAAATAATAATTATAGGTTGTCCTAAATTATTAATTATGAAATAAATTACAAAACTTTTATTTAGTTATATACTTTTTAAAACATATAATAAATTTGGCAAAAGGTATTATAATCAATTTGAATATTTATACAACTTCTAATTTTTAAGAAATTTTGGTAAATCTAATATTTAAGTTAGGGTAGATAATTTTAAATGTTTAATTATTGCATTTAAGAGTTTTAGTCCAAAATATAGCTATTGATATCACTGATTTAATTTGTATACAAAAAAATATTTAAGATACTTTATTGAATATTTGATATATACCCTACAGCCCATAATTTCTTATAGTCCCTTTTCCCCAATATATATAGGATTTTTAGGCTTTTTCTTTGTTCCATATTATTAAGTTTCTTTGCACAATTTATATTAATTTAATATTTTTTAACTAATTAAATTCTGCACTATATTTTTATATTGGTTCAATTTTTTCTTTTAAAACGGGAAATATGATTAACCATTCATCACCTAATTTTTTTTCAGACAAGCATATTTTTATATTTTAAACGATAATGTGAAAGAAAAATAATACTTTTATTCCATATGACAAATTGTCAGTCTTGCAAAACACACACCAAACACCAAAAAAAAAGGCCCAAAGAAGAACAATATATTCCAATGGCAAGTTTTCAGGCTTGCATACACAGCAACGTCTCAATTTATCAAGAGAAAAGAAAAAAAAAATGTCATCTTCAAAGCTTTGAAAGTAGAAATAGGTTAAAGAATCAAAGAGGTTATAACATATTCGACACAGTCACACCCCTATAAAACCTGACTGTTAACACGCAAACCGAGATCTGATTAGAGAAAATGAGAACATATCAATTAGTTTCAAACTGGTCCAAAAACAGAGGAATGTCCCAAGTTAATGATGTTAGTACCCTTTATATAATATGAGCGTTGTCGAATCAAAAGACAAATATGTTCTTCTCCTGTTCCCATCTGCATCATTGAGAAGGTATATATCCATCTCATACGTGAAAAATTTAGTGAGTCCAAGGAGAATTAATTTGCTCGCTAACTTTAGGATTGGATCCATAACACATTATTTAAACCCAAATATGATTGAAACTTTGAAAGAAAATATCCAAAAGTGGCGCATATAAAAAACAAATCATAAAACCATATAAGCGGGTCTTTCAGTAAAGCTGAATCTCTTAGACTATTAGGACGATCTCTACGTCAATCAACCGGTTCCATCAACTCAAAATCATCAGCAAAAGATTTGGCCTCATCCTTGTCTAGTTTAACTTTGAGATCCGACACAACCATCTCAAGATTCTTGATGCGTGCCTCCATTTCTTTGACCCGAGAACCATCAGCATCATCTGATTTCTTCCTCTCCAAGGAAACATCCTCAAGCTTTGTCTTCAAACAGTCCAGCTTGAAGTCCAAGTTCATCAGCTCAAGATTCTTAACACGTTCACCGAGTTGTTGGACATCCGCATCTGCTTTCTTCCTCTTCAAGGAAACCTCATCAAGCTTTGACTGCAACCAGTCCAGCTTGAAGCCTTGTTCCATCAGCTCACTCAACTCACTGTGAGCATTGCTTAGCTCAGTCTCTGAGTGATTCTGTGAAGGCTTGTTAAGTGTCTCAATGAGGTTGAGAAGGACATTCATGTACTCCGTCTTCACCACTTGGTTCTTTGGTTTGAAATCTTCTGCAATATCTGGGTGCTCTGTGAATATCTTTCTTGCTAAAGTAGCCTGCATGCCAAGGAAATATTTGTTTCTGTTACTCATAAAAGAAATCCGAATAAGCAACCACACAAAAGGCATGTACAAAACCAAAAGAAGAAACAAATCCTTTTTAGCCTACCTGGGAAGCAAAAACCTGAAAACCGTTGACATCTAGAGTCTCCTTGTTCTCTGATACAAGTCTGCCTTCTCCATCAACAACTTCAACTTGACTAATGTAGACTTCAACGATGAGTCTATCCTTCTCCAAAAACCCTTTTTCCTGAAGCTTTCTGAGAGGCAAGGTCTTTCCGTAACCCCAGCCTTTAGACTTATCAGTATGCCAACCCGGTCCAACTGTGAAACATATACCAAAATAAAAATAATAAGTTAGCTTCTTCATCAATGAAAGAAAAGCGTGGGGTCTTATAAGCTAAATACGATGCGTGAGCTATTTTTACTAGTTCAATGCCGATAAATATGTATAAATAGACCTTACATCAAGAGACTCTGTTTCTCTCCATATGCTGAAATTTCAACAAAAAGAAAAGAAAAAAGTTTCCGACATGGAAGGATATATAAAGGATTTATTACCTAGTGATTTGTAGAGCTCTTTGTTGGATCGACTTAACAGAACGAATTGAAAACTGGTTTTCCTTTTCAATCCACTTTCCAATGATTTAGGGTTTGCATCAAATAGGTACAAAGACAAGTGATCAGTTTGTCTATTTCCCTTCGGATAAACGTAGAGATACCTGGAAAAAAAAAAAAAAAAAACTAAAACAAATTAAATACTAAACCCTTTTTAGGTGTTTTAATTAAAAGAAAATTTTTTTGATTAGTGCTACGTTAAATCGTATTCATCTACATTTGAGAGAAATAAAATTTAATTAAAAACTAGTTGAAGATCCGATTCTTTCTCTTTTACCATTCACATCCGTAGCTCACGAATGTCTGAGACGCTATCGCAGCTTCCTTCTCCGAAAAGTTATCTATCTCAAACCTGAAACTCGGATTCCTCTGCACTTGATTATTCAACCCCATAGTTGATTTGAAAGCTTTCTTAGAGTTTGTTACTTCGAGACCAAAGACTGAAATTATCAAAAACTTTGTTTGTTACTTTCACAGGCCTCGGTTTATTTATAGTGGCACAAACTATATATAAGAAGAAGAAAAAAAACAAAACAAAACTCTTTTTTTAGTGATGAGAAAAGGGAACTTATCATACGAGATATTTTGTTATTATCTCGTATTTTGTTATAACTAACTATACGAGATATTTTGTTATTATCTTAGTTTTAATAGGCCAATGGTATTATTGTAAATATTGTATTAATTAAAATTTTAGTTCTAAATTTCTCTCTAAGTTGTGGGATGTGACAAAAGTTATGAAAATTTTGTCAGAAAACGACCGAGGACTTTTTTTTATCAGCATGTCAACGGAATAGTTCCAATAGCGTTTGAGCTAAACAAATATTTTGTAGACTAAAATTATAGCATTTGAGCTAAATAAAAACGTTGTAGACTAAGGTCCTGTTAGTTTGACCATTTAGTATTTCCATCCAACTGATCCATTTAAACAGTTCATTGAAATGATTCATCTGAATGTCAAATGATCCAACCAACAATGCAAAAAATGGTTCATTTGGATAATGCATCTGCAGTTGAGGGTATTTTTGATATTTTTGAGATTTGGCTGAACCAGCTGCAGTTGAATGGTCCGATCAGACTCATCCAGATTTTTCATAATTTTTGGATGAATTTGATAAAAATAATCCAACTGATTCATCTAAATGCTCCTATAAATGGTCAAAGACGAACATCATTTTTCATCTCCATTGAGATATCCATCTTAACAGAGAAGGGCCTAATTATAGAATGCTTTTTTGAATACGCGATTCCAAAACACGAAAACGGGAAGATGATATAATGTACCTTTCATCACCTAAAATTTTCTCAGACAAACTTATTTTTTATTTATAAACGACATTAATGTGAAAGAAGAATAACATTCCAAATTATTTCCAATGACAAGTTTTTCAGTCTTGCAAACACACACCAAACAAACGAAAGGTCCAAATTCGAAACTGATTTGAGCCATTTTATTTAAAGAAAAGGAGAAATAAAATCTGTCTTCTTCATAGCTTTGAAAGTAAACCAGTCTGAAGAGGTTTCGGTGCTACAACCTCTTTGACTTCACTGTCCTTTGTATCCAATTCGCATGGATTCGGTGGCACATCTATGGCCGGTGAGCAGTTGAAGAATCCATGTGGCTGTGTTTACCCAAAATCCAAAACATTTTATAAGTGACTGTTTGTCTTATAATTTAAGTTTTTTTTTGATTAAATGTTACAGACAAAAAAGATCTGACTAACCATTAGCGTGAAACCAATATGTTCGACGGGCATAACCGGCCAATCTTCAAGTCTAGGAACATGTATAATCCCAAACACGTACCTGTCAAATGAAAATTCCACGTTCAAATAACAAATTTTGGTAGCTAGGAAGTTTTTAAGTGAATCAGCTAAGTGAAAGAAAGATACATACCAAAGAACGACGTCAGATTCTTCCAAGGAGCGATTCTGTTTCACCCATGTGGCAAGACCTTCACCAGCACGTGGGTTTTGGTTTGGGAATTCTCCTCCGGGAAACTTCTCATCAGGGGAGTAACGGGTAACCCAGAGATTGTGCTTCAGGAAAGCGGCTCTTCTTAGAAACTTAGCCTCGGGTCGAGCTAATGGTAAACAATTTGAACCAGGAACAAGTTTGTATCCCGTTAATTGGCCCGTTCTGTTTACAGTCCTCGTGTTCCTTACCTGAAAACACATTACAATGAGTTGTGTTGAATATACATCTTGCATAAGTATGCCATCTATACTTCATCTACAAATCATATTCAATGAAACTCTGAGATGCGTTTTTGGTAATGCAACTCAAGTATGACTATATAAGGACATGACTGAAACTTAGGAATGGTCACGTGATCTCTTCTCCCGAATTCACTCGAGGATGAGACTAGTAGATATTCAAGGATGAAAGAATCATAAGTGGTTCCCGTCTTGATGGTACAAAGACAGGAACGAGCATGGACAATATGAAAATGTGAAAGTTAAACATGCAATAAATTAACGCTTTCAGATGATAAGTAGTAAACGAGATCATGCAAGGTTCGGATTGCTTACAATCCAATGGCGAGCAGAAAAAGGGTCACAGTCACGCGTTGCCTCTGCCTCTGATCTAAGTAACTTCTCCTCCGCATAAAACGCATTGCTGTGGACATTGTTCTCACCAGGCTCGTCAACTCTAGCATTTACCTCAACTACCTACAGATAAAAGAGGATTAAGCTGACTATTGAGTAAAATCACCTGGCAACATGTATCTAAGATTTATTTTCAAGAATTATAGGGACTTCTAAAATTCATATGCTACCAATGCCATTCCTAAAACTGAGAAAATAAACCACATATGTAAGTTAACAACAACAAGAAGAGAAGATCAGCAAAGTAAAGGTACCTGATTAAAAGCTTCACCAGGTTTACAGTCAACAGACATATCCATGCGAGCGATAAAGAAATGTTGATGGACTGGTGCATACAAGCCAGGAGCAATAGTAGTACCGTACTTTCGAGTTTCTCCTGGCTGCAGCGCTCCTAAACTCAGGATCCCAGTAAGTTTTACTTCAGCTTCGATTTTCCCATCCTACAGTTAGACAATGAAGACATAAAATGATATTGGTCTTCAGATATCTAAAAAGATGGTACCATAAATCAGTAAATGAAACTCGGATTCAGCGCTGTAAATCAATGTTCAAGAGTGTTAAGGCTTAAAAAGTTGTGAGCCGTCGTTCTAAACTCAGGATTTATTCTCATGCAGGGACATATCATTTGTCTTCCCTAAAGAAATTATATGCAAATATGACTAATATCTGCTTTACTCTAGAAATGAACAATCACGCATTCCTACTTACCTGGTAGAAGTGCCAGTAAAACCCATACTCGTAGTTAGCAACAGTACATAGAAAAGAGACAGTTAGCCTCCTAGATCTTCGCACTTCGGCTAATCCTGTTCTCCAGTCCTGATGTTTCCACAAGATTCCGTGGTCCTCTTCATGCAGGCAAACACAGTTCTCAATAGTTTCAACTCCACCAGTGAAATTTGTGAAATGGGCATCAAAATACTTGATAGATCCCAGACAGTCACACCCCTATAAAAACCAATTGTTAAACACAAACTGAGATCTAATTGGAGAATGAGAACACACACAAACCACAAAAGAAAAAAAAAAATGATTACAAACCTTCTTAAGCGAATGTGCATTTTTTCCAAGACCATCCTCCCCTGCATCAAAAGCATTTTTCCTGTAATGTGGCTCATTGGGATCGCCATAAGGCACAACCATCTCTACAAAGCTTAGCCTGTGTGCAACAGGCCTTCGACCTCGACTGCCATCAACATATGCTACCGAATGTATGACTAAACCTTCTCTTGGAGTGAACCCAATTCGAAAGTTCCACTGCAAACAAAATGTTCAGCCAATTTAGAAACAAGCTCAAGCATAATCACTTGGTTTCAATTAGGCTATTAATGGAATTCTACCTTCTGCCACTCGACAAAGTAACCCCTAACACGAAAACTTGGACCTTCAGGTTGTATAATTTGGAGAGGCTTCACATCACTTCTGTCAACACCCCCTCTACTTTCACCTGGGGTATAATTCCTCAAAGGGTCAGGTGGGGGGAGTGGCACAAACTTACGGTCTTCAAACTCAATCACCACCATGTTTTGCATGTCTACAAGTACATAAATTCCCTCAACTGGACGAGCATAGCCATTTTCCATAGGGGAATCACTATCAGTCCTACAGTATATAAGGGGCTTTGCAAGCCTACGACTAGGAGCGTCAGCCTCGCTATGATAACCCACACACCTGCACAATACATTTAGAGGCAGACTTAGGGAAATTGTACACCTTAATTGACAACTTTCAGTAGAATCCATGATGTTGTTAACATACCAGGGATCAACCATCACTAGATCCATGTCTTCAATACCTCTCCTCTTCATTGCCTCTATGAACGGAGGGAAGTCTTTGACAATCGCTTCACATTCAGCATATTCAGCCGCATCCTAAAATCACGAGAATCTAAACTGAGAAACTGGAAACTACTGTAGCATATAAAATTCACTTAGAGATCCAATTCCATAAACATACCATGGGTGGCTGAACATCAGGTATAACTTCCGAGGAAACAACTTTTCCCCTGTGATGGCCACCCCGAGTGACAGCATGAACTTCAGACAACTCCACAATCCATACACTTGTCTCATTGGACTTTTGGTTGTAAACAACAAGTCTCGCTCGCCTAGGAGGGAGCTTCATCGGAATGACAGGTCCAGATTTGGTTCTTGGAAGGAGTGAAGGCTGGAACGGAGGGAAAAAGTAAGCATCTGCAAGCGCCACAACATGTTTATCTGGTTCCACTGAAGCCACCTCAATGAAACGCATGCCATCCCTAACCTGACAAAAATAAAATATCAAACAGTTTCAGTAAAATCCAAATAGTTTATCAAAGCTATCACCATAAATCATGCAAGATGAAAAAGAATATAAGGTTTCGGCACCTCAGGGTTGGCACCAGCAGCGCGAACAGTAGCCACAGCAACTGAAATTTCTGCAGCAGATAGAGGATCCAAAGGGTGCTTGGTTTCAGTTCTTGGCATCACAGAAATGCCTGCATTGGACAATGTGATCACAACAGAAATCAGCTTCAAAGAAACCACAATCACAACAGTTAGATCTACGTTTAAACCTCTTTCAGTGTTAAAAAAAAAGAAGCCATCAATTTCACAAGAAAGTAAAAACATCATCAACAAATTCCAGTGAAACAAGAACTCAACCAACTCAAACAAATCACGATCTAATAGATAAGAACAATGATCAAATCAAACGATCAAGATCCAAATCCCAAAAGGCAGAGCGTCTCGTAAGATTAACCTTTGTTAGCAGGTTTCTTGGCAGTATCAGGAAGCGAATCGACAGGGCGGATTATGGACTCCAAAGCAACCTTAGAGGCGCGCTGATCCTCACCGTCGGACCATCCAGAAACGGAATCAGGCGCAGCGGAGAGGAGTTTGGGAGGCGGCGAAGAAGAAGAAGAGCCACCGTGGTGGTGAGGACATGCCGTCGTCTTTTTCGAAGCTGAGGCCATTGAATAGGGTTCACGAGTTCTCCAAATCCACCAAAATCAGTTTCAACACAATCTACTGACATACAGCAAAACCTATCACGATCCGTCGCTTGATCTCTCCACCCCTTCTACAAGCTCGCACTCCCAACCAAGAAGATTCCGATCTCCGATGAGACAGCTAACTAACTACTACTAGTCGACGAGTTTCAGCTCCGTCACTCACAACAAGTCGTTTGGATTCGTCACCGGGATCTCTCTCTCTCTCTCTCTCTTCCCGTGGTGGTGGAGAAGTCAGATCATATACTCTCTCTCTTTCTCTCTACTGATTCAATTTGGTTTTTGTTGATATATGAGTCCAAGCAGAAGCGGCCAAAAAGCCTGATTGTGACCTCTTCCACTTTAACAAGTAGTCTCTCTTATTTATAAAGAGATGTAATTATTAACTTCTTTCTTTTTTTTGATAATAATATATAAATATAGAAATCCAACTTGGAAAACGACGTGGATGCACTATTGTTCTCATATTTCAAATTCACTAATTGGTAACATATTATACGTGTCGAATTATTATTTTACAGAGTTAAACATGTTTTCTTTTGAAAGTTTATTACTAGAAATATATATATATATATATATATATATAAAATCAAGATAAGGAATCAAATCTATTTTAAAAAATGGTAAAGTATATAGAAATCATCAAGAACAAATCTGAGATGATCATGGAAATGGAAAGATATGAAAATATATTAACTTGACTATATAAGCTTATGTCATAATCGGAAATGTTATTATTAAAAATAAGGAAATCAGAACAAATAAGATTTTTAAAAAATATTTGTTGTCAAAAAAAGGTTCACGTGTTTCACCAAAATTATACGCGTGTTTGGTATTGTTCTCCTATAAAGGTTATCAGAAACAGTATTTAGTCTTTAAGAAACAACTAAAATGGAAACATAGCCAAAAATAATAATATTGGAAACGCTTCTTTGGTGGGGGAAGAAAACACACTTGTGTATGTATATTTAATGACGTTAGAACATACAAATTACATGATACTATCAAAAATTTCAATTGTTACTGATCAAAGTGTTTTGATATGTACAAAATATATAAAGTTGCAATATCGATCAATAATTGTCTAAAAGATCGTGGAGTGGACCGCACAAGCACAATCCATGCAATCTTGACCACCAAAGAACCGCTGTCTACGACTTTGTCTATAGACTATAGTGGGTATTACGAGGCTCACATTTTTAAACGAAATTCTTATAATTCTAAAAACGTCCATGACACCTTAATGTCGCTTGCACAGTTTATATATGATTGCCTTCGGTGCAAAACACGTCATGTTATACGTACTATTGAATGTTTTATAGTCTTTGGGTTTGTTTTGTTTCTTCTCAACCCTTCAATGGCCAACAAAACGTGTGGATTTCAAATAGGATGTTCTGCGGTTGTCGTTCTCTTTTGATAAATACCGAAGATGTAGCTCTGATCACATTTCTCTGAACTATACTGTTCATTGTTGTTACGTTACGACTTGCGTGTATGGCTTTCATTTTCACTTCTTCTTTTTTTTAAATCTCTTATTGTTTTTGATAAGATCAATTCTCTCTTGTTCTATGCAATTATTGATAGAAACATATACCAATACAATTATATATTCAAAGAATAATAACAAAGAAGAGTCCGAAGACCTTCACACCCTTCTACTCAATCTCCTTAGCAGAATCGTTAGCTTTACATCTCTGTAACTGCCTAACCTTCTGGTTCCAAGAGCTACAACTCTGTAACTGCATTTAGACTGTATTACGGCTCTATACTTTATGTGGAAGGCCTAATCTTATCCGATACTCGAGGCAATAGACATGCGTACCACCAAACCTTCAGTGGGGTTCAAAACTTCAAATAGAAATAGTAAGTCAAGAGAAGGTTCATAGTCGAACTAGTTGATCCAATGGCTTCCTTCATTTTCTATTTAAAAAAGAATATTTGAAGTATATTCTATCTCTATTTTATCATTAAATTATAAACAATACTTTTAACTTTCTAAATTTATAAATTTTACCCATTTATTTTATAGTAAGCAAATAGTTCAACAAATTATACAATAATGTAAACATTATTATAAATAAAATCACATTGCATAACATCAATTGCAGGATTATTAAGTTGTTAACTTATGCTATGATATGTTTTTTTAACTTTAATGGTGGTATTAAGTTTTATATTGACTATGTTGTTTGTTTTCTATGTAATATAAGTTATTATTGCGTAATAATCTGATTGGAGAAAATGAAAATATGAAAATTTAAATTAATTGGACCATTTTGTAATATTAGGTACAAAATAAAACTAGTTATAATTTCAAGGACCATTTTGTGAATAAAAGGACCACCTTAAAAATATGAAGAGATGAATAGTGTACTGTTTTTTTTTCTGCAAAAGAATAGTGTACCTTCAAATATGAAGATATACACTATTCAATCCTTCATTTTGAAGATGAAAATGAAGCACAATTGAAGAATAGATATATGGGATATTCATTTTCATCTTCAAAATGAAAGCATTCGAAGCATCACTAGAGATGGTCTTATATCAAGCTTTGTAATACAAATAAGCAGAACAACTTTTAAAAATCGGAGAAGTTGAAGGACAAATTACGTGAAATAAAAATTAGAAGATTTCTCACATGAAAACACATTCGGATGCAGAAGAAGAAGAAGAAGCTAATAACATCAACCAAACAATGTCCATAAAGGGTGTCTTTTTTTCTTTTCCTTTTTTTTTTCTTGGTTATAGAGGAAGATAAGAGATCCTTCTTCGCCTATAATACACATTATATTCCGGTGGTGGGACTAAGTTGAATTTTAAAACAGAGCAACCTGAGCACAACGCATAGAAACGAGAATCTTGATTGTTACCAACTCTGACTTTTCACTTGTGGGTGGCTGCAGCTGCTGACTGAGATGAGTCTGTGTCCAGTGATCACAGAAAGTAGTCTGGTGTCCTTCGGGTAACGTCTGGTTCTCCTCTCCTCGGTGCTGGTTCGAACTGCAATCACATTTTTATACACTTAAGTTAGCTTTGATCATTCTTCTACACGAATTTTATTACAGTCACGACATGTGGGTTTTGGGGAAAGACCTGAATGAAGGTGTGGTTCCTGCAGTCGTCGACCTCAAGAATCGAGGCCATGTTCCCACAACGGTAACAATAGTTTGGAGCACTGAATATAGTAACCACCTTTTGCTCCTGTTTGATAGGGAAGACAACTAAAGTGAGCAAAAAATCTTAAGCCTTGCAAAGCTATGCAAAAGAAGGGTTTATAGTTGCATTCTTACGTGAGCCCAGTTGTATCCATCCATAACCAACTGATGAGCTCGGGCAATCAGCTTTAAGCTGTTTGTGTGATTGAATTGTTCGGATATATCCTAGTGAAAGAAATGAAAAAAATGATAAAAGTCAATTAGACACTTGCTTTAAAAAAAGAGAGAGAGTCAGGACCGTTTCAGAGCCATAAGACTTGTAATTACCTGACCAAAGGTATATCCGGCACCACGGGGAGAGATGCCCCAACCACATCGGTCATCGGGGTCAGACCATAATAAGTCACACATCGGCCCTTCATGGGGCACTTCTTGAACTCGATCAAAATTCCTTATGTTGTCAAGGGTCTCGATAGATGGAGATAATCCACCATGAAGACAAAATATTTCTGACTCAACCTGTAATGGAATAACACAATGATTTGATGTAACCCATAAATTTGTGTAGAAAACACTATCTGTTTAGTCAGATAACTCATACATGTAATCTTCCATTCTGTTTTCAGAATACTAACGTCTTGCAATTGCTGTGACACTAGCAAAAGAAATACGACAGCACAGTACAAAGCCAATACTTTAGTTCAAATAATACACCATGACAAGACAAGGAACAGTTCATCTATATTACATGACCAGGGGACTAAGATAGACTTATGTGAACCCCACCAACAAAAAAGTAGAAGAAAGGTCTGAGATATGATAGGTACTAACCAAGGCTGTCAGCGGGAAATAGTCGAAGAGGTCTGTAAAGATTTTCCAAACATTTGCATTGCCATACCTATATCAGCAAACTTCAATGAGTAAGATAATACAATATATATATATATATATAACCAGTATTAGACGCAAGCAATCGGAAGCCTGAAAGATTAACAGAAACAGGACAGACTAAAACACACACACACAAAAGATAGCAACAGCGAAAATAAACACAAGAGTAATGCTAATGATACAAATGAATTACTTGCATGCAATTGACAGCATCTACAAAATAAGGGTTTTTTTCCAGAAGACTCACTTTCGCAGACATTCATCATAAAATCCATAAACCTGAGTAATCTGCCAGACGGAAGACAAGAAGAAAAGCCTGTGTCAGATATAAGAGTAGGATGATAGAAAAGTATAAACCAACAAACAAAACGTATGTTGTAGACAGAACCAACTGTTTATAAGGAAAAATGTATATTAACCAAGATCTAAACGATGGACAATGAATGGAGACACAATGTAGTACTGTATCTAACATCAGAAGGTGGGGGTTTACAAGTGGGAACAGAGTAATAAAAACATAAAGCATTACTTTACCTGACGGCTTTCATGATTTCCTCTAAGAATAGTGATTCGCTGAGGATATCGCATCTTTAAGGCGACTAACAGCTTGAAACAGAATAAAAACGAGAAATTGTATTAGCATACTTCAAATTCAGACCCAAAATATTCACATTGTAAAAAAACAATCCATCATGCAACCAGTATATATATTTACCAATATAAAAGGCCAATTAATCAGCCTACTCATTAACGAGAAAAGAAAAGGAAGTCTGAATATATAATTCTCGTACCGTTACAGTTTCAACAGAATAATAACCACGGTCCACATAGTCTCCCATAAACAGATAATTGGTATCAGGGCACTGCAAAAAGAGAAAAAGGAATATATTGTAAGATTTGTAGAGATACACGGTCAAACAAAAATCAGTACCAGAACCAAAATGCACAAACGGAAGCCTGAAAATACACCTAACTTCTATTATGATTCTCAGTAAATTTTATAAATGTTACCATTCCTCCTATACGGAAAAGCTCAGCAAGATCATGGAACTGTCCATGAATATCACCGCAGATTGTCACAGGGCTTTTCACAGGCTGCAAACAGGAACAGAAAGAGTTAATTAAATTCATGGCTAGTAGCACAATCTACCACACTGAAAATATAATCACCAAGTATGGTGAAAGAATTACTCAACCAAAGAAATATGCAAGACCAAGAACTAACCTGAACGTTGCTTTCATCCATTAAGATCTCCTTGGCTTTCTCACATAATGCTCTAACCTAAAGAAAAATAACACAATACTTCATATGACGTTCACCACTTTAACTTACTAAGGAGATGCAGGATAACCAGTAATTAAACCCTATATAAAAAACATGACTTGGAAATACACTAACAGAACTCAACTTGACACACGAAGCAAACAGGAAAAGCAGTAACAGAAAAAAAAAACGCCCTACAAGTATTGATCCTTGATATCAGCTACTAGTATTGGTCCGTTACTGAGTTGCAATATCTTTCACACCAGAAAAAAAAAACTGTTTCCCTTTAACATTTCTACCATTTCCCACTAATCTAAAAGCTAGTAATGAGAAAAAGATAAAACTCTTATCATCTACATCAAATCACATTACCAGGCACATAAAAACACGAGCTTAGATATTAAGAATCCGATGCAGCTAACACTCATCATCAAACCATTAGAAGCAAGCAAAACCAATTTCTCCAACCGATAAAACTGCGGTGAAAATGAACATCCGTGAGATTATACACAAACGCCAAGATCTAACATTTTTTTCCGAAAGATGTTCATTTCAAATGATAATCGAAACTCTCCAAATCAAATCTGCTAATCCCATACCCGAAGAAACCTCAAACACAGAGGAATAATAAATAAATAAAAACTTTCGACTCCGAAACATAAAAAATAAATAAAAATCAGATCCAATCATCGATACAACCCAAGTCCAAAGTGGAGAAAACGTCAAAGGAGAAAGTTACAGGCACCTGTTGCTCGGAGAGAGGCTTGCACTGCATGAGCTGCGAGATCTGCTCATCGAGATCAATGGTTGCATCCACGGGAATAGAATTCGCGCCCATTCTCGTTAACTTCGTTCTCTCGTTTCGTCCGATCCGGAAACAGGACTAGGTTTCCAAATTAGGGGAAGCCCTAACCCTAAATTGAATGGAATCTGCGTCTTCTTCGCTTTTTCCCCCACTTTTTCTCTCTTCCCTCTCTCTCTCTCTCTCTATGGCTTCTCTGTCTCTTCGCTTTGTGTGCAGTGAAAGAAGATCGAATTTGAGATGGCGCGTGAGGGTGAGAAGCGAGTGGTTTGTAGCTTTCGAGTTCTTTTCTATGATAATATTACCGTAATACCCCTTTTATTTGATTAATTCAATAACCGTAACCGGTTTGAGAATGAAATTATCCGGTTTATCTAAACCGGTTTCTCGCTTATTTAATCATTCGTGAGACGAGGGTTTTGCTTCCTTTTGCCAACGCTTCATCTCTCTCTCTCTCTCTCTCTCTCTCTCTCTCTTTCACACTTGCTCTGCTCTCTCTCTCTCTTCGGCTCTCCGTGATGACGACGATTGATTCCGGTGAATGTATTGGGTCGGAGAAAACTTCGATTACTCGGGATGAATCTGCAGAAGACTCGCTAAAGATCGATTCTTTACCGCTAGTAAAGAACGAAGACTCTGTTGAAGAGATGATAAGCCCAAAGAAGCAAGTAAAGTCTTCGCCTTTTACTTCTCTTTCCGAGAAAGATGATGAAATCATCCATTCGGATTCTATTGAAGTTTCTTTCTCCGAAACGAGTCTTGAGGTAACCGAGGCGATGGATGTGGAGTGTCCTGGAGTCGATGAAACTGGTTCAACGTTTCTTGAAGAGAATAAGGTTGGCGAGGAACTGAAACAGAGTAAGGAAGTATCTGAGATTTCTACAAAAAGCGATCAATTTGGAGATGATGTGCGCAAGATAGAAGATGTTGTTGAGACTGATGGGTGCGTCGTTTCGATCTCTGATGTGAAAGAAAGTTTGAACTTTGAGAAGAAGAAGAAGGGACAAGATTCTGATGTTCAGATGCTTTTGGAGGCTGAGAAGAGAAGATCGTTGGCTGAAATCGAAGGTGGGACAATTTTTAACAAGAAGGTTGATGTGGACACGCTCGCTAGGGCTTCTGAGATTCATAAGATCGAGAAGAATGGGAAGGGATCTAAAGAAAAGCATGAGAAGGTGGAAAGAGTGAGGGTTAAGGATAATGCTTTTGTTGGGAGATCTGTGAATATCGATTTGGTTGATGATACTGCGTTGTTTGATGTTGTTCCTTTCTACAAGAAAGGTAAAGATCATCCTAAAAGACCAGGAACTGATAAGGATGCACCAAGAAAGCATAAGAAGGTTGCAGGGGAGAAACCAATTGAAAAGGGAAATGCTTCATCTAAAGTTTCTGACTTTCTTAACCGTGGAGATTTGAATGGGAAGCAGTCGCGCATTATGTACTCTAGGAAGCAAATGGAGTCGATGAGGTATGCCCACATTGCGGATCAGAAGAAACTGTGGAGTGACATGTATGCTAGGCTCCTACCTGAGCTGGTGACTGAGTACGAAGGTTTAGTTTATTTGAAGAATTACAAGAGTTCAAAGAGTGGCATCAGTATCCTCGGTAACCCTCTACTTACTACTCTATTTTTTTTATCTAATCTGCTGCATTTTGTGTTGTTGCCTGTTGTTAGTTGAACATGTTGAAAAAAACTTTAGGTCTAAGTAAAGTATGTCACTCCAACTTTAGATTACCTTAAGCTATACCTGAATACTCAAATGGGTTTTTCTTTGCTACTGTTTTCTTACTCAAATGGTCATCAAAGACAAATTCAGTCGAGTCTAAGGTTCTTCCCTATATAAGCCGTTGAAATGTGTTTAATTGCCCTCTAGCCTTTTTGACGAGTTGGATGTCTGTTATTTCTGGTCTAGAGCTCTTACCTTCCAGATCTGTTCTTCTTGTATCCATTCTCTCCCACTTCCAGTAAAATGTCGTTTTGATAGGGGCCTTTTGTTTTCTTTTCCACAGGTCCCGTATCGGCTGTACCAAGACGAAACCGTGTGAATATCTTTGTGCATTGAGCTGCAGAAATCTGTCAAAAGTCCTTTGTTTCATAATTCTGTCACAGTCCTTTGTTCACCAATGCCCCCTTTTCTAAGACACAATACATTCTTTCTGTATATAGATTCTTTGGTTCAGATTGTAAAAGGGGTATAAAGAGGTTCTTAGGTTCAAAGTGTGTATGGCTATGAGTTTAGGTTCAAAATTGTACATGTTCGTACAACTTTAATAAAATCAAAAACTTCCAAAGCTAAATCTTTTCAATGGCCCTATTTCTTTTCTGTTTCTATGCAGTATCGTATTTGTTACTACCCAATCACACTCAGAAAGCAAATTTGACCTTTTTTTCTTCATGAGAAAATTTAGGCACCAAAGAAGACGTGACTCTTGAAGAAGATTCTGTTGTGAAAGAGACTGAAGATAATGACGATTACAATAGCATTTTGAGGCCTGCGTTTGCGGTGGATGGAGAACCTGATTTTGATTCTGGACCACCAGAAGATGGGCTTGAATATTTAAGACGAGTCAGGTATATATTTGTCACTCTGTTTCAATCTTTCTGTGTATCTGCATTTTGGCATACATATGGATAAGTTGTTTCCGCATTGTAGGTGGGAGGCAAAGCGAATTCCAAACGTAAAAGTAGCCGAGATCGATGGAAGCAAGTACATACAGAAAGAGCAGAGTGTTTACATGCCACAAATTCCTGAAATCAGCAAATGCCCAGAGCACCTTTTGCCAGTGAAGGAATGGGAGGACTTGTTGCTTTCCGACTTTTCACACCTTCGCCTGGTAAAGTTTCCTTCTAACTTGTATACTATCAGGGTTTCTCTGAGTGGACCATAAGATATGAAAGTGCTATGAGTTTTTTTAACAGGCTTTATTGCAAACTGACAACACATGCGAGGATGAGGTAATATCGTCGAGTCAGTCTTTAGATGAGGTGCTTATGGAGATATTCAAAAAGCGTCTCAACACAGAGAGTGATGAGTCACTTGGTGGGGTGGTGGTTTCAGAGATAGAGGGAATGGACTCAGTGACACGGGTATCAAAGCTGAGAAAGCAGATATGTTTGGTTGAGAAGGAGAGCGAATTGAAGAGTAGTGACTGCAAATGGGTATTAGCATTATGTGCATCAGTGGACACTCCTTTGGATGCAGATACTTGTGCTTGTCTCAGGGCTCTTGTGAGGAAGTGTGCGAGTCTTCGTGCGTTGGAGGTTGTAGACGAACAAGTCATCACCATGGCAAATATGCTCATCACGATCGCAGGCAGATATTTTGGCCAAATGGAATAAGAGAAGAAGTGAGTTTATAAGCAATGCTTTCTTACTTGAAATATGTCAATGTTTAAGAAAATTAGAAAGAAAAAAAAATTACTTTGAACTGCTTTGGTTTATGTATCCATTACTTTAGTTTTAATCGGAAAAAAATCTTCACAGGCTTTATAAATTTCAAAATCTTTCTTTATCATCTTATATAATATTGCAATAAAGAGTAATTATGTCACCTTATAAATGACAACTATACTAATTTGATATTCAATTAGTACAAGATGTACATTTTGTTATTGATGAATTTTGTTTTTGTTTACTAACATGCATATTTGAATTTGGTGGTGGTGGCACAACGACCACACACTAAAACATTCATTCTAGTACTTTATCTGAAGATTAATCCAACAGTTCAGTTTAATTTTCGGTTTTTTTTTTTTAATTTTAAAAAAATGCCGAGAGAGTCCAAAAAGTAAGTCGCCGACATACAATCCAGAAGAAAACAACCAAACCGACACGCAAGTTGGAAACTGAATCCTATATATATACGTAAGATTTGATAAAAACGGGACGCAATCTTTGAGCTTAAATTTTTTTGTTTTGTTTGTCTGATAAAGAAGAGGACGAAACAAGAACCAAAGTCAAAAAAAAAAAAAAAAAATCTATTTTTCTCTGTGAATTTGATTCTATCGCTCTGTACGCAAATAGGCATCGTTCGTTCATTACGTATCTCTCTCTCTCTCTCTAATTTATCTCTGTCCGATCCCAAAAACAAAAAAAAAAGGTAAATTTATCAAAAAGGAATTCTAGGGTTTATCGTTGATTTCGTTGAATCTTCTTCAATCTATCTCTCTCTCTCTCTCTCTCTCTCTGGGGTTTTCGCAATATTTGAATTCGAGCCTGTAAGCTAGGGTTGGTTCTCTCCTCTTTGCGTGATTCTCTTGGCATTTGTGTTTTTGTTATATTCGTTTGAATATATGCTCATGACTAGACTTTTCAATTCGTCTTTGTGTTTGTTGTTTATTATTCTGTGGATTCGCTCGCTTATTTAAAGCTGTTCATAGCTGCTTCTGATTACTTGTGAATTTTTGTTTTTTCTTTCCAGGAGTTCGTTCTTCTATTGAAGATTTTGATTAAGAGTAAAAAAAAAACAAAGGTTTCGTTTTGCTGGGGATTTGCAAGCTAGTTTTTACGTTTTTTTTTTTTATTATGAGTGCATCATGGGCTGATGTGGCTGACTCAGAGAACGCTAATTCTGGGTCATCTAATCAGAATTCTCATCCTTCTCGACCTGCTTATGTTCCTCCACATCTAAGAAACAGGCAACCAACTTCTGACCCTGTTGCTGCTCCATTACCAGCTAACGATCGTGTAGGTTTTGGTGGTCCACCTTCTGGGTCTCGATGGGCTCCTCCTGGTGCTAGTGCTGGTTCTGCTGGTGGTGGTGGTGGTTATAGGGCTGATGCTGGTCGTCCTGGCTATGGCTATGGTGGACGAGGAGGTGGTGGTTGGAACAACAGAAGCGGAGGCTGGGATCGTAGGGAACGTGAAGTTAACCCTTTTGAGAATGATGATTCTGAACCAGAACCAGCTTTTACTGAGCAGGATAATACCGTTATTAATTTTGATGCTTATGAAGATATTCCGATTGAGACCAGTGGGGATAATGTGCCTCCTCCTGTTAACACATTCGCTGAGATTGATCTTGGGGAGGCCTTGAATCTAAACATCCGTAGATGCAAATATGTTAAGCCAACACCTGTACAGCGTCATGCCATCCCTATATTGCTTCAAGGCAGGGATTTGATGGCTTGTGCTCAGACTGGCTCTGGGAAGACTGCTGCTTTTTGCTTTCCAATTATTAGTGGAATCATGAAGGATCAGCATGTGCAGAGACCCCGTGGTTCACGCACAGTTTACCCCCTTGCAGTCATTCTCTCACCAACCAGGGAGTTGGCAAGTCAGGTTGGAGTTCTCTTCCCAATGTCAAGATTCCATTCGCTTTGGTACACCGTAGAAGTTAGTTTCTAATCTATTATTCTGTGATATTTTTGCAGATACATGATGAGGCTAAAAAGTTCTCCTACCAAACTGGTGTGAAGGTTGTTGTTGCATATGGAGGAACACCTATTAACCAGCAGGTATTTTTAATGTGCAAATAGTTTTTATTTTAGATATAGTTTTGTTTTTGTTTCAGCTTTTGACTTCTGAGTTTTTGCTTCATGCGTCTTTCACTGTATGTGTTAATTCTGTTTTCAAACTTCAGCATGTTAATCTCGTGTCTTGTTGTTTGTGCAGCTCAGGGAACTTGAGAGGGGGGTTGATATTCTTGTGGCAACTCCTGGTCGACTAAATGATTTACTGGAGAGAGCTAGAGTCTCTATGCAGATGATTAGATTTTTAGCTCTTGATGAGGCCGATAGGATGCTGGACATGGGTTTTGAACCGCAAATTAGAAAGATTGTTGAACAAATGGATATGCCTCCACGTGGAATTAGACAGACGTTGTTGTTTAGTGCTACTTTTCCAAGAGAGATTCAGGTTAGTTTACTTGTTTCTGTAATCACTTTTTCTTGTTCACCTTCTCGTTGGTTGAAATATAATAATTTGCGAACTTTATCACTCTCGCTCTTATTACCCATTCTTTGACATGTGTGTGATTCTTGTGTTCCATATTTTTTCCTTTCATCTTACTGCTAGTTACATTTTTCTGTATTGGGCTTCAGTCTTAAGCCCCTTCTCTGTCCAGATAAATTCCTGTGGTTCTCTAAAAAAGGGGAAAGAGAAATTGTCTAATATAAACTGAAACTGTATATAATGACGACGATAGACATGGTTGTTCTGCAGAAATTCTGAGAGAGTCTTTCTGGTTTTAAGCTAATTACATGAATTCCAGTTCTGTTGTGATGCTAGCTAGCCTATACATCTGTTTCATGAAATGATGGCCATTGCCATTTAACTGACATGTTGCTGATAGTTCTATATATCAGAGGATTACAATACCACTTGCGTTAATGGATGATGGTGAAACTTTGATGGCAAGCTTTAGATTGATCAAGTTTCATGCTTATGTTTCCTGTGTGATTAAAGCTGCATAATATTTGTTACAAGAATGTTGCTACGTTTGCATAAAATCATTTGCAAGTTTAAATAGATTGACATATTTGTTTCTTTTGCAGAGACTTGCAGCTGATTTCTTAGCAAATTATATATTTTTGGCTGTGGGTAGAGTGGGTTCAAGTACTGATTTAATTGTCCAAAGGGTTGAGTTTGTCCTTGACTCTGACAAGAGAAGTCATCTCATGGACCTGCTTCATGCTCAAAGAGAGAATGGCATCCAAGGCAAGGTAAAACTGATACTCCTCTTTCCTTTGGAAGGAATCGTCTTTTGTTTAGTTCATGATATTTTACATATTTCGACATGCTCTGTCATACTTCTAGTTCTTGATGATTGTGTTCTCTCCATAATTACAGCAAGCCCTGACCTTAGTTTTTGTGGAGACGAAGAGGGGAGCTGACTCTTTGGAAAATTGGCTTTGCATCAACGGGTTTCCAGCAACCTCCATTCACGGTGACCGAACACAGCAGGTTTGTTATTAAATTTAAAGCTTAAAATCTTGTGTTTTAATGTGGACATCATAATCCAGTCGTACCAATTCAGTATTGAGACCAAAAAGAAGATCTCGTGTAGGAATATAGTTCATTGCAACTAAACCTATAACAAAAGTCAAAATCTGAAGGAATCTGTTGAAATTAACTTTTTGGTCATCATTATCAATTAGGAACTAGTGTATCTGACTAAGTTATTGTGTTGCTATGTATGCATTGAAGGAAAGAGAAGTGGCACTGAAGGCCTTCAAGAGTGGGAGAACACCAATTTTGGTTGCAACAGATGTAGCAGCACGTGGGCTTGACATTCCTCACGTGGCTCATGTGGTCAACTTTGATCTACCAAATGACATTGATGACTATGTCCACCGCATTGGACGAACAGGACGTGCTGGCAAATCAGGATTGGCAACTGCCTTCTTCAACGATGGCAACACCTCACTAGCCAGACCGCTCTCTGAGCTGATGCAAGAAGCTAACCAGGAAGTCCCTGCGTGGCTCACTCGGTATGCATCACGCTCCTCTTTTGGTGGTGGTAAGAATCGACGGTCTGGTGGTCGGTTTGGTGGTCGTGACTTTAGAAGGGAAGGGTCTTACAGTAGAGGAGGAGGCGGTAATGATTACTACGGTGGTGGAGGTGGCTACGGCGGAGGAGGCTATGGTGGGGGATATGGCGGTGCTCCAAGTGGTGGATATGGCGGAGAAACTCCAAGTGCTTGGGACTAAGCTGCCAATGTTTTTTTTTTTTTTTTGGTCATAACTTTTGACTATTTTGTTTTTCTTCTACATTCACAGAGAGAGAGAGGGAGAGAGTATGTATTTTCCCCTTACACCTATGAGATTTGTACTGAAGAGATGGATATATAACAATTTGTGCTGTTTTAGGTGTTTTGATATTTTACAGGCTATAGTATTAGGGGTTGTCGTAACTCGTAACAGTCATCAGTTTCACAGTCATCAGTTTCTTATTATCATATGGGTTTGTAGAAGAGTTTTCCCGTTAAGTTAGTTATGGAGAGCATTCCAGAGATAAAATCTATTTAGGCTAATTGATTTCGAGGCAAGGAGCTTTATGACATAAATTTCAAGAACTAAAATAAGTGATAATTTGTAAGAACTATTGTTAGATAATTAGTGGTTTATTATTATTATTATCAAGGTCTTATGTGATGTGATTGTATAATTTTTAGAACAATGAATTTGTTAATTAAATATTATTACTCAAGAGAGTAAAATCGATAAAATGTTATATTCTAAACTAATTCTGCATTAGCTAGGGTTAATTATCCTTGGAAATACCATGGTACTATAAGTACGTAGTTTCTTTTTTAATCATGTATATGATAAGAATTTAATGAGCTATTTTGGAGTAATTAACAGATCTTCATATCAATTTTCAAATGGTGAAAAACAAAAATTAACACGTACACACTGATCTTATTGTAACATAATTAAGAGTGGTTAAATCAGGGCCTAATTACTTTATGGCATCCTTAGCCTCTCCTGCTTTACCCTCTACGAACTCAGCCGTCTTGTTTCCGGCTTCTTTGCCTTTCTCAGTCACATAATCAAACGCTTTCTTAGCTTCCTCCGTCGCCGTCTCATTGGCTTCAATGGTTTTCTCAACAACGTAGTCTTTTGCTTTCTCACCATCCACCAAAGCTTCCTTTGTCTTTTCCGTCATGAAATCTGAAGCTTTCTTTCTACACATACATATATTAATTAACATTCATTACTGACCAGCGGTCTTAAAACATAATGTATATCAAAAATATACTATTTATTTGGTCATGAATTTGAGTCGTTTGTTTTTAAAGACTACTCACAAATATCTTTTACAATATATTTTCGAAGATAAATATTTACTTTTATCATAGACTTATTAAAGTAAAGTTCATTTTTATAAAAGTAGATCGTATTTCAAATGGCAGCCAAAGATCAAAACCGGCTCAGTGGATAAAACTCAATCCTCAACAAAGACCATTATATTACGTTTGGTGATTCTTTATCTGTTTATCAAACTAATATGATGGAATTAACCAAAAGAAAGAAAACAATTCATGTGGAGTACATAAATATACCTGAGAGTTTTTGAGTAATCTAGATAGACTAAATTAGTCACGAGGAAAACTATATATTAAAAGATGTAATATAGACTCACGTGGCGTCGTTGATGTCATCGAGGATGTTGCCGTCACCTTTAACGGCGTACACCAACGACTTCTTGCGCTGAGCAACGACGACAAGTTCACTCTTTCGGCCAAATCCGACGGCACCAACGCTGCTCTGCTTGGTTCCTACGCTGTGGAAAGAAGAACCCATGCCACTGAGAACAGCTCCTGAGAAAGACATCGCCATGAGAGATCTCTTTCAAAAATGTTTTCTAGAAGGTAATAAATAAAAGGAAGAGTTTGTAGATGGAGAAAGTGAGATGAGAAACCTCTAACCTCCAATAGTATCGTTTTATAGATCTCTCGACCAATAAGAATCCAAATTTCCACGTGTCAGTGCTAGATATTTTTGCGCATTGCTATTATCTTTAGCTATCGAATAAGAAAGAGTTTTCGTTCGTTCGTATTTAGCTACGTGTTCTTATTTCTATGGCTACCAACAACAACAAAAAGAGGTCGGCCATCAAGTTGTGGTTATAACCGTTATATACATGTTAGCATTTTTGGCTACCAAAACTTACATGTTAGCAATTTTTGCTACCAATGTTAGCCAGCACTTGTATTTGATTTGCAAATGGCAAGGTTCAACGTTAAGTTGAAAATGTGTGTTAATATATGCATGTGTGTCAATTTAGCCATTATTAGCAACTGACTTAAAACAACTTCTAACTTTTTTTGGTTAACCTACAGTCCATACTGTTAGTTAAGCTGCTAATAGTATATATATTTCTACAAAACCCATACTTCAATGCCTTAGGGCTATTTTATACCAATGTCTCAACAACAACAACGTTATATATATACAATAAGCTAGAAAGGAAAGTTAAATTTTGAGAAATATGAGATATATAGAGCATGTATAATTGAAGATCCTCTTACTTGAAACCAGCAACAAATAAAGGAGCCTATTAGATATGTCCCACATTGGTTAGGTATGTGAACATTGAACAATGTGGTGTTGTTGCAAAGCCACATGACATGTTGACATACCTTAACTTTTGAGCTAGTTTAGGGTGTGATTTAAGTTTCACTTACTAATACTAATAGAACCCTCACATTTGGGAGAGTCATAGTATTAGACAGACATAACCTATGTTTGTTTTTTTTTGTGTCGTCAACAGAGACAATCTAATTATTTGATAGACTTATTGGTAATGTATGTGACGGGGAGATATATGTGGTGGTAATTTTGTTGGTACCATACCATTATTATCCTTCCACATATTGTAAATCTTTGCTTGGAATGGGCTAATGCCATACCATTACATATGTTCGTCACAAAAGAGACGTACGAGCCTATCGATGCTAGATGCTCATCCTAGAACTAGCTCGTTGAAAGACAAATTTTTAACTGCGAGCCATGTCTTATTTCAAGGGTTGATGTGAATTTAATAGAAAAATTACAACAGACTGATCTTATTGTAAAATATTAAACATGAAGAGAGAGAGAAAAGATGGATCCATATGTCTCTACGAGTTTAGGTATTTGAATTAATTGATTTAAAGACCCTACTTTGTGGCATCCTTAGCATCTCCTGCTTTACCCTCAGCGAACTCAGCCGCGTTGTTTGCCCCTTCTTTTCCTTTTTCCTCCACATACGCTGCAGCTTTCTCAGCTTCTTTAGTCAATGTATCTGTGTTTTCACTCGTTTTCTCAACAACGTAGTCTTTTGCTTTCTCACCATCTGCCAACGCTTCCTTTGTCTTGTCAGTCACGAAATCTGAAGCTTTCTTTCTGTATTTGTAATTAAAATGAAACAAAAAGTAATGTTAAACACACAAATCTAAAGCAGCCAACAGAAACGTCCATAAATTTAGGGCTATATCTATAGCTGTCAATTCGGCGGTCCACCCGTGGGCGTTATGGGCGGGTGGTCATGGTTACGACCAAATATAATATGGTCTTAATGGACAAAAGACCATTGGGCGCAGATTAAATTTTAGTTTCTCCGATCATTCTTCTTCATCTCATACTAATTTGGGAAACTCAGATTTTATAAAAAAAACAACAAAATAAAATTCAAATTTTATAAAAGAAATAAAACTCAGATTTTATAAGTGAATAACAACAAAAATAAAATTCAGATTTTATAAAAGAAACAACAAAATAAAATTCAAATTTTATAAAAGAAATAAAACTCAGATTTTATAAGTGAATAATAACAAAAATAAAATTCAGATTTTATAAGTGAAAGCCAACAGAAATAAAAATGGACTGTCCATGGTCATGACCAATTGGAAATAGTCTTAATGGGCATGGACACTTTTTGGACCATTGTCCATTTGATCATGACCATCTTCCGCCCATATAAAAAACTGTTCAAGCGGACACGCCCATTGGTCGATGGACGGACCATTTGACAGCTTCTGTTACACTTATAGGACGGCTTAAGTTTGTGGTATATATTCAAAATAAAATCATAAAAATTAGCTCAAAACAATCAAACTTCCAATAATATATATAAACATTTCCTAATAAAATCCTTAATTACGAGGCAAGATATTAAAAGAAAGAATGTGGACTTACGTGGCCTCGTTGAGGTCATCGAGGATGTTGCCATCGCCGTTAGCGGCGTAGACCAAAGACTTCTTGCGCTGAGCGACGACGACGAACTGAGTCTTTCGGCTAACTCCGACAGAACTAATGCCGCTTTGCTTGGCTTTACTGTGGAAAGAAGAACCCATGCCAGTGAGAACAGCTCCTGAGAAAGACATCGCCATGAGAGATCTCTTTAGGAGCAAAAGATATGAAAGGATGAGTTTTTAGAGGAGGATCGAACAAAGTGAGATGATAAGAATCTATTCTCCCAGTAGTATCGTTTTATAGATCGATAGACCAATTAGACTCCAAAACTACGTGTTAGAGTAAGATATTTTATAGCGTTTTGCTATTATCCGTAACTATGGAATAATAAGATGAGTTTCTGTACGTTCTTTTTTGGCAACGTGTAATCATATTTGTGGTTTCCAAAAAAAGCAAAAAGAAAAAAAAAAAAAAAAAAAAAAAAGCAGGTCGGCCATGAATTTGTGGTTGCATTACATGCTAGCATTTTTGGCAACAAAAAACTTACATGTTAGCAGCATTTGTATTTTTATTTTTATTTTGCAATTTTCAGTACTAAAAGGGTCGTTCTCATTTGCTTCACGTGTATTCACCTTTTGTCTTAATAAAAACAAATGTATGTCGGCCAACAAGTTAATTTGGTTTTGCAAGCCCAAACTACCAAGAGCCTATACAAAATAAACAAACATGGTTGCACAACCTAAATGTAAAACTAATAATAGCCCAAATGACTTAAATCCACTTTAAAATATATTTCATTTTTCCACTTTCAAAAACTATATGATCTAAAAGTTATATATCTTGTTAAAAAATAAAAATATATCATATCCTACAAGAAAGATTTTGGATTAGGCTATAGAAATTTTTTTTGCTATTATTATCAGTCGTTAATTATTTTTTTTCGCTCTAATGCATTTCCTTCTTTTTAATTGGAATCCTGATCCTAGATTTAAAAAAGACAAAATAATCTGACGGACAGTAACATCTCCTAATCCAATGTGAAATAGAAAATGCATAATTTAATATCATAAAATTATATTGAAGTCCAACTTACAGACATAAAAGAACCCTACAAATTTTTTTAACAAACTTTCCTTTTTAACTCTCTCTCGCTGCAATTCCTCAAGTGATTCGGTCTTCTCTAGGGTTATAAATTACAACTCAAGTTACAAGAAACCTAGAGATACGAAACCTAACTCTTCTTACGATGACACCAAAAACAGAGTTCGTGAAGTTCTTGGGAAAAGGTTCGTGCGGATCAGTCAACCTCGTCAAGTACATCAAAAGCGACGACGACAGCTCTTCGCCGCCTTACGCAGCCGTAAAAACCGCTGAATGCGAAGAATACGACACTCTCCAAAGAGAGATTCAGGTTCTATCCAAACTCAAGGGCTGTCGAAGCATCGTCCAATGCTATGGGAATTATACTTTAGAAGAGGATTTTGATGTCGGCGGATTCCGAGTTTACAAGATGGTTATGGAGTACGCATCTGCAGGGAGCTTAACAACGTTCATGGACAGTTACAAAGATAGTAAATTGCCCGATACTCTAATCAGAGACTTCACCCGCATGATTCTCCAAGGATTGGTCTCTGTTCATAGCCACGGTTATGTCCACTGCGATCTAAAACCAGATAATCTACTTATCTTTCCATGTAGAGAGTCTTACAAATTGAAGATTTCAGATTTTGGATCTTCGAGAAAAGTCGGAGAAGATTCGGATTGCTGGGAAGTTGATAACCCGTTTATGGAAACTCCTATTTACATGTCGCCAGAATCAGTCCGCGATAACGTGGCTGAGAAAGCCCTAGATTTGTGGTCGTTAGGGTGCATAGTATTGGAGATGTATACCGGTGTTTATCCATGGTCGGAGATTAATTATAAAGATCTTGCGCCGGTTCTATTGAATGGAGAAGCCCCGGAGATTCCAGAGAGTGTACCGTGTGATGCAAGGAATTTTATAGAAACATGTTTAGCAAGGAACCCTAAGGAGAGAGGAAGCGCTTCGGATTTATTGTTGCATCAGTTCTTGCGTGGTGAACAGAAGATGGAAGATACGATCTCCGGCTCCTCGTTGCCGATTTCAAAGAAGGCCATGAAGTTAACGATTATTCCACCAAAGCCCCCACAGTTTAAACACCTGAAGGTGAAGATTATGCCTCCCAAGCCTCCAGCTTTTAGTTTCATTCCTGTTCAGTAGTGTGTTGAATTCATCTCTGTTCCTTAGTTTAGAACTGAAACTCAAGTTACAGAGTCGATATCTATGAGGTGAGTAAGTTTCTTTACTTGGCTTCACATTTGTAAGCGTTTTTTAGTTGTAAGGTCCCATGTGCTTTTTTGCAATTGCAGATTCTAGGTGACCCTGTACAGCGTACGGTTTACGATGAAATTCATGGTTATGCTGGGACTGCCACCAATCCTTTTCTTGATGACTCTAGCCCAAGGGATCATGTTTTTGTTGATGAGTTTGCTTGTATAGGTATTTATTTTCTTGAAACTTCAATTCAATGCACTTCGTTTGATGCCGAGGTGAAACACTTTGGTACTGACTCTGATGATTCTGGAACTGTGTTTGCTGATTAACAGGCTGCAAAATTTGTGCTAATGTGGCTCCAGATATATTTGAAATTGAAGAAGATTTTGGAAGAGCAAGGGCCTGTAACCAGCGTGGCAACCCAGATTTAATTCAGCTAGCAGTTGAGACATGGTATGTTTATATTCTGTAGATGCTGCAACTGATTGTGTAGTATAATAGTACTCCTTGACTGGTGGGAAGTTTCAGGGGAACTGATTTGGAGACGCCTTATTTGTTTTGTTTTCAGCCCGGTTGATTGCATCCATCAGACTTCTGCTGCACAGTTGTCATTACTCGAAGATGAGATGCGAAGGGTTGAAAGAGTGAATGTAAGACGAGCATTTCTCTTATTGTTCATTGTAAAGAACCACAAGGCATTGCTATGATTTCTTGATTATGTACTCGTTGCTAAACTGTTTGCATTTAAGCCGTTGCTAAATTGTCATTGGTTGATCAGGTTGCTCTGATGCTTTCTGGAACGCGGTCAGGAGCAGTTGATGTTTTCAGAATGGTAAGAAGGGAATAAAAAAACTCTCTGTTCTGTAGCTGAAATGCTCCTAGTCTTTCTCCTTCTACTCCTTAGTCTTTTTATTCCCACTTACATATTGACATTGGCCCATGTTTTCTTCCCTTATGAAACAAGATAGCCTATACTTCTTTATTTATCATCTAATTGATCAATCTTTGAATCCCATTTCAGGCGAGATCTCTATGGGAGAAGAGGCAAGCAAAAGTTTTGGTATGAACTATCAATATCATCAACTTCGAAATCCTTCCAATACTATTTGCATTAATCATTTAGATGAGCATAACTTTGCCTTGTGGCATACCTGTGTTTCAGAATCAAGCTAGAAGTAGAATGATGAAGCGGAAAAACAGAGACGACACACCTTAATATTGGGATAACCTCTGGGGAAAATTTGTGGTTTCAGGGTCATTGCCACTCAAGTCTGGATGACAAGATTTCATACAGTTATAGTAAGCTTTCTTAATCTCCGCCAGTGTAGCATCTGGAAGCTATTTTGACATACCAAAGGCAAGTGATAAAAAAAGTCACAATCTTTGATTTACTTAGTTTTCATATGCCCCACCCCACGTCTAGTACGAAGAGTAACACAGGCTAATTATTTGTAAACTTTCGATAATTGTATATAAATTATTGTTTATTATATCACTGAAATAATGAACAGGGAAGTGTAATCCACTCGTGCCTAATCAAACGCTATACTTCTTTCATATATGCATATAGTGTGAAAATAAGTGCAGACGACCAAAAAAATGTATCTACAACTTCTCATTACAATCATCTTTTCGCCGGTGATTATGGAGAGAGTTTTATTCTTCCTCTTCTTCTTTGGTAGATTTTATTAAATGTAAGAAATGAAAATCGGTGGATCTTATTTTAGATTTGATTAAATTATGAGACGTGTTGAATATGAAAACTGCAAAAGGGTAATAATAGCGATATATTATTTTGGAGACCCATATTATTTTATTCAAATGTGTGGCCATATAGCTAGATGAACTCATAAAAATACAATTTTACAGAGCATTAATTAACAACTGAAGCACTCGATATTTTCTAATGCCATGCACATCATGCAAGGATTTACCCGATACTAGTATATATCATCTATCATCTCTATATATAGACTATACGTATTACGAAATGGGTAACTTAGAGATCTCGCCAGTGGTGAGTGTAGCATGATTATGCATGAACCACGCAAAATTGTTCAAAAGTCCTAATTGTGAATCAAAACACTAGCATACAACTCAGATGAGGATTTATAAGAATATAGGCTTATATTAATCGACTCGAGATCCAAAACTGAAGACAACAAGAAGTGATTAATTTAGGTATATATGTAGAGAACCAACCGATAATAATCTGCTCGAGATTCAAGTGTTCAATAATTGAGAAGGAGATCGGGGAAAAAGAAAAAAAAAGAAGGTCCACCCACGTTTAGCCATTATCAATCTCTCATGATAATCTAAATAAGCCACACAACTGGCGATAGTCGTTTGTTTCTTTACACACTGACATATCAATACTTGTACTATGAGCTCATATCAATTGATATTAATATAAACAGATAAGTTCACTGCTTTTTAGAACAATATGTAACTTTAAAATTTGCAGCAGTAAACAACAAATTTATGTACATGGGAAAATTGTTCAGACTATATAACACCTCGTATATTAATATCAAAAACACCTCGTATATTAATATCAAAAAGATTATCATGTCACATTAGCAGTGGCACTACCAACCTACATATAGTGGGGGAGTCAAATTCTTTATGTGTTAGTTTGGGCTACATATAAAGTCTCACTAATATAGATTTGGGAATTTAAATGTCATTAGTGAAATGACACTAACGAGAGCTTCCGAGAGTAATGGATTTAAGGCAGAATTGACAAGAAAGTGCCGAATTAATTGAGCAAACTCATGTTATAGGCTCACTCATCATATGCATATCTACATTGATTTGTCCCTATCACAATGCTTTATGCCCCTACCTAGCATCCGCCACAATACGGCCAATATCATTCAATTCAACTCTCTACATAAATGATTTCCTAAATACTGAGAGAAAAATGAATATTTCTTTGGTTCGCCAATAATTTATTTAATACTAGATGACTTTAATCTCAAAACCGATTGAAAGCTAATCAGTTTGTTTTGTTTCGAGTAAGGCTACCAAATGGAGATAAAGATTACAAGAAGGTGTGTCAATTGTATATGTTGTATAATCTATTCAAAATTCATATCTGGAAGGTTAGTTATAGGTTTGTTTATATATGCGGTGATAGATTTTGTGTATATGCTTAGGCACTACTTCTCAAAAATTTAAGAATTCAAAAGTTCCAAAATCCAAGAATAAAACTTAATTAAAAAAAAAAAAAAAAAAAAAAAAAAAAAAAAAAAAACAGGAAACAACACAAAGCTTCAAAACTCATCTATACTGTACACAATTTTACAACAGATTATAATTTTCAAAAGAACAAATTTTTTTCCATTAACTCTACTCCATAGGTCTACAACATACAAAAGAGAAGGCTTAGTGGTATTGTTGAAACGTTCTAAAGGGTTACAAAGCAGCATCAATTATAGCATTAACAAAAGAAAATTAGTTAAGAGTTATGGATCACCTTGGCATGATCTTAGTCTTTACATAAAAGCATGAAACTTTCCATGGACTCTTCTTTTTCCATCTTAGTCTTTACACTCGAAAGAATTGTGAATTTTACAAAAACTAAAAATCTTATGTCACTATATTTAATAGTTACACTAAAGGGAAGTAAGTTGATTGAAAGCCTTGATCATTGTAGGGCTTGTGAAAGCATTTGCAGCTCTGATCATTGCAATGCCTGTGAAAGCATTTGCAGCCAATATGATCAAAGAAGTGCATACATTTTAAAATGGTTTTAAGAGTTGCCGAGTGTTAACTTAAGCAATATTCTCAATTATTTATAGCGTATATATATTTGAATTTCCAAAAATATGAATGCAATTTTATATTGTTACGATTTCGAAATTAATAGGGAAACAAAAGTTTGGAATTATCATTATATCATTAACTAATTGAAGAAGTGATAAATTTTGAATTTCGTGGGTAACAAGTTTTTGCAAAGATTTGTTTTTTTTGTAATTGATGAAATAAATAAAAAATAAATTCATTAATGTTAAAAATAAATTTCACTGTTAGTTTCTAAGATTTAGAAGTTCCCAATATCTAAATGTATCAATTTCAAAAGGTTACTAAAATTTAGCAACAGCTCCATCTCTTATGGTATGTAGGATTCGAGAATATATATATGAATGATGAAATAAGATTTGTGTAATTCACTTCACATTTTATGGTAACTAGGCTCTAATTAATGACTTAATTATTTCCTAATCCGATGTTATTTATGTTTTTAAATTTTAATAGGTAGATGAATCCGGAAATATTGGATATTTCCTAAACCACTTACTATTTAAAAGATTTAAAATATGGTTAGTATTTTGTTGATTGGATATCTTTGTATATCGTAATTAGTGTAAATTGTTTAATTTCATTTTTATTTCCAGGCAACTGACGTGTTTGGATACGGGAGTACTTATATGCGAGAATCAATCTAGCAAAACAGGATCCGAATACTTTTAAACCGGGTCGGTTTGGATCCGCGCATCAAAGCCGTATAATCTTACCAATTTGACCTTGTCGTCCTTATTTTGTGATCTCAACAGATTTTTGTTTTAGGGGCACTATATGGTATACTCGTTTATATGTTTTTTCTTTTATTTCTAAGTGTAATCCCAGTATAGATGTTAAAAATTAAACGAAAATTAAGTAATCTCTTGTTTTTGTGTGCATAATCCTAAAAATTATATCTGAAAATAATGAGAATATATAATTACATGAACAAACAGACTAAATATTTTAATATCATATGTAATAAATTGTAGATGAGAAAAAAATCTCTTTATTGAGAAAAATATAATTTCATTATTATTTATAATGTTTTCCATTTCAAGTGGAAAAAATAATAAAAAGAATAAATCTTCTTAGATGGCTATAAATTTTAACAAACCCAAAAATAATAAAATAACTTATGTAATTAACTATATTATAAAAATATAATAAGTCACACCTAGTATATTGATGATACTACAGTGGCATTTAAGCCTTATTTCAGACTTCATATTTTCATGAAGTTTAATTTCTTCTCCATCTAAGTTTTGTACTTAAAACCTCTCGTAAATGTGTTGGGCCATCATATGTGCATCATATTATATTATTTGTATATTGAGGAGGTTAAAACCCACGAGGTGAAAGACCTTCTATATCAAAACTAATCTGGTCGTCATCCCTATGCCTAAGGGCTTTAACTACGTTTTTAAAACCGCTGCCTAAGTATAACCGGTCTCTCGTAACATCTAGCACCAAAGTTACTCTATACTTTTGTCCATTCATCATGTCTAAAAGGTAGTCACTTATTACAAGTTAATGCCTGATGGTAAGATTGGCTTTGAGGTAGTTGGCGTACGCCAATTGAGAATTTCTCTACCGACAGAGAAACTAGAGATCAGCAACTTACTTGAAACAGACACTGCACTAGATACTCTAACTTGAAAATGTTAATTTCACGGAGCTTGATAGATATTTTAAACTGTATCTTTTAGTGTATTAAAACGGCGTCGTTTTTTTTTATAAGTCAGATTTTTGTGTTTAAATAGTAAACCATCATTTATTGGAAAGTTTTTTATAAATTCAAATGTTTTGTGTGAAGAATAATAAATCATAGTCTTTACAAAACTATCGATCTTTAAATTTACAAATATTAAAAGATTTGTTGGTAGTATAAGCTTAATTTACAGGTAAATTATGGGTTTGATTTGAAATATTTTGTATAGAGATAGATATTTTGTGTACTTGCCAGCTAATAAATACACTTTTCGAACATAGATTTATTATTACCAAAGAATAAGAAGGATGTGAAAAAGAAGAACTCATAAAAGTAGGATTGGTAGGTAAAAAAAGATTAAAGAATACAAAAAAAAAAAAAGGAAAAATATAATTTCATGGATGTAAGTGGGTCCAACTTTGACTTTACGTACTCTTACACCGATTAATACGTGCGTGTTAGATATGAGATCCCTTATTTTTTCATATGCCTCACCCCACGTCTGGTACGAAGAGTAACACAGGCGAAGAGCCATATATGAGTTCAATTATTTGTAAAGTTTCGATAATTGTATATCAATTATTATATCACTGAAATAATGAACAAGGAAGTGTAATCCACTCGTGCCTAATCAAACGCTATACTTCTTTCATATCTGCAAGAGTGTGAAAATAAGTGGAGACGACCAAAAAAAAGTATCTACAACTTACTCATTATAATCATCTATTCATCTTTTCGCCGGTGATTCTGGAGAGTTTTATTCTTCCTCTTATTCTTTGGTAGATTTATATATATGTAAGAAATGAAAATCGGTGGATCTTATTTTAGATTTGATTAAATTATGAGCTAGATGAACTCATAAAAATACAGTTGTACAGAGCATTAATTAACAATTGAAGCACACGATATTTTCTAATGCCATGCACATCATGCTTAAATTTACCCTCACCTCATATGCAGTCACAGTTAATGATACACTCACCCTGAAACCATATGCAGTCACATGAAATCTCGAGAAGTGTGAGAAGGTCTTCTTTTTTTACACTCGCATGAAATGTCATTACGTTTTGAAAACGAATAACTGTTTCTGCCTTTCTATGTTTTGCTAATACACATACAGATTGCGCAAAATGTTAAAAGTTTACCAACTTAGTATTCAAGAGTAGGATCAAGCTTAGTACAGAAGGAACCAACAACTAACATATTCTTCAAACCTTTCAAACAGAAACAGAGCTTTTTTGTTATTTACCATAAAACTCTTTGAAACAGAACTTTATTCATATACATAAAAACAAAAGACCCTCTTTAAAGAAAGCAAAAAAACCCTAAAACATTTCTCCATCAACGTTGTCCATGTTGCTGTCTCATCACATACTCAGGATCAGTAGCTCCAGGTTCATGCGTACTCACAGGCTCATCTCCAATCACAATGTTCTTAGTCGTTTGCGCAATCTCAGCTATAGTCTCGCCGATTGCCCCAAGCACTCCTCCCGCCCCAACTCCTTCTTCTTGGACATATCTCTCACTGCCTCTTCCTCCTCCGTATTCCTCTCTGACATCTCTCCTCGCTTCTCCGAGCATTCCTTTTGTTCCATATCCGAAGACATCTTTCTCAGTCCTTCTTTCTCCTCCGTACTCCTCCCCAACATCTCTCCTCGCTTCTCCGGACATTCCTTTTGATCCATAACCGTATACATCTTTCTCACTCTCTCTTTCTTCTCCGTACTCTTCTCCAAAGCCTCTCCTTGCTTCTTTGACAAACCCTGGTCGCTTCTCTTCCTCACCTCCCTCAAAACAAATCCAAAACACACAGTTTATTGAGTTTCTTGTGAACCACGTAACAACATCATACAAAAACATGCATAGAAAATATCTAGCTTAACTAAAAGTTGTGCAATACCTGGTGCATCTCTTGGTCTCTGTGTTGAGCTTCTTCTTTCTTCTTTGCCGTATACCCAACCACCGTATCGGCAGCCACCGCAGCTTTTTCCTTAGTCAAATCCACCGCCTTAGATCCTACTTCCACCGCCTTATGCCCCGCGTACCCCACCGCTCCTTCGACTGTACCAGCAACCGCTTTTGTCCCTTGCACTACTTTCTCTGTGGTGAGATGTGCCGCTGTCCACCCAACCGTAGCCGCTTTCTCAGCTGCCACTCCGACGTAATGTGCGGCTCCTTTTCCTCCTTCCACCGTTGCTTCCTTTACGTACCCAGCCGCTTCACCGGCTTTCTGAACAGTGTAATCTTTTGCTTTAGCTGTCATTGAAGCCGCCTCTTGTCCCTTTTGAGATGCAACGTTCCCAGCTACTTTCCCTCTCTCTGTCACATACTCGGAAGCTTTCTGAGCTTTCTCAGCCGCAATGTCTTTAGCTTCAACTGCTTTCTGCAGAGTGTAGTCTTTTGCTCTCGCAGCCTGTTCAGCCGCCGTGTTTCCCGTTTCCCTTCCTTTCTCCGTCGCATACTCAGAAGCTCTCCGAGCTTTCTCAGCCGCTGTGTCTTTAGCTTCACCAGCTTTCTCCATAGTGTAATCTTTAGCTCTCACAGCTTGTTCCTTTGCCTCTTGTCCTTTCTGAGCCGCCACTTGTCCAGTTTCCCTTCCCTTCTCTGTCACGTAACTGGAAGCTCTCTGAGTTTTCTCACTTGCAGCGCTTCCCGCTTTCTGAGCACCTTGTCCAACACTTTCTTTAGCTTGCCGTCCTTTCTCAGCCACTGTACCTGTTGCACTCCGACCACCACCACCTGTTGATTCTTGACGTTCACGCTCTTTCATCTCCTCACCTCCGGCAGATAAGAACTGAGCATGTCGTGCTTTCTCCCCATGAAAACCATGGGCACCACTCTCTTTTTCTTCTCCTGCTCTGCCACGAGCTTCATGGTCGAAGACAGCAGCAGCTCCTTGGCCACTACCAATATCCTTGAAGTGAGAAACATGGACACCACTGTCCCTCCCTTTTCCCTCCATTTCATGACCACCTCTGCTACGAGCTTCTTGCCCACCATGGCTCAAACCTTCCTTAGCCTTGTTATACCGTTCCTCTGCTGCCCGTATCATATCCATTGACTTCTGCTGAGCATTGGCTCTATGTCCACGTATATCCTCCAGCGACGCCTTCTCATGCTCCTTCTTCCCCGTCGTGCCAGATTCGCTGCTCATCACGAATTTTCCAACGGAGTGAGGCATCTGAGTCCTCTTCATCTTTGTATCCCCTTCTCCTTCATCAGAAACCGGCATGTTACTCCCCTTGTCTGAGAGTGACACGAACTGTGTCTCACCACCACCTTCTGTTTGATGCTTATGCGTATCGGAATCTTTGCCTTGTTCGGCCATGGACTCGAAATGACTCGTCATCTTCGGGACTCTGTCTTTCTCCACCTTAACTTCTCTCTCCGTCACCTTGTTCTCCCTCCTTGCTTGCTCTGACGCCATTTTAAAACTTACACAAATAACTCTCAAGAAACTGTTTTACTTTGACGATGAAAACTTAATAATTCCTGTCTATATTTTTTATACTTCAGATGATTCTTATCGATCTGTTTTAATTCCTGCTTTATAATCAAAGAACCGAAAAGACCAAGTTTTGGGCGGTCATGAAGATTGGGTAAAGGTGTGTGACGTGTTGAGTTCACTATTGAAACGTGTAGAGAGGCACGGTGACTCAGCTTGTGGGAAGGGATCAGTATTGAGCCAATAAATAATCCACGTATCTTTCCGTACATGTACACGTGGAGACTTTACGCTGCACTTTTTGAGTTCTTGCCTCCCAAATGAGTTTTATCGCACTTGCGATATTACATTGTGAGCTTCATCAGGCCCATTTTATCTCTATTATTAGGCCCAAGAAGATCTCTAATTTCTTTCGCTCATTTTGCTAAATTATATGGAAATTTTCATTAATAATCAACTAAATTCTTGGTCCTCCGTTGGATACTACTACTTTATTAAACACAGTCAAGAATCAGGAGACTAAAATGAAAAGATAAACTAAAAATAATTGATTTTTGTTTTTTAAGTTAACTTAATACATTGATCAGACAGAAAAAAAAAACAAGAATTATTTAGGAAGAGAAAAGAGTAGAGTAAAAGAGCACGTTCCACGTATCAGGCAAGCCAGGAAGACACCAGTGGCTACAGTCATTACCAGGATGGTTCCCACTGAAAGCTGAAGGATGAGCATCTTTACGAAGCTGAGAGAGACCCGTTATATCGAGCCAATGGACCGGTTTCCTCAATCTTCTCATCACTTTGTTTAGTACCACCCAAGCCATTGGTGTCCCTCCTGGATACCTCCTCCCGTAGAATGGCTGCGTCTGACTCCTACATGAGTTCATTGGCTCTCCCCAATCCTTTCCCCTACAAAAAAATATCCAACGTAATTAAGTAAAGTAATGTCTATAAATGTCAAGGATTAACACAACAACTTACTCAATTTGACATTAATAAATAGACTTATCAAAAAATATGATTAGATTGATGAAAGTGTATTTACTCGTAATGAGTCGGAGACACGCCGTTGAAGAAGACTTTGGTCTTAGAAGAATCGACGTAAGCATTAACCCATCGAGCCCAAGTGGTCATTCCTTTGTAAAAAGCAATGAGCCGGTTCATGTCTTTGTACAATCTATTTCCATCTTCCATGTAGTCCCACCTGCCAAAAACATCCACACGTACACGTCATCAAATTATTCAAAGTCAAAACTACTAAAAAAAAAAGACAGAGCCAAAGAAAAGAAAAAGAAACGTACGGCTGGATGTGCTCGGTGTGAGTCCACCAATGCCAAGAGTTGAAAATCAAAACGTCCATGCCTCTCCACATGTTGCCTTGCTTAATGGAATTTAGCTTAAGCACTCTCCCAACTTTTTCTACATTCAGATCTACTAAGAACTGTGTTCTGTAAAGCATCAACGTCACTCCGTATTCCTGTGTCAGGTACCATTACAAAAAAGAACCAAATTTAGTTCACTAGATAATGGAGTATATAATTTACGTACATGTGTTATTTTAACTGGCCATGTGCTTTTTTTATCTCAAAATACAGTATCATTTAGGAAAAAAAAAAGAAAAAAAAAACGAATCTCTTTTTGCGTGGCTTATGATCATAAAGATTATAAACATGACATGATATTCCGGGAGATTCTCTTTTTTGGGAAATAGGCCACTAATCACGTTCATCTCTTAAATGCTCTCTCAATTCTCTTGTCCTAATACTATTTTTCTACTACAACATTAATAAAACTATACTATTGCTAAGCAATTAATTATCTTTACATCAAATCAAATGAGCCAAACCAAAAGACACTTTATCCCTTTTTTTTCTTAATTAACTTTATCCTATTTAATACTAAATCATTAAGCGTTAACAAAAGGGATAAATAAAGACTTTTTACCACACTTTCCACACTAAAAGCTACAATGCAAAATCACAACTCAATAAATATCTACTTATTCTAAGTGGGATAATATAAGCTTTTTAATTAAATTTAATAAGATCCATAAATGAAAGAACACAAACCTCGAAGGTAAGTGAAGCAAGACCCTTCTGGCGAAGAAGCGTGTAACGAGTGTTAGGAACCCAAGCATGAATCAGACAAGCAAGAGATTGCCACATGTTTGTGCTCAGTGAATCTCCAACGAACATTATCTTCTTCCCTCTCATCCTCCTCAAGAAATACAACCCATTGAATCTGTAAACCATTACAAATCTCAATTCTAGATCGGCAAGAAAAGAATAATTAAAGAATAAAATATCCAGCTGGTGTTCAAGAACGAACGTTACTTAAAACGTTAAAAAAAAAATACCTATTTACTTCAGTCAAGGAAACTTTGGGTTGAGCTTCGGATTCGGTTTTCAAACCTTTTTGGAGAGTGAAATTATGGGATTTCCAATACATTAATTATTATTGCTCCAACAAAAAGTTTCAAATTTTGAATCCAATAAGGCATAAAATAAAAAGAGAGAACACTACTACTACTACAACTACAACTACACTATCACTATCTAACTTTGAAATTCAATTGAAAAGCTTGAAGTTACCTTTCTTACCAATATGCTTAAATATCTCTGCATATAGCATTAAAACCCCAACAAACAGAACACTTCAAATTTCCAGCTTTCCATATTTATTATTGGGATTTAAAAACAATAAAAAGATTTTGCTTCACAATAGAACAGGGAACAAAAACAAAAAGTTCAATTTATTTCAGTCTAATTAATGGAAAAAACAAAAAAACAGAGCATTGTTCTTGAATCAAAAAAAAAAAGACGGGAATTAAAGAATGTGTAAGGAAGATAAGGAAAGAGAGGAGAAGAGAGAAGAAGGACCTGGGGAGAGAGCAAGAAGATGGTTGCCATCGATACTTAAGATAAGCATTGTCAGGACGACCATACTTCTTACAGTTGAACTGTGGATCTATGAATGGACACTTGTAAGGATCATAAAGTGGGTACTTCACATCATAAACCCAGTTCCCTCTGAACCAATTGCATCTCCCAGAAGCTAGCTCTCTTCTTACTTCTTCTTCTCCATTGTTGCTGCTTGTGTTGTTGTTGATGTAAGCAGATACCGTGGAGAGACAGAGGAAGAAGAAGAAGAAAAAAGAAGGGTTTCCTCGGTAAGTGAAACCCATTTCTCTTTGATCTGAGATTCTCTGTTTTTTTTTACTGGTGAGAGCGAGAGAGCGAGATTGGTTGTGGGAAAAGAGGTGGCTTGGACTGGTTTGTTATATAATACTGTAGTTTAACAAGAACACAAAAAAGAGAGATAGAGAAAGAGAGTGAGATTGTTCACATCACATGGGAAGGGGGAAAACAAGAAACAAGATCCTTTTTATGTCTTTATTCGATTTATAATATGTAATCTTTTTTTTTTTTTTTTTCTTAAAACAAAAATTAGGTACTTCCAAAATATATAACTTCTCCTTTTTTTTACAGTTGTAATATCTTTTTTACTTCTTTAATTTATCTCAAGTCTCAACAGTAATAAAATGTTGAGATTTGCAAATAAGCTGAAACCAAAATTTAAAAGCTAAAACCAAATTTGGTCATTAGCTAAGTAGAAAATGATTGAGAATTTTATTTTAGTTTATGTTATATATATTGAAAACAATCTAAAAATTCTTTTGAGAGAAAAAAAAAAAAAAAAAAAAATCACCTTTCAATTAGTAGAAAATTTTGTTTCTCACTCATTCAGCAAATGATCGAATTATTTATCTTATTCTGTTTATTTTGTAGTACTTCTATGTTTTTAGTAGGAATTTATTCAATTCGTTATAAGTCAAATTTTGTGTTTAAATAGTAAATCATCGTCTATTGGAAAGTTTATATTAAACACAAATATTTTGTGTGAAAAATAATAATCATAATCTTTACAAAACTATCGATCTTTGAAATTTACAAATATTCAAAGATTTGTTGGTAGTATAAGCTTAATTTACAGGTAAATTATGGGTTTGATTTGAAATAAGTATAGAGATATTTTGTGTACTTGCCAGCTAATAAATATACTTTTCGAACATAGATTTATTATTACCAAAGAATAAAAAGGATGTGAAAAAGATAGGATTGGTAGGTAAAAGATTAAAGAATTAAAAAAAAATATAATTTTATGGATGTAAGTGGGTCCAACTTTGACTTTACTCCGTTTACACCGATTAATACGTGCGTGTAAGATATGAGATTATTTTTTCATATGTACCCCACGTCTAGTACGAAGAGTAACACAGGCTAAGAGCCATATATATATGAGTTCAATTATTTGTAAACTTTCGATAATTGTATATAAATTATTGTAGTTCTTATATCACTGAAATAAAGAACAGGAAAGTGTAATCCACTCGTGCCTAATCAAACGCTATACTTATTGAGTTTTTTCATATATGCAAGAGTGTGAAAATAAGTGGAGACGACCAAAAAAAAGTATCTACAACTTCTCATATCATCATCATCTTTTCGCCGGTGATTATGGAGAATTTTCTTTCTTCCTCTTCTTCTTTTGTAGATTATATGTAAGAAATGAAAATCGGTGGATCTATTTTAGATTTAATTAAATTATGAGACGTGTTGAAAATGAAAACTGCAAAAGGGTAAATAACGCGATATATTATTTTGGAGACCCATATTATTTTATTCAAATGTGTGGCCATAAAACAATTGTACAGAGCACTAGTCCATTAAACAATTGAAGCACTCGATATTTTCTAATGCCATGCACATCATGCAAAAATTTACCCAATACTAGTATATATCATCTATCATCTCTATATATATATACTATACGCATTACGAAATGGGTAACTTAGAGATCTCGCCAGTGGTGAGTGTAGCATGATTATGCATAACCACGCAAACTTGTTCAAAAGTCCTAATTGTGAATCAAAACACTAGCATACAACTCAGATGAGGATATATAAGAATATAGGCTATATTAATCGACTCGAGATCCAAAACTGAAGACAACAAGAAGTGATTAATTTAGGTATATATATATAGAACCAACCGATAATAATCTGCTCGAGATTCAATTGTTCAATAATTGAGGAGGAGATCGGGGAAGAACAAAAAAAAGAAGGTCCACCCACGTTTCGCCATTTTCAATCTCTCATGATAATCTAAATAAGCCACAGACACACACAACTGGCGATAGTCGTTTGTTTCTTTACACACTGACATATCAATACTTTTTGAGTACTATGAGGTGTTATATAGTCTGAACAATTTTCCCATGTACATAAATTTGTTGTTTACTGCTGCAAATTTTACAGTTACATATTGTTCTAAAAACCAGTGAACTTATCTGTTTATATTAATATCAAAAAGATTATCATCGCACATTAGCCGTGGCACTACCAACCTGTAGTTGGTAGGATCTTTCTGTGTTAGTTGGGCTAAAGTCGTAAGTCTCACTAATATAGATTTGGGAATTTAAATGTCATTAGTGAAATGACACGAACGGGAGCTTCCGAGAATAATGGATTTAAGGCAGAATTGACAAGAAAGTGCCGAATTAATTGAGCAAACTCATGTTATAGGCTCACTCATCATATGCATATCTACATTGATTTGTCCCTATCGCAATGCTTTATGCCCCTACCTAGCATCCGCCACAATACGGCCAATATCATTCAATTCAACTCTCGACTTAAATGATTTTCTAAATACTAAGAGAAAAATGAATATTTCTTTTGTTCGCCAATAGTTTATTTAATACTAGATGACTTTAATCTCAAAACCGATTGAAAGCTAATCAGCTTGTTTTGTTTCGGGTAAGGCCACCAAATGGAGATAAAGATTACAAGAAGGTGTGTCAATTGTATATGTTGTATAATCTATTCAAAATTCATATCTGGAAGGTTAGTTATAGTTTTGTTTATATTTGCGGTGATGAGATTTTTTGTGTATATACTTAGGCACTACTTCTCAAAAATTTAAGAATTAAAAAGTTCCAAAATCCAAGAATAAAACTTAAAAAAAAAAAAAAAAAAAAAAAAAACAGGAAACAACACAAAGCTTCAAAACTCATCTATACTGTACACAAATTTACAACAGATTATAATTTTCAAAAGAACAAAATTTTTTCCATGAACTCTACTCCATAAAGAGGTCTACAACATACAAAGCTGCATCAATTATAGCATTTTAACAAAAGAAAATTAGTTAAGAGTTATGGATCACCTTGGCATGATCTTAGTCTTTACATAAAAGCATGAAACTTTCCATAAACTCTTCTTTTTCCTTCTTAGTCTTTACACTCGAAAGAATTGTGAATCATACAAAAACTAAAAATCTTATGTCACTATATTTAATAGTTACACCAAAGGGAAGTAAGTTGATTGAAAGCTTTGATCATTGTAGGGCTTGTGAAAGCATTTGCAGGTCTGATCATTGCAGTGCCTGTGAAAGCATTTGCAGCCAATATGATCAAAGAAGTGTATACATTTTAAAATGGTTTTAAGACTCGTCAAGTGTTGTTAAGTTAACCCTTGCATCTAGTCATATATTGATAGGCTTAGAGTCAACCGTAGAATATGCTAAATTCTCAATCATTTATAACGTATATATATATTTGAATTTCCAAAAATATGAATGCAAATTTATATTGTAACGATTTCGAAATTAATAGGGAAACAAAAGTTTGGAATTATCATTATATCATTAACTAATTGAAGAAGTGATAAATTTTGAATTTCGTGGGTAACAAATTTTTGCAAAGATTTGTTTTTTTTGTAATTGAAGAAAAAAAACATCATTAATGTTAAAAATAAATTTCAGTGTTAGTTTCTAAGATTTAGAAGTTCCGAATATCTAATTGTATCAATTTCAAAAGGTTACTAAAAATTAGCAACAGCTCCATCTCTTATGGTATGTAGGATTCGAGAATATATATATGAATGATGAAATAAGATTTGTGTAATTCACTTCACATTTTATGGTAAGTAGGCTCTAATTAATGACTTAATTAGTATTTCCTAATCCGATGTTATTTATGTTTTTAAATTTTAATAGGTAGATGAATCCGAAGATATTGGATATTTCCTAAACCACTTACTATTTAAAAGATTTCAAATATGGTTAGTATTTTGTTGATTGGATATCTTTTTAATTAAGATAATATATCGTAATTAGTGTAAATTGTTCAATTTCATTTTCAGGCAACTGACGTGTTTGGATCTAGCAAAATAGGATCCGAATATTTTTAGACCGGGTCGGTTTGGATCCGCGCATCAAACCCATGGGGCACTATATCATAAAAGGTAAGACCCGAAATTCGAACCCGGGTCCATAAAGGTTTATATCAAAGCTTTAACCATCTGATCCAGCAGCCTTATTGAACATAGACGGGAACTTTAACGTTTATAACCGCGAGAATCTCCCTCCTCTTCTTCTCTTCCTTGGCATCGTTAATGGCATTGTCAATTTTGGCTTCCTCATTCCTTAAATTTTACTGGAAAACAGAAACCCTAGTGATGATGATTGTGATCAAAGAGGAACAAAGAATCCCAAAATTCAAAATTTTAAAAGAATCAAAAAGTTAAAAAATCAAATCTTGGGAAACTACGATGAATGTAAACAATTAGCGATTGGACCAACGGAGGCGGATCTAGATGGAGAAGGAACCACGGCGGAGCAGCCGTTAACGATGCCAAGCAAGAGAAGAAGAGGAAGAGGAGGGAGATTCTCGCGGGCGAATATGGTTATAAACATTAAAGTTCACCAATAATACGAATAAGGCTGCTTGATCAAATGGTTAAAGCTTTGAAAAAACTTTTATGGACCCGGGTTCGAATCTCATGTCTAGCCTTATTTTGTGTCATCTAAGTGGACTCTTGACTAATATTTGTTGATTTAGTCGGCTCTTGACTAATATTTGTTGATTTTGACTTTGAAATCTGCACTTTTTAATGATTGGATATGAAATTTAAATTTTATCTAAGTATAGGTAGAAATTGGCACCTAGAATTTGTACATGTATAAATTGCCATTTTTAATATTGTACAGGTTGAAATTAGCCTTTTTCCCCCACTATATGGTATACAATATACTCGTTTATATGTTTTTTTCTTTTATTTCTAAGTGTAATCCCAGTATAGATGTTAAAAAGTTAAACAGAAATTAAGTAATTTCTTATTATTGTGTGCATAATCCTCAAAATTATATCTGAAAATGCATAATCCTCAAAATTATTCTGAAAATAATGGGAATATATAATTACATGAACAAATAAACTAAATATTTTAATACCATATATACTATATTGTAGATGAGAAAAAAATCTCTTTATTGAAAAAAAAATATATAATTTCATTATTATTTATAATGTTATTTTCTATTTCAAGTGGAAAAAATATTAATTTAAAAAATATTAATCTTCTTAGATGGCTATAAATTTTTAACAAACCCAAAAATAATAAAATAACTTATGTAATTAACTATATTATAAAAATGTAATAAGCTACACCTAGTATATTCATGATATTACCGTGGCATTTAAGCCTTATTTGAGACTTCATATTTTCATAAAGTTCAATTTCTTCCCCATCTAAGTTTTGTACTTAAAACCTCTCATAAATGTGTTGGGCATCATATGTGCATCATATTATATTATATGTATATTGAGGAGGTGAAAGACATTCTATATCAAAACTAAGCTGGTCGTCATCCCTAAGCCAAAGAAGCGGCACATATGATGCCCAAAAAATCAAGGGTGTATCTTGGGATTAGCTTTTCAAAAGATTGTGGGCTTACACTCGGAGAGAACGGGAAGATTGAGATTTTAGGTCATAAGAAGTTTGAAGTTTCTTTGATAAGAGATGAGAGGGGAGGGTTTAATTTAGGGGAAAGTTTTAAAAAGGTAGCCACTTATTACAAGTTAATGCCTAACGATAAGATTGACTTTGAGGTAGTTGGTGCACGCCAATTGAGAATTTCTCTACCGACAGAGAAACTAGAGAAAAACGATACTTCTTTCGTCGATGACTAGGGATGTTAATTTGGGTATAAAACCCCCATTTAATATATGGGTAAGTGTAAAAAATTTTACCCATATAAATCCATATATCAAAAATAGTTTAATGGAATAAAATGGGTTTATCTAACTAAACCCACTTAGTAAATGAGCTTTTATATTATTAAATGGGTATCCATTAAAGATTGTTTTTTTGTTGCATAAAACAAAACGTCACCGTTTTGGTGTAGCGTTAAACAATCTTTTCCATGAGTCCGACTTGAAGATTGAGAGAGAACGAGAGAGAATGAGCGGCGATGAAAATGTTCGCTGCTTAGTTCCGGCAACAATCTCGATTCCGACTTAAAGATTGCTTAGTTTGCTGCTTTTTTGGATCTGGGTCGTCGTGCTCTCTTCAATTTTCGCTCTGGGTCATCTTCCTCTCTTCAATTTTCGATTCCTACAAGGTTAGCCGATTCAAACTTTGCTCCTTGTTAGCTTCTACAAGGTTAGCTTCTAGATTTGAGATTATGTGACTACATCAACTTTCAACTAGTATACATTAAAATGGTGATCTAGTGCAGTGTCTGTTTCAAGTAAGTTATCGACACGTGCTGACTGATTACCCAGAGAATCTTCACAGTCATCGATAAAGATGTTAATTTGGGTAAACCCACCCCATTTTAATCCATCCTATTTTAACCCCACCCTATTTAAGTTCAAACCCATTTAGACTAATATATATTTGAAACTCATTTAACCATACCCACTTAAATATACATTACCTCATTTAGCTATACCCACTTAAATATACATTATACATATATGCAAAAATATATAAAGATAATTCAAAACCAAGTTGGATTGACAACATTTATCATTAAAATCAGAGTCTTGACTTAATGTATACCGTTTTTAATGATAAATGTTGAAATTACCCAGCTGGCATGATCACCACCGTTTTGCATTATCCCTATTTTACCGCAACACCATTCTCTCTCTCTCTTTTTTCTTTACAAGTCTTCTTCAATTTAGAATTTTTTTGTTTTGTCTTCTTTACTACAGTAACGTTCTTGAAATATATGAAATGATGGCATGCATGGTGCTTGGTTCTTGGTTAAATGTAGTTAGTGGTTCCGTAGGTCTGAATGGTACGGACTATTTGGAACGGCGCAGTGGTTAACTAGTAAAAAAATTTCAATTACCAAAAACTACACTACAACAAAGCAACTATGATTTTTAACGAATTGAATACTAGCTTAGTAATCTAATTACTATTAGTAAAATGGACAATTTGAGCCCTTTCAGAGTGTCCACCTCAGCAAAATCATATTCATCTAAGAAATTGCCACATCAGCAACCTATTATTAAACGATACCATGGTTGCTACACCTAAAGAAGTAGAAGAAATCGGCTCTTCCCCTCTTCCTTAAAACGTTTTGCCACGACAAAGCCCTAATAAAAATTATAAAGTAAAGCTCATCCTCTCCCAAAATCCCACAATCTCTAAGATTCAAGCTCCTTTCCATCCCTATGGTTTCCACTATCTCACTCACATATAGCATATGGGTTCATGAAATTGGGAACGTCTCAACTTCCTTTTAGCCTCTCTTAATAACGTCTCACGATCCCTCCACCCTTCCTCTGTTACGTGAAGCAATGCAATCGAATTTACAGTAAAGGTTTTCCTCCATTTAAGCATATTTCTGTTTCATCCGTTTTGGTGACCACAAACCACCTCATCACCGACGTGGGTTTGCCGTTGCGGCTCTAGGTCACTAGAGATCGTTTCAAAATCCGATCTGAACATAAGGTTAACTATTTATATTTCTCCTACTGATTTTCTTCGTACATATTGGCTAAAGAGGATCACCTTATGTAAGAGGATCAACAACCATATATATTATACATATAATTATCTACAAATAGGAGTTTAGTTCCAAGTGACACAATCATCATTTCTTATGTTTTTCTTCAGGTTCTCTCTCGAACCACCACTCTCTTTATGTTAGTAGCTATCATAATATGATGAACAATAGGTCTTTCCCTAGAGGGAGAATTTGTTCCAATACAAAACATTGTGGGATTTTACATTTCATATATAAAAAACAACTGAAGATGCATGAGCTTTGAAGATTTGCTCACAATCACAGATTTGTTCCTTTATTCCACCCTCGCCGCTATGCTGAAGCTAATGTGTTGGACTGTTGGTTAAATACTTAAATCTGTTAAAATAATTTAATATGTGTAGACTGAAACGTGACTTTAAACTTGCACAAAGTATTTGATAAAACCATCAGTACATCGAATGAATCCAAAGCCGTCCGATTCTGGTATGACGGCACAAAATTTGAAATACTTTTCTTACATAGTAATTGTGAGGTTCACGGTTTTAGTCATGGAGTATCCAAAGTTACATATTACAATATATAACAAATTACTACTAATAAAAACGAATAAGTGTGACGATAGGAAAATATTGAAGTATGAGACTAACAGTAATTATTTTAATAAACATGAATTTATGTTTCATATAGACTACAACTAAAAAAAATTGATAAAAAAATTAACAGTATTAATACTATACTCCATGTTTTAATTAAAATATTCCATATATATATATATATATTAAGAACATAAGAGTAAAATTAAAATTAAATTGCCTATTGTATACCGGGCGTATCCCGGCTTTTTCCTAGTCCCCATAAAAAAAAAAAAAAAAGAGAACTATGAGACAGCCTTATCAAAAGGACACCCGTAAACAATTGCCAGCTCTGCATTAGATAGATATATTGAACTTCATTTATGTTTTTTTTTTGGTTCTCATCACTAATCACAGAAGGCTCTGAAGTTTGTAATAATATACCACTACTCATTAATCAAGTAAGAAGAAGAACCCTTTGATGTATTGTTTCAATCATCCTCCACTAATCATATAAGCATATATGCTCACATGATCGAGCATCTAACCTCATGTGGCAACATATAACATTATGGCAATATATAATTGATCCTTTAAATTTACTAATCGTCTAATATTTTCAATTATCCATACATGCATCTTTAAAAGATATTTTATTTAATCAAACTACAATAATTTGCAGTTCTTATAACTTGACGTCTATGTATAAATTTAAAGTCACATCATCGACTGACCAAACCTATTTCCATCAGCATTGTTTTCACGTACCAATTACAGAATTTAATTAACTATTTCATTATAAAGAAAAGTAGTTGTTTACTATAGAAATTTAAGAGTAAAGGTATGTAACTTTAAAAAATTGCGGGTGGGTTGACAAAATAAAAATGCGAGTTGGACGGTAATGCGATCTGTACATATATTCTTTGCTTGCACTGACATTATGATCTTAAATTTGAAAATAAAATAAAAATACTATTGACGAAACATTGGATACCCTTAATTAATAATCATAGTTGGTTAAGCTTAAACAAGCGTGGATTAGCTTTTGGTAAACTGATTAATCGAATAATAATTAAAAAGAATCTGATAATTCTCATGCGTATAGATTATTTATCAAGAATCATGGATCATGGTGCAACAGATACAGATAGAGAATATACCACGACCGCCAATGGACGTATTTGGCAATACGAAAAAGAGATAAATAGATAATTTATAAATTATAATAATTGTCACGTGAAGTTATTACAACTTTCAAAGAACTAACGATTTGACTTAATTTGTTTCATGTGAAATTATAAGCACTTGCAAGTTACAAGGTTAGAAATCTTGTTTTCTCTCGGCACACTCCAAACCAACCATCAAATTTAAAGCCATAATACCTAGACTAAGATCAAGAATCATTCTAAGTACTGTAGTTGATTACGTAATAAAGTATGCTTGCCGACCGGTAAAATTACTAGTAAAAAATAAGATTCCTTCTTTTATTTTATATGAAACCTGAATCTTGTGATTATAATTACCAAATAAGATTCCCCGACAGTGATTTAATGAGTATATAGAAAAACACATCATTAGCAGCTAATTGCACTTATTTGTTTAATCTCCACACATTTCCTCTTTTGTCCACTTTTGATTGGGGTCATTCATGCTCAAACATTACAGTCTGCGCATTGTAGTATGTTTTGTATGTCTCCGGCGGAACAAACAATGTGACATACGTTGAATAAAACAGACTAATTGTGTGATTGGTGTTGTCTTTTGCTATTAATGCAAATAGTGTCCAAATTTATTAATAAATGAAATTTTAAAATATGTGGAAAGTAATACTACTAATATTCCTTTCATTTATAAAGCAAGTGTCGTTTTAGACTAATTTTTCTCTCGGAACTGTCGTTTATGAATTTATGATAATAATAATAATGAAATATATTTCAATTGCTCCTAATTAGTATTTATACAAATGTCAAACCATAGTAAAAATTCTGAAAGCTAATCTTATTTTGAAGTGCACATTTCACCAAAATTGAGAGCTGTTTTTTTTGAACCAAGATATAGTAGTTCACTACTATCGTCATCCATCTCAAGTTTTTTTGGCGGGCTCGAAGTCAAGTTTTTCGAATAAACCGTGAGCCGTCGGTGTTAAAACCCCGTCAACATGATGAGACTCTGTACGTTAGCTGGCATGCATAATAATAACAGTGAAATTAAGAGTCACCCAGCTGGCATGATCACCGTTTTGCATTATCCCTGTTTTACCGCAACACCGTTCTCTTTTTTTCTTTATAAGTCTTCTTAATTAAGACTATTTTGTTTTTCTTTTTTTGCTTGGTGAAATAATGAAGGCGTGCATGGTGCTTGGTTCAATGTAGTTAGTGGTTCCGTAGGTCTGAACGGTACGGACTATGTGGAACGGCGCAATGGTATACTAGTAACAAAAAATACTACTTACCTTATACTACAACAAACCAATTATGAATTTTAAGGAATTGAATATACTAATTTAGTAATCTAATCCCCATGAAAAGGAAAAAGAACTATGAGACATAATATGTGAAAAATTCTCTCTGACACAGTTTTCGAGGTAGAGTTTTTCTACGGCGATCTTCGCTTTTTCTTTTCCTTTTTTCCTTTTTAAGTCGGTGGCGGCCACTACCGGCGACTCTCCTTCCGGCATGGCAAGAAAAAAACGAAAACCTCCTCTTCCTACCAATCCGCTTCCACCTACACCTCTTACTCCTCCTTCCCCCTCCCCTTTACTCCCACGTTCCAGATCCAATGGCTATCTGCATCCCATCCCTGAGAAAGCAGCAGATCAAACTCCACTTGTAAGAGAAGGCAACCCCCAAGACTCGTCGGTGACTGGATATGACGAGAACTTGACTCCTCTAACATGGGCTGAGCGTACCTATGGTGGCTCATCCACACCGAAAAAATGTAGCTCACCTTTTCTCTTGGAATCAGGTGAGCTCTGCGTAAAAATTCCGAACAAGTTTATTGAGGAAAGCAAGCCTCTGTGGCAGAGTTTTGTCGTCGGTCAATTCTATCGCAAAGCTCCCTCCTTTGGCAAAATCAGAGCACTGGTAAACCTTATCTGGAGCAAATGGCATCATGACATCTCTGTCACGAAGCTCGATACACCAAATACCTTCCTTTTCAAGATCCCCAACGCCTCCACTCGACAAAGGGTACTCAAAGAAGGGATTTGGTCCATAGACGGCTCGACTATGTTCGTTGCTGAGTGGACTCCGGGGGTTCAACCGTCAAAACCGGAGTTGAAAACGGCTCCTGTCTGGATTGAACTCCGCCATGTGCCATACGAATTCTACAATCCGCCAGCCATGAGCCGTATTGCCAGTATTGTGGGACACCCTATTTGCCTGCATAAAGAAACAGAGTCAATGACTAATTTCGAAGTTGAAAAGGTGTTCACGGAAATTGATTTGCATAAGCCTCTTCCAGAATTTGTTTGTGCCCAGTTCGAATCAAGGGATACCCGGAAAGTTGCGGTCTCTTGTCCTCACCTCCCCCCATTTGTCCTCTGTGTGACACGGCGGGACATTCTTCAAAACATTGTACTAATGTTCCCCCACTATGCACATGTTGTAAGAAAGCTTACCATACAGAATCATTCTGCCCATGGAGAAAGGACAAAGAGAAGAAGAAGGAACCCTTACCTGATAAAGTACCACTGGTCTCGGGGCCCTCAGAGTCTCCCTCCAAAACTAAGAAATGGGTAAGGAAAAGCTTAGACGAAGCTTCTTCATCGATGAGTTTACAGCCGGGACAAGAGACCATAGCTCTACCTCCTGTTACTAATGATGATGCGTCGAACAAGCAGTACTTAAACCATGATGTTGTCGATCCGTGCCCTGTTCAAGAAAAGATAGATGTGCCTACAGTACACCAATCCGGAGGGTCAGTAATGCTTACAGTGAAATCTCCTACTGAAGTAGTTACCTTGGCTATACCTCCAAACGAAGACCAAAGGGAATTTGTCAAGGTTTTAACCAAAAGTCAGAAGAAGAAGATCAGGGCCAAGCTTAAGAAGGGCCTCATCCATGCAGGAAGGTTTTCCTTCCGCAACTAGTCTCTTTTTTGTTGAAATTTTTTTGTGATGCTGATGTTTTGTTGGAATATACGTGGGATTAATGATCTTGATAAGCAGCAGAATTTTGTTTCGTGGTGCAAACAACATCGACCAGTTTTTGGTTGCCTTTTGGAGACTCATGTCCTAGAACACAACGTGCATGCCGTCATGAAGCGGATTCTGCCAGGTTGGAGTCTCATCCCAAATTACGAACACTCTCATATAGGGAGAATTTGGATAGTGTATAGTAAAGATGTGAGGGTTAATCTCTACAAGAAGTCTCGACAGCACATCACCTGTGGTATTTCCTGGCCAGAGAAAGTGATTAATTTCACAGCTTCTTTTGTCTATGGAGCAAACCTAAGGCACGAGCAAATTTCTCTCTGGAATGATCTAGCTGACATGGCAGCTAACACGCCACTGCGATCCTCCCCATGGCTTGTCACAAGCGACTTTAATCAGACTCTCCTGCCTGAGGAGCACTCACTAAGAAACGACTTCTCAGTATACTCAGGGGGTGCTCGTGAGCTTCAACAATGTATGGACACGTGTGGTCTCTTGGATCTTCCTGCTCACGGTCCCCTTTTCACTTGGTGGAATCATTAGCAGAACACCCCTGTTGCAAAAAAACTCGACCGAATCCTTGGCAACGAGTTCTGGCTTGCTGAGTTCTCGAATTGCATTGCAACGTTCGAAGAACCTCTTTTCTCTGACCACGCATCTTGCTGCATCAGATTCCAAGACAGAGGTCCAAGGATAATTAGGCCATTCCGCTTCAACCACCACTTAATTCAGCATGAAAATTTCATGCACATTGTTCAAGAGTGCTGGAACTCTACTCAAGTGACAGGCTCTCAGATGTACCAAATCACCCAAAAACTTAAAAAGCTTAAAGGTAAACTGAGGGAACTCAACAGAGAAGCGTTTTCTGGGATAGAGAATAGAGTGAGAGGGGTCTTGGCAGACCTGAAAGCAGCTCAATATCACCTTTTCAACTCTCCTTCACAAAAGGCAGCAGCTGAAGAACGCAAGACTTTCCTATCTTGGCAGAATCTGTCTGCAGCTGAAGCAACCTTCCTGCATAAAAAATAAGGTCTCAAATGGATCTCTGATGGGGATGAGAATACTAGTTTTTTCCACAAGAGTGTGGTTATCAAAAACGCTTTCAGTGGTATAAAGAGACTTCGCCTTGAAGACGGCTCAATCATCACTGACAAATCGTCGATAAAGAATGCATGTGTAGAGTTTTATACTTCTCTCTTTGGTGCTTCTAGCAATACTCCATGTCTCAGGACATGCATTCAGTCAATTCACCCTTTTAGGTGCTCCGAGACTCAAAAAACCACCTTGAATAGAGATTTCTCTGCCGCAGAAATAAAGGCAGAATTTTTTGCTCTTCCATGGGACAAAGTGCCTCGCCCTGATGGGTATACAGGGGAGTTCTTCAGGCACTGTTGGGGTATTGTTGGCGAAGAGATCACTCTAGCTGTTCAGAGCTTCTTTCTATATGGTAAGATTGAACCTAGCTGGAACTCCACGGCTGTATCCATGATCGCCAAGACGACAACTGCTGAAACAGTTTCTGAATATAGGCCCATCTCATGTTTGAACGCTATATACAAGGTTATATCGAAACTACTGGCTAGAAGGCTCCAGAACTTGCTCCCTGAGATGATCCAAGAGAACCAGACTGTATTCATCAAGGATCGTCATATAGTAGAAAACGTCCTCCTAGCTTCAGAGTTAGTGCAAGAATATAACAGCAGTGGGATTTCAAAAAGAGGTATGCTCAAGATTGACCTCCTAAAATCTTTTGATTCCATTGAATGGAGCTTCATCATAGACATCTTGACTGCAACTCATTTTTCCAGTAAGTACATCCAATAGATCAGCCAGTGTATCAAAACTACTCGGTTCTCGATCTTTGTCAACGGTGAGCTATGTGGTTATTTCAAAGGAAAGAAGGGTTTAAGACAAGGAGACCCACTCTCCCCTTACCTGTTTGTGATCGGCATGAACATCTTCTCTAGACTCCTCGACCTGAGATATCAAGCTGGCCAAATTGGTTACCATCCTAAAGCGTCAAATCCAAACGTCACTCACCTTATCTTTGCAGACGATGTAATGATTTTTATCGATGGAGAACATTCGTCCCTACGAGCTATTGTTGACCTCCTAGGGTACTTCTCAAATATCTCAGGTTTGGCTCTTAACATAAACAAAACGGAACTCTACCTAGCAGGATCCACCGTGGCTGAACAGAACAGATTCAACTCCTCTTTTGGCTTCTCTGCGGGTAATCTCCCAGTAAAGTACTTGTGTCTCCCTCTGCTCCCGAACCCTCTCACCAGATCTGATTGTGAGCCCTTAATACAAAGAATCAGAAGGAAGTTCCAGTCGTGGCAGAACAGGCACCTATCTTATGCAGGTCGACTGCAACTCCTAACCTCGGTGATTCAAAATATTATCGCGTATTGGTGTGCAGCTTTCATCTTACCAGCTAAGTGCATAAAAGACCTTGAGAAGCTATGTAGAAGATTTCTTTGGTCGGGTGCAAGTGAAATCCCTAAGCAAGCAAAAGTGTCTTGGAGGACAGTGTGCTCTCCCAAATCAGAAGGCGGCCTAGGTCTAAAAGACCTTAAAGAATGGAATAAGGTATTTGGTCTCAAACTCATATGTAAGTTATTCTCGGCTTCGGGTTCTTTGTGGGTTGCCTGGTGTAGGGAAAACAAGCTGAGAAGAAGATGTTTTTGGAGACTCTCTGCCTCAAGTAAGGGCTCCTCTTTGTGGAAACAACTGCTTAAGTTGAGAAACACTGCCAAAACTTTCCTTTCATGCAAAATTGGTGATGGGCGAACCTGCTCCTTCTGGTTTGATATCTGGACTCCGTTTGGAGATTTGATTACTTACCTGGGAAAAGATGGTCACCAGCGACTTGGTTTACCGCTAGATTCCACAGTGGCGATGGCTCATACAGGGGAAGGATGGCGGTTTAGAGGAGCCTGCAGTGACAATACCGAACAACTCTTTATCCACCTAGCTGACACACAAATCTCAGAGGGAACAAAAGACACTTATAAGTGGGCTAGACCGAACGGAGATCCGCTTCCTCGTTTTAGCTTTGCTAACACTTGGGAGATGCTCAAGCCTCCAACCCCAGCGGTGCCCTGGTACAAGCAAGTTTGGTTCTCAGGCTCGATACCTAAGCACTCTTTCATTATGTGGCTCTGCTGTCTAGATCGGCTTCCTATATTGTCAAGACTCAGAAACTGGGGAACAATAGAAGATGATACTTGCTTCCTCTGTGAGATTTACTTTGAAACTAGGGATCATCTATTCCTTCGCTATCCCTACTCCTATGACTTATGGAGATAGTGTCTTCGTAAGCTTCAGCTCCCATTTATGGGATTCACTACTTGGGATTCTTTCCTCATCTCGCTTAGATCCGCCAATAATGACCCAAAACTGGTTATACTTAAAACTACTTGCTGCTCAGGCGGTGGTGTACACTCTTTGGCAGGAAAGGAACGCTCGAATCTTCACTGGCATACGAACACCAGTCGAAGCTCTTTTCCCAAAGCTTGATAGAAGGATTCGCAACACATGCCTGGCTAGGAATCACTCTCTGAAGTTCCAATTATGTTTCACCCGGGTTTGTTCTCCCGAGTTCTGATGTTGTTGTTGGCATCTTACTAAACTATCTATGTAAGCGAAATCCTAAAAAATCAATACCATCTGAAATTTTATGAAAAAAAAAAAGAATTATGAGACAGCCTTATCAAAAGGACACCCGTAAACAATTGCCAGCTCTGCATTAGATATTGAACTTCATTTGTTTTTTTTCGTTCCCTCTCGTATCTATTGTAATTACTAACTATTCATTTATTTCATGTATATGGATTATGGAGTATTAAATAGGCTATTCGCATTTAAAAAAATTACTTTATATGCTTATAACAGTACAATAAATATGGTGGTTTTTTTTTGTTTTTTTTGGCAAAATAAATATGGTGGCTTAAACAAAAGTTTGGCTGGCTTGATAAATACATAGATGCTAAAAAGACGATCTTACCCTCAATCTTCGCTGTCTCTGAGTACGAAGGATTGAATTCTCTACGTGGCATTTTCTGGCAAAACTAATTATTTCTTCTCATATAAAAGTTGGTCAAATTAGTTTAACCAAAGCTCCAAAAGTCAGTGATCTTTGACATATTTTTTTTAATTCATGATTTTTTTTTAAAAATATTCTATTTTATTGAAATAATCAATAGATCTACTTTCTAGAATGTTAATTCTTGTTAGGATTTTTTTTGTTTATAATTTTTTTTAAAAACTGCTAGTTAAAAATACTAATGTTCTCACCAAAAAAAAGTTAAAAAATACTAATGTCTGATTACTATATAATCAATTGAGTCGGCCAATTTAATGCGGGACTTCTTTACAACGACCCCTGAAAGTGGGTTTGATAAATGAAACAAAAAAAACATATACTACAAACAAAGCCTACAATGCAACAAAAATGTAATAAAGATAAAATAGTAACATGTCTGTGGTGCATTAAATATCCTAGCAAGTTTTTTTTAAAATAAAAGTCTAATATGAAACCTTTGCTTATGGCTAGTGTTTAGTAGTAGTAGCCTGTAAATTGAATTAAAAAAAATCTGATATCTGATAGAGTAACATTTTGGGAACATGAGAGTGAACGTGCTTGTATCTGCGTGCCTTGACATTTTGAGCAAAAATAAAATAATTAAAACCATATTATCCCTAACTGCACGTCAGAAAGCATCTATTTAAATACTAATTACACATTCCAGAGTTTTTACGCTTAGTCGCTGACACTTAACCCCTAGATTAGATGCAATGTATTATCATAATTCGTTTCCTTTTCTTTTACAGCAATTAGTTAGCAACAATATGAAAATATATGTAGTTAGCAAAGTGTTAAAATGTTCTAATTTATAGTATTGTGAACATTAAGTTATAATATAAAATTAGTTTTCGAATACTGTGATTTAACCCCAAAAAAAAAAGTCAACTATTCTAGACTATGTAAGTTATAATATAAAATTAGATAAAAATCACCGAATAAATGTCATCAACGAGTTTGACAAAAAAAAAAAAAAAAAAAGTCATCAACGACAAGTAGCCGTGAAGAGAGAGAGAGAGACTCGTGAGATGAACAAAGAAGAAGATCAATGTCATAATCACAGTGTAAATAAAATTTTCGTAATCTTTTTATTAATTAATCAAGATTAATCTCTGAGAATTCCTTATTATTTGATCTGTCTTCTACTTTATTTATTTTTCTTCTCTCTCTCTTCTCTCTGGACTCTCTCAGTGCTTGTTTCTTCAGTCGTCCGGCGTTGTGGTCCGGTGCTTTCTGAGAAGAAGAAAGCCATTAAAGAGTGATGTCTCATTCTAGAAGGCTTTCTTTAGAACCTGCTATAGATTCAATTACTGGTAGATTCCGTGATTTAAAGAGACACGATGATGACGTCGTCAACAAACCTGACTTCAGAGAACTCGATCTGGGTTCTCCTGTCTCTTCCTTAATGCCACGTGGCTCTGCTTCTTCTTCTTCGTCTTCTGCCGCTGCTACTCCTACTAGCAGCTCTGGCTCCTCTTCGGGCTCTGCTGCTTCTGCCAAACCGTCGGTGATGGCCAAGCGTTTCGAGAGTCACTCCGGCGAGATTTCTAGCCCCGGATCCGGAACAACGCCGACGACCACCACAACCCGGAATCTTAAACCGGGTCATCGAAGATCTTCTTCCACCGGTACGCCGTTGATCTTCTCTGGCTCTAGCTACTTTACATCAGCTACTACTACGAGTCACACCTCGCCTCAGGGAGGTGGTAGTGGCGCTACGTCGGCAGTTTCGTCGAGTCCCAGCGTTTTACCTGCCGGAAACATCTGTCCGTCGGGTCGGATCTTGAAAACCGGAATGTCGAGCCGGACCTCAACCAGGACTGAGACTCTCTGTACAGGAACTGGAAATTACGGACACGGAAACGTTGTACGCAGCGGAAGCGGAGGCGGAGGAGGAGGAGGAGGAAAGGCGGCGGGGAACAACGGCGACAACCCGGAGGAGTTGAAGAGATTGGGGAATGATATGTATAGGAGAGGCAAGTTCTCTGAAGCTCTATCGCTTTACGATAGAGCTATTTCGATTTCACCGGAAAATGCTGCTTATAGAAGCAACCGTGCGGCGGCTTTAACGGCGTTAAGACGGTTAGGAGAAGCCGTTAAAGAATGTCTTGAAGCTGTTAGGCTTGATCCTTCTTACTCTAGAGCTCACCAAAGACTCGCTTCTCTTTATCTCAGGTAATCTTGAGACTTTTGTAATGGCTGCGCTGTGTGTTTTGAGTTTTTAAAGACTGAGAATTGAATTGTTTGCTTTTAGATTGGGAGAAGCTGAGAATGCAAGACGTCATATTTGTTTTCCCGGTCAATGTCCGGATCAAGCTGATCTCCAACGGCTACAGACGCTTGAGAAGCATCTCCGGCGATGCTCGGAGGCTCGAAAGATTGGAGATTGGAACACCGCTATTAAGGAAACAGATGCAGCCATTGCAAACGGCGCTGATTCGTCTCCTCAGGTGAGAGAGAGAGAGAGAGAGACTTCATTGCCATAAGATAAGGCGTTTTTGTTGTATTTGCTTTGTAACTAATGGTGATATTTTTGATTGGTTTGGCACAGCTTGTAGCTTGTAAAGCAGAAGCCTTTTTGCGTCTTAACCAAATAGAGGATTCAGATTTTTGTATATCTTGCGTTCCAAGACTCGATCGTCATCATTACCAATCTCAACTGCAAGCTAAACTCTTTGGTATGGTAGCTGAAGCTTATGTGCTCTGTATCCAAGCTCAAGTTGATATGGCATTAGGAAGGTGAGCTTTCGAAACTCGGACAAGTTTTTTTGTTAGTTGCGTGTTTGATTATTTCGGCCGGTGAGCGAGTAAAGATGATAGGTTTGTTGCAGATTTGAGAATGCGGTTGTAAAGGCAGAGAGAGCTGTAATGCTCGACCAGACCAGTCCCGAGGTAACGTCGGTTTTAAACAATGTGAAGATGGTTGTGAGGGCACGTACTTGTGGTAATGAGCTTTTCAGTACGGGGAGATTCTCGGAAGCGAGTGTAGCTTATGGAGACGGTCTGAAGCATGATGGCTCCAACTCGGTTTTGTACTGCAACAGAGCAGCGTGTTGGTATAAACTCGGTTTGTGGGAGAAATCTGTTGAAGATTGTAACCATGCGCTCAAAATCCAGCCTAGTTACATTAAGGCACTTCTAAGAAGAGCGGCTTCATATGGAAAGGTGAGAGACTAGAACTCAGTGTAATCAGCTAATTAACCGAATTTTGGTAGTTTATTTGAATGACATATAGCTTGTTGAAATATATAGCTTGGTCGGTGGGAGGATGCGGTTAGAGATTATGAGTTCTTGAGAAGGGAACTTCCGGGAGACAGCGAAGTTGCAGAGTCTTTAGAGAGAGCGAAAACTGTGCTAATGAACAGAAGCCAAGAGTCTAAAAGCTTAGGATTCAACAACGAAGTTGAAGCGGTTTCGACTTTGGATAAGTTCAAGAGCTCTGTATCACTTCCCGGTAGGTTTAAAACATACCAAATGTCTCTGAAAGGTTGAGATTTCATATGTCTTGCTCAAGTGGATGGAAACATTTTTCTTCAGGTGTCTCTGTGTTTCATTTCAAATCATCATCAAACCGACAATGCGAAGAAATCTCTCCCTTCATCAACACTTTATGTCTCCGGTATCCATTAGTACATTTCTTTAAGGTAAAGAACAGCTTCCAAATAAGCTACACTTGTATATATAACCTATGTTTCTCCTCACTGTTCTAATCGAGGAAATGAAATGTTATTAGGTGGATGTGGAGGAGAGCATGGTGTTGGCGAAAGCAGAGAGTATCAGGAAAGTTCCGACATTTAAGATGTACAAGAATGGAGATAAAGTGAAGGAGATGGTTTGTCCGAGCCACCAGTTTCTAGAGGACTCTATAAAGCATTTTCTCTTATGAATGAGAAAGCCCTATCATCAGTTCTCTGCTTCCCTATGATTCGATGATCAGAAGAGCCTATTTAAAGACTCCGAAAGCAATCTTTGTGAAAGATGGGGAAAGAGCTATTCTATCAAATTCAACAAACTATTCATTCTTTCTTCTATTTTTGATTCTAATTCTTTTTTTTTCTTTTTCTTTTTGGAGTTCGACTCTACTTGCTTTGGCTATATTACATATGAGTAAATGTTCAGAAGGATTCAAGAAATGCAAGCTTCATTGTCTATTTCCACCTCACTTAACTTGTGAATGCTATTTCTCTCATTGGTGTGGTTGGTTCAATCAAACACACCAATGAAACAGAGATCGGAAGTGGAGATGGAAAGAGGTAGAGTGTACTTGAAAACCAAACAGCTTCTGTCTGAGCAATTCAGACATGAAGGGATATATAAAGACTGGATCCATAATAAGGACATATAGTAAGAAGACAGTACTGAAAAATAAATTACAAATACGCAGTGTCGTGAGTCAGGCATCAAATGATGCAATACATTCAAACCAGAGAGATTTGGGACTAAACCATCGTACAAGTAACATAGACATTAATGATACAGGAAACAGAGGAACCCTACGTTTCGCTATTATTCACGGCGCATTTAGTTGTTCTTGATACATAATGACCATGGCTGCCGCTATTATGGGTGCACACATATCAGATCACTGCATCAAGAGCAAAGAGATCTTGTGTCAGATTTGACTAATTTGATTTCACTTCAAGGATAGGAATCCCTTCTACTTTACCTCTGCTATATCTCCACCTGCACCGGCTTTGGCAGAACCGTTCGTCTTATGGGCATCATCTGCTGCATATATAGGCAAAATAAACATTTAAAATCCGCAGCAAAAATATGAACCATTATGAGATAGGGAATCATCTTCTGGAAATGCTTAAAATGTCTTATAGATACATTGGTTTCCAAGCAAAACAAAACACCACATTTGAGTAATGACTAGATACATCCAGAATGGGAAGAAAAAGCCAAAAAATTAACATCATAAAATAAGAGATTGGTTAGGTTCAGAATGAGTATTACCTCCTTCTTCTGGGATGTCAGAAGTCCACAAGGTCAGATTGTCCCTAAGGAGTTGCAATATTAAGGTGCTGTCTTTGTATGATTCCTCGTTCAGAGTGTCAAGCTCTGAGATAGCATCATCGAACGCCTGCTTAGCAAGGTGACATGCCCTGAAGAGAAGAGAAGAAAATAACAATCTCAAATATCCAAAACAATGAGTCTTTACTTTTCTTAGTATATAATAAACACAATCTCTAAACCTTTCAGGTGCGTTCATGATCTCGTAGTAGAAGACAGAGAAATTCAAAGCCAAACCCAATCTGATAGGATGTGTTGGAGGGAGCTTAGCCTCAGCAGCAGTAGTAGCAATCTATAGAGGAAACAAACAAATCAAAAACTAAAAGCAACGAAAAACGGAGAATATCAAGTAATCAATAACACTATAGAGCACAAGTAGATCACCTCATAGGCTTTCAAAGACTGATCAGCAGCCTCTTTCCTCTCATTCCCTGATTTGAACTCAGCAAGATAGCGGTAATAATCACCTTTCCTGCAAAAAAAAACAAACCAATAACAAAATAAAAAAACTTCAGACACATAACTTAAAAACCTAAATTGTTTGTAAAAAGAGCAATATAGAGAGCTTACATCTTGTTGAAGAAGACAGTTGATTCACCCTCAGAAGCCGATGGAATGAGATGCTCATCTAAGACAGACATAATATCAATGCATATGTCTGCAAGCTCTAACTCAACCTTCTCCATATAATCTTTGATCCTCTTTACGTTAACATCATTCCCTTTCACAGCTTCCTTCTGTTCAATCGACGAGAAGATCCTCCAGGAAGCTCTCCTTGAACCAATCACGTTCTTGTATCCCACAGAGAGCAAGTTCCTCTCTTCCACCGTCAGATCAACGTTCAATTTCGCAACATTCTTCATTGATTCCACCATCTCTGTATAAAAGAATCCACATTTTACAATAAATAAATAAAAAAATCGAGACTTTTGATTTCGAAAATCGACAAAAAAAAATCCCAATCAAACCAAACGATTAAAACCCTTTTGATAAAAAACCAAACAGAGAAACAAGGTAGCAGAATTAGACCTGACAACCACACATAGATAGAACCAATTCGAAAAGGAGATAAGAAGATTCTTTTTTTTTTTACCTTCATAGCGCTCAGCTTGCTCAGAGAGCTTAGCGAGGTAGACGAAAGTGTCACGCTCTTTACCAGAAGCCATGGCCGAGATTACTCAAGATTTCAAATTCGAAAAGCTTATGTCTTTTTTGTCCGACTGGATCCCTAGTCTGTCGACGATCGCTGTTCTTTGTGTGTGTTTTGTTTTTTTTTTTTTAACTTTTCCTCCAGAACCAAAGAAAGAAACACAGAGAGAGAGAGAGAGAGACGTGGGGACACAAGCGTAATTAATGCGGGTTTAACGGGGTAATTAATAACAAAACTCAAAAAGGTCAGTGTCTGTAAGTGATTTTATTCATTTATATTATTCCTCGTGGGATCCATTACCCAACTATATCATGACATGTCATCACTCTCTATCCACCAGTCCACTCATTTTATTTGTACTTTATCTTCTCATGATATTTATTTATTTCTCAATTCATATAACTGGATTAAATCTTCTATATTTCATCCCTATCTACTACAATAGGAAAACAAAATTTCATCTTATAAAAAAAATAAGAAAATACCTATCTTGTCTTTTTTTTTTTTAATAATAATTCATTATGATATTTTTGGTCATCTAGTTTTTACACTATATATTAATCAACCAAATACTCTATTGTTTTGAATTTTGTATCTTTTCTTATAAATTGTTTGCTATTTTTTTTTTCATTATTTCACAAATATATATATTTCATAGATATAATAATTGAACGACATGAAAACTTAAGAAATTATCATATACTCATTTAAAAGCAAGCGTACACAGACGAGGGAGTCAGAGATTTCATCACATGATAGGAGGATAAACATATTACGTTACATAGGATAGATTTTAAGGAATGGTACAAAGACGGTTTAAAACTTGCTTAACCGGTGTTTTGCATACCGGCAGCGATACCCTTCATGGTGAGGATAACGGTGTCTTCAAGTCCTGGTGCGTATTCGCTCTTTGGATTGAGCTTCACCAGTTCAGCTGCTGGACTAGACTCCATGTATTCCTTAGAAAGATGCGGCCTGACTTTGACGTGGAAGCTTGGGTCACGGATCTGCTTCAGTGTGTAGGCTTGGCACACGTTCAGTGTCGTGATGTATGGGTCACGTAGCTGCAGCCTTTGCCTTAAGTAAGGGTCACCTTCTAGAATGTCTTTGTGACCTGCGACCTGGCAAGGTAAGAAAGCGTCCGGGTTAGTTTAAGTGCTAAAATAGACTTAAAGCAAGGATCACCTACAAGTTATAGAGACTTTATACCTGGAGTAGGAGGCGTCTGGTCTCTTGGTAGTTAACTCGGAGTTGTTCACCGAATGGCTGAAGTTCTTCAGAGACGAGGAGGCGGTCGTACAGAGCTGCGATTCCTGGATCTCCTTTGGCGAAAACCATTTCGACTAGATCAATTGTGACACGGAAGAAAGGCCATTGGTTGTACATCTCTTTGAGCATGTTGAGATTCTTATTGTCTTTCTGGATCACACGTTTGAATGCCCCTCCAAAACCTAGCCACACGGGTAAGTGAAACCTTGTCTGAGTCCATGCAAAGATCCACGGGATTGCACGCAGTGACTCGATTCCTCCGCTCGGTTTACGTTTAGATGGTCGGCTTCCTATGTTCATTCTTCCATATTCGAGCTCCGGTGTCGCCTATAACACAAACCCAAACAAGAAGTTAAGACTTTCTTTAACTACAATTTGTTTATGAGAGGAGTATTTGTTTTGGTTTAAAGCTTACCAGACGGAAGTACTCAACAAAACGGGGCTCCTTGAAGACAACAGAACGATATTCTTCAGTGGCAATTATAGCCATTTCATCCATAAGGACACGCCACTCTGGCTTAGGGGAAACCGGTGGATGCATTCCGTGCTCAAGTGTAGCAGCCGTGAAACGCTGAAGAGTTCTAAAGCATAAGTGCTCTTCTCCAAAAGACTGTTCGATAACTTCACCTTGAACTGTTACTCTTAACTGCCCATGAATGGTATCTGGAGGCTGAGACAAGATAGCAAGATGGGTAGGTCCACCTCCTCGTCCTACAGTCCCACCTCTTCCGTGGAACATTGTGAGCTTGACTCCATATTCTTTTGCCACCTTCACAAGCTCTTCTTGAGTCTTGTATAACTGCCAAGCCGCAGATAAACGACCAGCATCTTTACCCGAGTCAGAATACCCGATCATGACTTCTTGCTTTCCGTTGATCCGGTTTCTGTACCATTCTATGGAGAAGAGACGAGCCACTGAAGCAGGAGCGGATTCTAAATCCGCTAGCTTCTCGAACAACGGGACAACTCTCAGAGGATGAGTGATCCCGCATTCACGTTGCAAGAGCTCAACAGCAAGGACATCCGATGGAGCAGTGGCCATTGAGATTATATAAGCACCAAAACTATCCGAAGGAAGCTCGGAAATGACTTTGAAAGTGTCCAACACATCTGCGACCTCTTCAGTTCTGGGGAGATCAGGTCCAAAGAGAGGGCGTTTCCCACTTAGCTCAGATAAGAGCCATTCCTGTCTTTTATCCTCTGACCATTCTTTGTAAGATCCAATACCCAAGTGTGTTGTGATAGCATCCAAGACATCGGTGTGTCTGTCAGATTCTTGTCGGATATCAAGTTTCACAAGCGCAAGCCCAAATGTTGAGACTTGGCGCAAGAAATCGAGCAAGCTTCCATCAGCAATAGGTCTGTCACCGCAATCACAGAGCGACCTGTAACAGAGCTCAAGTGGCTCCAAAAACTTTGGAAAGAAACAGAAACAATCAAAGGTTAGAATATTAAAGAAATCAATAGGAAGGAAACAAGAGACAAGTTGATCTTAGGGTGGTTCAATCCATGTTTTGGTTTTAGAAAAATTGGTTACTAAATCAAATCAACTATGCCATTGCTTTTTACAGTTTCAACGTTTAATCAAATATGTGAGTTTTTGGATTATCTGGTTTAAACATCTCTAGTTAATCTGCAAACAGCAAGAAAACACACCTGATCCAAACTTGTGAAAACAGCATCTTCGGGAACGTCTGAAACTCCGCTTGACAATAACTGGCGTGCACGTTCACGTGTGTTGTACAGCTTGTCCCTCACATCTCCAAGAATAGCTCGGTATGGCTCATTTGCAGGGATTTGTTTCCAAAATTCTACATCCATCCAAAAACCAATTATACATCCAGCAAAATATAACAAACTGTTGAGTCTTATATAAAAATTGTCATAGAATGTAACACACCTATATAGTGTTTTGCATCCCTCTTCGCACACCTTTGACGTTCTGCACGCACCCTAAGTTCCTCATTGCAACGCCACATAGACATCTGCAAAAAAACACAAATAAAAACCAAAAGTAAGATCTCTGTCTGGGAGACTACAACCAAGAAAATTAAAAAAAGCAGCAAAGTGATTTAACTTTTCCTTACCTCAAACATAAGATCTTCAATCTGGGAGAAGTAGAGATTAGCAGCCATCATTCTAGCTAATAAGCATACATCTCTTGTGACTTCAGGAGTTACTCGTGGATTTCCTAGATTCAGAAAATGTCTCCACTAATGAGAACCAATTCATGTTTTAAATGGCTAAAGAGAAGAAAGAAGTGAGAGTGTACCATCACGGTCTCCGCCCATCCATGAAGAGAATTGAATGAGAGGCGCATTGTAAGGAACACGCTCGTTGATTCCAATGTTCTTTAAAGCCGTGTCAACACGTCTCAAGAACTTTGGAACTCCTTTCCAGATAGTCTCGTGGAAGTAGCTCATACCCGCTCTCATTTCATCTTGCGGTGTAGGAGGAGTTCTTCGGATTTCATCAGTGCGAAAAGCAGCTTGAATCTGGTGCAACCAAAAACATGAGTTTTTTAGTAGAATTTTCATGCGAAAGAAGCTTCATTGAGTTCTTAAGTTGTGTATGTACCTCTCGTTGCAGAGCTTCATCGAGTTCTTGTTTATCATCAGGAGTAATGTCCTTTGCATATAACTGCGTCAAACAATCACGAATCCTGAAAACATAGAGATGAAAACTCATCATCAGTAAAGTCACACACACACACACACACAGGGCATCAACAAAATGTGGGAACTCAAACAAAGGTTTAACAAACCTTCCAAACTTTTGGAGCAAAGACCGACGAACAGATTGAGTCGGATGAGCAGTCAAAACCAAGTCAACAGTCTGATTCTTGAGAGCATCAAAAACCTCTTCAGGAGTCTTGTTAAGCTGCAAAAGCCTCTTGAGAGTCTCTTCAATGTCGGATTCAGTTGTCGCAGAGGCCTCATCAGCGAAATCGCCTTTCTTGAGTTTCTTAATCCTACGCCTGTAAGCAATCTGGACTTCCTCAGCCAGATTAGCTAAGCTAAGCATGTTGGAGAATGCTTTAGTGACAACAATTGAATCCCCTGGATCCAAACTCGTCAGCATATTCCCAAGCTCCTCTAGCTTATCAGTATTGCGGTTTCCATCGTAATCAGCAGCAACCTCGTAGCATTCTTGAACCTTTTGACACAAAAACAAAAACATAATCTGATTCAGAACACCAAAGCATTAACTGAATAAAACAAATCTCAGTGAGCCATTGAAGCCAAACAAAAATAAGTCTCTAATTAACAAAAACAGAGAATCCTGATGCAAAAACTACTCAATATTTCACTAAAAAGGATTGAACTTTACCGATAAACTAAGCAGATACAACAAACCCACTTGATAATTTACTGATGTTTTA